>NC_141463.1:63185000-67985000 GCF_015680905.1 Coptis chinensis | reverse complement strand
AGTCCGTAAACAGACGTCCGGGACTATATATATATATATATATATATTGCGGACTTCCCGTACAAAAAATAATCTAGACCAAAATAAACCAACTTGAATTCTCGTGAATTTATTCCCTCTCTCTCATCTCTCCACTTTTTTCTCCTATAGAACCCACACTCTCTCTCCACTTTTCCTCTCTCCTCTCTCTACGCCCTCTCTCCTCTCTCCAATTTTTTGCTGCCAACTCTCTCTTCTTGATTCAGAGACAATATAATTTAGAACAATATAACATTGTTTATAACTAATTAATCATATCAGATTCTTAGAAGTGGCTGAGTTTGGATAAGATCATACCACAGACAGAGGGCATGAACACAACGTCACAGTAAAATCTGTACCAGTTGAGCAGCATTGCAATCCTATCCACTTGCGAGCAATATATTCTACCATAGCTGCATGTGAATATTGACTGAGTACATCATAATCACTTTCAAATGCAAGCTGAAAATTAATATCTTCTGCTGAAAAGAAATGAACCCATGGCGAAAATGAGACTATCTATTAGCCAAAGAAATACATAAAATTGAACTTACATTGTCACAATATGCACATCTTCCTCAGCTAGGAGCCTAGGACAGGTTTCTTGTTGGGTTTGGCCATTGCCATATCAAACCGTGGCACGCGAATGGCTCCTCCAGCTGAAAACTTATGACATGAACAAGTATTTGGGTTTAACAAGTGAGAAATAATAAGGGCTAAATGATAATGGTATCTATCTTAAGCTTCAATAATGATGTCTGCTTTTGAACTTTGGAAACAAGATATATATGGAAATGAGAGGCACTCTATAGATTAAGAAGTCAGAACCAGTAAATTAAATTTGCTATGTTGCATGTGCATAAGTTATTGCAAAATCAAAAAACAAAGACTAAATAAACAATTGAATGTTACAGCATGGACAATGATGCCTTCATTTAGTTGACCGCATTATTTATTTTTTAAAGAGTAAAAGCTTAACCTTACCACTTGTTAAAGATACATATGACTCAATCTTACAACAAGAGCATACCCTCAACTCTTCCTAAAAAGTTTGATGAAAACAAACAACAAAATATCTGATTAAACCCATCCCAAACCATCAAACCAACACTTATCCCTCTATCTCTAGATTCTAGACACACACCTTAGGGATTGAGAAAGAGAGCAAGCTCCGCGCACACTCCCAAGCGCACACTCATTTGGGGGAGTACACACACTCTAAGACACTACGACAGATTGGAGGGGAGGAAAGAGCACCACATTTTCCATGTAAATGACAACATATTATTATGTGATCCACAGACTCACTGCCACACATGCATGCATCACAAAAAAAAAAACAAAAAAACTTCTGAGGAACGAAATATATATTGCCTGCACTAATTAACAAATAAGAAAAACTTAATGCAATAAACTATTTATTACTTCGTTTTTTGATATCTTAGATTTATCAATTAAACTATTCATTTGTAATTAGTATCAGGAATCAAAGGCATGATTCAAATAGTTCAATCAATAGAAAATATATATGTTTAAATTTCCTATGAACGTGAAATGGTATATATATTCTCTTTTGCGGTAGAAATTGGTGAAACCAATCTGGGGAGTAAGAAAAAGAGTTTTTTTTTTATGGTCGGGATTGTTCTAAACTATATTAATCTGGGGAGTAAGAAAAATAGTTTTTTTTATGGTCGGGATTGTTCTAAACTATATTGTCTCTGAATCAAGAAGAGAGAGTTGGCAACAACAAATTGGAGAGAAGAGAGAGGGCGTAGAGAGAGGAGAGAGGAAAAGTGGAGAGAGTGTGTGTGGGTTCTAATAGGAGAAAAAAGTGGAGAGATGAGAGAGAGGGAATAAATTCACAAGAATTCAAGTTGGTTTATTTTGGTCCGGATTATATTTTGTACGAGAAGTCCGCATTAGAGCATTTCTGTATATATATATATATATATATATATATATATATATATATATATATATATATATAGTGCATGTTCTCTCTCCTCACTATATCGTTCTATTATCAAATTATAATCACCTCCTTAACATATGAACATTTCGGCCAATTTCAAAAGTATTGGGAGAATTAAAATTTTTGTTTTTTAAAACACCGAAAAAAAATGGAAATAACATAAAAAAAAAAAAAAAAAAAAAAAAAAAAAAAACCCCTACGTAATCTAAATCTCTTCCCTAATAAAAATTTATGCTAGCCGAACTTGCATATTCTCCAGTCTGCTCAAGATCATATTTTTCTCTTTCCATCGAATTATGAGTATGTTCTTTTAGGACCGTGGAAAACTCTAGATGTCATTCCCTACCTTATCAGCGGTTCCAAGAATGCAGTTGTTGACGGATTTATTCATTGGTTTGGAAGTGGTCGGCCTTTTCTCAAGTTTCCGAAATTACTGGTTTCTTTTGATATCAAGGAGGAGGCTTTCCAAGAGATACCACTGCCCAAGGGTTAGTTTTAACTATAATGGTGATGATTCTAGCACACAAGTTGGGGAGTTCAGTGGATTGCTTTGTATTTTTCATAGAGTTTATGGAAAGGAAGTTGAGGAATGGGTCATGAAAGAATATGGTGCTGTAGATTTTTGGACAAAATTATTTAATGTTGGAACACCCATAAGTTGGGACTTTGAAATTCATTCCTCCATACATTCCCTTTGTAAGACTGAATACTTTTAGAAACCATGTAAAGAAAATGACTTTGCTGCTTGAACAATACTTGTAATCTGAAGAGAAGAATATGAAGAAATTAAGAAGAATTCTAAATTAAGCACTAGGTTATTTAGGAATGACGAAAATAACTCACTACCTTGGTGCCTTGAGAATGCTTGTATCTTCTTGTGACGTACTATTGCCTACATATATATTGGGATTAGACTCAATATTCTTATCACTCTTCGCTCTTCTGTATCAGCTGAGTATAGAATCCATCCCTGTATTTATCTTGTTTGTATCAATTGACAGTTTTCATAGAGTATTCATTAATAGAGTTTAATCCATAGGTCAAGATGTGTCGGCTGCGTTTGTTCTTCTTTGTGACGTTAATGTTCAATGTGGCATGGGTATCTTTAGCAAACAATGGAAAACTAAGGAGAAATGGATGGATGTTGGTGTGGTATAACCCAAAAACAAACTCAATCAGGACATTTAAGAAGTTTCACTTTGAATATCATAAAGCATACAGTTATATACAAAGCCTTCTCTCACCAAAAGTTATCAGTGGAATCATCCAGTCTAGCACATCACTGACATAAAAGAATATGGAAGAAAAGAAAGGTAATTTGAGCTTACCAATATTACAATATTGCATTTAATTTATGCAGTTTCGTGATTTTAATGTGTTAGAGCTTATTTTATCTGTGTTAACTCATTTATGTTACACTATCTCTGTACGATCTATCTCTTTGTGTTGAAATTTTCTTTTGGTAAAAATTGTTATTCTTTTATTAGTGTGTGGATATGATCTCCTTTGTACTCTTTTGTTGCTTTTTAAAGAAAAAAAAACATAAGAGCATTGATGCCCAAGCCTCTTGGAGGCTTAAGGGGAGCCTCAAAGGCATTTGAGGTGTAATCCTCAATGTCCAACAAAACGCATTGGAGTCAATAATTGGAAAATACAAGTAATGAATGAAATCAAACTTAGAACTTGAAATATGAGATACTACAAGTGAAACGAATGAAATAATTAAAATACCTTTAAAATAACTTATGCTTCTTGCACTACCCGTGAAGACAATTTTTTTTTTTTTTTTGTTATTCACCCAGTAGCAAAGTAGATGTTTATGTTTCATTAAACGTCACTATGAGATGGCATCAAAATTGGATGCAGATACATTATAGCTATTAAATTTTCATATATCTCTCTGTATTATCTGGAGGTTGTCATGTCCCTGCTAGGTCGATACTAAGTCTTCAGTGTTAGATGGGATTTTGTTGCAACTTGATTGCCAAGCACAAGTATCAGTATCCTAGCATTTGGTCACTATAAATGTCCACATTAGTTCACACAGGGCAATTACCTTTGCCAGCAGTAGTGAATCGACTTCCCAATGGACAAAAGATGAAGAAGCAGGAAACATTCCTTTTTCTTGGAACATTTGGTCTACATTCCTTTTAGAGTCTAACATTATTATTTTATAAAGTCGTAATTTTTTTGATGTTTGTAATATTGAGAGATGCAAATTACTTAAGTTTAGCAATTCTTTGCATATTGACTGGGAAAAAAAAAACCTTCTATAATTAAATTTAAAAACCAAAACGTTGTTTCATATAATTTAAAATGGCTTTAGAAAATTGTTTCATGTTCTTACTCCTGATGATTAGCTGAACATGTATAATTTGTAATTGAATAACAAGTGATCTCTTTTTTCAATTGGACTTTAGATGAGTGCTCAAGTATTGTGTTGAATATTGATAAACATCGCTATTAGTAGAATGAAGGTTAGTTCCCTTAAAGGATCTTGAAGGTGATTTTTTTTCCTGTAATTCTATGTATCATTTGCTCCAAACATTGCATATATCAATCATGATAGGTGCTTTGATGATATTTATATTATTTCAGGTTTCGTAGCTAGCATAGTAAGGTTATACGCCATGGTATAGAAATTTTTTATTTGTATCTAACAATCCAATAATGCTGAATTTGATATGGTCACTTATTATTGCATTTATCATTGAAACATAAAGTTCTAACTAATTTAAAGATGAAATGGGGACTTTGAAGTTGTGCATTTGTAAGGATGTTAAGCAAAAACTAAATATGAGAACTACGAAGCTTCCTACTTCTGTTTAGAAGGGGAAGAAGTCACGAGCCAGTACATGAGTTCCACGAGTATTTATATATCCTCATAACAACAACAAGAATAACTCATGCATTAGGTCTGTTCAATGCTATATATATATAGCCCCGCTCACAGACGGACATCCGTAAAACGGACTTAGCAAAAAAAGTGAAATTTCACGAAATATACTCATGAAAGGTTTCAAAAAACCCCAAACCTTGCTCCTATTCCCTCTCTCCTATTCTCTCTCCCATATCTTTATTCGTGACTTACCGCGACTCTCTCCCTCCTAGTACTCTCTTTCTCTATAAAAGGGTTTCTCTTTTCTCTCTTTCTCATCTTATAAGCCTAAACAAAAAAAAAAAATCAACTGGCTTTACACATACAAGCTTTGCGAATCTCGATTACACGTAAGTTTAGTTTTTTTTTTGCTAACATCAATATCCATTGTTGCATCTTCAAAGAAACCAACTGTTCGTCATTGTTTGTGCTTGCTTTAGTAGTTATTAGTTTCAAGTTCACACATTAGTGGGTCTTTGTGGGTTATGCCAGTAGCTTGGTTACATAGTTCAATATTGACTGATGCTTTGGTATCCATACCTTCAAGCTTCTGTAACTTCCAGTACAGGTGGTTATCATCGGCACAAATCTGAAAACAAAAAGAGTATTTATATCTGGATGTCCTTGATCAAAACAGTACTTTTTCATTCCATTTGAGAAAATAATTTCTAATAGAAGGAAAGTTAGATTGGCTTACCCTACAACTGCAAGAAGTAGCTTTGGCTGCTTTTTTAATTGGTCAAGCGTGCTTCCCTGCAATCAAATTATTTTCCTAGAGTTAGTGGGAAAACTCTTTGGGATGAATAGTTTTATGGATGTCCGTCTATGAGCGGGGTATATATATATATATATATATATATATATATATATATATATATATATATATATAATATGTGCATGATGCTCAGGCATGTATTCTTCCTGTAGTTGTAAATGTAAGTTTATTGTTTTATGCCAAATTATTAAATATATGTCACAATTTATTGGGTTGGAATTGGTTGGGACATTCCAAATAATAATTAATATTGATTCTATCAAATGCTTAACCTTATACAGAGTTAATAAGCCTAATTGTTAGTCATTAATCTTATAGCATGTACCTTTTGGCATATAGGATGACAAATGTTTTAACATGATGGGCTCTTTCCTGGGTTGAGCGTCACATGAAGAATCCTCTTTTGATGACTAAAGCTTCTTTTACTCAAGACATTCCCCGGTGGAGGTGATATTTTCTTGGATAGTTGCGGGGTTAAAGTTTTTCGGTATATGATTATATTACTACTCCCTTAGGGAAAGCTCCATTAGGGAAAGCTCAGCCTTTTCAAGTGAGTTACCATCTCACTTTTTTTCTAATAATAATACGTAATGTGTAAGATTTGTTGTAAAAAACAATATTGCCAGTCAATCGTCCCTTGGAAGCCTAGGATTTGTTTTTGTTATATAATTAGTAAGTATTACATAATTTTGGCTTAGGTCGTTATTTTCTTTACATAAACGATGTTGTTTACACAATTATCTCAAGTGTGTATTGCTCACTACATTTGTGGTGTAAAACCTCTGCCAAAGGATCTACACAATTGACTATTATACCACCATTGAGTAAATCAACGGGAGATCGGAAGATTAATACAAAAGAATTGAATCAATCTCAAAGCACCCAAGAGGTTGAGAATATTAGTTGTAGAATAAGTAGTGGGAAAGTCTTAACAGCAATTGGGGATGGTATTATAGTTATACATTTAAAATGATATGTGTCGCTTTTCATCTGATTGGAACAAAATGTGAACCAAACTATAAACAAACATAGTTTAAGTAATTACATAATTCCATGTAGAACATTTTTCATCAAACTCTAATATTTAACTATACCCGTTCAGTGATACATGTTCAGTGAATGGGCATGGAATCTATGTTCTTAATACCATCAAAATTAATTATGATGAGAAGAGGTATATAAAAGCCGCTACTTTTGAATTACGTAAAATCATGGAAGAAATAATCAAAAAAGGATATCACGTAACGGCACTGGTTGTCCGTTGAAAATTTTCTTCATGTTCTTTGAAAGTAGAGCGTACTGTTGTTAATTCCTCTTTAGCAGGGGGACTGAAAGTACGTAAGCCGCCTATCTGAGGAATGATTCTTTGCCTCACATTTTAAGCTTCCACTTTGGGATTTGAACTGTTTGGAATCTTTATCTTTCCAATGTGGCTTCTATAGCCCATTGTATCATCAGGTTTAAACATTCTATGGTAAAATTGTATACCATTCCATTAAATTTCATAGTTAACAGCAGCATTGCACTTTGGCTAATCAGTTATTGCAATAGATATATGGCATTGATAATATTGTTTTTAATAAGGTTTTTTTTTTAAAAAATATAAAAAGAGTAGGGTGATGACTAAGGCATTATATGTAAAATGTTGTGAACTTTTAAGCTTTTAATGGGTTGTCTTTGATTTAGTATTTCACAGTTAAGGAGCTAGCTAGAGTCTTTGGATATAGGGAATCCATGTTGTCATGTTACTGACGGAAAGGTACGGAGCACAAAGCATGCATGATGCTACCTACAGGCTTTCGGACATGCTGCAAGATTGCATAGCTTCTTATGTTTCTAAGCATAGAACTACAACTTCTGATCCAGCATGGAGGGCCATCATCTTAGGATAATAAATCTACTTCTATGGTACTCAACCAATGGTTTTGTATGTCAGCTAGCTTCTTGGGCTAACGATGTGTGTGTGTGTGTGTTTTGGAGCTGCTCCCTTTCTTTTGGTTGGACGTGCCCCAAAATGCCAAGGTTTGTTGATGCTAAATACAAAACCAGGATCTTGGCAACCAAAAAAGAAAGAGAAGAGCAAAGAAGAATCAACAGGGAAAAACCTATCTCAAAGGTAGCTTCAATTCAACAACTTATCATATTGCAACACCAAAATAAGCATTATATCAAAAGTTGCAGATAGTAAACTATAGCTAATTAGTGAAGATGATACTTTGACTTCATGTTCGATAAATCTTTTCAAATACTCGATTCTCTGACAGTTATCTGCCTATTCTAAAGGTGTCAGCTGCTATCTGTATTCTTCGTAGACCACTTCAGAAACATGGTGGTTGGAGGAAGAAGCTTGGAAAATTATGAAACACAAAGAACACATGATTCTACCTAGAAGCCTTTGGACATGCTAGCTGCAAGATTGCACGACATGCTGGAAGTTATTTATGTTTCTGAGCATAGAAATTATAATGGCATAAAGGTTTGTCATCTTAACACATAATATATATTAGATGTGTCTGGGCTATGTTACTCAAACCATGATTTGCGCTTGAGTTAACTGTGCAGGCTTAAGGCATCTAGATGTGCCCTATAATGCCAGGTTTCTCGAATACTAAGTATAAAACCAAAATGCTCGATGGCTACCAAAAGATTAGTTATATAATTGGTAAAGTCAATTCTGAACAATTGGATGGATCTAGCTTTTCTAGGAGTACACAAAAAGGCACAACTCACTTTATCTAGATTATGTCTGCAACCTAGATTTTCAAACTATGCCACTTTGGTAATACTATGCAAGCTATTTAGAGTATTGCCTGATTTGCTTCTTTCATTTAAAAGATAGGTGAATGGGAGTAGAGAAGATATTGACCAAGCTTTGGCACTAAACTTTAATTGGTCGTTCTTAAATATAATTTTCAAGTATGTCTTTTCCTCAAACCGTGAAAATGGCCAGGTTCTTTATTGTTTGAGATCTTCCTCTTTCTCTCTCTCTCTAGCCTAAGGGTAGGTGATGATATGTTTAAGTTATCTTCTACTTTGGATGTTATATTTTGACATTTTGAGAATGTCATTTTGTGTTTTGTATGATCTTTGTTAAGATCATATCATTTCTCGAATTATGACACTATTTATATATTCATGTTCCAACTTAAGCCATAATAATGCATTTTGTTGTTTGAGGTAGTATCTCCTTCTTTCTTTATATGTGCTTTACATATGTATATTGCTTACGTTCATGTAACACAATATTTTATGTCTTCTGCCTCATGCTATTAATTGATACTAAGCTTTTCAAAAGCCAAACCTCTTTTTAAAAATATTTTATTTTGGTGCGAGTGAGTGCATTGTTGATCATTCTTTCTATGCACCTGTCATTAAACCCTTTAGATGTAGGTGTTTCTGTAGATTGATCGTTTTTATTGGCTTTTACAATTAGCTTAATTGTTGATGATTTGATTGATGATTCTTTATTATATATGTGTCGACATGTTACATTCCATTATTTTCACTGATTTAGAATTGGAAAAATTATACTGCAATTTATTGATCTTATCCTTTTTAGATTATAGATATGAATGGTATTTGGATTTTTTTTTTTTTTTTTTTTGTGCAACCCAATAGGTAGTAGCATCGTTATTTTCCCATACGTCTTCCATTCATTTATGTTCTATCTATCCTTACGATTGGACTCATGGATAAAGGGAAACGACCAATGGGCCCGGACGTGCTACAACTGAAAGACAAAGAAATTAGAGTCAAGCAAGACATCGAGCATATGGATAAGTTCTTCAAATGCCACAGCTTTTACCGTTCATACTCATCCGCCTCCTACTGACGCTAGATCACATCAACTTAACAGAATGACAACAACAACATCCTAATACCTCGCGACTTTGCAAACAATTGAAAGCGCTGTGACACTTTTATATCCTACTAGGCTTTTTACCGTGCATCAATCTGACATCTCCAAATCAATTCTCAATGAAGAAATTCCAGCCCAGGGTACCCATGTAAAGCCAGTGATCCACATCAACACGTAAGTGTTTACACTGAAAGATTTTACTAAACTTTAATTATCGTTTTTTATTAATCTTTTATTTTTTGTAGTTTACACAGCCCTGATACTAATACCACACCTAATTTAGCTGGACCTTCACACTCAATAAAAGCAAGGTATTGTTTTTGCATATATATCAATGATTAAACTGAACGAAATAATTAAATGCCTTTGTAGATTAAATTCCTTAGTGAACAACCTTCGCCTATATAAATAAAACTTAACTTAGAAAATGAATTCAAACCTAATTTTTTGTAGATATCATCTACTCACCATAAACATCATCTTTACAAAATTTCAACTCATTTGGAAATCTCTAACTTAGGCAAAAGATGATTGTAAAAATACTATTTTTTGAACCGTTAGATTTCTTTTTAAAGATGACAACAATTTTAAGCTAGGTTAAAAGTTTCCAAATGAGCTCAAATTTTGTGGAGATGATCTTTATGGTATGTAGGTAATACCCACAAAAAATTAGAGTTGAATTTATTTTCTAGGTGATGTTTTACTTACATACTTATTTTAACTTTAAAATAAGTATGTACTTCTAAGATCGGGCCTATATGTGTGTGTGTGTGTGTGTGTGTGATTGAATATTCTCTTATTATGTTTCCTGAAGATGATATTGGAAGTTTCCTCATGTGATTTAGATTTGTTTGAGCAACCTCACACATATCAATGCAACTCTAGGATCCGAAGGAAGAAATAGGCAATGAGATAGGGGAGTTTAAAATTCTATGATTTTAATTAGCCATTCAATTTAAATAGCATGTTTGGTGTTTTCACAGTTGCAGCGCGTTTGTATAACCATTTTTTTTTTTATATTTGTTGCCATCAAAATAATTCTTCATGTTATGTACGTGGAACTTGAGATTTCTTAAATGTTCGGAAAAGTAAAGCATAAAAAATATGCGAACTCTGTGTTTATATTTTTATGTCATCAACTTTTTACAGGTAGCTTTCCAGCAATAATAGAATCATTTTGTTCAGTTTTGCAAAACTGAACGAGATGCTGCCCAAGTAATCATATTTTTACAAGTAGCTCCGATATCATTGCCATTTACACAGGAACAAAGGTGGTTGTTCCAGAGGTCCATCTTCACTACCATCCATAACAACTTTTGCAAGTGATTACAAATTTAACAACAGCTTCACACCTTCAATTGATCTGTTTTAATTAAGATCTCAGTTATTGAGCACTATATTAGTGTGAATACTTTGGCTAGAATGTTAGGTAGACTCACATTGTTAAAGTTGTCGAAAAATTTGAACCTGAAAGTAAACCTGTCGTGAACTTGGAACAAGTGAAAATGTGTTTTATTAAGTATGTGGTCGTTGTACATTCGTTTTGGAAAAGGAGTTGTTATCCTATTATTGTTGGAAAGTCTTTAGTTCATATTTTCATTGTATGTTTAGAGCTTCACAAGGAGATTTCTGAGGCTGTGGCGAATACTGAAACTCCTTTAATGGTTGTTGTTTGAGTCCCCACTTACGTGACAATACCTAGGACTTTGTTTCTCAACAATGTTTGGACTTCAAATTTGAGTTAGGAGGTCTGAATGATATTCTACAATAATTGTTATCTAAGCATAGTACGATTTTTTCTTTTAATTTCTAGGTTCTTGGTGTTATAGTTACTTTAATCCTAATATGGTTGCACCATTGATATTGAAACTTTACAGCCTTCGTTTGTAGTGTGAGTGTTGCTCATTAAGCATTAGTGATTTCATCATAACCGAGTTTTATGAGTTGGAATTGTGGTATGTAACAGTGCAACTAAAGAGATGCATATGTCGCAATGCCGCAATCATTATTATTTTCAGGCTGGCATTTGGAAAAGTTATAAATGTAAGTTTGTAAAGTATGCAAGTTTCGCCTGGGATTAACTAAAACAAATAAGACGACAAACAGTTGGATTCCAGGTATGATTTATTTATCTAGCCTTGCAAATTGGACAGTTTTGAAATTTTATAGTTACCTAGCTATTTTTTGCTACTTTAATTTCTATAATTCAGGTCATACATCAGAAGCCCCAAAAGACCTTGAATGGAATAATGAAGGAGCTTTGCCCTGTGTGAGTTTTCTCTTTAAGCCTTTTTCTCCTTAAATCATGTGCCTTATTTTACTTTTTCTATATTTAGCATACTCTTATTCTCCCTAATATTTTTAGGGGCATAACATACAACAATTATACAAGATTAGCACTAGGATGTGGCAAATATGGCACTCACAATATCTCCTCAGAGGTACGTGCCATTAAGTCACTTTTTCATTAGTTTCTTTTATGTCTTAACCATTTATTAGGTTTTCCAATATGAATTTTGCTATGCAATCCATCCCTATTTTCGAAATCTCTAATATTGCTAAGAGTTTGATTGGTGATGCAATTTCAGAGATTGCATGTTGAAAAAATGTCATCATAGTTAGTTGAGTTTGCATAGGTTATTAAGAATGCATGTGTTTTGATCTTTTTATCAATTAAGTTTAATTTAATTATCTTTGCATAAATGAGTAATCTTTTTTTTTTTTTTTCAGGTGAAAGTGATATTTAGTCTTTAGAGCAAGTTCGTTAGGTTGGCTAGAGTGGTTCAACATTTTACACCATTTCTATTTGATGAGCTTCATTAAGATAAATAAAAGGTATGCGTACATAAAACATTGCCTTTTGATGCTTGGTATGGAATAGTTCTTAATTCGATGTTTTTAAAATATGGAATTTTAGTATCATTAACATCTTCTTCATCTAAAAAATCGTGGAATATTCATTATTTGGTCACGTTGCACTATATGCTTCCTTTGCATTTCATAAATAGTATCATGGTTGTGAATTGTTTTCTGTTATGGTCTAAGTTGTTTGATAGTTACTTCATTGGTTAAAGCCTTAAAGGTACATCTTAATACAATGACTATTAATATGAATTAAGCATTTGATTAATTTAAATACATTAGTTACTTTGGGTGTCTTGATTTCTTCTATTGTTTTTTTATAAGTCTTATCCTCTTTAGATAAATATTCATCTCGATTAGATTCTAATGATGATCAATTTGATTTTAGTGTGGAGCTGACCATTATCTCTCATATATTTACCAAAACCATTTTAAAAAATTAAACCAACTATTTAGTGATTATTGAAAGATTAGCTGCAATGGTTGAAAAAGCTAATTTGATCACTGTGTCAACCCCATTTTGGGCCATGAAGATGACATGTTTGCTGGCCCGAGGTAACATAAGAACCGGAGGAAGCGAAGCACCGTATCGGGGCCGCGGTTCTACAAAAGTGGAGGAGCCATACGACAGCATGTGACAGAACAATGCGGTCAGAGTCAAAGGGGAGGCAGCTTAACAAGATAGGAACGGGGGGCATGAGAGCAGGGCTGCGGAAAACCTAAAAATACAGGTGTGCCAAGATGGGCCAAAGGATAAAGAGGGATCAACGGCTAGAAAGGAAGTGGGGGAGTATAAAGAGGAACAGTGGAGAAAAAAGAGGAGGTGGAGAAAGAAAAGAAAAAAGAAGAAAAGGGAAGAGGAGAGGAAAGAGGGGGGAGAGTATTACGACATAGAAGATTAGAGGTTGTAAAGGGTGTTCATACATTTGGCGCCGTCTGTGGGGACGAGGTAGGTCCACGATTAGGGAAGTTACAAAGCATGGCTCCAGCTAAGAGAGGTAGAGGACGAGGTAGAGGAAGACTGACGAGGGAGGAGGCCGTACAGAACGAGACAGCCAGTGTGGAAAACATAGAGGTGGGGGAAGAGGAAGTCGAAGATTCAGTGGCTGAGGCAACCAGGTTACTTCAAGAGGAGATAGGCAGGCTTAGGGAAGAAAATGATGAGCTGAGGAGAGAAAGGGAAGACACCCGGGGAGCGAAAAAAACAGCCCGGCCGAGGAGAAGCGAAAAATGGAGGTGCAAAGTGAGGGGGCTCATACCGCGGTTGAGGCTAACCGGGGTGGAGGCATTACCATGGAAATGGTGAAAGAAATGATTGAAAGAGATCGAGAAACCAACCGCGCGGTGGAGCAAGAAAAACACGGCGCGGCCAAAAAAGTGGTGGATAGCCTGCACCAGAATCCTCTGGCGGACTCAGTCTGGAATGCGGAGGTACCCAAGAGATTCACGTAGCCGCGGTTTGAAAGGTACGACGGGAAAGGAGACCCGGCTGACCATTTGCATCATTTTCGGCAGCAGATGCCGTTGTGGCAAGAGGCGAAGTACGATGGCCTCCGGTGCATGATGTTCCCTACCAGCCTGAAGGGAGGAGCATCTGATTGGTATTATCGGCTGGCATCGCGGAGTATTAAGAGGTTCAAGGAGTTGGAACAAGCCTTTGTGAATCACTTCATCCATCATAAGAAGAGAGTGGTCGACGTAGCGGACCTTTTTAACGTCAAACAGAAGTCAGCCGAGACACTCAGGGACTTCCTGTGCAGGTTCAAGGAAGAAACGCTGAGGGTGGAGAATTTGGATGAACGCACCGCGGTCATAGCGTTCCAGCACGGGTTAAAGCAGGGGACACAAGTACATGAATCAGTGTCCAAGATTGAAGTTACCACCCTGCATGCTTTATACTTGAAAGTGGAACATTACATCAGGTATGAGGACATTCTGCGGAGGAACAGTAAGGAACACAAAAAGCCTGACAAGTCAATACATGTCGTGGCCGCGGAGGACAGAAGAGACAAGGATAGAGCTGCGGCCAGGGATAGAGGAAATTACGGGAGGGAGATACCAAGAGCAGAGAGGGGAAGAGACCAAGCTCGACAGGAGTACAGGGAAAGAAAATCGTATCGCGAGATAGATTTGACGCCACTGAACAAGTCGTTGGAGGAGATATTGCCTCTGATCAAGGGACAGCGGCACTACGAAGAGCCATGGAGCTCGCCAAAGGAGATCGAAGGAAAGCCATTTTGTGCATACCATCAGGTCAGGAATCATGCTACCAACGAATGCTTTGCTTTACAGTGGTTGGTAGAAAGAATGATTGGGAAATGACAGTTGAAAGAACATGTCAAAGAAGCTCAGCCGATCGAGAGGGTTGCGGTCGCAGCAAGAATCCTGGGCACAATAAATGTAATATTCAGCGGATAAACGCTGGGGAGGAACGCTCACTGGGATAAGGTGAGAAGGACTGCCAGCCTCCATGAGATAAAACAAAGTTCTGCGAAGGTCCGCGGCCAGTTCAATGCAGCAGGGGAGTGATCCGGGTAGAGTTTACACAGAAGGATCTGGAGTCGGTGAGCTCGCCACACGAAGATGCCCTGGTGGTTACCGTAGCAATGGGAAATTACATGGTGACGAGGGTGTTGATAGACTGCAGAAGTTCAGTGGATTTGCTGTTTCAGGGTGCACTGGAAGAGATGGGAATAGAAAAGGAGCAGATGAAGCCTCTGCGGACTAATTTGTTCGGGTTCAACGACAGCATGACTGTGCCAGTAGGGGAGCTAGTACTGCCGGTGACCGCGGGGACGGTGACCATTTTCACCAAGTTTATGGTGGTGGATACTAACTCACAATACAACGTGATCCTGGGAAGAAAATGGATTCATGAGATGAGGGCAGTTCCCTCTACGTATTACGAGGTGATCCAGTTCCCAAATCGAATGGAGGAATGTATAAGATAAAGAGGCGATCAGTCGTATGCGCGAAACCCAAACCGTGGCGGTGAAGGGTCCGAACGCCGCGACCGGAAAAAGCGCCGGAGGTAGGGACGGTCCGGCATAGCAATTACAGATTGCGGCCGGCGGAAGAGGCAGCCATCGGGGCAAAGGCGATGGGCGAGGTTGAGGTTGTAAACATTGGAATAGCGGAGGAGGAGAAGTTCGTGAACATTGGAGCCAGTTTGGCGGAGGAGTGGAGAGAGAAACTGATTGCCTTGCTGGCTACGAACAGTGATGTGTTTGCATGGTCGATCGAGGAGTTGGTAGGGTTAGATCCAGAGTTTGCATGCCACAGGTTTCACATGCGGGATGGCGCCCGCCCGATCCAGCCAGGCGAAGTGTCGTCGCTGCGGTATGCCGCGAGGAATCGAGAGGAGGTACAGAAGTTGAGAAATGCAGGTATCATCCGCGAATGCAAGTTTACCGAATAATTGTCCAATGTGGTAGCCGTGCCTAAAAAGAACGGGAAAGTAAGGATGTGCGTGGATTTTACAGATGTCAACAAGGAATGCCCAAATGATTGTTACCCTATGCCGCAGATAGACGAACTGGTGGACCGAACCGCGAAGTATAAGTTCTTTCCATTTATGGACGCGTCAATCGGCTACAATCAGGTGGTGATATATGGCCCTGACCAAGAAAGGACAGCGTTCATAGTGGAAGGGGGGACGTACTGCTACACCCGGATGCCTTTTGGTCTGAAGAATGCGGGGGCCATATTTCAGAGAGTGGGAGAGAAGATGTTCGAGGATAAAATTCGGAAGAAGATGGAAATTTATATAGATGACATGGTAGAGAAAAGTATGACCGAAGAGGAACATTTGGAGGGGCTGAAAGAGACGTTCGCCAGATTGCGAAGATACAAGCTGATGTTGAGCATAGAAGCGAACCCGGACCAAATTAGGGCGTTGATAGAGATGACATCACCGCAGAATGTGAAGGAAGTTCAGAGGCTCGCTGGTAAAGTCGCGGCTCTTAATAGGTTCATATCCAACTCTTCGGACAAGTGTCGGCCCTTGTATCTATTGTTAAGGAGGACGAGTGACTTCCAATGGACCGAGGCATGTGAAAGGGCGTTTCAGGAATTGAAAGGATATTTGGGCAAAGCTCCGATCTTGTCGCAGCTAGGACAGGGAGAAAACCTGTACTTGTATTTGGGGGTTTCAGAGTGTGCGATTAGTTCAGTGCTGATAAGGATAGTGCGGAAGGCAGAGAGGCTGGTGTACTTCCAAAGCAAAACCATGTTGAATGCCGAAACTAGGTACAGTAGGATCAAAAAGTATGCCCTGGAATTGGTCTTCTCAACACTAAAGTTGAAACCATACTTCGACGCTCATTCAGTGGTGGTGGTGAGTAATTTGCCGCTCAAGCAGGCGTTGAAGGCCGAGAAATCAGGAAGAATGTTGAAGTGGGCTGTGCTGCTCAGCTCTTATGAGATCGAGTACCAAGCCAGAACCGCAGAAAAGGCTCAGGCAATGGCAGAATTCTTGGCTGAATTCTCGACCGAGGACCCCACCTGGGGGGAAGAGATGGTGATGGAACAAGAGACAGACCAAAATCACGACCCCTTGGATCCGTGGGACATGTGAAATGGTTGGAGGGTATTTGCAGATGGATTGGCCACGAATACTGGGAATGGAATTGGGGTGGTGCTGGTCATGCCCGAGAACACTCGCCTGGAATTGTCAATGAAACTGGGATTCGCGGCGTTGAACAACGAGTCTGAGTACGAGGCAGTAATAGCGGGGATGGATCTGGCAAGGGATTTGGGTGTGCGGGTGCTCACGGTATATTCAGATTCGAATTTGGTAGTATGTCAAGTCAACGGGGGATTTGCAGCACGGTGCCCTCGGATGGCCAAATATCTAGAGGTGGTGCAGAGAAGGGCAGAAAAGTTTGAGAAAATTAGCTTTGCCCATCTAGGTAGGGGAGAGAATAGGCATGCCGACACTTTGGCTTACGTGGCCGCAGTGCTTCCTGGGACAGAGGGGAGGTCTATCCAAATCCGGGTGCTAAGCATACCAAGTACCACGGAGGACGAAGACGTGTGCCTAACCACCGAGCAAGAGTAGGGGTGGATGGAACCTATCAAGAGTTACTTGTCGGGGATAGATACCGGGGACAAGGATGAGAAAAAGAGAATGGAACAGAGGTCAAGAAGGTACATTCTGACAGAAGGGGAGTTGTATCGAAGGAACGTCAGCGGACCACTCCTAAAATGCCTGGGACCGCAGCAGACGCAAGAGGTGTTGGGAGAAGTTCACGAAGGAGACTGTGGAAGCCACTCGGCAGGGAGGACAACGGCTCATCGGTTGCTGTCTCAGGGGTACTTCTGGTCCCACATGAAGAGAGATGCGACTGAGTATCCAAGAGATGCCGAAAGTGCCAAATCTTTGCGCCGCTGATACACTCACCTGCAGAGCCATTGCACAAGGTCTTCAGCCCTTGGCCATTCGCTATGTGGGCGTTGGATATTGTCGGACCCCTGCCCATGGCCAGTGGCAAGCGGAGGTTTGTGCTAGCCGCGACTGACTATTTTACAAAATGGGTTGAGGGCGTGGCTTTGCAGCAGGTCAAGGAGGAACAAGTGAGAAAGTTTTTGTGGGAAAATATAATATGCCGGTTTGGGCTGCCGCACACTATTATCGCGGACAATGGGAGTCAGCTCGCAGGGGGAAAAGTGAAGGCCTTCCTCCAGGCCTATAGAGTGAAACAAGGTTTTTCAGCCCCGTACAATCCTGAAGGGAATGGTCAGGCGGAGTCTTCCAACAAGGTGATCATGGACAATTTAAAGAAAAAGCTTGAAGAGTGCAAGGGGTGTTGGGTAGAGGAGTTGAATCATGTACTGTGGGCGTATCGCACAACCCCGCGTACTTCTACAGGGGAATCTCCCTTCTCAATGGCCTACAGGGTGGAGGCGGTGATCCCAATAGAGATGGTGGCCCCGACGACCATAACCAAGGCGGTAGAGGCAGGAGTTAACAAAAGACTTCTGGCTGAGGAACTGAATCTCACCGAGTGGAGAGACACTATGCGCATCCATTTGGAAGAGTATCACCACAGGTTGTAGAGACAGTATAACAAGCGGGTGAAGCCGCGGAAATTCCGTGTGGGGGATCAGGTGCTTCGAAGAGTGACCCTGGCCACCAAGAAGGAGACAGACGGAAAGTTGGGACCCAACTGGGAGGGACCCTACACCGTGGTGGAGGCAGGGACGTTCGGAACCTACAGGCTACAGACACCCCAAGGGGAGAGTATCAAGCGGCCGTGGAACATCCGGATGCTGAAAAAATTCCATGAGTGACTTGTACTATGAGTACTTTCAATTAAAGAAAATTGTATTTGCTTCATTCAAGCTTTGTAATGCTGTTTTGAATTTGCTATTATGGTAATGAAAGCGATAACCAATTTTTCCCATCTAATGAATGTGCATTCGTTCACGTGTGTTAGGCCAGGAGCAGCAGATAAGGGGTTTACATCAATGATGGAATGTGTAGTGGACTTGGGGGCACGCTGAGTGGCTCGGGCTTACTCGACGGCTCTCAAATATCTCCTTAATCAACTTGGGGGCAAGTTGAGTGGCCCGGGCATGCTTAGCTACCCCCAACATCTCCACGGCCAATTTGAGGGCCCGCTGAGTGCCCCGAGCTTACTCGGCGGCACTCAACCTCTCCTTAATCAACTTGGGGGCAAGCTGAGTGGCACGGGCATGCTCAGCTACCCCCAACATCTCCACTGCCAACTTGAGGGCCCGCTGAGTGGCCCAGGCTTACTCAGCGGCCCTCAACCTCTCCTTAATCAACTTGGGGGCAAGCTGAGTGGCCCGGGCGTGCTCAGCTACCCCCAACATCTCCACGGTCAACTTGAGGGCCCGCTGAGTGGCCAGGGCTTACTAGGCGGCCCTCAACATCTCCTGAGTCAACTTGGGGGCAGGTTGAGTGGCCCGGGCGTGCTCAGCTACCCCCAACATCTCCACAGCTAACTTGAAGGCCCGCTGAGTGGCCCAGGCTTACTCAGCGGCCCTCAACCTCTCCTTAATCAACTTGGGGGCAAGCTGAGTGGCCCGGGCATGCTCAGCTACCCCCAACATCTCTACGGCTTGCATACTCAATGGCCTCCCATGGCACCCAAGCAAAGGGGGCGGAGATAAACGCCGCGGTGAAACAAGGCAGTAATGAAAAGAAAAGAAACAAAAAAGTTGAACACTTAAATTACTGAGAGTTTGCATAAGGCATAAGCAACACCGGTGGGGACCCATCATGGTCTGGCGGGAGTACCGAAATCCAAACCCAGGGGGTGAAACCAAAAAGTTGAAGTATCAAAATATCAAATACATATAATGCAAATGGCTTGGCCAACCAACAAAAAGAAACTTAGGCGCACTTTATTGCGGCTCGCCCGAGGCATCAGATGGCAGACCTCCCTTCTCCGTCTCGTCAGCGGATCCATCCACATCGATAGGGGAAGAAGACACCCCAATAGTGGAGGCGGCCTCCATCTCAGGAGCAGGGGATACGGGAGTGGGATCAGTTGAAATCAAAGCAGGAGGTGGGTCAGGGAGAAGACACCCGGCGGCAGCAAGAACGTCCAGCTGCTAGTTCAGTTCCCGGGCAATCTTTTTGGCAGCAAGGACCTTGAAGTGTTTAGCGGCTCCTTTCAGCGACTGCTCCAAGTCAGCCTGGGCAGCGGCCCTGTCAGCCTTCCTCTGATTTTCTAGCTGAGACGTGATGCCCGCCTCGTAATCCTTGTAGACCTCCTCGGAGCGCTGGAACTCCCTGTGGTGTCTGAGGGCAGCGAGACGAGCCTCATCCCGCTCCTTCTCAAGTTGAGCACATTTTGCTTTCCACCCATTAGGCCCGTGAATCTCGGCTTTCGCCGAGTCAAATGCCTCCAGGGTATTGGTTAGGCCACGAATCACATAGCCCACGTCCAGGCTCAGCTGAAGACACAAGTCAGGTTAGAGAACAAGGAATAGGAAAGAAATGAAAGCGATAGATGAGATGCGTACCCGTTCCCAGCCTGTATAGATCGATGCTCGGTGAGAAGAAAAGGAGCCAGAATCCCCATACGCCTGGTCCCTAGGGAGATGGGAGTCGAAAAAGAGGGACGCAGCCACTGCTGGGTTATCCAGAGCGGAGTCACATATAGTGACATCGCAGTCCCTGGCTTTGAATTGAGGATGCCAGAGCTCCGCAGGCCCATCGGGCAGAGGACCAATCTGGATCGCTTCTTTACCAGAGCGGCGGGAGGATAGCCACGGCGATGAAGGCCTAGAAGACGGTGCGGGGGCAGCAGGAGCTGTGGTCTTGGCCTTCTTAGCAGGAGGGCCCTCGAAGGCTGCATTGGCGGGCGCATCGCCATCGGAATCGCTGTCCCACAGCTTGAGTTTGGTGACGTCCATGTTGTCAGAAGTGCTCGCAGGGGGAGCAAAATCGTCGTCCCAGTCAGCTATGGAAGAGTAGGATCGGGGGGCAGTAGTAGAGGGAACCGTGGAAGAACCACTGGGGGGCTTACGGGTCTGAGAGGCTGCGGCATTGCGGGCTAGTGCTTGACTGTGAGAGATCTTGGTGGTGTACCCAAAAGACCGATGAGCGGTGGGTTTCGCCTTCCGTTTCTTAGGGGGAGACGGTTTGGGTTTCCTCTCTTTTGGCGGGGGCAAAAGGTACAGAGGGCCGCGGTATTTACCAATATCTCTTAGGGATGGATCTCGAAGGAGTGGACTCCCTTTGTCGGGGTCGATGCCGAGGACGTCGCACTGGCCGTCCCCTAGGCTGCGGAGTCTGGTGAAAATCTCCGAGGTGACACCAGTGTAGATCTGGGAGTGGGAATCCGGGTTCCAACCTGAAAAGAGAAGATAGAGATATGTCAAGGGGATGATAGTAAAGGAAACCAACAAAGCATTCGACTCGACTCACCGCGGCGGATAAAATGGGAGTGCCTCAAAGACAGTTCAGGGGGAAGAGCGGCGGAGAGGTAGTTCCCAGATACGTAGAGGGGATAATGATGCCAGACTTTGTCGGAGGAGGTGACGCGGATAATGAAAGACTTCTTCTGCGGACGCACGCAGAAGGATTGGTACCCCACACTCCCGAGCTTGGTGCTCTTCTTGATAAAATAGTGGGAAATGATGTCTTGAAGGGAAATGCGAGGGGTGTTCGTGGTATTGTAGTAGTTGGCAGCGTACATGATTCGCCAGAAGTTATCGATGCCTTGACATGGCGGAATGTTGAAATGGTTACAGACTGCAACATCTAGCAAGGATAAGGGGAAGCGGAGACCAGCCGCTATTTGCCCCACAATTGCTACCAAGAACCCTGGCCGCTGCGGCACTAGATGAGGGAAATGGGTGACCCCAGGCACGTGCTCCAGAACTACATCCTCGGGGATGTCGTAGGCCACCCTTACCGCGGCCAGATTAGGTCTGCGGTAGTGGGATAAAGGAAGAGGCAGTGCAGAAGGTCTACCTGAGGTGGATGGAACAGCAGCCCCAAGGGTTGAATCTGAGGAAATAGATTCGGGGTGGTCCACGGAGGGACCGAAAGATCCCAATTCCGACACAGAGTCGGATGATCGGGAAGTCTAGGACACAGATCTAGTAGATCCGGCGGCGGAGGATCCGCCAGGGTCGGAGCCAGACATGACACCAGCGTAGGGTGAACCAGATAGACTGTGCGGCGGGCAAGAGAGATGGTGGAGCAGCGGAAAGAAAGGGATGGTTGCGAAGTGGGCACGAACCAGAACAAAGAAAAATAAAGAGAGAAAGAAGATGACTACCCACCTACTTACACTACCAAGAAAAAGAAACGGAGAAGGAGGAGCGCAAACCTGAATCAAGGAGACGTTCCGCGCACATAGCAAATGAGATATGCGAAGGAAGCCTCACAGGAGATGAAATGGCAGGTGTGAGGAAAAGTGTGGAGACGCAAGAAAACACGAGAGAGCTGGAGAAGACAAGAGTTGAAGGGACGGTTTGAAGAGTGAGAAGTGAGGAGTCAAAGGAGTGCAAAATAAAGGCGCTGGGCGGGATTCGAGTAGTCAGGGGCAAAATGGTAAAAATAAGGGGGCGCATGTGAAAAGGAGGGCCATTGAGGAACAGACGCGTGGCATCACGAGAAACGAGGGGGCATGGCTAGATAGGCATGCACCGCAAGACACGTGCCTAGGGACACGTGGCCAGGATCTGGTGGTCAGGGCAGCAGGCAGCGTGGAGGTCAGAAATATTCGAGTGGTTGATGGGTGACAAGACAGTGTGATGATCTGACAGCGAGGCAGTCTCGACCCACGAATCCTACTGGATCTGCGGACCGAGAGGGGGCATTTGTGTCTACCCCATTTTGGGCCATGAAGATGACATGTTTGCCGGCCCGAGGTAACATAAGAACCGGAGGAAGCGAAGCACCGTATCGGGGCCGCGGTTTTGCAAAAGTGGAGGAGCCGTACGACAGCATGTGACAAAACAATGCGGTCAGAGTCAAAGGGGAGGCAGCTTAACAAGATAGGAACGGGGGGCATGAGAGCGGGGCCGCGGAAAACCTAAAAATACAGGTGTGCCAAGATGGGCCAAAGGATAAAGAGGGATCAACGGCTAGAAAGGAAGTGGGGGAGTATAAAGAGGAATAGTGGAGAAAAAATAGGAGGTGGAGAAAGAAAAAAAAAAAAAAAAAAAAAAAGAAGAAGAAACGGGAAGAGGAGAGAAAAGAGGGGGGAGAGTATTAGGACATAGAAGATTAGAGGTTGTAAAGGGTGTTCATACAATCACCCCATTTACTTGACGAGATAGGATCGATCACCAATGGAACAACTCACTTGTCTAGGTACCCTTCCATTTAACATGTTTATCTGCCCAGATACTATTAGTATATGACGGACGTTGGTAACAAGCTATAATGGACATACCCTATTTATAGTGGACATAATAATATCACTTAAAAAATGGCATCATTATAAATGAATATCAAACTGTTTTGAGATGAAGTTGGCAAAAAGGGCAGTGAGTTTGGCATTCACAGATCCACTATTGCTATCATTAATGTACTTCTGCTGAGTTGCTTCTCCCGGATTGTAAATTGTAAGTGAATTCAAGCTTATGCACTATGTGAATTTTATCTTATTAGTAGGACTAATGCGTATTTTTTGACATTTAATTGCACAACAACATCCATGTCTAAAAGATTAAGGTGAAAAAATAGTTTAATAAATCTCACTTTTATATTGTTTTGGTTTAGTGTGGTGTTTTGTTTGTATTTAGTTTGATTTTGTATATGATTGTTATCGTGGATGAATCGTGTATCACATTTTTTTTTTTTGTTCTTTTTTAACTTTGTTGCCTAGCTTGCACATTATATTTCTAAGTACCTTAAAATGGATCTTTAGCTCAATGGAAGAGCACTTGAGTGTGAAAATACATCTCAAGAGATGGTGGTTCAAATCCACCAAGGTCATGTTTATATCTAGAGCAATATATTAAGTGACTTTGATGGTAGCTCAAGAGATGGTGGTTCAAACCCACCAAAGTCATTATTATTATTATTATTATTATTATTATTATTATTATTATTATTATTTGTTAATAGGTAGCTTTTTTTTTATCGATTAATAGAATCTCAGTTCAATGATACATGTGGATTAGAACTATTTGAATTATTACTAAATAGGCACACAAATAAAACAGTGTGCCATGATGGACATCCTTATGTGGAACATTGAATATTATGAAATTTGCGCCGTTCATTGTTGTATTGTCGCAAGCTTTATATTTTTATATTGTTTGCAGTAGTAGGCATAATCAATTATAATTAAGTTTTTTATGCTCTTACATGAAAATCGGGAGATGCCAATAGATTTAAATGCGTAAACGTTGAGTCTTCAAATGCTACTTTAATTTTACAGTTGAGTGCATATATGTAACTTTTGGTGAAAATATATATATAACTTTTGCAATATATAAATAGAGCAATATTGCACCGATTGCGGTTCTTATTTGTGAAAATATCATTTTAATGTCGGGTCCGAATATAAGTGGAAACAAAAAAAATGTATAATTAATTGCTTTCTTTATCGAGTTTTCTTTCCATATCTTTGTTTAATCAATTTTGATGCATAAGCTCTACTAGCTACATGTAAGATTTCAACAAAATTTTGTTTTGTGCATAATTTTATTTGACGATATGAGTATTCTGAGGTTAAATACTAAAAAATGAGTATTCTAAGGTTTGTTCTTTTTTGTAGTTTTTTGGAATAAGGGAAAAACAGACTTCGATTGAACCTTAGATTAAAACCAATTGTGGCTTCTCATATATGAAAATCTCATTTTAATATGTCGTTTACAAGTATAAGTGGAAACAAAGAGATATAATTAATTGCTTTCTTTAGTGGGTCCAAATGTTGCAGTTATTGGGGTTAGAAGCAACAAGTGCTATAAGGAAATGTCAGTGGAGCTCCTTCATGCCAGTCTACCCCACACAGATGACCAACAACACAAGTTTTTACTTTTTAATGGATTTTGCTCAGCGCTCTATGTTTGTAACTTTGTTTAATATCCATAACAAATTATTGGCACTGGGAACTTTGATCAATTAATTTACTGTATGAGTTTCAATATAGTTTGGAAGTAAAAAATTTTATACATAATAATAAAATGAAAAAAATATATATATAAAAATTGTTCCTGTTCGTTGAACGGGTCCAAAAATCTAGTTGAAATCTAATAATTTGGACTATTCGATCACTAAACACAATTGAGCTAATACTAAATTCATGTGATCATATACCATTAGATTGAGACATGGACGGTAGGGACATTTTTTGATAAATTGTCCTTGCACAGTCAGGGGTGGACCCATCATTTCAACTCTCTTCGGGATAAACAATGATAACCAAAGTTTTAAACAAAAAAATAATAATAGACACATGCATTCCATAAGTAGCCAAATATATATACTAATTCATCAAAATATCTAATCAAGTTCGACTACAAATCTATTTAAAAAGCAAAACTACTTAAACAACATTTTACAAGTCTTGCGGGCATCAAAATCATTTATTACCAAATCCAAATCAATATCATTAGCAAAATCTCTTTCAATTTAGATGACTATTGAATATGCAAGAAACTCATCCTCCATCTTTTTTCGAAGTTGTGTTTTGATAAGTTTCATGGCTGAGAATGCCCTTTATGTAGTTGCTGTAGATATGGGAAGAGTAAGTACAAGACGAACCAATCTATCAATCAAGTGGTAGGACTTTGACTTTTCAGTTTCAACGAACTAATCTTCTACACAGCTCATACATTGTGGACATATTATAGAAAACCGAATTACGACAAACATTAATCTCATAATGTTGCAGCTGAGTTCTTAATATAAGTAACTCTTGATCATTGAAATCTCGATTGTCAATTTTAATTCCCATCATGGTCAGGACCAAAAGAAATGCCCACAAGTTTCTCAAATGTTTGCTCAAACATGAAACCTTACAAATTACTCCTTAAGAAAGCATGGTTTCAATACACTTGCACAAAAAGATCCTACGTATGGGAGAGGCAGAAATGGTTTTGCAATTCATGAAATATCTTATTCACCCAATTCTAATTCAAACAACCATAACAAGATTATATTGTAATCAAACCAACTCATGCAACTGAAATCTATCAAAAACAACAACTAAACCAATATAACAAATGAACAACAAATCTAATTACCTGCCAATCTCGACAACAAAATCACCACGAATAGTTCCAGGAGCAGACTCAGATTGCTCCAATAATCTTTCCCCCAATAACAATAACATTCAAAATTCCAACGATATATATTGTAATAATAATAATAATAAGCGGAACATACCTTTGAACGAGTCAATGTGTAAAAGCTTGAGCCTTATAATCAATATCTGAGAATCATAGATCTGAATAGTAGAATAGAATAATCAAGAGAGAGAGAGAGAGAGAGAGAGAGAGAGAGAGAGAGATGCATACTATTATTTTTTTTTAATGAAATGGACCCCAGGCTGAAGCCTAGTGAAGCCCTTTCCTGGGTCCGCCCCTGTGCACAGTACACTTGCTTGCAACTTATTTTTATTTTTGATACCACAGATTTCCAGTTTGGTTGTCGATTTCGCATCCTATTGTAAGCGAGCAACTGTTTTTGTGGTGTTAGTTGCTAACAATTAACATCTTTCTATTAGTAATGATTCCAAAATGTTTTACTACTTGTTGGAAGTTTGAAACTAATTTATCACCTAACACAACTAGAAATAGGGTAAAATATGTTAATTGATAAGCACCTAAAATTGTAGTTTTGAACCCTTAATAGTATTACATTTAGGTCAATTATGTTTATAATAAATAAGAGTTTGTATTGTTTACATGTTTTTGTGTATTTCAGGTCTTGAAGTTGATTATGTGCTTAAAGATGCCATTTTTGCGTGGAAAATGAGTCAAGATGATTGCTGAGAGAGTTCTATGTTTAAAGCCCAAGAATCAAGAAGAAAAAGCCTTTTCAAACCCAATCAAAGATGGAAAGTCAAAGTCAATTTGGGTAGAAAAAGAACAAAAAACCATCAGAACTTCAAAAGGGCGTATCTTTGGACTCGGGCCTCAGAATTGGGCTTACTTTATGTCAAAACGACCGGCTCGGAATAAGCTTTATAATAGACCTAGCCTTGCTCCAATCAGAATTGTAAAAGTAGATGAAAAATGCACTGAAGTAAATTTTAATAGGAATGGCCTCTTTAGACTTAACCTAATGGACTTTGGTCCCACATTAGGGGCCCAAAGTCCCCCTTTTTAGCCCATACATGAAAATGTAATCCTAACCCTCTCTTATATAAAGAGGGTTAAGGCTAAACTTAACACTCCTCTTCTAGCTCCCCTTTCTTTAGTGTAGAGTAGATTAGTGTAGTTTAGGGTTAAGTTTTGTAATGTAGCCTCCATTAAACCTTCTTCAATAAAGCTTTAGTTTAATTTTAATTCTTGTCTTTACTTTATTATGTCTTTCTCTTCTCTCATTAGTTTAATTAATCCGATAACACAAGGCTAAAACCTCCATTAGAATGGGTTTATGAAGCCACGTGAGGATGATTAGTAGCTAGTTTTGTTATTGTTTTGCATAAGAACTTCAAGTTCTTCATTGTGAGTGTCTAGAGATAGTGTTCATAATGGAGAACTAGATATTAGAAACCCCATCAAAGAGATTTATAGGGGTGCTAATCTCTCATGCTAGTTTAACAATGACTATAAAGATGTAAGTTGTTAACTAGGGATCAAGAAAAGTGATTCGATGACTAAACTAATAGCCAATCGAATCGCGTAGTGGATTAACCTTCTCTATATCTTTTTCTTATTTTTAAATCACTGTTTTAATATATTAAATTTAGCATAAAAATTATTCTCTCATTAGTGAAGTAATTTAGTTAGTCTAGATAGGCATTCAAGTACGTGCAAGCAAGAGTGGATCGAAAACGATTACTCCCATATAACAACATGTTTAGATAGTATAATATATTGATTGATAGAATGATTTTAGCATGTTTAATTTAAACTACGGTTTTCACATCTTACTTTTCTTCTGTTATCATTAATCAAAATATTATCAAATAGATAAATGGATGATGAAACTTTTAAATATTGGAAAATTGAAACTCGGTATCAATTTGATAGAAATTTATTCAAAACATGGTACTCAGTTGTTATATTTTGTTAGGTGAACAAGTTGTTTTGTGTTAAGCGGAGACTATTCATCTTTCTCTTTATATTAGTATTTGAAAAAGAAGAGAGGATGCGGTAGGTTCACTAGGTTGGGAGGAGGAAAGTGTGAAGGTTTGTTTACCTTTGTAACCTATGAAAATAGTACAAATAACCAATATAACAAGCTAAGTCACCCGGTTACAAGAGCATGCCCTATGATGTTTTTATGAACCGGTTGTTTTTTATTAACCAAAACCGGTTTTTGGGTCAGGAGAGTGCCCTCTTAGGAATCGGAGCATTTATTTAACAGGACCCTTTTTGAAAGCAGAATCGAATGGACATAAGAGAGTGAGTGCTTTAGTAGGGGTAGACTTCGAGATTAGGGTTTGCGAAATAATTTCCAACTTAGAAGCCATTGCAAGATAACCGTGGGTTTTGAGGGTTTCAACAGCCTTAGTGATTGTGTGTGATGGAAGAACTTGGGGTGAATAAATAGTGGGGAAGAAGCAAAGTAGAACTAGTAAAAGAAAAAGTAGTTTAGACATATTTTTTTCGATGACGCGGTTCTTAGAATGTGAAGACTGAAAAATGAGAGAGAATGGGAGTCTATATATAGAGCTGGTTATGGGTAGGAGTGTGGGAAAATGAAAGAGTTGCAACACACCATGACTTCTAGACTCTTCTTCCAGGGGCGGCCATGAGTTTTGGGGGTCCTAAGCGAGTTCTTTTCGCGGGGGCCTTATCGGGAACAAAAAGCAAAAACAAAAAACACATATGAGCATATTCTTTTTCTTATCCAAAATGAAGTCATAACCACTTATATGCAAGTAATTATGTAATTGCATTAATCAAGTAGAATTCAATTATAAAAATTAAGCACTATTGAAACCATAATCTTCTTGAATTTCTAGCTGCAAAATCACTAATTAAGTCTTCATAATCCAGTTTTTCAGCCATAGAATTTTCAATGGATAACATTGCTAAACAATTTAATCTTTCTTGTGACATGATCGACCGAAGGTAAGACTTGATCAACTTCAAACTTTGAAAAACTTCTTTTTGCTTATGCGACTGTAACTAGTATAGTACGTCAACAAGATCATATAAGCAATCCATGTGTTTGGAAAACAACTATATCTCGTGATTTCAAATGATTCAACACATCGATTACTTTCTTTGTGTCATTCGCACTACTAAAAAAATGACATATTATGACGCTTGTTTTTTATCTATCTTGACGGCTTTGTTAAAAACCGTCAAGATAGGAGTTTTAGTAATATTTTTATGACGGCTATTGCAATATTATGTCGTGTATGACACAAGCATCATGAAATTATAATAAATTTATGACGGCTGTTGCAACATTATGTCGTGTATGACACAAACGTCAAGAAATTATAATAAATTTATGACTGCTGTTGCAACATTATATCGTGTATGACACAAGCGTCAAGAAAATATAATAAATTTATGACGGTTGTTGCAACATTATGTCGTGTATGACACAAGCGTCAAAAAAATATAATAATTTTATATCGTATATGACACAAGTGTCAAGAAAATATGATAATATTTCTTAAAACAGTCAAATTAGCAATAGAATAAACCGTAAACATTCTCACAATTTTTTGGGCACTAGCTTTGGTCCATTTTGGATTTCAATTAAACGTCAACAACTAAACCGAAAAAAGGAATACCAAAATCAATAGACTCCTCACTAAGAATTGAACCGTCAATAGACTCCCCACTTAAAAAAAAAAACTTATCCTGCCGCACTCCATCTTTACTCTCTCAGTCCCCTCCTGCCGCACCAATCTCCCTCTCTCTCCTCAGTCCTCACCACCACACCATCAGTAAGTCTATCTCTCTCTCTCTTTTTAAACTGATTTTCTATTAAGGTTTTTAATTAAATTTGCCTCTATTGTTAGTGTGATTTGGTGAGAAAAATGTTGCTTGCAGTGGATGTGTTACCGAAGCTCAGTGTGAAAAATGTGAACTTTTGTAAACTCAGGGAGGCTTGTATGAAAAATTTGAACTTTTGCTGTAAAAGGGGCAAAAGTTGTTATTGATGCAAACACTGGTCGTTCAAAAGGTTATGGGTTTGTCAGGTTTAGTGATGATAATGAAAAGTCGCGAGCTATTGATGAAATGAATGGGCAGTTCTGTTCTAGTAGGCCACTGCGCATTGGTGTTGCAACTCCGAGGAAGGCTACTGGACATCAGCAGCAGTATTCTTCACAAGGTACGTGAATATAGTTTGTTGCCTTTAGAATTGTTCATACCAAATCATTCTCGATAATAGTCTTATTAGAAAGAAATCTATATGGATGAAAGAAACGCAAAGTCTTGTGCAGAAACAGGAGGAGGCTCCTGGGCTTCAAAACAAGGGTCGGAAAGATCGTCGGTGGTGCTGCTTTTAAGTCGGGAATATTTAAATGAATTGTTGAAAGTAGTTTTGAAGAAGATGGGAAAAATAGAGTGGGAAAGAAGCATGTTAAACCCTCGTCTGCCCCTCGCAAATAACTTCATAGATGGCACTGGTCTTCAGAATGCCTTTAACACTTCTCAAGACGTCTTCACTAGGTTGCACCATGACAAGATATCTTGGGGATTACTAGAGTCTCGGCGTCCTGAGTTGCATGGTTTACTTTGGCAATGGCAGCTGCAATCGGCTTAGGAGCTCTCCGTTCTTCTTTGTAGAGCTTGATCCGCAATGGGCGGAATTTGCAATGGAATGGCTGTTGGGGTAATCTTGGCTGCTAGCTTTGACCTTGTGCAGGAGGGTCAGGATCATGGTAGTGGCAACTGGGTTGTCATTGGGATTCTAGCTGGTGGTGCTTTCATTTGGCTTTGTAAGAAGGTAATCATCTCTTATTATTCTTTCTTTTACCTAGCAATATATATATATATATATCTTTCTTATTTCTGAATCATTAAATATTAAACCTTGAGTTGTGATATTAGTTACGTTTCCACACCCAATATATTGGTCGCCACAGTTTCTAACCATTTGTGTGTCATTATAGACATTAGACAATCTTCTCCGAGGTAAAAATCCAGTAGAAGGATTTCTTTCCTCAGGTGGCGCTCAATCACGCATAATCTTGATGGTGTGTTCTTCAAACATACAATTTACGATTGAGGAATTTATTTAAGCCATTCATAATTTTGTCTTCATATGTGTTTTTCCACCAATAAGAAACCATCATTCATCGGCTTTTACAGTTCCTTGAACAATATGGGGAAGTGAGCATGTTGGACATAAAGGGTGCTGATGCAAATAAAGTCATTATACCTGTGACATTTAATATCATCCTCCTGCTACCTCTGGATGGATTTGGCCTCCCCAAGAAGATGAAAAAGTTAAAAATATTGTTTAAAGCTTGAAGTTGTTGCAAAGATCTCAAACATCTCATCTAGAGTCCCCACACCACCTGGGAGAGCGATAACAGCTATACGATCAGAAGCAGCACATCTCATTGCAGCATCCACCAATCCATGTTTCCTGGCAGAGAAAAACCTACACTTTTAGAGCAATATGAGGTTCTCATCCTTAACCCTTGATCATGATCTTCTAGTAATGTGGAGCTATTTACCTATCTTAAACCCGCCGACTGGTTTCTTTGCTTGCAGTGCACCTTTAGTTGCAGCATCCATGAGACCTGGACCAACTCCTGTCCATGTTGTGCAGTCTAAAAGATTTCCAATCTCTCTCACCAACTCTACTGTTTGCATGTAATGTGGATGGCCTGGCTTGAAGAACCCAGGTAAACGACTCCCCTTCCAAGCTTGTGTATGAGTGCATAGCAGTTCTGTATCTCTTTCTTCACCTCATCTGGGCTTGTTCTTTCTTCAAATTCACTCTTGCACATAAACACTCTTCCTGAATGACCCCTTGGCTTTAAAAACTTGAATTTTGATGTCTGCTTATCCATTTTCTGCTAGCCCCTTTAGGAAATCCTGCACTATGTCTTGCACAAGCATCTGCTGCGAGGTTAGTCACTCTTCATGCACTGGTGGTGCTGCCTATCACTTTGTGGGGTTGGAAGTAAAGTTTTTCCAGACCATGCCCTCCAACAGCCCCACTTGACCATCTGCAGACCATAATAGTCCACAACTACCACTCCAGGGTCCCTCAAAGGGCCAATGCAGGCCACACATCCACTCACCTTAGGCCATTGCAGGCCACAACAACTCACCTTAGGCCACTATCAGGTCTAGAAAACCTTATAATGGGTCTAGAAGAGTGACCACCTGCTAATGCACGATAGTACCTATCCCTACAGTATACTGGTCTTCCATCAGCAGCCTCAGTAGCAGCTACTGCTAGATTATCATCTCCCATCACATCCTTTGGCAATCTTAGGCTAATAGCATGCAATAGTGCACTGAGTGATAGAAATCTTTTGGACAATGATTATCGTAAACACCAATGCCTTTCAGTTGGAAAACGGAGTACTAGAGTAGCCAAGAGTCAAGTCCGTTTAAAGTTCAGAATAATATATTCTAGGAGATAAAGTTTGATGCGCTAATAAAGTGAGGTATATGCGTTTATTTCTTGGCAAGTACCTTCTCCCAAGGGTGCTGTTAGGAGCATGCCCTCACGTTCCTAAGGCTTGCTAATTCTTTTTGAGATGCACTGTTGTACTTGGCTCCCTCTAATAGCTTGTTGTCCATGTTACCTCAGGCTTTTTTGTTTTGAAAGAAGAAAATAAAGACTAAATTGCTTGTCTCAGCTTCTTAGTGTATGTCAAAGGTCATTTTCTGCCCTTTGTTTGTTTGAACCCACTTCCCTTATAGAGGAGTCTCGCTTATCGTAGCTCATCTCGAACTTCAGTTTCATTACGTGTAGTCAGGAAGCAAGCAACCTGTAGCTATGAGTGAAATGTATGGCCATTGACCATGCTTATTATCTCGCCCGAGCAATTGCTTTCTTTCCCATATAAGTTTTTTTTTTTTTTTTTTTTTTGTCAATTCCTCTGATTTATTTCTTCAGTAAAGTACTTACACAAATTTGTCCACCTTTAGAGTAAAACCGATGTTGTTCTTTAGTTAGTATGCTAAAGGGATACTAAGTACTTCTCTAAAATGGGGCAAGAACCGATACCACATTCACTCGATGGTAATATGGTCGACAGGCAGAATTGGAAGACCTTAGAATGATCGATCTGTGGCAGCATCACCAGACCCAGGCTCTGAACTAAGCCCTTCATATCCATCCTCTTATCCAGCTGCAACTTAAGACAAGCGTGCTTCTGGGCCGGAGTTGTTGGCTGACCCGGGCTCCATTCCATCTCTATGCTGCCTCAAATTCATGTTGAGGGAGAAGGAGGAGTTCAGCTAGATCAGATCCGGAAACAGGTAGCGCCTAACCCCCCACGTAAAGACTGTTTGACTCGAGGGGTGATATTCCTATCAGCAAGGTTAGGAAACAGATTGACTGTTTAGTTATGAAAGTGTCCAGTGGCCTACTGGTTAGACTTGGGAGGTCGGGCCCAATGTCTTAGGTTTGATTAACACCTTCACTAGGGGATTTAAGGGGTTTAGGGAATACAAGTTCTAACTATGAAATAAAATAAAGTAACGATGGTCTTTTATAGTTTGTTCCTTTTCCTTTTCTTGAAGTGTGTCCTATCGGCCTAATATTACGCTTTACATTATTTGTTGTCACTGGATCATGAGGAAGGTCAGTCCTGTTTTAGGAACTTAATGCAATATTTTATGGGAAGGGTTGTATGTTGTGTTAATGCAAGGAAGGTAATTGTTGCTTGAGACTCCTAAAGAACAACCAATATCTTGTTAGATCCTGAAAAACCACCTTTGTACTGCCTCAATTTATCGGCATCTATAGCTGGACTGGTGCCCACTTTTGTTAGTGTATATTTGTGTCGTGTTTAGACTTTATAGAGATGAAAAGAGTTATTTATACTTTTTAGATTTTAAAGATGCGTATGGATGATACATTTTTATCAAGATAATATGTTCTTCTTTTCAAAGAAGAAATGTTCAATTTCAGTTTACCCTTGAAGGATTAAAGCTTGCAGCTGCAATTGGTATCCCAAGAAGTGTTATTTCTCATACTAATTGCAAGTATATAAAAAGAACAGAGATGATTGTAATTTCTTTGTTGACTTATGTAGCTAATGAAGTTGGCTAACACTAGGACATATACAAGCGCGGACCTTATTGAATTCATTTGGAGTTTATCGAGTACATCGAGAAATTTATCTCGGCATAGGTATGTGCACCATTTATATACATTTTATGTTTGATAGGTTTTTGGGGGTTGTATATGAAAGCTTTAGTCTGAAGATTTTCCACCATACATTTTGAATTTAGGTCTGATTTCTTATGTTCTTTCCTTTGTCATAGTTGATTGCATCTCTTTCGTTTAGTAGTTATTGACTTAGTCTGCTAACACATTGTTTGTGTATTTTTTTAATATTGTGTAAAAGTCGTTATATGATTATAATTTTAGTTTACTTATTAAACAAACTAACACATTCTTTTTCATATTTTTTTTTAGGTTATAAGTGAGATAACACGGTAGCTCAATTAAGTTTGTTTGAGATGGATCTGTTGATTAGCAATTTGTTGGTTGGGTTATGTAAATTGCATTGTTGTTGGATTATGAGACTTGATTTTGAATCAAGTGCTTAAGTTATTTAATTTTTTTCTCGGTGAATAAATCATGTAATATGAATAAGTTCTTGGGATGATTTATGTTAGTAATAAAAGTATGATTCTTGTTTCCGTAATGGACTCCAGCTGTCAAGTGTCTGAATGTATTGGTGGTGTCGGAATGTATTGGTTTACAGGAATTTCAAATTTACAGGAATTTTCAGATTTACAAAAAAAAAAAAGAGATATGATGGCTTCCAAAGAACTGTCGTGTGGCATACCAATTCTTGACAGTTTTTAGTGTTAATTTCTTGACGCTTTTGTTTCTTAGGATGACGCTTAAATAAAAACAGTCATAAATGAAGGTTTAGTTCTTGACACTTTTTCTAATAAATTATGACGGTTAAGTAAAACATGTCATGCAAAAGGATCCAGTTATGACGTTTATAAATGAGTTTTTGTCATATTAAGTTCGAGCTTTGATGTCAACTTCTCTAGAACCGTCATCAAAATTATGACGCTTTTGGTTAACTTTTATGACGGGCTCTATAATGACGGTAGTTTTTTTAATGAAAAAATGTCATTAAACCTGTTTCATGACGGCTAAAAGCCGTCATCACAAGTCATTTTTTTAGTAGTGTCGGTAAAAGATCTCTCATGATTCTTAACTCTGAAAATAAATCTTTTCCATCAATATCATAAACTCCCTCATGTTAAGTTTCAAAAACTCATCAAGTTTGTCACAAGAAGGCATTAAACTATTTAGATCTGAAGACTTCAACTTTTTCAAATCAAACAAAAATCAAAATATTTCCTCGTACACTTCGAACTGCTCAAACCTACTCTTAAATGAAGAAAGGGTCTGGTCTACGATGAACAAGAAGTAGTTGACTCTAAAAGATTCTTCTGCTAATTGTGGCACCTTTTCACTAACATTTTCATCAAACTATTTATTTCTACAAATGATTTGTTTCTCACGAAAAACAGGTTCAATTTCAATCGTAATTGCAATATTTTTAGCTTCCTCCATAGCTTCTTCAAACCCAATTTCTCTATATATACTTTTCAAAAATAGAAATGAGTCTTTTTAATTCACCTATTGCAACATCAATCTACATGGCTTCAGTTTGAAAGCTTTTGCTAACAGAGTTAACAACAAACAATAAATAATGCCAAATAACCATGGCAAGCAAGAACTCAAAACTCTCAATTTCATAACTTACCAGTGACTCATCTTCACTCTTTGATTTAGGATCGTCACTGTTTTTAGCCAAGTAAACTAAAACATCTCTTATTTTAGGAGCTTGATGTCTTATTGCTCGAACACTATCCTCGTGACTTTCCCAACGTGTCGAAGACAATGACTTAAGCGAGAGCCCTGACTTAGGCTTCACATCTTTAACATGATCTATGAACACTTTCCACCATTTCGTGGAAGATGAAAACACTATATATATATATATAGCCTTTCATATTAGGTTCGTTGTCGTACCCCTGTTCTTTTATATCACCAATATCAAGTTCAAGACAATTTTAAGCTCGTTAAAGAGTCCTAGCCCAGATGTGTCATCGACATTCAAAAATCCTGAAAAATATTCTTCAACCTTCGGTGGATTTAAAGATACCATACATCCACACATCGAACCACAAGAGACATTTTCTCATCTTGACTAATATCCGGTGTACAATCAAGTATTATTGAAAAGTACTTGGCTTCTTTGATTCTCTTGACAATTTCTTTTTTTACCTCAAATGCTACCAATTGTATCAATTCATTTTGAATCTTGTGACTGAGATAATGATAATGGACTTTTTGACTTTCAATATGCCAAATGTGCTCTTTCAATACCGGATCAATTCCCCAATCAATTCAATCATACTCAAAAAGATTTCATTGTTCTTTTGAGTACGGGTAATCTTCTCACTTTTCCCATGAAATGGCAAATTATTTTTCGTAAGAGATTTCACGAAAACAAATATTCTTAGTAACACTTGTCGCCAATGTTCCCTCTCTTTGCTGATTTCTTCTTGGACTTTTCGATTGATAGTTTCATTCTTATCAAATCTCTTCTTTAGTTCATCCCTGCAACTATTCCAACAACTAAGATGCTTGGTATTTGATTGATGCTCAGAAAGTCTTCTACTTAGGTTATGTCAGTCACCATATCCTTCACTGTCCACTGATTAGTGGTTCCATGTTGTTTGAACAACTTACAATAAAAACAAAATACCCTATTCAAAACAACTAAATAATCTTTTCTATATCCATTTGGAGTTATTCAAGTATAATTAATGCTTGGAAGATAAATGTCTGCCATCGTCGTCTCTCGGGAAAAAAAAATCAGTAACTCTAATGGGACCCTTCTCTATAGGCAAATTTCTGTAATTTTGTCCAAGCTTCTCCCAATTTGCTAGATCATAGTAGCATACCAGCACTTTTTCTTCATTCTTAGTAGTAGGTTGACCTAGGTCTTCATTCACTAAAACTTCATCATTTACATTCACTAAAAATTATGCATTGTCATTATCAAAAGCTTCAACGTTTTCAGTCGACAAATTTTCATATTCTTCATTATCAGTCTCGTTCATATGTTCAACATCAACCAAATTTTCATATGATTGAGAACTCTCTGTCTGTCCTTTCTTACCAAAAAACTTAAATATATCTCTTTTTTGTGATTGAACAAGTTTATCTATTCTCTGCTTCTTTTTTCTTTTATTAGAGCCAGAAGAATAATTTCTAGGAGGCATAATAACACCTATGTAAAAATTAGAAATAATAATCAAGTGTTTACTTATTATGATCAAATGATTAATTGAGTCTGGTTGAGTGATCGAGTCTCGAAATAGAAATAGGCTTTTGAGGAAGTAACAATGGTTTTTTTGTTGAAAAAAAGTTGGTAAATTGGAGAAAAAGAGATAAAGAAGAATCACCGGTTTATTTCTCTCTTTTTTGAAGCAGCAACTTTCGTCATTTTTAAATGAGTAAGGTACCGTAAGGTTTTTGCTTCATTGGTTTTTAATTCATGTTTTTTTTTTTTTTTTTGGGCCAAATTTCGCTTTTATTTGGGTTTGGGTCTAACTCAGACCATTAATATGTAGTGTTAGTGTATAGTACTGGTTTGAGGGGGGGGAGCAGCTGATCAGCTCTCAAATGTGCATATTTATCCAATTACATTACTACATTACAACCTTTCTTACGCATAATAAGCAGTTAACTAGGGGGGGGGGGAGTAGCTGATCAGCTCTCAAATGTGCATATTTATCCATTTACATTACTACATTACAGTCTTTCTTACGCATAATAAACAGTTAACTCGTAGCTTTTATTGTCTTTTGCAGGTTACAAGCCATTTCAGACTACTTATCATAAAAGATGCGTTTTAGCGCCAAAATGAGCTCTATTAACACTTCTTATGAAAACTCAAGCTTATATGAAAAAATGTTGAAAAAGTCAAAGTCAAAGTCAACGGTCAATGACTCAAGCCCAAAAGACTGAAATTTTTGTCCTTAACTCAGAAGACTGAAAATGGATGTCCTTGTCTCAAAAGTAGTCTTGCTAAAACCCTAACTTGCTCAAGAAGAAAAAAGAAAAGCAAAAGCATAAAGGAAAAAGGAAAAAGGAAAAGTAAAAAACAAATGTGTGAAATGTCTTAATTGTAGAGGAAGAGGGCAAATCAATCATTGTAAAAAGTAGGAGGATAAAAACAAAAAGTAGAGAGAGAAAGTACTATCCAATTTTTGGTTTGACAAACCAAAAATGGAGATCAAGTTTTATCATGTTTTCTTAGGTAGATTTATATTATTGTAATTTATTTTCTTGTCTTGTTATTTCTTTTATTTCAATCTATTTGCTTTTCTTTGTTTTCAAGTTCTTCATTGCATTCAATACTTGTTTTCAATCTTGTCAATTCAATCAAACTTGTTTCTAAACTTTCTTGTCATTTAAATTTTCAAGAACACAAGTTACACTCATTTGAAGACATCAAATGAGTGTGACTTGGTGATAAAGTTATCTCATTTCCTCTCTTTTCACTTCATGTTTTAATCCCACATCAACTTCAATGTTTTCAATGTTTTTCCCTTCATAAGCAACTTGTTTTTCAATACCTCTTTAGATCTAGAACAATGAATAAGAAAAGTTGAAAAAGTTCTTATTTTTACTCATCACCATTTTTTCCATCTTAAGATTTATGATGAACTTCAACTCATTAAAACCATAAACTCACTACTATATCAACAACTTCAAATGGCGCCACCATCATGGATCTAAGCTTGGGAAGAAGATGAATACAAACAACCATTTCTAAACTCTTCTTCTTCATTCTTTTTTATTTCTTTTCAAGTTTTTCAAGTTTTTCAAGTTTTATTTTATAGCACTTATTTATTCGTGTTTTCTTATTTTACTGCAAATTCAATCAAACGGAGGCCACCATCGGAACGCAACGGACATCCTAAAGAAGCTGTCCGAAGCTCGGAGCAAAAGGAAAACAACAAGTCACGACCGCGACTCCCCTTGCCGCATCCACGCCTCTTCACCTCCGCGACCGTGCCTCACCTTTTACGAAACAAGATTCCGTAGGTACAAGTTCTTTTTCGTTTCCAGTAGATTAATTTCGTAGGGTTTGATTAATCAAAATGTTAGCCATTTGAAACTAGTTAGATTTTGAATGTTTCATCTTTTAAAAAAAAATAAAAAACAAAAAAAAAAAATAGTTTTGGGATAATATCATGTCTTTACTTTACCATTATTATTTTTCAAAAATATAAAAAAGAAAAAAAAAATAGGATAATTTCAACTTAGATAAGGTTTAGGATAAAGTAGGGTAAGGTTAGAATAATACCAACCTTTTTCCTAAAGTGAAAAGTCACTTGTTTTTTGGTTGAAGTTTAATAACTTACCAAGAGTTAGAAATTTGATCAACTTGGACCATTTGGATGCGTGAGGCGAGTAGTGCAACAATACGCTCACGCATCTCAAATCAACTTGAAGATTAAATTTATAATCATTGACATTGTTCTTTTCATTAATCTTGTTAAGTAGTTATATAGTTAAGTAGTTAGTCTTTTATTTGCATTGTGTTAAGTTAAGTCTACGAAGGCAAAATTTGTAAATTATTGGCTATGCCACATTTTTAACCCGACTTATGGGTTTAGTTAGTCAAAATTTGTAACCGAACAAAACGCTCGAACGGTTGAATTTGATTCTCAGATCACGCGCCAACCAACGTCGACTATACCTCAAGCAGCGTGTAAGCACAGCTTGAGAGATAAGCTCTTAATCTCCTCACAACCCCTAGTTAGAGGATACTTGGTGTTTACAAAAGCATGCTTGTGTCACTTCGTGTTTAACTTCCACATTGTATTTACTTTAATGCGTATAAGACTAAACCCGAGCCAAATAACAACCATTGGGAGGTCATTACCCAATGTAGATAAACGGGACGATGCTTTTTACTTGAGGCCCAGACAAACAATAATTAAAATCAACCAACTAAAGTCTAAATTAGTCACGCTCCTCCAGAAAATAACAAAAATATAGCCATGAGGATTTAGAGTAATTAATTATTACCATATTTCGATGGGCCAACTACTTTCCTCACTCCCCTCCCCCAGATTCACCATGAGTTAGTTTCTTGGTAGCACACCACTTGGTGAAGTGATTATTTTACTCTTCTGAGTTGTGTAGTAGATCCCACCTAGTTTCGCGCCCAACTGTTCGTTTTGAACAGGACATAGTAATCTACAGACCATACAAATATTTTCAAAACTCCAAAATGCACAAATGAATTTATGTTGTTTGTGCATCATCTTTTTTTGAGCAACCATGGCTTATCAATATGCATCGCAACTGCCATAGAATTACAATGCAAACCCAGAACCTTGTTCTTGTTGTGGTGGTCCTTATCATTGGGCGTTTCAATGTCCATCATATACCGAGTTCGAGCCTACTATGGAAACTTTTACAATTATGAACCTCAATTTTCAAACTTCCCTAGTAACCTCAAGAGTTTTCTAATCATGCAAACAATTCAAGGAGTTCCACCACAAATAGTCAACCACCATTCATGTATCTACCTGGTCAGTGATCAGCTCCCAAATGTGTATTTTATTACCCGTATATTGCTGTATTATAGTCTTTCTTACGCTTAACGAAAAGACAACTCATATCTTTTACTGCCTTTTTCAGGTTAAGGAGTATTTCAGACCACTTATCATAAAAGATGTGTATTAGTACCAAAATGAGACTTAATCATGCTTATTATGAAGACCAGAACCTGCTATGGAAAAGTCTTGAAAAAGTCAAAGTCAATGGTCAAAATTCAAAGCCTTCAAATCAGAAGACCAGAGATGGAGGCCCTTGTCTCTAAATGTGACATTCTCTCAAAACCTACTGACAAGTTAAATAAATTAGATGTGAAAATAGTAGTTCTAACATGCTAAAATCATTCTATCAAATACTCTCTAAAACATGTGGATACATGGGAGTAGTCGTGTTCTCCACTTTTGCTTGTACATATTTGTAACGAATCCAGACTAATCAAACTATTAACTAATGAGAGAGTAACATAAAAAACAATAAATTTAATATGCTAAAACAATAGATTAAATGATGAGAATGATACAGAGAAGGTTAATCCACTGCGCAATTTGATTGATTATTAGGTTGATTATCGAATTGACTATTGATCCCTAGTGAACACCAAGTCCTCTCGGATCAAGGTTCCACTAGCATGAGAGTTTAGCTCCACCACAAATCTCTTTGATGGTGGTTCTAAACTCTAGTTCAACTCTTATGGTTTTTATCTCTAAACAACCATGAGAATTAAACTTGAAACTCTATTCTAAACAACAACCATTCTAATTAATCAATTATCCTCACATGGCTTCATAAACCCCCTCTAATGGAGGTTTAGTTTTGTGTCATCGGAATCATTATACAAAAGCAATAATGTAAAGACATAATAATGTAAATAAAAATTGAATAAACTAAGCTTTTATTGAAGATTTCTAATGGAGGCTACAAACTAAACCTAATTCTAACCCTCAACTAAACTACAACTATACTAAACTAATTAGAGACTAAGGGGAGGAAGGAGAGAATAAGTTTAGCCTTAACCCTCTTTATATAAGAGAGGGTTAGGGTTATATTTTTGTGCATGGGCCAAAAAGGGAGATTTTGGGCCTCTAAAGTGAGCCCAAAGTCTATTCGGTTAAGTCTAAAGAGGCCACAACTGCTGGAAATGATTTTAGTGTCATTTTCGTCCACTTTTATAGCTCTGATTGGGGTAAGGTTGGATCGATTGGAAATCTTATTTCGAGCCGGTCGTTTTGTTATAAAGTAAACCTAATACTGAGGCCCAAGTCTAAAGATACACCCATTTGAAGTTCTATTGATTTTTCTGTTCTTTTTCTATCCGAATTGACTTTGACTTCCCAACTTTGACTGGGCTTGAAAAAGGCTTTTCTTCATAATTCTTGGGCTTTAAATGTAGAACTTCCTCAGCAATCATCTTGACTCGTTTTCCATGCAAAATGACGTCTTTAAGCACATAAATAGCTTCAAGACCTAGAATACACAAAAACAAGTAAACATTACTAATTCTTATTTGTTATAAATATAATTGGCCTAAACATAATACTATTAAAGGGTTTAAACTACACTTTTGGGTGCTTATCACCTACCTTGGTCATGAAGAAACCAAAAAGCAAAAGCAAAAGTGAAGTGTGAGAGGTCTAATTTGTAATGGAGAAGGGCAAATTTGTAAAAGACAAAAGTAGGGGTATATAATCAAAAAGTAAGGAAGAGAAAAACCATCCATTGTCTTAGGATCCAAACTATTTGGTTTGTTTAATTTCTTGTCTAGTTTTTCAATTCATGTTTTTACTTTCTTGTTGTTTTATTTCCTTTAAATTAACTTGTTATTTACTTGTTCTTATTTCAATCAAACTTGTTATTTACTTGTTTTTATTTCAATCTTCCTTTCATCTTGTTGTTTTTATTTTAAGTTTTAATCAATCTTTCCTTCCATGTTTTCAAGTCATTTCAATCATAACAATCAAAGCTTTCAAGTTTTCATTAGCTTAGAACCATTCTAATCCATACAAGAGTCTACATTTCTTCTTCACATCTCCCTCACTCAAACTTTAAACAATTTAAGATGAACCTCACTTCTAAAAACAAACTCTTTTGAAGTTACTACCACTACCTAAAGCTTCAAATGGCGCCGTTGCTAGAGATTGAAGGAGTGAGAGTGATTAGTTGAGAATCTAAGAAGAGAGCATCATTTTCATATCTCCATTTCTATTTTTTCTCAATTTTTCGTCATTTTATTTTATTGTTTTTCAGTACTGATCCACTTTCTTGCAAATCAGGGTGCGAAACCAACAACCTGGAGAGGAGCTGAAAACACAGACAAAAACCAACAAAAGTTGCCATAACCGGACGGGCGACCGCCCAGCCACGTTAGCATACCAGTACTTGATTTTTCCAATATCGGTTGTTTTGAAGTGTGAACCTGTACTCCGAGCCCAGATTTTGTAATAAAGTAGGAGAAGTCAGTGGAACTTGTTTGTAATAGTTAGAGATAAAAAGAAATATGAAAAAAAAAATTAGGAAAAATTGGTTTTTGATTGATTCCTTATGATGAACATGAGTTAAACTTAGTTTAAGTTATATACTTATTAAAGAATTAGAGTTTTAATTGCCTTGGGAAGTTCAAGTGTGTGAGGCAAGTTGTGGATCTTAGCTCACACACTATGAATCAACTTGGTAATCAACACTCTAAGTCCATTTGACTCTAGTTAATCTAGGTTATTAATCTAAAACTAGTTAATTAGATTAACATAATATTAGTTTAGTTTTAAGTTTGGGCCCTTGAAGGCAAAGTTATATAAATTGTCAAAAACCCAACTTGTGGGCTTTTTAAGTGGACCTTTATTGTAACTTAAAACAAGGCAAAGCTCGAAAGGTTGGGCTTGATTCTCAGATCACGCGCCAACCGACGTCGCTTTCTCCTCAAGCAACGTGTAAGCACGGCTTGAGAGGTAAATTATAACCTTCCTCAAAATCCAAGTAAGAGGATACCTTGTGTGTTCAAGCATGCTTACGTGATTGTTTTAAATTTACTTTCCGCACTGCAATTTATATTCGCGCATAAGGCTGAACCCGAGCCACATAACAACCATTGGGAAGTCCTTACCCAATGTAGGTAAATTGGACGTTGCTTGATTCTTGAAAGCCCTAAACCAAAAAAATCAATTAAAATCAATTAACTAGAGCCCAAAGTAGTCAACGCTCCTCTAGAGAAGGACAAAAATATAGCCACGAGGATTTAGAGTAATCAGTTACCAGATTCTGGTAGACCAACTACCTTCCTCGCTCCCCTCCCCCAGATTCATCGTGAGTGAGATTCTTGGTAGCACACCACTTGGTGAAGTGATTGCCTACTCTTCTGAGACGTGTAGTAGAGCCATCCTAGTCTCGCACCCAGTTGTTCCTTTGAATAGGGCATAGTAAAATATAGACCAAAAGCAAAGTTTTCAAAACTCCAGACTTGCAAAAACGAATTTCAAATTCTTGAGCATACATTGCACCGTTTACGCATGTTAGGATAGTTTTGGGGTCTTGCTAAAAGTGTATGATACTGCGTTCAGACACTTCTAGTATTAGCAAGAATAAAAATTACTCATATAAGAGAGCTCGTCGCCTTAGACAATCTCCTGTTTCTAGTCCTCCATCTCATAAGATGGATGACAAAGTAGTGCAAGCTGATTAACCTCTCTCTAACTTCTACACACCGTTAGAAGATGGGCCTCCATCTTGTATACGACTCACACCGCTTACGAGCGATTTTATGATTCCACCAAACATGTTCAATCCTCTACCCATTTTCCACGGGTTAGAACATGCATGAGTTACCGTATAAGCATCTACGTCGGATACATGAAGTATGTAATACTTTTCATCATCTGGGCATCACCGACGATCAGGTGAAGTTACGAGTGTTTCCTTTCACTCTAGCTGGTAAGAGTCATGCTTGCCTTCTTTCACAGAAGGCCGACTCTTTCGATACATGGGAAAAGGTTGTGTTCTCCTTCATGAAGAAGTATTTTCCGCCGAAGAAAACAGAAAAGATAAGAAGCAAGATACAGTACTTCAGACAAAGTCCGAGTGAGACATTTTCTGAAGCATAGGATAGATTCTCTAACCTATTCTATTCATGTCCTCACCATAAACTAGAAAAACCCACGCTTGTCCAATGTTTCTTCAAAGGCCTTCTCCCAGAACACAAAGCAACCCTCGACATCATGAGTAATGGTAATTTTTTGGATAGAGGTACAACTGAAGCCTTAACCTTTCTTGAAAACCAAACTGAAAAGAGTACCCATTGCAGCGACATAAACAATTCCAGAACAGCCCAATCCGGTACATCTAAGGCTAGTGGTATTTTTTAGGTGAAATCATATCCAGAAATCAAAACCTTAATCGAAACCCTCACAAGAAAGATAGATGCCTTCACAACCAAACAAAAAGACCAAACCCCTCATCCTGTCATGAACGTAAATACCTCACCATGTAATTTCTATCTAAGCTTAAATCATATAGATGCCACATGTCCCTTGATCACAAACCTATCATCACTTCAGTCAGAAGAAGTATGTGCTTTCAATGTACTAAATGCACCGTTGAGACAACATACAAACTTCGCATGGACCAACATTCCACAAAACCAAACACCGCCAAGTTTCAAGAAACCAACAAGTACATTCCGACAAGGACAAGGACAAAGTACCTATAACAATAAGAATATATCATTGGTTCCATCCCAGTTTAACCAGAACTATCAAAACCCACATATCAACAACCAAAGAGACATATTTCCTGTTACACCATCAACTAGTGTCCAAACAAATAAGCTCACCGAAATAATGTTATCTGTCATGCAACAGTAAACCCAAATCTTAATATCCATGCAATAATCTATGACCTTGTTAGCCCAAGATAAAACCCAGAAAGGTGTGTTCCCAGGTCAAGCTATTCTTAATCCTAAACCGACAAACATAGCCTTTGAAGCAACAAGTGACGTGAACGAATATGGAGCGCTAAAAACTCTTTCTTAATCATCCCATCTATGAGGATTAACTCCTCTTTTCCGATGTATTCCTTTCCCATTCCATTCCATCTTTTCCGTTAAGGGGATACATCAATAAGGTAACAGGACCTCTCCACTTGGAGGGTGTGGTTTGTATCTGTTGGAGCCTTAGTCCACAGTATATCTCATATATTCTTTGTAAAACACTTTTTACTCGTCGTTGGAGTAAGTGTGCACCTGTGGAGCGAGTATACAAATTTTTCTTTTCTTTATTTTACACTTTTTTTCAAAAATATTTGTTTTCTTTGCGCTGTTAATGATAGATTCTCTATACATCAATAGTTAAGTGATTTTTCAAAACGGGCAATGGATTTTACACATACCAACCCCTAGAACAACGCAATCTAGGGGTGTTTTGAGATCATCTTTGCTTACTAAGGGTCACCTATATCACCGAGCTATTCGCCCGAGTCAGAACATTCTATGTCTTTATGCAAGAAATCCCCTAACTTCAGCGGGTCAAGCTCTGTCTGCCTAGATTGGGTTAAGCCCACGAGCCGACCAATTTAAAGTTGCCTAAGATTATCTATCATGATTTGTTTTCAAGTAGTAACATCTAGAATCACAGCTTTTGAGTACGAGTTTCTTAATACATCTCTCCATAATTTTCAAAACCAGGGGATATAAAAATGAATATTATATGCCGGAGTAACCAAAATGATACCAGATTAACGTATAATTTTATCTTCTTGGCAAAATCTCTATAGGAATAGAGATATATTTTGAATGAGAAAACCAACTAAAATAAAATGAGGCGTCTCCAAACGAGAATTAAACAAATAGAGTAACCCAAAGTGATACTATTCTCTGTTTAACTATATCTTTTGCCTCCACCTGTCTATTTTGTCTTGAGAATCTGACGTTAAAAGACTCAAAAAAAAATTCAAAATTTAAAAATTTTCCTTTCTTAAAAATATTTCCCCTCTCATTTAAATCTTTTTCCTTTCTAAATCTCTCTCGTTTCTGAAAAACTTTTCAAAAATGTATTATGTAGCAAACAAAAACCCTCCACCTAACAAGACTAGATGGATCCGTTTCAATGATCGTGTGCAAGCACTTCCTAGAGAACTGCAACTTAAGATATTGACACATATACCAAAAATCATTCCGGGTTTAGATAAGAGTTTATACGCACGTAAGAGACGAGCTAAGAGAGAAGGCTAGTGCTTGAACTATCAAACACCAACTTGCCCCGGTCTTCAACCTCATAACAATTCTATTTATAAAGTTTACATGTGTTACCCTCTAGTGCATTATGCTCGGTCTAAGAGAGTAATCCACCCATCTGGTTGGGATTGACTCAAGTTTTCAAAAACTTCCAAGTTTTGGGGATCTGACTTAAGACCTACCTTTTTTAAAATTTCTGTCAAACTTATTCAAAACCCAAAAAAATTAATTAAAATTTTCCTTCTGTTATCTGTACATATTTCCCTACAATTTCTGTACATTGTTAGATGTGAGTGTACCATATACTGTTACGTTGCATTTTCGATGCTTATCGTTTTGGTACCTCACAGGTCAAAATTGAACGAGTAACAAAGCGCGGATCGGCTCTTGAAGTTAGCAAGGCACTCAGGATAAGATCAGAATTTCCTGATTTCATTTGGGCTTGGGCCAAAATTTCAAGTTCTTTAAAGAGGCACGGGTCTCTTATTTAGCCCACACGACCACCCACCTTTCCTTCTTCCTCCTCACAAAATCCCTAACCCTAGCTGCCCAATTCGACTCGCACCCGCCCCCATCCAACTCGCAACCGCCTGTCAACTTCAACACACCTCCACCCAATTTTTTACAGCCTGCTCCATTTTCAACCCCTATTCCAACAAGAAACCCCAATTTCATCAATTCCTATTCCAAATGGCTCGAGTTCTTAAAATCATGCTAGAGCAAAATTTTCAAGATCTCTTCTATTCCGATCTGTTTGAAGTGCACTTCAGAGCTGAGATTAGAAGAAGAGGATGGGAACCCTTGGTTTTGTTGGAAGGTGCGGCTTATTCTCCTTTTCTTACTCTTTCATTTTATAACTGCATGCTTAGAGGGGGAGGATGACCGCATCACGGTTGTCAAGGATGGCCACTCGCTAGAGCTCACCAAGGAGGTGGTGAGTGGAGTTCTGGGGATTCCTCTGAAGGCTTATGTTCAGACAGAATAGTCCCCAGACGGAAATACCATTAATGTGATGATGGTAGAGACACTTCTCGAGGGGGTTAAAAACCAAGTCTCACTGTGCGTTTCAGAGCTCGCTACAAAGGAACCAGCTAGCAGTATCTCAATGGACAGCCTACAACCTACTAGGCTCGGCCAAGCCTTTGGATATAGGTAAGGTAATGCTTCATATTTTATGGATTCTTCAAGAGCAGAAGAATAGCTTCTGCATCATCTTCTTTATCTTCGAACAACTCTGTAAACTGAAGAAGTCAACCGCCCCTCTGCCAGTGCTGGTCACCAAGATCATGCAGCACTAGGGGGTTCCAAGCCACAGTCTCCCTAGTGGAGGTCAATGATGCTACCACAGGTCCTATCTATGCTCATTGTGTCCAGAAGTTATGGCTTCCACCTATTGCCAGAGCCGTTGAGCAAGCACGCCTAACCAAGAAGGTGGATTACTTCGCTGAAGATGCTACTCGACATTTCACTCAGCCCATGGATGGAATTCACTTCCTCCATGGAGGCCAAAGGATTCGGTATTCGTATCTCCACCAGCTCAGGGAAACCCAAGGGAACATCATAGCAGAACAGCAGAATATCAGAGCGGAATAGCATACCCTCAGGGAGGAGCAGCGACATTTTCAGCACAGTGTCACTAGAAAACTGCATAGCATCAGAGACGCGCTCCCGCGTAATGATAGACATGCTAGGTCCCGACGTCAGTAAGGAGAAAGATCTTTTAGACGTTGAGACGAGTCATGCACAGATTCTGACTAGGATTCCTAGTGTCCGTATAGTTAGATTTATTTCTTTTTCTATTTCTTTTTTCATGTGTATGACGTAGTATAAGTTTAATTATATGCTTACTATTATTTGCTTGTTTTATGTTGTTGTTGTTGTTTTTTTTTTTTTTTTTGTGGAATTTGGTATATGAGTAGAAGGTAAAACAAATACATCATGCCAAAATTTTCCATTTTTCTTTCATGCATGTTTTCAAAAATACAAAAACCCAACAAGATTTCATAGTAGAATAAATATCCCTAGTATAATAAACCATGTATTTCTCGTTCTATATCAAACAACCCACACCCCAAACTTATTTGTGGGTGGTGTATTTTTATCATGAAGAACATAATATAGGTGTATCACCGTTTTTGCTCATGTTTCTATGGTAATATCTTTCCTTATCTCTTCATACTTTGAGGACAAATCATAGTTCTATTTAGGGGTGATATAGTAACATTTTGCAAAAATTAAACATTTTCTATATAGTAGATATAATAGTATATTTCTTTCTTTCTAAATTTTTTTTTGAAAAAGACCAAAAATATTTTTCCGCTTAGTATTAAAAAGTCTTGTTTCTTTTTTCTATGATGTATAAAAAATTTAGAAGTCTCATTATAGCAATAGAGTAAGGTCTTGTTCTTTGTACTTAGACTAATATACGTACAATAGTTTCTGCATCTTTTCATGAATGGCATGCATCAACATTTGTTTGTATATAGCAGTGAGTTTCCAAAGCCAAGATTAGAACAATTAAGTTCCATATCCTATGAGAATCTAGCCAAAACCCTCATCTGAATGATTATTGAGTGATGCCACAAAGAATGTCCGGAAAGAAATACCACACGTCCACTTGCTTAATCACCAAGTCATATCCTAAGAGAGAATTTAGACCCTTTTTGGATCGATATAGCCAAATAAACGTTAAAACCCTAAAAAGATATTTTTCCTCTAATTACCCCTCTTGAGCCTTCACCCTTTCTAAAAGTCTTTTTATTTTTCACCAAAAATTCCTAACCCGTTACAACACACAATAAAAAGCTTACCTAGCTGACAAGTTGAGAACTGGAAGGATATCAGACAAAAAAAAAGAGAAGACCTTGTACAAAAACAAAACAGTTATTTGCTTCAGGAAAAAAAAAACCCCCATTAAAAAACAAAACTCCAAAAACATCAAATAAGTCAAAAAAATTGAATCTCTCAAAAGTTTAAAAATCAAAAGGAGATAATATCAGAAACAAAAAGAAACAAAAGCAATGTTAGAACTCCCAAAATTCAAAATCATGTGGAGTAACAAAGCCAAAGGGCTAAAAGAATGTATCATGATTTGGAAGCAAAAGAACAAAATGAGATTCTTCTCTAGTTACAAGTATCTCGAAGACCCAGTTTCTCGACTTATCATATTTTTTTTTCCCTTCCTTTTTCTCTCTAAACCATCACCCTAGCCCCGTAACTCCTAATAAAATACCTCTAGTTCGATTAGGAATAGGATGATGTGATAGTAAGTGACAAGCGTGATCAATCGACCCAGGTTTCTTTGAACATCATTTGAGTATGCAAGGAATATAAGTGCCCGCTTCAAGGAATATAAGTGCCCGCTTCACTTGAGAGAACAAACCTTGAGTGAATCTATCAGAGAGTTGTGATTGCAACACACCCTGTGAGAACCCACCTTAAGGAAGCTCTCCAAAAACCTCGGACACAACTCTGCTTTTGCATTTCATTGCTCATGTTTTGCACATTTATCTTTAGATGATCGATTAAATTACTGTATATATGTTATTCTAAGTTCAAAGGAGCTTGTCCTTATTCACTGCTAATGAGATGTATGAAATTCTGAGAATAAATAAGAAAACAAGACCCTTTGTACTAAATAGAAGAAGTTTGTGAGTACCTTCACTGGAAAACTCTCATGAGGCTTAAAGCTCGTTCACTAGGGAATTCCTAATGGTTTAAATTGTCCGTGCACTTGCAACTTTTTTTAATTTTTGATACCATAGATCTTCTAGTTTGGTTGGCGATTTCACATCCCTGCAAGCCAGCAACTGTTTTTATGGTGTTAGTTACTAACAATTAACATAATGCATAATGCGCTCAGTACGTGACACATCAACTAAACCCTATCAAATACATTCCATGAGGACATGAGGCTAATGTTATTATATTTTAACGCAAGGCAAAAAGTGGAAGTTTTGTCAAAGTTGATCAAGTTCTATGACAATATATAGTGATAGCAGCGTTTGGATCAGTTTCAAGGTCAGATGGTGTAGGTTGGTATGGATGTAGGCTTTCTCCATACAACCCATATTCTTAGGGGCTATTTGTTTTTTTGGGTTAAGTTATAAAAGGGTCTTATAAGACCATGTGTTATAAGAGGGTCTTATAAGATGGTCTTATAAAGTGGTTTGTTTTTCCAAATTTTGGGTTTAATCTCCCTGGTTGATACATAACCAGCATAAAAACCCCCTCATTACGTACTAACCCATAAAAACCCCCTATTTTTTTAAAATACCTAAACAGACCAAAATACCCCTGTAAAAACCGGGCTAACGTCATCAATCTTTACTTATAATTTCGGCTTAAGGACAAACCGGGCTGATGTCATCCTATGTAAATTTGTATTTACATATGACAATATAAAATTACACGTCTTCTTAACCTATTTAAATTTAAATTTTCATATGAAATTTTTTTTTCATAAGAAAATTTATATTTATATTTACATATGAAAATTCATATTTACATAACCTGTGTCACCTGTCAGTTGTCAGAAAAAACGTCTATAAAATTTCATATTTGCATATGTAAATTTGTATGTACATATGTAACTTCTGTCAGTTGTCAGAAAAAATGTCTATGAAATTTCATATTTGCATATGTAAATTTGTATGTACATATGTAACTTCATATTTGCATATGTAAATTCATATTTTCATAACTCGCGTCACCTGGTTAGAACTCAAATGTCAAAAAATGTCTATAAAAATTCAAAGGATTTGAAATATAGTTTTACAAAATGTGTCTATATAACATCAAAATGAACAATCAATGGAGCAAATACGCCACCAAGGCCAACCGGACGACAAGAAAGAGGAGCTTGAAATGTGTTCTACAAAAAGTAGAATTTCGGGTTCCTATTTAAACCAGAATCGCGCAATTCCCCAATTGAGAGTGACATTTAAGTTCTAACTCACCTGTTCTAAGTATTATTATGCAGCCCAAGAACAAATCCACAGTGTAACCGCCTCAAATAGCATATAAATGGAACAAACATAGAAAATATATTCATTTATAAATATGTCCAAAGGAACCAAACAAAAGTATCTATATACATAGCAGAGGAACTACCGTTGGAGTTAAATGAGGTCAACCACACATGAATACATGATAAAAAGGAGGTAAGAATCCCACCATTCAAAATCTTCCTACCAGAAACCAACTATATATTCACTAACTACTAACCGTAAAACTAGCTATGTAATATGGTTTTAAAATCTTTCCAACCATCAAACTCTATCAAGCACTCTCCCAAATTCCAAGAGAGAACATCCATCATTTGAATAATACCGTCCAGGTGCTCCTATTTTCCTTCACTTGAACGGGAGGAAAAACATCATTAATGTTGAATGTCGAGTAGATCTCAGCTGGTGTCTTTCCTTTCATCATGTCAGAGAAAGTCTGGACTACTAGATCAACCAAGTTTTTAATGTTTAGATAGTTTGTCTTGCTGTAGAAAAAAAGAGCAAAACAATCAACTCGAGCTACCATCGAGTAAATCGAAAGAGAACATTGGACAAGAAACAAGAGCCCCTCAATCACGCACATTATTGCACATAATGCACATACAGAGAATCACAGAGCCTATCCTGGTATTTATGCAAGATTCAGATTAGTCTATACAAAATTTACCAACATTGAGCCATAAACACCTGATCTAATTTAATTTCCAGTGAAAAGTCAGAGTTGCATAATATGAAGAAGACATTAAAGACACTCAGTGCCCAAAGATGATGTTTCTATACATGACTCTCAGGCATCAATTATGGTAATAATGTAATATGGTATCATGGTTCAAATTAGCTCTAGAAAAAAAAATCCGAAGATGAATTACAACTAGATAAAAATGAGAGGCGGATCACTACAGGGCGAAAATCCGACCGAGTGCAAAGTACTACATGCAAAATAATATCCGCGCGTGAGATTTACTATTTAATCATCGTTTTATTCGTGTCGCAAAAAATGGCCTATCACACTGGTAAGCACACTGTGGTCGTGGTATTGATTATAGGGATCATTGGCACAATCAATAACAATATTCTAAGAAAACCCCGTAATTTCAAATATATATATATATTAAGATAAACAATAAGATTCACATAAACCCTAGAAAGCAAAACAGAGAAGGGAAAAAATAGAGATGAATCACGCATACCAACATGATCTCAGACAAAGTAACTTGATCGAGGTAAATAAATTGTGAATCCCATCAATATCATGACATTCAACATGCATCTTGCAATACTCGAGAACTTTTAAAAGAATCTTGTTGTTCACGTTATGAAGAGGGATCCCATCATTATTAGAGTAAGTTTCTTTGTGTTGATCGATGGGTTGAAAGAATCTATCAATTTCTTCATTGATAGATTCTTCTTGGTCGAAATTACGATGAATATGGAAAAAGGATAAAACGGGTAATAAAATAAAATAGGAAATAGAAATCGGACTGGAATTTCGCTGATATTAGAAAGCAGGGAGTTTATGTAATATGGGCCGAAAAATAGGAAGGTTATGTGATATGGGCCGATAGGAAGGGGTTTACACTCATCCAGATTCAAACCAAGGGGCTGAGCCCCATTTCTTGTTTGTTTTTCACTTTAAGTTCCTCTTATAAGCACTTGTAAAAATAGAAAAAACAAATACACGCATCTTATAGATGGTTATTTAACAAATATAACCCTGTTTTACATCACATTTAACTTGAATATATTAATTTGAAACAAGCATATAATTTGATTTTCGGTTTCAAATTAATTTTGATAATTAGAATATCGATTTTAGGAAAATACCTTAATTGGCGGCGGTGGTGGTAGTGGTCTTAATATCACGGTGGTGGTGGTAGTGGAGGTGATGATATTGGTCTTAATAGTATGGTGGTGGTGGTGGTGGTGGTAGTGGAAGTAGTGGATGTCTTAATAGCGAGCACGGTAGTAGTGGTAGTGGAGGTGATGATATTAGTCTTAATAGCACGGTGGTAGTGGTGGTAGTGGAAGTGGTGATAGTCTTAATAGTACGGTGGTAGTGGTGGTGGTGGTAGTAGAAGTGATGATATTGGTCTTAATAGCACGGTGGTAGTGATGGTGGTGGTGGTCTTAATAGCACGGTGGTGGTGGTAGTGATAGTCTTAATAGTACGGTGACAGTGGTGGTGGAAGTGATTCGTAGTGGTAGTGGTAGTGGTAGTGGTGGTGGTGGTGGTGATGGTGGTAGTAGTGGCGGCAGTGGTGGTGGTGGTGGCCGGTGATGGTTAGAGCAATGGAGTTATTTGGAGAATAAGATAATGAAAAGGGAAGAAAAGAGAAATGAAACTAGGGGTATATGGATGCGGTGTCTGAGTCATTTTTTAAGTTATAAGACTTATAGAATTGAAGTAGATCCAATTTTGGTACTTATATAATTGGAGTCTCTTATAAGACATTTCTAGTAGAATGCCTCTTATAAGAAGCAAAAAACAAACCCAAAAAATATCCAAAATCACTGGGCCACATCTTATAAGAGGTTATAAGTCCTCAAAGTCTTATAAGAAGCAAAAACAAATAGCCCCTTATCAAACTGTGACATTATCCTTGTTTAACAGTCTCAAAACTCGGGTGAAAGACCTTGACATATTCATAAAAATGATGAAACAATTCGTTTGTTCTTCAATTTATTGAGCTGAACATTCTCTTTTAGATCAATGTGTTTCATATCATGTTTTATATATTGTGTCAAATTTCTGGTTAGAGGTGAACCAAGCTGCCAAGCATATCGTATTCGAAACTTGAAACTTGAAAGATTCTGAATTAGTAATTTTCATTTTGGTCATTGGGTCTGTTCACTTTGTGTGGAAGGGTAATTGGGTCACGACGTCACGTAATTTCTCACAGTGGTTAAGTTCGAAGACATGGAGCACAACCTTTTCGGCCCACGCTATTAAATTCCACAAACTAAAAGGCCACACGATAGACACCTTCTATATGAGTTGTGAGCTGTGAGTTGTGAGCTCAAGTAGAAATTCGTTCCAAGTTTCAGCTTTCACGTAGGGTATGCTGGGTGCCTGGGTTTCATGGTTCAGACTGGCTTGAAATTTCTCAAGCGTTAACCAAAGCCTTGAAACACTATGGGCCTAAACGAGCCTCTTATTTTATGATTAGGCCTAAGCACCTAAGCCTATATACATTATAGCCCGCCAGTTGAGTCTAAAGTACAACAAGGCCCAAGCCATATGTTTTTCTTTCCATCGGATGTTCAGACACAACTTTGGTAAGTTAGCCACTTAGGTCTTCCATTCCTAGTCTCTTGTGTAAGCATGGACGGAACATGATTCAATGTCTGCGGGTGCAAGAGTGTATGCAATCCAGTAATTAAACTACGGGTACGGTAGTGGAACTTCTATAAAAAATTTGGGGCTGCGAATTCTTATAGTCTAGTGACTTTTACAAATCTTGGAAGTGAGTTGACCCTCCAAGACCACTCAGACACTTAATAAATTTGTGAAATAAATATACAAATTATATATATAATATAATAGCCTAACCCATTGGTTGAACCAGTGACCCAATGACCCAGTCTCTTTACCAGGTCAATGTCCAGGCTAGATCTGATAACACTGCTACGTCAAAACCTTGGAGCTCGAGAGACCATAGTATTCACTAAAATGTATATATTCTTGCATGGCCTTCCGCCCTTCCCTTAGTTTTATTTGAACAACATGGCCTTTACACATACTACAAATTTATCATGGCATGAGGTCAAATATCTAGGCTCTAAGTTATCTTGGTGTTAGTTTTTGACTTTAAGTTGTAGAGATGGATCATGGATCAATACATGCATAAGCGCAGGGGTTAAACATATTAGATTGATGCATGCATATTGTGTGTTTTGTTTAAAACATAGAAAGGTAATATTGCCAATCTACTAAAAGAATATGAGTAAAATAATCAAAACAAAAACTAAATCATGTAAGACAAAAAATGACCCAGATATTAGAGATACATGAAAAATAATTATTTTTGTTATTGTGGGACTGTAAATGAGAGTTTTTAAAGTGGTTTAGATATAAATCTGGGCAGAGCTTGCAAACTTCCACGCTTATTACAATATATATTTACTTCTCAAATGACCAAAAATTCGTGGCAAGCTTGGAAGTTCCTAATGCAGAACACAGAATTCAGTGTTTGACTGCTTTCATGGCAAATAGGACAAACCTGCTAAACATAACTTTTGTCTTTTATTCTAACTCTTCTTTCCTCAAAACATCAACATGCATGGTTTTATATATTGGCTCTTCCTTCATTTATTAGCCAATTATTCTATGCAGCCCGAGTCTCACACAACTCCTTTCCTCAACATGCTGCCACTGAGTCTCATACAACTCATTTATTGTTCTCTGGCAATAGAAAATCATATGGTGTGTTTTATACTTTCATTTTCATGTGATTGTAAGTTTGTAACTCAATTTACCAAAAAAAAAAAGTTTGTAACTCAATATTTATAGGACACATGCAGCGAGCAATTTTTAGCTCACACCCCAGGCGGGGACATAAATACATAATTCCACATTCAAGAGTACTTGAAGCGGCCAGAAGCTTGAAGAAAACCGGAGGAGACGCAGGTTCGAGTCTCCATACTTGCAATTCTACTGAAAACAACTAATTAAAAGGAGGGAGCGATAGCCTACTCCTTGATTTACCTTGAGAAATGCCTTGTACTTGAAAAGCGGTGAATACCACGTTAGCCAAAAATAAAAATAAAAACTACTGCCCAGAAGGCTAGACGTCTAGAAACCCACACTGCATTGGAAACTTGAAAATACCTCCTTAAGTCTGTCCCCCTTATTACTAACCCGATATACAATTGTACTTTGTACATATATTAACATTATCGATACAACTTGCTCACTTAGCGAAAAATAAAATAAAATTGAAACCTCCTTCAAAGTGTTGTGCACGTAATTGGAGTGTACAATTAAGTTTAATTATGTTCCATTTAATTCGTTTTACGTATAAATCTATTGTAGGGGAGTGATATTCTCTATCCGGTACGCGCTTAAAATGGTGGAAATAACACATCGACCTATGGAGATAGGTCGCATCCATGAGCCAGTAGAACGCTACAGCCAGATCGCAATGTCAGGCGAACTACGCTAGGAAGTGACACAGATCCCCTATCCATAAGCAATCATGACTAAAGAGTACTTGTACATATCTTGACCGTCAGCCACTGATCACGGCCGCAAGCTACTTGTACAGACTGCCACTCCACATCATTACAGCAGGCCTATGAGAACAGTTCTCACATGCCATCCTAATCTCCACCTTACGTTTAGAACACCCTTTACACGTGGAGAGCAAGGATACACGCTCAATCTCTATAAATACCTCTCCTATGAACTACGCCAGACCTGATTCTACTCTCCCCCTTATAACCCAGAGTAAAATACGTAGGCAGTTCGTTCTCAAGTCGAACTCGGTCTCATCCAATTATCTATTTCTAGTCCCCTAAAGACTATTTGTAAGGGAAAACCATATCACACCTTTACATTGGCGTCGTCTGTGGTCTCGATTACTTGAGTAACCAGACCATTTCCAAACAAACTTATAACCAAAATTCTCAAGCCCACGAAGCATGGCAAGCCTCGAAGCTCAACTCCACCATCTAGCAGGGCAACTAGGGACAGTGAACGAGCAAATAGCTGAGCTCTGGCAAGAAAACATCACACTCCGCGCACAAGTGGACACACATAACCCACTAGGAGTCACCGCAGAGGACGACGTCATCAACGTCAGTCAACAGATCACCGAGCTGAACCAAAGGCTCGATAAAAATGCGGTCAAGAAAGATTCCACCCAGATAGTGCAAAAGATGTTGAAAATCTACCGCGCATCTCCATTTGCTGCTGAAGTACTTCACAAAGTCTCTCCTCCAGACTTTGTCCAACCACGGTTCCCGATGTACGACGGCCGCACCTGCCCAGGCCAGCATATAGCACGATATGCTCAAAGTCTTGCACTCTACAGTGCACCAGAGTTCGACCATCTCCGTTGCAGACTGTTTCCGGCGAGTGTGAAAGATGGCCCACTCGATTGGTTCTTCTCTCTCGAGGCAGACTCCATAAAAAGCTTCGAACAGCTCACCGACGTTACGCGCCCCGACGACGCATAACAAATGTAAGAAGGGTGATCTCAATTCACTCTTCCAAACGCTCTTGGCAAGGAGGAAACTTACGACTCCTTCCTAAGCCGGGTTCAAAACGAAACTCCCCGGACATGGAGAGCGGCCTCAAAGAATCATTTGCCGCAGTGGCTTTCACAACCGCCTGCCGCACCCGCAATACCGACCTAACGGATCGCTCTGAAAGACCGGCCCGAAGCGGGAAAGTATGCCTTCGAGTTGATAAATACATCAAATTGCAAGAGGGCCTGCAAAAGCAGAACCAAGAAGAAGAAGAAACATAAGAAGGAGAGGTTTACGAGGTAGCATCATCCTCTAGGAAACGACCCCGACAACAAGGGCAACCCTCCAAACCCAAACCAAGAAATGATCGAGAATTCGCCGTGCTCACCAGATCTCCTAGTTACATACTAGAGAAGATCAAGCGAAATACGCCTTTACCAACCGGAGATAAAGGCGGCGGATCGCCCGACCGATATTTTATGCGCATTCCATCGCGCCAATTGTCATGAGACCGACGTGTGCTGGGGGCTTAAGCATTACTTGCAAGACCTAGTCGAAGCTGGGCACATCAAGCAATACACCAATATACCTGACGGCGACCTGCGCCACAAACTCATGGCCCGCAGAATACGAAGCAGGTCCCCACCCCGACGGAGCGATCTGCGGTCTCAAAGTCGCCCTCATAGCAGAGGACGTTCCAGAGAACGCGTCCGTCAAGATCGCCATCAGCCATCAAGAGGTCGCGAGCACGACAAAACCATCCACATGATCACACTCCAGGATGATTCCGTCTCGAGTTCGGGGGAAAAAAGAAGGCGCGTCGGTGCCCTCCATGAAGTGTACAACTTTTCTTCACAAGCCGCACCCGCGCCACGCAGTTTAGGGCGTAGAACAGGAGACATCACCTTCTCAGAGGCCGACCTCAACAAGGTTTGCCTCCCGCATAACGATGCACTCGTGGTCCACGTCAAAATTAGTGACTGGACCGTCAAGCGAGTTTTGATCGATCCCGGCAGCTCTTGCGATATTTTGTTCTACCACACGATCCAAGAGATGAACTTGCCAAAGTCGATCTTCATAGACCCCATCGCACCCCTCTTCGGATTCAATGGCTCCAGGGCCGATCCAATAGGAGACATCATACTCCCCGTCTCAGTGGGTTCCAGGGAAGACAAGGTCAGCTTCAACACGCGTTTCAGCGTTCTAGATACCAAGTCGTCCTACAACGTCATTCTAGGACGACGGTGGATATATCAGATGCAGGCCGTACCGTCCACGTTGCACCAAGTCATCCGTTTTCCTGGCCCAAGGGGAATGATGGAACTTCGAAGCAACCAGCTCGAGGCCAATTATTGTAACCAGATCATCGCAGAAAACAAGACCGCTGAACCCCCCATCGCCGTCAGCAACGAGCCCACCAGCTATACAATGGCCAATGACTTAGTGGCTGAAGTGAGAGCCAGCGCACCAAAACAGAACGCTGGGGGCTCCAACAAGAACTTCCGCTCACCAGCCCCGATCCCGACCACTACCAAAGCAGCAGACGTACTAGCAGTGCAAACCCATGAGGTCGCCCCAGTGGCGAACGTCACATGCAAACAAAGTCTCGAGTTCGCACCACCAGCTCCCATACAACCCGCCCGTAGTCGCGGTGAACTACCCGGTTTACATTGTCCGCGGCAACGGCCACTCGACGACCCTGTTGTCGTAACCACAGAAGACATTCCAGTTCCTACGGCCACTCCAACCAGCTATCAGACCAGCCCAGCATCGCCAAAGTGCAATCCTCCAGCAAGCACTCAGAACCAAGCACCAACTCCAGAAAAGCAGCAAGTGAATCTGGGAACCGAAGACGACCCTAAGCTCGTCTATGTGGGAGCCAACCTCGACCCCACACTTAAGGCTCATCTTGTAAATTTTCTGTCCATGAATAAAGATGTGTTCGCTTGGTCGTATATCGACGTACCTGGTATCGACCCTAGCATTGCATGTCACCGGTTAAACGTCAACCCTGGTGCCAAACCAGTTCGACAACGACCTAGAAGATTGTCATTACGCTTTCAAAAAGCAGTCAACGATGAGGTAGATAAACTCAAACAAGTAGGTTTCATCCGGAAGGTCGATTACCCAGAGTGGGTCGCAAAAACATAGTGGTGGTAGTTCTGAAAAGAATGGTACGCGATCCGGCTTGTCGTCGTCGACTTCACCAACGCGAACCAAGAAACTCGAAGGACGACTTCCCACTACCCGAATCGACCAACTAGTCGACCAGACTTGTGGGCACGAGCTGCTCTCATTCATGGATGCATATAGTGGGTACAACCAAATACCACTTGCTGAAGAAGATCAGGAAAAGACCTCATTCATCACTGAGCAAGGAATTTATTGTTACAATGTTCTCCCATTCGGACTGAAAAATGCAGGGGCGACATATCAACGACTTGTAACTGACATGTTCCAAGACATGTTAGGAGATACCATGGAGGTCTACATCGACGATATGGTCGTCAAAAGCAAGAAAGCAGGCGACCACCTCACTCACCTCGAGCAAGCGTTCTCGTGATTACGAACCCGAATGAAGTGAACCCGAGAAGTGCCTTTTTGGCGTCCTCCGGAAAAAATTCTCGGTTATCGGTCTCGCAAATGAGGTATCGAAGGGCAAATCCATATCAAATTCGGGCGTTCCTCAACATGCCCGACCATGAAAAAAGAAACGGATACAAAAAAGTTGTCGGTATGGTCGCCGCACTCAACCGATTCATATCGAGAGCATCAAACAAATGCCGACCGTTCTTACAGATACTAAAGAAGGGCGAGCAGTTTTCATGGAACGATCAATGCCACCAAGCATTCTCCACCCTTAAGGAATACTTGACAACACCCCCCGTCTTAGCTAAGCTGACAGACGGAGAAACTCTGGGGCTTTATTTGGCAATATCGGACTTCGCCATCAGTTTGGTCCTATTCAAAGAGGAACACAATTCAGAAAAGCCGATCTACTTCACAAGTAAGACACTCACTCCAGCAGAGAGGAATTACTCCTACATAGAGAGAGCAGTCCTTGCTTTATTATACTCGGCAAGAAAATTCAGACCTTACTTCCAAGCCCATCCAATCAAAGTACTTAGCGATCTCCCATTGAAGAGGATCCTTCACAAGGAAAACAAGACCACCAGGATGGCAATATGGGCCGAAGAATTGGGCGAGCACCACATGGAATTCGTCCCCCGCACATCGCAGAAAGGTCAGGTCATTGCAGATTTCCTAGCAGATTTCCCAGTCGACGACCCCAATTGGGAGTCCGAAACAGAGGTCGCACCCTCAAACGCAAACATAAAAACAGTTTGGTCCCTCTACGTCGATGGTTCCAGCAACCCAGGAGGTAGCGGTATCGGAGTCGTTCTAGTATCCCCTGAGGGAGCTATGATAGAGAAAGCAGTCCGCATAGACTTCGCAACTTCCAACAACGAAGCAGAGTACGAAGCACTAATAATGGGAATGCGTGCGGCAATCCAACTCGGTGCAAAGGAGATCCAAATCTTTAGTGACTCGCAACAGGTTGTTCGCCAGGTCACAAAAGAGTACACTACCAGCGAAGGTAACCTTTCCAAGTACCTTCAAGTTGTTAATGATTTGCTTCCTTCATTTAGCAGAGCTACGATACACCATTTTTTTATGTGGCGAGAACCGTCACGCCAGATAGCTTAGCATACTTAGCTACTCGGACAATCGAATTAAGCCCTAGACAACCCCGACCATCGAAGTGGTCGATCGACCCGGCTTACCAAGCGGACCCGCGTCTTGGCAATCAAATGACCTATGCCCACTCTCTGAAGATCAGATGTGTCAAACATGGATGCAGCCTATTATACAATACATCCAGCACGGCACACTTCCAGATGAGCGAACCAAAGCCAGAAAGATCCCACACCAGGCACGTAGCTATTGTTTGTTGAATAACAGGTTATTCCGCAAGTCCGCAGGAGGACCTCATCTGAGGTGCATCAGTCCAAAGCAAGGTCAGTTAATCTTCGCCGAGATCCATGAAGGAGAATGTGGTAATCATGCCGAAGGTCGCTCACTGGCCCACAAAGCGATCTCCCAAGGATACTTCTGGCCCCGTATGCAGATTGATGCCAAATCGTACGTCCTCAAGTGTGTCAAATGTCAAACATTTGGTCACAACATTATCTGACCAGCCAGCGAATTGATCAACATCGCGAGCCCTTGGCGTTCCACATGTGGGGCATGGACATTATGGGACCATTCATCCCTCGAAGAAGACACGGCTTCCGCTTCGTCCTTGCTGCCACAGATTATTTCACTAAGTGGGTCGAAGCAATTCCGTTGGCACACGTCAAAGAGTCACATGTCAGGAATTTCATTTGGACTCATATCATCACCAGATTCGACTTACCACACATACTAGTGATGGACAACGGCTCCCAGTTCAAAGGCAAAACGGTCAGAGAGTTCCTAGCCAAGTGGAAGATAGTTCACGCATTTTCCACTCCCCAGTACGCTCAAAGCAATGGTCAGGCAGAGGCCAGCAACAAAGCTATTCTAGAGAACTTGAAGAAAAAGATTGAAAAGAACAAGAGTCAATGGCCAAACCAGCTCGAAAACATACTATGGGCTCACCGCACCACAGCTCGCTCCAGCACCGGCGAATCGCCATTTTCCTTATGCTATGGCACAGAAGCCGTCATCCCCACCGAGCTGACAATCACGACAACCCGATCTGAGCTTGTCGAGTTAGGCCTTAATGACTCAGTGTTAGCTCGAGAGGTCGACCTCCTCGAGGAACGGCGCGATCTAGCAGCTATCAGAGTAGCATCCTACCAACAAGTCCTAAAGCGATCCTACAACAAACGAGTACACCCCCGATCTTTTCAACCCGGGGATCTAGTTTTGAAGAAAACTCAAGATGACTCAAAGCTAGCGCCTACGTGGGAAGGCCCCTACATCGTAGAACGCGTCGTTGGCAATGGAGCGTATTGGATTAAAACCCAGGAAGGGAAGTTGCTGCCACGACCTTGGAACACATACTTACTAAAACAATTTTACCATTAGCGGCATTATCTATTGTAATTCATATCCACATGTACTACAAGTTCAAGTGTAAGCTACTGAAGATTGTCATCATAAACTGCGGTTTTTGTTTACTTAAGTCTCCAAGCTAAGCCAATTCCACCACAAGCATCAGATACACGCTCTCATGCGAGTAGAACGCTCTCAGGAGCTTACAGGCTTATCGCCTCTCCGAGTCTCGCCAAGGTGAAAACCTATACTCCTAGGGTCAACTCAGCGAGAACGCTCTCAGGAGCATAACGCCCTCAGGGGCTGTAGACGCTCTCATGCGAGCAGAACGCTCTCAGGAGCTTACAGGCTTATCGCCTCTCCGAGTCTCGCTAAGGTGAAAACCTATACTCTTAGGGTCAACTCAGCGAGAACGCTCTCGAACCTGGCATACCTCGGGGGTAGGCGCTCTCATGCGGCGGGGCGCCTCGGGGAGCTTACGGGGCTTATCGCCTCTCCGAGTCTCGCTAAGTTGAGAACCTATACTCCTAGGGTCAACTCAGCGAGAACGTTCTCGAGAACCTGGCGCCCTCGGGGCTATAGACGCTCTCATCGCGAAAGGGGCGCCTCGGGGAGCTTACAGGCTTATCGCCTCTCCGAGTCTCGCTAAGTTGAGAACCTATACTCCTAGGGTCAACTCAGCGAGAACGCTCTCAGGAGCACAACGCCCTCAGGGGCTATAGATGCTCTCATGCGAGCAGGACGCTCTCAGGAGCTTACAGGCTCATCGCCTCTCCAAGTCTCGCTAAGTTGAGAACCTATACTCCTAAGATCAACTCAGCGAGAACGCTCTCAGGAGCACAACACGCCCTCAGGGGCTACACATGCTCTTATGCGAGCAGGACGCTCTCAGGAGCTTACAGGCTTATCGCCTCCCCGAATCCTGCTAAGTTGAGAGATTACACTCCTAAGATCAACTTGGCAAAACGCTCTCAATGAGCAGCACGCCCTCGGGGAGTCACAAGGCCATGAACCCCTAAGTCTACACTAGCCGAACACCTACATCTCCTAGATCGCTCTTCCGAACAAGAGTAAATAAGTATAACGCTTAATGAGAACACATCCCAGAGACAAGCCCAATAAACTAAATACGCGAGCCATAGTCACAGTCAATCAAGCAAAAGGAAACCGTTAAGCATATAATTACCATGGAGATATACAACAGGTTTCAGACAACCAGTTCAACCCCACCGATCTGCTGGGTCTACCCAGGAAATCCAGATCGGACCCGGGAACAAAGTAACAAAAATTAATGAACTGCCACTTTCGTGGAAACCAGTTCTCTGTATCAAATTAAAGCGAACTGCTCAGGGCAAACCTGAAAACACAGCTCTAATGTTTAACCCTCATAGGGGCAAAGAACAAGCAGGGTCGTTACAAATACGAACAAATCTTACCAAGAAGCAGAATCAACATCACGGAGCATCAACCACATGTTTGTCCTGAGGAGCAGCGCTAGTCGAAGGAACATGCCTCGCAGCTCATGAACGCCAGCGATATACCCGTCCCCTTGAGCCCCATCTGCCTTAGTCAGCTGACAATACTTCTCGTCCAGCTTGGCATACTCACTACAGGCCGTAGTATACGCGCTTTGAGCTTTGCGAGCAACCCGCTGACATCGCTTAGCATACTCAGTGACTTCCACCACTTCCATCTGCAGCTCAGCCATCACAGCTTTCTTCGACGGATTCCCACTCAAGTTACCCCGCGCTCGGGCTTTCTGTTCTACTCTTTTTTCCCGGATGGCAGGTCCTCCGCGCTCTTCAAAGAAATGCGCTTCGGCGGCGGCTAGCTTTGTTTTTGTCTCGCGACAAGCAAGCGAACTTCGATCACCGTCTACTTGACTCCTTTTTTCAGCGAATATCTGCATAACCAACAAGACAACAGATTCATGAAAAGTTCTACTGAATCAAGTTAGCCTAATCGGAAACGCTTCCACCCACCGGTAAAGTTGCATACTTTATGGTTCACATAATCGAACCCGCTAGCACGATGGCGTCCTACAAGGAGCAGTGGTCGTTTGTCCCACGACTCGTTACTCTTACCGTCCAGAACACCCGACAGCGTAGCTCGTGTTTGCAGGCTAAAGTTCAACGACCTAGATCGCTTTACGAGGTAGTGCTCGATTACATCAGCGACCTCGATCCGGTACTCACCACTGGCATTCAAGAGATCAAAAACCTTAAATAGTCGCCACGTGTTCCCCACAAACCAAGCGCTTTGCCACCCGCCGTTCGGGGAACTTCGCAAACCAGCTTGGAGAACGGTATCGTCGTATGTAAGCCCTCACCGTCCCTCTCACGGATGATCACCCCATTATGTGGGGTATACCTCTCGCTAAAACCATAAGCGTTCGATCGGGCTCATGGATCTCCGGATAAACATGGTTATCCCATATTTCTTTCGCAGATATGGGAACGCCCTAACAGCATGTCTATCCACAGCCCTAGGCGGCGGACCGCTTGAAGAAGACGACCCCTCACAGCGACCTGAAGTGCTAGCTTCAGCAGCTACAGACGCAGATCGAGCCACATCTTCCTCACTGCCAGCCCCCTCAGCCGCCTCGCCTTCATCATCACTCTCATCCATCCCACACACAGACTCATCTCTATCATCACCTTCGTCATCCCAACCAAGAGACACTTCACGAACTTCATTAGATCGAGTGTCATCGGAGTCAGACATTTTCTCTTCTAAACCTAACAAATCTAGCTACTAGTATCTAACAGCGTATCCTAACAACTCTAACACAGAGGCGTAGCACCACACAAGAAGAAGAGGTTCAAAAATGGCAAAGAACTAACCTGAAGGATGATGCGGTCATGAAGTTCTGTCTACCAGACGAAGCAGCCAAATGAAGTCTCAATAGAGCAAGTAAAATTTTTGAGCAACCGCCCCTCCAGTTTCCAAAGCATCATGATTACACCCTAGCCCTAGCTGCCCACGATTTCCAACCAACTGTCCTGTCTTTTCACATCCCGAGAAAACGGAGAGCCGCGTTCTTCTTCTGCTGCTTTCGCCGATCCCGTCGTATGTATCGACACGCCAAAACGCCGCGCACCCACTAGCTCACATGGTTAACACGAGCCGTTCCTCACAGATCGTGGGAGATTTCCACCTCTCACATAGTCCACGCGCTACGCTCTGCTCTCTCGCCAGGTCGTTATCACAACCCTCACCGGAGGGCCGTGTAGGGGAGTGATATTCTCTATCCAAAGACACGCTTAACATGGTGGAAATAACACATCGACCTATGGAGACAGTCGCATCCATGAGCCGATGAAACGCTCTGACCCGGATCGCGAATGTCGGGCGAACTACGCTAGGAAGTGACACGCATCCCCCTATCCATAAGCAATCATGACTAAAGAGTACTTGTACATATCTTGACCGTCGACCATCGATCACGGCCGCAAGCTACTTGTCTGACCGCCACTCCACATCATTCACAGCGGACCTATGAGAACAGTTCTCACATGCCATCCTAATCTCCACCTCACGTTTAGGACACCCTTTACACGTGGAGAGCAAGGATACACGCTCAATCTCTATAAATACCTCTCCTATGAACTACGTCAGACCTGATTCTACTCTCCCCCTTATAACCCAGAGTAAGATACGTAGGCAGTTCGCTCTCAAGTCAAATTCGGTCTCATCCAATTATCTATTTCCAGTCCCCTAAAGACTATTTGTAAGGAAAAACCATATCACACCTTTACACCTACCATCACTTGCACAAGTTTTCTCAGTTCAATAATATTAACAACTAATTCAATTACACAACCAATTTCCTAAAATATATTTTCGCGTGATCCATGCGCAAGCCAGTGAACGACGTAGTGATATATTGTTTTTCAGGTCATACGTTTTTTCTCTTTTGACTTGTAATATGGCATACTTTTCGAACCATTAATGCGGCCTAGATCACAACCTGATTCATGGACAATCCAAATCAATACCAAAAGCAAAGAACTGCGAACGTGCTTTTGGACGAAAGCAATCAAAAGGACTTAACAACTAACAATCAATACCAAAACTGTTCTACGTTTTTGTCTTCAGGTAACAAACAAATATAATTTAAAGCCAATCCGACCCATTAAATTCATAACAGAATTCTCAGCTTAACCTTAGCTGATTCTCCCCCACTATGTGTCTACAGCCCGAATTCTGAAAGAACAAAACAGAGAATATTAAGTCTATACCATACTCCATGTACTCAAACATATCAACCCCACTTAGAAACATGTGCCCTAAAAACACAATTTCCTATCAGGTCCACCTATATATGTGCGAACCCAATGGAATAGGGACTTGGGTATTTGTGTTTCTTGTAATGCGTGCTATTTCTTTGATGATTGGGTGCACCACTTGACAATCTTTGGATACTCTCTTGGACCCATTAGGTCTCTCTGATAGAGATTGCTAGTGTTCCGCTGCTATTCTTGTTTTTCTTTGTTTCTATTACTGTACACTTTCCATTATCTTAGCAATTTTTTTGCCGGTAGACAAACGTTTACCACACCTTGGGACTTTGGATTTCAGATAAGAGCACATTACTACCTCCTCCAGTAAGGATTTTCAGACCCCCAACACAACCTTTCAGTCTGTGACACACTTTTTTATCTCGTGTTTGTGGGGTAGAATCCACGTGAAGGTAATGGGTAATAGAAAAGTGAATTTTCTTTCTTTGGGTATTCTTGAATAATTTGATGTTCCACCTTTGTTTCGGGAGAATTTTTGTTCACGTCCTTTGACGTACCGATGCGTAATTGAAATGCTACATGGGGGGTTTTGGAATTAAAATACATATGTACTGCGTTAGGAGCTGAGCCTGACCCTTAGGGCTCGACCGCTCGAACATTGCATGAACACAAAGAAGCTCGACTCGACGACTAGCTTTCCAACTCGCCATACTTTGGAGAGAAAATAAAAGAAGACAATTCCTTAGATATATATTATAGCTATACCCTCTTGGCTCTATTTTTCATGGCTTCATAAAGTCTCCAATATTTTCACAACACTCAAAATCTCATTACATAAAGTTAGTAGTCTCAAACTAAAGCAGTAAAGCTAAACTCAACATCTTCATTCTACTAGTAAAACTCTTATACTCCCTTCTCTAAATATATTAAACTATTTATGGCCGATTCCTATTACCAAGTTCTCTTAAACCTCACCAGGATGAGTCAATATACTTCCATAATTATGATTCTTATTACATAGTTCTACCTCTTCAATTGAGGAAGCGTTTAGAAATGCACATTACCGCGTCATAAACTAATTAAGAAAAAATAAGAGAAAAAATGAGTTAAGAGACTCACAAAATTAAAACACTGCGAAAAAATATCCAAAGAAAACCACAAAACCTCTTTCTCCCACTGAAACTCTTTCTTCTCCTCACTCATTCAAGTCAGTTTATATCTTTATCCTTAGATATATATTATAGTTATACCATCACCAATCTATTTTTTGGAGCACTCGCAGAGACTCCAGTTTTTTCTAAACTTAATTACTAATTACGAAAAAAGTAAGATATAAATAATAAAACAATCTCATCTAGAGTTTCACAGAGTCTCTAATTTTTTCTAAACACTATAGCTAATTACGAAAAAAAAACAATCACATATAGAGTTTCAGAGAGTCTCCAAATTTTCCTAAACAATATAGTTAATTGCCTAATTACGAAAAAATATGAGACAAAAAACTAAATTGTTAAAAATAATAGTTTCCACCGAAAACGATTCTCCTAATAAAACCCTTTCGATTTAATGTGTCATCACTGTGGGATTTAGATATTTATTCATACTTAAGGATTCCAAAATTCACAATTCCGACCACAATAATTACGACATATTCAAATTAAATTTATGAATTTATAATTTTTTCAAACACTATAATGTAATTTCAAATTTTATAAAACACACACACACACACACACATACACACACACACACATATTCGGCGGAATAACGAGATTCAGTTAAAGTGGATGTTGGGCTTAAATAAATTATATACCAAACCAAAATAAATTACATGTGAAAAATTAAATTATACAAAAAATAACATTACAAAATATATAATAGAAAATGAATAAAATAACGGCAAACTAATAATGACAAATATTTTAAAATATATATAATACTGCATGAAACTAACGTCAAAGAAAAATTAACAGGGAACCAAAAATTGGATGCAAATGCATCGTACTAACCTCAAATAATATTTAATGGGAAATCGGAAACTTGATTCAAATGCAAGCATTAAACTAATCTTAATAAGTAATTAATAGAAAATCGGAATATGAATACAATTGTATTAAACTAACCTCAAAGAATAATTAACGAGAAATCAAAACTTGGATGCAAATACATCAAACTAACATAAAAAAATAATTGTCAGGAAATCGGAAACTGTATGCAAATGCATTGAACTAACCCTCAAAGATTAAATTAACGGAAAATCAGAAACTGAATGCAATTGCATTAAACTAACCTCAAAGAAAAATTAATTATAAATTGGAAACATGATGCAAATGCGTGGAACTAATCTTAAAGAATAATTAACGGGAAATCGAAAAGCGGATGCAACTGTACTGAACTAATCTCAAAAAATAAACTGGATGCAAATATATTGAACTAACATCAAGAAATAATTAACGGGAAATCGGAAACTAGATGCAAGTTCATTGAACTAACCTCAAATAATAATTAACGGAAAATCGGAACCTAGATGCAAATGCAACCTTATCAAATAATAAATGAAAAATCAGAAACTAGATTCAACTACATTGAACTGACCTCAAAGAACAATTAACAGAAAATTGGAAATTGAATTAAATGCAAATGTATTGAACTAACCGCAAAGAATAATTAACGAGAAATCAAAAACTATGTGCAACTGTATTGAACTAACCTCAAAAAATAAACAACGGGAATCGGAAAATGCAACTGCATTGAACTAACCTCAAAATATAGTTGGATTATATATTGTGGGAATGTTTTGATAAATATAGTTTTACATTTAAAATGATGTTTATCTTATCTCTTTTCGTATGGTTGGGAACTCCTTGCTATTCAAATAGCTTCAATATGAACTTCGCCTTATTAGGCAATCTCACAAAACGTTCGTAGATAATCTTTGAAGATTCTACATATAGTGAGTCATGCATAATTTAAAGAATAATTAGCGGGAAATCGGGAACTGGATAATCTTCAATGATCTCACATAATAAATCAAACATAATTTGTTTTTATGTCATATTTGCAAGGACACTACAGATAGATCGGTAGAAGTTGGTATTACACACTACATTGGATAATTAAAAAGAAATCGAAAACTGGATTCAAATACATAACTGAGCTCAAAACGTAATGAACGGGAAATCAAAAATTTTATGCAAATGCAATAAACTAAACTCAAAAAGTAATTAACTAGAAACTGGAAACTGGATGCAACTGCATTAAACTAACTAACATCAGATAATAACTAATAGAAAATTAGAAATTTGATGCAAATCCTTGAAAAATATTTAACGAGAAATCGGAAACGGTATGTAAATGCATCAAACAAACCTCAAATAATAATTAACAGAAAATCGGAAAACTAGATGCAAATGCATTGAACTAACCTCATAAAATAATTAACAGAAAATAAAAAACCAAATGCAACTGCATTGAACTAACATCATAGAATAATTTGTGAAAAATTTGAAACTAAATGCAAATGCATGGAAATAACCTCAAAGAATAGTTAACGGAAAATTAGAAACCAGATGTAATTGCATTGAACTAACCTCAAAGCATAAATAATCAGAAACTAGATGCAGATGTATTGAACCAACCTTAAAGAGTTATTAACGGAAAATCGGAAACTGGATGCAAATACAATAAACTAATCTCAAAGACTAATTAATGAAACATCGAAAAATGGATGAAACTGTACTGAACTAACCTAAATGAATAATTAACGGAAAATTATAAATTTGATGTAATTGCATTAAACTAACATAAAAAAATAATTAACGAGAAATTAGAAACTTGATGTAAATGTATTGAACTAACCTCAAAGAACAATTAACAGAAAATCGAAAATTGAATGTAACTGCATTGAACTAACCTTAAAGAATAATTAACGAAAAATCAGAAATTGGATGCAAATGCATTAAATTAAAATCAAAGATTAACTAACGGGAAATCATAAAGTTGATGCAATTCCATTGAACTAACCTCAAATAATAACTAACGGGAAATTGAAAAATGGATGAAACTATATTGAAATAACCTCAAAGAATAATTAATGGAAAATCAGAAACTTGATGCAAATGCATTGAACTAATAATCCTGAAACATATTTGTATTATATGTAAGGGGAATAGAATGTCACGACAAATATAGTTTTGCATTTTAAGTAGTGTTTATCATAATTATTTTATTATGATTAGGAATGTCTTGCTATTCAAGTAGCTTCAATATTATATTTGCCACATTGGGCATTTTCACAAAACTTCAATCAAACTTCTATTATTAAACCTAACAACAAAAAGAAGTTGATGAGTTTTATCAAGGTTTGGTGCTTCCTTTTTATAGAGAGTGGTGCAATAAATTTGAATGAGTGATTAATATAATTTTCATATCTCATAGAGCTATATAGTTGTTAATATTTTTTAGAATAATTTAATATAACGACACCCGTTCGTAGGACGGGTTCGAAAGCTAGTTACAGACTTATGGGTTAACAAGAAATAAAACCATGTCTAAAACCAGAAGTCCTAATTGATGAAGTTCTCCGACATACCGAAAGCAATTCATAAAGTTTTATTTGTTCGTTTTGGTGTACGGGATGATGAAATATTCTATCATCATTTTCAATAAACTCCAACCGTTATAACTTTTAAGAGATTAATTCATGATTTTAATTTTAAGGAGTATAAGTCACACCTCGTGACATGATGGAGAAAGAAAGACATAGGTTAATAGGAATGTTGTAAAGTTGAGTCGTATGCCACTAAACATGCCCAAACCCAACTTTGCTCTACAAGCAACTTATGCTAAGTCTAATGGTGCGGCAAAACACCAAATATCACAGAAATTATAATCCAATGGTGCGTCAAACTGCTAACCCGCCAACACTATCGATATAAGTTTACCTATTTATAGTGTCAGTTTTAACGATATAGCATCAAGTCTACACGCCAGTATGACTGGCGGGTAGAATAAATCTAACCCACACCCGCCACACTATGTGGCAGGTAGATTTTTTTAAAAAAATCTTTTTTCCCACACGCCTTTGGAAATGGCTGCTGGAGAGTGGAGAGTCCAAAAAAAACAAAATTCCTTCCTATACACCATTGGTACTGGCTGCTGTCAAAAAAACCATTGGTTTTGGAAACGCTAACCCGCTATCATTATCCACTGTACTGTTGTGGTTTGGTGGGATAGCGCACCAAACCATTGGACTTAGCCTTAGGCACCCCCATATCTTAATTGGGCACTATACGTGTGTATCCAAAATCCAAACTACAATAATATAAGCTTCATAGCTAGTATACTTGCATTGGTTGGGCAAACGCCAATGAAAAGGTAAATCTCTTTTGAAGGTTATTAAAAATAATTCGTTATGAGTTACATAATTACTTGCCTAATAATTACATAATTAAGAGCTAAAACAAATAGACAATCACTGGTTTTATCAGAAAAGGATCATTGCCTAAAAGTTCACCAAGCACATTTTTGCATTAGTTTTGGAATTAATGAGTTTTTTTTGGTTAAGTTGGAATTAGGAGCATCTTTAGGAGAGAAACCAAGAAAACACTAAAATTTTGAACCAAACCAAAAAAACACTAACAAACTTCATGAGCGATATCAAATAGTTGACATCAAATGACGCGGTTTTGGATAAACCGCATCGTATAGCCCACACAGCTTTCTCAAAACTGTGTCATTGAAGCCCATCTTAAAAGCCCAAGCCCACGCGGTTTTTCAGAAACTGCGCGGTGTTTGAAACACCGCGTGCTATGCCTTTATAAACATGACCAAAACCGTGCGGTTCATTCATTTTTAACTTTTCTCTCAATTCATAAACCCTCTCTTTAGTAAAAAAAAACAAAAACCTACCTAAACTTTTGAAATTTTATATGGATCATTTTCAACCTTTCGACGGTGTTGACGATGAGTATTGACAGTACACAAACGACATTGGCGATGATGTAGAGGTAGAAGAACCCGAGAAAGTACAAGACGGTGGGGGAAAAGAAGTTGAGGACGCCGCGCTAACTGATAGACATTCATATGTACTTGAGTATCAATTGAACGACTTCGATTGACAATTTAATCTCGATGAAACACTTGATATGCAAGTTGTGTCTTCTACACGTGATACAAAACCCGTGTCGAGTGTAGTGGCTAATTTTCAAGTAATTAATTAGTTTTGATTAAATATTTTGAATATTATGCATTAATTAGTTGAGTTGAACCAATTAATTATTTATCTTATATGCATTATTATTTTTTTCATAATATCAGCAAGTTATTGACTACCGAGTTAGATCGGCTTTACTTGGTGTTAGAGAATGGTGGAAGGTTCTTAAGAGTTTGGATGAGTTTGTACATATTATAGATAGTATTTTGTGAACACCTTTGGGTCTTTTGGCTGATGTAGATTATGAGAAGACTGATTGGGCAGTAGTCATATCTTAGTAGAAAGATGGTGGAATAAGCCTCATACATTTCATTTTTCTTGTGCGGAGTCCATTAGACTTCACCATGATTTATGGGTTGAGTATCGGTATATGCCAACCGATACATTTTAATACAAATTATGAGAACATTGGTAGTATGCTTATGATTTTTTCTCGCTTGGATGCGGATGCTTATGATTCTTTTGGTATTAATAAGCTATCTCATATTATGGTTGCATACATGGAACCTCTCTTGGATCCTAATACACTAGCGGAGTTAGCTTTGATTGTTCTATCTAGTAGTGAGGGTGCTGATGTGTATATTAGGGCTTTTTGATGTTTTTTATTGAGCATGTTTTGTTTCCAAATGGTCATTCTACAGTACGACTTGGATATTATGTTTATGTTTCTGATTTGCATAATATGAAAGATTATGACCTTGGTAGCTCAGTATATGCCACATTAATAGTGGCGTTAGATAAATCTTCACAGACATTTGGAAGTAAAAGTCCTCAGATTGCAGAATTCATAGGACTTTTGAAAATTTGGTTTTATAAGTACTTCCGTTGTCTTTGTCTTAACATAAACATGATTGCTGATACTCGCCATAAATTTGGAAGTTGGTCAGGGCTTCACTTAACTCGCAACAGGGGGCAGATTAGAAATAATGTGTGTATGGCTCGTGCTTAGATTGATATTAGATCATTGCCATCTATTGAGTGGAGACATTGGCGTTTGTCTACTGTCTTTGACGATCCAGTTGTGCAGCATGCTTGTGTTTTGTCAAGCCACATGGGCTGGTATTATTGAAAATGCAATCCACTTCAAATGTTCATATTTTGATGTGAAATGACTAAAAAAATGTGAATGCGCAATCCATGGACTATGCTTCGAAGTATTTGTTTTGTCATTAAGTTGTTGTTGTTGTTGTTGTTGTTTTTTTTTTTTTTTTTTGAAAAAAAATCTTTTATTTGATATCCAAATAGATATAAAAGGTCAACAAGCTACAAATTGTGCTACGAGCCCTTATCGAATAGCGGAATAAATAATCTTTCATTCCTCCTACACATGTATTTATTGGCACCAACTGTCATCACATTGTTGTTCAATACTTTGTGCAACCTTCCAAGCAACTCAACTGCGGGCTTTCGACACCAGAGAACCAAATGTGATAAAGTAGCATTGGTTAGCTACATACACATGCTCCTTCATCTTTCTACACTTTCGCAGGGGTTGCATTTTTAGTTGTTTTGGCCAACCACAAATAATACATTATCGAATCCTACCATTAGAGATACTCTTGTAACGTTGACGCATGCATGATTTCCTTCAAAACAATTATAAATCAGGACATCTGCCACCCTAAGCGCCGATCTGCCTTCTCTAGGGTCTGTAAAGAAGTTGATAGGAGCCTATTTCTTCACCTGTATACCAACCAGCCAAATCACATCGTACAAAACATTTCACTCGTGGTCATTTATGTATTTGAACCTAGGAATTAAAGTGCTTGCATTGTGTAGCATGATACCCAAAGGCGTCAAGACAGATTTTTTTTACAAATAAGACAATAGTCCGCATTTGTATACAAAAGGGTTATGAGGCGATAATGAAGGATAACAAGATACTCAACCGGTGACATGTGTTGTCCAAGACATTCTATATATATGAATGGCAAGAAGAAAGTCTTTGGCATGCTGAGGTCAAAATAAGAAAGACAAAGTTGTAGTTCAACAACAGTGACATTAGAAAAGACAACACTCATAGGGGCACTAAAGCTCCCTCGTTTGGACTCGTGAGGTTACAAATTCAAAACTATGAGATTTGTTCGCAAATAATGCCGAGACCACCTTGGCGTAATGAAAGCGTAAAAATATATTGGCAGTGCCGGCTCATCCATAAGGCGACTTAGGCGGCCGCCTAAGGCCTCAAATTTAGAAGGCCTCCAAATTTTCTTATTTCTCCTTACATAAATTTGATATTACCATCTTTTATAAAGAAAAAAATAAACAAAAAAGATAGTAGGAGTCTATTTGTTTTCTCCCCACGCACTAAATCTCATGAGTGAATTGGTTTGAAGAAAGTTTAATCCAATAGACCACTACACAATTTGCATCTCAGAGTTATAGGATGAATCTAATGGTTGCTAGTGGGTAGTTGTCTTAATTTTTGTGGGAGTGTCCTCATTTAGTTAGATATCTTAATTAGAAAGAATCAAAGAAAATATAAAATTCCACAATATATGCAAGAATCTCCACTTTCTATGGCGCCTTTTCCACTCTCTATCAACTTAACTAATTAAAGACATATTAAATACATATTAACCAACGTCTCTCCTTCTCAACATCTCTCACACACACTACTTTCAATTTTTCAATAAATTTTTAAAATAAAAAAGGCCTCGCTTGAATTGGTCGCCTAAGGCCACATCTAGGCTTGAGCCGGCCCTGTTCATTGGAGATCACTAAATCCGTGGCCACTAGAGACTATAATGCTTTGAAGAGATGAGCGAAAGCCATGATCCAAAACTTTGGTTGCTTCGATGAAAGTTGTGACTAGAATTTTTTTTTTCCATGCAATTCACTTTGCATATATTTAGTTTCTGGTCATGCATAATATACTTCGATTTGAAGTGAAAGTACATGACCGCATGTCAATGATATTACCACTGATATGAAAATCACAAAAAGTGACATTATCTAATTAAACATATAATTAAAAATTAAAAATTAAAAATAAAAGGACGAGTGATTCTAAGTCGTTTAGATTTAACGAGTTAAATTTAAAAATTAGATGCATGTAAAATGAAGAGTACTTTGCATTGGAAGTTCAACTCTCATTGTTTATTTCATTATGTATATGTTTTTTTGGCAAGTCTGTTTTTAAAATGAGATCAGTAATTCGGGTGCTGGTGCCTTGGCGGGTTTGAACCCCTGACATATTTCTACTACTTAATAAATAATAAATTATAAATGGCGTGGCCGAGCTAACCAAATGCGCCGTTTTAGTTCTAACAATTCCTACTTTGGCTACACGTGTATTTTTGGTTTTTTGGACACGCAAACATGTTGGGTCCACTTATGTTTTTGTTTCGGTTCTAACAACCCCTATTTTATTTGCTACAGTGTACTCTTTATCATATTCTTTCTGCCTTTATTTCTCCCTTAAACGCTTTAATTAATCGTGTTCAACTACATTGCACACGACTTTTCTTTATGGGTTTCGTTAAACTTTGGGCCCGAACATAATTCTAGTATGGTATAATTAGGGGTGTCAAAATGGCCCAATCCTTCAGCCCGCCAGCCCTGACCTGGCCCATGGGCAAAAACACCCTTAAAATTAAAAATAAGGTCATCACACATTCGTTGACCCGACCTTCAAGCCTGTGAAGGGAGGCCTCGACTTTGAAGCCTAGGCCCGATCCTAAACCTTGCCCTCGTAGGCTCTCATTAAGCCCTCAACATTTATCACATATATTTATTGATTTCTATTGTAATACATCTCTTTTTAGTATTAATACACTAAATATCATTTAAAAAAAGCAATTATTTATTTTTAAGTTTGCTAACCTTATTATAGCATTCTAACATTTTATGAAATGAATTTAGTTAATCTTAATTGACAAATGTGACTTTAATAAGTCTTTTAGTAGTTTGAAGTTTTAATTGTGAAGTATGTGCGTACAAATTTATCATTTTATAACAATTTTTTTTTTAAAGTTTATTTTGTTTATTAAATATTCAAATTTATGGCATAGTATTCGGCTCTTAGGTTTGGCGCTTAAGCCCAAATTAAGAGGCGGATAGCCCGGTCCTCAGTCTATATGAGGGTAGACCAACCTGGCCCTGAAAGCATGAGGCGGGATTCATTGTTTGATCCCCTAGGTATAATCATCGATAATATCCAGTTAAAAAATTATTTATAGGAGATTCCATGCCATAGAATAGATATGTCGTGAAACTCATGGAGATATAAAAATATTTTTGAAATCTCTCAACATATTCTCACAATACATACTCTGTTTGATGGGGGTCAAATGGGCCGGCCAATGCTTAAATCTCAAAACCCATACCAACCCCTCAACCCTCTTGAGAGGGGCTTTAAGAAGGTGTCAAATGGGCCGGCCAATGCTTAAATCTCAAAACCCATACCAACCCCTCAACCCTCTTGAGAGGGCTTTAAGGGCCGGGTTTGAGGGTTAAACTTGAGGGTCGGGTACTATTTTATATATTTGATTTACAAATGAATTTAGAAATACTAGTTAAAAAGGATACAATTGTACGCACCACAATTAAAATTTCAAACTACAAAAAATTTGTTAAGTTTGTATTAGTCAATTAAGATCAACTAAATTCATTTAATAAAATTTATAATGAGATAATAAGGTTGGCAAACTTAAAAGATAAGTGTTTCTTTAAGTGATGTTTAGTGTATTATTGCTAAAATGAAATATATTGTAAGAAAATTCATTAAAATCTATGTAATAAATGTTGAGGGCATAACGAGGGCCGGGACTAAACTTCAAAGTCTGTCAGTCCATGGGCAAGGTCGGGCTCACGGAAAGTGGATGAGTAGTGTCGACAGGGTGAACTGATAAAGGAGTCCGCTCAAAATTTTATAGGTAATAAAGGTTGGGTAAAGTCGGTAAACAAAGATACTAGATCATTATTTATACCCATGCCATATATATATAAAAATCTGTACAAACAGAATCCTTTATATAGCCCACCTTTTTTCTACATAAAGCTCTCGAGCAATGCATGGAAGAGCATAGACAAGTGTCATGGTGATGTTATTCCTCACCTCACTACCCCTTGGTTTCATCGCAAACAGGTTCCTCCTCAAAAGATCCGTTTTCCATATTAGAAAACCAGATGCCTCCAGAACCACCTCACCTTTGTTTGCACTATGTGGTGCATTATACACAAATTGTATCATTTGCTTCTTCAACACTTGTGCTCTTCAGTAACGCTCGTACTTGATCACATTATAAGTTCACTACTCATTCTATCTTTTCGTCCATACCCTTTGTTTGGTTTTAGCTTCTCTGCTCATTTAATTTTGAGTAGTGAAGTGGCCAAGTATGGCTTCACTCTTAAGGTTTCGTAAGTTGTGCTATGTTGAGCCTGTTAGTTGCCCTTCTTTGGGTTTTGACTCCTTCAAAGATTCAAAAACTAGTTTAGAAGATGAGGGTGTTGGTGTTACTTCTAATGAAGTAGTTAAAACAGATAAGAAGAGGAGAAGGAGAAAAGAAGGTAAAGAATGGAGATGTGTAGATTGGTGTTGTTGGATGATTGGTTACATGTGTACTACATGGTGGATACTTTTGGTTCTTTATCATTCTGTACCTATTACTCTACCTGGTTTTCAAGTGCCTGAATCACCAGGGACTAAGCTTAGAAAAGAGGGGCTGACTGCTTTACATCCAGTTGTTTTAGTGCCTGGCATTGTTACTGGTGGATTGGAGCTTTGGGAAGGTAGGCCTTGTGCAGAAGGGTTGTTCAGAAAGCGGCTTTGGGGCGGTAGCTTCGCAGAACTCTTCAAAAGGTTAGGGATTGCATTTGCAAATTTGAGATCTAGCTCGTAAATTGTTTCAATTGTTTGGTCTATCAATATCATAACAATCCTTAATTCGTCTTGAATTTAGGCCTTTGTGTTGGTTGGAGCATATGTCTTTGGACAGCAAAACTGGACTAGACCCACCGGGGATTCGAGTTCGAGCGGTACCTGGGTTGGTTGCTGCCGACTATTTTGCTCCTGGTTACTTTGTTTGGGCTGTTTTGATTGAGAATTTAGCTCAAATTGGTTATGAGGGGAAGAATTTGCATATGGCTGCTTATGATTGGAGACTCTCATTTCAAAACACTGAGGTAAAATCCCCATTTCATCTAGTTAAGATGTTTAGGCTGTAAAGGTTTGAGCGTAATGTTCAGGTCTTTTAGGTCTGTCTAAGCTAATAAATTAGATAATGTAGGTACTCTGTAGGAATGCATTAGCTGAAATAATCTTTTGGGCTAATTTTGTGTAATTCCTGTCAAGTATCAATGCTAGCTAGGGATGAAATGTGACTTAAAAGCTTCAATTTAGCTTGAAATTTTGTTGGTAATGAGCAGGTTCGCGATCAGTCACTTAGCAGATTGAAGAGCAAAATTGAGCTTATGTTTGTAAATAACGGCTACAAGAAGGTGGTAGTGGTGCCTCATTCGATGGGGGTGATCTACTTCTTGCATTTCCTGAAATGGGTAGAAGCTCCCCCTCCTATGGGAGGTGGTGGTGGACCTCAGTGGTGCGCCAAGCACATCAAGTCAGTCATGAATATTGGTCCAGCGTTCCTTGGTGTCCCGAAAACAGTTAGTAGCCTATTTTCTGCTGAGGGCAAAGATGTTGCTTTTGCAAGGTCAGTCATATCATCTTTGTTCTATATTAATCAAGCATGACATGGCTTAAAGTTCAGGTGGAATTCGCTTTCATTAAGTGCAAGTAATTTTCACTTTTCAAGTGCACTAATGTTATAGTCTCAATACAGTTAATGGGTCGCATATGGCATCACTAATTTGATGCACTTTACAAATCTTTATACAAACAGCTTTCAAATTAAAGCAAGTCAATAGCCTGACTATTTTATCATAATTGCAATGTGCAGGGCCATGGCTCCTGGAGTTTTGGATTCTGATATTTTTGGGCTTCAAACTCTAGAGCACATGATGAGAGTATCACGTACGTGGGACTCTATCATATCACTGATGCCAAAAGGAGGAGAGACAGTCTGGGGCAACTTAGATTGGTCTCCTGAAGAAGGATGCATTTGTGATAAAACTAAAAATAAGTATTTTCAGGCTTCCTCTCGCAATTCAACCCAGTCATCAAATGCAAGTGACGGAAAACTAGGTTTCAGGTTAGAGGAGCCCATCCGGTATGGAAGGATGATTTCATTTGGGAAGGAAACAGCGGAGTTGCCATCCTCAGAGCTACAACCATTCAATCAAAAGGTAACTATACTATACACTATTTTTGAATTTATCTATTTCTTCAGGTGATTCAATTGACTTAAAAATCCACGTCATCTTACTTGTAATGAAATTCTAGTAAATCAACATTAAGGAAATTTTACTTGGATGAAATTTCTATACGATGCACATTGTCATTAGACCTTAGGACCTATGATGCACGGATACGGGTATGGGTACCGATACGGCGACACCGGTACGGGGTACGATACAACTTTTTTGAAATATTAGGATACGGGTACGGCCTATGGGTCAATACAGTTTGAAGCCTCAAGAACAATTACATTTCAATGGAGTAGAACTATCGGATCAGGTCTATTTCAGGGATTCCAGTACCCTAGAAGTATCCTAGAAGTATCCAGTACCTGTATCAGTATCGTACCCGACCGATACGGGTGCAATGGCATTTTAGGAGTATCTGTGCATCATAGCTTAGGACTTAGGAGAGGGTTAACTCCAACCTCCTATGCTAATGCACCTATACATTTCTTAAACAGCCAGGTTGAACCTGTTTTGTACTTATGCAAAGACTGTTTTCCAATAGTTTGCATTGCCATCTCCCTCCTATTGTTAATAAACCAATGGCAGTATACTTTCGAGAAAATAGTTAGAATGTTCTGCGCTTTGTGATGGCTCAAGTACTCCATGGAGTCGTGTTCTGGCTGGAGAATACCTGCCTTGCTTTTTGTTAATGAAGAAGCTACTGATGCCAAGTCAGATGGCATGACTCTATTAATCACACAATGAACATGACAATGTTTATTTCAGATCTAAATATGGCATCTATGATGGAATAAATTGAATGAGGATTGGAATGAATGGCTGAATGGAGACAAGGCGTGAGGCTAGTGAGCTAAAAATTATTCTTTTGTTTTATTTGAAAGTGAATTTTGACTTATGCACATGTAAGACAAGGCGGAGAAAACATAACAAACTGGACAAATTATCTGAGCAGACAAATTCTATGAATGAGGTAGAGGAGGGGTTGCTTATAGCATGTGAGTGCATGCGCTAGTCAGAATGGCCTCTCTTGGCCTACAGTGCAATCAATTTGGCAGCTCGTCAGATAAGAGGTGCATTTCGACATAATCCAAAGGAAGCCACCTTCCTAAAGATTACAATGCATGTTTATATATTGGAGGGGAAGGCTTGGAGAATCCATGTGCTTCTCTTTGGAGCTGTGAGATGCAGAAGTTATGACTTATGAGTGAAGTGGACACTTTTCTCTGTACTTGTTCAAATTCTCACCACTTAAACCTGCAACTTGCCATTTAACCTAAGAAAGAAATTCTAGGCTGTGTTCATACTTTCACTGACAATATATAAAAGCTAAGGGTTCAAAAATGGTGGCAATCAAAAAAGAAAAAGAAAAGTCTCAAACTACTTCCATCATGTAAGAGCTCCAGATTCACGATTTCTCATGAAAAAACAATGTGATCTCTGATGAAAATTTAGATATGAGGTTTCCCAAAATTTTACCCTTCAAAATGTGTTGTCCTATGTATTATGTATTTTTTGATTGTATCACCATTCCAAAATCCCAGCGTTTTCCAGTACAGTGATGGTATGTCAAAGTAGTAGTATCTAAATAAAGGTTGTGCCACATGATTCATGAGCCAATTTTGAGAATTTCTTGTAGCATATATCCTGATCTTCAAGGTAATACAAGAATCTTTTCAAATGACTTACTAATCCAATGCAACTTATCTTAAAATATTTCATTTTGACACTCATTATGGTTTGTCTATGTGACTTCAATTTTATGAGTTTTTATTTCTTTCTTCACGAAATCTCAATATCTGATTGAGACACTAACTTGATATTTCCCAGGGTCCAGCACAGATTAAACATAGCTCCTCATGTGGAGAAGTGTGGACTGAATATGATGAGATGAGCAAGGAAAGCATCAGGGAAGTTGCAGGGAAAAAGGCTTACACAGCTAAATCCTTTCTTGATCTACTTCGCTTTGTAGCACCAAAGATGATGCACCGTGCAGAGGGTCACTTCTCTCATGGAATAGCGGAAGATCTGGATGACCCTAAGTACTCCCATTACAAGTACTGGTCTAATCCTCTGGAGACAAAGTATGTAAAATCATCCTCTCATCACATATGGCATAGTGAAAGTAAAGGTACTTTATACTGCTATGCCCATTTATAAAAAATGGTCAATAGTGAAATGTGTAGATACTTATGCCATCCTAAGCGTTCACTCAATTAGGTATCTGGAATTCATTGTCAGTAATTCTACTCTAGCTACCTCATTGCATAAGGAATTGTATATGATTACAGGTTACCTGACGCCTCAGAGATGGAGATTTACTGCCAATATGGAGTGGGTATTCCTACAGAAAGATCTTACGTATACCAGATGTCACCTAATGATAAATGCAGGAGCATCCCTTTCCGAATTGATACCACAGCGGATGGAAATGATAATGGGTGCTTGAAGAGTGGTGTGTACTTCGTAGATGGTGATGAAACTGTACCAGTTCTAAGCGCCGGGTTCATGTGTGCCAAAGGGTGGAGAGGGAAGAACAGGTTTAATCCTTCTGGCATGGCCACCTATGTACGTGAGTATCGACACAAGCCACCGGCGAGTTATTTTGAAGGACGTGGTCTTCATAGTGGAGCTCATGTCGATATCATGGGGAATTTTGACTTGATTGAGGACGTAATGCGTGTTGCTGCGGGTGCCACTGGAGCAGAGTTGGGTGGCGACAAAATTCATTCGGACATTGTTAGTATGTCCGAGAGGATAAACTTACGGCTGTGATTGCATCATTATTGCTGGCAGAAATCTAGTTCAAGTGATGAATCATCCTTCTTCAATGACAATTATCCAATGTGACAATCATCACCATATCATCCTTCTGACCTAGGACAGAATGGGGAGACAGGACAAGGCATGCAAGGACTATGAAACAAATAAGTGAATGGTACAACACCAACAAACGTGCAGTTTAGTGAACAGATAATAAACCACGTACATGGCGAAACGAGGCTTCCTTGGGAAAAACAGCTGTTGTTCTAGTTGGTAGGCAACAGTGTCCAGGTTTAAATGTACAATCAGGCTCAGGATATTGTAGGTAGAGAGAACGGTTCAGAGGCATATTAATTTTGTAGTAGAGTAACCTGAAATAGGATTAGCCAGGCTCCTAAAATCTTTGCTTTGTCCAAGAAATCTAACTTTAATGTGACTATACTCTCTCGTCTAACTTCATTCTTTGGCTCTTGATAGATCATAGATGAGGTAACTGGCCTCCAGGAAAATAACTATGACAATGTGTTACCTGTTGTCAAACCAGCTGGTAAACTGGGCCATTGGGGTAGGGGCGTAGGGCAACACTCGGAGATATTTTGTTTTCTTTTTGATATTGGGTAGTGAAACATAGATGAGAGATTCCCAATTGTGGGCATCGCACTCAATTATGATGGTCGGAAAACGCTTGTTAATCATTTAAAAGGAAGGGGGTCCCAAAAAAAAACAACAACGTTAGTTGGGTTATTTTGCTGGAACAAACACATTGCATAACTGCATATTATGTGCCCAGCCATTAGAAAGACAAAATCTTCAAGGCTCCTGGCCTCGTCTCCATAATGGCACATAATGTAGAGCATTTTACATGTTTTCTATTGAACATTTGGACTGACTTGAAATTGGATCAGATACTTTAGAAATCATAGTTGTACGCCAATATATCTCTGATTTTGTTTATCGACCACTTTTAGTTGCCAATGTGGCAATGTGATAAGAAATCCCCACTCTAGCTTGCTTCACTTCTAACAAAGATGCTTGTGGTTCGTAAGCAATATATGATTTCCGGAAAAATGGAAGGTCTGAAATGTAGATGAGATGCAGATGCATGGCTTCTACTTCATTATTAAAATATTTGTTTCTACATTTAGAACCATTGGCTTTGGGAGTAATTGGATTTGGATGTAGAGCCAAACCAGTACTTATGGTCCAAGCAAAGGCTAATCCAAAGTTGGAATATAGAAAACATGAAGAATAATGCAAGATTAAATGAAATCCTAAATTATTAAGTGCGTCAACAATCATGATTTTGTTTGTGTGTCAAATTTCTGTGTCTCCCGATCTCCCAAACGCTTTTCTTTGATGATAAATTATTATGGTTAACATACTTTGAAGAACGTTTTGACAGGTGGATGTGGTACCAAAACAATAGAAAACCAGAAATTGGATGTTCTTGCCGCCAAATTGGACGTTTTCAACCATGCAAGATTATGTATGATAATGAGTATTGTATGAACAAATATCACCACCTCTAATCTCACAAGTCTCTCAGATTTTTCCTCCCTCTCTCCCTCTCTCTTCCCCCCTTTTATATTCCTCTTTTCTCCATGATCTCTCCCCTTTTCACGTATCGCAGCAGTTACCCTGCAGTTAAGGTTCCGCTCCCCATCTCTCTACGTCTCGCAGCAGTTCCAGAACGGTTGAGATACCGCGGATCTGATCTTGTGCAGCCGGTCTCTCCCAGCTATACCGCATCCGGTCCCATTGCTACCACTAATCTCCTATGTCATGTAGATGTCCTATACAGATGCCCTCTCTCGGTCGTATTAATGGTCCGCGAACGACAATGGGGCCGAGAACTACCCTGTCTCATTTCATACCCCTTTCTTAGAACATTTTTCTTTCTGGACCCTCCCACTCTGTCCCCCTATCTTCATTCCCTCAGCACGTGCTCCACGTGCTTCCTCTGTACTGCCACCTGGAAATAGGGCGCATGCGCCTCGTTTCTTGTTCCTTCAAAAATCGTGACTAATACGTGTCCCCATCTCCTTGGTCCCTTGTTGGTTAATACCATTATGCCCCTGCCCCTTCAAATCCTGCTCAAATCTCTCTCTTCTCTCAAAACCCTCAAAACCCTCATAAACAGTACATCCTCACCATCTCTTCAAATTCCCTTTCTTCAACTCTTCCCTCATCGTCCCCTCATCAGTTTCTTCGATATCTCTCCAAAGATAACTTGGTTCTCGCCTCCATAGCTTTGGCCCTCTCTCATTACAGGTTTGTCTTCCCCTTTAAACTGTTTTCCTTTCCAATCATTATTTGTGTATTCACTATTTTTGGAAGGTTTGCTTCCATCAATTTCCTCTTTTCTAAGATTGCGCATCTGTCTTTTTGTAAACTTCCTTCTTAATACTGTTTCCATTATGTCTTCATCGGAATGTGATGCTATCTCCTCCCCCCAATCCTCCGCCACCAAATCCGGTGAATCTGGATCCTCTACCCCTAGATCTAGCCAGCACTCCGCGGACCGATCTGAGTCCCCAGTTTCTAATTCTACCGATCCCACCGCTGTTCCATCTACTTCTGGAAGGAAACCTTTTCTGCCTCCACCGCCGTCTTACTACAACAGACCCAATCTAGATGTCGTTAAAGCCGCTTATGGCATACCTAGTGACATTATTCTTGAACATGTGTCTGGTGTCACCCATTTTCCTCACTTGGTACCGCCACGGCCCGGTTGTCGCCGCTTGTAGGGCCGGATAAGCGGCCGGTTTCGTTTCCCTTGACTCTCCTTGACGTCGAGGTCTGTAACCATTTCAACATTCCTCCATGCCAAGGCATAGGTAACTTCTAGCGTATTATGTATGCCGCCAATCACTACAACGAGACTCACTCCCCCAAAATTCAACTCCGCGACATCCTTGCCCACTTCTATATAAAAAAAAAGCACTAAACTGGGGAGTGTGGGATATCAATCCTTCTGCACCCGTCCACAAAAGAAGTCTTTCTTTCTTCACATCACCACTTTCGACAAGGTGTGGCACCAGTACCCGTTGTATGTGTCCGGTAGTTTTTTATCCGCGGACCTCCCTCCGGAAGTTTCTCTGAGGCATCTCCATTTCCCAACCAGTGGTAAGTAAGCCGTTCTGAGTCGCGGTATTTATATCTCACTTGTCGTTAACTTGTCTTTATTCTTGGTGATGTAGGTTGGAGACCCGATTCGCGATCCCAGATATACAACGGTGTTTACTCGGAAATTTTCTAATCCTCCCAAACTAGGGAGTGCCGGTCGCGAAGTGCTTCGGCATTGATCCGGAAAAAGCCACTCCTCTCTTACTTGACCCTTCTTTAAAAGACATTGGCAAATACCAAGGTCCCCTCTATCGTCTGCCGCCCCCCAAAGAAAGAAAGCCCAAACCATCTCCCCAAAAAAAAGAAAGCCCGACCTACAAATCTTTCAACTATACCACAAAAATATCTCATTCCCCGAAGCGGTTGCCCAACGTCTTTGCTGCCGCTAAAACTAAGACTACTTCATGCGAGAAGCTTAATCCTTCATACTCCCGTGTTGCCCGAGTGGGAGGACGATTTTGTCCATACTCCCACCCCCTCATCTGCTACTAAAATGGACATGAACAAGTACAAGCTTTAGGACAGCGACTCTGATGGAGATGCTCCTGTCGAGCTGTCCAACAAGAGCCCTCCCCCCAAAAGGGCTAAAATTTCTTCTACTGTTCCTACACCTACCAGTGGCCGCAATGAACCTCCGCGGTCAGCTATATCTTCTTGCCGCCCCAGACAGGATTCTTCTTCAGCTGGTCCTTTAACATCTGGCCCTGTCGAGAAGTGTGGCAGCCCAAGTTCAAGGCTAGGGACCGCGATGTCACTACGCGAGACTCAGCTTTGGACAATCCAGCTGTTGCCGCCTCCTTATTCTTCAGCTCTCATCTCCCTCGGGATCAAGCTTACGGAGATGCTGGTACCGTTGCTTCACATAGGGCCTCCATTTACACTGGATGGGAAAAGGTATGTTTTATTGACTCTATTGCTCATTATCTTTTATGTCCTGGTTTCGTTGCGGCATATCTTTTGTGCTATTCTTTAATCCATTATGTCTCTGCAGTTAAGTCTAGATATCGGCTATGTGCTGCGCGGCCTTACCCCACCGTGGAGAACTTGGAGACGGCTAAGCAGGAGATACATGGCCCTGATGGCTGGAAAGTAAAGTATGCCAATCTGGAGAAGGAAAGGGATGAGTTGCGGATCAAGGCAGTCAAGATCCATAAGGAGCTCCAGGTGGCTGAGGACAAGCACCGCGACTATGTAGCGGGGGTAAATTCCAAAATGAAAAACCTCAAAGAGACGGAGAGACTTGCCACTCAAGCTGCTGTAGATAAGGCCGTCAAAGAGGCCGCGGATCGATTCCGGGGCCTCGCTGCCAAGAAGATTGCACGGGAATTAAAACAACAGCTTGATCAGCTCCGCGCTGCAGGCCGACTTCTCCCGGTGCCTACCCCTGCTGCAGATACGCCGCAATTGAGTGTCGCCAACCGTGCACCCTGAAGCTGCCGAGATGCCTACCTCTGATGAGGCGACTCCTATGACTAGCGCTGACCCTTCACCAGTGGAAGCCAATGAAGACGCCAGCATGGCTGTTGCTGAAAATGAAAATACTCCTCTTGAAGAACCGACTACTAATCCTCAACAGTGACTGTTGGATTTCTTTCTTTGCTGATGCCTTCTGACTTGTAGTATACTTTGAACAATCATTGTGTGTTTGTGAAAAGCAATGTCTTTTGTGCTTGTGAGGAACAATGCCTTTTGTCATTCGATTTGTCTTGTACTCTTTTCGCATTGTACTTTATTATCTGTCTTACTTCTTATATCGGCATATTCTACGTCGTTATGTATTGGAGCCATTGAGCTATATGGTATCTTGAGTTAATCTCTTTTCATTTGCATTTGCAAACTCAGTTAGCGTAGCAATAGATAGGGTCGCCACTATGTATTCGGACGTACAGTTGGCGATGGTCTCCCTTCTAACGGCTGTGAAGCTAGTTAGGGTTGCCCCCAGTCTGATTCGGACATAAAGTCTGCGAAGGGCTCGTCCCCCCCCCGCTTTCTTCATTTGAATAGCTGTGAAGCTAGTTAGGGTTGCCCCCAGTCTGATTCGGACATAAAGTCCGCGAAGGGCTCGTCCCCCCCGCAATCTCTTTTTGTATAGCCGTGAAGCTAGTTAGGGTTGCCCCCAGTTGGATTCGGACATGAAGTCCGCGAAGGGCTCGTCCCCTCTCTCTTGTTGTATAGTTGTGAAGTGTGACGGGACAGTTATATTCACCCTTTATTTTATTCTGCTATCACTTCTAACTTGTTTGGAAGAAGTGCTTGTTTATATCATAGACATAGAAATAAATAATACAGATAACGTTCATCAACCACGAAAAGATTAAAGAAAGGTTCTAAACATGGAACTCTTTCAGCATTCTGACATTCCACGGTCTGTCTATCCTTTCTCCTGCTGTAGTCTGTAATCCATAAGTTCCAGATGTACCCTTTTTACTGACGACATATGGACCCTCCCAGTTTGGCCCCAACTTTCCGTCATTTTCTTTCTTGGTAGCTGGAGTAACACGTCGCAGTACATAGTCACCCACATTGAAATTCCGTGGCTTCACTCGTTTATCATATTGTCTTTGCAGAGTCCGATGGTACTCCTCCAACCGAATACGGGCTATCTCTCTTTTTTCTTCCACAATATTCAAATTCGCGGCTAATATTTTCTCATTCAGGCCGCTTTCCACCGCTGTCGTTCTTGTTGTGGACTCTATCATCTCTACTGGTATGACGGCCTCTACTCCGTACGCCATTGCGAATGGTGATTCATTAGTGGATGTTCTTGGGGTAGTTCGGTATGCCCACAGCACGTGAGGTAAGTGTTCAGCCCACGAACCCTTCCGCTCCTCTAGTTTTTTCTTAAGGTTATCCATGATGACTTTGTTTGAAGCCTCGGCCTGCCCATTCCCTTCTGGATTGTAGGGGGCTGAGAACCCTTGCTTCACTTTGAATGCTTGAAGGAATTTTCGGACTTTCTTCCCAGTAAACTGTGTCCCATTATCCGCTATGATTGTATGTGGCAATCCAAACCTGCAAATGATATTCTCCCATAGGAATTTGATCACATTTTCTTCCTTGACCTGTTGCAACGCCATGCCCTCAACCCACTTGGTAAAGTAATCTGTTGCTGCTAACATAAACCTCCTTTTACCGCTTGCCGTGGGCAGCGGTCCCACTATATCCATTGCCCACATGGCGAACGGCCAAGGGCTTAGCACACTATGTAACGGCTCCGCCGGTCGCATGAATCAGCGGTGCGAACCTCTGGCATTTTGCGCATCTTTTGGCATATTCTGTGGCATCCCTCTTCATGTGTGGCCAAAAGTATCCCTGAGAGAGCAATCGGTGTGTGGTTGTTCGTCCCGCTGAATGACTTCCACAATCCCCGTCGTGCACTTCGGCCAGCTAGTTCCTGAACATGCGGCGGCCCTATGCACTTTAACATTGGTCCTCCGAAACTTCTCCTATATAGGTTCCCCTCTAATAGAGCGTATCTCTGACTCATCTGTTCCATTCTACGCCTCTCCTGTGTGTTTTCAATCTCTATTCCCATAAGGAAAGTCTTGATGGGAGCTATCCAATCAGGATCAATCTCGGTGGTAAGACAAACATACTCTCCTTCCGCGGTACTCGGCTTGTCCAACACCTTTATTTCAATAGACCGCCCCTCCGAACCTGGTAATACCGCCGCAACATAAGCTAGTGCATCGGTATGCCTATTTTCTCCACGATTTAAATGGGTAAATTTGATCTTGCTGAACTTGCTCGCTTTCCTTTGTAGGACCTCCAAATATCTTGCCATCCTCGGGCAGCGAGCCACAAAACCCCCGTTTATTTGGCACACCACCAGATTAGAATCAGAGTAAACAGATAATTCCCTCACACCGAGATCTTGTGCCAAATCTAAACCCGCTATCACAGCTTCATACTCTGATTCATTATTTGAAGCCGCGAACCCCAGTTTCATTGACAACTCCAGCCTAGTGTTCTCTGGGGTTACCAGGACTACGCCTATACCGTTCCCTGTATCCGTGGCCGAGCCATCCGCGAAAACTCTCCATCCATTCCGGGCATCCCATGGGTCCAATGGGTCGTGGTTAGTCTCTCCTTCGTGGTCAATTACCATCTCCTCACCCCACGTTGGGTCCTCGACTGGGAACTCTGCCAATACCTCCGCCATTGCTTGTGCTTTTTCTGCGGTTCTCATTTGGTACTGAATTTCATAACAACTCAGCATTACCGCCCATTTAAGCATTCTTCCTGATTTTTCTGCCCTCAAGGCCTGCTTGAGAGGCAGATTGGTTACCACTACCATTGAGTGTGCCTCGAAATAAGGTTTCAACTTTAGGGCAGAAAATACCAAAGCCAAAGCGTATTTCTCAATTCGGCTGTACCGGGTCTCTGCTTCTAACATGGTCTTGCTTTGAAAGTACACTGACTTTTCTACTTTGTCAACCACGCGCACCAAGACCGAACTCACCGCGTACTCCGAAACTCCCAAATACAAATATAGTTTTTCCCCCTGTTCCGGTCGCGACAATAAAGGCGCTTTCCCTAGATAACTCTTCAACTCTTGGAAGGCTTCTTCACATTCCGCGGTCCACTTGAAGTCCTGTGATTTCCTTAATAATCGATATAGTGGTCGACATTTATCCGATGACTTTGAAATGAATCGGTTAAGTGCTGCTACTCTCCCTGCTAAACTTTGCACCTCCTTCACATTCTGAGGGGACGGCATTTCTATCAGCGATCTTATCTGTTCAGGATTTGCCTCTATACCGCGGTGTGTAACTATGTAACCTAAGAACTTTCCAGAAGTTACCCCAAAAGTACATTTCTCGGGGTTAAGTTTCAGTTTATGTGCTTGCAGTATATGAAAGGTTTCCTGAAGACCTTCCAAGTGTTCCTCCTCCGACATGCTCTTTTCCACCATATCATCAATATATATCTCCATCCCCTTCCTAATCTTTCCTTGAAACATTTTTTCTCCTAATCTTTGGAATGTCGTCCCTGCATTTTTCAAACCAAAGGGCATCCTGGTGTAACAGTATGTGCCACCCTCCACCACGAACGTGGTCTTTTCCTGATCTGGGCCGTGCATAGCGACCTGATTATACCCCATGGACGCGTCCATGGAAGAGAACACTTTGAACCCTGCAGTTCTGTCCACTAACTCGTCCACCCGCGGCATCGGATAACAATCCTTTGGGCACTCCTTGTTCACATTCGTGAAGTCAACACACATCCTGACCTTACCATTCTTTTTCGTGACTGCAACTACGTTAGACAACCATTCTATGTATTCGACCTCCCTTATTATCCCCGCCCCCTTCAATCGTGCAACCTCCTCGCGAATAGCCTCAGCATATTTGGGACATAAACTTCTCATTTTTTTGCCTAACCGGCTTGGCACTTTCATTCATGTGCAAATGGTGACATACAAACTCTGGGTCTAAACCCGCGATATCCTCAATTGCCCACGCGAACACACTTGAATTTTCTGTCAAGAACTGCACTAGCTTCTTTTTCCATTCTTCGGGCAAATCAGTCCCTATGGATGTAAATTTCTCTTCAACTTCCGCTCCCAAGTTCACTACTTCAATCGCATCCAATGTCTTCGGGCCCAACGACGGCTCGCACCCTTTCGTCACCGCCGCTTCCTGTAATTGCTACGCGAATCTTTGTTCCTGTGAATTTCCTTTCCCATTTGTACCTCGGACGAAACTCTTTACTGTGATCTGCTGGATGTTCTGCGCTGCCACTTGATCCCCCCTGATTTCATATGTTCCCCCATTGGTGGGGAAGCGGATCACTTGGTAATATGTCGACGGAATGAGTTTCATTTCGTGAATCCATTTTCTTCCTAAAATTGCGTTATACTGCGACGCAGTGTCCACCACCATGAATCTAGTGAATACCGTCGACGGGCCTGCAGTCACTGGCAGCGTAACTTCCCCTATATATGGGCTTTGTCATACTGCCGTTAAACCCATACAAATTGGTTTGAGGAACCTTCAACTGGCCGCTGTCGATGTTCATTTCCTCCATGGCTCCTTTAAACAATAAATCAACTGAACTGCCGCAGTCTATCAACACCCTCCAAACTAGATAATTCCCCATTGCTATGGTAATTACCAAAGCGTCCTCATGCGGCGTAATTATCGGCTTCAAATCTTGTGGTGTGAACATAATGATCCCGTCGGATGTCGCGGCTCCGCTAACCAACCGCGGTACACTCACCACCTCATTCACCTGTCGGAGGCTTGCTGTCTTCCTTACTTTGTCCCTGTGTGCATTCCTCCCCAGAGTCTCTCCACTAAAGATGACATTGATCGTACCCAAAATTCTGGCCGAAGCTGGGACTCTATCGGCTTGACGCACCTCCGCGACAAACTCTCTGAGCATTCCTTTTTCAATCATCCTTTCTACTAACCATTTCAAGGCATAACATTCGTTCGTGGCATGGTTTCGGATTTGATGATACTCGCAAAATGGTTTCCCTTCTATCTCCCTTGGGATACTCCGTGGCCCCTCATAACTTTGGTGCTCCTTAATTAGAGTCAAGATTTCCTCTAATGGTCGGTTAAGAAGAGTCTGTTCCATTTCGCGGTATGGCCTTCTCTCTCGCACCTCTCTTTTGCCCCGATCAAGTGTTCTCTCTGGCCCTCGTTTCTCCCCTCTGTAAGATCCTCTTTCTCTGTCCTCTATTCTACCTTGACCCCTTCGATCATCTTTCTCAACCTCCTGCACTGCCTTTCCCGACCTCTTCTGTTCCTTTGCCGTTCTCTGCATTATATCTTCATACCGTATGTATTTCTCTACCTTCGGGTATAGGGCATGCAATGTAGTAATTTCAATCTTAGACACAGATTCATGAACTCTGGTTCCGGATCTCAAACCATGCTGGAAGGCTATGACCGCCGTATGTTCATCCAGACTTTCCACTCTCAGCGTCGCCTCCTTAAATCTGCATAAAAACTCCCTCAATGATTCCGCGGCCCTTTGCTTAATGTTGAACAGGGCTGCGATATCGACCACCCTTCTCTTTCTGGTGAATGAAGTGATCCACAAAGGCGTTCGACTCTTTCGAACCCTTTTATGCTTCATGAAACCAACCTAATAATACCAAGGCTCCCCGCTAAAATTTTGCGGGAACATCATACAATGAAGTCCATCATACTTATTCTCTTGCCATAACGACATCACATTTGCCGAAAATGATGCAAATTATCAGTAGGGTCTCCTTTCCCATCATACCGCTTCAAAACCTCGGGAGAAAACCTCTTAGGTACTTCGAATTCCATATTGAATCTGCCGGTAGTTTTGTTGAGGCTCGCCACCTCCTTCTGTGCTGCGCTCTGGTTCACTCTTTCTGCTACGCGATTCACTTCCCGATCTCTCTCAATCATAGCCTGAACCACTCCTAAAGTAATGCCGACCGTTGGTTCGACGTCCGGTAGTGGGCACTCTATATTCTCCCCTTCCGCTTCACTGCCCCTGGGCTCCCCATGCTCCGTTCCACCCCGTGTAATTTCCCTCTCCTTTCTCAACTCATCATTATCCTCTCTTAACCTAACTATCTCCTCCTCCTCCGAAGTGCGGTGGCGTCTGTACGCCACATCTGATACTTCTTCTTCTCCTACCCCTTCCATCTCCGCACTCTCTACTTCCTCAATGGTTTCTCTGACTGGTCCTTTCTTAGGTCTTCCTACTCCTCTCTTTACTACCGTAGCCATTTTCTCTTCTTTCCCCACAGACGGCGCCAAAATGTATGAACAAATATCACCACCTCTAATCTCACAAATCTCTCAGATTTTTCCTCCCTCTCTCCCTCTCTCTTCCCCCCTTTTATATCCCTCTTTCCCCCATGATCTCTCCCCTTTCCACGTATCGCAGCAGTTACCCTGCAGTTAAGGTTCCGCTCCCCATCTCTCCACGTCTCGCAGCAGTTCCAGAACGGTTGAGATACCGCGGATCTGATCTTGTGCAGCCGGTCTCTCCCAGCTATACCGCATCCGGTCCCATTGCTACCACTAATCTCCTATGTCATGTAGATGTCCTATACAAGTATTTCTCCTAAAACTTGTTAACCGAAATTTTTAACAAGGGTGTTTTCTGTTAGGCAAGTTAAAATATAATTGTTGGAATCAAAGTCCACCTACAACAGGACTTGGAAACGATGTTCAATCGATCTGAATTTTAGATCTTATCTCTTTGGTTACAAAAATTAGTTGGTGGTTGCATATGAGAAATATATGGTACAGTCCATGAAGAATTGCGTTTCATGTTTCATGAGAGATAATTGCTAGTTTCTATTGGCTTAGAAAGTTAGAATTGGACTTTCGGGGATGCCATAAACAATGATTAAGGCTCCTGTTATGTATAAATCAAATAAAATCCAATCAGATTTTAACTTGTCTTGGTCTTTAAGTTATGTGGACATCATAGATTCGAGATGGTATATGGAAAATCAAATTTGACTCCTTTTCTTTTAATCAAGAAATGTAGACACTAGACAAGTAAGTTGAAACATAAAACAGGTGCCAACTAACAAAGTTGGTAAAATCTTTAGCTAATGAGAGCTGGGGACTTACTTCAAAGCCCCCTCCCCCATTTAAAAACAGACTTGCCATTTAAAAATAATTGCCATTTAAAACAGACTTGCCATTGCCAATTAAAAAATAATAATTGAAGCATAAGAATATACTTTTAAGAGGATTAAATATCAACGATTGATTCCCACGATTGAGCGGGTTGGATGCTAATTCGTTGGTCAGTCGGTCTCATTAATACTCAAATAGACCAAAGATACCAAAAGTCTAAAACCATTGGTTCTGTGGGGGCATAAAGTGCGTAACTGCATATAAGTGATGGATGTTAATTGATGTTAATTGAGGACTAGAGCATAGACGAAGGATCTCAATATCTGCTGAAAGTTGAAACATGAAGAACTGAACACGATATTTTTTTGGTCCCTATATTTTAGTGTGATATTTGCTCATATAGTTTTGATTATGCTACCCTTATATATTTAGTATATTTTTACACTTAAAAACACAAATAAATAATATATTATAATATTTAGGTTTGTATAATATTAAATTTTATATATCAAAATCATAATAATCGTTTCGGTTTGGATACTCAAACTATTCGGCTATAATGGGTTCGGTTTTTGAAGACCGATTTTTGATTTGGATTTGGATATACACACCTAAGTTAAGACCCAGAACCGCTATAGATTTGGATTCGGATTTGTCGGATAGATAGTCGTTAGGGTTGTAGAGAGGCAGGGATGATGTGGTCCAAGTGATCCAAAATCTCCCAGACAATTCTAAGGATGGCGGGACCATTAATCTCAAGTCCCAACGCCAGCTGGAAGCTTTTCTCTACTTCCAAGTCCCAACTTTGTAACTCAAAACACGTATATAGTAGCAGTAGTAGTAGGGGAAGAGTTGTGATTGGGTTCGGATGAGAAAGTAAAAACTGGGCCCGCCCAAAAAAAGAAAGATTCTTTGATTTGGTTGGTTGGTTGAGAAGAAGAAGAAGAAATGGAGCAAGAAGAAACATATAATAGAATAGTATTGTGAAGAAGAAGTAGTAGTAAAGATGGGTGCATCGTTATCTAACTTAACAGAGGGAACAAGACCGGGACTAGGTGACATACCAGAGAGTTGTGTAGCATGTGTATTTATGTATTTGACACCACCTGAAATATGTAACTTGGCTCGTTTAAATCGTGCTTTCCGTGGTGCTGCTTCTTCTGATTCTGTTTGGGAATCTAAGTTGCCGTCTAATTATCAAGATCTATTACTCCACTTACTTCTACCTACTTCTACACCTCAACAACACCTTTGTAAGAAAGACATCTTTGCACTTCTCTCTCGCTCTCTACATCTTGATCAAGGCAACAAGGTAATTTATTATTATTTTTTTTTTTTTTTTTGTTGTTGGGGGGTGGGTTTATTGATTTTATTTGTTTTTTGCAGGATATTTGGTTGGATAGGGTTACTGGAGGGGTTTGTATGTCGATTTCTGCCAAAGCAATGGCGATAACTGGGATTGAAGATAGGAGATACTGGAATTGGATTCCTACTGATGAATCTAGGTCTGTGATTCATTTCATTCCATTACTAAGAGTATCCTAATTTCAATCAATAGAGGAAAGATATAGCTTCTTGCGACGGGAACCATATTGTAAATATTGCTACTTACTAATTAGTGTTTAGTGAGAATACATTAGCTGAAACTTCAGTTTATCGAGTAAGTAGCAAATGTAAATGAAAATTTTAAGTTGAAAAATACATTACCATACAGTGGATATAAAGTTGCATGTGAATTTAAGGGTGGAATTCGAGTTATAAGCGAGCCGAGCGTTACTATGCTCAAGCTCGGTTCGTTTATTACACGAGCCTTAAATTGAGCTCGAGCTTGAGCTCATATAGTTAATCAAGCAGAGTCTGAGTAGCTCGGTTATTTTACACTACAAAGATGCTATTTGAGCTAAACAAGCCGAGCTTCATCAAGCTCATTTGTTACACGAGCTTTAATTTGAGCTCGAGTTCGGCTCATATAGTTAAACTAGCGAGCTCGAACCGAGCTGAGCCCGAGCTGCTCGGCTCAAATTCCACCCTTGCAGGACTAACACAAGAATAGGACGTCTGAAAGAAGTCATTTAATATTAAAATCACATCCTTACGCCTCAAAGTCTCTCCTAGTGAGGCTTATTGAAAAAGCCCAGAAATTTTGCTTGAAGGCCTCGGACTCCAAGGCATGTTTGTATAGCGTTTGAAGGAAATATGCCCTCTTGCTCAACATGAGAACCTTTTATGCATTATATCCTGTACACCTTCCACATCTTAATGATTTTATCAAAATTTGGATAAAATCACCTTGGTTTTGTAGTAATACGAATTCCTTTTTAGGTTGTAGTCCTTCACTATAGGATCTTATGATATATTTACGTTCTCTATAAATCTAGAATAAGTTGATAAAATCTTGTTAGCAATCCTCAATTTCTGACTAAGACAGTTATTATTATCATACAAAACTTGGATGCGTAGTTTTCTTTAATTTTAGAGCAATTGAACAAATATTTGGAAAACCGAGATCTTCTACAATGTTAATTAGTTGGTTAGAATTTAGTGTATGAGTTATCAATTATCATGTGTACTGATCGTTTTTTCGTATGCTATTATTTAGTTTTGCATTATTTCCAACTTTGTTTATCATCTTAATTCTCTGTTACCCCTTTTATGCATGAAAAGTTTCGGCATCACAAAGCTTGAGCTGTTTCATACGTTAGGTTACAATTTTCTAACACTTTAGGACCATCCTACTCAAAACCAATTGGTGGTGAGTGGAACGACCCAGGAACTATATGCCATTACGCAAGGCTTTAATTATCCCATGTGGGACTATACTAACATCCCAACACACCCCCTCATGTGTGGCGTTAGTTGAGCCAAACACTGGACCAACATACTCGGGTGAGTGGAGTAAATGGGCCCTTTGACCAAACCACTAGCCTGCGCTGATATCATCTTAAGCCAAAACCAATTGGTGATGAGTGGACTGGCCCCAAGAACTATATACTCTTATGCAAGGCTTTAATTATGACATGTGGAACGATACTAACATCTGAACATATATGATTGTAAATTGGTAGATAGGTTAATTAATGCTTTGGACAAGCAAAAGGGAGAAAGAAAAAGAAAAGGCTTTGAGTTGAGAGAACACAGGAGGTGAAACCTGAGAGGACAAATGACAGAAAACAGGAGTCAAGAAGTGGGTAAAGCAAAATTGGCCAAAGGGTCCTTAAACTCTTAGAATGACCTCCTACATATGGCGGAGATTATAGGTCCCGCAGTTTATCACATGGATAGCACTTGCAGTGAATATGGGATAGATGTTGCCATGTAGCTGTCCTGGTCTTTGTCGGTTATCCATGCTTGTGGGTTGTAGGGGGAGTGATTCTAAGGGCGTGCTCCGACAAGTTGGATGGTGCCTTTATGACCTTCAAACCAGAAAAGGATCCCTGCCACCACCACAACGTTTTCTCGGTTAAGAGTTGATTTTTATTGCTTCTCTGCTTGATTATGCTGATTAGGCTTTCAAGTATAAGATCTAATTTATGAGTATACAATTTGGGGTTCTGTCTTACTCTTTTCCAATCTGTTTCTTCGTTCTTCCCACACTTTGTGTAAGTGCTTTTGCTTACGTGTCTCACATGCATTCCATGTGATTGAACTTTCAGCCTTCACTATATACAGGAAGTGATTCACAGAGTTAAAGGAGCTTTTGGGTCAATCGATTTCCTGACTCCACCCCCGCTAATTCCTCTGTTCCTTTGCTTTTCAAGTCTTTCGCCTCAAGTCCAAGCCACTTTTCTTGGTCATTCAGTCCACCCATCCACAGATGAATGTGACATTTTGTGCAACAATTATTATACAAAATTTATAATGTGATAATTGAAGCAAGTGTTTCTAGTAGTACGCTGCACCACTGCTACCTCCATGTCTGTTGATATTAAATTAGTGGCCTTTTGAATTCATTGAGGACAAAGTTTGCGATGGCCTTCTTGATGTTTGTGCAGCTCAATCGTTACCTTGGCATATTGTACTTGCCTCATTTATACAATGTTTATTGTTTGGATGATAAGACCCAAGATATGTAGGCCCTCAGAAGAGGAAGTGCTTGGATTGTGGACCCATAGTAAAAGGTACAAACTATGATGCACGGATACTCCTAAAATGTCATTGCACCCGTATCGGTCGGGTACGATACTGATATGGGTACCGGATACTTCTAGGATACTTGTTTGTTACCCCAAAAATAAAAAAAATCCCAATAAATTTTGAAAGAGAGGCTGGCAGAGGAGATTTAGCAAAATTCTTTCACTTGAATGACCAAAATTTCCAAATCTCTCCTCTTTCTCGAAAGAGATTGAACCTCTCTAAATAGATTCCAGCTGGAATCCCTGTAATAGACCTGATCCGATAGTTCTGCTCCATTGAAAATGTAAACTGTTTCTTGAGGCTTCAAGTTATATTGAATGTGGCATGTGTTATAATAGTTTTTCACATGTTCCTGACTTACTTTACTCAAAGAATTACTAAGAGAATTTTTAGAATACAACATATTTTAAAATATTCCTAATAATTAGCCGTACCTGTATTCTAATATTTCAGAAAAGCTGTATCGGTACCTGTACCCGTATCCGTGCATCATAGGGTACAAACAATGTCAATAACTAAGAGTATACACTTTTTTTTCCATTCCCTTGAACTCAAACATGTTAACGTCCTCCAACATCGTTGACCTAGTGTGCTCAGTGTTGAGGAGACCAGTGAGACATATTTGTCAAATTGATTGCTCACCTAAACTGAAATTATTTCACGGGGCCCTTACTAATTATGATTACAGACAAAAAGCTGAATGATCGAGAGCCCAAACTTCCTACTTCGCGCATTTTCTGATTGAATGAAGCTTTCACTACTATTTAGACTGTGCTAAAGATGTACTTAAATATTTTCTTGTATGGCCGAATGATCGAGAGCCCCAACTTCCTACTTCTGCTTGTTTTTATTCTCTATATATTGGGTTTGCAAGTAGGAATGTGTAAAGCTTGAAAGTTGTGAGAAGGAAATGCAATTGGTGGTAATTAGTTTTAACTATGCATCTCTTAAGCCTTAACAGGATTTGTAGCTTCTAATTCTCAAAGTATGTAAAGCTAGTAAAGCTATTGTCGTGATATATCTGTTCTTCAATATGGTGATATATGGTTGTGAACCTGTCATTTGTGAATATGGTTTTAATGCTGCGTGTTATGCACATATTTTTTGCAGATTCCAAGTTGTTGCATATCTGCAGCAAATATGGTGGTTTGAAGTGGATGGAGCAGTCAAATTCCCTTTCCCAGCTGGTACATACACACTGTCTTTTAGGCTTCACCTTGGAAGATTTTCCAGAAGGCTGGGGCGGCGTGTCTGTAGCTTCGAACATACACATGGTTGGGAGATAAAACCTGTAAGATTTGAGTTTTCTACTTCAGATGGTCAACAAGCATCATGTTGTTTCTGTTTGGATGAGCCTGATAGTGATGACGTGTATGGAAACCAGAAACGTGGGTGCTGGATTGATTACAAAGTAGGTGAATTCATTGTAAGAGAATCAGAACCCATGCCAGAAGTTAGATTTTCCATGAAACAGATAGATTGTACACATTCCAAAGGAGGGCTTTGTGTTGATGCTGTGTTCATCATTCCAAGTGATTTGAAAGAGAGGAGGAGAAAAGATATCTTGAAGTAGCTAGATAAACTAGTGTTGTACATGTCATCAATGACCCCTAAAGCTCCTGATTTTGGTGTATAATCTGAGTCATAGTTGTGCAGGTGTTTGATGTTTTTGAGGGTGTCATACTATGGTTTTTGGCAGTACACACTTTTCCAGGTTTTTGTTGTTCATTTTTTAGTTTTCACTTTAATTGTATGTTCTCTGATGTTTGTAAGCTTTTCTCATTTTGTGTTTGATATTCTTCTTTTATACTGTGGAGTTAAACGCTGAGAAGACAATCGGGTTCACATAGATACAAGTCAACGTGTAATTTATCAGTGCTATTTCATCGTAGTTGAGCAGAAAGTTCTGGTACTCGCGCTGTCTAACGATTTAGAATAAATGTAATCAGAAGAAAAGGGAATAACGCATCTAACGCCACTGTAAGTAGGTATTTGAATTCATATTAAGCTAGGAGTTAGCTGTGTGTGGGATAGACAAGTTGGAGTGCTGGAGCATGGGAGTTTCAGGAGTTTATTATCTGTAGTTGGTCCATACCCCGGCCCTAAGTGTGCAAGTCGAACAGTGCCGAGTCTTCCCGTCTGAATAGGGGTGTCTCTTTTTGCCGAATTTCCGATTTTTCCGAAATCCGACCCGAAATTGGTCTGGTTCTGGGTGTAGTTTTCATGGGCCGATTTTCCGATTTCCGAAAAAAAATTGGATCAGATTTGGATATAATTCTAAAATCCGATCCGATCCGAAAATTCCGAAATTTCCGATATTATTGTTAATTTATTCAGAAAATATATACTTCTCTCACTATCCACTTGATTAGATCTCAGTTCGGCAAGTTGTAAAGAACTAAAATGAAAATTGTTAAAAAAACTAAAGAGAAACAATTTTTTGTAAATCTCTCACTAAGAAAAGAGAAACAATTTTCTAAAAATGGGGAAGATATACAATTCATATACATAAATTTTAGCTTTTAAATTAAGAAGACTATCCTAAAATTATTGAAGAAGGAGGTGGTTCAATTTTAATAGAGATCAGAAAGCCAATTGTAATTAATAAATAGGAGAGATGTAATTTAAATAAACGTAGGGAGGTGGTTCTAAAATCTTAAAATTGAGAGATTAGAAATACACTATTCGGTTGAGAAGTGTGATTCCTACAAACCCGGCTATCATATAGTATAGAGATTAGAATGTTCCACCTTTTATTCTGCACCTTATGGGCAGATACATATAACAGTAGAACTCAAGTGGGCGACATGGCATACGTTTACCATCCAATAGTACCCTAGAATTTATATTTCGCATCCTTGGAAGCGTAGAAAATCGTAAGATTCAAAACTAGTTGGACTTTGCAATCCCACCTCTGCTTGATGCGAAGGACAAGATGCATAACAATATTTGGGTATACAATCTTTTGATAAGTCTGTCACTCTGTCGGCCTTGTTACAAAACAACCTGAGCTTTTTATTATGCCACTGCCATCTCACTCCGTAATCTTTTGCTTGAGGCTAAAAAACATTTATCCTAATTGATAAAACAACAATATGCTTACACACATCAATTGGGTTCCTATAGTAGTATAGGAGGTATATACTTCCTGTTTACAGCAGTCATCATGTTCTTCGCAGAATCTACGAACAAGTGGGAGTTCTGCTACCACTGCAGAGTTGAAAAGTTCGGATAACATAGAAGGACAACTGCCCGACTTTTCGCATTGACGAGAAACATATGGAGCTCTTGAAAGAAAAACTGATGGTTAAAGATAGAATGATCATGATGATTCAATCAATCTGGTTCTCTAACACTAGACCCGTCAATCATGATGCATATTTCAGCTCAACATATATTGAAGAAGGATCAATTCTCATAAATGGCAAGTGTTTTCTACAACAGTATATAAAGCAATCTCATGAATGGGAACCTTACAGCAGAATCTGAGTTCCGAAGTACCATTGTATGTGTGTTTTCCTTACAAAGCTTTAATCAAACGAGACATTTTGTCAAAGCACTGGGGGCTTATGTCAGGGGAAACGGTACTTGGGGAAAGGTGTCAAAGCACCAAGGGCTAAAAATGGGTACTGTGGGGAAAGGTGTGTGCTATCTGAGCCGCATCAATATTCTCTTTGTTCATATAAATAAATCTCTCGCCATGCTTCTCCACAATCTCATGACTTACAAAGAATGTGTTTAGACTCTACAAGCAAAATCTGCAGTTCAAATCAGCGATTTTGGAGGCCTTCAATTGCCTTCTTCCACTGCCATGCTCTTTGTTTTGCATCCTCAAAGGACCTCACTTTCTTTGGCTGAACATTCCGAGATCTTTAATCAATCAAAAAAAAAAAAGAGAGGAGCAAAATGCAAGTGAAAGAATGTCAATTGGAGAATCATACCGTGCCAAGTTTAAAATGTGAAGAACTAAGGACTTGAATGCTAAGGTCATTAGCGTTGTCAGACCAGATTATGTTCCCCTTGAGCATCAGCTTAGAAGGATCCACACATATTAACTTGGGCTTGTCAGTGAGGATAAGCTGCACCTTCTTACTTGATAATTTGTTTATTTTCTTTAATGTTGATATCATAACAATTGCCTCACCAGGATCCAGGAACTGTTGCCTTTTACAACAAAGAAAAGTGTTCCACTGGAATTAGAAACTGAGGTCAACTACTAATAACACAAAAAAATATTAAACTTAAACTATATTGACAGCTTCTACAGATGGCTATGTTGCAATGCATCTTTCAGTTCTAAAAAGAGAGGAAACCCAAAGTCAAGCACGAAACAAAAGCTGTTAGGCCATACCATCTCGAGTCAAAAGAGTCGATTGAAGCCAGCCTCGTTACATGGGCATAATTTTCGGAGGAGGATGTGGCACCACTTCCCGCATCATTGTTTCTTACTGTACTATCTCCTCCAATATGTGAAAGGCTCCACCCAGAATCTTGACCATCATCAGCCTCACTTGTTTGAGACTAAATAAAAAGAAAAAGAAATTACTTTTGGAACCTCGTAAATAATTATTAAACTTGCAAGGGTTGGGACTTTGACATTAGAGTTATATTCCTATAAAAGAAAGTGCAGATAACAATAAAAATAAGTAAAATCATACATTTGGATCCAAAGCAAGTCTAGGAGGGGATATCATTCTCAAGTTTTTCCAGTCAATCCGCTTAAAGAACGGATGCTTCTTGAGTGCAGCATAACCCTCAGGTCCGGCACCTGGTCTTTTGCTGGGATTTGTATCCTGTAGGTAGTTGCATAACCAATAAAGGCTACAAAGATTAAGTTACCAAACAAATAAGGGCAGTTTCTCAGATGAACGCAAGATAGGATGGTCATGGAAGGGTTGCATTGTGAACTCAGGTACATCTTTAACGTGTTCAGTTTCATAAGCAGTCAAATAGTCAATACCTAGTTAGGATGTCAAAAGAGTGAAGCTTTCTGTTGAGATTATTAATCCCACACTGGGAGTCTAAAGCTTACGCAATAATATACAAATCCTGGGCCACTCCACCGTATTGATTTTGAGTTGGACCATATTTAATATGGTATCAGAGCAGGCTATTTCTTTGGCCCAAAGGGCGCGTTTGTGCCTCCATATTACTCATTAATCCAAGTTCCCATGATAGGCTTAAGTCATCCCACACCTGAGGGGGCTTGTTGACATTATTCACCCCACATTGGGAGTCTAAAGCCAACCCACTAGGTATATAAATCCAAGGGCCACTCCACTAATCACCAATTGTTTTGAGTTGGATGCTCATACTTAATGCTTTCAACTTTTTAATGCTAGCAAGTACAGTACTTTGACATCTATGAATTGGCTTATGCAAAATATGAGACTTTATTTAAGAAAGTAACCGCAACAAAGTTTATGGTTCTAAACATGCTCAGGTACTGGATAACAAAGCAACAGCCACCAGTAGCAGGTGAGGAGGTATTTCAAGGATTTCGTTTCTGGTTATAATAATTTGAGGACCCATTCAGAGGCAGGTCTGCCAGCATACAACAAACCAAGGCAGTGTTCTTTACTCACAAATTGTACGCAACTAAAGCAGTAATGCTCAGATCTTCTACAGTTTCTTGCAGTCAGTGAGGACTTTACTTCAGCATCTGGATTCTGCAATATTAATAGTCCTATTGTATCTGTTCTAACAGTTACATGTTTTCACCAAGACGTTTTCTTACACATGCTCTTCGACTACCACCCTTACAGTTTGTACTGTTTTTCTCCACATTTTAGAATATGAGATACTGATCCCACCAGTAGGCCTTCTTACTCACAACAAATCAAATAAAACGGATGAACTTAAGAAGTTAGAAAAGTGCATCTAACAGCTTTTGCTTTTTTTATCAGTCCAATGCATATATCATTTCCAGAATATCAGGATGTTACAAAGAAACTAGGATAGTGCATGAGCAATATACTAAAAGGGACACTTACAAGTATCAAATCTTGTGTGTCCAATCATATAGATTTCTTTCACTGTATGACACCTTTTAGAAAGGTCAATTTGGACAAGCATCATTTGCGGTGCATAACCAAAAATGGGACAAATAAAAAGTGGTAGTAGAAGTCATAAAAACCCAAAAGTGCAGTTTACGTGAAGTTTATGCCACACAAAAGGATTTAGGACTCTCAGGTTGCTGCTTACCAATAGCTTGTCTATAAGATCTCTAGCTTCTTCTGAAATGTAGTCAGGAAATCTGAGATCCCTGGCAATAATTCTTTGAAAAATAAGCCATTCACTAGCATCTTTAAAAGGAGAAGAACCTGAAAGCATCTGATATAAAGTGCACCCCAGTGCCCAGAGGTCATTTCTGTTCAGCAAATAAAACAAGGAAACGAGTTACCCTACACGAGAAAATGAACAATGAAGAGAGGAAAGGAGATATGCCATACATAACCATATTTTATCAAATAAAATGTGTTGACAAATTTAACTTTGAATAAAATCTAGTTAGGTATCATTTTTGCACTTCCTTTTCACATTAACATATGGTGATAATTAGTGTTGGATGCTTCTTTCCAGCTTACCCAAAAGTTGGTGGAGAAGAATTAAGGACTTCTGGCGGAACATATGCAGCCGTTCCAACAAAGGTGCAAGCTTTTTCATCTGTAAAGTGCAACAAAACAAGTAATTGATTCCACTGCCTAAGCAAACAGGTTCGCAAGCAATTTATGATAAGTGATAATATACCTGATGCTAAAGATGGAAGAAATGTAATTTGACTGTCCTTCATAGGCTTGATACTACCAAAGTCTGCAATTTTAATATGCCCTTCAGAGGTGAGTAACAAATTCTCTGGCTGGAATTAGAAAAAAGTATTAGCATCTTTCTATCTACAACAAGATTTCTTTACCCAATATCCAGGAATTTTTAAGCCTGCTACATAAAGTGTATGTCATTCAATATACCTTTATATCCCGGTGAATCAGTCCAACACCGTGTATGTATTCAAGAGCATCAACAACTTCTGCTGCATAAAACCGAGCTTCATCCTCTGACAAGCGACCTTTCTGAGTACATAAGAAAAGATGGTTAAGGTACTTGTCAGGCACTGGCAATGATAGAAACAAATATGGAGTTCAACTTACCCTAGTTATTTGGTCAAAAAGTTCTCCACCTTCACAAGATTCAAGTGCCATGTCTTCACAGAATAATAAAAGCAATATTTCAGTTCATAAAGACAAAAGGCAAACTGACAAAGTCTAACTAGCTATAGACACAGTGGGAGGAAGGAAATATTTTTCAAAAAAAAAAAAGGAACAACAACAACTACAAAAGCCAACTTAAGGAAGTAGAACAAAGTCAGAAAGCACAACACTATTTGAAACTAAAGATCCCTATAAAAAATAAAGGATAATGGAATATTTATATATAACCCACTTGACCACTTATAACTGATGAGGCAAAAGCCAATGATACCTACACAGAGAGAAGGAGTCCTGAAACGTGAAGAATAGCCGAACAATGCCAGGATGATCCAACTGATCAAGTACGACACGCTCCAACTTCACATATGATGTCTTATTTTCTTTGGTGATGAATTTTTTGTCCATAATCTTCAAGGCATATACATTTCCTGTGTCTTTCTTCTTTGCTCTCACAACCTGATGATCAAAGAAAGGCTCATAAGAAGAAGAGCATGAAGAAGCGTTTTGCTTGACCACTATACTAGAAAGAATGTAAACATAAAAAAGTTATAAGAATACAGTATGAGCTAAATATTTTTCTTCGTGTATTAAAACTGTCATTTATGCTCCAAACTTCTAAAAACCTAGAAATGTAACAACAACTAATAGTATAACTACATATGTGAATTAGTAATCACCATTTGCTTCATGCATCTATCACGAAAATTCATTATGATTTCAAAGATGTTCATCAAGTATTTAATAGATATACCACATTGATATGACAAACTTACATTTTTCTCTGAGTAATGTACATTAATACAAGACAAACTCTCTGGAATGTAAAACAATTTGGGGTGATAGTCCGAAACAATAAACAACTTCCATCATATATACGTAAAGCAAAAGATTTGCACAGAAAGGAAAGTCTGATAGTAATCCATCAAGCAACTGAAAGATTTGTCAAAATGGCATGCCTCTAATTTATAAGCCAGTGAAGACCATGTTACTGTTCACAAATATTTTCTTTTGAAAAGGCTACTGATTGGCTTGAACTAAGATAGAAAAATATAATACCGGTGACTTTTGATGTAGGGTAGAAATCAACATTGTTTATTTGTAAAGAAATGACGTGGGAGACATTGTTCAACATTTTTAGTTTCAACAGACAACAATACAAAGATATGGTTATGTGTTTGGACGATATGCATTTGGTGCATTTGACACAAAAACTTGACTTGAAATTAATAAATGTTAATAGGTTCACTCATTCTGACATATAGCAATCAATGTATTTATCTACTCTTTTGATTTTGCTTCTTAACTTGTTATAATAATTTTCTGCAAGTATTTCTAGAGTCATAGCATTCACTCCATTCAGTATAAACCTCACAAGAACGAAGGATTTCTCAATACAAATTTTGTAATGTGGAAACCGAATTACATTTAAGGTGAAGCTATAAAAAGCCACTTCTGTCGCCTTTCTCCTGTACTTAACAAAAAACAAGTATGCACCTCTTTAACAGTATTCGAGCACCTAGACAGGTCTAATTAGCTAGCAGCATTTGCAAGCAGATACAATTCTACCTATTCGTTTCGTTGAAAATTCTCATTGATTCTTTACGCAACAATATACATTGTTGTTTATTTCCGCAATTGCAATCCTTTAGATCCTACAAGAAAGGTGATGTGAAAAATCTACATTGCTTCTATTGAACTCCTTTTCAAATCATCCACATATGCAAAAAACGACAACACACCCATCCATAAAAACCTCCCTATCTTTCCAAGCATCAAAAGATCTCAACTTTACCCCTTTTCTAATCTAATTCCAGATCCAACACCATAATGGCACAACAGATCATAATGCTAAAAAAAAGGGTAGGTACCTTGGAATAAGAACCAACACCATAGATCTTGCCCAGCTGAAAATCATGAACGGTGAAATTCTCTTGTGGAGCTCTGAATGCAAAACTCTTAGCCCTCTGTACAGGTTGCTTTTGTTGTGAGTTGTTGTCATCCTGTAAAGTATCAAAATCTTTCTCCATGTCTCCTTGTTGTTGTTGAAGCAAAACCAACATTTCCTTGTAATAAACAAGAAAAGGGAAAAATAGAATTCACAGCCTTCAAAAAAGGAAGAGAAGACTGGTCAAAATCTCTCCATCTTTCTTGCTTTCTGATAAAGTTAGCTAAAAAACATCTTCTTTATTATATATTTCTAGTATTTATAAAGTGAAAGAGAAGAATCTCAGGGCCTTCTTTCTTTCTTCTCTTCTTGTGCAGAGATTGAAAGGTGACCCGAGATTCCCGAACGCCACCACCACGTTTCACAACTAAAGCCCATGCCCAACACAAAATCCAGTCCATCCCAACTCCAATAACCTTTTTACAGCCTCCATCAAAAATTCTCAGTCAACCAAAGTCCACCAAGTTCACCGTCTGTATTTTCATAATGCCCATCATACCCTTGGGTGTGCGAGTCAAATGTTGCTCAAGTTGACCTTATTCAGGACTCAACTTCACCACAATCTGACGGCAACTGATGAGACACATATATCATCAGAATCTCGAAGATATGTTAGGAAGAAAAGCGGGAAACTAACTAAAATCCATCCACTTTTTCTCTAACTCTCTCTCTCTCTCTCTCTCTCTCTCTCTCTCTCAAACGTAAAGGAGCTTGATTGGCTTGCTTGCTTAGGTATGATATGATTTAATCAGTGAATGCATGCTTTTATGAACTTTTTTTAACGTTGTTTTGCATGCTTGCATATTTTGATTCTTTATTAATATTATAATTAAAAATTAGGGTTTTAAACAGTAAAAAAATTAGGTATGTTTGATTGTTTATTGCTATTGCATGTTATTGAATAAAAAATCGGGTTTTTGGATGTTGACCATGTACTTAGATAATCTACATAGTAATTGTTTATTTTAAATTAGGGATTTTGTGTTTGACATTTCGATTTCATAATTTTTTACACGATTTGGTACATTATTTGATGGTAATGTTTACATGATTTATTGTGTTTGACATTTCGATTTCGATTTCATGTTATTTTATCAGTGATGTGGTTTGGCAAAAGGAAGTTTGTTGTTCATTTGGGTGGTTTATGGAAGGATGTTACACCTGGTTTGATATGTTTGGCTGACTACTCTGCTGGATTGAGGAGAATATTAACTCTAGAAGGTGATGAGTTGAATTGGATAGATTTTATCAAGGAAGTTCAAATGTTTGTGCCTAGGAAGAAGATGTCATCTGTCCAGTGTATCTTAGCAGGGCATTTGTGTGTACTCGGGACTGACCAACAACTTATGTTGATGTGGGAGAACATTATGGTAGAAAGTGATTATAGATTCCATTTGTTTGTTTCTTATGACCACCAGATAGTGCAGGGGACCACTGATAATTGGGAGAAAGACTCTAGGATCATGGGTATAATGCCCACACATGACTCCAATCCAATTCCCACTCCTCAGTCCAATCCAATGCCCACACCACAGTCCAATCCAATGCCCACATTTCAGTCCAATCCAATGCTCACACCACAGTCCAATCACATGCCCACATTTCAGTCCAATCCAATGTCCTCACCTGACTCCAATCCAATGCACTCACCTGACTCAAGTCCAGTTAACATTTTTGACTTGACTAAGCCAATTAATGAGTCAACTCTAAATGATTATGTAGACTTAACCAAAGAGATTCCTAAAAAGCCAAAGAGAAAGAGAAAGCTTTATAAGAAGAAACGGTGTAATGTGAAGGACTTTGAAAGTCAAAGTGAAGATGAATATATTGTGGAGCCAACCATGGATCCACATTTGGAATCAACTGGTGAAGCATATGTTATTGATATTGATGATGAAACAATTCATGTTGAAGAAGAGATTGAGTTTCAAAGTCAAAGTGAAGATACACATGATATAGGAGCAAATGATGTTGATGTTGATAAAGTAATCGATGTTGATAGAGAAATAACATTTGAACATGATATAGTGGATAATGATGGTGGCTGCAATATATTTCATAATAATGTCATGGATGATGCCACTGATGATGAGCAGGATAGATGTTTTGATGTGAGTAATGGTGTTGGGCCCGATATGACTCAAGAAACATGTTATGTGAGTGAGAAAGAATCTGATGAAGAAGATGAGGACTGGGATTATGATGAGGAAGAAGCTAGTGATGATGATATTTCAAAACTTGAACTGGTGTCAGAGGGTGAAATGGATGTAGATATTCAGATAGATGAGTTTGTGAAATCTACTAGAAACTTGTATGAAGCTGAAGATAATGAGAGGATTGAAGATCCAACATTAGGTACAACAAACTTCAGCCTTACAAAAGGTATGACCTGGAGAACTATTTTGGAGTGTAGGAAGTTTATGAAAGACATGGCAATTACTCAGAAGTTTAGTTTCAAACAGAAGAAGAATGATAAGACAAGATATAAGTTGGTTTGTAAGGACCCTGAATGCAAGTGGTTTGTGAACTGCAGCAGAAAAGTTGATGGGCATACATTGAAGCTAATTAAGGTTATTTAATTCCACTCATACCTATGAATGTGATAAGAATAACAAGAATGTGCAAGCCAAAGCTCCTTGGGTTGCAAATGAACTAGAAGACTTTGCTAGGGCTCATCCAACTTTTGCACCAGTAGACTTGCATAATGAGATCTATAATGAGTATGATGTACTTATATCTTACTGGAATGCTTGGAGAACTAGAGTTCTGTTGCTAGAGAGAATCAATAGTAATTATGAAGAGAGCTACATGGTGGTGTCAGAATTGAAGAATCAAATTTTGAAAAGGAATGTAGGAGGCATTGTCAAATGGTATAAGGATTCAGTAGATGAGTTTGTGGGTTTCTTTGTTGCATTCAAGCAATCATTGGATGGGTTTGTGAATGGGTGTAGGCCAATCATTGGACTTGATGGTTGTTTTCTTAAAGGCAAGTATGGAGGATGTTGTCTTAGTGCTATTGGACTTGATGCTATGAATGGTATTTTCTCTCTTGCTATCTTCATTTGTAGGGGTGAGGATAAATACACTTGGCATAAGATGTTGGAGTTGTTGAAGCCTCACTTGAATAAGCATCCATCAGGGTAGTTGACATTCATATCTGACAGGCAGAAGGGTCTCATTGAGGCAGTAAGCAATAACTTCCCATATGCTCACCACAGGTAAAATTAACTTGTTTATTTTGAATTACATTTGTAAATTATACTTATTATCTTTTAACATGTCATACCCTATTTTTTTTTACAGGTTTTGCTTTAAACATATGTACAAGAACTTTAAAAGTGTTTTTAAGGGTGATTACTTGGAGAGTCTATGTTGGGGGCAGCTAAAGCTTACAGGATAAGTACACATGAAATCTTTATGGAAACACTAGAGCATGATGAGAAGAATGCCAAAATATGGTTAGAGAAGCAACCTAAGAGGACATGAGCTGGGCATACTTTGATCTAACATCAAAGTGTGATGCTGTCACTAGTAATTTTAGTGAATCCTTTAATGCTTGGATCTTAAAGATAAGAGACAAGCCTTTATTTCAATTTATGGATAAGTACACTCTCACTGTTATGGCACTTATGCATGATAGAAGATAACTAGGTTTGGAACTAACTGATGGTGATTTGGTACCAGCTGTAAAAGATGTAATTAAAAGGTTGGAAAAGAAGTACCATAAGTATAAGGTTTCAGGGGTTGGCCCAGATCAATTCTTGTCAACCAATACCAAGAATGGTAAAAGGTTTATTGTGGACTTAAATCTTTTAACTTGTGAATGCATTGTGTGGAAGATGACAGGGATACCTTGTGTCCATGCTATATCTGTCATAAGGCCAAGAAGGCCTAGTAGGGAGAGTTGGGCCAAGTGAGTTGTTACTTTGGCACTTAATTTATTGTGACTTCTAAATTTTACTTTCCCGTCACTTATTGATTTTTATTTTTTTTCCACATAATTTGTAGATATTGCAGTCACTACTACACTGTGGAGTCATTTAGGGCAACCTACGCATGTTATATCTATCCAGTAGCCAACCAAGAAGATTGGGACAAGGTCAATTCCTTTATATATATAAATTTGATTCCAATTTCTTTCTCATTTAATTTGATTCCAATGTCTTCTTTGTGATCAGATTAAACCTACAAATGTTGTATTACCTCCTCCTAATAGCAGAAATCCTAGAAGACCAAAGAAACAAAGAATAAGAGGAAGAGATGAAGAAAAATCAAGTGGCAAAAGGAAGTGCAGAAGATGTGGTCAGGTAGGACATAACACAAGGACTTGTAAGCAAGAAGTAGGGGAAACAAGCTCAGCACCACCAAATAACATAGGTAACCATTTTGTTTGTATTCAATAATGATGTGTTTTGACTAGCTAGAGCACATTGACTGACTGAAGCACATATATTGGCTGTTGTTTGCATTCAATAATGTTGCACTTTCCAAGTACAATTTTGTTTGTATTGTAAATGTGTTTTCAACTCAATTATTAAATATTTGGACTGTGATTCAGTCATGCTTTAAATGGCACAACACCCCTATTAATTTCTTATCTGCATGTTTTTGCTATAAAAGCAACACATCTCTGCACTAATCTCCCACACAACAGACATATCTCTGCATTCATATTTTTTTTACACTTATTTCTTCAGTCAAATTAAATGGGGAGGGGTATTATATATCCTAGACATATCTGGAGTTTAGTGCGAAAGGGATATAATAATTTTTCTAAAAAAGAAAGGGAGGTTGTCATGGCCTGTTTTGATCAACATAGTAATGCAAGTTATGCTGAATGTATAGAATATTTGCAAGAATGGAGGTATCTTATAGAAAGGGGTGTTGGAGGTTCTTCAACTCATGCTGGGGAAGAAAGTGATGATTCCATTGTGAACTTAACTGGGAGGTTTTGACAATTCAACTGAAGCATAAACTGGGGAGGGAAGTAACAGTTTAACTCAAGCACAAACTAGAGAGGTAGTGCAAGCACTAATGTGTGCTGAGAGCTTTAAGGCTTTGCAGATTTCTCTGAAGAATAAGACAAAGGATAACAAAAAGAAAAATAAGAATATATAAGCAAACTTTTGTGTTTGTTGTTGTCTTTGTGTTTATGTGTTTGTCTTTGTCTTTGTTTATGGTCTATGCTTCTGTCTTTGTCTTTGTTTAGGGTCTTTGTATATTAATAAAAATGTTGGCTTTATTATGTTTCAGTTGACTTGTTTATAAATTTTTATATTTGTTTTGCTTTGCTTTAATGTCTTCCCTACTATTATATATATATTGGGTGGCTCTGCCAAAGAAATGGAGCAAGAGAGCCATGGTCAACAGCAAGGGCGTCAACATGGGCATCAACCTTAGCAGCAAGGGCATCAACCTCAGCAACAGCAACAAGGGCATCAACCTCAACAACAGCAAAACCATGTGAATGATGCAGATTAACACCAAGTGCCACGAGCTAGAAGAGGAGGAAGAGCAACAATGGGAGCAATAAGAGGATGCACACCAAGGGGAGAAAGGAACAATAGTGGGTTTCAATATTGGCTTGGATTTGGTGCTAATGATGGTGTTGATACACCAAGTACCCCAACAATTTCAGCAGTTGCACCTTGATTAAGTCAGTCTTTAACTCAGACCCAGTGAATACATTGGTGTTTTTTTTTTTTTTTATTTTGTGGATAGTCATGTTTTTTGGGGAGCCATTTTGGATGACAGTGCTATGGTTTAGGAGTGCTGGTTTGTAATGACATTATGTAATAACAGTGCTAATACAGTTGTTACTAGATTTTGGACCCGGGCATACGCCCGGGATCTATTAAATATTTTGTGTGCTGAAAAGGCTTTACAAAATGTCTCATACAAATTTTCGAATCAATATATATTTTTATTGAAAATAAACCGAAATACGTTAATGAGCAACAATTATGGTGCATAAGTACTTGGGAACTAAGAGATCAAATTGATATAGCCTCTTCACTTTGTGGTTTAAGATATTAATTCATAATTTTCAAATAGAATTATCTTAAACTCGATCTAACTTGTATTATAGTTTTCTTAGATTTATGGTGATTTAGCGGCAAATTTTCGAATCAGAATATATTTTTATTGAAAATAAACCGAAATACGTTAATGAGTAGCGATTATGGTGCATAAGTACTTGAAAACTAAGAGATCAAATTGAGATAACCTCTTCACTTTGTGGTTTAGGATATTAATCCGTAATTTTTAAATAGAATTATCTTAAACTCTATCTAGCTTGTATAATAGTTTTCTTCGATTTATGGTGATTTAGCGGCAAATTTTCGAATTGGAATATATTTTTATTGAAAATAAATTGAAATACGTTAATGAGCATCGATTATGATGCATAAGTACTTGGAAACTAAGGGATCAAATTGAGATAGCCTCTTCACTTTGTAGTTTAGGATATTAATTCGTAATTTTCAAATGGAATTATCTTAAACTCGATCTAGTTTGTATAATAGTTTTATTAAATTTATGGTGATTTAGCGGTAAATCATCACCGTTCGGCTTACGTGCTAATTTGTACAAATCACTAAAACAGATTAATTGTTTCCATATCCTCAAAGAATACACTACTCTCACTTGAAAAGATTTGTCACATGAACGTGTCTTACGAACGGGTGCTGTTATATTAAATTATTCTAAAAAATATTAGCAACTATGCATAGCTATGAGATATGAAAATTATATTAATTACCCATTTAAATTTCTTGCACCACTCTCTATAAAAAGGAAGCATCAAACCTTGATAAAACTCATCGACTTTTTTTTTATTGTTAGCTAGGTTTAACAATAGAAGTTTGATTGAAGTTTTGTGAGAATGTCCAATGTGGCGAAAATAATATTGAAGCTACTTGAATAGCAAGACATTCTCAATCACAATAAATGAATTATGACTAACACTACTTAAAATGCAAAACTATATTTGTCGAGACATTTATTCTCTCTACATATAATACACAAATATGTTTTAGGATTATTAGTTCAATGCATTTACATCAAGTTTCTAATTTTTCATTAATTATTTTTTAAGGTTAGTTTAATGTAATACATTGCATCCAGTTTCCAATTTCTCATTAATTATTCTTTGAGGTTAGTTCAATGCAGTTGCATCAAGTTTTTAATTTTCCGTTAATTATTATTTGAGGTTAGTTCAGTGCAATTGCATTTACTTTATGATTTCCCGTTAGTTATTCATTAAGGTTAATTCAGTACAGTTGTATCCGACCAGTTTTCGATGTTTCGTTAATTAGTATTTGAGATTAGTTCATTGCATTTGCATCCAGGTTCCAATCTCCCGTTAATTATTCTTTGAGGTTAGTTCAATACATCTGCATCCAGTTTATGATTTTTCGTTAATTGTTTTTCTAGGTTAGTTCGATAGTTTACAATTTATATACAGTTTGCATACATGTAAGAGTCTGTTTTTATAAACTCACTTTCGTTTTGGGTTCCTAATTACTCGTAATTACTCATGTGAGAATGCTAAAAAAATGGATATTTATACTTTGAGGTCAGTGCGATGCAGTTACATCCGACTTCCAATTTCCAGTTAACTATTTTTTGAGATTATTTCAATGCATTTGCATCCAATTTCTGATTTTTCGTTAGTTAATCTCTGATTTTAGTTTAATGCAGTTGCATCCAGTTTTTGGTTTTCCGTTAATTATTCTTTGAGGTTAGTTCAATGTAGTTGCATCTAATTTCTGATTTTATGTTAATTGTTCTTTGAGGTTAGTTCAATGCATTTGCATCAAGTTTTCAATTTTTCGTTAATTATTTTTTGAGGTTAGTTCAATACAGTTACATCAAATTTATAATTCCTGTTAATTATTCTTTTAGTTTAGTTCAGTGCAGTTTCATCCATTTTTCAATGTTTCGTTAATTAGTCTTTGAGATTAGTTCATTGCATTTGGATCCAGTTTCCGATTTCTCGTGAATAACTCTTCAAAGTTAGTTCAATACATATGCATCTAGTTTATGATTATTTATACTTTGAGGTAAGTTCAATGCAAGTATATCAAGTTTCTGATTTTCTGTTAATTATTCTTTGAGATTATTTCAATGCATTTGCATTTAGTTTTCGATTTCCCACCAATTATTCTATGAGGTTAGTTTAATGCAGTTGCATTCGGTTTTTGATTTTCTGTTAATTATTTTTTTAGTTTAGTTCAATGCATTTGCATCCAGTTTTCGGTTTCCCATTAATTATTATCTGAGGTTTGTTTGATGTATTTGCATACTGTTTCCGATTTCCCATTAGATATTTTTCAAGGATTTGCATCCAATTTATAATTTCCCGTTAGTTATTATTTGGCGTTAGTTTAATGCAATCGCATCCAATTTCCAATTTCTAGTTAATTACTTTTTGAGTTTAGTTTATTGCATTTGCATAAAGTTTCTGATTTCCCGTTAATTACTCTTTGAGCTCAGTTATATATTTGAATCCAGTTTCTGATTTTCTTTTAATTATCCAATGTGGTGTGTAATATCAACTTCTACTGATCCATCTGTAAATCCCTTGCAAATATGACATAAAAAAATAAATTATGTTTGATTTACTATGTTGGATCATCGAAGATTATCAAGTTCCCGATTTTCTATTAATTATTCTTTAAATTATACATGACTCACTATGTGAAATCTTCAAAGATTATCTACGAACGGGTGTTGTTATATTAATTACTAGGTATTGCCCGTGTCGAAGACACGGATGATATTACCAACTTTCTCTACACTATATATACCTCATCCGTATATTAGAATCACCTCCCAGCAGAAATACTTTCTATAATTTTTAGATATTGTTTTATAATTTGTTTGGGGGCTAAAGTCTGAAAAAAGAAGAACCGGTGTAGACAAATTTGTTTCTATAATAAGAACTGTGAAATATAATATTAATACCACCAATTCCAATCATTTGTACACATTTACACACACAATTAGAAAGTGCTATTATCAATTATATTAAACTAAAATCAGTAGAAAGAACATATGTTATTCTTGATCAATGTAACAAATCTATTCCAAAGATGTAAGAATGAGGCTACATCCAAGATTCCACTCCTTAAAAACAATTAGGGCGAAAGTACATAGTCATTATGAGTATATAACTTTTATACAAATTTAGCCTAAGGTTGTAACAATAAGTTGTCATTCCGAAAAGCAGGCAACAAAAGATGTTTCATGGTATTTATGTAAAAGTGTAATATTCCTACTTGCAATGTCTTTCTATCTCCCTCCCCCTCAATTGTAGCACCCATGAAGCTATATATAGGCAGTGACTAAGTTTGAACACACTTTTTCATACCACCTATTCTTCAACACTGGTAGAGTTTCAAATTGAGAACTTTGGTTTACATATTTTTCTGCTAAAGAAAAGATATTTCATTCCATTCAATCAATTTACACCACTGGAAAAGGAATGAAGAAAGACCTTTAACACTTGATGTTTGCCATACAATCAATACTTTTTCTTTTTTCTTTTACTTTTTGGCAAAACTCAAGCTGTGGTGAAATGAAAATCCCTACTATAAGGGCATCTCCAATGGGGGGTGTAAACCGTATAAAGTGGAAATTTTACACCCCAAATATAAAAAAACTCTCTCCAATGGGGGTGCTATACCGTAGGTAATAGTGTATTAGCTAATAGAGAGGGTGGGGAATTCCCCCTCTCGCTATTAGTTAATAAAAATCCCGGCGACACTTTCGGCCGACGCCCCGAGTGAAATAATTTTTCGGACGTCACTTGGAGTAACGTCCCTTTCTAATTCTAAAGTAATTTTTTAACTCGGACGTCATTAAACTGGGACGTCACTTAAAGTGATGTCCGAGTTTAAAATATATTTTTTTTTACACTTCTCCATTGGAGAGTATAGAGTGTGGATATTTATAAGCTATACAATAGTATACAATTAGAGGTGTAAAATCCTAATGGCACCTACGTGGAGCCTAGGTGGAGGTGTAATTTTACACCCCCAATTGGAGATGCCCTAAGAAAACACAATGAATAAGTTTGTTTTATCAAATATCATGTCTTGAGTATCATTTCTAAATTGAGTTGCAATTTTATCTGAGAAAAGGATATGCAAACACCATCAATTTGTCTCAACTCCAGCAAGTAGATGCTAACTGCTAAGGTATCAACCACCTTGTTAGCTTCTCTGTGAAAATGCGTGGCTAGAAAACCGCCGTGTATTGTTCACATGTTCATTTGTTAAATTATACCTTTAAACGACCTATCAAAGAATTTACATCTAAAGTTGCGTAAATTTTTCGAATACTTGTCTATGCTTAGTACCACTAATAAGGAAAACAAAGTACTACCATTTGTACATTCCCATGATCCACCATTCGAAACCCTCTATGTCCCTCTGTGTTTCAGTAGCTTGACCACGCGATTTAACTCCCTTTTTGAAACTGCAAAAAGTAAACCCAAAAAATAAATAATTAAGTTAATATCAATCAGCAAGGACTTTGCTTCATTTTCTTACTCAGAGACATAAAAATGTTTGGGGTATTTTCTCATACGGACTGTAAGATAACAACAATATCTTAGATGCTTGAAAAAAAAATAGTCTCAATTGGTTGTTCGCCATTAGTTTAAAGGACTGAGGATACCTTACAAACGTTAGCAATGATAGATTAAACAAACAATACCAATTGACCGTTTAAATAAGGGATTGACCCTATGAGAAATTACATCTGACTATCGCAATAAAAAAATTCAATTAAAGTATAATCTGGCTTTTCAAATTATGAAAGGAAAAATAAAATTAAGATTTGCTGAACCAAGTAAAATAAGTTGTTCGAACAAATTTTTGAATTGAGTATGTAATTAAAATGGGTAAGCAAATTTAAAAGAAACCGAAGTTGATGGTAAACTATGTTAGTGTCTATTTGAAAGGAGATTTTCCATTTGATAAGTGCTTCTCGTGATAATGAAAGACAAAGTAACTGATTTAGAATACGAATTACGGAGAAAATCATACCCTTGCTTGTGTTAAAATGAGCTAACCCTTTCCTGAGAACAAAAAACATAAAGATTTCAAAAAAGTCATTTGTACCTAAACTACCACCCATTTAGAAGCAACCTTTTGAGTGATAAGACACCAATAACCACAAATTGATTAGTACAAAGTACAAACTACAAAATTATGAAAGATCTGCAAAAAGCAATCTTATAACCAAAACTGAAATTAAATCCTATATTATAAAACAAATCCGCATTCCACGTAATGAGAAACATGAGCAAGCATAAGTTCTTCGACGGTAACCTTTTCAGTTGTTGTCGTTGCTTGCCGACAACAAGTTCTAATAAAAATATCACCTTAAACGAACTTTAAAGTATAGATTGAGTAGTCCACAAAATTATTAGTGTAATGGTGCATGAAACCAAACAAGATACATCTACCTTCACCTGCAAATTGGAGATAAGAAGTCGAGCATAAAGTGCCACAAATTTCCCAGCAAGTTAAATCAGAAAAATAAGTACCATAAAAATTTGAGGGAATAAGGATACTCAGTGCTGTTGTGGTGGTGGATGAAGTGAATTCCTCGTGTCAATTAGTGAGGGGTTCTGAGGGAGGAAAGGAGTGTAATCCGAGAAATCATCTGAATCCATCACCAGTTGACAATTTCTCAGTCATTACATGTGTATCCCAAGTTTATCAGAAATCATCCTCTCTCGAATCCCTTCCAAAAATAAAGCCCTGGAAAATTGTCGAAAGAAACATACAGAAAATTAGAGAGCATGATAGAAGAGAGAGAGATTACATGATAACAAATATGAAGAGAGTAAAGATTAGAGTTGGAGTTGAGGAGATGAGGAGCTGAGACTTTAGAGGGGCAAGCAAGAGTGCGACATTTATTTGAAAGTTATATTAAAAAGTGTTTAGAAGCCCATGCCCATGCAAGGTTAAGTTGCCTCACATCTCTGCCTTCGGTTACTGTATGAGTATGAGTATATGGAAACATATAATTAATGGAAACATTTCCTGATTAAATTCGTATAAATTCGATGTAAAGCTCAAAAGAGCTAAATATGAAAGATAAACAGTTTAGCAAAATATTTAGATGAGCAGTTGCGGTTTCCTTCTCTCTTATGATAAAGAAGAGTTATGGTATTAAAAACCTCTATGGTAGCTAGGGATCTGTATTTTGATTTCCATTATAGCAAGTTCATTCCCTTTAAACACTCTTGGATGGCCTTCTGCCGACAAAACCATGAAGTTGATCTGCTCGCCTACTCGAAATTTCACCCTTAAATGTTTAGAAACCAACTGAATTAGGTAACATACTTTGCCCACCAGGAAAGCTCGCTCACTCACAGAAATATTGGGCAAGTAACCAATATGCTTATTGGGAGTCCTCTTCACATCCCCAAAGTTCAAGGAGGAAATCATTAAATAAAGCCATCAATTACCACGTGCAAGAGCCAATGAGCATTTGGAAAGATGACCAGTTTACTAATTTACTTACATAGAGGACGTGGCGAAAACAGTAAGCTACCTCGATCCCTTTCTTTGTTAAACACATAGTTGCACCGTTATAGTACAAAGCTTTATACTCAAGTTAATTAATAGTGGCAAAACAAAGCAGAAAATATAGGTCCTAGTTTAAAATACCTACTCTCATGAAATACATACACCATAAACGTACATTACAAAGAAATTTATTAAACATGGGTTGCACTTATAATAGTCACAAAGTAAAATTATAACATGAAGCCTTGGGAGTAATAAGTTGTTTATTAGCCCAAGAATCAGAAAGTCAAAAATGGAACACCACCATTATTGTGGTTTTAATACGCTCGACTCGTCAATTAAAGGTGTTTCATACTCACTAAACACTTGTCTCCTCTCTAATAAAATCTCAACCTAATCCGGGTTTTCTTTATCAGTCCAAATTCTCAACAAATTCCAATTTACAACCCAATATCATTTGAAAGCTAGCATAGGAAATGTATATGAAGTTTACATTGGTTTTTTCCCTAACTTTTTCTTAACAATGACATCCTTAGTGGACATGTATATACCATTATTTCCACTTCAATTGATTTCTAAATTCTTGGGAAATGAATACAGGACCTTCAGTACACTAAGCATATGCCTATCAGCTTTCTAAAACCAAGTACTCCTCGGTATTTAGCTAACAATACCTCCTTTTAATGACTACTACCCTACCACCCTACATAACACACATACAAAACCCCAAATAATCATTTTTTTCTTTTTTTTTAAAAAAAAGCACTCGCAGTCTACAAAGACAAAACCCCATGAAAAAGTAAACATGCCTTGTTTATCTCAACAAGGCATGGAAACACCTATTCCTGCAATACTCTCCTTCCAATATTCGGTTCCTTTTGTGGTCCCTATTCAACTCAAAAGTTCATATATAATCAAGTTTTGAATCTCAAACACAGTTTACAAAAACATAATTTTGAAAATGAAAAAGAAAATAGGGAAGCATGCCATTTCCATGGAAATCACCATAAGAGCAATAATGCAGTTGCTTTGCTTAGTAAAATCACATAAGCGAAGATAACTACTAACACTATTACTACCATGCAAATCTTTTGAAAGAAAAAACATACTATAAACACACGAAATCCAATGTCTCTTCACCTCTGTTTCAATCATTATTTGGTTTCTACATTTCAACCAACACCCCCATGTGCCTTCGAAGTTCACTTATTGTCGTCTTTCACTTCAACTCTGCAGTCGGGACACATTTTTTAAAAACAACTTTCCTCTTACATTTTCCCTTGTTTTATGATAGTAAGGTCAACCAATTGATAAATTATTTAAAATGTCCAAATAAAGTTTTACCATGTAAGACCCGTCTCTTCCCATTTCTTTCAATTTTTCTATTTTAACCCTTTCATTTGTACGTAGTTCTTCTTTAGAAAGGCTCACAGCAAGAGCTGGATTTTCCATTCCTAGATGTTGGATCACACCTTCGAATCTGAAAGGTAACAATGCAAAGTGTTGGTAATATGGTTCTCAATATTAATAGGATGCGTAACCAATAACAAACTCTTGCCAAAACCAAAAACCAAACTATTAGCCTAAAATGATTTATTTGTAACCAGACATTCATGGCAGAGAATGGACCTTTGAATCAATACATTGACTAAGTTGTCTAAAAAAACTCAAAATTAGTAACGTCAATGTTTTCCAAATTGATGTAAAGCAAAATATACATTGTATGGATTATTTGTAACCACACATTTATGGCAGAGGTAATTCACATTGGATGAATATGAAGAGAGCTTAAGTAATTATCTAGTTTAGGTGAAATGACAACTTAGGTGTATGGTTGGAAGAGCTTTTCTTGAAAAAATAAAAGAAAGGAAGAATTATATATAAATAAAATAATGAATCTAACCTGTCAAAGCTCTAGGAAAACAGATAACAGGATTAGAGTTGTGCTTCTTGATTAGAGTTTATACCCTTTTCCAATTATGGTCAAGTCGAGTTTTGATCGGCTGCAAGTTCGTCATTGGACCTGAGTTAAGAAAAAAAAAGTTACTTCGTTGAGGCACTCTTACAAACAATAGTTCTTTTTGTATTATTGATTAGAATATAACAAACACTTCGGGAAGTATAATTCGAATTCCATATTCAGTCAACAAAACAACAAATTAGAAAAGAAAAACTAAACCAAAATATATATAAAAAAAATTGCTTAGCCAAGAACATAGAAAATTTACAAATTGTAACATATGTGATTCAAGCTAGTGAATAATCAACACTCATAAGGAACATTTAGTGAAGTCGAGAGTTAAACCAGGGCGTACTTAGACATGCACGAAACAATTGTACCTGAAAGGCCATCTTCATGTGATAAGTGTTCCTGCACAATGCAAACAAAGAACCTAGCTGATAAAACATAATCATATCAGGTACAGATGAAGAGGAGGAAGCCACTGAGAGAATAAGGAATATGAGTGATCATCGTTCTAAAATAGAGTAATTTATTTTCAGGATAGAAGAGTCGGTATTCCGGGGGTTTTTGGAATGGTTTCTGATTTTTTTTTTGCTGGATTCTGACGTTACTCAAAAAGAATCCTTTAATGTCGTTGTAGCTGGGAAACGCTAGTTTTAAACTTCCTAGATTCATTAAATAAGATTCCAATGTGTCATACCTTGGGAAAGACTGCATTTCAAGCTACACCGTTTATCTCACTTTCTCTTATCATGATTATCTGACTCAAATCACTGTCATTACAGAGAGATTGGCCAGTAAATATGATACAAAAAGAAATTAAAGATTACTGTTAGAAAGTAAAAATTACGCAGAAGTGTTCTTAAATGTTTGCTGAATTTTTTATTTGGAACTGTAATATTGATGATGCTAAAAATAAATAAGAGAAGAATAGTTATACATAAAATTATACAAATGGATGCACCTAATTCAATGGAGCCATGAACCATTATCAAAGAAAAGGAGAAGTTCGAAAATGTTTGTGTACCTTCAATGTTGCACAAAAGACATGCTTCACAGAGTCTTGCCCATGCCTTCATTTATTATCTAGCAAACCAAATAAGATGGTTTTGAAGAAGAGTGAGATAACAACACCATTCCATACAATGTGAACACCTAGGACAAGAATAAACTTGAAACGAAATTGTTTCACTTTTTGAATGACGGAGATAGAAGGTTTAGAAGATGACGGCTCTCATAATGTACCTTTCTTATTACAATTGTTAACATTCATCGAGAATTAATTAGGGGATTTACCTTGTGAATCCATTTAACCATGAACCATTAACGTCCGAAGCCCATCGCTTTTTTTCTTGTTTGTTTCTGTGTGCGCAAACCAACCATTCGATCAGTCAACAACATTTGAGCTTGTGTGGAACAGTCAAGTGGCACTATTAGTTCAAAATTGAGTAACAAAAAAATGTAAATCAATCAAATTAGCAATAGAATTCATTTTGCAAAAGAAAAAAGGGGGAGAAAAAAAAAAGATTGCTAGCAACCTAACCTTAAAAATGAAGAGAATGGAGTCGTGGAGACAAATGGTTGTTATTTCACTGTGTATTGAAAAGAAGAGTCTGTATTCAATTCAATAAATGAGAAAAGCATTTAATCATTCAGTTTGTGCGTTTTAGTATTTATTATTTAAACCATGTAGAAATAACTTTTTGGATTCCACAGAATGTCATCTTATGCTTGAAACTGACAATCCAAGGGCAATGAAAATGCCCATATTTGAATTCGTTCAAAGTTCAAAAAAAAAAAAAAAAAAAAAAAAAAAATTCAATGAATGAAAGGAGAAGTTTGTGGGGGAAAAAAATCGAACAATCGAAAGAGAACCTACCTGAGAAAATAGGAGTGGTGCATCATGACAGTCGCAATCCATCTCAAGGATCAGAAATTGTTGGGAGAGGATAAGAGACACTGGAGCCAGAGACACAGTAAGCTTACATCTTGGGTTTTAATATATTTCAAAATCATATATAATATAGATGAAGACTTGTCAAAGTTGTATTTAATGTGTTAAGTAAACACTTTAAATGTTATCTAGGAGATCTTTCAAATGTCCCCATTACCCCATAGGTGTCAAAAACGTCCAATGTATGTATTGGACACAAAATATTTTTTTTCTATTAAATTTTTATTAATTAAAATATTAATTACGATTATGCATCCAATATATAACCAATGTATGCATTGAACACAAATTATTTTTAATTAATTGAAATATTGATTACATTAGGCATCTAATGTATGCATTGAATTTGTATTTAAAAATCCTTTTTATGCAAATCCCCGCACACATCTAACTCAGATCCCCACGCGATCCCGACTACTCTTTGTCTACCCATTTTGTTGGTGAAGACAAAATATTATTTTCCTACTAAATTTTTATTAATTAGAATATTAATTACGGTTAGGCATCCAATGTATAACCAATGTATGCATTGAACACAAATTATTTTTAATTAATTGAAATATTGATTACATTAGGTAACTAATGTATGCATTGAATTTGTATATAAAAACCCTCTATGTGCAAATCCCCACACACATCTAACTCAGATCCCCACGTGATCATTTGTCTACCCATTTTGTTTTATTATAATAGCGGTGGAAATATTCACCCAAAGATAACTTTTGGTATTCAAAACGCATTAATATATTTTCAAATAACCATTAACTATCTTTAAGCCCAAAAGTCTTCAAGTAGACCTTACACACTACGGTTACAAACTGACAATCTTAAATTGGTTGATACTCGAGTGTATTTCAAGTTTACATCTTGGGGTTTAATATATTTCAAAATCATACATAATATCGATGAAGACTTGTCAAAGGCGTATTTAATGTGTTAAGTAAACACTTTAAATATTATTAAGGAGACCTTTCAAATGTCCACATTATCCCATATGTGTCAAAAATGTCCAATGTATGTATTGAACACAAAATATTTTTTCCCTATTAAATTTTTATTAATTAAAATATTAATTATGATTAGGCATCTAATGTATAACCAATGTATGGGAATGTATGCATTGAACACAAATTATTTTTAATTAATTGAACATTGATTACATTAGGCATCTAATGTATGCATTGAATTTGTATTTAAAACCCCTCTTTATGCAAATCCCCACACACATCTAACTCAGATCCCCACGCGATCCTGACCACTCTTTGTCTACCCATTTTGTTTTATTATAATAGATTCTAAAAAATATTTGCAAATACGCATAACTATTATATATTAATATTATATTGATCACTCAACCAAATTTCCTATAACGTGAAAACCTCACTTTCCATTAAAAAAAAAGAACTCACCTTTGATAAAACCCTTCAACTTCATTTTGTTGTTTAATAAAATAAGTTTGATTGAAGTTTTGTGAGATTGCCTAATAAGGTGAAGTTCATATATATTGAAGCTACTTGAATAGTAAGGAGTTCTCAATCATACGGAAATAGATAAGATAAACACCATTTTAAATGCAAAACTATACTTATCGAGATATTCCCACAATATATAACCCAACTATGTTTTGAGATTAGTTCAATGCATTTACATCCAGTTTATGATTTTCCGTTATTTATATTTTGAGGTTAGTTCAATGCAATTGCATCAGATTTCTAATTTCCGTTATTTATTTTTTGAGATCAGTTCAATGCAGTTGCATCTAGTTTCTGATTTCTCGTTAATAATTCTTTTCGGTTAGTTCAATACATTTGCATCCAATATAATTCCCAATTTTCTGTTAATTGTTCTTTGAGGTCAGTTCAATGCATTTGCATTCAGTTTCTGATTTTCCGTTAATTATTTTGTGAGATTAGTTTAATGCATTTGCATCAAATTTTCGATTTCTCGTTTATTATTTGATAAAGTTGCATTTGCATCTAGTTTCCGATTTTCCATTAATTATTGTTTGAGGTTAGTTCAGTGAATTTGCATTCAGTTTCTGATTTTATGTTAATTATTTCTTGTGGTTAGTCCAATGCATTTGCATCCAGTTTATTTTTTGAGAATAGTTCCATGCAGTTGCATCCGGTTTCCGATTTCCCATTAATTAGTTTTACATATTTGCATCATGTTTCCAATTTATAATTAATTTTCTTTTAGGTTAGTTCAATGCAGTTGCATCCAATTTTCGATTTCCCGTTAATTTAATATTTGAGGGTTAGCTCAATGCATTTGCATCCAGTTTCCAATTTTCCGACAATTATTTTTTTTATGTTAGTTTGATATATTTGCATTCAAGTTTTGATTTTCCGTTAATTATTATTTAAAGTTAGTTTAATGCTGTTGTATCCATATTCCAATTTTCTATTAATTACTTTTTAAGATTAGTTTAATATTTGCATTTGCATCTAGTTTCCGATTTTCGGTTAAATATTATTTAAGGTTAGTTCGGTGCATTTGTATCCAGTTTTCGATTCCCCATTAATTGTTTTTTGACGTTAGTTTCATTCAGTATTATATATTTTTTAAAATATTTGTCATTATTGCTTTGCTGTTATTTTTTTTTTTTTTTTTTAATTTTCTATTATATATTTTGTAATGTTATTATATATTATAATTATTTTTAACTATGTTTTGAGGCCGTGTTAATGATATATTCGAAATAAGTCGGTGCTTTATCATATATACTAAAATTATATAATTTGTAATAGGGAATTAGTTTCTACAAATCACCTATTTTTTAGCAATTTTTTTTTTATCAAATATATAATAATTGGAACCCTAAAAGTGTTTGATTCGTAATAGGAAATTACTTTTTACAAATCACCTATTTTTTAGCAATTTTTTTTTATTTGATCAAATATATAAGAATTGGAAATACACTCAAACTCTCCAAATATAAGAATTAGAAATACACTCAAACTCTCCAAAGAGATTCCATGTACGTGGGATTGTAGGCTATTAGAAAATACTATCTTTCATATTATAGTGCCACATAGGTGAGAGGAAAAACTAACTCTCATATTAGAGTGCCACATAGGAGAGAGAAAATCCTCCATGAGAGGTCTCTGATTTAGTATATAGATAGTAGATGACAAGTGCTATGTAATGCAGTTCTACTTACCAAATTATTATTTCTTCATACAATACTTGATAAACATAGCACTAATCAGGCACATCTCGCACAACTGTCACATACAGAACAACAATTTCTCTCATCTCACACTATTCTCACCACTCTTCTCACAAATAGTTGAAAGATGGCAGCCCTTGCATAAGCCACAACCTTCACAGACTAGGAATTCTTCCTTGCATAGATTATATACTTGGTTGTCTACTTTTTTGTCAAAGTATAACCAAGTCACAGCACTACAACCTTCTCTAGAACACTCTAGGTACTTGGATTGTAAAGTACCTTCTTCCATATGACCTAGAACGACTATCATAAATCCACAACACCAAGCATGAGGGCAGTGAATACCAAGATATTGACATCTTGAAGCATAGTGGCCCTCTTCATAACACAATTGGCAAACCTACAATAGAATATACAAACACCGCATAATTTAAATTAAGGGTTTAGTCCCACTGTAATTACTTTCGTTTCAGACTTGGTCCTTCTAAATAATGTTTAATTAGATTTTGGCCCTTCTGCCATTACAGACAAAATTAAACTTAAACCAGTTACCTTTGGCGCAGCAACAACTACAAGATGACAACTTCCACCCATTATACTCTTCTCTTTCTTTATCTTCTTTCTTTCAAATTTCGATTTTGTATAGCCAGTCAGCAACAACACCAATATTTATAGGGTATGTACCAATAGTTTTGACCGTTGGGGTTTTGAACTACCAACGGATATATCACACTAACTGTTGATTTGAAGTGTGGAGATCTTGACATGTGTCCTGAATAAGGTCAACTTGACCAACATTTGACTCTTGACCCACGTGCCTCACACACCCAAGGGTATGATGGGTATTATGAAAATATAGACGGTCAACTTGGTGGACTTTGGTTGACTCACCGGTCAAGAGGATTTAGGAGGACCAAAAGCTAATAAACTGATTAGTGTGGACCAAACCCCAAATACCTATTATTTAGGAGGACCAAAACCTAAATAACCCTTGTTTATTTGGGAGTCTAATATAGAGCATGAATTCATTTCGTTTTCTTTGCCAGGTGGTTGTTTCCACATAAAATCGACGATTGTCGAAGCAAAGTGGGAATCCAAATAACGCCATGGTTGTTTCTTCAATCTTCATCTTCTTTGTTTTTTCAAAACTATTGGGGTTAATCAGACTAAACCCCTCATTTTATATACATGTTTAGACTAAACCCCCCATTTTATGATTCTTTAGACATAAACTCCCATTATGTTTTCTCCCCATCACACCAATATCAATATTTTACTTAATACCCTAACTGCCCTATTAGTGAGCAACAAATTTTATAACATTACACCTTTGCAGAGAGTTTATGCTTGGGAGATGACAAAGAGTTTTACGGGAATGAATATAGAAATATGTTTCAATTCAATTGGTGACCGTCATTTATGTGAATGCAAATATTTTCACGCCTAGACACCTTTCTGCTCAAGTCACATTCTTGTAAGCATAATAAACTAGATTCCTTTTCTATTCATATTAATTTCTTTATGTTCACAAATCCAGGCATTTCTTCATATCGTTCCCCTTGTTAGGCCAATTTCTCTATCTAGAAATGACCATGGCCGCCCGATATTCATTAAAATTATATCAACTACATATGGGTATTTTAACCTTTGATTGGGTGCAGCCTTAAGAAACAAAAAAAATTGAACGGTCATAATCTCTAGGTGGGCGTGTATTGGGGAGTACGTCCTAATTTTGTGCGTAATGTTGTTGCTCGAGTCTGGCTCAAGAAAAGCAATGGGTCTACTGATGCACTGAAAAAACAAAACGAATTAGAAGAGGCTTCGGTCTCAAGTTTTTGTCCCACCATAACAAACCCAAAACAGTTCCATCTTAGTGGTTCCGTTATTGATGGCTAGAGTTTCGGCTTATATTCCTTGGGATCGTCAGCATTTCTCTTTTCTTCCCACCTTTTACGTTTCCATCTTTGGTCCCAACCAAGATGCTAGCCGTTTTGTGCTACTGTTGTCACGCACTCACGCTTACTCGTGGTATTATTGGGGAAATATTAAAACAAGGTCATCGTTGATTCTATTCAAGCATGTTACAATGCAATGGCGGTTAAACTGTATAAATTTGGTTTTGGATGATAATGTTGTTGGGTCCAGTATCATACATTCATGCAACTGCACTCACAATTTGGTTGAGTTAACAGTTGTCATCTGGGGATATTTTGAGCATTTTCTGGTCATAAATATCTTACATCACTATAGGCATAACCCAGCAGTTCCAGAACATGGAGCATACTCTTCATACTTGAGTCGCACCATATACCTAAGTAGTGAATTGTTTATGCCTTCAAAATGGTCATAAACTACCTATCATGTCAAAATTAGCTTCTAATTTTCACAAATCTAGTTTTCGCAGTCCAATGAATTCTTTAAGAATATAATATCATTATGGACATCCTTGTTTTACTAAAAAAGGGCATATTATGACGCATGTTTTTCATCTATATTGACGGCTTTATTAAAAACCGTCAAGATAGGTATTTTGGTAAAATTTTTATGACGATTGTTGTAATATTATGTCATGTATAACACAAGCGTCAATAAAATATGATGATTTATGACGGCTGTTGTAATATTATATCGTGTATAACACAAACGGCAAGAAAATATGATGGTTTTATGACGGCTGTTGTAACATTGTGTCGTGTACAACACAACCGTCAAGAAAATATGATGATTTTATGACGGCTGTTGTAACATTATGTCGTCTATAACACAAGCGTCAAGAAAATATAATGATTTTGTGACGGCTTTCACAATTTTTAGCACAAGTTGTTGACTTCAATTGAACCGTCAAGACATTAACAAAAAAATAAATAGATACACACCTGCCTACAAGAATAAGTGAACTGTTAAGAGTCAAGACTCGAGTAATCAATATTGGCACTTGGCTAACTGAAGCGTCAAAAACTGAAAAAGAGGCAACTCCTCGTTCATTTATGCAAAATGACGAATATATCGTAAGGAAACCAACGAAATTTTGAAATATTGAACACCCAACGTCTTCCTTATCCTCTTCGTACGAACATTTCAAAATTACGATATATTTCAAAATTACGAAAAACCGAATTCACCTCGTTCGTTCTTGGTACGCCGCCCTAACAGTTTCATCTTATCAGTGCTAGCAACCCCCCATCCGCCATTCTCGAAACTGTTTTACATCATCCGCCATTCTCCAATTCTTTGTTTGGAATTAGTCTAATTATAACACACATATATATCTTTTTCCTTAGCAGGCCAGGCTTTCCTAGTATAGAGAGATGGAAGGAAGCTGGGATGGAAGTCTTGACACCGGTAGCCAATCAGATGATAGATTTCGCCTCAAAAGAACACATATTGAACCTATTTATGATGCATTTGTTTGCCCTCTTACAAAACAAGTAATGCGTGATCATGTTTCCTTGGAGAATGGGCAAAGTTACGAGCGAGAAGCAATTGAAAAGTGGCTTAAGGAATGCAAAGAGAGTGGAAGGTAGCTAGTTTGCCCTCTGACCCTGAAAGAGCTAAAAAGCACTGAGCTAAATCCTAGTATAGCTCTGAGAAACACAATCGAAGAATGGAATGCAAGGAACGAAGCTGCACAGCTTGATATTGCACATAGGTCCTTGACTCCAGGAAGTTCTGAACAGGATGTTCTAAAGGCGTTGAAGTACATCCAGCACATATGCCAGAAAAGCAGATCGAATAGACATTTTATTCGTAGTGTAGATTTAATACCAATTACCGTTAATATGTTAAAGAGCATCAGCAGGAGAGTTCGGTGTAAAACCCTAGAAACACTGTGCATTGTTGCAGAAGAAGATGCATATAATAAGGTTGTCTGCAGGTTTGCTTATTTCCTTTGTCAGTAGTTGCACGCCATTACAAGAAAAAAATTAATAGGTTGTCTGAACTTTTTTTTCTGCTTTGCAGGAAGTAATAGCTGAAGGTGACACTATCTGCGATTATGAAATTCTTGTCTCATGAGCAATCAAAGGAGAGGGAGGAAGCTATGTCATTGTTGTATGAGCTCTCAAAATCCAAAGCTCTGTGTGAAAAGATTGGTGATGTCAATGGGGCAATCCTTATATTAGTTGGGATGACCAGTAGTAACTCTGAGAATGTTTTAACTGTTGAGAAGGCGAAAGAAATGTGCAACATATGGCTGAAAATGGAAGACTTCAGTCTCTTCTCACTCTCCTACTTGAAGGTGCTTTTTCCCTCTTTAGTACTTTATGTTTTACATGGTTATTCCTTCAAACTGAATTGCGCTTAGTTGTAATCTCATTTTATAGAGCATGCTATATCAGAGCATGTTAGGAGGTAGCAAAGAACAATCTTCTTTACCCGATTAGACGAAAAGGAGGGAGCATAAAAGATGGAGGAAGATATTCTTCCTGGGCATAACAATATTGCTGATTCTTTAAATGCTCTCCATATATGGTTACAAGCTCTTAAAATATGCTTTTCTCTTTGCTTGTGGCTCCGACAACAATAATAAGGTTATCTTTGAAGCTCATCATAATGCTTGAACAAAAATTCATTTCCATGCTCTTCAAACTTGGTCTCTTTTTATCACATATCATAGTATGACACCTTTTCATCCAAAATCTCTATTTTAAATTTTCTATGGTTTTAGTTGCAATGTTCACTTTCAAAATACATATATATCTTTTTTTTCCTTGTATCTGGATTGTTTGTAGTATTTCGGTTGCATTTGTCATAGCTATGTAATAATCACTTTGTTATTATCTGTTTATCAAAGTATCTCGCTTCACTGCTTCCTTCATTTTTTTCCCCTCTTTCAGTGTCGTATATCCCACTGCGATTTTTTCAACACATGGGTATAAAATATCAAAAAGTTACATTGTTTCAACATTTATGTCAATGGCTAGTTTAGATGTGGCTTGGCCTTGACTTTACTTGGTTGTGTTTGTTTATCTTGTTGACTCCTTTTTGTTTTTTTTTTCTTTTGCCTGAATGATTTAGGTACACCAGTAGCATCCTGAATATCAATTTAATTTGTTAATACGACATAATTTTTTATATTGGTATATATCATAAAGTTTTTATACCAGTCTTAGCGGTTGAAATTTGGTGTAGGTCCACCTGAAACCAAGTTAGCAATGGCTGCATATATATCTTGGTGAGCTGGTTCTTAGCAATGATGTAAAGGTTGTTGTTACTAGAAGGGTGGGTTCTTCACTAGTGAACGCCATGAGAAGTGGCAACATGCAGTCAAGAGAAGCCGCGACCGGGGCTTTGAATCAGATATCATTTTCTGATGCCAGTGCAAAGGTGTTAATAGAAGCAGGGATTCTTCCCCCACTTGTCAAGGACTTTTTCACTGTTGGTGCAAATCAGCTTCCCGCACGGCTAAAAGAGGTCTCTGCAACAATCCTTGCTAATCTTCTATTGTAGAAGTCGTTATATGATTATATTTTTAGTTTACTTCTTAAACAAACTAACACATTCTTCTTTATATTATTTTTTAGGTTATAAGTGAGATAACATGGTAGCTCAATTAAGTTTGTATGAGATGGATCGGTTGATTAGCAATTTGTTGGATGGGTTATGTAAGTTGCATTGTTGTTGGATTATGATACTTGATTTTGAATCAAGTGTTTGAGTTATTTAATTTTTTTTATCTGTGAATAAATAATGTAATATGAACAAGTTCTTGGAATAATTTATGTTGGTAATAAAAGTATGATTCTTGTTTTCGTAATAGACTTCAGGTGTATGAATGTATTGGTTTACAGGAATTTATTTTCAGATTTACAGGGAAAAAAAATGTTATGACGGCTTCCAAAGAACTGTCGTGCTACATACCAATTCTTGACGCTTTTGTTTCTCAGGGTGACACTTAAATAAAAACAGCCATAAACGAAGGTTTAGTTCTTGACGCTTTTTCTAATAAACTATGACGATTAAGTAAAACATGTCATGCAAAAGGATCCAGTTATGACGTTTATAAATGAATTTTTGTCATATTAAATTCGAGCTTTGATGTCAGCTTCTCCAGAACCGTCATCAAATTTATGACGTTTTTTGTTAACTTTTATGACGGGCTCTATAATGACGGTTGTTATTAAAATGAAAAAATGTCATTAAACCTGTTTCATGACGGCTAAAAGCCGTCATCACAAGTCTTTTTTTTAGTAGTGAAACGGAAACAGCATTAGAAACTTCGTTTTCCTTTTTGAATGTAACACCTTTTCCTCCTTGCTTTGGTTCCTTGGGCCTTCATGAAGATACTTCTTTGCGCTGGTAGACTCTAGAAGCTCATCAACACCTACCAGTGGGTTCTCCTTTAGACCGTTTTCAACACCCTTCCTGACAAAGAGTGCAATTAATAAAGAAGCCCTACCATTGGGTTCTCCTTTAGACCGTAATAGGATTAGTTCGTATTAAGTTTGTTTTTTCTTTTTATTTATTTATTTTTTTTTAATTGCTAAAAACAACTTTTGTGTCGTAGCTTACACTAAACACAATAGGAGCAGTTAGGATATTAAGTAAAATATTGACGTTGGTGTGATAGTGAGAAAACAGAATGGGGGTTTATGTCTAATTAACCCAAACTGTTGCTATTTTAGTTTTTTATTAATTAATTAAGGTGACACGTGCTTAGCTGTGGTTAGGCCAGAAGCCAAACTAAGCATTATGAAAATTGTAGCAAAAATGGACTCGGAAGGAAGGTTGGTAATTAATTTGGTCACAATATACTACTTGGCTGCCAATAGTCCAACGAACATACTACGTACAACTAATTTAAACCATTTGGACCACCCTTACTCCACACCCAAATAGCAAGAAGAAAAACGTTGTCCTTAGGAGTCAACAAAAATGGAGGCAGAGGCTAATTGGTTGGACCTTCCCTATTATATTCTCTTCCTCATTTCAGATAAGTTGCCTCAAATCATCGACTGCGTCCGCTTTGGCGCAGTTTGTCAGTCATGGCGATCATTTTATGTCGACAATATTCGCGAAAACCTGCCCCTAGAACCTCTTGTACTCATGCTTCCTACCAATACCTCCAAAGACGACCGTAGTCTCTACAACCTCTCTCAGAAAAGACCCTACTGCAATTTCCCAGTAGCAGTTCCCCATAATAAGACCTGCGTTGGTTCTAGCCATGGTTGGCTTGCGACTGTTTCAGACAGTTATGAGGTTTGTCTATTAAACACTTTCTTGCCTCCTCCATGTAATGAGATCCAGCTTCCTCCCATAACAGCTTTTCAGGAAACTGAAGGTGGTATTCACAATCTTGGTTATGTACGCAAGATAGTTCTTTCTGCAAACCCATTGTCTGATCCAAATTTTGTAGCTGTGGCAATTCATGGTGAGTCAGGAAAGCTATCCTTCTTCAAACCCGGCGACGTAACTTGGACCCCTTTACATTCATACTCTTGGCTGCGACCTATTTCTGATGTCATATATTACAAAGACAAATTTTATGCACTCCATAACACTGGGAAGGTAGTCGCTATTGATGTGAAGCATCCTTCCTCCACCTCTTTAATTGCCTTCGCACCCAAGGCCACTTGGGGGAAGAACTATCTTGTGGAATCATCTGGGGAGTTGTTGCAAGTTGTCAGGGTAAAAGACTATGAGAAAGTTGACTCCAGAGATTTCTGCTTCACCACTGGATTCAATGTTTTTAAGCTGGATCTCACTGTACATGAGTGGATTGAGGTGAACAGCTTAGGCGACCGAATGTTTTTTCTTGGTGATAACTATTCCTTGTCTCTATCTGTCTCCGAAATGCCTGGATGCAAGCCGAATAGTATCTACTTCACCGACGATAACCGTGAGGTATATTTGGAAAATGGACTTGGACCTCATGACTTCGGTGTTTTTAACTTAGACGGTAGTATTGAACCACTATATCCAAAGGAGTCCAAGACGCTTTCTGTAAGCCCCATCTTTATCCAGCCAACTCTGCGATCATCTTGCAATTGAATCATATTGTCTCTTTCAGTATTCATTGGTATTCCTTTGGCGCTATCGATCAGGAATTAGCTTTTGATGTCGGTACCACGTATGCTTATGATATGTTTAATTAATTTAATAGCTGTGCTTGAAAGTTTGTTAGTCAACTTTCGCTCTTGATCTGCATGTATATATATATATATATATATATATTTTGAGATTGTTAGTGGTGATGTTAGAAGAGTTTAACTAAGAGTTTTAATTTTCTACACATTAGTTCATATATTTATATTTGATTTATTTAGGGGAGATTTTTCTCTCCTAAATAGCATTCTAATACGAGAGATAACTCTTTTCTCTCTCTTAGGTGGTATTATAATGTGAGAGATAGTTTGATTGTATTTCCACTTTGGTTTGATTGTATTTACTATTAGCATGAATTGAAAAAAGTTAACACCCTAAAAAAGAGGTGATTATGTAGTGCCGAATTTGGAGCACTACCAAACCGATTCTATTGGCATCAATTGAAAAAGGTTCAACGACCTTAAAAAATAGGTGATTATTCTTTTAAAAAGACAGTGAAACAACACGTTGCATTAACGTTAGGAGTGAATGACTATTACAGATTAAATATTTTTGAACATTTATAAACTCAACATGGTTTAGATCTTTGTGTGAAGATCTCACTCACAGTGTGTGCTTGCACTGTCCGGCCATCAATAAAGATTATTATTTATTTATTGATGGCTTAGCCAAGAAAACTTGGACGTAGCTTGATGATTAAATAGAACTCTCAATTACTTCATTGATCAATCAAACGTGATCCATTCTCAAAAGTTGAAAGATCCATATACTTGGCGAATTAGTTATAGGCAGTGTTCGGGATTTCGGAATTTTTGGAATTCCGGTAAATCCAAAAACCGAAATCTAGTAAATTTCGACCCTATAGAATTCGGAATTTCAAATTCTTTCGGAATTTCAATTATTTCGACACTATATTTAAAATTTCGATTTTTTGAAAAACCGAAATTCCGAGCAGAATTCCGGAGTTTCGTTCGGAATCACGAACTATGGTTATAGGATAACCTTCCTGAGCTTAAAAAGACAAACTAAAGTAAAATTCAGATCCTATAAAAATGCTAACCCATCTAAATACTGGATATAGAATAAACTAATGTTAAACCATACATAGGGAATTGGGAAGTGAGAAGTATACATCAAGCTGAGTACAGGCGTTTCCAAATATACATCAGGCCCAATTTAGCAAACCGATAATTTGATTGTCCCTCTTCAATTAATACTATGGCCCAAAATATCGCCGATATATCTCGGTAAATTGGTACACCGATATCGATATTTCCGACATATATCCACCGAATATTGAACCCCTTTTTTTTCGAGATATATCGGAATTTCCGATATGAAATTTTATATCGCCAATATAATCGATATTTTCGATATAATCGATATATATCGGTTGACTTTTTGACCATTTTTAAATATAAATCTGATATTTCTCATATATTTCCGATATTATATTTCCGATATATCCGATATTTTAAATAGTTTGGACTGATCACTAAAAAAACCAATATTTCGGATATATCCGATATATTTCGGTTTTTGGATACACCGATATATTAACCGATATCAATATTTTGGGCCTTGATTAAGACAAGTTTTGAAAATTCAAAGACAACCACCAATATTAAATTGCGTGGCAGAAAATGAGAAATGAGAAATGAGAAGGAGAAGACGAAATTGGCTTTATTTAGTCAAAGTGTCAAACACACAAACCTTTTTTTCTCCAAAAGCTTTGTTTAGTCGATCAAACATACACATAGCCTACACGGCTTCCAGCAAACACGTGTTCAACAAAGTCTTTTACTAATTGTGGGCTTTTGAAATTTTAAGTCCAATTAACGAATTTGGGCTACAGTAAGAAAAGTCCAATATATATTATGTCTTTTTTAATACTTCTTTTTTAATATATATATGCCATCAAAATTATAACAAAAAAACTAAAAATAATAAAAAACTTAGAAAAAAAAAACTACTATTATTATTTGGACTATGGATAGTAGCGAGAGATAAAGTGTGAGAGAGTGGGTCAGTGAGTGGTCAATAACTTAGTGGATAATATAATTTTCATATATTTTTTCTACTCATACACCGCTCTGCATTATTTTATTTTATTTTCAAATAATTAATAGTAAAAAAACAATTCCATATAACATCACCCAGACTATATTTTTTAATTAGTAAATTAATTTGCAATTACTCATTAAAACATATATATGGATTCTTACGTATTGCATAACTATTTCATTTGTTTACTTCAAATATTTGAAGAAACAATTCTTTCATTTATTAGTTAGATTGTTTAGTATTTATTTCAAAAGAAAATTAAGTGAAATCTATTACCAATAAAATTTAATTTATTTTTAAAAAGCCCAATGGCATATGTGTGTGTTTATGTATAGTGTACTCATAATATAAACACGAAATTTATTCCAAAACAAATAAAATAAAAAATAGTTTTTTCTTTCCTATATTTTAATATGTATATCGCATGAACTAAAATACTGAAAAGGTTAAAGAGGTGCTGAGGACTATTACTTAATCTATAAACAAACAATAAGTATGAAAGTAAATGCAGAGAGATACAAAATTTAAAGGGGTTCGGTGTTATCTACGTCCACACAAGAGCCGAGTTTCCTTTATAGTAAAGATTGGAGAAATTTTCTATTGCTCTACCAAAATCAATTGTTAGTAGTTGGAGTCCGATTGTTTATTCCCAAGTACAAATCCAAGAGTTCTAAGGACCAAATCCTTGAAGAGTAGCACTAGAAGACATGATCATTGGATTCATTGCCAAGTGAAAAGTGGAACACTTTTGGATTTTTCAGTGCAACAAACTCCTTAGGGCGCTCTTCGCATTTCTACAAATCTGCCATGTCAACCATTAGTTAAGTAGAACTCTTAAAGATAAGGAGAAAAGGAGAAAAACAAAGACAAAAAGCAGAGGGATCAATATGTAATGACTTTTGTGATTAAAACTTTTTACTGATCACTGAATTTCCATTTCTGGTCCAAGGTACCATACATCTCCGAAAACTTAAGAAGGCAATTGCTTCTTAACTGGTAATGCACCTTTGTGTTCCCGCTAATCGCCACCCCTGAAAACCTTGACATGTCTATCACCCAGCCGGGCTTCACATATTCAACTGTTCTTAATGAGCTTGCATTTGCATACAGGTAATTCAAAAGCACGTCTTCGCAGTTAAAGTACTTGTCCACCATCTCCCTACCTGCTTTTGCTTCCTCCCTCCAGTACCTTTCAAATGCCATTGTACTATCAATGAAAGCAGCCCCAGTCAGCATCATGTTATACCCCTTATTGCTTCGGGCATACCTCTCATTCCTGTAACTCAATGGGCTCCCTTGAACGAGACGTGGATAGTAGCCAACTATTCTTTCCGGGTGTTCTCTCCATGCCCTGAAACCGCGCTCAATATCATGGCACGACATCATTATGTCGTCATCAAGCTCAAGAACAGCCCGAGTCTTTATCAAAGGATCCACCTTGAATCGATTATTTAGAGAATTCTGATTCTCTACTCTAATCCTAACTGGCACAGCTGAGTCCAAGTCATCTAGTTCTGGAGGCTCTCCTTTGTTCCAAACTATAACAATCTCCTTCACCGACGAGCACCTGGAGTAATGCTTCACATACATTTTCAGATTCCAGAGCCTTGCTTCATATGTCATTGTAAGTAATGTGAACTGAGAATATTGACCCTTCCACAAGTAAGCTTCCTCTGCACCATTTCCCCCATACATAAACTTAACACCAGTGCACAGTAGTGCCAAACATATTAAAACTGTTGAGGTTAGAACCACTCTTCCAGCTCGAATGTTGAACTTCATCCAGCCTCTTAATAACGAGCATGTTCTGCTCAAACGTGTGCAGAACAACCTTAGCTTAGAACACAACAAACTTGAGTGCTCCCATGTCAAGAATGCATCACTCCTCTTTCCTGAATCCTTTTGACACCAACTCAGAGGTAATATGCATTTAATAGCTCCTAGTAACACTCCCACTAGTATAATTAGTGCAACCATAACAGAAAATGCAGCAGAGCCTAAAATGCATCTTTGCACGTAATTGCCTGCAAGAATCCGATCTCCATCCATCACTCCAATCCACTCAGTGGAGCTTAGTTGCTTCACGTCCAGATGATGGTAACGTGCGCCATTCCAAGCATTTCGACCTTTCCCAGACTCCTCTATGTCTAGTGGGACTTCAACCTCTTTATATTTGTCCTTAGTAAGAACCTCCACCTTAAAAGCATGCAATCTTCGCCCGTATGGCTCTCCAGAGTCTTGGGCTATACGGTACATGCTTCCATTGTAGACAAATGTCCTGCCTCCTGTCCGCAGGCGGAAACTATTATTACTGTTATAATTTGTTCTCTTCTCATGTAGTCTCCAAGGACCAAGTGGCGAGCTACTAAACCAGATCCCAACTTGACCATTGTTAGTGCCAGAACTTTTCTGGTCAGAGCCAAAGAGCCAATATATATTGTCATAGTTGATGATAAAGGAATCTACGAGGGGTTGCTTCATGATAACCTTCTCTAATACCCATTGCATGGGGAATTCAAGCGCCCTATATACACAAAGTTCCCCTTTCTGACTGCTCTCTGGCATCAGGTATATCTGTCAAGGAGAAACAAAGATACTTTGAGGTAATTAAGAATGGGTGAACTAGTGTTACCCCATACTAGATGAGCCAATTAGGATTTCCCCCCACTAGATAGAAAATTAGAGTCTCCCCCTAAACACACGGCCAATTTGGTTTGACTATTAATTTTCAAGTCGAACAACTGAAAATGACTTAAATACTCCCACCTAATTAAAATTGAATATTTTCTTTTTGAAAATAATAAGGGTATTTGTGTAATTTTCAATTATTTGACTTGAAAATTAACAGTCAACCCAAAACCCAAGTTGACTGTGTGTTTAGGGAGAAGACCCTAATTTTCTATCTAGTGGGGGGGAAATCTTAATTGGCTCATCTAGTGGAAGGTAATACTAGTTAATCCATTAAAAATTTAGAGTTAAACAACTTTAAGTACCAAAGTGAAAAGGTGACCCTCTAGAAGAGTTTGTCTTACTTGGTTATTGTAGCTGAAAACATATGGATTAGAGAGATGCCAATCCTCATCCAAAGCTATTCCTAGATGCAGCCATGTTGCACCCTTATCAATACTTTTTGCAACACCAATGTCACCTTGCAAAGTGACAGAGTTCTTGGTTTCATAAAACAAATATAGTGCATCCTCCTGAATGAGAGTTTCAGTTTCAGTTTAAAATTAATCACATGGATAAATGCAATTTAAAAATTGTTAATTCTGTTACTAACAAATTATATTAACTTAATATAAGAAAATTAACATACAAAGACACAATCTATGACATACAAAATGTGTTTTATTGTGTTTTATTGGATAATGTTCCTTAAGCATTTAAACAAGTATTCCGAGTCTGTGCTAGTCCTCCACTCCGATCCTATATGTCAGCAAAACTGATTATCATTTAGCAAAGTCGAAACCTTCTTCATGTATCACACATGATATATGATCCCAAGTGGGCCGGGCGTCTTGATGCTAATTGAAAATGATAGCCTCACTAAAAAAAACCTTCTTATTTAGTAGGGCCAATTCTTAGAAGATTATTCAAATAGCTTAAACAGGGGATTGACATTCATTGCCATCCTGCTATACGACAGGCCCTATATATAATTTTTAGATGCAGAACTCATGCCAATAAGGCTAAGTCTAATGGTGCGCTATCCCACCAAATATGATGAAAATTGTGATCGAATGGTGCGTCAAAACACTAACCCGTCAACCCTATCACTATTAATTTACCTACATAGCGGAATGACTATGCTCTACACGCCACTGACAATGGCGGGTAGAAAATAAAGCCTAACATAATTGATTTTCAAGAATCTAATTTAGCCAAATTTACTGTTCTATCCGTGAGGAAGAGATAGAGAGTGAGGTAAAAGAGGGGCAAAATGGGGAGTTGAGAATTTAATTTAGTCAAAAAGTGTCAATTTCCCTACACGCCTTTGTTGATGGCGGCTAGGGCGGTTGTCAAATTTAAAGTTTTCTCTACACGGCGCCTAGATCAGTGGCGGGTGGGAGAAATACCATTGGGTCGAAAAACGCGAACCCACTAACTGTAATACTGTAACCACTATTCTATTGTTCTATTGTGATTTGGTGTTTTTGGGTACCAAACCATTGGAGTCAGCCCAAGTGGGATGTGACATACAGCAAAAGAAAATCAGATATGTTCTGATTGTTCTCAATGGCATATATCATATTATCATCAACCATCATACTCAATAGCACTTGCAGTGTAAAAGAAAAAAATAGTTCATTCATAAATTATAATTATTAAAATGAAATTATATGATAATGAACAGTACCACCAATAACTTGTTTTTCAATCATATTAGAAATTTAAAGCTGAAAAGCAGTTTAAATTTATCCAATAAGCCACTTAAAGTAAGCATGATCTAATAACTGAAAATAAAAAAACCGTCAAATCTGAATAAACACACCTTAACATATAGAAAAGGATTAGCAACAAAGTTGCTTGGGAAGCCGGCATCAGAAACTGTAGCACAAGTGATGACAGGGTTTGCAACAGGCCATGCTGCATTCTCACTCTTCCACACATTCTTCTGTCAGAAGGACCATAGTCAAATGATCAGTCAAATTTAAGTCATAAGAACAACAAGAGACACACACAAAATGACAGCCAATAGGCTTTCAGAGTAATAATTCAAATAATAACCAAAAGAAGAAGTAGAAGTAGAACACGTACAGATTCAATGGGTTTCAATGTAAATGGTGAATCACCATAAAAAACACCAATAGACCATGATCCTTCATTGTCTTCTTTACAACCAAGTGAAGAGACAGGCCTAAGTTCATAATGAGAAAATGATAACCAAGCATAAAGAGTGGAAATGGAAATAAGTATTAAGAAAGAGGAAATAAAGAAGAGAGGAGTGGCAGAAAGAAAACAATGTGCTCTTCTCCATCTAAACCAACACTTGAAACAGGAAGTCATGTTACAAAAACTACTACTACTACCCATGAACACATGAACTCTGAAGAAGGAAAGACAGTTTTGACAAAAAGTTCTCAGAAACCAAGAGCATCTTCATTGTAGATATCGAAGAGGCGGTGTTGTTGTGTTGTGAACATTTGATATTTATAAGCACAACGTTCTGAAGTTTGTTGCATGTGTATTTAGTGAGACCGGCTGAATAGTGCTTTTTTTAGTATTAGGTAGTTTAAAGTTTAAACATGAATTCTGTCTTAAACAAAAGTTTGAGTATTCTTTTCATTAATTAAAATAACAAAAAATAAGCGGAAAAGAGATGGATCGACGAATACAAAGAATATGCATTTGTAATAACTATTATTCATACGTGATCACTACTGTGTATGTAACGACTAATTTTTTGATTAGTTAAATCAGATCGAAGGGTATGTTAGATCACGGATCATTTTCCTGTAAGGATGTAAATAGTGTACAAGAAGATATGTATCATCAGTTCTATATATCATCATTAGACAATGAAGTGGAAATTGTCTGCTAGAAAAGGAATGCTTGTAGTGAGCATCAAGTTATCCGCTAGGAAAGAGAATAAGAACTTGTCAGGAATGTTTCCAATTGTGGTCTTATGTTACTGATCTTTTCTTTGGGAGTGCGCCATCACTCAGACGGTCAGACCCTATTGTCTTTGTGAAAAATCATCACCAGGACGATGCAAGCGTACAGTATTCCCATGCAACTTATACAATAAAACTATGAAAGATCACTTCAAATTGCAAACTACTAGCTCTGCAGTGGCAAGAACCAGTTTTCACCTACTGCATTGGATAAACCATTAACAAATCATCTAAAAGCTCAATAAATAAAAAAACAGAGACCTCAATAAACCAAGTACAATTAGCAAAGAATGAATCAGTTGTAAAAGAAATGTAGAGATCCAAAAAATGTAAGTGTTACATACGCCCCTCAAAAGAAACCAAGGCCCAGAGGAACTTGTACAACAAACCTCACAATCAAAATGTTGGACATACTGAAAAGGAGGCGAACAACAGTTCTAAGGATACGCAACGAGAGCAGAGAGATTCTTCTGCAATCTGAAGTTCATACTGGTTTGATTCAGCCCATCCAATTTGTGCATAGGACTTAAGTCATCCGCTAATCAATCACACCACTATACTGATCTTCAATCAAAAGGGTGAATTCGTTTTTGAATCAGATGAAAGCAAAATGTAACAGTGTTGCCCTGACAAAAGTGAAGTGCCAGAAGGGTAGACTACCGAGACGAGCTAACGCCTGTTGCCTTAGCGGGTCTAGTACTAGGTTGCTGTGGATTTTTCATTGGCATTTTTAAAGCACCATCAATAGCGATATTGCCCATGCACATTTCCATAGCCTCTCTTTCGACTTTCTCCCTTTTCTTTATTTCCTCTCTCTGATCTTTCTCCCTCTTCTCAAACGCCTCACTCTCATCTTTCTCCTTCTTAATAGTTTCTCTCTGATCTTTTTCCCTCTTCTCAAAAGCCTGATTCTCATCTTTCTCCTTCTTAATAGCCTCTCTCTGATCTTTTTTCCTCTGCTCAAAAGCCTGACTCTCATCTTTCTCCTCCTTAATAGCCTCTCTCTGAGTTTTCTCCCTCTTCTCAAAAGCCACCCCTTCATCTTTCTCCTTCTTAATAGCCTCTCTCTCATCTTTGTCCCTCTTGTCAAAACCCTCTATCTCATCTTTGTCCCTCTTTTCCATAGCCTCTCTTTCAACTTTCTCCCTCTTCTCAATTGCCTCTCTCTGATCTCTTTCCAAGTTCTCATAAGCCTTTTTCTCATCATTCTCCCTCTCCTCAAAAGTCTCACTTTCATCTTTCTCACTATCCCCATTAGTGTGTCTCTCACCTTTCTCTTCAGGAATATGCCCATCTGTAGGCTGTGTTTGAAATGAAGCCAGAGAAGGCGCTACTAGACGAGGACGAGCACTAATCCATGGATGGAGAAGACATTGGGCTGCAGTTGGCCGTTTCTCAGGGACAAAATCTAATATAGGGACCAGAAAGTCGGCCATGTCGTTTGCATCTTGCTCACTGAATTCATACTTTTCCATAAGTACCTTATTAAGGGGCCAAAAACGCAACCGTCGGATGTGCCTTAAATCACCATATCTGTTGAAGAAATCCCGCGAGTAGCGGCCACCAAGTGCAATCTGGATATATTTAGACAAGTTGAATATAGAGTATAAGTATGAATCATAAAAAGAAACTTCAATACTAATATTGGAAACACACAGGTTTACCTAATTAGCTGACTCACCTTGCGTGGCATCATTCCAAGAAGCTCCATCATCAGAGCCAAATGGTCCTGTGAATAAAGAAATAACAACAGTAATCAACTTTGAAGCGTGTAGGAAACTTGAATCACAACATAAACTTGGGCTACTCTGTTTAAGAGTTAAAATGCACTTATAGCACATGGGATTTGGATGGCTTGGACATCAATAGAAATAGCCTTTCAAGGGCTATGGTTGAGAGACAATTGAATAGCCATTTGTAAGAGAAACAGAGAAATCAAGGACAGAGGATTGAAGAAAGACGAAAGTAAAGATCAGGAGAAAGGTTAACTTTGTCTTGCACCATATCCCACAATGTATTTACTATAATAAATTTCAACAAAATGAATCTTACAGTCTTACCTAGTTCATAACGGTTCAATTACCAGATTTTAAATAGAAGAACATATAATGATCCAACGAAATACATCACTTGCCCAGACTCTAAAATAAATGTGCGCGGGTGGGGGGAACGGAGTGAAGGAAATAATCTGGTTGGGAAGGAGCAAAATCTTCCACAAGTTATGTGGGCACCAAACAGCTATAAAATATGGTTCTTTACATGGCCTAAGCTTCTGACTATTGATTTTTCCCCGCTTCATACTCATTAAAATATCAATCTCATATAAGGACTTCTTCACACAACTGCATAACCACCGGCTGAAAATTTTTCATTTTTTTCCCAGGTAAGTTTTATATGCATCCCTGAATCCCATAAGAAAACTTCTTCAAATTTCTCTATCCTCTGGGACACATTGTCCCCAGATCATTTTCAAAGCTACTTTTCATCCTGCATTCATTCATATCTCATCCTTCCTTTATATTCTTTTTCTTCTTTCTCTTTCTTTCTTTGGGCTAGAAATTTCTATATATATATGTGTGTGTGTGTGAAGATCCAAAAGAAAGCAAAAATAGGAAGAATTTTTTTATACTTTTATGTATCTCAGTTTTGTCCTCAGAAGGAACTTTATCATTAGGAAATTGAAAATTTACAAACTAGCCACTTTTAGATGATATTTATCACTTACAACCCTTGGGTATTTGGATGTCTTAAACTTTGGAGCATCCAACTCAAAACTAACTGGCAATGAATAGAGAGGGACAAGAACTTTTATACTATACTGCAAGGCTTTAAACATCCCATGTGGGACTATACAAAACATCTCAACCGGAAGATTGACAGGTACAAGAGCCTAAAAAAGAGAGAGTAAAAGTCTACCCAAAGTCTCCTTTGGATTGTGCCTGAAAATCCTTACTAAGGATAACCTCAGAGATACAAATTGTTTTCAATTTTGCGCCAGGTTAGGTTAGGTTTCCCCATTCTCCATCATTTTTAGACTTGGCATATACATTATCTCTCGGCTTGAGCTAGGCATGCCAAGTTTCCTTTAAGACTCAATCGACTCCATGGTGAAGAAGAAACTTTGGAGTATGATCTCCTTTTCATCCTATTGAGCATTTGCTGGTGAAGAATCAGAAGCGCTTTGCAAGTGAGGTACGTAATTAGTGGAAAATTATGTTAGACATCAACTTCTATCTTCTTCTCCAAATAATACCCGATTCCTAATTCAATCAGAATGCAAACCCAAAAGATCAAACTAAACAAAATAATTTTTTTTATAAGTTATGTGAAGATATTCACTCAAAGAGAGTAGGTTGAGATAATCTACGAGCACAGGAAGATAGGAAAAAAACAAAATTTCAAGAACATCATCAAAGACTAAAACCCTAACAAACCCGCATCAAGGATCTCTGTACATGATATCCTTCCACCTCGCAACAAAAGACTTAAAACAAATGCTTCTAATATCCACAGACACTTAACCCCAATAGCAAAGAAGGCCTCTCATGGTCAGGATGACCTTCTAGATATCCATAGCTCTACCCTCACATAATTGCAAATGGAACCATATTTCATATACGTTGGATGAAAATGAATTTGGATGCTATTGATTAAAGAGATCTACCACCCGATCAGGACCAAACCAAAGTAACTCAGATACCTCTTGAAAATACGACCAAATGTGCCAAGAGAAGGGACATCACAAGATTAAATGATTGACCATAAACTCTAAACAGTAGCACAGAAAAGACAATGATCCAAGGTTTGACCCCTAAAATTTCTTTTCCCGAAATTATCAACCATAAGAATCTGCTCCAAAGAAGCACACCATGCAAAGAAACAATTCTAGAAGGAAGCTTGGAACTCCAGATTCTAGATGCTGGAAAACCATGAAAAGATACAGCACCACTAAAGGGCGGGAAGCCGGAAACCAAGAACGGAGAGTAACATATAATGAACTGATAGAGAAGTTATCATTCTTACTAGGGTGCCATATCAACGAATCAGGATCCTATCAGGTTCCAACTTACAGTGTCAACACTTGCCATAAGGGAGGCTAAACCATCGATGTCCCAATCATTAAAAGCATGGTGAATGCCAAGATTCCACGAAATACCACCACTAGCTCTAATCATGCATTTGCTGATTGTATAACCTTTGAGCTCAGTCATGTTGAATATAGTTGTATACTCCTCCCTAAGAGGTCTACCCTGTAACCAAGGATCTTCCCAAAAAGAATAAGACACCCAAACCCAGATTATACATTATATCTCTCTTAAAGCTTGGAAGGACCTTTATAATACCCTTCCAAACCCCACAACCAAACAAGGCCACTCTCCAAACTAACTACATTGAATCAGGTAAAATGGCACTTGAAGCCAAAACTTGCATCAAACTTTCTAAATTATGAGCAATGATAGCTCGGTAACTGACTATCTTGTTTCAGACTCATGGAATCAATGAAGCACAAAATTCCCAGAACCACAACCTTAATTTCTAAATAGAGTTCAGAACGAAGATACCCTATTGCAGTTTTTCAACAATTAAAGAATATTCAAGTTTTTTTTTAAGACTTCTAGCTGATGAGGATTTTAGACAAAAGTACTGGATTTGATACCTGCAATCAAGAACACATGGAAGAAAGCAATGAACTAAGAGATTGTGTGCAGATTTCACTTACCTGCTGAAATCCTTTAAAACACCCTGAAAGAAGCTCAGATGAAGCCCTGTCGCTGCTGTTTTGATGGCTATTGAAGAATACGGGGACGTACAGAAGGGGAAGGAAGGGCAAGAGACGCAGACTGAGGAGAACAGAAGAACAGGGGAGAGGTGGAATGAGGAGATGCGCTGAACATGGTAGACGCAAGAATGACAAAGCCGGGCAGACAGCTTAATTTTGAAACCTTACCCCCTCCCCCCACCGCTTACATGCTTCGCTCATTCAGAAAGCTAGGTTCGTTTCTTGAGATTTAGAGGGTAAAGTGAAAGGTTGAAGGTTTACGAAGATAATAGATTCAGATATCTTGAAGCTGGTCAAAAAAATTGGTGGTATCTCTTGGATTTTAGGTAAATAGAAATTAAATAATTTCGAGATACAGAACCATGACATTAAGTCAATGAATTGGAGATTTAAATCATGAGAACTGTGACTATAGATGTACACAACACTGCAGTTTGAACCAAAACAAACAAGTATTCAGGTCAACCCACCGTCACTGAGTCAGAATTTCCTCAACAATATATAAGCTTCTCTTTAACTAACTGTGTCTGCATATCCAGATGACTAGATGCACATAAAAACACATGTAAATGCCTGCCAGCTAGGAAGTCTGCAACCTGTCCTTCAACGATTGAAGGACCTAATAACAGGCTTCATTAATAAAGCTTGCCGCAAGATCAACAAGCTACAAGCAGTGCCAGTGCAATGCTTTTACCATTTTATGTTCACAAAGTTCAACTTATTCTCCACAAAGAAAATCGGTGGAGCACAGGAACTTAAGGTGGTTTCATGTAAAAACGTGAATGAAAACAACAAAAAAATAGACATTGCAGGATGCAAAAAAATATATATACATCTATATTCAACAATAAGGTACTCCCCAAAAAAGAATGCAGAAAAGAATATTCAAGTAGGAGGAACTGCACTAATGTGAACTTCAGGCTATGCATGGTAGTAAACCAAACCTGGTAAGTAGTTTCTGATAAAAGTATACGATAGAATAGTATTTCGGGACTTGCTTTTTGTCTTAGTAGGTAGTCCCACTGATGCAGGAAATCTTGATAATAGTTGTTTAAAAATTAGCTTCGCTATTTTCTTATTTAGTTTATCAAGTGAGCTTAGGAACTGTCTATTTTCTGTTTAAGTTGATTAGTTTCTAGTTTGTAGTCCTATTTTAAATAGAATTGCTTCTATTTTCATTCTTAGTATTTCACAAGAGTCTAGAGGTTTTGTTTTGAGTCATATTAGAATTAGAAAGCTACTTTTAATGTTGTACCTAGCTTAGAAACATGTTTATAGTGATTTTAGCATGTCTCTTGATTAAATTATTATAGGAGTTGGAGCTCCACGTACAAAAATCATAATAATTCATCAATTAATTCAATCAACACTTTTCAAGTTTAGTTATTCTTATTCTACTTCTTGATTTTCAAAGTTCCATTGAACTATTCATACGCTTCCGCAACATTACCCACTACCAAATTCCTTATTTTCCTATCAAAGATGATGCAAACTCAATCAAGACTTTGCTGCCACTCCCCAAACATAAAAATTAAATAAATTTTTCCATGTCTTCCGTTTAAAATTACACCAGAAATGACCATCCTCAACCATCCGAAGTCTAATAGTTACCACTACAAGACATGTTACGACCGAGTTAGAACACGCTCAACATTCCTAGACTCTCTGGATAAGCTTGAACTCCATTGCTCTGAAATGCAACTATGGAGTCGATGTTAACACGAGACAATTCACAATTTGACTGTACACTATCAAAAAGATCTTTCTTGAGGAATGGAGAAATTTAGATCTTACTGGTGACCAGGAAGCCCAGAATAATCTTGAAAAATCAGGACACAATGAGGATATGGCAACAAATTTTGTTTGCAATAAAAGAAAATTAGAAACTTTTAACTCGTGTTCTTCAAAATTTTAACTCGTTTATAAAATAACAAGGTCAGAAAAAATGTAATAAACCAAACATCCACTACGTCCATATTTAATAAAATTACGATGACATCCTAATTGTGTAGCTCGCTACAAAAGACACAAATTTTAAATCTCACAAAGTCACAAGTTGTAACAAAATTAACAAAGGTCTCCCCAATTATCTATGTACTATAAACCTACCGTTTTGCTTTTCATCTATAGTCTACCTTCCTCTTCTTTTATTTCCTATGCTCAATTTCAGATTTGAGAATGCAGAGTTGGAAACCTTTTAAGTTGTAGAATAGGGTATGGTATTGTGCATTAACACTACTGCACGTATTTGTAAATTTCTTCTATTGTGCATACATACTTGAAATTGAGTATCAAAAAAGTGCCTTGACACTTGACAGTATACTAGAAGTGCCTATAAGTGTCCCCGTTAGTGTCCAGGCAAAAAGAATTAAGACACTTATTTCGATGTGTCCGAAACTGTCCTAGTTTCCTCATATCAACACGGTAACAACATCATTTTTGGAGTATCCACGGTTGTAGAATAATACCATGCACAGAACATACGAAAAAGGAAACCCAAAACAACTAAAGTAACTAATCTGGGAAAGTTGTCCAAACTTTGAAAACATATGAAGTAACGAAAGTACACTGTACAGTATCTAGAGTAAGAGCAATGCAATCATACCTCATCCCTATCAAAGTTATCGCCACTGTGAGGATCAAAGAGAACATCACCAGTTGCCAGCTCAAAACAAATGCAGGCAAAGGACCACAGATCAGCAGAAGTAGAGTATTTTGATCCAAGAAGAACTTCTGGACATCTGTACTGCCTCGTCTGTATATCGCTTGTGAACTGTTTGTATGTCCAGCAGGCATTACCAAAATCAACCAATTTGCACTTAAGATCAACAGATTGCAACAACTTCTTCCTAGTAGAGCGGTTTCCTCTCCTAGGAGCTTCATCTTCTTGATGAGCATCTTTAACTCCATCAGAGTTAGAAGTATTGCCGTCACGAAAAGGAGCCTGTGGCTGGTTTTTAACATCAACTTCTTTTGATTTAGAATCACTGTTTAACTCAATTATCCCAGGTGTTTTCTGTTCTAAATCAGTGTCCTCAGAAGCTTCCTTCTCCGCACAACCCTGAGCTGCTCGTTTTGCCTTTCTACGAATTTTCTTCTTATGACTTTTTGTATTATCTCCATTCGAAATCTTCCTAGGGCTCCCACACTCAAACAAAGATTTATCCCTACCGCTTGGAAGAATAAGAGGAATGCCCGATTTTATTGCATCCTTACAAGGATCAATTGTAGACAAAAGCAAAATGTTCTCCGGCTTTAAATCCGTATGTATAATGCTAAGCTGACGATGCAAGTAATCCAACCCAACTAAAACATGATAACAAATTTCTTTCACCATATGAAGAGGCATTCCCCGATAATCACTATACTTTATAAGTGTCAACAAATTATCACCAAGGTACTCAAAAACCATACACACATGTTGCCCATTTGGCCCAGTGTGTTTAAAATGATCTAAAAGCTTCACTACACACATTTTATCATCTATATCACTATCCGCAATCTGTTTAAGTATCGTTATCTCATCCATCGCCGCCTCCGTATAATGTTGTGCACTCTTTTGTACTTTCAATGCTACATACCTCTATAAAAAAAGCACATTACTCAAAACTAGTACAGACAAAATTTTAACAAATGCACAAAGGAAATAAAAAGAAAAATGACTTACAGAGTTGTGAGTATCCCAAGTAAGCCAAACAGTAGAAAAATGGCCCCAGCCAAGTTTACTCTGAACAACATAACGACCAGCTTTGAAAGTGTCGCCAACTCGAACAGCATGGTAACCACCACGTCTATAATCTTCAGTTCCTTCATCTTCTGATGTGAAATCACTACTACTATCTGTTTGAGGATCTTCTCTGTTATTTTCATCCATTGGCAAAAAAAAAAAACAAGTCAATAGAGAGATTGGTTGGGTTTTTTTGGGAAAATGAGAAAAGGGGAATGGGTAGTTTTGGAAAAGATGAAAACTTTGTTAAGGATGTTTTTGTGGAGAAGGATTGGTTGTTTGGGAAAATGAAGGAAGAGTGAAGAAATGGAGACAGCTTAATAAGTTTTAGTTTATTTTAGTTGAGCTGTTAAAATAGAAGATGAATTGGATTGAGTTTTGAGACATTGGCTAATTTTTTATTTTTAAGGGGACTTGTATGATTGGGTCCCACTTTGCTTTGAGAAATTGTTGAGTAGGTTAGAGTTGTCATTTTCTTTGATTTGATTATTTGAGTAATTTTTAATCAGGGTTTGGAGTAGGGTCATTGATTGAATTATTTTGTGTTAGGTTTTAATGGGGATGTTCAAGTCCAAAGACTAATTCCTGATTTCTTGGTAGGATTTTTTAATGAATACCACCATCTTATAATTTCTTGTTTTATTTGGTACTAGTTGATGGAGTGCCATTTGCATATATGGCTATCAACAGTTGAACACTACTTTGAATTTGTTATTTGCAGCAATAATGGAACTCCAAATTTTAATGATAATACAAACATCCCTCAAAATACAGTTGAGGACTTGAGGTGCCTGGAATAAATGCAACCTGGTACATGAATTTGCAATTGTACGCAAATGAGATATACTATCGACCATCGAGTATCGACTCTCTGAAGCTGCTACTGCGCTTACACTCTAAGTACTCTACTGATCATCATAAGCACCTGCAGCGGGTCATCTCATACCACAAAACCACGACAACAGTGGATAATTGTATTAACCTCTGAGCATCAATATCTACTATTAAGAATTTAAATGGCACAAACATTGGGAAAGCTAAATCTGCTGAGTGACATAGTTTGTTCCAAATTATAGCAGACTGCAACAGATTTCCTTCCAGTTTGAAGAGCCCCAAGGGACTAGACTTTCTTTCACTCTTTGCAAATAAATGATTAACAATTATCTCTCCAGGTAATAAGGACCACAGTTGGTTGGTTATGAACTAATGATGGGATACAACAACGCTCCCTTTAAGTAAACCAACTCACAGTCTTCTTATGAAAAATAACTGCACAATGATTGCTGTCCAGGATAGGCAAGAATAAACATCATTCCAAAAGGGAAAACTTGAATTTAAAGCTCACTATCTTCAAAAGTTCAAAGAGGGGCCGAATTTCCAATAGGTTCACCTGCTTCCACACTCTTTATTTCTTCTGTGCTAAGTCATCAACTAACAGGACCACTGCAATGAGATCAATCCAACCTTTAGGGCTGATACATCTCAACATTCTTTTTTCAATAACTAGATACATCTCAACATTAGATGTTTAAAACTCACATAATACATGAATGCATTAATAAATACAAAACAACACTTCTGCAGCTGCTGATCACAACCAAACTTCCACTGAAATCAACTAAAGATATAAACAAGAGGTAAACGATGATGACATTTTAATTAATCTACAACACCCATGTTACAACTGTGTAATTCATTAGTGTGATCAATGAATTAAGAATCCCTCATGGCTGTCACTGCAGAGGATATAACGACATCAAATGAGGCAAAAGTAAGTCATAGTTCACACAGTTAGAGCCTCTTAACTACATATATGTACTCTTTTGATAGAGTGAAGTTACAAAAGTTCGAAACTGTTACAAGATTCAGCCACTGCAAAGAATTCACATTACACTTGACTTGAAAATTGGAAAAAAATTCACAGGCCTGCCTCAATGACGATGAAACAACATAACCGCACTACAAGCTAAATAAACGCTTCAATTGCCTAACATGGTTGTAATAAGCAAGTATTGCCTTTAATGAAAGAAGCCTAGTGGAAAGAGAGGGGAGGCAACAAAAGGTCCGGCAGTAGGTTAATGCAAATATTTAAAGTGCCTCCTTCAGCTGGAAACCTCGAGCTAGGGCCCTGGCCCTATCATATTCATTAAGCTCAACTAGCATCTTCTTCAACCGACGAGCAAGCCCACTCGTCTCACTCTCACTCACACCTGACATATGCTTCTTCTCTAGTGTCTTTCCAAGCGTTAACACGTAATCCACTAAAGCTTGCAATTTTTGGCTGAAACAAAAAATTTGAACCCCATCAGCACTCAGAACTCACAAGAACAGAACTTATATTAGTATTTTTTTCAATTAACCTGTCATCTACAAATTTGACGTAGCGGAAGCGATATTAAAAGTTCATTGGAACATAAAAGAAATAAATTGAAACATAAGTTTATTGATAATATTGAAGAGTTGATTCCAATTTTCGCCCATGAAGCTCTTTATATAGATAACTCTATCAAATCATCTTAAAAACCTAATAAAAAAACTAAGAAACAATTTCCTAATCTATCTATATCATAATAGTAACCTTCTAAGACTACTAGAACTCACAAACTAAACTTCTAGACACTTCTAAATTAGGCTTAAAGAATAAAAACGAAAATAACTTGTGTTTAGAATATTTGGATTTACTAAAAACAATTAGATAATAAACATAGGCTCTATGTTCTACATCAAACCTATTGTTCATATAAAAATGTAATCTTAGACAGCAAACAGGAGTCAAATCCTCCAGATAAAAACTTGATAAGATCATAAGAGTCTAAGTTGTCCAAATGGAAACAAAAGGAAAAGGAGACAAAAAAAAAATGAAAAAAAAAAATTGCAAAAATAAAGCCAAATGAAGTATAACAAGAAACAAAAGGAATAAAGAGAACGTCCCCTAAAATAAATCCCGAGATTTTTATTACTATTTCTTTTCTTTTTGGGTCGATAAAAGGTAATGATATTCCAATAACAAGAGTACAAAGTTACGGCCAAATCCACCTTAAGAAGGAGTTAACGGATAAATATACCACCACAAGCCTTACAAAGATGCTAACTACATAACAGCAATAACATCCCAATACGATATGAAGTAAGGATGTCTCAGATCCCTAAGAGATGTGACACTCCCATACCACTACTACAAGGTCTCTTTGATTTCCACCAAGATAGTATGCACTTACTTGTCGTTTTCTTCAAAAATCCACCTATTAAACTCCTTCCACAACACAACGCAGTTCCCTTCGAAAGATGATCCGCTATCCATTTTGCTCTTATAGATACTGGATAGACAATGACAACCCTACCCAACGGGCACCCATTATGTTATTCTGAAGGCTTGTTAAAAGAAGAGAAGAAGAGACCCCAAATTCTCTAATAAACCGCCGAGCAAAGAACAATAACACGGTCCAGATCTTAACCTACCATATTGCAAAAAGAGCAATCACTACCCAACCACTCCTTTCAAAATGAGTTTATGAATGGTTTGAATTGGTCGAAGTGAAGCCATCCATGAAAAGAATGCAACTATATAAGGAATCGAAGGAATCTATTATATATACTTTCTTCTAAAGAAAGTCTAATTTTATATAGGTTACATGGACACGCCATATTTTAAAAAAAAATTGTGTCGGATACGTATCCACGTGTCCGTGTTGGACACATATCGCATGTAATTTACCTCGAATTTTGATATTTTGCCGTGTCTGACAATTCGTAACCGTGTCTGATACGGCGTGTCAATGTAACCTAGAATTTTATATTACCTTTTATTCATTATTACAAGTAACATATCGTTATGAAAAAGATAAATGCTACAAGCACTCAAAGATAGATTTTTCTTAGCGAGACTCTAAGACTCAAATCAACCTAGGACCTTCAAAAGAAAGATTACATTTAAAACGTCCTAATTACAAAAGTATGATATAATCTTATTATCTTGTAGTACCTCTTGAGCTCTTTAAACTAGGAAGTTTGATATTACCTCATTAACTTGTAGGACCTTTCGAGCACTTTCTTATCCGACATCCACTCCCTCACATCCTACTCAATAAAAAAAAATTGTTCTTGCTCGATTCATGATAAAAGATCGGTAAAAGTATTCACTTATCAATCACTAAACCTTCTTCTTGAGGTACCTCCCATACCAATCCGCTATCACCTCTTATAACAAAATCCAAAAATGTAGCACTCTTGTTACAAGCTATATCATAGATGGCTGCAAAATGTATTACCAAAAAGAAACAAAACTCCCATCACCCGGGCTAAATATTATGCACTAAATGTATTTCTCCCACATGTTAACGACCCCCCTTAAGCGGCACTTCAAGTCTCCATATAATTTCACCTAGCTTTTTATCATCCTAGCGTCGAGCTATTTTACCACAGAACCTCCCAAGGTTTAGCCAGAGCATTTATAGCACGACCCTCCCGCAAACCAATACCTAAAAAATTTCGTTCATGGACAACAAACCATTGCACCCAAGACCCCATTCCTCCTGTTAAACCGAAGCTTATCCCCCTAACGATATAGATTTTCCTCTTCTCGTCATGACCACCCCAAACAAACCTCCTAAAACACCATCTCCAGTTGCTCCATCTCCACAAGAGTGATGGGAATAAAAGATGACAATTCTATTCATAAGCCACTTAACATAAGAGGAATTACACCTTGCAGATGCAAGAAAAAGGAATTTCCCCTAGCTGAAAGAAAACTCAGAGTTGACAGTGCAGGCGCTACCTAGGCGTTGGAGGTGAGCCTAGGGCAAGGTGATGGGCCTACACGGACTTAGGCAAGAGCCTAGGAGGCCTTCGGTGCGAGGCGCTTGTGAGACTTCAACTGCATAAACAGAATCCCCTATACATGAGGCATATTATGCTCCCTGAATGCAAAATCACAATGACTCCAATGTATACTCTCATATGCTCAAACAGAAACCTCTTGTAAGAGGAGGAGGAGAAGAAGAAGAAGAAGGCGGCCGCAATCCAGCTCATTGTTGAATGGCCAGGACTCCAATAAAGAAGAAAGAAAAACCTCCATTGAAAAAATATATATATATATACGCAAACTTGCCATTGAGTAAAGGTGTTTTCTCTCTTAATAATTGCAAAGTGAAAATTCACTATGTACATGTACAAAATAACAAAAACACTAAATAAAATAATCAAATTAACAGTCACTGAAGCTTCACTTGTCATTGAAGCTAAACACTAGCTAAAACTAAACAATGAAAATTAACAGTCAACTGAGGTTATCAATAAAGAAAATAGTAACAAAAAAATGAAAAATGTAACATTTAAAAAAATCATCAACAACTAAATAGGTGGTCAAGGGATTCAAAGCATCAGAACTTGAAATTAGAAAGTCTTGAACGGAGAAGAAGCAAGTCAAAGCAAGCAAGATGATGGATTCAAGCATTATTCAATTGAGAGAAGACTGCACCACAGCTAATGAGTAATCACAGGAAGCATATGTATAACTAAAGGCCAATAACATATAAAACAAGTAACAAAAGTACATGTTGCACTCAACAATAGCCAGTCCTTAGATTTTATCAGAAAAGAACAAGATGAAACAATAACATCTACAAGCCTAACAAAATTATATTATTTCATTTCAAAATACGCATTTCAAATTCTATTATTACTAGAAGTCTGCATAAGAAGAGAAATTTTCACCTGCGCACCCCCATTGCACCAGGACCTGCCCAGACTCCACTCATGGATGCTATAATCCTCTCGGTCCTTGTAATTGCATCATGAATATTGGATATGACACTTCGTACATGAGGCAGGATCTTCCCACCCAAGAGCTCATCAAGAGCCAGCTTCTCTAGAGTTGGCAGCCTAAGTATATCTTTCCACAAGCATATATTTCTCAGCAAACGAATGGACATCCCAAACTGATATGCTGCTACACGTGCTGCGTTTGGCACAGCTTTTATTTCAAGTGGAGTCCATGTTGGAACCTAATTGGTGTCAGAAAAAGGATCACAAAATACACTATAGTAAAATGATTCAAGAAGAATCAAAATATGTACTCTTTCAATAAACATAGGTTGCATTAGTTAGAGCTTAAAGGGCATACAGTAAGCTTGGCAATGGCATCAGCAAAACGAGTGTGAATCTCAGCCAATAATTCCCGTAGAGCCTCACTGGATGCCGGAACATAATTAATAACTAAGTCTGTAGCATAAACTGCATTTTTCGTCTCTCTCGTGCTTAGTATATCCCAGCAATGAGCAATTTGATGATGCAGGATGGGAAGTGCGATCTTTTCCACCAGTCCCGGAACAAGGTTACCATCAGGGTCATCTGCATTGAAGTCACTTCCATCTTTGGGCACACCATAATGAAACAATAAAGAATGCCTAGAAAGCGAGAAAATCGATTGTAAGAAAAAGGGAAGAGATAAATAAAATTTAAACGGTGTCATAGAATGCTTAAACAAGCCAAACATCATGATTCCATGTCCCACACATAAACACCATATAAAGTTAAGAATTTGGCTATGCACATGCCAAGCAGGCAGATCAGGACCAACCATTTTTATGTTTTCCACGGTCAGGCTAGGTTGGCAATTTGACATCCCTCCCTAAAAGTCAACATATACAATGAACTAATGGCAACTTTTTGTAGAATCCCCACAAAAAAAATCAAATCATTTCAACGTGTCTAACCTTATCAGAAGAGTGTTGTTAAATTGATAAACTGTGGACCATGAGATAAACTACATACCATTGCATATCATTGAAATCTTTGTCTTCATTGAGTGGGTCCCATTTCAGAAGCTCTAGTCTCACATATGGGGCGAAGATAGAAGGGACACTTATAGACATATATGCGTCACGGTAGCTAGGTGAGTAAAGCTGCTTCCATTTTTCAAACCTTTCTTTCACAACAGAAAGTTGGGAATATTCCTCAGATGCATCACTGAATAATTCTTCAGCCACTTGCAGATACTTATCACGATTGTCTCGATATGAGATGCTTTCACTGTCACTCTCATCTGTGCTCGACTCCCCTTCTACACGGTGATATGCATTATCATCTCCAACAGATTGCACTTGCCGTAAGTCAGCTTTAGCCTTCCTTTGTTTTCGAGCTTCAGCTCTTCGCATGACATCCAACCTTTTTTGCAAGTTTTTATCTCTACCAAATTCATCTAGCTCAACAGGTAGATTAGATTGGTCTTTCATTGCAGCCTGCGCTGCAGTGGCAGCAGCAACCATTGCTGCGCTACTATCACCTTTCTTTAGAACTGACCTTGCTGCACTTATAGCTGCCTCTATTTCATTCATTTCATCAGTACTATCATTCTTTCTTCTTTCTACAATTGCTGAAGCACGATCTTCTTGAAGTTTCCGCACTTCGTCTTCAAGCTCATCTAGGTAAGACTTCTTATGCTGAAAGAAAAATATACCAAATTTTAGTACACAAAAAACTGCTACAAATACATGATACGCATGTTATAGTACTATGGACACTAGTTAAAGAAACAGGTAGTAATATGAAACAGGTAGTAATATCAATACCATCAAAGTTGCAGCTCTTTTATGTTAATCACTAAAGATACTATCACATGTCAGAATTGTCAATAAGGATAACTGGTTTCATCTGTCAACCAGAGAATTACATGGTGACTAATTCGATGGTATAGATCTAGATAATCTAGCTCAAGAGAAGAACAAACAAAGATGAAGATTGTGCTTCATAACTGTCTGCTATAAAACATCAATTTACAAAAATCCGATGTCCAAAACAGGATTCTTGTCACTGGGAATTATAAGAAACCACTCTTTAGTCGGTAGTTCCTGTTTGTGAAGATGATTTATATGGTCAGAACTCAGAAGATCATCCCCAAAATCAAACCTAAAATTTGTTCCATTATCTGGATCGTGACTTATGCATAGCCGCAAACGAACTAGTCACAAAAGTATTCTAGACCTATCTTATTCAATCCTAGAAATAACACTAATCAACAACCAAGCCATTTCTCTCAATATTTAATACAAGGAATACTACAGTCTACAGTACATCTATTTCAGATGCCACTTGCGACCAACATAAACTTCTGAAACTGCCCTTTTATCCAACTTCACCACTCCAAAGTCAGATATTGAAAGGAAATACAAATTAAGATTCCTAAATAAGCACATCATCTGTATTACTAAAGTACACCATAATTAACCTGGCCGCTTAAATTAGACCAGCCTTTTTTCTACCACTAAATACCCTTAATCAAATATTTTAAAAAAATTGTTCAAAGCCATTAAAATGGACTACTTTGTCATTTCAGTTTTCACTTCCATTTATACCCTTAAGTTGAAAGAAAGTAAAACAGGGCGTTTGTGTAATTTCAAGTCAAAAACCAAATACACGCACCATATTGAAATGTTCGCAAGGTATGCCTTACCATTAATACGGACTGTATTACCATTAATAAACACGACTTAATTACCAATGTCCCGTCTCCCCACTCTCTTAAACCGTATGAATGAATGCTCGCTCTCTTCAATGTGCTGATCTTATGACTGGTGCAAAGACTAAAGCTCTAAAGGTGAAAGGACCGGTCAAAATACCCACCAAAGTTCTAAAAATCACAACCAGGAAATCTCCCTGTGGAAACGGTACAAACACCTTTGACCGCTTTGAGCTGCGTGTCCACAAGAGGGTTATTGATCTTCTGAGTTCGTCCGAAGTTGTGAAACAAATCACTTCCATCCAGATTGAACCAGGCATTGAGGTTACCATAGCAGATCCTTGAGGCCCCAGTAGTATATTCTCTTTCTGCAAGTAATTTAATCAATCCCAACTCGAATTAATTCATTTTTAATTCACTAATTTAACTTTTTATTTGTGTTTATAGGATTTGAAAGAGGCAATTCTTAAAGGATTGGGATTTGGAATTCATCAGTATCATGTGAATTTGATATTGAGGTTGATAATAAGGTTATGCTATTTAAGCTTCTAGAAGATGTGAGTCGATGAGAATTTATGGATTTGCCAATATTTAGAAATGAGGAGGAGAATGGGTTGGTGGACAGAGATATTTCGGTGAAAAAAGAGGTTGGCCCTGTTTTGGCTCCTCTTCAGTTGGCTGGACCTATGAAATTTTCACGATATCCATGACTTCATGTGAACGATCCATGATGATGGAACAGCCCCAAACCAATAAGAGAAAAAAAAGCAACAAACGATATTCAACTTTTTTAAGATACTACCAAGTCCCCCATCATTAGAATTCCCAGCCAGCGGTGATTATTTGTTGATTGATTTTTAAGGTGTTTGTATTTGTGTTTTGATTGTTAAATGTCGTTTTGTATTAAATCCGCCCATCAGAATTCTTAGTTCAACTTTTGGGTTTATTTTTTTATTCTAGAACTCCGATCCTTCCATGATGTCTCTCTTTGTTGATGGCATTGGTACCAATTTTCATTTTGTTATAACTCTTTTATTTACAAAGGAGGAAGTGAGCAACCAAAGCATTCTTTTAAGTTTAGTATTAAAAGCTTAAAATCGTGTTTTTACACTTGCCCATTTACTAACATGGCGATGTAGGGAGTTGTAGATTCTAAAAAATACACTCAACAAGTGCTAGCAATGTCTTGATTTCAATTTTTCCAGTTGTATGTGTTTGTTGACCAAATGAAATTGCAATCTAATATGAAGTACTTTTTCTTTCATTCATAGTAGGGTTGTGTTATTTTGTTCTTACACACGCCACATGCAACTTGATTAAGTACAATCAAAGTTGTTGTTTGTATTACCAAATTATGGCGTGGACTAACTTATAGTGTGAAGTACTTATGGCTTAATGGGGCGCAAACTATTGGGAGAGAATGGGTGTATCAGTTCAGAGCGTAAATAATGCCGCTGGCAGTAGCAGTAGCAATAGCATTGTTTATTTATTTTATTTTTGATAAAGTAGTAGCAGTAGGTTTGTCTGGCTTCGTACCCTACAAGAGAGGAGCAGAACCAGCCCGAACATGTGATCCCCCCTCCTCCCCTACCCCCTTACTACGTAATCCTACCATAAGGGTAGCACCTGTTGTTGCGTGTATGAATATGATAGGTATTGCATTCCATGGGGATGCTGCGGACTTGAAAGTGCTACATGCTGTGTTGATCACAATAGATGTTGTGCACATGCATATCCCATCTGTAACCTTGAAGTTGTGACTTCCCAAATAGTATCTGATTACACATTCTTACTCTCTTAAAACTTTCTAAGATATATTACTTTGAGTTTTCAATTTTGCCACTTGGAATGGATCAAAATAAGATTTAGTAATTGCTTGCAGGTTTGACAATATTTGCTGGAGGAAAATCCAAATGACTATTAATTTAGGATCTCGATTGAATTAGGACGAAAGTAATATCTCAAGGTCTGTGCAATTAGGTTTCGTGAGTATGAACTGTAGAACAAAATTCACATGAAATTCTATGATGATGGAGGCGACCGGAGGTCATATATACTAATCAAGACATTCATATCTCAATTTTTTTTTAATTTTAGATGCAACTTCAGATTTGACGTAAAATATTTAGTGTGTAACCTTATTCTAATGTAAACAAATTTGTTTGCAATTTTTTTGAGTTAATTTTGGTTTCGGTAATACTATTGAAGGTTGTTGTTTCTCATTTTATTGGGAGAGCCAAAGCTATGAGAACACATCGTGCAAGGATGAAGAGAGATGGTATGCAGCTTTTAAGGTAACAAGATCATTCGTTAATCCAATAATAGATTGAAATTTGTTTGCATTTTTTTGAGTTAATTTTGGTTTCGGTAATACTATTGAAGGGGTTGATGTTTCTTATTTTATTGGGAGAGCCAAAGCTATGAGAACACAACACGCAAGGACGAAGAGAAATGGTATGCAGTTTTTAAGGTAACATGATCATTCGTTAATCCAATAATAGATTGATTAGTGTTGGTTTCTCTTGAGAATTTAACACCAGCCTACAAACACAAGTAGATCAATTTTATGAGTAGGTGTGAGCGATCTCACATGGAGCAAAGTTTCTTTATATATATATAGCAAATTACTCAAAATGAATTATATATATAATTGGCATCATATTATCAAAACGTATAACTCAAAATATTACCATATATAAGATTTAATATTTGTTAATCAGCATGGCTTGACATTGTTCAATACTTTGGTTTGTTATTGGGTAATAAGTGCAAAAATGCCAAATTTTTTATGGTCCTATTCATTGTCTTACCTAATGCTAGAAAATATTAGTTTTGCTACCACTAAAGTCATTACGTCTCTCCATCATACAACTTTGCAAATACTTGACAAATATTAGTTTGGTGTACTTATTGTAAAAATGAATAGATATTAGCTTTGTGACAGATATTAGCTTCTGAATTCCTGGATGGTCATGCTACAACCTCATGTGACATCTAATAACGAGGCCCAAATAATGAAGCTAAAAAACTTTGTATTCGAACTGTTTGTCTTGAAAATTGGTGTATACATTCATTACACTGTGTTCTATTCACTTACAGTAAGACCAATTGCTGACTCTTTATAACCGTCTTGATAAAGTAAGTTCGTATATATCCCTAGGTAATAATGATCACAAAGCTAACATTGATATAAAGAATATTTGCGTGACTTGAAAAAATAGATAAGACATCAACGATCATTGTGCTTTTGGCAGTGGTCATGGAGGTTTTGGCGGCCATGATGGTTGTGTTTTACTGGTTTCTAAGAATATATTTTTTTCGAATGCAAGTATAGGCATACTAGCCAAGGCAACCATCTTTTTCTTTTCTTTGTGCAGTTTTGTCATCCGTAGTTTTGGTTTGTTAGTTATTTAGCTCTTTTGATGATGGTAGTTTAAAGACTTCTTAAATCTTATAAATGGGGTTCGGTCATACATTATAAGTTGTTGTAACTATTATTTATTTTCGACGAAATCTACCAAGACATTCGGGAATGGTTATGCATGTGGTTCAACAATCCATGTTATTAATTTCTTTTGGCAACGCTGGTCGAATCACTGCCTTAGTAATGCCACATGTCTACCATAGTGTTTTTGTGATCTGCCATGCTGCTAGCATACTCATTGATGTACACTATACATATAGTATAAGAGTACTAACTGTTTATTGTTCCACTCATTTGTTAATCCACTAATTATCTCTCTTCCTTTCTATACTTTTTATGTGTTAGTGAACAATACTAGCTTCAAACATGGATGAAAATATGAGCATACTGCTAGAGTTTATTGTTGTAACCCTCTTCGCGATCTTCACAAGTCAAGAACGCTGGACAACTGTCTCCAAGGCCATTGACAAACTCATACCTAAGACCATCAATGAAGGTTCAATTCCTTTATCTTTTTAAGTACATGATAATTAGTTCCTTTCATTTTATTCTTCACATATTATTTCCAGTGACTTCCAAGGTACAACTGTACAAGTACTTTCATTTTATTCACTTTATGTGACTTCAAAACAAGTATTCGCATGTTTGGAATCGCGACACGCTGACACAGTGAGTCCCCGACCACCACCTCTCTAAAAAAATAATAATAATAATTGCTTATTATTTTTCATTCTAATACTTCCACCTAAGGAAGATGATCCTTCCTCTCTATGTTGGGTTCAGTTTGGAAAATCATATTAGCTTAGACCATATTGGGTTTATTACATTATGAGCATCCTCGTAATCTAAATTTCGGTGTTAGTGGGTACTTTCATTGGGTTGTCACATATTGGTAACAAAGAATTTCGTTTGAAATTGCATAGTTTTAGATATATGAAAGTGTTGTATACTTGGATGTGTTGGATCAGAATTTGGGACGTGGGATGACTTGTAAAAGATAATGGTTCGTAGTGCAATTTTAGGCCAATCAATTGGGTAGTTCTAGCAAATTGTGGAGTGAGTATTCAACCGCTGGCCCAAGTAGATTATAACCACACTAACATTGTTCAGTTCAATGTTAGCCAATTCAGTTAGGTTACTTGATTAGGTTTTTGCTTTTCATTGTGCCACCTTGAACTCTAAAGTATTATTATATTAATTTGTCCATGATAATATTTAGAGAAAAATTTTTAATACTTTCAGTGGGCTGTTTCAGTTAGTTGGTAACTTGGAATGCTTACGAGTTCTGTAATTATTGTTTTGATTTTCAGTATTAAAATTGGTTGTCTTGCTTTTGGTAAGAATTTCTTCCATTGAGTTGGATTTTATCTTGACAAGTCTACAACACGATCCAATTAAAATGTTGGAATGTCAGTAGAACAAGGAAGATTATGCCAAAATTATTAGAGGATGGTGTTCACTGGCGCTAAGGAGCTACCTACCTATCCACGGATGCAGAGGTAACGCTGAATACGCGCCGAGATAGAAGACAACAACATTAGAGCCTTCATCTGCATTGTCATCTTCTGTTTTTTAAATCGTTTTGTTTGTTTGTTGTTATTTATTTTTTAAAAACAATCTAAATTTATCAGCATTGTTCACTGGGTGGTGCAAGGTTATATGCACTCAAAGAAGTATGTAGTTTGGAGGTAGATCCAAACTACTAAAGCATTAGGTCTGTACGAGGCAGGTTGGTATGCATATGTTTCTTTCTAAGCAAACACATTTGACATTTGGTCCATTTATGTATATACCATATAACTTTTAACTGAGAGATGAATAGCGTGTTGGTGAAAACTGAGTCACTGAACATGTTTCTAACAAACTATTAATTTTCTTTTCTAACGTCAATGCAAATGAAGAAATTTCAAGAGCATTTTGTGCTGAATTCTAAACGAATAGAGATTTTATTTTTTTTTTCTTTTTTTTTCTTTTTGTGATATGCAGTCTCAAAGTATTCACAAGTATTCGTGATCTGTCCTTAATCAAAATTTATTTTCAGTGATATACCATCCATCATAATATATATTTTCAGTGATATATATATGTCCTATCATAATCAAATTACAGTGATACCGTCCATCTCCTTCTTTCAAGGATACTTGGAATTCCTTGGACCTTTTATTCCACATTAAGTACTTTGATATTGGTTTATTTGAGTTTATAGAAATTAGGAGAAGAGTTCATGTTTCTGGCATGTGTGATTAGTGAAAAAACAATTACTGCCTAGATAGTTATCCTGCTGAAAGTTCTGGGTTGGGTTAAGCCGGTAGTATGTTATGTTCATGTACTTTCTTTGTCATTAACTGATTAACGCGCAGAATACGTGCATTTTGCTAGTAGACACTAAACACTATTAGATGCACCTCACCACCACAAAACAAGTTTCATGACAGGAATCTCGTCAAAGATAAATTGGGTTTTTGTTCTTCATGGTGTCCAGTGGCCTACTGGTTCTTTGGTTAAGAGTTAGGAGGTTCACCCAAGGTATTGGGTTCGACTCCTACCAGGATAACGAAAATGTATTTGCTATTGCATCATAAGGATGACAAGACAATGCAACATGACATGTTTTACAATGTACTATAACAAAGTTTAAGAAATTTATGCTTCAGTAGAAAAGATAAATATAATGAAAACAGTAACAATTATTTATATCTTCATCTATATTCTTAAAAAAAATTCATAGAGGCTGCATGCTGAAAGAAGCAACAAACAAGAGACACACACAAAACTGCATGCTGAAAGAATTAGATTGAAACTCATACCTTTAAAAAGTCACATATAACAGAAACAAAGTCACGAAGCTTTTGCATATAGATGAACTTCTCACCAGCAGCTGATAGAGACTTTTCAAGATCAGTGATATTCGACAATGATGATGATAAACTTTCTTCAACCTTATCAATCGATGATGTGGTTCTTCCATGAGACTCCTGATGAAAAGAACAAATGGATGAGCGTTCAAAACTTCAAATCATATTTCAATTATCCTGAAATTGAAATTTCTACCACTGATGGATGTCTACCAATTAGGAAATCGTAACAGAACAGAAATTTTGATTTAAAAAATTCTGGTGCAACACTTTTACCTGCAACTTCTTCCATTTTAATAATCGATCAGTTTACCGGTTTTACCAAAGCGAAAGTTTAAAGTTTATGAAAGTAAATAAGCTCGTAAGATAATCCACCGTCTCCGGAACCCGTCCACGTGTTTGGCAAGAATGCTTGCAACCTAATGAGCCCCTTGTATAGCCGTGACTGATGTCAAATCCTTAAAGTCCCAATCATCCAAAAACCTTTTGCTAAAGAAGCAATAGTGGAGATGAGAAAGATCTCATGAATTCAGTCACAAAGGTATCCCCAGCCCAAAGGTCTTCCCAAGCAAGAGTTCTCTACTCCATTACCTAGGGAAAGTTCATGACATTGCGTTGATTATTACAAGAAGTATCAACTATACTCTCCAAACTCCAAAGGATGTTCTTGTAAGCGGTACAAAGGACAAACTGCACCTATATCCCACCAAATTTGGGAGCAGAAACAAGAAATCGTCACCATCTTCCAAAATCTATCACTTACCCTCACCAAATGTCCAATGCTTCCATGAAATATTGTACTCAACCTATCTAATATCATTCCCTCCCTCATCAAGGATAATTTAACGATGACATGAGATTTCAAATAAATTAGCTAGTATTACTACTCTCATTGGAGAACCCTTGGTACTTTTTTTTTATAAACGTTCTTTTTCTATTTAGTTGAATTGTCTATATACCCATAGTCCCATAGCTAAACATACGCGAACCATAAAGGTAAAGTTCAACGCAAAATCAATGATATGTTTGAACCTATTAATGAGATTTGAAGGTTTTCATTGACTAACTACCTTAACAAGAAAATTAAAACATATACATACTATTCCAAGCTTAAAAACTATTAATCAGACAACAATAGCATACCTGAAGCCTTTTTATGTTTTGTTGCATAGCTTGTGTAGCAATTTGAGCCTTTTGAGATATCGACATCACCTCCGCGCTCCGTGACACTCCCAAACTCCCTCCAATCACTGGCCCAATAGTCGCACTATGCGTCGACTGATAACCAGTCCCATGGTACCCATAACTCTGCTGTTGCACATTCTGACTACTAACTGAACCACTATTATTCACTATACTCGACCCATCATCAATCCTTTTCCCTAACCCTTTTCTAAACTGCTCCTCTTCCCATATATTATCCTCTTCCTCATCTTCATCCACTTCCACCTTCACATTCCCATTCCTCATTTCAATCTCATCCACACTTTCAAACACACCCTTTTTATCCCCTAACAATGCGATCCTCCCTTGAAACTCCGGTTCCTCATCACTTAAACCCTCAGCTTCCCCATGATTACTCCCTCCATCCAAACTTATATAATCGGAGGCTACCGCCCTCGACTTTCTTAACCTCTCTCTCTTGGCCCGTATCGCATTAATAGCAGCTTGATCAAGTACATCAATTTGGTCAATACCCAATATAGCTAATCCATCTTCCAACAACTCCTCCTTGTCATTATCCTGGTCTTTGGCACTCTCGGGCTTCACTAGTCCTTTTAATATAAAAAGAGGAGGATGGCGTGGGCGAGAAAGAGTTGGTGTGTTTTTTTCAAGTTCTAGAAGCTTTTCTTTAGTGTATTGGCCAGTTTGAGGTTGAACATTAGTAACAAAAGAGGATGTTGTTTTGGGTGTGGTGAGTCTATGCGATGAGGAAGATGGTTTTCTTGTGTTGAGTTTTGAGGAAGAGGATGTGGGTTTACGGGTCACATCTTCTTCTTCGTCTGCGAAACTCAGACGTCTGGGGGGTTTGGTTTTGGTGGGTGGTGGTGTTTCTTCGTCGTCGGCGTGGCGGACGCGGCGGAAGTTTTTGTTTCTGCTACTCATTATTATTGATATTGATGGGTCGGGAGTTTTTTGTTTTGAGAAGAAGGGGAAAATAATGGACTGGGCCAAGTTTTGACCCGTTCGTTTAGAAGAAAGAAAACCAAAACCCAAAAATTATTTTCTGCCTAATAAATTGTTTACCTAGATGCCACTGTTAAGTTTTTATTCTCTCTTTATGGAAAATAATGCTTCCAGAGATGAACTTTAAAAGGTTTAGCTAGGTGAGTTGGGAAATAAAATGGGAAAAAAATAAATGAAATAAACAATAAATTGGAATATGTAAAAGGATTCTACATGACGACAACAACAACGATAAAGGACCAACCAAACTCTAATTAAGAATAGAATGGAGTTGGAAACCATTGGAATGGAAATCCACTATAATAGAATTCAATTCCAACTTATAAATGTGTGTTTGATAAACTTTCATAAATCTTTCGAGCAAGGATTCTTATTTGGAAACTAGAACAAAGGATCATATATACGTCCCCTTTTTAATTTTGTTGTACTAATATAAGGACATGCGAGTGTTGATTATTAGGGCCTCAGAAGCTTGGTATGGAGTATGGACTATGGAGTAAGTTGGGTATTTTAGGGTATGTTGTGCCAGCTGTATATAGAAGCGTTCTGCAAGGTTAATTTTCATATAGGTAGTTTTGCAGTTGTTTTCATATAGGGAGTTTTGCAGTTGTAGAAGCACGTTGCAAGGTTAATTTTTGTCAATTCGAAACATCCATGTTGCATTAAATTCTCAGTGGATTTTTAAATCAAAATAAATGCCGTGTTGAAACTTGAAAGTGAGCATGCGTCCATGCTGCGTCAACGTTGTCGGTAGAATCCAAAGTCAAGAACAAAAACGTTTCCAGGTCACTGCGTCAACGTGTTTCATAAAATAAATTCCAGATCTCCTCTAATTAATCAAATTGGACAAGACAGTCATGTTTATTACCACAAATCCCCTTTCAAAAGGGTGCTTACTTACAATTAACACCCCTATTCACAAACAACAATTTTGGTTTACATACGTACTTAAGTTTATTTGGGTTGGTCAATAAGGTATTGACCAGCTCCATTCGAACACTGTCTTTGCTAGAATTGAATCATATATATGATCTGAATTCTGAAGCATGTTGATCATCAGCTCAGACAGAGACTTAAAAATCCCATATACTCATGGTGGTGTATCATCTGAATGCTCTTTTCGATCCCAACCACGCCTACCAAGGAAAAAAAACATACCATGAGATTACAACTAAAAGAAATAATGAGCTCAGATCACTTTGTAATAAAAAACCGTAACAGAACGAATCTTTAAATTCTTTCACTACGAAATTCTTGTTGATAAATGACACAATTGAAAATTTGAAACAGATTGATAATAACATTTGCACGTGTTGAGTAAGTACCCATTGTTATGGCGCTTGCAAAAATCACAGCAGAGAGGATGAAAACAATGACGGAAGCTCTTCTTAAAAATGCAATTAGTTTCCTTATGAAGAACTGACCCCAAAATCCAGCCAATATGGACACTGCTATAAGATACAAAGCTGCGAAAAAAGAAGAGCAAACGACATATTAGTTGAGTGTACAGTGTTCCGGTAATCTTCAAAATCCCTATAGAATTTGATTAATCCTTTTGAATTTCATCTACACTATATTTAAATTTTGATTTTTAAAACTGAAACTTTCGTTCCACGAACTCAGTGTACAATCCCATTTGATTATCTCATCTAAACTGAAACTTGCCTCTCAGATCTAATTCAGTTCCATACTTGGAAAGTTTACACAATTACACATCATAAAGTTACTAGTAACTATGTCCGTACATGTGTAAGTTTTAACAATAAGGCAACAACCATGCAGAGTTGCAGACAATGAAAGTAGGACCTACCATATGGAATAGGGAATCTCTTGAGCAAGTAAAACTCAACCACAGACAAAGATGACGAGAACATCATCACAAACGTTGCAGTTGCACTAGCCACCTGTACAGCAAGTGAAAAGTACATCAGAATAGCAGATGCATGCATGCATGGGAAGGTAGATCCGAATATATGTATTCTTATCCAAGGGGACGGGGTCGTTTGTCTTTTGATCGGATTAGAGCACTAGAAACTTATCTGATGATGTTGTTTTATAATCTTAAAAACATCTGACTTCATCTATAGTTGTCACTCTACAAACTTAGAAGCTGATGGTTCTAAACTTCTAATTAACTATATCTTCAATACCCAATGAATGTTGGAGATCAAATATTTTTGAAGCAATATGTTTAGACAATAAACCGAGATTGCCAACAAGTCTCGACTCTCGACCTGATTCTACCATATATCCTAAAAATATAAATAATTTAGTAATCTAATGCACCTTTTTTTTCTATCTAAATCTATATAAATAAGTTAGTAATCTAATGTTTTGTTTGCTTGTGAGAGATTGTCAGGATAGGAATCTCATGGGCACTTTGAGGGCCTGCCGGTCCACACTGAATTTGAGACATTCTTTCTTTCAAATATGTTGATCTCCATTATGGACGCACATAATTAAGAAGCAGGCCGGGTCCACAAGATGCGAACTATCTTCATTGTCCTATTAGTCTATTACCATGTGCTGTATTGCAATTTGCAAGTTGTGATTGCAAGTTGTGACAGACATCAGACAAGAGACCAGTCATGTGGCACCAAGGCCAAAGATCTGGTCCATTTTGACACCACAAAAGAACATTTTTCGGCCTAGTAAGAAAAAAGAAAGGGAAACAGATCAGATGTAATTGCTCGTTTTTGCACTTGATTAAGATTATTATTAAGAGTCGTGAAAATATAGTAATTCCTTGAACGATTGCCTACTCTACTTTAAAAAGCTAACACAAAATTTTAAGGTAAACAAAGGACAACAAAGAGTTTCAATTTCTAAATATGGTCTTGTAATATTGAATTTTGATGACCTTAACATACCTGTGGGATGACACCAAGCTCAAGAAGAAGTGGGCCCAAGATAAAACCACCACCAGATCCAAGTAAACCACCAACTGTACCACCTAACATGCCACACAGTGCACAGAAAACAATGTTGAGAACTGTCCACTGAATCTCAGCTTCACAAACTGATTCAGTGTTCCCACACATCCTTCTCTTCTTAGACTCCGTATACAACTTCCTTGCTTCGTATCCAAAGACTGCCAGTGCCACTGGTATCTACACAAAATTGTCGCTCTCACCAAACCGGACCCATATATCACAATCATTCTGAGACGTTAAATCATAAAAGGGCCTACCTACCTGTAATATGTTGAGTACCCAGTACCATAAACTGCAAAGCTTTGTATCATTCTGGAAAAAAGAACAAAATGGTTGGTCAAAACCATCGAGCCATATAGTGCCAGCGTAGTTGGTGACTAGGAGAGTTAAATGTGGTGAAAGTGAAATAACAATATGTATCTTTCTGATATGTGGCAAGCTACCAACCCACTGCTAACACTGATTGGGTAATTTAGTATTTGAGTTTTATTGGTTGCTATCACCGTAGAAAACTTGGCTAAGATCAAAATATCTCAGAATTTTAAACTTCCAGTATGAGACAAGTAATGTCGAATACGGAGTTCATGAAAGCTAAGCAGCTCCTCAAGTAGTAAATGTATATGTTATATAACCTCATATATAGACTAAGGAGGTTTTAAAAGCTAAACAACTCCTAAAAAACTAATAGTTCTACCATTTAATTAGGATTATCATATCAAAAGGACTGATGTTACCTTGATGACCTGTAGAACTAGAAAAGAAACCCATACAGCAAAAAGCGCCAGAAGTCTTTTCCATTTGAGGTTGAACCGAAGTATTTCCTGAAATTGATAGGTAGAAATGGTCAAACAAAGAAAACTGGTGTTGAATTCTTCTGTAAATTACCCATAAAAAAAAACCTAGTAAATTGTTAAATCAAATAAAAAACAGATCAATATGAGTCGCTCACCAGTCCAGATTTTTCTTCTTTATGGAGAAATGGTTCAATTAGAACTGCAAAACATAAATCAAATTAGCATATAAAATCTCCATATCACAAGCCAAAATCATAAATGGTTTAATTTGTGATATGTTATGGTCATCTCAGGGTCTTACGTTCTTTATGAGAGTTCAATGGAGCATGCTTCTGTGCATCCAACTCTAACTGCAAAACAAGAAAAAGGGGTTGATTGGAATGTTACTCATGTTTCTTGACAAATTTCAATCTTAATAATTCAACGATGAGTCAAAGACATACAAGCAAAATGGTCTCCTCCTTCCACATTTGAATTCCCTTAAAGAATGACCTTGTTGAGTCCCTACTCAATGTTAAAAAAATGTGTCAAAGTCTAAAACATTAATTTATAAACTAAAAGGAAAAACCACGTATTAAATTTTGAATAAATAAACAAACCTAAGAAAAGAATAATGATTAGAATGGTGATTAACCAGTATGGGAATACTACACTAAGTGAAACACCAATTGTGATCCCAAGCATGAGCATTGGTTGGAAGAGTAGAGCGAGATCGTAATCGAGGATCGGTGCTTGCTTTGTTGGATGTGGTACCCTTAAATTGTACCATACTGATGAAGCTGATGCACCCATTATCATACCTGCAAACACAAAAGCCCAATTTCTGAACCACGTCATAAAATTATTCGCAAAATCTTCATAATTGGGGACAAGGAAATATCTTGTTTAGGACTTGTCTATTTATTATAACGAAACAATGAAAAGGTAACAAAAAGTCATTAGTCGATAAAGTTGGGTGGCAAATAAGATTTGAAACATGAAGACAGGAAATTTACATTTGGAAAGAGCAGCAGCTGATTTGGTATCAAAACCAACAATCAAATTTAACATAGGAACAAAAATCCCACCACCACCAACACCACCCACAGTTCCAAAAGCTGAACCAAAAAATCCTATCAGAGTAGCCAAAATACTCCTCCAATTGAACTCCAAATCCTAATAAACAAATGCAACCATGGTACGTTAAAATCTTCTACACATACATCAAAGTAACTAATAGGCCAAGAAAAAGTTACAGGAAACTTACCGGCCAAACTTTGATAGTTTCGCTGAGGCCATTGATATGAACAAGCCCAAATTCATCTTGAGATGAATTAAAAGAAGAAAGAAGACAAGGGTGTTTTGGGTTGGTTATGAAAAGAGCTGACAGAATGGCAACTGCGAAACCAGATATAAGAAATAAAACCAATCCTTTTGTGCCCATGGCTTTCTAGTTTGTAATGCTTACTTCACACTGAGAAGAAAATGTGGAGATAAAATTTCAGAGAAGAAGATTATTTATGGTCTCTGTTTGTAGTTTGTACGTGGTTATAGATTGAGACAGCACACAAGAGAGGGAGAGTCCAATTTGGTTTGTTTATAAAAAACGTGTCTTTATCCAGGTAGGGGCGTAGGGCTATATAATAAGAGAGAGGTTCATGAATCACGGTTTACCTCCGGACTACGGTAACCTTAAAATCATCTTCAACCACAAAACATTCTCTTTACAAATTGACTTGCTGATGTTTGTTATTTTTATTTACCTATGTAAAATTTCGTTATTTCTAATCGTTATACAAATATAAGTAATAACCAACCCATCAACCAGCTGAGCTCTGACGTTTAGATTTTGTTGTTATTTTACCACTCGAACACAGGTAGATTATTTTATTTTTTGATGCAAGGTTTTTACATTTTCCTTCTAATTTGTTTCAACTTCGATAGTTTTAGGTTTTTAGGTAAAAAAATAAATATCTATCCAGTAGCCTCACCATTGTTATATATATATGTACAGTGTACTGCCAAAATTAAAGTAGTACAATGTCCTGCCGAATAAAACGAGAACCACAATTACCTGTAGTCCTGTACTTGAAATCCAATTGTAAAACTAACAGTATAAAAACATAAAAATAAAAAACCACTGCTGGATTCACAGTTGGTATTTTCTTTTTAAAAACAAAGTAATAATAATAATAATAATAATAATAATAATAATAATAATAATAATAATAATAATAATAATAATAATAATAATGTAACTACAAGAACAGATTTTGGGTTTAATCTCCCTCACCAAAAAATAGTTACATAAAACCTCCCTGTATACGAACAAACTAACAAAACACCCCTATTTATGTTGAACTAAGTTGTAATTATTTACTGGTTATTTATGTGAATGGTTTGTTAGTCAGTTCTCAATCTTATGTGTGCATGCTAGTGTTATATGTAAAAGTCACAGATCTTGTAAATTTTCATACTTTTAATCTGCATTCTTAAAATTTACTATGTATTCTTAAATTTTCATATTATTTATACTCTGCATTCTTAAAATTGCGTAGTAATATATTTATGCATTTTTAAATTTGCATAGATGATTTTCATTATTAATTTGTTTTCTTTCATTATAACAGAATGTAAACAAAAAGAAGTTGTACAAGACATTTAGATCTTCCGCAGTAGCTCTGCTGGGTCTTGTGCAAGATTTGAAGAAAACTCTTAGAGATGACCATATTGCAAAGCTGAAAGAAACACCATTTGGAAAGTTGTTTATGGTGTTTCACGATGGTACAATAACGAAGACAATGTTAGAGAAGCACAGCCACTGCATAATCAAAGTCTTACAAGCCTACTCGAAGAAAAGGCGAAAATTCAAATTCGGAAAAAATAAGTGGGTGGAGCTGACTCCAGAAGATGTAGCTGTTACTTTTGGCCTTCCAGTGCAGGGAAAGATAGTGGCATTCCAGTCGAGAACCCTTAGGCAGAATGCTATTGAAGCCTCACCATTTATGCAAAGATACTGGAAAAAGGAAGCCAAAATAACAACTGTGATTGTATTAGCTACATTGAACAAAATTATCAACAAAGAAGATAATGAGTCTGTTGAAGACGTTGCTAGACTAATAGTCATATACATGGTTATGACCATGTTTGTCAGTAGCGGTGCAAGTGGAATTGGATGGTCATTTCCAACACATGTGGAGTCTTTTGATGCGATGTGGAGTGTTGCATGGGCCACATCTATCCACAAAGAGTTGATGACCAAAGTTCATAAATGGGATAGTAAATCTCCATTCGCTATATCAGGATGCGTTATTCAACTCTTGGTAAGTTATTTCACTTTCGGTATACATGATTGGCCATCCCGATTATTAAACATTGTCTGATCCATATAGCAGTTTTACTCTACAATCTTACATTTTCATAGTAGTTTTACTCTGCAACCTTAGATTTGCATAGTCATTTTGTTTTACTCTGCAATCTTACATTTTCATTGTAATTTTACTTTGTAATCTTAAATTTTACTTTGCAATCTTAAATTTTCATAGTAGTTTTACTCTACAATCTTAAATTTGCGTGTGATGTGCGATTTTCTATGTGAGCATGTTGCTATATGTAAGCCTGTAAATGTGCACTCCTTCCCAAGAATAGCAAGGTGGTCCATGGAAAACTGAATGAGAAGATGACTAAGGATTTTCAGGTGGAAAATGTTGAAACGGAGAGCGTGATGATAAATTTGAAACCGGCGAGGAAGAAACAAGATTAATAAGCCATGTTTCGCTCCAAGTGAACTAGATTGCTTGAGAAAAGAGAATGAAGACTTGAAAAAAGAGAATGCTCAGTTGAAGGCTGAAAACACTCACTTGAAAAAACATAAAGATCGAAAGCGGTTGAATGTGGAGAAGGAAAGTGGAGATTCCGATCGGATGAGGAGGAAAGTGGAGAGGCAGATGAGGAGGAGGAGAAAGGTGAGATAGGTGAAGTGGATGAGAAAGGAGAGGCGATGAAGAGGTAGAGTCCGAGTCAAATGAAGTGGATGAGGAAGAGGAGAGGCGATGAAGAGGGTAGAGTCCGAAGTCAAATGAAGTGGATGAGGAAGGAGAGGCGGATGAAGAGGAAGAGTCCAAGTCAGATAGAGAGGAGGAGGAGAAAAAAGAATCAAATGGAGAGGAGGAGGAGAAAAAAGAATCTGATGGAGAGGAGGAGGAGAAAAAAGAGTCAGATGGAGAGGAGGTTGAGAAAAAAGAATCAGATGGATAGGAGGAAAAAGGTGAGGGAGAACCTAACTCGATGTTTAAGAAAGTTAAGAAAAGGGAGAGGATAAAGAAAACATCAACGATATATGAGTTTGAAGATATTAAGAAGCGAAAAAGGAAGACTAAAGTTACTGAACCGGTGATTGATGTAGATGATTTCGAGACTCCACCACTAAAAAGAGGAAGACCTATGTCTAAACCACATTCAAACAAATTGTGGAGGCTACTTGATAAAGAGAAGATGTCGTTGGTGGAAAGCTTCTTCAAAAAAGCAAACCAGAAGTAAAATTTATTTTTCCGAAGTATATGTAAGCTTTTCTGTTTTCTTATCATCTATGTAGTTGCACTAAATTTTTTGATCGTGTATGTTGCAGTACAATTGTGTGGATGGACATCCAAACGCATTTGAAAATACAGGGAGAACAATTGAACCACATGATGTTGAACTTCTTCATCAGTGATAAGGTAAATCTTTTTATTACTCAAATCTTTTGAAATGAAAAAACTTGCAATTTACTTATTTTTCTTACTGTTTATGGTAGATTATTGATTGGTACGTGTTCTTCCACCTCCCCAAGGAAGTGGTGAAGCTAATTGGAAATTCTCCACCAAAGTGTCTATATTTCTCATCATTTGCATGGGTAAGCATCTTCCATGTAATTTAATTCTTGAAGTTGAATGTGTAGTCGTGGTTAGTCTACATTCTTATATTTGCGCACTAAATTCACAAAATCTCTAAAGATGTAGTCCGTGGTTACTCTGCATTCTTATATTTCTTTGAGTAGTTGTAGTCTTAAAGTTGAATGTGTAGTGCGTGGTTAGTCTCATTCTTATATTTGCGGACTAAATTCACAAAATCTCTAAAGATGTATGTCGTGGCTACTCTGCATTCTTATATTTGCTTTGAGTAGTTGTAGTCTTAAAGTTGAATGTGTAGTCCGTGGTTAGTCCTGCATTCATATATTTGCGACTAAATTCACAAAATCTCTAAAGATGTAGTCCGTGGTTTACTCTGCATTCTTATATTTCTTTGAGTAGTTGTAGTCTTAAAGTTGAATGTGTAGTGCGTGGTTTAGTCTGCATTCATATATTTGCGACTAAATTCACAAAATCTCAAGATGTAGTGCAGTGGTTTTCTGCATTCTTATATTTGCATAGTAGTTTTAGTCCGCATTTGTAAGTTTGCATAGTAATATAACTTTTAGCCCAACACAATTATAACACAAATTTCGTGAGTGCATAGTAAAAGTGTAAAATGTTAAAACATTATTGTTTAGTGATGCATTCTTATTTATTGTAGGCTTTAAGAGATCAACGAAAAACAAGGCATGAGGCTCTATGTCACGGATGTCCTAAAACAGTTGGACAGCAAGGTCGCCCATCTGTTTTTCATCATAAATAGTCCCAAGTTGAGAAAGTACAAAGACGGTTATCACTGGACTTTGCTTCATGTTGATACTCTGAATTGGGAATGGACGCACTATGACTCTTTAAGGCCAAAAAACTATGAGAATAAGAAATACATTCCGTTAGAAGATCTTTTTTGTAGTGCTATGTAAATTTAAGTTTACATAGGTCAGTTACTATGTAAATATAGATTGGCATATATATATATATATATATATATATATACATTTACATAGTTTTGGTAATTTTTTGTTCAATTTAATGCAGCAAGAGAAGGTGGTGGAATCTATTAGATGTAGGCGTCAGGAGCTAAGATTGGCAGATGTGGATTTGATGAAAAATATCAAAGTTGGAGCATGCCCACAACAAGGAGCATCGTAAGAACTTAACTTCTCGAACTTAAATGTCTTTTTAATCTCTTATCTCTTATTTGAAACTTCTTTTTTGGCATTTTCAGTTCAGATTGTGGATTATTAGATCATTATGTTAATTTAATATGTGGAAAAACTATGGAAGATATAACGGTAGAAGATGCGAGACAATTGAGGGTTGACCTGGCATATGAGATTATATCAAGCCAACAAGAAAAATGGGATCCAAAAGAAGAATGCAAGAAATGAAGAGCTGATTTTCCGTATTTTTAGTTGATTATGTTGTGTTTATTTGTGGTAAAACATTGGAACCATTCTAACTCGGGAGTGTTGGAGTTGTACTTTTTTGGAACCATTCAAACAATTCAGCCTTTCATGGATTATACTTTTTTGTATGTGTGCAGTTTTGAATATGCTAAAGATGTCGACACTTAAAATTTGAATGTTGTGATTGCAAAAATGCACGAGTTCACGTCATTCAAGCTTAGGTTATAGAGTTTCCATATATGGTTTTGTAGTCATAGCTGAAAGCTCTACAATATATATGGTGTTACACTAACAGTCTAACATTGATGTTTGCCTTTGGTTGTTTTGCAATTCGTTACATCATACGACCCACACAAGCATGAACAGTGTCTCTGTCAGAGTTTTTCTTAAGATAGATTAATTGAGAACTGACACTCTATGAGTAACATTCGTAACACAATAAAAGATAACTGAAGCTCTCAGTTTTTTTTTTTTTTAATAGTAAGTACCACACTTGTATCACTGCAAAGAAACAAAACAACATAACAAAGGAATAACTCCTATTACAATACTCCCCTACCCCCAGTCCCGTAATTACATTAGTCCAATCTAACACCAAATCTGTGAAGTGGAATTGATATGAAGTTCTCTATTTCAAGATAATATACTTGGTCTGGTGGATATTGAAAAGCTCGAATGCTATTGAATCCGTTATTGTTTCACACCAACAAATGGACTAATAAATTGGATAGCAAAGCTTTAGTGACTATGTAAATATATATAATGACTATGTAAAAATACATTTACATATATTCTGTCAGGTGTCAGGCTAATTTCATTCCTAAAAGGTACTATGTAAATTTAAGTTTGCATAGGTCAAGTTACTATGTAAATATATATTTACATATATAATGAGCAACATCAACACAAAAAAAACTATAAAATCCAACATAAAACTATAAAATCCAACATCATCAAACTATAAAATCCAACATCAAACTATAAAATCCAACATAAAAAAAAAAAAAGCAAGTTTATCGACATCTTGTTTTTCATATATGAGCAACATCAAAGAATAGATAATTGAACCGGTGAAGAGCATGTTATAGGAGTGGAGCCCACTCTTGGGTTGCGGTGGCCATAGCAAGGGCCCTTGTTCTTCTTCCTACCTCTTGTAGCACCCGTGCTGTGCTTTCGTTTCTTGTCTGGTCTCCCCATCTTCTTTTTCAGATCCGGAGGCAGTAAATCAGGCACACTTGGTATCTTAGCAGGCATTTTACTGTTCTCCACAGGTACTATAGCTCTTGAATAACTATCGCGGAATGTCTGAGAATAGAAGAAGTTATCACAGTAGGTATACACATTCAATCCATCAGCCAAAATGGAGCGCAATGCGTCTTGCACAAAGGGAATCCTTCGATTCTCCACCAATTACAAGAGCGTTGATTTCTATTCAAGTCAACCAAGTGAGTATGAGTAGCACGCACCTTAAAAATACCCTCCCTTGACTTGAGAACCACCCAACTTCTCCCCACCTCGATCCTCTCAGCCAATAAAGTTTCCATAGATGGACATAAGATAGTAGTCCAACTCCTAGCTAACTCCCGCCGATCAGACATCATTTTCATAATTTTCCCACGGATCTTGTCCACCATTGCAGTGATAGGCAAGTGCCGTTCTAGTAGGATCCAAGAGTTGAAGCTTTCCGCAATATTGGAACACATATCGCCATATCTATTTCCTTGAAAATAAGCATTACACCAATGCTCATAACCTATGGTGGACAAAAATGTTTTTAAACTTGATTGCCGCAAACATCTCGAAAATCAGCCATCACTTTCTCAAACTCATAATGCGTCCCAACATAGGCAAGGTCTGAAAAGAGATCCAAGGTATGCAAGCGGAAGCAATGGTTGCTGGGCATAGCTGAATTGAGATTATTTTTAAGGTGCCACAAACAATAACCATGATGGGAATCGGGGAAAAGCGAGGGACACCCACCCGAGTAGACCATGGTTTCAAATCCGGATATAAAAGTTAGCCCTCACGATCTTTGGAGACCACCAACTTAAGTTGCTCCAAGAACCAATCCCAATTATCATCAGTTTCAGAAAGTACAACCGCCATAGCTACTGGAAAAATACCTGGAACACAAATAAACATCAATTACTGATTTAGTTTTGCATACCATACTCATTATTAAAACTTAACTCTTATATATAAAAATAAATTTTCATAGGCTAAATTATTATGTAAATATTAAAATGCATAGGCTAAACTACTATGTAAACGTAAATTTTCATAGTTTATGCTTGTTCAGTTTTACAAACTACTATGAACTTTAATATGTGAAAAGTCACAAACTCAAAAAACATACCCCTATTTGCATTTTTGGCGGTGGTGACAAGACACACCCCTTGTATTTTGTTTTCACGAAAGTTCCATCCAAACAAAGCATAGATGCGGTTAAAGCCGTGAATACAAGCACCAAATGCAACAAATAATCTCTTGAACTTTCCCCGTTGTTGATTCCTTTTCCAAAACAACATGACTCCACTAATTGGTTTCTTTTCGAGCTTTCCAACATACCAATGTAACTGATGATAAGATAAAGCATGGTCCCCATGTATCTCCTTCAATGCAAGATCTATGCCGGTATGCGCAAAGTAATAATTCAAGTTCACACCATATACCCTCAGAAAATGGTCAATGATTTCACCTGGCTTAATCAAAGGCTTGTCTCTCACCATATCTAACACAATACTCTTTACAAGTTTACTATTCACTGGGGGATTGTTAACGTCAGCAAATCCAGCTCCACATGTGTGTTTTGCTTCCATTGTCTTTATTTCAAAGAACTTCGGCATTTTATACTTCTTGGATCGTGAACTCTCCATAGACACCGGTTTCAGCCTCTTCAAATAACACTCGGCCGTGACTCTATCCGGATCATTCTTCTTAATAAGAACTCAGAATGATTAACAAGACAATGGCGTAAAAGCTCAACACGAAAATTAGCGAAGACCACCCGGAAATCTTTGTCCCACACCACCAAAATAGGCAAAGAAGCGACATTAACATAATTTTCATCATATGTAGCGAAGACATAGAAGAACTAGAAGTACAAGAAGAAGCCCCAAGAGACTTTGGAACTAGAACTAAGCGTCACACAAAGCAAAAATCCTCTTGGACGTATTGTTATAAAAATGTATCAAAACCTTTAACCAAATTGAAACAAACAAGGGATTGAAGCTCCGAAATCGAGTATCTATCACAATACGCTTTGAATCCCTTTACAAAAGACGAGTTCTATAGACGATTGGAGTAAGGTTTGGCCACGTTTCAGAAATCGTGCGCTTTAAATCAGCAATCATACCATTAGTCCCGACACGGACACTCATAATTTGCATCTCGTACATAATAGCAAAAAGAGTAGTCCCATCCATGTCTACATTTGCAAAAAACAACAAAATCAAATTGATGAACATATGTAAATGTATTTTTACATAGTCAATATCACCAATGAAACAATATTTTCAGCAATTTAACTTTTAAATTCTACTAATGTTTAAAGTAAATCTACCAACACCCATAACTTCAGTTGCTAATGTTGGTTGCACTGGATTAACAATTGACTCTAATGAACCTAATAGGTAATAAGAATGTAACACATGGATTGAAATCTTTCTGTTGTTGGTAAATCACCAAATGCTGAGTCAGTTGGAACAAACATTGTTATTCCAAAGACCTCCTTCTTTTTTGAAATCATCTGTACATCCGATGCGTTAACATAGATGCCGCTACGTTGAAATTCTTAGCATCCATTAATACTCTAGTAATATTTAGTCCTAATGGAGGTCTGGTTTCTGATGCCATTAAATCAAACCCATAAGGGATAAGAAGGGAATTCACTGTAAATATAGTGACATTGTACGAAATAGTTTTGATCAGTGAAATGGTTATGTTTAGTGATGAATATGAAACAGGTGACCGAATAAAAATCGCAAAGAAGATAGAAAAGAGGTGAATCTCTTCAGCGTCTAACCTTCTTTCGTCTTCAGTGTCTTCAGATGAATCGGTGTTCTTCCTGGTCGAAAAGATGAATCAGTGTTTTTCTTGGTCGAAATTATGATGAAGGGATGAATATGTAAAAAGGGTAAAATTGGTAATAAAATAAAATTGAAAATAGAAATTGGACTAGATTTTCCCTGTTATTGGAAAACAGGGAGGTTATGTGGTATGGGCTGATAAATAGGGATGTTATGTGGTATGGGCCGATAGGAAGGGGTTTATACTCAACCAGATTAAAACCAAGGGGTTGAGCCCCATTTCTTGCTACAAGAATTACACTCTAAGAAATTACTAGTCTCCTTGTCTTACTCTTCTCTCGTCTTTTCCTTTATTTTCTCCCCTCTCTCTCTTTGTCATTATACTGTTCTTTTTTCTAACCGCTCTCTCTCGTTCGTCCATCCATCCCGATTCTACGTGCATCAGCTTGCCACCTGTCCCACAACATACACCGCAGTTCTCGGCAGTTAGGGTTCCGCAGCTCCTATCCGATGCACCCTGTAGTATCTTCATTACTCGACTCGCCCTCTCCACCCTGCCATTCCCCGCAGTTCTCGGCGGGTATGGTGCCGCGACTCAGATCCGCTGCACCCGGTCTTTTCTTCACTATTCTGTATACGGACTCTTCGCCATCAAAGATGTCACATGTCACGAATTTGACCCTACAGATGCCCTCTCTCGGTCCTATTGGTAGTCCTGGACAACCGATGGGGCTGAGACCTAACGATCTCAAAGCATGGTTTATCTCCATTATTTTAAGATGTTCCATCTGTTGAATGACACGTGTTCCATCATTACTGTCGCGTGAGAACGGCGCATGCGCCGTACAAAATCAGATATCTCGATTCTCGAGGCCCACGTGTCCCATTTCCCCTGGTCCCTCTCTTTGCAATTACGCTTTTGCCCCTTCTTTTCAAATCCCGCCCAAACCCTTCATTTTCCTCAACACCCATAAACCCCAATTCCCTTTTCATTTTCATTTTTCATTTTTCCTCTTCCCCACCTCTTCAACTTCTACCCGCTGTTCCTCTTTCTCAAGTTTTCTCCTGCTCCGTTTGCGTCTGTTGGTCCCTCCACCTCCTTGGCTGCTATTGCATCTCAGGTTTGTCCTCCACCCTCTCACTCCCCTTCGTTTATAGCTATACTCCAATTTCAATATTGTTTCCGCATTCTTTTCTCTCTCATAACTTGTGTTCTTCCCCCATTCTTCACCTGTCCCCTCTTAGTGTCCATTGGGACATGTCGGGATCTGATTCGGCGGATTCCTCCGCCACCGCATCCGATGGATCCGTCTTCTCCATCCAGATCTAGCCACTCTACCGCGGGATAGGGCGGACTCTCCGACGTCTCACTCTTCCAGTCCAGCCGCTATACCATCTACCTCTGGGAGGAAGGCTTCTCTTCCTCCCCCTCCATCATACTACCGCTGCCCTAATTTAGAAGCAGTTAAAACTGCATATGGCATCCCAGATGATGTGTTACTAGAGCACGTGACTGGCGTTACACATTTTCCACACTTGGTAACACTGCGGCCAGGATATCTTGTCTCGACTGTTGGCTAGATAGCGGCCGGCTTGCGCTTCCCCTTAACTCTTCTCGATATCGAGGTATGCAACCATTTTAATATTCCGCCTTGTCAAGGCATAGGCAACTTTTGGCGAGTGATGTACGCCGCTAACCATTACAACGAAACCCACACCCCTAAAATCCAACTCCGCGACATAATCGCTCATTTTTATTTGAAAAATAGCACTAAATTCGGAAGCGTAGGGTACCACTCTTTTTGTACACGTCCGCGGAAGAAGTCTTTTGTTCTCCGCCTTACAACTTCAGACAAGGTGTGGCACCATTATCCCTTGTATGTGTCTGGAAGTTTTATTTCCGCAGACCTCCCTTTAGAAGTTTCTCTAAGGCATCTCAATTTCCTTACCAGTGGTAAGTAAAACACTTTGGTCCCCTGATCTCTTGCATATCCTTCTTTCTAATGTGTCTTCTTTCTATGGCCCAAGTTGGAAACTAGACTCTCGTTCTCAATTCTACGCCGGCATCTCCTCTGCAATTTTTCAAGAACTCCGAAATCTAGGGAGTAACCAGTGCGAGGTCCTCGGCATAGACCCCGACAAAGACAACCCTCTTTTGCTTGACCCCTCTCTTAAAAATATAGGGAAATACCAAGGTCCCCTCTACCGCTTGCTGCCACCCAAAGAGCGCAAACTCAAACCCTCTCCTTCTGCCAAAAGAAGACGCCCAGCTCACCGATCCTTCGGCTATACAACCAAGATCTCCCACTCTAAGGCCGCCGCCCAACGAGCCGACGCGCAATCCCGCCCTACCCCTACAGATACCGCCCCCTCTTCCTACTCTGCGTTAGCGGATTGGGAAGACGATTTTACCCATCCCTCTTCATCCACTCCCGCCGCGGACATGGCTTCTAGCAAACTCAAACTCTGGGACAACGACTCCGAAGGTAATTAGCCCACTGAAGCCGCGACCAAGAGCCCGCCAGCCAAAAAAGTCCGTACTGCTCCTCCACCTCCATCAGAGCCACCAACCCAAATACCGCGGCCCACAGTTACATCCCGCTGCCCTGGAAAAGAACAGTCTTCGGCAGTCCCTCCTTCACCCGGCCCTGTGGAGATATGGCACCCGCGATGTAAATATCTGCTGACTTCGCCCTTGACAATCTTCATTTGCTTTTTTTTTCAGCTCTCATCTCCCCGACCAAGTATCTGATGACTCGGGTCCTTCTCCTCTCACCGAACATCCATTTATACTGGCTGGGAAAAAGTATTCAATTTTTTTTTTTAATTTTTTTTTTTTTACGAATACCTCCTCAGCTGAGTCTGGACATCGGCTATGTGGTGCGTGGGCTGACCAACACTTTGGACTCTCTGGAAGTCGCAAAAGAAGAGATCAATGGCCCCAACGAGTGGAAAGCCAAGCATGCCCAGTTGGAGAAGGACCGCAATGATCTTCGGATCGTTGCCCTGAAGGCCCAAAAAGCTCTCCAACAAGCAGAGGACAAGCACCGCGACTACGTCGCTGGGGTCACCTCCAAAATGGAGAGCCAAAGGGAGGTGGAGAAGCTTGCCACTCAGGCCGCGGTGGACAAAGCTGTGAACGATGCGGTTGATCGATTTCGAGACCTAGCTGAGAAGAAAATTGCTCGTGAATTGAAGAGCCAACTCGCAGAGCTTGCTGCGTCATCCGGTCGCGTTGCTTGCCCGCTCAGCCTCTAGCCCCGGCGATGCTCAAACTGCCTCACCCTCTATTGCTGACCCTGAGGCTACTACAGCTGTGCTTCCTACTGGTACTTCCAGCGCGGTCACCTCCCCCATTGATGTGGATGCTGATTCGAACACCGCGGTGGGAGGGGCCGAGATTTCTTCCCAGCAGGGGGGGTTGAAGGGCCGCAGTAGCTTGTTTGAAATATATTTTTGTACCTTTGTGATTCTGATGTTCACTCTCTAACAATATATTTTGCAATATGTAATTTGCCTATTTTTCTGGGCATGCCCAGCAGGTATTCAGTCAAATGTAGTGTGTCTTTTGTTATCACCTCCACTCATTTTGTGAAATCATATTCTTGATTCATATGCACCCATCTGACTTTATTTTACTCTCTTTACAAAAGTGGGATCTCTTCATTGGTGCTTATATTATCTCTTTGTAAATAATTTTTAGTTGGCTGTGAAACCTGTGGGGCCAGCTCAATTTGACCCTATGTTGATTCATACATATAGTCCGCGAAGGGCTCTTCCCCCCCGCTGTCTTTAATCGGCTGTGAAGGGCAGCTCAATTTGCCCCCATGTTGATTTGGACTTAAAGTCCTCGAAGGGCTCTTCCCCATTGCCTTTGATTCGGTTGTGAAGCTGTTTGGGGCAACTAAATTTGCCCCCCATGTTGATTTGGACTTAAAGTCCGGCGAAGGGATCTCCCCCCAGCTGTCTTTGATCGGGTTTGTGGAAGCTGTTAGGGCAGCTCAATTTGCCCCCATTGATTTGGACTTAAAGTCCACAAAGGGCTCTTCCCCCCTCCCTTGGTTTTGAGGCAGTGAAGCTGTTGGGGCAACTAAATTTGCCCCCATGTTGATTTAGACTTAAAGTCCGCGAAGGGATCTCCCTCCCCCCCCGCTATCTTCTTTAATCGGCCGGAAGCCTGTTGGGGCTTCTAAATTTGATTGGCTATGTTGCCTATTGGACTTAAATTTGCCCCCGGTTGTTGTTCTTCATTCAATATCTTATTTGTTTGGGGAATCAACACACTCCTTCTATTCAAGGAACTAAAATAACCAAAAGACAATATTTCAGGTTCTCTCACATAACTTTATTCATTAGCAATTCTATTTTTACTCCGCTACAAATAGAAATAAAACTAACTAGAGACTGCCTCATAGCTAGTAAATTTGGATGGCAAAAGTTTAAATTTCAATTATTAAGCCTAAGATTCAAATTTTCAACAATAATACTTTTAAATATTAGGTTCAATAAAACGCTAACGGTAAAAATACGATATCCCGTGTTTTAAAATTGATAATAGTCCGAATATATTTCTTTAAAATTGATTGGGCTATATATTTTACATTTAAAATTTTGATATATAATTATATAACGTTTTTATTTTTATTTTACAATTTTATTCATGAAAAAATAATACAAATGTCATTTTATTAGGAAACCTTAAATTATAATAAAAGACAATATTTCGCAATTATAAGCTCACCAACCAATTAACTTTAAATCAGATCATTCAAAAATTCTAATTATTCGTTTTATTAAGCCAAACCTTATAATTCAAATAATTAAAATAAAATTACTAGCTATGGATCGCATCCGCTATGGAATTTTTTCAACATTCTGATATTCCATGGTTTCTCTATCATTTCTCCTGCAGAAGTCTTTAGCCTGTAAGTTCCCAAAGTACCCTTCTCTGTCACGACATAGGGTCCCTCCCAGTTGGGACCCAATTTACCATTATTCTCTTTTTTAGTGGCCAGTGTAACACGTCGCAGTACCAAATCCCCCACCCGAAAGTCCGCGGCTTCATTAGCTTATCATATTGTCTCTGCAACTTTCGGTGATATTCCTCCAAATCATTATCGCGCTTATTTCTCTTTTTCCTCTATGAGATTCAACTTCGGTGGCCAAGATCCTCTCATTTATTCCCAATTCCACAGCTTTGGTTCTTGTCGTTTTCTCTATCATCTCCACCGGGATGACTGCTTCTACTCCATATGCCATTGCGAATGGTGATTCCTTAGTAGGCGTCCAGCGGTGTGGTCGCGATAAGCCCATAACACGTGATTGAACTTCGTCCCCACGCACCTTTACGATCCTCCAATTTTCTCTTTAAGTTATCCATTATAATTTTGTTCGACACCTCAGCTTGACCATTTCCCTCAGGATTATAGGGGGATGAGAACCCCTGCTTCACCCTAAATGCCTGAAGAAACTCTCGCACTTTTCCTCCAGTAAACTGAGTTCCATTATCCGCGATGATTGTATGGGGCAGCCCGAACCTGCAGATGATATTCTCCTATAAGAATTTCTTCACATTCTCTTCCTTAACCTGTTGCAGAGCCACACCCTCCACCCATTTGGTAAAATAATCCGTAGCAGCCAACATAAACCTCCTTTTTTCGCTTGCCATTGGCAGAGACCCAACAATATCCAGCCCCCACATGGAGAATGGCCAAGGGCTAAACACATTGTGCAAGGGCTCAGCTAGAGAATGTATGAACGGTGCAAACCTTTGGCATTTCTCACATTTCTTGGCATACTCTGTAGCGTCTCTCTTCATATGAGGCCAAAAATACCCCTGTGATATCAATCTGTGGGTAGTTGTTCGCCTTGCGGAATGACTCTCGCAATCGCCTTCATGAACCTCTGCCAAAACTCCTCAAGACCTGCCAAGCCCTATACATCTTAGTAATGGGCGTTGAAATTTCTCCCCAGATAGGTCACCCTCCAGCAATGGTGTACCTCGACTCCGTTGTTCCATTCTTCGCCTCTCTGTTTATTCTCTATCTCTACTCCCCTCAAGAAAGCCTTTATCGGTTCCATCCAACCCTGATCCCACTCGGTGGTGAGCCAAACTCCAGCCTCATCTGATGTACTTGGCTTGCTCAACACTCTAACCTCAATAGACCGACCCTCTGATCCAGGAAGAACCGCCGCTACATAAGCCAAAGCATCGGCATGTCTATTCTCTCCGCGGCCTAGGTGGGTAAACCTTATTTTGTCGAACTTGCTTGCCCTTCGCTGTAAGACTTCTAGGTATCTCACCATCCGGGGGCAGCGAGCTGCAAACCCTCCATTCACCTGACAAACTACCAAATTGGAATCTGAGAACACAGATAACTCACTCACCCCCAGATCTTTGGCCAAGTCTAATCCAACTATCACAGCTTCATATTCAGATTCGTTATTTGAAGCCGCAAACCCCAGTTTCATTGATAGCTCAAGGCAATTGTTCTCAGGAGTTACTAACACGACCCCAATCCCATTCCCGGTATCCGTAGCAGAACCATCCGTGAAAACTCTTCACCCATTGCGCAAATCCTAAGGATCTAAAGGGTCGCGACCGAACTCCCCCTCAGATTCCATTACCATTTCCTCTCCCCAAGTGGGATCCTCTACTCGGAATTCGGCCAGAAACTCCGCCATGGCTTGCGCCTTTTCAGCCGTCCTGATCTGGTATGTAATCTCATAAGAACTTAGTAATACCGCCCACTTCAGCATCCTACTTGACTTCTCGGCCCTCAACACCTGTTTGAGAGGCAAATTCGTCACTACCACCATAGAATGAGCTTCGAAGTAAGGCTTCAACTTAAGGGTTGAAAATATCAAAGCCAAAGCATACCTCTCAATCCTACTGTACCAGGTCTCTACATCCAGTAGGGTTTTACTTTGAAAGTAAACTGGCTTTTCTATCTTGTCGATCACTCTCACCAAAACTGAACTTATTGCGTACTCTCTAACTCCCATATATAAATGCAACTTCTTGCCTTGTTCCGGTCGTGATAACAATGGTGCCTTCCCTAAGTAATCTTTCAACTCCTGGAAGGCTCCTTCACACTCCGCGGACCAATGGAAATCAGGAGTTTTCCTCAGCAAACAATATAGAGGGCGGCATTTGTCCGAAGACTTGGAAATGAATCTGTTAAGTGCCGTGACCCTACCAGCCAATCTTTGTATTTCCTTCACATTTTGCGGAGATGGCATCTCAATCAACGATCGAATCTATTCTGGATTTGCCTCTATTCTGCGGTGGGTGACTATGTAGCCCAGAAACTTTCCTGAAGTTACCCCAAATGTGCATTTCTCGGGATTGAGTTTCAGCTTATGCTTGCGCAGTATGCCAAAAGTCTCATGGAGACCTTCTAAGTGTTCCTTTTCCACCATGTCGTCAATGTATATCTCGATCCCCCTTCGAATCTTGCCTTCGAACATCTTTCCTCCCAACCGCTGAAAGGTAGCACCCGCATTTTTCAGGCCGAAGGGCATCCTGGTGTAACATTAGGTGCCACCTTCTACCACAAAGGTGGATTTATCTTGGTCTGGCCCATACATCGCGACCTGATTGTACCCCATTGATGCATCCATAAAGGAAAACACCTTATATCCTACCGTTCTATCCACTAACTCATCCACCCGGGGCATAGGGTAACAATCTTTTGGGCATTCCTTGTTTACATCTGTGAAGTCCACACACATTCTAACCTTGTCGTTCTTTTTTGGTACCGCGACCACATTCGACAACCACTCCGTAAACTCTACCTCCCTTATTATCCCCGCCCCTTCTTCAGCACCACCCTCTTCGCGAATACCTTCTGCGTATTTGGCTCTTATGCTCCTCATCTTTTGTCTTACTGGCTTAGCATCTTCATTCATATGCAAATGATAATAGGCGTATTCTGGGTCTAAACTAGTGATATCCTCAATTACCCATGCAAATACATCAATATTGTCCATCAAAAATTGCACTAGCTTGCATTTCCATTCTTCCGGCAAGTCAGCTCCAACCGATGTAAACTTTTCTTCCTCTCCCACCCCAAGGTTCACCACTTCCAACTCATCCACAATTTTTGTTCCCAGCGGAGGCTCGTACACTTGCTTCCCTGCCTCCTCAGAATTGCTATGTTGATCCTGGTTCGTGTGACGGCCCCTCCCCTTTGGTACCGCGGACCATATTTTTTACTGTAACTTGATGGATGTTCTGTGCTGCCACTTGATCCCCCCTTATTTCATACGTTCCCCCATTAGCTAGGAAGCGGACCACCTAGTAAAATGTCGATGGGATGGCCTTCATTTCGTGGATCCATTTTCTCCCTAGGATAACATTATACTGGGAGCTAGAATCCACCACCATAAATCTGGTGAATACCGTTGTCGGGGGCCAGAATCGGTAACATCAATTCCCCCATGGGCTCTATCATGCTGCCATTGAACCCATACAGATTGGTTCGAGGAGCTTTCAACTGATCTCTACTGATATTCATCTCCTCCATGGCCCCCTTAAACAACAAATCTACTGAACTTCCGCAGTCTATCAACACTCTCTTTACCAAATAATTACCCATCGCTATAGTAATCACCAATGCATCCTCATGCGGGGAAATTACTGACTCCAAGTCTTTTAGGGTGAACATTATGCCTTCTTCACCCTTCGCGGTTTCCTTAACTAACCGCGGTATGCTGACGACCTCGTTCACCTGTTGTAAACTCGCTATCTTTCTCACCTTTTCTCTGTGTGCATTTCTTCCCAGGGTTTCTCCACTAAAGATGACATTGATGGTACCTAGAATTCTAGCCGAGGCGGCACTCTCTCGGCTTGGCGAACCTTTGCGACAAACTCCCTGAGCATCCCCTTTTCAATCATTCTCTCCACTAACCACTTCAAAGCATAACATTTATTTGTGGCATGATTCCTGATTTGATGATATGCACATAATGACTTCCCTTCTATTGCCACCGGTGTGCTCCGCGGACCCTCAAAGTATTGTTGCCCCTTAATTAGAGGCAAGATTTTCTCTAAGGGTCTGTTAAGCGGTGTCTGTTCGATTTCTCGGTATGGTTTCCTCTCTCGGATATCCCTTCTGCCGCGGTCTCCTGTCCTATCCGGACCTCGGCTCTCCCCTCTGTACGCTCCTTTCTCTCTTTCTTCCATTCAGCTTTTTCCCTTCCGATCATCTCGGTCGACAGCCTGCACTGCCTTTCCCGCTCTCTTTTGTTTCTTCGCGTTCTTCTGCATTATATCTTCGTGGCGTATGCATTTTTCTACCTTGGGATACAAAGCATGCAACGGTGATTTCGATTTTGAAAACCAACTCATGAACCCCGGTTCCCGCCCTCAAACCGTCTTTGAAGGCTATTACCGCGGTATGTTCATCCAAATTTTCCACTCTCAATGTCTCCTCCTTGAACCCGCAGATAGAAACTCTCTCAATGATTCAAATGGGACCTTTGTTTTATGTTGAACAGCCGCGATATCAACCACCCTTCTTTTTCTCGTGTATGAAGTGGTCAACAAACGCGCTCTAGTTCTTCAAACCTTTTGATGCTCCGCGAAGCCAACCGATAATACTAATCCGAGGCACCCCCCTTTAAACTTGCGGGGAACATCATGCAGCGAAGTCCATCATACTTATCCTCTTGCCACAATGGCATCTACTGCCGGAAATGGTGCAAATGATCCATCGGGTCTCCCTTCCCATCATACCTCTCAAACCTAGGTTGGGAGAACCTCTTAGGCACTTCCGAATTCCATATCGAATCTGCAACTGGATTTTTGTTGAGACTTGCAACCTCCTTTTGCGTAACACTCTGGTTTGCTTATTCTGCTGTGCGGGTTATCTCCCTATCCTTCTCAATCATAGCCTGTACTACCTCCAATGTGATACCCACCGTTTGTTCTGCGTCCGGTGGTGGGTACTCCATATTTTACCCCTCCACTTCGCTACTCCGATGATCATTCCGCTCCGTTTCACCATGTGTAATATTTCTCTCCTTTCTAAACTCGTCATTCTCATTTCGTAGCCTGGCTATCTCCTTTTGGAGAAGTCTGGTAGCGTCCGCCGCCACGCCAGATATTTCTTCATCTCCTACTCTTTCTTCCTCTCCTACCCTTTCCACCTCGGTGCTCTCTATTTCCTCCACCACTTCTCTAACCGTTGTTTTCTTAGGTCTTCCTACTCCTCTTTTCACTACAGTAGCCATTTTGCTTTCGGGTCCCTACAGACGGTGCCAAATATAACTACAAGAATTACACCCTAAGAAATTACTAGTCTCCTTATCTTACTCTTCTCTCGTCTTTTCCTTTCTTTTCTCCTCTCTCTCTTTGTCCTTATACTGTTCTTCTTTCTAACCGCTCTCTCTCGTTCGTCCATCCACCCTGATCCTATGTGCATCAGCTTGCCACCTGTCCCACAACATACACCGCAGTTCTCGGCAATTAGGGTTTCGTGGCTCCTATCCGATGCACCCTGTAGTATCTTCATTACTCTGACTACTGTCCACTCTCCACCCCTGCCATTCCTCGCAGTTCTCGGCGGGTATGGTGTCGCGGCTCAGATCCGCTGCACCCGGTCTTCTCTTCACTATTCTGTATACGGACCCTTCGCCACCAAAGATGTCACATGTCACGAATTTGACCCCTACAAATAATAATAATAATAAGTCTTTGTTTAGTAACCCCAAAACACCAAAAACAGTCATCAATGTAATTTCATTATCTAAATTCCAACACTTTACCAAAAAAAAATTATCTAAATTCCAACAAGTCAAAAATTGTGACGAAATACTGAGGCTTTACAAGCAGTACTTCACTTCTTATCTAATTGTGGGGAAACGAGATGCCTCTTTCATGCCAAATACATGTTCAGAATAAATTCTTATTGGAAAAAAAAATATCAAACGTTTCCAAGAAAAGTCTACGCTAAAACCCACCGAAAGAGGAGTTGAGTTTTTTAGGCGGTTAAATTCGAAACCACAAAGATAGTTTTTTCTGTTTCTGGACACATCTGAAATAATGGGACATGTTTTTTGCGTTCATGTGGCTGAACTCACAAGTTAAACATGACATATGCAATAGAATATTAACAGCAACAATTTGCTACTAATAATAATAATGGGGTGTCATGTGAGTATGGGTGTTAGTATCTTAACCGGAATGTTAGGATCCGTTTAACCGAACTTGAACCTGAACCTGAACCTGAACCTGAACCGAAACTGAAAAAAAATAGTAGTTAAAATTCCTATTTTTAAGAACATATAAAAATGGGTGGGACTGGACCAATTAGAACCATAACCAAGTGGTTTTTTAAACAAAAGAAGTGAACCAAAATTGGAACCGCACCACAACCAAGTGTTATAGTACTTTTAGCATAATTTTTTTGAAATAAAACATATAAAAACTTAAGACATTCATTTATAACTAGTTTGTAGGCCCGTGCATACGCACCGGCTCTTTTGAAAATATTTAGATTTTTTTTTAGAAAATTAGGACTACCATTTTAGTTGCTAACCCGTTTTAAATTTCTAACAAATTATTTTAATTAAGTTTTAAAAACCCATTTTTTTCGATTGGGAGAGAAATCATATTTTAATGGGAAAATAATTCCCGTTTTAATTAGATATGCTAGACTTTTCCTTTTCAATAGGGGAGGAATTCCCATTTTAATAGGAGAATGATTATCGTTTTAATTAGAAGTGCTAGAATTTGTTTTAATAGGAGATGAATTCTCATTTTAATAGAAGATTACGTGAAATTTTAATAGAGCTTGAAAAATACCCCTTGTGGAAGTTTTAATATTAAGAATTTAAGACTAGTTTGTAGGCCCGTGCATACGCACCGGCTCTTTTGATTACCGTTTTAATTTTTTAACAAATTGTTTTAAATTAAATTTTAATTAAGTTTTAAAAACCCATTTTTTCAATTGGGAGAGAGATCTTGTTTTAATAGAAGAATAATTCTCGTTTTAATTAGATATATTAGATTTTCCCTTTTCAATAGGGGAGGAATTCACATTTTAATAGGAAAATGATTCCCGCTTTAATTATAAGTACTAGAATTTGTTTTAATAGGAGAGAAATTTCCGTTATAATAGGATTCCCATTTTTCAAATAGAAGAGAAATTCCCGTTTTAATAGGAGATAACGTAGAATTTTAATAGAGCTCGAAAAATACCCATTGTGGGAGCTTTAATATTAAGATATAGATTTAGATTTAGAAATTCTGTAATATATTTGTTAGTGTAATCCTACCTATATTAATATCCGCTTTCTCCCAAGATGCTTTAGCCATAAAATAGTGAAAAAATAATTATTTTCATGTGTTTATCTTAAAATCAAAAGTTTTAAAATATTTATTTGAAAAATAATTATTTGCCTTCTTACCAAACTAACCCTGAATTTGGCCTCGCTCTCTAATTTAATATAAATTAAAATTGTCCTTTCATGTGTTATGCTAAAAAAAAAACAAAGCTCTTATTTCATTATTTCAAATGTAATAAAAAAAAACAAATTCTAAAAAACAGTGGATTAGTTAATTGATATGTATTAGTTATTGGATATGGATATGGATATGTATTAGTTAATAGATATAGATATGTATTAGTTAATAGATATTGATATGGATTTTATTGATATGAATATGTTAAACTTATGTATATATGATGGGTTTAAGTTAGTGTAATATAAAAAGTTGTTATAGTATTAAACATTATAAATAATTTGAAAGTATAGGTAACAACCTTAAAGATATGGTTTTACTTCACATATTATTTAATGATATAATTACTTGCATCTATTTTTGAAAAGTGACTTGTTCATGGGTTATTTTTGTGTTTTTAGTACATGTTTTCTTAACAAAACCAATAAAAAAAAATGTTTGTAAGAGTGAATCTCTTAAGAACCCAAAATGAAATGAAGAACCGGAACGGGTGGATATGGTAAGGTTCTACGATTTTAAAGAAACACTAATTAAGAACTGGAACCAAAACCAGAACCGCAAAATTAAATGGATTTTAGACTCTTAGTTCATACCTAACTAGGAACCGGACCATTGACACCCCTAATGTGAGTATTTTAATTAAAAGAAAACATATTTATTTAGTCATTTACAACATAGCTAACCCATTCATATATATTGATCTCATTGTAAGCTATACTTCATAAACACATTAGATACCACGATCACATATGTAAATATTTTGAAAAATGAGTATATATAAGACATGAGATTGTATTTAAGAATAAGTGACACCCTGTGTAGGCATGGAGAATGAAAAGGGCATAATAATTGAGATCATGAAATTAAATCATACAAAACAATCTTCACATAACAATTATACACGTGAGTACTTGACATTTGAGTATTTGACAACCATTTTTTTTTGCTAAGGATATGATAATTGTATTAAGAATCAAATGAAAAAAAAAAACATACAGAGATTTTTATTTTTTATTTTGATAGAAAACATAAAATGAAAAAAAAACATACAAAATTTTTTATTTTTTATTTTGATAGAAAACATACAGGGATATTAAGGTTCCAAATATGGCTCAACAAGTTTAAGACATACTAGTGTTACATGACATTTAATTCAGAAATCCATAGTAGCCTAGTAGGTAATTAAAGTCCTTATGCTCTATATATGCTTTCCAAGAAGCTAGTACCTGACAACCATTCTTATAGTTTAGAATTGATCATGTTTTAGTCCGGAAGTCTATTTGATTTCAATTATGTGTAAAATTTAATTGCTGGCCATATTGAATTTGTGAAGCCCGTGTCCCTGTTAAAGACATTGGATTTTCGTATCATTTATATTAGACATAATAACCTAAAAATACAACTAAATACAATGTATTATTTTTCTTGCCTAAAAATATAAGATACTTTCAATTTTTTACAATTGGTATCATCTGTTAAGTTTGAGTCGACGGAATACGATTTGGCCGTTTAAAATAGTCACGTGATTTGCACTCACCAATTTTTTTCAATTGTTTTCAATGAACACCTGTTGAGAAATGGGTTAAAATGACATACTAGTGGAAGTATGTCAGGATGATACATACAAAATATCATCTTGTTAGGCACCGTTATGTCTTGGTTCACACCATTGTTACTGAAATTTCTGGTCAGGATGATACATACAATATAATATCGTATATGTCAGGATAATACATATAATATATCATCGACCCGTAAGTCAGTTTTGTAATCCACTAAATAAGGGATGAAGAGAGAGAAAGAGAGTGAAATAACTTTTTATTTGTGAGAGAGTGAGATAATTTTTTTCTATGGTTTCTAAAGAGTGACAAAATAAAGAGTAGTTCAACTCCCAATAACTCATCAGTCAAAGGACTGTCATACTCATCAGAATCAACAAGTTCAGGTTCATAGCCATCCCCACCCATTGCTTCATAACCAATCCCACCAAATATATCAACACCACCATGCTCATTTTCAGTAACATCATCATGCTCATTTTTAGTAACATCATCATGCTCATTTTCAGTAGGCATTTCAATATTTTCAAGCGGGACATCAACTAAACCACTTGGTTGCTCATTTTTTTTTGCATTTTTTTTTTCGAATTCCTTCTTTCAATCTTCTCTACTCTAATCTCAATGATCTCCTCTTCAGCCTCACTAATATGATCAAGGCTAGCAGCCTCAGATTCAGTGTCAACCTTATAGTCGATCTCTTAGATCCCTCACACTTTCTCTACACAGTGGTAACGATAAAATTCAACAAATGTATAAGCTGAAACAACTTGAATGATTGGACTTATATCGACCATTCTCTAGTGTCTTCATGGGAAAATTGCAATAAAGTTTAAAGAGGTGTCTGTCACCCAACTGATCCACTCTTTTCATAATACTATCATAAGACAACTCTTCTATGTTTACATTTTCATAATATTCAACCTTCTTATTAGCATAATTCAACATAAGTATGGGAGTTAAACTACTATTTATTTTGTCACTCTTTAGAAACCTTAGAAAAAATTTAACTCTCTCACAAAGAAAAAGTTATTTCACTCTCTTTTCATCCATTATATAGTGGGTTAAGTTACAGAACTGACTTATGGGTCGATGATATATTATATGTATTATCCTGACATACACGATATTATATTTTATGTATCATCCTGACCAAAAACCCCATTAACAATGGTGCGAACCAAGACATAACGGTGCCCAATAGGATGATACTCTGTGTGTATCATCCTGACATACTTCCACTATGCCATTTTAACCCATTTCTCAATAGGTGCTCATTGCAAACAATTGAAAAAATGTGGTGTGTGCAAGTCACGTGACTATTTTAAACGGCCAAATCGTATTCCGTCAATTCAAACTTAATGGATAGTACCAATTGTAAAAAAATTGAAAGTATCTTGTATTTTTAGGCAAGAAAAATAATACATTGTATTTAATGTAAAAAACTGCAAAGTATGTTGCATGTATATTTAGGTCATTATGTCTTTATATATATTCTAAGTTAGATATCATGTGCCTTAACTTAATTTTACATTTGGTATGAATATGGAAGACACATAAGAGCATTTGAAATGACCGACATAGAACCCAAATACCAACGAACACTTAAGGTGGGTGCTATGCCCATTAAGTTTAAAATCATTAATTTCATTTGGGCTATTAAAATAACTAGGCTAAGAGTGGTATAAATCCTTGATTTCAGTTGGTTAAAAGAAACATAATCAACATCTCGGTGGTTTCATAGTTTAAAATCCGAACGGATAATATCATTGTCACCAAGTTCGGCATTTTTTTGAAAAAAACGCGTTTAAAACCCAAGATATTGGCAAGGCATCTGGTTCCAGTTTAAAACCCGTTTTAAACGCGTTTTAAACTTAAAAAACGTTTAAAACTCGAGATTTTGAAAATCTCCCGTTTAATTTTTTTTAATCTAAAAGAAAACACGAAGAAGAAAAAGGGATTTTGGAGTTTACCTTTTTGAAGAGTGGGCGTTAGATTGACTTATTGAGACAGTTTTATTTTGTTTTGGACTATTAATAATTAATTATAAATTTTAAAGTTATTAACTTATTTGTAGAACTTGATTATGCCATTATGGTTGGTAATTAGTAGTATCTTATTTAGAGTCGTGTTTTAGTACTGAATCTAAAACTTCTAGTATTTAGATAAGTAATGATAATTTGATACTTTTATGTATTTGAATTTTCTTTCATTTGTATTATTTTTATTTTTATTTTATGTGTCAATTCTTTTTTCTACTCTTATAAAAAAATCAAATTCTTTATCTATTATATTCTTTATCATTGGTTTTTACCGTTTCTTTTACGTATTGTACGTATTATACGTTTTAAACCCGTTTTTTATGCCCTACGTTTTTTTACGTTTTTATTTTCATTTTTTTCCCGAGACGTTCCGTTTAAAACACGAACTAAGTTTTTTTCAAATACACCATTTTAAACCCGTACCGTACTTGGTGACAATGGATAATATAGTCGTATTATATTAGTATGTCATTTGAATTATTAGGGATACTGGCATCCGTAAAGACGGTTTTCAGTGTTTGTTACCTAGTTACAGAAGCAACGTTGTACATATTTTGCTTTTGATGTTGGCTGTGTTTATGGCACCGGGATGGCTCATGAAGAAGTCGAATCGGAGTTGTCCAGAATCAAATCTCCTCTTCCTTTGAAGTGAATGACTTATATACGGAAGGAATATGGCCCACTCCTCATTTCCATTGTTCGAACCAAATGAGGGGGATAGATAACGTGAAAGACGGTAGTGCAAGTTCTTAAAAAGTAATATATTCAATTTTGGTCTTAGGAAAACTCAAGGGTTACTTTTGTGTTTTCATCACATAAAGGGCAGCTGAGTCTTTTTATTTCTCTTGACCGCAAATATAACGGTCACTAATGTTTGACTTGGATGCATTATGTTCTTAGGGGAGGGGTAGTAAATCTCTTAAAGACATCCCTTATTTTGGATTTTATGGTGTTCTCCACTCAACTGTTATAAATATTACATATGTTCACTTCGTTGATGTTTTACTGAATGCTATAAGATGTGACTTGAAGTTTACTTCTATCACATTTTCCTCATGACTACACTATGCTTGTTTGTCAAATGGCAACGAAAAGTTGGTGCAAACAATAAATAATGCATGGCATCATCAACGCAATTGCTAAATCCATTGTGACACATCAACAAAACTTGACAGAAAACAATTGCTACATTCATGTTATGTTTCATCCCATTTTGCTCTTTATTTCTATTTTTCAATTGAGAAAGGAGAAGTTGTCCCGTTTACAATTGTTTGCCCTTTGAAATTCCACTTTTCTCCCCTAATTCATAAAAGATCATTTATCTAAAGAGAACCCATTATGGTTTTTCACTATGTGTGGGGGTCTATGAATTTTTCTTTTTTAATTTCTATTTTCAATTGAGACGAGACTTGTTTAAAATTCATATATACCAAGCAATTTCAAAACTTACAATTTCAAATTCTTAAAATTTCTAAATATATGGAAATCTCAAGTTTCTGCCCCCTACAGAAACTTACAATTCCTTGATTTTGGGGATCTGAGGTTTCCATTTCAGTGCATAAAAGATTGCCAAACAGGGTAATTCTTAATTTTCATAAATATACTATGAATTCCACCCTAAATTCATGGTTGCCAATCACACCCTTAGGGATGTATGGTTTGTTGCTGCTATCTCAGCTCATGCATGGTCTTTGTGTGGAAGTCAAGATACAAAATTGTGTATAAAAAGAGTAAGGCCAACAACGCCTAAGTATGACTCCAAATTAAACAAGCTATCATTTTAGCTTACTGTAAACCAGATGGGCATATGAACAGTACTTGTCAAGACTTAGCTATTTTACATAGCCTTGGGCTCCAATCAAGGCTTAGAAGAGCTCCCAACATCCATGAATATATGATATTGGCTCCCTCCTCCACCAAGCATAATGAAAGCTAATATTGATAGGTCATGTCGAGGCAATCTTGGCATTGCGAGTTAGGGAGTAATCTTTAGAGATTATGATGGTAATGTTCACTGTACTCTATGTAGTTGAATGCAAAGCAATTGTATACTGTATAACCAAAGCCGTAGAATTAGGATGGACTAAGCTTTGAGTTCAGACGGACTCTACAACATTGATAGCAACATTTCAACACAACCAAGCTCATTGGTAGTGCATGGGTGATGGTGCCTTAAAAAATGTAACGAGGAGACTTGCACAGTAGTGCCTTCGATTTTAATGATTTTTTTTTAAACAGATAAGAGGGTTAGGCTAACCCTTGGGCCTGCATTAGAATCTAATATATACCTTACCTCTAACATCATTAGCTACAAGTTCAGCTAATATGGAGTCTAGGGGGTGTTACATACAAAATGTTCATCAGGAAAAAAGGATAAACTAAGCTAGCTAAGTAGTCAACACTACTATTTACCTCATGATATACATGACAGAACCTAACCTCAGTTAGGAGTGTTACTATCTTTTTTATAGTTTCTACCACATTCAAACAGTACCATGGCGCTCTCTCATTTCCTTTTAGAATTTGGATTGCTCTTAGAGAGTTAGAACACAGTTGAACCTATCTGAATTCAATCTGATGGGCATAAGGAGAGTCCAACTTCTATTGCTTTCAACTCCTGATATAGGAATGACTTCCTTGTTCCTCCTCCAGAGTAGGTTTAAATTACTTGCCCTTATTGATTAGTTGTTAAGCCACCAAACCCCACTCTCTTATCAGTAACAGAGTCGTCTGCATTAAATTTTACAAAACTTGGTGGAAGTAGCTTCCATTTGCAGAGAATTGGATTCCTAGTCTTATATTTTACTTGTATATTAAGTCTTGTGAGCAAGACTCTGATTTCAACTCCATCAATGATAGAATCTATTTTGATATTGAGATATAGTTTCATATCATTCAGAATGGTATTGGTAAGATGTTGCCAAGTTGTTGTTTGATTATGAAACCTCCTATTATTCCTCTATGTATGTCCAAAGATAGCTTATAGTTGCACAAACATATGCCCTGTAAAGTTAATCCTTTGGAGTTTTCCTTCTGCAGAGATTTATAATGTTGCACCACTCTTCATTTGAACCTTTTAAAATGCTTCCCATGCCCATGGCTTCCTTCACTCTTGACTACACACTTAAAAGTAGTGGTAGTTAAAAAACAGATGCTTGGAATTTTCTCTTTCACTATTAATTATAGAAACAACACTAGGAAGTATTCAAGATCTTTTTGTGCCTTAATCTATCCTGAGTAGGTAGACTGCTCGAAAATAGTTGCCACCCATTGAATGAATGTTTTGGCAGTACTAGTTTTCCCTATACTAACTTATACTAGTTAGGATTCAATATTTTCTTTCTGAGGTCATGATATGTCGCTTAAGAAGAATACACTCCTAATGGTGATGACAACCATATTACTCTGTCTTCTTGCAAATGGCCATTAATCTCAGTATGAAGGTTTGATTATTGATTTCTTTCTAGCAGGTTGTAAATTAGCTGGTTCCAACCTCCATTTTCAATGAGAGAGTTGACCTTTGCATCCAAAGGGAGTGATAGAAGATTTCTTGTTTCTTATGAATGAAGTGGTGAGTCAGCCAAACACCAAGGATCATGCCAAAGAAACGTTTACTCACTAGTTGAAATGTTGTATTTTAAAATCTTTCTAACATGTTTTCTATGTTTCAAGATGCATCTCCATGTCCACAAGCAGTCTCTAGGTGTAGGCATTGTCCAGAAGAAATTCTCTTTAATGTGCTCTGCCCAAGTCCATGAAATCCAAATGCTAGGATATTTACTAGAGATTTTGTAAATAAGACCACAATATGAGGCTTTATTCCAAATACCATGGTCTTGAATACCTAAGCCTCCCTCATTTTTTGGATATTGTAGATTCTCTCTACTTGATGATGCATCTTATTTCCCATATTTGGACAACTCCATAAAAAATTTGTGCAAGTCTTTGAAATCATGGTTAGAACACCTTTTGGAAGTATGAAAGTTTGAGCCCAGTATATATGAAAGCCAATAAGCACTGAGATGATGAGTTGCAATCTTCCTACATGACTCAAGAATCTATTCTTTTAATTATCAATTCTTGCAGTTGTCTTTTCCACCAGTGGAAGGCAATATTTTACACGTATCCTTGCTAAGACAAGGGGAAAGCCTAGGTATTTTATTGGAGGGGAGACAATCTGCATTCCTAAAAGTTGAGCAAGATGAGTATTGTCTTCTTGTGAAAGCCCTCCAGCAAGCATAGAAGACTTACTCAGATTCAATTTCAATCCTGTTGATAAAGAGAAGTCATCAAGTATGATTTTTAGTGCCATGATTGAGTATTTTTTTTTTCCTCTTATAAAGATCAGTACATCATCTGCAAGACACGTGTGTGATTTGCAATCTCTTTCAAGTAAGGTGGGGCTGTTAAAAGATTTTTGTTGTAATCCCTCAAGTAATAAAGAGTTGAGAATCTCCATTACTATGACAAAAAGATATGGTGACATGGGGTCATCCTGCCTCAGACCTTTCATTCTTTTGAAGAATCCCAGTGGTTCACCATTGAAAATAAGAGAGTAAAAAGGAGTGGTGTAGTAGACTTTAATCCATCCTTTGAACTTAGTGGGAAAACCCATTCTGTCAAGCATGAAGGAGATAGTCTGCCAATGCACAGAATTAAAAGCTTTTTGGAGGTCCACTTTGATGGTGCATCTAGGAGTGCCATGTTTTCTTGAGTAGCTTCTGAGCATCTCATGAGCAAGCAGGAGGTTGTCTTGTATTGCTCTTCCTGGGACAAAAGTGGATTGGCTAGGAGCCACCAAGTCATATATAACATGCTTAAGTCTACTAGTAATGACCTTAGTGAAGCATTTGTATATAACATTAGTACATGAAATAGGTCGATAGTCACCTACTTTGGATGGATTTTTCACTTAAGTATTAAACAAATGAAAGTTGAGTTAATACTCTTAGGAATAAAAGAGTGAAGGAATATGTACTTGACAGCTTTGATGTAAAATGCTCTTATCACTCTCTAGCATTTTTTGAAAAAGAAGGCATTGTAGCAATCAGGGCCAGGTGCTTTGTTGTTATGTTCCTCGAATAATGCCTCTTTTATTTCTTCCTTAGTTACTAGTAAATCCATCTCAATTTGTTGTTGTTGTTGTTGTAGAGTGCCTGAGTCTTCCAAATTATGGAAGAATTCCTCATCTATATTGTTTTGATCTTGTGTGCCCATCAACTCTTTGTAATAGGTTAGAAATGCTTCAGAAACAGTGTTAGGACCATTTAGATTCTCTCCTTGCTCAGTCACAACAAACTAGATATAGTTCTTTCCCTTTTTCTCCTTTATGGCATTAAAGAAATATGTATTACACCCGTCCCCAAACTCTAACCAATCACAATTAGTTTTCTGTGTTAGGTCCACATGCTCCATCTTAAAGAATTCTATGTATTTGCTTCTTGCCTACTTTCTCGAGATAAGCTAAGTGGGAGTTTTGAGGATCCAACTGTAGTTGTAGCTGAAGAGTGTGCATGTCTTCTCTAGGTTCCTTTACTCTTCCATATAATCTTGAGAATTTGTCTTTCAACCATCTTTTTAGAGCTTTTTGAGTTATGCAAGTTTAGAGTAAAGGATAAAAACTGGTGTGCTATAGAACTGTTTGTCCCATACAGTGGTGAGTACTTTATGAAAGTTAGGATGCAAAACCCATTTGTTACAAAATCTGAAAGGTAAATGGATTTTCTTATAGTCACACCAGTTAACTAACATTAAAGAGTGATTAGAGATATCAGGTGGAGTGAAAGATACTTCAGTTAAGAAGTTGTTGTTCTATGTTGCATTTACTAGAACTCTATTAATCTTTGACATTTTCCTGTGTATACCTTCTATATTATTGAACCATGTGTAAAAGAAACATGTGTACTTCATGTCAGAGAGCCCAGCTGAAATCACACAATCTATAAAGTCTTTCACTTCTTTAAGATGAACAACATCACAACCAACTCTTTCATTTGTGTACAAAGCATTATTGAAGCCCCCCATTAAACACCAAGGCTTAAAGATGCAGTTCTACATACCTTTCAAAATGCCCCATAAAGCTTTTCTTTCATAGGAGTCATTACTTGCATATATCACCGATAGTTCAAAAACTTGGGCTGAAGATATGATCTTTACTGAAACGTGATTATGTTGCCTGCTTTCTGCCACTTTCATTACATCTATATAAATAGGGTCCCAGCAAATTCATACTTTACCACTAGGATCGCTCTCATAGTTATGGTAAAACTTCCATCCGGGGCAACATAGGTTGCTGATATACTCAAAATTTTCTTTTTTCACTTGTCTCTACAAGCCCAAACAGACATACATTATGTTACTTCCTAATCTTATTAACCTTTATAGCTTTTTGTCGTATATTTATTCCTCTGACATTCCAAGTTGCTATCTTATTCATCATTAAAGATTAAGAAATGTTCTTACTATCCCTCTTGGCCTTAGTTTTTTAACTTCCTATTCTTCTTTGTTTTATGTCAGTCAGTGGTATATGAGAGTTCTAATGAGTAATTAGATATTTATTTTTTACAGAAATTCCATTGACTGGTGGGGATACCAACATGCCAACTATTTTTGATCCTTCATCTGATTCAGTTAGGTGGTCTGAGATACTATATTAAAAAAAAAAAGGTTAGGTGGTCTGAGAAATATTCTTTCGCAAGCTCTTCTTCACTTATAGAAAGGTTGCCTTCCTACTGAACTGATTTTCTCTTGATAGAACAAGCATTCACCTCTTCAACATCTTCTTCCGGGACCCCCACTTCCTCTTCAGTGAGATGAATAAGTTCAATAGGCTCAAAATTTGTTTGCACCTCTTCAAAATATAATGTTCATCTTGTTGTCCTTCAGATTCTTTCCTAGTAATAACATTTACTTATGTGACTATCTCCATGTTATTTAGATTTGTGTCATCTGCATCTTCCATGATTTCATCTTCTAGTGGCATTAAAGCCTTAAATCTTTTTGTTGCATGTACTGCTGCATGAATTATTACTTGAGATCCTCTCACAGTAGGCTCTGCATTTGCATTTTCTTTTTCTATATATTTAAGTGTGTGAGCACTGTCATCAGGTAAGATAACCGGTGAGTCTTTAGATTGGCCTTCAGCTATAATTGGAGTTCCATCCTGATCTCTCACACTACTTGTCTGGCCGTTTTGCACATTCTTTTTGGGAGTCCATCTCATATTATGTTTCTTCTGTCTGACAGCATGTGAGTTGTTCACCTGTTTCTTCCTAGCTGGTTCATCTTGAATGGTTGTTGTCTTATCCTTATTCTTTGGACATTTTGCATCTGAATGACCAAAGACATTGCAAGAATTGCATAATTCCGGTTCCCACTCATATTCAAGCCATATATCAACAGTATCTCCCTCCCCAAGATCCACTGTAATATGACTAGGAAACTTGAACTTAGTATCTACTACAACAAAGACCCTATCATATGATATACGTGCTATGCTTGCAATTGCTTCATCCATACAAATTGGCTCACCAATAATATTGGAGACAAAATCAATCCCAGTTTTTGTTCATAGATGCTTTGGGATATCCATCTTTACCCAAATGGGAGGAGCCTTGATCCTATTTCTATATTTTTCCACAACTAGAGACCAGGGTCTCACAACAAAGATCCGTCCAACAAGAAAGAGAGGGTCATGGTCAATGATCAATTGTTTATCTTCATTGTTAATAAACTTAAAGTAAAACAGGTTTTTATCTACTATCATATCAAATCCTCCTTTTAACTTCCATTGTTTTGTACTGCTTCTTTAACAAAAGGATAAGAGAGTCTCTTTTCTACGAAGAAACCCACTATGTAGTCTTTCCCTAGATCAAGTCCTTCATTTATAATCTCTTGAGGAACCTTTGCAATACCATTTGAGAAAGAATGGTGTACCTTTGAGAGCTTAGGTTGAATTCTAGACTTCTTACTCTTGTTGAACAATGAGCTCCATGATAGACAAATCATTGTGTTAGGGTTTTCGATTTGAGAAGTAGCTCGATCCGTTGCAACAATACCATTTGTTGGGGATTTCAGGTGGAGTCTCCATGATCTTTTGATGTTTTAGTCAACGACAACCCTCCCCGGGAAACATCAGTCAAAAATTGCCAAAAGAGGCAATATTCCCTCGAAACAGTACTTTTAAACTAAAAATACTTAAAAGCTTTTGAAAAGATCTTTTTACCCTTGCGCTCTCACAATAGGTAATGATTCCTTCATTGTAACCGTTTCTTTTGCTTAATACAAAGTATCCTTAAAAAACAAAAACAAACAAATTCATACACCATAAATCACTCCATTTAAATTTTTAATAAAAAAAAGTATATTTTTTTAAATTTTGACCCGTCCCTTAAATTGTCATGGCCGAGCCACTGCTATAAATTTGAGGAAAATGGTTTTGATTTTGGCAATTGCTGAGATAGAAACGAGGATTTGGCAGTGCATTGATGGACACCAAAATTGTCAAATAAATTGCTACTTGACACATTATTAGAAATGGAATATAGCAGTGCGTTGATGATGAGCAAAAATGGAAATTTGGCACTGCCAAAATGAACAGACCAATGGGAAAATAGCAATGACCGTTAGTAATGCTCTTACATATATATGAAAGCGCACACATCCAGTACCTTATCGCATTTGCTTGGCTTGAGAAGCTCGCACTAGAGAAAGAACCTGAATCTTGATAGTTGCATACTAGCGAATAGTGCTCCTAAATAGGAAGGCGGATCTGAAAGATAAAAGAAGGAACAAGTCTTTATGGGAACAATGTGTAATAAACCCTAGACATCTTCAGAATTTCATACTCATATATAGCAATGAAAAGACATTTAATTGATCTATGTAATCAAAAACAGGTTTTAGTGCATCATTTTACATAAAACCAAATCTAATGATGTCTCGGTAATCATTTGGAAAATACATTGTAATGTGAAGTATGAATTTATTGGTTACTTGAATAATCTGAACACACAAAATTTATTGCGACCTCGAAATATATTTCCAGTATACTAGAGGTTAAAAGTTGAAGCAGTAACAACTATCTTTATCAAAAAAAAAAAAAAAAAGTTGAAGCAGTGGCATCCCGCATCCAAAAAGGAGAAACAAAGTATACTTACAAGTTGAAAGACCTCCTGGAAGTAGTGTAAACGATGAATGGAACCCAATAATTACTTGAAGGGACACGACCACGCGAGGTATATATAATTATATACTCTTTGTCTTTTTTAGAAAATCATAGATGACCATTTTAGCTGATGATAGCTTATTTTTTTAGAAAATCATAGATGAAATCACTTATATTGTCTGGTTCAGAAAATATAATACAAACCTACAACCACTATGTTATCAGTTTGACGGTCTTGTAGAATATGATTAGATTCTGGATTTCTGGAATCAACCCGTGAATCTATATAACCTAGCCAAAATAACATTGTTTGAAACTATTCTCCAAATAAATATTTCTTGAACAATGACATTTCGTCATTTATATAGATGAAAACGACCTGTGACCCAAAATTAAATCATTAGGATATGACCGTAACTAAGACCTATCCCAGTATGGATCACACCGTACGTGTCTTGTTTGGGATTGCCATGTACATTTATGATCGCTACTAAGACCTATCAAAAGGTAGGCAGTGTTCCTAATTCCATCTAATGTGAGTTAATCAGACGCATACTTTGTTGGGAAAACAAAATCATGTTAATATTAATTCATCATCATGCAATTAAAAACAAAGTACCTGTCTTCTAGATCGATTTTGCAGATGGTTTGTGGAAATCTAGTTATTTTGTCTTCTTTGTGAATAAGTACGTACTGACAAGGATGAAAGGGAGGGTAATAATGGGCTTAATGGCCACTGAAGCGTATCACGATTCACGATATTTAGTTATGCATGAAGAGAAAGGAATGCTTTGGTTGAAATGTTGAACCTGACTCTAGGGTTAACAATAGTATCGAGTTGGACTAATTAACGGCCCAGCCCACGTCCCTAAGCCATCCTAAATAGGCTTGGGCTTATTACCCTCCCTACATGATTGGCATAAAGTGAAGAATACTGCCCATAGTTTATTGGATTGGCCCAATACAAAGCTCAAATTTCACTATGGAGTCTGAGAGTTAAAAAACACGATGCCAGCACAAACCCAGGTCATGAATCATGATCAGGCTAATTATTTTTGCAAGATAGGGCGTTGCTAAAATAGCTTTATGTTACTATTAGCATTAGGGTATTTCCAACGGAGAGTGTAAAATTAGACTCCATTTAGATGCCAATAGAATTTTATAACTCTAATTGCACACTAATTTATAGACAATAATTATTCACACTATAGTCCCCAAATGTAGAGGTGTAAAACAAAATGGATTTTAAACTCGGACATCGGAATTAATTTAAAAGACGTAACTTCGAGTGATGTCCAAATTAAAAATTACAAATCAGCAATTTAGAACTAGAGAGGATGTGACCCCGAGCTTTTTAGCAATTTGTATCCAAGTGGAGAATTCTCTACTCCCTCTATTAGCTATTAACTTATTAATTACACATGGTTTACAACTCCCATTGGAAGGAGTTTTTTGAAATTGGGGTGTAAACTTTATACCTTAGACGCTTTTCACCCCATTGGAGATGCTCTTACTCAAGACATTGGATCGAACTTGCATCATTTCATCAACAAGTGAAGAGTTATATCAAGTACATTTTTTAGCAACAAATTACAAGATTATAAAATTGCTCCCATTTCTGTTAAGGGTGCTGGGTGCATACTGTTTCTTCTCCCAAGTTGTTAAATCCGAGGCCAGTTGTTGGACTTGCCCCCGAAACACTAACCCTTTGGACTCGACACAAGTCCACGTTTCTAAATTCTCTTTTCAAACTCGCAAGCTTGTTTCCCTTCTTTAGCACGTAGTCCTGTCCCTATGTATGTAATTTCAATATGTTTTGTGGACTTAGGGGTCGTTTGTTTTTCTGAGCCTTTGAATGCTGAATGCTTGATGCTAAATGGCCCATCCTCTAAATGCTAAATGATGATTGCTGAATTCTGAAAAACATGTTTGTTTTATGTTAGAATAACCTGGCTCTGAAGGCTGAATATAAATCATTCGGACAATTTTACTCATGCTATCTATTTTAAACACTAACTTAATTTTTTGTAAAACAAAATATATATTATATTTGAGGAGGGGAGATGGATTATTGAAGAAAATAAATGATAAATAAATTTATTTAAAATATGCTTTCACAAATATATTTTAACGATTTATTTTCATATTTTGTTTACTTTAAGAAAATATATATATAATTCTATTTTTAACAAAGTAGATATCATTCACCCAAAAAAATGAAAAAACCCATGACGCCAACATCAAATTTTGAAAAACTTATTTTGAAGCCATAAATGTCAAGATAAGAAAGTAGATGAGTTTTTAAGATTGTGTTATCAAGAAAGGGCAAGAAGGGACTTTCTCGTTTCAAGTATTAGAATTCAGCATTCAGGAGAAACTTTGGTGTTAAATGCTGAAAGTACCACTGAGAGCATTCCCAATACAAGCCACTGTTATTCACCTCCACGTAGGCGGTATTTCCCCTCTTTTCCACCCACTACTAAATGAAGGGTTTTTTGTGTCACTTTTTAAGTGACACAAGAAGTCACTATACGTCAAAAGTGACACAAAAGTCTTACTAAATGTGCCACTTTTTGTTAATAAAATGACATTTAAGAATAGTCGTTTGTGTCACTTTTAAGAAAGAGTGTCACAGTGTTTGTCAAAAGTGATACTAGTTGTATCCCTTTTGGACCAAAATGGGACATAATTTTGTGAAAAGTGACACATTAAGTATACTAGTTGTGTCACTTTTGAACCAGAACGAGACATAAGTACGTCAAAAGTGACACATTAAGTATAATAGTTGTGTCACTTTTGGACAAGAAATAGACATAAGTAAAAAAAAGTGACATATTAAGTATAATAGTTGTGTCACTTTTGGACCAGAACGAGACATAAGTACGTCAAAAGTGACACATTAAGTATACTAGTTATGTCACTTTTAGACTAGAGCGAGACATAAGTACGTCAAAAATGACACATTAAGTATACTAGTTGTGTCACTTTTGGACCAGAGCATGACACAAGTATGTCAAAAACGACACATAAACCCCTCACTTCTTGTGTCACTTTTGGGAATCAACTCCATGTAACTTCGTATGAAAAAGAAAGCGACACATAAGAGTGGTCAGTTGTGTCACTTTTAATAGATATTATGTCATTTTTCCAAAAATGAGACTAATGAAAATATATATTTTTTTAAAACATTTTCTCATTTTTGTATTCGATCGTATTCATTTATCAATCTACATCCTATACGTCATAACCAAAATCCCATTAACCTGCTTTATAACAAAAGCATTTACATACATTTATCAAAATATCACAACCAAAATCACTTTAACCTGCTTTATAATATGGAAACAACATCCACTCAGGAAAAAATAAACAACATTCAAAACAATTAACTTCTATTGATTTCATGGATCAAATCTAATATCTATTATCAAGTTTGACTCCCAACAAAATAAGTCATTCCAATACCAAAATAATCACAATAAATTAAAGCAAAAAAAAAAAATAAAAAATAAAAATTACATGACACGCCAATGCTATCCTAACAATATCTTAGTTTGTTGTGCGCACTTCTAACACCAAAAAACCTAGCTTCCATCTATTTATCTGTTAATCGATCCATACACCTGTATCATATTATGAAGTCGTCATTCCACTATGACTAGTATATAAAATTAAAAAACAAGTGAATCAAGAATGGTATATTGCACAAGTAAGAAAAAATAATCGATAAGAAAAGTATATATACATAAGGAAAGGGAAAATATATATGCATGGAAGCCCACTTACCCAAATTAACTACTTAGATAAATTGTTGGATAAAGTCGATGAATTCAAGACGAAGTTCATCTATTTTAGTGGCGCAACTCTTCTTGCTAGAGAACTTCAATACCTGTTCAATGAAAAATATATTATAAATATTATGAAAATGAATAATGTAGACAATACATTGCCTACCATATTTACATATGCACCAATTTATAAGCTAGCTAAGACTATATGAAAAATAATATTACTTTACAATCACCTTCTTTTTGAGTGGTGGACCAAGATTTTCTACTAAATCTCGCATAAAGCGCAATACATAATATCCGCATACAATCCCCCCTTGTTGTTGTGGGCACTACACATAATTAATACTTGCATTAACACATACACAAATTGGAAGATATTTTGTATTGTATTCCAAATAAACTAAACTTACATTCACATAGTTCTAATTTGGATTTGGATTCATCTTTCTCTTTCCTTTGGACATATTTGATGTCTTGATCGCACTGAAAATGCATTTGTTTCATTCTCATTATTTTCAAGATAGAATCAAATATACAATGAAAAATACAATAAATAAAGACTAAACTCACATAGTTGTTAACATCTCTTTGATATTGTTGCAATGCATGACTGCATGACCAATTCAACCTTTCCAAACCATGCAGTTGGTTGAGTGTAATGAGAGAAACACTACTAAGAAAATCTGCCCATCTATAACCTTTGGCTAGTCAGCAATAACAGAAACAAAGTTTTGACTTTGGGCACCACCAAGCCATCCTTCAATATAGCAAGTGGAATTGATTACAATATTAATTAATTATGTGGGCGGGTTGTTGGGCGTCCCTCTTTATGAGGACCCAACTGGTATTAGGTCACTCATAAAGGGCACTTCAGTACTTTCACATTTAGAATAGAACAAAAGAGAGAAAAACTCGAATTGTTCTGACCGTTAAATTTCATCTTCCTCTTCTCGCGATAGCTCTCAATTTCTCCGTGAGAATTCTTCAATGGCGGTTAGGTGGACTATAAAAAGGAGAGAAGACCAACAACTATGGAGTAAGTTAAGAAGTCTCTCATTCAAGTGTTTTTCACTCACTAGCTCAAGATTTGTGACGATTTATCCGCAAATACAAAGTCCAATGCTCTTGTCTCCATTTTTCATTAGTTTTTTCATTGTAATCTACTCTACTTGTTTGGGTAATAAATATTGTGTTGTAGTGTATCCCCATTTAATTGAAACATTGAAATCCCAAATATCTTTTGATATTGGAAGTTCTCTCATTAGAGAAATTGTGTCTCTCTTTTCGTGATTGAGTTTTTGTGTTGTTGTTGTGTCCCGTGTTTTGTGCAAAGTAGTTGTTTAGGGTATTGTTTACCCAACGGTGGGTATCGAGGCGGGGTTTAAATTAGTAATCTTGTACAAATCATGGAATCAACTACAACTCGAATGGTGAGCCCGAATGGGGCAAACTACACAATTTGGAAAGCAAAATAGAGGACTTATTGTCTTCGCAAGGATCTTGCAAAGACCCATTGAAAATGAGGGGCAAAAACCTGAAGCGACAAGTGTCGCCGATTGGAAGAAATTAGACCGCAAAGCAATTGGCTTTATTCGCCAATGGATAGATGATAGTGTATTTCATCATGTCTCAATGGAGACGTCGGCGTACTCGCTTTGGAAGAAATTAGAAGGGTTGTATGAGAGAAAGACTGCTGGAAACAAAGCTTTCTTGATTAGGAAGCTTGTGAATTTGAAGTATAAAGATGGCACGTCAATGACCAAGCATCTAAACGAGATGCAAAGTATTGTGAACCAGCTCGCCTCCATGAAGATGGTGTTAGAAGACGAATTGCAAGCATTGTTGTTACTTTACGCTCTGCTAGAGAGTTGGGAAACCTTATTTGTGTCTCTAAGTAACTCTAGTCCAGATGGAGTTATTACGATGAGTCAAGCAACAAGCAGCTTATTAAATGAAGAAACAAGGAGAAATAGTACTAGTTCATCTCACTCAGAGGCACTAATTACAGAAAGCCGGGGGAGAATCCAAAATAGAAAACCTCACTACCGTGAAAGGTCAAGAGGCAGATCTAAATCAAGACCACGGAATGAAGTCGGTTTCTACCATTGTGGCAAGCCGGTCATTACAAGAGCGAAGTGTCGAAAGTTGAAGAAGGAACAAATAAAAGAAAAAGGAGGTCATAAGCATGAGAAGGATGTTACGGCGATTACATCGGATGGGGATGACATCATATTGTTCTCTAAACTGTGGAAGATGCATGTCTTAAGTGTCACATGTCATGATAAAGATTAGGTGATTGATACTTTGGTGCATCTTACCATGCTACACCTCGTAAGGAGTTCTTCACATCTTATAAGTCCGGTGATTTTGGTGTAGTGCGAATGGGGAACAACGACGTTTCTAAAATTGTCGGAATTGGGGATGTGTGTATTGAAACTAGTGTTGGTTGCACATTAGTTCTCAAAGATGTACGTCATGTACCAGATCTTCGCTTGAATCTAATTTCAGCAGGAAAGCTCGACGAGGAAGGCTACATTAACCAATTTGGTAGCGGTGAATGGAAGCTCGCTAAGGGGTCTCGTGTGGTGTCACGAGGAAAAAGATGATGCACTTTGTACAAGACACAAACAAAGCTATGCAAGGGCTCGTTGAATGCAGTTGAGGAGTCCTCAACTGAGCTATGTCATAAAAGGCTTGGTCATATGAGCGAGAAGGGACTCTACGATCCTCGCCAAAAGACAAGCCTTGCCTAACATGAAAGGTCGCGATTTAAGTAGTTGCACACACCGTTTAGTTGGTAAGCAACATAGAGTCTCATTTCATAAGAATTCTATTACAAAGAAATCTAATGTGTTGGAGCTAGTTTACTCGATGTTTGTGGCCCTATGAAAGTCAAAACGCTTGGTGGTGCTTATTATTTCGTCACTTTCATAGATGATGCTTCTTGGAAAGTGTGGGCATATGCTTTGAAAACTAAAAATCAGGTGCTTGATATATTTAAAACTTTCCATAGCATGGTGGAAAGAGAAACGGGAAATCCATTAAAGAGTATCCGCACCGACAATGGCGGAGAGTATATTGGGCCATTTGATGACTATTGTAAAAGTCATGGTATTCGGCATGAGCAATCTGTTCCCAAAACTCCACAACATAATGGTGTTGCGGAAAGGATGAACCGGACCATTGTCGAAAGAATTAGGTGTATGCTCTCACACGCAAAGCTGCCAAGAAGTTATTGGGGGGAGGCAATGCATACGGCATGTTATTTGATTAACTTATCCCCTTCGGCACCTTTGAATGGAGAAGTACCAGAAAAAGTATGGAGCAGCAAAGATGTTCACTATAAACATCTAAAGGTGTTTGGTTGCAGGGCATTCGTGCATATTCCTAAAGACGAAAGGTCAAAGCTCGATAAAAAAGCAACACAGTGCATTTTCTTGGGATATGGTGATGAGAAGTTCGGATACAGGTATGGGATCCAGCTAATAAGAAGGTGATAAGGAGCCGAGATGTGGTATTTCTTGAAGACCAAACTGTTGAGAACTTTGAGAAGCTCGAAAAGCTTGAACCCTTTGTCAATGATCTCATTGACTTAGAACCACTTGTTCCTCCTGTGGCAGAAAGAAATGATGGCGCTGGAGCTGTCCAAGGACATGAATTAGAAAATCATGATACAAGTGATAATGAGCAAGAAGTAGAGCAGCAAGTTGAATTAGAAGTTCAACCCAATGTTGAACAAGAAGTACAACCACCTCAAGAACCGCCAATTGAGGTGAGACAATCAATTAGAGGGCGACAACCATCAAAAAGATATCCTCCAAATGAGTATGTCATGCTCACGGAAGGAGGTGAGCCTGAATCTTATGAAGAAGCTATTAGCGATGTGCACAAGACAGAGTGGCTGAAAGCTATGCAAGAAGAAATGGATTCCTTGCATGGGAACAACACTTATGATTTGGTTGAGATGCCTAAAGGAAAGAAAGTACTCTGAAACAGATGGATTTACAAGATAAAATCAGAAGAGAAAAGCTCGCAACCGAGGTACAAGGCTAGACTAGTCGTGAAAGGTTTTGGCCAAAAGAAGGGTGTAGATTTTGATGAGATATTCTCGCCGGTGGTGAAGATGACTTCAATCCGAGTTGTATTGGGATTGGCAGCAAGCTTGAACCTAGAAATTGAACAACTAGATGTTAAAACGGCGTTCCTACATGGTGATCTTGAAGAAGATGTGTACATGGAGCAACCAAGAGGATTTGAAGTCAAGGGTAAGGAGAATTTGGTTTGTAAGCTAAGGAAAAACTTATATGGGTTGAAGCAAGCACCACGACAATGGTATAAAAAGTTTGAATCATTCATGGTAGAGCACGGTACAAAAGAACAACCTCGGATCATTGTGTCTTTGTCCAAAAATTTTCGATGGTGATTTTATCATCCTATTATTATATGTCGATGACATGTTAATTGTTGGACAAGATACTAACAAAATTACAAGGTCAAGAAAGAATTAATTAAGTAAGTCATTCGCCATGAAGGATTTGGGTCCAAATTTCAACAAATACTTGGTATGCATATCTCCCATGACGAAAAACTTGGGAAGTTGTGGCTATCACAAGAGCGGTACATTGAGAAAGTACTAAAAAGGTTTAATATGGACGACGCTAAACCAGTTAGTTGTCCACTTGCTAGTCACTTCAAGTTGAGTCATGATCAATGCCCTTCAAGCAGCAAAGAGAAGGAAGAAATGGAGAAAGTTCCATATGCATCAGCCGTAGGTAGCCATGGTATGCACACGACTAGATATCGCCTACGCAGTTGGTGTAGTGAGCCGATTTCTTTCCAATCCCGGGAAAGAACATTGGGCAGCAGTGAAGTGGATCCTAAGGTACCTCAAAGGATCCTCTAGTGCTTGCTTATGTTTTGGAAGTGAAAAACCTATGTTAGAAGGCTACACTGATGCGGATATGGCTAGTGATGTGGACTCTATGAAGTCTACTTCAGGGTATTTGTTTACATATGCAGGGGGAGCTGTGTCATGGCAATCTAAACTACAAAAGTGTGTGGCTCTATCAACTACAGAAGCGGAGTATATTGCTGTTACAGAGAGTTGCAAGGAAATGTTGTGGATGAAGAAGTTCTTTAAAGAACTTGACGTGAAACAGGAGAAGTATGTCGTATATTGTGACAGTCAAAGTGCCATCCACCTTAGCAAGAATCCAAGCTTCCACTCCAAGTCGAAACACATCAAGGTGAGATATCATTGGATCCGAGATGTACTTGAAGAAAAGAAGTTACTACTTGAAAAGGTACACACCGATAAGAATGGATCCGACATGATGACAAAGGCATTACCCAAAGGCAAGTATGAAGTCTGTTGTTCCATTGTAGGTTTGGGTATGGTGGTTACCTCCTCATAAATCGGGAGGGGGAGTTTGTTGGGCGTCCCTCTTTATGAGGACCCAACTGGTATTAGGTCACTCATAAAGGGCACTTCAAGATTTTCAAGATTTAGAATAGAACAAAAGAGAGAAAACTCGAATTGTTCGACCGTTCAGATTCATCTTCCTCTTCTTGCGATAGCTCTCAATTTCTCCAGAGAATTCTTCAATGGCGGTTAGGTGGACTATAAAAGGAGAGAAGACCAACAACTATGGAGTAAGTTAAGAAGTCTCTCATTCAAGTGTTTTTCACTCACTAGCTCAGTATTTGTGACGATTTATCCGCAAATACAAAGGTCAATTCTCTTGTCTCCATTTTTCATTAGTTTTTTCATTGTAATCTACTCTACTTGTTTGGGTAATAAATATTGTGTTGTAGTGTATCCCCATTTAATTGAAACATTGAAATCCCAAATATCTTTTGATATTGGAAGTTCTCTCATTAGAGAAATTGTGTCTCTGTGCTGCTTCTGCATTGAGTTTTTTGTGTTGTTGTTGTGTCCTGTGTTTGTGCAAAGTAGTTGTTTAGGGTATTGTTTACCCAACACGGGTTACTGACAGAGCTTTGACAATTGAAAAGAATTGTTACCTGACATAAACAGGCCCACTGTGATCGCCCTTGCTGAAGAATGATACTCTGCCACTGGATGGAGAGAATGGAACATGTCCCAGTCTGGCTGCATGAATTCTCCAAGGAAGATACTGTTGTATGACACTGATGCTAAGTGGATGGTGTGTGATACAGGATCACGTGGATAAAAGTCATCTGATGCCCTCACAATTGCCGTCTGTTTTGAGCTATTCACAAAGTTCAGCAAGAACACTATCAAAATGTGAGTTATGTTAATGTCCGATGACTGGTTTATGTATCCTAGATATGCTATAAAGCTGCATAGATAAACTAATCTCTAAGCAGATTTTACACACAGAGTATGCCCATACCATATTTAAGTAGGCTTCTTTAAAATAAAAAATGAAGAAGGGAGAAAGAAATGATATTTACCAGTAGACTGAATCAGTATTATGGCTCATGCAAGCAATGATACCATTATCAGGAAAATTCTTAGCAACAGATGCATCAAGAGCTTGGTGAAACTGTCTAGTTAGCTGAACCCTCCCACCTAAATTTTCACCCAGAGTTTCTAAAACGCACTGCACATCCACTTTAACTCCATCCACACTAGCTGAGCCAAGTACTCATGTAACTGATTGTAAATTTTGTAAACCTTCTTTGGACTCACCAAGCCCAATCCCTGCACTGCCAGTGGATCCATCTTCCAATTTGGTTCATTCATCAGCACTCCTTTTGACACCGTTGGAAATTTCATGGACGACTCATATTCCTCCAAACCCGGTTGTACCCCACCCTAGTAACCGGTAATTGCATGCCACACATAGACGTATTTTAGTCCATATTTCACCTTTGCTACATCCACTATACTCTTAATCCCCATAGTAGGATTTTCCTTCTTAAACTCATCATTTTCTTCGACCCCGGTCAGCCTAAGCAACAGCTCGGATTTATTGCCTTTTTTATTTTCTTCTGCGTCTAGACCAACTGATTGCCATCCATCATCAATGATCACAAACTTTGGCAGTACACCAGCAGATGAAAGACTCTTTAAACCATCTTCAACACCTTCTTGGGTGACATTCTGGTAAAAAGCGTCCCATGTGCACCAACCAAAATAGTCAACAATCTTATGCAATTTCTTCTCAAAACGTTGATGGAATGATCTTAAACGAAATTTAACAGCTGTCATTGCATCAGTGATTGTAGCGAATGGATCAGAACTAGAGTTGATGAAGAGAGAATGCGTGAAAGAAGAAGCTTTGGTTTCAAAACAAAGATCAAGCTCATTGTTCTTTGAATTGCCTTGAAGACAAGATCGAAATGGACCTTCAATCAAAGGTAGAAAGACAGTGTAGATTGTTTCATTGGATTCACCTTCTTCTTCAATGTTCGACTAAAATAGAAGAAATTGAGTTTCTAGAGGGATATCCTGTCTTTGATTTCCCATTTTCTGCGCCATCCACCATAGTTTGAATCGAACATTTCTGCAGAAAATATAAAATACATTTATCAAAATTTAACAAGTTCATAGAAAAACTAAAGTTTTAGCTTCAAAGCAAACATAAAATTTATAAAATCACTCGAAGACTATGACAGTCAATCCTAGTCTCTGGAGCCACTGTTAACCTGTTCTCAAGTTCATGGCTAGAAGAGTCATGAAGCAAAAATTCCCCAACTGATTTTTCGAGGGCTTTCTTCTCACTCACTTTCCTTCCTTGGTTTCTGATCAATGGAGGTAGCGAAAGTGGAAAAAGAGGTGGAGTGGGCTTGGTATCTTCACCTTCTTCCTTATTTTGATTTGGTGTACAAACTTCAACCTGAGATGTTCTCTTCTGCATCTGCTACAGGTGCAACCACCATTGTTTCATGATGTTTTTGAAATTGATGAATCACGGTGGTGTTGGAATTCTCGACTATGTCGGTGATCTACGGTATGAAAATTTAAGGTTGGAGGTTTTTGAAGTAGTGGTGCACTCTTCTTCTACTTCAGGAGCGGATTGGGAGGCTGGAAGTTATATTATCATCGTGTCGCTGGTTCAGAGGAATATGACCCTGGTGACGAAACGCAAACAATGCTGAAGTAAATACCTGGAAGAGTAAGTAATGGATGTCGCTTCAACTAACTCCTCAAATTTAAGGCAGAAGCATCAATTTGAGGTATTTGAGGTATTTGCGCGGCCTGAACTCGTTATGGTCTACAACAATGAAAAAAAAATGGTATCTGAGTCCGTGGAGATGTTTCTGGTCTGCTTTTCTTGGAACAGAATAAGATACATATTTGAATATGACGACAGAATTTTGACAATTACCGCAATCAACACATCTGCTGCTTGCGCAAGTTCAAACTGGTGCTTCCCCTGCTCACCACCAGGTGTGTCACAGCAATCTATAATAAGCTGTGATAGCTTCTCCACAATCTAAAACGAGACTGTCAGTTGGCACATACATAGTAAAATGCTTCGAATGTTGACAAGTTCTTTTTATATTCATTGTTTATGAACAGTTAACTATCATAACAACGTCAGGAAAAATTATATTAGCCAAAGTATTCAGAGATTTCCCCTACAGCATTTCATAGCTAGATGGGATCGAGTTGTTGTTCTTGGATGTTAAGTAATTGGCTTCCTTTTGAATCGTTCTCCAGTATAGCTGGACTGGTTATCTGCTATCAAACTTCATCTAAAACTAACCTACACCACGCTATCTACATAAATATTTTACTACCTATATCCATAGAAAGAAAGGAAATGGTTCGCTAAAATCTATTTCAAGATTTTTACAGTGACGTATAACATTACCATATTGAAATATAAGACTGATTTCACTAATTTTGCATTTCATAATCTGCTGGAATTAGCACTTAAAAGTAAGAGTGAATGCCAGAGTGAGAATTTTTTACCTCCAGACTTTTCAATGAATCAGCAATTCTCTTGTCACCTGACAAACCAATAAGTATTTGACATGCAACAGTGGGGCAGGAATCAATGACATCCAGATCCCCAACAAAGTCAAAGCAAAGGATTTCAAATAGAACCAAGATACCACGGTTTTCCAGAAACACTTCTAGTATATGCGCATAGTCATTTTCCAGTTTAGGAGAAAGAATATTTGTTAAAACATGTAATGCTTGCTGAACAACCTGCCAAATTACAAAGATATACATTCAAATTAAGAGATGATTAAGGTTATTTATCAAATTAAACTCAAGGTGATCACCTAGAAAACAGAACTCAGTGTATGCAAAAAGTCCGCTTAAATTGGTTTTGTAACAAACTGAACAGCCTTCAACGTTGGGTCTATATGCAATTGACAAGAGCCGAATACATATAGTTCTAATAGCTTAAGAAAAAGAGTCTTTTTCATTCATAGGGTTTGTGGTTGCAATCCAGTCAATATATGAGAAATATGGTATGCATCAATACTCATAAAAACCTTTCAAGGAACAAGATGGAGTAAGTTCATGAGTTCGAACCGAATGAGACATATCAGAACAAGAAGGTAACCTAAACTTACACGTATCTAAGTCGAAAATAACCTCAAGAGATACAATAAGTAACTACAATGCAACAGGGATTCTCCCTTACACGGCTCAACTCCTTTTTCTCTTCGGCAAGATTATAACCAAAACCAGTCCAAAAGGAAACATTTCACGCCAATTCTTGCATGAAACTTTAACAGAGGTACTTTTTCCACAACTGTTACTTTGTCTCAGGAACCTATGGCATTGATTTAGTTGTGGGGTTAGTTTTGTACCCTATTAGACATGTGTCCAAACAACTAGGTGCTTATAAAAGAACTTGTTTATGATAAACTAAACAACTCAATCGCTAGTCACATACACACAAATAAGCCCTTTCAAATTCAAGTTTCAAGTGATATGATGGGTTACTCCCCAATTGACGTATTTGCACAATATTTAGTAAAATAAAATTATTATATAACTTTAAGAATTTACATTTCATTCTTAAATAAAAACGAAAAAAAAATATTATCTTTATTTTCTTGCTCGCGAGAGAGACAGTTGGAAAGGGAACTTGGACGGAGAACGAGAGATGGATGAGAGACTGCTGGGTGGTGTTAGAACGCTAGTGAGAATTAGTTAGGAGAAAGAGTCTCTTCAGCGTTTTTGCAAGACAGAGTTTTTCTTTTTTTTTCTTATGTTTTTTTTTTCTTTTTTAATCCTAAGTGTTATTTTTCTTTTAGGTTTACGTTTAGTAAGTTAATTCTTTTTGGAGGGAACCTAAAAATATAGCCGCGCCCAAATCACCGACTTTGAATTTCATGGCATAAGCAATTACTAGTGTCGCTTATTTATTTTGATAATTTGTTAATTTTGTTTTCCATTTTTTTACACCCATAAATGACACAACAAGGCAAACCACTAGTGTCACGTTCAAATAATGGGACACAAAAAATAAAATTACTTGTGTCACTTTTCCTAGAAGCAACATATCAACCCTCATTCCATAAAAAAGTGACACATCAAAACTCTGTATGCCACTTTTTTCTAGTAAGTGCCACGAGACAAAAAAAATAAGTGACACAAAAAGCCATTCTTTTAGTAGTGACCGTTTTGGTGAAAAGCAAGGTAAGGCTGCCCAATGCAAAGGTGAAAATTAATCTTAGACGGGATGTTGGATTCCGTCTGGAGGCATTTTGATTGAGACGGAATGTAACATCTCATCTGGTATTTTATAACGAGATGGAATGAAACATCCCGTCTGGTGAGTCAAATATAACAGATGTGAAATAGACCACTTTCACTTTCTTCCTGCGCCTCCATTGCGATTTTCTTGCCGCCATTGCCAAAAAATTTCAATTTCTTCAATTCCTAATGACTTCTCCACCCCCCGAATGATTCTCTACCAACCTCACTATATGAAGAGCGTAGTAGATGGTTTGAAAGTTACAAAATATATATAAAAAAAAAGGTGAAAAAAAGATCGTCGTCAAGAATTCAAAATGTGGACGAGAAGGACGAAATTGAACTTGGGTTTAACTTTCCACCGCGTTGTGAAATCGATGAACACCCACCATTACCGTCAACATCAGTCCAATACGTAGCAAATAGAGTGGCGGAGTCTCAAGTAAGTTTTAGATTTTTTTTTTATGTTAATTATTAATATTTGTGTTAGTTTATATCAAATTTGTTGTTGTGTAATTAATTTGAATTTGTTGCATTGTGTTAAAAAAAATTGAGTTGAAATTATATTGTATTGAATAGTTTGTTGTATTGCGTGTAATATGAATGCAGATAATACACCTATGGAAAGTGCGTTGCACACTTTCAAATGTTGTGTCATGGTTGCGTTGTTTGAAATAAAAAACGGATCCTAATTTTGTCATGGTTACCGCCACACCATTTGGGAACTTTTTAAATTCAAATTTGGGACAAAATGATCAAACATTGTTGTTTGGAATAGTTGAGCGGTGGTGGAAATCTACCCACACATTCTATTTCCCATGGGGTGATCTTGGGATTACCCATTTTGATTCACAATGCTCACAGGTATCCCAATTGGTTATGACACTACTAAAAAAAGGGTTTTTTTTATCTCAGTTCTATTTGTAAGCGAGATAATATGTACTATAAACTAGATAATATGTCCCATAACCTAGTTACTAGCTGTGAGTAGAAATCTATTATCTCGTATCTTACTTAACCGATAAAATATTGAAATCTGTCATCTCGTATCTTACTTAACCGATATAATAGAAAATTTCAATTGTCCCGCCCAAAACTGATACAATTGATATTATTATTATTTTTTTTGCTAAAGATATGTTATTATCTTGAAGTCATCCTCCTCTTACAAACATTCATGATATCATGATTAAGCCACCTCCCTAAGAAAGGCGGTGGAGTTACATTCCAGACCGAAGAGTACTTAGGCAACATCCAACCATTTTGTAATCTATTCTCTTGATCTAATGTAGTATCCCATGTCATTGTTTCTGCCATATGCGCAGCGAACGTTGCCAATGAATCAGCCCCATAATTAGCTTCCCTGTAGTTCCAATTCAATTGAAAGTTTCCTTCCGAAAATAAGTCTCGAATTTCCTTTATCAGCTCCTTTGCACTTGCTGGTAATGGGGATGACAAATTTGTTACGACCTCATAAAGCATTCGACAGTCCGTTTCGACGAGAACATTTGCCAGGTTTGAAGCTTTCGCAACTTGTAATCCTATTTTCAGTGCAATTGCCTCAGCCAAAAAAGTCGTAGAGAAAGCAATGGGAGTAGCAATGGCCATTATGAACATACCATTTCCATCTCTGAATAAGCACCCAGCCCCTGCTGCACCTGGATTCCCCAAAGATGATCCATCAGTATTAAGTTTAATCCAGCGAGATGGTGGGCAGTCCCATTTCACATTAATTTCAATCTTCTCTGAGCCATTTTGAATTCGAGTGTCAACAATCGCAGCCATGATTTCCATCATCTTTCTTGCTTTGATAACACAACGGAAAGGCTGTTGTGGTTTTCCATTGAAGATAATATCATTTCTCGCCAACCATATGGTCCATAGCCCAGCACCTAGTGTAGTCATCCACCTTCTTGCATCGACTTCATACTCTAAACATTTAACCATGTATTGTAACCATTCTCTGAAGGTGTCAGCAGTATAGTAATCCATAGAAACTGACAAACCAAGTCCCAGCCAAATAGCTCTAGCAAACGTACATTGGACAAACAAATTGCATAGGTGCTTCGTCCACACACTCACAAAGAGAACATACTTTATTCACCGTTAAACCTCTCCGGCATAGGAGGTCCGCAGTTGGTATGAGCTCATGTACTAACTGCCACATAAAAAATCTCACCTTATACGGCAGATTTAGTTTCCAGATTTTGGCAAAAATCTTTAGTTTTTCCCTCGTCGGATCACTCCAATCCTGCAGCAGGTTATATGCACTTTTAACCGTGTAATCCCCATATTTATGCGGCCACCAGAAAGTCGTATCTTCTCTTCCTTCAGAAATGAGTGGGATGGACATGATTCTTCTGGCGTAATCAGGTGGCCATACCTCTGTAATCAGCCTTGTGTCCCATTGTCTGGTAACTGGGTCAATGAAGTCGCAAACTCTATCCTGTACACAATCCCTGGGTTTATCAATTAGAGGCAACGTAATTGGGGTGTCAGGAATCCAATTGTCTTTCCAAGCCCGAATGGAAATGCCATCTCCCACCGCCATCTCCTTCCCAAGACAATAAAATTTCTTGTGTAGTGTGGGGGTCCTCCAAGTTATTGATGCAGATGAGGTTAAATGTGCATGCATAAAATGTTGCCTCCGAAAGTACTTATCCTTCATTTGAGTTGCCCACAGAGATTGAGGATTACATAATTCCCATGCCTTCTTTCCCAGCAAAGCTAAGTTTTGCATTTGAAGATCTTTAATACCTAACCCTCCGCAATTAATTGGTGAGCATGCAAGATCCCATGAGAAATAATGCATCTTTCTTTCTTCCGTCGTATGGGCCCAAAGAAAATTTCTTCTTATCTTATCCATCTCTTCAATAATATTCACCGGAATTTGAATGCATGACATAACGTGTGTAGGCAAAGCAGAAAGGACAGAGTTAATCAAAGTAAGTCTTCCACCTTTAGACAGTAAGCTCAACTTCCAAGACGCTAATCTGTTGTTGAATTTCTGCATTAATGGCAAGAAGTGTTGTCTCTTATTCCGCCCATTAAACACAGGTGGAATACCCAGATAGGTTAGAAAGTGAACAGTGCAAGGCGTTCTGAAAATCCGGTGGAACATTCTAGAATCTCTGTTTGGTAGTCTCTTATTATGAATGAATTGAGACTTTTGTCGATTTAAACTTTGACCTGAGGCAGCACAATATCTTTGCAGACACTTGTCGATTTCTATGGCTTCTTCAATTTTCCCTTTCCCAAAAATAATGGTGTCGTCAGCATACATTAGATGAGTGATTGGCAAATTGTGTCTGGATAATTTGATTCCATGGATTAGTCCCTGCTCTTGCAGTCGATTAAGATTGAGCGAAAGGACTTCAGCACACAGGACAAACAAGTATGGCGATATAGGATCGCCTTGTCGCAAGCCACGAGTAGGGGAGAAGAAACCATGAGGAGATCCGTTAAGCATAATAGAGAAGGTTGGACTCCGCACACAGAACATCACTTTTTGTATCCAATCATCATTGAACCCATATTTATTCAAAACCTCCTCCGAAAAGGCCACTCAATTTTATCGTAAGCTTTCGCATATCCAAAATTTAGCCCAAAACATTTTGCCTTTGTATTTGACTTACCCCGATAACATGAAACGCCTCGTGTGCAAGCAGCATTATCCCGATTGATCTTCCGGTAAGAACGAACTTTGTTGAGGGCCAACTATTCGGCCAAAATCGGTCTCATCCTCCGGACAATAATCTTAGCAATATTCTTGTAGCTTACATTAGTTAAGCTAATAGGCCTGAAATGGTTAGCTAAGGGTGGGGGTATTTTTGGAATCAAGACAATATTGGTATGGTTTATTTCTTTAGTGAAGGTGCCTGCATGAAAGAAATGTTTAACCAGGCTGATTATCTTCTCATTCACTTCCTCCCAATATGTCTTGTAGAAAACAGCTTGGAACCCGTCAGGCCCTGGTGCTTTGAAGGAACCAATATTTCTGACTGCATTTGAAATCTCCTCATTTGATACCGCCCTGATTAGGGAGTCATTATCTGCTTGCGTCACCAGCGGTTGGATCACTTCCATTAATTAACTCACCATCATAGACAGGTTCAGATGTGGAAAGCAAATTTGAAAAGTATTGTACAAGATGATCACCAATCTCCAAACATTATGTTAAAACCTCCCCATTCAACTTCACTAATCTGTTTATATCGTTTCTTATGCGTCTGTTTATCACCACTATATGGAAGTACTTTGTGTTCAATTCGCCCATGCCATACCAGTCGTGTCGAGCCTTTTGTCCCCAGTGTGTATCCTTTAGTTTTAGTAACTCTTCATACTCCAACAGCAGGCGCTGTTCCTGGTTGAGTTGTTCTTCAGTGGGAAAAATGCATCTATGTTGTTGCGCTTGGCACTCTGTTAACATCTTATCAAGCTGCTTTAATTTCACATCCAAGTTCCCAAAACAATTGTGATTCCACTCAATAAGATCTTTCCTACAAGCTGATAAATTTCGACAGAAAGAGAAGGAAGGAGAACCCGAAAAACCTCTTGTCATAGCATTGCGTACTACATTCTTGCATCTCGCATCTTGAGTCCACATCATTTCAAACCTGAATGGTCTTTTCAATTTTTGTTTAGTTGAATCTAAACTCAAATGTAACATCTTGTGATCAGATTCAAGAGTAGCATTATGGAATAACAGAGCATTAGGAAATATATCCCTCCATTTGCTTGAACACAGGGCACGATCCAATCTTTTTGAAACTCTATTGCGGAAGCACTGGTTATTTGTCCATGTAAAAGTTGATCCCACAAACCCAAGATCCATCAGTCGACAATTTTGTATCATATCAGTGAATGGTTGGCATTGCCATTGGTACACTGGACGACCACCTCTTTTTTCTTCTCTATACAAAATATCATTAAAATCTCCAGCACATAACCATGCTTGATCATTTCCAGGATTTAAGGTTTCCATCATTTGCCATTGTGCTTTTCTTGTAGAAAAATCATTATTACCATAGATGCCAGAGAAATACCAACAAGGTGAGCTGATTTCATTAATTTTAACATGAATGATCCAATCATCTACATACACAATGTTAAGGTCTACATCAACATCCCATAAAAACCATAAACCCCCAGACATTCCTCTTGCTGGACAAACATAAGATTGATATCCACCTTTAACCATTCTAAGTAATCTACTAGATTTAGTCATACTTTCGCCTTAGTTTCGCACAAAAGATAAATTTTGGTCTCGGTTTCTGTATTGAATCATTCAACGCTCTTATTGTCGAGGGGAGACCAATGCCTCGACAGTTCCACACAAGGCAACTCATGGCTTCTTTGGGGAGTCGTTATGGCAGCCGCTTTCCTTCACCGTCCGTATGGATTACCTACCGAAAAAGCCACCGGAATTACCATTAGAAGAGAGGGAGTTTTCATCACCAAAGAACATTCAGAGATGATTTGCCTTTAGGCTCTCTGTCTCCGAAACATGCTCCCTTCAAACTCTTGATGCTGAATAATCCTTAACTCAGTACTCTCTGTATTTGCAGTTCCAAATTCAATTTCTTGTCTCTTGTAGTGCATGGAATTTTCATCACCTAAAGCAGTATCAGTATAGTCAGACAAGTCCACAAAAGGTATGTTAATGGGATTATTAAACATTTCCTGTGAAATACTGATGAAGGAAGTATAAGGCAATGAGGTCAGTTGCTGAATAGGTATTTTCGGAGAGAGTCCCAGAGATCTTGGGGAAAAGGTATCTAGATTAACTGGGTTAGAGTTGATATTCCAATCATTACTAGTACCAGCATTGTGTCCAGCCTTCAGAGTTGTTCCAACATCTCTTCCAGGGGAGCTGACTTCCATGATCATTGGGCCTTTATCTCTCCCATCCCTGTGTTGCATATGAAGGTCCAGATTTTCCTGTCCATCGAGAACAGATTCAGTATCATTGCCATGTCTCGGAATCTCAAAAATCCTGAAAGGGTGGTGCACTCTTGGAAGCTCATAAGGGTTAATCATCGACACTTCAAACACTGGACGATCAGTCATTAGTTTTGGGAACAACCTTGTTTTTGGATTATACAAATCAAAACGTAGTCCAGATGAAGTGAACTGTGGCTCTAGACCAAGATCAGAATCTGCTATGTTGCATGAGGCTTGATGATGACCAATGAATCCACATTTGAAGCAACACACTGGTAAAAACTCATACGAGAATTGGATCCATTCAACTCCATTAATTGGTTCCGGAAGCTTAAATCCTGGTGGGATTGGATCATGAATATCCATCAAAGCCTTGACTCGAAAGTTAGTGAGAAAAATCATTAAACTTTGGGTACAACTCCGTGATGCATCAATTGATTTGGAGAGAAAAACACTGAATCAATTAGATTTCCTTCAACAATTTCCTATCCCGAATAGTTCAGGGAAGTTAACTAGTTGAACCCAAACATAAAACTTGTTGAAGTCAGGTGCCTGATTATCCTTCATCTCCATCCAAGGCACAATTTGTAAAATATGCTGAGAGACAATCCAAGGTTGAGCCTTTAAGATCATTTCAATTTGATGTTGATTCTCTAACCAAACTTGATAAATATCCCCTTTGTACAAATGCATTTCAGTAATCTTAAAAGGAGCCCATGTTTTTTCAAGATTAACTTTAAAAGTGCCATACAAAAGTTTTCCTTCTAGAACTCTGACAAAGAGACTAAGCTTGTTGCGTTCCAGCAGCTTAGCTTTCATTCGGTCTGAATAGTTGATTGATGGGGCTGATCGGTAAGACATTTTGATTTTTCTGGCAAAATCAGAAGAGAGATTGTCAATTGGATTTTGGTTAATATGAGCAGTAGTTTTTCCTTTTGCAGATGCCATGGTAGTGATAACAAGAACTACTGATGGGGAGTGTGAGAAAGGGAGGATCACCAACAAGTGATTTATATAAGTTGTTAAGGCAATCCATGCTTCACAGAACACTTCCGCATGAGGTATGGATATCATTATCGCCAACCCAGAAGCCAATCCTGTAGCAAGGGAAAACTCACTTCTTGCATTTCCAATGTATGCATCTCTGAATAAACTAATTCCGCCGTCTTAAACTGCATGCATTACCCAAATAACTATCATTAACCCTTAAGCCCAATCAACTTAAATCAGAACCAATCAAAGCCTATAACCCATCTGTAACTGCAATCAACACCTAGATTCTCTTTATCAAAATCTAGATACAGAAAAACAAAACTCTGGAGGTTAACACAGCAAGGAAACGGTGTGACTTGGTGAAGAAACGGTGTGACTCGGTGAAGAAACGGTGTGACTCAATTAATTGCACGCACCGCCCTTTCCCACATGGTTAAAATATTCCCATATGGTAATTAATCAAGTAAAAACTATTTGTGTATCTCAATTGATATTATACCAACTATCTCGGTGCTTAACTAATATAATTGATATTATAGCAAATATCTCAGAATATAGATACACAAAGAAAATAGAAATCGCCAAAAAAAAAAAAATAAAATAAAAAGGGACACGATCAAATAATGGTTGCACGAAATCATGATGGCAACCGCTGTGCTCCCAACAATCTCACCTCTCCACTCTCTCTTCATCTATATTGCCCTCTTTTCACCTCGCACCAACTCAGAAACAATTCCCACTACTGATTTCAATTGCACAACAGTTCAACAACTCCTCTAGGTTTTCAGGTACAAAAATTTAATTTTTTACTTTACTTTTATTGGGGGTTTTTCGAAACCGGTGGTTTTCCTATTAAGTTTGGTGAATATATGTGTTAGAAAAAAGATGGTTTCTTTAGTTTGGGATGAGAATGGTTTTCACCAGATAGGTGAAATGAACAACCATCGGTTTTTTAGAAATAAAATTGTTTTGACACTTATTATATTTGTTGAAACACTTTGTAGAATTCCAACATTTGGCTGATGCTTCTTTGTTGACATTGCAATAGATCAGATCCACCACATTTAGACAAGCAGTTTCAACAATTTTTTATATATTTTATATTTCTTTTTATTTTTTGGACAATGGGAAATTTTTTCAAAGCATAAATCAGACTCCCCTAATCTATGCTTTCCTAAAGCAATATATTACAGTGAAGTATTTCTAAAGACACCTCACTTAAGAAGGACATGGAGTGAGGAATGTAATAGTCGATAGGGGAGAATGTCTCAGATCTTAGAGAAAATGTAGTCACTGGAAAGTTTAGTGATGAAAGGGCTTGTTGCGCGCGCCTTAGTTCCCCGGCCTATGTTTACTCAGTCCGTACAATAGCTTGATTCCAGTTATGTACTGACCGCATCCCTTGTTAGTTTGGCTTGCTTGTATTAGTTGTTGCATGTAGTCTTGTTTGTAGCTTGTTGTAGTGAATGAACTATGTGCTGGAACTGCTTGTAGCTTGGAGTAGTGAATGAAACTGTGTGCTGGAACTGCCTTTCCATAGTTTAGTAGCTTATTCGTAGTTCAGATATTGTGCTTTCTGTAGCTTGCTTGTTGTATATGAGATTTGACATACAATCCATGGATTGGGCAGGTTATTGACTTTACATACCTCTCAATCTAAGCTTAATGTATATGTAGAAACAGAGTACTTAGCAATCCAATACAATATCCCCTTTTGAATTATCATATGGCTCAATATACTAACTCGTTAACTAAATTAGCCATCCTTAAAACATAAGTACCGAGCGCAGGAATTAATAAAAACTAGGGGGGTAGCTCCTTAGCATAATCATACAGATAAAACCATGCAATTGAGAGTGATATAGGTACCTTAGCATAATGGGTGTGGTGGTAATGGAGAACATTAGCTCAATTAACCATCAACATTAGTTATATGGTCAAACTTCTATTTTGCTTTTCCTTTCGATGTCTTGTGATTTGGGTCCAAAATTGTTTTGCGTGTGATATATTCCATGGTAATATGATTTAATTTCTTTTTTGTAGTGCTATTAGAGCTTTCACTTATACTAGAGGGAAAAGAATGATGGAAGGACCAAATTAGCAAGTGGTCAAGGTAAACAAATCCAAATTCGTATATTTTATTACTTTTTTCCTTCAAAGTATGTATGTTTTATAGACATGCTATGTAAATGGACAAGCTAGGAGTGATCTGCAATTTTCTAAAATTGACCTTTAACACACTTAAGGTTGAATCCATAATAGTATTTTATTGGTTGGGTCTAGCAATTTTCTATACAAGGCTCCACTGTTTTGGTATCACTATGTCATCTTTCATATAATGGCTTGTAATGGCCTTCAGTATTTGATCTGGGGAGGTCAGATGTAAATGAACTTACCCCCATTAGTTAAGTGTCGTGGCTTCTGTGTATTTTATTGATTTTCATGGACAATCCAATTCATCCATTTGTGTTATACACTTATCAATTATAGGGATAGTTAGAATATTGCTTCGTCTAGAAAAAGAAGATGTATTTTAGGTTTACTTGGATGATCCTTATTGCATAATGGCATTTTGGTGCTTTGTATTGCATTTGGTTTGATAAGATTATGTAATTAGTGTATTTGTTGGTGTAACTACTGCTTATGATAGTTAGACATTTACATATATGATGTAAAGTCACTACTAAAAAAAAGGGTTTTTATCTCGATTCTAAAATTGGCCTTATCTCAGTTCAAGTAATAAGCGAGATAATATGTCCCATAAACGAGATAATATATCCCATAACTTAGTTACTACCTTTGAGTATAAATCTGTTATCTCACATCATACTTAACCGAGATAATATATATAGATTTTACGATGGGTAGTGTGGAACTGATATAATAGGAAATTTCATTTATCTCATATTGTTGAACTGATATAATAGGAAATTTGGGTAATCTCAGTTGTACTAAAAAACCGATGTAATAAGTTAGTTTTTAGCTACAAACAAATATATATTACCTCGATTCTTATTGGCCGGGATAATAAAACGTAGATTTTATCGCGCTAGAGTATAACCGTTGTAATTTTCGATTTGATTATCTCACTTCATCCGAGATAATTCTACTATTCTAGTTTCCCTTAAATCTCAATCCTGATATCTTGGTGAAATAGAGAAAAAAACAAAAAGAGGACACTCGTGCACAAAATATTATCTCATCTCTTGGAACTGCGAAAGACAATTATACACACTTCCTAAAAAGAGTATTGCGTTCACGCTCCAATTGTTACCGTTGCTCTTCTACTTCCCTTTTTTTCTTAGCTCTTCCAACTATTTTGCTTAGGGTTTCGGTAATTTCCTTCTTCTTTTCTACCGCTTTTGTGTTTATGGTTCTATCAAATTTAATTCTTCAATTGTTTCGTAGGGTTCTAATTTTTTGTTTTTTAATTGGATATCACTTCCTTAACCTGCTATTAGGCTTCAATTAAGACATTTTTGGAAATTCAGATTTTAGATTGATGAAAGTTTGAAGCAATTGCCTAAATTTTGGTGCGTGGGCGAAGGCCAGTATTCAAATTTTGAATGTTTGAACAAATTTACATAGCATATTCAAATTCCAGATTTTTCATTAAGAAATATTGCGTATTTATTATATTGAACATAATGTATACTTCATGCTTTATAGGATCCATTGTCTGTTTTTGGTAAATTGTGTATGTATGTTTTTATAGACATGTAAATGGACAAGCTAGGAGTGATCTGCAATTTTCTGAAATTAATCCTTTAACACACTTAAGGTTGAATCCAGAATAGTATTTTATTGGTTGGGTTTAGCAATTTTCTATACAAGGCTCCACTGTTTGGTATAACACTATGTCACTTTCATATAATGGCTTGTGGAGTGAAAGTTCTCTCGTGTTTGTCAAATTTTAAGAGATCAGAAGGGCCAGATTTGGAACTTCTGATCCAAAAATCAGATGACTCGTTCCTATTATTCTATACTATCGCTGAAAATCTGACGTCATCTGTGATATACTCATATTCGTTTGTGTTCTGGACACTCCCCAAGTTACAACAAAAACTTCCAAAGAGTACCTCTAGATATAGCTGTCTAAGCATATCCCCTACAATGTTAGTTATCCAAGGAATCCATATGACCATATATAGCAACCACAAGTTCCAAGATAGCATTCTCTATCTTGTGAGAATCTAAACACACCCACACACACACAGACGCCCTTTTTGTCGTCTTCAAAGAAAAGCACTCGAAGATTTATGGAGAAATGTTTAGTGGCTAGTTAAGTACCCAGTTTAAAAGTTGCACCTACCTCTGAAAGACGGTTTTCAGCGATGACTTTTGTTTGCAAGGCAGGCTCCTGGAGAGATCTAGTATACTTTGCAGTTCTTGATCTCAAGAGAGTGATCTTGCGAAGCAGGATTATTCACGATCTTCTTGGTACTTCTACTATAGGATGATATCTCATGTCGAATCAATAAAACGATAGAGTCTGCCTAACCCCAGCTTACACTAATTTGTTTTATCCAATATTATTTATAGGTGTTGTTTCTATGGCAAAATGGTTGGCAAACTAGATTTGTGCAACTAATTTACTTGGCAAATCATCACACAATCGTAGTGTTGGAGAAATGAAAATATAACAGCGACACTATAGATGCAAGTTTATTTGCCATACAGACACTAGAAATCATTGCACGAGTAATTAATTTTGTTGGCGGATCATTTGGTAATAAATAAAATGTCCAGTTAACCTTCATTTCATAGTGTAATAAAATGTTGAAATTTGGAAAATGTTCCCACACGATAGGTGAAAAGCCCTTAGGTCAGCTATTGGGAAGGTGTGATCCTTCGATTTCAAACCATCTTCCAACACCATATGTCTATGTAAAGATCAGTCATCAGCTATTTGCGTGCTATCATCTTAATTTATCCTACTGTTTAAAGAGAAGTTGATATGGGAACAACATATAGAGATTGGCCATCAGCTTGGCCATTGTGCAAAGTATGACACGACAAACCACCAAAACATCCTATTCTAAAGACCTTTGTCGAGTCGAGAACTTCTTGTACATATTATATATTCTAACAAACAAAACATCCCTCCTACCAGCTTACACAAACGCACTTCTGGATATATGATAAATCAAGCCGAGTCAATACTCAATACGCCTCACTTGTTTACTACCGAGCCTGATGGCCACTATATTACATTACATACAAAGATGCAATCAAAACCTCAAAAATTCTACTGAATTTCTACAATACGAATTGAATGCCCCTTTGAAGACTGAATTAGGGCTTCTTATCTTATTATTGGAAAATGATGGTATGAAACAAGTCATCACTAAGATTCTTTCCGGGATTGTTCCATCTTGGCTTGAATCTTTTGTTCCAAAATGGAGGCATCTGTTTCAAGGCTAAACATCCTGTTAAGTGCATGCATGTTTTCGAGGATCTCGCTCAAAGGCCTACTGTTACTCTCGTCGCATCTTAAATGTTCCATGGGACCATGAAGAACTTTGTTCATCATACCACGGCTAAGGTATTCGATAGCTCTCCTTGTTTTCTTTGGGATATCATGTTTTATCTTTAACAAACATCTTTCCAACTCTGTAATTCTTATTGTCTCCACAAGGGCTCTCAGATTCTTGATGGTGGGAACGGTCTTAAAAGAGTCTATCTTATCTCGAAAGTCATCTAAATGAACTTATCCCCATTAGTTGAGTGGCTTATGTGTATTTTATTGATTTTCATGGACAATCCAATTCATCCATCTGTGTTATACACTTCTCAATTACAGGGATAGTTAGAATACTGCTTCGTCTAGAAAAAGAAGACGTGTTTTAGGTTTACTTGGATAATCCTTATTGCACAATGACATTTTGGTTAGCATTTGTGGAAGTCGGTTGAGGTTTAATGACAATATTTGTGCAACTAGTTGTATATATATATATATAATATAATTAGGTTTTATCATATAGATTAGTTATGGTTAATTAACTAGTATATTTTTTAACGACAATATTTGTGAAACTAGTTGCATCTGAAATTTTCACTTGTTTTACTTAATTAGTGTATAGGTAACATGAATTGGGTAGCCACCAGAGAACATGTGCATGGGCCATGGGCAAAGTTAATAAGTTTGGAATATCTTACACCTCTTGCTTGTTGGAATTAGGTGTTGGACATATAAGAGAACCCATTGGTTACATATGAGGGTATCTCTCTTTTGTTGAACCTCAAGTTTGCACCAAAGTAGTCTTGTGTAAGGACATGATGGGTTGCCACTTTTAGTGAAAGGGGAGAAGGAGTATTGAAAAAAGTGCGGGCAAGCAGCAAGAAAAGAATGGGAGGAAAGCTGGAATGAACCGCCCAAATGGGAGCTTCTACTTCTTTTTATTCTAATTTTAATTGGTTAGCAATCTGTTACCGAGCTGTTTTATTGAGAATATACACAAACTAGTAGCACAATCTAGATCATCGATGAGATCACTTGTTTGCTTCTGTTGTAAGGTCAATTGAATTTCAATTTTATTTGTATACGAATATTGGATTCTGGCTCTTTAATTGCTTATTCTTTGTGAGTTTCATTTCTAGTTTACGGCGTATAAGAATTGAAATCTATGGCTATGGAATTCAGGAATTGCTAGAATTTCTTTTATTGTTAATCCTTAGTATAAAATTGGGCATTTCTTTATGTTTTTGGTTTATGGGTTGTCTAATGTGATGGGCGGGGTCTGATGCTGGGTATACTTTGTTTGTGAAGTTGAATGTGTTTTGGTGTTTTGTATTGTATTTGGTTTGATAAGATTATGTAATTAGTGTATTTATTGGTGTAACTAATGCTTATGATAGTTAGACATTTACAGATATGATGTGAAGTGTTCTGCTTACGTGGCAAAAAATTAAATGCCTCTACTTAAGTGAGAAACTATCTAGTGAGTCTCGAAAGGTAAGAGGAACTACACGTCTTGATGCACGTGAGTGGTTCAATAACATTAATGACTTCTTTTGTTGAAATTAAACTGGGACATGCCATGTTATTTATGTCGAAATGGTACTGAATATTTATATATTGCTAGTGGTTATGATACCCATAGAAACTACGGGTTTCCAAAGTGGACATGAAGAATGAAATTGGAGAAAGTTATATTATGTTTGAATAATGGTTTATTGTTTGAATAATTATATTTGAATTGTATAAGACATGTATTAGGGTATCTGGGATGTTGTTCGTATATAAATCATTTTCTTTTTATTCGAGGATTGGCTACTTGATTTAACTGGCATTTGTCGAGATGGTTAAGTAGCCAGTTTCACGAATCAGTATATCTTTTAGTAGTTAGGTTTACAACTGAGGTTTTAATATATTAAATGGAAGTATATTATTTGATTTTCATATTCTGATAGATTTTAAATTTATGAAATGTTGGAAATACAGAGGAAATTCTGTTGAATTTTTTTAGAATGCAATGTTCAGAGGTTTTATATTTTAGTTCTAGTTTAGACTCGTGTGACTCAAACCCTCTCACGTCTTGGTTTATTAGATTTTTGAATATTCGGATTGAGCTATTTTATCTGAACATTCAATTGTCTGAAAAATTGGGGTGTGACACTGATTGTAGTTTTTACTTAATTTCTAGTTAGTTTATTGCCATTGTTACATAAACAAAATTTTCATTAGGTGATATATTAACCAACATCTGACATGCAGGTTTTTGCTTCTAGTGCATTGAACACGTATATATGGGTTAAGGACTAGCTCCCACATCCACAAGAGCTCTCAAGGCACACAAGTTAAAAATGACTATCGAGGTAAAGGCAAGTTTAAAACTCAGGAGGGTGATGAGCGGAAGAAAAAGCCTGATATATCAAATTCATCAAGTGTAGTTCAGGTCACATCTATTAGCTTCTATTAGCTTTTTTGGAAAATATGTGAATCACTTTTTAGCTTAGCTAATTTATGGCTTGATGTAACAATTAGTTTTGTTAGTGTTTGACATTGTTCATTCAATTGCTACCTTAATAAAATCAGATTCTTCACAGAAATTTATTTGTGTTGGCTTGCTTTTGTTGATTGGTGTTAATGTTTATGAACATGAAAGGATATATGGTTGTTTGGGGAGTGGTTTGTATTTTCAGGTTGTCAACTTCTCATAATAAAGTGAACAATGCAAGCACAATTGAAAAATAAAAAATGACAAACTATGTCGGCTAAATAAAGAGATGAGATAAAAAGTTGTGCATATTATCTCGGTTTCAATAAAAACATCTCAGATTCCTTCTATACTAATTGGTTTCAAACACAATTCATCTCGGTTTTATTCTATATAATATCAATTTAATTTAGAAAACTGAGATAATATATTTAGATAAGATGTCAGACTTCTGAGATAATTTAGTAGCTTATTATCTCGGTTTTATAGAACTCTATTATCTCAGTGGATTTTACCTCGGTTGTTTTTTTCTAGAAAACCGAGGTAAAAACTCTAACATCTCACCTTTTAGCTGAGCTTATAAACCCTTTTTTTAGTAGTGAGTGTTCTGCTTATTTGGCAAGAAACTACATGCCTCTACTTAAGTGAGAAACTATCTAGTGAGTCTCGAAAGGTAAGAGGAACTACACGTCTTGATGCACGTGAGTAGTTCAATAGCATTAATGACTTTTTTTGTTGAAATTAAACTGGGACCATGTCGTGTTATTTATGTCAAAATGGTACTGAATGTTTATATATTGCTAGTAGTTGTGATACCCAGAGAAACTACGGGTTTCCAAAGTGGCATGGAGAATGAAATTGGAGAAAGTTACATTATGATTGAATAATGGTTTATTGTTTTCATAATTCTATTTGTATTATATAAGACATGTATTAAGGTATCTAGGATGTTGTTCGTATATAAATCGTTTTCTTTTTATTCGAGGATTGGCTACTTTATTTAACTAGCATTTGTCGAGATGGTTAAGTAGCCGATTCTTCGAATCAGTATCTTTTAGTAGTTAGGTTTACGGCTGAGATTTTAATATATTAAATGGAAGTATATTATTTGAGTTTCAGGCTCTGACATATTTTAAATTTATGAAATGTTGGAAATACAGAGGAAACTCTATCGAATTTTTTTAGAATGCGATGTTCAGAGGTTGCTTTATATCTTAGTTCTAGTTTGGATTCATGTGAGTCAAATCCACTCACGTCTTGGTTTATTAGATTGTTGAATATACGGATTGAGCTCTTTTATCTGAACATTTGTCTGAAAAATTGGGGTGTGACATTGATTTTAGTTTTTACTTCATTTCTAGTTAGTTTATTGTCATTGTTACATGAACAAAATTTTCATCAGGTGATATATTAACCAACATCTGACATGCAGGTTTTTGCTTCTAGTGCATTGAACACGTACAGATGGGTTAAGGACTAGCTCTGAAGGCACACACACAAGTTAAAAGCGACTATCGAGGTAAAGGCATGTGAACACCATATTTTATAAGCCACGACTTAATTTGCCTAATTGTAACAATTGGGTATAACTTTTTTTTCTCAAGTTAGGTTTCTTTACATACATACCGAAGCAATATGCATGGTAAAGTATTTGATGAAAAATAATGATATTTCATGTTGACTTGCATTTATCGAATTCTTTATTTTTTGACTTCTTTTTATTCTTGTAGGAGGAAACGGATGATTTTGTTGCATCAAAGAAGACTAGAAGGGATGCTATCAAAAGAGGCAAACAGGTCAACTTTCTATTTTTGTACATATACATAATATTAGCTTCCCTTGCTAGTCGTTGGTTAATCGAAAAGTTTTATTGATCACACAACCATCAAAGTTTAATTAGTCTATGTTGTCATCATTTTAGCGAAATAGATAATGAGAGCAAGAGCATATATGTATGAGGCTAGACCTAATATTTATCCTTGTGCAGAGTAACCAAGTCAAGAACTTTGCAATGATGATCATGCATAAAAATCAATAACAAAATGTACTTAAATTTGAAGTGGTGGAAGGCGTTGGGGTGTGATAAACTTTCGGTTTATGGTGGGCATTTCTTACACTGGTTTTATCTGTTATACTTCAATTACCAAAGAGTAAGTATTTGTTATACTTTATTATATGTTGTTAAAGAGTGAGAAATAAAACTTATTTTGGTATTTGGATTATTGAAATATGTTAATTGTCAAACTAATCATTTAATATCTTCATCTTAGTTTGATAGGTTCCATGCGTGCCAATTTTAAAGAGAATATGTTTGAGTTTCTATTAGCTTTTTTGGAAAATATATGAATAACTTTTTAGCTTAGCTACTTTATGACTTGATGTAACAATTAGTTCTGTTATTGTTTGACATTGTTCGTTCAATTGTTATCTTAATGGAATCAGATTCTTCACAGAAATTTACTTGTGTTGGCTTGCTTTTGTTGACTGGTGTTAATGTTTATAAACATGAAGTGGAATGTGGTTGTTTGGGGAGTGGTTTGTATTTGTAGGTTGTCATCTTCTCATAATAAAGTGAACAATGCAAACACAATTGAAAAATAAAAAATAAAAAATGACAAACTATGTCGGCTAAATAAAAAGATGAGATAAAAGGTTGCACATATTATCTCGGTTTCAATGAAAACATCTCAGATTCTTTCTAAACTAATTGGTTTCAACCATAATTAATCTCAGTTTTCTTCTATATAATTTCGGTTTCATTTAGAAAACTAAGATAATAGATTTAGCTAAGATGTCAAACTTATGAGATAATTTAGTAGCTTATTATCTCGATTTTATAAAACTCTATTATCTCAGTGGTTTTTACCTCAATTTGTTTTTCCTAGAAAACCGAGGTAAAAGCTCTAACATCTCACATTTTAGCTGAGCTTATAAGCCATTTTTTTAGTAGTGTGGAGATGTCGTTCCTTTTGATGAAAATTTGGAGGTTTTTACTATTGTAATAAGTTTCTTTGAAAGTTTTGATTTGGTAGAAGATGATGAGAAAGACAGGTTCTTGAGATTATCAGCTGAGCACTTTAAGAAAGGAGCTATAAATATGAGTTGGTTTACTTCGAGATACTTGAATAGACTAAAGGAGAAGCAGATAGACTATCATATTGGCATTGAGTTGATCGAAGAATATGTACGTGCCTTCCTCTTTTACTTTGTTGCTGCGATACTATTTGGATACTGTGATAGTTTCTTATGTATCGGGTGGATGGCCGCTATCTTAGACATAAAGAGGATGTAGGATTATGACTGGGGTCAATCGATCTTAGCGTACTGTTTCGACCAAATATGATCAAAACACTAACTGATGACGAATGAGGTGAATAACATAGAAGAGTAGTGAGAAAAGTGATGGTGATTGAGTGAATGATGAGACTGTACCTTTCGGTTGCCTACGTACCCAAATTATCGATGAGATCAAGTCTCAAGAACGTAGTTCTTTATGAAAAAATAGTTTTGTATTTATATATGTAGAATAGAGATTTATTGTAGCTCAAGTAATTGTAATTGATCATGACTCTTAATTGATGATTATCTTTTGATATGAAATAAATCTAGACATAAATTAATGTACGTAAGTGGCAAGCCAGGTGGCTAGGGTTCAGCCCTAGACACATGAGTTAATGGGCCTGTACATTGATCTATGATATTGCAAATTGGGCTTTAGCCCTGTTGATTAAACAAATAAAGTGGAGACTCCTACCAATGGACGTTTGCCACGTAGGTGGGGGTCGAAACACCTTCTGCCCAAACAACGAATGATAGGATTGAAACTTGTGCCGTTGCGATAGAGTGTTTGGTCATTAGGAATTCTCGGCATCGTCAGCTGTATGATCGTCGTCGGTAGATACCGAGACATTATCAGTGTCAAGCTCGTTGGAATCATCTGACAGCATAAGTGATTAATCCAGTGTTGTCGTGACATCGACAACTTGATTTTCCACGGATAAGTATGCAATAGAATCAGGATGCCTTACATCATAATGCGGATACTGTACAATACTTATAGATGTAAAATTTTAGGCAATTCATTGAACTAAGTCCAAATAAACGTTCATTCTATCATCGCGAGCCGCATATTATCATTCAAAGTGGTTAGCGACTGACTTAGAATAATTAATCGTAACTTAGTCACCCCCAGCTAAAGAGTTGTGCGTATACTGCAAATGATAGTTTCGTACTTGGCCATATAATGTGAAGCGTCAAAAACCCAAACGTAGAGACCTCTTAATTATGTCTTTATTCAACTTCAAGATGACAAAACCAAGACCAGAGCCAGACTTATTATGCAAATTATCGGTGTAAATCTAACAATCAGCTGATATATCCGATAAGTATTTCAAGTTAGCGCCCCCGAGAGGTAATGACAATTAGGGATCGTCGTGTTCCTTATCGAGTAATGCGTTCGACATAGGAATATCATCGATAAGAAAATCAACCATTAGCGAAACCAAAGTTTGTCTCTTTTTAACTGTATGAGTGTCAGAGACAATGTTGTAAGCAATAAGGTAACTTTTCCATTCTGCGACTCAATTCGTAGACATTGCGAAAAAACTTGTGCAGCGGATAGTCAGTATAAACTTCGATGATTTCTTACTGGAAATAAGCTTAAGATGTCTGGCAGCAAGAAACAAGGCCAATGCAATTTTCTCAATGCAAGAATACCTCGATTCAACTGATATAAGGGTCTTGCTAACAAAGAATATGAGACGACTATCGGCACTATCAAATGACAATGAACAAATATGAATTGGAAATATTTTGTTGAGATTCATGAAAAGTAACCACTGCGAAGTCTGTATTTATTGTCTTAAACTTGTGGGTAACTATTGCGAACAACGAGAATCTAATCTTCACCATGTAAACGATCTCACACGCAATTATGTTGTTAGCGTGTGTTACGTTGTGGTGTGACAGATACAACACCATATTCGAGAACTCGTAGATTACTGAACGTTAGGAACAATGAGAATCTCATCCTCACCACGTAAACGATCCCATACGCTACAATATCGTTGGCATGTGTTATGTTGTGGTGCGATAAATGTCACATCATCTTTGAGAGGAATGGTTCATTTCAGATAACGCTTGTAGTAATTGTTCTATTTCCAATCCGTACACACTTGAACTTTTGAAGAAGTGTTTCTCGAGACATTTGACTTATATTATCAGTATCAGATTATGGAGATCATATCTTCGTGGAAAAGTAGTAATGTCGCGCGGCGCTGAAGAGGAGTGAGACGGATTTTTATCCTTGATTTTGTCGTAAACTACCACATATTTAGTATTAAGCGGAGTTAATTCAAAATCAGTAAAAGGCTTTCCGGTCCTGCTCGTGGAGTCTTCTTTCTTATACGGAGGCTTCTGACTGGGTTGTTGTTGATCAAAAGTTGGATTCTTCTGTTTGTTTCGTTGATCGTTGAAATCCTTTCCTTTCTTATCGTTGTCACGAGAAGTTCGAGTAGCCGTGTCGTCCTCAGCATTGATAAATTGTTGAACTCGCTGGTATAACACACGTCGGGAAGACGGAATGTCCCGAACAAGAGAGTTGTACAACCCGTCTTTATCAAATAAGATAGCTTCTTTAAAAGCATAGACCACCATCAGATCGGACTGCTAGCGAAATCTCAACTGCAACTTGGCGGAAACAAGTGAAAAAACTACGGAAGTTTCATCACGTTGTTGTTTGATGTTGAAAAGAACCCGGACACCATTTGGACCTTTCAGATTATGATGAAAATGATTCGCAAACTTTTTAGTTAAGTCCTTGAACCGATGAATAGATCATGGGGGTAATTCGCTAAACCATACCAATGTTTCCCCCTTTAATGTAGAAGGGAAAAGTTTACATTTCAAAGCATCGTCACCACCCGATAAAACCAGTTTGTTGGTGAAATTAATCACATGAAGCATAGGACATCCCTCGACATTATCATATTGATCAAACTCAGGTTGTTTGAAAATGTTTGCTGTGAGTAGCATATTGGACGACGAGAGAAAATTTGTCCAAAATACCATCTTCAATTGCAAAATTCTCTAATGTCGATTCGAAAGGATCACTATCAAGAAGAGCTTTTTAAATTATTTATCGGGCACGTTGAGGAGTCTTCAGATCCATATCGGTTGGCTCATAATTATGATCGCGATGACGCCTATGGGAACGAACGGAAGGAGAAAAAAATGATGAAGATTCATCGTGACTGTGTCGAGTGGAATGTGGTTGGTACGTTGGACCTTCAATACGATAATGTTTGGAATGATAAGAATCGCGTTGCTGAAGTGTTTCACCATATTGAAGGTTCTGATCACGAGTGCGACCATTATTCTGTTCGCCACCCGAATTCCTTAGGACTTGCCGATAATCTGGAGGACCGTGGGGTGCAGTCGGACGGTTATTAGCAGTACCTTGCCTACCGAGAACGTGACCAAGTGGTTGGAAGTTTCTCGGCGGAGGTCGGGGAATTTGTCGCCCATTACTTGGAACTCGTTGATGGTTGTTAGGAATATCGTGAATCTCATCCTTACCACTTAAACAATCCCACACACTATTATGTCGTTGGCGTGTGTTACATTGTGGTGTGACATATACAATCTCCTGCCAGTGGAGGGGGTCGTTTAAGACAATGCCTGTAGTAGTTGTTCGGTTTGCGGACAATCTTTAACTTTTGAAAAAGTGCTTCGCGAGACATATGACTTACATTATCCGCATCAGATAATGGAGAATCGTCAAAGGCAATAACCTCGCGCTGAATAATTTGGCGCATTGGTGGAACGACAGTATTAGGAGGTATTATTCCGTCATCGCCAAGTTGACCTTAACCATCATGTTCGTGATGATCGTCAGTAATTATATCGGGACCTTAAGCTCTTCAAGTATGCATCATAACTTTCACAGAACGTGATCGAGGGTGTTGAATAAGAACCGCAGACGACGCGAATTATGTTTCGACCAAATATGATCAAAACATTAAGTGATGACGAAAGAGGTGAATAACATAGAAGAGTAGTGAGAAAAGTGATGGTGATTGAGTGAATGATGAGACTGTACCTTTCGGTTGCCTACGTACCCAAATTATCGATGAGATCAAGTCTCAAGAACGTAGTTCTTTATGAAAAAATAGTTTTGTATTTATATGTGTAGAGTAGAGATTTATTATAACTCAAGTAATTGTAATTGATCATGACTCTTAATTGATGATTATCTCTTTGATACGAAACGAATCTAGACATAAATTAATGTATGTAAGTGGCAAGCCATGTGGCTAAGGTTCAGCCCTAACACATGAGTTAATGGGCATGTACATTGATCTATGATATTGCAAATTGGGCTTTAGCCCTATTGATTAAACGAATAAAGTAAAGACTCCTACCAATTGACGTTTGCCACGTAGGTGGGGGTCGAAACACGTACCTTTACCATTAGCTAGACCTCCCAGTTGAGACAAAAGCAATTAAAGGCAATTTGTGCGGTTTTGTTTGGATTATACTGGTAAGTCTTATTTATTAAGTTATTGTTTTATCTCATTTATTTATCTAGTCATTAATGTCGACATGTTTATATTTATGTTGATATTTTATTTTATCTATTGATTTAGTATTAGTGGTACGAATATTTTCGTGTAATGCATCCTGTGTTGAAGACGTTGCAAGAGAATGAGACTCATGACCTAATTCAACGTATTCAAGCATGGTGACTTCATCGTAGGCTAGAGGGGGTATAATGATCTATCTCATAATATTCATAACACTCGTCAACAGATTGAGCTTTTAGGAGCTACACGAATTGAGTGGCAACCTTGGGCCTCTTCCTTCATCTTTTAGACCCCGAGGATATTCCAGATGTTCCAAAGAACACTGAGCACCGTAGATTGTCATATATGTGTCATAGAGCAATGTTTATTTCTCAGCCGTGTGTGATACTTGTAGGGTCAGTAATTGCATGGTACCTTGGGGACTGGTTGGCGTCAAGTATCTGGAGAGATTGTTATACCTTACCCACCACCCATAGATATGACAAACTCTGATATTCTTCTTGCAAGATATTCTTCTTGCAACTCTTGCACACTATAGAGCAAACCCAAATGATTGGCCGAACGTAGCAGCTTTCATTTTTATAGGAGACTATGACTTGTATTGGAAGAGGGTTGGTCGAGGTCTCTTGCTAAGTGCGTTATATCGGGGCACCAACTTTGAAGGGGTTACTTCCAAAGCATTGATTCTTGACATTCATTTCCCAGAATGAGTAGAGTTGCCATAGTCATAGCCCAGGGTGTTTAATGATATTGAGATGCCGCAAAGAACTCCACCAATATTTGATGAGTCTAACCTTTAGCACTGGAGCATGATTAATTCTCAGGGGCAAGAGATGAGCATACCTATTCCACCAGCAAATGCCGCATTGGTCACAGATTTGTCAGAACAGTTTGAGCAGTTAGCCATGGTTAGTATGATTTAAATTTAAAAATTATTTGTTATTATTATTCACTATAACATGTAACAAGTATTTATTTTGTTAAACAGGAGGAAGTAAGGTTGGAGCTCCTTAACTATAGCTCTCTAAGTTATGCCATGTGTGAGTCGTTCATGGAGTCCTCTCGTCAAAGTTTTGAGTACTTACAGCAAGAGCGAAATCAAACATTGCAGCTTCAGAGACGTGTGCAAGAGTTGGAGAACGCTGCTATGTTAGGAAGTGCCACACCTCAAGTTCAAGCTCAATCTCAACCAAAGAGGCGACAACGACGTAAGAGGGAGAGCTCTTTGAGCCAGGCTTCTGGTAAGGGGAGGAGGTCTCAATAGTTATTCATAGTTAAATTTTTATTGTTTGTAATAATTGTGCGCTATTACTTGTAATATGATGTTTGAGATTGTTGTTTGTAATAACTTATTTATTATTTATGAAAATATTAGCAGGTTTTGGATATGAATATGTCAATAAAACAAAGGAGGTTATGACAAAAAAAAATTCAGGAATTATAAGTTAGTTTTTATATAGGGTTTTTGTGTTAGAACCTGTATATGTTGTATTGTTGTAGTCCCTATAACCTGTATCTGTTTTCAATACTCGGGTTTTGCATATGGGGAGACCGAGACGGAATGAAACATCCCGTCTTGTTAATAGGTCCATCCAACTGCGGCTTCCATGGATTGCACTATGGTACATTTGGATAGAATGTGTTGTCAATTGGAAAGTGAACAAAAATCTAGCTAATGGTACATTTGGATAGAATGTGTTGTCAATTGGAGAGTAGACCAAAATCTAGCTATCACATGTGACCTTATCTTACATATTTCGTTTTATTCTTCTTCCAGATCAAACAAACACCATCTTCTTCCCCACAACCAAACTAAATATTGAAAAAAATGTCTAGACAAGATAGATTGCATACAACCAAAGTTTATAGGGATCTAGTAGTAATAGTTCGTCTTCTGGTACTACCGCATCTTCTAGTACTTCCACTGAAGATGACTACATGGAAAAAGTAAGAGATGAGCATAATGATATGATGAAGCGAAGGAGGAGGAGGAGGCAACATTTATTATACACTATTGGGGCATTAATGGCTCAAGCAGCCACTGAAGATGTGGATACAGACAAACGCGGTGGATCTGTGATGGGTAGAGCATATACGTTTAGAGATGGTGGTGATGTACGTAAACAATAGATACTGAGGGATTACTTCACAACACCTTGTAGATGGCCTCCTCATAAGTTTAAGCGAAGGTACAGGATGCAAAGAGAGCTTTTTACGTATATGTTGAAAACTGTTGCAACATTTGACGACTACTTCCAAGACAAGGTGGATGGATTGGGTCGGCAAGCAACTTCTGGGTTGCAGAAGGGATTAACTGCAGTTGAACAATTAGCAACTAGTTGTTCATCTGATTCAACAGATCAGTATTTTTAAATTGGAGATTCCACAACAGCTGTATCTATCTATGAAGCGTTGGTGCACTGCAATAATCACGGCATTTGAGGAAGAGTACTTGAGATGACCAACTCAGGTAGACACGGCTAGGATATTAGATGAAAATGCGGAAAGGGGTTTTCCAGGAATGTTTGGATCAATCGACTGTATGCACTGGGTATGGAAGAATTGTCCAACTAGATGGGCTGGACAACATGTGGGGTACAAGAAGGAACCAACTTTGGTACTTGAAGTCGTTGCAGACAAACATTATTAGATATGGCATTGCTTCTTCGGCTTACCAAGTTTGCATAATGACATTAACGTATTTCATCGTTCTCATGTTTTTTGAATCATTAGAGTAAGGTGAGGCTCCTACTGTTAATTTTAATATGAATGGTAATGCCTACGATATGGGATATTATCTTGCTGATAGTATTTATCCCAAAATGGGGCACATTTGTTCAATCCATTTGTTATCCAAGAAATAAGCATGAAAAGATCTTTAGTCAACGTCAATAAGCTGCAAGAAAAGATATTGATAGGACGTTTGGAGTTTTGCAGGCAAGATGACATATTTTTAAGGCTTCTGCGCGTTGTTATAGTGTTGTTGTTCTTGGGGACATAATGAAGGCATGCATTATAATGCATAATATGATTGTTGAGAATGAACGTGAAAGTGGAGTGTGGAATTGGAAAGGTCATAGGAATGAAAAAATACCTAAGCTTTTTCAAGAGGATGGCGGTTATCATTTTGTCTATCAGATGATTCAAGCAAAAAATAAAATCAGAAATAAAGTTACACATACTAATCTTCAAAAGGACTTAGTTGAGCATGTGTGGAATTGAACTGGTATTGAAGAAACACCAATACCAATTTATGATCCAAATTGGTCGGATGATGCAGAGGGAGAAGGAGGGGAAAATAGAAATGAAAGTGAGTGAACTATGAAGTTCCAAAGTGTGATGTATTTCCTATGTAATTCCAAAAGTGAACTATGAAGTTCCAAAGTGTGATGTATTTTGCAAAAGTGAACTATAAAGTTACTATGCGTTTTATGAGTTGTGTTTTAATGAACTATATTACAATGTATTTTAATTTTATTGGTAATTGTATTTCTATGAAAAAATTATATTGGTTAATTAAACATAGTGCATATTTCATTAATTATACATACATTGAAAAGAACATACATAGTGCATTAATTAAAAACACAATGAAATTAAAATACATAGTTCATTAATTAAAAAAACAATTAAATTAAAATACATAGTTTATTAATTAAAAAGACAGTGAAATTAAAATACATAGTTCATTAATTAAAAATACATTGAAATAAAAATACATAATGCATTAATTAAAATAAAATACTAGATATTATATAAGCTTAGTTAGAGTTAGAACCACCTCTAGCCCTTGCCCATTCAACACGTATTTTAGTTTGTTGTTGCTCGATTATAAAAGCGGTATTGGGATGGATGATACTTGTATCGGTAGCTAAAATCTTAGATTCATATTGCATCTTTTGAAGCCGAGTTTTTCCATTTGAACCCGATTTTTTTTTCTCTTGCCATCACAGTTCTTTGACCATGTGCAAGCTCCCTTTCCCTAAGTTTTATGCACTTTTGTGTTTCATTTGCATAATTTACAAATGTATCATCTAAACGTGTAAATAAACCCTCCAACATACCAACTGATTTTTCTTGGTTCCTTTTGAACTTGCCTTTCTTCGATCCAAGAGGACGCTCAATTTCTTTAGAACCCTCCAATTCAACTCCGCCAACACTTGGTGAATTAGAAGTTAAATCTTCACCATCACTTTTGCGACTTTTTCCCTTTGTGGGGTGGCTTGACCTTGTCTCAAAAATGCTACTCTACTTTGGATTATCCTTGAGTATAACATAGCAATGATCAAGTGAAAAACACGTTTTTTTTTGTTGGTACGTCATCCTTGTCTCGAACAACTAAAAAAAAATAAGAATTAGACTAAGATAATCATAAACGAAATTTATAAATTGACAAATTGACGAAATTGTAATTACCCGACTTTGTATTGTAGTACCACTTGCATTTCGAGCTTCCACCGCATTCATAATTGCAACAAATTTGTTCATCATTTTTGAAATATATTTCCATCTACTACAAATTGAATCGGAAGACCTATCCGACCCACATATTTCATTGAACTCGTTTGTTACATGATTCCAAAATCCTTTTGCATTTTGGAAAGCACCAACAACGAGAGTCTTCACTAATTTTTATCCAAGCAAGACATAGAGCTTGATATTCGAATATGTTAAAGTGAGTCTTTGCTTTTGCTTGAGTGCTACTACTTGCTTGAGTTGTTTGAGATGCTTGAGCTGCCATTTGATTTTTTTTTTTTTTGAAGAATTGATTTTGAAAAAGAATAAATATGATTGTTAGAAGTGTGAGTTAAAATGGAACAAATGTTGTATATATACTAATTTTTTTTATTTTTGACCGTTCTGACCGTTGGTGAACTAGCCGTTAGGACTCCGGACAGGATGTTTGATTCCGTCTAGAAAAAAAGAAATATAGCGGGACGGGATGTTGGATTCCGTCTGATGAGTTTTGTAATCCAGACTGAATCCAACATTCCATTTGAAGTTCACAACTCAACCACTATCTCGGTTGAAGGTTTCACTCTCGTTTTGACTTGGGAAAATAGTCACCTTGATATTCACCTTTGCATTGGGCAAATGTTTTTGACCATTTGGAGATAAATATTGTCACATCCCTTTGATATTCACCTGCATTGGGAATGCTTTGAATGCTTAAACTACTTTTTTTTAAAAAAACAAGTTTTGAGCCTCTGAATGCTTAAAACTTAGTGGGTGTTTGGTTCTCATTTTTTCAAAAAATCATTTTTTCTTAAAAAATATTTTTATGAAAAAATATTTATTCTAAAAACAGTTTTTCAATAAACATGTTTGGTTGTGATTTTTCTTAAAAGCTATTTTATCAAATCAGATTTCGCATTATGTTTTTTGATATATTTTGGCTTATCGTGGCATCTACTATCTATATACTAAAGCAGAGACCTCCAATAAAGGATTTTATTTTTCCTATGTGGCACTCTAATATGAGAGTTAGCATTTTCTCTTTCCTATGTGGCAATCTAATATGAATATAGTATTTTCTAGGAACCTCTTTGGAGAGTTTGAGTATATTTCTAATTCTTATATTTGGAGAGTTTGAGTGTATTTCCAATTTTTATATATTTGATCAAATAAAAATAATTGCTAATTAAAAAATATATGATTTGTATAAGGTAATTTCCTATTACGAATCAAACACTTTTAGTGTTCCAATTCTTATATATTTGATTAAATAAAAAAATATTGCTAAAAAATAGGTGATTTGTATAAGGTAATTTCCTATTACGAATCAAACACTTTTAGTGTTCCAATTCTTATATATTTGATTAAATAAAAAAAAATTGTTAAAAAATAGGTGATTTGTAGAAGGTAATTTCGTATTACGAATCAAACACTTTTATTATTCCAATTCTTATATATTTGATCAAATAAAAAAAATGTTAAAAAATAGGTGATGTGTATAAGCTAATTTTCTATTACAAATCATGCACTTTTAGTGTCTATGATAAAACACCAATTTATTTCGAATATATCATTAACACGACCTAAAAAACACTACATATTCTTCAGTTAATAATTTATTATGGGGGTGTAAAATCAGCTTCTGGCGGTTCCCTACATTATCTAAGGATTATGTGAGATATACCAAATTAGAACACTTAAAATGTTATTCGCATAACCCTTCCATATACCTGCAATTTGCATTTATTGTTGGTTATTAACTTCTTAAGAAGTAGACCAATATATTTCCTGAGTAAGTATCCGAATACCCATCATACACTCTCACATTTTTAACATATGCACTTTTCTTTCTTTTTCGTTTTTCTTTCTTGGATCTCATTTTGATTTTCAAACACATGCAGGCTACAATATGATAATACATATTGAAAGTTTAAACCTGTAAAAAGAATACCGGCTTATTATGAAGGGGTTATTTTATTTGCACACTTGATTTATGTTTCTTTGTATGACATTGTTTTTTTAGACAATCTAATGATATATTTAATAATCATCCAAACATAACCTCTCATATATATACACTCGAACACTCGATTCAGAAAATGTCAAAGTTAACACGAGATCAAATGTTAAGGTGCAAGCTCTCCCAAGTTCTTTCTCATTAATGTAAAGAATCGTGCTTCTATTGGTTTAAGAACACTATGAAAGGGATCAGACGATCACCGATAGTCATATTTGAAAGACAGATAGATGTAATACATGGTTATACACGTAATGTTGTTTTTCTATTCAATGTATATAGAGCAATAAAGTACATTTACATGTGAATCCATAGAGTTTTTTCCATCACAATGAGCTTACTATAACAATCTAGATTTTGTATTCGGATATCATCAGAAAACACAAATGAACTCAAAAGCAAAATTGTATTTAGCACTTTGGGCGGTTTCCTTTAGGGCCCAAATGGTCAGCAAAACCTTAAATATATGTACTTAACTAATTTCATTTATAAACAATACATTTACTTTCTTTGAACTGAATATATACAACCTTCTTACATTTTATTTTAGCTCTTGGAACAGAAATTAGAACTGACTTTTATAACAAATACAAGATACAGTGAGTGAAATCACTTCATTCAGGAGCGAGGATTAAATTAACTGATCGAGGCGGCTGTCTTTGGTTTCTTAAGTTTTGTTCTTTTTTTTCCTGAGTACAAGAAGATGGGATAGTGCTAAAAATAAAATTTCAAAATATGATCATTATGAGTGCAGGAAGATGTGATAGTATTAAACAATATAGGTCAGGATGCTTATAGAATGTCCATATCATGGAGTAGGATCCTGCTAAGTATGTTTTACCTCTCTAACTTCATAAATGGGTGTGGATACTATAGAATGTCCATATCATCATGGAGTAAGATCTTGCCAAATTGTATAATAATATGATGTACTATATGAGCTACTCTTGGTATTGCAAAGAAAGCTAATATTGAGTTTGCATTGTGATAAGCATTTCAAAGCGATGGAACTACAGTTGAATTTGCAGTAGCTCAACAACCCTTATTCGATATGCAACAAACTTTGGTTGCAAAGAGAGCCACCTAAAACATTTTTTGTTGTAGGAATTTTAATAATTTTGGAGTAAAATATATCGCTTAAAAAATTCTTACAAGTGTGTCTCTACCGATAATTGATGGATAATGATTCTTTGGTCCAAAAGAATGAAAGAGTGTTTGTGTGAAATATTGTTATATTTATTTTTTGTAGCACTTTATTAATACCATCAAACTTAACCTTTTTAACATTAATGTAATATTGGAAGAACTTTGTGGTACTATTTCTTCTCATCTGAACTTTGTTTTGCAATGTGCTTGCAGAAATATTGAGAATAGATAAATCTACTATAAGAAACAACAAAAAATGTGGAATAAGATGGAATATTTGAGCATTTTATTGTAAGTTCAATGTGTGTGTTAGAAGCTTCAAGTTTGAAAAGAGAATGTTATTTGAAAGTAGAGGAACGGGAACGGGTTCGGGTAAGATGTGGCTATATCCGAATCCGAACCCGAATAGTTTGACAATATCCGAAACCGAACTCGAATCTGAATAAAACCGAAATCTGACATCCGAATCCGACCCAAATCTGAACCGAACCCGACCAACCCGATCGGATAACACTAAAAATGCAAAAAAAAAACCCAAAAAATATGTCCGAACCCGAATCCGAATAAATAAACGGATATGAAAATCAACCCGAACCCGAACTATTCAGATTCGGGTCAAACTAGACCCGATTCTCTGCCCTATTTGAAAGGCACACTCTTCTTCCATCCATTTGATTATTAGATTGTTCAAATCTAAAAATTTAATAGTCATTACTCATTTTATCCATCCAATTTTACGTTAACACTTTGACATGTTCACATTGACGAAAGACATAGAACGACACGATCTTCTCTGTTATTTATGTTGGAATTGAATAAGTATATTTTGCATGTATATAAATAATTACCTAGAAAAAGAGAAAATACTTAGGGGAGTATTCTAAGTAGGTGAACGCATTTTCTTGAAAGATAATTATTTTTGTATTCATCAATTCATCGTAGAACACGTTCATGTGATAAATCTTTTCAAGTAGAAGTAGTGTATTATTTGAGAATATGAAAACAATCAATCTATTTTAGTGATTTGATAGATATTTTAATGATTTGTACACATTAGTACGTAAGCCGAGCGGTAATGATTTACCGCTAAATCACCATAAATATAAGAAAACTATTATACAAGCTAGATCAAGTTTAAGATAATTCCATTTGAAAATTACGAATTAATATCCTAAACCACAAAGTAGGAATAGGCTATCTCAATTTGATCCCTTAGTTTTCAAGTATTTATGCACCATAATCGCTGCTCATTAATGTATTTCAATTTGTTTTAAATAAAAATATATTTTGATTCGAAAATTTGTGTGAGACATTTTGGAAAGCCTTTTCTAGACACAAAATACTTAATAGATCACGGGCGTATGCCTGGGTCCAAAATCTAGTAAATCACTAAAGTCTAAAACATCAGGGGAGTTTATTTGCCTTAAGCACCCAAAATGTTTCTTTCAAAGAAAAATATTTTTTTAACTTGAAAAACAAGTTTTACCTAATTATCATAAAACAAGTTTTTGGGACCAAAAAGTGTGTTTTGAATGAAAAACTATTTTATTTTTAAATAGAAACCAAACACATTTATTTTTTTTTAAATATCTTTTCATTAATAAACACTTTTTGGCAATAAATAAATAAGATCCAAACACCCTCTTAAATTTAAGAGGGTCTGAATGCTGAATTAAAAAAAAACAAAAAAAACAAACAACTCCTTAGTTACTGATCACAGCTCACAATGTTTTGCCTTAGATAAAAAAACAAAAACAAAAAGAAAACGAGTCACTAGTTTCAGTACCTAAAGGGGCACGTTCGAGATGTGATTTTGTTGCGTGAACCGTCGAGATTCAAGGCTATTCCAGTATTTCACGCTTCGATTAACACTACCGCTTCAACGAGCGAAGCGATTCTTGAAATTCGTTGTAATTTTCCGAATTTAGTTGATGTCACGGTATGGAGTGGCGGTGTGCCATTCACATATTTGTACCAATTTTTTCAAAGAAATTGTAAATGCATTTTAACATGCTATAGATTTTTAGGAGTATCAATACCAGTTTCTTCCTTGCCATAGCAGTGAAATTTGAGCTTCCACGCGTTTGATTTCGAGCATTAAAAGGTCAAGCAATATTTTGGCACTGGAAATGTTGAATTTAGATATAGTTCATAGTTCATAAGATACTGATATCATCACATGCCATAACTTTGATCGGCTATTATTCGGCTGTGGTACCGTCCAAGTGTCAAAACAAGACATTGAATGAAATATTTTGCAAGTACGTGAACATATTTAATTAGGACTTTAGGATGAGATGCATGAGATTAATGAACCGCTCAGTAATTGAATTGACAATAGACCGCCAAAAATGGCCCAATACAGAGTTTGACTAACCCAAAAAAAGATGTTAGTAATTCATATTTTTGGTAATCATTCTTCGAGGCATTGGAAATACCAGAGAAAGACTCGCCTTAACTTCCTTTTTAACTGAGATCTCTGTTTCTTCCCTACACGTGTTTCATTCAGCTGCCACTTTACTAAACGGATGCAAGAATAGAGGAATAGAAGCAATTCCTCAAACCGTGCAATCTCCATTACCATGATGAGAAGAGCATTAGAGCAGCACTTTATGAAGCTGGGGGTGTCTCAAACCCACCCACTTGTTGTTTAGACTTTAGATCACCTGGATGGACTGCTTAAGATCACCCATGTTGAGAAGCTATATGATCTAGAGCGCCAATAAATATTATATTTATATATATATCTTGTATAAGGATTAATTAAATAAAATTTATAAGAAAAACAAAAAGATGTATGAACTAGTTACACCTAACATGATACATCAATAAATACAACAAAGAGTCGTCTATAGTCAAAGTGTAGATTATCGACAGAAAAAAATCTATAGTCAAAGTGTCAAACAATCTAAACTCTAACGTGTCCACAGTAACCCACTACCATCTTATTGCTTGTTCCCAAAAGAATTATGTAAATGGGATCAAGGAAATTTGCATGAAGAGAGTATTTGTGAGACAACATACCAAGGAGACGCTTCACGCTTGGCATTTAATTAGTTGATTTAAGCACCTTTTATGACCTGCTACCAAATGATTCTTTTCCACAACATCACTCTTTCTGCAGCATAATAAACAAAACACATGCAAGATTGAGAGCAGAGAGAGAAGGGGAGAACAGAGAAGAACTAATATAGGAAGAAAATGAAGGAATGTAACAAGTCTTTGTCACGTTCAACTTCATCATCTCCATCGTTATTGTTGTTTCTAGTTCTAGCTCCTTTGATTTTATTGTCTGGGGCTATATGTGTATTGGTTGTTAGGACATCTTGGTCTACTATTTCTTACACTCCATGGTTATGGACGACTAGAACTATTCCTACTCTTTCTTCTACAGAAAGTGGTAATCATGTTGATTTCCATGCAAATGTGGCTGATGTCCCTTACAAGGAAGAAGTTCTCTTAGGTGCTGTTACTTTTAATCACTCTTCTTCAATACTTGTTCCTGATAAAACTCTCCAAATTCATCAATCTGTAAGAATTTCTTAATTATTTATCCTTTTCTGTCAAATTTGTTTCTAATCTTCTAATAAACTTAAGTACTATACTTTTTCTTTTATTTTTTCTTGATTGGCCAGGCTTATTTTTATTTTTTTGTTTACTTTTTAAACACGTATTGGCAAAACTACAAGTGAGAACTACCCGATTAATACTTATAGTGATGTGTAAGATTAATAACCCTATGTGATCTAATTTGAAGGATATACACTTGTAGGATGCATCTTAGTTTTTATTTCTAGTAAATGTATCCAAAAATGCCTTACATTTTATTGCTACATTTTCATGGAAATTTTTGAGTTTCTCTTTCATCTAACTTTTTTGTACAGGTGTAGAGCAATAGAGAGGTATAAATTCATTGCAGATATCGTTTTATGCTAAATACAATTGTAGATTTTTTCCTAGTGAAATTAGTAATTCTTTTAAAGTTCCTTGTAAGTTAAAATAAGATTTTAATACTTGAAATTTTAGTATCCTTGAGTTAAATAAGTAGTTAAATGTTCTGTAGGATCAAGGTAAGCCTGAGGAACTGACAGGTTCTGTGAATGAGTCTAGTTTTATTCCTAGAAGAAGAAGAGTGCACATTAGAAGTAGCAAATTAGGGAAGCTTGAATTAGGCCTAGCTAGAGCTAGAACTGCAATCAGAGAAGTTGCTAGAAATGGGAACCAAACAACAGATCATTACTATATGCCACAAGGTCCAATTTACAAGAACCCGAGCGCCTTTCAAAGGTACACACCTACTTTCTCGTAAGTACGTATGCTACTCTGTGTACATTGCTAAATGCATTTTGGTGCAAATATATACAGGAGCTATCTTGAAATGGAAAAACAATTTAAGGTCTTTATCTATGAAGAAGGAGAGCCGCCACTGTTCCACAATGGACCATGCAAGAGCATATATTCAATGGAAGGAAACTTCATTCATGAATTGGAGATAAATCCTCAATACCGAACTCGAGATCCTGAGAAAGCTCATGTTTTCTTCCTTCCATTCAGTGTAGCAATGATGGTTCAGTTCATCTATGTATCAAACTCACATGATACTAATCCTATACGACAAACAATTTCTGATTATGTCAATGTCATCGCAAAGAAATATCCGTATTGGAATAGAAGTCTTGGAGCTGATCACTTCATGCTTTCTTGCCATGACTGGGTAAGAGACACTAACAGTTACCTTTCATTCTGTTTAACATGTAATAATGTTTAATTATTTCGCCACACTTAATAGAATGGTTAATTTTGAAAGGATTCGGTTATAAAAATCGGAAGTCCTTTTGGTGGAACTTATCTGTAACTTAGATATTAGATTTTTTTTTATTACATGCAACAACCACATTTTATCTCTGGTCTTTGAGGTCAGCTAAACGATCAATTATCCCTTTAGAAATCTTTGGGCGCCGCTTGACAAACCATATTTTCCTATTCCCAATCCTTTGGGCCAGATGAATGAACAATAATGCCCAGTTCTAAATGCTGGTTTATGTTGGACTTGTGCCTTATGAAACCTCCTTAGTTCAAGTGTTTGGTTTCACCTAGTCAATCACGTTCTGCCACTCTATTCATTCCTATCCAGTCCACGGTTGTATCTTTGTTAGCAGTCATAAATAGTAGCACATTGGAATGAGTTTGAGTAGATTATATTTTCTTGGATTATTGAACTCATATTCTGAATGGTCGCCATAATTCCAATCAGAGTCCAATATCACCTTGTTTCTTTCAATGCTGATGGGCAATGACGCAATATAATTTGTTTTTTTCTTACAGGGGCCGCTCGCTTCTTCCTTTGTTCCTTCTCTTTCCTCGAATTCCATACGAGTTCTTTGCAATGCAAATACCTCAGAAGGGTTCAAGCCTTCCAAGGATGTGTCATTTCCAGAAATCAATCTCAAAACTGGTGATGCAAAGGGCAGGATTGGAGGGCCACCTCCATCTCGTCGACCTATCATTGCATTTTTCGCAGGAGGACTTCACGGTCCCATTCGGCCAATACTTCTCAAGCACTGGAAGAAAGTAGACGAAGACATCCAAGTTTATGAGTACCTCCCAAAGGGGATGCTTTACTATGACATGATGCAGAAGAGTAAGTACTGCATTTGCCCAAGTGGTTATGAAGTTGCGAGTCCAAGAATCGTGGAAGCTATATATACAGGTTGTGTCCCAGTTCTGATTTCCGACCATTATGTATCTCCTTTCAGTGATGTTCTCAATTGGAAATCTTTTTCTGTTGTCATCTCATCACAAGAGATTCCTAACCTGAAGAGAATATTAATGGCAATATCTCCAAGAAAGTACATTAGGATGCAGAGAAGAGTTGTTCAGGTAAGGAGACACTTTGAGGTAAATTCGCCATCAAAAAGATTTGATGTCTTCAGTATGATTCTTCATTCTATTTGGCTTAGAAGACTGAATATTCAAATTCATGATCAGTTGTTTAAAAGAGGAATCGAGTTGGGATCCTAACGCTGTACTGAAGTATATTTCGTGATCAGTTGATCTATTGATTTTCCTGCGACAAGGACAAGCTGTGTATACGTTTTGATAAAGAATTTTGAGGGATTCTGGAAAATTCTGGAAGTTTAGATGGTGTATGTCTAGGTTAATGTTCCTTAAAATTTCTCTTTCCTCTACAGCATTAACTACAAATTGCATATGGTAACCTGCTTATATATATTTTCTCTGTTTTTGTTGTTGCATTCATGTTAACTGTTAAATTTTAATTTCTACATCGGACTGGACTCAAATCAGACACCGGTGTAATATCTTGTTACATGCAATGCCATTACTTCTTTGCAGTAACTAAAAAATAATTGGTATTGACATGAAAACTGTATATATTTCTTAGAATAACGAACAATACCTTTAAATCGTAGAAGATATTGTTTTCTATAGAAGAGAATATATGCAAAGAACAAATTGCTCCGAAAGATCAAATAATTCATAGCACTAAGCCACTTACAAAAGAATATTAGAAAAAAAATAAAAGATGGAGAAAAGGACAGAGACTGATCGAATCTATATATGAACATTATTCTGATTAAACTCACCATTACCACTCAAAAGCTTTCAAGTATTCTTAATATTTCCATTAAATTTACAATCGTCCACTTCTCTAGTCTCCTCCATCTTAGCCTATCTCCATCATTTGGGAGAAGACTTCGTTGTTGCAAACTATTAGAACTCCAAACGATTAATGGCTGGTAGAAAAATGAAATGCAATGGTTGTGGTATGCAGCTAGTGGTGCCACCAGAGGCAAGAACCATGCGATGCCCTTGGTGTCAAGCCGTCACTCCTGTTAAACCATATGATCCGTATGGCCGAACAGAAGACCCAGTTAGACAAGCAGCTACCTGGATGAAGGGGTTGTTAAGCAATGTGTCTAACAAAATTGACACTATTGCTACGCAAATTAACAGCTACCCAGGAACAACAACTGCCCCTTCTTATGCTAACTATGCCTATAACCCTCCTGTTTCTCGACCCTTTTCGTTTCCATCAGTGCATGGGAGGAGAAGGGCTGTTCTATGTGGATTGTGTTATAGGACAAAGAGGTATGAGCTCAAGGGAAGCATCAATGATGTTCATTGCATGAAGTACTTTCTAATGGAGAAGCTTGGTTTCCCAAATGACACAATACTCATACTAACAGGTACAGGCTGCGACATTCAAGTTCCTAGTTGAAAGGGATAGAAATGCATCATATCCTTACTTACTAAAATTTTGGATTCACTATTTTTAATCATGAGACTAACAAGATTAATTTTTTCTAAACATAGGATTTTGTTACTTGCAAAATGGATTTCAATTGTTGGAAATATATAGGCATTAGGCAGATAGCAGAGCTATAAATATGCAGTTTGATTATATACTAACAAGTATCCTAGAGGTCATTGTGATTTCAGTTTCTGTTATGGTTTAACAATTTAAAACCATGCTGTATGCAGAGAATGAGCGAGACCCCTATCGGATTCCAACAAAACAAAACATACGAATGGCGTTGCAGTGGCTTGTTCAAGGTTGTCGATCAGGGGACTCACTGGTGTTCCATTACTCAGGCCATGGTTCACAACAACCAAATATAAATGGAGATGAGATAGATGGTTATGATGAGACATTATGTCCTCTTGATTACGAGACTGAGGGGATGATTGTCGATGATGAGATCAATGCTACTATAGTTAGGCCTCTTCCTAAAGGGGTCACACTTCATGCCATCATTGATGCCTGTCACAGTGGAACGGTTCTTGATCTGCCCTACTTGTGCAGGATGACTCGCGATCAGTTAATCTGTTGAACTCAGTTCTAATTATCCTAGTCAATGAACCCTGTAACAATTTTGTTTACTTGCACAGTTGCACAGACCAGTAGTAAATACTAACTAGCGGCATGCTTGGCTCCTGCTTGGCCAATTATATATATTGTTCGCAAACGGCTATTGCAGGTGAACAACGCAGACTAAAATAATTGTGCTACAACACACTAAACTTAACGTTGTTGTGCAGAAATGGACGCTACCTGTGGGAGAACCACAGTCCTCGATCAGGTGCTTATAAAGGTACAAGTGGTGGATTGGCTGTATCCTTCAGTGCTTGTGATGATCATCAAACCTCTGCTGATACCTCAGTAAGTAGTCATCTCATTAACAACAATATTTTGTATTGGGGCATTTTATCAGCCCTATTGGTATGTTTAACGAGTCATTTTGTTGATGCATGCGTTCTTGCTTTTAATTCAATTTCTTGGTGTCCGATCTTCTATATATAGGCTTTCTCAGGTGACACTATGACTGGTGCTATGACCTACAGTTTCATCCACGCTGCGCAAAGCGCACCTGGATTAACATATGGGAATCTGCTCAATGCAATGCGGCTTGCAATACGTGAGGCTAACATTGGAATACGTTGCAATGGCCCGATTTCATCCCTCCTAAGAAAAGTATTTTTCACTGGCTTATCCCAGGTATATATACCTCTTCCAAGGCTGCATACTACTTTCTTTAAAACCATTATTTTTTAATTTTAATAAGCATTTTCCGTAAATAATTGAAACTAGCGTGCAAGAAAAAATGTCCTTCTCAAAAACTTGGTGATGCCCGTCCTGCAGATCCATGTTGCTCAATGCCTGTAAGTTATAAGACAGGAATTGGAATAGTATGCTAATTCTAGTTGTGCCAGATGTTCACGCTTCACACCAATACAAGACCACACTCTAACTCTAGCCCCTTAAAGCTTAATAGATAATATATAACTTAAAATTTGTTATCAAGTGGGTCTTAGACTCTTAGATGTCAGCAAATGGACTAATTTTGTTCCAAATATTTGAGATCAATCCTAATTTATATATATATATGTCTCCAACCAATAATAAATCAACGATTCAATCAAAGTCCAACATACGACCCAATAATAAATCAAGTATGACATTGGAGTTGTAATCTCATGGTTGCAATTTATCAAACCAGCTTTGAGTACGTCTACAATGTTTCATAAATCTTTTTTTTTTTTTTTTTTGGATAAGCCTGTTTTAAATGAGATTAGTAACTCGTTCAACTCAGATACAGCGGGTTCAAACTCCAAGTCTCTGGTATCATCACCCTGCTTAGCAAGCACCTGTAAAAAAATACCGATAAATTGCTAAAAGACATAAAATATTTATCAAACTACTTTATGTACATTTGATTTTAAAGTTATATCTATTACTTTATAATGATAAAATAAATTGAATTTGAATGAACTTATGGATTTGTGCAGGAGCCTCAGTTGTCATCCGCGGAGAAATTTGACATTTACACGAAACAATTTGTGTTGTAAATTTAAGAATGACTTTATAGATAAATGTACTAAATGCACGAGTCATTGTAGACGCTACATACTTTTTTTATTGCTAGGTAAGTGTAAAATGTATTCAAAGAAAAATAATGTAATATATGCACTAGTCATTTGATGTGGACGATTTTAGTGATTAATAATACATCCTCATCATGTTGTTTTAATCATCTCTATATCTATATATAGTATGAGAAGAAGAACAACAGTGTTGTTTTAATCATCTCTATAGCTGAGAATTTTTTTGTTATTTATTTTTTTTTCACTTCAAATTTTGAATACACATGACATATGGATATACCATCTTCTTCTTTAGAGTTTCTCCATATGTTCCAAAAACAACACCAAACCCATGAAAAAAAATATGTGCAATTGAGTTATAGTCTTGTTATTTCGCGGCAAATTTTTTTATACGTTCTAAAAAAAACTTGTGATCAAGTTGATGAAAAAGAATTTTAGTAATTAATACAAGCAAAAACTCCATTTTGATAAACATAACTATTTTAACGTAATTGACTTTTTTTTACAGTGGCTATAAAAAAAAAGTTTAAAACAAAAAAAAAACTCACAGCAACAACTTTCCATGGAATATGAAAATACGAAATTCAGCCTAGTTTGGTAGGTATCCCAGTAACCTCTCTGCCAAAGCAAGAGCATTAGCAACACTGAATTCCTTTTTAAAGCAGAATGGTAAAGCATTCTAGTCTTGCAATGTATTGATTGAAAAATATTTTATTGTCTTAGGCCAAACATTACTCCATAAAAGCATTAATCTTCAATAATTAAGGGACGAACCCCTCACTTTATGACACCCATTTGACCAATTCCAAGATATTGACATCCCTCTATTAATCATACTAGCTAAAATGCACGTGCTCGCACGTGGATGGAAAATAAAAGTGTAGGATGAATTTTGAGTATTTACATATGTCAAAATAATATAAAAGCAACATGCATCAACATTAGATTACAAAATTTAGGCTTTCATGCCTATATAACAGAAGTAAAGTTCAGTCCAAAATTGCGAAATTGTTTATACTACTACTTTGTTATCCTCATGCAAGGTTTGATATTTTTATCTGAGTTTTTTTTTAACTTAATTGCCAATGATGGTCCAAAGTTGTTTGCAAAACTCACGCAGCTTGTTCTTTAAAGTATTTCGTAGTCTTAAACCAGAATAGGTTGAGTATCGTTGTGGGCATGAATACCATGCAGACTGCATTAAAAAATGGCTGCAAGTGAAGAATGTCTGCCCCATTTGCAAAGTGCAAGCTATCAGTGATGAGGATGGTTAAGAAAACCAAGTGAAAGATAGATCCTTTGTTAATACTAACATATATGTATTTAACAGAATATGTTCATGTTCCATTCCATGTTGTACATATGGATATGAGGTGCAATGAGAAAATAAGTTCCAATAGCCAAACAATTGGGCATCATCAAAAGACTATACACAAAAATATATATGAATGAAACAACTTAAGGTGATGCATAGCCCTTTCACGTAAACACGGCAAATGGATTGCATGTGCAAGCCAACCCACGAAGAGTATTATTGTTTTTAAAAATAAATAAATCTTAGGATAAGGCAAGACTTCTACAACACTAAGAGAAGGCACAACAACATGTAACAAATAAATATCCATACATAAGAATTTACATCATACATAAGAATCCAAATGCCCCGCTCAAATTTATAGGTCGGAATGTCGGATCACTTGTCGGGGACAAAGTTTGTGGCATATGCCCAAACATTATTGTTAACTGGTCGACCAAGTGGTCACCAAGTTCTCCAAAGGTCCCTTCCCAGTTACAATTGCTTGAACAAAAATTCAAACACGAGAACATAGCTAATCTCCGCTCTTAAGCTCCTTTTACCTTCAATTCAAAGAAAAGCCTCGGGATCATCACCAATCCTAGAGGGTCGAACCGCCACCGGGGTACAATGGGTCGACTACCTCACCTAGTGGTCCACCAAAGAATGCGGTAGCCCTCAACAACACCCATCAATATAACTTGTGTAGCCCGGATGGCTAGAATACTTTGAGCATGAACCAAACCGGGTTACCCAAGTAATCCAATCCACCTTCATCTGAAAATTTGTGCACCACCTTGAACCCGGTCGCTTCACGAACTTGACCCCATTGGCGTGAAAGAAGTTCGGGGAAGACGATCCCAAGGGCACCAAGCATTGCCCATCTTGAGTGAATGACCTCAAGTTCACGGTTCTTGGAGAATGTCTCGGGGTCGTGAGAGGCCCGGTGTCCCAACCATAGTCACCGGGGAATTCACCGGTTAGATAAGATGGCGGCTCACCAGAAAATGGTCCCAAGTACCTGACTCTATCGGGACCATACCATTGGGTTGGCTTGCCCACTGTCTTTCTCATGGTGACCCTTCCTTCACCTAGAAGCTCAGATTTTGATGGAGCAAGCTTTACTGCCTTTCCAGCTAGAAAGGGAGAAGTTAGAGCCATCGATGAAGCAGCCATGGTACTGGAGGAAGTGAAAACTGCGGAGAAAGAAAAATATGTATGCTTGTTACTCAAGTTGTGTTTCTAGCTGTTGTCAAGTGTTTTGCATTTATAGGAGTTGGCAGTACAGAAATTTTTACCAAAAATCTGAATATCTTTTCTCATTGGTTGAAAGGGATTTATGTTTCTTCTTATTTGTATGTATACCCATATCCATATCCATATCATAATGCTCTAAAACAAATGTCAAGAACACTAATTGAAGGAAACAAACCCGTTTAAAAACGTTATTGAGAGGGGAAATCACAACATAATGGAAAACATGGGAAGTAAAGGCCCACAAATAAGACAAATTTAAAGATCTAACCGGTAAAGGTACAGATAACCCGAAAACAATAGCATACCCGGTCATCCATTGGAGTTCTATTGTTAATCTATTTCTGGTGAAGTCGAGTCACCTTTGCTAGCTTTATCTTGCCTTCTTCTCGGACCATCACCATTCGTAACTACTTAGAAAATTAGCAACCATATAGCAACCATACAGTATTACAAATATAATGTGACTTAAGTCTTGGCTTTTGTTTTGGAGTAGCATGTGTTTATATAGTGTAAGAAAGTAAGGTTCATTTTAAAAATGTTGAATAACTTTTGTAATTTAATAATAATAAAACCAACCACAGACATGCCCAATGTAGTTAGTTCATATAAGAAATGAAGTGCACATGTCTTGGCAGAACTTGGTGGATCATCACAGTATCTAAGATAGCTTCCACTAACAGAAATAATTAGATACCATTTGAGCATAAAACTCCAATGTAGATTATATAAATATATACCCTATTATACACAATTTACATGGAAATAATACATGAATATCTATAGAAAATGAAGGTGACATACCTTGTATACTACAACTTGCTATAGATGGAGCTTGTAGCTAATCATTTCTTTTGTAGCTAAAGCAAAAAATAGTCGGGGGATCTTTGAAGGGATGAATTCATGAGTAAGGATTTAATGGTCGGGGATGCTACAAACGCCAAAATAGTTCTACACCTAGCTGCCACATCAGCTAGCATCGTACACCGCATCAAAGATACCAGACACGTGGTGTTAGGATAGACGATAGAGCTGCCACATGAGGCACCAACCTGATCTGAGCATGTGATGGTATTCTTAGAACTCACAGCAATTCTCAAACCAACTTTTCCAATCACGAGATTGGCACATGATGCCCGCCGCAACATAAACAAATTATTAGAGGGGCTCCTTTTCTCGATCATTGTCCTTTCTTTTTCGATTCTCACTCCATGTCCTAGGCTTTTAGTCTATTACCTTCTGTAAGTTTAGATCGCTCTTGGTCACTCCTTACTATTTCTTCAAGTTCAACTCTATTGTGCCTATTACACTTGGTAACTCTCATCCAAAATCAGTAGTGTTCCTCCTACACTTCATATCCTTTTTAACTCGATCACTGAACTCCTATGGAGTCAAATTACGCAAGCTAAAATCTAAATACTCCTAAAAAACCTAGAAATCTATAGGACATCTTTCATTGGGTTTCTAATTTAACTAAACATCTAACTATCTCATCTATCCTAAAAGAGTCTAGAATTATTTTTCTAATGGTAGATCTTTAGTTCATATTAATTAGATACCCAAACCCAAATATAAATAGTAATAATAATAATTAAACTTTTTTTTAAAAAAAAAAAAAAAATCCCTTATACTCTCTACATTTAGGCACAGTTAAGTGCTTAACAATGAGGTTATAAATGGAACGATCCTTTACATCTTGAAATCATTCATCGAGCTAAAAAGAATAACCCCTTGTATCTTATAATCCAAGAAATGACATTTACAAATCTTGTCACAGAAGATACTTTGGAGGAATTAGTTTGTCTAAGCATGCTCGTGCAGAGTAGTAAGGAGAATAAAATGCTACCTAAGGAAGAGTCTGACAATGACTCATTGATACTGAATTACTGATCAAACATAACTTAAAACCTCTGGAAATAGTAAGTAAATAATCCAAAAAGAACACACATGCAGGCACACAAACGGACAGGAAAAACTATATTCCTTTTCGTAGAAAATGCATGTGGTATAAGCATGGTAGGTCCTGGACATCACACAAAATGTGACCAAAATAATCACTTAGAATTAGAAATGTACAGATTGCATGATTCAGTAATTCCATGAAGAGTAGAATAAAATAGTTGACTGAAACATAGAACACACCTCTTTTTGATGCACAATAATTATTTTCCACAACTCTTAAGCATCCATGTCTCACAGGTGCAGAATATGCAACGAAGATCCCTATGACATATAAAATTAGGAGAATTGGCAATCAAATTAATATAGTAAAGTGAAAAAAACTGACCGACAATAAGGTAAATGAGGGAGGCGAAGAAAATAATGGAAGAAGGAAGAAACACAACCATCCAGAAAAAATCAGCAGCTTCTTTCTCAGTCAAATAAAAAGCCCCGGAATCGACAGTAGCAGTAAGATTAATCGAAAAAGGGTGAAGTAATGATGCATCATTACAGAAAGCTAGGGCGTTTCCCTTGATGATTTGGAAATACAATATTTAAAGTAATAACAACAGATATTAAAACTATAACCCATAAAACTATCACTGAGTAGAAACCACCACGCATAACAGTGAAATTTGTCTGAAGTCCTTCTTAAGTTCTGTTCGATCTAACCGGAATTGGAAGCATAAAACAAAAACCAGTACTGGAAAGAGTTCATGAAAAAAGGAGGGGAAGTTGAAAGAACTCAGTATTAATGGTATTTAAGTGGGTATTAATGGCAAGGCAACACCGCGTACATGTCAATATAGGCGTGGATTTGGTTTTTGCCCTGAATTTACATAAAACTCCTTTGTCTGTGTGTTGTAATTGAAAGGTATAAATAGAAATAAAAAATTAAATGACGAAATAGTCCTTTTTAAAGACATTGAATAATATTTTTTTGTATTTAATTAGGGGTATTAGGTGGTAGAAAAAAGGCTGGTCTAATTTAAAAGGCCAGGTTAATTATGGTGTATTTTACTAATAGAGATAAAAAATTACCCACAACAAGAAGTTATCGCAAAAAAGTAATATCCACAACAAGAAATTGTTGAGAGATGGCAAATCCATAGAGAATAACCATTATTCATATACCCCTTTATTAAAGAGTGCCAATCCCATAAAGTGAGTCACGGCCCAAATACTGAATGTAGAATGAGCCACGAGCCCACGAGCACAAAGGTGGCAACAACGATTGGGAGAAACTATGGGCTCAAAAGCCCATTGGGCCTCAGCTTCCTTAAAAATAAAAGAAACACAAATCTAGAAAATGATTCTTCTTCTTCCATGGCAGAAGTTGGAAAACAACAGGTCCATCCCTTTTTCTCTCGTTTGACATTCGACCCGTCGTTCCATTTCACTTGAAAAGTGAAAAAGTATATTTCTTTCTTTGAAATATCTAAGTTTATTCATTTCAGTGATCATATTGTTTGAATTTTGCTTGGCATGCAGGTCTCATTAAGAGGAGCAAGTGTGAAAGAGATTTCAAGAGATGCCCTTCTTGAAAAAGTCTCTAAAGAGAGACAAGTACGTAATTATGCAAGGCGAGCTTCTGTTTCTGCTCTCTTCATCCAGGTTTGACATTGGAACATCAATTTATACAAGTTTTGATGCTTTAAGGGTAAGATTTGAGTTGATTGCTGCTACTGTATTATTTTATACCCAGTGGAAGAATTATGTTTTTTTACTACTTAAATCTCGAATGTTTGCTTAATTTAAAACAAGGAAAAATATTACAAAAGGAGTGCAAGGTCGAAGAAATCAGAGTTGGAAGTTGTTTGTTTTGTTATAGTATGCGAGAACCACAAATGTAATTAAGCTTTGCAACTAGAATCGATTTATGATCAATTGGTGTACTCCTCCATTATTCTTGGTATTGTATAGCTGAGATTGTTTGGGATTACAATGACTGTATTATCAACACTTTTTTGGTTATTAACGGTATTATCAAATCAATTTGTTTTAGTTATTGTTGTTGGCCACTATTCTTTTTTAGCACAATCTTTTCCATTATATCCCCTCTTGCATCTCTCTCAGGGAAAAACTGACTGTGACTGATCCAATAAAGTTAATGAATCAAGTGCTCGCCTCTGCTTAACTAGCGAGATTATCCATTATTTCAACTTACCAAACTAACCTTCATCTCTCTTGAAAATGTGTTGTGAGACTTCTGATCTATATGTTGCTTATAAAAAAGAATTTCAATTTTTGTTTTTTCAAATGAGCAGAGAAAATGATCTGGTTTCTTGTTCTTTCAGAGAGTCTGGAGGAGCTACTATGTTAGGAAGAAGGTGGCCATGGACGTTCAAGAAGAATGGGAATTGCTTGTTCATAATAAAAAATTCTCTATTACGAGGACATGGGTTTCTAGTAGCTTGTTAAGACCCTTTCTTTTCTTTATCACTTGCCCATCCATTGCACATCAAAAGAAGCAGACTACAAACATAAGGTGCATGCTCACCTGCTTCAAAGTTCTTCTGCAAAGCATGAATTTTACTGGTATGTATACCGTCCATATTTCACTCCTAGTTGTATTTTTTTTGCTTTCTGTTTTTAGTTTTAGTTTTGGTGTTTTTGACATTTTTATTTTGGAAAAACGAAAGATATATTACTGAGTTTCGACTCTGATAGTACTGTCCCACACATTGTTTCTTGACTAGTTGACTTACTTCATGTTCAACTTGTGGATAAGAGTTCGGCACAGTGGCACCAATTTTTACTTGTTGTGTAGGTTAAGGTTTTAGTCTTTTTATTTGAAAGCCAGCAATATGTGATTTATTAATAAAATGAGAAAATGAGGTGATGTAGTCTTTCACGCAATTAGGGTCCAATACCAGGTTAGTGTCTGATTCAATTTAGGATCTGCTGGAGTTCCTTACTCATCCTATCAATGGAGATACTTGGTTTTAGTTATAATTTTATATCAGGAGTTTTTTAGTATGCTTGCGCTTTGGTCTTCCATTTCAGGGGTGACAGTGCCCCCTATATGTATTGCTTCTGATGAACTTGGGTCCCTACTCCCTAGTAGAGTTGTTAACTTAAATAGGGCCAGAGTAGCAAGCTCGCTTGATGTGTAATTGTAGAAGGTAGCAGGATACCATTAGTCATATATTCTTTCAATGATGTGGCTTTTCTTAGAGCGTGATAAAGGATGTTGATCTGTTATGTGGGATAGATTGAAATTCATATTCTTTCAGTTATGTGGATTTTCTCAGTACTTGATCAAGGATGTTGACCTGTTATGTGGGATATTTTGAAATTCATGCCTGATGGTTATTTGGTTGAACAAAGGAAAGCTAGGAAACAGCTTCTTGGCTTTGAGGGTGACCAAGTTTATTATTATTTCTGTGACTGTTGAAAGAGTGATTTTTATAATTTTGTGAGGGAAGTTCATTTGTCAGATTTGATCGCATGGGATGTTGAGGTAGATTGCAGATTTAATCATGTATCACATGGGAAACACGAGCTGATTTTTTTTTTTTTTAATTTTATTATATATATATTTTAAAATAAAATAACCTCAATTCGGAGGTTTTATTATTAGGGAACAAAGCTCATGTTTTTCATTGGCTGTTTTTTTCGAGTGCACCTCTTTGCCACTCTTTTTTACTGTGTCTTTGTGCTGCAATCAATAAAAAGTCACATTTTTTTTGGTGAGACGATGAATCTTGTTCAATGTGATCTCCTGTAGGCATTCACAACAAACCTGTGCATTGCTTTGATTGAAAAGTAACATTTCAATGGCAGGAGATTTTGTAGTTTTCATTACTCTTGTTCCTCTACTAGGTTCTACAAAGGTAATGTTTCTGATAAGTCTGTTTCAATGTTTAAAAAACACCCTTTAAGCCTCGAGGCAAGCCTCTAGTGAAAAAATAAAATTTTCAAATATTCGAGAAAAGATCATAGATAACTCGAGACATATAAATAAGTACATTTCATATGAAGAAATTTACTTGTGAACTGATCAAGTGCATAAAAAGATGCTTGCGAAATGCAAGAGGCATAATCTTGTATGAAAAATTAAAAATGATGCATGGGCATGGGCATGGAATACTTAGTACTTGGTTTATTTAATTAGTCTATTTCGTTAGTTTCTATTTTTATTTATTAGGTTAATAGGAGTTTCCTATTAGGACTAGAATTAGAAGTAAGGTTTTATTATAAATAGTCTTGGAAGCCTCATTGTTATGGTTTTGGTTTATTGATTGATTGTTTAATTGAGAGATTCAATTAAAGGAATTTCGTTTTTTCCCTTTGAAACCCTAGTTTTTGGTTGTTTATCAATTTTATTCTTTGGTGTTATTGATTTGAAGTTGCTTCCGCTTTCAGATACATCAAAAAATTTCTGAGGTCTTAGATACTCAACTAGTAAGATCACAACACAGATAGACTAAATACTAGGCAATACTCAACTGTGTACTTCGCCCCTCCTCTTGAAATGGAATCAGATAGAATTGTAAGGGAGGTGGTAAAGGTTAAAACAGGTGAGGGTCTGCCTAAACCTAGCTTTACTGTCAAAAAAAGAAAAAAAGTATCCCATATTTTAATTTCCAACCAAAAGTTGATAACACATAGCCTATTTTTAGATTGGGACTTTGTATGTGATTTCAAAATTTTAAAGGATAGGTTTGTCAAAAGAAATGGGGAGAAAAAAAGAGCTGAAATAAGGGCTTCAGTGAGGATTAAGCCTCGAGGTGTTCGCCTCATTAGTGTGTGGCGTAAGCCTCTTCAACTAGCGTTGAGGCTATATAGTATCAGTGCGATTTTTCTCCATGAGGCTTGAGGGGTGCCTTGAGACGTAAGCATTGGTGCGGTTTTCCTAACAAACTTACTCAGAAATTTGAAGAGCTCATTCTAATAGATCTAAGTACATTGGTTTGTTTTTTAAGTCTCTCAACCTCGAAAAGTCTTTTTGGTCTTGCCTTTACTCTTTATATCCATCCTCAACTTTGTATGCTGCTTCTGAGCGGAAACAAATCGAGGTGCTTTGGATAGTTCGGTACTTTCTTTTGTTAGTGTTGATTGCATTGGAACTTCTCCATTCTCATTAAATATCTGTACTAATCTTGCCATTGATCTTGACATAGAGCCACAGAAGAATTTCTGCTGTTTGGCTATGGCTTCTGTTGAGGAGAGAGGTATTTGGCTCTATCAAGCAAAGAAGCTGGTTTCAGTATGCCTATCTATACTTGCCGAATTCAGTTCCACCTCTCTAGGGAGTCAAGATACAACTGCTCTTACTTCTTTGGCTATGCGCATGGTTCTTGCCTTAACTGATCGGAAATTGTGGAAATGTGTCACCAATGAAAATTTTAGAGATGCTGATAATGCAGTAAAAGATCTAATCTTGTCTAGTGCAACTGGGAAGCTTTGCCTCTACAGCTGTATCAGGAACTACATTCTTAATTTGAAATTTTATATTACCCCTCAAAGAAACTGCAGTTTAGAAACAGATGATCAGCTTCTAATTACGGCAAGTGCAGTAACAATAGCCTTGCGGCCTTTTCAAATTGCAGAGTTAGATGTAAAGGGTGCTGTCTCAATGGAGATAGATGTTGTGGAGCAATATAGTGTTTACCTACTCACAGTTCCCTGGTTGGTTCAACGCCTACCAAGAGTTCTCCTACCTGCTCTGAAGCACAATTCTGTGCTGACACCTTGCCTCAGAACTCTGCTGGTAAGGCTCCTCAAACCTCCTCAAGGTTATCCGAAAACATATTCTGTTGAGCTCGCAATATATGAACTCATTCTCATTTCGCCAAACCACTTTATAACCTAAAATGAGAACTCAATTTTTTGTAATGCTCTTTTAAACTGACTTCTCAGTTAAATTTTGAGATTGCACAAATTTCGTGATCCAACTAAAGAGAACAGTTTGCAATAAATATTCGTAATTGATTTTAATATCCAATTTCTTTCTCTCCTTCTGGAAGGTGGAAATGCAAATTGAAAAGTGTCTAGGAAAAGGCTTTAACTTGTGAGGTTGTTAGATATTTTTTGTACAATTACATACATTTTTCTAGTAAAATAATTCGATATACATTCTATTGAAGGTTAACAGAGATAATATTTTCTATGCTTCCATCTGCAGTTCAACAACTTTTCAATTTGTTTGAGCTGAGCTTTTTGTCTCTCTTCCAACGTTGATGTATCTATAAACTATCTTTGTGTATACTAGAAAACGCCCAAGCTGTGAAATACTGACTAGTTGTAGCACCAGGTGTTAATTATTGGGTTAGGTTTAGCTGATGTTTCATCTTGAATTTTCTATTTTTTTCTTTTTTTAGGATTATTTACAGTATTAGTGCTTTCTTTATATCCCATGTTGAAGTTTTAAACATATTATTTGGTATGTAAACTATCAAATTGCACTGATCAAAATTCCAATGTCCTTGAGATTTGATCAACAAAACTTACTGTTCCAGAGTTCTTTCAACTAATGTACAGCATTGTTGTTTTTTTTATTCTGTCTTTTTAAATGTTTCTATGATGTAAAACCTACTACTTCCCTATATGAAATGTGTGAGAGAAGGCTGGAACCAATGTAACATGACACACCATATTTTGAAAATAATCTGTCTCGGATACATTTCTACATGTCCGTGTCAGACACATATCGGACACATTTATTGTATGTGATATGCCTCAATTTTTGAAAATTTGCCGTGCCAGATTCTTCGTAGCTGTGTCGGATACGAACATACCTATCCGTGTCAATATAACTTAGGGCTGAGACTAATAAAGGCCATAATTCTCTTTTTCCACTCCAAACTATCTTCTTCATTAGCAATAGTATAATCTTACTGTGTGGATGAAGTAAATAAACTAGTAATGGTGTCTTCACTTTGCATCTGGTGGGTTGTTGTTGTTACTTGCACTTTTTCATCAGACAGCGCTATTTCTCCTTGATCTTATAACCTATTTTGATATTCAAAACTGTTGAATACTTAAGATACGAGGACTGATCAAGCTATGGCAGGTGGTGGCAGATCGCTAAGGATAAAATATTTTTGGAGATGTCAAAGTTAGATCAATTGCAGACAACTGATTGTTTTCCGAAGCGTATTCCATGTGTTGGTTGGGCTCTTGCAAATATAATCAACTTGGCATCAGAGTATGAGAATGATTCTTTGAATGCTGGGAAGTTCTCTCAAGGACTAAACTGCGCGGCATATGTTCATGCCGTAACCATGCTGGCAGAAAAGTTATTGACATGGCTTGAGAGATTGGGACGTGCAAGGAAGAACCACGATGCCGTGGATAATGTGAATGCTTCTACTGATATTACTGACCCAGAATTTTTGGAAGGGGAAATAAGTATTGGATCGTTGAAGCTCTTATACAGAGACCTATTTAGGCCTGTTTTTCAGCAATGGCATCTTATGATGCTACTGGCCATATCAAAGAAGGATAGTTCAATTCAGATTGCCACTGGTAATTCACCAAACTCAAGCCTGGAAGCGTTGGGGAAGTTGAAATTGCTGGATATTGCATACTTATATTCATACACTTTGAGAATATTAGCATTCTTAAACCCTAATACTGGATCATTGCCTATTCTCAACGTACTATCTTTTACTCCTGGATTTCTTCCCGATCTGTGGGGTGCACTGGAAGGTTCTATTTTCTTTGGAGGTGGTCAAGCAATGAATGATAAGCCTAGCACAAGTGGACTTTCCATTGGTGAAACTGATGGGAACTTCGAGAAAAGTAAAAAAAGAATCTCAAAGGACATGGGAAATAAGTGGGTGAATGTACTGCAGAAAGTATCCAGGAAGCCCCCAACAAATGAAGAGTGCGGGGATTCACCAGATATTCCACCTGGACTTTCTGAGGAGAACGAGTATTCTTATGATATATGGGATGTTGAGCCTTTTAAGCAGGGACTTCAAGGGATTTCAAAAGACGTGGCATGTATGCTGCATCTGTTCTGTTCTACATATGCGCATCTATTGTTGGTTCTTGATGACATTGAATTTTATGAAAAACAGGTGTATCTCTGTTGATGCCAGTGTTGCGTTATGTTTTGAAGTCCTTAGCCGTTTCTAACTGATATTTTCTTATTTCTTGATACAAGCTAGGTTCCCTTCACACTGGGGCAACAGAGAAGAATAACATCAGTGCTAAATACATTGGTATATAATGAGTTTTCTCATAGCAGTAACGAGAAGAATCTACCCTTGATGGATGCTTCAGTCAGATGTCTTCATTTGTTATATGAGAGGGACTGCAGGAGACAATTTTGTCCACCTCATCTGTGGCTTTCACCTGCAAGAAAGAGTCGTCCTCCAATTGCAGCCGCTGCTAGAGCTCATGAAGCTGTATCTGTTAACCCAAGTGCGGGATATGATTTGAGCAATCCTACCATGGGATCCGTCATCAGTGTTACCCCACATGTTTTTCCTTTTGAAGAAAGGTAAAAATTTATAGAGAAGTTTGGGTAGCATGTTTGGACTTTGGGTTGCTGGGATTATACTTATTTTGTTTTGTTGATGAGGTGAACTGCTTCTGATCTCGAGTCCTCCTTTGTAGAGAGACTGTGGTGTCTTATTATAGTGGCTGATATTTGGTAGGGCAGGAAACAGGTCAGGTTTGGGTGGACGGGAACCTGAATACTCAACAGCCCACACGAACCTGAACCAACTCAGGTTGAAATTACCGAACCTGAATACAAAAATGATCTACGAACCCGTATCCAAATTCGAAATCCGACTACAATGAACTTCAGAATTAAGAGGTAGCCAACTAGTTAAATACTTAAAATCTTTAGTTGATTAAATAGATTATTAAAAGGTGGTTTTTAGTTTACAATAATAGGCCTTAATTGATAGTTCTAACTAGAGGTACCCTGTGGCTATACCACTTTGGAGTTTGGACATTACCTGTGCCTTTGGCATCCTTCGCAATGCCTCCGATAAAATTACAGATTCCTTTGGCACCCCCACCCAAGGATACACCACCCATGAGTCCATGACACTACTGGTGCCTGCTGTGCACCCACAAAGGTCATGCCTTAGGCACAATATCGCTAGCCTTTGGCTCATCTACAAAGCACCAAATTGGTATAATTTTTATTTTTATTTATTTGTTATATGTTTGTGTCATTTTTAATATTGGCTATCGAAATCCAAAAAGTTCTAAAAATAATTCTCTCGCTTAGTGGCTAATGCTTAAAAACTAAGAAGATGCTTAGCTCCAAAGCACATACACCTCTAAAATTCCACTGTGTCCTTGTCGGACGCGGCTTAGACACGTGTCCAACGTGCTAGTTAGTTGAGACACGGCCTGGACACAGTTTGGATGTGGTTTGGACACAGACATGACTTATATAGTTGTGTGAGATGTCTTTATGACTCTTTTTGTTGTAACTACTTTTATGAATCTTTAATTATTATGATATGATTTAAAATCTTATGTTACATCAATGTAAACGAAATTTTGAAATATTATTTAATATCCGTGTCCTTGCCGTGTGTGCGTCTTACTTTTTAGGATATGACCGTGTCGCCGCGTCGCTGTCCACATCCGCATCCGTGTTTCATAGATGCTTAAAGTAGCGTTTGTTGTTTCTCCCCCTTTCTCACGTCTCATTTTAAAACACTACTTGTGAGGCTGTAGACTCGGTGCATTATTGGATGAGGCTCTTAGGGGGCTTAATGCTTTCAAATCACTTTGGTGATGGATACTCATAGTAGATTACGTCAGGAATAGCTGATAATGGGGCTCATAATGGATTGTGAGAAGGGGTTTGAATGGCCTCTTAGAGTCACATCTGGTGAGGAAGCGCCGAAAGGCACCCATATCTTACCCAAAGTACCCCATATGTGTGTTTATATTGTTGATTTGTTGTGGATCCTTTCTATTTGATTCCCCTCATTATGCTTGATAAGTCAATGAGCTAAGTACAGAGCTATGGTGATGTCCCGTCCTCCCAGCATATAAAGTCGCAGACATACCTACTGTTGTCAAAAGGGGATAGCAGAACTAAAAACCTGAGTCATCCATTGAATATAGTAATTTATCTCTGTTGATGAAAAGAAAAAGAATAGGAAAAACCTCGGAGTCATCTGTTCTTCATAAAATAATTCCACATTTTGATGGGGCTTGAAGTTGTTCGTTTACTTTCCAGTGAGAGTCGCATAGCTATTTTCGCCAAAGAACAATGTTTATTTGTTTTTTTTCCTCTTGGGGGGGACTCACTGTATTTCTTGCCCAAAGATCATGTACTAATGTCATTGATTTTTCCAGAGTTCAGATGTTCAGAGAATTCATCAAGTTAGACAAAGTTTCTCGAAAGATGGCAGGTGAAGTAGCTGGACCAGGTCCAGGATCAGTAGAGATAGTAATACGCCGCAGTCATATCGTGGAAGACGGATTTAAACAGCTAAACTCCCTTGGATCAAGGTTAAAATCGAATATTCATGTCTCATTTGTCAGTGAATGTGGCCTTCCAGAGGCTGGTCTGGACTACGGAGGGCTGTCTAAGGAGTTCTTAACTGATATAACAAGAACAGCTTTTGACCCTGAGTAAGTTCAAAATAGTTCTTGACTACTAGTTGTTCCAGCTTTTGAATTCCATTTTTTCTATATTTTTCCTGTTGTGATATCTGGAATTACTTTGTTTGTTGTTGTTGCAGCTATGGACTATTCGCTCAGAGCTCAACTTCTGAAAGACACTTAGTCCCTAACATATCTGCAAGATCAGTAGACAATGGCATGCAAATGATTGAATTCCTAGGCAGGATTGTTGGCAAAGCGCTCTATGAAGGAATACTATTAGATTATTCTTTCTCACATGTTTTTGTTCAGAAGCTCTTAGGACGGTATAGCTTTCTTGATGAACTATCAACTCTAGATCCAGAGCTCTACAGAAATCTTATGTATGTAAAGGTAAAATTCCTATTCCTATATGTATAAAAGCTATAGTTACATTAGTTATTTGTATCCTTTAGGTTCTGTCTAGTGGTCCTACCAAAAAAGAAAGTAAGAATAAGATCGTTGGTGAGGTTTAGCAGACTAATTATCTTTTTAACTTACTATATGGATGGGTTCTGCAAAGAATCAATCATATACTGAGCATCTATAATCAGGATGCTGAAACACCTTAATTGGAATCTAGTTAGTAGACTTCCTTGGAATTTCCTTGTTGGTGGTGGTGTTTGAAGAAATTCAACGTTTGGAATCTTTCTTTTTTATCTTATTCGTTATGAAAGAAGAATCAAAAGAGGTAGAGTTTTCTCTATGTGTCTTTCAAAGTGTTGCATCAGGAAAAGTTTGTGGTGTTCTCTTGGTACCTCGTTGCAATATAATTTATCCCCACCTCTTTTCTTTTCTGCTGAATGCATCTATTACATGCTTAAAATACTGATACACCTTAACACAGAATTATAATGGCGAAGTCATGGAGCTTTCTTTGGATTTCACAGTCACGGACGAATACTATGGAAAGCATGTCGTCACTGAGCTTATACCTGGAGGGAAAGATGTAGCTGTGACAAATGAGAACAAGTTGCAGTATATTCATGCAATTGCAGACTATAAACTGAACCGACAAGTATGTATTGTAGTCCTGGTTTGCTGATTATTAATGTTTAAACATGTCCACGTTTTAACTTTGAGTGCTGTCCTGCAGATATTGCCTTTGGCGAAATCATTTTTTACAGGCTTGATAGATCTTATATCACCATCTTGGTTGAGCTTATTTAATGCAGGCGAATTCAATCAGGTAATTTCCCTATTCGCTTACGTCGATCAAAATATTTTGGTTTATCTTCTTGTTTACTATTTTTTGTGGATACCTAGATGAAATCAATCTTTTTAGATTGGAAGCTACGTAAAATGGACAATTTTTCGCCTTTAGGTGTGCGAAAAGCGTAGAAATATTCTGCCACGTTGCCTATTCTAAATCTTACTCAGACATATCTCTGCGTGTAATATACTTTAAGATCTCTGATATCATACAGTTGTTGTTTGGAACGTGTCCAATGGGCTACTGGTCAAGACTTAGGAGGTTGGGCCCAATGTCTTAGGTTCGGTTCCCACCTTCATCGGGGAAAGGGGATTTAAGGGGTATAGGGAATAAAAGTCCTATCTATCGGAAAAACAAACAACTTATGTATAAGGAAACATGTAAATTCCCACCACTCACCACATGTCGATACCGTCCTCTGTCCCTAATTTCACCCAAAGGCCCAGGTCCAAAGCATGCCAATCCATGGGTGTGGGTCTGTGGGGTTTTAAATCAAAGGTCTCGACATTAGTAAGTGTGAAGCAATCCAATATATCAAAGGCTCCATGACGGCTTCCTATCTAATGTAGGTATTACAATCTCATCACTTTAGGAGAGAGTCGTCATCGGTTCTGGTACTACTTGTAACGCCCCACCACTCACCACATGTCGATGTTGTCTCCACTTACGTCACCCAAAGACCTAGGTCCAAAACCTGCCCATCCATAGGTGTGGGGTTTCAACTCAAAAGGCCTCGACATTAGTAAGTGGGACGCAATCTAATATATCCAAGCTCCAAGATGGCTTCCTGTCAGATGTGGGACTAAACCCACTCAGGGTATTTAAAAAATGACTGCACCAACTCTTTTCCAGATTTTCATTTTCATTTTCTGGAAAAAAAAATTATAAGGCTACAACCGCTACATTGTTTTTGCTTTTTCGTTATCTTTGAACCTTTGGATATGCCGTTTAGTAAGATAACATAATGAAGACTACTGTGTGTTCAAGGCGTATGCATGGTTCAAATATCAGGGATGGAGAAATAGTGACCCCTGAAAGTCTCGGTAGATATTGTATATATTTTCCATTTGTTGGCATTTTACATTTAATCAAAGGCAAAAAGCCGCTGCCAATGTAATTTCAACCAATGATGCTGATAGTGTGAAAAACCGGCAGATTTTGTGAACATCACGGTATTTCATGGCATTTTGTTTTATGTCATTGCATGCATATTAATTATTAAAGGAGAAGTCTAACTGTCTAAATCACCATCATCCTCTTCATCACTAATTCTGAGCATTGGGTTTAATTTATAGGTTTTGACTTCGACTTCATGATGATTGTACACTAGTTTAGCACGGTGGAGGGCGGTCTTAATATCATCTATCGACTGCCTCACTACCTGTTTTTCTTGTTGTGACTTGTGACAAATGGATGAATTGGCTAAGGGGGTGCCAATCTAGTTTGGTTGTCTTAGTTACCGTCACCCCACTTCTTGGCTCATTGGTTTACTTGTCCGGCAATTGAATTCTTAGTTTATGCAAAAACATAAAGATTGTCTTACCCACCTTGCCTTAAACACTCATTAAATATGTCAATCCCCTATCCCAGGAGATCTCGTCAAGAGAGTACAATGTATTTACACAGTTGAAGAGTCTGGGGATTCCCAAGGGATTTTGCGAATTTTCAGAAGGTTCATTACAATGTATCTAAGTATGATAGCATTTATGGTCAATCAGGTCGTGCCTGTCCCTTCAATATGTTTTAAGGTATGATCTACTAAACGGCCATGTCATCTTTGATTATCAACAGGTGAATATTGTATTTGGGACCGACAACAAATTTTCATGGGAGGCATGAATGCATGATGTATCCCCAGAACCAGCCGAGTATAAGTTGTAATACTATGCTATTGCTTGGGCATTGGGAACTAACAAAATTTATGCTAATAAGAGTAAGATATAACTCTTTGTTCTAGTCAGTCAGTCAATGGAGGAGCAGGTTTGCAGCCAGCTGCGAGCTTTACCATTTAATAGCACATACCCTACTTTTTTTTTTTCCTTTTTTTTTGAAACATGCTTACAGGCCTTGTTAAGTAAGCTAGCTCATGGTTTTTGGGGATATTGAATGGTGGAAAAGAATTTGTTCAGCCTACCACAATCATTCTAGCATAGTAGATGCACTTCCAAGTACCAGTTCCTTAAAAAGGAAAAAGGAAAAAGGAAAAGGAAATTATGTTATTGTTCTTAACTTTTGGGTTTTTATATTTTTTTTCTTTTTCATCGGTAAAATTCACTTAACTCTCAAGTCTTCATTCACATTGAAACTGACTGTTGTAGTTTTTGTTAGAGGTCTTGTGATGCCTTCTAGTGAGAGACCCCTTGAAGAAAAATACACTACCGAACCAAGATGAAGTGAATACTATGTAAAATGACAAACCAGATTTTTGAAAGGAAATCTGTGTCGGAATGAGACAAGGACGTATTGAAGGTAGGGCTGTCAACGGGCCGGACTTGAACAAGACTCACCTATGTCTAAGTCCCGTCCAAATTATATTTACATTTAGAAGGTCCAAGTCCTGGTCTAGGTCCCGTTGGACATGATCGGATTCGGGCCTGGCCTAGGTCCAATAAGGTTACATGGAAATAGTGTATTTTTTTATTATTTCTCTAAAAAAAACTGAAATAGAGTGTAGTAAGACTCAAACCCAAGCCTTATATGCGGCACTACAACACGAATCCATCAAGCCTTTTAACATTTTATGTATATTAGTAGTTACAAATTTAATAGTACTTATTTGAAAAACTAAAAAAATAACCTTAGTTTTCGGGCCGGGCCATTATCGGGTCGGACGGGGGTATGTCCATAACTGGCCCAATAGTCTTATCGGACAACATTTAAGTTCTAAGTCCCTATCTTATCGGTTCGGATTCAATCGGGCTTCGGGCCTGGCCCGACCCATTGACAGCCTTAATTGAAGGTGATATACCTAAATTCTTTGGTAATTCACAGTATTAGATACGTCATGCTCGAGTTTGATACTGTACTCGTGCCCGTGTCCATTCACTTAGAGTGGCATGCAAAATTTTCTTGCAAACTGCATGTGTCTGTGACGATCTTAGAAAATGATAAAGAAGTAAGAATAGATTTGTGATAGTTGGTTCCATGATGAGGCTGTGATGCATATTTTGACCGAATGTCGTGATATCAGGAAGATGTAGATTACCTTCTTGTCATATTTTGTCTGCAAGAAACCAATCTAAGGGGGCTTCATTTCAATGCATATGTGGATAGCAGCCTTTGGGAAGTCAACCCTCGTGCCAAATGCTGGAGGCTGTAGAGGGAAAGAAATTATTCATACCAATAGATTAGGGGAAAAAAACAGTTTGGTCATGAACTGAACAATATGAGCTTTGAGAATTTATTGTTCAATTGGTCTGGTGTTGTAACCCAGTCATGGTAGATCTCGAATATCTTGTGTGGAATAACAGTACATGAGTGTATACAATGTATCTGTATTTCAATTGGTTATTGTCTGACTTTTTCACATGCAGTTACTTTCAGGTGGAGACCATGACATTGATGTTGATGATCTAAGAAATAACACGAGGTACACTGGTGGTTATTCTGGAGGTAGTCGGACTATTAGAATCTTTTGGGAGGTATTTACTCTTTATTTGATTGCCTTAATTTTCTTTTCTGGTTTGAATTTTGTATTATTCAGTTATCGTTTTGTTTTTACCTTTTTTCTTTTATGGCCTATCAACATTTATGCAGCATTGCAGCTTAAGCCAAGAACTGAAACTCCTTAAAATGTTGTTTGTTACTTTAGCACCGCAGCTAATTTGATTCCATTCCCAATAGTTCTTCTGTCATTGTTATTGATATTTATTATGGCCTGGACACAACAAGTCAACAAGATGCCTAGTCGATCAACGATGGTTTGAATGTTTAAGCCAAGCCCTGGCATTTCAGTTAACTGTAACTTTACGCTTAACCACTTAGGTCTCAGATATCAATACTTTTTAAGTCTGCAACAAAACCAAAGTATGATTGTCGTGATATCTAACATGAAAGACAAAAAATAATTAAATTTTACAGCAAAAGATTGGCAACACAGATTTTACTAGTGAAAGAACGAGTAGAGCATTCTGTTAGCCCTATCCCTGCAACTTATGCGATTACATTTTTTGCGTTTCTTGATACAACAACATTCTGTTAGCAGTACAAGGTTAGGTTGTGAGGGTCATTGAATCATTCTTAAGATCAAGGAGTTTCTATTGATTGTGCCTCGGGAACATTCACTTATGAGGGCGTAAAGTCTCTAATTTTGTAAATGGTTGGTAGATCATGGTATTGCTTTGTTTTCATCAGCTCTTTGCATTTTTTGGCGTCGTGCTAAGAGAGCAAGAAGTGGTCACTTAATACCGTCTCTATCTCGTACTGATGTTATTTCCTGCAACCTTAACATATCTGAGTTTTTTTTCCAGATTAAAAACTAAAAATATATTCAGTTGTACAGAAATGACATACACAATCCTACCTGCCTACACAATTATTTAAGAGCTGATTTTCTGGGGATGTGATCTCAATGTTATGGAGATCATTCCCAAAAAAATCAGCTCCTTTGAACATGTCTAACCCTACCAAAAGTTGAGTTCAAGTTCGAAATTTATCTAACTGTTCAGAATTTTAACACTCTTTTGGCAAGGCTAGACACATCCAATTGATCTGATTTTTGGTGGAGATACTAAATTTGGTAGGGAGGTCATCTCTACCAAAAATCAGCTCTTAGTGCAACGTGCAAACCCACTTTTGGATTGCGTATGTCATTTCTGTATGTCGCGAGCCTGCCCATATATATATATATATATATATATATATAAACACCAAGTCTACAACGCAAATACAAGGCTGAAATATTGTTGTCTTCATTCTACTCGCATTTAATTTCTCTTGAGATGTCTTCATTCTCCTAATCATAACCTTCTCGATCAAGGCATTACCATAATTCTTCATAATATCTCATTGCAGGTTCTTGTAGGATTTGAACCAAATCAGCGATGTATGCTTCTAAAGTTTGTGACAAGTTGTTCTAGGGCTCCACTTCTTGGTTTTAAACACTTGCATCCATCTTTTACGATTCATAAGGTATGATTTTGAGTGTAAATGTCATCTGCTTGGCTGATTTTTGTGTCTATTGCATATGTTTTAACAGTATACATCTGTTGAATTTGTATGCATTTAAATATGTCATCAGCTTTGACTTAACAAGACCTATTCCTCAAACACGGTTAGAGCTTAGCCCAACATTCAATTGTATTAAACTTGAATAGCACATTAAGCTTACCAGTTAAAAAAATAGAGTTTGCACCATGATGTGAAAAATATATTTGCCTCGTGAAATCTTCATGGTTAGCTAGTTTCCTTCGGGTCTTTTGTATAAAAGAAACTGATTTAGAGAACTTGGTTCTATTTAGGTTGCATGTGCTGTCCCTGTTTGGGCAGCAATTGGAGGACAGGATGTTGATCGGCTTCCCTCGGCTTCCACATGCTACAATACACTCAAGGTAATACATGAGAGAAAAGCCTCCTTAATTCATAATCAGAGTAATTGTTTCCTTATTTCTGAAGGAGAGAGTGATTTTGGTATTTGCTTTAATATACAGCTTCCTACATATAAACGTGCGAGTACATTGAGGACAAAGCTTCTCTATGCAATCAGTTCCAATGCAGGGTTTGAGCTATCTTAGAAAAAAAGTGGTCTCTGCTCCTGATCTAGTGGGATCCTAATTTCCTGGTTCAAATCTGGTTTGTTGACCAATGTTTTCCGGTAAATGTTTTTCTGTCTTCATAAATTGCATACCTAATACCAAGTTTTAGGGTCAAGTGGCCGGCCGCATAGACCTATTTAACTAGATAATATGCTATCTCAAGCCATATCTTTGCCAAAGGATGTTGTTTTAGACAGTCCAGCTGTTAGGGCAACAAGATATAGCCGGCCAAAACATCTGTCTACATTCCCAGAGTTTTAACTCGTACCTGTCACTGCCAGGTTTTCCATCTCTCTTCCGTGTAAGTAGTTCCTACAATGTAAATGGTTGACAGTTTTGGATCAAGTGACTTCCGTTGTAATACATTTGTGTTCATAAATATGCATTATAAAGTAGTCAATACATTGCCCACTATAGAAGTCATTTTATTCATAAAAATGTTTACATAAACAAGTTCGTAGATCCCGCTACACAATAAGCAGATTGCATATGTGTGAGACATCCATGTTTCAACTTACCAGTGTATATATCTAGTAACTTCATGCATTTAGAACAACGATGTGCTCGTGACATCTTATGAAGTGCGGCTTAAGAGATGAGGTCTATGCCTTGGATAAGAAGATCATTTGCTAATATGTTGTTTGCAGCCTCTGTGGGATGAAATCCATCCCAGAAAACATATTGACTCGCATTTGCACATGTTCCAATTGACCTTTTGTTGCAAAGGAATGATGTCTCAATAACACCTGTTCCACAGCATCCCTTCCTTCCCTCGGCAAATCCTGCACATAGTATGGGTCCCCCCCACCAAACCAAAATAAAACTTGTACTCATCACAAACAAACTTCAGTACAAATGTTATTTACATTTTGACATTGAAGACAATCTTACCGTTTTCTGAAGGCTTTGTGGCAAGGTCGAAAAGAGGCTGGTAGATATCAAAAACCACAATCTTCAGCCCAGAGAGCTTACCCTTCAAGGTCTGAGCCGTAACATTTATCCTGTTATTGAAGGACACAGCATCTTTGTTCAACCTTTCCACACATTCGTTGCTATCCCCAAACAGAGTAATGGCTGCTGGCAAGCAGCCTAATGGTGGTAAAGATGTCACTCCAATCCTCCTTGCCCCTAATCCGTACAGGTTCTGCCACAGTATCAATAGGTTAATAAGTTATAACCTAATTGATGATTTGATTATATCAAATATGGAGATAAAATTGAGTGCCGTAAAATAATTTTTCTCGCGGATAGAATGCTGCATGATGTGAAGAACAGGTTTTACACTATTTTTCTACTGAGTAACTTGTTTATACTTCATAGACTGATACGTCCCAAGTTACATGTTGTATAAAAATGAAGTAGCATTTCCACAGTTCCACTCTGACCTACTATTACGACTCCCAGCTTGGATCACGCTGATTGCATTGAGATAATCACTGCAAATCAACAATGAACATGGGCGTGTATCTAGATAGGAATCAACAATGATCAGTTAGTAGATATAGCTCAGCCCAGAATAATTGAGGGGCCTCTATAACTCTGTGTTCTGTTGTACTGTTACACCGTGTTCTTGTGCCTGGGTGTATGTCATATTATTTAGTATGGTGTACCATAAGTCATGAGCAGGAGTATACGACATAAAAAATAATCAATGACCTGGACGAAAGTAGAGAAGGATTGCACTAGAAGGTCTGAGTACTGATCAACTGAATAAAGTAAGTTGACAGAAGGTCTGATGTAGTAGTTCTGAACATAATCACTGCTTCCAGCACTAATAAGATAGATTGAACCATTGATGATGGAAGCAGCTTGGGATTGGCCTGCAACAGTGGCCAACTTCGTTTTATACTCCTTAAAGTACTCCAGCTGTTGGGTCAATGAGACTGCACGCTACACCAACGAAAAAAGTCCATGTATATTATTATGAATGAATAGATGAGAGTGAGAGCCATGTTTCAAAATAAATATTTACATATAATTGTGCTGTCCCATCATTATAACCAGAAGCAGCTGACGCAAAGTTGACTCCAGTCAAGAGGTTCTTCCCTTGAGCTTGTTGGCTAAGGTAAGGCGGTGGGTATGACGTGAATCCAAGGTTCTCAGCTGAGTTTCACAATGTCAAACAACATAAATTGATTAGAGGGTATTGGAGAAGATGTAATCAAAGAGAAGTGAGGTCCTGAGATTCTGTACCAGTAAAGTCTGTTGCCAGCTTTCCATTGCAGAACCTTCCTGTTGGTTTGTGCGTTACAAAGTCTCTTCCATAAGGAAGGAAATTTGCCTTGACAATAGTGAAGAGTTTGTTGTTATTACCCGCATCAGCCACAGAGTCTCCAAAGATAAACATTCCAGGAACAAGTGGTTGTCCATGAACCATAGAGAAGCATATAGCAACTAGAAGAGAAACACCCAAGATATTACTTGAAAACCCCATGTTAAGGTACTTGATCAAAGTGCTAATGACGGGTATATATACGATTGGGAAGTGGAGAGGGAAAATGTAAATGAGGTAGTTGCTAAGTGGCGTATTTAAGTGAGTGAGAGGTGGTTGAAGTGCGCACTAACTTGTAGTAAGTCTAGTGATCCAAGAAACCTTCTCTTTTCCTGCTGATCAGCTAAGGGAGTATGTTTGGCACCTCTTAAAGCTGGTGATTTCAGAACTTTATATCGTCATAAAGGGGTTATATCTTTGTCCATTTTTAGGAGTTTGTATTTTTAGGAGGAGATCAGGACCTTGTTAATGTAAGACACTCAAAGAAGGGAAAAGAAAAAAGGTGGTGGTTTCAACTTCTAGTAGTAAATCACATTTTATGTAAGGTAACCCTCCAACTCGAATGGCGTGTCTTGACAAAGTATGTTTCTAGCTGTTGTCAGGTGCCCTTCTTATATCACCTAAAATAAGGATCAGTTACAACAAATTTAGGGGTGGCATTAGAAAGCTAAGGGTAAGCTGTGTTCGTGTTCAGTGTTCACATATACTTCTTCATATCGTCTATAATATCCCATGGCAGACTCACTCCATCTTGTTTTGCTAAAACGGACCCTACTCCATCACCTAAAACTCAGCTCTTAATGAACTTCTTAAGCCCAATTATCCACCAGAATTGATAGCTAGAAAATGTAATAGTCTTACACATTCAATTCACTCTCCAAAAGATTTGCATAAACTTAGGGCAAACTTTTCTCGTAAGCTCATTAATTGATTTTGATACCATTTGGACAATCCATGGTTTAGTTACATTCTTGTAATTTTTCTACGTGCTCGCATCCCCAATTTCTTTTTCTGATTTTTTTTTCCTTGGGTAAACAGTGCAATCATTAACACATTACGTACTTATTTAATTTAATAGTGGTGCATCTGGCTCATGCTTAACCACATGCATTTGACTTAACAGCGGGTAATATGAATTTTCTTTAAGCATAGATGTAAGCAAATCTTTGTCTTTTACAACACCAACTCTCAAAAATAAAGGCATACAGCACTACTAATTACAAAACTTGTCGAAATAGAGAAAATAGTGTAAACTAAACCTAATGAGTAAACAAGAAGGAACTCTCATACTTCATGGATAAACGCATAATGTACCAGTACATTGGATTACTTTTAGCAATTTTTAATCGCAATGCAATTTGTCCACAGTTTTTGCTATTAACTTGCCATGAATCTTCATACATCCTCTTCAGAAACTTCGAAACAAGCTACTCTTTTGGCATATACATGATATCACAACCTTCTGTTGTTTGTATTTAGTTCGACACTTCTGTGCTGGATACTTGTGTGTCCAACTCTCTAATTTTTCAACTAACATATGCGGAATCGGCATTTATATTGACGTAGTTAAGATTAGCAATGGTTCAGACTCCAGAGAGCCCACCAAAGCAAATAAATCCCAAACTAATAAGTTAACAAAAAACAACAACAACAACAACTACGACAGATCTAATGGAGAAATGTAAATGGAACACCTACATTTATTAAATTTACAAACACAGAAGGCAAGGGGACAAATAGAAAAAAAAACACTTCCCCTGTCTATCCCGAAGCCGAATGAGCCGAGGTTACTTTTATCCCATTGCTCCAGTAAGACTGGAGTGAGAATGAAAGGTAATGGAAGAAATCAATCAGCTGCATTGACTATTTTTCCCAACTTGCTTGTGATCTGGGTAACAATCACATCATTAAAAGATCTCTTCCTGGATTATACGTCTCGTCGGTGTAATCAAATCCAAGACAATTAGCACAACTATGGAACTCATCCAACTCTGAATCTAGAACTTGCATGCCCACCAAGACATTTGCTCCTGTTTCCCCCTGTTGAGTGAAAACAAAGAGTTTAGAGAGCAAGATACCAAAGTAAATGTTAATCCGAAGTTTGGATTCCTTCCACTATGGAAAAGAGAATAAGAAAAGGAAATGGACTTATACTTAGATAAATCTAGTTAAGGCAAGAGATGCTGACAAAGGAGTTCTAGATAACCACCTGTGCTCGATAATGGAACAAGCTGATGTTCCATCTTGGACTGAAAGCGTCTAAGAATTTCATTAGAGCACCAGGTCTCTCTGGGAAGACAAATCGAAAAAGGCGCTCATCTCTGGGAAGCATTGACCGGCCACTACCAATCTAAAAAACAAATCATAACAAATTTCAGTTACTGTTACTAATAAAAAATAAGATCATGTCAAGTATATAAAAAATAAAAACATTACTATTCTATCTGCAGTCGCCTTTCATTAGCAGTACTTTTTTGTTTATTTTATTTTATTTTATTTTCAACTCTTATTAGCACAACACTAATTCACACGCCATTACTGTTTTCACTCTTTTATCACTGTCATTATGTTCGCCATTATTTCTTCCTACTTTTTTGTCGTCAATGCCACATCCCTAGTCTAACAACATTTTGCAGGTGGGCAATCCTTTCACCAGGAAACTGAGGTTACCTTCTTTAGGGAATTACGGTCCCCAATGTAATTGAAAGTCAAGCATGTCTACAGCCAAGGCATAAAAATTTGGTTGTGATATCTATAATCTTGAATTAACTGAAGTTAATATCACAAACGCTACCATGAGAATACATTTGGAATGAGGAACTGTGATCGAAAACATTGATTGCTTCAATAGGTCTTACTAACAGGAGACCAATTGGGATGACCTATTATGAGAAATTGCATCCAGATATGAGAGCTGTGACTGCACTTAATTGAATTTCACAGAGGGCCAGAGGAGTTGTTCTGGCACTGAAGAAATGTACACATTAACACATTTACAACTGACCAAATTAGCAAACCAGAACTCATTGATGCAGTAACAGGGATATGCTCCTCTTCACGAGTTACTGTTCCTTACTAGCTTTGGAGATTTCAATTGATGCTTATATGAGTATGATGTATCTTTGTCGCGGAAGCAAGAACAATAAATACACAATATATAAAAATACCCAAAACTAGGGTTTAATGAATAAAAACGAATTCTCTTAATTCAATAATAATAATCAAGTCTGAAAATCTTAAGGTTTACATCTGCTTATATAGAGAACTAGTTAACAAATCCTAATCATAATAGAACTTGAGAAACTAAAATAGAAGCTAGTCTAATTCTAATTAACTAAGAATTTAAAATAGAAATAGAATAAAATATAAACTCTAGCTGTAGCATTATGCATGTGATGTGCACATGATAATCTATTGCGTCCTCGCATCAATCCCCCCAGCTTGAGAAGAGCTCATCCTCGAGATTAAGTCCTTGTACTTCTAGTGGAAAGTAGGATCCATGAGTTGAAATGTAGCATCAGAAATCCATGAATTTTCTGAGAATGGACGGTCACACCACTTCACCAAATAACGATCATAAATACCCTGGTGAGTCGTAGTAGTAGAAACATCAATGATAGTTTCAATCCGATCTGTAGCAGTAGCAGGAATAATACTATGATCTATAGGTAGGGGAATAGGTGGAATACTATTGCCAACAAAAGGAGTGAGATCTGCTATATTATGAGTGCGAGATATACGCATCTCGGGAGGGAGGTCCAATTCATAAGCATTTTCTCCATGACGGGCGACAATGGGAAATGGGCCAAATCGTTGCATCATTAACTTGTGAGATGAAAGCCGACGTTCTTTTCTCAAATAAACCATCACCAAATCACCAACCTCGAAAGTCACCAAGCGCTTGTGTTTGTCTGCATTAGTCTTGTACATGACATAAGATTTCTCCAAATGCTTCTTAACATCCTCATGAATAAGGTGAATCTGGGAAGCAAATTCCTTTGCAGATGCACAAAACGGAACGAAATGATGGAATAAGAGCAAGATCAAGAACAGTAAGAGGAGTTATTCCAGTTACAATCATGAAAGGAGAAAGGCCTGTAGAACGGTTGACAGAGTTATTATAAACAAACTCTGCTTGTGCTAGAACAAACTCCCAAGATTTGGGATTATCATCAATCAAACACCTCAATAGGTCACCCAAACTACGATTTACAACCTCGGTCGCCCATCACCCAAGGGTGGAAAGTCAGAGAAAATTGGAGCTTACTCTTAAAAAGCTTCCATAATGTTTTCCAAAAATAGCTAGTAAACTTGACATCTTTGTTAGAAGTGATAGTGCGAGGTAAACCATGCAAACGAACTATCTCACGGAAGTATAAATGAACAACCTGTGCAATATCTGTAGTACGAGTGCAGGGAATGAAATGAGCCATTTTGGAGAAACGATCCACAACCACAAAAATAGAATCCTTTCCGTGAGTAGAACGTGGTAAACCCAACACAAAATCCATGGAAACATCAACCCAAGGTTATACAAACCAGCAGTAGTGTGCTTACCTTTCGCTGTCTGGCACACATAACATCGCTCAATAAACCGGTTAATATCTCTACGCATAGTAGGCCAAAAGTACTTCTCCCTGATAGAGGTAATGGTCTTTATGATCCCAAAGTGACCACTCAACCCCCCATCATGCATTTCAATCATAATCTGATCACGGAGGGAAGAAACGGGAATACAAAGCTGTGAACCCCGAAATATGAAACCATCATGGAGAAAAAATTCACCAGATACACCATGATGTACTAAACAGTCGGCATGAATAGGACTAAAATAGGCATCCTGAGCATATAAGTCGCATAACTCATCAAAACCAAACAAAGAGGTACGGAGAGTAACCAAGAGATGTGAACAACGACTCAAAGCATCAGCAACTCGATTATCCTTTCCAGCCTGAAACTGTAAGTGGAAAGTATATTTCTGCAAGAAAGAGTTCCACTTGATATGTCGAGTACTGACATCCTTCTGAGTATTAAGATAACGAAGAGCTTCATGGTTAGACTTTATAAGGAATTCACGATGAACAAGATAATGATGCCAATGTCGTACAGCTTGGACAACTGCATAGTACTCCAAGTCATATGTAGAATAATTCAATTTAGCACCAGTAAGTTTCCACTATAGAAAGCAACCAGTTTGCCATTTTGGCTCAAAAAAAGACTACAATGCCGCACTTACAAGCATCACATGTTATCTCAAAGAGTTGAGTGAAATCTGGCAAAACTAAAACAGGAGCAGAAGTCATCTTCTTCTTAATCAAGTCAAATGCCGCATTAGCTTCAAGAGTCCATTTGAAAGCTTTCTCACACGTCAAAGCAGTTAAAGGAGTCATAATACTGCTGAAATTATGAATGAACCTTCTATAGAAAGAAGCTAAACCATGAAAACTACGAACCTGAGTCACTGTAGAAGGAATAGGCCACTCAATAATAGCTTGGACTTTGGAATCATCAACACGAATACCATTGGCAGAAACCACGAAACCCAAAAATACCACAGAGTCAACCATGAAAGAACATTTCTTAAGTTGTAAATAAAACTTCTCAGTACGCAAAACACTCAAAAGAATCTCAATATGCTTGATATGTTCAGACTCAGAAAAACTGTAAATCAAAATATCATCAAAGTAGACAACACAAAATTTATTCAGATAAGGCTTCAAAACCTGAATCATAAGACGTATGAAGGTAGAAGGAGCATTAGAAAGAGGGCATGACCAACCACTCATATAAACCGCCTTTTGTTTTAAAGGCGCTTTTCCATTCATCTCCAAGCGCGGATAATTTAATGTGATGAAATTCAGATCGCAAATCAAGCTTGGAAAACACATTAGCACCATGCAATGAATCAAGCATATCCTCAAGGCGTGGAATGAGAAAACGATATTTCACAGTGATTTTGTTAATAGCCTTGCTATCAACACACATCCTCCAACTCCCATCTTTCTTAGGAGTAAGTAAAGCTGGCACAGCACAAGGGGACATACTCTCCGACAAATCCCTTAGCTAATAACTCAAGAACTTGCATCCGTAATTCGCGCGGTTCGGCGGAGCCATGCGATAATGAGGTAAGTTAGGGAGGGGAGCTCCAGGAATAAGATCAATAGCATGTTGGATATCTCATAAAGGGGGCAATCCGCCATTAGCAGACTCAGTACAAACATCAGAATATGAATCTAGCATTGGTTATAACACAGGTGGTATAGTAGTATGGTTTGCAAGAAATGACGCAGTAAGAGCAAGAAACATACCGCAATGACGTCCGTTTGCTAGAAAACTTGGTTTCACTGGTGGGCGGTGGTGAAGTGGGGGCGAATGGAGTCGATGGTGCCAAAACAATTTTCTCGCCACCAGAAGTGAAAGTATAAATGTTCTCACGCCCATTATGAGTAACAAGGAGATCATACTGCCAGGGACGACCAAGTAACAAGTGGCATGTGTCCATGGGTGCAACAGAACACCAAACATCATCCTTGTATTTAGGACCAATGGAGAACGAAATTAGACAACGGCGAGTAACCTTGACTGTGGCATCATCCTGTAACCAAGAAATAGTGTAAGGTTCAAGATGTGGCTCATTTTTGAGTTTCAGCTTGTCTACCATATCTTTAGAAACAATATTATCACTGGAACCGCTGTCAATGATAACATTACACAACATGCCATTCGGTCGCAAATGAAGTACGGAAGATATTATGACGAAGCCATGACGTAGGATCATGCTTAATAACTGGAATAACTAAAGAACGGCGAACAATCAATTGGGGCAACCGGAATCTGCATAAGTTAAAAAGCCATCAATCTCAATGACGTCTTCTTCCGGATGGGTGAGATTTTCTTCATCCTGTGTTAAACCCACGCGTTTGCGTTTAGGACAGTCACTACGAACATGTCCAATTTCCTTACACTCATAGCATGTGATTGGACCCACTCTGGTAGGAGGAGGTTTGGATGATGAAGGAACATGGGTAGAAGTGGCATTAGCAAGAGTCGGCGGGATGAGCTGGCGATCTTCACTTTGAGAGCATATTTAATAGCATCGGACATATCATAAACATCTTTGAAAGCTAATGCCTCGCTGGTTTTCGCGAACTCATTCAAATAACGCCAATTTTTTGATCGACGGATTCGCATAAATCAGCCCGCGTGCACAACAAAAGAAAAACTCCTTAGTATACCCACCACACTTTGAAGCCGTTGTTTCAAGTTTTGGAGGCACATGAATAAATTCCTTTCATAGTCATGAGGAATAAATTCTTTTTTCAACTCTCTACGCGATCTTATCCCATGTAGTAATCTTATTGTAACCCAATTTAGCACGAAGTCAATTGAAGTTCATCCCACCAAACAAGTTATGTACCGCTAATTTAGTCGCAACTAATTTAACACACTTAGGATCCTCAAAATTTTATAAATCAAAAACTTTTTCAATCTTATTTAACCAAATGACGAAAAGCATCAGTCAGAATTTTCCATTAAATTCGTGCACGCCTAATTTAATATCCCCATTTGATTCTTCTAAAAATGCGCAATAAACGATTAATATCAAAATTACCCTGGTGCTGAAAATTTCGATGCCGTGGATTTCTCCGATTTCTCCCATCAGGACGGCGGGTGATGGACTAGATGAGAAGTCCAAGGATCGTGGATCAAAATCGGGAGCAAATGTGGTGGGGTTGTCGCCGATTTCATCATGGAGAACTTGGTGGTGAAGCTCGTTGACCACGGGCTATGGTAGCACCCCGGTGGCGCCTCAAATTCTGTGGGGCGTGGACCATGAGGATTGGGCCGAAGCACGCCAGGTTAACTCAGCCTTGGGCCTGGTCCGAGAAGCCCACGGTTGGAAATTAGGTGCTAAATTAGAACCCGGTCCAAATCTAGTAGCATATTGGGCTTGGTCAAGAGAAGCCCAATTTGGGGTTTCAATCTCACCTAACGCATAGAAGGAAAGAGGTCTTCTTTCCCGGCTAACCGGCCGTGGAAGATGATCCGCCTTTGGAGCAAAAAGCTTGATCCGTGAGGTAAGCTTGCTGATTTTCTTGGCGACCTCCTTGATTCTTACGGGGATGGTGGTGGTTGCCAACTTGATTTGGAGGAACCAAATTCGGAACTTGGCGGTGGTGAGTTCTTAGATCTTCTCCTTCTCCTTCAAAATCAAGATTTTTGTTGTTGTAAGTGCTGTGATTTCTCTCTCTAACTCCGTAGGTGTGGTAGGGAGTTTGAATTCCACGAATTGGAGATGGTGGGTTTGATATGCTGCGATTGTGGGGGAGCAGCCACCCATTGAGCAATACGATGTTCCGTATCACTAGAAACTGGGGGTGAATGCTTTCTAGAAGGTGCGTGGCTACGTTGGCGAGGTGCTGGAGGGTCGCGTATACGTCGGAACTGGAACTATGCAAACTGTGATCACTAGGGGCATCGTCTTCATCCCTTGGCACGAGTTGTTCTTCAATAGTTGCAGTACGTCGATAATTAGGTACGAGTTGCGACAACATCTCCTTAATCTCTTGCAATTCCATCTTGCTACCTTGTAGTGCTTCTTCTACACGATGTAGTCGTGTATTTACTGTTAGTGGTCATCCGCGTCCTCTTTGTTGAGTGTCCATGACGAGCAAACCAGGAAAAACCTAAAAATCTGATACCAATTTGATGTATCTTTGTCGCGGAAGCAAGAACAATAGATACACAATATATAAAAATACCCAAAACTAGGGTTTAATGAATAAAAACGAATTCTCTTAATTCAATAATAATAATCAAGTCTGAAAATCTTAAGGTTTACATCTGCTTATATAGAGAACTAGTTAACAAATCCTAATCATAATAGAACTTGGGAAACTAAAATAGAAGCTAGTCTAATTCTAATTAGCTAAGGATTTAAAATAGAAATAGAATAAAATATAAACTCTAGCTGTAGCATTATGCATGTGATGTGCACATGATAATCTATTGCGTCCTCACATCAGAGTATTTTGTGAAGGAGACGAGAGATGGCCTTTGGATGAGTTTGCAGAAGTGACTGATAAAGCAGAGAATTCACCAAAGCATCACAGCCTCAAAGTGAGAAAGTTGGCGAAGAATAAAACTAAGGCAGAGCATCAAAGAGTTGGAAAAGGCAGTACTTACGGGCATGTCTTCGCCTAACTTGCATGAGTTGCCGCACACGCTTCTGTCCAATTGTGTGTAGATATGATGTGTGCATGGTCCTATATAGATGGAAATGATCACGTCGAGGAGCTACTTCATAAAGTACATGGAAATGAACAAATAAGGAATTTGATTTGTTGAGACAAAGATTGAGACAGATAAGGAATGATTCGCATTTGGCGGGAAGTTTGGACTTTTAAATACTTGGGTTAAAAAACGAATTTAACCAATGGTGGTGCAAATTGGACTTGTGGACTTCCAGGATAGAAGAAATTCAACTCGATAAAATGAGGGGTCAAATTTGGGGTACTTTTGGGATAGAAAAGGAGCTGCAAATATTCGGGGAGGATAAATTAGGAGAAGAGCAAGTTTCTAATAGGGGGTGACCAATTTGTAAAATATGCACCATGGCAACTTTTGAAAGAGTGACTGCATAGAAACCATGTTACTATATGCAATTAGGGCCTAGAGCTCTAGAGTAATAGAGATTTTGTCTTAAAAATGGCGAATTGATAAAAATATAAACAATAGGTAAAACGACTCCGGGTGAATGCAAATATTGCAACCATTTCATCCTAGTGGTCACACCAATGCAAATACTGTTAGATGATCCAACAACACTCTGTTGTATATAATGTGGAAAACCTTGCACTAGAAGTAGTCATGCAGACATTCTAAACTCGTGCATCAAAGTTATAATTCATGGGAAAGATGAAACATTATAATTTAGACCAACTTCGTGTTTGGTCCTGACTCCTGAGCAAGGATAGAGACTTCTGGTGATTCTCATTATGGCAAGGACATTTTTCATTGCAAAATATCATTTGTCAAACATATTTCTAATTATGAAGCCAAAGAAAGAGTATACATAGTTAAACTTGTAAAACAAGTATAAAAGGTTACCAGATGCCGGAGGTGATCTTTAACCAAACCATTTGATGTGTAATTTTCTGTTTCAAGTTGGGAGTATTCCATCCGGTTTACCAGTGCTGTAAGCTCAGATACCGTATGAAGTCCGACACTGCAAAACAGATGCACAAAAAATTAAAAGAAGATAGGGGACAAGATCAATAAGGGTGCGATACTAGAATGGATATAAACGCGGTAAATGTACTCAATAGTTGAGAAGTGAAAATTGTCAGAACGACTGCTGCATTTAGTTTCCCTTTCTAATGAGTGTGAAATACTTGCCTATACAACACAACAGCTTTGTCTGTACCATCACATCTATATTTAAACTCAGTAATATTCATCTTCGGACCTACCTGGTAACGGAAATAGAGTTTAGAGCAAGTAAAGAACAAGATATTACTATCCAGAAAAGATCAAATATAAAGTACCAGTTCACAAAACCGTTTAAAGCTCCCTGGCTCCTCTGGCATGCAAGTAGATAGAACAGCCTCTCTCTGCCTACCAATGTCGGCAAGTTCAGCTACCAACTTCAGTGTAGAAAAGTTCATGTTTGCTCCACTGGCTATTGCAACAACAGTTTCATTCTTGAGGCCATAATATTTGCAATACGCTTCTGCTCCAGCTATAGCAAGAGCCCCCGCCGGTTCCAATATGCTTCTCTTCTCCTCGAACATGTCCTGCAATGTGACATACATACATTTAACCTTCATTTTAGTTAGCCGTGCTCAGGCTACAATAGTACTATTGGTCTATCTAGCAAAGGCATTGCACTTCTAGGACTTTCGGTATGAAAGACACATACAATACATGCATCCAACACATTACATAACAAAAAGTAGTGCACCCATTATTCCATTGAGCTAAACTCAAAAACAGAAAGCCTCGAAAAATTGACCTTCCACAAGTATAGACTAGGTTGTTATACATACACTGCCATGGTATAATAACTTGTGTTTTATTAAGAAAAGTAACAATAAAAATAATAATCAACTGTTATTATAAATTAAAAAAATGAGTCAAAAGAAACTCTTGGCAATACACACAAAGAGGATTTAATATATAAGAACCTGAGCAAACTATATCTGAAAGATATGCTTTAATGGAGCTGACAGAAATTGCATTTATTTGGTGTAACACCCATGGAAGAGAATTTTCTCTCCTCCACCACAGTCCTTTGTTTTATTTCATTTATTTTTCATATTGGACAAATTCACATATGTTCACAAGAAAGTTACATCTCTTCTCTTCCTAGTATTGGAGGTGATTTAAATCAAACTTCCTTCCCTGTGGCACAAGCTTTAATTAAGTGCAATCTGGGGAAGACAGCACTTCCCCTCTACAGGTCCATAACGTCCCAACCATTTCAAACTTGTTTGCGTATCAGGGAGATAAAGGAAATAGAGGCAAGTTGACAAGGAAACAGGTAAGATATAATCCATGGGAACATAATCTATTAAAGTTATTACACCACCTATAGCATTAGAAGGTCGCATTCTTTGTTAACTGCACCATAAAAAACAACACTCAGTGTGGTAGCACTTTCAAGGGATAAGAAGATATTGATGAGCAGAACATATTGTTGATGAAGTAACATTGCTATACACCACTTATACAATCATGTACATAGTCAACCTAGCCCAGCGTACTATTGAGAAGCGGTAATAAGTCAGACCAAAAACTATACCTTAATGTCTTAAACTATACGCTTGCAATTGTGATTAACAGATCATAGCAGAGGGGTTTCACTTAAATACTGTGACCATACAAATGATGGAAAATTTGTATAGCACTAGTGGTGGGAAGATTTATCAATTCCATTAAAAACCTCAAAACATCATATTTTATACACTGACAGCCATTGAATTTAGTTTGAATAATACAAACCATTTTTTCAGTGAACTAATAATAATAATAATAATAAAAGATACTGTCCTATCAGAGTTTGGTCTCGATGAGTCTTGAGTATATAGAAATCATCCACTATGACACAATATTTCAGTGCATGTTCCATTTAACATCACAAAATTCGATAAAAAAGCAGCAGGTGTCTTAGGCCATATACCTAAAAGCTTGGCAAGAACCAGCAGCAATAGTCAGATGTTTAACCAACTAGGAAGCATGGATACCGATACGCAACACGGCATTTTTCAAAAATATAGGACACGGATATGTCATGGACACATTTGAATAACATATATATAAATATTATATAATTGAGCATTTTTCACCAAATTCAAATTAAAATGGCAATTCTACTTCATAAAATGACCAATTCAAACACATTAAGCAGCAACTTACATGTATAACTTGGATTCACTTCATCTTTCTTCTCTTGCATCTCTTCTTAACTTGAATTTTATTTCACTTGTTTTTTTTTTGTTGAAGTTCCAAAAAATTTTGTATGTGTGAGATTACTGTCCCCCGCATATCCCCCGCGTGTCGAAAATTAAAAAATTAATTATAAAATCGGATACTCCAAATCGCGTATCCGACACGTATCGGACGCGTATTGGGGCATATCCGTGTCAGACACGGATACTTCACCCTTAGGGACGTACTGGTGCTTCATAGTTAACCAATATACATTATTTTCAGTAATCATGAAATTTCTCAAATAATGATATGTAGAATCCAAATTTAAACTACACATGCAAGTGGAAAGGAAAATAAACGATTCAAGAGTGATAATACAGTGTGTTAGCTAACAAATAAAAAGAGACAAACCTTTATAGATGCACAAATAGCATCTTTGCTGACTAAAACTACTCCATCAACCAACTCTCTGCACAAGCGAAAAGTTTCCTCTCCGACAACCTTCACAGCTACACCATCTGCAAAGCCTCCTGCCTGCTCCAGCATGACTCTCTGCCCGTGATGGAAGGACAAAGCCAATGCGTTTGCATCAGCTGGCTCCACTCCAATAATCTTTACCTGCAAAGGACGAAAAATATATTTTAAGGAATGATATAAAAACATAAATATGCAAGTCAATTATGTTGCAGCTGATTAATCCTGAACTTAATGTGCATAACAAACTATTGCCAATTCAAGCATCAAATGATCACCATACATTTCCCCGAAACCTATTCGGAAATTTATCCTAACAGGCAGAATCGCGTACTACAATAATACATAAGACAGTTACAGATTGCTAGATGTCAACATTACAAAGAGCTTAACAGGACTCCAAAACCAACAAGCACAGATAACGCAATCATAATCAAACATTGTGAGCACGAGCCAAATCCTCAACCATCAAACTTCACGTAACTGAACCTTATCCAAAATGAAGCAAGCAGACTACCACAAAATTGTGCATTCCAAAAACTATTCCCATCATAGTATTACCAAATTAGACGCCACAATTCTACTGGACCAAATCTTCTTAAACAATTAGAAAGGCATTCCCCAAAACAAATAAAAAAATAATATAATAAATATGAGGTACTATCATTAGATATCAATGCTAAAATATGATATAACAGTTCTTCATCAGAACTAGAAACGTTGCAGTTGACAAACCTCTGGTGCAACCTGCTTGATATATGCAGCAATTCCAGCTATCAACCCGCCACCTCCTACAGGCACAAAAACTGCATACAGTGGGCCATTTGCCTGACGCAAAATCTCCAACCCAACTGTTCCTTGCCCTGCAATGACATCTGGATGATCAAAAGGAGGTATGAATGTGCGACCTTCCAAGTCACTCCGTTGTTTAGCATGTGCTTGTGCTTCGTCATAGGAGTCGCCTTTAAGGACAACAGTTGCGCCTAGCTTCTGAACAGATTCCACCTAAAACAAATACATGCATAAGAATAAAACAGGCAGCTCAGAATAAGAAAAACAAACTAATTATAAGACACACATGCAACTTAACCAAAACTAACCTTAATCCCTGGTGTTGTAACAGGCATTACAATCACAGCGTCACAGCCTAGTTTACGAGCAGCTAACGCAACACCTTGGGCATGGTTTCCAGCAGATGAACATATAACTCCACGGTCCAGCTGATCTCTAGGAAGCTTTGCCATCATGTTATAAGCTCCTCTCAGCTTAAATGAGAAAACCTGCGAGACCAAAAATCACACAACCATTGCACCCAACTACATTCCCTAATCTTATACAATAATTCAGTTGGATTCCTTAAATAATAAGAAACACCTCAAGTATTATAGAAAACGTAGATGTGAAACATTTCTTTTTTGCAAACAGAGCAAGATCCCAGGTTAAAGAGCAAATACTAGTAAACATTAAAGACCAAAAGTTGAACAATGCAAACGGGTAAAAAAAATCACAAAATTTACCACATTTCTCGACAGATTAGAACTAAATTCCACATTGAAAATAAAAGAAACAAAATTTACACGAAGCAAACACAAAAGAGAGCAAAACTTCCCAAAAACAAATAGGTTAAGACATCTAACAACAACCCGAAACTACTTCCATACCAAAGAAACAATTTACGACTAACTCGCAGACATTTACATGTAAACACCAAAAAGGTGCGAAAAAGCCATCATTTGTAACAGCCCCACATAAAAACCAAACTTTAAGCAAAAAAACACACACTTACAGGCTGCAAATCTTCTCTTTTGAGCAAAAACTTAACACCAAGTCTATCAGAAAGCTTTTTAGCATGGTCTAATGGTGATTCAATAGCAACATCATAAACTTTTGAAGACAATATACTCGTCAAATACCACAATGCACTTGGGCAATCATCATCATCTTCTTTTAACTTTTCAGGTACTGCACCAAGGAAACCAGTTTCATATTGTAAAGAATCAGCTGCAACCTTGTTAAAAGAAGCAGATGATAATGGCGTTGGTAGTTTCTCAACAGAAGAAGTTGCAGTTACGTTTTGAGATGATGTCTTGAATGTCGGGTTTGTGATTGCTGATTTAATGGAGAGCACTCTTGGTTTGTGAAGGAAGAGAGAAGGTGATGAATGCACACGTGTGAGTGGTGAAGAAGAGAAAGTTGTGCATGTCTTCATATTGGTGGCGGGGCAGAAACTGAAAAGAGGAGGAGACTACTGTTGTTTTTGTTGGCAGACAATAGTGATACTATACACCTGTGGAGTGTTTAAGTAAAATGTTTTTCATTCAATGTGGATTTCGAGAAAGATTGGTGGTGGGATAAAGGTTGACATCAGTGTAGTTTATTTAGGGTTTTTTTATTGATTCGGGGATTGGATGCGATGTTTTAAATTAGCCGCCAGCTGACAAGTAGGCATTAGTGGGTCAGGTCAAGGAGAACTACAGTTGGCCCATGGTTTCTGAAATTTACAAATATACGTGGCTCAAGTTTACGATGGACACCAATTCTTTTAGAATGTCTAGTTGCATGCTGCAAAGGAGGCTCAATGGTGACATCGTAAACCTTGGATGACAATATATTTGTCAAATAAGATAATAAATTTGAACTCTCATTTCTATTTTTTTGTGAATTTTCTAGTACAACACCAAAAAATCTAGCTTCATACTGCAAAGAATCAGCTGTAAGAATCTTAAAAGAAGCATTGTAGATGGTGAACTCTCTAATGGTAGTGGTTTCTCTAGATAAGTAACTTTTGATCAGGGACAGACCTAGGAGAGGGCTGCAATAGGCTTTAGCTTGGAGCCCATTTGGGTAAAAATAAAATTAGTATGTATCTAAATTATAAAGCCTAGCCCAGTTGGTAGTTGCCCAAAAGTTCCAAAACAAAAGAAATGGAAATACAGACGATAAACTAGCAATCGAAATATAGACGATATCTCTTTATTCTCTTGAGTCTTGAAGTCTCGATTCTTCATTCCTCCTTTAACTAGGCAACTAGCAACTCTAATTGCCTAATTGTAATCCACGTTCTTCACTTCTTCTACAGCTAAACTATTCGTTCGATCTCTTAAGGTAATATGTTATATATATTAGTTTTTATTTATTTTTATTGTTTTTTAAAATATGAAATGTTGATGGTTAATTGGTTATTGGTTTTGATTATTTGCAGCCATCTGATAAGATTAGTAAAGTGTTGTTTACTTGTTTGGTGGTCAATTAAGTGAGAAAGAAGCATAAAATTTTAAGAGGTGAGGTTTTTTAGTGTAAGCTAGTTTGTTTACTGTGGATTTGTGAAATTGTGGAAAGAAATGATTTTGGTTATTTTTTAAAAATTGCATTGCTTGATTTGGTGAATTGTAGGTTTTAGATATGTGAAAATTGTTGTTTGAAAATTGAAATGTTAATATGGTTCGCTAGTTGTGAAATTTTGTATGTTAAGTGTTAATGTGTTGTCATGTCGAGATGTACTGTTTTTCTTCTTTAAATTTGAATTTTGGTGCTTGTTAGAATTGAAGTGTGTGAGTGTATAGAAGAATATGTGAGTTTTTTTACTTTTTTATTTTAATGTTTCAGACATCTAAATTTACAGTTGGCCCATGGTTTCTGAAATTTACAAATATACGTGGCTCAAGCTTATCATGGACACAAAAATAAATAAATTTTTGCACAAAGTGAAAGGCCACAAAATTTACGTAGATGAAAATTTACACCAAGTCTTTTAGAATGTCTAGTTGCATGCTGCAAAGGAGGCTCAATGGTGACATCGTAAACCTTGGATGACAATATATTTGTCAGATAAGATAATAAATTTGGACTCTCATTTCTATCTTTTTGTGATTTTTCTAGTACAACACCAAGAAATCCAGCTTCATACTGCAAAGAATCAGCTGTAAGAATCTTAAAAGGAAGCGTTGTAGATGGAGAACTATCTAATGGCAGTGGTTTCTCTACATAAGTAACTTTTGATCAGGGGCGGACTTAGGAGAGGGCTGCACCAGGCTTTAGCTCAGAGTCTATTTGGGTTAAAAAAAATTTGTATGTATCTAAATTATAAAGCCCAGCCCAGTTGGCAGTTGCCCAAAAGTTCCAAAACAAAAGAAATGGAAATACAGACGATAAACTAGCAATCGAAATATAGACGATATCTCTTCATTCTCTTGAGTCTTGAAGACAGAAGACTTGAAGTCTTGATTCTTCATTCCTCCTTTAACTAGGCAACTAGCAACTCTAATTGCCTAATTCTAATCCACGTTCTTCACTTTTTCTACAGCTCGACTATTCGTTCTCCTAAGGTAATATTTTATATATATTAGTTTTTATTTATTTTTTATTAGTTTTTATTGTTTTTTAAAATATGAAATGTTGATGGTTAATTGGTATTGGTTTTGATTATTTGCAGCCATTTGATAAGATTAGTAAAGTGTTGTTTACTTGTTTGGTGGTCAGTTAACTGAGGAAGAAGCATAAAGTTTTAAGAGGTGAGTTTTTTAGTGTAAGCTAGTTTGTTTACTGTGGATTTGTGAAATTGTGGAAAGAAATGATTTTGGTTATTTTTTAAAAATTGCATTGCTTGATTTGATGAATTGTAGGTTTAGATATGTGAAAATTGTTGTTTGAAAATTGAAATGTTAATATGGTTCGCTAGTTGTGAAATTTTGTATGTTATGTGTTAATGTGTCATCGTGTTGAGATGCACTTCTTTGGATTTGAATTTTGGTGCTTGTTAGAATCGAAAAGTGTGAGTGTATGGATAAAGGTGTGAGTTTTTTTACCTTTTTATTTTAATGTTTCAGACGTCTAAAATGCCAAAGGGAGTGCGAAAGATAGATTTATTCTTTAAACCAAAAGAAACTGAGACATCCAATGTTGCTAGAACTATTGAAAATGAAGATCAAGGCCGTTCAAAGATCCAAAGAGTTGAGCCCATTGAACAAGTTCATCCCAATCCTCAAGGGATTGAACCCATTAAACAAGTTTGTCCCAACTCTCAAGGGATGGAATCTAGCAAAACCAGTATTACTAGTCCTTTGGTACATGATCCGGGGTTATGCCGTCAAATAAGTGAATATATATCCTATTAATCAGTGTGACAAGATTAGACGAGTTTATGTCACATTGGGGCCACTTCATTCTAGACTCGACGAATATCTGCCCACCATTGATGGAAAACAAAACCAGTATTTTAATAGTCATTGGTTTGATGATTTTCCTTGGCTAGAATACTCTGAAGAAAAAGATAGTGTTTTCTGTTTTCCTTGCTTTGTCTTTAGTTCTAGACATTCTAATTTTATAGTTAATGGATTTTGAAGTTGGAAGAGAGTTCTTTGTGGAGTTAAATGTGCATTTTTACAACATGTTGGAGGCCCTTGTTCCGCTCATATGTATGTTGCAGCTGCTTGTGAGGATATAGTGAATTCATCTCGAAATATTGGTAATCTTTTAAATACCCAATACAAACAGGAGGTAGTGAAGAATAGGTTTATGTTGAAAACTATTTTATGGACTCTCCAATGGCTTGTATTACAAGGTTGTGCACTTAGAGGACATAATGAATGAATCAAGTTAAGTAATCGTGGAAACTTTCTTAAATTTATTGAGTTCTTAGCTAAATTGGATCCTGATATTGACTGTGTTTTAGATAATGCTTCTGAAAAAGCCACATATACTTCTCCGAATATTCAAAAAGAGTTTTTGAATATTATTAGTGATCATGTGAGGGGTAAGATTTGCGAGGAAGTTGGAGATGCTAAGTTTTGTATTCTTGTTGATGAATCACAAGATGTTTCAAATAAAAAACAAATGGCTATTGTATTAAGATTTGTCGACTATGATGGTTTTGTACGTGAACGGTTTTTAGATGTTGTCTGCGTTGATGACACTTGTTCATAAACCCTCAAGAATGAAATATGTGATATTCTTGTTCGGAACAATCTCTTTGTTGATGATATAAGGGGTCAAGGGTATGATGGTGCTAGCAACATGAATGAATTGCAAGCTTTATTTCTTAGGGAGTGCTCTAGTGCGTATTACGTGCATTATTTCGCTCATCGTTTACAATTAGCATTGGTTGCAGCTGCTAAAGATATATCAGATATTTGGTTATTTTTTTGAAGTTAGGCACTGATCAGTCCCCAAATGTGCATTTTATTACCTTTACAATACTTCAATTATGCCATTCTTATGCTTAATGAACAGACAACTTATAGCTTTTGCTACCTTTTGCAGGATACATGCAATTTAGGACGTATATTTGTAAAACGTGCATTTTAGTACAAAAATGATTGCTATTAACATTGCTTAGGAAGATTCCAGCTTAGGAGAAAAAATGTCGAAAAGTCAAGGTCAAAGTCAACTGTCAACAGTTAGGGACTCAAAACCAAAAGATGGAAGAGCATGTCCTTAACCCACAAGACCAAATATTATGTCCTCTACTCAAAAGTTGGCATCATTAGCAAGCTTGTTCAAGAAGATACCAAAACCCTAATGAGGGCAAGGTTGTAATTATGTAATTGGTGTAGTATATAAACCAAAGTGAAAGGAAAGAGAACTTACCCTGGAATTAATCTTTAGTCATTAGGAGTAGATTAATATGTTTTAATTAATAATTTAATTTGTTATTTATTTGTTTTCTATTTTTATGTTCTTCAAGCTTTAGTTAATCAATACAAAGTTTTCAATCTTGTCTTCAATACAAAGTTTTCACTACTTCTTCTAATCTTAATTCAACCCTAAAACACTAGTCATACTCATTTGACATGTTCAAATGAGTATAATTTTGTAAGCAAGTTATCCCATCTAAACCATTTCCATACATGTTTTCTCTACCAAATCAATGGTTTATTCAAATTTCAAACCATTCAAATTAAAGAACTAGTGTGCCCACCATTTAAACATCAAGAACAAGTTAAAGAAAGATTAGAAAAGTTTAGAAAGAAGTTTTCCAACCATAAAAACCTTTCCTCCTTACAAATGATCTAAGATGAACAACACACCTAATACACCACTTTAACACTTCTTCATGCACAATTGTCAATTATTTTAAAGCTTCTCCTAAGCGCCAAGCTGAGTTACTAGTTGTTCAAGTCGAAGAAATTCAAAAATTGATTGATTGTGGTGAACTGGAGACAAGAAAGGGGGAGAATCAGATTATGACATTGTAGAGAGCTAGGTCTACTCATTGGAGCTCCCATTTTCAATCTGTAAAGAGTTTGATAGTTTCATTTAGTGCACTTTCTCGTGTTCTTGAGAACAACACAAAACACGGATCAACTAATTCTAACTGGGGGGAAGCTAAGGGTGCTCTTATTGCATCTAGATTGTTTGAGTTTGTTTTCATGTTACATTTGCTATGTAAGACTATGGGAATCAATGACATACTTTGCAAAGCTCTGCAAGATCAATCTCAAGACATTATTAACGCTATGCATCTAGTCTCCACAACAAAAGTACTCCTTCAAAACCTGAGAGACGATGGTTGGAGCACTTTTTTTTTTGTGAAGCTGACTTGTTTTGCAAGAAGAATAATATTGATATGCCTTATATGGATGCATGCTATACGATGGGTGATAAGTGCTCAAAAAGTGCTATTTAACCCTCGATTATGCCTCTTGTTTAGTCATCTTAGTGGACTAATAGTGTTTGTAAATTATGTTTTATGATTCTACAGGTGAAAGAGAGAGTTTTGCGGAATATTAGAGAAAAAGGGGTAAAACGGAGCAATTCGGAGCACTAAGGATCACATGGGAAGCCCGTGGACAATCATGGAGAAGGCCAAGGAATCGAGCTATTAAAGATGCGACTTGGACCTATTTTAAAGCCTATTTGGAAGCCCAAGGCCAAAGGATTCGTTGCTTGGACCAAAGCCCGCAAAAGAGGATAGAAGGATAGAGCAGAAGAGACAAAATAGGCTTACGCGTCTGGGACGCATGGATCGAGCGTCCAGATGCATTGATCGCGTCTGAGACGCATGAATAGTGCATCTAGACGCATGGATCGACACTATAGTCAATTCCTTCTCAGTTTTGGAGACGAAGTTAGACTCTGAAAGAAATCTATTTGTATTAGGAAACAAATGACGGTTTGGAATGCTTCTAGAGCTCATTGTAACCTCTATAAATAGAGGACCTAAGTGCCTCATATAATTTGCCAATTCACTTATATTCTTGTCTCCAGAACTTGAGGAGGAGAGATTAATAATAAAAGATCGGTTTTAACTAGCTGAGTCTTAATAAATTAGTCTTTCTAGTCTTATGTTCTTCGACTCTTCTTCTTCTCGTTCTTCGTGTTCTTCCTTCTTTATGGAAGGCTAATCTTCTCCTTAAAGAGAGGAGATGAAGCCGATGCTTAAGGTTTAATGATTCTTCTAGTTCATGGTGTTCTTCAATCAGGTTAGTTCTTTATGTTTTTAGTTATTAGTTCCATTGCCCATACTAGGGGATGGAAGTATAAAATAGGGTTTATGTTTTGCAATATTAATATCATGCTAGTGTTCTTTACTTTTCTTCTAGTAGTATAGTTCTTTAAAGTTAGGAAAGTATTCTTTGTGTTGCCTTAGAAGGGTAGCTCGGGGGGAGTGGCTGGTCGCCTAGGGGGAAGTATTCTTTGTGTTTGCCTTTTAAGTGGTGATTCATTGAATGGCACCTATATTAGAAAGTATTCCTTGACGTTGCTCTCGGTAATACATTGAATGGCTGCCCGAGCTTACATAAAAGGAAAGAAGATATTAATAGCATAAACATAGGAACAACCTTAAGTAGAGTTAATTGTTAATGATGTTTCGTCCAAGAGGGCATCAACACTCGCTCGATTGCCTAATTGTAGTCTACTTGTAAGAACAACCATGAAGCAAAAGGTCATAGATTAAAAGTATTGGTGGATTCTAATATCTTGAATTCCCTCTCTTATAAATTCTCAATAGTTTAGTTAATTTAGTTTAGTTTAGCATTAGAATATAAAATCTCTGCAATCATAGTTTTTAATCTCTTAAACCCCCTTTCCAGCCCTGTCCTTCACATAACATACACTTAAAAGTGGAACGATATCCTACTCATCCTTTACTTATTGAGGGATAATTAGATTTTGATATGTTTCTGTTTTGTTTAACGACCATACACCATCTACATACATAAAACAGAGGCTGGTCAAATGGCGCCGCTGTCATTTTAAGTTGTTTATGTTTAACGTTTTCTTTCAAGATTAGAATTTTGGATCTTGAGGTAATTTTAGCCGCATCATCCATCCTTTTAAGAAAGAAAGAAGCTTGAAGGATATCTCGAAGACAAGATCTACCATCCAGGTTAGTCGAATCTTCATTCTTTTTATTGCTTTCTTAGTATAGTTGCATCGTAGTTTAGTTTTATTGCTTTCTTAGTATAGTTGCATCATAGTTTAGTTTTATTGCTTTATAGTATAATTGCATTTAGGACCTTTTCAATAATTGAAGTTGTAAGCCAACACAGTGAAATATCAAACTCTAGTGTTTCTTGTCTGAATCTTGACAAACGAACAATCGTCTGTGGGCTGTGGTACTTAAGCAATCCAAGTGATTCACCATAACCCTAGAAGAGACAACTTTAGACAACGGGCGAGATACTAGCTACAAAGCCCAACCCAGTTGAAGGAAAATAGTATTACATTTTAGTATAACTTAGAATAATTGCATACTATTAAAGCATTGTAGGATAGTTTTTCATCATTTTCATAGCATTTTCTAGTGTATGCCCCGTCGTCCATATCATCGTCCGGTAAGAACACAACAGTGGACAAGGTTTATCAACCGACTCACAAGAATACTAGACGAGATTGATACAATGGCCGAACACAATGATGGAGGTGTTTTGGACACCAATAATCCTGAAGCTATCCCACCCATGCAAGCACAACATAGGAAGAAACTAAGTGATTTCTATTCACCAATCATTGGAGACCCACCCAGTAGACAATGTTCAGCCTTATGTTCACATGAACAAATTTCTATCAGTCCTCAGAATTTTCAAGAACAAGAATATCAGGGATGAGAGTATCAAGTTAATTCTTTTTCCACTCTTACTCGAAGGTAAAACATCTGAATGGTTAACTGCACAGCCGATCAATTCAATCAACAACTGGGAGAAGTTGAGAACAAAGTTTATGAACAAGTTCTACCCACCCCTGTAAGACGATGTCATGCGCAAGCCATCAACAATTTCAAAGGGAAGGTGGATCAAGAATATCATCAAAGCCGGAGAAATTCAATAATCTACTAGTCTCATGTCCACATCATGGTTATGATAAGAGCACAATCGCTCATTTTTTCTTTTCGAGGACTTTCTACTATGAACAAGCAGATGATACAGTCAATGCATCAAGGTAAGTTTACATCATTGGATGGAGAGGAAGCCTACAACTTTCTCGAGAATTTAGCTGAAGACACTCAACAATAGAGTACTAGCAACGAGGACGTAGCTAGAGTGGAGGGGGTGCCGAAGCAATTTGGCAACCAAATTCAAGAAGACCCAAATCAAGCGATGATATCAATTATGGCAAGCCTATCAACAGGACTTGAAACTCTGAACAAGAAGTTTGATGAATTCTCTATGAATCCTCCAAAAGCAAACAATTTCCAAGCTAAACCTCAGCCAACCAAGCCTTGTTATGCCATTTGTGAGCTATGTTCTGATGAAGGCCACACCAATGAAGAGTGTTCGTACTATCTGGATACTAATGCAGAGGCATGTAGTATCAACTCTTTAGGAAGAAATAACCAGTTCAATCAGGGACGTAATTATTGGAAGCCACAAAAATACAAATCGAGGAATTTTCCTCTAGGATTCCAAAATCACCAAATCAATTCCGAATAACCGATGATCAGGTTCTAAACCGCCAAAGAACCATACATAAATCAATAGTCATACCGAACCCAAGAATACCAAGCCAACACAAACGAAAAGTTAGTACCGGATCTTATGAGTGAATATATTGCCCTACGCCTCACGAGCAGCAAAGCGGTTATCCCACATCCGGAAGAAGCTATCACCACCATTGTCAATGAGCTGAAACAGACAAATCAAAGAACCTAGAAGTTGGAGAGTAACTTTAGTGTCATTCAAGGCTAGATAGGGCAAATCGCTGCCGCCTTGACGGGAAGATCGAAAGGAGCATTACCAAGCCAGCCGGAGCCAAATCAGAAGGGAAAAGGTATCCTGTAGGTGGATAACCTTGAGATTACTCATAAACAAGTTAATGCTGTCACCACTCTGAGGTCAGGCAAGAAAGTTGATAACAAGATTGTCTATGAACCCGGAAAAGATTCTGCGGAGCTTAAGGTAATTTATGTCCCCACCATCCCACCCAATTTTAACACTTCAGATATATCTAGTGTTGTGCCACCTGCTGAAGAAACTATTGTAAAAGAAGTTGAAGGAACTACTGTGGACGTAAGTAAGAAGAAGCCATCACGAGTAACTCCATCTGTCACTCCACTATCTGTTACCAAGCCAACCAAAGCCGAAAGAAGAGAACCGATATTGAAGAATCCGCCAGCACCGTTTCCTTCGAAAGTAGTGAATACCAGGAAGGATGACCAGTACAAGGAGATTTGCGATGTATTTCAGAATTTGCATATTAATATCCCATTTCTGACTGCCATCAAGCAAGTTCCCTCGTATGCCAAGTTCGTGAAAGATCTAGTGAAGAAGAAGACCAACATTCCGAAAGAAACTTTTATCGCTCAAAGATGTTCATCGTACCTACAGAATCTAGCGGTTGTGAAACTCAAAGATCCTGGAAGTCCAACTGTTACATGCAGAATTGGAGATTCTTTGGAGGAGCAAGCTTTATTAGATTTGGGTGCCAGTGTGAATATTCTACCATATTTCGTCTACGAGAAGTTGGGCTTGAAGGATCTAAAACCGACTGATGTTATTTTACAGTTCGCAGATAGATCAGTGAAGATACCTAGAAGAATCATTGAAGACGTCATAGTCAAGATCGAAGATTTCTATTATCCGGTTGATTTCTTAGTACTCGACACAGAACCTACATCTAGTAGGTAGATACCAATCATTCTAGGCAGACCATTCTTGGCCACTGCAAGTGCACTCATCAACTGTCAAAACGGTAATATGACGTTATCCTTTGGTAATATGAGAGTCGAGACCAATGTTTTTCATATGTTATAGCAACCACAGGAGGTGTGTGCTGTGAACGAGGTATGCATGATTGAAGCGTTAGCACAGGATTATCTGACTCATTCATATCCTGCTGACGAAGTTGTTGAAAGCTCGCATGACACTTCGCATCGAGGAACTTAGTGTTGAGGCAATCAATGCGATTTTGGATTCATCACCTGTCATGGATGACATCAAGTTCAAAGAAAAGTTTGAATCACCTATGCCTGATGGACCATCTAAAGAGCTTAAGAAGGAGCCGCCTAAGCAAGAATTGAAGCCTTTGCCGTCTACACTCAAGTATGTTTTCTTGGGAGATTTGGGAACCTACCCAGTAGTCATTGCATCAGATTTGATTGAGGAGCAGGAATCCAGGTTAGTAGCACTTTTAAAGGAACACAAGTCAGTTATAGGTTGGACAATTGATGATATCAAGGGGATCTGCCCTATGATAGTTCAACATAGGATTCATTTGGAAGAGGATTCCAAGACTTCTAAGCAACCACAGAGGAGGCTTATCTACCCTATTTCTGATAGTCAATAGGTTAGTCCAGTTCAAGTTGTGCCGAAGAAGTTTGGAACCACAGTAATCAAGAACAAGAACAATGAGTTGATTCCAACCAGGATTCAGACTGGATGGAGAGTTTGCATCGATTATAGGAAGTTGAATAGCACATCGAGGAAAGATCATTTTCCATTGCCTTTCATCAATCAGATGTTAGAAAGATTAGCTAGACAAGCTTACTACTGCTTTCTTGATGGTTACTCAGGATATTTTTAGATCCATATTCACCCTGAGGACCAAGAGAAGACCACATTCACATGCCCGTTTGAGGATTGTCTACACCATCTCTTCTTACTCCTTAAAAGTTGTTGCGATACCAACTTAGTTCTGAACTGGGAAAAGTGCCACTTCATGGTAAAGGAAGGGATAGTGCTGGGTCACCAAGTTTCAAAGGAAGGAAGTAAGCTAGGTTGCTGTAAGAATTGCCATTCTGAAACTTGTCCTGGGTTACAGCCATTAAGAGAAAATTGTTGGTACAAGGTATACTTTTGTCAATCACATGCTGAGAGATCGAAAGAATTCCTAAAAGGGAACCTAGTGGGTGGGAATACTAGTCTTGAGGATCTGACTATAAAGGACTCAAAAAGTCTTGAGAATCGACTTTAAAAGACTCACATTACGTCTTGGGGATCTGACGTAAAAAGACCTAAAAGTTTGTTTCTTGAACTAATTCTGATATTCGGCATCAATGGTAATATCCTACCTTTTTCTCATCCATGTCATTTACTTCTTTATACATTGAGGTCAATGCATGTATAAGTAGGGGGAGGGTGTACTTGAGAAATGAATTTCGAAAATTAGTTTTCAAAAACAAAAATAATTTTGTTTCTATATCAATAGCATGAGAAAAATGAATTTTAATGATGAGTCTGGGATATATATTCTATACTGCTTAGTGTTGAGTTTGATAGATAGTTGATATTATTGATTTCATTACCGCTTAAACTATTTATTATGCTTGGACATAGTTCTTGTTGATAGAATTTTTTATCAAGGCACCACCATAATACTTGGTCAATTTTGTGTACTTTTGTTAGAAGAGAGATTTAAACCCCTAGTAAACTAGAAGTAGAATTTTTAGACTTAGCCCGTGAGACTTGAGCTTTATACCCATTATTTGGAGAGTTCTTACGAAAAATCCGAGTCTTAGTGACTCAACATCTTTCAGTTCTTTATGTCCTTGTAATATAGTCTCATTATTTGTTGATTTGGTTAATCACAAAGTGACATCAACTGGGGAGATAGCCATTAGGTCTTGTAGTCTATTCGAAACAGAGTATCATACTGATAAGTCAAGTAGTGAACCTATTCAGCCTTTATCCCACCTAGTAGGACCATCATGTTAAACCCTTTTGAGCCTTACAATAAGCCATTTTCTTTTATAAAACCATTTACTCTTTACCCAACTCCAGACAAGGAGTATAGCCAAAATCTTTATCAGCCATACCCATATGTTTATGAGAATACGAGGGGCACAAAGTGGAAGAAATAGCACAAAAGGAAGATTACAAGGAAATACCAGAGAGATACAATGAAGACCATCATTCTGTTATAAGTGAAAGAAGCTAGTGGAAAACAAGCATATCCAGTACTAATCAAGGATATACCACTGAGCTAAAGAAAAATAATAATAATAAAAAAAAAAAAGAAGAAGAAGAAGAAGAAGTTGAACATAATGGATGGAAAAGCTAAGAGAAAGGAAGAATTTTCTCTGCAATACAGAATTTGAAGAAATCTTCCAAATAATGAAGCAAAACCCTTAATGTTTTTCAGAAACAACATTTGAATCCTTTTTACCTTTCCTTCATAAACCAATACCCAAGCCAAGTTACAACCCATGACTTATCACTACAGTATGGTAGGAAGTCTAGAATAGGTGATAGGATGCTAAAGTGAAATACCCGACGCTTCATATGTGATTGACATTCTTTCCATGAGACTACTTTCATCCAAAAGTCTGTTTTTCAAGGTAGTATATATGTGGGATGTTCGTATTAATTATTCTTTTCCCCACATACATGAGGTAAAATAGTAGACCATCTTTTGAGAGATTTTTTTTTTTTGAGAGTATGACCGGTGAGGATTGAAAGTTGAGATTATCTACCTATAGTAAACTAGGGATTTCGTTTCTTGGATAGGAGAGTATAGGAGATTGACTAAGTACACACAGAAGCCTTGATTGAGAATTTTGTCAATTTTTACTATCTCCCATCATAATTTATGAGTCTTTGCAGCAATGTAGTTAGCAATGGAGACTGTCTATTGGAGTAAGCACTAAGTGGGTAAGGAATTTTTCTCTCTGAAAAATACTATCATTCTTGAACATGCTATTGATTGATTTTGTGGGTATATCACCTAAAAACCCTCACGAGACTATAACTCGTCCTTTTTGGGGAACTTAAAGGTTTAAAGCCTTATTGCATATGGTAAATGCAATCGCGATACCTGAGAAAGTGAGTTAGGATTTTATTTTTGTTATTAGGATGTGATTTTGATCACTTATCTATTTTTTATCATATTTGCTAAGAGACTAGCAAAAGGCTAGTTGGGAGTTGTGATAAGTGCTCAAAAAGTGCTATTTAACCCTCGATTATGCCTCTTGTTTAGCCATCTTAGTGGACTAATAGTGTTTGTAAGTTATGTTTTATGATTCTACAGGTCAAAAAGAGAGTTTTGTGGAATATTAGAGAAAAAGGGGTAAAACAGAGCAATTCGGAGCATTAAGGATCACATGGGAAGCCCGTGGATAATTATGGAGAAGGCCAAGGAATTGGAGCTATTAAAGATGTGACTTGGACCTATTTTAAAGCCTATTTGGAAGCCCAAGGCCAAAGGATTCGTTACTTGGACCAAAGCCCGCAAAAGAGGATAGAAGGATAGAGCAGAAGAGACAAGATAGGCTTACGCGTCTGGGACGCATGGATCGAGGAAGCATTGATCGTGTCTGAGACACATGAATAGTGTGTCCAGACGCATGGATCGACACTGTAGCCAATTCCTTCTCAGTTTTGGAGACGAAGTTGGACTCTGAAAGAAGTCTATTTGTATTAGGAAACAAATGACGGTTTGGAATGCTTCTAGAGCTCATTGTAACCTCTATAAATAGAGGACCTAAGTGCCTCATATAATTTGCCAATTCACTTATATTCTTGTCTCCAGAACTTGAGGCAAAGAGAATAATAATAAAAGATCGGTTTTAACTAGCTGAGTCTTAATAAATTAGTCTTTCTACTCTTATATTCTTCGACTCTTCTTCTTCTCGTTCTTTGTGTTCTTCCTTCTTTATGGAAGGCTAATCTTCTCCTTCAAGGGAGGAGATGAAGCCGATGCTTAAGGTTTAATGATTCTTCTAGTTCATGGTGTTCTTCAATCAGGTTAGTTTTTTATGTTTTTAGTTATTAGTTCCATTGCCCATACCAGGGGATGGAAGTATAGAATAGGGTTTATGTTTTGCAATATTAATATCATGTTAGTGTTCTTTACTTTTCTTCTAGTAGTATAGTTCTTTAGAGTTAGAGAAGTATTCTTTGTGTTGCCTTAAAAGGGAAGTATTCTTTGTGTTTGCCTTAGAAGGGAAATATTATTTGTGTTTGCCTTAAGTGGTGATTCATTGAATGGCCACCCTATTAAGAAGTACTCCTTGATGTTGCTCTCGGTAATACATTGAATGGCTGCCCGAGCTTACATAAAAGGAAAGAAGATATTAATAGCATAAACATAAGAACAACCTTAAGTAGAGTTAATTGTTAACGATGTTTTGTCCAAGAGGGCATCGACACTCGCTCGATTGCCTAATTGTAGTCTACTTGTAAGAACAACCATGAAGCAGAAGGCCATAGATTAAAAGTATTGGTGGATTCTAATCTCTTGAATTCCCTCTCTTATAAATTCTCAATAGTTTAGTTAATTTAGTTTAGTTTAGCATTAGAATCTAAAATATCTACAATCATAGTTTTTAATTCCTTAAACCCCCTTTCCAGTCCTGTCCTTCACATAACATACACTTAAAAGTGGAACGATATCCTACTCATCCTTTACTTATTAAGGGATAATTAGGGTTTGATACGCTTCTGTTTTGTTCAACGACCATACACCATCTACATACACAAAACAGAGGCTGGTCAATGGGCACTAGTCTTTCTAGTCAGCAACATGATTGCATAACGTTTGAGCATCAGTATCGCATTGATATATATAATAGTGTAATAGATTTTCAGTTAATGGAGTTGAAAAGTAGATTCACCGAGGAAACATTAGAGCTTTTTACTCTTAGCTTTGCTTTGACCCCCTAAAGATGCTTTCAAATCATTTAGGATTGATGATATTTGCAGTCTTGCTGAGAGGTTTAACTTTCAAGATTTCAGTGATCAAGAGTTACTTATATTGAGAATTCAGTTGCAACATTATGAGATTGATGTTTGTCATAATTCAGTTTACTATAATGTCCACGATGTCTGAGCTGTGTAGAAGATTAGTTGAAACTGGAAAGTCGAAGTCCTACCACTTGATTGATAGATTGGTTCGTCTTGTACCTACTCTTCCCATACATACAACAACTACAAAAAGGGCGTTCTCAGCCATGAAACTTATCAAAACACAGCTTCAAAACAAGATGGAGGATGAGTTTCTTGCAGATTCAATGGTCATCTACATTGAAAGAGATTTTGCTAATGATATTGATATAGATTTGGTAATAGATGATTTTGACCCCCGCAAGACCCGTAAAATACCGTTTAAGTAGTTTTGCTTTTTAAATAGATTTATAGTCGAACTTGACCAGATATTTTGATGAATTAGTAAATATATTTGGCTACTTGTGAATTATGGTGTTTAAGTTGTTTTTTTTCGGAATGTGTCTATTATTTTTTTTTGTTTAAGACTCTGGCTATTGTTGTTTAGCCTGGAGAGAGTTGAAATGCTGGGTCTGCTCCTTCTTTTGATAATGAGTAATGTGAAGAATTCTGATTGTTGCTTTTAAAATCACTTTGGTCATGTGTTTTGGGTGTTTGCTGTTTTCATTGTTTTGGTGGTGGCGCGAAAAGGAAAACGGGTGTTGAATTCACAAGTCTTTATATATATATATATATACATACCCTCATCAATTGAGAAAGAGTTTTGAGAGTGTCCACGTGTCATGACTAATTAAGAAAAAAATAGGAGAAAAAAATAAGTTAAGAGACCCACGAAGTTATAACACTGCGAAAAGAGACCTAAAGAAAACTATAAAACCTCTTTTTCCCACCGAAACTCTTTCTTCTCCTCACTCATTCAAGGCAGTTCATATCTTTATCCTTAGATATATATTATAGTTATACCCTCACCAATCTATTTTTTGGGGCACTCGCAGAGACTCCAGTTTTTTCTAAATTTTATTACTAATTACGAAAAAGTAAGATATAAATAAGGAGACAATCCCATCTAGAATTTCATAGAGTCTCTAACTTTTCCTAAACACTATAGCTAATTACGAAAAAAACAAGCACATCTAGAGTTTTACAGAGTCTCCAACTTTTTCTAAACAATATAGCTAATTGCCTAATTACGAAAAAAATATGAGACAAAAAACTAAATTGCTAAAAATAATAGTTTCCACCGAAAACAATTTTCCTAATAAAACCCTTTCGATTTGATGTGACATCCACTGTGGGATTTAGACATTTATTCAAACTTAAGGATTCCAAAAATCACAATTCCGACAACAATAATTATGACATATTCAAATTAAATTTATGAATTTATAATTTTGTAAACACTATAATGTAATTTCCAATTTTATAAAACACACACACACACACATATACCAAACCAAAACAAATTACATGTGAAAAATTAAATTATACAAAAAATAACATCACAAAATATATAATAGAAAATAAAATAAAGTAAAATAAAATAACGGCAAACCAATAATGACAAATATTTTAAAATATATATAATACTGTATGAAACTAACGTCAAAGAACAATTAATGGGGAATTGAAAATTGGATGCAAATGTATTGTACTAACCTCAAATAATATTTAACGGGAAATTGAAAACTGGATGCAAATGCAAGCATTAAACTAATCTTAAAAAGTAATTAATAAAAATATGAATACAATTGTATTAAACTAACCTCAAAAGAATAATTAGCGGGAAATCAAAACTTGGATGCAAATACATTATACTAATATAAAAAAATAATTGTCAGGAAATCGGAAACTGGATGCAAATTCATTGAACTAACCTCACACAATAATTAACGGGAAATCAGAATCTAGATGCAAATGCAACCTTATCTAATAATAAATGAGAAATCAGAAACCGGATTCAAATGCATTAAACTAATCTCAGAGAGTAATTAACGGGAAATCGGAAACTGGATGCAAATGTATTGAACTGACCTCATAGAACAATTAACAAGAAATTGGAAATTGAATTAGATGCAAATATATTGAACTAATCGCAAAGAATAATTAACGAGAAATCAGAAACTGGATGTAACTGCATTGAACTAACCTCAAAAAATAAATAACGGAAATTGGAAAATGCAACTGCATTGAACTAACCTCAAAATATAGTTGGATTATATGTTATGGGAATGTCTCGATAAATATAGTTTTGCATTTAAAATGATATTTATCTTATCTCTTTCCGTATGGTTGGGAATTCCTTGCTGTTTAAGTAGCTTCAATATGAACTTCGTCTGATTAGGCAATCTCACAAAACTTCAATCAAACTTTTATTATTAAATAGCAAAATAAAGTTGAAGGGTTTTATCAAAGGTGAGTTCTTTTTTTTTAATCGAGCTAGAGTGAGATTTTCACGTTATAAGAAATTTGGATGAGTGATTAATATAATATTAATATATAATAGTTCTGCATAGTTGTAAATATTTTTTAGAATAATTAATATAACAACACCCGTTCGTAGATAATTTTTGAAGATTCCATATGTAGTGAGTCATGCATAATTTAAAGAATAATTAACGGGAAATCGGGAACTGGATAATCTTTGATGATCCCATATAATAAATCAAGCATAATTTATTTTTATGACATATTTGCAAGGACACTACAGATGGATTAGTAGAAGTTGGTATTATACATCACATTGGATAATTAAAAAGAAATCGAAAACTGGATTCAAATACATAACTGAGCTCAAAACGTAATTAACGGGAAATCGAAAACTTAATGCAAATGCAATAAACTAAACTCAAAAAGTAATTAACTAGAAATCGAAAACTGGATGCAACTGCAATAAACTAACATCAGAGAATAACTAACAGGAAATTAGAAATTTGATGCAAATCCTTGAAAAATATTTAACAAGAAATCAGAAACGGTATGCAAATGCATCAAACAAATCTCAAATAATAATTAACGGGAAATCGGAAACTAGATACAAATGCATTAAACTAACCTCATAAAATAATTAATAGAAAATAAAAAATCAAATGCAATTGCATTAAACTAACATCATAGAATAATTTGTGGGAAATTGGAAATTAAATGCAAATGCATGGAAATAACCTCAAAGAATAGTTAACGGGAAATCAGAAACCATATGTAATTGCATCGAACTAACCTCAAAGCATAAATAATCAGAAATTAGATGCAGATGTATTGAACTAACCTTAAAAAGTTATTAATGGAAAATCGAAAACTAGATGCAAATGCAATAAATTAATCTCAAAGACTAATTAATGAAACATCAAAAAATGGATGAAACTGCATGCACTGAACTAACCTAAGTGAATAATTAACGAGAAATTATAAGTTTGATGTAATTGCATTAAACTAACATCAAAAAATAATTAACGGGAAATTGAAAACTTGATGCAAATGCATTGAATTAACCTCAAAGAACAATTAACAGATAATCGAAAATTGGATGCAACTGCATTGAACTAACCTTAAAGAATAATTACGAAAAATCAGAAATTGGATGCAACTGCATTAAACTAAAATCAGAGATTAACTAACGAGAAATTATAAAGTTGATGCAATTCCACTGAACTAACTTCAAATAATAATTAACGAGAAATTGGAAAATGGATGTAACTACATTGAACTAACCTCAAAGAATAATTAATGGAAAATCAGAAACTTGATGCAAATGCATTGAACTAATAACCCTGAAACATATTTGTATTATATGTAGGGGGAATAAAATATCTCGATAAATATAGTTTTGCATTTTAAGTAGCGTTTATCATAATTCTTTTATTATGATTAGGAATGTCTTGTTATTCAAGTAGCTTCAATATTATCTTTGCCATATTGGGCATTCTCACAAAACTTCAATCAAACTTCTATTATTAAACCTAACAACAAAAAGAAGTCAATAAATTTTATTAAAGGTTTGGTGCTTCATTTTTATAGAGAGTGGTGCAAGAAATTTGAATGAGTGATTAATATAATTTTCATATCTCATAGCGCTGTATAGTTGATAATATTTTTTAGAATAATTTAATATAACGACACCCGTTCGTAGGACGGGTTCGAAAGCTAGTATGGGAGAATGGCAGTGACTTGTCTATGATATACTATCGATCGAAAAATCTTTCAGGAAAAGGAAGATAAATGCTATTGTAAGATATTGCTTGTTACTTAATTAGTAGTAGTTTAGTATTAATTATGTTACAAAAAGAAAAATTGAAAAAAAAAAAAAAATCTATTTGATTAAGAATTTATGTTGTCTCGAGAGTTTATTTACTTATTATATATGTGTAACTTATACTCATCTTATTAATTTCAATCGTGGTGTAATAATTGTAGTTGCGTACAAGACACTTTATGTTACTTCTTAAGAGTTCAAAAGTTTAATGGGTGTTAGTCTGAAAATATAATAATCATGAATAGTGTCTTGGGTTATTCAAAGTTAAGAAATGTAAAAAACCAGGGAGGTTAGTATTTCTAGAATTTGACTTATTGATTTTTATTTCCATTTTTTTTTGTTTATTATATTGATAATAAGTTAAACCTGCAGACTTTCTCGCTGAAATTAAATGAGATATATGTGTGTTTGCCAGTATCGTTGAGAGGATATACTAAACTATATAAAGACTTAATTAAAGGTCTTGTGTAGCATTTTCAGACACTTGGATTGCATTGTAAATTTTGCGCCTCAACCAGTCTTTCTATTGTGGAAATTACTGTAAATAAGAAGCCTTTGAATTTGCTCCTTTACATGCCATAGAGTAAGCTTGCAAGTAATTAAATGACTCTAATTAGAGAAATAATAAGATTTGCCTATAAGATGATAATATATTTTGCAACAAGTGTACATGCATTTAAAGTATGTTTTTTTTCGAAAATGTGGCCAATAGATTTGTTACGTTTTATTGCAATTGTATTGGAGTATACAAGATATATAATTAGCATACGTCAATACAACTATAAAATATAGATTAAATTAAATAAGATTGGCTCAAAAATAAAATTGGTAATGGTACAATAATGTTCTATAATGACGTGGAAAAGTATATTTTTGCGATGATATGAGTTGCAAATATCTTTTATTGCGAAACCTATGTACCTTATAAGCGACATGAATAGAATATTCACTTATGGTGTTTTTAAAATTTTTTGCGATAGTTCAAAACGATGTTAAAGAGCATCTTTCTGTTGTACTGTGTTTCGAAAGTTGTGATTTGAAAGTTTGCTTTAATTTTTATAGCCTATGGTGATACAAAAGTGTGAGTTAAAGGGGCCCACTAGTAGAAAAAAGGGTTTTTGTGACTGTTTTGAAATGTTTTTTTATGACTGTTGGATCTAGAACTGTCACAAATCCTTTTAGTTAGGAAAGGTCCATGTGTATTGAAGATTATTTGTGACTATTCTCCCAAAACAGTGAACTCCAAAAAAAAAATAACTACTTTAGATATAGAAACGCAGCCCACGTTCAGACTCCCGCTTCCTTCGAACACTCTTACCCTTGCCCTAACCTTCTCCCCATTCTTCTCTTTCTCCTCCATTTCGCTTTAAATTATTTATCTCTCTCATCCCCATTTCACACAATCCTTTATCTCGCTATTTGGATGCACCAACAGTTTTACCATTTAAGAAAAACTAATTAAAAGCCCCCGACACAGATTCTAGCTTGAGAGCTCTAGCTGCTCAAGCTGAAGGGTTTGGCCGGTTAGCTATCGGTGGTCATCATGGTCCTCTTTATCATGTCACTACTCTTGTAGGTCCTCACTTTCAATTCCCTGTTTTGATCAAAATTTTGGTTTAATTTATTAATATTATTTTGATTTTTTTGTTGGGTAAAAGATGAGCCTGGGTCGCTTCGTCAAGGGTGCCGCCAGAAAGAACCACTATGGATTGGCTTTGAAGTTTCTGGCACCATTCATTTTCTTCTTACTTGACTGTCTCATCCTTTAGGACGATTGATGGTCATGGCCAGCGGATAAAATTTATTGGAAAGGGTCTAAGGTTGAAGGAATGTGAACACGTTATAATATGCAATTTGGAGTTTGAGGGTGGTAGAGGGCCTGATGTTGATGGTATTCAAATTAAACACAAGTCAAGGAACATATGGATTGACAGATGCAGCTTGCGTGATTATGAAGATGGATCAATTGATATTACTAAAGAAAGCACATATATTACCATTTCTAGGTAAGGGAGGTTATCTGTTTGCTATTAGTTAAGATTTTTGTATGGGATTGACATAGTTTGATAGTCAGTTTTCTTTGCTTGAGGCTTCAGATGTCACTTCTCAGGACACAAGACGATGCTTATAGGAACAGACCACACTCACATTGGTGACATATGCATCAGGGTGACCATTCACCATTGCTTTTTTTGATGGTACACGACAGTGTGTGACACCCTCGTGTAAGATATGGGAAGGTTCATTTGTACAACAATTACACTAGGGATTGGGGCATATCGTCGTCGGCTTTGCCATACAAGAGAAGTTCTCCAACTTGGCTCAAAATCTCATCTTAAGATGTAAGCAGCAACAAACATAAACAACCACTCAAATCTAATTTAATATTTATTAACCATTTCATCACTACTGAGATTCACTCTCCTCTTCATTATGTTTTTAGGTTGAGGAGAACATCCGCAAGTTTGTTCGGAATTGAAAGGTTTACCTCCATCTCAAATTGATGTGATTCTTTGTGATTATCACGGTATCGCTCAGGTTAAATGTATCACTGGTAGCAAGATCTTGCGTATTTTCCAGGCCCACGGTATTTGTATGAACAGAAATCCTCACCTCTCAGATCCTAAATCCCGGTTCTCTCTCTCTCTCTCTCTCTGTTTTCTCTTTTTCCCCCCTCCTCTTTTCACTTTACACTGTTCCTTTTTATATCACCACCCCTCCCTTTTCAACCTTTGATCTCCCACCTATCCTTCGGTCCACCCTTGCACACCTGTCCTCTTAGGGTTCCGCGACCCCGCTTCGGTACCCCCCATTCCTTCCCCTTTAAGTTGCCTCTTCTTTGACTCTGACTGCACTTTTCTCACCTGCCTCTATACGACCTGTCCCCTTTCAGGGTGCCACGGTCACGATATGGTGCTTCGCGCCTCTACTTTCTTACTCTACTTCGGGCCAGCTGACATGCCACCTCGGTGGTCATAAAATAAGTTGATATAGATGCCCCCTCTGGGGTCGCGGATATACACAGATTCGCGGGCCGAGACTCAACAGCTGGTAGCCTACCGAGTTGTCTTGTCACCAATCCACCATTCAAACCCTTCAGACAACCACATTACCTCCTGCCTAGACCTCCAGGCCCTTGCCACGCGTCCCTAGGCACTTGCCCTGCGGCGCACGCCCAACTAGCCCTGTCTATTTGATTCTTACGATGCCACACGTTTCTCCCTAAATGGTCCCTTTTGCCACGTGCGTGCTCCCTTTTACCGCTTTGCCCTTGACTTATCAAATCCCGCCCAAACGCCCTCATTATGCACTCCTCCATCTTCACAACTTTTCATTTTTCTTTTCACATCCTACCTTCATTTTCTATCACACCCTTTTCCTTTCGTTTCCTTCCTTCCGTGCACCTTGCTTCTATCTTGCTCCCACCGGTGAAGCTACCCTTGCATCCTGCCTCCGCTCCACTTGGCGATTACTCTCCTTATCCAGGTTTGCGTCTACACCCCTTAGTCTCCTTTTTAGTGTAAGTTCGCTGGTCAAGTTTACATTTCTTTATTTTTTCTTTATTTTTTTTTTTTTTTTTGTTTTTCTATTTTTATCGATCTTTTTTCTTTTGTCTTTCATTCATTCTCCCCTTCGTTAGGTACCCATCATCACTCTTATCCCCCTTCTTCTCTATCCATTCCATTTTAGTACCATGTCTGGCTCCGATTCTGGTGGCTCCTCTGCTTCCAGATATGTGTCTTCGACCTCTCGATCAGCCGGCTCTTCCGCCGAATCTAGATCTCCTGGCCCCTCCGCAAACCAACCATGGTCCTTTTCCAATGAGTCAACCTATGCGGCCGTTGCCCCGTCGACCTCCGATAGGTCCTCCACGCTACCTCGCCCTCCATCTCACTATCGTAGACCAAATCTGGCCACTGTGCAGGCTACATACGACATCCCTGAGGACGTGGTCTTAGAATATGTGCCCGGGGTCACTCATTTTCCCCATCTAGTACCACCGCGGCCTGGGTTCTTGGTAGCAACCGTGGGGCAAATAGCGGCTGGTCTTCGCTTCCCTTTGTCTTTGTTAGATGTTGAAGTCTGCAACCACTTTAACATTCCACCGTGTCAGGGCATTGGTCACTTTTGGCGAATAATGTACGCTGCCAACCATTACAATACCACGAATACCCCACAAATTAGTCTGCAGGACATTACTTCCCATTATTTTATCAAGAAAAGCACCAAGTTTGGGAGTGTGGGGTATCAATCTTTCTACGTGCGTCCGCGGAAGAAGTCGTTTGTTATCCGCATCACCACCTCCGACAAGGTTTGGCATCACTATCCCTTATATGTGTATGGGAACTTCCTTTCCGCTGATCTTCCCCCTGAACTGTCCCTGAGGCACTCCCATTTTCTCCGCGGTGTGAGTGGAGTAGGTTGCTTTGTTTGTTTTATTTGTGGTCCTCACCTTGACATGTCTTTTCCTCTGCTTTTTAGGTTAGAATCCGGATTCTCACTCCCATATATACTCTGATGTTTTCTCTGAGATTTTCAACAGACTCCGTAGCCTTAGGGGACAACCAGTGTGACGTCCTAGGCATTGACCCCGACAAAGGGAGTCCACTCCTCCGGGACCCTTCCCTAAAGAACATTGGCCAATATCGCGACCCTCTATACCTTCTACCCCCGCCCAAAGAGAGGAAACCCAAACCATCTCCCCCCAAAAGACGGAGAGTAAAGGCCCCAGTCCATCGGTCATTCAGTTATACCATGAAGATCTCCCATAGCCAAGGTCTCGCCCGGAAGGCGCCTCTCAGACTTGTAAACCCTCAGTTGGCTCTTCCTCAATCCCCCTTGCTACAGTCCCCAGGTCTTATTCTTCCATAGCTGATTGGGAAGACGATTTTGCCCCCCTGCAGGACCTCCCGGCAATATGGATGTTACCAAGCTCAAGCTTTGGGAAAGTGACTTTGATGGTGAGGCGCCTAACAACACAACGGCTAAGGGCCCTCCTACCAAGAAGGCCAAGACCACCGCCCCTAGTGCCCACGCTCCTACCTCCCGACCAGCATCACTGCAGCCATCCTCCTGCCGTACTGGCAAAGAGGTGGTTCCCATTGGTCCCCTGCCCGCAGGGTCTGTAGAAATTTGGCATCCTCAGTTCAAGGCCAGAGACCGTGACGTCACCACTCGCGACTCAGCACTGGATAACCCTGCAGTGGCCGCGTCCCTCTTCTTCAGTTCCCATCTCCTTAGGGATCAAGTTTATGGGGATTTTGGTTCCTTCGCCTCCCACCGGGATACGATCTACACTGGCTGGGAAAGGGTATGCTCCCCATCCTTTTCCTTTCCTTCTTTGCTGCTTACTTTTTTCTAACTTTGCCTTTGTCTTCAGCTGAGCTTGGACGTGGGTTACGTGATTCGCGGTCTAACCAACACCCTGGACGCATTTGAGTCGGTGAAGGCTGAGATCCACGGGCCGGCGTGGTGGAAAGCAAAATATGCTCAAATGGAGAAGGAAAAGGATAGGGCTGTTGATAAGCACCCAAAACTATAATATTAAACCCCGAGAGACATAGCATTTTGGTCGATTATGTGTTTAATAATCATGTAATAATTATATTTTCGTACTTTTGCAGGTTTCCGCAATTAAAATAAATATAGTGATAAAACATGCATCGAAGTACGGGAATACAGGAATATTTGAAGTTTCCCGCTTAACCCCCGTGAAGCCCAACAAAGCCTGACTAGAGTTGAAGTTTCCAAAAGAACAAAACCAGTGCAGAACGGGTCCACATATAAAGAAGCAGCAAACTTCCGAAGCTCAAATCGGATAAATCTAGATGCCGACATTGGCTAGTGAAGCTGCCATAGCGACCCGGGCGACGAACTCTGCGCAAGGACAAAAAGTCATAAAAATGCCAAAATCGGCGCCGCCACTGGACACACTAAGTGGACCCACTCTGCGGGCCCAAAGGCATGACGAGTCAGCATAGGCAGGTGGCAAGTGATGGTCACAAATTTGTGCCACCTCGCAATGGGAAGGACACGTACCAATTCAATGTTTGAATTGAATTGAGCTAAAAGACAAAACCAAAACATAAAAGGACAAAACAAATTATAATAAGACAAAACTTTATAAATACGAAGTTTTGATCTTAACAATTTGAAAGAAACAAAACCTTTAAATGTTGGGACTTCACGTGAAGGGTCCCCAGCCTATATATATGTGAGGGGGGTCTTCATTATTCGGCCTTCAGCATATTCATGCTTTAGCTTCCGCCTAGTTAGTTTATTTCTTCAATTTCTTATATTACGTCATTTCCATTCCAAAGGCTTAAATCTTTTTAAGTTATTTTACCCTTAATAACAGTCATTTCTTTTCTAGTTTAATTCATGTCCTGCATTTATTTACTTAATGTATACAACAAGTTTTATTATTCCTTCTATGACCATGAGCTAATCCCCCCCTCAGGGGGAGGGTTATGCTGCTCGTGTTAAAATCCGGATTGACTCTTTAATATTCTAGAGTCACTACTTAGGAATTAGGCTTAGATTTGATATCCGGTCCCAAAATGACTGAGAATGTACAAAGTTGGACTTTGATGATGCTCGGACACGGTCTCGTCTTGCGACCTAAAATGTCTCCATGCCAGCGACTCTTTAGTGTCGAGCAACTCTCCAATTAAATCCGGTGATGTGAAATCGAGCCAGGAGCTGAAATAATATACCAGAGATGAGATATTATTGAAACTCCTTATGCTAGTGAAATGTGACCTAGAGATGTGGGCATGCACTAGGGATCAATACTCGACGTCGTCTCCGAAAACAAGACGAATTAGAGATGTAGTGATGTGGTAATATAAACTGTTGAAAAACGATTCTCGCATAAGTATGACTAACTCTTTCCCTGTTTCTCTATTTTTGTTTACCTACATATAATCGCCGTAGTAATTTACATTATTTGCATTACCGTTAATTTAATTAAAACCAACTAAAAAGAAACCTAAAAATCCTACTCACCAAAAGTTGTAATTCCAGTTGTGAACCTATCCGAGCCCTAAGGTTTAGACGATCCCTTACTCGACTTATCCTACCAAACCCACGTGAGTAAGGTAACTTGACTAAAACGTACGACTATACGGACGTTGGACTTTGGACTTTGGACTTGGGTCTTTGGACTTCGGACTTTGGACTGTGGACCTCGGACTTAAGAAAATAAGTAACTGAAAATCAATAAACGTATAAAGAGCGTGTTTATCAAATGGCGCCGCTGCACGCCGAAGGACTCTGGACTTAACGTAATAACTGGAATACATCCATAAAAAGCCCCTCACCTACCTCCTCATCTTTTTAATTTTCATTTCTGTTACAATACTAACGAGTTACGTAACAGTTTGCCTTAACTTTTTCTACTAACAAATATCTGTGAACCAAGTTTTGTTTATTTTCATTAGCACAGTCTAAGTACTCTGTAGGAATTTGAAGTACTGAACAGACAAAAGAGTCTCGGACGAGACTAAATTAGTAGCACGCGAGACTAACCTGGAGTATCAACACTCCGGTTTTGGTAGTCCACTTTCCTTTCCTTTTCGACTCTTTTGGGCTCTCTGGTCCTGTTTTTCTAGTAAGTGTGAGCTCGGGAGTTAGTCGATCGCTATACGAGGAATTGCGGGACGTCAGGTTTCAAACTCTTAAACTTCTCAAACTTTGTCGAGGATATTATTTGCTATAACCTGTTTTACCTCGTATATTTGTATGTTGGTGATAAAACATAAAAAGATAGTTTACCTACGAAATGAACGATAAAACTCAAAACGTAATTAAACTAAAACTATTTTATGTGCCTAATTTATCAAAGATTTCTACTCTCAATCCTATGAGATATAGTTGAGTAGAGTGATTCGTTCCACTCCTAGTCCTTCCGCATGCTGTGTTCTCTATGTATAAATAATCGGTCTTAAAGTCTAATGAGAGATTTACGAAATGGCAACTAGACTATGATACAACTACCCACAAGATGCAACTAGTCGACTATTAGAACAACTATGGGAATGCTACGTCGATTCTATGATAAGGAGTTAGAGGGGGATTGATTCCACCTTAACTCGACTTAATCCTACTAACGACAAATCGTCGTAATCCGAATTGAACTGCTTCACAGAACAATCTGGTTACTCCTAATCCCTAATTACACATAGCATTTCTACCAATTCATAACTAGCATGTGAACAATTACACCCATTCTCATGGTGAACTAATCGTTTCTAGAGTGGAAAGGAAATTACGACGACTCTACGATAATCGGAATCAAGCTTTCATCAAGACTTCTCAACCCCCTCTAATGGGGGTTTAGCCGAGAATCATCACGCTATCATTCCCAATGGAATTCAAACAAGACATGATATAAAGATTTGAACTTTACTTGTTTAAACTCAATTCCAAACTACTCATGCAATAATTGAATTAAACTAATAATGACAAATAATTGAATCTAAGAATTGAACTAAATAAGTAAATGGAAATGAAACTAGATTATGGAGAACTAATTAATTTATTTATCTAATGAATAGCAATAACAATAGTTTAATACTGAATTTATGGCAAGAATACAAACTAATTAATTAATCTAAAATTAGATCTAAAATAAGATATGAAAAACTAAATAATTAACTAATTGAAATTCTAAAACTAATTAATAGAGGCTAACTAATCTAGGTCTAACTATCTACCATTAACAAAGAGTCAAGCTCTTGTTTTTATACTTTCAGATCCAAAAATCGTGCATGGGCTTGGAGCCATGTTTTGGGCCAGAGAATCAAGCCCAAAACCAAATTCTTTCAGTCTAAAAAGGCCTCTTCAGCTGCAGTTGGCTTCAACAGACTTTTCGTCCACTTCTACTCATCTGATTGGGTCAAGGCTTAGACCATTGGAAAGCTCTTTCCGAGCCGGTCGTTTTGACATAAGGTAGGCCCAATTCCGAGGTCTGAGTCCAAAGATACGGCCTTCGGAAGTTCTGCTGACTTTGTGTGCTGTTTCTGCCCGCGTCGACTTTTCAGCTTTTGACCGGGCTTTAGAAAGGCTTTGTTTTCTTGAATCTTGGCCTTTAATCATGGAACTCCTTAGTAACCGACCTTTGCTCCTTTATCTCGCTAAAGTGGCACATTTTTGCACATAATGGACTGTGAAACCTGAAATGCATAAAAACACGTAATCAGTATTAACTTTTAATTATTACTCACATAATTGGTCTAAAAGTATGACTGTTACAGGGTTAAAACTACAGTTTTGGGCTCTTATCAAACCACCCCCAAACAGCATTTTGCTTGTCCTCAAGCAAAGATGAGAAATTAGAATAAGTGACCAAAAATGAAGTTCTATCTACTCGTTTATTTGAGTCGCGATTGCATTGACCATATGCAACAAGGCCTTAAACCACTAGGAATTCCCTAGTGGACGAAGTTATAACCCTCGTGAGAGTTTTCCAAATGAAGGTACTCACAAACTTCATCTATACTACAAGGACTAAGAAATAAAACTATGGTTTCCTTATTCATGCTCTAAATTAACTATACCTCTCACTAGCAATGCATATAGAGTAATCAAGTCGAAACCTAAGCTAATATATGCATAATAATCAATCATCTACAATAAACATATATACAATGAGTAATACTATGAAATGCCTAGCGGGTTAAGTTTCTGAAACTTCGGAATAAGCGTCCTTAAATAGGTTCTCACAATAATAGTCAAGATACAACACTCTGATTTTTCCACTCAAGTTTATTTACTCCGATTGTCGCAGATGGACACACTTTACCTTACAATCTCAATGACAACAAGGAAGTCGGAGTCGATCAAACACATCTGCCACTTACTATCACACTAACCTATTCCTAATTGAGTTAGATGTCTTTATTAGGTGTTGCGGGGATTAGGAGATGGTTTAAGAAGGAAGGAAATGGATATTCAAAAAGGACAAGTCTGAGATAATAGAGTCTTCATATTATGTAACTAGAGAAAACCTTGTTATTTACTTTTGCTTCTACACTTTGTTTCCATCCTTAGCCATATATATTTTTTTCTTTGGCTTTTGACTCCTTTTATTCTATTTTTTTGGAGTTTTTATTTTATTTCTATTTTTATTTTTCTTTTCTTTGGATGAAAACTTCTTTTCTTTATTTTCTGAAGCAATTAACTAACTTTTGTTTACACAGGTTTTTCTCTTCTTCTTTCTTCCTCATTCTATTCTCAGACTTATCTAAATTGGGTAGGTTGAATTTTTTTATTTTGTTTTGTTTTGTAACAGGTAAAGGATTTGTGGTTTATGAAAGGCTAAAGAAAGGCTCGAGAGGGGCTTACTAGCGGAAAATAATTCATAGGTTTGAATTTACGGCTATATCGATCCAAAGAAGGCCTAAATTCTTGCTTAGGATATGGCATAGTGATCAAGCAAATGGGCGTGTGATTTCTCTATCCGGTTTTACTTCTTCCTTATGTCATTTCTCAAATGTTTTAATTCATATAAGGCTTTAGGCGATATTCTCCACAGGATTTGTAGAATAAGTACTCTAGCCTAGATTTGAAAACTTACTTGCTAACAATCATGGATACTCATGTAATATATTTATAGATAGATGCAAATATTATTACCTACATATTAACCTAAGTTTCTAAAAATTATTCTAATGCAAACGCTACGTGAGACTTCTAGATTATTAAGAGCATAGAGAAGGAAAACAATACCAATATTCCTAAGTGTATAGCATGAACTTATTTATTTATATTTTTGAATTTTTGAAATTTTAACTAGAAAACAAATGCATATTATATATATTTATATCCTAATAGATGCCTTAATTACACGTGTTTCTATGCCCCCCCCCCAAACAAGAAGTATGCTTTGTCCTCAAAGTATTTTAAATAAAGAGGGTAGGAAAAATACCATTGAAACACGTGAAATTCAGGAACATCTGCAAAACAAAGTTAGAACGTACTAATATAGGAAATAAAAACTGACTCAACTCTATAAGAGTTCCACCCATTATGGGGTTAACAAGAATCAAATTGCTTGGGACATAAGCAGACACTAACTAGAATTAAAACTGACCTTATCTCCCGCTTTATTCATTATCATCCTCCTCATCATCTTCTTCTATAAAGAAGTGAGGTTCCTTCGCGTCCTGCCATGCCATGATAATTTGCCAGGCTTTCCGCCATTTATCATCTATTATTGCTAACCTATTAAAGCCACTTGATCCGGACGGGTGTAGGGTGCAACCCGATGAGGTTGTATCCTCCACCCTTTGCCAAGTCATTGCACGGAAAGATCGAATAATACTATTGGTGGGTCGTACAGTGTCGACCGTAATCCAATCCGTGAAACGTGTACAAAAAACAGGAAAGAAACATAACATAATACGGGAAATTAGAACAGATGTAAGAAGATACTTATCCCTCATGCTATGGGCTCGTGCTAAACTAGACATCAAGGTTCGGGGAAGGTCATGGCACATACGTCCCGTGGCTAAAGCAAGGAAGATGCTGCAAGTGGCATCATTCACAGAAGAAAAACGCCATTCCCCTAAAATATTTAGCATGATCCAAAACATAACAGTTCCTATGTTCATGGACAGGCTACCAAAGGCGATGTTATATTCCCCTTGGTCCTCGATACGGAAAATGCCTGCCCCATAGGACTCATGCAAAAACTCATAAGTGTAGACATACATATTATCTACCCAATAGCACCATGGGTCTTGTATTTCAGCGGGCATAGCAAGTCCAAGAACAAATGCTAGCAAGAACCTGGTAATTTCCATTGGTTCATCATCAATGTTGATGGAGAACACTGGTCTCTCAAAGAAAATGTAGTTATCGTAAAAATAAGATGCTAGTGTTGGAGAATAAAGTGCATCAGGTCTTACCATAAGCGGTTCCGGCCCTCGTATGTGATAAACCTCATGAAACCAAGCACCATAAGTAGTGCTTTGGAACAAATCTTCGAAAGACTGTTCCGGTATCAATGTAGGAGATGTCATCTCAAAATTACGCTCTGGAATAGCTGCGAATGACCCGGGAACAACCCACAGAAAACTGGAATTTTTCTGGTCCACGAAAGTCGGGCGCGAGTGCGCTCCACTTGAAGCGAAGTCTCTCGATGAATTTGGAATTCTAGTGTTTGAGCGCGAGTTGCGCTCAACTTGGGTGCGAGTGTGCTCTGTACAAAATTTTGACAAATGTGTAGGGCGCGAGTGCGCTCCTCTGGGGCGCAGGTGCGCTCCGAGGTGCTGAAGATAAAAAAATGAGACGAAACGTGGGAAACGTGGGAGTGAAAGGTGAGTGATAGAAGTTAGGTGTAGTGTGGGTTGTGAGTGTAGAATGAATGAAGTTTATATAGGTTTTAAGTTGCTAAAACGGATCGGGAAGTTGCTAAAAAGTTTTTACGGCAGTTTCCGGAAATACTAAAATTTCCAAACCCGAAAACGGAAACAACTCATTTTCTTGATTCTAAAACAAACTTAGTATCTTTTAGGTTGAATTTAGGATATAATCTACCTATTTTATCGAGATTTCATCCTACCATGATATTTATTCATAGATATGCCTAATCGGCCATATTTTCACCCTAACTCCGCAATAACTTCTAAAACGAGAGTCATATAAAAATCATGCTGGAATAGATAACACCACCCCCAAACAATTTGGGAAGGTGGGATCAATATTAAACAACCACGCACAATGAAAATAACCTCATTATATTAAAATTTTCATTCGAAGTACATTTCACTACAAATTCAAATTACGGAATTAAAACTTACATTAAAATAACTAACAATAATAAAACTACAAATAAAAAACATCAAACTATACTATCCCTAACCACGCCGGTGCGGTAGCGGAGGCACACACGCTTCGAGGAGATGGCTCCCGAGCTCCGATGGGCCAGCACCATTAAATCTTTCGGCGACGCGGCCTTCGTGCCTCGATGGTGTGTCCTCGGAAGGAGAATCCCCGAGGTGGGGGAAGCGTGCAAACATATCGGCCGGCGCGGGCTTCTTCTAGCTCGATCCTCATCTGTTCCCACCACTCATCCTCTCGCTGGGTACGGATCTCGAAGTTATGGTGGATAGTAGCCTGTCGAGTCAGGAGGTCTTCGCAGATAGTGTTGAGTGAACGCATGCCACGATGAATCACAGCCATGCGTTCTGCATCTGACCAACACCTCTCCAAGGCATCAGCATCAAAACAAGTCAAGTCCTCCTCATCCTCCGAGGCATTCTCATTTCCACCATCCTCCTCATCCTCTTCCCTATCCTCAGGCAACCTCCAAACTCGTTGGACACAATCCTTATAGATCGAGGATTTGGTGCGGGGTGAGGTAAATCCTATCGAGACGGAGGCTGCTCAACTTCAAAGATGATCTTGGTTATCAACACGGGGAGAGGTGCTATAGACTTTCCTACTCCCCTAATCATGTTAAGCATAAACTCCAAGATACAAAACTTCGTATTCTGCTCTGGAGTATCCATAAAATGTGGAGGCGGTTCGGGCCGATGTCGTTGACCTTCTCCTTTCCTAGGGCGTTCCGACTAATCCATCGAAATGCGGCCGGCCCGGTTGGTTTGGTTCTAAGGGATGCTGGCGAACACAATGCGAAGCTTCGCATTGTAGTTCCCTTCGATAATCGCACATTCATCAACGGCTCTACCCCATTATATTGGGACTCTGTAGCGTGGCATCGGATGGATTCTAGGCGGAATGCCTAAAATCTCGACCAACAACCCAGTGATTACTTTTTTCCCTCTTACGCCACCATAACAAAATTCTACTCCCCTCCAACTCTCTCGTGTTGTAGAACCGTCGGACTAAGTCTTCGTGGTAAAAGGCTTCAGTCGAGTACCACAAGCTATTCCAATCTCTACTAATCATTTCGTCACCGTAAAACGGCGCGAAGTGGTCGCCAGTAAATGCTTGCTCCGGCAAAATTCGATGTTGTTGAGCCATTGGAGTGTTTGGAATGTAGTGGGGGTTTAAATGGGATGTGGGGTTGGAATTTAAGTCAACCGAATGAAACAAACAATGGTGGTGGCGGTGGTGGTGGCGGACGGACTTGAATTTTGTAATTTTCGGTGGTTTTTGGTGATGTAAGTTGGTGGATTGGTTTTAGAGAAGATTTGAACTTGATTTGAATGTGGGCGTGGGTTTAATTAGGTTTCTTTTTAATTTATTCTTTTTTAGGTTTTGAAGCTTTGGTGGTCGATAATGGCAGTTTGGAAGTGAAGAACGCGACTGTTGGTGCGAAGGTAAGGAGCGTAGGTACGCTGCCGGTGCGCGCGGGTTGGGCCCAAGCCCAATTCGAATTTTTCGATTTTTCGCGCAACTTCAAACTAATATTGCCGCTTCGTTACCAGTCCGATTTTTGCGAATGAGATATGGAAATGATCAGGAGAGAATTTCCAATCCAATGATCCATAAAACACTCTATTCCGACCGTGGATGACATATAAGATAGTGGAAAACGCCTCGAAGTGCATGTATGACATATGTTATGCGAACGAATGAACTATAAATTCATAGAATATGTCAACCCGAATCAAATTACAATTAAATGGCCTAAACAACTCTAATGGGACATAAAACATTCTAGGACGGAAATACGAACACCCCACCCCCAAACAAATTTTTTACAACAAAGTTTAGAAAATTTATTTTTTAAGTGGGTCTTTTAAAGTCCGATTCCCGAGACTTCCTAGATTACTATGTTTATTTTTTAATATATATATATTTTACTTTTATAAGGAAAAACAATAAGCAATAAAGACATAATTCACCCCATAGAGAAACATGACTAAAAAATCCGAGAAAACATGCAAAAGTGGAAAACGTGAATTATATTAAACGTGGACTTAGGATCCGGTACTTACAGCCACACACTCCATAGGGAGGGCCCAGTTACCTTAATGGTGCACTCACCAATATATGGAAATGAAAGGAAATGCACCAAACACAAAAGTTGAGTCGTTTATAGTCAGATACTCGAGACTTTATCTAAACATATGTATGAACATGCAGTTTATCATATATCAACAACCGAAATAGTTGGGGATCATTCCATAAATAAATATCACAGAAAACATATCCAAACACAATCAAGCACCAAGATTTCCTATGACGCAACCTAGTGAACTGAAAGCGAAGTCGGATAAACCTATAACGTAACCTAGCATTCACCTTCTTTTTCATTTTTGAACGAGAGGGTGTCCTAGTGAATAAGTGTGGAAAAGTGAATGGTTGTGGAGAATATGGTGGATATGGATAAGTTGTAGAGGGAAAGCATGTAGACAATGAGGATGTGGGTTTAGCACAAAACTCATTCATGGTGTAGGTAGGGACTGTCTCAAGTCTGAAAATGAAGGTGTCAAATGGTTTGTCCTTCTGAAGTATTTGCTTACTAGGTGGATTTAAAAAATTATGAAGCATAGGAGAAACAAAAGTATCGAGTGCAAACTCGAGATTCCTTTAAAAGGGTGGAAGGAGGGGAGTCGAGGTGGATGTTGTGCAAAGTAGTTCTTGATAGGGTGAATCATCACCTGCTCTAAGAAACTCATCGAATTCCTCATCTAGATTGGTCATATCCACATTACTATGATAGTCCTCTATATCTTTGAGAAAGTCATCTATCTCGTCCTCATCCGTAATATGTGTATCGACTAGTGTAGGGATGAAAATGTTAGAGTCTAAACTTCCAAAGGAAAGAAATTTGGGCATATAATTATTAGGGAACGTGTTGTTGAAATAATCTCGAGCGAAGCTCTCGATCATGCTAACCTTTCCATCCATAGATGAATCGGGTAAATGTGTCTTTGTTTTAAAAACATTTACTTCAACAGCAAGATGGCCAAAAGACATGGACATCGAACCATCGTGGCAATTAATGAGCGCATTGGCAGTTACCAGGAAAGGACGCCCTAAGATGATCGGGATAGAGTCGTTAGCGACTTCTGTATCGAGGATGACAAAATCAGCCGGATAGTAGAAATCCTGAACTTTTACCAGCACATTTTCGACCACACCCTTAGGATACTTAATAGATCGATCAGCTAATTGCAACGTCATTTTAGTGGGTTGCATCTCGTCTAGACCTATTTATCTATATAAATAAAATGGGAGTAAGTTAACACTAGCCCCCAGGTCTAATAACGCGGTCGTCGTATAGGAATCTCCTAAGGTGCATTGTACAGTAGGATGACCAGGGTCCTTGTACTTAACAATTCCATTATGTTCGGATAGAGTTGGGAATTGTTATGTTAAAAAGGCGTCTTTTGGTATATTTGTCTTACGCCTAGTAGTACACAACTCCTTAAGAAACTTAGCATGGTGTGGTAGCTTTTTAATAGCTTCGAGAAAGGGAAGGTTTATAGTTAGATTCTTGAAAACGTCCCTAATCTCCTCATAATTTGTATCCCTAGTTAACATGGCTAATTTTTGTGGAAATGGTGGTTTCTGTCTATATTTAGCAATGGTATCACCTGGATGTTTAACCGTGGCTTCCTGTTTCTTAGGTTGTGTTGTAACTGGTACCTTTACAGTGGTAGGCTCTTCGGTTTTCTATTTGGTATCTAATAAAATAGCGGTGTAGGGGACTCTTGGTGGGGTAACTATAGGCATAGTTACTTTGTTATCAACCACTCTGCCAGAACGGAGAGTGGTGATGACATTTAGCTCACCTACATTTTCATATTCATTACTAGTAATATCGGTTACCTCAAAGGCTGTGTTTGTTGTTTTAGGATTAGGTATTGCGTGACACTGAAACACACCTTTGGGTTGGGCTTTATCTTGGGCCAACCTGTTGGCTTAAATTATTAACGGATTGTAGAAAGGCTTGTTGGTTAGATTGAGCCATGGTTTGGAAAAGTTTTTGGCTCACTTGTATGAAGGTGTCAAGACAATCCGGTTGTGTGGGTGTAGTAGTCCGCGGGTGGTGTGGATTTGGAACTATCTCGTGTGAATTATTTATGGGCGGATTTTGATAGTTATTATTTCTTTGAACGATACCTCTATTAAGCGTTATAATTATTATAACTACCTTGACCTTGTACTTGACCTTGTCGAGGTTGCACTTGGTTGTTGTAATTATTAAAATTACCCTAACCTGCCCTTGTCGTGGTGGAGCTTGGATAAAACCGTATTGGCCTAACATATTGATTATTGTACCCTAGAGGTGTGGCGTGTTGGTTATTTCTCCAACCGAAGTTGGGATTTTGTCTCCAAGGGCGTTAGGTTCACTATTAATGGAACAAGCCTGTTCATAGGCTATAGGGCCGATGGAAGTCGGGATGCTTTCGGGGCTCAACCGAAACTACATGTATTTGAATTTACATTCATGACGGGGATATGCTTTTGTTGAACGAAATGGCCTCTACCTTTTTAGTGAGTGATTCGATTAGAGTTTTAAGCTTCGGGATCGTGTTTTAATTTCAAACATACCGTGCCCTTAAGCGTATTAGAAGAACTAGCGGAGCGGTGAATATCGTCACTACATACCCCCCAGTTGTTATTTCGCTTAGTTTGATCCTCTATAAATTTATAAGCCTCCGAGGCTCCTTTACTTAAGAAACTACCCCCATTCATTATGTCAAGGACTTCTTTATGGTGGTGTAGAAGTCCTTTGAAAAAGACACGAACTAACGTGTCTTTCGCTAAGTTATGATGTGGACACTCTAGAAGGAGATCGGTGAAACGATTTCAAGCCTCTGAAAATGATTCATGAGGATTTTGTCGAAAGAAATGAATCTTGGAAAGCATCTCATCCGTCTTTAGGGGTGGGTAAAAATATTCCATAAACAGCTGAACAAGTTTAGCCCACGAGTCCACAGAATTAGGCGCTTGGGCAGTTAACCAAGACGCCGCCTTATCGGCTAAGGTGAAAGGGAATACCCTTAGTTTAATTTGTTCCGCACCAACCGTAGGATGATGGAATGTTGTAAGGACTTGTTCAATCCTACGCATGTGCTGATAAGGTTTTTCATGCCATGAAAAACGGGTAACAAATTAAAAATATTTGGGGGGATTCGAAAATCCCCCACTGGGTCTGCTAGAACGATGCAAGATTTGGGGCTATCACTCAAGGCTTTATAAAAGTCCGAGAGAGGAGTCTTTCCTTCGTCGGGCATTGTGTCAGGTAGAGTATGTGGAATAGTAGCTAGAGGTGCAATGAGTGGTATACTAGATAGGCATGCTTGTTGATGTTGCTGTGTAATTATGCTCGGTATTTTTGTTCGACCAGACCTTAATCTCATACAAGGCTAAGACCAAACTTAGCTAATTACGTCAACACTCCAAACAATCCTGATATACTAGTATAAACCTCTAACAGGAGATGCAAGGTGTGGAAGAAAGGAATACCTGATTGCGTCCTTGCTTCGCTTATGAATAGCATCTTGTTTACGCGTGTTCAGTGTATATAACAAGTTAGAACACTGAAAAACTTGAAAAATCGAAGTTCGAATCAAACCTGTGGAAATCCGGCAAAATTCAGCTTCGAGGCGGTCGCGGCTTCACTTTGGGCGCTGGTGGGCTCGGTGTAACTTCAAGTTCTGATGTTTTAGCGGTCGGCGGGTTGAAGCGGTCGAATTCGGCATCTAGTAACTTAAAAGCGCGGTCGCTCTCTTTTAGAAGCGCGCAGTGCGCCGGTGCAAATTTTTCTCCGGAAGTTTTCAATCTTTGAAAACGGACAACCACAGTATGAATCAAACAAGGGTGGGTGGGTTTAATGGGACTTTAAAAAGAGTACTTATACTATGAAAACAATGCGAAAGTGAAACTAAGATGGCAGTGGCGCCATTTGATAAAACATAAAAAGATAGTTTACTTACGAAATGAACGATAAAACTCAAAACGTAAGTAAACTAAAACTATCTTATGTGCCTAATTTATCAAAGATTTCTACTTTCAATCCTATGAGATATAGTGGAGTAGAGTGATTCGTTCCACTCCTAGTCCTTCCACATGCTGTGTTCTCTATGTATAAATAATCGGTCTTAAAGTCTAATGAGAGATTTACGAAATGGCAACTAGACTACGATGCAACTACCCACAAGATGCAACTAGTCGACTATTAGAACAACTATGGGAATGCTACGTCGATTCTATGATAAGGAGTTAGAGGGGATTGATTCCACCTTAACTTCGACTTAATCCTACTAACGGCGAATTTAATCGTCAGAATCCGATTGAACTGCTTCCGCGAGAACAATCTGGGTTACTCCTAATCCCTAATTACACATGACATTTCTACCAATTCATAACTAGCATGTGAACGATTACACCCATTCTCATGGTGAACTAATCGTTTCTAGAGTGGAAAGGAAATTACGACGACTCTCTAATGATAATCGAATCAAGCTTTCATCAAGACTTCTCAACCCCTCTAATGGGGGTTTAGCCGAAAAAATCATCACTTATCATTCCCAATGGAATTCAAACAAGACATGATATAAAGATTTGAACTTTACTTGTTTAAACTAAATTCCAAACTACTCATGCAATAATTGAATTAAACTAATAATGACAAATAATTGAATCTAAGAATTGAACTAAATAAGTAAATGGAAATAAAACTAGATTATGGAGAACTAATTAACTTTATTTATCTAATGAATAGCAATAACAATAGTTTAATACTGAATTTAAGGCAAGAATACAAACTAATTAATTAATCTAAAACTAGATCTAAAACAAGATATGAAAAACTAATTAACTAATTGAAATTCTAAAACTAATTAATGGAGGCTAACTAATCTAGGTCTAACTATCTACCATTAACAAAGAGTTATTACAAGCGCAAGCAACATGGATTAATATCACCTCAATCTGGAGGGAAACTAATTTGGTAGCAGATTGCTGTGCTAGACATGGAGTAGGGCTAAGTAAAGGGCAAAGTGTATGGTGGCAGACTTGACCTCCATTCGTGAGACATCTTGAGAACCACAATACTACGTACTTTAGATTTACTCACTAAGCACTGTTGTATTGAGAAGGGTACATGGTTGTTTTATCCTTCTTAGTCCAGTCATGTCAGAATGTTCTTATTTTTTCTTCTTCTAACCTTTATTCTTTTAAGTTAATCAATTACCTTTTAGCAAAAAAAAAAAAACCATTAACAAAGAGTCAAGCTCTTGTTTTTATACTTTCAGATCCAAAAATCGTGCATGGGCTTGGAGCCATGTTTTGGGCCAGAGAATCAGGCCCAAAACCCAATTCTTTCAGTCTAAAAAGGTCTATTCAGCTGCAGTTGGCTTCAACAGACTTTTCGTCTACTTCTGCTCCTCTGATTGGGTCAAGGCTTAGACCATTGGAAAGCTCTTTCCGAGCCGGTCGTTTTGACATAAGGTAGGCCCAATTCCGAGGTCTGAGTCCAAAGATACGGCCTTCGGAAGTTCTGCTGACTTTGTGTTTTTTTTACCAAGTCGACGACTTTTCAAATTTTGACCGGGCTTTAGAAAGGCTTTGTCTTCTTGAATCTTGGCCTTTAATCACAGAACTCCTTAGTAACCGACCTTTGCTCCTTTATCTCGCTAAAGTGGCACATTTCTGCACATAATGGACTGTGAAACCTGAAATGCATAAAAACACGTAATCAGTATTAACTTTTAATTATTACTCACATAATTGGTCTAAAAGTATGACTGTTACAGGGTTAAAACTACAGTTTTGGGCTCTTATCAGTTGGCAATTTTGGCATGAGGACTCCTTGCATGTAAAGGTGGTTCGTCATTACATATTCACGTTAACACAATATGATTCAAATATATTTTGATATATGAGTAGTGTCAAACCATCTGCTTAGAATATTTTTGTATGTGTATGTTACATCAATTCACGTACACGGTATTCAATTGCATGAGTTCATTCTCGACATTCCCCTAGCTCACGTATAACTTACATATAGTTGCACGTATAGGTAATATAGATTTGCATGGGTAAACTTTCTGCGTAAACTAGTATATGTTAGTTAGTTTCTATTTTGGCATCTATCGTTTTAATTGCATATTTCGTAATCACGTCTCCATAATACATTAATTACGTAAACAAAAAAAAAATATAAAAAAATAAAAAATAAAAAAATAAAAAATCATAATAATTAAAAATTTCATCTAAATCATCTTAATAACAACACCCCGCATAATACACCATCATAAATCATCATCCTATTCCATCAGTGCCTAGGAAACTTGAAAAAAATTGAGGTTGCCTAATTAAGGAACGTGCTAGCACGAACAACCTCCCTCAATTCTCTCGGTGACACGGCTGGCTGGAATATTCACACGCGCTATCCTAGCTTCCCCGCCGAAGTTTAGCAACATTTCAGGAAGACGTGCTTCAACTCCCTCCTTCCTAAATTCTAAAACCTCCAGTCATTATTCGTTCCTTATGAGCCTTAAATTAAAATTTATATTTGTATGAGACTACGGTCCGGTAAACATAAGGAATTAGAACTTATATATCATCGTCGAAAATACAAGAAACAACTGTTTATGTTATCTCCTAGACATAGTCCCTCCTCCGTAAATCAACCTCGTCAAACATCTCCGTTGCCATTATCTCCTTTAATTATGGCTGAGGAAAATCTCACAGTCGAGAAACCCCTTTTGGATTTCTATACTGCCTTACAGGAAGGACCTGCTTCCTGCATTAAACTCGATGCGATTGTAGGTGATTTTCGTATTCCGCCAAACATTTTCGGTTTGTTACCTGTTTACCATGGGTTAGACCATGAAAAACCGTACAATCATCTTCGTCGGATGCAACAAGTAGTCACCACTTTCCGCCATCCGACCGTTACCAACGAACAAGTCTTGCTTAGGTTGTTTCCCTTCACCTTAGCTGATAAAGCTTCAGTTTGGCTCGCCGGACAAGCGCCGCAATCCATTGACACATGGGCCAAACTTGTTCAAGCATTCATGATAAAGTTCTATACTCAGAAGAAAACTACATAAATGCTTCAAAAGATTTAATTCTTTCGCCAGCACCCCCAGGAATCCTTTTCGGAAGCGTGGAGTAGATTTACTGATCTACTTCTCGAATGTCCCCATCATCAACTCGACACCGCCTGTATTAGTCCGTTCATTCTTTAATGGTCTCTCGACCATCAAAAGGAAACATTAGATACCATGAACGGCGGTTGTTTCATGGACAAGGGCGCTACTGAAGCATACACTTTTCTTGAGAAACAGGCTTCCGCGAAGCACCCATTGGGGAAACACTTGATTCTTCTAGATCTTCTAAAGACACTCCTACCAAAGTTACGTCTATGTTCGAGGTCAAACCCGATCCGAATTAAAACTCTAATCGAGTCCCTAAACAAAAGGTCGATGCTCTTTTCGGTACAAGTAAATGAACAAAACCCAAACAGTCATGGCTGCCAACGCTTCCCCATGCCCTCTTTGCTTAAATCCTGAGCACGCCAATTCTTATTGTCCTTTGGTATACGAGTGTCCTCCCCAACCTTCTGAAGAGGCTTGTGCTTTCAACATCCCTAATGCACCTTGGCGACAACATCCGAATTTAGCTTGGGCACCCCCTGTCCAACAACAAGCTCCTTCAGGTGGCAACAACGTTCCTGTACGACCACCCGCGAACTAAAATTCCTATCGTCAAGGAAATCCTCCACAATTCCAGCAAGGGCAAAGTAATTTTCCCAACAACACAAATATAGGGTACCAAAACAACCGCAACCTTGTTCCCGCTAATCAAGGATATGGCTACCAAAATCAACCCGTGAATAATAACTGTGAACTAGTTCCTGCTACTCCTTTGGTACAATCCACAGCTGATAAAACGGCTGAAACTTTCCTGACATACATGAATCAACAGAATCAAATCCTAGCTTCTATCTAACAGTCTCTTCAGCTGTTAACTCAGGATAAAAGTCAAAAGGGCGTGTTCCCTGGCCAAGCAGTTCCAAACCCTAAGCCTACAAACACTGCCTTTGAACTCAACAATGCACCAGGACCTAGTAATCCAAGCCAGGGTGAGGTAAATGCCATTACCACTCTTCGTTCTGGCCGAACCATCGACAATAATATACGTATGCCAGACGAGGAATCAACGGAAGCCACGATTGACGTCCTTCCAACTCTTACCATGCAAACTATAACGGACGAAGTTGTACCTTCAAAATCTACACCCACGTCCCTAGGAAAAGATACCACTGATCCTTATACGCGATTCCGCCTAAAAGCTCCGTTCCCTGCCCGGTTGGTAAAGAACAAACATGACGAACATTTTGATGAGATCCGTGAAACCTTCAAAAATTTGACCATAAACCTACCTTTCCTAGATGCGCTAAGGCATTTGCCCAAGCATGCCAAGTTTTTAAAGGACATGTGCACCACCAAACGACGTACGAATGTACCTCAACAAGCGTTCCTCACTGAGCAGTTTCCCTCGATTACCACTACCAATGGTGTGGTAAAGTACAAGGACCAGTGTCGACCGTATACCATGCACGTTGGGTGACAAGTATTATCTTTATATTGCACTTTTAGACCTAGGTGCGGTGTTAACCTACTTCCTACTACTTATTTAAGCGGTTAGGTCTTCATGAATTAAAACCTACCAATATGACTCTGCAACTCGCGGATCGCTCCATCAAGTACCCAAAAGGCATAGTAGAGAACGTTATAGTAAAGGTCCAAGATTTTTACTACCCAGTGAATTTTGTCATTTTAGATACTGAGGTGGCCTGTGACTCCATTCCTATCATCTTGGGATGTCCTTTTCTTTCAACTGCTAACGCTCTCATAAATTGTCGGGACGGTTCAATGACATTGTCTTTTCGGGAACCTTTCTGTCGAACTCAACTTGTTCAAATTAATGAAACAGTTTCCCGATCCTATAATGGAGGGTGAGATTAGCCTGGTTGATAGTCTGGAACATGATTATTTCACAAACTCTTTTCCCCCAGACGAGATACACCAATTTCTTTCTTTTAATAATTCGGAGTTTGAGGATGACTCGTACATAAAGGATGTCCATGCATTATTAGAGTCAGTACCACTATTTGACCCTAATGCTGCGTTGCAAACTGATTTAGAAGAACCGGATTCGCTCTTTTCCATTGAAGAGATGATCCCTCACAAATCCTTGATCCCCAATCCTCCAACTCTGGATTTAAAACCTCTACCCTCTGAGTTGAAGTACGTGCATCTCGATCTCGATGGTAGTCACCCTATAATAATTTCTGCTCACTTGACTACCGACGAAGAGGCACGTTTGATTCATGTCATTCATGAACACCGCTCCGCTATCGGATGGTCCTTAGATGATATCAAGGGAATAGACCCTAGCATATGCACGCATTGCATACATCTCGATGACGACACAAAGACATCGCGAGAACCACAACGCCGCCTTAATCCCGCCATGAAGGAAGTGGTGAGAGAGGAAGTTTTACGTTTACTTGATGCGGGTATCATATACCCTATCTCTGATAGTGATTGGGTTAGTCCGGTCCACGTTGTTCCCAAAAAGTCTGGCATTCAAGTTGTACAAAATGAAAATGGTGAGTGCATCTCCACTCGCATTCCTTTGAAATGGAGAATTTGCATTGACTATCGCAAACTTAATTCCAGAACCCATAAATATCACTTCCCTCTCCCATTCATTGACCAGATGCTAGAACGTTTAGCCGGTCATGCTTACTACTGTTTTCTTGATGGCTATTCCGGATACTTCCAAATTGTCATCGATCCCGCCGATCAAGAAAAGACAACTTTCACGTGTCCCATTGGAACCTTTGCATACAGACGAATGCCTTTTGGCCTTTGTAATGCCCCAGGCACTTTCCAACGCTGCATGCTTAACATTTTTAGTGATATGGTGGAACGTTATATGGAAATCTTCATGGACGACTTTTCCATTTACGGAAATTCCTTTGACGACTGCTTATCCAACCTTTCTAAAGTATTAATGCGTTGCGAAGAGAAAAATCTGGTACTCAATTGGGAGAAGTGTCATTTCATGGTTACCAAAGGACTTGTTCTAGGTCATATTGTTTCAAAAGACGGGATAGAGGTTGATAAAGCTAAAATTGTTAAAATTTCTTCGCTACCTTTCCCACGTACAGTTCGTGATATCCGTGCCTTTTTAGGCCATGCTGGGTTTTACAGGAGATTCATTCAGAATTTTTCTAAAGTTGCTCGACCCTTAACCAATCTCCTGCTTAAGGATGCAGTATTCGACTTCAATTTCAATTGCAAACAAGCTTTTGATACTCTAAAAACCGCTCTGACTACCGCTCCTATCATTCAACCCCCTGATTGGTCTCAACCATTCGAACTGATGTGTGACGCTAGCGACTTTGCTATTGGTGCCGTGCTAGGCCAACGACGTGACGACAAACCCATTGTCATTTACTACACTAGTAAAACTCTTAACGACGCTCAACGTAATTATACCACAACTGAGAAAGAGTTCCTAGCTGTTGTCTATGCTTTGGATAAGTTTTGCCCCTACCTAGTTGGAACATCGACCATCGTATATATTGACCATGCCACAATTCGGTACTTACTCGCGAAAAAGGACGCAAAACAACAATTGTTCTGCTGGATCCTTCTCTTACAAGAATTCACCCTGGAAATCAAAGACAAGAAAGGAACCAAAAATGTCGTAGCCGACCATTTATCAAGGCTGGTTGGTGACATCGATAGTGATTCTGAAGCTATCGGTGATTCCTTCCCAGACGAATACTTGTACTCTATTTTCTCATCTCCATGGTACGTGGATATCGTTAACTACCTAGTTACTGAGGAAGTCCCCTCCTTTTGGTCACGTCCTGATCATAAAAAGTTCTTATCCACTGTAAAATATTATTTATGGGATGAACCCTACCTCTTTAAGTATTGTTCTGACCAACTCATTTGTCATTGCATTCCCGACTGGGAACACACCGATGTATTATCCTTTTGCCATGAACAATCTTGCGGAGGTCATTTCAGTGGAAAGAAAACTGCGGCCAAGGTGTTACAATGTGGTTTTTTCTGGCCTACCCTTTTTCGCGATGCACACGAACATTGCATAGCTTGCATTCGTTGTTAGCACCTAGGTCGAATTACCAAACGAAATATGATGCCCCTAAATCCTATCTTGATTGTGGAAATTTTTGATGTTTGGGGCATTGATTTTATGGGACCTTTCCCTATTTCTCAAGGTTTTCTATGCATTTTAGTCGCTGTAGACTATGTGTCCAAATGGATTGAGGCACTCGCATGTCGCTCAAATGACCATAAGACTGTCGTGAGATTTGTAAAAGAAAACATTTTCTCTCGTTTTGGTGTTCCCAAAGCTATCATCAATGATGGGGGTACACACTTCTGTAACAAATTTTTTGGGTTTTTAATGAAGAAATATGGAGTTACTCACAAGGTTACTACTCCACACTACCCACAAACGAGTGGCCAAGTGGAAGTCTCCAACAGAGAGATAAAGTCTATTCTGGAGAAAAAACTCATCAACCCATCAAGGAAGGATCGTCTCTCTGCTTATCGGATGCCTTGTGGGCGCAGACCGAGCGACATTTAAGACACCTATAGGGATGTCTCCTTACCGCATTGTTTTTAGAAAACCTTGTCATCTGCCTGTTGAACTTGAGCATCGTGCCCTTTGGGCCATCAAAAGCCTTAATTACAATATCTTCGAGGCAGGCGAAAAGCGAAAACTGCAATTAAATGAGCTGGAGGAGATTCGGAGTGATGCTTATAATCTCTCGAAATCCTACAAAGCTAATATGAAAAGAGTGCACGACAAGCACATTTTGTGTAAGGATTTCAAAATTGGCTAAAAAGTTTTACTGTACAACTCCAGATTACACATCTTTCCTGGTAAATTGAAAACACGATGGTCTGGTCCTTTCATTGTGTCAGCTGTGAAACATTATGGGGCAATCTCTTTGCTTAATCCAAAAGATAACAGTGAATTTCAAGTCAATGGACAACGCCTAAAACATTACCACGAATTACGCTCACCAGATGTTGAACAAACTCTTCTTCAGAATCCAGTATACACGCACTAGATGTTTTAGTTTGGCGTGCTCAATCTTGTTTCTATAGAGGGTGCGCCATTTTGGTAGCCGGGCCATCTTCTATCTTATGATCTCCAAAGTTCTTTGAAGTGTGTGGGTTGCAAGCCGAACCTTAGTCCACGAAAAACTCTTTTTCAACCGAGTATAAATGTCTTACGCAACACGAAAGCAAACGTGTTTTTCGGTAAACCATGGGTACCTAAAATTTCACCTCCTTCCTTCTCTTCCCTTTTCTACTCTCTACCTCGCGAACTTCAGCTAATCATTTGGTGTAAGTCTCACTCATCACGAATAGGGAATGGTCGTAGTTCTTTTGCTCGTAAACGACGTGCGCGAAGGATGGGTTGGTGTATGCATTGCCAAACACCCTTCTGTCTAGGCCTTGACTTCCTATCCGATACTAGCCAGTTTAAGATATACTTTTGTCTAACACCAGCTGCGTAGGATAATCTTCATTGCCGCGCCGTTTCTCCCACAGGTTGGAATTCGTCTTGAGAATCTGACTTTAAAAGACTCGATTCGTCTTGAGGATCTAACGTTAAAAGACTCGACTCGTCTTGAGGATCTGGCGTTAAAAGACTCACCTTGTAAATATGTTTATATTGTTGCCTTTTCCCTTTGCATTAAGTTTTGCACATGGGATTCGTGTCCAACCTCAGATATTGCATACTTGGAACACAAACGGGCAATGGATTCCACCAGACCAACCCTAGAATTGGTTACTTTGAGTTCCCTTGGGGCGGTTTGAGGATAGCCGTATGTAATAAGGGCAATTTTATTAGACCGTAGCGCGCACGGTCCAGGATGGTACCATCCTGCCCCTAACCCCATAATACATAGAGGTGAAGCCACGATCCGGCTGGATTGGGTTCGCCCGAGCCGACATGACAGTTGTCTATGATTTAAGATGGTGACTCTCCTAGACATCCGGTGTTTTTCACGATATATCTCCTTTGTATATAAATAAAACCTTTGTTTATAAATAAAACACTCTCCTTCTCTAAAAAAAAAACCTTGTGACCTTCAAGAATGACTCATACAATTGGATATCATTTTTCGTGCCGATCGTTTCGGTATCTCATTCGTCCAATTCGGAGTCCAAACGAGTCGTGGGTAAGCATTTAGATTTTTTAGGTTTAAATCAGGCTTTAGGCTTGATTTGGGCTTCGGGAAATTTTTTGGCCCAACCAAAATATTGATTTCTCGGTCCATTTAAACACGCGTCACATTTACATCATTCTTCTTCCTAAAAAACCGGATCTTGCCCCCTCTCGATTTAGTCTCGCACGAGACAGGCCCACACTAAAACTAGGTCTCGCGCGAGACCCTCACATCTCCGACCAAGTTTTCCTTCCGTCAGAACATCCCATTTCTTCCCCTCATCAAGATGATCAATAGCCATCCTCTCTATAAGACCAGTAATGGCCGGAAACAGGCGGATTTGTGTTGAATTTTTTTTTGGAAATTTGTTTGAAAATGGGATGTTTGCTCCATTCTTTGATCACGAAATTCACTCTAGAGGATGGGAGAGTTTGTTATATGCCAATGGAGGGCTTTATTCCAAGGATTTGGTGATGAAATTCTACGACAATGGGAGCTTTAATGGCGACCATTTTTGGGTCACTGTCGAGGGTGTGCGCCACGAAGTCACACCTGTGTTGCTCTCCGAGATCACGGGCATTCCGCTGGTCGACCACGTACTAACTCAGTAGCAGTCCGTGTACCCACGGACTTATGACCTAATGCTCGACACGCTAATCGAGGGAGAGTACAACATCGACGGGAAATGCGCGTATCAGCACTCGGTGCGATGGAACCAGCTGACTGTGACTCAATGGCTGGGACTGAACGTCATTGGCATCTCGAAGCCTTCGGACATCAACAAGACCTTCCTCCACCTTCTTTGGATCCTCCAGGAGCGAAAGGGTAACTTCTGCATCGTTACCTTTCTTTTTGATATTATCACACATGCTACTCTTAGGTCACCCCTCTTGCCGCTTCTAACGCATGAGTTATGATTAATCTGGGTTTTTCATCCCCCACCCCACTACGCCCTATACCACAATATGAGAATATGCTTGTCTTCAAGAAATGCATCACAGGACCCTTGGGAACCCACATCACCTAGGGCTGCCGAAAGACGCTTAGCGTAGGATCCTCTCACCCACCATACTTTGATGAGGGCGCCATGAGTAAGATCACCCACCCCATAGAGGCCCTACGTGTTGTGAACGATGGGTCCGAGAGACATGTACACTTTCGCCGGTATCGATGAGACGCGTACCTTGGGCGAAGTTAAGGACAGATATGACCACTTGCCACGAGTCAATGACGACAAAGATGGGCGAATTCCAGCAGGAAATGAGAGCTTCCATGACCGCATTTCGGACGATATGCTTACTCGCGAAACTAGTTCCAAATGAATGTTCATGGCGAGCCAAAGATCGATTCAGCTCGGTGATGGATACTCTTGGTGATATCCAGGAGCGATTAGCCTCCACAGAGGGCTCAGATCTTTGCCGCGGCGTCGCGGGGACTCCCGGTTCTTCTTCTGCCCAGGATTACGCTACGGCAGACTGAGGATCATCAGTAGCTAGATTTATTTTTTTCCGGTCTTGTATAATATTTATATCAGATATTTTATTTACGTGTTGCATTTTCCAGCTTAATAGTAGATGGTTCCTAAATATTTCTATCTTGTTATATTAGCTATATCTAATATTATAGTATATAGGTAAGAACATATATTGGTAATAATAAATTATATACATATATATATAAATATATATTTTAAATGTCATACTTAAACAAAAATTTTAATGTAACTAACATTTTATAAAACGTTCAGAAACCGATAATGAAAACACATCAAAAAACGGTCAGAAAACGGTCATGAACCACATCTAAAAAACGGTCAGAAAACGGTCATGAACCACATCTAAAAAACGGTCATAAAATGGTCAGAAAATGACAATTTTCTTTCTATAAATAAGTTCAACTCTTCCTCCATATTCACTCGACACCTCAAAAATTTAACTTCCCTTTTTCCAAAATAATCTTTTTTTCACCACTCCATCTTTAATGGCCCTCACTCGAAGTTTCGTGCCCGAGCAAAATTTTATGGAAAATTTCCAAAATGGTCTTTTTCATCCTTTTTTTGACACTGAAATATTACGTCTAGGATGGTACCCTCTTTTACACCATAAGAAAGCATTTTATTCCAGAGAATTGGTCTTGTTATTTTACAAAAGCGGTTATTTCCAAAACGGACAATTCTTTGTCCGTGCTAACGGATGCGAACATGAATTGACTATGGAAATCATCTCTGGGGTACTTCAAATTCCTATTACAAACCAAGGAGTACACCTTTAGGATTCACCTTTCGATAATATCCGGCATCTGATGTTTGCAACTATCCTTCACGGCAAATACAATCGGAAAAACCGTATTGTTTATCAGCGATCTTTACAAAAGAACCAATTATCTGTGATCCAATGGGTAGCTCATAATGTCCTAGGCACGTCTAAGACTTCCGAAATAACCAAACCCCTCCTCCATTTACTCTGGGTCTTGCAGAGTAACTGCAATGATTTTTGCATTATTAAATTTCTTTGGAATGCGATCGCGACGCGTGCGGGAAAAAGGCAGCTCCTTTACCAACCATTGTGACACTTATCATGATACATTGGGGTTTTTCTAGTACTTCTCCTCATACACCTCTTCGAACAGCTAACATTCTTACCATTCACTTAGTATGTAGGAACGGATTCTGGAACCCCGACGTTGCAAAGAACCATGTCGGTGCAGGAACAAACGAAGATTGTTCCACCGACAACATCTTTATTGAAAATGCATTATGCAACGTATTTAATCCCATGGAAGGGCTTCGCTTAATTCAACAAGGACTAATGACATTATTCAAACGTCAGAACATTATTATCACCAGCCTTCTTGAATTTCAGGACCTGCGGACAATAAACGAAGAGGAACAAGCACAATTCTTGCACAACCACAACCAATTTTTGGCAAATCACACTCTCATAATGGAGAACCACGCCGAGATTTACCAGACAGAAAACAAAATGTTGCAACAGGCTGTTGCACGGATTGACGGCATAGAAAATCTTCTAAACGGATCCCTCCCACAAAAGGATCCTCGCCGTTACTTGGGCCAATGAAACCATTTAAATTTTGCAATTTTATATTATTTATCATTTTCTTTTTAGTTTTTAATTTTCGTATGGTAATTTGTCTTTACTTAATTATTCTCATCATACTCTAATATTTGTTTATCCTTATCTAAACAGGTCACATTTTTTTCACACATCATCTACAATGGAAGCTCCAAAGATGATTCCAGAACAATCTTTCCACTCGTTGCTGAATTCTCCGACATATGGACATCTTTTCAGAGACTACATCACTCGAGTTGGTTGGAACTCTCTTATTCTACACCCGGAACAGACGTACTCCCCAGGTTTGGCAACTTATTTTTATGATCACATGGAAGATCTACCAGCTGTCCAGGGTTTCCCTTTGAATGGTTTTAAACTACGTATTGGTAACACCCGACACGCTTTTTTGAGCCAACTGTGGCTATGGCTCTAGACCTTCCTCCTCTTCAGCCAGATCTCCCCATTCAATACATGATAGAGAATGACCTTAATGACTATTCTAGGGAAGATTTTGCTACCCGGTATGGTGATGGCCTTGCCCACGTCAAAGAACGTGCCGAAGCTGGCCGATGGCCGGACTTCACTATTCCACTAGCCAGTATGACTATGAATGTTGGAACTGCCATGTTATTTATTCTTTTGAACATCATGGGGGATTGACATTTTTCCACTGCATCAAAGTCAGCATGTAAGACATTCCATGCATTAGCCCAGCAACATACCACCTTTGACATTACATAACTAGTAATTCAGAATCTTAAGAAGGCCCGGTCTTTTCGGCAACACTATATCACCCTGCCAGTTACAGCATGCAGGATAGTGCGAACGTACTTCCCTCAGTTTGCGGCCACCTTTCAGGACTGGGTAAAGGTCGACTCTATGTGTCCAACAAACAAGATAATTCGTTCTTTGCGATTTCGGACATGGCGACGCCCTGCAAGGTATCTTAAGAAAGTTTGTTCTTTCCCTGATGATGATAAAATGATAGCTCATCTAGACAATGCAAAGAAGAGGAAGTGGAGTGAAGTCTGGAAAGCTATGATAGATTGGCGGGATGCAAAGGAATGACATTTCTACAGGGACGAGGCAAGGAGGGACTATCCCCCAGTTCAAGGTTGGGGCAATGTGAGTTGATGCATGTACATATTTGTTTTACGTTTTGATGTGAAATAAATAAATAACCTAACCTACTCTAACAAGCAGCTTATACTTTTATGATGTATAATATATAGTGTGTTACAATAAATTTCTGTGGAAGATGTCGACTTTATTTTTGCTCAAAGCCTCCGGGTATACTCTTTCTTCCTCTTAACACTTTGAGGACACAGTGTCCGACTGTTTGGGGGTGGTGAGAACCTTTTGCAAAAATTAGGCATGCATAGTTGTATATAGTTTACTTAATGTCTAAATAAACGTATTTAGTGACAAATTTTCGTTTCTCTTTTTATGATGAAAAATATTTAGAAATCTCACCCTAGCATCAAAATTAGGACTTGTTCTTAGAAACTTAATTTAATACGTATGCAATAGTTTTTATATCTTTTCATGAGCATTCATGCACTGACTATCAATAAATGTACACAACAGTAAGTTTCTGGGACCCACGGTTAGACAACTTAGTTTCCATATCCTATAAAAATCTAACCAAAAGCCTCAAAATGTATGATATATGAGTAATGACACAGACGAGTAGTTCTTCCGAATAGAGAAGTTCACACGTCTACTTACTTGATCACTACCCAAATCCTAGGCGAGAATTTAGGCCTTCTTTGGATTGATATAGCCAAAAATTCACACCGGTAAAATTTTTTTACCGCTAGTCGCCCCACTGAACCTTTCATTAATCCTTTCTACTTCACCAAAAAAATCATTACCCATCTAGTAACCACAAATAAATAAGCCTACCTAGATGATGAGTATGAGAAATAGGATGAAGTGCAGAAAAATGAAGAGAAAAACCTTGTCACAAATCAAATTCAGTTACCTGTTTCAGAAGAAAAGAAAAAGAAAAAGAAAAAATAGAAATATGTTTCCAAAAATCAAAAGAAATGTCAAGGTTAGAATTCCACCCCAAAAAAATCAAATCAAAAGGGAATACAAAAGCTAGAAAAATCCAAGTATGGAAACCCATGTTAGAAGCAGGAAAGAAAATAAGGATTCTCTAGTATAAATATCTCGAAGACCTTATTCTCTCATACTTATCATTTTTGAACTTTCCATTCCATTTTCTTCTACACTACCACCTAAGCCCCATAACACCTAATAAAGACCTCTAGCTCAATTAGGAACAGGATAGTAAGATAATAAGTAGTAGTTGTGACTTCTCGACCTCCTCGGCTCCTCACCGCATTGAGTATGTGAGGAAACGTGCCCACTCTGACACCGGAGATAGCGAAAGCTTGAGGAAAAATAAGAGAGAAATTGTGTTTCGACACATACCTGTGAGAACCTACTTAAGGACGCTATCCAAAGGATCCAGAAACGGCCCTGCTCGTACATTTCATTATTAGATCACTGCATGCATACTCATACGTAGATGTTTCGATTAATGTATGTATATTATCTTGAATTTCGAAAGAATAAAATCCTTGTTTCCCCTGCTAGTGAGATGTTTAGATACCTGAGATTAATTAAGGAAACAAGCCTTTGTTACTGAGTCGTTGTAGTATAAATGAAGTTTGCGAGTATCTTCTCTGGAAAACTCTCACGAGGCTATAACTCGTCCACTAGGGAATTCCTAGTGGTTTAAGGCCTTGTTGCATATGGTCAATGCAACCACACTCTGCGAAATGAGATTTAGCTTAGGACAACACATTTTTGACCACTTATCGTTTTAATGTCTCTTCTTTGCTTGAGGACAGGCAAAATGCTGTTTGGGGGTGGTGTGATAAACACCCAAAACTGTAATATTAAACCCCGAGAGACATAGCATTTTGGTCGATTATGTGTTTAATAATCATGTAATAATTATATTTTCGTACTTTTGCAGGTTTTCGCAATTAAAATAAATATAGTGATAAAACATGCATCGAATGATCGAAGTACGGGAATACGGGAATATTTGAAGTTTCCCGCTCAACCCCCGTGAAGCCCAACAAAGCCTGACTAGAGCCGAAGTTTCCAAAAGAACAAAACCGGTCTTGAAACGGGTCCATATATAAAGAAGCGAAAACTTCCGCTCAAATCGGATAAATCTAGATGCCGACGTTGGCTAGTGAAGCTGCCATAGCGACGAGGCGGCGACGAACTCTGCGGGACAAAAAGTCATAAAAACGCCAAAATCGGCGCCGCCACTAAACACACTAAGTGGACCCATTCTGCGGGCCCAAAGGCATGACGAGTCAGCATAGGCAGGTGGCAAGTGATGGTCACAAATTTGTGCCACCTCGCAATGGGAAAGACACGTACCAATTCAATGTTTGAATTGAATTGAGCTAAAAGACAAAACCAAAACATAAAAGGACAAAACAAATTATAATAAGACAAAATTTTATAAATACGAAGTTTTGATCTTAACAATTTGAAAGAAACAAAACCTTTAAATGTTGGGACTTCACGTGAAGGGTCCCCAGCCTATATATATGTGAGGGGGGTCTTCATTATTCGGCCTTCAGCATATTCATGCTTTAGCTTCCGCCTAGTTAGTTTATTTCTTCAGTACTTACATTCTGTCATTTCCATTCTAGCAGCTTAAATACTGTAAGTTATTTTACCCTTAATAACAGTCATTTCTTTTCTAGTTTAATTCCTGTCCTGCATTTATTTACTTAATGTATACAACAAGTTTTATTATTCCTTCTATGACCATGAGCTAATCCCCCCCGTGGGTTATCTTATGCTTCGTGTTAAAATCGGATTGACTCTTTAATATTCTAGAGTCACTACTTAGGAATTAGGCTTAGATTTGATATCCGTCCCAAAATGATCGATACAAAAGTTGAATCGGCGATGCTCAGAGCAGGTCTAGCGAAAAAATATCTCGCCACGACTTTCTGCATATCGAACGACTCTCCAATTCGGCCGGTGATGTGAAATCGAGCCAGGAGCTGAAATAATATACCAGAGATGAGATATTATTGAAACTCCTTATGCTAGTGAAATGCGACCTAGAGATGTGGGCATGCACTAGGGAGCAATACTCAACATCGTCTCCGAAAACAAGACGAATTAGAGATGTAGTGATGTGGTAATATAAACTGTTGAAAAACGATTCTCGCATGAGTATGACTAACTCTCTCCCTGTTTCTCTATTTTTGTTTACCTACATATAATCGCCGTAGTAATTTACATTATTTGCATTACCGTTAATTTAATTAAAACCAACTAAAAAGAAACCTAAAAATCCTACTCACCAAAAGTTGTAATTCCAGTTGTGAACCTATCTGAGCCCTAAGGTTTGGACGATCCCTTACTCGACCTATCCTACCAAACCCACGTGAGTAAGGTAACTTGACTAAAACGTACGACTATACGGACGTTGGACTTTGGACTTTGGACTTGGGTCTTTGGACTTCGGACTTTGGACTGTGGACCTCGGACTTAAGAAAATAAGTAACTGAAAATCAATAAATGTATAAAGAGCGTGTTTATCAGCTGTCAATGGGCCGGGCTAGGCCCGAAGCCCGATTGGATCCGAACTGATAATATAGGGACTTAGACTTAAAATTAGGCCCGATAGTCTTAATGGGCCAGTTCTGGACACAACTATGTCCGGTCCATTAGTGGCCCGGCCCAACATTTTGATACTTGTAGTTGTATTTTTTATTTGTTTTTAAGCTTTACAAGTATTATTTTAGGTTAAACAAAGTTAGAACAAATAGAATGTGTAGTCTGTTGGATAACTTTCTAGTTGCCAGACATGAGATCGAGATTCGATTCCCATGACCAACAAAGAATTTTTTAGAAATCAATTAGTATATTTTGGACATGGGCTAGGCCCGATCAGTCTTAGGTTTGAAAAGAATTAGGCCGGGCCGGGCTTGGACTTAACAAAACTGTAATCGGACCAGGCCTGGACATACCTAGGTCCAGCTCGAATCCGGTCCGTTGACAGCCCTATAAAAGGATGATGGCCATATCGCGGCGCTCAATCAACACAAAGAGCTCCAGCGTGCAGAACAAGTTTATAGGGACTATGTGACCGGTGTCGCCTCATAGCTGGAGAGTCAGAGGGAGGCCGATAGGGCTGCCGCTCAGGCTGAAATGGAGCAGTCGTTGAAAGATGCTGCTGAACACTTCAAGGTCCTAGCTACCAAGAAGATCGCTCGAGAACTGAACCACCAGCTGGAAGCTCTAACTGTCGCCGGACATCTTCTTCTTGAACAATCTCCTGCCTTGGCTCCTACCTACTCTGCGGTCATCTCCCCTGCTCTTGAGACAGAAGCCGCTGCTACTCTTGGGGTGTCAACATCTCCCATTGATGTGGATGAATCCACCGACGCGGTGGAGGAGGGTGGCCTGCAAGCGAACGCCTCGGGCAAATTGAAATGAAGCATACTTGGATTTCTCTATGTCTGTTAGCTTAACATGCTGAGTAGCTTGAATCTGATCTTTGATGTTCTGACTTTTTGTTATAACCCCCGGGTCTGGATTTCTAGGTAGTCCCTGCAGACCACGGTGGGCCTCAGATGCTTGTTTAACACTCGTTTGGTGAAAAATCATTGCAATCAATACATTCATCTTTTGTAATTGTGTTGCCATCCCTCCCTATTTACTTATTACCTTGTTCCCCGCTGGCACTTGTGCATGTCATAAGCGCCCCTCTGTCGTTCCTATAGAAGGATTGGGGACGTTTGGTTTGCCCCCAAGTTTACTTTGGCGATGTTGGGGGCCACTGAGTATGCCCGGGCCACTCAGCTTGCCCCCAAGTTGGCCGTGGAGATGTTGAGGGCCGTTGAGTATGCCCGGGCCACTCAGCTTGCCCCCAAGTTGCCTAAGGAGAGGTTGAGGGCCGCTGAGTATGCCTGAGCCACTCAGCTTGCCCCCAAGTTGGCCGTGGAGATGTTGAAGGCCGCTGAGTATGCCCGGGCCACTCAGCTTGCCCCCAAGTTGATCGTGGAGATGTTGAGGTCCGCTGAGTATGCCCGGGCCACTCAGCGTGCCCCCAAGTTGGCCGTGGAGATGTTGAGGGCTGCTGAGTATGCCCGGGCCACTCAGCTTGCCCCCAAGTTAATCGTGGAGATGTTGAGGGCCGCTGAGTATGCCCGGGCCATTCAGCTTGCCCCCAAGTTGATAGTGGAGATGTTAAGGGCCGCTGAGTATGCCCGGGCCACTTAGCTTGCCCCCAAATTGATAGTGGAGATGTTGAGGGCCGCCTAGTATGCCCAGGCCACTCAGCTTGCCCCCAAGTTGATCATGGAGATGTTGAGGGCCATTGAGTATGCTCCGGCCACTCAGCTTGCCCCCAAGTTGATCGTGGAGATGTTGAGGGCCGCTGAGTATGCCTGGGCCACTCAACTTGCCCCCAAGTTGATCGTGGAGATATTGAGGGCCGCTGAGTACGCCCGGGCCACTCAGCTTGCCCCCAAGTTGACCGTGGAGAGGTTGAGGGCTGCTGAGTATGCCCAGGCCACTCAGCGTGCCCCCAAGTTGGTCGTGGAGATGTTGAGGGCCGCCGAGTATACCCGGCCCACTCAGCTTGCCCCCAAGTTGACTAAGGAGTTGCTATTGAGTTTGGAACCCCTTGTCCCGCCCCTGGCCTAATTCACACATGAACGGATGCACACTTATCAGATGGAGGAAATTTGCTATTGCTTTCATTAACATAGTAGCTAACTCAAAATACCATTACAAGGCTTGAATGAAGCAAATACAATTTTCTTTAATTAAAAACACTAAAGACAAAGTTACTCATGGAATTCCTTCAACATCCTGATGTTCCACCGCCACTTGATGTTATCCCCTTGGGGCGTCTGTAACCTATAGGTCCCAGAAATTCCAGCCTCCACCACGGTGTATGGTCCCTCCCAGTTGGGTCCCAGCTTCCCATCTATCTCTTCCCTGGTGGCTGGGGTCACCCTCTGAAGCACCCGATCGCCAACCATAAACTTTCGCAGCTTCACTCGCTTGTTATACTATCTCTGTAACCTTCGGTGGTACTCTTCCAGTCTAATGCGTGTGGCGTCTCTCCTTTCCTCTGTAAGGTTTAGTTCCCCGGCCAAGATTTTCTCATTAACCCCTGTTTCCACAGCCTTGGTTCTAGTTGTTGACTCCATCATTTCCACAGGGATCACTGCCTCTACCCCATAAGCCATTGCGAACGGGGATTCTCCTGTAGATGTCTGCGGTGTTGTGGGGTATGCCCACAATACATGGTATAACTCATCTGCCCAACATCCCTTGCGTTCCTCCAACTTTTTCTTTAGGTTATCCATGATCACTTTGTTTGAAGACTTTGCCTATCCATTCCCCTCTGGATTGTAAGGGGTTGAGAAACCTTGCTTCACTTTGAAAGCTTGGAGGAAGGCTCTCACCTTCCCCCCTGTGAACTAGGTTCCGTTGTCCGCGATGATGGTGTGCGGTAGTCAAAATCTGCATATTATATTCTCCCAAAAGAATTTTCTTACTTGTTCCTCCTTCACTTGCTGTAGAGCCGCCCCCTCAACCCATTTCATAAAATAGTCAATCATGGCTAGCATAAACCTCCTTTTCCCGCTAGCCATAGGCAGAGGTCCGACGACATCCAACGCCCACATAGTGAACGACCATGGGCTAAAGATCTTGTGCAGTGGTTCTGCAGGCGCGTGTATCAGCGACGCAAAGATCTAGCACTTCTAGCATCTCTTGGCATACTCGGTTGCATCTCTCTTCATGTGGGGCCAAAAGTACCCCTGTGATAGCAGCCGGTAAGCAGTTGTCCTTCCAGCTGAGTAGCTTCCACAATCCCCTTCGTGAACCTCACCCAACACCTCTTGCACCTTCTGCGGTCCCAAGCACTTCAGGAGTGGCCCACTGACACTCCGTCGATATAACTCACCATCCAGCAAAACGTATCTTTGTGACCTCTGTTCCATTCTCCTCCTTTCTCCCTTGTCCTTTATTTCCATCCCCGAAAGGTAACCCTTGATGGGTTCCATCCACCCATGCTCTTGCTCCGTAGTCAGGCACACCCCCGCGTTTGCCGTGGTGCTTGGTTTGCTCAGCACCCTGACTTCAATAGATCTACCTTCTGTCCCCGGGAGTACGGCAGACAACATATGCCAAGGCGTCGACGTGTCTATTCTCTCCCCTGCCTAGGTGAGCAAAACTGACCTTCTCGAATTCTCTTGCCTTTCTCCGCAATACTTATAGATACTTTGCCATCCTAGGGCACTGAGCCGCGAATCCTCCATTGACCTGACATATTAAAAATTTGAATCAGAGTACACTGTCAGTTCACGCACACCCAAGTCCTTAGCCAAATCCAACCCTCTATCACTGCCTCATATTCAGACTCGTTGTTCGAAGCCGGGAAACCCAATTTCATTGATAACTCTAGGCAAGTATTCTCTGGGGTGACCAGCACCACCCCAATGCCATTATCCGTGTCGGTAGCGGAACCATCTGCGAAAACTTTCCATCCATTTAGCATGTCCCAAGGGTCTAAGGGGTCGTGGTTCTGGTCCGTGATAACTGTAAAAATGAATAGTTCTACTCACGAATAGAATGATAAAATTCCAAGGAAAGTAAAACTAAAACTATACGAAGACTATACTTATCAAAGATTTCTACTCTCGAATCTATCGAATAGAGTGGAGTAAAAGATTCGTTCCACTCCTAGTTCTTTATCATTCAATGTTTTATAATATTATCAGCCCTAGCCAAAGTTAGTGAGAGTAATGGTGGGAATTTAATACTACGATGTGAATTGAACTAACAAGATACGAATAACGAAATGACGGAATACTAAGGTTTGAATCTAGATAAAGAATTAGGGGGGATTGAATCCACCTTGAATCCAACTTAATGAGCTAGCATAGATTGTTGTAATCAAATTCTTATGTTCTTACGATAAGAATTGGTTGTTCTAATCCCTAATCATTCATGGCAATCTCTACTAACTAATAACTAGCATGTGAGGAAGTTCTACCCATTCTCATGACGAATCAACTACCTTCTAGAGTGGAATATACTCTTCCAACGATTTTACACTACACAATCAAGTTTTCATCAAGGCTTCTCAAACCCCTCTAATGGAGGTTTAGCCTTGATTCATAAAACTATCATTTCTTATGGAAATCGAGCAAGACATCATATAAAGATTGTAAATTTACTAAATTGAACTAATCAATAATTCAAATCTAACTTAACAACTAAGAAATGATTAATAACTAAGAATTAAAATTAGATCTAAGTAATTTTAAATAATAAAAATTGAAATTATGAAGAACTAACTATTTTTATTAATCTAAATAAGAATTAACAATCATTCAATAATCTAAATTAAAACAAGGTATGAAAATTAATTAATGGAAGAAAACTAGATCTCGAACTATGCTCTAATAGCTACTTGCTACCTAAACTAATCCTTTCTTAAGAGTTAAGTCTTCTCCATACAAATGGAGGAGACAAGATCCACATTTTCGTGCATGGGCTGAGGAGCCATGTTTTGGGCCGGAAAATCGAGCCCAAAGCCCAATTTCTTCAATCCACAGACCCCTTTCCAACCGAATTTGACTTCAGTAGACCTTTCGTCCAATTCTTCTCCTCTGATTGGGTCAAGGCTTGGACCGTTGGAAACCTCTTTCAGAGCCGATCATTTTGACATAAGGTAGGTCCAATTCCGAGGTTTGAGCTCAAAGATACGGTCTTCGGAAGTTCTGCTGACTTTTGTGTGCTATTTCTGCCCGCGTTGACTTTGAATTTTCAGCTTTGACCGGGCTTTTTAAAGGCTTTTTCTCCTTGAATCTTGGTCTTTAATCACAGAACTTCTTAGCAACCAACCCTTGCTCCTTTATCTCGCCAAAGTGGTGCATTTCTGCATATAATTGACTTAAAAGCCTGAAATACATAAAAACACGTAATCAGCATTAACTTTTATTTATTACTCGCATAATTGGTCTAAAAGTATTATTGTTAAGGGGTTAAAACTACAGTTGTAGGCTCTTATCAAATCACCCCCAACCAGCATTTTGCTTATCCTCAAGCAAATATGAGAAATTAGCATAAGTGACCAAAAATAGAGTTCTAACTAATCTCGTTTTGCTGAGTGCGATTGCATTGACCATATACAACAAGGCCTTAAACCACTAGGAATTCCCTAGTGGACGAGTTATAGCCTCATGAGAGTTTTCCAGTGAAGGTACTCACAAACTTCATCTATACTACAACGACTAAGAAACAAAACTATTATTTCCTTATTTATGCCTCAATTATCTATACATCTCACTAGCAATGAATATAGAATAATCAAGTCGAAACCTAAGCTAATATATGCATAATAATCAATCATCTACGAATAAACATATATACAATGAGTAATACTATGAAATGCACTAGCAGGTCCATTTTTGAAAACTCGGAATAACGTCCTTAAGTATGTCCTCACATAAATGTCAAGACAAAAACCACTCTGATTTTTCCGCTCAAGTTTAAGCTACTCCGATTAATGCGATGGGCACACTTTACCTTACAATCTCAATGACACACAAGGAAGCGAGTCGATCAAACACATCTGCCACTTACTATCACACTAACCTATTCCTAATTGAGCTAGAGGTCTTTATTAGGTGTTGCGGGGATTAGGAGATGGTTTAAGAAGGAAGGAAATGGATATTAAAAAAGGACAAGTCTGAGATAATAGAGTCTTCATATTAAGTAACTAGAGAAAACCTTGTTCTTTACTTTTGCTTCTACATTTTGTTTCCATCCTTAGCCATATTTTTTTTCTTTTATTTTGGCTTTTGACTCCTTTGATTCTATTTTTGGAGTTCTAACTCTTTATTTATTTATTTTTTATTTGGATGGAAACTTTCTTTTCTTATTTGAAGCAATTAACAAATTCTTGATTTTAAAGGTCTTTCTCTTTTCTATTCTTCATCTCTATTCTCATACTCATTCAAAGAATAGGTAGGTTGATTTTTTTTTTGTTTGTTTTGTAATAGGGTAAAGGATTTGCGGTTTATGAAAGGCTAAAGAAAGGCTTAGAGGGGCGACTAGTGGAAAATAATTCATATGTTTGAATTTCTGGCTATATCGATCCAAAGAGGGCCTAAATTCTCGCTTAGGATATGGTATAGACATCAAGCAAGTGGACGTGTGATTTCTCTATCCGGATTTTACTTATCCCTTGTGTCATTTGTCAAATATTTTACTCATATAAGGCTTTAGGCTATATTCTCACAGGATTTGTAGAATAAATACTCTAGCCTAGATTTCAGAAACTTACTACCAACAATCATAAATACTCATGTAACATATTTATAGATAGATGCAAGGATTATTACCTACATATTAACCTAAGTTTCTAAAAACTATTCTAATGCAAAAGCTATGTGAGATTTCTAGATTATCAAGGGCCTAGAGAAGGAAAACAATACCAATATTTCTAAGTGTACAACATAAATTTTTTATTAATATTTTTAAAATTTTTGATTTTTTTAACTAGAAAACAAGTGCATACTGTACATATCTATATCCTAACAGATGCCTTAATTACACATGTTTCTATGCCCCCCCCAAACAAGAAACATGCTTTGTCCTCAAAGTATTTAAATAAATAGGGTAGAGAAATACCATGGAAACACATGAAATTCTGGAACATCTGCAAAACAAGGTTAAACATACTAATATATAAAATAAAAACTGACGCAACTCTATAGGAGTTCCACTTGTTATGGGGTTAACAAGAATTAAATTGCTTGGGACATAAGCATACACTAACTAAAATAAAAACTAACCTTAACTCCCGTTTAAGCCTCATCCTCATTTCCCTCTCCAAAGAGAGGAGGTTCCTTCGCATCCTGCCATGCCATGATAACTTGCCAAGCCCGCCGCCGTGTGTCATCAACTTGTGCTAACTTGTCGAGTGTTACTATGTCTGATGGGGTGTAAGGAGCAACCAAATGAGGTTGCACCTGCCATCCCGGCCAAGTCATTACTCGAAATGAGTGAACCACCCAATTGGTGGGTCTCATGACTTCAACCCTTTTCCAATCCGTGAACTGGGTTCAGAATTCAGGTAGACAACTGAGCATGATGCGGCAAACCAAAACAGGCATAAGAAGATACTTATGCCTCATGCCTTGGGCTCTCTTAAGACTAGCCACTAATACTCAGGGAATGTCATATCGGCAACGTCCCTCAGCTAAAGCAAAGAAAACATCACTAGCGGTACTATTTGCAGAGGTAAACTGCCAATCCCTTAAAATATTCATCATGATGAATAACATGGTGGTGCCTACATTGAGGGACAGGCTACCAAGGGCTATGTTATAATGCCCTTGGTCCATTATACGAAACACCCCTCTCCCATAATACTCATGGAAATATGTATAGTCATAGAGCTTTGCATTATTGGTCATATATCCCCACATGTGAATAGGATCACGTATTGGTATTCCCAAAACTAACGCTACCACATACTTATTGAATTCTAGTGGCGTGTCATCAACCGTGACGGAGAATTCTTGTTCTCCATCTTGGTTACAATAGAACTTAACATTATTGTAAAAAAATTTAGTAAGCTTAGGTGAATACGAGTCGTCTTCACTTACCAGAAGATGCCTCCATCCTAACTGCATGATCTTTTCGCGGAACCAATGTCCATAAGTCTCGCTCCCCAAAAAGTGTTCGAAAGACTGCTCGGGTATCACTATAGGAGATGTCATCACAAAACTACTCACTAGAACAGCTGCAAACGAACCTGGAACAACCCACAAAAAATTGGAATTTTTCGTGCCCATGGGGGCCAGGGCGTGGGGTGCACTCGACCTATGCCTGGGTAGGGCGTAGGGTGCGCCTTGGTGAATTTTGAGTTCCAGGCTCTTAGGCGTAAGGCACGCTCACTTTTTGCCTGGGATGGGCGCAGGTTGTGCTCAGGATGAAAACTGGAATTCCAGTGTTTTGGGCGCGGGTCGCGCTTAGGTTTAGGCTTGGAAGGGCGCGGGTCGCGCTCTGAAGAAATTTTGACTGAGAGTGCCTAGGGCGCAGGTGGCGCTCCACTGGGGCGCAGGCGCGCTCCGAGCTGCTGAGTTGCTAAAATGGAGAAGAAAAATGGGAAACGTGGGAGTGAAAGCTAGTGGGAAAGACTATATCAGAATGTAATGAAGCTATTTCAAATTTATGAAAAAGGGTAGGGGACCTCTAAAACAACCTTGCTTGCTGATAAAAAAAAAAAAAAAAAGGTGCGAGATGAAAGTGAGATGCAGTGTGGGTTGTGAGTGTAGAATAAATGAAGTTTATATAGGTTTTAAATTTCCAAAACGAATCGGGAAGTTGCCAAAAAGCTTTAAGGCAATTGCCGGAAACAAAAAATTTCCAAAACCGAAAACGGAAACAACCCATATTCTTGATTCTAAAACAAACCTAATATCTTTTAGATTGAATTTAGGATATTACTGCCTAACTCATCAAGATTTCATCCTACCACAATATCTACTCATAGCCATGCCCATATCGACAACATTCCTAATAACCATCGCAAAATTATATAATCAATTTTGGATCATATAAAAATCATACTAGATTAAATAATACCACCCCCAAACAATTCGGGATGGTGGGATTAACAATAAAAACAATGCACAGTTTGAAAAGAACCATATTATATTAAAAATTGAAATTCAAATACAATTAACTACCGAATACAAATCTAACAACTGAATTCCAAAAAAAAAAAAAACTTAACATCCGAACTAAATAAAAACAAATACAAAACAACGTCAACTTATAAAATCCCTAAACCACGCGCTACTGGTAGAGGATGGAGCATGAGATGAGGATGGGCCCTGAGCTCCCGATGGGCCAGCGCAATCCGTCCTGCGGCGACGATGCTCGTGCCTCATAGAAACCTCTTCTTCAGAAGAACCCCCCTGGGGTGGGAAGTGTTCACGCATATCTTCACGGAACTTTCGCTGAGCTTCCATCTCGGCCTTCATCTCCTCCCAACGCTCATCCTTGCGCTGGGCACGAGTCTCGAAGTTATGATGCATGGTAGCCTGCCGAGTCCGGAGATCTTCGCAAATAGTATTGAGGGAATGCATGCCACGATGAAGCACCAACATGCGTTCTGCATCCGACCTACACCTCTCCAAGGCATCGACATCAAGACATGCCATGTCTTCCTCATCCTCCTCTTCAACTACTCTCTCGTCAGGCAACCTCCACGTCTTTTGGATACACTCTGTATAAATAGTAGGATTTCTATGCTCTTTCAGCCAAATCCTATCAGACGTCGGAGTCGCTCTCAAGGTCATCATGATCTTCGTTATCAAAATAGGGGGAGGTGCAATACTCTTCCCAACTCTCCTAATCATATTACTCAAAAACTCCAGAATACAGAATTCATACTTTTGCTCCTGGAGTATCCATAGAATGTGAAGGCAGTTCAGATTGATGTCACTGACCTTCTCCTTCCCGATGACATTCCTACCAATCCACTGAGCTACAACCAGCTGGTTGGTTCGCAGAGACGACTGGCGAACACAATGCGAGCTCGCATTGTAGTTCCCTTCCAAAACAGTCGCGTTCATCAAAGGCTCGATCCCAGTAAATTGGGATTCCTGTAATGTGGCATCGAGATGGCGTCTAGGCGGAATGCCTAAAATCTTAGCCAACAACCCAGTAGATACTTCTCTCCTCCTCTCGGCCACCGTAACAAAAATTCTATTCCCATCCAACTCCCTCGTCCTATAAAATTGTCGGACCAAATCTTCATGGTAAAAAATGTCTGTCGAGTACCACAACCTACTCCAATCTCTCCTAACCATCTTGTCACCGTAAAACTGCACGAAGTGGTCGGTCGTAAATGCTTGCTCCGGCAAAATTCTCCGTCTTTGAGCCATTGGAAGTTTTGGAATGATTTGGGGGTTTAAATGTAATGTGGGGATGGAGTTTGAGACAACCTCACTAACAAAACAATGGTGGTGGCGCGGCAGTTCATTTTTTTTTTTTTTTTTTTTTTTTTTTTAATGAAATGGTGGTGGAAATTGGTAGAGATGGTGGTGGGAATGGTTAGGAGAAGATTTGGGGTGGGCTTGTATTGTGGGCGTGGGTGTAGTTAGGTTTTTTTATTTATTTTATTTTATTTTTTTATTTATTATTTATTTATTTTTTTAAAATTTGGTTAGGTTTTTAAGCTTTGTTAATGGTGGAATGAAACAACTTGCGACTATTGGTTTGAAGATGGAGACGCACGTGCGTGGTACGTGCGTACGAGATTGGGCCCAAGCCTAATTTGATTTTTCGAATTTTTTTCGTGCAACTTTAAACTAAATTTGCCGCTTCGTTACCAGTCCGATTTTTGCGAATGAGCTATGGAAATGATCAGGAGAGAATTTCCAATCCAATGATCCATAAAACACTCTATTCCAACTATGGGTGATATATAAGAAGATGGAAAACGCCTCGAAGTGTGTGCATAATGTAAGTTATGCTAATGAATGAAATCCAATTTCATAGATAATGTCAACCCGAATCGAGATACGATTAAACGGCCTAAGCAACACAAATGGAAATTTGAACAATCCTAAATGGAAAAAAACAAACACCCCACCCCAAAACAAATTTTTGACAACAGAGTTTAGAAAATTTGTTTTAAAAGTGGGTCTTTTAAAGTCAGATTCCCGAGACTTCCTAGATTACTATATTTATGGATTTGATATTTTTTTTTACTTTTTATGAATAAGATTTAATATAAGAAAAATGAAAAATAATAAAGACATAATTCACACCATAGAAGAACATGACTAAAAAACCGAGAAAACATGCGAGAGTGGAAAACGTGAATTATGTTAAACGTGGACTTAGGATCCAATACTTATAGCCACACACTCCATAGGGAGGGCTCGATTACATGAATGGTGCACTTACCAATATATGGAATTGAAAGAAAGTACACCAACCAACAAGGGTCAGTCCTCATATACAGGGTCCTGTAAAAGGACTTTCTCTACATCAGGGGACAATAGCTTGTGAAAATGTTTCAACCATTGGCCATTGACTTGAAATGTACTGTTGTCCTTGGGATTTACCAAGCTGATTTTCCCATGAGGGGTGACTTCAGTAACCAGAAAAGGACCAGACCAATGGGTTTTAAATTTCCCTAGAAAAATATGTAGACGGGAGTTGTAAAGCAAGACCTTTTGACCTACCACAAACTCTTTGCACAATATTTGCTTATCATGAACACGTTTCATGTTAGCTTTATAGTGCTTCGCGAGATTTTAAGAATCGCTATGGATTTCTTCAAGTTCATTCAATTGCAACTTGCGCTAGACACCCGTCTCATCAAAATTGAAGTTAAGGCTTTTTATAGCCTACATAGCGCGGTGCTCCAATTCAACGGGCAAATGACAAGGTTTCCCAAATACAAGTCTAAAGGGAGACATACCTATAGGAGTTTTGAAAGCAGTCTTATATGCCCATAAGGCATCAGATAGACGCTTTGACCAGTTTTTCCTATAAGGATTTACAGTTGTTTCTAAGATCTTTTTGATTTCCCTATTAGAAACTTCTACTTGTCCGCTAGTTTGTAGATGATACGAAGTTGCTACCTTATGTGTAACTTCATACTTTTTCACGAGAGATGCAACAACTCTATTGCAAAAATGTGTTCCACCATCACTAATGATGGCTTTGGGAATGCCAAATCGACAGAAAATATACTATTTAACAAAAAACACAACTGTCTTATGGTCATTGTTACGACAAGCCATTGTCTCTATCCATTTAGACACGTAGTCCACGACAACTAGAATATAAATGAAACCGTGGGAAACTAGAAAGGGACCCATGAAATCAATGCCCCATACGTCAAAAATTTCTACCACTATGAATGGATTTAATGGCATCATATTACGCTTCGTGATTCGCCCAAGTTGTTGGTAACGAACACACGTCTTGCAATGCATTTGGGCATCTTTAAATCTTTAAAGAGAGTAGGCTAATAAAACCCACATTGAAGAATTTTAGCAGCTATTTTCATACCACTAAAATGGCCACCACACTCTTTGTCATGGCAGAATGAGGGAACCTCATTATATTCCCATTAAGGGAATACAACGATTTAATAATCTGATCGCGCACAATACTTGAAAAGGTAGGGATCATCCCAAAGAGTATAGCTTAACTCGGCCAAAAATTCTTACGTTCATTTCTTGACCAATCATAAGGAATAACATCAGACGCTAAATAATTCACAATGTCAGCATACCATGGTGCATAAAAAATAGCATACAGATGCTCATCAGGAAAAGAGTCCGACATGGACTCAGAATCACTATCATCGTCGTTTGTAAGTCTAGATAAGTGGTCAGCAACTACGTTTTTGACCCCTCTTTTGTCCTTTATTTCTAATGTGAACTCTTGTAGGAGAATAATCCATCAGATTAATCTCTGCTTAGCATCCTTCTTTGCGAGAAGGTACCTAAGGGCTGTATGGTCCGTGTAAACTAGAGTCTTAGAACCAACCAAATAAGGGCGAAACTTATCTAAAGCATAAACGACAGCTAAGAATTCTTTTTCAGTAGTTGTATAATTTCTTTGAGCATTGTTTAGACTTTTACTAGCATAATAAATAACAGTGAACTTATTATCTAGTTTTTGTCCCAAGATAGCACCAACTGCATAATCACTAGCATCACACATGAGTTCGAAAGGTTTAGACCAATCGGGAAGCTGTATAATAGGTGCAGAAGTTAAGGCGGCTTTTAAAGTTTCAAAAGCCTGTTTACAGTTAAAATTAAAATAAAAAATGGCATCCTTTATAAGCAGATTAGTTAATGGCTTAGCTATTTTCGAAAAATCTTTGATAAAGCGCGTATAAAAACCTGCATGGCCTAGAAAGGCTCTAATATCATGGACAGTCCGTGGTATAGGTAGAGTCGCGATCTTATTTAGTTTGGCCTTATCTACTTCGATGCCATCACTAGATACAATATGACCTAGTACTATGCCTTTTTTCACCATGAAATGACATTTTTCCCAATTTAAAACCAGACTCTTCTCTTCACATCATGTCAAAACTTTAGACAGGTTAGACAGGCAGTCAGTGAAAGAGTCTCCATAGATAGAAAAATCATCCATGAATACTTCCATGAAACTATCTACCATGTCACTAAATATACGAAGTATACACGGCTGGAAGGTACCAGGAGCATTACAAAGGCCAAAAGGCATTTGTTTATAGGCGTATGTTCCAAAAGGACATGTGAATGTAGTCTTTTCTTGGTCATCAATATCAATAATAATTTAGAAATAGCAAGAGTAGCCATCCAAAAAACAATAAAAAACATGACCAGCTAGACATTCAAGCATCTGATCTATAAAGGGTAAAGGAAAATGATCCTTTCATGTCATGGCATTTAAACGTCTGTAATCAATACAGATCCTCCATTTCATAGGACCATGCATGGCAACATATTCACCCTTGGCATTACGTACTATGGTAATCCTTGATTTCTTAGGAACTACATGAATGTGACTTACCCATTCGCTATCAGAGATTGGGTATATGATACCCGCATCGAGTAACCGTAAGACCTCTTCCCTGACCACCTCTTTCATGGTAGGGTTCAAGCGATGCTGAGGTTTGTAAGAAGTTTTTGCGTTATCCTCTAAATGGATACGATGAGTGCATACATTAGGGTCAATTCCCTTAATGTCGGCTAGGGACCAACCAATCGCAGAACGATGTTCCCTAATCACCCTGATCAAACGTGTCTCTTCCTCCTTAGATAATAGAGAAGATATTATCATCGGATGACTACCATCCGGATCAAGTTGAATATACTTTAACTCAGGAGGAAGAGGTGTAAGCATCGGGGTGGAAGGAATATCAATAAATGCTTCTGGGGGGTCCTCATCTTGAGTAATGAATACTTGCTTAGGCAGCAGGTCTTCAAACTCTGTAGATGGAGCAACAGAAGGGTCTACGATAGGTGTAGACTCAAAGATGGTGTTGACTTCCTCTAAGTAAGAGTCATCGGCGAAATCTGAACTTCCAAAAGACAAGAATTTATGCATTTGGTTTTCTGGAAATGTGTTATTAAAATAATCTTGAGCTAAGCTCTCGATCAAGCTAACTTCCCCATCTACAAACGAATCTGGTAACTGTTTCATCATTTTAAAAACATTTACCTCAACAGAAAGATGGCCAAAAGACAAGGACATCGAACCATCATGACAGTTTATGAGCGCGTTGGCAGTTACCAAGAAAGGATGTCCTAAAATGATTGAAACATAGTCGTTAGTGACTTTTGTATCGAGGATAACAAAATCAGCAAGATAGTAGAAATCCTAGACCTTAACAAGCACGTTTTCAGCCACACACTTAGGGTGCTTAATAGATTGATCCACTAATTGCAACGTCATTTTAGTAGGTTGCATCTCTTGTAAACCTATTTGTTTTTATAGATAATACAGGAGTAAGTTAACACTCGCCCCCAGGTCTAGTAAAGCGGTCATCGTGTGGGAATCTCCTAAGGTGCATTGTATAGTAGGACGACCAGGGTCCTTGTACTTAACGATTCCATTGTGTTCCGTTAAAGTTGGAAACTGTTCAGTTAAAAAGGTGTCTTTAGAAATATTTGTCTTACGCTTTTAGTGCACAACTCTTTGAGAAACTTAGCATGGTGAGGTAATTTTTTAATTGCTTCCAGAAAAGGTAAGTTTATCGTTATATTTTTAAGAACTTCCCTAATCTCGTCAAAGTTTGTATCCCTGTTTAACATAGCTAATTTCTGGGGAAATAGTGGTTTCTCTATATATTTAGTGTATGGATCAACTGGATGTCTAACCTTTGCTTTCTATTTCTTAGGTTGTGGTTTAACTGGTACCTCTACAGGGGTAGGTTCTTCAGTTTCTATTTTGGTATCTAGTTCAATCTCCGGTGTAGGGACTACTTGTGGGGTAACTATAGGCATGGTTATGCTGTTATCAACCACTTTCCCAGAACGGAGAGTGGTGATGGCATTTAGCTCACCTACGTTTGCATTTTCCGTACTAGTATTACCGTTCACCTCAAAGGCTGTGTTTGTTGTTTTAGGATTAGTTATTGCTTGACCTGGAAACACACCTTTGGGTTATACTTTCTCTTGAGCTAACTGCTGTAAGGAAAATTAGATGACTTGTAAAATTTGTTGTTGAGATTGCATAAAGGTATCGAAACAATCCGGTTGTGGAGGAGTGTTAGCTATAGGTTGTGTGACATGAACTATGTCACGTTGATTATTAGTTGGTGGGTTTTGATAGTTATTATTATTAACCGAAACGATACCTCTATTAGCATTATAATTATTATTGTTACAATTATTATAATTACCCTGACCTTGTCCTTGTCGTGGTTGAGCTTGGTTGTTATTGTTATAATTATAATTACCCTGACCTTGTCCTTGACCTTGTTGTGGTGGGCCTTGATTATAATTGTTTGATGGCCTAACATTTTGATTATTAAACCCTGGAGGTGTTACTTGTTGATTATTTCTTCAACTGAAGTTGGGATGTTGTCTCCAAGGGGCGTTAGGAATAGGATAACTATTAATTGAGCAAACGTTATCTTGTTGTAATGTTTGCTGTTTGTAAGCGAGGGGACAATAGGAGTCGGGATGCTGTGGACTCAAATAGAAATTACATGGATTGGTGTTGACATTCATGATGGGAATAAGCTTTTGTTGAACAGAAATAGCCTCTACCTTTTTAGTGAGAGATTCGATTAAATTTTTAAGTTCAGGGTCGGGTTTCATCTCAAATATACCGGCGGTCTTAACTGTTGTAGAAGAACTAGCAGAACGGGAGATATCTTCACTACGCCCCCAGTTATTATTACGCTTAGTTTGATCTTCTAAAAATTTATAAGCCTTTGAGGCTCCCTTACTTAGGAAACTACCCCCATTCATTATGTCAAGGACTTCTTTATAGTGGTGTAGAAGTCCTTTGAAAAAGGCACGAACTAACGTGTCTTTCGTGAGGTTATAGTGTGGACACTCTATGAGAAGATCGGTGAAACAATTCCAAGCCTCTGAAAATGATTCATGAGGATTCTGTCAAAAGAAATGAATCTTGGAAAGCATTTCATCGGTCTTCAGTGGTGGGTAAAAATGTTCCATAAATAGTAGAACAAGTTTGGCCCACGAGTCCACAGAATTAGGCATTTGGGCAGTTAACCAAGACGCCGCCTTATTGGCTAAAGTGATGGGAAATACCCTCAGTTTAATTTGTTCAGCACCAACCGTAGGATGGTGAAATGTAGTAAGGACTTAGTCAATCCTACGCATATGCCTTTGATAAGGTTTTTCATGGTCTAACCCATGAAAAACAGGTAACAAATTAAATATATTTGGGGGGATTCGGAAATCCCCCACTGGGTCTGATAGAACGATGCAAGATTTGGGGCTATCGTTAAAGGCTTTGTAAAAGTCAGAGAGAGGAGACTCTCTTTCTTCAACTATTATTTCAGGTGGTGTGTATGGTATATTAGCTAGAGGTGTAGTAAGTGGTATACTAGAAAGGCGTGTTTGTTGACGTTGCCAGTTGATTATGTTAGGCATTTTTCTTCGGCCTGACCTTAATCTCATGCAAGGCTAAGACCAATTTTAATGAAACACAACAACACTCCAAACAATCTTGATATGCTAGTATGAACCTCTAACAGGAGATGCAAGGTGTGGAAGAAAAGAGTATCTGAATGCCTCCTTGTTTCGCTTATGAATAACATCTTGTATATGCGTGCTCAGTGTATCTAACAAGTTAGAACACTGAAAACCTTGAAGAAATGGAAATTTGAAACAAACCTGTGGAAATCAGGCGTTTTAGCAGAGGGCGCGGGTCGCGCTCCGAATAGGCCTAGGTAGGGTGCGGGTCGCGCTCAGGTCAAACTGGAGCTCCAGGCACTTCAGTGCGGGGGTCGCTCGAACTTACCCTTGGTAGGGCACGGGTGGCGCCGGTAAAACTCAAGTTCCAGCGCTCAGCGGGGCGCGAGTTTTGCCTTGGCAAAGCGTCGTCGGCTCGACTAAAACTGGAGTTCCAGGCATTTGGGCACGGGTGGCGCTCCAATTTAGCCTGCCTAGGGCGCGGGTCGCGCTCCGTGTAATTTTGCGAGGAAAATTTCAGTGCTGAAACGGATAACCACAGTTAGAATCAAACAAGGGTAGGTGGGTTATGGGAATTTGGAAGATTAACAATTCTAAAGAAAACAATACTAAAGGGAACTAAGATGGCAGCGGCGCCATTTGATAACCGTAAAAATGAATAGTTCTACTCACGAATAGAATGATAAAATTCTAACGAAAGTAAAACTAAAACTATACGAAGACTATATTTATCAAAGATTTCTACTCTCGAATCTATCGAATAGAGTGGAGTAAAAGATTCGTTCCACTCCTAGTTCTTTAGCATTCAATATTTTCTAATATTATCAGGCTTGGCCAAAGTTAGTGAGAGTAATGGTGGGAATTTAATACTATGATGTGAATTGAACTAACAAGATACGAATAACGAAATGACGGAATACTAAGGTTTGAATCTAGATAAAGAATTAGGGGAGATTGAATCCACCTTGAATCCAACTTAATAAACTAGCATAGATTGTTGTAATCAAATTTTTACGTTCTTACGATAAGAATTGGTTGTTCTAATCCCTAATCATTCATGGCAATCTCTACCAACTAATGACTAGCATGTGAGGAAGTTCTACCCATTCTCATGGCGAATCAACTACCTTCTAGAGTGGAATAGACTCTTATAATGATTCTACACTACACAATTAAGTTTTCATCAAGGCTTCATCAAACCCCTCTAATGGAGGTTTAGCCTTGATTCATAAAACTATCATTTCTCATGGAAATCAAATAAGACATCATATAAAGATTGTAAATTTACTAAATTGAACTAATCAATAATTCAAATCTAACTTAACAACTAAGAAATGATTAATAACTAAGAATCGAAATTAGATATAAGTAATTTTAAATAACAAAAATTGAAATTATGAAGAACTAACTATTTTTATTAATCTAAATAAGAATTAACAATCATTCAATAATCTAAATTAAAACAACGTATGAAAACTAATTAATAGAAGAAAACTAGATCTCGAACTATGCTCTAATGGCTACTTGCTACCTAAACTAATTCTTTCTTAAGAGTTAAGTCTTCTCCATACAAATGGAGGAGACAAGATCCACATTTTCGTGCATGGGCTGAGGAGCCATGTTTTGGGCCGGAAAATCAAGCCCAAAGCCTAATTTCTTCAGTCTACAGGCTCATTTCCAGCCGGATTTGACTTCAGCAGACTTTTTGTCCACTTTTTGTCATCTGATTGGGTCAAGGCTTGGACCGTTGGAAAGCTCTTTCCGAGCCGGTCATTTTAACATAAGGTAGGACCAATTCTGAGGTTTGAGCCCAAAGATACGGTCTTCGGAAGTTCTGGTAACTTTTGTGTGCTGTTTCTGCCCGCGTTGACTTTTACTTTTAAGCTTTGACCGAGCTTTTTAAAGGCTTTTTCTCCTTGAATTTTGGCCTTCAATCACAGAACTTCTTAGCAACCAACCCTTGCTCGTTTATCTCGCCAAAGTGGCGCATTTATGCACATAATTGACTTAAAAGCCTGAAATACATAAAAACACGTAATCAGCATTAACTCTTATTCATTACTCGTATAATTGGTCTAAAAGTATTATTGTAAAGGGGTTAAAACTACAGTTTTGGGGTCTTATCAGTCCGCCTCCGGTTCCATGATCATCTCCTTCCCCCAGGTGGGGTCCTCGGCCGGAAACTCAGCCAGAAATTCTGCCATCGCCTGGTCCTTCTCCGCGGTCCTGGCTTGGTACTCAATGTCATATGAACTGAGCAACACAACCCATTTCAACATTCTCCCTGCTTTCTCTGCTTTCAGTACCTGCTTGAGTGGCAAGTTGGTCACCACTATCACCGAATGAGCATCGAAGTAAGGTTTCAACTTGAGTGCAGAGAAGATCAGAGCCAAGGCATACTTTTCAATCCTACTATACCTTGTTTCAGCGTCCAACATTGTTTTGCTCTGGAAGTACACCGGCCTCTCTGCCTTGCCCACCATCTTTATAAACACTGAACTAATTGCACACTCTGACACCCCCAGGTATAAATATAGCTTCTCCCCCTGCCTTAGCCACGATAGGATCGAGGCCTTGCCCAAATATTCTTTCAATTCCTGAAAAGCCCTTTCACATGCCTTCGTCCACTGGAAGTCAGTTGTCCTCCTTAATAGTAGGTACAAGGGTTGGCACTTATCCGATGACTTGGATATGAACCTATTGAGTGTCGCGACCCTACCAGCCAACCTCTGAACCTCCTTCATATTTTGCAGAGATGGCATTTCCAACAAGGCTCTAATCTGGTCTGGGTTCGCCTCTATGTCGCGATATGTGACTATATACCCCATGAACTTTCTGGATGTCACCCCAAATGAACACTTTTCCGGGTTCAACATCATCTTGTGTCTCCGCAGTATAGAGAACGTCTCCTTCAGACCCTCCAAATGCTCCTCTTCAGTCATACTCTTTTCTACCATGTCATCTATATAGATCTCCATCTTCTTTCTGATTTTAGTCTCGAACATCTTCTCCCCCACTCGCTGAAATGTTGCCCCCGCATTCTTTAGTCCAAAAGGCATTCTGGTGTAACAGTACGTTCCTCCTTCCACTATGAACGCTGTCATTTCTTGGTCCGGGCCGTACATCACCACCTGATTGTAGCCCATGAACGCGTCCATGAATGAAAAGAACTTATACTCTGTTGCTCGGTCCACCAACTCATCTATCCGCGGCATCGGGTAGCAATCCTTCAGACACTCCTTGTTGACGTCCGTGAAATCCACACACATTCTTACTTTCCCATTCTTTTTCGGTACCGAGACTACGTTCGACAGCCATTCAGTAAACTGGCATTCGCGGATGATTCCAGCATCTTTCAACTTCTTCACCTCCTCTAGAATTCCCTGCGCATATTGAGGCTTCATACCCCTCATTTTTTGTTGGACTGGGCGGGCACCTTCCCGCATATGCAATCTGTGACATGCGAACTCTAGATCCAACCCCGCCAAGTCTTCGATCGTCCATGCAAATACATCGCTATTCTCAGTTAACAAGGCAACCAATTTCTTTTTCCAATCCTCTGACAAACTTGTCCCTACGTTTACAAACTTCTCCTCCTCGGCTACCCCGATGTTCACGACCTCAATCTCGTCTATTATCTTGCTCCCGACGAGCGGCCTCTTCTCTCCAGCCGTAGTCTGTAATTGCTATGCCAGCTTGTCCCCTATCTCCGGCGCCTCTTTACTAGGTGTGCGGCTAAGACCCCTCACTGTCACTTGGTGGATGTTCTGTGCCGCGACCTGATCGCCCCTTATCTCGTACATCCCTCTATTTGTCGGGAAGCGGATCACTTGGTAATAAGTAGATGGGACCACCTTCATCTCATGAATCCATTTTCTTCCTAGGATCACGTTGTATTGCGAGTTAGTATCCACTACCAGGAATCGGGTGAAAGTGGTCACTGGCAGTACTAGTTCCCCTAGTGGCTCAGTCATGCTGCCGTTGAACCTGAACAAGTTGGTCTGAGGGGGCTTCATCTGCTTCCTTTCTATGCCCATTTTTTCCATCGCGCTCTGAAATAACAAATCCACTGAACTCCCACAGTGTATCAGCATCCTTTTCACCATGTAATTCCCCATCGCTATGGTAATCACCAGCGCATCCTCATGAGGCGCGCTTACCGACTCCAGATCCTTCAGAGTAAATTCTATCCTGTCATTCCCTTTGCCACCTCCTGGAACTGGCCGCAGACTGCTCACAACTTTTTTTATCTGTTGTAGACTGGCTGTCCTCCTCACCTTATCTCGGTGGGTGTTCTTTCCCAGCGTTTCTCCACTGAAAATAACATTTATCGTGCTTAGGGTTCTGGCCACGGCAGGAGCCCTTTCGATCGGCTGCACTTCCTTGACATGCTCCTTCAGCTGTCCTCTCCCAATCATTCTTTCTACTAACCATTGTAAAGCAAAGCACTCATTGGTAGCATGATTTCTGACCTGATGATACGTACAAAATGGCTTTCTCTCTATCTCCTTAGGCGAGCTCCGCGGTTCTTCGTAGTGCTGCTGTCCCTTGATCAGTGGTAGGATTTCCTCCAACGGCTTGTTCAGTGAAGTTAAGTCTATTTTGCGGTAAGGCTCTCTCTCCCTGTACTCCCTTCGGGCTTGGTCTCTGCCTCTCTCCGCTTTCTGTGTCTCCCCTCTATAATTTCCTCCCTCTCTTGCCGTGGTTCTTTCCCTGTCTCTTCTGTCCTCCGCTCTCACGGCGTGCACTGAGTTGTCGGACTTCCTGTGTTCCTTACTAGTCCTCTACAAAATGTCCTCGTATCTGATAGATTTCTCTACCTTCAGGTACAAAGCATGCAAGGTGGTAACTTCGATCTTAGATACTAATTCATGCACCCGGGTTCCCTGCTTCAATCCATGCTGGAAGGCTATGACCGCGGTGCGCTCATCCAAATTTTCCACCCTCAGCGTCTTTTCCTTAAATATGCACAGGAAGTCTCTGAGTGTCTCGGCGGACTTCTGCTTGACATTGAAGAGATTTGCTACATCCACTACCCTCTTCTTCTGATGGATGAAGTGATTAACAAAAGCTTGTTCCAATTCCTCGAACCTCTATATACTCCGCGACTGATAAGAGCCCAAAACTATAGTTTTAACCCCTTAATAATACTACTTTTAGACCAATTATGCGAGTAATAAATAAGAGTTAATGCTAATTACATGCTTTTATGTATTTCAGGCATGGAACTCAATTATGTGCAGAAATGTGTCACTTTGGCAATATAAAGGAGTGAAGGGTTGGTTGCTAAGAAGTTCTGTGATAAAGGCCAAGATTCAAGGAGACAAAGCCTTTATGAAGCCCGATCAAAAGCTGAAAAGTCAACACGGGCAGAAACAGTGCACAAGTCAGCAGAACTTCCGAAGACCATATCTTTGGACTCAGGCCTCGGATTTGGGCCTACCTTATGTCAAAATGACCGGCTCGGAAAGAACTTTCCAATGGTCCAAGCATTGACCCAATCAGAGGAGCAAAAGTGGACAAAAAGTCTACTGAAGTCAAAGCCAGCTGAAACAGGCTCTGTTGATTGAAGAAATTGGGCTTTGGGCTCGATTTTTCAGCCCAAAACATGAGACCTCAGCCCATGCATGAAATTGTGGATTTGGTCTTCTTTTTTACATAAAACAAAACTTAGCTTTTAAGAAACATATAGTTAGATAGCTTAGAATAGAAAGTAGCCATTAAAATAGCTTGTAGATCTAGTTTTTGAATTCAATTAGTTAAATTAATTAGTTTCATACATTGTTTTAGATTAATTCTTTGAATCATTGTTCTTCATTGATTAGATAAATAAAATAGTTTATTCTTGTTCATTTCAATTTTGTCATTTAAATTTGTAGATATAATTTCAATTCTTATTGTTATTCAATTCTTAGTTATTAATTAGATTTGAAGTATTGTTAATTAAAATTAGTAAAGTTCAAATCTTTATATTATGTCTAGTATTAATTCAATGGGAAATGATAGCTTGATGAATCAAGGCTAAACCTCCATTAGAGCGGTTGAAGAAGCCTTGATGAAACTTGATATTTGTTAACTTAGAAATCATCGTGAGAGTTTAATCCACTCTAGAAGGTCGTTGATTCGCCATGAGAATGGGTGGACGACCTCACATGCTAGTTATTAATTGGTAGAGATTCCATGTATAATTAGGGATTAGAATTACCATTTTGATATATGAAGCATTGCAATTTGGATCACGACGAGTCTTTATTAGTAGATTAAGTCGAGTTAAGGTGGATTCAATTACCTTTAATTCTTTATCTAGATTCAAACCCTTATCATCCTGTCATTTCGTTATTCGTATCTTGTTATTTGAATTCATATTGTAGTATAAATTCCCTCGTAAATCTCTCATTGACTTTGGATAGACCATCAATTGTAGAAAACTTGAATGCTAAAGGACTAGGAGTGGAACGAATCTTCTATTCCAACTCTACGTCAATAGATTTGAGAGTAGAAAACAAATATCTTTGATAAGTAACAGTTCAGTTTATAGTTTTACTTGCGTTTAGAGTTTCATCGCTTTATTTGTGAGTAAGACTATCTTTTTATCATTATCAGCGACGCCAATCAATAATACCAATCGGAGGCTCCCCCTTTCAGACTGGCAGGGAACATCATGCAACGGAGTCCGTCATACTTCACCTCTTGCCACAGCGACATCTGCTGCCTGAAGTGATGCAAATGGTCAACCGGATCTCCTTTTCCATTGTACCTTTCTAACCGCAGTTACGTGAACCTCTTGGGTATCTCAGAATTCCAGACCACATCAGCCAGTGGATTTTGATTCAGGCTTTCGACCATCTTCTTAGCTTCGCCGTGTTTCTCCTTTTCCACCGTGCTATTAGCCTCTCTGTCTCTTTCAATCATCGTCTGCACCATTTCCATGGTAATGCCTCCTGTATGGTTCGCCCTGGTTGCCTGATGAAGTTCCTCACTTTGCACTTCCACTTCACTACCCGCAAGCACTGCTGTTTCTGCTCCCCCTGAGTGTCTTCTCTTTCTCTCCTCAACTCATCATTCTCTTCCCTGAGTCTACCTACCTCCTCCTGAAGCAACCTAGTCGCCTCAGCCACCGAATCTTCAACCTCCTCTACCCCTACCTCTATGTTTTCCACACTCGGTGTTTCATTTGGAACGGTCTCCTCCCTCCTCGGTCTCCCTCTACCTCATCTTCTCCCTGTTCCTCTACCTCTTCCTCTCTTAGCTGGAGCCATGTTCCGCAATTTTTCCCTTCTTCTCAAGTCGTGGACCTACCTCGTCTTCACAGAAGGCACCAAATATATGAATATAAATCCTCACCTCTCAGATCCTAAGTCTCGGTTCTCTCTCACTGTTTTCTCTTTTTTCCCCCTCCTATTTTCACTTTACACTGTTCCTTTTTATATCACCATTGCTCCCTTTTCAACCTTTGATCTCCCTCCTATCCTTCGGTCCACCCTTATACACCTGTCCTCTTAGGGTTCCGCGGCCCCGCTTCGGTACCCCAGTTCCTTCCCCTTTAAATTGCCTCTTCTTTGACTCTGACCGCACTTTTCTCACCTGCCTCTGTACGGCCTGTCCCCTTTCAGGGTGCCACGGTCACGATATGGTGCTTCGCGCCTTTACTTTCTTACTCTACTTCAGGCCAGCTGACATGCCACCTCGGTGGTCGTAAAATAAGTTGATATAGTATTGATTTCATTAGTTTATATTTATTTATTGTCTTATTTTTGTATTTGAGTTATAAGTGCTGATAATTAAAAATGGTTGCTTTATATTGCGGGGTTATAGCCTTATAGGGCTTACACATGAGATCCCTGAAGATCTGTGCCATTTGATTAAGGAGCTGGTTGCTATTCGTAAGCATTTGGAGAGGAACAGGAAGAATAAGGACAACAAGTTTAGGTTGATTTTTGTTGAGAGCAGGATTTATAGGCTTGCTTGTTACTATAAGAGGACCAAGAAGCTTCCCCTTGTCTGGAAATAGTGAGTGAACTCATGCCTTGGATTTTTGTTAAGGCATTTGTGTTTAAATGTTTGACTTTTTGAGTTGAAATGCTGCAACTATTAGTTTAAATTTGTTTGTCGAACTTATTGTATTTTATGTGAACTAAATTTTATGAGAAAAAATTGGAGATGTTTGTGTTTCTGGTTGCAAACTGAGATATACCTTGCGTAGCATAAGTTCGTACAATACACTACACCCGACTTGCATAACATAAGTTCGTACACAATACACTTTCTTCTTGCTATCTTGGGTACTATTATGATCTAACATTACGTGAAAAAGGGCTTTTGACAAATTGGCAGCATCTTAGCTTTGACTCGATTTGTTTTCTTTGTATTATAGATTTTAAGACTAACCTTAATTAACTTATCTATCATGACTTGTTATAGGAAACTAGTGTAGTGACCCTAATTATCTTACTTGAAATTCCATTGTACGATTTTGTTTGTTCTTTACGGTAAAGGTAGTTCCAATAAGTAATAAACAATGGGCTTATGTATCGTGCTTTACCAAAGGTGATGTAGTTTTATTATGGTATACATGAGGTACTTCATGTGGGTCATGCTAAATTTTATCTGTAGTTCTATATATGGTGCAGTAAGAGGACGCGCCATGACTTAAAAGCTCAAGCAGAAGCATTGATCTTGTTTGCAAATCGTTTAGATGGGATATTAAAGTGCGTGTTGCATCCAAGAAATGCCTTTGGACCCGGGTAATGAGGATATTTCTTTCACGTGTATGATAATGAAATGAGGACAATAAGATATTGTTTAGTAATGGGACTAGTGGTGTATGATAATGATGACATTTCTTTCACTTGTATTGAACAACTATGATAAACTTGTATAACCGTGATATAGATTTCAAAGGAAACATGATTGAGGAGTCATATAGGCATGGCTGGCCAAGATCGACTACTGCTCACTATAATATTAGAGAACTCAACCAAGGAGGCGTCTTTACATATTCTATTGTAGATTGGTGGGTACGAGATATAAGGTATGCACAATCTGTTTACAGCCTTCATAGACTCTATTGTAGATTGGTGGGTACGAGATATAAGGTATTTGGTTGATGTTAGTGGTTCACTTGGAGAGTTTGGTATATGGTAAGGATTAGTGAGAGATTCCTTGTTGATTGAAACTAAGTTTCTTTCTGGTGTAAATAAATCCATATTGTCTATGAATTTAGTTTTGCATAAAAAACTTAATAAGATCATGAACTTAGGTTAATGACAAGGTGTCCAGGTCCAGAAGCATTCAATTTTTGTTTTCATTGTTTTCTCTTAGCTTCAGCATGTCTCGAACCTTTAAATGCCCTCATTTTGTTTTTAGTTTTTTTTTGTTCAGTCAAAGTTGTTTGCCTTTAGAATACCACCTCCCCCCCTCCCCCCCCCCCCCATTTGCATTTCACCTTCTTTGGTATTTTTCCTTTTTTAAGTTTCTACATTCCATTTTTCTTACAGTTTTTGTTTCTTATATAGTTATATCTTCATTGAAACTCCATTAACTGATTATATTTGTTCTTTACAAAAGGTAGAGGTTGATTTGGGCATGTATCATGGGATCCCAAACAAGTCTTTAGTGGAAAGGTTAATATGTAGGTGAGCAACACATTTCATTACTAAATGAGGTTTTCTTTACTGTTGTATATAAAGATTAAGTATGTTTGAATAGGACAAAGTAGGGGCTGATCTTGGTACAGGTAATGAACTACATTCTCATTCATCTTGGGGGCTGGAATACGGTCCTTTGGTAGATTTAGATTTAGCCATCTTTTTGATCGAAATTAAGCTATCCAGTGGACTGCTTTCTCTGCAGTTTTCGTGTTGCATTTCAGCCACAAAGTGTACTGATTGTTAGGTGCACCATGTAGTTGTGGCAAGGTTATCCATTAGACTAATTTTCAGGATATCCGTTGGCTGCATCGACACCATCTATTTGATTGAATTGTAGTGGTTTTTTGGACAGGGAATTTGGTCGTGTGGAGTTCTAAAATTTCTGGTAGAAAGGAGATCAGAATGACATTTTTCTTTGATATATATTCTTATCTTTTATTCTTGTTCTTAGAACTATCTGTTGTAGAATGGCATTTCAGACTAGTGGTGTAACGTCTTGATGAAAAGTCGACTGCATGTAAAATCCTTTAGGAAAAGTTGGAGGTTTATGTGCATATTCGGAGTTTGGAAGTACTTCTCAGGTACTTAAAGTTGAATGACGAACAATTTTTGATTTATATTCTAGTGTTGAATTGTCGTGTTCTAGTATTGAACTTTCGAGTTCTAGTGATGAAGGGATGAACTGTCAAGTTCTACTATTGAACTGTCGAGCTCTAAAGGAAGAACTACGTATGACTTGATCCCTAAAAGGGTACGTAGGACCTAGCACAGCCGCTTCTATAGGTAGATACCCACCCCGTAGAGTTCCTTGTTTATGATGTTTAATCATTGTTTTATTTTGTAACATATATATATATATATATATATATATATATATATATATATATATATATATATATATATATATATATATATATATATGTTAGAGTGTGTTTAGTGTGATCTGTGTGATATGTTTAATATTAGATCCTTACATACTTTTGCTTGGAAGAACTGAAATTAAGTGATTTAGGTTTAATGTTTTACGTATGTCATTTGGTTACAAATAGGCAGATGCGGAAATTGCAATAAGAGTAAGTTTTACTATAACTTAAATATTTACTGCTATGGGTGTCATTATTTCTAGTCGTGTTTGTATCCATGCGATTGCCATATTAGAGATATCTTTATTTGTTTAGTTTGTGTAGTCTATATTAGTTTGGTATTCAAGTGATCTGGCATTTGTCAATCCTTCGTTTATGGGTGTATTTGGAATATGTAGGGTTAGATGGTTTTGTTGAGGTTGTTTTGATAACGTGGAGATGTATGTATGTTAGTTGCATTGTATAAGTCATATATTAGGGTTTTCTGGATGTTGTTTGTATATTTATAGTTTTCTTCATATTCGAGGATTGGTTACTTGACTTAATTGGTATTAGTCAAGATGGTTAAGTAGCTGGTTCTACGAATCAATATATCTTTTAGTAGTTGGGTTTACGACTGAGGAATGAAGTTTTATATTTTGTTTGGATATATTCTTATTAAATTTTTAGGTTAGGACAAGTTTTATATTTATGAAATATCGAAAATACAGACTCTGTAGAAAATTTTCCAGATAAACCACGTGTCATAGGTTTGAGTTTTGGGGCGTTACATCCTCCCTTGTCCAACTTTTACAAATGTTGCTATCTGACTTTGTACAACCCTATATTCACTAAAGCTTAAAAGCACTTGTTATATGGATTTTATTTGTTTTGTAGTTCTCTTTATTGGAATAATCATTAAAGCCAGGTAATGATTTTCTTGTCATTCACTTTATCTTTAGCATTTTTAAGATTTGGTGGGATCAACAATGGTCGCTAGGTATTCGATGAAGATGGCCTAGTACTGTAGTGTGGTAGCTGCCCAAGCCTTGCATGTTTTGATATTTTAGTTCCTTAGTTTTTATTTTTTATTTCTTATATTTTTAACTTTTCCAGATCAAGAAACTTTCTGGCCAAGAAGACTTCCACCTCAGATAGATGTCAAACTATGATGAACTATGATGAAGACTAATCATGAGTGTTTGATGTGAATGTAATTTGGTCACAATTCTTTCTTAATTCATTCATTTGTATATTATTAAGTACATATTGATTACCTAAGTCTTATGTTTATTTTTGCTACTGGAATGTTCAATGGAGTTAGCATTTATGAATGCTATTTGAATTTTACTGGATTATATTTTAGTTGTATATTTGTTTCAGGTCCAATTCAATATGAAATGTCTATTTTCAAATATATATATAGGATTTTTTTTTGAAAAAAATTATAACATTTATCACCATTTTGCTAGAACTGTCACAAAAGATACGTTTTTTTATGATGGGTTTTGAGCAGTTGTTACCGTTTTATGTGGTGGAGATAGGCTAGTATGGAACAAATATTTGTGACGGTTTTAGAAAAAAAAAAAAGACCCCCACTCTGTCACGGTTTTGGAAAAAAAAAAAACAGTGACAAAAGACTTTTTGTCACTGTTTTTAACAATAATATAAAGCCTTTTTTTCTTATAGTGGGAAAAAAAACAATAAGAAAATATTGAAGATGGAGTGAAATAGTAATATCATATTACTTTTGGAGGATAACCAAGTGAAAGCAATGACGTGCCTCGTGAAAAAGATTGGTAAATGGATGAGTCTTTCTTTAAAAAATATATACAAAACAATTAAATCTTCTCTAAATAAAATTAACTCTTCAAAGACAAAAGCCTTAAGATTGACTCCATTGGAATTTCTAAAAGTTATTTAAAATAGGTAGAAGCAATATGTCTCTTCAAGTGGTCTTACTACTGCCAAATTAAAATATTTAACAGTTTGTCCCTTGTTAACTATGTTCTTCCGCTTTTATGGTTTTCAAAATCTGACTGGTTTAGGTTATTTCATAGTGTAACACATTGTGTTACGTAACCTAGAATCTATAACACAACATGACAAAGTGCATGCAGCTAGAAAAATACGACTTCTATGGTTTATGACGCTGCTTGGATGTTATGACTCTCTCTCTCTCTCTCTCTCTATACTTTAGACTTCGAAGTATTGAAAGGAAAACATTAATGTACTTTGTTTTATTTGGCTTTAAAGGTTATTTATATATCTGTTGTATTATGGTTGTCGATCCATAGACCAATTGAGATAAGAACTTCTCTTTATATAACTATTCTTTTTCTCCAGCAATTGCACTTGTTTAATTCAATCACTTCATAGAAAGGTCTATAATCAACTTAAAAATCATTATGAGAGCGTAAGAAGAGTACAAAGCTATATGATCAAGTTATAATTATAGACATTTCTAAGCTCATATCACCTTTTAATTATAGCTTGAGAAGAACTTGAAAGAGTCCAAGCCAATTCCATCACTTACTATTCAACTAAACTTTGTTTTCACAATCTCAATCTTGCCGTCTTATAGAATTCCAGTATGCTCTATGGCAAGTAGTGATACATACATGAGATAATCTCATTGCTATTGTATGTTATATTTTAATCATCTGTCTGTCTTGACTCTTTAGATAAAATAAAAATAACTGACGTGAGTTATTTTTAGGTTCTAATTAATAACGTGTTATAATGCCTCAAGTAAAAGACCACACCATGGTATGTAAAACACGGTCCTAATTTGACTTCAAGAGTGTGCTCTATTACATTTGATCACAGTTAAAAAATGTGATCTATTGGCTTTTTGTAGTAGTGTAAATTTTTTAGACTTGGAACTAATTAATCACGTGATCTCGGAGCCAACGTGGTGTGGTATATAGATAAAGAATAGATTTAAGTATTTTGGTTCTGGGATCAGGCGGCTCTTACAAGAAAGAGTCCAAACTTTGCAAAAATCTCTACTGCAAAAAATATTCAATTTGTCTCCAATAACTAACATCTTATAGTGATCGATCTATTGGAAGGATAAAAAAAAAGTTTTTTTTGAAAAATTAAGCTGGGGTTAAGACAGACCCCTACCTATTATATTGCAAATAGCTAAACCTTAGAAAGCCTCCCTAAGACTGGATCATTAAAAGGAGGCACACAAAGACACAACAATAAATATAGGCTTCAACCCTAACATACTTAAGATAACACACTGACCATGCTACATTCAAACCAAAGAAAGTAGAGATAGTAATCCTACTCCTAGTGGTCATTGACACACTCAGTTTTGGTGTATGGAATGGAGATGAGGAGAGAATATAACGGATGATGGATGCCGTTAACCAAAACTATGTAAGATCAAAACCTAATTACCCCTCTATGAGTAAAGGATGAGTAGGATATCGTCCTAATTTTAAGTTGTATTGTGAATAAGGACAGGATTGGAATTGGGTTTGATAGATTAAAAATAGTAGTTGTAGAGATTTGAGGATTACTAATGCTAAACTAATTAAACTAAACTAAACTAGTGATTTATTCTATGAGAAGGAATTCAAGAGATTTGAATCCACCGATACCTTTGATTTGCGACCTTCTACTTTATGGTTGTTCTCATAAGTAGACTACAATTAGGCAATCAAACGAGTGTTGATGCCTTTTTGGACGAAACATCGTTAACACTTATTTCTACTTAAGATTGTTCCTATGTTTATGCTATTAATATCTTCTTTCCTTTTATATAAGCTCGGGCAGTCATTTAATGTATTACCGAGAGTGATAAACACCAAAAACTGTAGTTTAATAGTATTACATTTAGGCCAATTATGTTTACAATAAATGAGAGTTAGTACTGTTTACGTGTTTTTGTGTATTTCAGGTCTTGAAGCTGATTAGGTGACTAAAGACACCATTTTTGTATAAAAAATGAGTCAAGATGATTGTTGAGAGAGTTCTATGTTTCAAGCCCAAGAATCAAGAAGAAAAAATCTTTTCAAGGCCAGTCAAAGTTGGGAAGTCAGAGTCAATTTGGGAATAAAAAGGACAAAAAGTCATATGAACTTCAAAAGGGCACATCTTTTGACTCGGATTTCGGAATTGGGCTTACTTTATGTCAAAACGACTGGCTCAGAACAAGTTTTCCAATGGACCTAGTCTTGCCCTAATTAGAGCTGTAAAAGTATATGAAAATGGTATTGAAGTATTTTCTAACAGCATTGGCTATTTTAGACTTAATCTAATGGACTTTGGGCTCACATTAGAGGCCCAAAGTCCCCCTTCCATGCCTATGCACGAAAGGCATGGAAGGGGGACTTTGGGCCTCTATTAAACTCAATAAATAAAGATTAGTTTATGAATTTAATTCGATTATCTTTTACTTTTACATCTTTAGTTTATTGTTTTCGTTTAATTCATCCGATGACACAAGGTTAAACCTCCAATAGAGGAGATTTATGAAGCCACGTGAGGATGATTGGTAGTTAATGTAGTCACTACAACAGAGGGGCCCTTTTGTAATGCATCCTTTTGTCACGCCAAAAAATTGTTGCTAAAACACATCTATTGCAATGCCATCTAGCGTTGCTACATGTTTCTCGTTCCATGAGAGCCCACTTTACTTGTATTCACATATTGTGACACCTAGACCGTGGCAATTGCTTGTTTTTATGATATTTTTTAAACAATAATAAATATTTTTTAGGGATTTTAACATTTGCAACGCAGATGGCGCTGCCACTGTACGTGGAATTATTTGCAACGCAGTATTCATCGCAATAAGTTTTTATCGATTTAATATTCAACTTTCTCAATATTTGGTATACATTTGTTGCGGTGAGGTTGGCGTCACAATTGGGCTTTTTCACAGCCTAAATTTTTTCGCGGGCATCTTTTTTTGTTTTGGCTCCAACAAAATAACAAAATAGAAACGATATATTTAGCAAAATAAAAAAATAAAAATAAAACCCTAAAAACACTTCTTCTCTCTAACAACTCCCTCCCCCCTTTTACTTTCTTCAATATAAAAATTGTTATAGCTAGGTAGCTTCAATCTTCCACCCTTGAATTCAGGTTAGTCTTCTTCCACCGAAAAAGATAATTTAGATAAGCTTTCCGGATTTCTCACGATCTATTTTTTTTCCTCATATTGCATATTAAAGTTCCAAGCTTTGAATTCGGTTTTAGGTTGCGGATTGGGGTTTTGATTGTAAGGTAATCGCCCACCACCAGAATAGTGTCGATTTTGAGTTTGGGTTTGTTGAAATTTGTATTTTTTTTTCGATAAAAAATTATGTGCTTTATTGTAGTGAATGGTTTCTCTCGTGTTTGAATCATATAATCAATGACATGTATCATGTTGAAGTCAAATCATCTTGATTTCTCTCTTTTTGCAGTCTGTTGTTAATCTTGTACAATTATTCTACTAAATGAAGTACTTAGATGTCAACTTTGTCAAAGTTCACATCCTAAAGGATTACCGAAGGTTTGTCTAGAGCTTGATCATCTATTGGAGAAAAGATTCCCCAAAGAATATGCATTGCGAAGAGAGGATGTTTAGCTTCAACCTATTCATGGACAACAGGGTAATCCATCAGCTGGTGTGTATCAACTATATTATATCTCCTTTCAAGTGATACATATTTCATGTTTCGTATAACATATATGTGTTGTGCACATGTCTTTATCGTTTAGCACAACTTGTTTCTATATTTACTAAGACAAAGTTATGTTCTTAGGCGCCGGACTTGGTGGATAAAAGTGTCCTCAATCATCGCCTCCTCTTACTTGGAGTTACTTGTCTTGGTTAGGCGACCGTGGTTTAACTGTCCATCTTGGAATTGGTTGTGATTATTGTGGGGTAATGTCTTTCTCATAATTTCTTGTTATTTGAAAGATATTATATTTTTTCTGGCATGCTGAACCAATTAGAGTAAATTCCTAGTGTTCTTATTTGTACTAAGTCATTTCAGAAAGAGTGTCACACACTTTCAGATAATTGTCAACATGCAAGTATTGTATGATGATATTTGGATTAGAGGCTGAAATACCTAATTTGGTGGCGGGGGATCTATTTTTTTCATATTGGAAAGTCAGTTCAGATAGATTAGTGCATACAAAAATTTTGAATTTTGGCTGCCTTATTTCCATGTTTGAAACATATTGGCCATACTGATTTATGGTAACATCTTCAACAGGATGATATCCAATAGTTTCCTAGTGATACCTTTTTCCTTCACTCGTTCTCTTACCTCTTGATTGCACCCTTCATATGTTTCCTATAGTTAGTGGGAGATATAAATGCAATGACTGTGAGGAGGCAATTGGTTTTGATTTGTGTGGAGAGTGTTATAATACTTTCTCCAAGCTTCCAGGCCGATTTAATCAGCAGCATACACTAGAGCATAAGTTTGAGTTTGTTAACTCCGACTTGATACGTAATATAATGAGGAGGTTGGTATCCGAACACTTTGAAGACAGTTCTGCTCCTGTTCTCTCTGATGATGCTTCAGAAGATTTAAAAGATGGTCATCCTTCTCATGCACCCTCTGATGATACTCCAGAGAATCAAGAAGGAGATTCTCATTCCACCACACAAAGTTGTAAGTTCAATCTGAATACTTTATATTTCATTATGAATTATTAGAGAATTTGAACTTTTGGTTATTAAGGGATTCAATCTATCTGGTATACTGATAGAGAAATGAAAAATTAAGGAGGCAAAAGTTTAGTTGTCATATTACGATCAGTCCGCCAGTGGGACTGGACCCAAATGGCTGCATTTCGAGTCTGTTAGTAAGTACTTTGTTCTCACTTTTTATAACCTCAGTGTGTTTATACACCACCAAAAAATGACTTTATCTGACAGACTCGAGAAAGATTACCCGACAGTTTCAGTCTGTAGGACGGTCCTGCAAATGATATCCATCGGGTATTATTTTGCCATCCGTCCAGTTAGTTCTTTCAGCACTTCATGTGTTTTGGTTATACCCGACGGTTGTGTGAGAGCTTTTATCCGTCGGTTACTTTGACAGTTTTTAACCATCCTTTCTTTCCGACTGTTGATTAAATTTTTGCTGTACTTATTAACCGACCGGTTTGTTCTTGCGAGTTCAGCTGTTGGCATATATATTCCAATTATCAGGGCGCCAAATCAATTTCAATTCCCACCTTAAATTTTATGAAAAAATTAAAAAAATAAAGAGAACCCTAACTATTATCCCTCTCACTCAAGCTTGTTGTCTGTTGCCTTTACCTCACTCACACTTCAAGAAGGTAACACCTTCTCAAATTCGTCACTCCCTCTCACTCACTCTCTCTCTCTCTCACCCACATTCAATTCAATGTAAAATCAAGTTTTAATTGCATGAATATTAATAAATTTGATTTTTTTATTAAAATTTAATCAATACTAATAAATAAGCCGTAAAGGTAATAAATTTGAATATTTTGATTAAAATTTGATTTTTTTCCTTTTGCATTTGGTTTTTTTGTAGTAGTTGTGTCGTACAACTTCACCTCTGCAAGTAAGCATTCCTCTTTTGTTAGACAAATACTTCATCAACGTTTTAGTTCTTAAATTGGATTGAGCCTGTTTTTTTTATTTCATTACATGTTTTCAAGTTTTATAGTAAGCTTTATGTATCTTGATTACTATTTACGGTACTACCTGTATTGTATTATAGCTCTTTGCACATGGACGAGGGACAAACACATAGCAGCTCACATTCATTAAGTGACAACCTTGGTGATGACTTAGGTAACGGTGATGAGCTTCACATTCATTTTTTTATTATAATAAGCTCAAATTCATGAATGGAATGTGCAGACAAAACTTCCTCATGAGACTACTTATTTGGACGTTCGAAATGCCACTGATGGATGGTAATCCTTTTCGTTTTTCTCTTTTTATTTGTCTTAAAATTGTCTCTATCCTATGTCGTCTTCTCGATTGGTTGTGTTTACTTGACGAGGTGGAGTCAGCATAGATAGGATTTTAATTATGTTAAATCTTGTATAGGAACTTGTTTAGTAGTTTTGAAGTCTATCATAATGTCTCTTTTGATTCCTTGTGTAGCCAACTAGCATCTCTTTCCTATTTATCCATATCAGTGCTCTAGCCCCCTAAGGGATGGTCGATTTTTTCTTTGTGGAACTTTGACTTGTATCCAGTAGTTTAGTCAAACTATATAAGAAAGTAAATTTAAAGAAATTTACGCTATTGGTATTTTACGAGGTTTGATTGATGAACAAATTAGGAAGAAAGAATGGATTGATTTTGACCTTTTAGTATCTTTTTGTTTTATTCCAGGAATACTATAAGGGATATGGTGGTTCATGGGGCACCTGCAATTGCTATATCCGCAGCCCTTTCCCTGGCTGTGGAAGTGTTTAACATGGAGCTGTTTGTTGGAACATCTGAGAATGCATCTTCTTTTCTTTTCAATAAATTAGACTATCTTGTCTCCAGGTACCTCTTTTTCTTAAGATGTCGTTTTCAGATCCCAACCATTATATGACTTATGAATTATTATTTGCAGCCGCCTAACCGCCGTAAACTTGTCAAATGCCACAAGAAAACTTAAAGATGTCATAACAAAGAGTCTTTGCTTCTTCAAGGGATTCTAAATATGTTTTTCAGGTAGTAGATTTAACTCTAGATTCTAGTCTTAGAATGATTGGAAAACTGTTACACTGATGAGAAACTAAAACGCTGTATTATCATTCTTCAGGCTTACATAGAATTTGCTGAAACCATGCTTGAGGATGATGTTGCTTCAAATAAAGCTATTGGTTCATATGGAGCAAGCTTTATTAAGAATGCTCTAAAGGATTCTAAGAACATTTCTATTTTAACTCATTGCAACACTGGCAGGTGCTCGAACTTTGCAATATTGTAGACTTTCGCATTATTCTATCGATCTAGTAAGAGCTTATGTAAAATAGGTTCTGATACATTCACCCTGTACATTGTTTCAATAGTCTTGCAACAACTGGATATGGTATTGCCCTCGGAGTTATCCGTGCACTTCATACTGATGGGGTCCTTGAAAAGGCCTTTTGCACAGAGACACAACCTTTTGACTAGGCAAGTACCCCAACGTTACCTTGTATCTTTGTCATTATAGTTTTGGCATTTGAATTTGACCGAAACTAGTCATTTTAAAAGATGACATGATACCTAGGGTGTTTATGAAATAGGAGCATTAGACTCTAATCCAATATGTCAAACGGCTATCTTGATCATCCTATACTACAAACGTCCAATACTATAGTGATTATGAAAAAGAAATTGAACAGGAGCATTAGAGTCTATGTTTAAAGGTTGTATTGCCTAGGGTGATGTTTTACACAGAGAGAGAAGTGGGATGTATTGGATACTGACTATTAATGAGGCATTCACTCTATCACAATTTTTCAGAGAGTCGTGAATTAGTGATACTAGTCAACCATAATGAAATCTGTTAAAAACTTGCGAGTTGAAACGTTAAAGGTGTAATCCCTTGGCTGATTTTTGTTATGTAGAAATCAATGTGCATGGATAAAGTTACAAATTGAGGTTAGTAATGGCATAATCCCCAGAAATTGTGTCGTCCTAGGGATCAATTTCTCTAAACAAAAGGAGATCTGCTAGTTGTTGTCATTGATTTCTTAAAACATTGTAAATAATAACTTTATTGTCATATTATGGAATGGTCGTTAACATTAAAAGGCGATTAATTAAGCCCCATTGTAATCCATGAGCCGCTTAGCGGATCTCTTCAACAAATAATTGTTGTGTTGGTTTCAAAATTGAACTACATATTGTATCTTTAAATCCTAATATGATTCTTCTCATCCTGCAACTTCAGGGGTCTAGGCTCACAGCCTTTGAGTTGGTTCATGATAAAATACTTGCTACTCTTATAGCAGATTCGATGCATAATTTGCATTAATGAAAACCGGGCGTGTTAATCTTTGCCATTGTCGAGTTGATCGTGTGGCTGCAAATGGTATACACTTGCACCACTCCATTATAAGGCTGGAGATATATTTGGGTTCTTTTAACATAATTTAGCGTGCTTCTTTTCTACAATGCAGGTGACACTGCATTTGGTGCGTTGCGACAGATCTTTTGCCACGCTCAAAGGCACCTTTAGCGATGGGGTATGGCGCTGCTAAAAACATGTTCTGTTGTAGTGAGTAGTCGTTAGTTAAAGTGCTTCAAGTTCATCATTGAGAGAGTTTAGAGATGAATCTTATAATGGTGAACTAGAGATTAGAAACCCTATCAAAGAGATTTGTGGGGGGTGCTAATCTCTCATGCTAGTGAAGCCATGATTATAGATAACTTGGTGTTTACTAAGGATCAAAACAAGAAATTCGACAACTAAATTAATAGTCAATCGAATTGTGTGGTGGATTATCCATCTCTATATCTTTTTCTCATCGTAAATCACTGTTTTAGCATATTTAGTTTACTGTTTTTATAGCCTAATATTACTCTCATTAGTGAATAATAGCTTTATTTATTCTAGATTCGTATTAAATACATGCAAACAAGAGTGGATCGAACACGATTACTCCCTATATCACATGACATGTGAGAGTATATTATTATCTTGATATGCATGAGTAGTAATGTTTAAACACTGTTTCCACTTCTAGTTTTCATTTACCCTAATACCAAATGGCACTGTTGGCCATCTTGTTTGTTTACGTATCGAGTGTTTAGAATACAAAAAAAAGTGTTCATTGTTTTTCAAAACCTTAACTGTTTTTACTAGTTCGTATTGTTTTTGAAAATTGTCTGAGTGCATACGAGTTGAGAATCTAGCTTATTGCACCATAGTGACTTATCTGAAAAAAAATTCAAGCTACTGTACTTACTTGAGAGTGCGCCCGTGCCTTTAAATTGCATGTCTAGAGTGCGCCCCGCACTCCAAAGTTGAATAGTACAATACTCATATGCCCACCAACTACACTATTTCATAATTAATTTTTCATACTATAGGGTGTCTAGAAAACTTAAAGGATTGAGGTTATTTAATTAAGGAACGTGCATGCACGGACAACCTCCCTCAATTCAAAAGTGGCCTGGCCGTTGGTTTGAAAAGAATTTAGTAGTAAAATTAGTAAGCCCAGCCATTACCAAAGCTCGTTTCACCATCTGACCACAGGCCTGACATCCAGGCCCAACACGAAGCCCACAGTAAAAATTCTAACCTTTATACTTAACATACAGCGCACCTCGCGCCCAAATTTGCCTGTTAGAGAGCGCACCCACCCTCTAGGTAATACTGACCAGGTTAAGTTTTTTACAGGACTTCACAATCCACACCGTGGACCTGGACCAATACTCGTATAAGTGTTATAGTAGCAATAGACGTGCTTCAAGGCTGTTGAAGGCACTATTTATACGCGTAGCAAGGATGCTCCAGGTTACACCTATTTACATCTTCGCATCTGCCGTAAGAGGATTATATTTCTAGCAATAATCAGGCTAGTTTTGCATGCTTCTTAGGTTGATTGCATATTATACTTAAAATTTGTATGAGATTAAGATCTGGTGTGCATAAATCTGCCGTATTAGTTTATCGTAGACACAAAAACTATCGTCTACCTAGAAATTCACACAACAACACACCCACACCACCTACACTCACCACCACTATATTTGTAACAATGGGTGAAGAAATAGAGAGACCCCTCTCTGACTTTTACAAGCCTGAGTCCTGCATAATTCTTGTAGATACAATAGGAGATTTTAGAATCCCCCCTAATATATTTAATCTGCTACTAGTTTTTCATAGTTTAGACCATGAGAAGCCTTATCAACACTTATCATTAACATTTTATTTCTTTAGAACATGGGGTCCTTTCTTAGGGCGATTGGTAGCAACATAACTTAAGTTGCTAATGTGATCCGATACACCTCTCCCTTCCTTTTTTAGTTAAAACGCAGAGTTTTCCCTCGCTTTTCCAAACTTGACTTCAGTTTCATTCCTTTTATGGTAAAATCCTTCACTGTGAACATTGCAAGTTTAAAGGACTTTAAGAGCTTCATGACTCTGATCCTCCCTCGTCATCATAGCCTCATATAGCAACCCTCAGCAGTCGTCAAATATGAATAGACAAGCTGGAAACTTACCAAATTCATGGAGTGCGTTGTTTAATAGAAATGGTGCTCAAGACACGACTGTAGCATTTAAATCTTTCACACCTGTCATTGTTGATGGAGTAGAGCAATTCCCCCAAGAACTGATAGAAGTATTCAACAGTGGGATGAATATTTGGTGGGGTATTTTCTGGACTCTAGACTGCCGTTCCTAATGGTTAAGGAGTTTCTGGAGAAGAAGTGGAAGTTAAAGGGTTCATTTGAAATTACCACTGACAAGGAGTTGTTTTATATTAGCTTCACTAGCACCGAAGATCGACAAATGGTACTAGAAGAAGGTCCTATGTTTATAGCTGGTAAAGTGTTTGTTGTTAAAGCTTGGACACTGGAAGTGGATAATTACAGAAATAAGGTGGCTTCGGCACCGGTCTGGGTCAAGTTGATGGATGTTCCTAAGGAAATGTGGACGTTTGATAGGTTGTCATACCTAGCGAGTCTAATAGGAGGGACACCTATGTTTATGGATGCTGCAACCGCACAATGGAAAAGACTTTCATTTGCTCGGTTTTGCATTGAATTCCCTGTGAATCATGATTACAAGGAGGTCATTACAGTGAAAGCAGGAAATCGAGATGTTGTTGTCCCACTTGAATACCCATGGAGGCCAGTATCCTGTTCAAAATGTAACCGATTTGGGCACACAGATGACAAGTGTAATGGAAGAAATGCTCGAGTTTGGAGAAGACGAAACACACCATAGAACGGCCATGCACAAACAAATGAAGACACTACTGATCAAGAGTGTCCTCATGAAGGAGATACCATGAGGTAGCAGACAGAAGAATATGGAGTAGGGGCAGAAGGAGAAGTAGTGGTGGCTACTACTACTGCAGATGTGAGCTTGACAGGTGGTAATGATAGCAGGGTTATAGTTCCTTATGTGGGCTGTACTCACGCTGAAAGTACCCTAAGCGTAGGAACTAAGGGGCCAAATGTGGGAGCGATAATCCCTTTAGCTGGAGCTAACGCTAGTATGCAGGGAAGCACAACGGATGTAATAGTTGAATCCATCCCTGAGACTAGTAACACGGTAGCAGCTCCCTGCATTGGATGTTAGTGGAGGTAGATTTGCCATCCTCCAAAACACAGTAGAAGATCTTATACAGAGTAATGAGTTGATCATTCATAGTGAAGTCCCGACATCTGTTGAAGAATCGCAGTTTCGGGATAAGCAAGTAGTTTATGAAACAACAGTGTTAGAAGATGGAATCATTGAAGTCGACCTTTTTGAACCAGAAAAGGATCTCTTTAATAACGAGCAGCCACAGCAAGAAGCCACATCAGCTGTCATTCCTCTGCAAGTAATAACAAGGTCACAGGCTAAGGACAACTCCAGTAAAAATGGAAAGGGAAAGAACAAGGGCTCGAGTAGGAAAGGGAAACACAAACAATAGTAATGACGAAGATTGCTATCTAGAATGTGAGGGGACTCAATGACACTAATAAAGCTAGATACATGAATAGTTTTAGAAATGTAAATAAATTGTGCATTTTTGGTATGTTGGAAACTAAAGTCAAGATTGAGAAGTTTTAGGCTATCAGCAACATCTGTTGCCCTTCATGGGCTTTTGTTAACAATTACATCAGTAGTCCAAGTGGTCGAGTTTGGCTATCATGGGATCCGGGCATTATCTCCTTGGTGAAAATTATGGAAACGGAGCAACTTATTCACTGTAAGGTTGAGCTGTTACCTACTATGCAATCGTTATTCTTAACTGTGGTATATGCCAGCAACTCAAGTGCTGACAGACTAAGATTATGGAGAGATATTTGCTCTATCCATTATGGAGTTCAGGGTGAGTGGTGTGTTGCTGGGGACTTTAACAATGTGTTGTACTCCTTTGAACGTATTGGAGGTGAGGCAGTGCATGCTCGGGAGACAGGCCCCTTTTATGACTGTCTTGTTTAAGCCGAACTATATGATATCAAAGCTACCAGGGGTTTCTACACTTGGACCAACTTTGCCAGGAAGTGGTCTAAAATTGATAGGTGCTTGGTAAATAGCTCTTGGAGCTCTTCATTTTCCTTCTCTTTTGCTGAATTCTTGCCACCAGGCACGTCTGACCACTCACCTATTATCATTTCTATCTTGAATAATGTCTCTGCAAGTCTCCCTTTCAGGTTTAGCAACTTTTGGATTCTACATCCTGATTTTTTGGCCACGTTTCTGGAAAGCTAGAATGAAGTAGTGTATGGGTGCCCCATGTACATCCTAACCCAAAAACTTAAGAAGCTGAAGAGTAAGCTAAAAGGATGGGCAAAATTCTACTGTTCGGATTTAACTAAGCAGACAGAAGCAGCAAGGAAAGAGCTCAAGAGCATCCAGAAAGCTCAACAAAGCAATCCTATGGATAGTCTGTTATGCATACGAGAGAAGGAAGCTAGAACCACTCTTTGTCAGCTTATTATTATGGAAGGGGAGGATCTCCGACATAGAACCAAATGTGATTGGATGAAGTACGGGGATAAATGCACTGAATTTTTCCACAAGATGCTTAAAGAGAGAAAAGGCAGGAATCTTATATGGGCAATCCAAGATCCTACTGGGGTTAGAAGGGAAGGTCATGTGGGAGTATCAGAAGCATTTGTTGACTACTACAAAGGCTTGTTGGGACAGCCTGCCCCTGTTCTATGTGACGTTGCAATCCTGGAGGATCTCCACTTCCCAAGGGTGCTCATTACAAATGAGGCAGAGCTTATGGTGCAAGATTTTACTGAGGCAGAAGTACAGCTAGCTTTGTTTGATATGGAAGATAACAAGGCCCCAGGGCCTGATGGCTTCAATGCATTTTTCTTCAAAAAAAACTGGCAGCATGTGAAGGAAGAGTTTGTCAAAGCTGTTACTTCTGTGTTTGCATTGAAGACTATTAATAAAGGAGTCAACTTTACCCACATCTGTCTCATCCCTAAATGTGCAACTCCTTCAAGAGTAGAAGAGTTCAGACCTATTGCCTGTTGCAATGTCATCTATAAGTGTGCATCTAAACTACTCACTAATAGAATGAAGCCGTATATGCCGGACATCATTTCCATGCAACAATCGGCGTTCATCCCTAGCAGATCGATCCAAGACAACCTGCTGCTGGCTCATGAGCTTATCAGAAGTTATAATTGAGCACATGGGACTAAAATATGCTCCATCAAGATTGATATTACCAAAGCATATGATACAGTCAGTTGGCAAACTATTGAGAAAGTAATGGCAAGATTCAGATTCCATGAGAAGTTCATTGAGTGGACAAAGATGTGCTATTTCTCACCATTCTATTCTATTATAGTTAATGGTACACCGCAGGGCTACTTTGCTGGATGTAGGGGACTCAGACAAGGGGACCCCATATCACCTTACTTATTTGTCCTTGTCATGGAGGTACTTGGTGGAATGCTGAACCGGAGTGTTATGGCAAAAGAATTTCCTTACCACTCTAAATGTAAGAAACTAGGCATTACGCATCTGCGTTTTGCAGATGATGTCTTGGTGTTCTGTAAAGGGGATGAAAAGACAGTGAGGGCAGTGAAGAAGACTATTGATGATTTTTCTGAGTGCACTGGTCTGAAGCTAAGTAGACAGAAGACTACCCTCCTTGCTGGAAGCATGAGTAATCACGAAGCTCAGGAATTGGTGGATATTATGGAAGTGCAGCTGGTACATCCCCCTGTAACTAATCTAGGATTGCCACTCACTGCAGCAAGAATGGGTATCAAAGAATGCCTGCCTCTGACAGAAATGGTCACCAAGAAGATATCTAATTGGAAGAATAAATTGCTCACTCATGCGGGAAGGCTCCAATTGATTCAATCAGTCTTATCATCTCTTCATGTTTACTGGGCTCGAACGTTTGTTTTACCCAAAAAAACTTTGAGGGATATTGCTAAGATTTGTAATCGATTCCTATGGGCAGGACCAGACATGACACCGAAGATGCACCATGCTAGCCACTCACTCATTAGAATGGATAAAGAACAGGGAGGATTGGGAATTGTGGACCCCAGCATGTGGAATAAGGTTGCCTACTGTGGCCTTGTGTTCAAGATTGCCAGCTACGAGGACTCTTTATGGGTCAAATAGATAGTTGAACATCATGTCAGGAAGCAACACTTCTGGACGATGGAAATCCCAGCAGACTGTTATTGGGTCTGGAGGAATGTCCTAAAGAATCGCAAAGCTGCACAGAAGCTATTTGGCACCAGATAGCGAGAGGTGAGCAAACATATGTATGGCATGACCCTTGGTGCCATGACACTCCTCTCATAAAATGGGCTGAAGCAGTTCAACTGCTACATGTCCCTTACACTGCTTTGGTTAGTGTTCTCATTTCTGATGGTAATTGGAACCACCTTGTCTCTAGTCTGCCAAATAGTGCTTTGAAAAAGAAGATTGAAGGCACTGAAATAAACCATTTGCTACAGCAGGACCAAGTCATCTGGACACTGACTTCTACAGGCAGATTCACGGTTAAATCAACGTACATGTCACTAAAGCAGCTCAGACCAAAAGTTAAATGGCATCGAGTGGTTTGGGGTAAGTTGGTTATACCGAAACATTCTTTTACTGGTTGGCAGTTATTTGCGAATTGCTTACCCACCCAGGATCGGCTGGTTAAGAAGAAAATTATCCACCACTCGATATGTGGCTTCTCCAATGCTTCCAGGGAGCATTCCAAACACCTCTTCTTTGATTGCCCATATACTAAAGATGTTTGGTCGGGTGAAAGGTTGGCTGGGATTGAACACGCAGGTGAGAGCGTCAACTGCCGAGTGGTATAGTATCCTAAGGATATGTCGAAATGCCTCTCTCGAATCTGAAATTACTAGAGCAGTAACTTCTGCCACTATATATGCCATTTGGATAGAGAGGCATTTGAGGAGATTCCAGCATAAAAGACACTCAGAGGCACAAGTATGTGAGAAGATCAAGAAGGAGATGAAGACTTATCTTCAAACTATCTGACCGAAGTGCCTGAAACAGTGGCTGCCAAGGTTCTACTTGACAGGATCAGTATTCAAGTTCAATACACTTCACGCGCCCCTATATGGTGCAAATGGTCTAAGCCGCAGCTAGGTGATTTAATAGTCAACACGGATGAGTCTGTATCAGAAGATGTTAATGGATTTGGCGGTGTTATCAGAGATGAGGTTGGTGCCGTCAAGCTTGCTTTTACAGGGAGTTCGACTAAAAGATTAGTAATCACCCAGGAGTTGTTAGTAGTTGAGGCTGGAATGAAGGGAACACTTCAGATAGGAGCGATACGAATTAGTGTATGCACAGACTCAAAGGGTACAATAGGAGCTATTACTGGTATAGAGGAGCCGCCTTGGTACTGCCTTAACATAGTGGCTGCTATCGGCTGTTTGAAACAACAGTTTGAATGGGTAGATTTCAAGCATGTGTTCAGGGAAGCAAATCGAGTGGCCGACTACTTCTCTAAGCTGAGTAAGGAACATGAGGATTCTATTTTGTATTTCCTGCCTCCTGTAGACTATGCACTATCAGATATTGTAAAGGAGGATGCACAAGGGAAACTGTACTTGAGAACATGATTTTTATTAATACAGGTCGAGGTCTGCCTAACCTCTAGCTGCTTCAAAAAAAAAACACTTATGTAGGATACAACAAATTCTTACTATATTTCATCATCTTAACGTAAGACCTGAATAAATAAAGCTTAGGGTGGTTCCCTTCACCCTAGCTGACAAAACAACTTCTTGGTTAACATCACAAAACCCGAACTCTGTCGACACATGGGAAAAACTAGTTGAGTTATTTATGGAACAATTCTACCCACCACAGAAGACTGACGAAATGCTTCAAAATATTCATTTCTTTCGCCAAAAGCCACATGAATCTTTTTCTGAGGCTTGGAATCATTTCACCGATCTTCTAGTAGAGTGTCCTCATCATAACCTTGGAAAAGACACACTTGTTCGTGCCTTTTTCAAAGGTTTATCTCAACACCAGGAGACTTTAGACATCATGAATGGAGGTAATTTCCTAAGTAAAGGAGACACAAATACTTATAACTTCTTAGATGATCAATCCAAGAAAAGCAACAACTAGGGAGGTAACGATTACTCCCACTCCACCCCTTCTTCGTCTATAGCTAAGGTAGCCAGTATGTTTGAGGTAAAACCAGATCCTGAACTTAGAATTTTAATTGAATCCCTCATTCGAAAGGTCGATGTCCTCTCTGTGTATAAACAAGAAGTGAAACCCACTCCAGTCATGAATACCAACTCTCCTCGTTGTAATTTCTGTTTTAGTCTTGATCATTCCTATTTTCATTGTCCCATTGCCTACGAACAACCACCATCACAGCCAGAAGATATTTGCGCTTTTAATATCCCTAATTCATCTTGGAGACAAAATCCAAGCAATGTGAATTGGCAATTACAACTGGCATTGAGGTGCTCTATTTATAGGGGTTACAATGAGCTCTAGAAACATCTCAAAACATGGGATTTTGGACCTAATTTCCTATTACATATCGACCTCCTTCATATTTCATCTTCGTTTCCAAAAGCGTTAAGAGGTGGAGTTGCTGATCAGTCTGTTCCATGCGTCTCGACGCATGAGATAGTATGAATCCATGCGTCCCAGACGCAGGAGTCTGTTTTCCTCTTTTGTTCCATCATTCATTCCTCTTTTGCGGGCTTTGGTCCAAGTAACTGGTCTTTTTGCCTTAGGCTTCTAAGTAAGCTCTAAAACAGGTCCAAGTCCTATCTTCTCATAGTTTTAAAACCTTGGGTCTTCTTCATAATTATCTATGAGCTCTCATGTGATCCTTAATGCTCTAAATTGCTCCTTTTTGCCCCTTTAACTCTAATATTTGGCAAAACTCTCTTTTTCACCTATAAAATTATAAAACACAACTTACAAGTATTATTAGTTTAATAAGATGGATAAACAAGAGGTATAACTGAGGGTTAAAATACACTTTTTGAGTACTTATCAGTCATGATGTTCTTAACATTCTTTGAATGATCCTTCCTTCCTAAGATAAATCCGCGTTTTCTCATAGTTACAAAAGAATCCTTTTGTTTAATTGCACAAATGCACAATAGTGCAACAAAATCCACACACTTTTGATAAATTAATACAAGATTAGCAAGCCTCTGAAAAACATTTACATCTTATGTTTTGGCATTACTTGGTAAAGATAGATTCAAAATTTCTTCGAACTTTTTGTTTTCAGTTAAATGGAATCTTCTAAACATATATGCACTTTGATAAGGTCGTCCACACCAAATTAAATTTATAGTACGTACTACTGTCTTATTGCTTTGCCTTATTATGAGGAGCAGTGTTCCCAATACATTATAGGGTGAACTAGTATTACCCCCCCACTACATGAGCCAATTAGGATTTCCCCCCTACTAGATGGGAAATTAGGGTCTCCCCCCTAAATACACACAAAATTTTTTTGGTCAACCCACTTTGACTTTTTTTGTGTGTTTTAGGGAGACCCTAATTTCCCATCTAGTAAGTGGGAAATCCTAATTGGCTCATCTAGTGGGGGTAATACTAGTTAACCCTACATTATATTCATGCCACCATGTTTTAATCAAATTTACTTTTGGTTCATATATCAAGTCGATTAATATATAAAACTAAATGGAGTCCAGTTTACAGCCTTACAGAAAATACACAGTTCTAGCTTTCAGTGGGAAGGGAGTAGGTTGATTTACATTTTTCAACATGCAACATAAGTAAGCAAAATGTACAATCCATCTTGTTTTCATTCTTCGACAAAATATACCTTTAGCATAGATCTTGGCATGAACCAAAATAAAAGAAAAAATAAACTAAATGTTGAGATTATTCCACCCCAATTTTTAGGTGTGTCCTGCCTATTTCTCTCCCAAGCCTCCTCTCATATTAATAGAATTGACCCTTCACATAAGTTCGAGCTTATGGAGAAATTAACAATTTAACATGGTATCAGTGCTCAGGTTTATAAGAGGTCTCGGGTTCAAGTCTTTACATTGAGGGGCAGGACGATTCTTGCTCATAACCCAAGATCATGGAAAGGATATCCTCAAAACTTTGCAGCTAGTGGTAATTTTAAATTTCTGATGGAGTCTACTTCAACTATTACATAATTTGATAATGAGGATTATATTCTGCATCTAGTACAAAAGAAATTTATTGTGACATTTTACAGTTTACTCACATTACACCCTGCTATCAAGTACAAGGTTTACAGCGAAGGAAACACAACCAAAACCTTTGAATCAGTTTACCTTGAACTGTTCTGTAACAACATCAAAGTACTGCGTCAAATAGTACTTTGGAAATATGGCGGTTAATGGTCGTAGGCTCACAGTGGGCAGTGTAGTAGTAGCTCTTTGCCACAGTTAAAAATGTCCATTTAATCTCCGGATGTAATCCACCATCTCTCTTCAGTACATGCTGTAAAAGCTGTTGCATATCTAGTTGTACTGATTCCATTGGTTGGTCGATAGTCATTTCCTCGTTGTTGTTTTCCTTCCATCCAGCCTAGGGGTACGGTGCAAAGTAATTTTAATCATAAAGGGTCCAAAATTTTCCTCTACATAAATATATAATATGCAAAAAAATAATAAATAAGCAGAATAAGAAATAGTATAAGCTCTAACCTTGAAGTTTTGGTTTTGATGAAGGCTGTTGCATATTTTATTGGTTAAGCTTGTGAAGTAGACATACTCGGGTTGAGATGTGAGATCTAATGAGTACAGGTCAGCGCACAACTCCAGAGTACACACTAAGAGCTCTGCTTCATTGTTAGGGACAAGGTACCTGTCTTCTTGAATTTGCGAATTCCACAGCCATGCATTCCACTGTAAATTGAAGTAAAAAGGAGGTTAGATAAATAATCATAATAGCTTCGGGTTGCTGTCAAGGGACAGTACATGCACTTACAAAATTCTTAAGAATGTGGTCTACTTCTGTCCCGTGCACCTCTTGGATTTTGAATCCGACATCACTCAAGGTTTTGAGTATGACCTCTACAAGTTCATTCCTAATTCCATTGGTATCCAATTTCCTGCAACCAAAACTAGTTTAGTATCTCCAAGTGTTATATCCTTGAAATTGTGGTTAGATGATAAGAGCACCTTATAATTGATGTACCTGTCGTTACTATGGACACTACTATAATAAAAATCTTCTATGAAAGTTTTTTGTTGCTCAATCGAGATTGCCTTGAAGTAAAAGGAAACAGCTTTCACCAGTACTGTGGACCGAGCCCAGGCAAGTCGATCAGTTGCTCGCTCTGGCTCAAATATACTAGACACTGCTTGGAAGTAGGCTTTGAGTAGTTCATCTTTACTAATCCCGAAATCTCTCAGATTGAACTCTTCATACCATCTGCATGAAGTTTGTAATTTTTTTTTTTTTACATTTTAGCATTGTTTATTCCAAGGCCCAAAATTTCGATATCGGTTAATATATCGGTTTTTATATCGGATATATCATTTTCTAAAATATCGGATATCTCGGATATCTCGCCGATATATCTCGGATATATCGGAAATTTCAATATTAAGTTATTAATAATTGGTCAAAAAGTCAACTGATATATATCGATTATCTCGGAAATATCGATTATATCGGCGATATAAACTTTCATATCGGAAATTCCGATATATCTCGGAAAAAAAGGGGTTTAATATTCGGTGGATATATATCGGAAATATCGATATCGGTGTACCAATTTACCGAGATATATCGGCGAGATATCGGATATCTCGGCGATATTTTGGGCCATGGTTTATTCATTGACAAAATGATGGTAAAGTGACTTACTCTTGGATATCAACCCACTCCATTTGATGCATCTTTTGGCAATGATTATAATCCAATTTGGCAAGCTCAAGGTATTGCTTGTTGCTTACATTATACATCCTTCAACAAGTCAATACGATCACTTTAGTTCTATTGATTATCTTAATGAAGTCAAAAAAATTCCCACATTGTTTTAAAATTAAGTCTGTAGTGAATTTTTATGGATGGTTGGAGTCAGCCTTAGCCCATGCATCCTTCAGAAATTATTACATCAACTGGCCGAGCTACACATAATGTATATGAAAATATCAATTACCTGTATAGTACTTTTGCAATCCAAACATCATCGTCTCCACCATACTGGTCAAGGTAGTACCTTGTCTCTATACGAGGTAAGTTTGCATACCATGGAACACACATATTATAATCTACCTGATAGATTCAATGAAAAATTACTCTACTCTGTTAGATGTCTTCTTGTCTAGAAATAACCAATCAATTAGGCAAAAAGATCTTTTTCCTGATTACCTCTCCTACTAAGTCCTTTGTGATTATCCATCTATCTGAAACTTGTCCAAGACTCTGTTTCTCTCTTAGAAACTTAGACGCAAACTCCTTTGCTTCTTGAAGAATCTGCTCTTTAGGAAATAGAACTTGAGAAGCTCTGTATAAACAACATTTCTGTAATTCCTTGGCTTGTTTGTCCAACGAAACAAAAGAATTGGCCGTCTCTCTCAAAATGTTGAAATGCATCTGCAACAAATACAGAAAACTTAATCGTCATTGCACAAATCAAAATCAAGTATTATTCTCTAATACTTATGAAAACTGTTTGTCAACTTACTTGCATTAACATCATAACCATGTAAGCGTAACATCCTAAAACCCATAGACGTGTCATCAATATCAAATTCGATAGTATCTCGAGACCAACTAATTCCATTAGGTGTCCAATTTCTGCCAAATAGTGATGTCAGGAAAGTAGGACATGAACTAGTACAAAGCCAATCCAAAGTAGTTTGTACACTTTATATACTCATCAGGTAAATAATTACCATACCGGTACACATAGTCAAGGCACTCTTTGATTTCTGACTTGAAATATCGTGATATTCCTAGGCGCTCCAAGCGGTCAACAATCCAAAGACGTTCGAATAATTCAATTGGGTAGCAATGTGGTGCTATACAATGAAATCCTTTGTCAAAATCCAAAGGAGCAATATAGTGCAGAAAATTAATTTAATGGTAGCAGTTAAAGTTTACCTCCTCCTTTAAATCTCTCAACTACTTCTGTTAGATATTTCAGACACTTCTTATCTTTAGTTTGCATGAGAGCATAAGCCGTTGAGGATGTTGAACATAGGAATGAACCATTTGGGTGTTGCAGCTTGACAAGCTTTTCCCAGTCTAAATCAGGGATTCCTTCAAGACTATGTAGTAGCGTTGTAGGTACGTTGTGCAGCACTTCCATTGGTATCCTACATCACAATATATAAAACGTGAAATGCTTGTAAAAATATATATGTAAACCTGTGATGGTAGTTTTTGAAGCACAAGAAGAAGGCGTCCTTTACTGATGATCTAACTTAACTTTGATTAAGATATCTGTCGTCCCCCTAAGCACTATTACTTTGATATGGAAAAAACAGGGGAAGGAACTTTTATAATGAACACTTACGGTGCAGTTTTATTGATCTGAAATCAAGAAATTATTGATCTGAAATATGTAGTTCTGTTTTTGCTCCTTTTTCTTTCTGCCACTAGCTAGCTAAGGTGGTGGTAGCCGGTAGGATCTTTGGCTCTTCTCGAAGGCCAGAACAGATGTTCAGCTAAGAATAGTGGTGCCTTGGTTTCTAGGGACTAGGGAGAGCAGTTTTTGAAATAAAAAAATTGCATTTCAATATTAATGCACCTATTTCTCGTGTGTTTCGAGAAGGTAAATATGGTTGCAAATGCGCTAGTTAATAATATAATCAAACGTCTTTAAAGGTGGATTGCTGACCTAATTTTACTAGATGAAGAGGGTCTTTGTATTCAGAGCTAAATTTTGGTTTTTTGACAGTGAATATAGTTTCATGTTTTGTAGTACAGTTTAAACTATTTTGTTTTGCACATATTAATATAGGAGGCATTTCCCCCTTCTATTTCCCATTCTACAATACTTAGAAAAAATGTTGATGAGAGTAGGATATACAAATAAAAATGCTTACCTTTTCAATTTAAGTTCCCTTTTTGCATATAAATCTTGCAAAACAGTAGGATCCTGTAAAACTTCTAATCCCAATTTCTGAGCCATCTCAATGAGAGTAGGAAATGCAACTTCAAAACCGCTCGGCTGGTGCTCAGGATCTTCATCATTAAGCTTATGCAAATATTGTCCAAGAAAGGACACTCCTAGTAAAAGAATAAAATAGTGTGAAAAAACCAGATTGGATATTTCCAATGAAGCCATGTGTGATATTCCTTATTGTTACCTTTTTCCCATTTCTCTTGGTCACAGTTCCAAGTTTTGAGTGCAACTACGCAAGCCAAAGTGCATCTTAAACGGTCATAAGCAGAGAAAAAACTATCGCCCCATGAACCATCAGGAAATTGATTATTGACTATCCATTCCAGACTAGAGGGAAAATGAGGAGCATCATTTCCATTTATATCTTTGACTAGTGCCACCCATGCTGTGTCATAAGCCGAGATACTTAGTTCTCCATCGTCGAGAGATTGTAACCTCGCCCTAATGACCTCTACTTGTTCACCAATGTTATTGAACTCAGAAACCTTTAATCATGGCATCAGTTTAGCTTACCGGGTAGTTAAGACAATGCAAAATCATATATATATTTTGTATGAAAATATATTAATGACCTGTTGAGCTATTCCATTTTCTTTGTTTGCTTTGAAATCCTTTTCTGGCAGTTGGGTGGCTTGTACGTAAGTATATTGTGAGGAACCTGTTACGATGGAAGTTTATTTTTATGCTTAAGTGAAGGAAAATTATTCTTATAGCATGCTTATACACATTGGCTTTCTTTCATCCAAAAATAAGAATAAAAGATATACTAGAATAACTGCAATGCAGTGGGGGTGAGCGGAGGGGTGGGGCTGAGAGAGAGGGGGGGTGGTTGGATTTGGTTGAGAAGGAGGATTATGGGCGAAGGAGATCTAGAGTCATGAGAGAGCTGAGGGAGAAGTGAAGAAGAAGAATATATGTATAGCTTGTAGAGGGAAAAAAATGTATAAGTGTGATAACCACTGGGTTTGACGAGTATCTGGTTCAAAGGACCAGAATTGCTATTTAGAAAGAACGTGGGTAGCTTGTAGCCTTGTAGCATGCTTGTCCCCTACTACCTTTATATGTTTTATTTTTAAATATACTCAATAAAAATAGGAAATGATAAAATCATTACCACTACCACAACTTATATGAAAGTCTGTATTTATTGTTGCTTCCCTTGCCCATACCCTAGAGATACCTGATAAAAGAAAATAAGAAAATTGTAATGCTCAGTGAAACCTGTAACTCTTTTCTTTAGAAAGTATAAGAAGATGTATATATATATAGATGTTATAACAAACAAACAAAAAATCTACGAATTAAAATATTTGTACTGAAATGAGTACGAAGTATTGAAATTGAAGCTTCTGTAGTTGGCATATTTAGAAGTTAGGAACTGATAGTGTACGTATTGATATTGCGAGTTTACAACTCCCGCTCTCGTCACATGCTTCATTCAGTTGTGCAGTGGGGCAAGCCACTCGACTAGCCATAGTCGAAAATAAAACTCAAAAATAAAAGATTAGAAGTATAACATATTTTTTGAAAGTGTGAAATTCTTTTCCCCTCTAACTTTCTCAACAATAAATTTTTGGGTTAACTAGTATTACCCCCCTACTAGATGAGCCAATTAGGATTTCCCCCCCACTAGATGAGAAATTAGGGTCTCCCCCCTAAATACACACAAAAAAAAAGTCAAAGAAAGTTGACCGAAATTTTTTTGTGTGTATTTAGGAGGGAGACCCTAATTTCCCATCTAGTGGGGGAGAAATCCTAATTGGCTCATCTAGTGGGGGGGTAATACTAGTTCACCCTAAATTTTTTACTATAGCTACTCTACATATCGAAGGGCAGGTATCCAACTAACAACTATCCATCCATCGATATTTAAGTTGTGGGCCTATACAAACCCAATCAAACATCCATGATCTAGGCCCACACTATGTATACGCTTACCTACAGGCTACGTCCAAGAATGCAACGGAAGAACCCAAATCAGGCGGTTTCTACAAAATCAAAAAGCGACCAAACATCGTCCACGAACCAACCCGGCCCTTATATTCAGCTTCTGCAGCAGCTAGCATATAATCTCAAACATGCCCGCAGTTCAATCATATAATATAAAATGATGAAGTCTACATTATGCTATCGTTAAGCGTAGACTTTAGAGTACGTCCAGAAAAAAAAATGCAACAAACAAGCAGATTAAGGTAGAAAACAACATATATAGAGAGGTGTGTATATCATATTATCATGTCGATCACAAAACGGTATGAACTGAAATTTGATTTTCGAAACAGTTGAAATCTGTATAGAAATGTACCATTAAAGAAGGAAGTTGGAGTCCTTAACGGAAGAAAGAGTGTTGATGGCTTGGGAACATATTGTGGGGAGAAGCTGAGTAGGGTTAGCTGGGATATCATTCTGTCTCAGTTGCTTGTTATTACGTCCGCGACAAAGGACTGCATGATGTTGAGACACACCTCGCACCATTTATATAGACTCCTAGCTAACAAGGCTTGACGAACATTAATGGTATTACCAAGGCTCGACTCCTGTTATAAAAGTGAAATTACGCATAAAAGGGGTAGCTCCATTTGAAGGAGTCTATTCAAGCTCCATTTGAAGTGAAATTCAAGCTACATATGGGGTAGCTAGACTCTTTTTATAAAAATAGTATTTGCCCGTGCCGTACGATATAGAAACGCGTGCCTTCGGCGTCCCCAACGTGCATCCGCCTCCCATATGGCATAAATATGCGCATTTTCGGCGCCCCCGACATGCATCCGCTCCCGGTACGGCAAAGATACGTGCATTTTCAGCACCCTCGACGCGCATTCGCCCCTGGTATTGCACAGATCGCGACGCCGGTGCCCCGACGCCGTATCCCCAGATGACACGGATACGCGACGCCTTGCCCCGACTCATGTTTCCGATTAATGCGACCGCGGATACACTCACCTTTGAAGCCCGACATCACATCCGCCCCGATGCGACCGCGGTATCGCATCCCACCAATACGAGATCGCGCACCTTCTACTCATGTTTTCAAAGCCCAACAACCTATAAAAATTCAGCCCAAAAACAGTCCACACTTTTTTTGGGTGGGGTGGGTGAGGTGAGATATTTTTTAAACTCACCCCAAAAATCTTGTTAACTCACCCCAGAAAAACAATCTAGCGACTATGGTGAGGGGGTGACACGACCAAATATCACCTTATGAGGTGGAATTTGTCGTCCCACTCCTCCTTTCTTTGTTATATAGAAGATTAATGGTAATTTCGCTAACAAGGCTCGACTCCCAGCTAATGTTATATTAAAAAGTGAAATTACCAAAATACGCTGGGCGTGTACGCAGAATCACTATTCACTCAACCCCATATTTTTTTCTCTCTATATATATAAATATAAAGATGCGTTACATTAATTTTTTGTCATTAAATCATTGTGTCGGTACATAGAGTCGTGGACTACAGTGTTGTATCCACATCCGAAGTCGTGGATAAATATCATTAATTATATCATTTTCTTTTGAAATTGAAATTATTGACGTTGTAGATATTTAGGTGTTGATATTATAACTTTTAGTTGTATATATATATATATATTATAGCTCTACTCTTTTCAATTGAGAAAGCGTTTCTAGAGTTTCCACGTGTCATAGCTAATTAAGAAAAAAAGTATGAGATAAAATAAGAAACAAATATTTATCTTTATCCTTAGATATATATTGTAGTTATACTCTTACCAATCTATTTTTTAGAGCACTCGCAGAGACTCTAATTTTTTTTAAACTCTATTACTAATTATAAAAAAGTAAGATATAAATAAGGAAGCTATCCCATCTAGAGTTTCACAGAGTCTTTAACTTTTCCTAAACACTATAGCTAATTATGAAAAAACAATCCCATTTAGAGTTTCACAGACACCAACTTTTCTTAAACAATATAGCTAATTATGAAAAAAAATATTAGACAAAAAAAAAAATTGCTAAAAATAATAGTTTCCACCAAAAACGATTTTCCTAAAACCTTTTTCGATTTGATGTGTCATCCACTGTGGGATTTAGACATTTATTCATAGTTAAGAATTCAAAAAATTACAATTTCGGCCACAATAATTACGATATATTCCAATTCTTTAGATATATATTATAGCTATACCCTTACCAATCTATTTTTTAGAGCACTCGCAGAAACTCCAGTTTTTTCTAAACTCTATTACTAATTATAAAAAAGTATGATATAAATAAAGAAACAATCCCATCTAGAGTTTCACAAAGTTTATAACTTTTCCTAAACATTATAGCTAATTACAAAAAAACAATCACATCTAGAGTTTCACAGTGTCTCCAACTTTTCCTAAACAATAGTTTCCACCGAAAATAATTTTTCCAAAACTCTTTCGATTTGATGCGCCATCTACTGTGGGATTTAGACATTTATTTTTAGTTTAGGATTCCAAAAATCACAATTCTGGCCACAATAATTACGACTATAGCTAATTACGAAAAAACAATCCTATCTAGAGTTTCACAGACTTCAACTTTTCCTAAACAATATAGCTAATTATGAAAAAAAAAAATATGAGACAAAAAAAATAAATTGCTAAAAACAATAGTTTCCACCGAAAACGATTTTCCTAAACAGGGAGTAACTCTCAAGGACAAAAATGCCGAAAAAGTAACTCTCAAGGACACCTTTTTATTTTTGTAACTCACAAGGATCGGGCAGATAAAAGGTCAAGTATACCCTTGACGCAAAATAAAAAATGGATTGGGTAGATGAAATGTCAAATATGCCCCTGTCGCAAAATAATTAACGTCCCGGCCCAGACGAAACGACCCAGTGTATTTAGTATGAACATTGAATGTTCATAGTCCTTGGGTATGAACATTGATTGGGTATGAACATTCGATGTTCATAGTCCTTGGATATGAACATTGTCCTTGGGTATGAACATTGATTGGGTATGAACATTCAATGTTCATAGTCCTTGGGTATAAACATTGATTGGGTATGAATATTCAATGTTCATAGTCCTTTGGGTATGAACATTCGATGTTCATAGTCTTTGGATATGAACAATCAATGTTCATAGTGAACAATCAATGTTCATAGTCCTTGGGTATGAACATTGATTGGGTATGAACATTCAATGTTCATAGTCCTTTGGGTATGAACATTCGATGTTCATAGTCCTTGGTCCTTTGGGTATGAACATTCGATGTTCATAGTGAACATTCAATGTTCATAGTCCTTGGGTATAAACATTGATTGGGTATGAATATTCAATGTTCATAGTCCTTTGGGTATGAACATTCGATGTTCATAGTCTTTGGATATGAACAATCAATGTTCATAGTGAACAATCAATGTTCATAGTCCTTGGGTATGAACATTGATTGGGTATGAACATTCAATGTTCATAGTCCTTTGGGTATGAACATTCGATGTTCATAGTCCTTGGTCCTTTGGGTATGAACATTCAATGTTCATAGTCTTTGGGTATGAACATTGATTGCGTATGAACATTCAATGTTCATAGTCTTTTGGGTATGAACATTCAATATTTATACATCAATATATTGTATAAGGTACATTCATCTATTTGGATATGAACAATCATTGTTCATACACCAGCAGAAGGTATAAACACTCATTGTTCATAGTAAAATGACAGAAAGGGTAAAATCAGAAAATATTTATTTTAAATCCGGGCCATTTGTCCTTGAGGGTTATTTTAATAGAAGGGTATAAATGACATTTTATAACATGCAAAAAGGCGGGGTCAACTTATTTTGTCCTTGAGGGTTACTAATTTTGAAATAATGGGTTCGTGAGTTACTTTTCCCCAAAATTTGTCCTTGTGAGTTACTCACAAAAAACCGTGTCCTCTAGACTTCATTTTTCCCAAAATTGGGCCTTGGGACCAATTTCTTGTTTCCTAAAACCCTTCGATTTGATGCGTCATCCACTATGGGATTTAGACATTTATTCATAGTTAAGAATTCCAAAAATTATAATTCCGACCACAATAATTACGACATATTCTAATTCTTTAGATATATATTATAGATATACCCTCACCAATCTATTTTTTAGAGCACTTGCAGAAACTCTATTTTTTTTTCTAAACTCTATTACTAATTATAAAAAAGTATGATATAAATAAAAAAACAGTCCCATCTAGAGTTTCACAAAGTTTATAACTTTTCCTAAACACTATAACTAATTACAAAAAAAAAAAAAAAACACATCTAGAGTTTCATAGAGTCTCTAACTTTTCCTAAATAATATAACTAATTACAAAAAAAAAAAAAAAAATATGAGACAAAAAACTAAATTGCTAAAAAGAATAGTTTCCACCGAAAACGATTTTCCTAAAACCCTTTTGATTTGGTGCGCCATCCACTGTGGGATTTAGACATTTATTCTTAGTTAAAAATTCCAAAAATCACAATTTTGGACACAACAATTACGACATATTCAAATTAAATTTATGAATTTAAAACTTTTCAACACTATAATGTAATTTCTAATATATATATATTCGGCGGAATAATAAGATTCAGTTAAAGTGGACGTTGGGCTTAAATAAATTACATACCAAACCAAAACAAATTATATGTAGAAAATTAAATTATACAAAAATAACATCACAAAATATATAATAGAAAATAAAAAAAATAATAATGGCAAAGCAATAATGACAAATATTTTAAAATATATATAATACCGAATGAAACTAACGTGAAAGAACAATTAATGGGGAACCGAAAACTAGATGCAAATGCATCAAACTAACCTCAAATAATATTTAACGGGGAATCATAAACTGGATGCAAATGCAAACATTAAATTAACCTTAAAGAATAATTAACAGAAAATCAAAACTTGGATGCAAATACATCAAACTAACATAAAAAAATAATTGTCGGGAAATGAGAAACTGGATGCAAATGCATTGAACTAACCCTCAAAGATGAAATTAATAGGAAATTGAAAACTGGATGCAACTACATTGAACTAACCTAAAAAAAAATTAATTACAAATTGGAAACATGATGCAAATGCGTGGAACTAATATTAAAGAATAATTAACGGGAAATTGGAAATCGGATGCAACAGCACTAAACTAATATCAAAAAATAAATTGGATGCAAATGCATTTAACTAATCTTAAGAAATAATTAATGGAAAATCGGAAACTAGATGTAAATTCATTGAACTAACCTCAAACAATAATTAATGGGAAATTGAAAACTAAATGCAAATACAACCTTATCAAATAATAAACGAGAAATCGGAAACTGGATGCAAATGCATTAAACTAATTTCACAGAATAATTAATGGGAGATCAGAAACTGGATGCAAATGCATTGAACTAACCTCAAAGAACAATTAACATGAAATTAGAAATTGGATGCAAATATATTGAACTAATCGCAAAGAATAATTGACGAGAAATCGGAAACTGGATGCAACTGCATTGAACTAATTTCAAAAAATAAATAATAGGAATCGAAAGTTGGATGCAACTGCATTGAACTAACCTCAAAGAATAATTAACGAAAAATCAGAAACTGGATGTAACTGCAATAAACTAATTAAAATCAGAGATTAACTAACGGAAAATCAGAAATTAGATGCAAATGCATTGAAATTACCTCAAAGAATAGTTAACTAGAAATCGGAAACCGGATGTAACTGCATCGCACTGACCTCAAAGCATAAATAACTAGAAGTTGTAAATTACTTAACTAACCTAGAAAAATAATTAGCGGGAAATTAGAAACTGGATGCAGATGTATTGAACTAACCTCAAAGAGTAATTAACGGGAGATTGGAACATGGATGCAAATGCAATGAACCAATCTCAAAGACTAATTAATGAAACATCAAAAATTGGATGCAACTGTACCGAATTAACCTTAATGAATAACTAACGAGAAATCATAAAGTGGATGCAATTGCACTGAACTAACCTTAATGAATAACTAGCGGGAAATCATAAAGTGAATGCAATTGCACTGAACTAACCTTAAATAATAATTAACGGGAAATCGAAAACTTGATGCAACTGTATTAATAAACTAACCTCAAATAATAATTAAGGAGAAATTGGAAACTAGATGCAACGTACTACATTGAACTAATCTCAAAGAATAATTAATGAAAAATCAGAAACTTGATGCAAATGCATTGAACTAATAACCCTAAAACATGTTTGTATTATATGTAGGGGGAATAAATGTCTCGAAAAATATAGTTTTGCATTTTAAGTAGTATTTATCATAATTCTTTTATTATGATTGGGAATGCATTGCTATCAAAGTAGCTTCAATATTATCTTCGCCACATTTGGCATTTTCACAAAACTTCAATCAAACTTTTATTATTAAACCTAACAACAAAAAGAAGTTGATGGGTTTTATCAAGGTTTGGTGCTTCCTTTTTATAAAGAGTGGTGCAAGAAATTTGAATGAGTGATTAATATAATTTTCATATCTCATAGCTATGCATAGTTGTTAATATTTTTTAGAATAATTTAATATAATTGCACCCATTCGTAGGATGGGTTCGAAAGCTAGTATCTTATATATAATGGGAAAACTTGCCGCCGTTGATTAGTTCCCGTATTTTCGGTTTTAACCCAATCTTTTGGTCCAAAAGGGTACCCAAAAGTTTCACCCACGATTTTTTTTACATTTCACGTTCGAAGGGTAAATTAGTTATTACGTATTATCCAGAAAAAAATTAAAAACTACTCGGCAACAGACGACACTGTTTCACTACAATTTTACATCAATAAATGAAACCCACGAACTCTTCTTCTCTCCCTCCAAAACTATTCAATCTATTTTCTTTTTCTAATTTGTAGGAAACCGCACTAAAATCTATGTAAAGGCAAATTGATTTTATTCGTCTTCGGATTCAGGTTCGCTCCATCACGTTCGACTCAATTTTTTTTTTCTCCCTTTTAATTATTCTTCCGTTCTTCCCATTTATTTTATTGTTGCAATTGTATGCTATCTGTAACAGTTAATGTATTTACTCGAAGGTACATTCTCATCCTGATACTGTTTTCTTGCCGTTTCCAATGTTTATTTTTTGTTTTTACAATTTACATTGTTCTAACATTCATTTGGGATTGTGAAATTTCAACCAGTTTACAGTGTTTATTTATTCTACTACTTGCCTGCTGCAATCAAGGCTTCGACCAACCGACAGTTTCCGCTCAAAGTTTATTGTCCCTTCTACTATCCCAAAATGATGGAAAAGAGATTGGAACACAAGGAATATTTTAGTGGAAGTCTCGTTGATGCAAATACAAAAATGAGAAGGCTTTAAGGATCTCAAACGCTCTTCTTCGATTAATGTTGACAGGTAGTTAACACTTCAAAATTATAGATAATTCTTACTAATCCACAATGTTAGAAAGTACGTCTCGATTTAATACTTTGCACTTTGCACTTTCGTTTATTCCATGAAAGTTGTGTTTTCACTTATTTCACTCCTTAACTTTGTCTGAATGTTAGTTAATATTCACATTCCTTTTCTCTATCTTATGATAGGCTGTTCGTATCTACTAGGAATGTTCAATACTTTTGTGCTTAGGCTATATCACTTCCTATTATGAATTTCTAATAAGTTGGAAAATAATTTTGATTTAGGACATGTAAACCATAAGATTAAGTTATGAATGTTCTAAGTGTATCCCTCGGTCATTCGAGGCTTCGTTGTGTAAACACCCAAAAACTTAATCAATGAATTGAATTCCCTCTTCCATAGAGGCCGATAAATTCTTATGTGTTCAACTTTTACATTACTAGTTTATATTACTGCTTTACCTTCCATGTTGCTAATTTCACTAATCTTCAATTTTTTAAACATTAGTTTATATGCCAAAAAGGGTAGAAAGTGCACTAATTTTTGCCCTTAGTTTTTGTTACTTTTCTCTATCTAGACAGGAATGACCATGTTATATTTGTAATAAACTAAATCTAGAAAAACTGTTGGTATATTCGACAAGGCTATCAAATTAACTAGGAAGGAAGGTAGTACATTTGAAGACTACACATGTCACCACCAAACATCCACCTATCCAACGCAAATGGATAGCTTACCTAAACTTATCATCCTAGAAATAGTTTGTAGTACCTAGTTTTTGATGCACAGAGTAACAATTTTGAGTTTGTTTGTTGGGTCTTTTATGCGTGATTCTATGTCGTTATGGCAATTTTCAGCTTCAGAAAGACAGTGGAGTATATATATGATGCTGTATAAAAAAATAAGATGAAATTCTTAATTACCAACAATGTTGTCTGACGAAGTTAAATCTACAACAAGCAATTTAGAAACCTTTTGTGTTTTAGAGCTAGCGAGTTACTGACGAGATTGTCATATGGGTTGTGCTGGATATTTATTGTGATGTACTCATATGGTGGCAACGGCCATTGTTTTAATCTTTACGTAATTTTTTTTTAGAAATAAGCTAGATTTAGGCAGACCCCCACCTGTATTAATCAAGAAAAACGAGTGTACATAGTTCCCTTAGCATCCTCTTCTACTAACATACATAGTTCTCTATCTATGGGAGGCCCAACAAAAGATAAAAATTCTACAAGGCCTAATCCCAAACCTGCTAAATTACTGTTTTGGTTGTACGCTTGTCATTCTTAAGGTTATTACTATTTTTATAAGGTTATTATTTTGTCTTATATTTTGGTTATTTTCGATCTTATAAATCGTGTATACATATTGTTACTTTGTAAACTTCTAAGATTGAACACTTTTCAAACAGGTGCCTTTATTTTTATTTTCATTATATTTATTTTTTGGTGGGTGTAGACATTTGATTGGGTTGCAGGGAGAATGAACATGTATTGTATATAATGGTGGCTTGGAATTTGCAAATTGCTTCCAAGACATGTCATTCCCAAAACTCAAAGGTATCTTTTTCCACTATTTTTGAATTTTTGTCACATTTATGTGGATACGATGCATCATTTTTTCCTATAAAGTTTAGCTTGATATATTACACGCAAAGTTCATTTGTCTTATTTGTGGGTGTAAGTACCCTCCGTTCTCAAACGTTCACTACATCACAGGTGTCTAACCTATCAGGTCGTATCCTTACAACTCGTATACCACCAGATCGTACTACTCCACCAGGATGTAACAACGACCCAAACTCAGGTCGTCCCAAATATTAGATACAACCATACATGGAAACAAATGATCTACCGCGATCCTAAAGCTCAGTCAACACACCAATGAAGGAGACATTTACCTTGTAACAACAGAAGTAATGACGAATCATCAAGATAGCACAAAATATGGACCTACACTTGAAAACGACCTGGAGCAAATAAGGAAGGTCAGTTCAGACATCTATAAGTAGAGAGACATGAACTACGTAAGGCTTGATTCAAGTTCACCCAAGAAACTTGATATGTAGGCAACTCTTTTCCCAAGAAAGAGTGCAGCCATTCCCTATCAACCTCAACATCAGGTCATAGATACAAATCCACACCTTTACATTGGCGCTGTCTGCCGGTTTGTTTCCTTGAGAAAAACACCCACACTATTTTCTCAAGCCCACAAAACTGGTTAAAAAACCACCATGGAAGAATAACTAAAAGCTATAGTAGATCAAGTAAAGTTTCTCCATGAATCATTTACCACGCTCCAGCAAGAAAACCAAGCTATGCGCGAACAAACCGCCTCCAACACCAACAACCTGCCTCCAGACACAATTGATAACAATGTACTACAACCACCAATCAACGACTGCAAGATTTTGCCCAACGGTTGGAGAAGTCAAGCGAAAAAGCCAGCACAACCCAGATCGTACAGAAGATGCTCCAGTCATACAAAGCGTCACTATTCACCACAGAAGTAAGGGATAAATAGCCTCCCATTGATTTTATCCAGCCAAAGTTCCCATTGTATGACGGTAGCTCGTGTCCAGGCTAGCACATAGCTCGTTTAAGCCAAATCTTGGATCTCTACAGCTCTCCAGACTTTGACTACCTCAAATGCAAACTCTTTTCAGCTAGCTTGAAGGACATAACATTAGACTGGTTCTACATGTTAACTCCTGATTCAATCCACAACTTTGACAAGCTAGCCGACATTCATAGCAGAGTTCGTCCACAACAGGAAGAAACAAGCTGACCTAGACTCGTTGTTCCAACTAAAGCAACTAGCAAGCACACGACGAGACTATTCACACTTTCCTAGGACGTTTCAAAAAGGAGCAGCTGTCAATGGAGCCAGGCCTTAAGGACAGCTTTGCAACCTCGGCATTCACCAATGCCTACCTAGACGACTCCGAACTAGTAGGGTCTCTCATGCGCAATAAACCAGAATGTCTAGATGACCTATACCACAGAGTCGACAAGTACATGAAGTATGAAGAATGGATGGCCCAGCGCAAATGCAAAGAAGTCCTCACAATAAGCGACAAGCAAGGACCCAAAGAAAACAATCAGTACTTAGGCAACAACAAGGGCAACAACTCCCACGAGCCATCATACACCAAAAGAGAATTCTCCAACTTTTCCAGGATGCCAAGCTATATCCTGAAGAAGATATATACAACACCTTACTTTAAACCAAACATCAACAAGGTGATAGCAATACCAGGATGTCCATATTGCCATTTCCACAAACTCCATCACCATGACACAGATGAATGTTGGAGCCTCAAGCACTACCTCCAAGACTTAATTAGTCGAAGAGGGAAAGATGAAAGAGTTCCCCCGCCGAGCGACCTCGGACATAAACCTAATGCCAACCGCAATGTAAGCAAAGAGTCAGAAGTCATGAACAACCCCGCCACGTAAGGAGCGTATGCAATGTTCAACGATCTAAATCTCCAGGTCGGTCGAGGCACAACAAAAGACAACATTCCTCCGATCATGATGAGGAAAAGGTAATCCACATGATTACAGACACCTCCAATAATGAGACCTCCGGTCATGAAAAGCGCAGGAGTGTAGGAGCACTGCAAGAAATCTGCCACCTATCCCACAAAGCTGAAGTGATCACTCCTACCAGCTCTCAAACCACGACCACAATATCATTTACCGAGGAAGATCTCGACAAGGTGTGCCTACCCCATAATGATGCTCTGGTAGTGCACATCAAGATCAACGGATGGACAGTTAAGTGGGTCCTAATCGATCTAGGTAGCTCCTGCGACATCCTCTTTTACCAAACATACAAGGATATGCACCTGCCAGACTCAGTGATGATAGAGTCAAATGCACCACTCTACGGGTTCAATGGAGACCGCACAGACACCATTGGAGACGTCATCCTACCAGTCTCCATTGGAGAAAAAGAGGATATGGTCAATACCTCAACACGCTTCAGTGTGATTGATGTCAAGTCATCATATACTGCCATCTTAGGACGCAGGTAGATTCACAAGATCCAAGCAGTTCCATCAACTTTACACCAAGTCCTGTGGTTTCCCGGACCCCGAGACATCATGGAGCTCAGAAGCAACCAACTAGAAGCTCATTGATGCAATCAAGTAAGCGTAACAATTAAGGCCAAAACTCAGGTCGTCCAGATGAAAGACATCCCAAAGCTGCAAGATCTTCAAGCTTCCAGCCCTCCAGCATCAACAACAGACAAGCTCAAGAAAAAACAAGCACAAGTCGAACATGGAGAGAAAGTCAATTTGGGCACAAATGATGACCCAAAATTTGTTTATGTAGGGGCTGATTTAGACCCCAAGCTCAAAGAGCAACTTGTAAATTTTCTATCTCTTAATAAAGATGTTTTTGTTGGTCGTATATCGATATGCCAGGAATCGACCCTCAGGTCGCTTGCCACAAATAAAATGTAGATCCAACTATAAAACCTATCAAACAACGACTTAGGAAACTAGCACTCAAATTTCAAAAGGCCATAAATGAAGAGATAGAAAAGCTCAAAAAGGTTGGAGTCATCAGAGAGGTTGAGTACCCGACCTGGTTAACTAACGCCGTTCCTAAGAAAAATGGCCAGGTACGACTCTACATAGACTTCACCAACGTTAACAAGCATTGCCCAAAGGACAACTTCCCCTTACCCAGGATTGACATACTGGTAGATCAAACTTGTGGTCATGAACTTTTATCCTTTATGGACGCATATAGCGGATACAATCAGATACCACTTGCAGAAGAAGACTAGGAAAAAATGTCCTTCATAACCGAACAAGGAACGTTCTGCTACAACGTCCTATCGTTCGGCTTGAAAAATGTTGGTGCAACCTACCAGAGACTTGTCACAAAAATGTTCAAAGACTTGTTGGGCGACACTATAGAAGTATACATAAACGACATGGTAGTCAAAAGCGCAAAGACTGGCGACCATATTTCTCACATGCAAGAAGCTTTTAAAAGATTGCGCCAAAACAAGATGAAGCTCAACCCAGCAAAGTGTGTATTTAGGGTAGCCTCAGGGAAATTCTTAGGATATCTCGTTTCACAAAGACGTATTGAAGCAAACCCAGAACAAATATGAGCTCTCCTTGAAATGCCAGAACTAACTTCCAAACAACAAATTCACAAGCTATCTGGCATGGTTTCATCCCTCAACAAATTCATCTTACGTGCATCTGACAAATGCAGACCGTTCCTGCAAATACTAAAGAAGGGTGCAACATTCACATGGACAGATGAATGCCACAAAGTTTTCAACGACTTCAAGGTTTACCTATCAACTCCACCTGTCTTGTCTAAACCAAATGGAGGAGAAACATTGGGGCTTTACCTTGCGACTACCAATTTTTCCATCAGTTCGATCCTCTTTCGCGAAAGCGAGGGAATCGAAAAATCAGTCTAATTCACCAGCAAGACATTGGCAGATTCAGAAAAGCATTATTCTCTAATTGAGAAAACAATGTTATCTTTGTTATATTCTACTCGCAAGTTTCGACCATACTTCTAGGCTCACGGCATCAAGGTCTTAACAGATGTACCCATTAAGCAGGTCTTGAATTCCACCAACAAAACAGCCCGCATGGCTAAATGGGCTGAAGAACTTGGAGAACATCACATCAAATTTTTTCCCAAAATGTCTCACAAAGGTCAGGTTATTGCCGACTTCCTTGCTGACTTCCCCGTCGAAGATATCAACTGGGAACCCGAGCCTATTACTTTAGTCCATCAACCAACCAACCACCCCAGACACATCACACCTCTACGTAGATGGAGCTTGCAACAACAGAGGTACTGGACTTGGGGCTATGTTAACTTTACCAGAAGGAACCCAGCTACAAAAGTCAATCAAGATCGATTTTGCAACATCCAATAACGAAGTGGAATATGAAGCGTTAATCACAGGCCTCCGCATGGTATAACAATTACAAGTCCGAAAGCTTAAAGCTTATAGTGACTCCCAACTAATCGTCAAAAAGATTACCAAAGAGTATGCGACAAATGGAGCAAACTTAGCCAAATACACTCAGGTCGTCAATGATATTATCAGCTCGTTCACAACATTCTCCTTGGAACACATTCTCTGAGAGGATAACAGACATGCAGACAGCCTAGATTTCTTAGCCTAAAAAACCCAAGATGCATGTCCTAACACAATTTACATTGACATCCTAGAGAGGCCCGCCTACCAACAAGAAAGTGTCAACAGCCTCACGGACTTCTAGCCCTCATTCGAAGAAGGGATCACTAAATCTTGGATAGGCCCATTTCTGAAATTTATCTTACATGGTGAGCTCCCAGCAGAGGCAAGGAATGCTCGTGCCATACAATTTCTGATAGGGTTATATACTAAAAGCATTACTTTTGTATTAACTTTAATTCTTTATATTTTGAATGAGAATCATATGGGCAAATGTTATGCATATTATATATGTCATGTGTCTAATACTTTATGTTGTAGATGATATGGTGTGTGATGACACACAGAAGATCATATCATCTGTACCTTATAAAGTATAAGTAAACGTTCACAACCTAGATGGATTTGGACAAACCATTGGTACGGTTGTAGAATAATATGGTATTAGTCTATCTTGACTGCAGGATTACACTAGTACACTTTGTGTGTATTGAACAGGACCAAGTGAGGTTGTTTCTCTTTATACTGACTATATAAGAGAACAAACACCTATGTTATTATGGATGCTTGTCCTCTTAATCCTGATATAATAACAGGCACTTACGTGCATTGTACATTGCTTTAAATCATCAATGAGTGAGATTCATTTGTGAATCAATAAACTCGATGGATTGAGTAATGACATTGTATTTAAGGTGTGCTGTTGATTATAGAAGGAATTCGTGACCGCAGGAAGTCGGGCTGATGATGTCCCCTTGAGAAGCTCATAAGGATTGTTATGTAAATCCTACAGGTGGATTTAATCCGACATGACAATGAGGTTGAGTGGTACTACTCAAGGACATAAGAAGTTGATTAATGTAGTTGTCACTAACTTGACTTAATCAACGAGCATTCGATATCTTAAACACGGGGAGATCAACAAGCATATAATATGGATCCCATAAACGTAACACTTAATTTGGGATTAGGGCGGTAGTGCAACAATGGCCTTTAGTGGAATAAGCCATTTGCTGATGGACTTGGGACGTGTGTTTTGGGCGAACATGGGAAGCTCAAGCCCGTCAGGAGGCCCAACCCTAATTTCTCCTCATGGTCCCTATTGTAGCCTATAAATAGAAACCCTTCTCTCCTGGCCGAACTCACTATTCATTTTTTATTGGAAAAGAGAGGCAAGGAAAGAGAGAAAGAAAGGGTTGGTAGATCGTTGCCCACACAAAGTCCAATCTAAAGATATGAATACAACAGAAGATCAAGAGGTTGCTGATTCATAGATCTTGGATTCTCAGAGTTATCTTAGCCGATCTAAAGGTATGATTTCTAAACCAAACCGTGAAAACCCCTTATTCCGCTGCGCTTGGGTTTTTGCGGTTAGTAAATCATTCGTTGAAACCATAACGGTTCCTACAATTTCGAGCTCCCAGATGCACCGTGATCAATGGACGATTGTTTCGTAAATTTGCAGGAGGACCCCACCTAAGGTGCATAACTCCACACGAAGGCTAACTCATCTTCGACGAAATTCACAAAGGCGAATGTGGCAATCATGCAAGAGCAAGATCTCTGGCTCATAAAGCAATCACCCAAGGGTATTATTGGCTAAGCATGCACATCAAGGCAAAGAAGTATGTTCTCAAATGCCACTAATGTCAAATATTTGGTCACAACCACATAAGTCCAGCACGGGAGTTGGTCATCATAGCCAGCCCGTGGCATTTCATATGTGTGGGACTAGACATCATGGGACCATTTATCCCACAAAAGAAAATAGGACTCAAATACGTCCTTGCAACCACATATTACTTCACCAAATGGGTTGAGGTAATACTACTTATTCAAGTTAAGGAAGCCCATGTCATCAACTTCATATGGACCAATATCATCACAAGATTTGGTCTACCCCATACCCTCATCATGGACAACATAACCCAATTTTTTGGCACACAAGTCAAGGCATTCCTACAAAAATGGAGCATCACTCAAGTATTTTCTACACCTAGATAAAGCAATGGCCAAGCAGAGGCCACAAATAAATCCATGAAAGAGAATCTCCAAAAGAAGTTGGAGAGCAAGAAAAGCCAATGGCTAGAACAACTCGAGATCATATTATGGGCATACAGAACAATAACCCGAGCTAGTACCAACGAGTCTCCTTTCACACTTTGCTTCAGAACAGAAGCAGTCATACCATCAGAACTTACAATCACAACTACACGTTCTGACATTGCCAAATCAGGAGAAAATGACAACATCTTATCCAAAAAAGTCGACCTCCTAGAAGAGCGCAGGGAAACTGCGGCAATATCCCTAGCTCAGTACCACCAAACCATCCAATGATATTACAATAAAAAGGTCGTCCTAAGATCTTTCCAAGCTGGTGACCTAGTCCTCAAAAAAACCTTAGAACCAGCCAAGCTTGACCCAATGTGGGAAGGACCATACATAGTGTATAGAGTCGTTGGAAATGGAGCTTACTGGATCAAAACTCAGCTCGGTGATGTGCTTCCCCGACCTTGGAATACAGCTCTACTCTAGCGCTTTTACCAATAATTTTTTTCTCCAGATGTATGAATCAATATGAATAAAATTTCATTAGCATTTCGCGTATAAGTGTCCTCCTTGCATTTACATGAGTACCACACATCTTACACTCGTTGCCCGATTTGGGTATCAATGTAACCGACCTAGCATCAAAGCCAGGGTTAAGCACGACTCAACTATAATTACCATGCAAATGTTAATTATCAATCAAATCCAATCCATGGTCCCCCAAAAGGACCACAATCAACTTAACACCAACGCCAGGGTTAAGAACAATTCAACTATAATTGCCATGCAAAAGCTAATTATCAGTCAAATATAATCCAAGGTACCCCCAAAAGGACCACAAGTCAACTTAAAGCCTTTGAAAGGGTTAAGTTTGACTCAACTATAATTATCACTCAAAGGCTAATTATCAGTCAAAAAATAAGTAAGAAGTTCCCCAAAAAAGAACCACTCAATCAATACACGCACCTAAGGACACGAAGAAACCTATGTGCCAACTACTCGCATCTATCAAGTCGTACACAAACACTTACGACCTACAAGCATCAGACGATCTACCAAAGTACGACAGGTCATCGAGTCTATTACTATATAGCACAGGTCGTCAAATGACAAAACAAAATGCTGGAGAAACAATCACATTCATACAAAATTCACAGACAATCTCATTTCAAAACAAGTAAGTAATTTAAATATTTTTACTTACTACAAATTCGGTTAGATACTAGAGGCCCCCAGGTTATCCTAGGAAAATGACCTCAGCATCCCCATTAAAAATAGAAGTTTTCAGTATCAGCAATAAAAGAAAATGTAGTTAAAAAACTTCATCCATCATCAATCACATTACAAAAAGAACACAATCAGTTGACACGAGGCAGATTCTCCACATTCAAGGGGTCTAGTTGGCAGCCCTCTTCACCAACAGAGCCACTAGCTGGATCACCACTTGCATTAAGCACTTTAGTGGCAGCATCTTCAGTTGGCCAGACAGCTGGAGCAGCACTCAGGTCGGATGGTAGATCAAGTCGTCTACTAGCATCTACAACAGTACTTTCTATAGTTACTATTACAGCCCCACTTTCAACAGACCTTTTGAGGGTTTTGTACTTACGTTCTAGTTTCATATAATCATCCATTAGAACGTAGACATCACCACTCTCTACTAGATCAACCAGGCCATTATATTCATTCTGAGCTCGTTAAGTAATGGCCTATGATTATTTGCTCTCAGCAATCTAATGCGCAACCTCCACCCTTAAAGGGTCAAGAGATACCTACAATAAGGCCACTTTGCTAGCTAAATCTCTGACCTGAGCCCTCAGCCCCACCACTTCAACCCATTCAACCTCTTGCATAGCCAACAACTTATCATAAGCTTCCTTGGCAACCTCCAACTCCTTGTTGTATAGGTTAGAGATAGTTGCCATCTTCCTCAACTTCCTATACATCACCAAAACCTGACAAGATAACAAAGTAAGTCAGGAGTCAATATCATAAAGCACAAAACAAATCGTAGGTCGGGGATAAACTTACAAAACACAGTGAGCGATCCATGTCTTTCAAGTTTGCCTCCAAATCCTTCCCAATCTCCAGCTGATGCCTATCTCCTTCTAGGGTAATACTCTCTAGCAGCCTATTCTCAACCAGTGAAGACTTGAAACTACAGTCCCTATTTTTCACCAACCGCGTCAACCAACTCACTGGGTCATAATAGGTGACCGTCCTATCCAGAACGTCAGACTCCCCAACCTTATCACCTTGGAAAGCACTTCCAGACCCTTCACACTTTTGGGTAATAGGCTCAGCATCACTAGCCTTCTTCTTACCTTTACCATTTGCCACAGCAACATTAGTCGCCAACTCCTTCAAATCCATTCTTTTCAGAGGAGCCCGACCTGATGAAGAACGTCCACCCCTAGTAGCAGGTCGTTCTTCACTCTCAGCCTCAGGTCACATTCTCTTAGCCCCTTCTGGCTCATCACTTTCAGTTCGTCTTTTCAATATAGGCTTCTAAACTAAAGAAATACCCTCACCTCCCTCCCCAGCTCGTCTGGACACATCACGACTCCCAATAACACCACCACCTTTTGAACTCCTCCCCCTAGCATTCGACCGTTCATCTCTCTCAATTTCAGTAGCTAAATCTGAATCAGAATCAACACAAATCAACTGAAGAGCCTTTTTCTTCTGCTCATCCTTCTTCAAGTTTATCTTCGTACCACCTCATCTTCTGAAGTAGTGTGCAACCTCCTCCAACAAGGACATTTTTTCTTCCCAACTCAGTCTCACAAACTCTTTAATAGCCCCCGTAGAAGTATGTCTACGAATTACGACCTCTGCAAAACAAACAAATGTCAGAACGTAATCATATCAACTCGTAACCAAAACAAATGACCTACACAAGTAAACAACCTACATAAGAAAACGACCCACACAGATAACGACCTACCATCAGTCCTCACACAACGATTCTCCAAAACATATCTAGGAGGATAATAACTCGATCCCCACAATCAACAAAGGTCTACACAACCATTCCTCCTTACTCACACCAACAATCACTGATGATTTACCCCTTATCACTTGTAAACCAAAGTTCATAGCAGAAGATATTTTCACAGTAAATTGCTCTAACACGTCAGACAAATAAATATTGTAACTCCTCTGTCTCAACAGATCTAGAACATGAAACACCCTCCAACTATTACCCACAAATTGCAAAGGTGTCTTCCCACAATAGTTTAAAACGTTCAAAGTCAGACGTGAGAATGGTAACCTCAACCCTGCCTTCAGTTGGCCATACATAATTACAACCCTACCATCTCGAGGAACATAGTTTGAACCAAAAATGTTCTTCTCACCACTCAGGTTGTATATCATCAGATCGGGACTCTCAATCCCAAACTCCCTTCTTAAATCCCCAAAATTATCAAACGCCGACCTAGATATCGCCTCCTCAGTCATCATCTCTAATGAGGAAGACGATGACGCCTCATCTTCACTACGACCCCTAACGACACCACTGTCACCACTTCTTTCCATTTCCCTCAATTCAAACATCCCTACCTCACCACTAATGCTTTTAGAAGTAATAGACATCAAATTTTTCTTTAAACAAAATCAAAATCATAGACAAGAAAATAAAGACAAAAGCACACACCTGTTTTGGAGAAGAAGAAGAAGAAGATAGCTAGTTTAAGTTTTTTCTTTCTTCACAACTGATGGTAACTGAAAAGTCTTGGCAAACGAACTGACTAATAACTACACAAAACCGAAAAGAAAAGTTGGTATACTCAAAAACCCAAAATTATTACATATACTGACCACGCCAACAAAAATGGCGTGACTTGGGCCCATGAATAAAAAATCCCTTTTCACTGCATAATTTCCAAAATTTTCGATTTTCAAAAGCCCACCAGCTATGCGACACGTGTTCACTATTTTAACTTTATTCTTTTCAAACCATCTCATCCTAACGGGTCAAACAACTTTTAAAGAATAAAGGGGGTTGTGTAAGTACCTTCCATTCTCAGACGTTCACTACATCACACGTGTCCAACCTATCAGGTCATATCCTTATAGCTCGTATACCATTAGATCGTACTATGCCACCAGGACATAATAACGACCCAAACTCAGGTTGTCCTAAATATCAGATATAACCACACATGGAAACAAATGATCTACCACAATCTTGAAGCTCAGTCAACGCACCAATGAAAGAGACATTTACTTTGTAATAGTAGAAGTAATGATAGATCATCAAGATAGCACAAAATATAGATCTACACTTGATAATGGCCTGGAGCAAATAATAAAGGTCAGCTCAAACATCTATAAGTAGATAGAGATGTGCTACGTAAGGCTTGATTCAAGTTCACCCAAGAAACTTGATACGTAGGCAACTCTTATCCCAAGAAAGAGTGCAGCCATTCCCTATCAACCTTAACATCAGGCTGTAAATACAAATCCACAACTATACAGTGGGCATTTGTTTAATACTGGATTTTGGTCCTTCATTGGGTTTCATTGGTGTTTTTTCTTTGGATTATATTTTTTTTAAGTGAATATTTTATTGATATTGATGAAGAATTTTACAATTAATTAGGACAAGCGTGTAACAAGCTGCGCCGCAAGTTCTTTCTGAATAGCAAATCCTATTCTTCTAAAAACAAACTCGTTAGAACCTGCTGTCATAACGTTACTATCCATAACTTTCTGAAGTCTCTTGAGAAGCTCAATAGCCTGTTGTTCCAAGAAACTGAAAGTGTCGAAACTAAATGGAATGAAACAATGCTGGTTAGCCGTGCAAGCTTCCTCATGTTTCTCCATCTTTCCTGTCGCTGCTCTCTTAGCTGCTTCTCCCACCTCAAAGACTCCATTCCCAAGCCCTACCAATGGAGAGGCGCCAGTTACATCAACACATGCATGTCTCCCCTCAGACCAACTGTATATCAATACATTCGTAGGGCGAAGTGTAGATCTTCCCTCATTCGGATCAGTGAGAAAATTCGTGGGAGCCTCCTTCTTCACTTATACCCCAGCCTTCCAAAATGCATTACATAAAATATCTCTAACATGATCATGTCGGTATTTGAAACCTGAAAAATGTCTACAATGTGTTGCATGGTCCCCGAAAGCATCTAGTCTACTCTTTTTGCAAACAGGGCATAGACTACCATCAGAGTACAAAGGAATCATGAGACGGTACCGGAGAATAGAACGATACTCCACCGGCGACATACACTGTCCAAGTCCCTCCATCGGAATAGCAAGTAGAAAATCCTTTGCGTGTTCTGACTGCAAGCATCCAATGACTGCTTTCTGACGAGCAGATAATACAAACTCCCTCTCAAGACCAGCAACAATCTTACCATAGAACGCTTCCGCCAAAACTTTTTGTGGTTTTGAGGGGATGGTAGCATTCATAGCCATAGAACTGAGGTCAAAATCAGGTAGACAAAGACTCAATGCACTACTAGCAACATCAAGAATCTCATCCAAAGGCACTGGCCCACAACTCCTAAGAATGTGGTTCTAAAGCTCAGACATCTGACAACGGGAGGCCACAAATGCAAAAGTAGAAACATTAGTGGCACAATAAATACCTAACCCACCCAGACGTAATGGGAGTGTCGATAAACGCCACTGCAAATCACCGAAGTTAGGACCATCAGAAACCACAATACCCTGGGGAACACTGCGGAGATGCCGATCAAATGTTTTAGCTGCCTCGCTAAAAAGGGATGATGGACAAGTACGAATCGCAAAGACCAACTTAGAGAGCCCAGCACAAGCACGTAAGAGAGCTAACTCACACTGTGGATCTTCTAATATAGCTAAACGGTCCATCAAAGTCACAACCTTTTCAACACGCTTGCGAGCAAGCCCCATGGCAAAGGATGAATTAGTGCTGACCGCACCTCCAAGTAACTTGACTCCCTACTGAGGACGGGACAAATCTGAAGGAAAGAGACCAGGAATGGAGCGACGTGGATCTAGTGATAGCCAGAATATCTCAGTTTTAGCCACATTAAGAACCATCCCGTAAGAAGGTCCTTCATCCTGAAACATACCCAAAGCTGTCGCCACCTATTCTGTATCTCCGATCAGAGTCCCATCATCTAAATACCAAGCCTGTAGCAACAACTGACAACTGGACTGGATCCATAGAATCAAGGGATGCAACACGAGTGCAAATAGAAGGGGACCTAAAGGGTCACCTTGTTAGACCCCAGTAGTAGACCATATATAGCCATCCCCCATATATAACCTCGCAGGTTGATAATACAAGTACTCAACCCAAGGGGCAATAGCTGGGCAACGGAAACGAACCTCTTTCAACATGGTGGTCCGAGCAACTATGTTAAAAGCATTCTAAAAATCAACAAGCAGCATCGAAAGAGAGGTACTGTCACTGTTAGCATACATTATGCGGTTGACAGCGTGCAAAATCGCTTATGCTCCACCAGAAACACCAACCCCATACTGAAAATCCTGTAAGTATCCTACCACATCTTGGGAAACTCCTTTCATTGCAATCTTGGAGACTAGACGACGGCAAACCATCTCCACAGCTATAGGACGAATACTATTATCCGGCTTGAGAAGTGGAGTAAGCGGAGCACTCACAATGAATTATGCTAATGGCTGTGGACATCGTCCCCGTAACCAAAAATTTACTATAGGAGTCAATGCATCTAGCAAATCAGACGATATAGCTGCTGCTGCACCACTCATGGCATCCAACAAATGCTAAGCTCGAAGACCATCACGACCACAAGAAGTACCTTTCGGAAATGACCTAATACATGATAATAGGGCATCTCTCTCTACCACTAGAAGAGGTTCAGCAAAAGGAACAATCGGTCTCACAGGTGGTCATCGTATCGGGTGCTTCTCCTCTAATGCACATATAGTCTCCGTAGTATTAGAGGCAACTCCTGATGATGACAACACTTTAACCGCTGCAGCAAAATGTTCATCAACAACTTTCTGTAAGCAGCGACGCACATTCTGAGTGGAGGCAGATTTCCTAGTTGGCTGGATTGAAGGAGGCTCTATTATAGACTCTAAAAGACGAAACATCCCGCCAGGCTCATTCCATGTCGTCAAAGCATGGGGAATCTATTTTTGCTGAAAGTTTTTCCTAGTTCCAGAATGACGTTCCTGACGATTCTGTGGTCGGAAAACTTGCAGAGTGCAACACGACAACAGGAGGAGGCGAACCCAACGCATAACTAAACTAGGATCAGTTGTAATATCCCAGAGAGCCGATTTCAGTGCACCAGAAAATGCCAATCGACAAGCACGTGGTATACTTTTCACAATTTGAAAAGGCATACGAAATGCATTATCCAGTAATTTCTCATTAAGAGAAGAAGGAACAACAAGCGGATCAGGGGTATCACCACCACCCCTCTGTGTTGTGGATGCAAGATCTATAGTGTCGGGCTTAGGAGGCGGTTGTGGTATGCCCACAATGAAACATGGAGATTCCCCATTCTCCATCAAAACGGGTGGCGATATGATAGCATCTGGATGACGACACGGTATACCAAGTGCGTGGATACCAAGACAACGACCACACATCCATTTGTCTATAGAATTTAAGGAATTCTCCAATAACAAATACAAATCACAATCATCCTTAAGTTCATCCCTCAATACTCAACTGACAACCTATGTGTTGTTTATCAAAATGCGTGAGAAAGTAGGGAATAGTAAAACCATTACCGTTTACCCCATTAGTGCATCCATAAAGATCTCAGAAAGGGCAATGAACACGTTTCTTAAGAGGCAGGGCAATAGAACCAGAAGAAACAACTTTCTTCTTTCTCATATCCAAATCTTGTCAATGACTCAACAAAACCCCAACCCCATCAAACAAAACCCAAAACAAGCAAAACCCAAATCCTATCAGCAAAACTACAAATCCCAAACCTCATCTAACCAACACATAAAACCTAAACCAAAACCTTTCCAGCAAAACAAACCAGCCCAAAAAAGTTTATCTCCGACAGCCACAAAAACCAAACAAATGAGTTCACCAAACCAACCCAAACCTAACGAACCTAATACAAGTCATTTCCTACCCCAAATCATTGCTGGTGTGAGCATAAATAGAGAATGACTTAGGTTTATATATCGTCTTGGCTGCTACTGGTGTGAGTAGAAATAGCTAGAGAAAAAAAGATGTTGTTGGGTGCTACAAGGGTGGAAGGGATCGGGTGGTGGGTGAATGGGGCAGTGTTGTTGCTGTTAAATGGTGGTGAAGAAAAAGCGGGATGCGTAATTTAAATCTAGCTATGGGTTATATTGTGGCGTGTTTGTAGAGTAAGTGAGATAATAACCGAAGGTGTGTTGGTGGCAATGGAATTACTTCTTGTTCAAATAAGACAGGGTGGTGGTGGTGTTGCACGAGTGGTGCAGCATAGGAGGCGTTAGTGGTCGATGGGAGATGATGGATGGGGATGGTATTTTGGACTGACGTGGTGGAGATTATGAAGGGCGGTGGTGGAGATGATGGATGGGGGATGATAGATGATGGTGTAAGGTGATGCTGGCAGCCGATGGTAGTGGTGGTGGTCGGGGTCTGGTTTTGATGGTGGCGGAAGGTGGTGGTTGGGGTCTGATGCGGGGTTTATGAAGAAGGTGGAGGTCGGGGGGTTTTTTTTAGGGGAGAAGGTGTCGGGGGTCTGAAGGTTTTTGGGGGAGAAGGTGGTGGTCGAGGTCTGGTTTTGATGGTGGCGGAAGGTGGTGGTTGGGGTCTGTTGCGGGGTTTATGGAGAAGGTGGAGGTCGGAGGTCGGGGGCTGGTGGCAGGTGATGGGGGTGGGGCTTGGCGCGTGTTGCACAAGAAGTGCAGCGCTGGTTTCTCGCTGGGGAAGAAGAGAGAGTTTTTTTTTCCACTGAGAAAGTACAATGTGAGGGTGTGATTCTCTAAGTATAGTGCAAAACACCATTCTAGATAATGGAAACAGATGTTGCTAAAGTATACTTATTCATCGAGCATAGTTCGTATATTCTTCGTTAACGCTGTGTTTAGGTCAAGAGGATATTAACCTATCTAGAGTCTAGAGTATCTATTAATTTGGAAGAAAAACAAATAGCTTCTTTCTAAGTTTTTATTTTCCTTTAAGGAGGTTAGAGACAGGTCGAAGGCCTCTTAGTGCTTTAGGTTTGTTGTGTAATGCAACAATTTGTATTCCCCCCCTTTATAAACTCTCCGGCCACTTCGTTCAGTTACTGAATTTTGTTATTTTGCATTTACTAAACAATGAATCATCTTCTCCATTTTTTTCAGTTAACCAGCAATCTCTCTCTCCAATCGTGAGTTCCTGAATAAGTTCCACACCTATCTCCTTTTGTTTTTATGATTTTTCTAAGGTTATTAAGTGTTGAACTTTGCTAAGGTTATGGCCTAAAATGTTTAAGGAAAGCATTGCTCAAGGTACGATACATTTTGATACTTATTTAGTAGAGAAATGTTTCACAGATAATACATTTGTTGTTGTTTCATTCTTTGTCATTAAATATTATCTTATTACAATTACTTACTTTTAATATACACAAAGCACGCTACTGTTAGAATTGACTTTGTTAACATAACACTATTCCATTTAGGAGTGAAGGAATGCACTGGGATGGAACAGTTGGAGCGTGTAACAAGAATGGTTTTACATCCAAAAACATTGTCCTACATACAAATTCATCCAAATGCCAATCACCCAATATTGAAGACCACTTAAATTGAGAATAGAATGATCATCTTATATGTGCAAGAGTCTAAATCCAGGACAAGTGCTCCAACATTAACAAAGTCAACAATAACCTAGGAGGGAAGGTGCTAGATCCGAAGAATGCACATGTCATGAAATACCCAGTTGTCCAATGCATATGAACATCATATGAGAATGTTTCATGCTCAAAATAGCTTCCAGATTATTTTGTGGCGACTGATGATTTTGTTTTTTATGCATTATATATGTTTAAGAACCTGTTTTTAGGAGATGATACTGTATTTTAACTTTCCTTCAATATGACATTCTTCCATATGCGGATTCAAAGTTGTGTTGGCAGTGAAAATACATTTTTTTGCTACTTGACATATCAAACGTGTCAAGTAATGGGTTCCCAAGGGAACTACATATCCCTGATTTTTAATTGCAAAACTTTATCTTACAAATATTATTTACCCTTTCTAAAAGTGAAAACCGACAACCAACCATTTTTCATAACTTTTATAGGTGCAACGCGCGTGCTCATTTACTAGTGTGTGTGTGTGTGTATATATATGTATATATATATATATATATATATATATATATATATATATATATATATATATATATATATATATATATATATATATATATATATAGATGGACACAACAAAAGACCATTTCAAATTTTGAAACCCAAAGGTTACAACTTACAAGTTACAAGAAACCCAACCAGATCTCATCAACTAAAAGTTTATATATATATATATACATATATATATATATATATATATATATATATATATATATATATATATATATATAGGGCCGGCTACCTTGACAGCTCCATTTGATAGCTTATCTTGATAGATCATCTTAACCATCCAGATCTTACAAAATCAATGGACAGATCTTGGTTTTTGTTAACAAAGGAATAGAACAGGGGTAGACTAGTTATTTTATAATTTAATAAGAAATAACAATTGAAACCTGTTTTCTTCTTTCGTCTCCTCTCTCTTTCTCTCTCCCTCTCCTTATCAATTGATCTGGGAAAAGAAAACCCATTGAATATGAAGGAGATTCAAGCATCGAGCCAAAGTTATTGAAATATATGTACTGCACTATTGCCCTTTGGAATTCAATTTTGTGAATAGATTACTGGTTTTTGTGGTAAAATATAATGTTGGGTAGTTATTGAAGCAAGAAGCAGACGAGACGAGAAGCTTCGACTATGACGCTTTATCTTCTTTTGAAGCAAGAAGCTATCCAAAATATTGAAGTAACCTACGAAACTATATGGAAACAGTTGTTATTTGTTTATTGAATTTGGTACCCAAAAGTTAGTCAATTTGTTATTACATTTACTATCCAAATATTAGTCAATTAGTTCTTAGTTCTTTATAGTGAGATTCGATAAGAAATATACTTCATGCACATGCCAAAAGTAAATCCAAAACTGAAAGAGGGAAATTTAATTTCTTCAAGTTTCAATTTCTTTGGCAATACTACCACTTAAGCCTATGAACTTGCTAAAATATTTCACTTTACCCCATATACTTTTTTTAGAGCGCAAACCACCTTAAACTTGCAATAAAATTCCATTTTACCTATCTTGCCCATTTCAGGCACCAGATTGCTGATGTGCCCTATTTTACGCCTATGTGTTTTTAGTATTATTCCAAAAATAAGAAAATAGGAAATTACATAAGCAAATAATACACCTCATCCTCCCTCATATGCTCCTCACGTGCTCTTCAGTAAGGTGAGTCTAATAAATTCGACCCAACTCTGTTTATCAAAAACAAAAAAAATTGCCTCACTCTATCATCTTCTCCAAACTTGTTCCCTAGTTCAAATCTAAGAATCAAATCTATCCTTGCTCTAAATTGTTTTACCTATTTTGTGTGGTTTTGTTTCTATTGAAACAATGTCTTCACAATTGATCAATTCGTCGGCTTTGTGTGAGTGTGGAGTTGAATCTCCTCTTCGAACATCTTGGACTAAAGAAAACTATGGAAGGAAGTTTCGAGGGTGTAAAAATTGGAACAACAATAAGAAATGTAGGATTGGGTTGATCCACCCAAACCTCCTCCTGCATATATATTGGAAAATTTGGCGCTTAAGAAGACAATGGAAGAGTTGAAGAAGAAAAATTCCTAATTGAAGAAGAAGAACGAAATGAATAAATGGTTGATTGTTATTCTTTTTTTTTTTTTTGTGATTGTATTTAGTTGGTTTCATTGATTAGCAAAAAAAAAATTTTGTTGGTTTCATTGAAGTGAAGTACGCTTCTATGTAGCAATTCTTTCTATGTGTTGTTGTTTTCCTTTTTCTCAGTCATTATAATCGAATAGTTTAATTTGAATCAAAGAATGGTTGTTTAATTTTCTCCAATAATTCTACACTGACACATTCATCCAACATAGTGACGTAGCGGATGATACATGTCATGTATCATCATGATATATGACATGTATCACCCTCTTACATAATGATACATGACATGTATTACGATGATACATGGCGTGTAACATGATGATATATTATATGTATCAACCTAACATACACGATATTAAATTGTGTGTATCATCCTGACTAGAAATTCCAGTAACAATGGTGTGAACCAAGACATAACGGTGCTCAACAGGATGATACTTTGTGTGTAACATGATGATATTTTGTGTGTATTGTAGGGGGGATTTCCCATCACTAACTAAATGACATGTGGGAGGGAAATGACCCAGGACTATAGATGTCCAGAATGAGACAAGAGCCATCGGGTCAATTCTATGAATAAATAATCTCGTGTTTATCACGAGTGTTTAGTAAGCATGTGCCAGACATGTGATTAACCGCCTCTAAGCAGAACAGTTCTCCAAGTCATTAGGAACTGATATGGACAGTTCCTAAATAGAAGAAAACTGAAAAGGACGATCTTTGATGATAAAGAAGGAATCATAATGACATATCTTTAAAAGTTACCTTTTAGATATAATCTTCCCATATACGATGAGATATTATGATCAATAGGGAAACCTACCTCTAATAAGATATGGTCTAGATTTAGACTTCCATAAGGAGAGGATTTCTAATAGGAAGGTAGAGTCCAAATATGGAAGAGAACTCACAAGCGGTGAGGTTAACCCTAAACCTAGGACTCTCAAAACTTTTCCTATATAAACCATAGGAATTCGCTCTTAGGAACTACAAAAAATAGAGTTTGATTCTTCTAAATAAACAAGGAGATCCTAGGCAGCCACCAGGTGGTTCAACCCTGAACTCTAAATCATCTTATCCTTTCTTTGTCAAGAAAAAAGTTATGAATCACAAGGCACAGAGGAATATCAGGGAATACTCAGAAAACCCCCTATATCTTTTGGCGCTGTCTGTGGGGACGAAAGCAGGTAAACATTTGTTTCGAATGACTAATTTAGTTTAAAAAATCTTACCGTTGTCATGGCAGGAGCAAAGAAAACAAAGGGTGGCATTACCACCCGCAGCATCGCTGTCAGAGAAGAAGAGCACGAGATGCCTGAAAGGGGAGAGAATGTCGATCACCATGATGCGAGTAATCCCCTTCAAGGACATGTAACTAGCACCAACAGGCTAGTTGCTCCCAGTGTAGGCCTTGGAAATGACGCTCAAGGAGAATGCCAAAATGGTGAGAATGTTATTCTTACTAACCCAGAGTCTGTTCAGGCAAGCCAGGCGGTACAGGCTCTGGAACAGCAAAGAAGCAACCTTGAGCAAGAGGTATAGCTACTGAGGCATTTGTATTAATCTGATACAAGGAAGGAGCCACTCATCGATCTCAATAGAGAAGGCTTTCTAGAGAGCGGTCGAGCTAGGAACCCAAGGCGTGGGGCTCCAGTTCGGCAGGAACCATCAGAATCAGAGTACAGTAATTTAGATGAGAACTCGGATACGACATCAGAATCAGAGTCAACTGACCAAGATCGTGATGTCAACCCCCAACACCAAAAAAGAATCCAGAATAAGAGACTTACTACCAAAGAAAATGCATGAGAGACTGAGAAAAATGACCTGACCCGTCAGATGCATATGATGACCTGTAAAGGAAGAAAAATGCAAGACTCCCTTGTTCAATCTGCTATAATGGGGGCAGGCATATCTTTTTTCGCATCACGAGTAATGAGAAAGCCCTATCCACATTGTAGGGGAATGTTCCGAGTATCCCCTGGTCTTCCTCTGTGCCTTGTGATATGGAATCTTTTACTGAATAGAGAAGGGATGAGATGATGATGAATTCAGGGCTGAACCGGCTGACGGCTGCCTACGTATCTCTTTTGTTCTATTGGAGAATCAAACCCTATTATGCATAGTTCCTAATAGCGAATCCCTATGGTTTATATAGGAAGGGCAACAAAAGTCCTAGGGTTAGGGCTGTCCTTACCGCTTGTGAGTTGCTTTCCATCTTTGGACTCTGCCTTCCTATTAGGATTCATCTTCTTATGGAAGTCTGAATCAAGACCATATCTTATGAGAGTCAAGTTTCCTTGTTGATCATAATGTCCCATCGTGTATGGGAAGATTATATCTAAAAGATAACTCCTAAGATATGCCATCACGATTCCTTCCTTATCATCAAAGATTGCCATCTTCAGTTTCCTTCTATTCAGGAACTGTCTATATCAGTTCCTAACGACTGGGGCAACTGTTATGTATTAAGGCGGTCAGTCATGTGCCTGGCACATGTCCACTAAACACTCGTGCTAAGCACGAGATCACTTATTCACAGAACTGATCTAATGGTCCTCGTCTCATTCTGGACATCTATAGTCTTAGGTTATTTTCCATACACGTGTCATCTGTTCAGTGACGGAAAATCCCTACAGATGCCCCCTCTCGTGCCATCTAGTATGTGGGCGCTTGAAGCGATGCTACTTTTAGTGTGAGAATCCTTTTCCAAAACTTTTGTTTGGAACTGCTGACGTACCTAACAAATTAAGGCTCTAAAAAGATGCCTCGAACAGACACGCCATTTCCCGAAAATAGTAATAATGGCAGTTCCATCCCGAAAAGACGTACTGCTTGGGCTCATCCTAACCATCCATCTTATCTGTATATAAAGTATCTGGTGAGAGAGAACTTTCATTATATTTTATGCTACCTTTTTCTACATACTGAACCTTTTGATCTCCCGTTAGGGTTTAACCAAAGCTTGAAACTTTTCCTTTTTCTCGATCATGAATCCTAACTAGTCACTTGTAAACTTTGGAGATCTTTCCACCCTGGAACTGATCCTCAAGAAATTTCACATCCCTGAAGATATCGGACTGGAATGGGGGAGGTTATCTGATGAGTTAGCCTACAAGGAGGTGGCGCTCATCACCATTGGTTAGCTTAGGGCTGGACTCACTCTTCCCCTCCACCCATTGCTAAGAGAGTGTCTGATTCACTTCAATCTTGCTCTTGGTCAGGCAGCACCCCTATTTTACAAAACTATCATGTACTTTGCTTTTCTTGCCAAGAGACATGGATTTGCTCTAAACCGTTGGGTGTTCAGTTACTTTTATGAGGTCTGGCGTATTCGAGACCAATCGTACTATTACCTCATGACCAAAGATAAGAATTCTCTGATCGTCTTTTTTGAACAGAAGCAGAGTGACGAAGGCTGGGCTGATCACCACCTTTGTGTGTTGGGTGATGCGTGGGACATTTGCCCTTCCGATGCTGGTGGTGAGCCAATAGGAATTTCTATTCCCAGAAAACATACCCATGCTCCAACCAGTAAGTCTTCCTACTCAAGTACTTTATAACTTGATATAAGAGTCTTTCGCCTGAATATCTTTGCTACTATTTCTTAGATGACTCTTCCCCTAGAATCAACTAACTGCAACTGATGTTGTTACAGTGGACTTCATCAAGAAGATCCCTAAGGAACAGAGGATGCCTTGGGTGATAGTTTCTGATCCCACCCATCTTTTTGAATATTTCAACATGTATGCTGAAGAACTGCTAGCTCTATTTCCTGGCTTTTCCCCTTTTGGGATAAATACTATGAATTCTGGGCGCACAACACTTCCTCCTCCTGTGGATCAGGATGCTGGGCTTCTTCCTCCTCCAGTTCAGGATGAATCCTCTTTGAGTACTAGAAAATGAGAAAATAGCAAGGAGAAGAGCTCTGTGGTTGCCCCTAGTGATGCTGCGGCATCAGGCCCAGTTCTAGAGCCTGCTGTCAGTGATGATTGTGTGATCACTAGCGGAAGAGGCCTGAAACTGCCTCATGAACTACTAGTAGCTAGTAATTTTCAAAGAGAAGTGAGTGTGTCCAACCGTCATAAGCTGAAGAGAGATGCTCCTGCTTCTGATGTTGCCCTGTCTAGTAAGAAGGTGAAATTTTGCCCTCTTTTTGTTCATGAAGAAACACTTTTTAAGGTTCCTATGACTATTCCCCGTTCCGATTTTGAGAAAGTAGCTGTACCCCTACTAGTTCTAGATCCTCCCACAGGTTCTGGGCAAACTGGTGATAATGTCCTTCTGACTGTTAACCGTTCCCTCCCTGATAATCGCAAGGGAAAGGGTATTGCTGAAACCACTGCTGTAACTGTCACTTTCCCTCCTCCTCGATTTAGTGATAGGAGGGGGGTGAGTGACGACATTCCCTTTTCACCAAGATCTCTAGATTCCCCTGAGAGGGAGATGATTGTGGATATGAGACGTTAGAGACGAACTGATAAACTACTCGTTACCAACGCGTACTCTATTAAAGATGTTGATATTGAACTTGGAGTTCTGGAAGCTGCACATCTTCCTATTTACAAGGCTAAAGGCAACATAGCTGGGACCTTGGACCTGTCCTTTGTCGATCTACTGTTCACTTTGATAAGGTAAGACTTTCTTCTCTGTTCAGAGTTCGGCTTCTGTCATTGTGTTTCTTACACATCCTATATTCTTCTCCAGTTAGTGAATAATTTTTGGCTATGAAAGAACCCATCTTTGCGGCCTCTGCTAATACATCCACTGATGCCATGGCTACCGGTGAGCTAATTTGGGTGAAAGAGGCTACTGAGAAGAGAACTGTGGAGCTGCAGATCCAGGTTGACCAGCTCTTGGCGAAAGAGAAGAAATCTGATAATGGCTTCAAGAATATGAGAGACACTATCTCCAACCTTCGGAGCTCTCTGGAGAAAGCCCAAAAAGGAGCTGCTGATGCTGCCACTTGGAAAGTGAAGTTCTTGGAATTGCACACCCACTTCAGTACCCTGCAAATAAAACATGACCAAGTCCAAGGGGAACTTCACTGTAGGAACACCGAGATGAGGACCCTTGGCCGAGCTATTGCCCATGCAAATGAGGTCATGTCAGGCTACGAGAGGGTTCTAAAAGAGAAACGTTTTTACTTTGATAAGAAGGCTGGTGACCTTTTGGCAGAGACCTCTGAGTTCTATTCTCAAGTGGTGAAGGAGATAAAGAAGAGGTCAGCTGAAAATGCCATTCGCTTTGCTCTGAGAGTACTTGATGTTTCTCAGGAGTCCTTCTATGCTGCCAGACAAGTTAAGTTTGAGGAGGCTATTGAGGCTACTGGATATGTCTCTCAGTTGGATGCTCAGGTCTGGGAGAGGAGGATCCAACTGTAATTGCTATTTGGTGGGTCGCCCTACCTCTATCGGTTCAAAAGGGAGTGGGGACTGCTTTGTCGCCAACGCGTAGCATGCTTTGGTAGCCACCTGATCCCCTCTGATTGTCTCGATTGTACCGTTATGCAGGAACTTCAGACATTGGCGATAGGTGCTAGGAACAGCTCAGAGTCTGTGCAACCAGGTCCTACCCAAGATCATATGATAGGGTGTGTTAGCTTTTACTACAACAAAGTTTCTGATGAGAGTTACCAGACCAGTAACTACGGGTAGTCGGATCTCCCCAACTGTCAGAGCTTTGTCCCCACTTAATCTATATAGGTTAGAGTTGGTGGTGACCATTTTAGAATCAGGAATTTGCACCTTTTTGAATGTGGCATAATATAAAACATCTGCTGAGCTGCCTGGATCAACCAATATGCGATGCAAATTATAATCTCCAAAAAGAAGTGTCAGGACCAGCGCATTGATAAATATAAAATGAGTAGTTTACCTACGAAATGAACTATGAATTCAAAACGTAAGTAAACTAAAACTTATCTTTTACGAGTCTATTATCAAAGCTTCTACTCTCAATGCGAATTGCACTAAATGGAGTATGAAGTTCGTTCCACTCCTAGTTCCCTAGCATGGATTGTTTTCTAAGTCTAAGAAATCACCTCTAAGTCAATGAGAGCTTTACGAAATGTTATGCTAACAAGACGTGTTAATTTAAATAACAAGATATAATAAATAATAAGATAATATATAACTTAAACTTAATCTACTTAAATCTACGGAAATGCGATTGTTTGAATCTAGATAAAGAGATTAGAGGGGAATTGAATCCACCTCGAATCCAACTTAATAACCTAGTATAGATTGTCGATCTCGATTCTTACGCTTTCACGGCAAGTATTTCGAGTCTAATCCCTAGTGTTCATGGCATTTCTACCAAGTACTAACTAGCATGTGAGGTCGCCCACCCATTCTCATGGCTAAACACAACCTTCTAGAATGGAATAGAATCTACAACCAATTCTATACTAACAACTAAGTTTTCATCAAGGCTTCATCAACCCCTCTAATGGAGGTTTTAGCCTTGAGTCATCAATCTAACATTTCCCATTGAATCTAAACTAAACATAATGTGAGAAATTTAGATTTACTTAATGAAGCAATAATGAATCTAATTTAATGGCTAGAATGGAATAAGAACAAGAATTGAAATTAGATCTATAAATGAAATGACAAAATTCGAACTTGATAAAAACACTACTTTATTTATCTAATCAATCAAGAACAATGATTCAGAGATTTAATCTAAAACAAGAAATTAAATGGAGCTAAAACTTAATTTAATTAATAAAACTAGCTCTATAATTCTATATCTTAACTTAGGTCTAACTAGCTACCATTAACAAAGAGCTAAGCTTTTGTTTTATACATTCAGATCCAAAAATCGTGCATGGGCTTGGAGCCATGTTTTGGGCCGCAGAATCGTGCCCAAAACCCAATTATTTCAAATTCAAAAGGCCTCTTCAGCTGCAGTTGGCTTCCACAGACTTTTCATCCACTTCTGCTCCTCTGATTGGGTCAAGGCTTAGACCATTGCAAAGCTCTTCTCGAGTCGGTCGTTTTGACATAAGGTAGGCCCAATTCCGAGGTCCGAGTCCAAAGATATGGCATTCGAAGTTCTCACGACTTTTGCTCCTTTATCTCGCTAAAGTGGCACATTTCTCGCACATAATGGACTTTGAAGCCCGAAATGCATAAAAACACGTAATCAGTATTAACTCTTACTTATTATTCACATAATTGGTCTAACAAGATGATTATTAAGGGGTTAAAACTACAGTTTGGGCTCTTATCAAACCACCCCCCAAACAACATTTTTGCTTGTCCTCAAGCAAAGATGAGAAATTAGAATAAGTGACCAAAAATGGAGTTCTAACTACTCTCGTTTACTGAGTGCGATTGCATTGACCATATGCAACAAGGCCTTAAACCACTAGGAATTCCCTAGTGGACGAAGTTATAGCCTCGTGAGAGTTTTTCCAAGAAGGTACTCACAAACTTCATCTATACTATACTACGACTAAGAAAATAAAACTATTGTTTCCTTTATTCATGCTCAACTATCTATACATCTCTAGCAATTACATAAGAATAACCCAAATAACCCTAAGCTAATATATGCATAATAATCAATCATCTAAAATAAACATATAACAATGAGTAATACTATGAAATGTAATAGCAGTCCGTTTGGTAAACTCGAATAGCGTCCTTAAGTAGGTCCTCACATAAATGTCAAGACAAAACCACTCTGATTTTTCCACTCAAGTTTCACTACTCCGGTGTGCAGCAAGGCACACTTTACCTTACAATCTCAATGACAACAAGGAAGCCGGGTCGATCAAACACATCCGCCACTTACTATCACACTAACCTATTCCTAATTGAGCTAGAGGTCTTTATTAGGTGTCATGGGATTAGGAGATGGTTTAAGAAGGAAGGAAATGGATATTCAAAAGGACAAGTCCCAGATAATAGAGTCTTCATATTATGTAACTTAGAGAAAACCTTGTTATTTTATTTTGCTTCTATACTTTGTTTCCATCCTTAGCCATATTTTTTTTTTTTCTTTTCTTTGGCTTTTGACTCCTTTTATTCTATTTTTGGAGTTTTTATTTATTTCTATATATATATATATATATATATATATATATATATATATATATATATATTTTTTTTTTTTTTTTTTTTTTTCTTTTTTGATGGAAACTTCTTTTCTTTTTCCTCAAGAAGCAACTACTAATTTTTGTTTACACAGTGTTTTTCTCTTCTTCTTTCTTCACTCATTCTATTCTCGGACTTATTCTAAATCGGGTAGGTTGATTTATTCTTTTTTTTTTTTTTTTTTTTTGTTTTGTACCAGTGGTAAAGGAATTGGGTGTATGGAAGGCTAAAGAAAAGGCTCGAGTGGCGACTAGCGGAAAATAATTCATAGGTTTGAATTTCTCGCTATATCGATCCAAAGAGCGCCTAAATTCTCACTTAGGATATGGTTTAGTGATCAAGCAAGTGGACGGTGATTTCTCTATCCGGATTTTACTTCTCCCTTGTCATTTCTCAAATGTTTCGGCTTCATATAAGGCTTTAGGCTATATTCTCACAGGATTTGTAGAATAAGTACTCTAGCCTAGATTTCAAAACTTATCGCTAACAATCATAGATACTCATGTAATAAATTTATAGATAGATGCAAAGATTATTAACTACATATTAACCTAAGTTTCTAACAATTATTCCGATGCAAAAGCTACGGAGACTTCTAGATTGTTAAGAGCATGAGAAAGAAAACAATACCAATATTCCTAAGTGTATAGCATACTTTTTTTTTTTTTTATTTTTATATTTTGAATTTTTGAAATTTTAACTAGAAAACAAGTGCATATTATACCTATCTATCCTAACAGATGTCTTAATTACACGTGTTTCTATGCTCCCCAAACAAGAAGCAAGCTTTGTCCTCAAAGCATTTAAATAAAGAGGGTAGGAAAAATACCATTGAAACGCCGAAATTCGAACATCCGCAAAACAAAGTTAAAACATACACATATAGTAATAAAAATAACCGACGAACTCTATAAGAGTTCCACCCATTATGGGGTTAACAGAAATAAAATTGCTTGGGACATAAGGCATTACACTAACTTAACTAAAAACTTACCTGCACCCAAAGATTTACTCGCCATCCTCCTCTTCTATATGAGGTTTTTTCGCATCCCGCCATGCCATAACAACTTGCCACGCCTTCCGTGGGTATCATCAACTAGTGCTAACCTCTCTAGTGTTACTTGGTCCGATTGGGTGTAAGGGGCAACCAAATGTGGTTGCACCTGCCATCCCGCCAAGTCATGGCTCAATGATCTTACCACACGATTGGTGGGTCTCATGATTTCGACCCTTTCCCAATCAGGTAATCGCGGTAATGTAATACGGTAGGCAAGCGCGCGATAAGGCGTAAACCAAGACAGCATAAGAAGGTACTTATGCCTCAAGGAATGGCCTCGCCTTCAGTAGCAACTAAAACTCGGGAATGTCATACCCACGACGCCCTCACCTAAAGCAAGGAAAACGCCACCAAATGGGTATTATTGGCGTATAAAAACCGCCGTTCCCCTAGAATGTTCATCATGATGAACAACATGGTTGTGCCTACATTCGATAGGCTACTCAGTATGGCGATGTTATATTGGTCTTGGTCCATGATACGAAATACCCCTCCCCATAATACTCATGGAAATAGGCATATTCATATAGGTATGAGTTATCCGTCATATATCCCCCCGCAGCATAGGTCGTAATGGCAATCCCAAACCAAAGCTATCGTCGCTTACAATTCCATAGTCGTACCATCAATATCAAGAGAAAATTTTGTTCTCCTTCTTGGGTACAAAAAAAGTAATATTATTATAGAAGAATTCAGTTAGCTTAGGTGAGAAAGAATCGCCATCACTCACCGTAAGATGCCGCCATCCTAATTGCACGATCCGCCACAAACGATGCTCCATAGGTATAGGTTCCCATCAAGTCTTCAAATGACTGCTCAGAATCACTATAGGTGGTGTCATCTCAAAACTACTCAGAGAACAGCTGCGCGAAAACCTGAAGAAAACTCAGAAAATCGAAATTCCCTGTGGCTTATCGGAGATGCGGCGCCTGCTGTATGAGCCCTTCGAAGTCGCCTTTTGGATTTTGAATTACAGAGTTTGAGCTGGTCGCGGTTAAGCGCAAGCTTCAGCTGATTTTTTTCGATTTCGAGTTTGAGCTGGTCGGTCGCTTTTTTAGTGATTTTTGATTTACGCAGTGTAATAGGGCGAAGTCGCGCTCTGCTTGCAGCGCTGGCCAGAGGTGCAGAAAGTGAGTTTCTAAGAAAACAAGAAAAAAAGGTTGGAGTGAAAAGTGAAAGATGATTGTGGGGTGTAGTGTGTGTTGTGAGTGTAGTATGATGGAAGTTTAAATAGGTTCTGGGTTTCCAAAACGACCCGGCAAGTTGCCAATTTGTTTTAAGGCAATTTCCTCGAAATAGAAAAACTCGCCAAACCCGAAAACGGAAACTAACCATAGTTTTGATTTCCTAACAACCCTGGTATCTTTAAACTTGGTTTAGAATAGTAACTTCTAAACTCTCTTACATATCATGCTACCACTAAAAATCATAGATATGCCGGTATGATCGGCCTAATTTTCAACTTTTACTCCAAGACAACTATACGAAAGATGATCAAAATAAATTATATTAAAATAATATGAAATCCAAGCAATCTAAAACAAACAACTTAATATTCAAATCTAACTACTGAAATAAAATTCCACTAACAAATCAATAAAAAACAATGAAATAAAAGGACACAACCGATGATGAACACCTAGGCGCAGGAAGAAGATGGTCCCCGAGATGGAGATGGAGACTGGTTCTGGTGAAGAATGGCTTGAGCCATCCGCCTGCATGGGCGACGATGCTCATGCCTCTCGACTCACCGAGATGGACTCATCCACGAAAGTGGCATCGCGTCAGAGCATCTCTATCCCGAACAAGCCGTAAGCTTCCATCTCGGCCTTGAAAGTACGGCATACCGGCTTGGTGATTCTTGTGGATAACCTCCAAGTTAGACAAGATATCTTCCCCGACCCCTTTCGAAAGCATTTCAACTCTCGCCCGGTTCGCTTTGCTTATTTCAAGGCACAATTTGTCTATGTCGAATATCTTCACAGATATCGATAACCGTGATCGCGAACCCAGTTTGCAAGATTATCATTCGCTCTAAATTAGAAGTATGACTATCAAAATCATCCTCAACCAACCATGTCATATCTTCCCCTACATTATCCGACTCAACTTCCTTCTCTGCGGAACGCCAAGTCTCTTGGATGCATTCCTTATAAATACTTGCATTAGAAGGCAATTTGATCTTAATAGGAGCAGATTTAGCGACAGCTCTAAATGAGAGCATAATCTTAGTGATCAATACGGGAAGAGGCGCCAGGCTCTTTCCCACTCCTCTAATCACATTCAAAATTAAATCAAGGATGCAGAAATTACACTCATTCGTTTGCAAAATCCAGAGAACGTGCATACACTGAAGTCCGATGTCGCTGACTTTGTCTTTCCCGAGGACGTTCTTACCAATCCACCGAAAGCTGACCGGTTGATTGGTTCTCGTGGTCGCCCGGGCGAAACGAATGAGATATCGTATTGTATTCACCCTCTATGACCAGATCTTTCATCAAAACAGAACCTGCAGATAATCGGGGTCCCCGAATGGTCGATCTAGGTTGGTTACAGCGCGATTCCTAATAGCTCAGCCAACAACCGCTCGTCAGAATTCCTCCGCTCCTCGCTATCCTAATGAAAATCCTATTTCCCTCCACTTCTCGCTTTATAAAACTGTTCTACCAAATCATAGTGATAGAAATCCTCTCGTCGAATACCACAGTCCGCTCCAATTTCTCTTAAACATCTCCGCCATAAAATGGTGCGAAACGGTCGAAAGCAAACGCGTTTTCCGCGCAGAATTCTACGTCGTAGAAATACCATTGAAGTTTGAACCGATTTGGGGTTTGTAGATGGTGGTGGATGCGAGTTTGATGAAAACTAACTAAACACAACGGTGGTGGTTGTGGTAGGTAACGGCGCAGGTTCAAAACTTGAATTGGTGGGTGGTTTCTTGGTGGAAACGGTTGGAGATTGTGTTGGTGTTTGACAATGGGGGTTGGGTGGTCTTTCTATTTTAATGTATTCTATTTTTATTTTTTTTTTTTTTTATTTTTATTGCTAGGGGTTTGACTTTAAATTTGGACAAGCTGTTGGAGAAGATGAAGTCGCGATCTTCTTTTGGAAAGGCATGGGCTGCCACCAGGTGAGCACGAAGTTCGCCCCAAGCCCATTTCGATTTTTCGAAGTTCGGCCGATTTTAACAACTTCAAACTAAATTTCCCGCTTCGCTATCGGTCCGATTTTTGAATGAGATATGGAAATGATCAGAGAGAATTTCCAATCCAATGATCCATAAAACACTTGATTCCGACCATGGGTGACGTATGAGAGGGTGGAAGGACGCCGGCGAAGTGCGGTGTGACGTAAGTTATGCTAACGAATGAACACTAAATTAGATGACGCCAACCCCAATGAACTATACTAATGGACCTAAACAACGAACAGAAGGTTCGAAAGCAATCCGATTCAAGGATCGACGCTTTTAGCCCCCAAACAAATTTTTAAACACAAAATTTGTTTACAACGCGGGTCGCTTAAAGTCGATTCCCAAGACTTGTTGGATTGCTATGTCTATGATTTTTAAGAATTTTAATTTTATTTTTATTTGTTAAGAAACACAAAAACAATAAATACATAATTCACTCCATAGAGGAACATGACTCAAAAACGAAAAACATGCGAAGGTGGAAAACGGAATTATGTGAACTGCGGACTTAGGATCCGTACTTACAGTACCACACACTCCATAGGAGGGCTCGGTTACCTGAATGGTGTACTTATCAAGATATGGAAATGCAAGTAAGTACACCAAATGACAAGAGTCAGTCCTCATGGATAGGGTCCTGTAAAAGGACTTCCTCCACATCAGGGGACATCAGTTCGTGAAAATGTTTTAACCGTTGACTATTAACTTGAAAGGTACTGTTGTCCTTGGGGTTTACCAAGATAATTGCCCCGTAAGGGGTGACTTCAAGAACTGTAAAAGGGCCGCACTAACGGGTTTTTAGTTTCCACAGGAAAATATGTAGACGGGAGTTGTAAAGCAAAACCTTTTGTCCGACTACAAACTCTTTTGCGCCAAGATATGCTTATCATGAACACGCTTTCATGTTGGCTTTATAATCCTTCATGAGATCGTAAGAATCGCCACGGATTTCTTCAAGCTCATTTAATTGTAACTTGGCGCTTTGACACCGCCTCATCAATATTGAAGTTAAGGCTTTTATAGCCCACGAGCACGGTGCTCTAATTCAACCGGCAAATGACATGGTTTCCCAAATACAAGTCTAAAGGGAGACATACCTATAGGAGTTTTGAAAGCAGTTGTATATGCCCATAAGGCATCCGATAGACGCCGACCCGGTTTTTCCTATCGTGGTTTATCGTTGTCTCTAAAATCTTTTGATTTCCTATTAGAAACTTCTACTTGTCCGCTTAGTTTGTGGATGATAAGGAGTTGCTACTTTGTGTGTAACTCCATACTTTTAACTAGGGATGCAACAACTCTGTTGCGAAAATGTGTTCCACCATCACTAATGATGGCTTTAGGAATGCCAAACCGGCAGAAAATATATTCTTTAATAAAAAATACAACGGTCTTATGGTCATTGCTACGCAAGCTAGGGCCTCTATCCATTTAGATTACATAGTCCACGGCAACTAGAATATAAATATAACCGTGGGAAACAGGGAAAGGGCCCATGAAATCAATACCCCAAACATCAAAAATTTCTACTATTAAGATTGGATTTAATGGCATCATATTACGCCAGGATTCGGCCCAAGTTGTTGGCAACGAATACACGCCTTGCAATGCACTTGGGCATCCTTAAAAAGGGTAGGCCAATAAAATCCACATGAAGAACTTTAGCGGCTGTTTTCATTCCACTAAAGTGGCCACCACACTTTTGTCATGGCGAACGATAGAACTTCATTATATTCCCACCGGGAATGCAACGACGAATAATCTGATCCGCACAATACTTAAAAAGGTAGGGCTCATCCCAAAGAGTATAACTTGACTCGCCAAGAAATTCTTTACGCTCATTTCTTGACCAATTATAAGGCATAACATCAGCCGCTAAATAATTTACTATGTCCGTGATACCATGGTGATGAAAAAATAGCATACGATGCTCATCGAAAAAGAATCCGATATGGACTCGAATCACTACTATCGCCATTTGTAAGTCTAGATAAGTGGTCGGCAACCACGCTTTCACCCCTCTTTGTCCTTTTTATTTCTAATGTGAACTCTTTGCAGGAGAAGAATCCATCGGATTAATCTCGCTAGCATCCTTCTTTGCAAGAAGGTACCTAAGTTGTCGTGCATGGTCCGTGTAAACTAAAGTTTTAGAACCAACCAAATAAGGACTAAACTTATCTAAAGCATAAATGACAGCTAAGAATTCTTTTTCAAGTAGTTGTGTAATTCCGCTGAGCCGTCCGTTTAATGTTTTACTAGCATAATAAATAACAAGTGGACTTATTATCTATTTTCGTCCCCAAGACAAAGACCAACCGCATAGTCACTAGCATCACACATGAGTTCGAAAAGGTTTAGACCAATCGAGGTCAGATAATAGGTGCAAGTGGTTAGCATGGCTTTTTGGTTTCAAAAGCCCGCTTTCGATTTAAAATTAAAATCAAAGATTGCATCCTTCAAAAGCAGGTTAGTTAAAGGCCTAGCTATTTTCGAAAAATCTTTAATGAAACGCCTATGAAACCCCTCGCATGGCCTAGAAAGGTTCTAAATCTCACCTGACAAACCCGGGTTTAGGTAGGGTCGCCATCTTATCTAGTTTGGCTTTATCTACTTCGATGCCATCACTAGATACAATATGACCTAGTACTATGCCCTTTTGACCATGAAATGACACTTTTCCCAATTTAAAACGAGGCTCTTTTCTTCACACCGCGGTCAAAACCTTTAGACAGTGTTAGACAAACAAATTGAAGGAGTCTCCATAGATAGAAAAAATCATCCATGAAAACTTCCATAAAGCTTCTACCATGTCACTAAATATATGAAGCATACATCACCGAAGGTACCGAGCATTACAAAGGCCAAAAGGCATTCGCTTATAGGCATATGTTCCGGGCGGACATGTGAAGGTTGTCTTTTCTTGGTTATCAATATCAATAATAATCTGAAAATAGCCGAGTAGCCATCCAGAAACAATAAAAGGCATGACCAGCTAGACGCTCTAGCATCCGATCTATAAATGGTAAGGAAAAGTGATCCTTTCGCGTCATAGCATTTAAACGCCCCTCAGAATCAATACAGATTCTCCATTTCATAGGACCTTGAGTGACAACATAGTCACCCTTCCCGCTACGCACTATGGTAATTCCCCGATTTCTTAGGAACTACATGAATGGGACTTACCCATTCGCCATCGGAGATTGGGTATATAATACCCGCGATCGAGTAATCGCAAAGACTTCTTCCCTAACCACCTCTTTCATGGCGTGGTTCAAGCGACCGAGGTTCACGAAAGTCTTCGCTATCCTCCAAATGGATACGATGAGTGCGCATATTAGGTCAATGCCCTTAATGTCGACTAAAGGACCAACCAATCGCAGACCGATGTTCCCTAATCACCCTTATTAAAGATGTCTCTTCATCTCTAGTTAACAGAGAAGATATAATTATCGGTGACTACCATCCGGATCAAGTTGAATGTATTTTAACCCCGGGAAGAGGTTTAAGACCGTGTGGACGGAATGTCCGCTTGATGTTTCATAAGTGTCCTTATCTTTAGCGTAATGAAAACTTGCTTAGGTAGCAAGTCTTCATACTCAGATATGGAGCAACCGACGGTCTACAATTGGTGTGGATTCCAGATGGTGTTGACCTCCTCTAAGTAGAGTCATTCACAAAATCAAGTTCCAAAAGAAAGGAATTTGTACATATTGTTTTCGTGAAACGTGTTGTTAAAATAATCTTGAGCTAAACTCTCGATCATGCTAACCTCCCCATCTACGCATCGAATCGTAATCGCTTTTCATCATTTTAAAAACATTTACCTCGGCCGTAAAGATGGCCAAAAGATAAGGACATCTTTCCATCGCGACAATTTATAAAGCGCATTGGCATTGCCAAGAAGCGGGCGCCCTAAAATGATCGGTACAGAGTCATTAGCTTAATTTCTCAGATCGAGGATAACAAAATCAGCAGGATAGTAGAAATCCCGAACCTTAACAAGCACGCTTTTCCACTACACCTTTAGGATACTTAATTGACCGTCCCCGCTAATTGCAACGCTATTTTTGTAGGTTGCATTTCACGTAGACCCATTTTGTTTATACAAGTAATACGGGAGTAAGTTAACACTCCCCCGTGTCTAATAAGGCGGTCATCGTAGGAATCTCCTAAGGTGCATTTGGATGTAGGGGATCTACCAGGGTCCTTGTACTTAACAATTCCATTATTTTCGGATAAAGTTGGGAATTGTTCAGCCAAAAAAGGCGTCTTTTGGGTATGTTGGTCTTTACTACAGTAGTAGTGCACAACTCTTTAAGAAACTTAGCGGGTTAGGTAGCTTTTTAATAGCTTCGAGAAAAAGGAAGGTTTATCGTTAGATTCTTGAAAACGCTCCTAATTTCCTCAAAGTTTGTATCCCCGGGGTTAGCATGGCTAATTTTTGAGGAACGGTGGTTTCGCTTCTATATTTCGCGATATGGCTCTACTTGTCGTGTAACCTTGGCTTCGGTTTCTTTGGTTGTGATTTAACCGGTACCTCTACCGTGGTAGGCTCTTCGTTTCTATTGCGGTATCTAGTTCGATATCCGGTGTAGAGTATCGATGGGGTAACTACAGCGAAGTTACTTTTAGTTATCAACCACTCTTCCGTAACGGAGAGTGGTGATGGCATTTAGGTCACCTACGATGTAGTTTCCGCACTAGAATTACCGCTACCTCAAAGGTCGTGGTTTGCCGCTTTAGGGTTTGGTATCGCCGACTTGGAAACACGCCTTTTGTCATTTTTCTTGGGCTAACCGTTGTATGCCCCGATTTATGGATTGTAAAATCTGTTGGTTTGATTGAGTCATTGTCCGAAAAGTTGTTGGGTAACTTGTATAAAGGCCCGATACGATCCGGTTGTGTAGGTGTAGTAGTCACGGGTGGTGCGACCGAACTATCTCTCGCTGATTATTTATGGGTGGGTTGTGATAGTTATTATTATTAACCTAACGATACCTCTATTGGTATTATAATTATTATAATTATTCGACCAGCTTGACCTTGCCTAGGTTGGGCGCTTTGGTTGTTATAATTATTATAATTCCCTTGACTTTGTCCTTGTCCTTGCCTAAGTGGAGCTTGGTTATAATTGTTTGCTTTGCCTAACGCTTTGATTATTGTACCGGAGGTGTTACTTGTTGATTATTTCTCCAACCGGAAGTTGGGATGTTGTCTCCAAGGGCTAGGAATAGGATAGTTATTAATAGAGTAAACATTATCTTGCTCGTGGTTGTTGTTCATAAGCTAGAGGACAATAATTGTCGTGGTGCTCGACTCAAACAGAAATTACATGGGTTGGAGTTTACATTCATGACGGGATAGGCTTTTGTTGAACGTAAATAGCCTCTACTTTTTAGTTAGAGATTCGAGTAAATTTTTAAGTTCGATCGGTTTTATTCTCAAACATACCGGCCGCCTTGACCGCTGAAGAAGAACCAGCGAGAGCGGGGATATCATCACTACCCCCAATTATTATTCCGCTTAGTTTGGTCTTCTAAAAATTTGTAAGCCTCCGGTGGCTCCTTTACTTAGGAAACTACCCCCATTCATTATGTCAAGGACTTCTTTATGGTGATGTTGAAGTCCTTTGAAAAAGGCACCTAACTAACGGTCTTTTGCTAGGTTATGGTGTGGACACTCTATAAGGAGATCGGTGAACGATTCCATGCCTCGAAAAATGATTCATGAGGGGTTCTCATTTTAAGAAATGAATCTTGGAAAGCATTTCATCCGTCTTTAGGGGGTAAAAATGTTCCATAAACAAATTGAACAAGTTTAGCCCACGAGTCCACAGAATTAGCGCCAAGCAGTTAACCAAGACGCCGCCTTTATCGGGCTAATGTGAAAGGAAATACCCTTAGTTTAATCTGTTCCGCACTAATCGTAGGATGGTGGAATGTTGTAAGGACTTGTTCAATCCTACGATGTGTGATAAGGTTTTTCATGGTCTAACCCATGAAAAAACGGGTAACAAATTAAATATGTTTGGGGGATTCAAAATCCCCACCGGTCTCTAGAAACAATGCAAGACTTAGGGCTATCGCCAAAGCTTTGTAGAAGCCTGGAGAGAGGAGTCTCTTTTCTTCACCCATTATGTCGTATGGTGTGTGATAGTAGCTAGAGGTGTCGGGTGGTGTACTAGATAGACTTGTTTGTTGTCGCGGTAATTACGCTTTGTTGTTTTGTTCACCAGACCTTTAATCTCATGCAAGACTAAGTTGAGCTTAACTAAACATGCAACACTCCAAACAATTCTCGATATACTAGTAGAAAACCTCTAACCGGAAATGCGAGGTATGGAAGAAAGGAATACCGATAAAGTCCCTGCTTCGCTTTATGAATAGCGCCTTGTGTATGCGTGTTCGGTGTATATAAGAGATTAGAACACTGAAAAACTTGACAACTCGGGTTCGAATCAAACCGCGGGAAATCCGAAATTTCAGCTAACGCTGGCCGCTTCTCTTGGAATTTCATAAATTCAAAATTCCAAGAACTTAGCTGGTCGCTTCTTTGAAGGCGCGCCGCTGCGATTGATGAAATTCCAGAAACTTGGAGCCGGTCGTGGTTTCTCCTTGGGCATGCTCGGATGGATTTTCTTCGAATTTTTCCAAAACTGAAACCAAAACCACAAGATGAATCAAACAAGGGTGGGTGGGTTTAATGGGACTTAAAAATGACTACTTCTACAAAGAAAACGATGCTAAAGTGCAACTAAGATGGCAGCGGCGCCATTTGATAAATGTAAAATGAGTAGTTTACCTACGAAATGAACTATGAATTCAAAACGTAAGTAAACTAAAACTTATCTTTTACGAGTCTATTATCAAAGCTTCTACTCTCAATGCGAATTGCACTAAATGGAGTATGAAGTTCGTTCCACTCCTAGTTCCCTAGCATGGATTGTTTTCTAAGTCTAAGAAATCACCTCTAAGTCAATGAGAGCTTTACGAAATGTTATGCTAACAAGACGTGTTAATTTAAATAACAAGATATAATAAATAATAAGATAATATATAACTTAAACTTAATCTACGAAATCTACGGAAATGCGATTGTTTGAATCTAGATAAAGAGATTAGAGGGGAATTGAATCCACCTCGAATCCAACTTAATAACCTAGTATAGATTGTCGTATCTCGATTCTTACGCTTTCACGGCAAGTATTTCGAAGTCTAATCCCTAGTGTTCATGACATTTCTACCAAGTACTAACTAGCATGTGAGGTCGCCCACCCATTCTCATGGCTAAACACAACCTTCTAGAATGGAATAGAATCTACAACCAATTCTATACTAACAACTAAGTTTTCATCAAGGCTTCATCAACCCCTCTAATGGAGGTTTTAGCCTTGAGTCATCAATCTAACATTTCCCATTGAATCTAAACTAAACATAATGTGAGAAATTTAGATTTACTTAATGAAGCAATAATGAATCTAATTTAATGGCTAGAATGGAATAAGAACAAGAATTGAAATTAGATCTATAAATGAAATGACAAAATTCGAACTTGATAAAAACACTACTTTATTTATCTAATCAATCAAGAACAATGATTCAGAGATTTAATCTAAAACAAGAAATTAAATGGAGCTAAAACTTAATTTAATTAATAAAACTAGCTCTATAATTATATATCTTAACTTAGGTCTAACTAGCTACCATTAACAAAGAGCTAAGCTTTTGTTTTTATACATTCAGATCCAAAAATCGTGCATGGGCTTGGAGCCATGTTTTGGGCCGCAGAATCGTGCCAAAACCCAATTATTTCAAATCAAAAAGGCCTCTTCAGCTGCAGTTGGCTTCCACAGACTTTTCGTCCACTTTTGCTCCTCTGATTGGGTCAAGGCTTGGACCATTGCAAAGCTCTTCTCGAGCCGGTCGTTTTGACATAAGGTAGGCCCAATTCGAGGTCCGAGTCCAAAGATATGGCATTTTGAAGTTCTCACGACTTTTGCTCCTTTTTCTCGCTAAAGTGGCACATTTCGCACATAATGGACTTTGAAGCCCGAAATGCATAAAACACGTAATCAGTATTAACTCTTACTTATTATTCACATAATTGGTCTAACAGTATGATTATTAAGGGGTTAAAACTACAGTTTTGGGCTCTTATCACGTATCTTCATGGGGGATCTGGATGCTATAACAGTCAGCCTCAGTGAAGAGGATGAACGAATCTTTGTGGGGTACCGTGTTAACTAGAGCTCCTTTAGTCAGCTTGCTGTTCATGATCCTCATCTGCTTGGCGATGCACATTTGATATCGCGCACCCTTTTTAGTGATCTGTCCATTTCGTTTACTTGCTTTTTTGGAAATTATATTTATCTCAAGTCAGCCATTGAGCGGTCTAGTACCTTGGGGATCATGAACTGACGTTCTGATCTCCTCGGGATGTACTACGTTTGCTCGTTCGGGGGCCACAAACTGCTTCAAATACCCCCTTTCAATTAGATCCTGTAGTTCATTTTTCAGGGTCCTGCAGGCTCTGGTGCTGTGACCCTTACTCTTATGGAACTTGCAGTAGGTCCTTTGGTCTCTGGTACCTAGGGAGCCTGGCTTTAGTGGAGCTAGCCATTTGAGGTAGCTCTGATTCTTGATCGAGTCCAAAACATCATCTGCATTTTGTTCAGAGGGGCAAAGTTTTTTGTCCATCAAGGGAAGAGCTTCTTCAGTTCCTTCCACATGTGGCTTCTTCTATGGTTTTCCATCTGCACTATTGGCTACATTTTGGTATTGCCCTCTGGGAACTCGTTTCTTTGATGGAGATTTGGCCCTTTGGCGATTACGATTACGGTCTCTCTTCGACTTTTGAGGGGAAGAATTTCCATTCCCTTCTTAGGGAAGCCCAGGAACTGTCCGACTAGTCTTCTTCACTTCCTGACGTATGTTCAGGACATCTTCTTCCCACCCCGTATGAGTTTCAACCCTTTCAAGGAGCTCGTCTAAATCGCGTGGTGGTTTCCTGGAGAAAGATCTGAATAAGGTATTGTTTTCATCCAACCCTTGTTTGAAAGCTATTATAGCAGTCTGTTCATCATAAGACTATTTGGATTGAAATATCCATGAACCGTTACATGTAGGATCTCAATACCTCTCCATCCTTTTTCTTGATGTTGAACAGCGCATCGATCCATTTTGCCTGATGCTTGTTGCATGAGTACCTGTCTATGAAGGTCCTAATTAAATAGTTCTTCTAAGGACCTGACCTAACGCTCAGATAATCTGTGATACCACTGGAGCGTAGATCCAGACAGGGAGGCTTTGAACTCCTGACACATGACATGGTCATATATTTTATATTGTCCTATAGTGGCATGATACCTGAATACGTGATCCACCGGATTTAACTTGCCACTAAAGACACTGAATTTCAGTTGTCTGTACCGACGGGGATATGGCTTCCTCATCACATGTGATGCAAAAGGAGATTTGCCTACCCCCATTATGGCGGATTGAACAAGGGAGTCTTGCATTTTTCTCCCCTTGCCTGTCATTCGGTGCATCTGACGGATCAGGATATTCTTCTCAGTTTCCCATGCACTTTCTCTGGTAGAAAGTTTCCTGTTCTGAGTTCTTTTTCGGTGTCGAGGATCGACATCACGATCCTGGTTAGTGCACTCTGGTTATGAGGCTATTCCCGAGTCCTCGTATGAGTTGCTGTATTCTGACTCAGATAGCTCGCATTGAACTGGGTCCCCATGCCTTGGGTTCCTAGCACAACCACCTTCCAAAAGATTACCATCATCGAGATCGATGAGTGGCTCCTTTCCTATGTCAGATTGATATAAGTACCTTAGTAGTTGTAATTCTCGCTCAAGGTTTCTCCTTTGCTGTTCCAGAGCCTGCACTGCCTGACTCGCCTGAATAGACTCTGGGTTAGTGAGGACAGCATTCTCGCCATTTTGACGTTCCTCCTGAGCACGAGATTACTTATTTATAGAATTGATCCTATGGTCCTCGTCTCATTTTGGACATCTATAGTCTTAGATTATTTCCCATATATGTGTTATCTATTCAGTGATGGTAAATCCCCCTTACACCCGCGGTTACAGACAATTGAAGTTCATTATCTTCAGTAGCAAGTCAGATTCGATGGATCATGTATTCAGATATCGTGTCAGCATGGGACAATATAAAAGGTATGACCACGTCATGTGTCAAGAGTTCAAAGCTTCCCTGTCTGGATCCATGCTCTAGTGGTACCACAGGTTACCTGAGCGGCAGATCAGGTCCTCAGAAGAACTGTTTAGGACCTTCATAGATAGGTACTCGTGTAACAAGCACCAACCAAAATGGATCGATGCACTGTTCAACATCAATAAAAAGGATGGAGAGGCATTGAAGTCCTACATACAACGTTTTATGGAAATTTCAATCCAGATAGAGTCCTGTGACAAACAGACTGCTATAATAGCTTTCAAACAAGGGTTGGATGAAAATAATGCCTTATTCGGGTCCCTCTCTAGGAAACCACTCCGTGATTTGGAGGAACTCTTAGATAGGGTTGAAACTCATGTAGGGTGGGAGGAGGATGTCCTGAACAGATGTCAGGAAGCAAAGAAGACTAATCAGATAACCCCTGTGGTCCCTCGAGAGGGGAATAGGAACTCTTCGCCTCAAAAGCCAAAGAGAGACCATCATCATGGTCGCCAAAATGCTGAATCCCCATCAAAGGGACGAATGCCCAGAGGGCAGTACCAAAATGTAGCCAGCAATAGATATGGAAAACCATAAAAGAAGCCACGGATGGAAGAAGCTGAAGAAGCTTTTCCCTCAATGGACAGAAACTTCACCCCTCTGAACAAAATACCAGACAAGGTCCTAGACACGATCAAGAACCAGAGCTACCTTAAATGGCTAGCTCCACTCAAGCTAGGCTCCCTGGGTACCAAAGAGCAGAGGACCTACTGCAAGTTCCATAAAAGTAAGGGTCACAATACTAGAGCCTGTAAAACCCTAAAGAATGAACTACAGGACATGATTGAAAGAGGGTAATTGAAGTAGTTCGTAGCACATGAGCAGGCGAACACATTATAACTTGAGGAGATCAGCACGTCAATTCAGGATCCCCCATGTACTGGGCCACTCAATGGCCGAGTCTAGATAAACATGATTTCAGGAAAGGCAAGCAAGGAAAGTGGGCAGGCAACAGAAAAGGGTGCACGATACCAAATGCGTGTTGCTAAGTAAATGAGGATCATGAACAGCAAATTAACTATGGATTGTGCTTAAGTTGACACGTTACTCCATAAAGATACACTCATCCTTTTCACTGAGGCTGACTGTCTCAATATCCAGAGTTTATACGAGGATGCACTGGTTCTTATACTTCTTTTTAGAGATTACAACTTGCATTGCATATTGGTTGATACAGGAAGTTCAACAAATATATTATACTATGACGCATTAAAAAAATTGCAGATTCCTAACTCTGAGATGGTCGCCACCAACTATAACCTGTATGGATTCAGTGGAGACAAAGCTCTAACAGTTGGGGAGGTCCAGCTACCCGTAGCTACTGGTCCGGTAATCCTCATCATAAATTTTGTTGTGGTAAAAGCTAATGTAGGGGAGTTTACGAGTATCCCCTAATCTTCCTTTGTACCCTGTTATCTAGAAACTTGTTCTGAGTGGAGAAGGGATGAGATGATTGTGGGTTCAGGGTTGAACCGCCTGGCGGCTACTTACGTATCTCCTTGTTTATTTTAGAGAATCAAACCCTATTTTGCATAGTTCCTAAAAGTGAATTCCTATGGCTTATATAGGAAGAGCTTTGAGAGTCCTAGGGGTTAGGGTGAACCTCACCGCTTGTAAGTTCCCTTCCATCTTTGGACTTTACCTTCCTATTAGGAATCCTCTTCTTATGGAAGTATGAATCTAGACCATATCTTGTTAGAGGCAGGTTTCCTTGTTGATCATAATGTCCCCTCGTATATGGGAAGATTATATCTAAAAGGTAACTCTTAAGATATGTCATTACGATTCCTTCCTCATCATCAAAGATCGCCTTCTTCAGTTTCTTTCAGTTCAGAAACTGTCCATATCAGTTCCTAATAATTTGGAGAACTGTTATGCTTAGAGGCGGTCAGTCATGTGCCTGACACATGCCTACTAAACACTCATGCTAAACACAAGATCACTTATTCGTAGAACTGATCCGATGGTCCTCGTCTCATTCTGGACACCTATAGTTTTGGGTTATCTCCTATACATGTGTTATCCATCTAATGATAGGAAATCCCCCTTATAGATGCCCCCTCTCGTGCCATCTAGCAGGTGGGCGCTTGAAGCAACATTACTTTTGGCATGAGAATCTTTTTGCTGAACAGTTACTGGAACTGATTACGTACTCAACTAATTAAGGCTTTGAAAAGATGGCTTGAACAGACACGCCATTTCCCAGAAAAGGTAATGATGGCAGTTCCATCCTGAAAAGACCAAATGCTTGGGTTAATTGTAACCGTCCATCTTATTTGTATATAAAGGATCTGGTGAGAGAACTCTCATTACCTCTTTTGCTATTATTATTTATTTATTTTTTTTTTTTTTTTTTTTTTTTTTTTTTTTCTGCATACTGAACCCTTTGATCTCCCGTTAGGGTTTAACCAAAACTCCAAACTTTCCTTTTTTTCCAATTATGAATCCCTACTGGTCACTTGAAAACTTCGGAGATCGCTCCTCCCTAGAACTAATTTGAGAGAAATTCAACATCCCTAATGACATCGGTCTGGAATGGGGGAGGTTGTCTGATGAGTTGGCCTACAAGGAAGTGGTGCTCATCACCATTGGTCAACTCAGGGCCAGACTTACTTTATCCCTCGACCTGCTGTTAAGAGAGTGTCTTATTCACTTCAATCTTGCTCTTGGTCAAGCAGCACCCTTGTTCTATAGAACTGTCATGTACTCTGCCTTACTGGCAAAGATGCATGGATTCCTTCTGAATTGTTCGGTGTTTGGGTACTTTTATGAGGTCCAGTGTATTCAAGACCAATCTTACTACTATCTCATGACCAAAGATAAGAACTCTCTGATTGTCTTTTTCAAGGGGAAGTAGAGTGACGAAGGCTGGGCTGATCACCACCTTTGTGTGTTGGGAGATGCATGGGACATTTGCCCTTTTGATGTTAATGGTGAGCCAATGGGAATTCCTATTCCTAGAAAACACACCCATGCTCCAACCAGTAAGTCTACTTACTCAAGAACTTTGCAATTTAATATAAGAGTCTTTCGCCTGAAATTCTTTGCTATTATTCCGTAGATGACTCTTCCCCCTAGAATCAATTATCTGCAATTGATGCTGCTATGGTGGACGTCATCAAGAAGATTCCCAAGGAATAAAGGTTGCCTTGGGTGATAGTTCTTGACCCCACTCGTCTTTTTGAGTATTTTAACATGTCTGTTGAAGAACTGCTGGCCCTGTCTCCTGGTTTTTCCCCTTTTGGGATAAATACTGTAAATTCTGGGAGAATCATATTTCTCCCTCTTGTGGATCAGGATGTTGGATTTCTTCTACCTCCAGTTCAGGACGAACCCTTATTGAATACTAGGAGAAAAGGAAACCACAAGGAGAACAGTTCTGTGGTAGCCTCTAGTGACGCTGTGACATTGGATTTAGTTCAAGAGCTAATTGTCAGTGATGATTGTGTGATCACTGGCAGGAGGGCCCCTGACTACCTCATGAACTTCAGGATGCTAGCAACTTCAAGCGGGAAATGCGTGCGCCCAACCGTCATAAATTGAAGAGAGCTGATCCTACTCTTATTTCTGATGTTGCCCCATCTGGTAAGAAAATGAAATTTTGGCCTCTCTCTGTGAATGAAGAAACACTTTTCAAGGTTCCTATGACTATTCCCCATTCTGGTTTTGAGAAAGTAACTGTACCTCTACCAGTTCTAGACCCTCCCACAGGTTTTAAACAAGCTGGTGATAATGTACCTTTAACTGTTGACCCTTCCCTCCCTGATAATCGAAAGGGGAAGGGCACTGCCGAGACAACTGCTGTGACTGTCACTCTTCCTCCTCTTCGATTTGGCGATAGGAGGAGGGTGAGTGATGGCAATCCCTTTTTGCCACAATCTCCAGATTCTCTTGAAAGAGAGATAATCATGGAGAAGATGCATTAGGGCCGAATTGATGAACTTCCTGTTACCAACAAACACTTTGTTGATGATGTTGATATCGCCCTTAGATTTTTGGAAGCTGTGTGAATTCCTGTTGACAAAGATGAAGCCAATATGGCTGGGAGTCTGGATATGCCCTTTCATTGATATGCTATTCATCTTACCAAGGTAAGACTTTCTTTTTTGTTCAATGTTCTGTTTCTCTCATTGTGTTACTTACACATTCTATATTCTTTTCCAGTTAGTGAATAACTTTCTGGCCATGAAAGAACCCATCTTTGCGGCCTCTACTGATACATCCACTAATGGCATGGATACTGGTAAGTTAATCTAGGTGAAAGAGGTCACGAGAAAGAAGAGAGTCGCAAATCGGGTTGACCGACTTTTGGTGAAAAGAAAGAAATCTGATCATCGGCTTCAAGAATATGAGAGACACTATCTCCAACCTCTGGAGCTCTCTAGAAAAAGCCCAAAAAGGAGTTGTTGATGCTGCCTCTTGGAGAGTGAAGTTCTTAGAACTGCACTCCCACTTCACCACCTTGCAAGCAAAGCATGACCAAGTCCAAGGGGAACTTCACCGTAGGAATACCGAGATAAGAACCCTTGTTCAAGCTATTGCTCATGCAAATGACGTCATGTCAGGCTACGAGAGGGCTCTAAAAGAGAAATGTCTTTGCTTTGATAAAAAAGCTGGTGACCTCTTGGCGGAGACCTCTAAGTTCTATTCCTAAGTGGTGAAGGAGGTGAAGAAGAGGTCAACTGAAAATGCCATTCGTTTTGCTCTGAGAGTGCTTGATGTTTCTAAAGAGTCCTTTAATGCAGCCAAACAAGTTAAGTTTGAGGAGGCTATTAAGGCTACTTGGTATGTCTCTCAATTGGAAGATCAGGGGCGAGTGACCAACCCTTTCATCTTATTTCCTGATCTGGACACTGGTATCTCAGCTATCCATGATGAACTTATGCTTGATGCCTACTCATCTTCTGAAGAAGACACCAATGATGACATGCCTCCTGTTTAGCTTCCTTTTTTGCCATTGCCAGCTTTAGGTGAGTGTTCTGTTTAGCCTTCAACCATTCAAGATAACCTAACCACATAGTTTATTCCTAAGAGTGAACCAGGAGTTCTTGGTGATGGTGCAGTAGCAAGCACTGATGGTGAATCGAAGTTTGATCCTACCCCTGCTCTATAGGCCTTTCAGTTGATGATTAACATAAACAATTATTTTTAAATAAATATTTTATGGGTTTGTAATATTGAGCTATGTAGCTCACATACTATTTACTTATTGAGCTTTTGCAGCTCTTCTATTTTATGCATGCATACTATTTACTTACTGAGCTCTGCAGCACATCTAGTTTATGTATACATTAGAAGCATTTTATGTTACATGACATATACTACTATGCATACTCTACCCTTGATGCCCCCAAAGTTCATTTTGAACAATAATAGATGACCCTAGTAGACTAAACAGATTAAAATGAGGCATAACCAGAATCTGATCAGGATATCATGGAAGCCATTCAAGTTAACTGTAACTGAAAGTTCGATCGCGATAGAGACATATGTCTTTGTGAAATTAACTTGGTACCATGAGCACAACACTATGTTTAATAACGACAGGTCCTATTTATTTAAAAAAGAAATAGGGTATCGCTAGAACAGCAATAGGGGAGTCTTCCTCAGCGGTATCATGCCAATATAGTTCCATGCTAATAACTGCGTGCTAGGATCTGGATCCAACCCAAATCTTCCCAGCAACCCTTATGTTTGATGTTTTGAGAGCTCTAGAAACTGGCATACAGTTCAAGCTCTCAAGAACACTATCTCTTGTTCAAAGTCAAACTGGCGTACAATTTACTAAACAATTAGTGTGGTCAGATTCACTAACCCATCGAGGATAATCGTAGCTTGAAAGAACTGGAGTACAGTTCCAGCTACATGGGGATGAGAAAGGAACTGGTAGTTCAACTTCAACATGCTCAGTGTCACTAGTTCTAAAGCAAATTGGCATACAATATTCTTGAACAGATAGTGAGAAAATAATTCCCTAAAGGCTTAGTCCATTTTGAATAACAAATAAAGTACGTGCAAGGAATAAATTTAATTGCAAGGTGAAGAACTTTATTGATAACTAGAGAGAATAAATTGCATAACAAAGCATGAAAGAATAATTTACTGATAGTACTTGTGAAGGTGTTGTGCGTTCCATGGTTTGACAAGAACGTCACCTTCAACAGTGTGAAGGTAGTAAAAACCAGTTCAACCAACCTTGTCGATGATGTATGGTCCTTCCCAGTTGGGTCCAAGCTTGCCGTTGGGCTCTGGGATCTCGCGCATAACCAGATCGCCAGATTTGAAAGATTAAATCTGGACTCTCTTGTCGTATGATTTTTTTAGCATCTGCTAGTTGGCAGCTAAGCGCAGTGCAACACCTTCTCTCTTTTCATCTAAGAGATCCATTTCTCTGCATAATAATTCCTTATTGTCTAGGGTGTGCACAATGTCAGACTTCTGGGTGGGAGCTACCAGTTCAAGAGGTATGATAGTTTCAGTTCTGTAGGTCAATGAAAATGGGGACTCACCAGTTGATCGTCTGGGTGTAGTTCGGTATGCCCATAGTACCTTAGGTAGTTCCTCGACCCATAAACAGTTTGCGTCATCTAATTTATGCTTCATGTTATCCAAAACGACCCTATTCGAGGCTTCAGCCTAGCCATTTCCTTGTGGATACCTTGGAGTTGAGAACAGATAGGTAATGCGAAACTCCTCACAGAGTTCAGCAACCAATCTTCCAACAAACTGTTGCCCATTATCTGAGATTATAACTTTGGGTATGCCAAACCTACAGACAATGTTGTTCCAAATGAACTTTCTGACGTCTTGTTCGTGAATGAAGACAAGGGGCACTGCTTCTATCCACTTGGTGAAGTAATCCATTATGACCAGTAAGAAACTGACATTTCTGGGAGCGGGTGGTAGAGGTCCTACAATGTCAGTTCCCCACTGTGTAAATGGACATGGGCTAGCTAATGGGTGCAACTCTGTTGCTGGAGCATGGATAAGCGGCGCATATCATTGACACTTTTCACATTTGTGGGCAAAAACCTGTGCATCCTTTTGCATGTAAGTCCAAAAGTATCCTTGCCTTAGGATCTTGAGAGCTAGTGTTCTATCCCCAACATGGTTGCCACAAATTCTTTCATGAACCTCTCGTATAACCTGTTCAGTGAGGTCTGGGGAGAGACATCTGAGATAAGGTCCCATAAAGGACTTTTTGTATAGATCATCTTCGAGGAGGTTGAATCTTTATATCTTTGCAAGCAAACACCTAGCTATATTCTTATCCTTAGGGAGTGTTCCGTCTTTGAGGTAGGACTTGTATGGATCCATCCAATTTGGAGTGGTGGCTAGAATAACATAAACTATTGTAACTGTGAGTGTTTGATGCAGGGTTTCTCTTGGAACTCTATAGAGATGGAACGAGACTCGATGTTGCCCAACATCGAGGTAACATATGCCAAAGCATCTGTGTGTTGATTTTCTGATCGAGGTAGCTGATAGAACTGTATATTCTCAAACTTGCCCTGAATACCCCTCACCAGTTACAGGTATTTGGCCATCCGCTCGTCTGTGGCCTCATACCCTCCATCAATTTGAAACAGAACCAGCTGAGAGTCACTAAAAATTGTGAGGTGTGTTAGGCCCAGGTGGAGAGCCATTATGAAACCAGCAAGTGTCACCTTATACTCTGCCTCATTGTTAGAGGCGTTCCAACCTAACCGAATGGATTTCTCCAGTCGCATGTTGTCAGGAGTAACTAACACAGCTCCCACTCCCGCGCCTCTGTCATTTGAAGACCCATCCACAAACAGTCGCCATCTGGAGCTCGACTCCCATAAGTCTGGATGGGTGTTTGGAGACTCAGGCAGGATGCCATCATCTGGACTGGGGGTTGTGGAGTCGTACCCAGTGTAGGTTATTCGGAAATCTCCCAAGAATTCTACTAGCGCTTGACCCTTCTCTGAGATTCGGGAGACATAGATAATGTCATACTCTGACAGTTGCACGGACCATTTAGCTAACCTCCCTGACCTGTTAGTCATTTCCAGAACTGATCGTAACTGGTATTCTATGATTACCCAGATAGTGTGGGACTGGAAGTACGGTCGTAGCGCTCTGCTGTAAAATCAAGGGCTAAAGCGACTATTTCGAGTTTAAGATACCTTGTTTCTGCTGGTAGGAGCATTCAGCTCAAGAAATAGACAGGTTTTTCAACATTCTTTTCATCCACACGTATCAGTACAAAACTGATACCGTAGTCAGACGAACAGAGATAAAGACCCAAAACTTCTCCTTCAACTGGTTTGGAAATGATTGGTGGTTCCCCTAGATATGTTTTGAGGTGATCGAATGCTTTTTGGCATTCTTCTGCCCATGCAAAGGAGGTATATTTTTGAAGTAATTGAAACAGAGGTTTGCACTTGTCTGAACTCTTGGAGATGACCCTATTCAGAGTTGCTAACATGCCTGTAACTTTTTGAACCTCTTTCATATTTTTAGGTGAAGACATTTCTATGAAAGCCTGAATTTGATCTGGGTTTGCCTCGATTCCTTGCTTTGTAACCAGATACCCTAGAAACTTCCCTGATGAGATAGCAAAATCATATTCGCAGGATTGAGTTTCATGCGATACTCTCAGAGAATGTCAAATGCATATTTCAAGTGGGAGACATAATCTCCCTGTCTCAGGCTCTTGATCAAGAGATCGTCTACATACACTTCCACAATGTTGCTTATTAATCTTTCAAACATTTTGTTTACCAAATGTTGGTACGTGGCTCCCGCATTTTCAGTCTGAACGACATGACCTGATAATAGTACATGCCATCCTCTGTTGTGAAACTTGCATGCTTGTGGTCTTCCTCATGTAATGGGATCTAGTTGTAGTCAGATGACCCATCTGTGAAAGATAATAGTTCATATCCAGCCGTCGCATCTTCCAATTTGTGAATCCGCAGTAGAGGATAACTGTCTTTTGGATACGCTGGGTTTAGTTCCGTGAAGTCGATGCATATTCTCCATAACCCATTCTTCTTATGTACTGGGACAATATTAGAAATCCAGGTGGGAAAATTGATTTCCCTGACAAAATTAGCTATCTTTAGTTTTTCAACTTCGGCTTTTACCACTTTGGATCTGTCAGCACCTATCTTTCTCAGTTTCTGCTTGACTGCTATTGCATCATTGCGGACATTGAGCTAGTGACATGCCACATGGGGGTCAATTCCTGGCATTTCTTCAAACGACCAAGCAAACACATCTTTGTGCTCTCGAAGGAAGTGTATTAGAGCCTGACGCTCTTCAGAACTCAACAAGGTGCCGATGAAAGTGGTTTTTGGTGAGCTACCTCCCACAATTTCCACTTCCTCTAACGGCTCCAGTGAGAGAGGACCCTCCCTCTCTCTTGGGACCAGGTCCAAAAAAGGTGGATCCAATTGTAATTGCTATTTGGCGGGTTGCCCTACCTCCATTGGTTTGAAAGGGAGTTGGGACTTCTTTGTCACCAGAGCATAACATGGTTTGGTAGCCACCTGATCTCCTCTGACTGTCTTAATTTTCCCATTATGTGGGAACTTCAGACACTGGTGATAGGTGCTGGGAACAATGTGGAGTCTGTGCAGCTAGGTCCTGCCCAAGATCATGTGATAGGGTATGTTAGCTTTTACTACAACAAAATTTATGATGAGAGTTATCGGACCCGTAGCTATGGGTTGTTGGATCTCCCTAACTGTTAGAGCTTTATCCCCGTTGAATCCATATAGGTTAGAGTTGGTGGCAACCATCTCGGAATTAGAAATCTACAGCTTTTTGAATGCGTTGTGGTATAACATATCTGCTGAGTTGCCTGGAACAACCAATATGCGATTCAAATCATAATCCCCAAAAGGGAGTGTTAGAACAAGTGCATCATCAAGTGAGCTCTGGATGCTAAAATAGTCAGCCTCAGTGAAGAGGATAAATGGATCTTTATGGGGTACTGCATTGACCTGAGCACCCGTAGTTAGTTCGCTGTTCATGATCCTTATTTGCTTGGCGATGTGCATTTGATATCGCGCACCCTTTTCGGTGAACTGCCCACTTTGTTTGATTGCCTTTCTGGAAATCATATTTATCTGGAGTTTGCCATTGAGTGGTCCAGTTCCTGGGGGATCCTGAATTGACGTGCTGATCTCCTCAGGCTATACTGCGTTCGCCTGTTCGTGTGCTAAAACTGCTTCAAATACCCCCTTTCAATCAAATCATGTAGTTCATTTTTCATGGTCATGCATGCTCTGGTACTGTGACCCTTACTCTTATGGAACTTGTAGTAGGTCTTTTGGTCTCTAGTACCCAGGGAGCCTGACTTAAGTGGAGCTGGCCATTTGAGGAAACTCTAATTCTTGATCGAGTCCAAAACCACATCTGGCATTTGTTCAGAGGGGCGAAGTTTCTGTCCATCGAGGGAAGAGCTTCTTTAGCTCGTTCCACACATGGCTTCTTTTGTGGTTTTCCATCTGCACTACTGGCCATATTCTGGTACTGTCTTTTGGGCATTCGTCCCTTTGATGGGGATTCAGCCCTTTGGCGACCACAATACCGATCTCTCTTTGGTTTTTGTGGGGAAAAGTTCCCTTCTCGAGTGGGCATAGGAGCTATCCAATTTGTCTTCTTTGTTTCCTAACGTCTGTTCAGGACATCCTCCTCCCACCCCGCATGAGTCTCAACCCTATCTAGAAGTTCTTCCAAATCATGGGGTGGTTTCCTGGAGAGGGATCCGAATAAAGCGTTGTTTTCATCAAACTCTTGTTTGAAAGCTATTATGGTAGTCTGTTTATCGCAGGACTCTATCTGGATTGAAATTTCCATGAATCGTTGCATGTAGGACCTCAATGCTTCTCCATTTTTTTTCTTAATGTTGAACAATGTGTCGATCCACTTTGGTTGGTGCTTGTTGCACGAGTACCTGTCTATGAAGGTCCTAAACATTTCTTTTGAGGACTTGATCTACCGCTCAGGTAATCTGTGGTACCACTGGAGCGTAGATATAGACAGGGAAGCTTTGAACTCTTGACACATGACGTGGTCATACCTGTCATATGGCCCCATAGTTGCTTGATATCTGAACACGTGATCCACCAGATCTGACTGGCTATTGAAGACACTAAACTTTAGTTGCTAGTAACCGCGGGGATAAGGCTTTCTCATTATTCGAGATGTGAAAGGAGATATGCCCGCCCCCATTATGGCGAATTGAATAAATGAGTCTTGTATTTTTCTCCCCTTGCCTGTCATTCGATGCATCTGGCGGATTAGGTCATTCTCCTCAGTTTCCAATGCAGTTTCTTTGGTTGAATGCTTCTTGATATGAGCTCTTTTCCTGTGTTGAGGGTCAACATCACAATCCTGGTCAGTTGACTCTAGTTCAGATGCTGTATCCGAGTCCTCATTTGAGTTGCTATATTCCGACTCAGATGTATTGCGTCGAATGGGACCCCTAGGCCTTGGGTTCTTTGCACGACCACCTTCTGGAAGGTCGTCATCATCGAGATCGATGAGTGGCTCTTTCCTTGTGTTAGATTGATACAAATGCCTCAGCAGCTGTACTTCTCATTCAAGATTGCTTTGTTGCTGTTCCAGAGCCTATACTACCTGGCTTGCCTGAACAGACTCTGGGTTGATGAGGACAACATTCTCACCATCTTGATGCTCCTCTGGAGCGTTATTCCTAGGGCTTGCACCGGGAGCTACTGGTCCGTCGGTGCTGGTCATAGGTCTTTGGAGGGGATTATTCGCATCATGGTGGTCGACATTCTCTCCCCTTTTAGGTATCTCGTGCTCTTCTTCTCTCACGGCGTAGCTGCGCGTGGTAGCACCACCCTTTGTTTTCTTTGCTCCTGCCATCACAATAGTAAGAGTTTTTAAACTAAATCAGTCATTTGAATGAATGTTTACCTGCTTTCGTCCCCACAGACGACACCACAAGATCTAGGGAAGTTTTTGAGTATCCCCTGATCTTCCTCTGCACCTTGTGATCTATAAGCTTTTTCTGAGTGGAGAAGGGATGAGATGATTGTGAGTTTAGGGTTGAACCGCCTGACAGCTGCCTACGTATCTCCTTGTTTATTTTAGAGAATCAAACCCTATTTTGCGTAGTTCCTAAGAGCAAATTCCTATGGTTTATATAGGAAGAGTTTTGAGAGTCCTAGGGTTAGGGCGAACCTCACCGCTTGTGAGTTCCCTTCCATCTTTGGACTCTACCTTCCTATTAGGAATTCTCTTCTTATGGAAGTCTGAATCTAGACCATATCTTGTTAGAGGTAGTGATAAAACATAAAATTGGATAGTTTACCTATGAAATGAACGATGAACTCAAAACGTAAGTAAACTAAAACTATCTTATGTGCCTATATTTTATCAAAAATTTCTACTCTCAATCCTATGATATATAGTGGAGTAGAGTGATTCGTTCCACTCTTAGTCCTTCCGCATGTTAATGTTCTCTCTACGATAAGTACTCTTAACTAAAAAGTCTAATGAGAGATTTTGAAGTGGCAACTAGACTACGATGCAACTACCCACAAGATGCAACTAGTCGACATCGTAACAACTATAGGAATGCTACGTTGATTCTATGATAAGGAGTTAGAGGGGATTGATTCCACCTTAACTTCGACTTAATCCTACTAACGACGAATAATCGTCAGAATCCGAATTGAATCGCTTGCAGAAAAAATATGGTTACTCCTAATCCCTAATTACACATGGCATTCCTACCAATTCATAACTAGCATATGAACGATTAAACCCATTCTCATGGTGAACTAATCGTTTCTAGAGTGGAAAGGAATTTACGATGACTCTACGATAATCGGAATCAAACTTTCATCAAGGCTTCTCAACCCCCTCTAATGGAGGTTTAGCCGAGAATCATTACGCAATCATTTCCAATTAAATTAAAACGAAACATAATATAAAGAATTGAAATTTACTAATCTAATTTAAACAATAATTAAAATCTAATTAATAACTAAGAATTGAATAACAAGTAATAAATGAAATCAGATCTAACACAAATGTAACTGACAAGAATCGAAATTGACAAAAATAACTATTCTTATTTATCTAATCAATCAAGAACAATGATTCAAAGACTTAATCTAAAACAAGAATTGAAAATGGAACTTAAACTTAATTACTCTACTAAAAACTAGATCTAGAATTCTATATATTTTTAGGTCTAACTAGCTATCATTAACTATCTACCCTATCTACCATTAACAAAGAGTGAAGATTTGGTTTTTATACATTCAGATCCAAAAATCGTGCATGGGCTTGGAGCCATGTTTTGGGCCAGAGAATCAGGCCCAAAACCCAATTCTTTCAGTCCAAAAAGGCCTCTTCAGCTGCAGTTGGCTTCAACAGACTTTTCGTCCACTTCTGCTCCTCTAATTGGGTCAAGGCTTAGACCATTGGAAAGCTCTTTCCGAGCCGGTCGTTTTGACATAAGGTAGGCCCCATTCCGAGGTATGAGTCCAAAGATACAGCCTTCGGAAGTTCTGCTGACTTGTGTGATGTTTCTACCCGCGTCGACTTTTCAGCTTTTGAACGGGCTTTAGAAAGGCTTTATCTTCTTGAATTTTGGGCTTTAATCACGGAACTCCTTAGTAACGGACCTTTGCTCCTTTATCTTGCTAAAGTGGCACATTTCTGTACATAATAGACTTTGAAGCCTGAAATGCATAAAAACACGTAATCAGTGTTAACTCTTAATTATTACTCATATAATTGGTCTAATAGTATGACTGTTACAGGGTTAAAACTACAGTTTTGGGCTCTTATCAAACCACCCCCAAACAGCATTTTGCTTGTCCTCAAGCAAAGATGAGAAATTAGAATAAGTGACCAAAAATGGAGTTCTAGCTACTCTCGTTTCGCTGAGTGCGATTGCATTGACCATATGCAACAAGGCCTTAAACCACTAGGAATCCCCTAGTGGACGAGTTATAGCCTCGTGAGAGTTTTCCAGTGAAGGTACTCACAAACTTCATCTATACTACAACGACTAAGAAATAAAACTATTGTTTCCGTATTCATGCTCTAAATTAACTATACCTCTATCTAGCAATGCATATAGAGTAATCAAGGCAAAACCTAAGCTAATATATGCATAATAATCAATCATCTACAATAAACATATATACAATGAGTAATACTATGAAATGCCTAGCACGTTCGTTTCTGAAACTCGGAATAGCGTCCTTAAGTAGGTTCTCACAATAATAGTCAAGATACAACACTCGATTTTTCCACTCAAGTTCATTTACTCCGATTAATGCGATTGGGCACACTTTACCTTACAATCTCAATGACAACAAGGAAGCGAAAGTCGATCAAACACATCTGCCACTTACTATCACACTAACCTATTCCTAATTGAGCTAGAGGTCTTTATTAGGTGTTGCGGGGGATTAGGAGATGGTTTAAGAAGGAAAGAAATGGGTATTCAAAAAGAACAAGTCTGAGATAATAGAGTTTTCATATTATGTAACTTAGAAAACCTTGTTATTTTCTTTTGCTTCTATACTTTGTTTCCATCCTTAGCCATATTTTCCTTTTTTTTCTTTTCTTTGGCTTTTGACTCCCTTTTATTCTATTTTTGGAGTTTTTTATTTATTTCTATTTTTTTTTTTTTTTCCTTGGATGGAAACTTCTTTTCTTTTCCTCTCAACTAACTAATTTTTGTTTACACGGGTTTTCTCTTCTTCTTTCTTCACTCATTCTATTCTCGGACTTATTCTAGATTAGGTAAGTTGAATTTTTTATTTTGTTTTGTTTTTAACAACAGGGTAAAGGAATTGTGGTTTATGGAAGGCTAAAGAAAGGTTCGAGGGGCTTACTAGCGGAAAATAATTCATAGGTTTGAATTTCTGGCTATATCGATCCAAAGAGGGCCTAAATTCTCGCTTAGGATATGGCATAGTGATCAAGCAAGTGGACGTGTGATTTCTCTATCCGGATTTTACTTCTCCCTTGTGTCATTTCTCAAATGTTTCGGCTTCATATAAGGCTTTAGGCTATATTCTCACAGGATTTGTAGAATAAGTACCCTAGCCTAGATTTCGTAAACTTATCTTGCTAACAATCATAGATACTCATGTAATATATTTATAGATAGATGCAAAGATTATTACCTACATATTAACCTAAGTTTCTAACAATTATTCGATGCAAAAGCTACATTGAGACTTCTAGATTGTTAAGAGCATAGAGAAAGAAAACAATACCACTATTCCTAAGTGTATAGCATAACTTATTTATTTATATTTTTGAATTTTTGAAATTTTAACTAGAAAACAAATGCATATTATACATATCTATATCCTAACAGATGCCTTAATTACACGTGTTTCTATGCCCCCAAACAAGAAGCATGCTTTGTCCTCAAAGTATTGTAAATAAAGAGGGTAGGAAAAATACCATTGAAACGTGTGAAATTCAGGAACATCTGAAAAATAAAGTTAGAATGTACTAACATAGGAAATAAAAACTGACGCAACTCTATACGAGTTCTACCCATTATGGGGTTAACAAGAATGAAATTGCTAGGGACATAAGCAGACACTAACTAGAATGAAAACTTACCTTATCTCCCGCATTACTCATCATCTTCCTCATCCTCTTCTTCCATAAAGAAGTGAGGTTCCTTTGCATCCTGCCATGCCATGATAATTTGCCAGGCTTCCCGCCATTTATCATTTATTATTGCTAACCTATTTAGAGAAACTTGGTCTGACGGGGTGTAGGGTGCAACTTGATGAGGTTGTATCCTCCACCCTTGCCAAGTCATTGCACGGAAAGATTGAATAATACTATTGGTGGGTCGTGCGATTAATCGTAATCCAATGTGTGGAACGTGTACAAAAAATAGGAAAGAAACATAGCATAATACGGGAAACTAGAACAGGCATAAGAAGGAACTTATGCCTCATGCTATGGGATCGAGCTAAACTAGACATCAAGGTTCGGGGAAGGTCATGACACATACGTCCCATGGCTAAAGCAAGGAAGACGCTGCAAGTGACATCATTCACAGAAGAAAAACGCCATTCCCCTAAAATGTTTAGCATGATCCAAAACATAACAGTTCCTATGTTCATGGACAGGCTACCAAAGGCGACGTTATAGTCCCCTTGGTTCTCGATACGGAAAATGCCTGCCCCATAGGACTCATGCAAAAACTCATAAGTGTAGACATACATATTATCTACCCAATAGCACCATGGGTCTTGTATTTTAGCGGGCATAGCAAGTCCAAGAACAAATGCTAGCAAGAACCTGGTAATTTCCATTGGTTCATTATCAATGTTGGAGAACACTTGTTCTCCATCTGGTCTTTTAAAGAAAATGCAGTTATCGTAAAAATAAGATGCTAGTGTTGGAGAATAAAGTGCATCAGGTCTTACCATAAGCGGCTCCCGAAATTAACGATGTGATCGCCCTTCAAAAACCAAGCACCATAAGTAGTGCTTTGGAACAAATCTTCAAAAGACTGTTCCGGTATCAAGGTTGGAGATGTCATCTCAAAATTACGCTCTGGAATAGCTACGAATGATCCGGAAACTACCTGTAGAAAACTGGAATTTTCTGGTCCACGAAAGTCGGTATGCAGTGCACTCAAGATTTGAAATCCAGTGTTTGAGCGGGTGGGTCGCTTTCGGTTTAAAAATCTTGAAAAGGCCTCGACAAAAAATTTGAAAAAAAAAAATGAGCGAAAAGTGCCTCAGAGAAGCCTGAAAGTCTTTCGAGTCATTAAACTTCGGAAAATGAGGCGAAACGTGGGGAATCATGGGGAGTGAAAGGTGAGTGATGGAGGTTAGGTGTAGTGTGAGTTGTGAGTGTAGAATGTATGAAGTTTATATAGGTTTTAAGTTGCTAAAACGGATCGAAGTTGCCAAAAGGTTTTTCTGCGGTTTCGAAAATACCAAAATTTCCAAACCCAAAACGGAAACAACTCATTTTCTTGATTCTAAAACAAACCTAGTATCTTTTAGGTTGAATTTATGATAGAATCTACCTATTTAATCGAGATTTCATCCTACAATGATACTTATTCATAGATATGCCTAAACGGCCATATTTTCACCTTGACTCCAAAGATAAATTCTAAGGCGAGGGTCATATAAAAATCATCTTTGGAATAGATAAAACCACCCCCAAACAATTTGGGAAGGTGGGATCAATATTAAACAACCACGATAATGAAAATAACCGCATTATATTAAAATTTTCATAATGGCACATTTCACTACAAAATTCAAATTACGGAAATAAAACTTACATGAAAATAAATGACAATAATGAAACTACAAATAAAAATAGAACATCAAACGATACTATCCCTAACCACTCCTGTACTGGTAGCGGAGGGCACACGCTCAGGAGATGGCTCCTGAGCTCCCGATGGGCCAGCACCATTCGTCCTCCGGCGACGATGCTCGTGCCTCGATGGTGTGTCCTCAGAAGGAGAATCCCCGTGAGGTGGGAATCGTGCAAGCATGTCGGTCCGGAACTGGCGCTGAGCTTCTAGCTCGGCCCTTATCTGTTCCCACCTCTCATCCTCTCTCTGGGTACGGATCTCGAAGTTATGATGGATAGTTGCCTGTCGAGTCCGGAGGTCTTCGCAGATAGTGTTGAGCTTAACGCGATGCCCACGATGAATCACAACCATGAGTTACGCATCCGACCGGCAGACTCTCCAAGGCATCCGCATCAAAACAAGTCAAGTCCTCCTCATCCTCCGAGGCATTCTTGTTTCCCCCATCCTCCTCGGCATTCTCATTTCCATCATACTCCTCGTCCTCTACCCTATCCTCAGGCAACCTCCAAACTCGTTGGACACACTCCTTATAGATGCGAGGGTTTCGGTGTAGGGTGATGTAAGTCCTATCAGATGCCGGAGCTGCTCTCAACTTCAGCATGATCTTGGTTATCAACACAGGGAGAGGTGCAACAGCCTTCCCTACTCCCCTAATCATGCTAAGCAAAAACTCCAAGATACAGAACTCGTACTTCTGCTCCTGGAGTATCCATAAAATGTAGAGGTAGTTCAGGCCGATGTCGCTGACCTTCTCCTTCCCCAGGACGTTCCGACCAATCCACTAAGCTGCAACCAGTTGGTTGGTTCTTAGGGATGCCTGGCGAACACAATGCGATCTCGCATTGTAGTTCCCTTCGGTAACTGTCACGTTCATCAATGGCTCTACCCCATTATATTGGGACTCCTGCAACGTGACATCTAGATGGATTCTAGGCGGAATGCCTAGAATCTCAGCCAACAACCCAGTAGTCACTTCCTTCCTCCTCTTCGCCACCATAACAAAAATCCTAGTCCCCTCCAACTCCTTCGTATTGTAGAACTGTCGGACTAAGTCTTCGTGGTAATAGGCTTCGGTCGAAAGTACCACAAGCTATTCCAGTCTCTACTGATCATTTCGTCACCGTAAAACGGCGCGAAGTGGTCGCTAGTAAAAGCTTGTTCTGGTAAAATTCGGCGTTGTTGAGCCATTGGAAGTTTGAATACGGTTTGAGGTTTGTAGAAGGTAGGGGAAGCAATGAGGGACACCTCACTAAAAAAAGCGATGGTGGTGGTGGTGGTGGGTGGCAGCAACACCACCATTTTTTTTTTTTTGATTTTCCAGTGGTTTTGTTGATGTAAATTGGTGGAGGTTGTGGGGTCTTGTGGTTGGAGTAGATTTGGGTTGGGTCTTGGATTGTGGGTGGGTTAATTAGGTTTTGTTTTTAATTTATTTTTTTGGTCGGGTTTGAAGCTTTGTTAATGGCGGTTTGTGGAAAAAATGATGAACTGATGGTGAAGGTAAGGGTGCGGGTGCGGGTGCGCTGCCGGTGGGCACGGGTTGGGCCCAAGCCCAATTCGAAATTTTTGAATTTTTCGATTTTTTCGCGAAACTTCAAATCAAAATTGCCGCTTCGTTACCTGTCCGATTTTTGCGAATGAGATATGGAAATGATCAGGAGAGAATTTCCAATCTAATGATCCATAAAACACTCTATTCCGACTGTGGATGAAATATAAGATAGTGGAAAATGCCTCAAAGTGCGTGCATGACGTACGTTATGCGAACGACTGAACTCTAAATTCATAGATTATGTCAACCCAAATCGGAATACAACTAAACGGCCTAAACAATTCTAATGGGACATAAAACATTTTAGGACGGAAACACGAACACCCCACCCCCAAACAAATTTTTTACAACAAAGTTTAGAAAATTCGTTTTTTAACAGTGGGTCTTTTAAAGTCAGATTCCCGAGACTTCCTAGATTACTATGTTTATTATTTAATATTTTTCTCTTTTATAAGGAAAAACAATGAGCAAGAAAGACATAATTCACCCCATAGAGAAACATGACTCAAAAATTCGAGAAAAACATGCAAGAGTGGAAAACGTGAATTATGTTAATCGTGGACTTAGGATCCGGTACTTACAGCCACACACTCCTAAGGGAGGGCCCGGTTACCTTAATGGTTCACTCACCAATATATGGAAATGAAAGAAAATGTACCAAACACAAAAGTTGAGTCGTTTATAGTCAGATACTTGAGACTTTATCTAAACATATGTATGAACATGCAGTTTATCATATATCAACAACCGAAATAGTTGTGGATCATTCCATAAATAAATATCATAGAAAATATATCCAAACACAATCAAGCACCAAGATTTCCTATGACGCAACCTAGTGAATTGAAAGCGAAGTTGGATAACCCTATTACGTAACCTAGCATGCACCTTCTTTTCCATTTTTGAACGAGTGGGTGTTCTAGTAAATAAGTGTGGAAAAGTGAATGGTTGTGGAGAATATGGTGGATATGGATAAGTTGTAGAAGGACAGAATGTAACCAATGAGGATGTGGTTTTAGCACAAAACTCATTCATGGTGTGTGTAGGGACTATTTCAAGTCTGAAAATGAAGGTGTCAAACGCTTTTGTCTTCTGAAGTATTTGTTTACTAGGTGGATTTAAAAACTTATGAAGCACAGAAGAAACAAAAGGATCGAAAAGCAAACTTCGAGATTCCTTTGAAAGGGTGGAAGGAGGGAAGTCGAGGTGGATGTTGTGCAAAGTAGTTCTTGATAGGATGAATCATCACCTGCTCTAAGAAACTCATCGAATTGCTCATCTAGATTGGTCATATCCTCGTTACTATGATAGTCCTCTACATCTTTGAGAAAGTCATCTATCTTATCCTCATCCGTAATATGTGTATCGACTAGTGTAGGGATGGAAATGTTGAGTCCGAACTTCCAAAGGAAAGAAATTTGGGCATATGATTATCGGGGAACGTGTTGTTGAAATAATCTCGAGCAAAGCTCGATCATGCTAACCTCTCCATCCATAGACGAATCGGGTAACTGTGTCTTTGTTTTAAAACATTGACTTCAACACAAGATGGCCAAAAGACATGGACATTGAACCATCGCGGCAATTAATGAGCGCATTGGCGGTTGCCGGAAAGGACGCCTAAGATGATCGAGACAGTCGTTAATCCACTTCAGTGATCGAGGATGACAAAATCAGCCGGATAGTAGAAATCCTGAATTTTTACCAGCACATTTTCGACGACACCCTTAGGATACTTAATAGACCGATCAGCTAATTGCAACGTCATTTTAGTGGGTTGCATCTCGTCTAGACCTATTTGTCTATACAAATAAAACGGGAGTAAGTTAACACTAGCCCCCAAGTCTAATAACGCGGTCGTCGTATAAGAATTTCCTAAGGTGCATTGTACAGTAGGGCGACCAGGGTCCTTGTACTTAACAATTCCATTATGTTCAGATAGAGTTGGGAATTGTTCTGTTAAAAAGGCGTCTTTCGGTATATTGGTCTTACGCCTAGTAGTACACAATTTCTTAAGAAACTTAGCATGGTGTGGTAGCTTTTTAATAGCTTCGAGGAAGGGAAGGTTTATAGTTAGATTCTTGAAAACGTCCCTAATCTCCTCATAATTAGTATCCCTAGTTAACACGGCTAATTTTTGTGGAAACGGTGGTTTATGTCTATATTTAGCAATGGTATCACCGGATGTTTAACTGTGGCTTTCTGTTTCTTAGGTTGTGTTATAACTGGTACCTCTACAAAGGGTAGGCTCTTCAGTTTCTATTTCGTATCTAGTAAAATAGCAGGTGTAGGGGCGATTGGTGGGGTAACTATAGGTGTAGTTACTTTGTTATCAACCACTCTGCCAGAACGGAGAGTGGTGATGGCCTTTAGCTCACCTACATTTTCATATTCATTACTAGTATTATTGGTTACCTCAAAGGCTGTATTTGTTGTTTTAGGATTAGATATTTCATGACCTAGAAACACACCTTTGGGTTGGGCTTTATCTTGAGCCAACTGTTGGGTTAAATTATTAACGGATTGTAGAATCTGTTAGTTAGATTGAGCCATGGTTTGGAAAAGTTTTTGGCTCACTTGTATGAAGGTGTCAAGACGATCCGGTTGTGTGGGTGTAGTAGTCATGGGTGGTGTGACTGGAACTATTTCACGTGAATTATTTATGGGTGGATTTTGATAGTTATTATTTACCGGAACGATACCTCTATTAGCATTATAATTATTATAACTACCTTGACTCTGTGCTTGACCTTGTCGAGGTTGCACTTGGTTGTTATAATTATTAAAATTACCCCCGACCACATCCCTTGTCGTGGTGGAGCTTGGTTAAAACTTTGTGTTGGCCTAACATATTGATTATTGTACCTTGGAGGTGTGACGTGTTGGTTATTTCTCCAACCGAAGTTGGGATTTTGTCTCCAAGGGGCGTTAGGTTCACTATTAATGGAACAAGCCTGTTCATAGGCTATAGGACGATTGGGAGTCGATGCTCGTGGCTCCAAATGAAACTACATGGATTTGAATTTACGTTCATGACGGGGATAGGCTTTTGTTGAACAGAAATGGCCTCTACCTTTTTAGTGAGTGATTCGATTAGAGTTTTAAGCTTGGGATCGTTTTTTATTTCAAACATACTAGCGGCCTTAACTATATTTGATGAACTAGCGGAGCGGTGGATATCATCACTACCCCCCCAGTTGTTATTTCGCTTAGTTTGATCCTCTAAAAATTTATAAGCCTCCGAGGCTCCTTTGCTTAAGAAACTACCCCCATTCATTATGTCTAGGACTTCTTTATAGTGGTGTAGAAGTCCTTTGAAAAAGGCACGAACTAACGTGTCTTTCGCTAAGTTATGATGTGGACACTCTATAAGGAGATCGGTAAAACGATTCCAAGCCTCTGAAAATGTTTCATGAGGATTTTGTCGAAAGAAATGAATCTTGGAAAGCATCTCATCCGTCTTTAGGGGTGGGTAAAAATTTTCCATAAACAGCTGAACAAGTTTAGCCCACGAGTCCACATAATTAGGCGTTTGGGCGCTTAACCAAGACGCCTTTATCGCTAAGGTGAAAGGGAATACCCTTAGTTTAATTTGTTCCGCACCAACCGTAGGGATGGTGGAATGTCGTTAGGACTTGTTCAATCCTACGATGATGATGATAAGGTTTTTCATGGTCTAATCCATGAAAAAAACGGGTAACAAATTAAAATATTTGGGGATTCGAAAATCCCCACCGGTCCGCTAGAAACGATGCAAGATTTGGGGCTATCGCCAAGGCTTTGTAGAAGTCGAGAGAGGAGTCTCTTCTCCATCGTATTGTGGTCGTGATGTGTGTGAAATAGTAGCTAGAGGTGTAGTGGGTGGTATACTAGATAGACTTGTTTGTTGACGTTGTTGGGTAATTACGTTCGGTGTTTTTGTTCGGCCAGACCTTAATCTCATACAAGGCTAAAACCAAACTTAGCTAAACACATCAACACTCCAAACAAATCTGATATACTAGTATAAACCTCTAACAGGAGATGCGAGGTGTGGAAGAAAGGAATACCTGATTGTGTCCTTGCTTCGCTTATGAATAGCGTCTTGTTTACGCGTGTTCAGTGTAAATAACAAGTTAGAACACTGAAAAACTTGCAAAATCAAAGTTCGAGTCAAAACTGTAGAATTCCGAAAAAATTAGCAAAGGGCACGGGTGCGCTCGCATAGGGCGCGGGTCGCGCTCGTGTTCCAATAACTTAGGGCAGGTCGCGCTCGGTATGGGGGCGGGTCGCGCTCGTGTTCCAGGCTATAGGGCGCAGGTGCGCTCCTTATAGGCCCGATCGCGCTCAGTGTAATTTTGTCGAATTTTTCAACGATGAAATGGAAAACCACGGTATGAATCAAACAAGGGTGGGTGGGTGAAATGGGACTTTAAGAAAAGTACTTACACTACGAAAACAATGCGAATGTGAAACTAAGATGGCAGCGGCGCCATTTGATAAAACATAAAATTGGATAGTTTACCTACGAAATGAACGATGAACTCAAAATGTAAGTAAACTAAAACTATCTTATGTTCCTATATTTTATCAAAAATTTCTACTCTCAATCCTATGATATATAGTGGAGTAGAGTGATTCGTTCCACTCATAGTCCTTCCGCATGTTAATGTTCTCTACGTATAAGTACTCTTAACTAAAAAGTCTAATGAGAGATTTACGAAGTGGCAACTAGACTACGATGCAACTACCCACAAGATGCAACTAGTCGATTATCAGAACAACTATGAGAATGCTACGTTGATTCTATGATAAGGAGTTAGAGGGGGATTGATTCCACCTTAACTCGACTTAATCCTACTATCCATTTAATCGTCAGTAATCCGAATTGAATCGCCCGCTGAGCAGAACAATATGGTTACTCCTAATCCCTAATTACACATGGCATTCCTACCAATTCATAACTAGCATGTGAACGATTAAACCCATTCTCATGGTGAACTAATCGTTTCTAGAGTGGAAAGGAATTTACGACGACTCTACGATAATCGGAATCAAGCTTTCATCAAGGCTTCTTAACCCCTTCTAATGGAGGTTTAGCCGAGAATCATTACGCAATCATTTCTGATTAAATTAAAACTAAACATAATATAAAGAATTGAAATTTACTAATCTAATTTAAACAATAATTAAAATCTAATTAATAACTAAGAATTGAATAACAAGTAATAAATGAAATCAGATCTAACACAATTGTAACTGACAAGAATCGAAATTGACAAAAATAACTATTCTTATTTATCTAATCAATCAAGAACAATGATTCAAAGACTTAATCTAAAACAAGAATTGAAAATGGAACTTAAACTTAATTACTCTACTGAAAACTAGATCTAGAATTCTATATATTTTTAGGTCTAACTAGCTACCATTAACTATCTACCCTATCTACCATTAACAAAGAGTGAAACTTTGGTTTTATACATTCAGATCCAAAAATCGTGCATGGGCTTGGAGCCATGTTTTGGGCCAGAGAATCAGGCCCAAAACCCAATACTTTCAGTCCAAAAAGGCCTCTTCAGCTGCAGTTGGCTTCAATAGACGTTTCGTCTACTTTTGATCCTCTGATTGGGTCAAGGCTTGGACCATTGGAAAGCTCTTTCCGAGCCGGTCGTTTTGACATAAGGTAGGCCCCATTCCGAGGTCGAGTGCAAAGATAATGACCTTCGAAGTTCTCACGACTTGTGTGCTATTTCGCCCGACGACTTTTCAGCTTTTGACCGGGCTTTAGAAAGGCTTTATCTTCTTGAATCTTGGCCTTTAATCACGGAACTCCTTAGTAACCGACCTTTGCTCCTTTATCTCGCTAAAGTGGCACATTTCTGCACATAATGGACTTTGAAGCCTGAAATGCATAAAAACACATAATCAGTGTTAACTCTTAATTATTACTCACATAATTGGTCTAATAGTATGACTGTTACAGGGTTAAAACTACAGTTTTGGGCTCTTATCAGGCAGATTTCCTTGTTGATCATAATGTCCCCTCGTATATGGGAATATTATATCTAAAAGGTAACTCTTAAGATATGTCATTATGATTCCTTCCTCATCATCAAAGATTGCCCTATTTCGTTTCCTTCAGTTAAGGAACTGTCCATATTAGTTCCTAATGACTTGGAGAACTGTTATGCTTAGAGGTGGTCAGTCATGTGCCTGGCACATGCCTACTAAACACTCGTGCTAAACACGAGATCACTTATTCGCAGAATTGATCTGATGGTCCTTGTCTCATTCTGGACACCTATAGTCCTGGGTTATTTCCCATACACGTGTCATCCATCTAATGATGGGAAATCCCCCTTACAGTTAACACACCCTATCATATGATCTTAGCCAGGACCTGGCTGCACAGACTCCACGCTATTCCCAACACCTATCACCAATGTCTAAAATTCCCACATAATGGGAAAATTTAGACAATCAAAGGAGATCAAGTGGCTGCCAAAACATGCTATGCTCTGGCGACAAGGCAGTCACCACTCCCTTTCGAACCAATGGAGGTGGGGCAACCCGCCAAATAGCAATTACAGTTGGATCCCCTTCTCCCGGACCCGGTTCCAAGAGAGAAGGAGGATCCCCCCTCACTAGAGCCATTATAGGAAATGGAAATTATGGGAGGAAGCTCGCCCAAGACCACTTTCATCAGCACCTTATTGAGTTCTGAAGAGCGCTAGGCTCTAATACATTTCCTCTGAGAACACAAAAACGTGTTTGCTTAGTTATTCGAAGAAATGGCAGGAATATAATTGACCCATGTGGCATGCCACTGGCTCAATGTCTGCAGTGATATAATAGTAGTCAAATAGAAACTGAGAAAAATAGATGCTGGAGGATCCAAAGCAGTGAAAGCCAAAGTTGAAAAGCTAAAGACAGCTAATTTTGTCAGGGAAATCAATTTCCCCACCTGAATTTCTAATATTGTCCCAGTACGTAAGAAGACAGTTACCCTGTGCCACGGATTGACAAATTGGTGGATGCGATGGCTGGACATGAATTGTTATCTTTCACAGATGGGTTGTTTGGCTACAACTAGATCCCATTGCATAAGGAAGACCACAAGCATGCTAGTTTCACAACCGTGGATGGCCTGTATTGTTATCAGGTCATGCTGTTTGGACTGGAAAATGCGGGAGCCAAGAACCAACGTTTGGTAAACAAAATGTTTGAGGGATTGATAGGCGACATTGTGGAGATGTATGTAGACGATCTCTTGATCAAAAGCCTAAAACGTGGAGACTATCTCTCCCACCTAAAACGTGCATTTGACATCCTTCGAGAGTATCGCATGAAACTCAACCTGGCAAAATGTGCTTTCGCTGTCTTATCAAGGAAGTTTTTAGGGTATCTGGTTACTAAGCGAGGAATCTAGGCAAAGCCAGATCAGATTCGGGCGCTCATAGAAATGCCTTCACCTAAAAACATGAAAGAGGTTCAAAAAGTTACTTGCAGGTTAACAACTATGAACATGTTCATCTCCAAGAGTTCAGATAAGTGCAAACTTCTGTTTCAATTACTGTGAAAATATACCTCATTTGCATGGACGGAAGAATGCCAAAAAACATTCGATCAACTCAAAACGTACCTGGGGGCACCACCAATCCTTTCTAAACCTGTTGAGGGAGAAGTTTTGGGTATTTATCTCTCTTCATCTGACTACGGTATCAGTTCTGTATTGATACGTGTGGACAAAAAGAAGGTTGAAAAACCTGTCTATTTCTTGAGTCAAACGCTCCTACCGGTAGAAACAAGGTACCCTAAACTCGAAAGAGTCGCTTTAGCCCTTGTTTTTACGGCAGAGAAATTACGACCATACTTCCAGTCCCACACTATTAAAGTAATCATAGAATACCAGTTACGATCAGTTCCAAAAAGGCCGAATAGGTTAGGAAGGTTAGCTAAATGGTCAGTACAACTGTCAGAGTATGATATTATCTACGTCCTAGGAATCTTAGAGAAGGGTTAGGCACTAGCAGAATTCTTAGGAGATTTCCCAATTACCTACACTGGGTACGACTCAACAATCCCCAATTCAGATGATAACATCCTACTTGAATCCCCAAATACCCAACCAGACCTTTGGGAGGCACGCTCCGGATGGCGATTGTTTCTGGATGGATCTTCAAATGATAGAGGTGCAGGAGGTGGAGCTGTATTAGTTACTCCTGACAACATGTGACTGGAGAAAGCCATCCAGTTAGGTTGGAATGCCTCTAACAATGAAGTAGAGTATGAGGCAACACTTGCTGGACTCACAATGGTTCTCGACCTAGGCTTAACACACCTCACAATTTTTAGTGACTCACAGCTGGTTGTGTTTTAAGTTAATGGAGGTTACGAGGCCAGGGATGAATGAATGGCTAAATACCTAGAACTGGTAAGGAGAAGTTTGAGAATATTCAGTTTTATCAGCCGCCTCAATTAGAAAATCGACACACAGATGCTTTGGCATATATTGCCTTAATGTTGGGCAATAGCGAGTCTCGCTCCATCCCTATAGAGTTCTAGGACAAACCTAGCATCTAAGCACCCACTGTTATAAAAATTTGTGTTATTCCAGCCACCACACCAAACTGGATGAATCTATACAAGTCTTACCTCAAGGACAGGACACTCCCAGAGGATAAGAACACAGCAAGGCGTCTGCTTGCAAAGGTACCAAAATTCACCCTCATTGGAGATGATATTTACAAGAAGTCCTTCCTGGGACCTCATCTCTGATACCTCTCCCTAGACCTCACTGAACAGGTCATATGATAGGTTTATGGAGGAATTTGTGGCAATCATGTTGGAGGCAGAACACTCACTCTCAAGATCCAAAGGCAAGGGTACTTTTGGCCTTACATGCAAAAGAATGCACAAGTTTTTGCTCGCAAATATGAAAAGTGTTAGCGACATGCTCCGCTTATCCATGCTCCAGTGACAGAGTTACACCCATTGGCCAGCCCATGACCATTTGCACAGTGGCGAACTGACATTATGGGACCCTTGCCACCCGCTCCCAGTAATGTCAGATTCTTACTGGTCGCGTCAGATTACTTCATCAAGTGGATAGAAGTAGTTCCCCTTGTCTTCATTCGAGAACAGGATATTAGAAAGTTCATTTGGAACAACATTGTCTGTAAGTTTGGCATACCCAAAGTCATTATCTCAGATAATGAGCAACAATTTGTTGGCAGATTGGTCACTAAACTTTGTGAAGAGTTATATATCACCAATCTTTTCTCAACTTCAAGGTATCCACAAGGCAATGGCCAGGCTGAGGCCTCCAATAGGGTTATTTTGGATAACATGAAGCGCAAACTAGATGACGCAAAGGGTTTATGGGTAGAGGAACTACCTAATATCCTATGGGCATACCGAACTACACCTAGACGATCGACTGGCGAGTCTCCATTTTCACTGACCTACAGAACTGAAGCTGTCATACCTCCCGAACTGATAGCTCCTACTCAAAAGTCAGACATTGTGCACACCCTGGATAATGAGGAATTGTTATGTAGAGAAATGGATCTCCTGGATGAAAAGTGGGAAGGTGCCGCATTTCGCATGGCTGCCAACCAGCAGATTCTAGAAAGATCATACGACAAGAGAGTCTGAATTCGAGCTTTCAAATCTGGCGATTTGGTTTTGCGTGAGATCCCAGAGCATAACGGCAAGCTTGAGCCCAACTGGGAAGGAGCATACATCATCGACAAGGTTGGCCGAATTGGTTTTTACTACTTACGTACTGTTAAAGGGGATGTTCTTGTCAAACCATAGAATGCAAAGCACCTTCGCAAGTACTATCAATAAATTATTATTTTATGCTTCTTTATGCATTGTTTATTCTCTCCAGTTATCAATAAAGGTCCTCACCTTGCAATCAAATTTATTCCTTGCGTCAGCTCTTTATTTATTATCCATAATGGACTAAGCCTTTAGGGAATTATCTTCTCTCTATCTATTCAAGAACATTGTATACCAATTTGCTTTGGAACCAGAGATACTTAGTTTGGGGAAGCCGAACTATATGCTAGTTCTTTTTTCATCCCCATGCAGCCTGAACTGTATGCTAGTTCTTTAAGACTGAGATTATTCTCGATGGGTTAAGCCTTTATGGAATCTAACCACACTAACTGTTCAGTAAACTGTATGCCAGCTTGACTTGGAACCAGAGATAGTGTTCTTGGGCCAGCCCGAACTGTATGCCAGTTCTTTGCACTATCATAACATCACTAATGGGGGTTGTTAGGAAGATCTGGGTTGGATCCAGATCCTAGCACGCAATCATTGGCATGGAATTATATTGGCAAGATGGCGCTGAGGAAGACTCCTCTACTATTATTCTGGTGATAAACTATTTATTTTTTAAATAGACAGGACCTATCATTATTAAACACAGTGTTGTGCTTAAGGCACCACTACTAAAAAAATGACATATTATGACGCTTGTTTTTAATCTATCTTGACGGCTTTGTTGAAAACCGTCAAAATAGGTGTCTTGGTGATATTTTTATGACAATTGTTGCCACATCATGTCGTGTCTCACACAGGCGTCAAGAAAATATTATGAATTTATGACGACTGTTGCAATATTATGTCTTGTATGACATAGGCGTCATGAAAATCTTATGATTTAATGACGGGTTTACAAAAAATAGTCAAGTTAGCAATGCAGGATTTGAGTTTAATCTCCCTGGTTAACAATTGGGTCCATTAAAACCCCCCAATTCGTAACAACTCACAAAACCTCCCTCTTTTTTATAAAATAGAAAACTGACAAAATTACCCCCACTTAACCTGTGAATCATTCTATTTTTTCTCTTTCTTCTCACTTTCTTCTTTCTAGCTTTTTATATCTAAAATATCTTCTCATGCCAGTCTAAATTCACATAGTACAAGAGAATAAAGTGGACGAATCATCAACAAAAAATATGAAAGAAACAATAGAGAAAAGGAAAAACTCGATCTACAATTTCAAAAAAGCTAAAAATCCAAACAAAAAAAAATCAAACCTTTAAGTTCTAGAAGAGATGGAGATGAAATTGAGAAGATGGTTGCTCCAAAAACTACAGTGAACAAACCAAATCTGGTGAGAATCTTCAACATTTAATAATATTTTTATAAATTTGTATGAAAAATTAAAATAAATTTTCATGAGTTAGTTTGTAAATATGAATTTACATTTGTTTAGTGATTTTACTATGTATTTTATAATTTTCATAGTTTTGCAATTTCAAGTTTGGATTTATTATACATTTTTATGTTTGTGTATGTAGTAGTTTTAGTATGCATTTTTATATTTTCGTAGTAGTTTTTACTCTGCATTCGTAAATTTGCGTAGTATTTTTACTCTGCTTTTTTATGTTTATGTATGTGTGGTGATAGTTTTACTCTGTGTTCTTTTAAATTTGTGTAATAGTTTTACTATGCATTCTTAAATTTGCGTAGTAGTTTTACTTTGCATTTTCATGTTTGTATTGTAGTTTTACTCTGCAATTTTAGATTTGTATAGTACGTATAGTAGTTTTATTATGCATTCTTACATTTGCATAGTAGTTTTATTATGCATTCTTAAATTTGTGTAGTAGTTTTACTTTGCATTTTCATGTTTGTGTTGTAGTTTTACTCTGTAATTTTATATTTGTATAGTATGTATAGTAGTTTTACTCGATCTGCATTCTTAAATTTGCATAATAGTTTTACTCTGCACTTTTAAATTTGTATGGTAATTTATTTATGCATTTTAAAGTTTGCATAGATAATCTTTGTTATTAATTGGTTTTCTCTCATTGTAACAGAATGTAAACGAGCATAAGTCATACAAGACCTTTAGAGCTTCCGCATTACCTACGCTTGGTCTTGTGGCAGATTTTGAGAAAAGGCTTGGAGTTGATCATATATATATCATAACAAAGAACATGGGATCCAAAAGAAGAATGCAAGAAATGAGGAGTTGATTTTTGTTTAATCAGCTCTTAGTGGATTTGTTAGATCTTTGATGCAATAACTACAATTGTTAGAATTATGGATGTAAAAAGGTTAATTTGGCTTAATGTATTGCTGGTAGATTATATAATGGGAATCTGTTTTATTTTTTCAGTTGGTAAAACAGTTGGGTTTGTTATGTTTAAGAAATATATACCGTGTAAAAATAATTTTGCATAGGTTATAATCGATCTGTTTTCTCTATGAAAATATAACTTTTCATAGGTCAAGTTATTGTGTATAGATCAGTTATGTCGGATATCAGTTGTAGTAATCTACTGTGTAAAAATACATTTTAACAGGCCATATAAAATTACATGAGTTCGTTATGTCAGATGTTAGATTAGTCAATTTCAAAGAAATATTATGTGAAAACAATTTATCATACATAATTTCTTATTTGTTTGTAGACTTGTAAACACACTCTTCTAAATTTAAATTTTCATAGATCAAGTTACTATGTAAATTTAATTTTTCATAGCTCCAGTGACTATGTAAATATAGTTTTACATATATATGAGTATGTAAAAATATATTTACATATATTCTGTCAGGTGCCGGGAAATTTTCAATCCCAAAAGTTACTATGTAAATTTAAGTTTTCATAGCTCCAATGACTATGTAAATATAGTTTTACATATATATGACTATGCAAAAATATATTTACATATATTATGTCAGGTGTCAAAAATTTTCAATCTCAAAAGGGTAAAAAAGGAAATAAGATAAAATGAAAAAAAAAACGGACCGGATTTTATTTTTTTTTGGAAAATAGGGAGGTTATTTAATGAGACCTAAATAATAGGGAGGTTATGTGGTATGGGCTGATGGGAGGGAGTTTATGCTCAACCGGGTTAGAACCAAGGGGCTGAGTCTCATTTCTTGGTTAGCAATTTAATAAACCGTCAACACCTTCCATAATTTTTTATTTTTTGGGATATCAATTGAACCGTCAAGAACATTAAAAAATAACAAAAAATACCAAAAAATAAAACGAATCAGTTAACCGTCAATAATATAAGGCCGCTGGTTTTGGATTTGGTATTTAGAGTCAACCGTCAAGACTCAAAAGAGATTTAGGGGTTGTTTGTTTTTTTTGAATTCAGCATTCAGAGCCTCTTAAACTTAAGTTTTAAGCATTCAGAGGTTCAAAACTTGTTTGTTTTTTTGAAGTAGTTTAAGCATTCAGTGGTACTTTTTTAGCATGCAAAGATTCAACACCAAAATTTCTTCCTCAATCTTTGAATTCTAATACTTGAAACAAGAAAGTCCCTTCTTGCCTTTTCTTAAGAACCCATCTACTTTCCTACCTTGACTTTTATGGCTTCAAAATAAGTTCTTCAAAATTTGATGTTAGCGTCACGGGTTTTTTCATTTTTTTGGGTGAATGATATCCACTTTATTAAAAATAGAATTACATATATATATTCTGAAAATAAACAAAATATGAAAATAAACTGTTAAAATATATTTGTGAAAGCATATTTTAAATAAATTTATTTATCATTTATTTTTTTCGATAATCCATCTCTTCTCCTCTAATATAATATATATTTTGTTTAACAAGAAATCAAGTTAGTGTTTAAAATAGATAGCATGAATAAAATTGTTCGAATGATTTATATTCAGCCTTCAGAGCCAGGTTATTCTAACAGAAAACAAACATGTTTTTTAGAATTCAGCAATCAGCATTTAGCATTCAGAGGATGAGCCATTCAGCATTCATAGGCTCAGAAAAACAAACGACCCCTTAGCTAATAAATTCTAAAACCAAACTTCCAAAGCACTGAAAAGTGCAAACCCCCGACTCCATCTCTTCTCAAACCATTTTCTCATCTCAAACCCTTCTTCTAAGAGTTTCATCTTCCCTCGAACTTCTGCACAAAACCCTGAACTATTCCATCTTCCTCTTCCATCGTCCACTCGCTGTTAGAGGAGTCTGATTTTTGCCAAGAAGGATTCTGATTTTTGCTGAACGTTTGCGAACAAGTAATATTCTTTTCCATATTTCATCCTTCTTGATGTTTTTAAGGAATAAAAGTTGATATTTTGAATCTGATTTCCCCCAATTTGAATGAAAATTTTGGGTTTTTAGTCGAAAAAAAAATTATGTTGTTTGAATATTAGTTCATTCTCCTTTGGCCATAATCATGATATGGTCAATTTTTTCTAATGGTTCATACAAACTAATTTTGAAATCTTCTAATCTGTTTCATTTCAAGGCACTTCTAACTCACATATCAAGTTAAAAATTGAAATTTAGAACTCTTACAGCTGTTGTATAATTAACTTTACACTATGGATGGGTGGGTGTTGGGATTTCTACACAAGCTTCCGTTTTGTGCACAAGATGTCTGATAAAATGCTCAGATGGGGTTGCATTCTGTTTCATTCAGTCGTAGTGCAGTCTAGCTAGCTAATTAATGGATTGATTAATTGATTACTAATCAATTAAGAAAGGAAATTGATTATTGATCAGTTCAATTAAATTGATAAAATATTTGTGTATTTACTTCTTTTGGTTAGTATGCATTTGATTTTAATATCTTCCTATGGCCTATCTAGGTGTATCCCACTTAAACAAGCCAACCCCTTTTGTTTGAATTTGCATTCTTCTTTGACCAAGTTTAATAATTGAATCCTAGCATAGGGTAGGTTAGTATACTGCTCAAATAGTTCACCATTGATGAGTGTTTGTAGTATTTCACTATTTCATTTGTCCTTTTGGTTACTCTAACTCTAGTGAATGTGATGTACAGATATATGTACCTCATTTTCATCTTGTGTAGCTTAGCCTTAGCCATGGTTCAGCTTGAGACCAGCTCAAAACATGGCAAGTATGTGCTGATATGTTTCTTATGTTGCATTGTGGATTTTCATGATACTTGATCCCTTCCCCCCATGCTTTGCTTGAATGCTATAGAATTTCAGTAGCCACTATGCAGTAACCAAGGCTTAAACACTTCAAAGTTGTACCAAGTAGTGAACTTGTTAGACACTAAACATACATATATTAATACATACATGACCTTCTAGACTTCTTATGTTTACATACATACATGAACTTGATGCTGATTATCCTTATGACCAGTTAAGAGTTCTTGTTGTTGTTGATTATCCTTATGATGATATCAAACTTAAGGTAATCCATTTTTGGTATTTTTCTGTCTTTATTTCTCATATGTTTCAAATCAGTTCTTTGTGTTAGAATTTGTGCTTTTGCGTTTCTTTGAACGTAGATATATGAATCAGTTTAAGTTTATTGTAATTGTTTTAGACCTACTTTACTTGAAGATTAATTGCTTCAATCTGATTGATTCTCATTGAGCATATATCTTTGTTTTTGTCAATTGACAATAGAAGAGTGGATGCAATGAACGTTCATTTAGTTGAGATATTGTGCTCTTGGTTTGGTTTTGTTTCACATCATTTTTCTGTGGTCAAATTTATCTGTGCTACTTAGACAGTAAGAAGGAAGCATGGAATTTAATTATCGTTTTATTTTATTTATTAACTTGATGAAATTTTAAGGAGCTGGCTAGGCAAGCAATTCCATATTTCCCCTGATAATAGAGTATGGATCCATGTCATGTGTCTTCTAGCTAAAATATTTATTATCATCGATCATTTGCAATCCTTAATATGGAAATGCATTCAATTGGTACTTGATTATTGAGACTTCGTCGTTGGTAAAATTGTTAGGTTTTTCTGGAGTAGTCTATTTTTTGTTTCTGTTAGTGTTCTTATGATTATGGTTACTCTCCCTAAATATATTGTCTCTGATGTTTTTTTTTACACACGGTTTGCAAGATGTAGGGCACATTGAAAGATAGATGCTTATTGTATCTGGTGTTTGATACTTGAAACTTAGATTTGAAGAAGCACATGGATTCCCCTCCTTAGTTTTCTAATGATTCAGTGTTAGTAAAGGTGGGTGGCTTCATTGCTCTAATTGGACTTGAGTTATTACTAGTAGCTTTCTAATATGTCTTTTCTTGATTAGACTTGGTGAGTTAGCTTATATTTTGAGAGTCTGTAATACACAGTCATATTATATATGTATGGCTTGTTTGGTAGTAACATTTTTACAAGTTTTAGTTGTTCCCTGTCATTTTATTCATTTACATGAATTCATACTATAAGTTAAATCTGGTCTTGATGATGTTATAGTGGTCTTGATGATGTTGTATTTTAATAGCTCAATTCTAATTAATAACTTATTAGGCTAGTTTTTATTCTTAAAAATTTGTTCTCAATCATATCATGTGATTGTTAATTTTTAGACCTTACGGCCAAACGTTCACCGAGTTTCATTAGATGTGCACTTTACAGATTTTAGGCATAACTTCATTTCCAGTTATGGGTTCAGCGCAAGCACAAACTCCGAATTCACAAGAACCAACTAACTAAATGTGTAAGTCTTACTTGAAGTTTAGGCTGTGTGGATTCTATTTTTGTTGGAGTATTCTACAATTCTAAGACATACTTTTTTTTCTGATCATAGTTTTACTACACCTTAAGACCCGATTAATCTCATTTAGTATGTGAGATTCACCATACTTAGCTACCTTGCACTAAGGTAGGGTTAGCTTCCTTTTATGGGTTGGTGATCGTGGTAGCCCTTGCTTACCTAGTAACTAGTCGACAATATTTAACACCTAGCCTTGTTGCTTGAAGTGGTTAGATGTATTGAGAATGTAGATACTTTGTTAAAATTTGTAACTATCACTTGCACACTTGGTTTAGTTTGTTGGTTTGATTTTTATGTAGGTGGTTCACTCCTTGACTAGGTAAGTTCAAAGGATGAACGGAAGAGGGTGACGATGGCAGACTCATTTTGTCAGAGGCCGGGAGCTACCTCACATATTTATATATATGAATAGTTTTTTAAAAAAAAAAAGTTTTTGAATGATCATGTATAAAGTCTGTTACAATGGTATATATTGATAATCTTATGAAAGTCAATTACTTGTAGTGAAGATCAATGTTTACTAGCTAATTAATGGATTATGTTTTGTGAATGGATCATGAATTGGTGAGTTTGTTACATTGGTGATCATGCTAAATGATTTCTAAAATTTTCAGGGTATAAAATTAATTTTTTTTATTTTTCAAAAAATGTATATTTTTATGACGGTTTTTGAAAAAACATCACAAACGGAACAACTTTCTTGATAGTTTTTACAGAAAATTATGACGCTTGGACCACAATTAATAACGGTTACCAATGTAACTGTTAAAAAAAATTCTCCTATTATGACGGCTTTAGCCCTATTTTTGACATATAATCATTGAGGCACATAATGGTTTTACCAAACCCGTCATAATTTTAATGATGGTTTTTGTAAACTTTTATGACAGGCTCTATAATGACGGTTGTTTTTTTAATGAAAAAATGTCATTAAATTTGTTTCATGACAGCTTTTAGCCGTCATTATAAGTCTTTTTTTAATAGTGCACCAAGTTACCTTCTCATGGACACATGGCTCCACTGTGACGACGTTGTTTCTCTATTACGATCGAACATCCTGATCAGATTCTGGTTATGCCTTATTTTAACCTGTTTAGCCTATTAGGGTCACCTATTGTTGTTTCAAATAAACTTTGGGGGCATCAGGGGTAGAATATACATAGTAGTTCATGTCATTATATGTTATATAACATTGAATGTTTTAAATGCATGCATAAACTAGAAGATCTGCAGAGCTCAGTAAGTAAATAGTATGCGAGCAATATAGCTCAATATTACATACCCATAGAAAAATTGTTTCAAAATAAATGTTTTCTAAATCATGAACTGAATAGCTAAGTCTTTACTTAGCCTGTTGAGTAGTGGTAGAATAGAATTTCATTTCAGCATCAGTACTTGCTACTGCACCAGCATCAAGAACTCCTGGACCACTCTCAGGAACTGACTCTGTAGTTGGACTGGCTGGGATGGTTGAAGGATGAACAGAACATTCACCTGAAACGGGCACAGGCAAAAAAGGAAGCTGAACGGGAGGCATGTCATCATTGGTGTCTTCTTCAGAAGATGAGGAGGCATCGGGCATAAGTTCATTCTGAATCACTGAGATACTCGTATTCAAGTCAGGAAATAAGATGAAAGGGTTGGTCACCCCCCGATTATTCACCTGAGAAACATACCCAGTAGCCTCAATTGCCTCCTCAAACTTAACTTGTCTAGCTGCATTGAAGGAGTCTTCAGAAACATCAAGTACTCTCAGAGCAAAATGAATAGCATTCTCAACTAACCTCTTCTTTACCTCCTACATCACCTTGGAATAGATTTCAGAGGTCTCCGCCAATAGATTTCAGAGGTCTCCGCCAATAGCCTGTTATGACTTCATTCATATGAGTAATGGCTTGGCCAAGGGTTTTCATCTTTGTATTCCTACGGTGAAGCTCCCCTTAGACCCGGTCATACTTCGCTTGCAAGGTGGTGAATTAGGAGCGCAGTTCCAAAAATTTCACTTTCCAAGAAGCAGCCTTGGTAGCTCCCTTTTGGGCCTTGTCTAGAGAGTTTCGGAGGTTGGCAACCGGCTCTCTCATATTCCTGAAACCATCATCTGACTTTTTCTCTGGCCAAAAGTGGGTCTACTTGGGCTTGCAGTTCCTCAGCCCTTTTCTCAATAACATCTCTTGCCTAGTTCAGATTGCTAGTGGCCATGTCATCGGCAGCTGTACTGACAGAGGTCACAAAGATTGATTCAATGAGAAAAATAGAATGTTGTATAGAGAAGGAAGTTTTACCTGGCAAGATAAATGGCAGATCTGTGAAATGACAGATCCAGACTACCAGCCATACTAGCTTCAACTCTATCAACAGGAAGTCGCACAGCTTCCAGAACTCCAAGCGTGATGTCAACATCATTAACGGAGTGCTTATTGGTAACAGGAAGCTCATTAGGTTGGCCCCAACGCCTCATCTCCACGATCATCTCCCTTTTAGGAGAGTCTGGGGATTCTGGCGAGAAGGGCATATCATCTACCCTCCTCCTCCTATCAGCTCGAGGAGGAAGGAGAGCAACAGTTGCGGTGGCCGTCTCAATGATGCCTTTCCCCTTTCGATCATCAGGGAGGAAAGGATTAACAGTCAACGGTACATGGTCACCACCCTGTTCAGAACCTAGGAGAGGGTCTGGAACTGGTAGTGGTGCAGTAACTTTTTCAGAAATCTTACTTGAAACATTCATAGGAGCCTTAAAAGATATCTCTTCATCCACAGATAGAAGTTAAAATTTGGTTATCTTACTTGAGGGTGCAGCACCAGGAGCAAGAGCACAATCAGTTCTCTTTAACTTTGAGCGGTTGGATGCGAGTACTTCCCTTTTAAAATTGCTAGCTGCCAGAAGTTCATGCAGTAGTTTAGGGCCCCTCCTACCAGTGATTATACAATCATCACTGACATCAGGCTCCTGAACTGAACCCGATGTCGCAGCATCACTGGAAGTTGCCACATAACTCTTCCCTTTGCGGCTTCCTCTTCTTTTAGTAATCAAAGTGGATTCATCCTGAGTTGGAGGAGGAAGAAGACCAACATCCTGATCCATAGGAGGAGGAAGTACTGTGCGCCCAGAATTCATAGTATTTATCCCAAAAGGGGAAAAGTCGGGGGCAAGTGCCAGCAGTTCTTTAACAAACATGTTGAAATATTCAAAGAAATGGGTAGGGTCAAGAACTATCACCCAAGGCATCCTTTGATCCTTGGGGATCTTATTGATGAAGTCCACCATAGCAGCATTAGCTGTAGTTAATTGGTTCTAGGGGAAAGAGTCATCTAAAGAATCATAGCAAAGGAACTCAGTCGAAAGACTTTTATGATGATTGTAAAATTCATGAGAAAATAGACTTACTGGTCGGAGCATGAGTGTGTTTTCTGGGAACAGGAATCCCCACTGGCTCACCATCAACATGCACCACCTAACACTCGAAGGTGGTGATCAGCCCAACCCTCGTCACTCTGCTTCCCCACAAAATAGACGATCAGAAAATTCTTGTCTCTAGTCATGAGGTAGTCGTAAGATTGGTTTCAAATACGGCAGACCTCATAAAAATACCCAAACACCCAACGATTCAGAACGAATCCATGTTTCTTTGCCAGTATGGCAGAGTACATGACAGTTCTGTAGAACAAGGGTGCTACTTGACCAAGAGCAAGATTGAAGTGGATCAGACATTCTCTTAACAGTGGGTGGAGGGGAAGGGTGAGTCCAGCCCTAAGTTGACCGATTGTGATGAGCGCTACTTCTTTCTAGGCTAACTCATCAGACAATCTCCCCCACTCAAGACCAATATCAGCAGGGATGTGAAATCTCTCTCAGATTAGTTCTAGGGAAGAAAGATCCCCAAAGTTTATAAGTGACCAATTCGGATTCATGATCATAAAAGAGAGAAAGCTTGGAGTTTTGGTTAAACCCTAACGGGAGATCAAGGGGTTCAGTATACAGGGAAAAAAATAGTGAAAGAGATAATGAGGGCTCTCTCACCTTATCCTTTATATACATATAAGATGACCGGTTATGATTAGCCCAAGCATTGTGTCTTTTCGGGATAGAACTACCATCATTACTGATAAAAGGGAAAACGATAGTTTTACCTACGAATAAGCGACGAGACTCAAACGCAAGTAAAACTAAAACTAAATTTTGCGAAGTGTTTATCAAAGTTATTCTACTCTCGAATGCTATCGCAATAGAGTTGGAGTAGAAGATTCGTTCCACTCCTAGTTCTTTAGTATTCAATGTTTTCTATTATTATCGGTCTATCCAAAGTTAATGAGAGTATGATGGGAATTATACTACGATACAAATTATGCTAACAAGATACGAATAACGAAATGATGGAAATACTAAGGTTTGAATCTAGATAAAGAATTAGGGGGGATTGATTCTACCCTGAATCCAACTTAATAAACTAGTATAGATGGTTGTAATCCAATTTTTACGTTCTTACGGTAAGAATTGGTCGTTCTAATCCCTAATCATTCATGGCAATCTCTACCAACTAATGACTAGCATGTGAGGAAGTCTAACCCATTCTCATGGTGAATCAACTACCTTTTAGAGTGGAATAGACTCTTACAACTAGTTCTACACTACACAATCAAGTTTTCATCAAACCCCTCTAATGGAGGTTTAGCATTGATTCATCAAACTATCCTTTCCATTTGAATTTGAACAAGACATCATATAAAGATTATAACTTTACTAATATTAGTTTCTAATCAATAATTCAAAACTAAACTAATAACTATAAAATGAATTTAATAATACTAAAACTAAATAAGAATTTAATCACTAAACTAAGTTGGAATTAAAACTAATACTTTATTATAAAACTAAATATGATTCTCAAATAATAATATACTTATTATAACTAATCTATTGCAAAGTAAAAACTAGATCTAAAAACAATAATTCAAAATTAATTTATGGAATGTAAAAACTAGATCTAGAATTCTATGCTAATGGCTACCTAATTTTTTACGTACTTAAGAGTTAAGTCTTGTGTGTTTAAATGGAGGAGACAAGATCCACGTTTTCGTGCATGGGTTAAGGAGCCATGTTTTGGGCCGGAAAATCGAGCCCAAAACCCAATTTCTTTAGTCCATAGAGGCCTTTTCAACTTGGATTTTTCTTCAATAGACTTTTCGTCTACTTTTGCTCCTCTGATTGGGTCAAGGTTTAGATCATTGGAAAGCACTTTCCGAGCCAGTCGTTTTAACATAAGATAGGCCCAATTCCGAGGTCTGAGTCCAAACATACGGCCTTCGGAAGTTTTGTTGACTTTTGTGCGCAATTTCTGCCGGCGTTGACTTTGACTTTTCAGCTTTGACCGGGCTTTAAAAATACTTTTTCTCCTTGAATCTTGAGCTTTAATCACAGAACTTCTTAACAACCATTGCTCCTTTATCTCGTTAAAGTGACACATTTCTGCACATAATTAATTCCAATGCCTGAAATACATAAAAGCACGTAATCAGCATTAACTCTTATTTATTACTCGTATAATTGGTCTAAAAGTATTATTGTTAGGGGGTTTAAACTACAGTTTTGGGCTCTTATCAAACCACCCCCAAACAACATTTTGCTTGTCCTCAAGCAAATATGAGAAATTAGAATAAGTGACCAAAAATGGAGTTCTAACTACTCGTTTATTTAGTCGCGATTGTATTGACCATATGCAACAAGGCCTTAAACCACTAGGAATTCCCTAGTGGACGAGTTATAGCCTCGTGAGAGTTTTCCAGTGAAAGTACTCACAAACTTAATCTATACTACAATGACTAAGAAATAAAACTATTGTTTCCTTCTTTATGTCTCAACTATCTATACATCTCACTTAGCAATGAATACAGAATAATCAAGTCGAAACCTAAACTAATATATGCATAATAATCAATCATCTACGAATAAACATATATACAATGAGTACTACTATGAAATGTATTAGCAGGTCCATTTCTGAAAACTCAGAATAACGTCCTTAAGTAGGTCCTCACATAAATGTCAAGACAAAAATACTCTGATTTTTTCGCTCAAGTTTTTTTTCTTCTGCTACTCCAGTGTGCAGTGGGCACACTTTACCTTACAATCTTAATGACACACAAGGAAGCCAGAGTCGATCAAACACATCTGCCACTTACTATCACACTAACCTATTCCTAATTGAGCTAGAGGTCTTTATTAGGTGTTGATAAGAGCCCAAAACTGTAGTTTTAACCCCTTAGCAGTCATACTTTTAGACCAATTATGTGAGTAATAAGTAAGAGTTAATACTGATTACGTGTTTTTATGTATTTCAGGCTTCAAAGTCAATTATGTGCAGGAATGTGCCACTTTGATGAGATAAAGGAGCAATGGTTGGTTACTAAGGAGTTCGGTGATTGAAGGCCAAGATTCAAGAAGACAAAGCCTTTGTAAAGCCTGGTCAAAAGATGAAAAGTCAAAGTCCACGCAGGCAGAAACAGTGCACAAAGTCAACAGAACTTCCGAAGACCATATCTTTAGACTCAAACCTCGGAATTGGGACTACCTTATGTCAAAACGACCGGCTCGGAAAGAGCTTTCCAATGGTCCAAGCCTTGACCCAATTAGAGGAGCAGAAGTGGACGAAAAGTCTATTGAAGCGAACTGCAGCTGAAGAGGCCTTGTTGGACTGAAAGAATTGGGTTTTGGGCCTGATTCTCTGGCCCAAAACATGGCTCCAAGCCCATGCACGATTTTTGGATCTGGATGTATAAAAACAAAAGCTTAACTCTTTGTTAATGGTAGCTAGTTAGACCAAAATTAATATATAGAATTCTAGATCTAGTTTTATTAATTAATTAAGTGTTAGTTCTATTTCAATTCCTGTTTTAGATTAAATTCTTGAATCATTGTTCTTGATTGATTAGATAAATAAAATAGTTAGTTTGTCAATTTCGAATTTGGTTATTTCCATTCTAGATCTAATTTCAATTCTTGTTCTTATTTCATTCCAGCCATTAAATTAGATTCATTATTGTTAGATTAAGTAAATTTCGAATCTTGATATTATGTTTAGTTATAATAATATGGGAAATGATGTTTTGATGACTCAAGGTTAAAACCTCCATTAGAGGGGTTGATGAAGCCTTGATGAAAACTTAGTGGTTAGTATAGAATTGGTTGTAGAATCTATTCCACTCTAGAAGGTCGTGTTTCGCCATGAGAATGGGTGGACGACCTCACATGCTAGTTAGTATCCGGTAGGAATGCCATGAACACTAGGGATTAGAACTCGAAATTCCCGCCGTAAGAACATGAGAATTGAGATACAACATTCTACGCTAGGTCGTTAAGTTTGATTCGAGGTGGATTCAATTCCCCTCTAATTTATTTATCTAGATTCAAACAATCGTATTTCCGTAGCTTTCGTAGATTAACTTTAGTTTATATTTTATCTTGTTATTTATTATATCTCGTTATTTAAATTAACGCGTCTTGTTAGCATAACATTTCGTAAAGCTCTTATTAGACTTAAGACTGATTTCTTAGACTTAGAAAACAATCCATGCTAGGGAACTAGGAGTGTAACGAACTTCCTACTCCACTTAGTGCAATTCGCATCGAGAGTAGAAGCTTTGATAAACATAAGGTTCAAAAGTTCAGTTTTAGTTTACTTACGTTTTGAATTCATCGTTCATTTCGTAGGTAAACTATTCATTTTACATTTATCAAATGGCGCCGCTGCCGGGGAGAGTTGCACTTTAGCATTGTTTTCCTTGTAGAAGTAGTCATTTTTAAGTCCCATTAAACCCACCCACCCTTGTTTGTTTCATCTACCGTGGTTTGCCCATTTCAGCGTTGACAAATTCGAGAAAATACGCGGCCAGCGAAGCGACCAGCTAAGTTCTTGGAATTTAAATTTACCAGCGAAAGCGGCCATACCATACCAAGCGACCAGCTCAAACACTGTAATTGAATTTACACCGAGCGACCAGCCCCATGTGGGCGACCAGCGCTAAAAAACACGTAATTTTGACAATTACTTTCGGGCGTGGCCGGCGCCCTATCTTGGCCTTGGCTGAAATGTTAAATTTTTTCGATTTCGGCGGTTTGATTCAAACTTTGATCTATCATATTTTTCAGTGTTCTAACTCGCTTATATACGAACAAGCGTAAACAAGGCGCTATTCATAAAAGCGGGCAAGGGCCTTGTCGGGTATTCCTTTCTTCCACACCTCGCGTCTCTGTTAGAGGTTTATACTAGTATATCGAAATTGTTTGGAGTGTTGCATGTTTAGTTAAGCTCGACTTAGTCTTGCATGAGATTAAGGTCAGGTCGAACAAAACACCTAACGTAAATACAACAACAACAACAAACAAGTCTATCTAGTATACCACACACTACACCTCTAGCTACTCTTTCACACACACCACCGACATAATGGGGAAGAAAGAGAGACTCCTCTCTCGACTTTTACAAAGCCTTGAAGCGATAGCCCTAAATCGTGCATCGTTCTAGCGGACCCGATGGGGATTTTGAATCCCCAAACATATTTAATTTGTTACCCGTTTTTCATGGGTTAGACCATGAAAAACCTTATCGGCTATCGTAGGATTGAACAAGTCCTTACAACATTCCATCATCCTACGGTAGGTGCGGAACAAATTAAACCGAGGGTATTCCCTTTCACATTAGCCGATAAAGGCGTCTTGATTAAGCGCCCAAAGCCTTAATTACGTGGACTTCGTGGGCTAAACTTGTTCAGCGTTTATGGAACATTTTTACCCACCCCTAAAGACGGATGAGATGCTTTCCAAGATTCATTTTTTCCGGCAGAATCCTCATGAATCATTTTCTGAGGCATGGAATCGTTTCACCGATCTCCTTATAGAGTGTCCACATCATAACTTAGCGAAAGACATGTTAGTTAAATTGCCTTTTTCAAAGGTCTTCTACACCACCATAAAGAAGTCCTTGACATAATGAATGGGGGTAGTTTCCTAAGTAAAGGAGCCTCGGAGGCTTACAAATTTTTAGAAGACCAAACTAAACGGAATAATAATTGGGGGGGTAGTGATGATATCCCCCGCTCAGCTAGTTCTTCTTCAACAAATAAGGCGCGGTATGTTTGAGAAGAAAACCGATCGAACTTAAAAATTTAATCGAATCTCTAACTAAAAAGTAGAGGCTATTTACGCTCAACAAAAGCCTATCCCGTCATGAATGTAAACTCCAACCCATGTAATTTCTATTTGAGTCCGAGGCACCACGGCGATTATTGTCCTCTAGCTTATGAACAACAACCACGAGAACAAGATAATGTTTACTCTATTAATAACTATCCTATTCCTAACCCCCTTGGAGACAACATCCCAACTTGGTTGGAGAAATAATCAACAAGTAACACCTCCGAGTCTGATAATCAAAATGTTAGGCAAGCAAACAATTATAACCAAGCTCCACCTAGGCAAGGACAAGGACAAGGACAAGGTTAAAGGAATTATAATAATTATAACAACCAAAGCTTGACCACGACAAGGTCAAGCACAAGGTCGAATAATTATAATAATTATAATACCAATAAAGGTATCGTTAGGTTAATAATAATAACTATCACAACCCACCCATAAATAATCAATGAGAGATAGTTCGATCGCACCACCGTGACTACTATACCTACACAACCGATCGTTATCGGCCTTTATACAAGTTACCCAACAACTTTTCGGACAATGACTCAATCAAACCAACAGATTTTACAATCCATAAATCGGGGCATACAACGGTTAGCCCAAGCGAAAAGCCCAACCAAAAGGCGTGTTTCGGACAAAGCGATACCAAACCTTAAAACGAAGAACCACGACCTTTGAGGTAAACGGTAATTCTAGTCACGGAAACTACAATCGTAGGTGACCTAAATGCCATCACCACTCTCCGTTACGGAAGAGTGGTTGATAACAAAGTAACTAAACATAGTTACCCCATCGATTACTCCTACACGGATATCGAACTAGATACCGCAATAGAAACCGAGGAGCCTACCACGGTAGAGGTACCGGTTAAATCACAACCAAAGAAACCGAAAGCCAAGGTTACCGCGACAAAGTAGAGCCATATCACGAAATATAGAGCAAAACCACCGTTCCCTCAAAAATTAGCCATGCTAACCGGGGATACAAACTTTGAGGAAATTAGGAACGTTTTCAAGAATCTAACGATAAACCTTCCTTTTCGAAGCTATTAAAAGCTACCTAACCACGCTAAGTTTCTTAAAGAGTTGTGCACTACTAGGCGTAAGACAAACATACCTAAAGGCGCTTTTTACCTGAGCGGTTCCCAACTTTATCCGAAAATAATGGAATTGTTAAGTACAAGGACCACAATTAGATCCTCTTGTAAAATGCACCTTAGGAGATTCCCACCACGACGACCGCCTTTATTAGACACGGGGGCGAGTGTTAACTTACTCCCGTGATTACTTGTATAAACAAATAGGTCTACGTGGAAATGCAACCTACAAAAATAACGTTGCAATTAGCGAACGGGTCAATTAAGTATCCTAAAGGTGTAGTGGAAAACGTGCTTGTTAAGGTTCGAGGATTTCTACTATCCTGCTGATTTTGTTATCCTCGATACGAAAGTCGCTAATGTCTCTATACCGATCATCTTAGGGCGCCCTTCTTGGCAACCGCCAATGCGCTTATAAATTGTCGCGATGGAAAGATGTCCTTATCTTTTGGCCATCTTTTCCGTCGAGGTAAATGTTTTAAAATGATGAAACAGTTACCGGATTCGATGCGTAGATGGGGAGGTTAGCATGATCGAGAGTTTAGCTCAAAGATTATTTTAACAACACGTTTCCACGAAAACAATATGTACAAATTCCTTTCTTTTGGAACTTCAGATTTTGTAAATGACTCCTACTTAGAGGAAGTCAACACCATCCCGAGTCCACACCAATTGTAGACCCGTCGGTTGCTCCATATCGATTCACGAAGACTTGCTACCTAAGCAAGTCTTCATTACGCAAGATAAGGACACTTATGAAACATCAACGGACGATCCGTCCACACGGTCTTAAACCTCTTCCCCGGAGTTAAAATATATTCAACTTGATCCGGATGGTAGTCACCCGATAATTATATCTTCTCTGTTAACTAAGGATGAAGAGACATGTTTAATAAGGGTGATTAGGGAACATCGGTCTGCGATTGGTTGGTCCCCCAAATCCGACATTAAGGAATTGACCATAATGTTTGCACTCATCGTATCCATTTGGGATAATAGCGAAGACTTCTCGCGAACCTCGGCGTCATTTGAACCCCGCCATGAAAGAGGTGGTTAGGGAAGAAGTCTTGCGATTACTTTCGATCGCGGGTATTATATACCCAATCTCCGATAGCGAATGGGTAAGTCCCATTCATGTAGTTCCTAAGAAATCGGGGAGTTACCATGGTATGCGTAACGGGAAGGGTGACTATGTTGTCACTCAAGGTCCTATGAAATGGAGAATCAGTATTGATTCTGAGGCGTTTAAATGCTTTGACATGAAAGGATCACTTTCCCTTACCATTTATAGATCGGATGCTAGAACGTCTAGCTCATGCATTTTATTGTTTTCCGGATGGCTACTCTCGGCTATTTTCAGATTATTATTGATATTGATGACCAAGAAAAGACAACCTTCACATGTCCCTTCGAACATATGCCTATAATCGAATGCCTTTTGGCCTTTGTAATGCCCCGTACCTTCCAAATGTATGCTTCATATATTTAGTGACATGGTAGAGCAATTTATGGAAGTGTTCATGGATGATTTTTCTATCTATGGAGACTCCTTTACGAGAATGCTTGTCTAACCCGTCTAAGGTCTTGACACGTGTGAAGAAAAAGAGCCTCGCTTTAAATTGGGAAAAGTGTCATTTCATGGTCAAAAGGGCATAGTACTAGGGCATATTGTATCTAGTGATAGCATCGAAGTAGATAAAGCCAAACTAGATAAGATAACGACCACTTACCTAAACCACGGATTGTCCGGTGAGATTAGAGCCTTTCTAGGCCATCGCGGGGGTTTTATAGGCGTTTCATTAAAGATTTTTCGAAAATAGCTAGGCCTTTAACTAACCTTTGCTTTTGAAGGATGCAATCTTTGATTTTAATTTTAACTGTAAACAGGCTTTTGAAACCTTAAAAGCATACTAACCATGCACCTATTATACAGCCTCCTCGATTGGTCTAAACCTTTCGAACTCATGTGTGATGCTAGTGACTATGCGGTTGGTGCCGTCTTGGGACGAAAACTAGATAATAAGTCCACTGTTATTTATTATGCTAGTAAAACATTAAACGACGCTCAACGGAATTAATTATACAACTACTGAAAAGAATTCTTAGCTGTCATTTATGCTTTAGATAAGTTTAGTCCTTATTTGGTTGGTTCTAAAACTTTAGTTTACACGACCATGCAGCCACTTAGGTACCTTCTTGCAAAGAAGGATGCTAAGCGAGATTAATCCGATGGATTCTTCTCCTCAAGAAGAGTTCACATTAGGAATAAAGGACAAAAAGAGGGTCAAAACGTAGTTGCCGACCACTTATCTAGACTTACAAATGACGATAGTAGTGATTACGAATCCATACCGGACTCTTTTCCCCGATGAGCATCCGTATGCTATTTTTCATCACCATGGTATCGCGGACATCGTAAATTATTTAGCGGCTGATGTTATGCCTTATAATTGGTCAAGAAATGAACGTAAAGAAGTTCTTGGCCGAGTCAAGTTATACTCTTGGGATGAGCCCTACCTTTTAAGTATTGTGCGGATCAGATTATTCGTCGTTGCATTCCCGGTGGGAATATAATGAAGTTCTATCGTTCTGCCATGACAAAGAGTGTGGTGGCCACTTTAGTGGAATGAAAACAGCCGCTAAAGTTCTTCAATGTGGATTTTATTGGCCTACCCTTTTAAGGATGCCCAAGTGCATTGCAAGGCGTGTATTAGATTGCCAACAACTTGGGCTTAATCAATCCTGCGTAATATGATGCCATTAAATCCAATCTTGATAGTAGAAATTTTGATGTTTGGGGTATTGATTTCATGGGCCCTTTCCCTGTTTCCCACGGTTATATTTATATTCTAGTTGCCGTGGACTACGGTCTAAATGGATAGAGGCCCTAGCTTGCGTAGCAATGACCATAAGACCGTTGTATTTTTATTAAAGAATATATTTTCTGTCGGTTTGGCATTCCTAAAGCCATCATTAGTGATGGTGGAACACATTTTGCAACAGAGTTGTTGCATCCCTAGTGAAAAAGTATGGAGTTACACACAAAGTAGCAACTCCTTATCATCCACAAACTAGCGGACAAGTAGAAGTTTCTAATAGGAAATCAAAAAGATTTTAGAAACAACAATAAACCCCGATAGGAAAGATCGGGTCGGCGTCTATCGGATGCCTTATGAGCATATAGAACTGCTTTCAAAACTCCTATAGGTATGTCTCCTTTAGACTTGTATTTGGGAAACCATGTCATTTGCCCGTTGAATTAGAGCACCGTGCTCGTGGGCTATAAAAAGCCTTAACTACAATATTGATGAGGCGGTGTCAAACGCAGTTACAATTAAATGAGCTTGAAGAAATCCGTGGCGATTCTTACGATCTCGCTGAAGGATTATAAAGCTAACATGAAACGTATTCATGATAAGCATATCTTTAGCGCCGAGTTTGTGGTCGGACAAAAGGTTTTGCTTTACAACTCCCGCCTACATATTTTCCTGTGGAAACTAAAACCCGTTGGTCCGGTCCTTTTCTCGTTATCAAGTCACCCCCCGGGGCAATTACCTTGGTAAATCCCAAGGACAACAACACCTTTCAAGTTAACGGTCAACGATTAAAACATTTTCACGAAACTTCGTCACGATATAGAGGAAGTCCTTTTACAGGACCTATATATGAGGAATGACCCTTGTCATTGGTGTACTTCCTTTCACTTCCATTTAATGGTAAGTGCACCATTAAGGTAACCGGCCCTCCCTATGGAGTGTGTGGCTGTAAAATACCGGATCCTAAGTCCACGGTTCACATAGTTCACGTTTTCCACTCTTGCATGTTGTCTCCAGGATTTTTGAGTCATGTTTCTCTATGGTGTGAATTATGTCTTTATTTGCTTATTGTTTTTCAAAAAAAAAAAAAAAAAAAAAATAATAATTTTTTTTCATTTTTAGGTATAGATATATATCTAAACCCAGAAAACTAGCAATCCAACAAGTCTTGGGAATCTGACTTTAAATGACCCATGTTAAAACAAATTTTGTGTTTAAAAATTTGTTTGGGGGTGGGAAATCAGTCTTTCCATCCGGATTGCTCGAACTTTCTATTTGTGTTGCTTAGGTCCATTAGTATAGTTCATTGGGGTTGACGTCATCTAATTTAGTGTTCATTCGTTCGCATAACTTACGTCATGCACGCACTTCGAGGTGTTTTCCACTATCTTATATGTCACCCACGGTCGGAATAGAGTAGTTTATGGATCATTGGATTGGAAATTCTCTCCTGATCATTTCCATATCTCATTCGCCAAAATCGGACCGATAACGGCGGAAATTTAGTTTGAAGTTCTTAAAAATCGTGAAAAGTCGAAAAATCGAATTGGGCTTTGGGCCAACTCAGCCAAGACCCCATATGGCGCCAGCATCCATCCTCCAAAACAGAATCGCGACTTCATCTTCTCAAACCGCCTTCCACTAATTCAAATTAAACCCTAGCAACCAAAAATAAAAAAATAAATAAAGAAATAAAAATAAAAATAGAATACATCAAAATAGAAAGACCACCCACTTTTGAAACACCAACACAATCTCCAACCGTTTCCACCAAGAAAACACCCACCAATTCAAGTCTTCAAACCTGCCACCATACCTACCATAACCACCACCGTCGTTTTAGTTGGTTTTCATCAAACTTGCATCCACCACCATCTACAAACCCCAAATCGGTTCAAACTTCAATGGCGCTTACGGACGAAAGAATGTTGCCGAGCACGCAGCGTTTGAGGCCGACCATTTCGCACCATTTTACGGCCAATATGATTAAGAGGGATTGGAACAGACCGTGGTATTCGACAGAGGAGTTCTATCACTATGATTTGGTAGAACAGTTTTATAAGAAACGAGAATTGGAGGAAATAGGATTTTCATTAGGATAGCGAGGAACGAGGAGGAAGTAACGAGGCGGTTGTTGGGTCGAGCTATTAGGAATCACGCCAGAACCAACCTAGATCGACCATTCAGGAATCCCATTATCTTGGAGTTCCCGCTTTGATGAAAGATACGGTCATAGAGGGTGAATACAATACGATATCTCATTCGTTAAGCGGGGCGACCACGAGAACCAATCAACCGGCCGTAGCTCGGTGGATTGGTAGGAACGCCCTCGGGAAAGACAAAGTCGGCGACATCGGACTTCATTAATGCGCACATTCTGGATTTTGCAAACGAATGAGTGTAATTTCTGCATCCTCGATTTAATTTTGAATGTGATTAGAGGAGTGGGAAAGAGCATGGTGCCTCTTCCGTATTGATCACTAAGATTATGCTCTCATTTAGAGCTGCCGCTAAATCTACTCCTATTAAGATCAAATTGCATTCTAATGCAAGTATTTATAAGGAATGCATCCAAGAGACTTGGCGTTGTCCGCAGAGAATGAAGTTGAGTCGCATAATGAAGGGAAGATATGACATGGTTGGTTGAGGATAATTTCGATAGTCATACTTCTAATTTAGAACGAATGATAATGCCGCAAAACTGGTTTGCGATCGCGGTTATCGTATCTGTGAAGATATCCGACATAGACAAATTGTACTTGAAATAAGCAAAACGAACTTTCGGGCGAGAGTTGAAATGCTCGAAAAGGGTCGAAAGATATCTTGTTTAACTTGGAGATTATCCACCGAATCACCAAGCCCGATCGCGATACTCAAGGCGAGATGGAAGCACGGCTTTGTTCAGGGATAGAGATGCTACGACGCATGCCACTCGTGGATGAGTCCGTCTCTCACCGAGTCCGAGGCATGAGCGTCGTCGCTGCAGGCCAGATGGCTCAAGCCATTCTTCACCACAATACCAGTCTCCATCCCAGGGACCATCTTCTTCACACGCCTAGGTGTTCACCATCAGTTGTGTCCTGTTATTTCAATTTTTTTTTATTGTTTTGTTAGTGGAATTTTATTTCAGTAGTTAGATTTGAATATTAAGTTGTTTGTTTTCGATTGCTTGGATTTCATATTATTTTAATATAATTTATTTTGATCATCTTTCGTAAGGTTGTCTTGGAGTCAAAGTTGAAAATTAGGCCAATATCGGCATATCTATGATTTTTTTTGTAGTGGTAGCATGATATGTAGTAGAGTTTAGAAGTTACTATTATAAACCAAGTTTAAAAGATACCAGGGTTGTTAGGAAATCAAAACTATGGTTAGTTTCCGCTTGGGTTTGGCGGTTTTCTATTTCCTGAAATTGCCTTAAAACAATTTGGCAACTTGCCGATTCGTTTTGGAAACCCAGAACCTATTTAAACTTCCATCAATCTACACTCACAACCCATACTACACCCCACAATCATCTCTCACATTTCACTCCAAGTTTTTTCTGCTTGTTTTTCTTGTAAACACTGTTTTTTTACGAAGGCCACGCTTCATCGGTAAAGCGCGCTGCGCCCACACACGCCATAAATTTTTTTCGAGCCAAAGCAGAAGCAGCGACTTCGCCCTACAACAGTGTAAATCGAAAAACCTACGAGTGCGACTTTCGCGCTAATCAGAGCGAGCGACCAGCAGCAAAAACACTTGTAATTCCAAAACCTACGAGCGCGACTTCGCCCTATCTGGCCAGCGCCCGCCTCCTCCTCCGTAAGCCGCAGGAAATTCCGATTTTCTGAGGTTTTCTTCCAGGTTATCGCAGCTGTTCTACAGAGTAGTTTTGAGATGACACCTCCTATAGTGATTCCTGAACAGTCATTTGAAGACTTGATGGGAACCGATACCTATGGAGCATCGTTCCGCGAGCGGATCGTGCAGTTAGGATGGCGGCATCTTTTGGTGAGTGATGACGATTCTTTTTCACCTAAGCTAACTGAATTCTTCTATAATAATATTACTTTTTTTTGTACCAAAGAAGGAGAACAAAAATTTTCCCTTGCTATTGATGGCACGACTATGGAATTCAGTAAGCAATTGATAGCTTTGGTTTCGGGGTTGTCATTACCTGACCCTATGCACACGTGGGGATATATGACAGATAACTCATACCTATATGAATATGCCTATTTCCATGAGTATTATGGGGGAGGGGTGTTTCGTATCATGGACCAAGACCAATATAACATCGCCCTAAGTAGCCTATCGCTGAATGTAGGCACAACCATGTTGTTCATCATGATGAACATTCTAGGGGAACGGCAGGTTTACTACGCCCAATAATAATACCGCGGGTGACGTTTTCCTTGCTTTAGGCGAGGGGACGTCGTCGGTATGACATTCCCCGAAGTTTTAGTTGCTACTATGAAGCGAGGCCATACCTTGAGGCATAAGTACCTTCTTATGCCCGTCTTGGTTTACGCATTATGCGCTTGCCTACCCTACCCATATTCTCGTACCGCGATTACCGAGATTGGGAAAGGGTCGAAATCATGAGACCCACCAATCGCGTAATGGTAAGATCATTCCGAGCCATGACTTGGCGGGATGGCAGTCTGCAACCACATTTGGTTGCCCCTTACACCCCATCGGACCAAGTAACACTAGAGAGGTTAGCACTAGTTGATACACGCGGCGGAAGCGTGGCAAGTTGTTATGGCATGGCGGGGATGCGAAAAGAACCTCATATAGAAGAGGAGGATTACGAGTAAATCTTTGGGGTGCAGGTAAGTTTTAGTTAAGTTAGTGTCTGCTTATGTCCCAAGCAATTTCATTCTGTTAACCCCATAATGGGTGGAACTCTTATAGAGTTGCGTCAGTTTTTATATATATTACTATATTTGTATGTTTTAACCTTGTTTTGCAGATGTTCCTCAATTTCACGCGCTTCAATGGTATTTTTCCTACCCTCTTTATTTAAATGCTTTGAGGACAAAGCATGCTTCTTGTTTGGGGGGGGCATAGAAACACGTGTAATTAAGACATCTGTTAGGATATAGATATGTATAATATGCACTTGTTTTCTAGTTAAAATTTCAAAAATTCAAAAAAAAATATATATATAAATAAAAAAAAGTATGCTATACACTTAGGAATATTGGTATTGTTTTCTTTCTCTATGCTCTTAACAATTTAGAAGTCTCACTTAGTTTTTGCATCAGAATAATTGTTAGAAACTTAGGTTAATATGTAGGTAATAATCTTTGCATCTATCTATAAATATATTACATGAGTATCTATGATTGTTAGTAGTAAGTTTCTGAAATCTAGGCTAGAGTACTTATTCTACAAATCCTGTGAGAATATAGCCTAAAGCCGTATATGAGCGAAACATTTGAGAAATGACACAAGGGAGAAGTAAAATCCGGATAGAGAAATCACACGTCCACTTGCTTGATCACTAAACCATATCCTAAGCGAGAATTTAGGCCCTCTTTGGATCGATATAGCCAGAAATTCAAACCTATGAATTAGTTTCCGCTAGTCGCCCCTCTGAGCTTTTCCTTAGCCTTTCATAAACCACAATTCCTTTACCCTGTTACAAAAACAAAACAAAATAAAAATATAAATCAACCTACCCAATTTAGAATAAGTCTGAGAATAGAATGAGGAAGAAAGAAAAAGAGAAAAACCTGTGTAAACAAAATTAGTAGTTGCTTTAGAAAAAGAAAAGAAGTTTCCATCCAAGAAAGAAAAAAAAAATAGAAATAAATAAAAACTCCAAAAATAGAATAAAAGGGAGTCAAAAGCCAAGGAAAAGAAAAAGAAAAATATGGCTTAGGATGAAAACAAAGTATAGAAGCAAAAGAAAATAACAATGTTTTCTCTAAGTTACATAATATGAAGACTCTATTATCTCAGACTTGTCCTTTTGAATATCCATTTCCTTCCTTCTTAAACCATCTCCTAATCCCCGCAACACCTAATAAAGACCTCTAGCTCAATTAGGAATAGGTTAGTGTGATAGTAAGTGGCGGATGTGTTTTGATCGACTCCGGCTTCCTTGTTGTCATTGAGATTGTAAGGTAAAGTGTGCCCATGCTTGGAGCAAAGAAAACTTGAGTGGAAAAATCGAGTGGTTTTGTCTTGACATTTATGTGAGGACCTACTTAAGGGGCGCTTATTCGAAGTTTTCAAAACGGACCTGCTATTACATTTCATAGTATTACTCATTGTTATATGTTTATTTAGATGATTGATTATTATGTATATATTAGCTTAGGGTTACTTTGGGTTATTCTTATGTATTTGCTAGTGAGATGTATAGATAGTTGAGACATGAATGAGAAAACAATAGTTTTATTTCTTAGTCGTTGTAGTATAGATGAAGTTTGTGAGTACCTTCATCGGAAAACTCTCACGAGGCTATAACTTCGTCCACTAGGGAATTCCTAGTGGTTTAAAGGCCTTGTTGCATATGGTCAATGCAATCGCGACTCTCAGTGAGACGCAGAGTAGATAGAACTCCATTTTTGGTCACTTATGCTAATTTCTCATATTTGCTTGAGGACAAGCAAAATGGTGTTTGGGGGTGGTTGATAAGAGCCCAAAACTGTAGTTTTAACCCCTTAGCAGTCATACTTTTAGACCAATTATGTGAGTAATAAGTAAGAGTTAATACTGATTACGTGTTTTTATGTATTTCAAGCTTCAAAGTCAATTATGTGCAGGAATGTGCCACTTTGATGAGATAAAGGAGCAATGGTTGGTTACTAAGGAGTTCGGTGATTGAAGGCCAAGATTCAGGAAGACAAAGCCTTTGTAAAGCCTGGTCAAAAGATGAAAAGTCAAAGTCCACGCAGGCAGAAACAGTGCACAAAGTCAACAGAACTTCCGAAGACCATATCTTTAGACTCGGACCTCGGAATTGGGCCTACCTTATGTCAAAACGACCGGCTCGGAAAGAGCTTTCCAATGGTCTAAGCCTTGACCCAATCAGAGGAGTAGAAGTGGACGAAAAGTCTGTTGAAGCGAACTGCAGTTGAAGAGGCCTTGTTGGACTGAAAGAATTGGGTTTTGGGCCTGATTCTCTGGCCCAAAACATGGCTCCAAGCCCATGCACGATTTTTGGATCTGGATGTATAAAAACAAAAGCTTAACTCTTTGTTAATGGTAGCTAGTTAGACCAAAATTAATATATAGAATTCTAGATCTAGTTTTATTAATTAATTAAGTGTTAGTTCCATTTCAATTCCTGTTTTAGATTAAATTCTTGAATCATTGTTCTTGATTGATTAGATAAATAAAATAGTTAGTTTGTCAATTTCGAATTTGGTTATTTCCATTCTAGATCTAATTTCAATTCTTGTTCTTATTTCATTCCAGCCATTAAATTAGATTCATTATTGTTAGATTAAGTAAATTTTGAATCTTGATATTATGTTTAGTTATAATAATATGGGAAATGATGTTTTGATGACTCAAGGCTAAAACCTCCATTAGAGGGGTTGATGAAGCCTTGATGAAAACTTAGTGGTTAGTATAGAATTGGTTGTAGAATCTATTCCACTCTAGAAGGTCGTGTTTCGCCATGAGAATGGGTGGACGACCTCACATGCTAGTTAGTATCCGGTAGGAATGCCATGAACACTAGGGATTAGAACTCGAAATTCCCGCCGTAAGAACGTGAGAATTGGGATACAACATTCTACGCTAGGTCGTTAAGTTGGATTTGAGGTGGATTCAATTCCCCTCTAATTTATTTATCTAGATTCAAACAATCGTATTTCCGTAGCTTTCGTAGATTAACTTTAGTTTATATTTTATCTTGTTATTTATTATATCTCGTTATTTAAATTAACGCGTCTTGTTAGCATAACATTTCGTAAAGCTCTCATTAGACTTAAGACTGATTTCTTAGACTTATAAAACAATCCATGCTAGGGAACTAGGAGTGGAACGAACTTCCTACTCCACTTAGTGCAATTCATCGATCGAGTAGAAGCTTTGATAAACATAAGGTTCAAAAGTTCAGTTTTAGTTTACTTACGTTTTGAATTCATCGTTCATTTCGTAGGTAAACTATTCATTTTACATTTATCAGGTGTTACGGGGATTAGGAGATGGTTTAAGAATGAAGAAAATAGATATTCAAAAAGAACAAGTCTGAGATAATAGGGTCTTCATATTACGTAACTAGAGAAACCTTTGTTATTTTGCTTCTACACTTTGTTTCCATCCTTAGCCATATTTTCTTTTTCTTTTTCTTTGGCTTTTGACTCATTTGATTCTATTTTTTGGAGTTCTAACTCTTTATTTTCTTTTATTTATTTTTTTTTTTTTTATTTGTATGGAAATTTTCTTTTCTTATCTGAAGCGACTAACAAATTCTTGATTTCAAAGGTCTTTCTCTTTTCTATTCTTCATCTCTATTCTCAGACTCATTCAAAGAATGGGTAGGCTGATTTTTATTTTTATTTTGTTTTATAAAAGGTTAAAGAATTTGTGGTTTATGAAAGGCTAAAGAAAGGCTCAGAGGGGCGACTAGCGGAAAATAATTCATAGGTTTGAATTTCTGGCTATATCGATCCAAAGAGGGCCTAAATTCTTGCTTAGGATATGGTATAGTGATCAAGCAAGTGTACGTGTGATTTTTCTATCCGGATTTTACTTCTCCCTTGTGTCATTTCTCAAACGTTTCACTCATATAAGGCTTTAGGCTATATTCTCACAGGATTTGTAGAATAAGTACTCTAGCCTAGATTTCATAAACTTACTGCCAAACAATCATAGATACTCATGTAATATATTTATAGATAGATGCAAATATTATTACCTACATATTAACCTAAGTTTCTAAAAATTATTCTAGTGCAAAAGCTACGTGAGACTTCTAGATTATTTAGAGCATAGAGAAAGAAAATAATACCAATATTTCTCAGTGTATATCATAACTTTTTATTTATATTTTTGAATTTTTTGAATTTTTACTAGAAAACAAGTGCATATTGTACATATCTATATCCTAACAGATGCCTTAATTATAGGTGTTTCTATGCCCCCAAACAAGAAGCATGCTTTGTCCTCAAAGTATTTAAATAAAAAGGGTAGAAAAATACCATGGAAACGCGTGAAATTTTGGAACATCTGCAAAACAAGGTTAAAACATACTAATATAGAAAATAAAAACTGACGCAACTCTATAGGAGTTCCACCCGTTACGTGGTTAACAAGAATTAAATTGCTTGGGACATAAGCAGACACTAACTGAAACTAAAAACTTACCTCCTCTCCCTGGTTTAAACGTCATCTTCTTCCTCATCATCCTCATTTATAAAGAAATGTGGTTTCCTTCGCATCTTGCCACACCATGATGATTTGCCAGGCTTCACGTCACTTATCATCTACTATAGCTAACCTGTCAAGCACCACTTGGTCGGATGGGGTCTAAGGTGCAACCTGATGAGGTTGTATCCTCCACCCTTGCCAAGTCATTGCATGGAAAGATCGAATAATACAATTAGTGGGTCTCACAATGTCGATCCCAACCCAATCCGTGAAGCAGGCACAAAAAATTGGGAAGAAACATAGCATAATACAGCAAATTCAAACAAGCATAAGAAGGTACTTATGCATATTGCTATGGGCTCGGGCTAAACTAAACATTAGGGTCTGGGGAATATCATAGAGTGTACGTCCCCCAGCTAAAGCAAGGAAAATATCACAAGTTTCGTCATTCACAGAAGAATAACGCCATTCCCCTATAATGTTTAGCATGATCCAAAATATAACAGTGCCCACGTTCATAGACAGGCTACCAAGGGCAACGTTATAATCCCCTTGGTCCTCTATCCTAAAGATTTCTGCCCCATAATGCTCATGCCAATCCTCATAGTTATACATGTACATATTATATACCAAATAGGCCCATGAGTCTTGTATTTCAGCGGGCATAGCAAGTCCAAGAACAAAGGCTAGCAAGAACTTGGAAATTTCCATCGATTCATCCCCGATGGTGATGGAGAACACTTGTTCTCCATCTGGTCTATCAAAGAACTTACAATTATCATAAAAATAAGATGTAAGTGCAGGAGAATAAAGTTCATCAGGTCTTACCATTAGCGGTTCCCAGCCTACGTGTATGATAACCTCGCGAAACCAAGCACCATAAGCATCACTTTGGAACAAGTCTTCAAAAGACTGTTCCGGTATGATACGAGGGGATGTCATCACAACACTACTCTCCAAAATAGCTGCAACCAATCCTGGAACAACCCACAAAAATTTGGAATTTTTTGTGCCTAAGGAGGTCAGGGCGCGGGGTGCGCTCTGATTAAGCCTTGTGTAGGCGGGGTGCGCTCTGACTATGATCGAGTTCCAGGCACTTAAGCGCAGAGCGTGCTCACTTTTTGCTTGGGATGGGCGCGGGATGCGCCTTGGTGAATTTCGAGTTCTAGGTGGTTCAAGCGGTGGGCGCTTTAACCGTCTTGGCGCTCCGTGCGGTGAAGTCTTTGAAGAAAAAAAAATAAAAATAGGGAGTGAAAGGTGAGAGATGAAAGTGAGATGTAGTGTGGGTTGTGAGTGTAGAATGAAGAAAGTTTATATAGGTTTTGAGTTTCCAAAACGAAACGGCAAGTTGCCAAAAAGTTTTAAGGCAATTGCCGGAAACAAAATATTTCCAAAACCGAAAACGGAAACAACCCATATTCTCTATACCAAAACAAACCTAATCTCTTTTAGGTTGAATTTAGGATAGTAATTGCCTAACTCATTGAGATTTCAGCTTACCACAATATCTACTCATAGCCATGCCAATATCGGCAACATTCCCAACAATCACCGTAACACAACTTCTAACATCATATAAAAATCATACTAGAAGAAATAATACCACCCTCAAACAATTCGGAAAGGTGGGATTAACACAAAAATTAATGCATTATTTGGAAAGAACCACATTAAATTAAAATCGAAATTCAATTTAAAATTAACTACCAAATTCAATTTTAGCTATTGAATTCAACCACTTAACATCCAAACTAATAAAAATAATAAAACAACTAAATAACATCAAAACAAAGAATTTTTCGAAACACCTAACCACATGATGAAGATGGACCCTGAGATGGAGATTGGGCCTGGGATAAAGATGGGCCACAGCCATCCGTCCTTTGACGATGATGCTCATGCCTCTCAGACTCATCTGAAACAGAACCCCCCAGGGGTGGCATGCGTCGTAGAATCTCTACTTGGAACAGGAATTGTGCTTCCATTGCTGCTTTCATCTCTGCCTTCATCTCTGTATAATGTACATCGTGACGCTGAAGAAGTGTCTTCATGTTACACAAGAGATCCTCCTGAGCCTTTTCGAGCATTTCAAAACTCGTCTGAAAGTTCTTTTGTTTATTTCGAATTATAATCTGCCTATCCCGGACATCTTAACAAATACCATAAATGCAACGCACGCCAGTATGCAGCACTGACATGCGTTCTAAATCAGAAGTACACCTTTCCAAGGCATCTTCATCCAAACATGTCATATCCTCCATTTCCTCATCCAAATCAACCACCCTATCCTCTGGCAACTTCCAAGTCTTTTGGATACACTCCATATAAATAATTTCATTTGAATGCAGTTTCAACATAGTCCGCTCAGTTCTTGGTTCCCCCCCCCCCCCCCAAGACAACATTATCTTCGTAATTAAAGCAGGAAATGGTGCAATACTCTTCCCAACTCCTCTAATCATATTTATCAAGAACTCGAGGATACAGAATTCATACCTCTTCTCTTGCAATATCTAGAGAACGTGCATACATGTCAAACCGATGTCGCTCACTTTCTCCTTCCCGATGACGTTCTTACCAATCCACTGAGCTATAGCCAGTTGGTTGGTTTGCAGAGATGACTGTCAAGCACAATGAGAATTTGGATTGTATTGGCCCTCCATGACAGTGTCTTTCATCAATGCAAGAACTCCAGTATACTGGGATTCCTACAAGGTGGCTTCGAGGTGGCGTTCAGGCGTAATGCCTAAAATCTCAGCCAACAACTCTCTCGATACTTCTCTCCTAGTCCTAGCCACCTTCATGAAGATTTTCTGACCCTCCAACTCTCTCTTCTTATAGAATTGTTTGACCAAATCAGAGTGGTAGAAATTATCTGTCGAGTACCACAACCTATTCCAATTCCTCCTAATCATCTCGTCACAAAAAAATGGCGTAAAGCGAGCGGCAGTAAAAGCTTGTTCCGGCAAAATTCTTCGTCTTAGAGCCATTGAAGTTTTAGAACGATTTGTGAGTTTGGATAATATGGAGGAGACGAGTTTGAGCAAACTCACTAAATATTTGGGAGGAGGCGCGGTGGTGGTTTGAAAATTCTTATAGTTTGGTGATTTTTTTATTTATTTTCGGTGGTGAAAAAGGTTGGAAAGGTGGTGGGGGTGTTGTGGAGAAGATTTGGAGTGGGTTTGAAATTTGGGCGTGGTTGTATTTAGGTTTCTCTTTTTTTTTTATATATATTTTTGGTTAAGGTTTTTGAATTTGGTAATGGCGGAATTGGAAAGAGGAATAAGAAGAACGCGATGCGTTCTTGGTTCGTACTGTTGAGTTGGGCCCAAGCCCAATTCGCTTTCCAAAACGCCCAATTTTTGTCCCTATGCGCGCAAAAATTAAAATTGGAATTCTCAACTCGTTACCGGTCCGATTTTTGCGAATGAGATATGAAAACGATCAGGAGAGAATTTCCAATCCAATGATCCATACCATATTCTAATCTAACCACGGATGACATATAGAAAGGTGGTAAATGCCTCAAAAAGTGTGAATGACGTAAGTTATGCGTACGAATGAAATCTAAATTTATAGATAATGTCAACCCGAATCAAAATACGACTAAACGGCATAAGTAACAAAAATGGAAAGTTGACCAATCAAGGACGAAAAAACCAACACCCCACCCCCAAAAAAAATTTGGCAACGAAGTTTGAAAATTTGTTTTAAAACGTGGGTCTTTTAAAGTCAGATTCTCGAGACTTCCTAGATTAGTATTTTTATGGTTTTGATCTTTTTTACTTTTTATGAATAAGATTTAATATAAAAAAAAAATGAAAAACAATAAAGACATAATTCACACCATAGAGGAACATGACTAAAAAACCGAGAAAACATGCAAGAGTGCAAAACGTGAATTATGTTAAACGTGGACGTAGGATCCGGTACTTACAGCCACACACTCCATAGGGAGGGCCCGGTTACCTGAATGGTGCACTTACCAATATATGGACGTGTAAGGAAGTACACCAAATAACAAAGGTCAGTCCTCATAGACATGGTCCTGTAAAAAGACTTCCTCCACATCAGGGGACATTAGCTTGTGAAAGTGTTTTAACTGTTGGCCATTGACTTGAAAGGTACTGTTGTCCTTGGGATTTACCAAATTGATTGTCTCGTAAGGGGTGACTTTAGTAACCAGAAAAGGACCAGACCAACGGGTGTTTAATTTCCCTAGAAAAATGTGTAGATGGGAGTTGTAAAGCAAGACCTTTTAACCTTCCACAAACTCTTTACACAAGATTTGCTTATCGTGAACACGTTTCATGTTAGCTTTATAATCCTTTGCGAGATCAAAAGAATCGTTACGGATTTCTTCAAGCTCATTCAATTGCAACTTGCGCTTGACACCCGCTTCATCAAAATTGAAGTTAAGGCTTTTTATAGCCTACATAGCGCGGTGCTCCAATTCAACGGGCAAATGACAAGGTTTCCCAAATACAAGTCTAAAGGGAGACATACCTATAGGAGTTTTGAAAGCAGTCCTATATGCCCATAAGGCATCAGATAGACGCTTCAACTAGTCTTTCCTATAAGGATTTACAGTTGTTTCTTAAATCTTTTTGATTTCCCTATTAGAAACTTCTACTTGTCCGCTAGTTTGTGGATGATATGGAGTTGCTACCTTATGTGTAATTCCATACTTTTTTACTAGAGATGCAACAACTCTGTTGCAAAAATGTGTTCCACCATCACTAATGATGGCTTTAGGAATGCCAAATCGACATAAAATATACTCCTTAACAAAAAAGACAACTGTCTTATGGTCATTGCTACGGCAAGCCATGACCTCTCTCCATTTAGACACGTAGTCCACGACAACTAGAATATAGATGAAACCGTGGGAAACAGGAAAAGGACCCATGAAATCAATGCCCCATACGTCAAAAACTTCTACCACCATGATTAGATTTAATGGCATCATATTACACTTAGTGATTCGCCCAAGTTGTTGGCAACGAACACACATCTTACAATGCACTTGGGCATCTTTAAAAAGAGTAGGCCAATAAAACCCACATTGGAGAATTTTAGCAGCTGTTTTCATACCACTTAAATGGCCACCACACTCTTTGTCATGGCAGAATGAGAGAACCTCATTATATTCCCACTGGGGAATACAACGACGAATAATCTGATCCGCACAATATTTAAAAAGGTAGGGCTTATCCCTGTAGTATAGCTTAACTCTGGCCAAGAACTTCTTACATTCATTTCTTGACCAATCATAAGGAATAACATCAGACGCTAAATAATTCACAATGTCAGCATACCATGGTGCAAAAAAAATAGCATACAGATGCTCATCCAAAAAAGTGTCTGGTATGGAGTCAGAATCACTATCATCGTCGTTTGTAAGTCTAGATAAGTGGTCGGCAACTACGGTCTGTAAACATGTCAGACCATATTTGTTCCAAACAAGTGATTTAGCCATTCACATACATAGAGTACTACTACAACAAAAACCAAAACACGTACTACTACTGCTTCACCCTCGATCTCATTCAAGTACTACTACTGCTTAGACCTCCTTTATGATTTCCCTTTACAAGTAGTAGTTGTTTCATTAGCATTACCAACTGAATTTGACCTTGAAACTCTAGATGGACTTTGAGCATTGCTACAGTTGAACCACCCATACATCCTTGCAACTCTTGATGGACTGGAACTACCTTCTGCATTTCTTGGTGGGGTTGACCTTCTTAGCCTTAGACTTGACCTTGGTAGAGTTGCATTGACTATGGACTTGCATTTGATTTTTCCTTTGTTTTTCTACTTCTTGGTGGTGGTGGTGGTGGAGGAGCATCTTTCTTTATCCATCTTCCCCTTTTCTGACCTGGTAACTGTGGACATACAAAAAAAAAATAGTATTACTACTTGTATGCATTTTATAAAAAAAAAAAGTTTAACAAAACAACTCTAAACTTACAAAAAATTCACTAACCTTTATGTATGTATCCCCAGTGTTTGGACGACATTCAATCACTCCAAACCCAGGTGGTGGTTTCACCCCTTTTTTTTTGAAGTGGTATCACTCACATTTGGGGTAGCATCACCAGTTGGTGTTGTCTCTGCATCTGAATTGGTTATCTTCTTTCCCTGTAATAATTAAACACATTTACATTATTAAAAAATAATGTAATACTTACATAATTAAGCACATTTAAATTATTAGACAATAATGTAATACTTACATGACTCTTTCTTTGTTGTGGAGGTGATGGAACAAATTCCTTTTTTGCAACCTTTCATATTGTGGCCAATGATAAAATGGTAATTTATCGTTTCGTTTGGTTTTATACTTAGAAGTTCGAGGTCCACATTCCGAAGTCCGAAGACCAAAGTCCAAAGTCCAAAGTCCGTATAATCGTCCGTTTAGTCAAGTTATCTTACTCACGTGGGTTTGGTAGGATAGGTTGAGTAAGGGATCGTCCAAACCATAGGGCTCGGCAAGGTTCACAACTGGAATTACAACTTTTGGTGAGTAGGATTTTAGGTTATTTAGTTGGTTTAAGTAATTTAATAGTAATGCAAATAATGTAAATAAATAACGGTGATTTTGAGGTAAATAAATAAAGATAGAGAAACAGGGAGAAGGTTAATCATACTCATGCAAGAATCAATTTTCAACAGTTTATATTACCACATCACTACAGCTCTAATTCGTCCCGAGTTCATAGACAAACCCGAGCGAAATGCCCGCATCTCTGAGTCGCATCGCACTAGCATAAGGAGTTGAACTAATATTTCATCTCTGGAATATCATTTCAGCACCTGGTTTGATTCTACATCATTTGGACAAATTGGAGAGCAGTCTAACACCAGAGAGTCGAGCATGAGACATTTTGGGTCTCTCGTGACACTGTTCTGGAGCATCAGCACTCCAAATTTGTACAGTCTCAATCATTTTAGGACCGGATGTATAATCTACACCTAATTCTTAACTAGTGATTCTAGAATATTAAAGTGTCAATCCGGATTCTCACATAAGCAGCATAACCCTCCCCCTGAGGGGGGGGGGATTAGCTCATGGTCATTGAAGGAATAATTAAACTTGCTGTATACAATAAATAAGTAAATGTAGAACAAGAATTAATACTTGAAAAGAAATGACTTTTATTAAGAAGAAATAACTTACAGTATTGAAGCTGCTGGAAGAGAAAATGACAGAATGTAAAGTGTTGGAATGAAACTACAGACGATAAATCAAGCTAACTAACTAATGAGCATAAGCTAAAGCATAAAATGCTGAAGGAGCAATATTGAAGACCCCCCTAACATATATATAGGATGGTCTCTCGTGAAACCTTTAATTTTTGTTTCGTCCTTTTGTTGAATTGAGACATTCAAAACTTTGAAATACAAAGTTTTAGCTTTACCTGGTTTAATTTGCTTTTTGTCTTTTCCTCATTTGTATTCCTTTGCAATTAATGTTTTGTCTTCAGCCAATTCAATTCAAGCTTTGAATTGGTACATGTCTTCTCCGTTTGCAAGGTGGCATAAAATTGTGACCATCACTTGCCACCTGCCTATGTTGACTCGTCATGCCTTTTGGGCCCACAGAGTGGGTCCAGTGGCGGCATCGATTTTGGTGTTTTTACAACTTTCTGTCTTTGCGAAGAGTTCATCGCCTTGGTCACTCTGGCAGATCACTAGCCAACGTCGGCGTCCAGATTTATAAGATGTGAGTTTTGGAAGTTAGCTGCTTCTTTATATGTGGACCCGTTCTGCACTGGTTTTGTTCCTTTGGAAACTTCGGCTCTAGTTCGGCATTGTTGGGCTTCACTGGGGCTGAGTGGGAAGACTTCAAATATTCCAGTATTCCCGTACTTCGATGCATGTTTTATCATTATATTCACGTTAACTGCGGAAACCTGCAAAAGTACAAAAATATAATTATTACATGATTATTAAACACATAATTGACTAAAACACTATGTCTCTTAGGGTTTAATATTACAGTTTTAGGTGCTTATCACACCAGCCAAACAACACTTTGCTTGTCCTCAAGCAAAGAAGAGACATTAAAATGATAAGTGGCCAAAAAAGTGTTGACCTAAGCTAAGTCTCATTTCGCAGAGTGCGGTTACATTGACCGTATGCAGCAAGGCCTTGAACCATTAGGAATTCCCTAGTGGACGAGTTATAGCCTTGTGAGAGTTTTCCAGAGAAGATACTCACAAACTTCATTTATACTACAACGACTCAGTAACAAAGGCCCGTTTCCTTAATTAATCTCAGTTATCTATGCATCTCACTAGCGGGTGAAACAAGAATTAATTCTTTCAAAATTTAAGTTAATATACATATAATAATCAAAACATCTACATATGAGCATGCATGCAGTGATCTTTATAATGAAATGTACGAGCAGGGCCATTTCTGGATCCTTTGGATAGCGTCCTTAAGTAGGTTCTCACAGGTATGTGTCAAAACACAATTTCTCTCTTATTTTTCCACTCAAGTTTTGCTAACTCCAGTGTGCAGTGGGCACACATTTCCTCACATACTTAATGACAGTCAGAGGAGCTGAGGTCGAGAATTCACATCCACTACTTATTATCACACTATCATACTCCTAATTGAGTTAGAGGTCTTTATTAGGTTTTATGGGGCTTAGGTAGTAGTGTAGAAGAAATTGGAATGGAAAATTTAAAAATAATAAGTATGAGAAAATAAGGTCTTCGATATATTTATACTAGAGAAATCCTTATTTTCTTTCCTACTTCTAACATGGGTTTCCATACTTGGCTTTTTTTTTAAGTTTTTGTATTCCCTTTTGATTTGATTTTAGGGGAAATTCTAACTCTGATAATTTTTTTTTTTTTTTTTTTTTTTTTTGGAAACAAATTTCTATTTTTCTTTTTCTTTTCTTCTGAAGCAGGTAACTGATTTTTATTTGTGACAAATTTTTCTCTTCATTTTTCCGTACTTCATCCTATTTCTCATACTTATCATCTAGGTAGGATTATTTATTTGTGGTTAATAGATAGGTAATGAATTATTGGTGAAATAGAAAGGGTTAATGAAAGGTTCAATGGGGCGACTAGCGATAAAAAATTTCTACAGGTGTGAATTTTTGGCTATATCGATCCAAAGAAGGCCTAAATTCTCGCCTAGGATTTGGGTAGTGATTAAGTAAGTAGACGTGTGAACTTCTCTATTCGGAAAAACTACTCCTCTATGTCATTACTCACATATCACACATTTTGAGGCTTTTTGGTTAGATTCTTACAGGATATGAAAATTAATTTGTCTAACCATAGGTCCCAGAAACTTACTGCTGTGTATATTTAATGATAGTCAGTGCATGAATGCTCATGAAAAGATGTAAAAACTATTGCATACATATTAATTAAGGTTTCTAAGAACAAGTCCTAATTCAAATGCTAGGGTGAGATTTCTAAATATTTTTCATCACATAAAAGGAAATGAGAATTTGTCACTAAATATGTTTATTTAGATATAAAATAAAACTATATACAACTATAAACTCTTAATTTTTACGAAAGGTTCTCACCACTCCCAAACAGTCGGACACTGTGTCCTCAAAGTGTTAAGAGGAAGAAAATATATACCTGAGAGGCTTTGAGCAAAAATATAGCTGACATCTTCCATAGAAATTTATTGTAACACACTATATATTATACATCATAAAAAGGAAAGCACACTGTTAGGTTATTTATTTTTCATATCAAAACGTAAAACAAATATGTACATCAACTCACATTGCCCTAATTACGAACTAGGGGATGGTCCATCCTTGCTTCGTTTCTGTAGAAATGTCATTCCTTTGCATCACGCCAATCTATCATAGCCTTCCAGACTTCGCTCCACTTCCTCTTCCTTGAAGTGTCCAAATGAACTATCATTTTATCGTCATCAGGGAAGCAATGAACTTTCTTTAGATACCTTGCAGGGCGTCGCCATGTCCGAAATAGCAAAGAATGAAATATCTTGTTTGTTGGACACATAGAGTCTACCTTTACGTACCCAGTCCTGAAACGTGGCGGCAAACTGTGGGAAGTACGTCCTCATTATCCTGCATGCTGTAACTGGCAAAGTGATATAGTGATGTCGAAAGGACCGAGCCTTCTTAAGGTTCTCAATTACTAGATCTATGATGTCGAAGACGGTGTGTTGCTGGGCCAGGGCATGGAACGTCTTACAAGCTAATTTTGAGGAAGTGGAAAAATGCCAATCTCCCATGATGTTTTGAAGAATAAACAACATGACAGTCCCAACATTCATGGTCATACTGGCTAGTGGAATAGTGATGTTTGGCCATCGGCCAACTTCTGCACATTCAAAGACTTGGGCTAGGCCATCGCCATAACGTTCGGAGAAATCTTCCCAAGAGTAGTCATTAAAGTTGTTTTCTATCATGTATTGAATGGGAATGTCTGGCTAAAAAGGAGGAAGGTCCAGAGCCATAGCAATTGCTGGCTTATAAAAAGGGTTACGGTTGTTACCAATACGGATTGCAAATCCGTTAGACATGAAACCATCAGTAGGTAGATCCTCCATATGATCGTAAAAATAAGTTGCCAAACCTGGGGAGTATGTCTGCTCCGGGTGTAGAATAAGGGAGTTCCAACCAACTCGTGTGATGAAATCTCTAAAGAGATGTCCATATGCAGGAGAATTTAGCAACAAATGAAAAGATTGTTCTGGAATCATCTTTGGAGATGCCATTATAGAAGACGTGTGAAGAAAGATGCCACCTGTAGACAAAGATAAACAAATATTAGAATACGATGGGAATGACGAAGTAAAAACAAATTACCATAGGAAAATTGCACTATATTTAAAAACTAAAAAGAAAATGACAAAGAATATAAAATTGCAAAATCTAAATTGTGTCATGGGGGCCAAAGTAACAGTGAGGATCCTTTTGTGCGAGAAATCGATTTATAAGATTCTCGATGTCATCAATTCGTGCAACAGCCTGTTGTAACATTTCACTTTGTGTCTGGTAAATCTTGACGTGGTTCTCCATTATGAGAGTGTGATTTGCCAAGAACTGGTTGTGGCTGTGCAAGAATTATTCTTGTTCCTCTTCTTGTATTGTCCGCAGGTCGTGAAATTCAAGAAAATTAGTGATGATAATATACTGACGTTTGTATAATGTCATCAATCCTTGGTGAATTAAACGAAGGCCTTCCATAGGATTGAATACGTTGCGTATTCCATTTTCAGTGAAGATGTTATCAGCGGAACAAGCTTCGCCGATTTCTGTACCGACATGATTTCTTGCAACGTCGGGGATCCAAAACCCGTTCATACAAACTGAGTGAATGGTGAGAATGTTAGCTGTTCTGAGAGGTGTATTAGGAGCAGTAATAGGAAAACCCCAACGCATCATGATAAGTGTCACAATGGTTGGCAAAGGAGCTGCCTTTTTCCTGGCACGTGCAATCGCGTTCCAGAGAAATTTAATTATGCAAAAATCATTGCATTTGGTCTGCAAGACCCAGAGTAGATGGAGGAGGGGTTTTGTCATTCCGGAAGTCTTGGATGTGCCGAGCACATTATGAGCTAGCCATTAGATCACAGATAATTGGTTTCTTTGCAAGGATCGTTAATAAACAATGCGGTTTTTCCGGTTGTATTCGCCGTGAAGGATAGTTACAAACATCAGATGCCTGATATTGTCAAATGGTGAATCCTAAAGGTGTACCCCCTGGTTCGTAATGGGAATTTGAAGTACCTCGGAGATGATTTCCATAGTCAATTCACACTCACATCCGTTTACACGGACAAAGAATTGTCCGTTTTTGAAATAACCGTGTTTATAGAATAGCAGAACCAATTCTCTGGAATAAAATGCCTGCTTGTGATGTAATAGAGGGAACCATCCTCGACGTAAAATTTCTGTGTCAAAAAAAAGAATGAAAAAGACCGTTTTGGAAATTTTCCATAAAATTTTGCTCGAGCACAAAAATTCGAGTGAGGGCCATTAAAGATGGAGTGGTGAAGAAAATTTAGTGGAAAAAGGGAAGTTGGATTTTTAGAGGTGTCTATCCTTACAATAAATAGGCTCCAATCCGAAGATATAAAAGATACGGATCGAGGTGTCACAGGGTAGTTAGACCACGTGTATCTTCTAAATTATGGCTCAAAAGTGGATGTAGTGTGGATGAGAAGAATGGGGCATGTGACTACAAGGAGTGCCTTTTTTTTTTTTTTAACTTGATAAGAAATAAATAGCGTAAGTAGAAGGACAAGGAAGATGTAAATATAATATCACAATAAAATGTAAGAACGTGCAGAGGTGTGAAAACACATCATAAAGACACGGCGAATAAAATACAAACCTAAATATTAGATAGGACTATATGCCACATTAACAACATTACTATAAGAAAACAAACGAGTATGAAGACTTGAGTAGCATATTCAATTTGCCGCTGCTCATACTTTTCTAGTGCATCCATGAAGCTTGAAATTCGGAGCGAGCTAAAAACGATATTTAGAATAAGAAGTGTAGAGGGGAGAAGATGAAAGGAGTGAAATGTGAAGAATGTGTTAAACTTATTTATAGAAGAAAATTGAGTCGTTTTCTGACCGTTTTTGGAAGCGATTTCATGACCGTTTCTGACCGTTTTTAGTGTGTTTTTATGACCGTTTTCTGACCGTTTTGTAAAATGTTAGTTAACGGTAAAATTTGTCGTTAAGTGTGACATCTAATATATATATATATATATTGTTACTAATATTATTATATATTTTTCTACCTATATAATATAATATTGGAGATAATTAATATACTATTTGACAAGGCTGAAATTTTGGGAAATGTAGGAAATAACGGACATCCTAGGTTGGAAAATTAAAACGCAAACACATAAATAAAATATCCGACATAAATAATATACAAGACCAGGAAAATAAACTGTCTACTGAGAATCCTCGGGGGCCGCAGAAGAAGAACCAGGAGTTCTGCGACGGCATGCAGTACGAGCTCCCGTGGAGGCTAACTGATCATGGATATCACCTAGAGTACGTATCCATCACTTGAGCTTGAAACTGATGCTGGTTCGCCATGAGCATTCGCTGGAACTGGTTCTAGCGAGTAGTCATTTGCTCCTGAAATGCATTCATGGAAGTTCGCATTTCTTGGTGTAATTTACCCATGCTGTCTGTCAGCGACTCGTGGCGAGTGGTCATATCCGTTCTTAACTCGCCCAAGGTATGTTTCATCACTACATGGTGAGTGTACATGTCTCTCATGGGACTGTTCATAGCATGTAAGGCATACATAGGGTGGCTCATCTGACTCATAGCAGTCTCATCAAAGAAGGGTGGGTGAGATGGACCTACATTAGCGTGCTCAACTGCGATTGGTGATGTGGGTTCCCAAGGGGCTTGTATGCATTTCTTGAAAACAAACATACTCTCATATAGTGGCATAGGGAGAAACGAGGTGGCAGACAGGAAACCCAAATTAATCATAACTTACGTTACAAGAATGGCAAGAGGGGCTGACCTGAGAGTGGCATGCGTAATGATATAAAAAAGAAAGGTAACTATGCAGAAGTTATCCTTGCGCTCCTGGAGGATCCAGAGTAGGTGGAAGAATGTCTTGTTGATGTCCGAGGGCTTCGAGGTGCCAATAACGTTCTGTCCCAACCATTGAGTCACGGCTAGCTGGTTCCGTCGCACCGAGCGCTGATATGCGCATTTCCCATCCATATTGTACTCGCCCTCGATTAGCATGTCGAGCATTAGGTCGTAAGTCCATGGGTACATAGACTGCTGCTGAGTCAGCACGTGGTCGACCAGAGGAATGCCCGTGATCCCAGAGATCAAAGCAGGTGTGACTTCGTGGCGCACACCGTCGACGGTAACCCAAAAATGGTCGGCATTAAAGCTACCATTGTCATAAAATTTCATCACCAAATCCTTTGAATATACTCCACCATTGGCATACAACAAGTACTCCCATCCTCTAGAGTGTACTTCCGTATCGAAGAATGGAGCAAACATCCCATTTTTGAATAGTGAACCAAAATTTTCTCCACCGAAATCCGCATGTTTCTGGCCATTGGTGATCGTATGAAGGGGATGGATATTGATTTGAGATGAGGGGGAGAATTTGGAGTTGCTGACGAAAGGGAATTGGATTCGGAGCTGTGGTGGTCGCGCACGAGACCTGGATATAACGTGGGCTTGTCTTGTGCGAGACTTAATCGAGAGGGGGCAAGATCCGGATTTTGGGGAAGAAGGAAAATGAAATTGTGACACGTGTGGTTCAGTTTTTCGAATTTAAATGGGCTGAGAATATGAGATTTAGTTGGGCCCAAAAAATTTCCCAAGCCCAAATCAAGCCTAAAGCCCAATTTAAGCCTAAAAAAATTTAAACGCTCACCCACGACTCGTTCAGACTCTGAATTGAATGAATGAGATATTAAAATGATCGGCACGAAAAATGCCATCCAATTATATGAGTCATTCTCAGAGGTCACAAGAGTTTTTGAGAAGAAGGAGGGATGTTTTATTTATATACAAGGGATATTAATGTGAACAACACTGGATGTCCAGAAGAGTCATCATCTAATTTCATAGGCAACTGTCATGTCGGCTCTAGAGCGAACCCAATCCAGCCAGACCGTGGCTTTACCTTTATGTATTATGGGGTTAGGGGCAGGACGGTACCATCCTAGACCGTGCGCGCTACAGTCTAATAATATTGCTCTTATTACATACGGCTATCCTCAAACCGCCCCAAAGGGAACTAGAAGTAACCAATTCTAGGGGTTGGTCTGGTGGAATCCATTGCCCGTACGTGTTCCAAGTATGCAACATCCGAGGTTGATCACGAATCTCTATGTGCACAACCTAATGCATGGGAAATTTTTAAAAGGCAACAATATATACGTATCTACAAGGTGAGTCTTTTAGCGTCAGATCCTCAAGATGAAACGAGTCTTTTAACGTCAGATTCTCAAGACGTTTGTGAGTCTTTTAACGTTAGATCCTTAAGACGATTCCCAACCCGTGGGAGCAACGACGCGGCGACGAAGTTTATTCTGCGCAGCTGGTGTTAGACAAAAGTATACCATATACTGGCTAGTATTGGATAGGAAGTCAAGACATGGACAGAAAGGTGTTTGACAATGCATACACCACCCGTTCCTTCGCGCACATTGTTTACGAGCAAAAGTACTACGACCATTACCCATACGTGATGGGTGAGACTTACACCAAATGATTAGCTGAAGTTCGCGAGGCAAAGAGTAGAAAAGGGAAGAGAAGGAAGGAGGGGAAATTTTGGGTACCCATCGTTTACCAGTAGACACGTTTGCTTATGTTGCAGAATACATTTATACTCAGTTCTGAAATAGAGTTTTTGTGGACTCTGATTCCGGTGCTTGCAACCACACACTTCAAAGAGCTTTTGAGATCATAAAATAGAAGATGGCTCGGCTACCAAAATGGCGTACCCTCTACAGAAATAAGATTGAGTACGCCAAATGAAACATCTAGTCTATGTAGACCGGATCCTGAAGAAGAGTCTGTTCAATAGTTGGGGAGCGTAACTCGTGGTCATGTTTGAGGCGTTGTCCATTTACATGAAATTCGTTGTTATCTTTTGGATTAAGCAAAGAGATTGCCCCATAATGTGTCACAGCTAGCACAATGAAAGGACCAAACCATCGTGTATTTAATTTACTAGGAAAAATGTGTAATCTAGAGTTGTACAGTAAAACTTTTTGGCCAATTTTGAAATCTTTACGCAAAATGTGCTTGTCGTGCACTCTTTTCATATTAGCTTTGTAGGATTTCGAGAGATCATAAGCATCACTCCAAATCTTCTCAAGCTCATTTAATTGCAGTTTTTGCTTCTCGCCTACCGTGTTGATATTGTAATTGAGGCTTTTGATGGCCCAAAGGGCACGTTGCTCAAGTTCAACTGGCAGATGACAAGGTTTTCCAAAAACAATGCGGTAAGGAGACATCCCTATAAATGTCTTAAATGATGTTTGGTATGCCCACAAGGCATCCGATAAGCGGAGAGACCAGTCTTTTCTTGTTGGATTGACAGTTTTCTCCATAATGGACTTTATCTCTCTGTTGGAGACTTCCACTTGGCCACTCGTTTGTGGGTGATATGGAGTAACAACTTTGTGAGTAACTCCATATTTCCTCATTAAAAACCCAAAAATTTTATTACAAAAGTGTGTATTACTGATGATAGCTTTGGGGACACCAAAATGAGAGAAAATGTTTTCTTTTAGAAATTTCACGACAGTCTTATGGTCATTTGAGCGACATGCGAGTGCCTCAATCTATTTGGACAAATAGTCTACAACGACTAGAATGTAGAGAAAACCTTGAGAAATATGGAAGGGTCCCATAAAATCAATGCCCCCCATCAAAATTTCCACAATCAAGATAGGATTTAGGGTCACCATATTGCGTTTTGTAATTCGACCTAGGTGCTGACAACGAATGCAGGCTATGCAATGTTCGTGTGCATCACGAAAAAGGGTAGGCCAGTAAAAACCACATTGTAACACCTTGGCCGCAGTTTTCTTTCCACTGAAATGACTTCCGTAAGATTGTTCATGGCAAAAGGATAATACGTCGGTATGCTCCCAGTCGGGAATGCAGCGACAAATGAGTTGGTCGGAACAATACTTAAAGAGGTAGGGGTCATCCCAGAAATAATATTTTACAATGGATAAGAATTTTTTACGATCAGGACTTGACCAAGAAGAAGGAACTTCCTCACTAACTAGGTAGTTAACGATATCCGCGTACCATGGAGAGGAGAAAATGGAGTACAAATATTCGTCTGGGAAGGAATCATAGATGGCTTCAGAATCATTATCAATGTCACCAACCATCTTTGATAAATGGTCGGCCACGACATTTTCGGTTCCTTTCTTGTCTTTGATTTCCAGGGTGAATTCTTACAAAAGAAGGATCTAGCGGAACAATCGCTGTTACGCGTCTTTTTTCGTGAGTAAGTACCGAAGTGCAGCATTGCCAGTATATACGATGGTGGATGATCCAACTAGGTAAGGGCGAAACTTATCCAAAGCATAGACAACAGCTAGGAACTCTTTCTCAGTTGTTGTATAATTACGTTGAGCGTCATTAAGAGTTTTACTAGCGTAGTAAATGACAATGGGTTTGTCATCACGTAGTTGGCCTAGTACGGCGCCAATAGCAAAGTCGCTAGTGTCACACATCAGTTCGAATGGTTGAGACCAATCAGGGGGTTGAATGATAAGAGCGGTAGTCAGAGCGGTTTTTAGAGTTTCAAACGCTTGTTTGCAATTGAAATTGAAGGCAAAGACCACATCCTTAAGCAGGAGATTGGTGAAGGGTCGAGCAACTTTAGAAAAATCCTGAATGAATCACCTGTAAAACCCAGCATGGCCTAAAAAGGCACAGATATCACGAACTGTTTGTGGGAAAGGTAGCGAAGCAATTTTAACAATTTTAGCTTTATCAACCTCAATCCCGTCTTTCGAAACAATATGACCTAGAACAAGTTTTTTGGTAACCATGAAATGACACTTCTCCCAATTAAGTACCAGATTTTTCTCTTCACAACGCGTTAACACTTTAGAAAGATTGGATAGGCAGTCGTCAAAGAAATTTCCATAAATGGAAAAGTTGTCCATGAAAACTTCCATGTAACGTTCCACCATATCACTAAAAATATGAAGCATGCAGTGTTGGAATGTACCAGGGGCATTGCAAAGACCAAAAGGCATTCGTTTGTATGCAAAAGTTCCAAAGGGACATGTGAAAGTTGTCTTTTCTTGATCGGCAGGAATGATGACAATTTGGAAGTAGCTGGAATAGCCATCAAGAAAACAGTAGTAAGCATGACCGGCTAAACGTTCTAGCATCTGGTCAATGAATGGGAGAGGGAAGTGATCTTTCTGTGTTAAGGCATTAAGTTTGCGATAGTCAATGCAAATTCTCCATTTTAATGGAATGCGAGTGGAGATGCATTCACCATTTTCATTTTGTACAACTTGGATGCCGAACTCTTTAGGAACAACGTGGACAGGACTAACCCAGTCACTATCAGAGATAGGGTCTATGATACCTGAATCAAGTAAACGTAAAACTTCCTCCCTCACCACTTCTTTCATGGCGGGATTAAGGTATGCGATACGTGCATACACTAGGGCCTATTCCCTTGATATCATCTAAGGACCAACCGATAGCGAAGCGGTGTTCACGAATGACACGAATCAAACATGCTTCTTCGTCAGTAGTCAAGTGAGAAGAAATTATTATAGGGTGACTACCATCGGGATTGAGATGCACGTACTTCAAATCAGAGGGTAGAGGTTTTAAATCCGGAGTTTGAGGATTAAGGATCAAGGATTCATGAGCTTCTATCTCTTCAATGGAAAAGATCGAGTCCGGTTCTTCTGAATCAGTTGGCAACGCAGCAGTAGGATCAAATAGTGGTACTGACTCTAATAATACGTGGACATCCTTAATGTACGAGTCATCGTCAAACTAAGGATTATCAAAAGAAAGAAATTGGTGTACCTCATCTGGCGAAATAAAGTTTTCGAAATATTCATGTGCCAGACTACCAACCAAGCTAATCTCACCCTCCATTATAGGATCGGGAAATTGTTTCATTAATTTGAACACGTTGACTTCGACAGAAAGGTTCCCGAAAGACAATGTCATTTAACCGTCCCAATAATTAATGAGAGCGTTAGCAGTTGCAAGAAATGGACATCCTAAAATGATAGGAATGGAGTCACAGGCTACTTCGGTATCTAGAATGACAAAATCAACTAGGTAGTAAAAGTCTTGGACCTTAACTATGACGTTTTCTACTATGCCCTTTGGGTACTTGATGGAGCGATCCACAAGTTGAAAAGTCATATTGGTAGGTTTTAATTTATGAAGACCTAACTGCTTAAATAAGTAGTAGGGAAGTAGGTTAACACTGGCGCCTAGGTCTAAAAGTGCGGTAGCGGTATACTTGTCGCCCAACGTTCACAGTACAATTGGTCGACCTCGGTCTTTGTATTTAACCACACCATTGATAGTAGTAATCGAAGGAAACTGCTCAGTGGGGAATGCTTGTTAAAGAACATTCGTCCGACGTTTGTTGGTGCACATGTCCTTCAAATACTTGGCATGCTTGGGCAAATGCTTAAGCGCATCTAGAAAAGGAAAGTTTATGGTCAAGTTTTTGAAGGTTTCACTGATCTCATCGAAATGTTCGTCAGGTTTGTTCTTTGCCAAACGGGCAGGGAACGGAGCTTTTGGGCGGAATCTTGCATATGGATCAGTGACGTCTTTCATTAGGGACATGGATGTAGATTTGGAAGGAACAACTTCATCTGCTATAGGTTACGAGGTATGAGTTGGAAGGACATCAGCTGCAGCTTCCGTCGATTCGACGTCTGGCATACGTATGTGATTGTCGATGGTTCGGCCAGAACGAAGAGTGGTAATGGCATTTACCTCACCTTGCCTGGGATTACTAGATCCTGGTGCATTATTAAGTTCGAAGGCAGTGTTTGTGGACTTTGGGTTTGGAACTGCTTGGCCAGGAAACACACCCTTTTGACTTTTACCGGCAGTTGAAGAGAGATTGTTGGATAGATGCTAGGATTTGATTATGTTGATTCATGTAAGTCAGAAAAGTTTCAGCTGTTTTATCGGCAGTGGATTGTACCAGTGGAGCAGCAAGAACAAGTTCACGGTTATTGTTTACGGGTTGATTTTGGTAGCCATATCCTTGATTAGCGGGAACAAGGCTGCGGTTGTTTTGGTACCCTATATTTGCGTTGTTGGGAAAATGACTTTGCCCTTGCTGGAATTGCGGAGGATTTCCTTGACAGTAGGAATTGTAGTTCGTGGGTGGTTATACAAGAGTGTTGTTGACACCCGCAGGGGCTTGTTGTTGGGAAGGTGCGCCCCAAGCTAAATTCATATGTTGTCGCCAAGGTATATTAGGAATGTTGAAAGCACAAGCTTCTTTAGATGGTTAGGGAGGGCACTCGTATGCCAAAGGACAATACGAATCGGTGTGCTCAGGACTTAAGCAAAGAAGACATGGGGAGGCATTGGCAGCCATGACTTGTTTGGGTTTTTTATCATTTACTTGAACAGTAAGAGCATCGACCTTTTTGTTTAGAGACTCGATTAGAGTTTTTAATTCCAGATCGGGTTTGACCTCGAACATAGACGTAACTTTGGTAAGAGTGTCTTTAGAAGATCTGGAAGAATTAATGTTACCCCAATGGTTGCTTCGTGCAGCCTGTTTCTCAAGAAAAGTGTATGCCTCAGTATCGCCTTTGTCCATGAAACAACCGCCGTTCATGATATCTAATGTTTCCTTTTGATGGTTAGAGAGACCATTAAAGAATGAACGGACTAAGACAGCGGTGTCGAGTTGGTGATGGGGACATTCGAGAAGCAGATCAGTAAATCTGCTCCATGAGTTCGAAAAGGATTCCTGGGGATGCTGGCGAAAGAATTGAATCTTCTGAAGCATCTCTGTAGTTTTCTTCTGAGTATAAAATTTTATCATGAATGCTTGTACGAGCTTGGCCCATGTGTCAAGGGATTGCTGCGCTTCGCCTGCGAGCCAAGCTGAAGCTTTATCAGCTAAGGTGAAGGGAAACAGCCTAAGCAAAACTTGTTCATTAGTAACTGTCGGATGGCGGAAAGTGGTGACTACTTGCTGCATCTGACGAAGGTGATTGTATGGTTTTTCATGGTTTAGACCATGGTAAACAGGTAACAAACCGAAAATGTTTGGTGGAATGCGAAAATCTCCTATAATCTGATCGAGTTTAATGCAGGAAGCAGGTCCTTCTCGTAAGGCAGTATAGAAATCCGAAAGGGGTTTCTCAACAGTGGGATTTTCCTGGTCCATAATTAAGGGAGATAATCGCAACGGAGATGCTTGACGAGGTTGGTTTACGGAGGAAGAACTATGTCTAGGAGATAACTTATGCAGTTGTTTATTGTATTTCTGACGACGATATGTAAGTTCTAATTCCTTATGTTTACCAGACCGTAGTCTCATACAAATACAAATTTTAATTCAAGGCTCATAAGGAACGAATTATGACTGGAAGATTAAGAATTAAGGAAGAAGGGAGGTGAAGCACGTTTTCCTGAGCTGTTGCTCACTTGAGCAGGTAAGCTAGGATAACATGTGAATATTCCAGCAACCAGGCCACCTAAGAGAATTGAGGGAGGTTCTCCGTGCTAGCACGTTCCTCAATCTTTCAAGTTTCCTAGACACTGATGGAATAGGATGATTTATGATGGTGTATTATGCGGGGTATTATTAAGATGATTATGATGAAATTTTAATTATTATGATTTTTTTATTATTTATTTATTATTTATTTATTATTTTATTTTTTTAATTTCTTTTTTAGTTTACGTAATTAATGTATTATGGAGACGTGATTACGAAACATGCAATTAAAAACGATAGATGCTAAAATAGAAAACTAAACATACAATTAACACAAACTAGTTTTACACAGGAAGTCTACAAATGCATATCTATATTAGTTATAGGTGAATAGAATTATGTCCTATGCATGCAATAATCTATAGCTCTCGATAAGTGCAACTATATGTAAGCTAGGGGAATGTCGAGAATGAACTCATGCAAATGAATACCATGTACGTGAATTGATGTAACATACACATACAAAAATATTCTAAGCAGGTGGTTTGAAATTACGTATACATCCAAATATATTAGAATCATATCAATCGTATTAATGTGAATATACAATGACGAACCACATTTACATGCAATGAGTTCTCATGCCAACACACAAATATGCGGGGTAAAACAGGTTATAGCAAACAACCAAATAATATCCTCGACAAAGTTTTGAAGAGTTTAAGAATTCGAAACCTAGCGTCCCACGATTCCTCGTACAATGATCAAATTAACTCCCGAGCTCGTGAACTTACTGGATGGTTGATAAACAGGACTAGAGAGTCCAAAATAGTACTGAGAAGGAAAGTAGCTTGTACATGAAAACCGAAGTGTTGATACTCCAGGTTAGTCTCGCGCACTACTAATTTAGTCTCATCTGAGACTCTTTTATCAGTTAAGTACTTCAAGTTCCTACGGAATACTTAGATTGTGCTAATAAAAATAAACAAGATCTGGTTCACCAATATCTGTTAGTAGAAAAAGTTGGGGCAAATAGGTACGTAACACGTTAGTATCGCAAAAGAAATGGAAATCAAAAAGATGATGGGGTAGGGGAGGGGGTTTTTACATGATGTATTCCAATTATTTCGTTAATTGTCCAAAGTCTTTCCCTGGCAGCGGCACCATTTGATAAAACGGTAATTTATCATTTTGTTTGGTTTTATACTTAAAAGTCTGAGGTCCACAGTCCGAAGACCAAAGTCTAAAGTCTGTATAGTCGTCCGTTTAGTCAAGTTACCTTACTCACGTGGGTTTGGTAGGATAGGTCGAGTAATGGATCGTCCAAACCTTAGGGCTCGTCAAGGTTCACAACTGGAATTACAACTTTTGGTGAGTAGGATTTTAGATTATTTAGTTGGTTTAAGTAATTTAATGGTAATGCAAAGAATGTAAATAAATAACGGTGATTTCGACGTAAATAAGCAAAGATAGAGAAATAGGGAGAAGGTTAATCATACTCATGCAAGAATCATTTTTCAACAGTTTATATTACCACATCACTATAGCTCTAATTCGTCCCGAGTTAATAGACAAACCCGAGTGAAATGCCCGCATCTCTGAGTCGCATCGCACTAGCATAAGGAGTTGAACTAATATTTCATCTCTGGAATATCATTTCAGCTTCTGGTTCGATTCTACATCAGCTGGACAAATTGGAGAGCTGTCTGACACCAGAGAGTCGCGCGCGAGACATTTTGGGTATCTCGTGAGACTATTCTGAAGCATCAGCACTCCAAATTTGTACAGTCTCAATCATTTTGGGACCGGATGTATAATCTACACCTAATTCCTAAGTAGTGATTCTAGAATATTAAAGTGTCAATCCAGATTCTCACACGAGTAGCATAACCCTCCCCCTGAGGGGGGGGGGGGATTAACTCATGGTCATTGAAGGAATAATTAAACTTGTTGTATACAATAAAAAGTAAATGGAGAACAGGAATTAATACTTGAAAAGAAATGACTTTTATTAAGAAGAAATAACTTATAGTATTGAAGCTGCTAAAAGAGAAAATGACAAAATATAAAGTGCTGGAATGAAACTGCAGACAATAAATTAAGCTAACTAACTAATGAGCATAACCTAAAGCATAAAATGCTGAAGGAGCAATATTGAAGACCCCCCTTACATATATATAGGCTGGTCTCTCGTGAAACCTTTAATTTTTGTTTCGTCCTTTTGTTGAATTGAGACATTTAAAACTTTGAAATACAAAGTTTTGGCTTTACCTGGTTTAATTTGCTTTTTGTCTTTTCCTCATTTGTATTCCTTTGCAATTAATGTTTTGTCTTCAGCCAATTCAATTCAAACTTGGAATTGGTACGTGTCTTCTCCTTTTGCAAGGTGGCACAAAATTATGATCATCACTTGCCACCTGCCTATGCTTACTCGTCATGCCTTTTGGGCCCACAAAGTGGGTCCACTTAGTGTGTCCAGTGGCAGCGCCGATTTTGGCATTTTTGTCTTTGCGTAGAGTTCGTCGCCCTGGTCACTCTGGCAGTTCACTAGCCAACGTCGGCATCCAGATTTATAAGATGTGAGCTTCAGAAGTTTGATGCTTCTTTATATGTGGACCCGTTCTGCACTGGTTTTGTTCCTTTGGAAACTTCGGCTCTAGTCAGGGCTTTGTTGGGCTTCATCAATGGGTGGGAAGACTTCAAATATTCCAGTATTCCCGTACTTCGATGCATGTTTTATCATTATATTCATGTTAACTGCGGAAACCTGCAAATGTACGAAAATATAATTATTACATGATTATTAAACAGATAATTGACCAAAACATTACGTCTCTTGGGGTTTAATATTACAGTTTTGGATGCTTATCAGCCAACCTCCTTGCAATTAGAACAATGTATTTGTGCCCACCTCCTTGATAGATGTGAAGGTTTCTTTGGTGATTCATGTGGATCATTTCTTCTATTCTTTCTAGGTCTTCCTGGCATTCTTCTATTAGGTGGTGGTAAGAACTTTACCATCCCCTCAATATTGGTCTTCCTCCATAAATTTTGGCCATTTAAAGGTTTCATACTTACATCATAAGCCTTCTTGATTATCTCTACCTTATAACAAGATTGGACATAGTCATCAGGATTGGCACTGCTGTGGTTAATGGTTGTAATTGCATGACAACATGGAATGCCACTCAAATCCCACCCTCGGCATGCACAAGTTTTAGCTTTAGTGTTAATGATAAAATGATAAAAATGATAGTTTACCTACGAAATGAACGATGAAACTCAAAACGCAAGTAAACTAAAACTTATTACGAGTCTATATTTATCAAGTTTTCTACTCTCAATTCTATCGAAATAGAGTGGAGTAACAAATTCGTTCCACTCCTAATTCTCTAGCATGGAATGATTTCATAGTTAACTAATCGGTCTTAAGTCTAATGAGAGGTTTACGAGGGGAATTCTATACTACGAGGTGAATTAAATTAACAAGTTACGAATAACGAAAAGAGAGAATGCTAAGGGTTTGAATCTAGATAAAGAATTAAAGGGAATTGAATCCACCTTAACTAGACTTAATCCTACTAACAAAGACTCGTCATGATCCAAATTGAATGCTTAGCATATCAAAATAGTAATTCTAATCCCTAATTATACATGGCATTTCTACCAATTTATAACTAGCATGTGAGCGATTAAACCCATTCTCATGGTGAATTAATCATTTCTAGAGTGGAATAATTATCACGACGATTTCTAAGTTAACAAAGATCAAGCCTTATTCAAGCCTTTTTCAACCCTCTAATGGAGGTTTAGCCTTGATTCATACCACTATCATTTCCCATTGATTTAAAACTAAACATCATACCAAAATTCTACTTGGCTAATTTAACTAACAATACTTCAATCTAATTTAACAACTCAGAAATGATACTCAACAAGAATTAAAATTATATCTATAAATTGAAATGACAAAAATCGAAATTAACAAACTAGCTATTTTATTTATCAATACTAATGAAGAACAATGATTCTAAGAGTTTAATCTAAAACAAGAATTGAATTTAAACTAAATTTAATTTAATTAATGAAAACTAGATCTAGAATTATCTATTGTTTTAGGTCTAACTAGCTACCATTAACAAAGAGCTAAGCTTTGGTTTTTATATGTTCAGATCCAAAAATCGAGCATGGGCTCGGATCCATGTTTTGGGCCAGAGAATCAGGCCCAAAACCCAATTCTTTCAGTCCAAAATGGCCTCTTCACCTGTAGTTGGCTTCAACAGACTTTCCGTCCACTTCTGCTCCTCTGATTGGGTCAAGTCTTAGACCATTGGAAATATCTTTCCGAGCCGGTCGTTTTGACATAAGGTAGGCCCAATTCCGAGGTCTGAGTCCAAAGATATGGCCTTCGGAAGTTCTGCTGACTTTGAGTGCTGTTTCTGCCCACGTCGACTTTTCAGCTTTTGACCGGGCTTTAGAAAGGCTTTGCCTTCTTGAATCTTGGCCTTTAATCACAGAACTCCTTAGCAACCGACCTTTGCTCCTTTATCTCGCTAAAGTGGCACATTTATGCACATAATGGACTTTGAAGCCTGAAATGCATAAAAACACGTAATCAGTATTAACTCTTAATTATTACTCACATAATTGGTCTAAAAGTATGACTGTTACAGGGTTAAAACTACAGTTTTGAGCTCTTATCAAACCACCCCCAAACAGCATTTTGCTTGTCCTCAAGCAAAGATGAGAAATTAGAATAAGTGACCAAAAATGGAGTTCTATCTACTCTCGTTTCGCTGAGTGGGATTGCATTGACCATATGCAACAAGGCCTTAAACCACTAGGAATTCCCTAGTGGACGAGTTATAGCCTCGTGAGAGTTTTCCAGGGAAGGTACTCACAAACTTCATCTATACTACAACGACTAAGAAATAAAACTATTGTTTCCTCATTCATGTCTCAACTATCTATACATCTCACTAGCAAATGAATAAGAATAACCAAGTTAAAAACCTAAGTTAACATATGCATAATAATCAATCATCTATGATACAAATATATATACTATGAGTAATACTATGAAATGCCTAGCAGGTTCGTTTATGAAAACTCGGAATAGCATCCTTAAGTAGGTCCTCACATAAATGTCAAGACGAAAACCACTCCGATTTTTCCGCTCAAGTTTATTTACTCCAAAGCAGCAATGGGCACACTTTACCTTACAATCTCAATGACAACAAGGAAGCCGAGTCGATCAAACACATCTCATCACTTAATATCACACTAACCTATTCCTAATTGAGCTAGAGGTCTTTATTAGGTGTTGCGGGGATTAGGAGATGGTTTAAGAAGGAAGGAAATGGATATTCAAAAGGACAAGTCTGAGATAATAGAGTCTTCATATTATGTAACTTAGAGAAAACATTGTTATTTTCTTTTGCTTCTATACTTTGTTCCCATCCTTAGCCATATTTTTTTTTCTTTCCTTTGGCTTTTGACTCCCTTTTATTCTATTTTTGGAGTTTTTATTTATTTCTAATTTTTTTTTCCTTTTCCTTGGATGGAAACTTCTTTTCTTTTTATGAAGCAACTAACTAATTTTTGTTTTCACAGGTTTTTCTCTTCTTCTTTCTTCACTCATTCTATTCTTAGACTTATTCTAGATTGGGTAAGTTGAATTTTTTTATTTTGTTTTGTTTTTGTAACGGGGTAAAGGAATTGTGGTTTATGGAAGGCTAAAGAAAGGCTCAGAGGGGCGACTAGCGGAAAATAATTTATAGGTTTGAATTTCTTGCTATATCGATCCAAAGAGGGCCTAAATTCTCGCTTAGGTTATGGCATAGTGATCAAGCAAGTGGACGTGTGATTTCTCTATCCGGATTTTACTTATCCCTTGTGTCATTTCTCAAATGTTTCGCTCATATAAGGCTTTAGGCTATATTCTCACAGGATTTGTAAAATAAGTACTTTAGCCTAGATTTCAGAAACTTACTGCTAACAATCATAGATACTCATGTAATATATTTATAGATAGATGCAAAGATTATTACCTACATATTAACCTAAGTTTCTAACAATTATTCTGATGCAAAAGCTACGTGAGACTTCTAGATTGTTAAGAGCATAGAGAAAGAAAACAATACCAATATTCCTAAGTGTATAGCATAAACTTATTTATTTATATTTTTGAAATTTTTAACTTGAAAACAAATGCATGTTATACATATCTTTATCCTAACAGATGCCTTAATTACACGTGTTTCTATGCCCCTCCCAAACAAGAAGCATGCTTTGTACTCAAAGCATTTAAATAAAGAGGGTAGAAAAATACCATGGAAACGCGTGAAATTCTGGAATATCTGCAAAACAAGGTTAGAACATACTAATATAGGAAATAAAAATACTGACGCAACTCTATAAGAGTTCCACCCATTATTGGGTTAACAGAATTAAATTGCTTGGGACATAAGCAGACAATAACAAAACTAAAAACTTACCTTATCTCCCGCTTAAGCATCATCCTCCTCAGCAAAGAGATGAGGTTCCTTCAAGATCCCTGCGCCAGCCATTATAACTTGCCAAGCTTGCCGCCATTTATCATCTACTAATGCTAACCTATTAAGTGTTATTATGTCTGGTGGGATGTACGGGGCGACCAATTGAGGCTGCACCTGCCATCCCGGTCAAGTCATAATTTGCAATGAGTGAACCACCCAATTGGTGGGTCTCATGACTTCAACCCTTTTCCAATCTATGAATTGGGCACAGAATACAGGTAAACAACTACGCATGATGCGGCTTACCAAAACAGGCATAAGAAGATACTTACGCCTCATGCTTTGGGCTCTCTTAAGACTAGCGACTAAAACTTGGGGAATGTCATATCGGCGACGTCCCTCAGCTAAAGCGAGGAAAATGTCACCAAAGATCTTTTTTTGCGTAAATGAACTCGCCATTCCCCTAAAATATTCATCAGGATGAATAACATGGTGGTGCCTACGTTTAGGGACAGGCTACCAAGGGCAATGCTATATCGCCCATCCATTACTCAAAATACCCTCCCCATAATACTCATGGAAATATGTATAATCATAAAGGTATGCATTATCGGTCATATATGCCCATGTGTGAACAGGATCAGGTATTGGTAATCCTGAAACTAAAGCGACCACATTTTTATTGAATTCTAGTGTCGTGTCATCGACTACGACGGAGAATTCTTGTTCTCCATCCTGATTACAATAGAATCTAACGTGGTCGAGAAATAAGTAGTAAGTCGTCTTTGAATATGAATCGTCATCACTTACCCGTGGAGATGGCCATCCTAATCTAAGTAGATCCTATGTCGGAACCAATGTCCATAGGTCTCGGTTCCCAACACGTCTTCGAAAGACTGTTTAGGTATGACTATAGGAGATGTCATCTCAACTACTCTTTTCAACAGCTCCAAAATCCTCGAATGCCTCCGAAAAATTAGAAATTTTCGTGTGTAATGCGGAAGGCGGTGGCTGGCGCTTCCACTTGGCTGGTCGCTGGTCAGTGTTTTTGAGTTACAAGTGTTTAGCCGAAGTCGCTAACTAACCGCACGGGTCGCACTCTAAGTAAAATTTCTGGAAGTGTCTAGGGCGCAGGTGCGCTTTACTGAGGCGTAGGTGCGCTCGTAAGTGCTGAAGCAGAAGTTTAAGAGGAAAAAGAAGGAAAAGCTTGGAGTGAAAGGTGAGGGATGATGGTGGGGTGTAGTGTGGTTTGTGAGTGTAGAATGAAGGGAGTTTAAATAGGTTCTGAGCTTCCAAAATGAATCGGCAAGTTGCCAAATTGTTTTAAGGCAATTTCCAGAAATAGAAAAATTTCAAACCCGAAAACGGAAACAAACCATATTCTTGATTTTCTAACAACCCTGGTATCTTTTATACTGGAATTAGATAGTAACTTCTAAACTCTCCTAGGTTTCATGCTACCACCACACATATTCATAGAAATGCCGATATCGGCCAAATTCTCAACCTTTACTCCAAGACAACCTTACAGAAGATTATCATATAACGAATTATGCTCGGTATAAATATTACCACCCCCAAACAATTCGGGAAGGTGGGATTAATGATAAAACACGCATAATTTCGAAAATAACCATTTATATTAAAAATTTAAATCCAAACAACATAAAACAAACACATTAAAATTTAAATTTAACAACTGAATTAAAATCCAACTAATAAAACAATCAAAACAATGAAATAACAAATAACACAAACCGGCCGGTGCACACCTAGCCATGTGATGAAGATGGACCCCGAGATGGAGATTGGTCCTGGATGAAGAATGGCTTGAGCCATCTCGTCCTTCGGCGACGACGCCATGCCTCTCAGACTCCGGCTAAAACAGAATCCTCCACGGGTGGCATGCGTCGTAGCATCTCTATTCGAACAAGCGATGTGCTTCCATCTCACCCGAAAGAGATCGCATACCGGGCTTAGTGATGCCGGGTGGATAGTCTCCAAGTTAGACAAGATATCGCCCCGACCCCTTTTCGAGCATTTCAAGTCTCGTCAAGGTTCGCTTTGCTTATTTCGAACTACAATCTGCCTATCTCGGATATCTTCACAAATACCATAAACGCTAACATAAGCCGTTTGCAACACTTGCATCGTTCTAAATTAGAACTACAACTATCTAATGCATCGTCATCCGTGTCATATCCTCCTTTTCATCCTCCGACTCAACCACATTTCCTTCGGACAACGGCCAAGTCTCTTGGATGCAATCCATATAGATACTTGCATTAGAATGCAATTTGATCTTAATAGGAGCAGATTTTGTGACAGCTCTAAATGAGAGCATGATCTTAGTGATCAATACGGGAAGAGGCGCCATGCTCTTTCCCACTCCTCTAATCACATTAAAAATTAAATCGAGGATGCAGAAATTATACTTATTTGTTTGCAAAATCCAGAGAACGTGCATACATTGCAGACAGATATCGCTGACTTTGTCTTTCCCGAGGACGTTCCTACCAATCCACTGAGCTATAGGCAGTTGATTGGTTCTCAGGGTTGACTGGTGAACGCAATGAGAACTCGTATTGTATTCACCCTCCACGACAATATCTTTCATCAAAGCAGGAACTCCAGTATACTGGGATTCCTGAATGGTTGTTTCTAGGTTGCTTTCAGGCGTAATTCCTAACAACTCAGCCAACAACTGCCTCGTTATTTCCTCCTCGCTCTCGCTACCTTAATGAAAATCCTATCCCTCCAATTCTCGCTTCTTATAAAACTGTTCGACCAAATCGTAGTGATAGAACTCCTCAGTCGAGTACCACAGTCCATTCCAATTTCTCCTAACCATCTCCGCGTCGTAAAATGGAGCGAAGCAGTCGGCCGCAAACGTGTGCTCCAGCACAATTCTTCGTCGTAGCGCCATTGAAGTTTTTGAAACAACCAATGGTTTTGTAGATGGTAAAGGAGGCGAGTTTGATGTAAAACAACTAAAAACACGGTGGTGGCAATGGCGGGTACGGTGGCAGCTTGAAGCTTGAATTGGTGGCTGTTTTCGGATTTTTAAAATTGTTGGGGTTGGTGGTAGTAATGGTTTGGAGAAGATTTCAGTTTGGTTTAACTGCTTGGCGTGGGTGTAGTTAGGTTTTCTTTCCTTCCTTTTTTTTTTTTTTTTTAGGTTGAAAACTTTGTTAATGGCGGTGGTGGGTTAGAACACGATACTGTTCGTGAAAACAAAGGGGGCAAGGTCTTGGCTTTTGCAGGCGCTTGAAGTTTGGGCCCAAGCCCAATTTGAATTCCGAACTTTTTTGATATTTCGCGCAATTTCAAATTCAATTTGCCGCTTCGTTACTGGTCCGATTTTGGCGAATGAGTTATGAAAATGATCAGTAGAGAATTTCCAATGCAATGATTCATAAAACACTCAATTCGAACCATGGGTGACATATAAGAAGGTGGAAAAACGCCTCAAAGTGCGTGTGTGACGTAAGTTATGCGAACGAAGGAAATCTAAGTTTTAGATAACGTCAACCTAATTGAACTACAACTAATGGGCCTAAGCAACACAAATGGAAAGTTCGAGCAATCCGGATGGAAAGACCGACTGCCCACCCCCAAACAAATTTCTAAACACAAAATTTGTTTTAATGTGGGTCGTTTAAAGTCAGATTCCCAAGACTTGTTGGATTGCTATTTCTACGATTTAGAAATTTTTTTTTAGTTTATTATAATAAAGACGAAAAACAATAAATACATAATTCACCCCATAGAGGAACATGACTCAAAAACCGAGAAAACATGCAAAAGTGGAAAACGTGAATTATGTTAACCGTGGACTTAGGATCCGGTACTTACAGCCACACACTCCATAGGGAAGGCCCGGTTACCTGAATGGTGCACTTACCACTATATGGAAGTGAAAGGAAGTACACCAAATGACAAAGGTCAATCCTCATAGACAGGGTCCTGTAAAAGGACTTCCTCTACATCAGGGGATAGAAGTTCGTGAAAATGTTTTAACCGTTGACCATTAACTTGAAAGGTACTGTTGTCCTTGGGATTTACCAAGGTAATTGCCCCGTAAGGGGTGACTTCAGTAACCAAAAAAGGACCAGACCAACGGGTTTTTAGTTTTCCTGGGAAAATATGTAGACGGGAGTTGTAAAGCAAAACCTTTTGACCAACCACAAACTCTTTGCGCAAGATTTGCTTATCATGAGCACGTTTCATGTTAGCTTTATAATCCTTCGCGAGATCGTAAGAATCGCTACGGATTTCTTCAGGCTCATTCAATTGCAACTTGCGTTTGACACCCGCCTCATCAATATTGAAGTTAAGGCTTTTTATGGCCCACAGAGCACGGTGCTCTAATTCAACGGGCAAATGACATGGTTTCCCAAATACAAGTCTAAAGGGAGACATACCTATAGGAGTTTTGAAAGCCATCCTATACGCCCATAAGGCATCCGATAGACGCTTCGACCAGTCTTTCCTATTAGGGTTTACAGTTGTTTCTAAAATCTTTTTGATTTTCCTATTAGAAACTTCTACTTGTCCGCTAGTTTGTGGATGATAAGGAGTTGCTACTTTGTGTGTAACTCCATACTTTTTCACTAGGGATGCAACAACTCATTGTAAAATGTGTTCCACCATCACTAATGATGGCTTTAGGAATGCCAAACCGGCGTAAAAATATACTCCTTAATAAAAATACAACTGCCTTATGGTCATTGCTACGGCAAGCCATGGCCTCTATCCATTTAGAGACGAGTCCACCACGGCAACTAGAATATAAATGAAACCGTGGGAAACAGGGAAGGGACCCATGAAATCAATGCCCCAAACGCCAAAAATTTCTACTATCAAGATTGGATTTAATGGCATCATATTACGCCAGGATTCGCCCCAAGTTGTTGGCAAATCTATACACGCCTTGCAATGCACTTGGGCATCCTTAAAAAGGGTAGGCCAATAAAATCCACATTAAAGAACTTTAGCGGCTGTTTTCATTCCACTAAAATGGCCACTACACTCTTTGTCATGGCAGAACGATAGAACTTCATTATATTCCCACTGGGGAATGCAACGACGAATAATCTGATCCGCACGATACTTAAAAAGGTAGGGCTCATCCCAAAGAAGTATAATAACTTAACTCGCCAAGAACTTCTTACGCTCATTTCTTGACCAATTATAAGGCTTAACATCCGCCGCTAAATAATTTACAATGTCAGCATACCATGGTGCTGAAAAAATAGCATACAGATGCTCATCAGGAAAGGAGTCCGGTATGGACTCAAAATCACTATTATCGTCGTTTGTAAGTCTAGATAAGTGGTCGGCAACTACGCTTTCGACCCTCTTTTTGTCCTTTTATTTCTAATGTGAACTCTTGCGGAGAAGAATCCATCGGATTAATCTCTGCTAGCATCCTTCTTTGCAAGAAGGTACTTAAGAAATCGCATGGTCCGTGTAAACTAAAGTTTTAGAACCAACCAAATAAAGGCTAAAACTTATCTAAAGCATAAATGACAGCTAAGAATTCTTTTTCAAGAGTTGAATAATTCCGTTGAGCATCGTTTAAGGTTTTACTAGCATAATAAATAACAAAGTGGACTTATTATCTAGTTTATGTCCCAAGACAAAGACCAACCGCATAATCACTAGCATCACACATGAGTTCGAAAGGTTTAGACCAATCGAGAGGTCAGATAATTGGTGCAGAGGTTAGCATGCTTTTAAAGTTTCAAAAGCCTGCTTACGTTAAAATTAAAATCAAAGATTGCATCTTTTAAAAGCAGATTAGTTAAAGGCCTATCTATTTTCGAAAATCTTTAATAAATCGCCTATAAAACCTCGCATGGCCTAGAAAGGTTCTAATATCACCTGACAACCGGGTTTAGGTAGAGTCACTATCTTATCTAGTTTGGCCTTCTACTTCGATGCCATCGCTAGATACAATGTGACCTAGTACTATGCCCTTTTCACCATGAAATAACACTTTTCCCAGTTTAAAGCAAGGCTTTTTCTTCACACCATGTCAAAACCTTAGACAAAGTTAGACAAGCGATCGGAAGGAGTCTCCATAGATAGAAAAATCATCCATGAAAACTTCCATAAAACGCTTCTACCATGTCACTAAATATATGAAACATACACACCGGAAGGTACCGTGAGCATTACAAAGGCCAAAAGGCATTCGCTTATAGGCATACGCTCCAAAGGGACATATGAAGATAGTCTTTTCTTGGTTATCAATATCAATAATAATCTGAAAATAGCCCGAGAGTAGCCTTCCGTAAAAACAATAAAAAGCATGACCAGCTAGGGCGCTCGAAAGCATCCGATCTATAAAAGGTAACGGAAAGTGATCCTTTCGTGTCATAGCATTTAAACGCCCTGTAATCAATACAGATTCTCCATTTCATAGGACTTTATGTGACAACATAGTCACCATTTTCGCTACGCATCCATGGTAACTCCCCGATTTCTTAGGAACTACATGAATAGGGCTTACCCATTCGCTATCGAGAGATTGGGTATATGGTACCGCGATTGATTGAGTAATCCTAAGACTTCTTCCCTAACCACCTCTTTCATGGCGGGTTCGACGACGCCGAGGTTCGCGAGAAGTCTTCGTTATCCTCCAAATGGATGCGATGAGTGCAAACATTAGGTCAATTCCTTAATGTCGGCTAGGGACCAACCAATCACAGACCGATGTTCCCTAATCACCCGGATTAAACGTGTCTCTTCACCCTTAGTTAACTGAGAAGATATAATTACCGGATGACTACCATCCGGATCAAGTTGAATATATTTTAACTCCGGGGGAAGAGGTTTAAGACCGGGGTGGAAGGAAAATCAATAGATGTTTCATCGGGTTCCCATTTTGCCTAATGAATACTTGCTTAGGTAGCAAGTCTTCATACTCGATATGGAGCAACCGAAGGGTCTACAATTGGTGTGGACTCAAGGATGGTGTTGACTTCCTCTAAGTAGGAGTTATTTACAAAATCTGAAGTTCCAAAAGAAAGGAATTTATACATATTGTTTTCGGGAAAAGTGTTGTTAAAATAATCTTGAGCTAAACTCTCAATCATGCTAACCTCCCCATATATAGACGATTCTGGTAACTGTTTCATCATTTTAAAAACATTTACTTCAATAGAAAGATGGCCAAAAGATAAGTACATCTTACCATCGCGGCAATTTATAAGCGCGTTTGCAGTTGCCAAGAAGGGGCGCCCTAAGATGATCGGTACAGAGTCGTTAGCGACTTCTGTATCGAGGATAACAAAATCAGCAGGATAGTGGAAATCCTGAACCTTAACAAGCACGTTTTCCACTACACCCTTAGAATACTTAATTGACCTGTCCGCTAACTGCAACGTTATTCTTGTAGGTTATACATTTCCTGTAGACCTATTTGTTTATACAAATAATACGGGAGTAAGTTAACACTTCCCCCGTGTCTAATAAAAGCGGTCGTCGTGTGGGAATCTCCTAAGGTGCATTTTACAAAGAGGGGCTACGGTGGTCCTTATACCTAACAATTCCATTATTTTCGGATAAAGTTGAACCGCTCGCTTAGAAAAGCCGCCTTTAGGTATGTTGGTCTTACGCCTAGTAGTGCACAACTCTTTAAGAAACTTAGCGTGGTTAGGTAACTTTTAATAGCTTCGAAAAAGGAAGGTTTATCGTTAGATTCTTGAAAACGCGTTCCTAATCTCCTCAAAGTTTGTATCCCCGGTTAGCATGGCTAATTTTTGAGGAACGGTGGTTTCACTCTATATTTTAGTGTATGGCTCGACTTGATGTGTAACCTTGGCTTTCTGTTTCTTAGTTTGTTGTTTAACCGGGTACCTCTACAAAGGGTAGGCTTTTCAGTTTCTATTTCGGTATCTAGTTCGATATCCGGTGTGGGAGTCTCGATGGGGTAACTATAGGCATAGTTACTTTGTTATCAACCACTCTTCCAGAACAGAGAGTGGTGATGGCATTTAGGTCACCTACGATTGTAGTTTCTGTACTAGTATTACCGTTTACCACAAAGGCTGTGTTTGCTTGTCCTGGAAACACGCCTTTTGGTTGGGCTTTCTCTTGGGCTAACTGTTGTATGCCCTGATTTATGGATTGTAAGATCTGTTGGTTTGATTGAGTCATTGATTGGAAAAGTTGTTGGGTAACCTGTATAAAGGCGTCGATACGAACCGGTTGTGTAGGTGTAGTACTCACAGGTGGTGCGACTAGAACTATCTCACGTTGATTATTTATGGGTGGGTTGTGATAGTTACTATTGTTAACCGGAACGATACCTCTATTGGTATTATAACTATTATAATTACCCTGACCTTGTGCTAGACCTTGTCGTGGTTGCGCTTGGTTATTATAATTATTATAATTCCCCGGACCTTGTCCTTGTCTAGGTGGAGCTTGGTTATAATTGTTTGCTTGCCTAACATTTTGGTTATTAAACCCTGGAGGTGTAACTTGTTGATTGTTTCGCCAACTAAAGTTGGGATGTTGTCTCCATGGGGCATTAGGAATAGGATAGCTATTAATGGAGCAAACATTATCTTGCTCTAATTGTTGTTGTTCATAGGCGAGAGGACAATAGGAGTCATGGTGCTCAGGACTCAAACAGAAATTACATGGGTTGGAATTGACATTCATGACGGGATAGGCTTTTGTTGAACGTAAATAGCCTCTACCTTTTAGTTAGAGATTCGATTAAATTTTTAAGTTCTAGATCGGGTTTCATCTCAAACATACCGGCGGCCTTAACTGTTGAAGAAGAACTAGCAGAGCGGGGGGATATCATCACTACCCCCCCAATTATTATTGCGTTTAGTTTGATCTTCTAAAATTTGTAAGCCTCCGAGGCTCCTTTTTACTTAGGAAACTACCCCCATTCATTATGTCAAGGATTTCTTTATGGTGGTGTAGAAGTCCTTTGAAAAAGGCACGAACTAACGGTCTTTTTGCTAGGTTATGGTGTGGACACTCTATAAGCGGATCGGTGAAACGATTCCAAGCCTCGAAAAATGATTCATGAGGATTACAATGAAAAAATGAATCTTGGAAAGCATCTCATTCGTCTTTAGGGGTGGGTAAAAATATTCCATAAACAGCTGAACAAGTTTAGCCCACGAGTCCATAGAGTTAGGCACTTGGGTAGTTAACCAAGACGCTGCCTTATCGGCTAAGGTGAAGGGAAATACCCTCAGTTTAATTTGTTCCACACCAACCGTAGGATGATGGAATGTTGTAAGGACTTGTTCAATCCTACACATGTGTTGATAAGGTTTTTCATGGTCTAAACCATGGAAAACGGGTAACAAATTAAATATGTTTGGGGGAATTCGAAAATCCCCCACTGGGTCTGCTAGAACGATGCAAGATTTAGGGCTATCGCTCAAGGCTTTGTAAAAGTCGGAGAGAGGAGTATCTTTCTTCAGCCATTATGTCAGTTGTGGTGGGTGGGATAATAGCTAGAGGTGTAGTGATTGGTATACTCGATAGACTTGTTTGTTGACGTTGACTGTTAATTACGTTCGGTATTTTTCTCCGACCAGACCTTAATCTCATGCAAGTCTAAGTCTAAACACGACAACCCTCCAAACAATCTTGATATATTAGTATAAACCTCTAACTAGAGATGCGAGGTATGGAAGAAAGGAATACCTGATTGCGTCCTTGCTTCACTTATGAATAGCGTCTTGTTTACGCGTGTTCAGTGTATATAACAAGTTAGAACACTGAAAAACTTAAAAACTCGGGTTCAAAACAAACCCGTGGAAATCCGCAAATTTCACTAAGGCGCTGGTGCGCCACTTTGCCAAGCGCCTCTGTAACTTAACTTGAAGTTACAGTTTTTAGGGTGGGTCGCGCTCACTTTGGGAGCAGGTCACGCTCAAGGTTCCAGGCGTTTGGGTGCAGGTGTGCTCCATTTGGGCGCAGGTCGCGCTCAGTGTAGTTTTTCGCGGAACTTTTCAATGCTGAAACGGACAACCACAGTATGAATCAAACAAGGGTGGGTGGGTTTAATGGGACTTGAAAATGACTAATTATACTATGAAAACAATACTATGAGGTAACTAAGATGGCAGCGGCGCCATTTGATAAAATGATAAAAATGATAGTTTACGTACGAAATGAACGATGAAACTCAAAACGCAAGTAAACTAAAACTTATTACGAGTCTATATTTATCAAGTTTTCTACTCTCAATTCTATCGAAATAGAGTGGAGTAACAAATTCATTCCACTCCTAGTTCTCTAGCATGGAATGATTTCATAGTTAACTAATCGGTCTTAAGTCTAATGAGAGGTTTACGAGGGGAATTCTATACTATGAGGTGAATTAAATTAACAAGTTACGAATAACGAAAAGAGAGAATGCTAAGGGATAAAGAATTAAAGGGAATTGAATCCACCTTAACTCGACTTAATCCTACTAACAAAGACTCGTCGTGATCCAAATTGAATGCTTAGCATATCAAAATAGTAATTCTAATCCCTAATTATACATGGCATTTCTACCAATTTATAACTAGCATGTGAGCGATTAAACCCATTCTCATGGTGAATTAATCGTTTCTAGAGTGGAATAATTATCACGACGATTTCTAAGTTAACAAAGATCAAGCGTCATCAAGGCTTCTTCAACCCCTATAATGGAGGTTTAGCCTTGATTCATACCGCTATCATTTCACATTGATTTAAAACTAATCATCATACCAAAATTCTACTTGGCTAATTTAACTAACAATACTTCAATCTAATTTAGCAACTCAGAAATGATACTCAATAAGAATTAAAATTAGATCTATAAATTGAAATGACAAAAATCGAAATTAACAAACTAGCTATTTTATTTATCAATACTAATGAAGAACAATGATTCTAAGAGTTTAATCTAAAACAAGAATTGAATTTAAACTAAACTTAATTTAATTAATGAAAACTAGATCTAGAATTATCTATTGTTTTAGGTCTAACTAGCTACCATTAACAAAGAGCTAAGCTTTGGTTTTTATATGTTCAGATCCAAAAAGCGTGCATGGGCTTGGATCCATGTTTTGGGCCAGAGAATCAGGCCCAAAACCCAATTCTTTCAGTCCAAAAAGGCCTTTTCAACTGTAGTTGGCTTCAACAGACTTTCCGTCCACTTCTGCTCCTCTGATTGGGTCAAGGCTTAGACCATTGGAAATATCTTTCCGAGCCGGTCGTTTTGACATAAGGTAGGCCCAATTCCAAGGTCTGAGTCCAAAGATACGGCCTTCGAAAGTTTTGCTGATTTTGAGTGCTGTTTCTGCCCGCGTTGACTTTTCAGCTTTTGACCGGGCTTTAGAAAGGCTTTGTCTTCTTGAATCTTGGCCTTTAATCACAGAACTCCTTAGCAACCAACTTTTGCTCATTTATCTCGCTAAAGTGGCACATTTATGCACATAGTGGACTTTGAAGCCTGAAATGCATAAAAACACGTAATCAGTATTAACTCTTAATTATTACTCACATAATTGGTCTAAAAGTATGACTGTTACAGGGTTAAAACTATAGTTTTGGGCTCTTATCAGTTAACTATATAAACATCTACACCATTTACATGCCTGACTTCAAACTCATTGTCACCATTGTAATGACAAGTCCAATACCTACTATCTACTTTGGCAATCTCTATCCTCTCTCTAATCTTTGGTGCAAACATGTCAGTCCACCCATTTACAATATCTTTTCTCTGTTGCATTCTCCTCATCACATACAACCTTATATCTTCCAGCATGTAGATAATTGGTTTCCCCCCTTGTACCAATTATGCAATTTTTGAATGTCTCACACATATTGTTCTCCACTGCTTCACATGTTAAATTGTTCAGAAAATAAGCTCTACACCATTGCTTTGGATTTTATTGTTTCATTAGATAGTCATATGCATCATCAGAGAGAGCTTTGATATGATCCATGACATTCTCAAATTCTTCAGGAGTCCCACTTTTACAAGCTTGCCAAAACAAAGACTTGAACATTTGACATGTATGCCTCTTTCTGAAGTTGGCATAAACATGTCTAACACAACACCTGTGCTCAACCAAGGGAAATGTTTGTGATATAGCATGCACAAGACCTTTTTGTTGATCTGATAAAATTGTCATACCAATCCCATTTGATATCCCAATATTTGCAACAAACAACTCTAGAAACCACAACCAAGACTGACTATTCTCTCCTTCCACCACAGCCCATGTAATAGAATACATCTGATTATTCCCATCCCTACCAATAGCTGTAAGTAACTGACCCCTAACATGCCCCTTTAGAAAGAAACCATCAATCCCAAACACAAGATTACAACCTTGTTTCCACCCCCCTAATCAAACTCTCAAAGCCTATGTACATCCTTTGGAAATAAGCTGGAGGCTGGCCTTCAACAGGTTGGCCAGTGAAGTTTAATCCTCACTGTACTTTGTCATAATGTCTTACTTTGTCATAGTGTTCAATCAAAGCTTTATCTATCTCCCCAGTTGCAAACCTCTTAGCCCTAAGGCATTGTGATTGAGACACATCAACACCATAAGTCTTTCTTACATCTAACACAAAATCAGCTAACTTCTATTTTGGAGTTTCGATTAGTTTATCTTTGTACCTCCTAGATAGCCACTTAGCATTCCCAAGCTTGATCTTGAAATCTCTTACACATGTATGTTGTTTTATGTTTGTCTTAACTTGAACAGTTTCCACACCTTGCATGTAGCTTGCATACAATTTCCAAACACAGTTCTCAGCTATTGTCACCAAATTCGGTGTTTTTTTTGAAAAAAAGCGCGTTTAAAACCCAAGATATTGGCAAGGCGTCTGGTTCCAGTTTAAAACCCAGGGTTTTTCTTTTTAAAAAAAATGCATTTTAAACTTAAAAAATGTTTAAAACCCGAGATTTTGAAAATCTCCCGTTTAAAACTTTTTTTTTATTTTTTTTATTTTTTTTAGTCTAAAAGAAAATACTAGAAAAGAAAGGGGTTTTGGAGTTTACCTTTTTGAAGAGTGGGCGTTAGATATGATTGACTTATTGAGACAGTTCTATTTTGCTTTGGACTATTAATAATTAATTGAAAATTTTAAAGTTGTTAACTTGTTTGTAGTACTTGATTATGCCATTATGGTTGGTAATTAGTAGTATCTTATTTTGAGCCGTGTTTTGGTACTAAATCTAAAACTTCTAGTATTTAGATGAGTAATGATAATTTGATACTTTCATGTATTTGAATTTTCTTTCATTTGTATTATTATTATTTTTATTTTATGTGTCAATTCTTTTTTCCACTCTTATAAAAAATCAAACTCCTAATCTATTATATTCTTTATCATCGGTTTTTACCGTTTCTTTTATGTATTATACGTTTTAAACCTGTTTTATCGTTTTAAACCCGTTTTTTATGCCCCACGTTTTTTTATGCTTGTTTTTTTTTCCGTTTTTTTCCCGAGACGTTCCGTTTAAAACACGAACTAAGCTTTTTTCAAGTACACCGTTTTAAAGTCGTACTGTACTAGGTGACAATGTTCTCAGTACACCTAGCCTCTATGAATCTAGCTTCATTGTTTTTAAACCATATTGGATGACCATTACAAACTGCATAGTTTCTAATACATTCTTTCAACTTTTCAATACTTGCAAACTTCATCCCAAGCTCAGGTTTTTGTAGTTTTGCATTAGTTTAAGGATTAAAGAGAGGGAATCTTTCTTTCTTTCTTATAATATCTGCTTCCACATCAAATTTTTTTTTTCAGAACTATTATAGTTATCATCACCAATCTCATTATCTACCAGTGCTTCACCATTAACATTATTATCTTCTGCTTCATCATTGACATTGTAAGGGGGATTTCCCATCATTGAATAGATGACACGTGTATGGGAAATAACCTAAGACTATAGATGTCCATAATGAGACGAGGACTAACGGATCAGTTTTGTGAATAAGTGATCTCGTGCTTAGCACGAGTGTTTAGTGGACATGTGCTAGGCACGTGGCTGACCGCCTCTAAGTATAACAGTTCTCCAAGTTGTTAGGAACTAATATAGACAGTTCCTGAACAAAAACAAACTGAAGATGGCGATCTCTGATGATAGGGAAGGAATCGTAATGACATATCTTAGGAGTTACCATTTAGATATAATCTTTCCATACATGATGGGACATTATGATCAACAAGGAAACTTATCTCTCATAAGATATAGTCTAGATTCAGACTTCCATAAGGAGAGGAATCCTAATAGCAAGGCAGAGTCCAAAGATGGAAGGGAACTGATAAGCACCCAAAACTGTAATATTAAACCCCGAGAGACATAGTGTTTTGGTCAATTATGTGTTTAATAATCATGTAATAATTATATTTTTGTAATTTTGTAGGGTTCCGCAGTTAATGTTAATAAAATGATAAAATATGCATCCAAGTACGGGAATACTGGAATATTTGATGTCTTCCTACTCAGCTCCAGTGAAGCCCAACAAAGGCTGACTAGAGCCAAAGTTTCCAAAGGAACAAAACCAGTGCAGAATGGGTCTACATATAAAGAAGCAGCAAACTTCCGAAGCTCACATCTTTCAAACCTGGACGCCGACTTCGGCTAGTGAATTGCTAGAGCAACCAGGGTGACAAACTCTATGCAAAGACATAAAGTTGTAAAAATGCCAAAATCGGTGCCACCACTAGACACACCACGTGGACCTACTCTGCAGGCCCAAAAGGCATGACGAGTCAGCATAAGCAGGTGGCAAGTGATGGTCACAATTTTGTGCCACCTTGCAAAAGGAGAAGACACGTACCAATTCAAAGTTTCAATTGAATTGGCTGAAGACAAAACATTAATTGCAAAGGAATACAAATGAGGAAAAGACAAAAAACAAATTAAACCAGGTAAAGACAAAACTTTGTATTTCAAAGTTTTGAAGGATTTAAATTCGTAAAAGGATGAAATAGATTAATTCATTCATGAGAGACCATCTTATATATATGTGAGGGGGGTCTTTCATATTGCTCCTTCAGCATTTTATGCTTTAGCTTATGCTCATTAGTTAGTTAGCTTAATTTATCGTCTGTAGTTTCATTCCAACAATTTTCATTCCGTCATTTTCTCTTCCAACAGCTTCAATATTGTAAGTTATTTCTTCTTAATAAAAATCATTTCTTTTCAAGTATTAATTCTCTGCATTTACTTATTTATTATATACATCAAGTTTAATTATTCATTCAATGACCATGAGCTAATCCCCCCCAGGGGGAGGGTTATACTGCTCACTTTAATATTCTAGAATCACTACTTAGGAATTAGGTGTAGATTTTACATCAGGTCCCAAAATGATTAAGAGTGTACAAATTTGGAGTGCTGATGCTCCAGAGCAGTCTCCCGAGAGACCCAAAATGTCTCGTGCACGACTCTCTGGTGTCAGACAGCTCTCCAATTTATCCAGCTAATGTAGAATCGAACCAGGAGCTGAAATGATATTCCAAAGATGAAATATTAGTTCAACTCCTTATGCTAGTACGGTACGACTCAGAGATATGGGCATTTCGCTAAAGATCGATACTCAACGTCGTCTCGGGTTTGTCTATGAACTCGGGACGAATTAGAGATGTAGTGATGTGGTAATATAAACTGTTGAAAAATGATTCTTGCATGAGTATGATTAACCTTCTCCCTGTTTCTCTATCTTTGTTTATTTACGTCGAAATCACCGTTATTTATTTACATTATTTGCATTACCGTTAAATTACTTAAACCAACTAAATAACCTAAAATCCTACTCACCAAAAGTTGTAATTCCAATTGTGAACCTTGCCGAGCCCTAAGGTTTGGACGATCCTTTACTCGACCTATCCTACCGAACCCACGTGAGTAAGGTAACTTGACTAAACGGACGACCATACGGACTTTGGTCTTCGGACTTCATACTGTGGACCTCGGACTTCTAAGTATAAAACCAAACAAAATGTGAAATTACCGTTTATCAACTGGCGCCACTGCACGCCAAAGGACTTTGGACAATTAACGTAATAACTGGAATACATCACGTAAAAACCCCCTCCCCTACCCCATCATCTTTTTTATTTCCATTTCTTTTGTGATACTAACGTGTTACGTACCTGTTTGCCCCAACTTTTTCTACTAACAGATATCAGTGAACCAGATCTTGTTTATTTTTATTAGCATAGTCTAAGTATTCCGTAGGAACTTGAAGTACTGAACTGATAAAAGAGTCTCGGGCGAGACTAAATTAGTAGCGCACGAGACTAACCTGGAGTATCGACACTCCGGTTTTCAGGTACAAGCCACTTTCTTTCTCAGTACTATTTTGGACTCTTTAGTCCTATTTATCCACCATCCAGTAAGTTCACGAGCTCGGGAGTTAATTCGATCATTGTACGAGGAATCGCGGGACGCCAGGTTTCGAATTCTTAAACTCCTCAAACTTTGTCAAGGATATTATTTGGTTGTTTGCTATAACCTGTTTTACCTCGCATATTTGTGTGTTGGCAGGAGAACTCTTTGCATGTAAATATGGTTCGTCATTACATATTCACGTTAATACGATTAATATGATTCGAATATATTTGGATGTATGCGTAATTTCAAACCACCTGCTTAAAATATTTTTGTATGTATGTTACATCAATTCACGTAAGCGGTATTCATTTGCATGAGTTCGTTCTCGACATTCCCCTAGCTCGTATCTAGTTGCACTTATTGGTAGCTATAGATTATTGCATGCATAGGGCATAATTCTATTCACGTATAAGTAATATAGATTTGCATGTGTACACTTCCTGTGTAAAATTAGCTTGTGTTAATTGTATGTTTAGTTTTCTATTTTAGCATCTATCGTTTTTAATTGCATGTTTCGTAATCACATCTCCATAATACATTAATTACATAAAAAAAAATTAATAATAATTAAATTAAATTAAAAATAAAAAAAATGAAAAAAAAATAAATCATAATCATTAAAATTTCATCATAATCATCTTAATAATACCCCGCATAATACACCATCATAAATCATCTTCCTATTCCATCAGTGTCTAGGAAACTTGAAAGATTGAGGTTGCCTAATTAAGGAACGTCCTAGCACAGACAAGCTCCCTCAATTCTCTCAGGTGACCTGCCTGTTGGAATATTCACACGTTATCCTAGCTTACCTACTCAAGTTAGCAACAGCTCAGGAAGACGTGCTTCATCTCCCTTCTTCCTTAATTCTCAATCATCCAGTCATAATTCGTTCCTTATGAGCCTTGAATTAAAATTTTTGTTTGTATGAGACTACGGTCTGGTAAACATAAGGAATTAGAACTTACATATCGTCATCGGAAATACAATAAATAACTACTTAAGTTATCTCCTAGACATAGTTTTTCCTCTGTAAACCAACCTCGTGAAGTATCACCATTGCCATTATCTCCCTTAATTATGGCCCAGGAAAATCCCACAGTCGAGAAACCCCTTTCGGACTTCTATACTGCCTTACAGGAAGGACTTGCTTCCTGCATTAAACTCAATCAAATTATAGGAGATTTTCGCATTCCGCCGAACATTTTCGGTTTGTTACCTATTTATCATGGTCTAGAGTATGAAAAACGGTATAATCACCTTCGTCGGATGCAGCAAGTAGTCACCACTTTCCACCATCCGACCGTTACTAACGAACAAGTTTTGCTTAGGTTGTTTCCCTTCACCTTAGCTGATAAAGCTTCAACTTGGCTCGCAGGCGAAGCGCCGCAATCCCTTGACAAATGGGCCAAGCTCGTACATGCATTCATGATAAAATTCTATACTCAGAAGAAAACTACAGAGATGCTTCGAAGATTCAATTCTTTTCGCCAAAGATCCCTGTGAATCCTTTTTGAAGTATAGAGAAGATTTACGAATCTGCTTCTCGAATGTCCCCATCATCAACTTGACACTGCTGTCTTAGTCCGTTCATTCTTTAATGGTCTCTTTGACCATCAAAAGGAAACATTAGATATCATGAACGGCGGTTGTTTCATGGATAAAGGCGCTACTGAGGCATACACTTTTCTTGAGAAACAGGCTGCACGAAGCAACCATTGGGGTAACACTGATTCTTCCAGATCTTCTAAAAACACTCCTAACAAAGTTACGTCTATGTTCGAGGTCAAACCCGATCCGGAATTAAAAACTCTAATCGAGTCCCTAAACAAAAAAGTTGATGCTCTTACGGTTCAAGTAAATGATCAAAAACCCAAACAAGTCATGGCTACTAATGCTTCCCCATGTCTTCTTTGCTTAAGTCCTGAGCACACCGATTCTTATTGTCCTTTTGCATACGAGTTCCCTCCCCAACCATTTGAAGAGGCTTGTGTTTTCAACATTCCTAATGCACCTTGGCGACAACATCCGAATTTAGCTTGGGGTGCACCTGCCCAATAACAAGCTCCTCCGGGTGTCAACAACACTCCTGTACAACCACCCGCGAACTACAATTCCTACCGTCAAGGAAATCCTCCGCAATTCTAGCAAGGGCAAAGTCATTTTCCAAACAACACGAATATAGGGTACCAAAACAACCACAACCTTTTTCCCGCTAATCAAGGATATTGCTACCAAAATCAACCCATAAACAATAACCGTGAACTTGTTCCTGCTGCTCCACTAGTACAATCAACTGTCGATAAAATAGTTGAAACGTTTTCGACAAACATGAATCAACAGAATGAAATATTAGCATTTATCTAACAGTCTCTTCAGCTGTTAGCACAAGATAAAAGTCAAAAGGGCGTGTTTCCTGGCCAAGCAATTCCAAACCCTAAGCCCACAAACACTGTCTTTGAACTCAACAATGCATCAGGATCTAATAATCCAGCCAGGGTGAGTTAAATGTCATTACCACTCTTCATTCTGGCCGAACCATTGACAATCACATACATATGCCAGATGTCGAATTGACGGAAGCCGCAGCTGATGTCCTTCCAACTCCTACCTCGCAACCTATAGCGGACGAAGTTGTTCCTTCCAAATCTACATCCACATCCCTTAGGGAAAGACGTCATTGATCCATATGCGAGATTATGCCCAAAAGCTCCGTTCCTTGCCCGTTTGGCAAAGAACAAACCTAACGAACATTTCTATGAAATCCGTGAAACCTTCAAAAATTTGACCATATACTTACCTTTTCTAGATGTGCTTAAGCATTTGCCCAAGCATGCCAAGTTTTTAAAGGACATGTGCACCAACAAACGACGTACGAATGTTCCTCAACAAGCGTTCCTCACTGAGCAGTTTCCCTCAATTACTAGTACCAATAGTGTGGTTAAATACAAAGACCTAGGTCGACCAACTGTACCATGCACGTTGGGAGACAAGTATACCGCTACCACACTTTTAGACCTAGGTGCCAGTGTTAACCTACTTTCCTACTACTTATTTAAGCAATTAGGTCTTCATGAATTAATACCTACCAATATGACTCTGCAACTCGCAGATCGCTCCATCAAGTACCCGAAGGGTATAGTAGAAAACATCATAGTCAAGATCCAAGACTTTTACTAACCAGTTGATTTTGTCATTCTAGATACCGAAGTAGCTTGTGACTCCATTCCTATTATTTAAGGACATCCATTTCTTGCAACTGCTAACACTCTCATTAATTGTCGGGATAGTTCAATGACATTGTCTTTCGGGAACCTTTCTGTCGAAGTCAACATGTTCAAATTAATGAAACAGTTTCCCGATCCTATAATGGAGGGTGAGATTAGCTTGGTCGATAGTCTGGCACATGAATATTTCGAAAACTCTTTTCCCCCAGACGAGGTACACCAATTTCTTTCTTTTGATAATCCTGAGTTTGATGATGACTTGTACATTAAGGATGTCCACGCATTATTAGAGTCAGTACCACTATTTGATCCTACTGCTGCGTTGCTAACTAATTCAAAAGAACCAGACTCGATCTTTTCCATTGAAGAGATGGAAGCTCATGAATCATTGATCCCCAATCCTCCAACTCCAGATTTAAAACCTCTACCCTCTGATTTGAAGTATGTGCATCTCAATCCCGATGGTAGTCACCCTATAATAATTTCTTCTCACTTGACTACCGACGAAGAAGCACGTTTGATTTGTGTCATTCGTGAACACCGCTCCACTATCGGTTGGTCCTTAGATGATATCAAGGGAATAGACCCTAGTGTATGCACACATCGCATACATCTCGATGACGGCACAAAAACATCGTGAGAACCGCAACACAGCCTTAATCCCGCCATGAAAGAAGTGGTGAGGGAGGAAGTTTTACGTTTACTTGATACGGGTATCATATACCCTATCTCTGATAGTGACTGGGTTAGTCATGTCCACATTATTCCCAAAAAGTCCGACATCCAAGTTGTATAAAATGAAAATGGTGAATGCATCTCCACTCGCATTCCATTAAAATGGAGAATTTGCATTGACTATCGCAAACTTAATACCAGAACACAGAAAGATCACTTCCCTCTCCCATTCATTGACCAGATGCTAGAACGTTTAGCCGGTCATGCTTACTACTATTTTCTTAATGGCTATTCCGGCTACTTCAAAATTGTCATCGATCCTGCCGATCAAGAAAAGACAACTTTCACATGTCCCTTTGGAACCTTTGCATACAAACGAATGCATTTTGGTCTTTGCAATGCCCCTGGTACTTTCCAACGCTGCATGCTTCATATTTTTAGTAATATGGTGGAACGTTATATGGAAGTCTTCATGGACGACTTTCCATTTATGAAAATTCCTTTGACGGATTGCCTATCCAACCTTTCTAAAGTGTTAACGCATTGCAAAAAGGAAAATCTATTACTTAATTGGGAGAAGTGTCATTTCATGGTTACCAAAGGACTTGTTCTAGGTCATATTGTTTCGAAAGACGGGATTGAGGTTGATAAAGCTAAAATTGTTAAAATTGCTTCGCTACCTTTCTCATAAATAGTTCGTCATATCCTTTCCTTTTTAGGCCATGCTGGGTTTTACAGGCGATTCATTCAGGATTTTCTAAAGTTGCTCGACCCTTAACCAATCTCCTGCTTAAGGATGCGGTTATGGACTTCAATTTCAATTGCAAACAAGCGTTTGAAACTCTAAAAACCGCTCTGACTACCGCTCCTATCATTCAACCCCGTGATTGGTCTCAACCATTCAAACTGTTGTGTGACGCTAGCGACTTTGCTATTGGCGCCATACTAGGCCAACGACATGATGACAAACCCATTGTCATTTACTATGCTAGTAAAACTCTTAATGATGCTCAACGTAATTACACAATAACTGAGAAAGAGTTCCTAGCTGTTATCTATGCTTTGGATAAGTTTTGCCCTTACCTAGTTGGATCATCCACTATTGTATATACTGACCATGCTACACTACAGCGATTGTTCTGCTGGATCCTTCTCTTGTAAGAATTCACCCTGGAAATCAAAGACAAGAAAGGAACCAAAAATATCGTGGCTGACCATTTATCAAGGCTGGTTGGTGACATTAATAGTGATTCTAAAGCCATCTGTGATTCTTTCCTAGACAAATATTTGTACTCCATTTTCTCCTATCCATGGTATGCGGATATCGTTAACTACCTAGTTACTGAGGAAGTTCCTTCCTCTTGGTCACGTCCCGATCATAAAAAGTTCTTATCCACTGTAACATATTATTTCTGGGATGACCCCTACCTCTTTAAGTATTGTTCCGACCAACTCATTCGGTGATGCATTCCCGAGTGGGAGCATACCGACGTAATTCCTTTTACCATGAACAATCTTGCGGAGGTCATTTCAGTGGAAAGAAAACTGCAACCAAGGTGTTACAATATGGTTTTTACTAGCCTACCCTTTTTCGCGATGCACACGAACATTGCATAGCCTGCATTCGTTGTCAGCACCTAGGTCAAATTACAAAACGCAATATGATGCCCCTAAATCCTATCTTGATTGTGGAAATTTTTGATGGGGGCATTGATTTTATGGGACCCTTCCCTACTTCTCAAGGTTTTCTCTACATTCTAGTCGTTGTAGACTATATGTCTAAATGGATTAAGGCACTCACATGTCGCTCAAATGACCATAAGACTGTCGTGAAATTTGTAAAAGAAAACATTTTCTCTCGTTTTGGTGTCCCCAAAGCTATCATCAGTGATGGTGGTACACACTTTTATAATAAAAATTTTGGTTTTTTAATGAAGAAATATGGAGTTACTTACAAAGTTGCTACTCCATATCACCCACAAACGAGTGGCCAAGTGGAATTCTCCAACAGAGAGATAAAGTCCATTCTAGAGAAAACTGTCAATCCATCAAGAAAAGACTGGTCTCTCCGCCTATCGGATGCCTTGTGGGCATACCGAACAACATTTAAGACACCTATAGGGATGTCTCCTTACCACATTGTTTTTGGAAAACCTTGTCATCTGCTAGTTGAACTTGAGCATCGTGCCCTATGGGCCATCAAAAGCCTCAATTACAATATCAACGCAGCAGGCGAGAAGCAAAAAATGTAATTAAATAAGCTTGAGGAGATTCGGAGTGAAGCTTATGATCTATCAAAATCCAACAAAGCTAATATGAAATAAGTTCACGACAAACACATTTTGCGTAAAGATTTCAAAATTGGCCAAAAAGTTTTACTGTACAACTCTAGATTACACATTTTTCTTGGTAAATTGAATACACGATGGTCTGGTCCTTTCATTGTGTCAGCTGTAACACATTATGTGGCAATCTCTTTGCTTAATCCACAAGATAACAACGAATTTCAAGTAAATGGACAACACCTCAAACATTACCACGAGTTATGCTCCCTAACTGTTGAACAGACTCTTCTTTCGAATCCGGTCTACATAGACTAGATGTTTTGTTTGGCGTACTCAATCTTATTTCTATAGAGGGTACACCATTTTGGTAGTCGGCTCATCTTCTAGTTTATGATCTCAAAAGTTCTTTGAAGTGTGTGGTTGCAAGCGCCGGAACCGTAGTCCACAAAAACTCTATTTACGAACTTAGTATAAATGTCTTCTGCAACACAAGCAAACAAGCCTACTAGTAAACGATGGGTACCCAAAATTTCCCTTCCTTCCTTTTCTTCCCTTTTCTACTCTTTGCCTCGCGAACTTCAGCTAATCAATTGGTATAAGTCTCACCCATCACGTATAGGTAATGGTCGTAGTACTTTTGCTCGTAAACGATGTGCGCGAAGGAACGGGTGGTGTATGCATTGTCAAACACCTTTCTATCCAGGTCTTGACTTCCGATCCGATACTAGCCGGTATAAGGTATACTTTTATCTAACACCAGCTGCACAAGATAAACTTCGTCGTCGTGCCGTTGCTCCTATGGGTTAGGAATCATCTTGAAGATCTGACGTTAAAAGACTAGCAAACGTCTTGAGAATCTGACGTTAAAAGACTCATTTTGTCTTGAGGATCTGACGTTAAAAGACTCACCAAGTATATACGTATATATTGTTGCCTTTTAAAAATTCCCCTTGCATTAAGTTGTGCACATAGAGATTCGTGTTCAATTTTAGATGTTACATACTTGGAACACGTACGGGCAATAGATTCCACCAGACCAACCCCTATAATTGGTTACTTCGAGTTCCCTTTGGGGCAGTTTGAGGATAGTCGTATGTAATAAGGGCAATATTATTAGACCGTAGCGCGCACGGTCCAGGATGGTACCGTCCTGCCCCTAACCCCATAATACATAAAGGTAAAGTTACAGTCTGGCTGGATTGGGTTCGCTCCAGAGCCGACATGACAATTGCCTATGAATTTAGATGATGACTCTTTTGGACATCTAGTGTTGTTCATATTAATCTCCCTTGTATATAAATAAAATACCCCTCCTTCTTTTCAACAACTCTTGTGACTTTTGAGAATGACTCATATAATTAGATGGCATTTTTCATGCCGATCATTTCGATATCTCATTCATCCAATTCGGAGTCCGAACGAGTCATGGGTAAGCATTTAGATTTTTTTAGGCTTAAATTGGGCTTTAGGCTTGATTTGGGTTTGGGAAAATTTTTGGGCCCAACTAAATCTCGTATTCTTGGCCCATTTAAATCTGAAAAACCGAACCACACCCGTCATAATTTCATGTTCCTTCTTCCCCAAAATCCGGATGTTGTTCCCTCTCGATTAAGTCTCGCACGAGACAGGCCCACGTTATATCCAGGTCTCGCACGCGACCACCACAGCCCAGAATCCAATTCCCTTCCAACAGCAAGTATAAATTCTCTCCCTCATCTTAAATCAATATCCATCCTCTTCATACGATCACCAATGGCGGAAAAAAGCGGATTTCGGTGGAGAAAAATTTTGGTTCACTATTCGAAAATGGGATGTTTGCTCCATACTTTGATATGGAAATACAATCTAGAGGATGGGAGTATTTGTTGTTTGCCAATGGCAGGTTATATTCAAAGGATTTGGTGATGAAGTTTTACGACAATAGTAGCTTTAATGGCGACCATTTTTGGGTTACCGTTGACGGTGTGCGCCACGAAGTCACACCCGCTTTGATCTTCGGGATCACGGGCATACCTCTGGTCGACCACGTGCTGACTCAGTAGTAGTCCATGTACCCATGGACTTACAATCTAATGCTTGACATGCTAATCGAGGGCGAGTACAATATGGATGGGAAATACGCATATCAACGCTCGGTGCGACAGAACCAGCTGGCTGTGACTCAATGGCTGGGACAGAATGCCATTAGCACCTCGAAGCCCTCGGATATCAACAAGACATTCCTCCACCTACTCTGGATCCTCCAAGAGCGCAAGAGTAACTTCTGCATAGTTACCTTTCTTTTTGATATCATTACACATGCCACTCTCAGGTCAGCCCCTCTTGCCGTTCTTGTAACGCAAGTTATGATTAATTTAGGTTTCCTGTTTGCCACCCCGTTACTCCCTATGCCACTATATGAGAATATGCTTGTTTTCAAGAAATGCATACAAGCCCCCTGGGAACCCACAACACCAATAGCAGCTGAGCACGTTAACGTAGGTCCATCTCACTCACCCTTCTTTGATGAGACTGCTATGAGTCAGATGAGCCACCTTACGGATGCCTTACGTGCTATGAACAGTGGCATGAGAGACATGTACACTCGCCAGGTAGCGATGAAACATACCTTGGGCGAGTTAAGGACGGATATGACCACTCGCCATGAGTCGTTGATAGGCAGCATGGGCGAATTTCTGCAAGAAATGCGAACTTCCATGAATGCATTTTAGGAGCAAATGACTACTTGCCAGAACTAGTTCTAGCGAATGCTCATGGCAAACCAGTATCAGTTTCAAGCTCAGGTGATGGATACTCTAGGTGATATCCAAGAGCAGTTAGCCTCCACGGAAGCTCGTCCTGCACGCCGTCGCAGGACTCCTGGTTCTTCTTCTGCAGCCCCTGAGGATTCTCAGTAGACAGTTTATTTTCCTGGTCTTGTATATTATTTATGTCGGATATTTTATTTATGTGTTTGCGTTTTAATTTTCCAACCTAGGATGTCTGTTATTTCCTACATTTTCCAAAATTTCAACATTGTCAAATAGTATATTAGTTATCTCTAATATTATATAGGTAGAAACATATATAATAATATTAGTAATAATATATATATATATATATAAAATTTTAGATGGCACACTTAACGGCAAATTTTACCGTCAAATAACGTTTTACAAAACAGTCATGAAAACGTACTTAAAACGGTCAGAAAATGGCTCAATTTTCTTCTATAAATAAGTTCAACACATTCTTCACATTTCAATCATATTATCTTCTCCCCTCTACACTTCTTATTCTAAATATCGTTTTTAGTTTGCTCCAAATTTCAAGCTTCATGGATGCACTAGAAAAGTATGAGCAGTGGCAAATTGAATATGCTACTCAAGTCTTCATGCTCGTTTGTTTTCTTATAGTAATGTTGTTAATGTGGCATATAGTCCTATCTAATATTTAGGTTTGTATTTTATTCCCCGTGTCATTATGGTGTGTTTTCACATCTATGTACGTTGTTACATAGTATATAAAAGGCACTCCTTGTAGTCACATGCCCCATTCTTCTCATCCACTCTACATCCACTTTTGCGCCATAATTTAGAAGATACATGTGGTTTAACTACCCTGTTACACCTCGATCTGTATCTTTTACATCTTCGGATTGGTGCCTATTTATAGCAAGGATAGACACCTCAAAAAATCTAACTTCCCTTTTTCCACTAAATTTTCTTCACCACTCCATCTTTAATGGCCCTCACTCGAATTTTTGTGCCAGAGCAAAATTTTATGGAAAATTTCCAAAACGGTCTTTTTCATTCTTTTTTTGACACAGAAATTTTACGTCGAGGATGGTTCCCTCTATTACATCACAAGCAGGCTTTTTATTCCAGAGAATTGGTCCTGCTATTCTATAAACACGGTTATTTCCAAAACGGGCAATTCTTTGTCCGTGCAAATGGATGTGAGCATGAATTAACTATGGAAATCATCTCCGAAGTACTTCACATATCCATTACAAACCAGGGGGTACACCTTCAGGATTCACCATTCGACAATATTAGGCATCTGATGTTTGCAACTATCCTTCACGGCGAATACAAACGGAAAAACCGCATTGTTTATCAGTGATCCTTGCAAAGAAACCAATTATCTGTGATCCAATGGCTAGCTCATAATGTGCTCGGCACATCCAAGACTTCCGAAATAACAAAACCCCTCCTCCATCTACTCTGGGTCTTGCAGACTAAATGCAATGATTTTTTCATAATTAAATTTCTCTAGAACGCGATTGCACGTGCCAGGAAAAAGGCAGCTCCTTTGCCAACCATTGTGACACTTATCATGATGCGTTGGGGTTTTCTTATTACTCCTCCTAATACACCACTCAGAATAGCTAACATTGTCACCATTCACTCAATTTGTATGAACGGCTTCTAGAATCCCGACGTTGCAAAGAACCATGTCGGTGCAGAAACCGGCGAAGCTTGTTCCGCTGACAACATCTTCACTGAAAATAGAATACGCAACGTATTCAATCCTATGGAAGGCCTTCGTTTAATTCACCAAGGACTGACGACATTATACAAATGTCAGAATATTATTATCACTAGTCTTCTTGAATTTCACGACCTACAGACAATACAAGAAGAGGAACAAGCACAATTCTTGCACAGCCACAACCAGTTCTTGGCAAATCACATTCTCATAATGGAGAACCACGCCGAGATTTACCAAACACAGAGCGAAATGTTGCAACGGGCTGTTGCACGGATTGACGGTATCGAAAATCTTATAAATAGATTTCTCTCACAAAAGGATCCTCGTTGCTACTTAGGCCCATGACACAATTTAGATTTTGCAATTTTATGGTCATTGTCATTTTCTTTTTAGTTTTTAAATATAGTGCAATTTTCCTATGGTAATTTGTTTTTACTTAGTCATTCCCATCGTATTCTAATATTTGTTTATCTTTGTCTATAGGTGGCATCTTTCTTCGCACGTCTTCTACAATGGCATCTCCAAAGATGATTCCAGAACAATCTTTCTATTCGTTGCTGAATTCTCCTGCATATGGACATCTCTTCAGAGATTTCATCACACGAGTTGGTTGGAACTCCCTTATTCTACACCCAGAGCAGACATACTCCCCAGGTTTGGCAACTTATTTTTACGATCATATGGAGGATCTACCTGCTGATGGTTTCATGTCTAATGGATTTGCAATCCGTATTGGTAACAACCGCCACCCTTTTTATGAGCTAGCAGTTGTTATGGCTCTAGACCTTCCTCCTTTTTAGCCAGACATTCCCATTCAATACATGATAGAAAATAACTTTAATGACTATTCTTGGGAAAATTTCTCCACCCGTTATGGCAATGGCCTAGCCTAAGTCTTTGAACGTGCAGAATCTGGCCGATGGCCAGACATCACTATTCCACTAGCCAGTATGACCATGAATGTTGGGACTGCCATGTTGTTTATTCTTCTAAACATCATGGGAGATTAGCATTTTTCCACTGTCTCAAAATCAGCTTGTAAGACGTTCCATGCCCTGGCCCAGTAACACACCGCCTTCGACATCATAGACCTCGTAATTGAGAACCTTAAGAAGGCTCGGTCCTTTCGGCAGCACTATATCACTTTGCCAGTTACAGCATGCAGGATAATGAGGACGTACTTCCCACAGTTTGCGGCCACGTTTCAGGACTTGGTAAAGGTAGACTCTATGTGTCCAACAAACAAGATAATTCGTTCTTTGCGATTTCGGACATGGTGACGCCCTGCAAGGTATCTAAAGAAAGTTCGTTGCTTCCCTGATGAAGATAAAATGATAGCTAATCTGGACACTTCAAAGAAGAGGAAGTGGAGCGAAGTCTGGAAGACTATGATAGATTGGCGTGACACAAAGGAATGACATTTCTACAGAAACGAAGAAAGGATGGACCATCCCCCAGTTCATAATTGGGGCAATGTGAGTTGATGTACATATTTGTTTTACGTTTTGATATGAAAAATAAATAACCTAACAGTGTGCTTTCCCTTTTATGATGTATAATATATAGTGTGTTACAATAAATTTATGTGGAAGATGTCACTATATTTTTTTTTGCTCAAAGCCTCTCGTATATATTCTTTCTTCCTCTTAACACTTTGAGGACCACGATTGTCCCATTTGTTTGGGGTAGTGAGAACCTTTCGCAAAAATTAAGCATTCATAGTTGTATATAGTTTTATTTTATGTCTAAATAAACGTATTTAGTGACAAATTCTCATTTCCTTTTCTGTGATGAATGGAAGACCATATTCTCTCATACTTATCATTTTTGAATTTTCCATTCCAATTTCTTCTACACTACCACCTAAGCCCCATAAAACCTAATAAAGACCTCTAGCTCAATTAGGAGTAGGATAGTGTGATAATAAGTTGTAGATGTGAATTCTCGACCTCGGCTCCTCTGACTGTCATTGAGTATGTGAGGAAATGTCTGCCCACTGTACACTGGAGTTAGCAAAACTTAAGTGGAAAAATAAGAGAAAAATTGTGTTTCGACACATACCTGTGAGAACCTACTTAAGGACGCTATCCAAAGGATCCAAAAACGTCCCTGCTCGTACATTTCATTATAAAGATCACTGCATGCATGCTCATATGTAAATGTTTTGATTATTGTATGTATATTAACTTAAATTTCGAAAGAATTAATTTTTGTTTCTCCCGCTAGTGAGATGTATAGATACTTGAGATTAATTAAGGAAACGGGCCTTTGTTACTGAGTCATTGTAGTATAAATGAAGTTTGTGAGTATTTTCTCTGGAAAACTCTCACGAGGCTATAACTCGTCCACTAGGGAATTCCTAATAGTTCAAGGCCTTGTTGTATATGGTCAATATAACCACACTCTGCGAAATTAGACTTAGCTTAGGACAATACTTTTTTGGCCACTTATCATTTTAATGTCTCTTCTTTGCTTGATGACAAGCAAAGTGCTAATTGGGGGTGGTGTGATAAGCAACTAAAACTGTAATATTAAACCCCAAGAGACATAGTGTTTTGGTCAATTATATGTTTAATAATCATGTAATAATTATATTTTCGTACTTTTTGCAGGTTTCCGCAGTTAACGTGAATATAATGATAAACATGCATCGAAGTATGGGAATACTGGAATATTTGAAGTCTTCCCACTCAGCCCCAGTGAAGCCCAGCAAAGCCTGACTAGAGCCAAAGTTTCCAAAGGAACAAATCCAGTGCAGAACGGGTCCACATATAAAGAAGCAGCAAACTTCCGTAGCTCACATCTTTTAAACACGGGCGCCCGACTTCGCTAGTGAACCTACTAGAGCAAACAACCAGGGCTAATTTAACTCTACTCTACGCAAAGACATAAAGTTGTAAAAATGCCAAAATCGGCGCCGCCACTAGATACACCACGTGGACCCACTCTGCGGACCCAAAAGGCATGACGAGTCAGCATAGGCAAATGGCAAGTGATGGTCACAATTTTGTGCCACCTTGCAAAAGGAGAAGACACGTACCAATTCAAAGTTTCAATTGAATTGGCTGAAGACAAAACATTAATTGCAAAGGAATACAAATGAGGAAAAGACAAAAAGCAAATTAAACCAGGTAAAGCCAAAACTTTGTATTTCAAAGTTTTGAAGGGTTCAAATTGGTAAAAGGACGAAATAGATTAATTCCTTCACGAGAGACCATCCTATATATATGTGAGGGGGGTCTTCAATATTGCTCCTTCAGCATTTTATGCTTTAGCTTATGCTCATTAGTTAGTTAGCTTAATTTATCGTCTGTAGTTTCATTCCAGCACTTTACATTTCGTCATTTTCTCTTCCAGTAGCTTTAATACTGTAAGTTATTTCTTCTTAATAAAAGTCATTTCTTTTCAAGTATTAATTCCTGTTCTGTATTTACTTATTTATTGTATACAACAAGTTTAATTATTCCTTCAATGACCATGAGCTAATCCCCCCCACCCCTCAAGGGGAGGGTTATGCTGCTCGTGTGAGAATCCGGATTGACACTTTAATATTCTAGAATCACTACTTAGGAATTAGGTGTAGATTATACATTCGGTCCCAAAATGATTGAGACTATACAAATTTGGAGTTTGATGCTCGAGCGCTCGCGAGACCCAAAATGTCTCAGCGACTCTCTAGTGTCGAATGACTCTCTCCAATTTGTCCAACTGATGTAGAATCGAACCAGGAGCTGAAATGATATTCCAGAGATTAAATATTAGTTCTACTCCTTATGCTAGTATGATGCGACTCAGAGATGCGGGCATTTCGCTAGGGATCGATACTCGACATCGTCTCGGGTTTGTCTATGAACTCTGGATGAATTAGAGATGTAGTGATGTGGTAATATAAACTGTTGAAAAATGATTCTTTCTTGAGTATGATTAACCTTCTCCATGTTTCTCTATCTTTGTTTATTTACGTCGAAATCACCGTTATTTATTTACATTATTTGCATTACCGTTAAATTACTTAAACCAAATAAATAACCTAAAATCCTACTCACCAAAAGTTGTAATTCCAGTTGTGAACCTTGCTGAGCCTTAAGGTTTGGACGATCCCTTACTCGACCTATCCTACCAAACCCACGTGAGTAAGGTAACTTGACTAAATGGACGACTATACGGACCTTGAACTTTGGACTTTGGTCTTCGGACTTCGGACTTCGGACTGTGGACCTCGGACTTCTAAGTATAAAACCAAACAAAACGTGAAATTACCGTTTATCAGGAACTCACAAGCAGTGAGGACAGTCCTAAACCTAGGACTCTCGTTGCTCTTCCAATATAAATCATAGGGATTCGCTCTTTGGAACTACGCAAAATAGGGTTTGATTCTCCTAAATAAACAAGGAGATACATAGGCAGCCGCCAGGTGGTTCAACCCTGAACTCATTATCATCTCATCCTTTCTCCACTTAAAAAAAGCTTCTAGATCACAGGGTGCAGAGGAAGATCAAGGGATACTCGGAAACTCCCTTACATCTTGTAGCACTGTCTGTGGGGGAGAAAGCAGGTAAACATTCGTTCAAACGACTGATTTAGTTTAAAAACTCTTACCATTGTGATGGCAGGAGCAAAGAAAACAAAGGGTGGCGCTACCACGCACAACGTCGCTGTGAGAGAAAAAGATCACGAGATACTTGAAGGGGGGGAGAATGACAGTCACCATGATGCGAATAATCCCCTCCAAACACCTATGACCAGCACCGACGAACCAGCAGCCCCCGGTGCGAGCCCCAGGAACAACTCTAAGGAGGAGCGTCAAGATGGTGAGATTGTTGTCCTCACCAACCTAGAGTCTGTTCAGGCAAGCCAGGCGGTACAGGCTTTGGAACAACAAAGAAGCATCTTGAATGAGAAGTAGAGCTGCTGAGGCATTTGTATCAATCTGACACAAGAAAGGAGCCACTCATCGATCTCGATGATGAGACCTTCCAGAAGGTGGTCGTCCAAGGAACCCAAGGCGTGGGGGTCCAGTTCGACGCAAGAGATCTGAGTCGGAATATAGCAATTCAGATGAGGACTCGGATACGACATCTGAACCAGAGTCAACTGACCAGGATTGTGACATCGACCCTTGGCACAAGAAAAGAGCTCAGATCAAGAAGCATTCTACCAAAGAAACAGCATGGGAAACTGAAAAGAATAACCTGATCTGTCAGATGCATCAGATGCAGGGAAGGGGAGAAAAATGCAAGACTCCCTTGTTCAATCCGCTATAATGGGGGCAGGAAGATCTCTTTTCGCATCTCAAATAATGAGAAAGTCTTACCCCCGTGGTTACTGACAACCGAATTTTAGTGTCTTCAATGGCAAGTCAGATCCGGTGGATCACATGCTCAGATATTGAGCAACTATGGGGCAAGATGAAAGGTATGACCTCGTCATGTGTCAAGAGTTCAAAGCTTCCTTGTCTAGATCTACGCTCCAGTGGTACCACAGATTACCTGAGAGGCAGATCAAGTCCTCAGAAGAAATGTTTAGGACCTTCATAGATAGGTACTCGTGCAACAAGCACCAACTAAAGTGGATTGACGCATTGTTCGACATAAAGAAAAAAGACGGAGAAGCATTGAGGTCCTACATGCAACAATTCATGGAAATTTCAATCCAAATAGAGTCTTGTGACGAACAAATTGCCATAATAGCTTTCAAACAAGGGTTGGATGAAAACAACGCCTTATTTGGATCCCTCTCCAGGAAACCACCCGTGATTTGGAGGAACTCTTAGACAGGGTTGAGATTCATGCGGGGTGGGAGGAGGATGTCCTGAACAGACGTTAGGAAGCAAAGAAGACAAATCAGACAGCTCCTGTGGCCACTCGAGTAGGGAACTCTTCCCCTCAAAAACCAAAAAGAGACAGGCATCGTGGTCGCAAAAGGGCTGAATCCCCATCAAAGGGAGGAATGCTCAGAGGACAGTACCAGAATGTAGCCAATAGTGCAGACGGAAAACTACAAAAGAAGCCACGTGTGTAAGGAGCTGAAGAAGCTCTTCCCTCGATGGACAGAAACTTTGCCCCTCTAAACAAAATGCTAGATGAGGTTCTGGACTCGATCAAGAATCAGGGTTACCTCAAATGGCTAGCTTTTCTTAAGTCAGGCTCCCTGGATACTAGAGACCAAAGGACATATTGCAAGTTCCATAAGAGTAAGGATCATAATACTAGATGCTGCAGGACCCTGAAAAATGAACTACAGGATCTGATTGAAAGGGGTACTTGAATCAGTTTGTAGCACACAAACAGGCGAACGCAGTAAAACATGAGAAGATTAACACGTTAGTTCAAGATCCCCCAGTAACTGAACCGCTCAATGGTAGACTCCAGATAAATATGATTTCCAGAAAAGCAAGCAAACGAAGTGGGCAGTTCATCGAAAAGGGTGCACGATATCAAATGTGCATCGCTAAGCATATGAGGATCATGAACAACAAACTGACAATGGGTGCGTAGGTCAATGCGGTACCCCATGAAGAACCGCTTATCCTCTTCACTGAGGCTGACTGTTTTAGCATCCATAGCCCACATGAGGATGCACTTGTTCTAACACTCCCTTTTGGGGATTATGATTTTCATCGCATATTGGTTGATCCAGGCAGCTCAGGAGATGTGTTATACTACGATGCAATCAAAAATCTACAGATTCCTGATTCTGAGATGGTTGCCACCAACTCCAACCTATATGAATTCAGTAGGGACAAAGCTCTAACAGTTGGGGAGATCGAACTACCCATAGCTACTGGTCTGGTAACTCTCATCATAAATTTTGTTATGGTAAAAGCTATCACACCCTATCACATGATCTTGGGCAGGACCTGGCTGCATAGACTCCGCGCTGTTCCCAGCACCTATCACCAATGTCTGAAGTTCCCATATAACGGGAAAATTGAGACAGTCAGAGGAGAGGTGGCTGCCAAAGCATGCTACGCTCTAGTGACAAAGTAGTCCCCACTCCCTTTCGAACAAATGGAGGTGGGGCAACCCACCAAATAGAAATTATAGTTGGATCCACCTCTCCCGGCTGAACCTGGTCCCAAGAGAGAAGGAGGGTCCCCCCTCATTGGAGCAGTTAGAGGAAGTGGAAATTGTGAAAGGTAGCTCGCTAAAAACCACTTTCATCTACACCTTGTTGAGTTCTGAAGAGCGCCAGGTTCTAATACACTTCCTTCTAGAACACAAAGATGTGTTTGCTTGGTCGTTCGAACAAAATGTGAGGAATTGACCCCCATGTGGCATGTCACCGACTTAATGTCCGCAGTGATGCAGTAGTAGTCAAGCAGAAACCGAAAAAGATAGGTGCTGACAGATCCAAAGCGGTAAAAGACGAAGTTGAAAAACTAAAGGCATCTAATTTTGTCAAGGAGATTCATTTCCCCACCTAGATTTCTAATATTGTCCCAGTACATAAGAAGAATGGATCATGGAGAATATGCATCGACTTCATGGATCTAAACCGCGCGTGTCCAAAAGACAGTTACCCTCTACCGCGGATTGACAAATTAGTAGATGTGACAGTTGTACATGAACTATTAACTTTCACAGATGGGTCATCTGGCTACAACCAGTTCCCATTACAAAGAGAAAGAAAAATAGAAATATATTTCCAAAAATAAAAAATAAAAAGGGAATACAAAAACTTAAAAAAGCTAAGTATGGAAACCCATGTTAGAAGCAGGAAAGAAAATAAAGATTTCTCTAGTATAAATATCTCAAAGACCTTATTCTCTCATACTTATCATTTTTGAATTTTCCATTCCAATTTCTTCTACACTACCACCTAAGCCCCACAAAACCTAATAAAGACCTCTAGCTCAATTAAGAGTAGGATAGTGTGATAATAAGTTGTAGATGTGAATTCTCGACCTCAGCTCCTCTGACTGTCATTGAGTATGTGAGGAAACGTGTGCCCACTATACGCTGGAGTTAGCAAAACTTAAGTCAAAAAATAAGAGAGAAATTGTGTTTCGACACATACCTGTGAGAACCTATTTAAAGACGTTATCCAAAGGATCCAAAAACGGCCCTGCTCGTACATTTCATTATAAAGATCACTGCATGCATGCTCATATGTAAATGTTTTGATTATTGTATGTATATTAACTTAAATTTCGAAAGAATTAATTTTTGTTTCTCCCGCTAGTGAGATGCATAGATACTTGAGATTAATTAAGGAAATGTTCCTTTGTTACTGAGTCATTGTAGTATAAATGAAGTTTGTGAGTATCTTCTCTGGAAAACTCTCACGAGGCTATAACTCGTCCACTAGGGAATTCCTAATGGTTCAAGGCTTTGTTGCATACGGTCAATACAACTGCACTCTGCGAAATGAGACTTAGCTTAGGACAATACTTTTTTGGCCACTTATCATTTTAATGCCTCTTCTTTGCTTGAGGACAAGCAAAGTGCTACTTGGGGGTGGTGTGATAAGCACCCAAAACTGTAATATTAAACCCCAAGAGACATAGTGTTTTGGTCAATTATATGTTTAATAATCATGTAATAATTATATTTTCATACTTTTGTAGGTTTCTGCAGTTAACGTGAATATAATGATAAAACATGCTTCGAAGTACGGGAATACTGGAATATTTGAAGTCTTCCCACTTAGCCCCAGTGAAGCCCAGCAAAGCCTGACTAGAGCCAAAGTTTTCAAAGGAACAAATCCAGTGCAGAACGGGTCTACATATAAAGAAGCAGCAAACTTCCGTAGCTCACATCTTTCAAACCTGGACACTGACTTCAGCTAGTGAACTGCTAGAGCAACCAAGGCGACGAACTCTACGCAAAGACATAAAGTTGTAAAAATGCCAAAATCGGCGCCGCCACTAGACACACCATGTGGACCCACTCTGCGGACCCAAAAGGCATGACGAGTCAGCATAGGCAAGTGGCAAGTGATGGTCACAATTTTGTGCCACCTTGCAAAGGGAGAAGACACGTACCAATTCAAAGTTTCAATTGAATTGGCTGAAGACAAAACATTAATTGCAAAGGAATACAAATGAGGAAAAGACAAAAAGCAAATTAAACCAGGTAAAGACAAAACTTTGTATTTCAAAGTTTTGAAGGATTCAAATTGGCAAAAGGACGAAATAGATTAATTCCTTCACGAGAGACCATCCCATATATATGTGAAGGGGGTCTTCAATATTGCTCCTTCAGCATTTTATGCTTTAGCTTATGCTCATTAGTTAGTTAGCTTAATTTATTGTCTGTAGTTTCATTCCAGCACTTTACATTCCGTCATTTTCTTTTCCAGTAGTTTTAATACTGTAAGTTATTTCTTCTTAATAAAAGTTATTTCTTTTCAAGTATTAATTCTTGTTCTACATTTACTTATTTATTGTATACAACAAGTTTAATTATTCCTTCAATGACCATGAGCTAATCCCCCCCCCCCTCAATGAGAGGGTTATGCTGCTCGTGTGAGAATCCGGATTGACACTTTAATATTCTAAAATCACTACTTAGGAATTAGGTGTAGATTATACATTCGGTCCCAAAATGATTGAGACTGTACAAATTTGGAGTGCTGATGCTTCAGAACAATCTCGCGAGACCCAAAAATGTCTCAAGCAAGACGACTAATTAGTGTCGAATGACTCTCCAATTTGTCCAACTGATATAGAATCAAACCAGGAGCTGAAATGATATTCCAGTGATTAAATATTAATTCAACTCCTTATGCTAGTATGATGCGACTCAGAGATGCGGGCATTTCGCTAGGGATCTACACTTGACGTCGTCTCGGTTTGTCTATGAACTCTGGATGACTTAGAGATATAGTGATGTGGTAATATAAAATGTTGAAAAATGATTCTTGCTTGAGTATGATTAACCTTCTCCATGTTTCTCTATCTTTGTTTATTTACGTCAAAATCACCGTTATTTATTTACATTATTTGCATTACAGTTAAATTACTTAAACCAACTAAATAACCTAAAATCCTACTCACCAAAAGTTGTAATTCCAGTTGTGAACCTTGCTGAGCCCTAAGGTTTGGACGATCCCTTACTCGACCTGGAGAGTTCGGATTTGATCTTTCAAATCTGGAGATCTGGTTCTGCGTGAGATCCCAAAGCCTAACAATAAGCTTGGGCCCAACTAGGAAGGACCATACATCATTTACAAGGTTGGTCAAATTGGTTTTTACTACCTATGCACTATTGAAGGGAACGTTCTTGTCAAACCATGGAACACACAATACCTTTGCAAGTACTATCAGTAAATTGTTATTCTATGCTTATTTATGCATTTTTACTCCTCTCCAAGTCATCAATAAAGTTCTCCACATTACCATCGAATTTTTTCTTTCTATCAGTTATTTATTTATGATCCACAATGGACTAAGCCTTTAGGGAATTATTTACTCACTATCTGTTCAAGAATATTGTATGCCAATTTGCTTTAGAACCAGTGATACTGAGTATAGGGAAGTTGAATTATATACTAGTTCCGTTCCCATCTCCGTGCAGCTAGAACTGTATGCCAGTTCTTTCAAGATGCGATTATCCTCGATAGGTTAAGCCTTTGGGAATCTGACCAACACTAATTGTTCAGTAAACTGTACGCCAGTTTCACTTGGAACAAAAGATAGTGTTCTTGAGAGCCAAAATTGTATGCCAATTCCTAGAGCTCTCAAAACACCAAGCATAGGGGTTGCTGGGAAGATCTGGGTTGGATCTAGATCCTAGCACACAATCATTGGCCTGGAACTATATCGACATGATGATGCTGATGAAGACTCCCCCACTATTGTTTTGGCGATAACCTATTAATTTTTTAAGTAAATAGGACTTGTCATTATTAAACATAGTGTCGTGCTCATGGCACCAAGTTACTTTCGCAAAGACATATTTCTCTATTGAGATCAAACTCCTAATTACAGTTAACTTGAATGGCTTCCATAATATCCTGATCAGGTTCTAGTAGTATAATTGATAAGCACCAAAAACTGTAATATTAAACCCCGAGAGACATAGCATTTTGGTCGATTATGTGTTTAATAATCATGTAATAATTATATTTTCGTACTTTTGCAGGATTCCGCAATTAAAATAAATATAGTGATAAAACATGCATCGAAGTACGGGAATACGGGAATAATTGAAGTTTCCCACTCGACCCCCGTGAAGCCCAACAAAGCCTGACTAAAGCCGAAGTTTCCAAAAGAACAAAACCAAAGTCTTGAACGGGTCCACATATAAAGAAGCAAAAACTTCGAAGCTCAAATCGAATAAATCTAGATGTCGACGTTGGCTAGTGAAGCCGCCAGAAGTACTGAGGAATACGGGAATATTTGGAGTTTCCCACTCAATCCCCGCGTGAAGCCCAACAAAGCCCCGACTAGAGCCAAAGTTTCCAAAAACAAAACCAAAACCGCAGGCGGGGTCCACATATAAAGAAGCAAAAAACTTCCGAAGCTCAAATCGGATAAATCTAGATGCCGACGTTGGCTAGTGAAGCTGCCATAGCGACCGAAATAATTTAACTCGGTCAAAAGGACAAAAAGTCGTAAAACACCAAAATCGGGCGCGACCCAATCGACACACTAGGTGGATCCACTCTGGGCCCGAAGGCATGACGAGTCAAGATAGGCGGTGGCAAAGGATGGTTTCAATTTGATACCACCTGGCAAAGAGAAGAAGATCGCACCAATTCAAACCAGGTGGTTTGAATTGAAATGAGCTAACAAACAAAACCTTAAATCAGCAAAAAGACAAAAAAATTAAAACTGATCAAAACAAAGCTTTGATTCTCAAAGTTTTGAAGAAATCAATTAGCTACTGAACAAAACTCAATTAAATGGGTCTTCAGTCTCCAGCCTATATATATGAGGGGGTCGCCTTCATTATTACCCCTTCAGCATATTAATGCTTTAGCTTCCGCTTAGTTAGATTTTTCCTTCAATACTTACATTCTGTCATTTCCATTCCAGCAGCTTAAATACTGTAAGTTATTTTACCCTTAATAACAGTCATTTCTTTTCTAGTTTAATTTCTATCCTGCATTTATTTACTTAATGTATACAGCAAGTTTTATTATTCCTTCAATGACCATGAGCTAATCCCCCTCGGAGGGTTATTATTCGCCGTGTGAAAATCCGGATTGACTCGTTAATATTCTAGAATCACTACTTAGGAATTAGGCATAGAATTGACATCCAGTCCCAAAATGACTGAGACTGTACAAAGTTGGACTGCTGATGCTCTAAGACAGTCTTCGCTTCGAAAAATGTCTCGCTACGACTCTGCAGTGTCGAACGATGACTCTCCAATTCGTCCAGCTGATGTGAAATCGAGCCAGGAGCTGAAATAATATACCAGAGATGAGGTATTATTGAAACTCCTTATGCTAGTGAAATGCGACCTAGAGATGTGGACATGCGCTAGGGATCAATACTCGACGTCGTCTCCGAAAACGAGACGAAGTAGAGATGTAGTGACTTGGTAATATAAACTGTTAAAAAATGATTCTTGTATGAGCATGATTAACTCTCTCCCTGTTTCTCTATTTTTGTTTACCTACATATAATCGCCGTAGTAATTTACATTATTTGCATTACCGTTAATTTAATTAAAACCAACTAAAAAGAAAACCTAAAAATTCTACTCACCAAAAGTTGTAATTCCAGTTGTGAACCTATCCGAGCCCTAAGGTTTGGACGATCCCTTACTCGACCTATCCTACCAAACCCACGTGAGTAAGGTAACTTGACTAAAACGTACGACTATACGGACGTTGGAATTTGACTTTGGACTTTGGACTTCGGACTTTGAACTGTGGACCTCGAACTTAAGAAAATAAGTAACTGAAAGCCAATAAACGTGTATAAAGGGCGTTATAGCAAATGGCGCCGCTGCACGCCGAAAGACTCTGGGCTTAACGTAATAACTGGAATACATCCATAAAAACCCCCTCCCGTACCTCCTCATCTTTTTAATTTTCAGTTCTGTTACAATACTAACGAGTTACGGAACAGTTTACCTTAACTTTTTCCACTAACAAATATCTGTGAACCAAGTTTGTTTATTTTCATTAGCACAGTCTAAGTACTCCGTAGGAATTTGAAGTACTGAACAGACAAAAGAGTCTTAGACGAGACTGAATTAGTAGCACGCGAGACTAACCTGGAGTATCAACACCCGGTTTTCAGTCATGCCACTTTCCTTTTCAAGACTCTTTTTGGGGCTCTTTGGTCCTGTTTTTCTAGTAAGCATAAGCTCGGGAGTAGTCGATCGCTATACGAGGAATCACGGGACGCCAGGTTTCAAACTCTTAAACTCCTTAAACTTTGTCGAGGATATTATTCGCTATAACCTGTTTTGCCTCATATATTTGTATGTTGGCATGAGAACTCCGTGCATGTAAAAGGTGGTTCGTCATTACATATTCACGTAACACAATTAATATGATTCAATATATTTTGATATATGCGAAGGCCAAAACCACCTGCTTAGAATATTTTTGTATGTGTATGTTACATCAATTCACGTACGCGGTATTCAATTGCATGAGTTCATTCTCAACATTTCCCTAGCTCACGTATAACTTACATATAGTTGCACGTATAGGTAATATAGATTTGCATGAGTAGACTTTCTGCGTAAACTAGTATATGTTAGTTAGTTTCTATTTTGGCATCTATCGTTTTTAATTGCATATTTCGTAATCACGTCCCCATAATACATTAATTATGTAAATAAAAAAAATTAATTAAAAAAAAAAAAAAAAAATTAAAATTAAAAAATTAAAAAATCATAGTAATTAAAAATTTCATCTAAATCATCTTAATAACACCCCGCATAATACACCATCATAAATCATCATCCTATTCCATCGCTGCCTAGAAACTTGAAAAATTGAGGTTGCCTAATTAAGGAACGTGCTAGCACGAACAACCTCCCTCAATTCTCTCGTGACCTAGTGCTTTGAATATTCACACGCTATCCTAGCTTCCCTTTCCGAAAGTTAGCAAATGTACTTTCGAAAAAGACGTGCTTCAACTCCTCCTTCCTAAATTCTAAACCTCCGGTCATTATTCGTTCCTTATGAGCCTTAAATTAAAATTTATATTTGTATGAGATTACGGTCCGTAAACATAAGGAATTAGAACTTACATATCATCGTCGAAAATACAAGAAACAACTGCTTATGTTATCTCTTAGACATAGTCCCTCCTCCGAAATCAACCTCGTCAAACATCTCCGTTGCCATTATCTCCTTTAACTATGGTGAAGAAAATCTCACAAATGAGAAACCCTTTCGATTTCTATATTGCCTTTACAGGAAGGACTCGCTTCTGCATTAAACCGGATCTGCGATTGTAGGTGATTTTCAGATTCCGCCAAACATTTTCGGTTTGTTACCTGTTTACCATGGGTTAGACCATGAAAAACCGTACAATCATCTTCGTCGGATGCAACAAGTAGTCACCACTTTCCGCCATCCGACCGTTACCAACAAACAAGTCTTGCTTAGGTTGTTTCCCTTCACCTTAGCTGATAAAGCTTCAGTTTGGCTCGCCGGACAAGCGCCGCAATCCATTGACACATGGGCCAAACTTGTTCAAGCATTCATGATAAAGTTTTATACTCAGAAGAAAACTACAGAAATGCTTCAAAAGATTCAATTCTTTCGCCAGCACCCCCAGGAATCCATTTCAGAAGCGTGGAGCAGATTTACTGATCTACTTCTCGAATGTCCCCATCATCAACTCGACACCGCTGTATTAGTCCGTTCATTCTTTAATGGTCTCTCTAACCATCAAAAGGAAACATTAGATATCATGAACGGCGGTTGTTTTATGGACAAGGGCGCTACTGAAGCATACACTTTTCTTGAGAAACAGGCCTCACGAAGAACCCATTGGGGAAACACTGATTCTTCTAGATCTTCTAAAGACACTCCTACCAAAGTTACGTCTATGTTCGAGGTCAAACCCGATCCGGAATTAAAAACTCTAATCGAGTCCCTAAACAAAAAGGTCGATGCTCTTTCGGTACAAGTAAATGAACAAAAACCCAAACAGGTCATGGCTGCCAATGCTTCCCCATGCCCTCTTTGTTTAAGTCCTGAGCACGCCAATTCTTATTGTCCTTTGGTATACGAGTGTCCTCCCCAACCTTCTGAAGAGGCTTGTGCTTTCAACATCCCTAATGCACCTTGGCGACAACATCCGAATTTAGCTTGGGCACCCCCGTCCAACAACAAGCTCCTTCGGTGGCAACAACGCGTCTCAATCGACCACCCGCGAACTACAATTCCTATCGTCAAGGAAATCCTCCACAATTCCAGCAAGGGCAAAGTAATTTTCCCAACAACGCAAATATAGGGTACTAAAACAACCGCAACCTTGTTCCCGCTAATCAAGGATATGGCTACCAAAATCAACCCGTGAATAATAACCGTGAACTAGTTCCTGCTACTCCCTTGGTACAATCCACAGCCGATAAAACGGCTGAAACTTTCCTGACATACATGAATCAACATAATCAAATCCTAGCTTCTATCCAACAGTCTCTTCAGCTGTTAGCTCAAGATAAAAGTCAAAAGGGCATGTTCCCTGGCCAAGCAGTTCCAAACCCTAAGCCTACAAACACTGCCTTTGAACTCAACAATGCACCAGGGCCTAGTAATCCAAGCCAGGGTGAGGTAAATGCCATTACCACTCTTCGTTCTGGCTGAACCATCGACAATAATATACGTATGCCAGACGAGGAATCGACGAAAGTCACGACTGACGTCCTTCCAACTCCTACCTCGCAACCTATAACGGACAAAGTTGTACATTCAAAATATACACCTATGTCCCTAGGGAAAGACGCCACTGATCCTTATACGCGATTCCGTCCAAAAGCTCCGTTCCCTGCCCGTTTGGTAAAGAACAAACATGATGAACATTTTGATGAGATCCGTGAAACCTTCAAAAATTTGACCATAAACTTACCTTTCCTAGATGCGCTAAAGCATTTGCCCAAGCATGCCAAGTTTTTGAAGGACATGTGCACCACCAAACGACATACGAATGTACCTCAACAAGCGTTCCTCATCGAAAGCGGTTTCCTCGATTACCACTACCAATGGTGTGGTAAAGTACAGGACCCGTGTCGACCCACCGTACCATGCACGCCATGACAAAGTATACTCTACGCACTTTTAGACCTAGGTGCCAGTGTTAACCTACTTCCCTACTACTTATTTAAGCAGTTAGGTCTTCATGAATTAAAACCTACCAATATGACTCTGCAACTCGCGGATCGCTCCATCAAGTACCCAAAAGGCATAGTAGAGAACGTTATAGTAAAGGTCCAAGATTTTTACTACCTAGTGGATTTTGTCATTCTAGATACTGAAGTAGCCTGTGACTCCATCCCTATCATCTTGGGACGTCCTTTCCTTGCAACTGCTAACACTCTCATAAATTGACGGGACGGTTCAATGACATTGTCTTTAGGGAACCTTTCTGTCGAACTCAATGTGTTCAAATTAATGAAACAGTTTCCCAATCCTATAATGGAGGGTGAGATTAGCTTGGTTGATAGTCTGGAACATGATTATTTCACAAACTCTTTTCCCCAAGACGAGATACACCAATTTCTTTCTTTTGATCATCCGGAGTTTGACGATGACTCGTACATAAGGGATGTCCATGCATTATTAGAGTCAGTACCACTATTTGACCCTAATGCTTCGGTGCAAACTGATTCAGAAGAACCAGATTCGCTCTTTTCCATTGAAGAGATGATCCCTCACGAATCCTTGATCCCCAATCCTCCAACTCTAGATTTAAAACCTCTACCCTCTGATTTGAAGTACGTGCATCTCGATCTTGATGGTAGTCACCCTATAATAATTTTTGCTCACTTGACTACAGACGAAGAGGCACGTTTGATTCATGTCATTCGTGAACACCACTCCACTATCGGATGGTCCTTAGATGATATCAAGGGAATAGACCCTAGCATATGCACGCATCGTATACATCTTGATGACGGCACAAAGACATCGCGAGAACCACAACGCCTTTAATCCCGCCATGAAGGAAGTAGTGAGAGAGGAAGTTTTACGTTTACTTGATGCGGGTATCATATACCCTATCTCGGATAGTGATCGGTTAGTCCTGTCCACGTTGTTCCCAAAAGTCCGCATTCAAGTTGTACAAAATGAAAATGGTGAGTGCATCTCCACTCGCATTCCTTTGAAATGGAGAATTTGCATTGACTATCGCGAAACTTAATGCCGAACCGTAAAGATCACTTCCCTCTCCCATTCATTGACCCGGATGCTAGAACATTTAGCCGGTCATGCTTACTACTGTTTTTTTCTTGATGGCTATTCCGGATACTTCCAAATTGTCATCGATCCCCGATCAAGAAAAGACAACTTTCACGTCCCTTTGAACCTTTCCATACGGGCCAATGCCTTTTGGTCTTTGTAATGCCCCAGAACTTTCCAACGCTGCATGCTTCACATTTTTAGTGCTATGGTGGAACGTTATATGGAAGTCTTGATGGACGACTTTTCCATTTACGGAAATTCCTTTAACGACTGTTTATCCAACCTTTCTAAAGTATTAACGCGTTGCGAAGAGAAAAATCTGGTACTCAATTGGGAGAAGTGTCATTTCATGGTTACCAAAGGACTTGTTCTAGGTCATATTGTTTCAAAAGACGGGATAAAGGTTGATAAAGCTAAAATTGTTAAAATTTCTTCGCTATCTTTCCCACGTACAGTTCGTGATATCCATGCCTTTTTAGGCCACGCTGGGTTTTACAGGAGATTCATTCAGGATTTTTCTAAAGTTGCTCGACCCTTAACCAATCTCCTGCTTAAGGATGCAGTATTCGACTTCAATTTCAATTGCAAACAAACTTTTGATACTTTAAAAACCGCTCTGACTACCGCTTCTATCATTCAACCCCTGATTGGTCTCAACCATTCGAACTGATGTGTGACGCTAGCGACTTTGTTATTGGTGCCGTGCTAGGCCAACGACGTGACGACAAACCCATTGTCATTTACTACGCTAGTAACACTCTTAACGACGCTCAATGTAATTATACCACAACTGAGAAAGAGTTCCTAGCTGTTGTTTATGCTTTGGATAAGTTTTGCCCCTACCTAGTTGGAACATCGACCATCGTGATATATCGAATTCATGCAGCAATTCGGTACTTACTCGCGAAAAAGGACGCAAAACAACGATTGTTCCGCTGGATCCTTCTCTTACAAGAATTCACTGTGGAAATCAAAGACAAGAAAGGAACCGAAAATGTCGTAGCCGACCATTTATTAAGGCTGGTTGGTGACATTGATAGTGATTCTGAAGCTATCGGTGATTCCTTCCCGGACGAATACTTGTACTCTATTTTCTCATCCCCATGGTACGCGGATATCGTTAACTACCTAGTTACTGAGGAAGTCCCCTCCTTTTGGTCACGTCCTGATCATAAAAAGTTCTTATCCACTGTAAAATATTATTTCTGGGATGAACCCTACCTCTTTAAGTATTGTTCTGACCAACTCATTCGTCGCTGCATTCCCGACTGGGAACACACCGACGTATTATCCTTTGCCATGAACAATCTTTGGAGGTCATTTCAGTGGGAAGAAAAACTGCGGCCAAGGTGTTACAATGTGGTTTTTACCGGCCTACCCTTTTTTCGCGATGCACACCTAACATTGCATAGCTTGCATTAATGTTGTCGACATAGGTCGAATTACCAAACGAAATATGATGCCCCTAAATCCTATCTTGATTGTGGAAATTTTTGATGTTTGGGGCATTGATTTTATGGGACCCTTCCCTATTTCTCAAGGTTTTCTATACATTTTAGTCGCTGTAGACTATGTGTCCAAATGGATTGAGGCACTCGCATGTCACTCAAATGACCATAAGACTGTCGTGAGATTTGTAAAAGAAAACATTTTCTCTCGTTTTGGTGTTCCCAAAGCTATCATCAGTGATGGGGGTACACATTTTTGTAACAAAAATTTTGGATTTTTAATGAAGAAATATGGAGTTACTCACAAGGTTGCTACTCCATACCACCCACAAACGAAAGGGCCAAGGGAAGTCTCCAACGAGAGATAAAAGTCTATTCGAGAAAACTGTTAACCCCTTAAGGAAGGATCGGTCTCTCCGCTTTATCGGATGCCTTGTGGGCATACCGAACAAAGATTTAAGACACCTATAGGGATGTCTCCTTACCGCATTGTTTTGGAAAACCTTGTCATCCGCCAAATGAACTTGAGCATCGTGCCTTTTGAGCCATCAAAAAGCCTCAATTACAATATCATCGAGGCGCACGGTAGCTTTAAAACCGCAATTAAATGAAATGGAGGAGATTCGAGTGATGCTTATGATCTCTCAAAATCCTACAAAGCTAATATGAAAAGAGTGCACGACAAGCACATTTTGCGTAAGGATTTCAAAATTGGCCAAAAAGTTTTATCAGACGACTCGTGATTACACATCTTTCCCGGTAAATTGAAAACACGATGGTCCGGTCCTTTCATTGTGTCACCGTGAAACATTATGGGGCAATCTCTTTGCTTAATCTAAAAGATAACAGTGAATTTCAAGTCAATGGACAACGCCTAAAACATTACCACAATTACGCCACCGATGTTGAATGTACTCTTCTTCGTAATCCAAGATACAATCGACTAGATGTTTCGCTTTACGCATCTCAATCTTGTTTCTATAGAGGGTACGCCATTTTGGTAGCCAGGCCATCTTCTATCTTATGATCTCCAAAGTTCTTTGAATTGTGTGGTTGCAAGCGCCGGAACCTTAGTTCACAAAAACTCTTTTTCATAACTGAGTATAAATGTCTTCTGCAACACGAGCAAACGTACCTTTCGGTAAACGATGGGTACCTAAAATTTCACCTCCTTCCTTCTCTTCCCTTTTCTACTCTCTACCTCGCGAACTTCAGCTAATCATTTGGTGTAAGTCTCACTCATCACGAATAGGGAATGGTCATAGTTCTTTTGCTCGTAAATGACGTGCGTGAAGGATGGGCTGGTGTATGCATTGCCAAACACCCTTCGTCTAGGCTCGACTTCCTATCCGATACTAGCCAGGTTTAAGGTATACTTTTGTCTAACACCAGCTACGCAGGATAATCTTCGTCGCCGCGCCGTTTCTCTCACAGGTTGGGATTCGTCTTGAGAATCTGACGTTAAAAGACTCGATTCGTCTTGAGGATCTGACATTAAAAGACTCACCTTGTAAATATGTTTATATTGTTGCCTTTTCCCCTTGCATTAAGTTTTGCACATGGGATTCGTGTCAAACCCAGATGTTGCATTCTTGGAACACAAACGGGCAATGGATTCCACCAGACCAACCCTAAAATTGGTTACTTTGAGTCTCTTGGGGCGGTTTGAGGATAGCCGTATGTAATAAGGGCAATTTTATTAGACCGTAGCGCGCACGGTCTAGGATGGTACCGTCCTGCCCCTAACCCCATAATACATAGAGGTGAAGCCACACCGGGCGGATTGGGTTCGCCTCGAGCTGACATGACAGTTTGTCTATGATTTAAGATGGTGACTCCCCGGACATCCAAGTTTTTTCACGTATATCTCCCTTGTATGTAAATAAAACCTTTGTTTATAAATAAAACAAAACACTCTCCTTCTTTTAAAAAAAAAAAAGGGCTCCTTGTCACATGCCCCATTCTTCTCATCCACACTACATCCACTTTTGTGCATATCTTAGAAGATACACGTGGTCTAACTACTCTGTGACACCTCGAAACGTATCTTTTATATTTTCGGATGGGTGCCTATTTATAGCAAGGATAGACACCTCAAAAATTTAACTTCCCTTTTGCCAAAATAATCTGTTTTTTCACCACTCCATCTTTAATAGCCCTCACTCGAAGTTTCGTGCCCGAGCAAAATTTTATGGAAAATTTCCAAAATGGTCTTTTTCATCCTTTTTTTTACACTGAAATATTACATCGAGGATGGTACCCTCTTTTACACCATAAGCAAGCATTTTATTCAAGAGAATTGGTTTTGTTATTTTACAAAAGCGGTTATTTCCAAAACGGACAATTCTTTGTCCGTGCTAACGGATGCGAACATGAATTGACTATGGAAATCATCTCTGAGGTACTTCAAATTCCTATTACAAACCAAAACCAAGGAGTACACCTTCGAGATTCACCTTTCGATAATATCCGCATCTGATGTTTGCAACTATCCTTCACGGCCGAATACAACCGAAAAACCGTATTGTTTATCGGCATTTTTTTTTTATCTTTACAAAAGAACCAATTATCTGTGATCCAATGGGTAGCTCATAATGTCTTAGGCACGCTAAGACTTCCTCAAATAACCAACCCTCCTCCATTTACTCACGGTCTTGCGGAGTAACCGCAATGATTTTGCATTATTATTAAATTTCTTTGGAATCGCGATTACCGCGCGTGCGAAAAAAGCAGCTCCTTTACCAACCATTGTGATACTTATCATGATACATTGGGGTTTTTCGAGTACTTCTCCTCACACACTCTATGTGTCCAACAAACAAGATAATTCGTTCTTTGCGATTTTGGACATGGACACGCAAGATAATGCAAAGGTATCTTAAAAAGTTCGTTCTTTCCTCGATGATGATAAAATGATAGCTCATCTAGACAATGCAAAGAAGAGGAAGTGGAGTGAAGTCTGGAAAGCTATGATAGATTGGCGGGATGCAAAGGAATGGCATTTCTACAGGGATGAGGCAAGGAGGGACTATCCCCCAGTTCAAGGATGGGGCAATGTGAGTTGATGCATGTACATATTTGTTTTACGTTTTGATGTGAAATAAATAAATAACCTAACAAAGTGTGCTACTCTAACAGTGTGCTTCTACTTTTATGATGTATAATATATAATGTGTTACAATAAATTTCGTGGAAGATGTCACTTTATTTTTGCTCAAAGCCTCTCGGTATACTCTTTCTTCCTCTTAACACTTTGAGGACACAAGATGTCCCAAAGCTGTTTTGGGGGTGGTGAGAACCTTTTGCAAAAATTAGGCATGCATAGTTGTATATAGTTTACTTAATGTCTAAATAAATGTATTTAGTAACAAATTCTCGTTTCTCTTTCTATGATGAAAAATATTTAGAAATCTCACCCTAGCATCAAAATTAGGACTTGTTCTTAGAAACTTAATTTAATCATTATGCAATAGTTTTTACATCTTTTCATGAGCATTCATGCACTAACTATCATTAAATGTACACACGGCCAGTAAGTTTAAGGACCCACGGTTAGACAACTTAGTTTCCATATCCTGTAAGAATCTAACCAAAAGCCTCAAAATGTATGATATATGAGTAATGACACAGAGGAGTAGTTCTTCCGAATAGAGAAGTTCACACGTCTACTTACTTGATCACTACCCAAATCCTAGGCGAGAATTTAGGCCTTCTTTGGATCGATATAGCCAAAAATTCACACCTGTAAAAAAAATTACCGCTAGTCGCCCCACTGAACCTTTCATTAATCCTTTCTACTTCACCAAAAAAAATCATTACCCATCTAGTAACCACAAATAAATAAGCCTACCTAGATGATGAGTATGAGAAATAGGATGAAGTGCAGAAAAATGAAGAGAAAAACCTTGTCACAAATCAAATTCAGTTACCTGTTTCATCAAAAAAAATAAAAATAATAAAATAATAATAATAAAATATATATATATATATATATATATATATATATATATATATATATGTGTGTGTGTGTGTTTTCCAAAAATCAAAAGAAATGTCAAGGTTAGAATTCCCCCCCAAAAAAAATCAAATCAAAAGGGAATACAAAAGCTTGAAAAATCCAAGTATGGAAACCCATGTTAGAAGCAGAAAAGAAAATAAGGATTCTCTAGTATAAATATCTCGAAGACCTTATTCTCTCATACTTATCATTTTTTGAACTTTCCATTCCATTTTCTTCTACACTACCACCTAAGCCCCATAACACCTAATAAAGACCTCTAGCTCAATTAGGAATAGGATAGTGTGATAATAAGTAGTAGTTGTGACTTCTCGACCTCGGCTCCTCTAACTGTCATTGAGTATGTGAGGAAACGTGTGCCCACTGCACACTGGAGATAGCAAAGCTTGAGTGGAAAAATAAGAGAGAAATTGTGTTTCGACACATACCTGTGAGAACCTAATTAAGGACGCTATCCAAAGGATCCAGAAACGGCCCTGCTCGTACATTTCATTATTAGATTACTGCATGCATACTTATACGTAGATGTTTCAATTATTGTATGTATATTAACTTGAATTTCGAAAGACAAATCCTTGTTTCCCCTGCTAGTGAGATGTCTAGATACCTGAGATTAATTAAGGAAACAAGCCTTTGTTACTGAGTCGTTGTAGTATAAATGAAGTTTGTGAGTATCTTCTCTAGAAAACTCTCACGAGGCTATAACTCGTCCACTAGGGAATTCCTAGTGGTTCAAGGCCTTGTTGCATACGGTCAATGCAACCGCACTCTGTGAAATGAGATTTAGCTTAGGACAACACATTTTTGACCACTTATCGTTTTAATGTCTCTTCTTTGCTTGAGGACAAGCAAAGTGCTGTTTGGGGGTGGTGTGATAAGCACCCAAAACTGTAATATTAAACCCGGGAGACATAGCATTTTGGTCGATTATGTGTTTAATAATCATGTAATAATTATATTTTCGCATTACTTTTGCGAGATTCCGCAATTAAAATAAATATAGTGATAAAACATGCATCGAAATGCGGAATCTGGGGAATAATTGAAGTTTCCCTTTCGACCCCGTCGCGACCAACAAAAGCCCGACTAAAGCCAAAGTTTCCAAAAGAACAAAACAAGTCGCGAAACGGGTCCACATATAAAGAAGCGAAAACTTCCGAAGCTCAAATCGGATAAATCTAGTTGCTTGGCGTTGGCTAGTGAAGGTGCCAAATCTGAGAATACGGGAATATTTGGAGTTTCCCACTCAATCCTCGTGAAGCCCAACAAAAGCCCGACTAGAGCGAAGTTTCCAAAAGAACAAAACCAAAGGCAGAAATGGTCCACATATAAAGAAGCGAAAACTTCCGAAGCTCAAATCGGATAAATCTAGATGCCGACGTTGGCTAGTGAAGTGAAGCTGCCATAGCGACGGGCTTACGAACTTCAGCCTTAAGGACAAAAAAGTCGTAAAATGCCAAAATCGGTAGCGGCCAATCGACACACTAGGTGGATCCACTCTGCGGGCCCGAAGGCATGATGAGTCAAAGATAGGCAGGTGGCAAAGGATGGTTTCAATTTGATACCACCGGCAAGAGAGAAGACGCACTAATTCAAACCAAGTGGTTTGAATTGAAATGAAACTAACAAACAAAACCTTAAATCAAAGAAAAGACAAAAAAATTAAAACAGATCAAAACAAAACTTTGATTCTCAAAGTTTTGAAGAAATCAATTAGCTACCGAACAAAACTCAATTAAATGGGTATTCAGTCCTCCAAATATATATATAAGGGGGTCGCCTTCATTATTACCCCTTCAGCATATTAATGCTTTAGCTTCCGCTTAGTTAGATTTTTCCTTCAGTACTTACATTCTGCCATTTCCATTCTAGCAGCTTAAATACTGTAAGTTATTTTACCCTTAATAACAGTCATTTATTTTCTAGTTTAATTTCTGTCCTGCATTTATTTACTTAATGTATACAAACAAGTTTTATTATTCCTTCTATGACCATGAAGCTAATCCCCCGGAGGGTTATTTACTTCGTGTGAAAATCCGGATTGACTCGTTAATATTCTAGAATCACTACTTAGAAATTAGGCATAGAATTGACATCCGGTCCCAAAATGACTGAGACTACACAAAGTTGGATCACGATGCTCCAGACGGTCTTCGTCACGACTCTGCAGTGTCGTCAACTCTCCAATTCGTCCGGTGATGATGAAATCGAGCCAGAGGAGCTGAAATAATATACCGTAGGATGAGGTATTATTGAAACTCCTTATGCTAGTGAAATGCGACCTAGAGATGTGGGCATCGCTAGGGATCAATACTTTCGATGTCGCCTCCTAAAATGAGACGGTAGAGATGTAGTGACTTGGTAATATAAACCGTTAAAAATGATTCTTGCATGAGCATGATTAACTCTCTCCCTGTTTCTCTATTTTTGTTTACCTACATATAATCGCCGTAGTAATTTACATTATTTGCATTACCGTTAATTTAATTAAAACCAACTAAAAAGAAAACCTAAAAATCCTACTCACCAAAAGTTGTAATTCTAGTTGTGAACCTATCCGAGCCCTAAGGTTTGGACGATCATTTACTCGACCTATCCTACCAAACCCACGTGAGTAAGGTAACTTGACTAAAACGTACGACTATACGGACGTTGGAATTTGGACTTTAGACTTGGGTCTTTGGACTTCGGACTTTGGACTGTGGACCTCGGACTTAAGAAAATAAGTAACTGAAAGCCAATAAACGTGTATAAAGGGCGTTATATCAGTAATATCCTGAACTTTGGGGGCATCAGGGGTAGAGTATGCCTAGTAGTATATATCATATAACATAATATGCTTTAAATGTATGCATAAACTAGAAGAGCTACAGAGTTAAGTAAGTAAGTAATATGCATGCATAAACTAGAAGAGCTGTAGAGCTCAGTAAGTAAAATAGTATGTGAGCTACATAGCTCAATATTATAGACCCATAGAATAATTGTTTAAAAATAATTGTTTTCCAAATCATGAACTGAAAAGGCTAAGTCTTTACTTAGCATGTTGAGCAAGGGTAGAATCAAACTTTGGCTCACCATCAGTACTTGCCGCTACACCATCGTCAAGAACTCTTGGTTCACTCTCAAGAATAAACTGTGTGGTTGGATTAGCTGGAACGGTTGAAGGATGAATAGAACACTGGCCTGAAGCTGGCACTGGAAAAAAAAAAAGGAGGTTGAACGGGAGGCATGTCATCATTGGTGTCTTCTTCAGAAGATGAGGAGGCATCAGGCATAAGTTCATCTTGGATAGCTGAGATATTGGTGTCCAAATCAAGAAACAAGATGAAAGGGTTGGTCACGCTCCCCTGATCATCCAACTGAGAAACATACCCAGTAGCATCAATAGCCTCCTCAAACTTAACTTGTTTGGATGTATTGAATGACTCTTTAGAAACATCAAGCACTCTCAGAGCAAAGCGAATGGTATTTTCAGCTGGCCTCTTCTTCACCTCCTTCACCACTTGGGAATAGAACTCAGAGGTCTCTGCCAAGAGATCACCAGCCTTCTTATCAGAGTGAAGATGTTTCTCTTTTAGTGCCCTCTCATAGCCTGACATGACCTCATTTGCATGGGCAATGGCTTGGCCAAGGGTCCTCATCTCGGTGTTCCTACGGTGAAGTTCCCTTTGGACCTGGTCATGCTTTTCTTGTAGGGTGGTGAAGTGGGAGCGCAGTTCCAAGAAATTCACTTTCCAAGTTTCAGCATCACCAGCTCTTTTTTGGGCTTTTTCCAAAGAGCCCTGGAAGTTGGCGATCGTATCTCTCACATTCTTGAAGCTAGTATCAGATTTCTTCTCTTTTGCCAAAAGCTGGTCAACCCAGATCTGCAGCTCCTCAGCTATTTTCTCAGCAACCTCTTTCACCCAGACCAGTTCACCGGTAACCATGTCGTCAGTGGTTATACCGTCTGATGCTGACCTTGGCTTTTTTTGTGTGTAGATGAGATGGTATATGGATGATATAGATAGATGATGGTCGTTAAACAAAATAGAAGCGTATCAAAACCTAATTATCCCTCAATAAGTAAAGGATGAGTAGGGTATCATTCTACTTTTAAGTGTATGTTATGTGAAGGACAGGACTGGAAAGGGGGTTAAGGGATTAAAAACTATGATTGTAGAGATTTTAGATTTTAATGCTAAACTAAACTATTGGAAATTTATAAGATAGGGAATTCAAGAGATTAGAATCCACCAATACTTTTGACCTATGACCTTCTGCTTCATGGTTATTCTTACAAGTAGACTACAATTAAGCAATCGAGCGAGTGTCGATGCCCTCTTGGATGAAACATCGTTAAAAATTAACTCTACTTAAGGTTGTTCCTATGTTTATGCTATTAATATCTTCTTTCCTTTTATGTAAGCTCGGGCAGCCATTCAATGTATTACCGAGAGCAACATCAAGGAGTACTTCCTAATAGGGCGGCCATTCAATGAATCACCACAAAGAATACTTCCCCTAGGCAGCCACTCCCTGAGCTACCCCTTCTAAGGCAACATAAAGAATACTTCCCTAACTCTAAAGAATTATACTACTAGAAGAAAAGTAAAGAACACTAGCATGATATTAATATTGCAAAACATAAACCCTATTCTATACTTCCATTCCCTGGTGTGGGCAATCGAACTAATAACTAAAAACATAAAGAACTAACCTGATTGAAGAACACCATGAACCAGAAGAATCACTAAACCTTAAGCACTGGCTTCATCTCCTCCCTTGAAGGAGAAGATTAGCCTTCCATAAAGAAGGAAGAACACGAAGAACGAGAAGAAGAAGAGTCGAAGAACATAAGACTAGAAAAGACTAATTTATTAAGACTAGGCTAGTTAAAACCGAATATTTTATTATTAATATCTCTCTGCCTCAAGTTCTAGAGACAAGAATATAAGTGAATTGGCAAATTACATGAGGCACTTAGGTCCTCTATTTATAAGGGCTACAATGAGTTCTAGAAGCATTCCAAACATTCATTTGTTTCCTAATACAAATCAACTTCTTTCAGAGTCCAACTTCGTCTCCAAAACTGAGAAGGAATTGGCTACAGTGTCATTTTATGAATCTGGACACACGATCCATGTGTCTCAGACACGAGCAATGCGTCTGGACGCGCGATCCATGCGACCCAAACGCAGAAGTCTATTTTGTCTCTTCTGCTCTATCTTTCTATCTTCTTTTGCGAGCTTTGGTCCAAGTAACGAATCCTTTGGCCTTGGGCTTCCAAATAGGCTTTAAAATAGGTCCAAGTCGCATCTTTAATAGCTTCTATTCCTTGGCTTTCTCCATGATTGTCCACGGGTTTCCCATGTGATCCTTAATGCTCCGAATTGCTCCGTTTTACCCCTTTTTCTCTAATATTCCACAAAACTCTCTTTTTCACCTGTAGAATCATAAAACATAACTTACAAACACTATTAGTCCACTAAGGTGGCTAAACAAGAGGCATAATCGAGGGTTAAATTACACTTTTTGAGCACTTATCAGATGCCGCAAAGATTGGTTCTTTCATGGCTAAGAAGTTATCCACTAACTGGAAGAAGATATAGAGTGTGTAAGTGACACAGTGAGAGAAACAAAACATTGAATAGAGAGGGAAAGTCTTACCTTGGCAAAGTGAACAGCAGATCGGTGAAAGGACAAGTCTAGGCTCCTAGCCATGTTGGCTTCAGCCTTGTCAACAAGAAGTCGCACAACTTCCAGAAATCTAAGCGCAATATCAACATCATTAACGGAATTTTTGTTATTAACAGGTAGTTCATCAGTTCATCCCCAACGCCTTATCTCCACGATCATCTCCCTTTCAGGGGAATCTAGAGATTGTGGTGAAAAGGGAATGTTGTCACTCACCCTCCTCCTATCACTAAATCTAGGAGGAGGGAGAGCGAGAGTTACAATAGTTGTTTCAGCAATGCCCTTCCCCTTATGATTATCAGGGAGGGAAGGGTCAATAGTCAGAAGGACATTGTCACCAGTTTGTTCAGAACCTGTGGGAGGATCTGGAACTGGTAGGGGTACAACTACTTTCTCAAAACTAGAATGGGGAACAGTTACAGGAACCTTGAAAAGTGTTTCTTCATTCACAGAGAGAGGGCAAAATTTTGTTTTCTTACTTTAGGGGGCAACATCAAAAGAACGAACAAGATCAGTTCTCTTTAGCTTATGACGATTGAACGCATGTACTTCTCTTTTAAAATTACTAGCCGCCAGCAGTTCATGAGGCAGCTCAGGGACTCTCCCACCAGTGATCACATAATCATCACTGACAGCACGCTCCTGAACTGAGCCCGATGTCGCAGCATCACTAGAGGCGGCCACAGAACTCTTCTCCTTGCGGTTTTGTCACACCCCGAATTTCGACAGAATTCGAAAAAAACAATATTTGTTCCCGACTCTTCGATCTTCGAGGTGTGACACACTCTCAACTCCCAAAATCCCATAAACAGTTTAAATATGCGGATAATTAAAAACCAATAAAAATTTCAATTCAACAAAAGTCTTCTTCATTACAAAAACTCACAAATAAGATTAGGTTACAAATCTCTTTTCAATAACTCTTTATTTAAATTTACAAATGAAAATACAAATAACCTTGTCTCAACTGAAAATCTATATCACCTCAAAGGAAAACAAAGCCTATCTTGAAATGCGACGCTAACGCAAACCACAAGCAGCAACCAATCTTCTTCAACACTAAACCTGTCAAGACTTATCAACTATGTTCATTTAATGAACACACCCGATAAGCAAACATGCAAATCGGGTCAGCATTATAACAATGCTGGTGTGAGTAGCCCTAAAATAAAACATATACTTATACATATATATACATAATCCATAAGGCAGTTAGTTCCTCCACCGAGGCGCCTTAACTTCCAACAACTACTACAACATCCTTAAGTACCATAATTAAGGCAGATAGTTCCTCCACTGAGGCGCCTTAGCTTTTCGACAACTAATACAACATTCTTAACTACAATAAGTAAGGCAGGTAGTTCCTCCACTGAGGCGCCTTAACTTCCCACTAACCACACAACAAACCATACGCATAATAAAAAGCATTTAGTTCCTCCACGAGGCGCCTTAGGTTCTAACTAAACTAATAACCAGCCAAGTATATTCTATAGTTACCGCATTTCATGTTCAATTACAGAGTGGGTCGTCTCTGCCCAAGTAATTAGTTTGACCCACCCTTATGTCAAACCATATACAATCATCTGTCTAAAGATATATCATTAACCAACACATTACCATAATTATATTAATTAAGGCTTTCTTTGCGTGTCCCTAAAATCACGTCGTATCTATGTCTTACCTAGTTTCCCTGGGTACCACAATCGCTTCCCAACGCCGAACATGTACATCCACATGCCTCCCGCATACATAATGAACCACTCCGTATGTAACTAACTACCCCGGGAATGGGATGCCGCGACACCGTAACCCTCACACGAAAGCCATTATGTAAGTACTGCCATTATTCGGCATAAAATATCGCGAATCTCGTTCTAATTTTGCGAATGGAATAATCAAGCCACCATTCGACTACGCCAGAAGGGCCATTCAGCTTTTCTGAAATGCCAGAAGGGCCAATCACATTACTTACGCCAGAAGGGCTATTCAGAAATCACATTACTTACGCCAGAAGGACTATTCAGATTTACTGAAACGCCCGAAGGGCCAAATCACATGAGTTGTGGTAGCTAGGTTCTAGGATTTTCGTTACGTAATTTATTCAAGTGTCATACAACTCATAATAGTTCCACTATATCACGTGCAGGTCAAATACCTTATTGCACTAAGCCACAATATTTAGAAATATCTCAATTATATCTCATAACCACTTTCATTCTTTCACGTGTCAATATATTATTGCACTACGCCACACTCCCGTGGGAAATATCCACAAATACTCTACTACCTCCTAGTAGCATCTCACAGATAAAATAATGGAGCGTTTATACATTTATTTCTCCAAAACTATTGCATTTAATATATATATCCCAATGTATTATATAATGTCACAATTGCTTCAAACGTATCGCATACATTTTTATAGCATTTTAGGAATATTATATCTCCTAAAGTTTCTATCTCGTCACGTGTCAAAATATACACAATGTCAACGTCAAATCATTCATAGATAATGACAACCAAATTTACACAAGCTTCCATAGCATTTTAACTTGGGCCGGTTTAGATTGTTGGGCTTTAGTTCTAGTTGTTGGGCCAGACCAGTTTTGTTAAGTTTGGACCAATTCTATTTTGTTTTGTTTGGGCCGGTTTCAGTTCAAAGTTTTTGGGCCGGTTTAGTTTAAGTTGTTTGGGCCAAAACTAATTAGTTTTCTTTGGGCCGGTTTCTAATTTTATGTGGGTTGGTCTTTATGACCCCAATTGGGTCAGGTTGAATAATAAGTTGGTTTAGACTTTTGGGGCCGGGTTTTAAGGTTTGGGCTTGGCCAGTTGGGTCCGAACCATTACCTTAGTCATGAGCCTAGGAACCATACACCTTTGACCTTAGCCATGAGCCATGGCTATGACCATGAACCTATTGAACATGGAAACGACAGTTTGACTTTGACAATGACGTGTTGAGTTTGACTTTGATCGTTGACTTTTTCCAGTTTTTCATATATTTAAGAATATGGACAAATGTAGTAATAAAATATTGCCGAAAATTGTATAATTTTGTTTGTCTTTATCTAATTAAGATTTTACGTGGGTAGTGTGTAAAACCTATAATATATTGGCACGTAACAAGAAGAGAATTCTGATAATAAGAATTAGATATATATGTTTTTATGAATATTAAACTACATATGAACTTAGATTCATGGACTTTGATTGTGGACTGTGGACTGTTTAATTGTGCTACATTTTATGTTGTAAATTGTATGGACAAATCAAATGCTAAAATGATGTGGAAGCTTGTATAAATTTGGTTGTCATTATCTATGAATGATTTGACGTTGACATTGTGTATATTTTGACACGTGACGAGATAGAAACTTTAGGAGATATAATATTCCTAAAACGCTATAAAAATGTATGTGATACGTTTGAAGCAATTGTGACATTATATAATACGTTGAGATATATATATTAAATGCAATAGTTTTGGAGAAATAAATGTATAAAAGCTCCATTATTTTATTTGTGAGATGCTACTAGGAGGTAGTAGAGTATTTGTGGATATTTCCCATGGGAGTGTGGCGTAGTGCAATAATATATTGGCACCTGAAAGAATGAAAGTGGTTATGAGATATAATTGAGATATTTCTAAATATTGTGGCTTAGTGCAATAAGGTATTTGACCTGCACGTGATATAGTGGAATTATTATGAGTTGTATGACACTTGAATAAATTACGTAATGAAAATCCTAGAACCTAGCTACCACAACTCATGTGATTTGGCCCTTCGGGCATTTCAGTGAATCTGAATGGCCCTTCTGGTGTAAGTAATGTGATTGGCCCTTCTGGCGTTTCAGTAAAGCTGAATGGCCCTTCTGGCGTAGCCAAATGGTGGCTTGATTATTCCGTTCGCAAAATTAGAACGAGATGCGTGATATTTTATGTCGAATAATGGCAGTACTTACATAATGGCTTTCGTGTGAGGGTTACCTGGTGTGCGGCATCCCGCTCAGGGTAGTTACGCACGGAGTGGTTCATTATGTAAGGGGAGGTATGTGGATGTACATGTTCGGCGTTGGGAAGCGATTGTGGTAGCCAAGTAAACTAGGTAAGACATAGATACGACGTGATTTTAGGGACACGCAAAGAAAGCCTTAATTAATATAATTATGGTAATGTGTTGGTTAATAATATATCTTTAGACAGATGGTTTGGCATAAGGGTGGGTCAAACTAATTACTTGGGCAGAGACGACCCACTCTGTAATTGAGCATGAAATGCGGTAACTATAGAATATACTTGGCTGGTTATTAGTTTAGTTAGAACCTAAGGCGCCTCGTGGAGGAACTAAATGCTTTTTATTATGCGTATGGTTTGTTGTGTGGTTAGTGGGAAGTTAAGGCGCCTCAGTGGAGGAACTACCTGCCCTACTTATTGTAGTTAAGAATGTTATATTAGTTGTCGGAAAGCTAAGGCGCCTCAATGGAGGAACTACCTGCCTTAATTATGGTACTTAAGGATGTTGTAATAGTTGTTGGAAGTTAAGATGCCTTGGTGGAGGAACTAACTGCCTTATGGATTATGTATATATATGTATAAGTATATGTTTTATTTTAGGGCTACTCACACCAGCATTGTTATAATGCTGACCCGATTTGCATGTTTGCTTATCAGGTGTGTTCATTAAATGAACATAGTTGATAAGTCTTGACAGGTTTAGTGTTGAAGAAGATTGGTTGCTGCTTGTGGTTTGCGTTAGCGTCGCATTTCAAGATAGCCTTTGTTTTCCTTTGAGGTGATATAGATTTTCAGTTGAGACAAGGTTATTTGTATTTTCATTTGTAAATTTAAATAAAGAGTTATTGAAAAGGGATTTGTAACCTAATCTTATTTGTGAGTTTTTGTAATGAAGAGGACTTTTGTTGAATTGAAATTTTTATTGGTTTTTAATTATCCTCTAAAAACCCTATTCTCTATAACAATGTGATTATATAGTTGGGTTTGAAACGCAAGCCCAACACAGACTCGGGCCTAGAAACCAGGCCCACATATCCCAGATCCAATCCAGCGAATTTTAAATAAATAATTAAATTAATTAATTAAATAAATAAATACGTATTTTAAATACGGGCGTTACAGGTTTCCTCTTCTTCTAGTAATCAAAGAGGATTCATCCTGAACTGGGGGAGGAAAAAGTCTAGCATCCTGATCCAATGGAGGAGGAAAAGTTGTGTGCCCAGAATTCACAGTGTTTATCCCAAAGGGGGAAAAGTCGTAGGCAAGTTACAGCAAATCTTCAGCAGACATGTTGAAATATTCAAAAAGACGAGTGAGATCAGGAACTATCACCCAAGGCATCCTTTGTTCATTGGGATCTTCTTGATGAAGTCCACCGTAGCAGAATCAGTTGCAGTTAGTTGATTCCAGGGGGAAGAGTCATCTAAGGAAAAATAGCAAAGAAACTCAGTCGAAAGACTCTTATAGTGATTGCAAAATTCGAAAGAAAAGAGACTTACTGGTTGGAGCATGAGTGTGTTTTATGGGAACAGGAATTTCCATAGGCTCACCCTCATCATCAAAAGGACGAACGTCCCATGCATCACCCAACACACGGAGATGGTGATCAGCCCAGCCTTCGTCACTCTGCTTCCCCTCAAAAAAGACAATCGGAGAATTCTTGTCTCTGGTCATAAGATGGTAGTAAGATTGGTCTCGAATACGCCAGACCTCGTAAAAATACCCAAACACCCAACGATTCAGAACAAATCCATGCCTCTTGGCCAACATGGCAGAGTACATAACAGTTCTGTAGAACAAAGGTGCTGCTTGACCAAAAGCAAGATTGAAGTGAATCAAGCACTCTCTTAACAGTGGGTGGAAGGGAAGAGTGAGTCCGGCCCTAAGTTGACCAATGGTGATGAGCGCCACTTCCTTATAGGCCAACTCATCAAACAACCTCCCCCACTCCAGACCGATGTCATCAGGGATGTGCAATTTCTCTCGGATTAGTTCCAGGGAGGAGAGATCTTCGAAGTTTACAAATGACCAGTTGGGATTTATGATCGAAAAAGAAGTAAAGTTTGGAGTTTTGGTTAAACCCTAACGGGAGATCAAAATGTTCAGTATGCAGGAAAAGAGTAGCAAAAGAGATAATGACAGTACTCTCACCAGATCCTTTATATACATATAAGATGGACGGTCACGATTAGCCTAAGCATTGCGCCTTTTCTGGATGGAACTGCCATCATTACCATTTTTAGGAAACGACGTGTCTGTTCGAGTCGTCTTTTCAGACGCTTAATTAGTTAAGTATGTAAGCAGTTCTAGTAACTATTTAGGAAAAAGATTCTCGCACCAAAAGCAGTGTTGCTTCAAGCGCCCACGTGCTAGATGGCACGATAGGGGGCATCTGTAAGGGGGATTTCCCGTCATTGAATAGATGACACGTGTATGGGAAATAACCTAAGACTATAAATGTCTAGAATGAGACGAGGACCATTGGATCAGTTCTGTGAATAAGTGATCTCGTGCTTAGCACATGTGTTTAGTGGACATGTGTTAAGCATGTAGCTGACCGCCTCAAAGTATAACAGTTCTCCAAGTCATTAGGAACTGATATGAACAGTTCCTGAACAGAAGGAAACTGAAGATGGCTATCTCTGATGATAAGGAAGGAATCGTGATAACATATCTTAGGAGTTACCTTTTAGATATAATTTTCCCATACACGATGGGACATTATGATCAACAAGGAAACTTACCTCTCATAAGATATGGTCTAGATTTAGACTTCCATAAGGAGAGGAATCCTAATAGGAAGGTAGAGTCCAAAGATGGAAGGGAACTCACAAGCAGTGAGGACAATCCTAACCCTAGGACTCTCGTAGCTCCTCTTATATAAATCATAGGGATTCGCTCTTAGGAACTACGCAAAATAGGGTTTGATTCTCCTAAATAAACAAGGAGATACGTAGGCAGCCGCCAAGCGGTTCAACCCTAAACTTACAATCATCTCATCCCTTCTCCACTCAGAAAAAGCTTCTAGATCACAGGGTGCAAAGGAAGATCAGGAGATACTCGGAAACTCCCCTACAGACATCATTGTCCACTACTTCAGCATCAACATTAATAACCTTAACTGGTGTATTACTAATAACCTCAGTGTTAATTAACCTTACCCTTACCCTTATTCTTATACTTCCTCAACTTTAGTATCCTCTTCCTTACCTCAATAAATTCTTCATTATTAGATACATGATCCAAACTTGCAACAGTCTCATCATCACTTGTATCATCTTCTTCAAAGAAATTAACATCTTCTTCACTTGTTTCATCATCACTCTCCCTATCAGGTTTAGTATGGTCAAGATACACCTCCATGGAAGCAAATACTTTAGCTTGATTACACATTTTTCTAATTTAATCATCACACTAAATCAACCTTAGACCACTGGCTAAACTCTCACCTGGAACCCTATAGTAAATCCTACTGACCTTGTTATATCCCTCACTTCTCACCAATATCATTCAAATTGGTCATAGACATCTTGTTATAATCAACATGATAATGAAAATTCACTTTCCCACCAACATACTGTAAACTACCAACAAATTGGCCCCCATGATGCAATTGCAAAACAAATTCATCCACTGTTAAATAAATGTATACATCAACACTTCAATAAAATGAATTAATCTAAACTAGAAAATGAATTATAATAGCAAAAACATATTAAACAAATGTAAAACATAATAGAATGAATTTATTATAAATCAAATTCAGTATCGTAGTAATGAACATGAACATGAATATTGTAATAGACAACCTAATAATCAAATGAATAATAGAAAGTAAAGCCCTAATTTGCAAACCCCTAATTAGCAAAAAAAAAAAAAAAAAACCTAATTTTTAAAACCCCAAACTCGCAAAAAAACAAAAACCTAATTTGTAAACCCCAAACTCGAAAAGGATGATTACTTACTCTTCAATGGAGATTCACCCTTCGATATTTTCCTAGTTTTGTGAAAATCGCAGCTTCAAACTCTTCAATGGAGATTCTCTCTCGATATTTTGTTAAATTTATATTTTCTGTCGAACCAGAGAATAGTTGATGTATTTGATTTGGAGCGTGCACGTGAGGAGCATGTGAGGGAGGATAAGGTGTATTATTTGCTTATGTAATTTCCTATTTTCTTAGTTTTGGAATAATAGACTAAAAACACGTAGGTGTAAAATAGGACACATTAGCAATCCGGTGCCTGAAATGGGTCGAATAGGTAAAATGGAATTTTATTGCAAGTTTACGGTGGTTTGCGCTCTAAAAAAAGTATATGGGGTAAAGTGGAATATTTTAGCAAGTTCATAGGCTTAAGTAGTAGTATTGCCCAATTTCTTTTAATCAACTTCAAAGTTTGAAGTTTCAATTCGTCTAAGCTTCAATGAATATTTTTCTTCAAAGTTGTTTACTCAAGTGTAATTTCTGTCTCCAACGATAGATTATAACAAGAATGAAAAACATTTGAATTTGATTGAGAAAAGCGGATTGGGCCGAGCCATTTTCCCTGAAAAGAGTGGTGCTTTGCTGGTGAGAGAGAGAGAAAAGGGAGTTGTCGCTGGTTTTTAATGGTGAGGAGAAAGATAAATAGAGAGGGCATGTATTTTCTTTCCAAAATCTAATTTGTGAAAAGAAAATGAAAAATGACCGTTATACCTACCCTGATTTCTTTGTTAGATGAGAAATAGATCTGGACGTTGGATGGATTGTAATCTAACAGACGTGGTGAGCTGTCAAGATAAGCTGTCAAATGGAGCTATCAAGGTAGCTAGCCCCTATATATGAGCTTTCAAGGTAGCTAGCCCCTATATATGAGAAAGTATACCCGTGCATACGCACCGGCTTTTTTAAAAACTTGCTCAACAATCATAACTATACACATATAAATTTTCTAACAAATCGTGATTTTTGTTTTCATCACTAACCTATTTTAATTTTTTAACAAATTATTTTAATCAAGTCTTAAAACCCCGTTTTAATTTCTCAACAAATTGTTTTAATTAAGTTTTAAAAACCTATTTTTTAATTGGAGAAGGGATTATGTTTTAATTTAGAAGTGTGATTCACATTTTTAACAGGAGAATGATTCCCGTTTTAATTAGAAATGCTAGATTTTCTTTTTCAGGAATTCCCATTATAATAAGAGAAGGATTCTCATTTTAATTAGAAGTGCGAGAATTTATCTTTTTAATATGGGAGAAATTCTCGTTTTAATAAGAGTTGATGACGTGGAATTTTAAGAGAGCTAGAAAAATACCCATTGTGGGAGTTTTAATATTAACTGGAAAGTAGACTTGTGCATGCACATCGGCTCTTTTAAAAACTTGCTCAACAATCATAACTATACATATAAAAATTTTCTAACAAATCATGAATTCTGTTTTCGTCAATTAATTTAATCAAGTCTTAAAAATCCTTTTTAATTTCTCAACAAATTGTTTTAATTAAGTTTTAAAAAATTGTTTTTTAATTGGGGAAGGGATCCTGTTTTAATTTAGAAGTGTGATTCTTGTTTTTAATAAGAGAATGACTCCCGTTTTAATTAGAAGTGTTAGAAAAATACTCCTTATGGGAGCTTTAATAATATTAACTAAAAAATAGACCCGTGCATACGCACTGACACTTTTAAAAACTTGCTCAACAATCGTAACTATACATATAGAAATTTTCTAACAAATCGTGATTCCTGTTTTCGTCGCTAACTCGTTTTAATTTCATAACAAATTGTTTTAATCAAGTCTTAAAAATTCATTTTAATTTCTCAACAAATTGTTTTAATTAAGTTTTAAAAACCCGTTTTTTAATTGGGGGAGGGATCCCGTTTTAATTTAAAAGTGTGATTCCCGTTTTTAAGAGGAGAAAGATTTTGTTTTAATTAGAAGTGTTAGATTTTTATTTTCAAGAAATAAGCCAAAAGGCCCAATTTCCAATTTTAATCATATATAGTCTAGAACAGCTGGAACCATTGATAAGGACATTTTTTGGCTTATAACTACTAGAAAAAACCCAAATTTACATTTTAATTTTTAATAAGGACAGACTTGACTTTTTTATTTTTTACTCTTTAAAATTTTACTTTGGTATGCATAGACGTATGTGCATACCTTACATACCAAGAGGTGGTATGCACTAACACTTGTGCATACCATTTTTTTTGTGATGTTTGGTATGCACTAACGTCTGTGCATACCTCGCATACCAAGAGATTGTATTCACTGACACTTGTGCATACCATTTTCTTTGTGATGCTTGGTATGTACTGACGTCTATGCATACTGATAAGCACCCAAAAGTGTAGTTTAAGCCCCTTAATAGTATTCTATTTAGGCCAATAATAAATAAGAGTTATATTAGTAATGTTTACTTGTTTTCGTATATTTCAGGTCTCGAAGTTGTTTATGTGCTTAAAAACGTCATTTTGCATGGAAAAAGAGTCAAGGTAATTGCTAAAAGAGTTCTATGTTTAAAGCCCAAGAATCAAGAAAAAAAAATATTTTCAAGCCCAGTCAAAGCTGGGAAGTCAAAGTCAATTCGGATAGAAAAATGATAGAAAAGTCAACAGAACTTTAACATGCCATATCTCTGGACTCGGGCCTCAGAATTGGGCCTACTTTATGTCAAAATGATCGGCTCAGAATAAGCTTTCCAATAGACCTAGTTTTGCCCCAATCAGAACTGTAAAAGTAGACGCAAAGTGTATTTAAATAATTTCCAATTGATGTGGCCTCTTTAGAGTTAACCTAATGAAATTTGGGCTCACATTAGAGGCCCAAAGTCCCCTTTTTTGGCCCATGCATGAAAATATAACCCTAACCCTTTCCTATATAAAGAGGGTTAAGGCTAAACTTATTTTTTCCTTCCTCCTTTTAGTTTCTAATTAGTTTAGTTTAGTTTTAGTTTAGTTTTAGTTTAGTTTAAGTTATAATTAGTTTATTCTTGTAGCCCGGCCTCCATTAGAACATCTTATCAATAAAGCTTTTAGTTAATTTCAATTCTTGTCTCTACTTTAACTTCTTTCTTTTCTCTCATTAATAGAGAACATCTAATGAAATAAGGCTAAACCTCCATTAGAGGGGGTTTATGAAGTCATGTGAGGATGCGTAGCTATTAGTTTACTATTGTTCTGCAATAATCACCACACACACACCACCTACACCCACCCCAACTACATCTTTAGCAATAGGTGAAGAAATAGCAGAGAGGCCCCTTTTTTATTTTTATAAGGCTTTAAACGATGGACCTGAGTCCTATATCATTATTGCAGATACTACGGGAGATTTTAGAATCCCCATTAATATATTTAATCTGCTACCTATTTTCCATGGCTTAGACCATGAGAAACCTTATCAACACTTATGTAGGATACAACAAGTAATTACTACATTTCATCATCCTAACATAAGACTTGAACAAATAAAGCTAAGGGTTTTTCCTTTCACCCTAGCTGACAAAGCGGCTGCTTGGCTAACAGTACAAAAGCCGAACTCTGTCAACACATGGAAAAAATTGGTTGAACTATTAATGGAACAATTCTACCCACCACAGAAGACTGATGAGATGCTATAAAATATTCATTTCTTTCACCTAAAGCCTCACGAATCCTTTTCTTAGGCTTGGAATGGTTTCACTGATATTCTAGTAGAATGTCCCCATCATAATCTTAGTAAAGACACACTAGTTTGTGCCTTCAATTCTTCAAAGACCTATCCCAACACCATAAGGAGACGTTAGACATCATGAACGGAGGTAATTTCTTAAGTAAAGGAGCCACAGTTGCATATAATTTCTTAGATAATCAATCCAAGAAAAGTAACAACTAGGGAGGTAACAATTACTCCCGCTCCAATACTTCTTCTTCAACAGTTAAGGCAACCAATATGTTTGAGGTAAAACCTGGCCATGAACTTAAAACTCTTATTGAATCGCTCACTAAAAAGGTCAATGCCCTCTCTGTGCATAAACAAGAAGCGATACCCACTCCAGTCATGAACATCATCTCCCCTCCATGTAATGTATGTTTTAATCCCAACCATACCAATTCCTTTAGTCCCTTACTCTACAGTTCACCGTCCCCACAACCCGTAGATAATTACGATTTCCCCAAACCTAACACACAATGGATGCAAAACACTAATTATAATCAACAACAACAACCTACACCCCCAGGTATTAATTATCAAAATGTTAGGCCCACTACAAACTTCCACCAATTTAACCAACATCTAGGACAAGGTGATTTAGGTGACCAGAACAAAAGTTTAGTGCCCGTGATCCATAACAATCAACATTAAGACATGACCACGCACCAAACTTTAGTTCCAGTCACTCCACCAGTTAAACCATCTACAGAGGACGTAGTAGTAACTTTGTTGCAACATCAAAATCAAATTATACAACAAAACTTCAACTTGGTAAAGGAACAAAATGAACAAAACTCCAACTTAATGAAGCAACAAAATGAACAAAACTCCAAATTTATCAAAGATCAACATGATCAAAACTCTAACATGCTATAACAAATGATGCAAATGATGTAGTCTTTGTGACAAAAGGTACTTGAGTTGTCTCCTAACCAAAATAATAGCCAAACAGGCGTGTTTCCAGGTTAAGTTGTGCCTAATCCTAAGTCCACAAACACTGCCTTTGAAGTAAACAGTATTCAATATAATGGTAATATAAACCAAAGGAACCTCCAGGCAGTCACTACCCTTCATTCAGGTAAAGTAGTTGATAATAACCAAGTGACTATGCCTAAAGATCACCCGCAAACTAAGAATAAAACCATATCAGTATTGTTATAAAAATTGAAGACCCTACAACTGTAGAAGTACCAGTTAAACCACAACTAAAAGGAAAAATCTTACAAGACCCCATAATAGAAATTGATGATCCTACACCTGTAGAGGTTCCAATATGGAAACCTAGTTGGAAAACGGCAAAAGATAAAGACAAGGTTAATTCTATTGTTGACCCTTATGCTAAGTATAAAGAAAAACCATTATTTCCCTATAGACTAGTTATGTCTAAAAAAGACAAGAATTTTGATGAGATTAGGGAAGTGTTTAAAAATCTAACTATAAACCTACCTTTTCCAAATGCTATAAAAAGTCTACCTGGACACACTAAGTTTCTAAAAGAGTTGTGCACCACGAAGAGGAAAACCAAAATACCCAAAAAAAAACGTTCTTAACTGAAAAATATCCCTTTTTATTTGAACAAAACGGAATTGTTAAGTACAAAGACCTTGAACGTCCTACTGTATAATGCACCTTAGGCAATAACTTCATAATAACTACACTGTTAGACTAGGGGCAAGTGTTAATTTACTCCTTTTTTATTTATATAAACAATTAGGTCTCCATTAACTTAAACCAACCAAAATGACTTTATAGTTAGCCGATCGTTCTATTAAGTATCCCAAAGGCGTAGTTGAAAACATTCTAGTTAAAGTTTAGGATTTTTACTATCCGGTTGATTTTGTTATTTTTGACACCGAAGTTACTCATGATTCTATTCCCATCATCTTAGGGCGTCCTTTCTTGGCAACTGCCAATGCCCAAATCAATTGTCGAGATGGATCAATGACTTTTTCCTTTGGAAATTTGTCTGTAGAGGTTAACATGTTTAGACTCTAGAAGGGACAACTAGGTTTGCCTGTAGAAGGAGAAGTGAAGTCTATTGAGAGTTTTGTATCTAACATTAGTACATCCAACACCTTAGTCCCCACCTTAGTAGATACCCCTCTTATGGAAGAAGAAAAAGATCATAATTTTGACTCCCTGAACATAACTGACATAAAGGAAAAAAATTCCACCATGCCTTTCGACCCTATGGGAGATGAAGTCAATCTCACAATGGACGAGATAGATGAATTTCTCAAAGATGCAGATGAATACCACATTAATTATATGGATGTGAACAACCTAGATAAGGATTTCGACTAGTTTCTAAGAACCTGTGATGATCCGCCCTCTCAAGAACTACATAAAGCACCACCCGACCATCATCCACCTGAGCTAATCCCTTATAAATACCAATCATTTACAACCACCAATATTCCCCTCCTTCCGCCTTTTCAATCAAAACCTGAGTTTGCACTTTACCTTTTTGTTTCTCCTATGCTTCATGACTTTCTAAACCCATCTAGTGAAGAAGTAATACATAAGGACAAGTCACCTGACACTTTCTCATTTTTTCTAACCCTTCCTTTTAACACTTATCTAGATTCAACGTATTTTCCACAACCATTCTTTTTCTCATGATCATTTACTTGGAGGCCCTTTTGTTGGAGGAAAAAGAAGAAGTTTCATGCTCGATTAGGTTCTAGGTCAATTAGATCTCACTCTCATTCCGCCACGCCACGTCACATCATAGAAAATCTTGGTGCTTAATTATGTTTGGGGGTGCATTTCATGTTAATTATTTATGAAAAGACATACAACTCTTTAGATTGTTAATATATGGTAAACTGCATGTTAATATATGTTTTATATAAAGTCTCGAGTATCTGACTATAAAAGACTCATAATATTCTTCAGTGTACTACATTCCAATCTTATATTATGGGAGTACACCATGAGTTTCATTTTTATTTCTTTTTCGTAATTTTGTTTTTCCCTAAATCAAACATATAATTAAAAATAAAAAAAATTAAAACATAAACATATATTAGTAAGTCTAGGGAATCTAACTTTAAAAGACCTAAGTTTTTGTACAATATCACCTTTCTGGAGTATAGGCCAAATAAAAATTTTCAAATTTAAAAAGTGTTTTCAAATTTTGTTTAGGGGTGGGGTATTTTGGTCCTTCATTTCAAAACTTTTTGCCACCCTTTTGCCTGTCATGTTTACTCCAGTAAAGTCTAGGTTAGTTAGTTAAGTAATTTAATTGTGTTATTGAATTATTTCATGAACCCCCTTCTCCCAAATTGTTTGGGGGTGGTATATTTAATTTTAGCACATGGTACGTTCACGTATTAAAATTGTATGTATAAATATTGAGATATAGAACCCATGGACCTTGTTGATTTAATTGGGATGCATAATGTAATTAGGTACCTTAATTTCATAAAATTTCTCTATTTTGTAGAATTTTGGAAGCTAATCCTATAAGAACCATGATATGCGTATGCTTGAATTGTGAACATATGATATTATTATTTACTTTATCTTAAAGTCTGCTTATGTCCCAAGCGCTATTTATTATTTCATGTTATCCCCATAATGGGAGGAACTCATATAGGAGTTGCATATGTTTTTATTTATTTATATTAGTATAGATTAACATTCTTTTTCAGGTGCTCCCATTTATAAGCACGTTTCTATGGTACTCTCTATCCTTTATTTTCATTCCATACTTTAGTGACAAAGCATGATTCTGTTTGGGGGTAGTATAGAAACACGTTGTAAATGTATAATCACATATTAGGTTGTATATTACGTATTAATTATTGTATAAAAAGTAGAAAAGTATACAAATCATAAAAATAGTTTATACTACGTACTTAGTGATAATGGTATTGTTCTCTTCTCCATGATGATATTAGTCTAGAAATCTCACACAGTACTTGAATTAGGATTTAATTTTTGGAACTTAGATTAATATGTAGGTAATAGTCATTGCATCTTTTCATGAACATCTTGCATGAACATTTATGGTTGTACTTGGCAGTATTTTTTTAAGACCTAGGTTAGAGTACTTAATACATATCCTGTGAGCATCTAGTCTAAAAGCCTCATAAGAGTGAAATATATGAGTGATGACACAAGGGAGAAGTCAAATCTGAGTATAGAAATCACACATCCACTTGCTTGATCACCATATCATATCCTAAGCAAGAATTTAGGCCCTCTTTGGATCGATATAGCCAGAAATTCTAACCTAAGTATATTTTTCGCTACTCACCCCACAGAGCCTTTTCATTAACCTTTTCATACCACAAATCCTTTACCCATCTTTAAAACCAATAAAAATAAAAATAAGCCTACCCATCTTGAATGAGTTTGAGAAATAGGATTAGTAAGGAAAATAAAGAGAAAAACCTGTGGAAAACCAAAATTAGTTAGTTGCTTCAGAAAAGAAAAATAAAAGAAGTTTACATCCAAAGAAAATAAAATAAAAACTCCAAAAAAAAATAGTATAAAAGGAGTCAAAAAGCCAAAACAAAAAGGTTAAGGATGGAAACTAAGTATAGAAGCAAAATAAGAACAAGGTTTTTTCTAGTTACATATTTTGAAGACCCTATTATCTCAGACTTGTTTATTTGAATATCCATTTTGTTTCTTTTAAACCATCAGCTCAGCCATGTATCACCTAATAAATACCTCTAGCTTAATTATGATTAATTTGGTGTGATAGTTAGTGGTAGATGTAATTGATCGACCTCAGCTCCTTTGGATTATCATTGAGATTGTGAGGAAATGCATTTCATAGCATAATTTATTGTATAGTTGTTTACCTTAAGATGATTTGATTATTATGCATGTATTAATTTAGGAGTTAGATTGATGATCCTTGTTTAAATGCTAGTGAGATGTATAGATATCTGAGATAAAATTAGGGGACAATTACTTTTATTATTTAGTCGTTGTAGTATAAATGAAGTTTGTGAGTATCTTCTCTCGAAAACTTTTACGAGGCTATAACTCGTCCACTAGGGAATTCCTAGTGGTTTAAGGCCTTATTGCATATGGTCAATGCAATTGCACTCTGCGAAACGAGATTAGTTAGGACCACATTTTTGGTCACTTATCTATTTTCATTTCTCATCTTTGCTTGAGGACAAACAAAATATTGTTTGGGGGTGGTGTGATAAGCACCCAAAAATGTAGTTTAAACCCCTTAATAGTACTATATTTAGGCCAATTATGTTTATAATAAATAATAGTTAGTAATGCTTACGTGTATTTCAGGTCTTGAAGTTGTTTATGTACTTAAAGACGCCATTTTGCATGGAAAATGAGTCAAGATGATTGCTAAAAAAAAGTTCTACGTTTAAAGCCCAATAATCAAGAAGAAAAAGTCTTTTCAAGCCCAGTCAAAGTCAATTCGGGTAGAAAAATGACAAAAAGTTAACAGAACTTTAACAGGCTGTTTCTTTGGAATCAGGCCTACTTTATGTCAAAACAACCGACTCGGAATAAGCTTTCCAATGGACCCGGCCTTGCCCTAATCAGAGTTGTAAAAGTGGACAAAAAGGGTATTGAAGTAATTTATAGCAGATGTGGCCTCTTTAGACTTAACCTAATGGACTTTGAGCTCACATTAGAGGCCCAAAGTCCGCCTTTTTGGCCCATGCACGAAAATGTAACCCTAATCCTCTCCTATATAAAGAGGGTTAAGGCTAAACTTATTTTTTCCTTTCTCTTTTTAGTCTCTAATTAGTTTAGTTTAGTTTATAATTAGAATTAGTTTATTCTTGTAACCTTCATTAGAACACATTATCAATAAAGCTTTTAGTTAATTTCAATTCTTGTCTCTACTTTAATGTCTTTCTTTTCTCTCATTAGTATAGAACATCCAATGAAACAAGGTTAAACCTCCATTAGAGGGGGTTTATGAAGCCATGTGAGGATGAGTAACTATTACACTACAAAAAGAACGACTTTACCCGACTGACTATAGCTGTCACGAAAGGTATTACCCGACAGACCAAAACTGCCGCAAGACCGTCGAAAAATGCTCGATCGGCATAGGCTTCCGACGGTTATTATTGGTCAAAATAGGCCGTCGGGGTTGATGATCTTTGCCGATGGACATTCCTGCTATTAAAACCGTCGGATATGCTGGCTGTCAAAAACCGTCAGATATTCCTACTGTTAAAAACCGTCGAATAGTCCTGCTATTATGAACCGTCGGTTAGACCAGCTATCACTAGTCGTCGGATATGTTAGATGCTACTGACCGTTGGGTATTTCGACAGTTGGCGAATGCTATTGGCCGTCAGGTTGTTTGCTACTAGACAGTTTTTATCCATCGGGTATTAGTTCTTTATCAAAAAAATATATATTTCTTATAATAATTGTTTCAAGTGTCCCAACATTACATTCTTTCCTGCACCAATTACATTCTTGCAAGTTCCCACTCATAAAGAAACAATGTGTTTCGGCAGTAAACTATTTCAACACAACGAGAGCAATGGTAAAGAACGCACTAAGAAACAGAGGAATTTGATGTTGAGGGAGATGAAACTGAACCAAATAATGGCTACCTACGTACCCAAGATCTATTCTCTAGGGATCAAGTTTCAACGTAGTTCCTTTATGAAAAATAGTTTGGTATTTATATAAGTAGAGTAGAGAGTCCTTGTAGCTCAAGTAATTGTGATAGACTATAACTCTCAACTGATAGTTATCTCTTTGATAAGAAATGAATCTGGACATAAATCAATGTACATTAGTGGCAAGCCATGTGGCTAAGGTTCAGCCTTAGACACATGAGTTAATGGGCCTGTACATTGATCCATGGTATTACAAATTAGGCTTTAGCCCTGTCGATTAAATGAATAAAATAGAGACCCCTACTAATGGACATTTGCCACGTAGGTGGGGGTCGAAACACCGCCCCCTCTTTGTCATGCGAACAAAGTTCACATGGCAAAGAAAAGAAGAAAAACTCAAGGAAAACTTGGAATAAGAAAAAAGTAAGCGGAATGTATAACAAAGTGTCGTGCGAAAGGAAATGATAGGAAAATTGATTGTCGAAAAAAAATCGTGAATTATTAGGAACGAAAAAAATGTCAAACTAACATATACGGAACGTAATTAAATAAAAGATGGCCGAAAAATGCACAGAAATATGACAGAAATAAAATTGCAAAATAAATTGATTGCCGAAAACTATACCGAACGCATCACGTAACAATACGAAAGTTGATTACGACGACGCGTGCCAGTGGATTAGCGATACTAGGAATAGACCGTTGAAATTAAACGTAGGGGTAGTTTAGTAATAATAGTAATAAAAGGAATTTAACTACGAATTGGATTCAAAGGTTTCATATTAGATAAGAATTTGGATTAGATAATAGTTTGGATTAAATAAGAATCCACCAGCAATGTAAAACTAGATCGAAGAAATACTATATAAGTGACAAAATAGTAGACGGAAAAAAAAACTAAGTAGAGAAAGATATACAAGGGTGAGGAAATCACGTTTCGAATCGGTGGTTTATGCATAGAAAACGAAAAGGAAAATGTTAGTAGAACAACCTGATCGATTGATATTGCGACAATTGTACTCTTTTCTATCTGTTAACACTTTTTGGGATATACCTCTTATGTTGCGGAAGATGAGTGGGATTAATATTTGAATGTACTTCACAAACCTTTACCTGCTGCTGCTTTCCGTATTAATTCCAGTGGCCAGTTTTTTTGAGGATATTCGGTCTCAGCTAGAGAATGACTTAATGAAAAATCTCGCAATGGAAAATATATATATATATATATATATATATATATATATATATATATATATATATATATATATATATATATATATATATATATATATATATATATATATTTTTTTTTTTTTTTTTTTTATGCAAATATTTTACTAAATTTCCTTTACCATGTTATAATTTTTTGTGAAGGTTACTGATGACGGTGAGGTGGATGCTATTAGGCCTTTACCTTGGCATTCAAATTATTCTCGCATGCAGCTAAGGAAAAACCAGACCCTTGCAAAGTTCCACAAACTCTTAAATCAAGCGAATGAAATTGGGAACATAACGAGACAAGAGGCTGTTAGCATGGTGATAATAATGATTAAATAAAGTATAGATTTTTAACTCTATATTTTGAAAATTACGAGTGTCTCTGTGTTTCCTTCTGATTTTCTTTTATTTAATCTCGTCTTCTTTGTCTTGTCTTTCTGGAGTCAGGGTGTTGAGGGAGAGGCCGCTAGGCTAGCTGAAGAGGAGAAGCAACGGAAAGAAGGAGGAAGACAGGCTGGCTGCTGAAGCTACACAGAAGATGAAGAAGGTAAAGGAGAAAGAGAAGAAGCTCTTGCATAAGGAGCGAAGCCGTTTGCGAACACTCTCAACTCCTCTTGTAGTAAAACACCTACTTAATCTAACATAAGATGATGTCGAGAGTTTGTTTATGTCTCTTGACATGGATCGGTTTGAATAGTCTGTGTGATGAGGTTGAGCGCAAAGAAGGGACAGGAAGGGCCGAACTTCTCAAGCATGCTTTTGGAGGCAATATTGACTCCAATGGGAACACGACAGAAGAAAATAGCCACACGAGTAAGACTGACGCTGCTGATGCTAATGGAAGTGGCCCTAGTTTGCAGACCAAGCCAGAAAATCCATTTTCCAGTGATGAGAAGAAAGATAAACTTTGGAAAGAAATCGAGATGTTGAGAAAAGGCATGTTGGAGTATACTGAACCTGTGGCAAGGAATTGTTTGGGTTTGATTGGTTTTAGTTAATATAATTGTTGACTTGTTGACTTTGGTAGGAAGAACTGAGCTGACAAAAAGTTTTTATTTATTTATTATTATTATTATTTTTTTTGCGCCGCAGGTAGAAATGATTGTATTAGACAGGTGAAAGATAATTGAGAATAGACCGCGAAGAAAAGATTTGCTCCGCAAGATCTCAATGTCTTGGAAAAAATAAAGAAGATGAAGATAATTTTCAATTCGCTCAGAAATTTGAAGTAATGCAAATTTTCGCCGCACGGAGAAACGGCGGTTTTACGAGTAAAATATATTCACAAAGAGTCGATGGAGAAAAGTTTCGTGCAGAAAGGTGTCAAGTAATGCCGAAGAAGAATTAAAGAAGCTGACAGAAGTTTCGTTGAGAAAGAGCGGCGCAATACCTTAGAAAATAAAAATAATAATGAAACTGTCGAAAATTTTCGCTCGGCAAGGTTCCGTAGAAAGATCGGCACAATGCCTTAGAAAAAATAATGAAGCTGACTAAAATTATTGCTAAGAAAATTTATCGTAGAAAGATCGGTACAATGCCTTAGAAAAAATAATGAAGTTGACGTAAATTTTTGCTCGGAAAATTTCTCGGAGAAAGATCGGCACAATGTTTAAAAAATAATGAAGTCGGAAGATAGTTAACCGAAAGCACTAGCGAAGCAAATGCAGATTTCGAAGAAGAAAATGAAGATTTAATAAAGCGGCCGTAAAGCAATTGACAGAGACGTTAACAGACACGGGAGATCAACTAGAACGTAAAAAGATGAATTACAAATATTTGTACGAGTTGCATAAGCGAAAAATTGGTAAGGAACCATTGGATTTTCCCAAACCAATTATTATGTGATTGTGTGAATGTAATACCATAAAGCCAAAAATTCTTTTGATGAAAATAAAAATAAAGTATGTGTTGGTAAGTGAATATCGTTGTGATGTCAGATAACATACCTGCGGAAAATTGACAATATTGTTGTTTTATGTAGTTGAAATGAAATAAAACGATACGCCCCCATGTAAAGCAAAACGCCCCCAATGCTGACTTAACTTGGCAAAAGTAGACTAAGCAAGCGTAAAAACGTTCAAACTTAGACTGACAAAAAGAAGCGCGGTGACTTAGTCGGATATTGTCGTAGTGATAGTAACGGATTAAGCGAGCGAAAAAGCGTTCAAACTTAGACTGACGAAGCTAAACGTGGTAACTTCATCAGATTTTGTCGTAGCGATAGTAACGGATGAAGTGAGAGTAAAAAACGTTCAAACTTAGACTGACGAAGTTAAACGTGGTAACTCCGACAAATTTTGTCGTAGCGATAGTAACGAACTAAGCGAGCGTAAAAGCAATCAAACTTAGACTGACGAAATTAAAAGTGGTAACTTCGTCAGATTTTATCGTAGTGATAGTAATGGCTAAGCGAGCGTAAAAAGCGTTCAAACTTAGACTGACAAAACTAAATGTGGTAACTTCGTCAGATTTTTTCGTAATGATAGTAATGAACTAAGCGAGCGTAAAAGCGTTCAAACTTAGACTGACAAAGCTAAATGTGGTAACTTCGTCAGATTTTTTCGTAATTATAGTAATGAACTAAGCATGTGTAAAAGCGTTCAAACTTAGACTGATGAAAAGATGACTACAAAAGTGATGTGTCTTGACCCTTCACTTCAAACGATGGCGGAGAGACAAGCCAATGAATCTGCATGAGGTATGTCATTTCGGGGTCTTTGAGTGATAAAGATGTTATCAAATTGCCGAGCAAGACTATGTATCAAACTAAGATAAGCCGCCATACGCTCATCTCTTGCTTCAAAAGACCCACCAAACTAATTGGCAACAAGGCGAGAATCCGTGCATAACTGGAGCTTTCGCGCCCCCAGTGTCAAAGTTGTTCTCAAGGCACAAATGGCAGCCTCATACTCGGCTTCGTTATTTGAAGCGGCGAAGCCAAGTCGCATAGATTTCCGAATCTTTTCTCCGTCGGGTTTAACAAAAACACATCCAATTCCAGACCCAGATTTACTATGGGTGCCATCTGAGTAACAATCCATAGGTCAATGGGATTAGGAATTGCGTTTTCATGTTGGTCTTCGTCGCCCCCAGTTAGTGGCGGCAGAATGTCTTCCATAGATTCTTCCTGGCGCAAAAAATCGTCAATAGGAGAATCATCAATCGGAAAATCAGTTATCAAAGAAACCAGAGTATGTCCTTTTTCAGTAGTACGACTTTCAAAGACAATGCTATATGCATTAAGATAACTTTCCCATTCGGCTAATCTACTTGATTCTGATAAAAAAGACGGGTCTACTATCATCAATAAAAAGAACATCACTAACAGCTTGAGTTGTAGCTACCAGGTATATGCCACTAGATTGACCCATTGAAGGACTTTGTCAATATAGGAGGACTGACCAAGTATTTCTTCAGTTGTTGCAATGCCATCTCACAATCAATGTTCCAAGTTGTCGCCCTCTTTAAAGTCTAGAAGAAGGGATGACAACGATCAGAATATTTAGAAATAAATCTATGAAGAGCGGCAAGCCGATTAATAAGTCGTTGAATTTCCTTCTTATTTTTTGGTGATGGCATATCAATAACGGCGCGTATCTGATCAGGATTAGCCTCAATACCTCTACGAGTCATGAGGTATCCCAGAAATTTATCTGGAAGAGTGGCAAAAAGAACATTAGGCGGGATTGAGTCTCATGTCATACTTGTTAAGCCTATCAAAAACAAGTTGAAGATCGGAAAGATGATCACCAGTATCCTTCGATTTAACGACTATATCATCGATATAATCCTCCATTATTTTTCCCAGCAGATCGGAAAAAATTGTATTGGAGAGTGAAATCCATTTCATCCAGAAGATTTAAACAAACAGACGCCCTCGGTTGAGCCTATGTGGAAGATGACACCTGCCATTACCTCTTACAAGAGTTAGAGATTTTAGGCGGTACACACTTTCGGGTCCTACTGGAGATTGTCTTTTTCTTTACATGTAACCAGCCTATCTAGGTCGGTAGTTTGTCTGGGATTGTGGTCTTCCCTCTAGTTGCTTCTGTGACACCTTCCTTCCTTATCGGATCAGACCTGTCTAGGATGACAATTTTCCTCAGGTCAACGAGGTCGGCCTTCCCTGTCAGGTCAGTCTCGTTTGGGATATTGGTATTCCTTATATTTTCTTCGGTGACACCTTCTTTCCCTATCTGGTCGGACCTGTCTGGGATGACAATTTTTCTCAAATCTGCGAGGTTGGCCTTCCCTGTCAGGTCGGTCCAGTCTAAGATGAAGGTTTTCCTTATACTTTCTTCCATGACGCATTCTTTCCCTGCCTGGTCGGACCTGTCTAGGATGGCGATTTTCTGCAAATCTACGAGGTTGGCCTTCCCTGTCAAGTCGGTCTAGTCTGGGATGAAGTTTTTCCTTATACTTTCTTCCGTGACGCCTTTTTTCCCTGTCTGGACGGACCTGTCTAAGATGGCGATTTTCCGCAAATCTGCGAGGTCGGCCTTCCCTGTCAGGCCGGTCCAGTCTGGGATGAAGGTTTTCCTTATACTTTCTTCCATGACGCCTTTTTTCCCTGTCTGGACGGACCTGTCTAGGATGGCGATTTTCCGCAAATCTGCGAGGTTGGCCTTCCCTGTCAGGTCGGTCCAATCTGGGATGAAGTTTTTCCTTATACTTTTTTCCGCGATGCCTTCTTTCGGAGGCATTTGTACCGCCGTTTGCGGTAGCGGCGGCGGCGGTGCTACTACTTTCCGGAACCTAGTAACAAAAGTACGTAACTTTTCGTTACGTTGTTGCTTGATGTTCAAAAGTGAGTCAACGTCCTTTGGCATCTTGCAATTGTGGCGGAAATGATTAACAAACTGATTTTCTAGTTCATTGTATTGGTGAATTGATCTTGAAGGGAACTCACTAAACCAGCGTAATGCTTCTCCCTTTAGAGTTGATGGAAAGAGCTTACACATGAGCGGATCATCTCCACCCCATAACACCAACTTATTTTTGAATGATAGAACATGCAAGCCAGGATCTCCTTCCGACTCATCATAAAGTTCAAAATTGGGTTGTTTGAAGTCGGGATGGTGGTAAGCTTCCTGAATGTCGAGCGAAAACTTATCAAGTATGCCATCATTGACTGTCAAGTTTTTCATTCTTACATCCCTTGGCTCTCTATCGTTAAGTTCTTTTGCAATCAACTCTTTCAACTGTTGTTCTGTTAGAGTTAAAGTATTGGCTCGAACAACTGGACGCCCCCCGATCGTGCCCATGTGGAGAAGGATACCTTCCATTATCTCTTATTGGAGTTAGAGATCTTTGGCGATACGCACGATTAGCTCCGACCGGTGATTGTCTTTGTCTATCTTTGTAACTAGCCTGTCTAGGCCGGTAGTCACCCTTGGCCGGGTGGTCGGTATAATTATACCACTTCTCCATGTTTTGTTGCTCTTGTCTGGGATGCCCGCCTTCCAAGTCATGTCGGATATATCTCGGATGGCGGTCTTCCCTGCAATTGCTTCTCAGAGGTAAATCTTCCCTTTGAGATCGGACATGTCTAGGGTAGTAGTTATCCCTGCCAATCCGATTCTCCCCATAAGTACGGGTAATAGGGTCATTACTCTTAAAGCGTGCACTAGTTGATTGTGTTTGAGAAATAACATGTTGCTGAGGACGATGAAGTGGTTCTTCAAGACGGTCCCATACACTGGAATGGCATGCGTCCCTTCGTGGTCGCCTTGATGTTGTTGAATTTGCAGCATCGTCCATCGGCTTTTGCCTCTTTGCCAGCTTCCTTCTTAAGTTCCTATTTAAATTGTTGACTCGTCGTAACTCACGCTCAACCGTATTAGGGGTGAATTGGCTGTTACTATCACCTTTTCCGTTAGTTGGTGTGAGCGTAATGTCCACGTCCATATCCATGTCAACTGAAGGATCGACATGGACAGACGGCGGACCGCATGGAGGATTACTGACTTGTCGGTTTTCTTGTTGCAGGACTGTTAGGGTTGGTGCCGGCGGTTGTACTACTTTCTGCGGTGGCGGTGGCGGTTGCGCTGCTACAATTGGATGTTGTGAATTGATCCTACCACTATGAGCAACTTGATTGTTCAATAGTTCTTGCATTGGCCGATTTGAATTTCGAGGGTTGTGAGTATTATTAGCAGGAGGAATATATCGACTATTTGGTCTGCTTCTTGTGCTTACCATCTTGATTGTTTCACATGATAATGAATTCTAAATTCCCCACAGACGACGGCAATTATGTTTCGGCAGTAAACTGCTTCAACACAACGAGAGCAATGGTAAATAACGTACTAAGAAACAGAGAAATTTGATGTTGAGGGAGATGAAACTGAACCAAATAATGGCTGCCTACGTACCCAAGATCTATTCTTTAGGGATCAAGTTTCAACGTAGTTTCTTTATGAAAAATAGTTTGGTATTTATATAAGTAGAGTAGAGAGTCCTTGTAGCTCAAGTAATTGTGATAGACTATAACTCTTAACTGATAGTTATCTCTTTGATAAGAAATGAATCTGGACATAAATCAATGTACATTAGTGGCAAGCCATGTGGCTAAGGTTCAGCCTTAGACACATGAGTTAATGAGCCTGTACATTGATCCATGGTATTACAAATTGGGCTTTAGCCCTGTCGATTAAATGAATAAAATAGAGACCCCTACTAATGGACGTTTGCCACGTAGGTGGGGATCAAAACAGTATTCATAAAAAAAAAAATAGGAATAAGACATGTCGTTCACTAGGTATGCATATTACTTCCTCTAGAAACCAAAAATCAGCACCACACCATCTGTCTAGCAACCAGTCCTAGTAATCTCTAGTACCCTAGCAATGACTAAGCACCAATTGTTTAATTAGCAACCTGTTGAAATTCAAAATTAGGACTGGTCAGCTCTAAAGCACATAGTAACGCCACAATTGAATGTCTAACCAGCTTGCATCTCTGACATGGGCCACTAGATCACTTGACTATCACAAGATTACTAGTAACGTCTCCTGGGAGAGGTATTTGATATGCCTTTAATAGAAATCTACCTACCGATCATGGAGGGAAACATAATTTCTTATGCCTTTCCTATTGAGCCTTACCTAATATGCCATTTCTCCAATCCGGCTGGCAAAGCTCAATCTTCAACACATGACCCACTGATAATGTACTATAAAACGACTGATCCAATGACTGATTCTCATTGGAAAATGGAGTTGAATTAAGAATATGCATGCTACCACTACAAAGCATCACTAGCAGTTTCTTAGGAAACATCCATCCACACAGAAGCTTAACACTAGAGAGAATACATAATACTTTCGCGAACTGAAAAAGGAAATATAAGGACATTTTTCTAAACAAGGACCCAACATGTGCAGATTAGAGATTATTTAAGCTCCGAAAACACACTTTCGACTCCAGAAGAGAAATCTCAGAACGAAGGTGATCACTTTCTCTCTCCAATGATTTTATTCTTCTAGATTCATTATTTAGCCGCTCTATGAGCAGCTTTATTTCATCAAGCTGCCGCCCAATAACTTCTTTTTGTTCACATAATTTATTCTCCGGCTCTTTAGTGTAGTATTCCTTCTTAGCAAGAGAATCTTCCGACCCCTGTATTCTCCAGTATATGGTCCAAATATAGATATTTAGTAATCACCCAAAAAGGGAAAAACAAATAGAAGGATATCGGAGTTATTTGACCTACATGAAAGTCTCATTCCTCGTTTCAGCCTCCAGTTCCACTTTTCCCTATGCCTTGCAAGAACTAGCATCCTTTCAGCTTATCACTTTCTTCACTAGCAGAAGAAAGTTGTAATCTATAAGTAAAAACCATTAAACAATGAAAGGAGCGATCATAACTGAAATAAGAAAATTACCTATTAGATCAAGAGGGGGAAATATATATGTTAGGGCCTCGTGCTAATAACGCATAAAAAGGTAAATCTGTTAGGCAGTCTTCAGGCAGCACTGGGCCATTTTAACTTTGCATTGATGTCATTATATAAACTCTTTTACAATCAGAATTCTTTTCTTGCAAAAACTTGGGATGTTCAGTGAATAGTTTTAACAAGCAAAATTAGGAGTCTTTGGCTACAGATGTATACCAATAAAAAGAAGTATGTAACGTCAAGTACTTTTACACATAACAATAAGCTACCTTCTCCATCTACATGGATACTTCCACCCTCAAGAATGAGAGACTGTGGAAATCTAGGAAGCTTCTCGATATCCAGAATCTAACATGAAAAAAGAAATCAAGGTTTCAAATCTTCAATGGAGTGCTGGAAAAAAATATTACAACTTGGCAAGGGAGAATAAACTAATATTACCAGGAGTACCAGCTACCAATATGAAATCAATACACATAAATTTTATTGCAAACCTTGCTTGTGACAAGAAGATCAAGACTCCACTCTCCGTAACATCTATCGTCACCACCTACGCCACACAGAGAAACATTTGTGAGAAAATGGCTACGAATACATAACATCTTCAAAACCAACTTCTCGGTTTACTACACACACAAAAGAGGTATATATTTGTCCACACAAGAACATACTGCAACATGTCTAAACAGATGGAATGTTTGCAAAGTAAAGAGTCTTACCACCCCAGATATTAAAGTTTCAATCTATTCCTGCAACCTTATGCTCTGGGTCTCCTAAACTTGGTGCCTTGTCATGTACAACAAAATGTCCACCAAATAAAGTCACAATGTCCATGCTACTTACATATAGATAGAAAAAACAAAAACCTGGAAAAAAAATGTGGCAGATTCAAAGAAAGAAATATTTAGTCATTGAAGTGAAAATATTACCTGAAATTCAGTATTATTCATATCCTCAATGGCCTTAGCAGCCAAATCTTTAGTCCTAAAGGTAACAAACCCATAACCCTTATTCTCTCGCAAGTCTTTGCCTTTCATCATCCTTACCTGCAATAGCAAAAATGTCAATCTTAAATATTTAGGTGTAATGAAGAGAGGTAAAACCACCATAAAAACCATAAACATCAAGGTTGTCTCCATCAAGGTCCACCTGCTCTTCAGGTTCAACTGTATTCTCTGTTTCAGCAGGCCTTTCAGGTTCAACTTCCTTCCTACTCCTGGTTACTCTTGCCATCTTCTGAGTCTAAGATGGTAAGCTTGCAAAGCAACTGTGAAGGAAGCACATATGTCAGAAGCATTTGAAGGAAGAAAATACAAACAAGGAAAGTTGGAAATAAATTGGAGGCCAAAAAGGAACTGCATAAATTAGAATCTTGATAGAATATGTGCCATGAGATAAGGCTCCAAGGAGTTTCAATATGAAAGATTTTCATCAAAGGGAAGATAAAGTAGTAGCAATACTAGTAGAGATAGGCAAGAGAAAATACTGAATGATAATCAATAGGATGATATCATGTGCAAAATGAAGAAATGAACTTCTCGAAATTCAAATATCAGGATGCTGCCCAGTTTAAGTTCTATACAATCAAATTTCAAAAATGCATCCACCATAAGGGAAAAGAACATAGGCAGCACATATGAAAAAGAATTTGATACCAATAATTAAGTAGAGACATAAGATGATTATTCTAAAATCTCTAAACAGTCCAAGTTGTCCAACAAAATAATACCAAAAACTGAACCGAAAGGTAATTCAGAGCCAATGATATTAAAGAATGAGCTAACGCTGCACCAGAAAGGAGAATTAATACAACAGTCAACCCATATGTCATCTAAACCCACCAAAACAAGTTTTATACCAAAGTAATGAATACATCAATGGGAAGTGAGATCTAAAAGCCGAAGACTCTAGAACAATATTGGAGGTAATTACATAGTAAACTAACTAACAATTGACAAAATATAGTGACAACGATATTCAGAAGGTCCACTCCTTACTGGCAATGAAAATAATCAGCACAACAGCCACAAAAAAACAAGCACCCTATTTTTGAGGTTGACTCAAAGCTAACTTAAGAGAATGGGTACAAATTAACAGTCAAACTTATCTTATGTTGGTCTACCTTTATATTTCCTTCTAGAAGTAACCTCATTGTTTCCGAAGCCTCTTCATTCGTCTGAAAACAAAAAAAAACAATTAACAACCAAAGTAAGACACATACTTTTAGAGAAATTAAAACATACAAGAAATTAAATCGCAAACCACCTGATTACTACTAAGAACAACGCCTTGAATCATTGGAGGGAGTTGCCTTAACTGATCAACCATCAAAGCTAAAAGTGGACTCACAACCAAAGTTATTCCCTCCAAAACAAGAGCCGATAACTGATAACATAATGACTTCCCAGCACCAGTAGGATGGTCAAATGTTCTAAAGCATGAAACTAGTTTAGCAGCTTCCTTGCCTCTTTACTGATTGTGATAGCATTTGCAGAAAATTTTGCTAAAATAAAGTATCAAGCTGCGTATATAGAAAGTAATATGAACAAAAGGAAATACAAAAAAAAAAATTAAGTAAATACCGTGTTACAGCACCAGATCATCTGCTTCACTCCCAAAGTGAATGCAAGCAAGGCAGGCTCACGAGTTTGTCCATCCTTCGAGAATCCAACTTCAAAACCACTAGTATCTGAGTTAATGATCAAGGCTGAGCAATCAGCTTGAGAGTTTCCAGCGATCATGCTCTGGATAAAGTCACAATGTCCAGGAGCATCAATGACAGTGCAGTAGTACTTCATTGTCTCGAACTTCCACAAGGCAATGTAATAGCACCAGCAGCCATAAAAACAATATAAGGATGGAGTAAAAGATGAGTTTCTCGCCATGAATAGAAACAAGTAGAAATCGTAGAAGTAAGAAAAAAATTACTTACATCTATAATAGCACCAGCATCTTCAGTTAACGTAGGTGAATCCAACAAAACAAAACATCTGCCATCCTTTTCCCTCCTCCTTTATCTGGGCTTGGGACCAGCAATGCAAACTTATCATAAGTTTGCACAGGCAGAGTTACAAAGGGGGTTGGTAGAACATAACTCATTTATTGCTTTCCTAAGAACCATATTACATAGTGATAAAAAAAATATACATCACAACCATGAAACCCAAAAGGAAATAGCAAAAAGCCAGTAGTTTACTTAGTACTTGGCACTGGTAAAAGCCAATAAAAATATTTAAATACATGAGCAATGTTTCAAGAAGGTGACCCAATGATTACAACATTAGCAGTTCTTTGGGCCAGATAACACTCCCTTGAGCGACCTCGCCAAGCTTTGATTTCCAATCATCATGAGGCAATGGTAGTACAGCACCTCCGTCATAAACCACGTTCACATGAACTTTGAAATTCCCCTCTTCCAATCTCCTGTTACCAAACTCGGTATTAGGATCAATATCTTGCATGATACCTCTCACCACGACTCTAAGTAGCCAACCACCACGCAGATCACATTCTTTACCAATATATTCATTGACAACCTACAAAATTAAATTGTGTTATCAGTATTTCCTTATAAGAGTGGATCATATATGTTTTTCAAATAATAACTCAAATAATTACCGGGGAAGCGTGACTTGAACATGGCGATTCAACATCTGCCATAGGCATTCTTCCTTGGCTCATAAATTCTCTCAACAAAGTTGTATTCTCCAACACTACATTCTGAATCACATCTACCCTCTTCTCAAGGTTTGTGTTAATCTCTTTCAAAGCCAAATTCTATTGCGCCACAACTTTCATCTTCTTCACCGATGTTTTGCATACCCCTTCACCCAAGCCTCGAAAACGACCCCTACTATTTGGCCCAAGAACCTATACTTAATGGACAATCGATTTAGTACCCTTAAAATCATGTCAAAGAACAATTAATTACAACAACTATGATTCAATATGAGACCTTTGTGAGGGCATCATTCACCGACGTCTCTCGTGACTCCGGGTGCAAAACAGTGTAGTCATTAAGATTTTCCTAGTAAATCGGATAAAAAAAATATCTCAAATTACTATCTTAAAAATAATTTAGTATCTCAATTCTTATTAAGTCAGTACACTAACAGCTAGCTCCGAGTCTTGGTGTTCCCCATTCTTTTTTTTATTATTGTCCATATATTGGTCCAATCTAGTGATAGATGACACAGGGACCCCTTTCTCCTTTGTCATTTCAACTTCAGCTACAGCTGCAGATTTCCTCCCAAGACACGAAGAGTTTTTTTGTTGCTTACGATTCTCTGTGTTCCTCAAACTAGAATGCACATGTTAAAGTTACTAATAGTGCACTTTAATTTATATCAAAACGCATACACCTAATCACCAATGTTGCATTCCTTGTTTGGGATGTTCCCTCACAAAGGAAGGAGGTTGATCTTTGACGTATTTTTTGAACAACTCATGCTTGTACTCCTTCCACACTTTCTGGAATTTGTTTATTGTCCCATCCGTGTCAATAGTATTGATGCTTTCAAACACATACATTCTTCCTAAAGCTTTAATAGCTTTGGGTATGATGCTCTCATGCGCACGAACTGGTTTCCAGCTATCATAGCAAATTGGGATGTCACGGCGAGCAATGTGACCAAGCTTGGTGATGAAATCGTCAACCTCTTCTTTGGGCTCATTTGGTTGAGCCCACTCATTAAGCTTAATGATTACCTTCTCATAGCCTTCGGGCAGCTCCTCTGAAACACCTATCGAAAGACCTCTTGTTTCCTTAGAAGAGGAAGTTAATGCACCAAAAATGTGTGTGTCACCTGCATATATCAACCAAATTTGTTAGTAAGATCAAAACAATGGTACGGAAATCTAAAAAGTAAAAGTCATCTCCGTTACCTAAGTTATAACCAAGGCTGTCACTTAGTGAATGTGAGCTGCTATGTGTTTGTCCCTCATCCATGTGCAAAGAGCTGTAATACAGTACAGCAAGTATGCATGCCGATGGTGCAAAGATCAAGATCAGTTAATTTTTAATTTAAATTTCTACTTAACTAAGCAAGAGAAAGCATTTGATAAAAGGCCTATTATGCACACATGAAAAATAGAGCCGGAAAAGAAAAAGATTCAAGTACAGACATACCCTGTTCAAACAAAAAGTTACACTTAATCAAAGAACTACCAAAATTTTAATACCACAAAACACACACTACTAAGTCAACAAAATATAAATGGACTATATTCTAGATCTCTTTCTTTTTCTGCTACTCTCAACAACTTCAAACATGTCGTCTAGGTCATTGAATATCAACTCATCCACCATAGAAATGTCGAGGTTGTTAGGCCGTATATCTAAATCATTCACCACTCTTTCATCTGAGAGACACAGTCCACCTTCATCAAAATACACTTTTCTTGGAATCTCCAACACTACATGCCATTCAAGATTCTTGGGATCTTGGGAATAGAAAACCTGAGTAGCCTTCTCTGCAAGAATAAATGGTTCATCACATATATGGTCCAAACTGAGTTGATTTGATAAGTTGACCAACCTCAACTTTGCTTCCTCATCCAGTTTTACACCAAGTTGTGTGCACTTAGCCCAATCACACTTGAACAAAACAGTCTTGTAGACATCACGATAATTTAGTTGAACAATGTTTGTTAGACTTCCATATTAATCTGCATCTCCATCAATTGGATTTTTATCCTTAGAACTAGAATGGAAAGTTGTAGGGCAACTTGTGGTAACACCGCTGTTTTGGTTCCTTTTATTTTTCTAATAGTCTTTGGTGATGAAGAGAAACCCATTGACACAATAATTATGGTACTTTGTAGCAAAGCGTGTAGGTCCCCTAACTAAATTCTTGAAGTGATCATCAGTGGATTCGAGAAACTCCTGCTGTTTTGTCAACCATGTGATGAAATCATCAAAACATAATGCCACCCTAGTTGTGCCCAGTCCCCCTCGCACTTGCTCTATTGTCCTCAATGAAGCTAGTGTACTTCCTAAATGATTTTTGGATTAATAAAGTCAGTTAGGAATATGTATATAATTTAGATTGTGTTAAGTTTCTAACAACTTTAATATGACGTGATATACTTACGTGTGCCATCTGTCATAACTGGGATGACTTCTTAGTACCCATTGTCATGCTTGTTCATACTCCACACCTTCCAATAAATACTTTGTACTTGGGCCAAGTGGCCCACCCTCATTGGCAGTGGGGTTGTCGTCTACACTATCCAAAAAATCTGGTAAAATAGTAGGTTTATTTTCAGCCATCCTATCAAGTTTATCTAAAAGACCACCTCCTCCTTTATATCCAGCACAATACATTAGTGTCTCCTCTTTCAACTAACACTCTGCAATACACCCTTCCGGGCGCGCTTTTTTGGTAACATAATCCTTGAAATATTTCATGTACCTTAAAAAAGTATTTTAGAAGCAATAGAATCTTAAAAATGAGAATAAATAAATAAATAAAAGAAGTAACAAAAATCAGGCTACGTACCTTTCAAAACAATACATCCACCTAAAGAAAACAGACGCACAAAGGCGAGCCTCATGAGCTAAGTGAATAAGAAGATGCATCATAGTAACAAACAATGATGGTGGGCAGATTCTCTCCAAAAAAGTATTTTAGTCGACAATGCCTTGACCATACCCCTTTCCAATTACATCAAGTGTTTCAATCTCTACTTTCTTCGAACACAAAGCACTAAAGAAAGTACAAATGGTAGTAATAATTGTTCGAGCTTCTTTTCTGTTGCCATCTCTATAAGCATGTTGTATTAATACCGGCAACAAATGTTGCATTTGAATATGATAGTCATGTGACTTCATTTGTCTCAAATCCATTGAATCTCCTTTGACAATATTAGACCAGTTACCGCTAAACCCAACAGGTACACTAAGATTATGGAAGGTTTAGATGAACAACTTCTTCTCTTCTTTCCGAAGCCAAAAAATACCTTGAGGCATAACCTGTTTCCCGCCAAGCTTAGTCACCCAATATTTCTTCTTTCTCTTCATGCGCTTTAAATCTTTGCGTGCATTGACATCATCTTTAGTTTTCCCTTTCGTATTCAATATCAAAGCTAGAAGAATTTCACATACATTTTTTTCAATATGCATGACATCAAGGTTATGATGGACGAGAATGTGTTTCCAATACTTGAGCTTAAAGAAGATAGATCACTTCGAAAATCACAAATTTCCTTTATTCCCTTCCTTATTCTTGCCGAGTTTCCCAAATTGATGATTTTTCAAACTCTTAGTCATTCTCTTAACTTCAGCTCTAGTCAACCTTATTGGTTGCTCACCTTGTTCCATTGTCTTATCATAGGTGTTTTCTCTTGTATCATTTCTAACCTCGGATCTCAATGGAAGCCACCGTCTACTTCTCATATACACATGCTTACTTCCATGGTGAAGTCTTATAGAAGCAGTTTTTGGACCACAAGGAGGGCAAGCAAATTTTCCCTTAGTTCTACAACCAAAGATGTTCCCATAAGCTGGAAAATCATTGATTGTCCATAATAAAATGGCACGCATATGGAACTCTTCACCTTTGAATGCATCTTTAACCATCATCCCATCATATCACGCCATAATTCTTGGAGTTTTTTAACCAACGGCTGCAAATAAACTTCAATATCATTACCCGATTGTTTTGGACCCTCAATGAGAGTTGAAAGCATGGTGACTTGAGACTTCATGCATAGCCAAGGTAGGAGGTTATAGTTCACAAGCATTACATGCCATGAACTATGTTGCGCTCCGAAGTTGCCATAAGGAGTAAAACCATCAGTGGCTAGTCCCAAGCGAACATTCCGTGGCTCTACAGAGAAGTCTGGATATTTTAAATTGACTTGCCTCCACACTACCGGGTCAACAGGATATGTCATTGTGCTAGGCTTTGATTCTCCAATAGAATGCCACAGCATCTCCTTTGCCACCCAAGGCACACTATACAATCGCTTCAACCTTTTCGTAAGTGGAAAGTATCACAAGACCTTAGCAGGCACCCTAGTTTGCTTCCTCAAATCATCAATGGTTGGAGTTTTGTATCTAGAAACACCACATGTAGGACAGCTAACCTTAAATTCATTCTTTTCCCAATACAAGATGCAATCGTTTCTACATGCATCAATATTCTTGCATTTCAGTTTCAAGTCTTTAATCATCTTATCTGCCCTATAGTCGTTATTCTCTGGTATCTTGTTACCAGCAGGTAACACCATGCGGAGTAGTTGAAGCAATACGGTAAAACTCTTATCACTCCACCCATTTATGTACTTAAGGTTAAAGAGTTTCACGACAAATCTAAGAACACTGAAGTCACATCTAGGATATAATTCAGTCATTGATACACGCAAGTTAGCGTTAAAAGCAACACCGTCTACGACTTCTTCCCCCTCTGTACAACCTCCTGGATCATCTCCAAGAAAAGTGTCCAAGTTGTCACGACTAAACTCTTGAGCAATAGTATGGAAAGCAGCATTCATGTCAACCACATGCACATTCTCTTGAAATCCCAGCCTTCTTTCATTGTGTTGTTCTTCCATTTCTTTCTCACCGTGCAAGAAGCACATTTTATATGTCTTGTCAAACCCATAGCTAAAACAATGTAGGGCACCATTATCGTGACTCATTGCTGCGCCTTGGTTTCGACATTTTCGACAAGAACATGGTATGACAATCTTGTTAACGTGGTGTTCCGAGGTAAAGGTTACAAACTCTGTAACACCTCTTATAAAACGCGGATGCCGGAAATTGTCTAGATTAATCCAACTCTTATCTATCAAGCACGTTGACTCCATGATGTACTTCTAAGAGATAAGAAAGAATGAATGAAACTCAAAACAAGAAAAATAGCAAAATAGTTATGTAGAGGCATACACTAACTAGGCCAAGGAGTTACAATGCTAACTCTAGGCATACACTGACTTCAAGCTAACTCTATGCATACATACAATGACCTAATATTCAGTACCAAAGTGAGTACAAAATTAGATGAAACTAGAGTCAAACACATATATTCATGCATCTTATAATCACCAATTCATGGTATAGTATTGTGACCGTTTCTGCAAAAGACAAAGCTACAGGAAAAGAACAACATATTACAATTAAGTCGTCAGGAGGACTGTCTGAAGATGAAATTGAGAAAATGGTCAAGGAGGCCGAATTGCATGCTCAAAAGGACCAAGAAAAGAAAGAACTTATAGAGTTGAGGAATATTGTTGACACAACCAGCTATAGCATAGAGAAGAGTTTGAATGAGTACAAGGACAAGATTCTTGGTGAGGTTGCAACAGAAATTGAAACTACAATTTCAGAACTTAGGAGCGCACTCAGTGCAACTGACTTGGAGGCCAACAAGGCAAAGCTTGATGCTGCCAACAAGGTTGTTTCAAAAATTAGACAACACATGTCATTATGTAGGAAGGGCCTGCACCTATAATCAATATTATTCTCGTTATTCATTCCGATTTTTAACATCAAAACAGAGATTATAAAGTTAGATATTATGTTAGAGTCCTTTTGGAAATGAGATTATTAGTCAATTTATAATCTCGGTTTTGGGAACTCTATTATCTCGGTAGATGTTACCTCAGTTTGTTGTGTACTGAAAACCCGATATAACATTTAGAAGACATATATATCTGCATGAAAAAAATGGTGACAAATGAGAGCACTATGGAACAAAACAACAACAAACAAACAAATAACGAATAACAATAACAAACCAAACTATTAACCACCACCACCACCACTGCAACAACAACAACAACAACAACAATTCATGATTCATGACTAGGTCACTAATTAAAACATAGAATACACACTTACATACTAAGCAACAATATAACCGAACTTTCACCAATACAACGCAGGAAGAACAGAAAAGGAGCCAAGGAACCTGCAACTTCTCATCCAAATCAATTTAAACAAATCAATCAACCACAATGAGAAACACAAATTCCAGACTAAACTAAATTTGTACATTAAATTCACTCTCCACTAATATCAATCTCTTATATAAAGCTAAGAAGTGATTTTATAAGTACCAATAGGGATATGACCAAGTGCTCAAGAACATCAACACCGTCTCTCGTCTGAACAGTGGTAGTTGAAATCAACTACAAAAAAAATCATATTTATTAGAAAATAATTTTGTTAAACTATAATCACCAACAAAAAGTATATTCACCCTTACCCTAATGCATGCTAAGTTTCGTCCTTTTCAACTCTAAAGATTTAAACTTAATGAAACAACCTAAAAAATCGCCGAAACAAACAAAATCAAAATTTTATTTGGGAGAGAGAGAGAGAGTGCACGTTACCTTTTTAGAGTGGGAAGGAGAGTTGAAGCGGCAACAAGTGTAAGGGAGATAGGAAAAATAGATTTTAGATTTTCTTTTTCTTTTTCTTATTTTATTTTTCCAAATAAATTTAGTGGGAATGAAATTTGTTTGGCACCTGATAATTGGGGAAAGGTATGCCGATAGTTGAAATTGGTTGGAAGATACCCCGCGGCTAGCAAATATTGCAAAATATTAAACAATAGTTGGGAAATTTATTAAGTCCATCGGAACTCAACAACGAGTGAAAATCGTCGCCCTATCCGAGGGTTAGTAACTCTCGTCACACCGTCGGCCACATCTAAAACCCATAGAATACCCAGAGAGTTTACCCGACAGACCTTCAGATTTTACCCAATAGACGATATACGTAGGTAACTTCCCACAGACAGAAACCGTCGGCTATTCTTTATAGCGTCTGTCGGGTAAACTCATTTTTTTGGTAGTGTTAGTTTACTATTGTTTTACGTAAAGAACTTCAAGTTCTTCATTGTGAGTGTCTAGAGATAGAGCTCATAACGGAGAACTAGAGTTTAGAGCCACCATCAAAGAGATTTGCGGTGGAGCTAAACTCTCATGCTAGTGAAGCCTTGATCCGAGATGGCTTGGTGTTCACTAGGAATCAAACAAGCGATTCGATAACTAACTAATAGTCAATCAAATCGCGTGGTGGATTGCCCCTCTCTATATTCTTCTTATCATCATTATATCTACTGTTTTAGCATTTAAATTTACTGTTTTCATATCTTATTATTACTCTCATTTTGAATTAGTTTAGTTAACCTAGAAAAATATTTAAGTACATACAAGCGAGAGTGGAACGAACACGACTACTCTCCCATATAACAATATGTTTAGAGAGTATTATCACTACAACAATTATGGGCTTTTGTAACATGCCTTTTGCAATATTTTGTGGGGAACGTTACGCAGATAAAACATTTGTAACATTTTTTCTATAAAATGTTATTGATTATAAGATATCACATGTTTTTGTGTCATTTTATAGTGTAATGCTACAAATTTTAGTTGACTTGCAACATTCATCTGTGAAATGTTACCAAATTTTTGTTGGGTTGTAACACTTGTTTTTTAAATGTTACCAAGTTCAATTTGTAGGGCTTGCAACATTTTCACTTAAAATGTTACGAATAACAAATAGGTATTGTTTGTCACATATTTTCAGAAATGTTATAAAGCTGAAAATGGGAGAAATTGAAAAAGCGCCCAAGTACAAACTAATGCCCAGATTTTTCTTTTGGAAAATTGATAAGAGCCCAAAACTGTAGTTTTAACCCTTTAACAGTCATACTTTTGGACCAATTATGTGAGTAATAATTAAGAGTTAACACTGATTACGTGTTTTTATGCATTTCAGGCTTCAAAGTCCATTATATGCAGAAATGTGCCACTTTAGTGAGATAAAGGAGAAAAGGTCGGTTACTAAGGAGTTCCATGATTAAAGGCCAAGATTCAAGAAGATAAAGCCTTCCTAAAGCCCGGTCAAAAGCTGAAAAGTCGACACGTTTGAAACAAAGACACAAGTCGTGAGAACTTCCGAAAAGCCGTATCTTTGGACTCAGACCTCGGAATTGGGCCTACCTTATGTCAAAACGACCGGCTCGGAAAGCACTTTCCAATGGTCTAAGCCTTGACCCAATCAGAGGAGCAGAAGTGAACGAAAAGTCTGTGGAAGCCAACTGCAGCTGAAGAGGCCTTTTTGGACTGAAAGAATTTGGTTTTGGGCCTGATTCTCTGGCCCAAAACATGGCTCCAAGCCCATGCACGATTTTTGGATCTGAAAGTATAAAAACCAAAGCTTAGCTCTTTGTTAATGGTAGCTAGTTAGACCTAAAACAATATAGATAATTCTAAATCTAGTTTCATTAATTAAATTGAGTTTTAGTTCCATTTTCAATTCTTGTTTTAGATTAAGTCTTTGAATCATTGTTCTTGATTGATTAGATAAATAAAATAGTTGTTTTCTCAATTTCGAATTGTGTTATTTCAATTTATAGATCTGATTTTAATTCTTATTGATTATCATTCCGTAGTTTAAATAGATTGAACCATTGTTAGTTAATTTAGTTAAGTTAGAATTTTAATATGATGTGTAGTTATAATGAAATAGGAAATGATGGTTTGATGACTCAAGGCTAAAACCTCCATTAGAGGGGTTGATGAAGCCTTGATGAAAACTTAGTGGTATAGTGTAGAAACATTGTAGAATCTATTCCAATTTAGAAGGTCGCGATTCGCCATGAGAATGGGTGGACGATCTCACATGCTAGTTAGTACTTTCGGTAGAAATTCCATGAACACTAGGGATTAGAACTCGAATTTCTTGCCGTAAGAACGTAAGAATCGAGATACAAGAATCTATGTTAGGCTATTAAGTTGGATTCGAGGTGGATTCAATTCCCCTCTAATCCTTTATCTAGATTCAAGCACAATCATATTTCCATAGCATTCGTAGTTAAATTCAAGCAATCAAATTCAGTAAGTATCATAGTATATCACCTTCGTAAAGCTCTCATTGACTTAAGACTGAGTAATTAGATTAGAAAACATTACATGCTAGAGCACTAAGAGTGGAACGAATTCGTTACTCCACTCTATTACGATAGAATTGAGAGTAGGAAACTTTGATAACATAGAATCATAAATAGTTTAGTTTACTTACGTTTTGATTTCATCGTTCATTTCGTAGGTAGACTATCAAATTTTATCTTTTATCAAATGGCGCCGCTGCCATCTTAGTTGCACTTTAGCATTGTTTTCATAGTAGAATTAGTCATTTTTAAGTCCCATTAAACCCACCCACCCTTGTTTGATTTCATATTGTGGTTATTCGTTTTGCTTGAAAAATTCGGACAAATTACCGGAATAGCGATCGGCTTATAAGGAGCGCGCCTGCGCCCTATAGTCTGGATTTCTAGCGCGACCCGCGCTCACTTACTGGACTAGGAGCGCGACCGCGCCCTATGCGAGCGCACCTGCGCCCTAAGTAAAATTTTGCAGATTTCTACAGGTTTGTTTCGAACTTCGATTTTTTTGGTTTTTCAGTGTTCTAACTTGTTATTTACACTGAACACGCGTCAACAAGACGCTATTCATAAGCGAAGCAAGGACGCTATCATGTATTCCTTTCTTCCATACCTCGCATCTCCAGTTAGAGGTTCATACTAATATATCAAGATTGTTTGGATTGTTTTTGTGTTTAGACTTAGACTTGCATGAGATTAAGGTCTGGTCGGAGAAAAACACCGAACGTAATTAACCGTCAACAAACAAACATATCGAGTATACCAATCACAACACCTCTAACTACTATCCCACCAACCATACGACATAATGGGTGAAGAAAGAGAGACTCCTCTCCAACTTCTACAAAGCTTTGAGCGATAGCCCTAAATCTTGCATCGTTCTAGCAGACCCAGTGGGGGATTTTCGAATCCCCTCAAACATATTTAATTTGTTACCCGTTTTCCATGGTTTAGGCCATGAAAAACCTTACCAACACATGCGTAGGATTGAACAAGTCCTTACAACATTCCATCATCCTACGGTTGGTGCGGAACAAATTAAACTGAGGGTATTTCCCTTCACCTTAGCCGATAAAGGCGTCGTTTGTTAAATCGCCCAAAGCCTAAACTCTCAATGGACTCGTGGGCTAAACTTGTTCACTATTTATGGAACATTTTTACCCACCCCTAAAGATGGATGAAATGCTTTCCAAGATTCATTTCTTCCCAGCGGAACCCTCATGAATCATTTTCGAGGCTTGGAATCGTTTCACCGATCGCTAATAGAGTGTCCACACCATAACCTAGCAAAAGACCGTTAGTTAGTTGCCTTTTTCAAAGGACTTCAACATCACCATAAAGAAGTCCTTAACATAATGAATGGGGTAGTTTCCTAAGTAAAGGAGCCTCGAGGAGCTTACAAATTTTTAGAAGAACAAACTAAACACAATAACAATTGGAGTGATGATATCCCCGCTCTGCTAGTTCTCCTTCAACAGTTAAGGCCGGGTATGTTTGAGATGAAACCCGATCCGAACTTAAAAATTTAATCGATTCTCTAACTAAAAAGGAGGCTATTTCTATTCAACAAAACCTATTCCCATCATGAATGTCAACTCCAACCCATGTAATTTCTGTTTGAGTCCCGAGCACCCTCGACTCTATTGTCCTCTAAGCCTATGAACAACAACAATTAGAGCAAGATAATGTTTGCTCCATTAATAACTATCCTATTCCTAATGCCCCATGGAGACAACATCCCAACTTTAGTTGGCGAAACAATCAACAAGTTACAACTCCAGGCTTTAATAACCAAAATGTTAGGCAAGCAAACAACTATAATCAAGCTCCACCTAGGCAAGGACAGGGACAAGGTCAGGGAAATTATAATAATTATAACAACCAAGCGCAACCACGACAAGGTGTAGCACAAGGTCAAAGTAATTATAATAGTTATAATACCAATAGAGGTATCGTTCCGGTTAACAATAGTAACTATCAAAACCCACCCATAAATAATCAACGTGAGATAGTTCGAAATGCACCACCTGTGACTACTACACCTACACAACCGACCATATCGGCGCTTTATATACACGGTTAACCAACAACTTTTCCAATCAATGACTCAATCAAACCAACAGATATTACAATCCATAAATCAGGGCATACAACAGTTAGCCCAAGAGAAAGCCCAACCAAAAGGCGTGTTTCCAGGACAACCGATACCAAACCCTAAAACAACAAACCGCGGTCTTTGAGGTAAAAGCGGTAATACTAGTACGAAACGACAATAGTAGGTGACCTGAATGCCATCACCACTCTCCGCTCTGGAAAGGTGGTTGATAACAAAGTAACTATGCCTATAGTTACCCCATCAGTACTCCCTACACCGGATATCGAACTAGATACCGAAATAGAAACTGAAGAACCTACCACTGTAGAGGTACCAGTTAAACCACAACCTAAGAAACAGAAAGCCAAGGTTACACATCAAGTCGAGCCATACGCTAAATATAGAGCAAAACCACCATTCCCTCAAAAATTAGCCATGCTAACTGGGGGGATACCAACTTCGAGGAGATTAGGAACGTTTTCAAAAATCTAACGATAAACCTTCCTTTTCTCGAAGCTATTAAAAAGCTACCTAATCACGCTAAGTTTCTTAAAGAGTAGTGCACTACTAGGCGTAAGACCAACATACCTAAAGACGCCTTTTTAACTGAACAATTCCCAACTTTATCCGAAAATAATGGAATTGTTAAGTACAAGGACCCTGGTCGTCCTACTGTAAAATGCACCTTAGGAGATTCCCACACGACGACCGCTTTATTAGACCTGGGGCGAAGTGTTAACTTACTCCCCGTGATACTTGTATAAACAAATAGGTCTACAGGAAATGCAACCTACAAAAATAACGCGTTGCAATTAGCGGACGGGTCTATTAAGTATCCTAAGGGTGTAGTGGAAAACGTGCTTGTTAAGGTTCAGATTTTACTATCCCTCGCGGATTTTGTTATCCTCGATACGTAAGTCGCTAATGACTCTGCATCCGATCATCTTAGGGCCCCTTTTTAGCAACCGCCAACGCACTTATTAATTGCGCGATGGTAAGATGTCCTTATCTTTTGGCCATCTCACAATTGAGGTAAATGTTTTTAAAATGATGAAACAGTTACCAGATTCGTCTATAGATGGGGAGGTTAGCATGATCGAGAGTTTAGCTCAAGATTATTTTAACAATACGTTTCCTGAAAACAATATGTACAAATTCCTTTCTTTTGGAAAGTCAGATTTTGTGAATGACTCCTACTTAGAGGAAGTCAACACCATCCTTGAGTCCACACCAATTGTAGACACTTCGGTTGCTCCACATATTGAGTATGAAGACTTGCTACCTAAGCAAGTATTCATTATGCAAATGAGGACCCCGACGAAACATCTATTGATTTTCCTTCCACCCCGATGTCTTAAACCCCCTTCCCGAGTTAAAATATATTCAACTCGATCCGGATGGTAGTCATCCGGTAATTCTATCTTCTCAAGTATCTAAGAATGAAGAGACACGTTTAATCCGGGTGATTAGGGAACATCGGTCTGCGATTGGTTGGTCCCTAGCTGACATTAAGGGAATTGACCCTAATGTTTGCACTCATCGTATCCATTTGGAGGATAACGCGAAGACTTCTCGCGAACCTCAGCGTCGCTTGAACCCTGCCATGAAAGAGGTGGTTAGGGAAGAAGTCTTACGATTACTCGATGCGGGTATCATATACCCAATCTCTGATAGCGAATGGGTCAGCCCCATTCATGTAGTTCCTAAGAAATCAGGAGTTACCATGGTTCGTAACGGAAAGGGTGACTATGTTGTCACACAAGGTCCTATGAAATGGAGGATCTGTATTGATTCTGACGCGTTTAAATGCTATGACACGAAAGGATCACTTTCCTTTACCTTTTATAGATCAAATGCTCGAACGCCTAGCTGGTCATGCTTTTTATTGTTTTATGGATGGCTACTCAGGCTATTTTCATATTATTATTGATATTGATGACCAAGAAAAGACTACCTTCAAATGTCCCTTTGGAACGTATGCCTATAAACGAATACATTTTGGCCTTTGTAATGCTCCTAGAACCTTCCAGCGGTGTATGCTTCATATATTTAGTGACATGGTAGAGCGCTTTATGGAAGTTTTCATGGATGATTTTTCTATCTATGGAGACTCCTTCACGCGACTATTTGTCTAACCCGCTCTAAAGGTTTTGACAAGGTGTGAAGAAAAGAGCCTCGTTTTAAACTGGGAAAAGTGTCATTTCATAGTGAAAAAGGGCATAGTACTAGGTCACATTGTATCTAGTGATGGCATCGAAGTAGATAAGGCCAAACTAGATAAGATAGTGACTCTACTTAAACCACGGACTGTCCGTGATATTAGAGCGTTTCTAGGCCATGCAGGTTTTTATAGGCGATTTATCAAAGACTTCTCGAAAATAGCTAGGCCTTTAACTAATCTGCTTTTGAAAGATGCAATCTTTGATTTTAATTTTAACTGTAAGCGGGCTTTTGAAACTTTAAAAGCCGCCCTAACCTCTGCACCAATTATACAGCCTCCCGATTGGTCTAAACCTTTCGAACTCATGTGTGATGCTAGTGACTATGCAGTGGGTGCAGTCTTGGGACAAAAACTAGATAATAAGTCCACTATCATTTATTATGCTAGTAAACCATTAAACGATGCTCAACGAAATTATTCAACTACCGAAAAAGAATTCTTAGCCGTCATTTATGCTTTAGATAAGTTTCGTCCTTATTTGGTTGGTTCTAAAACTTTAGTTTACACGGACCATGCAGCCCTTAAGTACCTTCTTGCAAAGAAGGATGCTAAGCAGAGATTAATCTGATGGATCCTTCTCCTGCAAGAGTTCACATTAGAAATAAAGGACAAAAGAGGGTCGAAAACGTGGTTGCCGACCACTTATCTAAACTCACAAACGACGATCGGTCGATTCGAGTCCATACCGGACTCTTTTCCCCGATGAGCATCGTATGCCATTTTTTCAAAGCACCATGGTATCTTTGACATTGTAAAATTACCTAGCGGCTGATGTTATGCCTTATAATTGGTCAAGGAATGAACGTAAAAGTTTTGGCCGAGTTAAGTTATACTTCGGGATGAGCCCTACCTTTTTAAGTATTGTGGTGATCAGATTATTCGTCGTTGTATTCCCGGTGGAAATATAATGAAGTTCTATCGTTCTGCCATGACAAAGAGTGTGGTGGACATTTTAGTGGGATGAAAATAGCCGCTAAAGTTCTGCAATGTGGATTTTATTGGCCTACCCTTTTTAAGGATGCCCAAGTGCATTGCAAGACGTGTATACGTTGCCAACAACTTGGGCGAATTACGAAACGTAATATGATGCCATTAAATCTAATCTTGATCGTAGAAATTTTCGACGTTTGGGGCATTGATTTCATGGGTCCTTTTCTAGTTTCCCACGGTTTCATTTATATTCTAGTTGCCGTGGACTACGTGTCTAAATGGATAGAGGCCCTAGCTTGCCGTAGCAATGACCATAAGACCGTTGTATTTTTTATTAAAGAATATATTTTCTGTCGGTTTAGCATTCCTAAAGCCATCATTAGTGATGGTGGAACACATTTTTGCAACAGAGTTGTTGCATCCCTAGTGAAAAAGTATGGAGTTACACACAAAGTAGCAACTCCTTATCATCCGCAAACTAGCGGACAAGTAGAAGTTTCTAATAGGGAAATCAAAAAGATTTTAGAAACAACTGTAAACCCTGATAGGAAAGACTGATCAAAGCGTCTATCGGATGCCTTATGGGCGTATAGAACTGCTTTCAAAACTCCTATAGGTATGTCTCCCTTTAGACTTGTTTTTGGGAAACCATGTCATTTGCCCGTTGAATTAGAGCACCGTGCTCTGTGGGCTATAAAAAGCCTTAACTTCAATATTGATGAGGCAGGTGTCAAACGCAAGTTGCAATTGAATGAGCTTGAAAAAATCCGTGGCGATTATAAATGCGATCTCGCTGAAGGATTATAAAGCTAACATGAAACGTGTTCATGATAAGCATATCTTCTTTAGCAAGTGTTTTGTGGTCGGTCAAAAGGTTTTGCTTTACAACTCCCGTCTACATGTTTTCCCAGGCAAACTAAAAACCCGTTGGTCTGGCCCTTTTCTAGTTACTAAAGTCACCCCTTACGGGGCAATCACCTTGGTAAATCCAAATGACAACAGTACCTTTCAAGTTAATGGTCAACGGTTAAAACATTTTCACAAACTTCTGTCTCCTGATGTAGAAGAAGTCCTTTTACAGGACCCTGTCTATGAGGACTGACCCTTGTCATTTGGTATACTTACTTTCATTTCCATATACTGATAAGTACACCATTCAGGTAACCGGGCCCTCCCTATGGAGTGTGTGGCTGTAAGTACCGGATCCTAAGTCCACAGTTCACATAATTCACGTTTTCCCACTTTTGCATGTTTCTCGGTTTTTGAGTCATGTTCCTCTATGGAGTGAATTATGTATTTATTGTTTTTCGTGTTTTTCTTATAATAAACAAATAAAATTAAAATTAAAATTCTTAAAATCATAGAAATAGCAATCCAACAAGTCTTGGGAATCGACTTTAAACGACCCGTTGTAAACAAATTTTGTGTTTAAAAATTTGTTTGGGGTGGCGTCGATCTTTCCATCGGGATTGTTCGAACTTTCCATTGGTTTTGTTTAGGCCCATTAGTTCAATTGGGTTGACGTAATCTAAACTTAGATTTCCTTCGTTCGCATAACTTACGTCACACACGCACTTCGAGGCGTTCTTCCACCCTCTTATATGTCACCCATGGTTGGAATTGAGTGTTTTATGGATCATTGGATTGGAAACTCTACTGATCATTTCCATAACTCATTCGCCAAAATCGGGCCAGTAACGAAGCGGCAAATTGAGTTAGAATTTGCGCAAAAAATCGGAAAATTTTGGAATTCAAACTGGGCTTGGGCCCCCCCGCGACGCCGCGTTGCGTCTCCTTCCTTCCCAACCCGCACGCACAGTGTTTCCACTTCAATCCCAAACCGCCGGTTACAAGTTAAATAAAATTTTGGAAACCAAAATAAAAAAAAATAAATATAGAGAGAAGGAAGAAAACCTAACTACACCTACAACAAGGAAATCAAATCCACCTTAAATCTTCTCTAAACAATCATCACCACCAACCCAACTTCGAAAAACAGCCACCAATTATAGTTTCCACCACCACCACCAACGCCATCAACACCGTTTTTAGTAGTTTTCTTCAAACTCGCCTCCCCCACAGTCTACAAACCATTAGTAGTCTAAGAAAGTTCAATGGCGCTACGACGTAGAATTTTCCCGGAAAACGCGTTTGCTTCCGACAGTTTCGTGCCATTTTACGACGCGGAGATGTTCAAGAGACATTGGAACGGACTGTGGTACTCAACTGAGGAGTTCTATCACTATGATTTGGTAGAACAGTTTTATAAAAAGCGAGAATTGGAAGGGGATAGGATTTTCATAAAGTTAGGAGGAACGCGGAGAGAAGTAACGCGACAGTTGTTAGCTGAACTGTTAGGAATTACGCTTGAAAGTAACCTAGTAACGGCAATTTAGGAATCCCAGTATACTGGAGTTCCTGCTTTGATGAAGGATACTGTCGTGGAGGGTGAATACAATCCGACATCCCATTGCGTCCGCCAGACCACCCTGAGAACCAATCAACTGGCTGTAGCTCAGTGGATTGGTAGGAACGTCCTCGGGAAAGACAAAGTCAGTGATATCGGCCTGCAATGTCTGCACGTTCTCTGGATTTTGCAAACAAAGAAGTATAATTTCTGCATCCTTGATTTAATGTTTAATGTGATTCAAGGAGTGGGGAAGAGTTTAGCGCCTCTTCCCATATTGATCACTAAGATCATGCTCTCCTTTAGAGCTGTCGCAAGATCTGCTCCTATTAAAATCAAATTGCATTCTAATGCAAGTATCTATACGGATTGCATCCAAGAGACTTGGCCGTTATCGAAGAAAAATGGATGAGTCGGAGGATGAAAGGGTAGATATGACATGGCTGGATGAAGATGCATTAGAGAAGTGTAATTCTAATGTAGAACGATGCAAGTGTTGCAAAACCGCTTGCGGTGCGTTTATGGTATTTGTGGAGATATCCAAAATAGATATATAGTAGTTCAAAAGAAGCAAGGGAACCTTCGAGGGAGATTTGAAATGCTCGAAGGGGGTTCTCGGGCGATATCTTGTCTAACATGGAGACTATCCACCAGCAACAACAAACCCAGTATGCAGTACTCGGTACTGAGATGGAAGCCCAGCGCTTGTTCCGAATAGAGATGCTACGACGCATGCCACCCGTGGAGGACTCTGTTTCAGCCGAGTCCGACAGGCATGAGCGTCATCGCCGAAGGACAGATGGTTCAAGCCATTTTCCATCCCAGAGCCAATCTCCATCTCATGGTCCATCATCATCACAAAACTAGGTGCTCACCCCAGTTGGAGTTCGCTGTTATTTCATAATTTCGTTTTATTAGAAGGATTTTAATTCAGTAGTTAAATTTAAATAGTAATGTGTTTATTTAATGTTGTTTGGATTTATATTTTATTTTATTCTTAATATAATTGGTTATTTTCGAAAGTCTTTTTGTTTTATCATTTATCCCACCTTCCCCGAATTGTTTGGGGGTGGAAATATTTAGACCGAGCATAAGTCGTTATATGATCATATATATGTTAAGTTGTCTTGGAGGAAAGGTTGATAATTTGGCCGATATCGGCATATCTATGACTTGTGTGGTGGTAGCATGAAATCTAGGAGAGTTTAGAAGTTCCTATTCTAAATCCAGTATGAAAGATACCAGGATTTTTAGGAAATCATGAAAATGGCTTATTTCCGTTTTCGGTTTTGGGAATTTTCCTATTTCCGGAAATTGCCTTCAAACAAATAGGGAACTTCCCGATTCGTTTTGGAAGCTCCTAACCTATTTAAACTCCATCCTTTCTACACTAACAAACCACAATACATCCCACCATCATCCCACACCATCCACTCCAAGTTTTACTTTATTTTTGCTCTAAACTCCGGTTTCAGCCCTTCAGAGCGCACCTGCGCCCCGTCAGAGCGCGCCTGCGCCCTTCACATTTTCGGAAAATTTTGTCAGAGCGCGACCCACGCCCTCCTTGAGCGCGACCCGCGCCCAAAACACTGTAAAATTATAAACACACGAGCGCGCGCGCGCCCTGGTTTCTGTGAACGCGGAAATTTCCGATTTTCAGACGGTCATTCCAGGATTTTTGTGGAGCTATTCAAAGAGTTATTGTGATGACATCTCCTATAGTCATACCTGAACAGTCTTTCGAAGATGTGTTGGGCACCCAGACCTATGGACACCGGTTCCGGACCACGGGATCCTGCGCATTAGGATGGCGTCATCTATCGGTAAGTGATGACGAGTCATATTCACCACAACTTACCGCTTATTTCTATGACCACGTTAAATTCTATTGTAATCGGGATGGAGATCAAGAATTCTCCGTCGTGAGTCGATGACCGCGACACATGAATTCAATAAAAATTTGGTCGCCTTAGTTTTAGGAATACCAATACCGATCATGTTCACACATGGGCATATATGACCGATAATGCATATCTTTATGATTATACATATTTCCATGATTGTTATGGGGAGGGTATTTCGAGTAATGGACCGAGGCGATATAGCATTGCCCTTGGTAGCCTTTCCTAAAACGTAGGCACCACCATGTTATTCATCCCGATGAATATTTTGGGGAATGGCGGTTCATTTCTCGCAAAACAAGATCGCTGCGGTGACATTTTCCTCGCTTTAGGCGGGGGCGTCGCCCGATATGACATCCCCCGAAGTTTTAGTCGCTAGTCTTAAGATAGCCCAAAGCATGAGCATAAGTATCTTCTTATGCCTGTTTTGGTAAGCCGCATCATCGCGTAGTTGTTTACCCCAATTATGTGCACAATTCACGATTGGAAAAAGGTTAAAGTCATGAGACCCACCAATAGGGTGGTTCGCTCATTCTTGGCTCGGGATGGCAGGTGCGACCTCATTTGGTCGCCCGCATACATCCCATCGACATAATAACACTTAACAGGTTAGCATTAGTAGATGATAAATGGCGGCAAGCTTGGCAAGTTATAATGGACTGGCAGGATGCGAAGGAACCTCATATCTTTAATGAGGAGGAGGATGCTTAAGCGGGAGATAAGGTAAGTTTTTAGTTTTTTAGTGTCTGCTTATGTCCCAAGCAATTTAATTTGGTTAACCCATAATGGGTAGAACTCGTATAGAGTTGCGTCAGTTTTTATTTCCTTTATTAGTACGTTCTAACTTTGTTTTGCAGATGTTCCTGAATTTCACACGTTTCAATGGTATTTTTCCTACCCTCTTTATTTACAATGCTTTGAGGACAAAGCATGCTTCTTGTTTGGGGGCATAGAAACACGTATAATTGAGGCATCTGTTAGGATATAGATATGTATAATATGCATTTGTTTTCTAGTTAAAATTTTTAAAAAAAAAAATTCAAAAATATAAATAAATAAGTTATGCTATACACTTAGGAATATTGGTATTGTTTTCTTTCTCCATGCTCTTAACAATCTAGAAGTCTCAATGTAGCTTTTGCATCGAAATAATTGTTAGAAACTTAGGTTAATATATAGGTAATAATCTTTGCATCTATCTATAAATATATTACATGAGTATCTATGATTGTTAGCGATGAAGTTTCTGAAATCTAGGCTAGAGTACTTATTCTACAAATCCTGTGAGAATATAGCCTAAAAAGCCGATATATGAGCCAAACATTTGAGAAATGACACAAGGGAGAAGTAAAATCGGATAGAGATATCACACGTCCACTTGCTTGATCACTATGCCATATCCTAAGCGAGAATTTAGGCCCTCTTTGGATCGATATAGCCAGAAATTCAAACCTAAGAATTATTTTCCGCTAGTCGCCCCTCTGAGCCTTTCTTTAGCCTTCCATAAACCACAATTCCCTTACCCTGTTACAAAAACAAAACAAAATAAAAAATTCAACTTACCCAATCTAGAGTAAGTCTGAGAATAGAATGAGTGAAGAAAGAAGAAGAGAAAAACCTGTGTAAACAAAAATTAGTAAGTTGCTTCAAAAAAAGAAAAGAAGTTTCCATCCAAGGAAAAGAAAAAAATATATATATAGAAATAAATAAAAACTCCAAAAATAGAATAAAATGGAGTCAAAAGCCAAAGAAAAGAAAAAGAAAAATATGGCTAAGGATGGAAACAAAGTATAGAAGCAAAAGAAAATAACAAGGTTTTCTCTAAGTTACATAATATGAAGACTCTATTATCTCAGACTTGTCCTTTTGAATATCCATTTCCTTCCTTCTTAAACCATCTCCTAATCCCCACAACACCTAATAAAGACCTCTAGCTCAATTAGGAATATGTTAGTGTGATAGTAAGTGGCAGATGTGTTTGATCGACCCCGGCTTCCTTGTTGTCATTGAGATTGTAAGGTAAAGTGTGCCCACTGCACACTGGAATAGCGAAACTTGAGTGGAAAAATCAGAGTGGTTTTTGTTTTGACATTTATGTGAGGACCTACTTAAGGACGCTATTCCGAGTTTTCATAAACGAACCTGCTAGGTATTTCATAGTATTACTCATAGTATATATATTTGTATCATAGATGATTGATTATTATGCATATATTAGTTTAGGTTTTTGACTTGGTTATTCTTATTCAATTGCTAGTGAGATGTATAGATAGTTGGGACATGAATGAGGAAAACAATAGTTTTATTTCTTAGTCGTTGTAGTATAGTTGAAGTTTGTGAGTACCTTCACTGGAAAACTCTCACGAGGCTATAACTCGTCCACTAGGGAATTCCTAGTGGTTTAAGGCCTTGTTGCATAGGGTCAATGCAATCGCACTCAGCGAAACGAGAGTAGATAGAACTCCATTTTTGGTCACTTATTTTAATTTCTCATCTTTGCTTGAGGACAAGCAAAATGCTGTTTGGGGGTGGTTTGATAAGAGCCCAAAACTGTAGTTTTAACCCTTTAACAGTCATACTTTTGGACCAATTATGTGAGTAATAATTAAGAGTTAACACCGACATTTGTTTTTATGCATTTCGTGCTTCAAAGTCCATTATGTGCAGAAATGTGCCACTTTAGTGAGATAAAGGAGAAAAGGTCGGTTACTAAGGAGTTCCGTGATTAAAGGCCAAGATTCAAGAAGATAAAGCCTTCCTAAAGCCCGGTCAAAAGCTGAAAAGTCGACACGGGCTGAAAAAAGAAAGACACAAGTCGTGAGAACTTCCGAAAGCCGTATCTTTGGACTCAGACCTCGGAATTGGGCCTACCTTATGTCAAAACGACCGGCTCGGAAAGAGATTTCTAATGGTCTAAGCCTTGACCCAATCAGAGGAGCAGAGGTGGATGAAAAGTCTATGGAAGCCAACTGCAGCTGAAGAGGCCTTTTTGGACTGAAAGAATTAGGTTTTGGGCCTGATTCTCTAGCCCAAAACATGGCTCCAAGCCCATGCACGATTTTTGGATCTGAAAGTATAAAAACCAAAGCTTAGCTCTTTGTTAATGGTAGCTGGTTAGACCTAAAACAATATAGATAATTCTAGATCTAGTTTCATTAATTAAATTGAGTTTTAGTTCCATTTTCAATTCTTGTTTTAGATTAAGTCTTTGAATCATTGTTCTTGATTGATTAGATAAATAAAATAGTTGTTTTCTCAATTTCGAATTGTGTTATTTCAATTTATAGATCTGATTTTAATTCTTGTTGATTATCATTCCGTAGTTTAAATAGATTGAACCATTGTTAGTTAATTTAGTTAAGTTAGAATTTTAATATGATGTGTAGTTATAATGAAATGGGAAATGATGGTTTGATGACTCAAGGCTAAAACCTCCATTAGAGGGGTTGATGAAGCCTTGATGAAAACTTAGTGGTATAGTGTAGAAACATTGTAGAATCTATTCCGATCTAGAAGGTCGTGATTCGCTATGAGAATGGGTGGACGACCTCACATGCTAGTTAGTACTCGGTAGAAATGCCATGAACACTAGGGATTAGAACTCGAATTTCTTGCCGTAAGAACGTAAGAATCGAGATACAAGAATCTATATTAGGCTATTAAGTTGGATTCGAGGTGGATTCAATTTCCCTCTAATCCTTTATCTAGATTCAAGCACAATCATATTTCCATAGCATTCGTAGTTAAATTCAAGTAATCAAATTCAGTAAGTATCGTAGTATATTACCTTCGTAAAGCTCTCATTGACTTAAGACTGAGTAATTAGATTAGAAAACATTACATGCTAGAGCACTAGGAGTGGAACGAATTCGTTACTCCACTCTATTACGATAGAATTGAGAGTAGGAAACTTTGATAACATAGAATCATAAATAGTTTAGTTTACTTACGTTTTGATTTCATCGTTCATTTCGTAGGTAGACTATCAAATTTTATCTTTATCAAAAATATAGAATTTGTGAAATATATCGTCCGAAATAAATACGTATTTCACCCAAAAAGGTGAGAAATAACCGCCAAAACTCACGACTCTCAAACTCAACTCTTTTTTCTTGCTGGAACAAAACTCTCAAAACTCACAACTCACAACTCTCAAATCTCAAAAATGAGGGACACTCTCAAATCTCAAACCTCTCCCTCGCGAAAAGGAAAAACACTCTAAAATTGGAACCTAGAAATTGAAAATCTCAATTGAAAATCTCAAAACTCATTTTAGTTTAACAAAATTGAACACTCTCAAATCTCAAACCTCTTAAATTCATTTTGTTTTTTTGAAACTCTAGATCTGTAAGTATTTCACTTGTATCTTATTATTTTTGGCCATTTCTGATTAACTTTTGGTGGTTTTGTTGTTTTGATTCATGGTGATTTGATGTTTGTTTTGACTAAAGGTATTAGTCAGTTGTAATTAGTGAATCATCATAGTATCTGTTCTTCACATGCTTCTGTTGTTTACTATTTTAAGAGACTGCGAATTGGATACTTGATGCATGATTACATGAGAATGTGTTTACATAATGCAGTCTATTATTTCTTTCTTTAGATGTAATTGATTTATATATTCATAGTCTTACATTTGTACTTATATGATTGTAGTATTAAATTGTGCTTCTTTGATTTTTTGACTTTTCTTATATACGGTTTAATCATGGTTTTATACTGGTTGTATGGCTCTCTACTACATGCAAGTAGGTTGCTTAAATCTCGCTTGACTTGTCATGGATAAGGCGTGGATGCAGCATGACAGGCTTACGAAAGAATATCGGATTGGGGTGGATGAGTTTATTGCTTTAGCTAAGAAAAATGCTTTGGCTAGGTTAGATATTTCTTCAAAGAAAAAGAAAAATGTGGAAGTCTGTATACAAATAAGATGCCCATGCAAATGTTGCAAGAACTTGAGAACTCATTCTTGTGGAGATGTTAAGGATCATTTGATCATAAATGGGATGGATACGACTTATGATACATTCGTTTGGCATGGGGAGCAAGCAAAGAATGTTACTCCTAATGTTGTTATGGGAGAAGCATATAGAGTACATAAGGAACCTTTTATTCAAGATTTAGATACTTTGGACCAAGATGAAGAGGGAGATAATGACAAAGTCTTTGAGGAATTATTGGAATATGTTGAACCTTCTTTATATCCGTTTTTAGAGCATGTGGATACTCCTTTGTATCCTAGTTGCAATAAGTACACAAGGTTGTCAGCAACAGCACTCTTATACAAGCTTAAAAACCAAAATGGGTGGTCTAACAAGAGTTTCAACAGTATTTTGGAGACGTTCCATGACATGCTTCCAGAGGGCAACACAATCACAGATTCCATGAGCTCAGTTAAAAAGGTCTTGAAAGATTTTGAACTTGACTATAAGAAGATTGATGCATGTGTGAATGACTATGTTTTATTTCGGAATGGTCTAGAGAAGTTGAACTCTTGTCCAAAGTGCCATGCTTCTCGTTGGAAAACAGATCCATGTAGTGGCAAGATTCAAGAGAAGGTTCTTGCAAAATGGTTTAGGTATTTCCCAATCATACCAAGGTTTAAGAGAATGTTTGAAACACCAGAAAAGGCTAAAAAATTGTTGTGGCATGCAAATAACAAAACTGAAGATGGGAACATGCGACATCCAGTTGATTCTTTGGCATGGGATACGATAAACAGGAATTGGCCTTCCTTTTCTGCAGATCCTTGAAATCTTAGGCTTGCTCTTTCGACTAATGGAGTTAATCCTTTTCGCGAACTTAACTCTAAATATAGTTGTTGGCCTGTGATGCTAGCGATATACAACTTGCCACCATGGTTGTGCATGAAACGAGAGTATATTATGCTCACCATGTTAATTCCAGGACCTGAGCAACTAGGGAATAATATTGAGGTATATTTACAGCCTTTAATAGATGATTTGTTGGAGTTGTGGAGGAAAGGTGTACAAGTCTATGATGCATTCACCAAAACCACGTTCAACTTAAAGGCGATCTTGATGTGGACCATAAGCAATTTTCCAGCATTTGGGAACCTCGCTGGGTGTACCGTAAGTGGAAAGACAGCATGTTCGTACTGTGGGTATCCACACATGTTCAAAATGGCTAAAACACAGCATGAAATTTGCCTACATGGGTACTCAGAGATTTCTTGCAAGCGATCATCCCTTTCAGTCAAAAACTAGTTGGTTTGATGGGAAGTGTGAACATGGAGAAAAGCCCACTGTTTTGTCTAGAAATAGTATCTTAAATGAGGTGAGGCACATTAGAAATGAGCTTGGGAAACTGAAGAAAGGCATCAAAAGAAAGAGAGGGCAATATGTGGAAATGTGGAAGAAAAAGTCTATATTTTTCACCTTGCCATATTGGGAGGTAAGACATAATCCCTGGCCTTTCTTATTTCTTGGTTAGTTATACTTTTAATAAGACGTAATCATTGGCCTTTCTTATTATTTTTCCAGCATCTACTTGTTCGTCATAATTTGGGCATTATGCACATCAAAAAGAACATGTGTGAAAACGTTATCATGACATCGTTAAATGACAAGAAAAAATCTAAAGATGACAATCGTTATCATGACATCGTTACTGACAACTACATTAATCAACTTCTTATGTCCTTGAGTAGTACCACTCAACCTCATTGTCATGTCGGATTAAATCCACCTACAGGGTTTACATGACAATCCTTATGAGCTCCTCAAGGGGACATCATCAGCCCAATGCAACTTCCTGCGGGTCACGGATTCCTTCTATAGTCAACAACATACCTTACATACAATGTCATTATCCAATCTATCGAGTTTGTTGATTCACAAATGAATCTCACTCATTGATGATTTAAAGCAATGTACAATGCACGTAAGTGCCCGTTATTATATCCGGATTAAGAGGACAGGCATCCTTAATAACAGAGGTGTTTGTTCTCTTATATAGTCAGTATAAAGAGAAACAACCTCACTTAGTCCTGTTCAATACACACAAAGTGTACTAGTGTAATCCTGTAGTCAAGATAGACTAATACCAGATTATACTACAACCGTACCAATGGTTTGTCCAAATCCATCTAGGTTGTGAACGTTTGCTTATATTTTATAAGGTACTGATGATATGATCTTCTGTGTGTCACCACACACCATATCATCTACAACATAAAGTATTAGACACATGCATATAACTAATAACATATATAATATGCATAACATTTGCTCATATGATTCTCATTCAAAATATAAAGAATTAGAGTTAATACAAAAGTAATGTTTTTAGTATATAACCCTATCAAACTGCACCCTAGAGAATCAAGCAATAGAACTTATCTTCCTGCAACACCTCACACACTTTCAAAGAAGGAGAAACAAACTTTTTGCAAAAGGCTGAAGAAGCTAAAGTTACCGGATGGTTATGGATCAAATATAGGAGCTTGTGTCAGAATGAAAGAGTGCAGGATGATTGGCCTTAAATCCCATGATCACCATATGTTGATGCAACAATTCCTATATGTTGCATTGTGTGGTCTTCTCCCAAAGGATCCAAGGAATGCCATTTTTTGGCTGTGTGCATTCTTTAACCAATTATGCCGAAGAGTCATCAACAGAGAAACAATGGAATCTCTTGATAATGAAATTGTAGAAACTGTGTGCATGCTGGAAAGGTACTTTCCTCCGTCCTTTTTCACTATCATGGTGCACTTGACAATTCACTTGGCACGTGAAGCACAACTATGCGGACCAGTTCACTTTCGTTGGATGTTCCAATTTGAGAGGTAGTTACCTTGTTCTCTTTATGTATAAAAATACTTTTTTTGATAGCTGAAATATTATTTTGATAGTCAATATTCTAGTCTAGATATATGTCGTCACTCAAGGGATGTATTAAGAATTGTGCACGACCTGAAGGTTGTTTTGCTAAACACTATCTTGTTGAAAAGTGCTCGAGGTATTGTGGTGATCATATTAAACAAGTGAGAGATATTGGTGAACGACACTTAAGAAATCAAGATTATGAAAGTGATACAATCCTTGAAGGACGTCCATACAAAGCGGGACAACCAATTACATTACCTGATGACATCCTAGAAAGTGTCCATCGCTATGTGTTGTTTAATACGGTTGTGGTAGAACCATACATAGGGTAAGTACTATAAATATAGAATAGCTAATTTTGTTATAGTATGGACTAATACACGTCTAACATATTACTATAATTTAGAATGCACTTAGATGAACTCAAGCTTTTAGAGCCGCGCCTCTCGAGAAATAAGAGCTTATTGTTGACAAGACACGTGGAAAGTTTTGCCGGATGGTTGAAGGAAAAGGTCCTACGTAATTTTTTTTTGTTGGACGTACGTTTATATTTATGTACGGAATCTTGATCCTTTTAGTTTGTGTGCACAGATCGATATGATGGATCCTGGTGTTTCTAAACTACTAAAATGGCTTGCACATGGCCCTAGAAAGCATGCTATGTCGTATAAAGGTTATATCATCAATGAACTACGATTCCAAAGGAAAGATTAGGAGAAGTGTACACAGAATAGTGGTGTTTTCCTTCAAGCTAATACCATTTGTAGATCTAGTTCAAAGGATAGAAAACAAGTTGTTGAGGCGATAGATTACTATGGATTCATAAAAGACATCATTCTACTTGATTACTATACTTTCAGGATTCCTGTCTTCAATTGTTATTGGGGTAATGTAAGAAATGGAGTCAAAGTTGAAGATGGACTGACTTTGGTTAATCTTCATCAAGGACAGCGCCAGCAAAAGGAACCATTTATTCTAGCGTCACAAGCGAAACAAGTGTTTTATAACTAGTTCCAGTCCATACATTATCTCTTTATAATGTTACTTACTAATTGCCAAGCAACACATTGACATGTTTTTTATTACAGAGTTCAAAACAAGGTGAAAGAAAAGGAAAAAAGAGGTGTAAGCAGGAGAATGCGGCTATACATGTTGCTATGCACAGAAATGCCAACAATGGCATACATATTTCAGATTCACATGCTAATCAACTTCTTTCAAGTACAAGTGTGTTTCTTACTATAGATATAAGTATTAATGTCATAATTGTTTAATGTTTGAATACATGATGTTTTATGTTAAAGAGCAAAGCATTGACTCAATGGATAGAGGATCTAACACTCCTACAATTGTTCAACCAGCAAACATAAGTACCTCTGCTGAACCATCTAGAAAAAGAGGTCGTGCTACATGTGATATTGTTGTTACAGAAAAATCCAAAAGGATGAAGGTTCCTTTCAATGAGAGAGGTCAACCAATTGAAGATGAGTCCAATAAACTGGTCTCTTTCTTGGGAGCGACTGTAAGAGAGATAGTTGACATAAATATTGATGATTGGAGGAAGGTTTCTAAAGAACTAAAAAACAATTTGTGGACAATGACCAAGGTACTCTATTGCGATAAAATTCTCATATTCAAAATGTTTATTATTTTAGTACTAATAATAAATGTTGCTTTTTATTTGAAATTGTAGAAAAAGTTTGTTCTTAAAGAAGAAGCAAGGAATTACGTTTTAAAGAAGTCTGGATACTTATGGAGAACATCAAAGTCAAGACTAAATGCCCTAATTGATGCTCGTGATAATAAGCGTGATAGGATTGCTGCATGTCCTAAAGATATGAACCGTCAAATGTGGAAGATATTTGTTAGGAAACATTCATCACGCGAATACCAAGTGTGTCACGTTCACTGTTTTTGGGAGATTATACATAGAAGATGAAATATCAACTAATATTATTGATGTATGTTGCAGGAAAAGAGGAAGATATTTAGACAAATCCGGTTGAAACACACACTTCCTCATACAAGCAGTCGACTAGGATATGCATGTCTAGAGGCTAAAATGGTAATTCATGTCGATGTTGAATACTTGAATTCCATGCTCATACAGTACATAAAACCAAATGTTTAAATTGTTTAAGTTTCTCTTATGTTAGAAAAAGGAGAGTTCGGATCCCTCCTCCATAACTAAATCAGATGTCTGGGTAAAGGGACATACGAAAAAGAATGGAGAACTTGTGAATGCAGAAGTAGCTGAGAAAATGGTAAGATAAAGATTTTCTGAATACATTCCTTAAGAGGGGTGACTCCTTGTTTTTGCTCTTTTACTGCTGATTAGTCTTACCCAAATTTTTAAAAAAACAATACAAGAAATCAAGGACATGGCAGCAGAATCTTCTTCCTCCTCCCTCCAAGATGATGCAATTTCACAAGTCTTTGGGCCTAAGTGTCCGGGTCATGTTAGAGGAGTTGGATTTGGTGTTACTCCATCACAAATGGGTATCCTATCAGAAAGCAAGGAGAAAGTTATGCAGCTAGAGCAATAAGTAGAAGAACTATCAAGAAAGGTTTCAAGCATTGAGTCTGTAAGGGAAGAGATGCAAGCACTGTTCTAAAAATCGATCTAGGCGGTCTCTAGGCGCTAGGCGGTGCCCAACCGACTCGCCTAGGCCCTAGTCGTTTAAAAAATCGGTGAACCGACTAGGCGGGTCTAGGCGGACCGATTAGGCGGGCTAGGCGGGTCTAGGCGGCCTCTAGGCGGTCCAATCAAGTTTTTTTTTTTTTTTTTTTTTTTTTTTTTTTTTTTAAATGTCGAAAAATAAAGGCCCGTGTAGGCTTAAGATTTAAATGAGTTTAAAATACTTAAGTCTAATGTAAATTATGTCACTGTAACAAAGAGTATGTTTTTATATGAAGTCAATATTCTTCAACTATTACACATTTTTGTAATAAGTATTTTTGTTTGTGTTTATTTTTTGAATTATGGTAAATGATTTTCTTTATTTCTTGTAGTATATGTGTATATTACTATATATATTAGGAAAAAAAACCGCCTAGCACCTAGCCCGTCTAGGCACTGCCTAGAAGGCCTAGGCACTAGGCGCTCTCCCACCGCCCGACTACCGCCTAGCGTTTTTTAGAACACTGGATGCAAGACGATATTAGCAAGAAATGCAAGAGGCGATAAGGGAAGAGATGCATGGAGCGATAAGAGAACAAATGCAACATCTTATCCTTGAAAAGAAAGAGATGCAAGAACAAATTATCCTTATGCAAAATTTAGTGAATCAGATGATGATAACTTAGGTTAGTGGTTAAGGGTTTGCAAAGCATTACATATGTGCATCTGTTTGAGCATTTCCTTATATTTTCTTGCATTGTTTTAAACAGGGCTACGACCCAATGTTCAGTACAACTACAAATGCACGAAAGGTAAAGCTATTTTTATTACTTTTGAATTTGTTTTTAACGGTTTTTAATGACTAAGTAGTATGATTATGTTTTTAAAGCCAAACACCCACACATGGGTGTCAAGTGCAAGTTGTTCTAAATTGATAGAGGAGACGTTATGGCTGAAGGGGTTTGGTTATCAGATAATCCCGACATCGTAGTGTAGGGAAAAAAACTTGGGTCTGGTGCTTCTAAGATTGAGGTAAATTTTGTCAATGATCCTAAGGCGAAGTTATGGAGACCAAGCAATGGTATGAAGACATTTGAAGATGCTCTAGGCTATTCCATTGCATGGCCTACTGACCATGTAATAAAAGAAGGTAATTTAGCTACTAATGTTATCAAGATTTAGTCAATAATTTAGAGATAATTTTTCGTGCTGAAAATTCCTTTGTAATCATCTTTGTCCAGGAATCTAGGATTCACATCCTGCTGTGCAAGTTATTTTCAGGTTGGTATTTAATCACTTTTTTCTTCTTAAACTGCTTAAACCTTAAAATTTCCAAATATTTGAGAATTTGAAGATTTGGGCTCATTTCAGTCACCAAGGTAATTGACTTGGCCTAGTTTTATATCCTTTTTTGACATGTTGTGATTTTTTTTTATTAATAAGTTGTCCATTTCTTGTTTTTTTAGTTCTTCTTGAGTGAGTGTATTGTTAGACTTAAGCCTCTTCTACTAACAAAGAGGTTATAACCTCTGTGCATTTTTTGCATATGAGTGTTACTTAACTGAGTTACTTTAGTCCAACGGATGTATAGGCCGGCTTTGATTGGTCAAAAGTTTCCTAAAGAATTTGTAAAATCTTTACATGGGATGATCTATGAGAAAATCTCCTTAAAATGCTTGTGCTGATGTTTGAGGTGTAGATAGCAAGGTAATACCCACCATTCCTCCATTCCCTAAAGAATTTGAAAATCTTTTAATGGGATGATCTATGAGCCAAAAATGTTGTGCTGATTTTGAGGTGTAGCATAAAAGCAAAAAGAAGTCTGTCTTAAACTATATATTTTGACCAAGCTCTGCCTTAAGTCTCATCAGAATGTAAATGTCGATAACAAGTAAATAGTCAAATAGCTTACAATTAAAGACAGCAGATTGGGATCCTTCGAAATGAACCTGGGCATATTCTGCTCTCCTATTCGGAGATGGTAGGAACTTGGACATAATTGTATTTTGTATTTGGATCTGTTGGGTATTTTGTGGATCATAAACCAGCTGAATAGAAAAAGGGGAAGCAAAAGAAGGGGTGGGCATTTCTAATTATTTTGATAGATTGTTATTTTCCATGGTTGGATGTGATGTCATAGCATTTCTTTGAAGGGTGCTTTGATCACAGAAGGGACTTAAAAGCCTGCGAAAACTTTAACCCTACGGAAGGGCTTTCAGTAGCTATGGTGCTTCTATGATCAATAATCACATTTTTGGTGTACTTCTGTAGTAACTGTGCATGCCTTGTGGCGGCAAGTCCTGAGTACATTCTGGTTTATTGTAGTAGTTCATACTGAAGGTTATGTAAAGTTTTAAAATCCTCTTGATCGCCTGCCTGATCTGGTCATTGCTATTTAACTGCTGCTGAATTGGGCTCCTTTAATAATTCCTGTGCTGATGTTTGAGTCAAGAATTTGTACTCTGCATTTGACTAATTATGGTTATTTAGTTAATAATGTAGCTTTTGCTTAGTTGCATTTGTAAAAATTCGATGTCACTATTTTTCTCTTCAAGTCCCTAGTATAGGACCTGTTGGTGTAGTTTGTTTTACTATTGGAACTTGACTAGAGTTCTCATAGGATGCATTTGGGAGTATCATTGAACTATCAGCACACAAGGCAGGGTATTGAAATAGTGAATCTTGTAATGCTCAGGCCACATAGTACAGCTGTGCACCTTTGCCTATGTCTTTAAATTTAACCAAGTAGGATTTTGTGATAGCTCGTCAGTTGTTTTTTTTTTTTTTTTTTTTTTTGCCTAGCGTCGACTTGATTTTCATGTTGTCCAATTGTAAATTGTGTAGTGTTATGCTTAATCTCACAAGGCATGGTGGGATGGCTTGGTCCAGTTTGAGCTCCGTTGTAGCTTGCTTTGTGGGCAATATCTGATTAATTCAATGCTTAGTTGGTCCATCTCTTGTAGGCCTAAATTTCAGAGCCAAATGACATTAGTAAGATTAGGCAGATGAAGCACTACTTGGTTTATCTGCGGTTGTCTTAGGAAACAAGTAGGGGACAATCAGACTTAACTAAATGGGTGGTAGACCAGTATTTACATCTGAATCATCTTCAAGTAAGTCAAGGTCAAATGTTTTTACTGTTATGGTTTCTCTAATGAATTCAATATAATAAGTCAATCATGGATCTCTTACGCCTTACCCAATACTTGCTTTTATAAAGACGGCAGTCGAGGTCCAGTTGTGCCATTCATTTGCGTAAATATTGAGACTACTAGCCATATTACACATATACAGTATTCTGCAAATATTTGACTGCTACTCGGCTATATGTTTTCTTAAACATCTAATCTTTTACGCAGAATGAAATGGTGGTGAGCTGACGTGCATTAACTTTGACTTCAGCATTGGGTGATACGCGGAAGAAGAGGCTTTTTAGCAGATAGTTGAATGTCTTGATTTGTTTAATTCACTATACAGTGTAGTCCGATGTGTAAATTTCTTTGGTTTCTATGTGTTGGAGAACACTTGAGCATTGTGGTTCATCTTATAAAGAATAGTGTTGATCCTGCTGGATTAATCAACATTGCAATGTCGCTACTTTGCTTGTTGCTTTACATTACGTTTGGGGATTTTTTAATTGACTTTGTATGTGTGATAGACTAAAATGATACTTTGGTAAAACTCCAAGATGGTTAATGGCATCCTTAGTTTCTAAATTTGTTTTTTTTTTTTCATGTTTCTACAGTTCATTCTCCAAGATGGTTAATTTTAGTTCTTTCTTTACTATAACATGTGAGTTGCCAAATATGTGGATTGATGTAGTCACATGATCACGTCTATTTGGTAATCCACAAAAGCAGCTTTGTAGCATTTCTAAAGTGTTGCGATAGCTCAATTCATAACACTTCCAAAATATCACTGATTTTGTGATATTTTGAAAATGTTACATAGCGTATATTTGTAACATTTTAGAAATGTTACAAACTTTGTAACAGGGGATTTTACAATATTTACTGAAATGTTACAAATGTCTTTTGTAACATTTCTAAAGTGTCACAACAACTCTTTTATGTTGTAGTGTATATATTGATTGATAGAATGATTTTAGCCAGTGTGGTCAAGGCGCGCGCCTAGGCGCACTTTTAGTGCCTCGCCTTGACCAAGGCGCGAGAGGTAATATAAGGCGAGCGCTTTTTGCGCTTTTTTGCGCTTTTTGTCGAGGCGCGCGCCTTATCAACTTTTACAGTTTTTTCATTTTTTTTTACAATTTTTGCTATACGTGACACATTTACACTCGATCCAATTGTTGTATGATATAAGAAATTGTACAAATTTAGTAAGTTTCATTGTGGAGTACACTTTAAATTTAATTTTGACTAGTTTTTGTTAAGTTGTATGGATTGAGAGAAAACACAAAGATGGATTAAATTTTAAATGAAGTTTTACGGATTCTAAAAATTGAATCAATGGTTCTATTTTATGAAAAACTCATTTGACTCAATTCTATTGGTTCATTATTTTAGTTTATTGAAGTTGAGCTAAATTGTATTGAGAGATACGAGTTTTATTTTGCTCTTTACTTATTGCTTAAGATTTTTCTTTTAAATGACTACAATGGTTTTATGTTTACAATCACATAAATTAATTTTAAAATTTGGCTAAGCAAATCAGTAATAATTCATGTCATATTTAATATTTATTTTATTTTTTATTTGATATATCTATTTTTTTATTACTACGCTACCTCGGATCGGTAAAGGCGCCATGCTCTCAGCCTTTTTTCAAAGGCACAAGAAGGTGTTATTTTAGGTGCGCTTTAACGCCTTTACTACACTGATTTTAGCATGTAGAACTACTGTTTTCACATCTAATTTATTCAACTTGTCACATACCTAAAGTGGTATGCACCGACATCTGTGCATACTAGGGTACTATTGTCTTTTTCGAACAAAAGTCAACTATTGTCCTTGAGAGTGTTTTTTAAATGAGGGTGGGTTTTTTGGTTCGTTATTGCAGAATTTTGTCATTCTCAATTTTGTCCCCTTTTTCTTTTTCAATAGGGGAGGAATTCTCATTATAATAGGAGAATGATTCTCGTTTTAATTAGAAGTGTCAATATTTCTCTTTTCAATAGGAGAGGAATTCCCGTTTTAATAGGAGTTGATGACGTTATATTTTAAGAGAGCTAGAAAAATACTCCTTATGGGAGCTTTAATATTAATATATAGATATATTGATTGATATAGATGGGAGATGCTCTAAATTGTATTTGGTTGGTTTGATATTACATTATGTAATTAATTTACAGTTTTACACCTTATGCGATAAATCGAGGGCGACATATACTTTTCCATTTAACCGCAAATTCTTCACAATTATTGGCATTTCAGTACACCATACCTAAAACCCATGGTAGTAAAGACTAAAGAGTACAGAGTACAGACCACAGTGTAGTGATAGAGAGCAACATGCGTAAGTAGTATTATGCCATTAGAGTACATACCACAGTGTAGAGATAGTCAAATTATTAGGAACCTTAGCTATTGAGAAAGAATGTGGGGTTGAGACAGAAGATTAGAAGAATTTAGAGGTAAGAAGATGTATAAATTTCCTATCTATTATCAAAGTTACCCACGTTTATATAGTGGATGAACAAACCCTTGCCAATTCAGCTACAATTCTAAAACTAATACTTACTAAAATAAACTAACTAAACTTCACTTGAAATAGAAATATTATCTAACTTAATAATACTTCCTAAATAAGAACTAAGGATCCTACCATCTTCCCCTGCTTCGAAAACAACTTGTCCTCAATCTGAAAATTCCAGAAACCTAGAAACAAAATCGTAATAAACTTCCCATGTAGCTTCATCTTGTGGGAGTCGTTCCCAATGCACTAAAACACGAGTCACAACACGATTATCCTTTTTAAACATTCCACGATCTAAAATGGCCATAGGTTTCCACTCAAACTGTCCAGAATTTGTGAGACTCGAAAGTTGTGGAAGTGCCAAATTATTGTTCCCAAGCTTCAGTTTCAACAAGTAGACATGAAATACGGGATGAATGCGACTTCCAGGAGGTAAATCCAGCTTGTACGCAACTGATCTAATACGAGATATAATCTTAAATGGACCAAAAAAACGAGGAGATAACTTATAAGTGCCATATGGATTAACAAAAGTTTGGCGATAGGGCTGTAGGCGAAGGAAAACCCAATCACCTACGTTAAGTTCACGCTCAGTCCGATGCTTATCAGCAAAAAAATTCATCTTGGATTGTGCTTGTTGCAAATTATACTTGAGTATAAGCATAATTTCATCTCGTTTGTGCAAGGCAACATCAACTGAATGCACACTTGTATAACCAGGCAAATATGTCTCAATTCGGGGAGAGGACGACCATACATAGCCTCAAAAGGGGTCATTTTAATGGCTGATTGAAATGTAGTGTTATAAGACCACTCTGCCCAAGAAAGCCACTTTGTCCATTGAGAAGGTTAATCCCTAACAAAGCAACGCAAATAATTTTCAAGTGTGCGATTTAGGACTTCAGTTTGCCCATCATATTAGGGGTGTTAAGCGGTGCTTCGATAGAGAGAGCTTCCTTGCAAAGAAAAAAATTCCTGCTAAAACTAACTTAGAAATATCGAGTCACGAACACTAACAATTGAGCGGGACATACCATGTAAATGAGCCACCTCACGCACAAAAATTTGAGCAATTGTAGAAGTAGTATAAGGATGTGAATGTGCAATGAAATGGGCATACTTCGAAAGACGATCGACAACTACCAGAATAGAAGTCCTCTTGCTTGAAGAAGGAAAGCCATCACTGAAATCCATGGAGATATCTTTCCAGACTTTCTCAGGAATAGGCAATGGTTGAAATAAACCCGAAGGAGAAACCGTTTCTGCTTTGTTCCTTTGACAAACATCACATTCAACAACAAATAACTTTGTAGCAGATTTCAAACCTTTCCAATAAAAATTGGTAGAGATACACTTGTATGTACGTAGAAAACCTGAATGTCCACCAACAGGAGAATAATGAATTCATGAAGGATTCGATCACACCAACTCGAAGAAGAAGGAACCACGATTTGTCCTTTGTAGCGTAGAATATTATTGTCGTAAGAATAGCGCGGAAAATGTTCAGACAAAAGAAGACGATTGATAATGGAAGACAACTCAGAATCAGCAAGACAGTCTTGAGAAATGGCATTAATATTAGAGAAGATGGGAGAAGAGATAGCATGCACACAAGAGCCATCAACAACACGAGACAAAGCATCAGCAACTGAATTATCATAACCTTTCCTATATATAATCTCATAGTCGTAACCCAACAACTTAGAAACCCACTCTTGTTGCTCCACTGAAGAAACACATTTAAGAAAAAAATTCAGACTTCGATTATCAGTAATAATCTTGAAATGATGAGCCATAAGATAAGGCCTCCACCTATTCACTGCAAAAAGAACCTCTAACATCTCATTATCATAAACTGATGTGGGAGAAGTCAGAGAAGGCGCGCGTGCTTATATTGCACATGATGAAGGCACGGGTGCGCCCTAGTCGGTTTTGACAAAGGTTCGATAGATTCGTATGTTTTCTATAAATGATAGTCTTCAAACCTTTTAGAAACAAGAGATACGAGTATGCACTCATGTTGTGCTATATATAAACCTCTATTACACAAACCTAAAGTGATCAAGCAATAAACCTTTCTTCTCCCGTGGACGTAGCCTGCCCCGCATTGGCACCGAACCACTATAAATTCTTGTGTTTTGTCTCTTTGATTGGTTGTTTAATTCTACATGGTATAGAGCACTCAATCTCTCCTCTAAATCAGTCTAAATAAACACAAAACACTATGTCATATCCAAAACCAAACCCAAAGTCTGTTGTAACAACAGAGACTAATTCTAATCCCGGTTGGAAGCTGTCATCAATTCTCTTGAATGGAACAAACTATATACCTTGGTCTAGGGATGTTTCGCTATCTCTGGGTGGCAAGAGGAAATTAAGGTTTATTAATAGTGCAAAGGTGTGTCCTGCCATTGATGATGCCGAATATGAGAATTGGGTTTCCAATGATCAGCTTGTTCGATCTTGGTTACTCAATTCTATGGAGTCAACTATTGCTGGAATTTTTACTTTCTCTGATTCTGCAAAAGAGATGTGGGATTCAATTGAAGATTTATATGGAAACCAGAACAATTATGCCCGTGTTTTTTAACTTCAACTCACAATCGGTGCTTTGCAACAAGGTGAGAAGACTTTTACAGAACACTTTGGGAATTTAAAGAAATTGTGGGATGAGTTAAACATATATCGTCCACACACCATAGATGATAAGACTCTTTTGAAACAAGCTGAAGATGATAAAATCTTTACAGTATTTCGTAATCTTAAACCAGAATATGAAAATCTGGAAAGCACTCTTCCATCACTTGTTGTTGTTTGTGCAACTATTCAGATAGAGGAAACAAGGAAGAAAATCATGAACTCAGGGATGAAGTCCTCAATCTCTGAATCTACTGTATTACTTGTATAAAACAATTTTCAAAAAAAGTCACAGGGATTTGAAAAAGGTAAGGGAAAAAGGGAACCATCTCACTGTGATCATTGTAGAAAGAACTGGCACACCAAAAGGGAAAAGGAACTGTCCAAGAAAGAGCATGTCGCAGTAGCCAAGACATCAATGTCCAACTTAGATATTAGTCATCAGCTGAGTCAAATTCTCCAATAACTCACTAAGTCCATGCCATCTAGCAAAGGTCAGTATGTCTCAACTCATGTGTCAGGTAATTTACATGCCTATTTTACTATGCCAGAAAATAGTAACTCATGGATAATTGATTTGGGGGCTACTGATCATATGGCTAATTGCACTGCTTCTATCCATAATTTTGTGTCAACAACGGAAAAACATAATATTTCCATAGCCAATGGATCCACTGTTCCCATTCTAGGTAGTGGTCAAGTAGATTTTTTCAATAAAAGTCTCAAGAGTGACGCTCTAGTTGTTCCTTTCTTCCCCTATCCAACTTCTATCTATTGGCAAACTTACAAATTCTTTAAATTGTGATGTCATTTTTTCTCCGAACTCTGTCGCCTTTCAAGATCGAAAGTCAAAGAGGACGATTGGTGAAGGGATTTATTCCAATGGGCTCTATTTGTTGAAGTCGCATAAGAAGGTGTGTCAAGCTAGTGGTTTACTTGAGAGTCGCATTTTGCATAAAAGACTTGGGAATCCATCTAGTCATGTCCTGTCAAATTTGTTTCCGCATGTTTCTATAAACTCTAGTGATGTTTGTCAATTTTCTAAACAAACTCGTTTACCTTTTCCAAACTCGCATACTATGTCTAATAATTTGTTTGAGTTAATCCACTCTAATTTATGGGGACCAGCCCCTGTTAATTCTTATAATGGCTATAAGTATTTTGTGTTGTTTATTGATGATAAATCTCGTGCTACATGGTTATATTTGTTGAAATCGAAGACTGAGGTTGTGAATGTTTTCAAAGATTTTCATAATATGGTTACTAATCAGTTTGGTGGAAAAATCAAGATGTTCAGATCAGACAATGGCACTAAGTTTTGCAAAGGTCTGTTACCTGAGTACCTTCATAGCCAGGGGATAATTCTTCAAACTAGCTGTGTTGCCACATACACCTCAGTAGAATGGCGTGGCTGAAAGAAAAAACATACACTTTTTGGAGACCACTCGTGCTCTTATGTTGGGCATGAAAGTTCCTAAGCAATACTGGTCTCATGGCGTCTTAATTGTTGCTTATTTGATTAATCGTCTTCCTAGTCGGGTTCTTGGTTTTAAATCCCCATTGGAAGTGCTCAAATCTAGGCCGCTGGATCTCTCTCATCTGCGAGTTTTTGGGTGTGTTTGTTATATACATCAGTAAGCTTTTCATCAAGATAAATTCAATGCTCGGGCTACTTGATGTATTTTTGTTGATTATTCTACCACACAGAAAGGCTACATACATTACAATCCAGCGACAAGAAAACTAGTTGTCTCTCGTGATGTACGATTTGTGGAATCTGAAGCTTTCTTTCAAGATCCAGCTATGCATGGGAATCAGTCCTAGGGGGAGTGTTTGGCAGATTTGGCACCTCTCCTAGTAGTTATGGCTGATTTGGCACCTCTCCCAGCAATTGGTGAAGGCATGGTTCCTGTCCCAGCAGTTGGTGAAGGTATAGTTCCTGCCACTGAAGTTATGGGTTCTACTGAAGAGAGGGCGCGTGCGCTCTAGTGCCTAATGATTTTCTAATAGAGGAGGCGCGGGCGCGCTCCCATAATGAGCTAACAGAGGTGTGGCGCGCTCTAGTGCTCCTCCAGCTCCTTCAGCTCCTCCAGTTTCTCGACAATCAGAACGAGAGAGATGACCTCCAGTAACTCTCAAGGATTACTATAAATCTGATAGAGAACTGCATCCTCCAGTGATTCACAGGAATTTTTATTCCTTGCATGACGTTTCATATCCACTACAGGAGTATATAATGTATGCCAATATCACTTCATCTCATCGTTCTTTCTTGAGTACAGTCGATGATGTGCAAGAACCCAAGAACTTTAGAGAAGCTAACTCTCGTCCAGTATGGAAAAAGGCGATGCAAGAATAACTTCGTACTCTAGACGAGAATAAAACTTGGGAGATTGTTATGCTACCTTAAGGAAAGAAAATAGTTGATTGTCGTTAGGTGTTCAGAAACAAGTTCAACAGTGATGGTTTCTTAGAGAGGTCTAAAGCTCAACTCGTTGCAAGGAGATTCACCCAAACATATGGTCAGGACTACAAGGAGAGTTTTGCACTAGTTGCAAAGATGAACACATTTAGAGTTCTTGTATCTCTAGCTGTAAATCTAGACTGGAAATTGTTTCAGATGGATGTTAAAAATGCATTCTTACACGGTGATCTTAAAGAAGAAGTGTATATGAGCATCCAACCTGAACATCCGAAGGAGACTAAGGTTGGATTAGTATGCAAGTTAAAAGAGGCTATCTATGGACATAAACAATCTCCACGAGCATGGTATGTGATAATCACCCAAAAGTGTATTATGAAACCCCATTGAGACATATAAATTTGGTTCATTATGTGTTTAATAATCATGAAATAAATATGTTTTCATACTTTTGCAGGTATTTGCAGTAAACATGGAAATATTGGTTAAACCTGCAATAAAGCACGAGGAACGGCGTATATATGAATTCTCCCAAATCCACGTAGAAGCATCAAATTTCCAAAGCTCCTACCTCTCGAACCCGGGACTCGAATCGACAAGAGAGTCGCTCGATCGGACAATCGGGCGATGAACTCTACGATAAAGGAAGTTGTAAAACTGCCCAAAATACTGGACTGCCATTGGACTGCACATGGACCCACTATGCGGGGCCACAAGATTGGATGAAGCATGTCAAGACAAAGATAACAAATTATTGGTGCAAAGTTGACACCTTGCATGTAATAAATTAGATTAGGTGTTAATAGTAAAAAAAAAGGCAAGGTGTCACTTTATTTTAATGTGGTGGATAAAAATGAATTAATGTGGTTTGATAATTCACATGGGAAGAAATGAGATTTCTCTCAAATGGAGAAGAAATTAGACAAGGGTGGGGGACACTCCATTTACTCCCTTGACTTATTTTCCTCACATGGCATTATTTTAGTTCCTTAGTGAAAATGAGAAGTTAGTTTTTAGATTTGAAAAAAAAAAAAAGCTTGTAATAGTTTTAATGGAGGAACACTTGTTCTTCTAGAAAATAATAGAAGTGAGTTTGGTTGTTCATCTTTCTTCTCTCTCTCTCTCTCTCTCTCTCTCTCTCTCTCTCTCTCTCTCTCTCTCTCTCTCTTTTTTGTTTTTCTTAGTTCATAAATCCTTGTCCCAAGGATCATGAGCTAACTTCCCTTTTGGGGAGTTAATCCAACTCATGTGAGGGTAAACAAATTGTTGTTGGTTTGGTAGGTTTAGGAAGAACAACTAACTCTACATCCTATCCCAAAATGGTAGTTGGTGTAGAGTTTAGTTAGGAATCAAGCAATGAGCTTAGAGATAAGTCACTATTTGGTTTCACTTGCTAGCATGTATGAGCTCTTTAGTGAGCCATGCATGCTAGGGATCAAATCTATTTTTCCATTAGGGACTTGTCTATGAGTCTAGGAAGAATCAAAACATTTTTCAAATCAACGCTAATGATAGTTTCACATGAGGAGGATTAACTCTCCACCTTCTTTTTCAAATCTCTATTTCGGTATTAAGTGAATGTTTTCAACGTTAATGTTTTCTTAATATTTAAGTAGGAAGGAAAAATCTAGCATTTATATTATGAACTTACTCTTTAATTTCCCTTTATTGTAACATCTAATTTTTAGTTGTTCTAAGCTTTAGGTTAGTTCGAATCCTTATTCAAACTCTACGAAACGAAGATCGTGAGTAAGGAACATTGATTGCTTTTGCATCAATTTAGAGAGTTCAAAACTCTAAGTAGTAGTAACAAGCAAATATCAAATGGCGCCGCTACTGTTCTAAAGCCATGGAACTTGTGCTAAAGATCGGAAGTTGCATCAAGGGGGAACCCCCATTCTCTTCATTCCTTTCCTTGTCGTTCGTTGCGTTTTTTTAGTTCAATTTCGTTTTTTTTTTTTTCACTTACAATTGACCTGTTCGATAAAAAAAAATTCGTTCCACTTGCAGGTACCCAAAGTTAGGACTGGGAAACAACTCCTCAGGAGATTATAAGACTACCATAAAAAATTGAGCGCACTATAATTTACTGAACACGCGTGCTGAAAGGTCGCAGTCAGCAGTGGGACCCGCGTCTGCGAGTGTTTTTTGTTAATTTCTGCTCCTGTTCAACCTCCAGCATCTGCAGATCCACCTTGATCCATTTCCAGGCCTAAATATCTGGCCCTGTACCTGAAAAAAATTCGATAATCCTTTGGGATTTATCGCGTCGACGAATTGAAACGTTTGTTTCAGTTCAAGGGCGAAAACGCGGGAAGCTACAGGTTCCAATTTTCAGTATTATTGTAATTTATTTTTATTATTATTATTATGTTTTTCTACATGTATGCCATGTATATAGTATTAGGATAAATTTATGGATTATTATTTAAGTTTTAGCCTCGAATTATGCATGAATCAAGTTTGTATACCGGTAAATATTTATATACGATTACTCGGACATGATTTGCATATGAATGTATATTTACATATTAATGGTACTGTTTTGCATGGGTATATGTCTTTCTACGTATAAATGTTGCTTGTTAAATGTTTGATATTTCTCTACGTATACGTACACGGTATTGTCTAATATGTCGATTTTGTCAAGAAAGAGGAGAACATTCCAACGAGGGTTAAAATCTGAGTTGGGTAAGTTGTTTCTAAACCCTACGGGGTAAAGCTGCTCTCTATAGGACATTCGCAATCTCAATGAGTATTGTCGAAATCGATTTATTATGCAATACAAGAGTCGTATTTTAGTTTAGGTATAATACTTTGCATGTTTAGTTTTGTCATCTATTCTGCGTATGTATACTGTATTCGTATGCTAATGTATTTAGATCGTATGATTCAATGTATTTAGATGATATACATTTAGGTAATATGATTCAAAAATTAAGCACATTACTTGTATATTTGATATACAAATTTTAGGTAATATCGATTTACAAATTACCTAGTATTGTATGATATATGTTTGTATTTTAAACCTTGCATAAATCTTAAAAAATAAAAATAAAAATAAATTAAATTAATTTAATTTAAAATTAATTTAATACCACCTTTGCATAAATTTTAAATAATTATTCGATGGTGTCACTTGAAGCTTGCCTACTTAATTAGAACCGTTGGTTTATGCACATCCTCCCTCTATCTCTCCCTTTCGGTTTATGCGGCTTCCTTTTCGTTAGCGCATATGTTGTTCAACCCTAATGCTTAAGATAATAATAAAATTCGAGTCCTCATAATTCCTTCCGTAAGTTAGATTTAATTTTATGCTTGCATGAGATTAAGGTCCGGTTCCACTAAAGAAATTGAACATACCTATCGTCGAAAAAATACGATAAGCAATTAGTAAGTTCTCACATAAAAATTGTTCTTCTTCCGCTAATTACCTTCATCACAATCCTTCCATTAGCCATCAACTTCTGTCATTATGGCCGACGATCCTACCAATTCAGCCAGAGAAGCCCTCTCGACTTCTATCTTGCATTACAGGGAAGGACCTTCTTCCCGGATCAAACTTGAGGACATTGTCGGTGATTTTCGTATCCCACCAAACGTTTTCAGTTTGTTACCAATATATCATGGTTTGGAGCACGAAAAACCGTACAATCATCTTCGTAGACTTCAACAAGTGGCAACAACATTTCATCATCCGGCCATCTCTAAGGAACAACTCTTTGCTTCGACTTTTCCATTCACTTTAGCGGAAAAAGCGTCAATCTGGCTAGCAGGACAACAATCACAATCCATAGACACATGGAATAAACTAGTTCAAGCTTTCATGCTTCAGTTTTACACTCAGAAGAAAACAACTGAAATGCTTCAGAAAATTCAATTCTTCCGTCAAAATCCTCATGAATCCTTTACGGAAGCATGGAGTCGTTTTACTGATCTTCTGTTAGAATGTCCTCACCACCAACTAGAAAAAGTTGTCCTTGTTCGTTCATTCTTTAATGGTCTGTCTGATCATCAAAAAAAAACTCTTGATATAATGAATGGAGGTTGCTTCATGGACAAAGGAGCTACTGAAGCTTATACTTTTCTTGAAAAACAAGCGAAAAAGGTACACACTTGGGGTAACACCGAAATCGTCCTAGATCATCAAAGGATACTATTACAAAAGCCACATCTATTTTTGGGGTAAAACCCGATCCCGAAATAAAAATTTGATAGAATCCCTAACTAAAAAGTAGATGCCCTTGCGTTCAAGTAAACGATCAACTACCAAAACCGGTCATGAACGCGTTGACACCGCTCCTTGTGTCCTTTGTCTTAGTCCTGATCATCCTGATGCATATTGTCCCTTGTTATATGCTTCCCCTACTCAACAAGCGGAGGAGGCATGTGCATTCAACATTCCCAATGCACCGTGGAGACAACATCCGAATTTCGCTTGGCGTCAAAATAACCAACAAATGGGGCTCCTCCCGGTTTTGGCTTAATCCACCGCTCGACCTACCAATAATTTTATTCCATACTGCCAAGGAAATAATCAACAATACCAACAAGGTCAATTTCAAAATAATCCCAATGCTAACTATCAGAGCAACCAAAGCCTTGTTCTAGCTAATCCAAATCCCAACTATAATCAACAACTTCTAAGCAATAATCGAGAACTACTACCTGTTGCACAACCTGCGCCAACCATTACGGATAGGACAAATGAGACTTTCTTGGCTTACATGAACCAACAAATCTCAAATTTTAACGTCTATCCAACAATCACTTCAGAATTGGGCGCAAGAAAAGAGTCGAAAAGGCGAGTTTCCTGCACAAGCGGTTCAAACCCTAAACCAGAAACACAAACTTTGAACCCGACCAATGCCCTAGTACAAGCACCCACAACCAAGGTGAGGTGCATGTAATCACTACTCTACGATCCGAAAAAGCATGGAGACAATCGGATAAGTATGCGGATGATCAACCAAAAGAAAAAGGGTTCCAAGGAATCTATTTCTAATAATGAACCTACGGAAGATTCCCCGTGATTCAACAGAGTCAACACCTCCGAATGTAGGAAACAAGCAAGTAGACCCTTTTGCCAAATTCCCCCTAAGGCACCGCTTTCTGCGCGCAAAGAATAAACCGATGACAATTTTGCTTTGAAATTCGAGAGACTTTTCAAAATTTAACAATCAACTTACCTTTTCTCGATGCCTTAAAATTATTACCAAAACATGCAAAATTTCTGAAAGATATGTGCACCACAAAAAAGGAGAACTAATGTTCATCAACAAGCGTTCCTCAACGAGCGGTTTCCCTCATCACCCAACACAATGGTATAGTAAAATACAAGGACCCTGGTAGACCAATCGGTTCCATGCACCTTAGGTGACAAATACACGGCCATTTAGCTTATTAGACCTAGGAGCTAGTGTGAACTTACTTCCATATTATTTATTTAAACAACTAGGTCTTCATGAGCTCAAACCTACCACCATGACTCTACAGTTAGCAGATCGTTCCATAAAGTATCCAAAAGGAATTGTGAAAAACGTCCTGGTAAAAGTCCAAGATTTATTCTATCCTGTAGACTTTGTTATTTTGGATACAAAAGTGGCATGTGATTCCATTCCTATCATTTTAGGACGTCCGTTCCTCGGATCTGCTAATGCTCTTATTAACTGTAGAGATGGTTCCATGACCATGCCCTTCGGAAATCTTTCGGTCGAGGTGAATGTGTTCAAGTTGATGAAACAACTTCCAGAGCCTGACATTGATGGTGAAGTCAACAGGGTTGACAGCATTCCGCAAGAGTATTTCACAAACTCTTTTCCTGAAGATGAAGTGTACCAATTTCTTTCCTTTAGCGAATCTGAATTTGAGGACGATGATTACACACAAGACGTAAATGAGTTATTAGAGTCAGTACCATTATTTGACCCTACAACAGTGATGTCAAGTAACTTGGATGATCATCAATCTGTTTACTACATGGATGATGACCTTCCTCAAGAATCTTTAATACCCACTCCGCCCACCCCTGAATTAAAACCACTTCCTTCGGAATTAAAATACGTACAGCTTGATGCTGATGGTCGTCACCCAGTTATTATTTCTTCACAATTAACTGACGATCAGGAAGCTCGTTTAATTAATGTCATTCAACAACATCGTTCTGCTATTGGATGGTCCCTCGATGACATTAAAGGCATTGAACCTAATGTGTGCACCCATCGCATACACCTGGAAGAAAATGCTAAGACGTCGCGTGAACCACAGCGTCGCCTAAACCCTACCATGAAAGACGTGGTCCGAGAGGAAGTGTTAAAATTACTAGATGCGGGTATTATTTACCCTATCTCTGATAATGTTTGGGTGAGTCCTGTACACGTGGTTCCAAAGAAATCTGGCATTACAGTTGTGCGAAATAATAAAGATGAATGCATTTCCGCTCGTATCCCAGTAAAATGGCGAATATGCATTGACTATCGCAAACTTAATGCCGTCACTCGTAAGGATCACTTTCCACTTCCATTCATCGATCAGATGCTCGAACGTTTAGCCGGTCATGCCTATTACTGCTTTCTTGATGGTTATTCAGGTTATTTTCAGATAGTCATCGACCCTGCTGATCAAGAAAAGACAACGTTCACCTGTCCATTTGGTACATTTGCATATAGACGAATGCCTTTTGGCCTTTGCAATGCACCTGGTACTTTCCAACGCTGCATGCTTCATATTTTCAGTGATATGGTTGAACGGTTTATGGAGGTATTCATGGACGACTTCTCAATTTATGGAGATTCTTTCGATAGCTGTCTATCAAATCTTGAAAAAGTCTTTACACGTTGTGAAGAGAAAACCTTGTTCTTAATTGGGAAAAATGCCATTTCATGGTTACTAAAGGAATAGTTTTAGGACATATCGTTTCAAAGGACGGAATCGAAGTCGTCAAAGCTAAGATAGAAAAAATTGCTTCACTTCCTATACCAAAAACAGTTCGAGACATTCACGCGATTCTTAGGACACGCGAGGTTTCTATAGAAGATTTATTCAAGATTTCTCAAAGGTTGCTAGACCTTTAACCAATCTCCTTAAAGATGCCGTTTTTATTTCAGTTCAGGTTGCAAACAAGCCTTTGAGGTATTAAAACCGCATTAACTACCGCTCCCATAATTCAACCACCGATTGGTCTAAACCTTTTGAATTAATGTGTGACGGCGACTATGCTATTGAGCTCGCTGTACTAGGGCAACGCCGAAGATAAGTCGGTTGTCATTTACTATCGAGAGTAAAACCCTTAATGAAGCTCAACGTAACTATACCACCACCGGAGAAAGAGTTTCTCCGCCGTTGTATATCGTTAGATAAGTTTCGTCCTTACCTAGTGGGTTCTCCAACTATTGTCTACACCGATCATGCGGCGCCGTTATCTATTAGCGAAAAAGATGCAAAACAAAGGTTGATCCGATGGATTCTCCTTTTGCAAGAGTTTACTCTCGAAATTAGAGATAAAAAAGGTAGCGAAAATGTAGTTGCGGACCATTTGTCAAGACTTGTCGGTGATGTTGATCGCGATCTTGAACCTATCTATGATTCCTTTCGGATGAACACTTGTACTCTATTTTTTCGTCCCCTTGAGTGCCTTGACATAGTAAATTACTTAGTTACCGAGGAAGTTCCTTTATCTTGGTCTCCGTAATGACCGGAAAAGTTTTTATCCACTGTGAAATTCTATTTACGGGATGATCCCTACCTCTTCAAGTATTGTTCGGACCAACTAATCCGCCCGTTGCATTCCCGGTAGGAACACAACGATGTGTTATCCTTCGCCATGAACAATCTTGTGGTGGTCATTTTAGTGGTAAGAAAACTGCGGCCAAGGTTCTACAATGTGGTTTTATTGGCCAACACTTGTTTAGAGATGCACATGAGCATTGCAAAAGCATGCAATCGCTGCCAGCAGTTAGGTCGCATTACTCAACGCAATATGATGCCCTTAAATCCCATTCTAATTGTGGAAATCTTTGATGTATGGGGCATCGACTTCATGGGTCCATTTCCAAATTCTCATGGCTTCCTATACATACTTGTAGCAGTTGACTATGTGTCAAAATGGATTGAGGCATTGGCATGTCGTGCTAACGATCATAAAAGCGGTCGTTTGTTTGTAAAAGAAAATATTTTCTCGATTTGGTGTTCCAAAAGCTATAATTAGTGACGGGAAAACATTTACGCAATAAAATTTTTAATCATTAGTAAAGAAATATGGAGTCACGCACAAAGTGGCAACTCCATATCATCCTCAAACCGATGGTCAAGTAGAAGTCTCTAATCGAAAATAAAATCTATTTTGGAAAAAAGCGTCAATCCATCTAGGAAAGATCGGGTCTCTACGATTATCGATGCCTTGTGGGCATCTGAGCGAGCTTTTAAGACACCTATAGGGATGTCTCCGTTATATCGCCTCGTTTTTGGAAAACCTTGTCATCTGCCCGGTTGAACTTGAGCACCGTGCTCTATGGGCCATCAAAAGCCTCGATTATAACACTAACGTGACCGGTGAAAAGAGAAAATTGCGGTTAAATGAGCTTGAGGAAATTCAGAGTGATGCCTATGATCTCTCGAAATCCTATAAAGCCAACATGAAAAGAGTGCATGACAAGCACATATTAAAAAGAGTTCAAAGTCGGTCAAAAGTTTTGATGTACAACTTCAAGATTACACATTTTTCGGGGAAAATTAAAAACTCAATGGTCCGTCCTTTCCTTTGTCTTTGTCACCCCTTATGGGGCTATCTGTGAAAACGTAAATGATGGTAGCGAATTTCAAGTAAATGGCCAACGCCTTAAACATTATCATGAATTGCGCTCTCTAGATGTCGAAGAGACTCTTCTAAATGATCCAGTCTACGCAGGCTAATAGATTCACTGGTGTACTTCTTTCCATGTATTTAAACAGGGGAAAAGTATGCCATTAAGGTAGTCGAGCCCTCTTTTATTTTCTTTTCTAAAAATCCTAGAGTGTGTGGTTGCAAAGCGGCGGAACCTTAGTCCACAAAACTCTACTTCAAAAACCGAGTATAAATGTCTTACGATAATCGAGCAAACGTGCCTCCGGAAAACAATGGGTACCAAAATTTCAACTCCTTCTTTCTCCTCCCTTTTCTATTCTCTTCTCGCGAACTCCAACTCATCATTTGGTCCAAATCTCACCCATCTCCGAATTGGTAATGGTCGTGAGTACTTTTGCTCAAGCGGCGAAATTAAAAGGATGGGGTGGTGTATGAACCGGCAAACTCCTTTCTGTCCAGGTCTTGATCTTTTATCGAGATGAGCGGTATAAGGTATATTATTGTCGACACACAGCTCAACAGGATAAACTTCGTCGTCGTCCGTTGCTCCCCCACAGGTTGGGATTAAATCTTGAGGATCGGCGTTAAAAGACTCACATTAAAATCTTGAGGATCCGGCGTTAAAAGACTCAACATGTATATACTCGTTTTGTTTTATTAGCACCCGGCATGGTGCCCAAAGAGAGTCGTTGATATGCACCATCGGACATTTCCTAGTTAAATGCGAGGCAATGGATTCCACCGAGCCAACCCGTTCAGTTTTCTATGTATTTGTTTTCGGGGGTTGAAGGCTATACCATATGTACTAAGGGTAATATTATTATTAGACCATTGCACATTGGTCAAGGATGGTACCGCCCTGAACCTAGGCCCCAAAACATAAAGGATAAGCCCGCGTCGGCTGGATTGGATTCGCCGAGCCGACATGAAAGTTGCATGAGTTAAGCTGTTGTGATGTGTTGTTTTATTTGGATTTCCGGTGTTGTTGACACGTTCTTCTCGACTTGTACATTTGTATATAAAAGTATAAATAAATAAAACCAAAAAAAAAAAAAAAAAAAAATGATGTTTGAATGTGATTTTTCATATTCTAGTGGATGGCATTTTTAATACTGATCGTTTCGATATCTCATCCGTTCAATTTGGAGTTGAAACGAATCGAATTTCCACGTTTGAAATTTGAACATTTAGGGACATAAGAGGAATTTCTGTAATTCATTTGTACTTGGGCCAAAATTTTGCCCGACCCAAAACCAAAGATCGGTACAAAGCCCACGCGGGGCACCCACGTCCACCCCTTCTTCTTCCACGAAAATCGGATCTTGGTCCCCCACAATCCACTCGCTGGCATACCCGTGATGAATTTGACCCATAAGACGCGGCCAACCTCCACCAAACTCAACCCCTTCCTCCGGCACCACCTCCTCCACCTCCTCTTGCTATTTGCACCATCAAAAGTTAATTTACACCGCTATGGCGCACAAAAAGAATTACAGTTGAGAGAAATTTCACAAATCTCTATAATTCGGGATGTTCCCATTTTTCGATGAGGAAATTGCTAGTAGAAGAGTGGGAATATCTATTGCATCGAATCCCAGCTCAATATTCGAAGAATTGGTGTAGAAATTTTATAACAATGGAGGTTTCGGGGTGACCTAATTTTGGATACGGGCGGATGGGATGGAGCGTGAACTCCACTTTGGAGTTGATTTGAATACCAGCGCGATTCCGATTAACTCGATAGCCCGACCACATTATTGTCCGAATTATCCGACCCGCGAGGGATTTGATGTTTGACACGCTTTCGAGGGGAGTACAACACTTTCGCTCGAATCTGCGTGTACCAGCATTAAGCTTCGAGGCGTAACCAATTAGCCGTCAGCTCGATGGTTGGCGACAAGCGTCATTGGAACTTCAAAGACGCGTCGCGTGAACAAGACTTTCTTGCACTTGCTGTGGATCCCTCTGGGAGAGGAAGCACTTTCTTCAGTATGGTCCATTTCTGGGCCATATTCTTACGACCCCCAGCGTCAAATAGGTTCACTCCTCTTGCTGTACTTGTTACTTTCGGCTTATGCTTAACTTAGGGTTCGATCTGCTACTCCTTTCATTGAAACAAGGTCTTTTCGAGAATTTTGGAATTTTTGAGACTTGTGTTTTAGACCATTGGGACCCGGTAGCTAGAGATGACATTGAGCATGATAACGTACCTCCTCCTCCTCCTTCACCACCGACTGTTTTTAATGAAGATACCATGCGCCCGAATCAATACTCCTATGGATGCCTTGAGGAACATGAATTCTAGTATCGCAGGGATGTTTCTTCGCCGAGGAAGAGATGATTACTTCCCAAAATGAATTCCAGCAAAGAAATGAGAAATCGCCAAGGCCAATTCGGAGAATGATGATGGCAAATCGCCCGGCAATTCAAAGATCGGTTACTTCTGATCTATAGGCCACATTCGGACCGGTCGGCTTCGGCTGAAGTTAAGTAAGTGGCGAAGACGTAGAAACCAGTTCATCTTCTACTAACCGGAGGATTCCGCGAGCTATTTATTTCCTTTGGTTTTAGAAATGACTATGTCATTTATTTCCCTTATGCATTGCATTTTTATTTTTTAGCTAAATTATTATATATCGGTTGATTTCTCATAATTTTGTATCTCCGAACGGTTTGAATGAGAAATTATTTATCACGAATATAGTACTTCAAAAATATGAGTTTGCTCATTGATTCATTGGGCCTACTCTCAAAGCCCAACGGTCGAACCCCAAATGACTTATCCAAACGGTCGGATGCCCAACGGTCAAAATCAAGTTATAAATACAACTCTCCTTTCCACTTTCACTCATTCCCTTCTCTCACTCTTCACACATTCTTCTTCACAAATTTTCAATTTCTTGAACATAATGAATAAAATAGAGCGATGGGAAAAGAGTAACGCCGAATGGGCTATCACATTAATTGTGATAACTTGTGTTTATCATTATTCTCTTGTCACTCATGCCTTGCATGTATAAACAGATTAGGTGTTTTGATAATTCACATGGGAAGAAATGAGATTTCTCTCAAATGGAGAAGAAATTAGACAAAGGGTGGGGACACTCCATTTACTCCCTCGACTTTATTTTCCTCACATGGCATTATTTTAGTTCCTTAGTGAAAATGAGAAGTTAGTTTTTAGATTTGAAAAAAAAAAAAAAGCTTGTAATAGTTTTAATGGAGGAACACTTGTTCTTCTAGAAAAATAATAGAAGTTTGAGTTTGGTTGTTCATCTTTTCTCTCTCTCTTCTCTCTCTCTCTCTCTCTCTCTCTCTCTCTCTCTCTCTCTAGTTTTCTTAGTTCATAAATCCTTGTCCCAAGGATCATGAGCTAACTTCCCTTTGGGAGTTAATCCAACTCATGTGAGGGTAAACAAATTGTTGTTGGTTTGGTAGGTTTAGAAGAACAACTAACTCTACATCCTATCCCAAAATGGTAGTTGGTGTAGAGTTTAGTTAGAATCAAGCAATGAGCTTAGAGATAAGTCACTATTTGTTTCACTTGCTAGCATGTAATGAGCTCTTTAGTGAGCCATGCATGCTAGGGATCAAATCTATTTTTCCATTAGGGACTTGTCTATGAGTCTAGGAAGAATCAAAACATTTTTCAAATCAACGCTAATGATAGTTTCACACGAGGAGGATTAACTCTCCACCTTCTTTTCAAATCTCTATTTCGTATTAAGTGAATGTTTTCAACGCTAATGTTTTCTTTAATATTTAAGTAGGAAGGAAAAATCTAGCATTTATATTATGAACTTACTCTTTAATTTCCCTTTATTGTAACATCTAATTTTTAGTTGTTCTAAGCTTTAGGTTAGTTCAATCCTTATTCAAACTCTACGTAAACGAAGATCGCGAGTAAGGAACATTGATTGCTTTTGCATCAATTTAGAGAGTTCAAAACTCTAAGTAGTAGTAACAAGCAAATATCAAATGGCGCCGCCATCTGTTCTAAAGCCATGAACTTGTGCTAAAGATCGAAGTTGCATCAAGGGGAACCCCATTCTCTTCATTCCTTTCCTTTGTCGTCAAGGCGTTTTTTTAGTTCAATTTTCGCTTTTTTTCACTTACAATCGACCTTGCTCGATAAAAAATTCGCTCCACTTTTGCAGTGTACCCAAAGTTAGGACTCGAAACAACTCCTCGTGAGATTATAAGACTACCATAAAAAATTGAAAGTATTCTATAATTTCATCAACACGCTGCTGAAGAAGGTCGTAAGCATACAAGAAGCTGGACCCAAGGTCTGCTGGGTGAAAGTGTTTTTGTTAATTTCTGCCCTGCTCAACCTCCAAAGATCTCCAGATCCACCTTGATCCATTTCCAGTGCCTAAATATCTGGCCCTCAGACCTGAAAAATTCGATAATCCTTTGGGATTTATCGCGTCACGAATTGAAACGCTTTGTTTCACCAAGGGCTTAAAACGCTGGAAGCTACAGTTCCAATTTTCAAGATATTGTAATTTATTTTTTATTATTATTATTATGTTTTTCTACATGTATGCCATGTATATAGTATTAGGATAAATTTATGGATTATTATTTAAGTTTTAGCCTCGAATTATGCATGAATCAAGTTTGTATACCGGTAAATATTTATATAATGACATTACTTCCTGACATGATTTGCATATGAATGTATATTTACATATTAATGGTAATCGCTTTGCATGGGTATATGTCTTTCACGATATAAATGTTGCTTGTTAAATGTTTGATATTTCTTCACGATATGATACGCATTACCGGCCTTGTCTAATATGTCGATTTTGTCAAGAAAGAGGAGAAACATTCCAACGGTGGTTAAAATCGAGTCAGGTAAGTTGTTTCTAAACCCTACCGGGTAAAGTCGCCTTCTCTATAGACATTCGCAATCTCAATGAGTATTGTCGAAATCGATTTATTATGCAATACAAGAGTCGATTTTAGTTTAGGTATAATACTTTGCATGTTTAGTTTTGTCATCTATTCTCACATGTATATCGTGATTCGTGATGCTAATGTATTTAGATAACGCATGAGTGATTCAAATTCTAATCGTTGATATACATTTACGTAATATCGATTTACAAATTAGCTGCATATATATACGATTTTATCGATGTATATTTGCCTCAGACGTATGGAAATATTTATCGATGACACAAGCTTGCCTATTCAGATAGCTATATATGTGATGAGTAGAGTACCTTCACATGCTAATGCACCTAGTATTGTATGAGTAGATCGATTTGTATGTTTGTATTTTAAACCTTGCATAAATCTTTAAAAAATAAAAAAAATAAAAATTAAATTAAATTAAATTAAAATTAAAACCACCACCTTTGCATAAATTTTAATTCCATAAATCTTAATCATATTCCAATGGTGTCTAGGAAACTTGAAAGATTGAGGTTACTTAATTAGAACCGCGGTTTGCACGGAAATCCTCCCTCATATCTCTCTTGTGACTGGCCGTTGGTTTATGCACACGATTCCTAGCTTCCCCGCTACGTTAGCAGCAGCCTTTAGGCATATGTTGTTCAACCCTAATGCTTAAGATAATAATAAAATTCGAGTCCTCATAATTCCTTCTCGTAAGTTAGATTTAATTTTATGCTTGCATGAGATTAAGGTCCGGTTCCACTAAAGAAATTGAACATACCTATCGCCGAAAAAATACGATAAGCAATTGCGTAAGTTCTCACATAAAAATTGTTCTTCTTCTCGCTAATTACCTTCATCACAATCCTTCGCCGCCATCAACTTCGGCCATTATGGCCGACGATCCTACACTGCCAGAGAAGCCCCTCTCGACTTCTATATCGTGATTACAGAAGGACCTTCTTCCCCGATCAAACTTGAGGACATTGTCGGTGATTTTCGTATCCCACCAAACGCTTTTCAGTTTGTTACCAATATATCATGGTTTGGAGCACGAAAACCGCATAATCATCTTCGTAGACTTCAACAAGTGGCAACAACATTTCATCATCCAAATAGCCTCTAAGGAACAACTCTTGCTTCGATCGCTTCCATTCACTTTAGCGAAAAAAAGCCAATCTGGGCTAGCAGACAACAATCACAATCCATAGACACATGGAATAAACTAGTTCAAGCTTTTATGCTTCAGCTTTTACACTCGTAAGAAAACAACCGAAATGCTTCAAAATTCAATTCTTCCACAAAATCCTCATGAATCCTTTTACTTTTAAGCATGGAGTCGCTTTTATCGATCTTCCTCAAGTTAGAATGTCCTCACCACCAACTAGAAAAGTCGCCCTTGTTCGCTCATTCTTTAATGGTCTCATTCTGATCATCAAAAAGAAACTCTTGATATAATGAACGGAGGTTGCTTCATGGACAAAGGAGCTACCGGGCTTATACTTTTCTTTGAAAACAAGCTAAAAAAGGTACACACCGGGTAACACCGAAGTCGCCTAGATCATCAAAGGATACTATTACAAAAGCCACATCTATTTTTTGAGGTAAAACCCGATCCTCGAAATAAAAATTTGATAGAATCCCTAACTAAAAAGTAGATGCCCTTGCAGCTCAAGTAAACGATCAACTACCAAAACCAAATATGAACGCTGACACCGCCTCCTTGGTCCTTTGTCTTAGTCCCGATCATCCCGATGCATATTGTCCCTTTGTTATATGCTTCCCTACTCAACAAGCGGAGGAGGCATGTGCATTCAACATTCCCAATGCACCGCGGAGATAACATCCGAATTTCGCCAAGGCCAAAATAACTAACAAATGGGGCTCCTCCCGGTTTCGCTTAATCCACCTGCTCGACCTACCAATAATTTTATTCCATACCGCCAAGGAAATAATCAACAATACCAACAAGGTCAATTTCAAAATAATCCCAATGCTAATTATCGAACCAACCAAAGCCTTGTTCCAAATTTAATCCAAATCCCAACTATAATCAACAACTTCTAAGCAATAATCGAGAACTACTACCTGTTGTACAAACTCATACCAACCATTACGGATAGGACAAATGAGACTTTCTTGGCTTACATGAACCAACAAATTTCAAATTTTAACGCCTATCCAACAATCACTTCAAAGAATTGGCGCAAGAAAAGAGTCGAAGGCGGTTTCGCGACAAGCGCTCCAAACCCTAAACCAAAGAAACACACCTTTGAACTCAATTAATGCCTCCTAGTACAAGCACCCCCAACCAAGGTGAGGTGCATGTAATCACTACTCTACGATCCGAAAAACTGGCCGACAATCGATAAGTGATGCCGATGATCAACCAAAAGAAAAAGAGGGTTCCAAGGAATCTATTTCTAATAATGAACCTACTAAGATTCCCCGATTCAACAAAGTCAACACCTCCTCAATGTAGGAAACAAGCAAGTAGACCCTTTTGCCAAATTCCGCTTAAGGCACCGCTTCCTCGCACGCTTTGGCAAAGAATAAACCCCGATGACAATTTTGTCAAATTCGAGACTTTTCAAAATTTAACAATCAACTTACCTTTTCTCGATGCCTTTAAAATTATTACCAAAACATGCAAAATTTCAAAGATATGTGCACCACAAAAAGAGAACTAATGTTCCTCAACAAGCCGCTCCTCATCAATCAGCTTCCTCCATCACCGAACACAATGGTATAGTAAAATACAAGGACCCCCGGTAGACCAACGGTTCCATGCACCTTAGGTGACAAATACACGGCCATCGCTACTATTGACCTAGGAGCTAGTGTGAACTTACTTCCATATTATTTATTTAAACAACTAGGTCTTCATGAGCTCAAACCTACCACCATGACTCTACAGCTTAGCGATCGCTCCATAAAGTATCCAAAAGGAATTGTGGAAAACGCCCCGTAAAAGTCCAAGATTTATTCTATCCCGTAGACTTTGTTATTTTGGATACGTAAGGGCATGTGATTCCATTCCTATCATTTTAGGACGCCCGCTCTCGCCAATCGCTAATGCTCTTATTAACTGTAGAGATGGTTCCATGACCATGTCCTTCGAAATCTTTCGGTCGAGGTGAATGTGTTCAAGTCGATGAAACAACTTCCGTGAGCCCCGACATTGATGGTGAAGTCAACAGTGGTTGATAAAGATTCCGCAAAGAGTATTTCACAAACTCTTTTCCCCAAGATGAAGTGTACCAAATTCTTTCCTTTAGCTTAATCTGAATTTGAGGACGATGATTACACACAAGACGTAAATGAGTTATTAGAGTCAAGCATCTATTATTTGACCCTACAACAGTTGATGTCAAGTAACTTGATGATCATCAACTGCTTACTACATGGATGATGACCTTCCTCAAGAATCTTTAATACCCACTTCCACCCCCCTGAATTAAAACCACTTCCTTCGAATTAAAATACGCATAACTTGATGTCATGGTCGCCACCCGCTTATTATTTCTTCACAATTAACCGACGATCGTGAAGCTCGCTTAATTAATGTCATTCAACAACATCGCTCGCTATCGATGGTCCCTCGATGACATTAAAGGCATTGAACCTAATGTGTGCACCCATCGTGATACACTGAAGAAAATGCTAAGACGCCGCGGAACCACATCGCTTAAACCCTACCATGAAAGACGGGTCCCGGGAGGAAGTGTTAAAATTACTAGATGCGGTATTATTTACCCTATCTCCTCGATAATGTTTGGGTGAGTCCTCGCACACGGTTCCAAAGAAATCTGGCATTACAAATTGTGCGAAAATGATAAAGATGAATGCATTTCCACCAGATCCCAAAAAATGGCTTAATATGCATCGACTATCGCGAAACTTAATGCCGCCACCGTAAGGATCACTTTCCACTTCCATTCATCGATCGATGCTCGAACGCTTAGCCGGTCATGCCTATTACTGCTTTCTTGATGGTTATTCGTGTTATTTTCGATAGTCATCGACTCTCGCCGATCAAGAAAAGACAACGCTCAATTGTCCATTTGGTACATTTGCATATAGATCGCATGCCTTTTGGCCTTTGCAATGCACCGTACTTTCCAACGCTGCATGCTTCATATTTTCAGTGATATGGTTGAACGGTTTATGGAGGTATTCATGGACGACTTCTCAATTTATGGAGATTCTTTCGATAGTCGCCTATCAAATCTTGAAAAGTCTTTACACGCCAGGAAGAGAAAACCTTGTTCTTAATTGGGAAAAATGCCATTTCATGGTTACTAAAGGAATAGTTTTAGGACATATCGCTTCAAAGGATCTAATCAAGTCGACAAAGCTAAGATAGAAAAAATTGCTTCACTTCCTATACCAAAAACAGCTTCGAGACATTCGCGATTCTTAGGACACGCAGTTTCTATAGAGAGATTTATTCAAGATTTCTCAAAGGTTGCTAGACCTTTAACCAATCTCCCCGCTTAAAGATGCCGCTTTTTATTTCAGTTTCAGCTTGCAAACAAGCCTTTGAGGTATTAAAACCGCATTAACTACCGCCCCATAATTCAACCACCGGATTGGTCTAAACCTTTTGAATTAATGTGTGACGCGAAATTACTATGCTATTGAGTCGTACTAGGGCAACGCCGAAGATAAGTCGGTTGTCATTTACTATGCGAGTAAAACCCTTTAATGAAGCTCAACGTAACTATACCACCACCGAAAAGAGTTTCTCGCCAGATATGCTGCTAGATAAGTTTCGGCCCTTACCTAGTGGGTTCTCCAACTATTGTTTACACCGATCATGCGGCACTTCGCTATCTATTAGCTTAAAAAGATGCAAAACAAAGGTTGATCCGATGGATTCTCCTTTTGCAAGAGTTTACTCTCGAAATTAGAGATAAAAAGGTAGCTTAAAATGTGGTTGCGCACCATTTGTCAAGACTTGTCGCTGATGTTGATACCGATATCGAACCTATCTATGATTCCTTTCCGTGATGAACACTTGTACTTCTATTTTTTCGTCCCCTTGGTACGCAGACATAGTAAATTACTTAGTTACCGAGGAAGTTCCTTTATCTTGGTCTCAGAATGACCGAAAAAGTTTTTATCCACCGCGGAAATTCTATTTCGATGATCCCTACCTTTTCAAGTATTGTTCGCACTAACTAATCCGGCCGCAGATTCCCGACCGGGAACACAACGATGTGTTATCCTTCCGCCATGAACAATCTTGTGGTGGTCATTTTAGTGGTAAGAAAAACCGCGCCAAGGTTCTACAATGTGGTTTTTATTGGCCAACACCGCTTAGAGATGCACATGAGCATTGCAAAGCATGCAATCGCTGCCAGCCAGCTAGGTCGCATTACTCAACGCAATATGATGCCCTTAAATCCCATTCTAATTGTGGAAATCTTTGATGTATGGGGCATCGACTTCATGGGTCCATTTCCAAATTCTCATGGCTTCCTATACATACTTGTAGCAGCTTGACTATGTGTCAAAATGGATTGAGGCATTGGCATGTCGTATTAACGATCATAAAACGGTCGCTTTGTTTGTAAAAGAAAATATTTTCTCGATTTGGTGTTCCAAAAGCTATAATTAGTGACGGGAAAACATTTCTGCAATAAAATTTTGAATCATTAGTAAAGAAATATGGAGTCACGCGACAAAGTGGCAACTCCGTGATCATCCTCAAACCAAAGGGTCAAGTAGAAGTCTCTAATCGAGAAATAAAATCCATTTTGGAAAAAAACTGTCAATCCATCTAGGAAAGATCGGTTCTACGATTATCCGATGCCTTGTGGGCATACGTAATGAGCTTTTAAGACACCTATAGGGATGTCTCCGTGATCGCCTTCGCTTTTGGAAAACCTTGTCATCCGGCCGGTTGAACTTGAGCACCGCGGCTCTATGGGCCATCAAAAGCCTCAATTATAACACTAACGCGGCAGTGCTTAAAAGAGAAAATTGCAGCTAAATGAGCTTGAGGAAATTCGAGTGATGCCTATGATCTCTCAAATCCTATAAAGCCAACATGAAAAGAGTGCATGACAAGCACATATTGCGAAAAGAGTTCAAAGTCGGTCAAAAAGTTTTGATGTACAACTCAAGATTACACATTTTTCCGTGAAAATTAAAACTCAATGGTCCGTCCTTTCATCGTCTCTCTTGCCACCCCTTATGGGCTATCTCTGCGGAAAACGAAATGATGGTAGCTAATTTCAAGTAAATGGCCACTTTTAAACATTATCATGAATTGCGCTTCTCCGTAGATGTCGAAGAGACTCTTCTAAATGATCCAAATTTACACAAACTAATAGATTCACCGGGTGTACTTCTTTCCATGTATTTAAACAGAAAAGTATGCCATTAAGGTAGCCGGCCCTCTTTATTTTCTTTTTTCTAAAAATCCCTAGAGTGTGTGGTTGCAAGCTACGAACCTTAGTCCACAAAAACTCTACTTCAAAACCGAAAGTATAAATGTCTTCCTCGATAATCGAAAGCAAACGCGCCTCCGTGAAAACAATGGGTACCAAAAATTTCAACTCCTTCTTTCCCTCCCTTTTCTATTCTTTCCTCGCTAACTCCAACTCATCATTTGGTCCAAATCTCACCCATCTCGAATTGGTAATGGTCGTAGTACTTTTGCTCGAAAAGCCGACGAGCTTAAAAAGGATGGGGTGGTGTATGAACCGCCAAACTCCTTTCTCGTCTGTGTCTTGATCTTTTATCCGAGATGAGCCGGTATAAGGTATATTATTGTCCGACACCAGCTCAACAGATAAACTTCGCCGTCGTCCGCGTTGTTCCCTACAGTCGGGATTCGCCTTGAGGATCCGACGTTAAAAGACTCACATTCGCCTTGAGGATCCGACGTTAAAAGACTCAACATGTATATACTCGCTTTTGTTTTATTAGCACCCAAAGACCCAAAGATGGTGCCAAAGAGAGTCGGATATGCACCATCGACATTTCCTAGTTCAGACGGGGCAATGGATTCCACCAGCCAACCCCGCTCAGTTTTCTATGTGACTGCTTTCGGGCGGTTTGAGGCTATACCATATGTACTAAGGGTAATATTATTATTAGACCATTGCACATTGGTCAAGGATGGTACCGCCCCGAACCCTAGGCCCCCAAAACATAAAGGATAAGCCACACCGGGTTGGATTGGGTTCGCCTGAGCCGACATGAAAGTTGCATGAAAGTTAAGCTGTTGGATGTGTTGTTTTATTTGGATTTCCTGTTGTTGACACGCTTCTTCTCGACTTGTACATTTGTATATAAAAGTATAAATAAATAAAACCAAAAAAAAAAAAAAAAAAATGATGTTTGAATGTGATTTTTCATATTCTAGTGGATGGCATTTTTAATAATCGATCGCTTCGATATCTCATCCGCTCAATTTGAGTTGAAACGAATCGAATTTCCACGCTTGAAATTTCGAACATTTCGACATAAGAGGAATTTCTGTAATTCATTTGTACTTGGGCCAAAATTTTGCCCGACCCAAAACCAAAGATCCGGTATTAAAGCCCACGCCAAAAGGGCACCCACGCCACCCACCCCCTCACTTCTTCTTCCACAAAAATCGGATCTTGGTCCCCCATTAATCCACTCACAGCTGCATACCATACCAAAGTGAATTTGACTACAAGACGCGCCAACCTCCACCAAACTCAACCCCTTCCTCCAAAGACCACCTCCTCCACCTCCTCTTGCTATTTGCACCATCAAAAGTTAATTTACACCGCGCTATGGCAGCACAAAGAAGAATTACAGTTGAGAGAAATTTCACAAATCTCTATAATTCGGATGTTTCCCCATTTTTCATGAGGAAATTGCTAGTAGAGAGTGGGAATATCTATTGCATCAATCCCAGCTCAATATTCAAGAATTGGTGTTGAAATTTTATAACAATGGAGGTTTCCGGGTGACGAATTTTGATTACGGGCGGATGGGATGGAACGTGAACTCACGCCGGAGTTGATTTCAATACCGCTAGCAGATTCCGATTAACTCGATAGCCCGACCCTGTTATTGTCCGAGTATCCGACCACGAGGGATTTGATGTTTGACACGCTTCGAGGGGAGTACAACACTGGCTCGAATCAAGGTGTACCAGCATTCGCCGACGTAAACCAATTAGCCGCCACTAATGGTCGGGCGACAACGCCATTGAACTTCAAAGACGCCCGACGCGAACAAGACTTTCTTGCACTTGCCGTGGATCCTACAGAGAGGAAGCACACTTTCTGTATGGTCCATTTCCGGCCATATTCTTACGACCGATCACCAAATAGGTCACCTCCTCTTGTCAGACTTGGTTACTCAAATTATGCTTAACTTAGGGTTCCAAATCACTACTTTTCATTGAAACAAGGTCTTTCGAGAATTTTGGAATTTTTGAGACTTGTGTTTTAGACCATCGGGACCCAAGAGCTAGAGATGACATTGAGCATGATAACGCATCTCCTCCTCCTCCTTCACCACCGACTTTTTAATGAAGATACCATGCTAATCAATACTCCTATGGATGCCTTGAGGAACATGAATTCTAGTATGCGCAGGATGTTTCTTCGCCAGAAGAGATGATTACTTCCCAAAAATGAATTCCAAAGAAGAAATGAGAAATCGCCAAGGCCAATTCCAGAGAATGATGATGGCAAATCAGCAAGAATTCCAAGATCAGCTTGCTACAGCCTATAGGCCACATTCCGCACCAACCACCAAATTAAGTTCGTCGTGGGTCAAGACGAGAAACCCGGTTCATCTTCTACTAACCCGAGGATTCACAAGAGCTATTTATTTCCTTTGGTTTAGAAATGACTATGTCATTTATTTCCCTTTATGCATTGCATTTTTATTTTTAGCTTAAATTATTATATATATCGGGTTGATTTCTCATAATTTTGTATCTCCGCACGGTTTGAATGAGAAATTATTTATGTAATATAGTACTTCAAAAATATGAGTTTGCTCATTGATTCATTGGGCCTACTCTCAAAGCCCAACGGTCGAACCCAACGGACGATCCAAACGGGTCGATGCCCAACGGTCAGAAATCAAGTTATAAATACAACTCTCCTTTCCACTTTCACTCATTCCCTTCTCTCACTCTTCACACATTCTTCTTCACAAATTTTCAATTTCTTGAACATAATGAATAAAATAGAGCGATGGGAAAAGGAGCAACGCGAATGGGCTATCACATTAATTGTGATAACAGTGTTTATCATTATTCTCTTGTCACTCATGCACAACATGATCCAGAACATCTAGATCTATGTAACCGTTTTTTTTTTTTCTGATTTTCATTTTGTATATTAGTATGGTGTGTTAAATAATTCTCACACATTTGTACGGGTTACGTATTAAATGGAGAAGTTCCGTATTAAATATTTGTGTATATTAGTTGTCTTTTCCTCTCTAAAAAAAATTATATATATATATATATATATATATATATATATATATATATATATATATATATATATTTATATTTATATTTATATTTATATATAATAAAATAATAATAATAACAAGTAAATAAATAAACAAACCATAACAAAGAAAGGTCATCCAAAACTCACCAAAATAATTAATGGATACACATAGTGTTTAGAGAAAATCGCGCACGCTACAAGGTACACATAACACTTGTCACACATGCAGCTCGATTATTCTATCCATATTCTATTATTGAGTTATGATCATAATTTCTGAAATTACGTGTAAGTTTAACTACCCTGTGAAACTTTCCTCCGAATTTTCTAAACATTAAACCATCTCATTAATTGTATTTGGATATCTGACATGACAAAGACTTATTGTGGATCCCCTATGATGCTGTTCATAATCACATGGGTCATTAAATACACTTGACTCCGTGATTGGTATAGCCTCATAGATTGCCTATAAATCTCTTCTTTTTAAGCCATTCTTATTCATACAATTTTCACTATCCTTCCTCAAGAATGGCTCAACCAAGAAAAAATAACGGCAGAGAAAGACTACCTAAAAACTTTCAAGAAGGCCGGTTTTCTCCTTATTTTGACACCCAAAATCATACGTCATGGATGGACGCCTCTTCTATATCATTCAAAGAGCCTAGTTATTCCCGAATTGGTTTTGATGTTCTACCAATTTAGCGGATATGAAGATGGAAAATTCTACTTCAATGCCTATGGACAACGATTGAATTGAATAAGGAAATGATCTCCTACATACTTCAAATCCCAATAAAACCTGTGAGTCCCTTGTTCAAGAGTCATCATTCGATTCTCAAGAAAAACTTTATCATGAAGCTACCGATCTCATGGCGACGTCCGAAAATACACATCACATGGTTCTTCAACGCTTTTGAAACAGAAATCAACGTGTTGTGCTCCAATCGGGTTGGGACATAATGTGGTAGGTACATCACACCAATCTGAAGTCACAAAGCCTCAACTTCACCTACTTTGGATTTTGCAAACTCAAAGAGATGATTTTTGTCTGATCCAACACCTCTGAAACGTAATCACCAAGAAAACAAGAAGGTCAGCAGTTCTACCCACTTTGGTTACGCAGATTATGATGCGTTGGGGTTATCCAATAATTTCTCTAGAGACACCCCTTCAAAGAGCATATATAAAGGTACTTCAAACAGACTACTCCGTTGGTTTTTGGACCCCTGATACTCTAATAGATGAGCAGAACACCCCAAGCTCAAATTCTGACCATTTATTTGATGAAAATGTCATGCTGAATATTATTAATCCCATGGAAGGCATTAAACTTCTTCATCAGGGTTTGAGGGAACTACACGCTCGTCAGAATATCATCATCACAACCCTTCAGATTTCCAAGATCGCCAAGCAACGATGATGTTGTCAACAGAGGAGATCTTGGAAAATCATTCTCAATTCTTGCAAAATTACGCCTCCTAATGGAAAATCAAACTCGTACTCTCTCCTAAGGGGACATTCAGATGCAAATCGACCAACAAATAGAAGACCTAAACAGTTTGGTGCAAAATATGCATCTCCAAGAGCAATATAAAAATCCATGATATTACTAAGTCAATAAGTATATAATCATCTATGTTATTACGCTTTTTTGTCTTACTATGTATTTTGTCTTATCTTTTGTCTTCTTTTGTATGCAATGCTTAATAGGATTGTCATCATTTCCATTGTGACTAATATAATTTTAACATGTGCTACAGAGGGTCTATTTTCTTACATACTCATTTTTCCATCCAAATTTGCTCAGATCGATGTTACCCATTTCTTTTTACTTCATCCACCATGGCATCTTCATCAAACATTGCATCTTCATCATCCATGGTACCTCCCAAACTCATTCCCCGAAAGCAATCCTTTCAGCCTATGATGGATTCCAATGCCTATGGCCATCTCTTCCATGATTACATCACAAACATTGGGTGGTCTTCCCTAATTCTTCAACCCGACCAAACTTATTCTCCGAGTTTTGGCTGCATACTTTTATGCTAATATGGATGACACACCAAAGATTCAACCATGCATGGTTTCTACTTAGACGGGTTCACAATCCGAAGTTGGTGACACACCTCATATCTTTTATGAACAACAACTTGCCCTATCTTTGACCTTCCATACCACGAACCCGCCGATCTTGGCAAGACATCTATCATAATTTTACCATTCCTTTCAAAGGGCAAGCGTTTCACGACTCATATGGTGATGGTCTTGAGATCAAACGAGAAGGAGATGGCCATGTGCCATGGCGCAACATCACCATTCCATTAGCAAGCATGACAATGAACATGGGGACTGCAATGTTATTTGTACTCCTAAACATTATGGGAGATTGGCATTTTTCTACCGCCAATGAGGTCGCTTTGTATTCATTCAAGCACTAGCTCGTGGTCATACATTATTTAACATTTTAGGTTGTGTTATCTCCAGCCTGAAACGAGCTCGCACTTTTCAGGACAAGTATATACTTTTACCACTCACCGCTTGCCTAATCATGAAGACACATTTCCCACAGTTTGCAGCTACTTTTCATGATCAATCAAGGTGGATTCCATGTGCCCAACAAACAGAATCATTCGCCATTGAGGTTTTCATTAATGGAAGCGCCCCGCCGATACCGAGGCATGTTCGATGTTACCCAAAGGACGAAAAGATGAAGACCAATTTGAGGGAATCCGAGACAAAGAATGGGCGAAATTTGGCGAGATTATTATCTATCATACGATGCTAAGGAAATGCATTTCCTTAAAGAGGACAGCCGACCTTCACGTCCTGCTGGATGGTAAACTTGAGTTTTCCATTGTACATATATCTAGCTAAACCTTCTGTTTGGTGTGCTATTGTTTTTCATGTTTCGTATGCTATGGTTCATTATTTCGTGTGCTATGTTTAATGTGCTATTGAACATTTTCTTGTTCTTTCTGAATAATATATTATGATCTCCAACCTCTCTGTTCCAGCAATCTAGCCCTAATTTTGCTCACGGTTCTTAGGTAGTTTCTCTCTTTAATTATTGATCCTTCGAGGACTAAGCATCATTCTGTTTGGGGGTGCTTTAAACCTGTAGCAAAAATTAGGCATCTTGATAGTTTTTATTTTCATATTAATAATTGTACTTAGTGACAAAGTCTTGTTTCCTTTTCAATGATGAAAATTGTCTAGAAATCTCACATTAGTATCCGAATTAGGATTTGTTTTTAAGAAACTTTAGATAATACGTGATGCAATAGTTTATACATCTTTTCATGAATATTCATGTAATCGAGTATCATTGATTGTACATAGCAAGAAGTTTCGAACCAACGGTTAGTTACTTAAACTATAAATCCTGTGAGAATCTAACCAAAAGCCTTGATATGAGTGATTTGTGTGTGATGACACAGAGGAGTAGTTTTTCCGATTAGAGAAAAATTACGATCTACTTACTTGATCACCACCAACCCTAGGCTAGAATTTAGGCCTTCTTTGGATCGACATAGCTAAAAATTCTTACCTGCTACAAATTTTACCGCTAGTCACTCCAATCGAACCGTTCATCAAACCTTTCACTTTCACCAAAAATTCCTTATCCATTTATTAAACCAAATAAAAGAACCTACCTAAGTGATGAGTATGAGAAATAGGATGAAATGTGGAAAGAATAAAGAGAAAGACTTGTCCTAAATATAAGTCAGCTTACTTGCTTCAGAAAGAAAAAAAATAAAATCATGTTCTTATATATATATATCAAAAAAAAAAAAAAAAAAAAAAATCGATCCGTGAAAGCAAGAACAAGGTTGGAAAAACTCGGTTAGAAGAAGGAAAGGAAACAAGGATTTCTAGTGTAAAAATATGAAGACCCTATTCTCTCATACTCAGAATTTTGATTATCCATTTCCATTTTCTTGTACACTATCACCTAAGCCCCACAATACCTAATAAAGACCTCTAGCTCAATTAGGAGTAGGTGGTGTGATAATAAGTAGTAGACGGATTGATCGACATCGGCTCCTCCGACCGCCATTGAGATAAGGAAACGTGTGCCCACCGCACACCAAAGTTAACAAAACCTGAGTGGAAAAATTTTGAGTGAATATGTGTTTCAACACATACCGTGGAGAACCCATTTAGGTATGCTCTCCAAGGATCCAAAAACAACCCTACTAGTATATTTCAATGAAAAGTTCACTCGCATGAATAATCATATGTAGATGTTTTAATTATTGAATACATATTAACTTGAGTTTCAAAGAAATAAATCCTCGCTCCTCGCTAATGAGATGTATGGATATCCGAGATTAATTTAGGAAACAAGTTTCACACCGAAGTCGTTGTAGTATAAATGAAGTTTGTGAGTATCTTTTCTGGAAAACTCTCACGAGGCTATAACTCGTCCACTAGGGAATTCCTAGTGGTTTAAGGCCTTGTTGCATATGGTCAATGCAATCGCACTCTGCGAAACGAGAATTAGTTTAGGACTACACATTTTTTGGCCACTTATCTATTTTAGTGTCTCTTCTTTGCTTGAGGACAAGCAAAGTGCTGTTTGGGGGTAGTGTGATAAGCACCCAAAAGTGTATTATGAAACCCCATTGAGACATATAAATTTGGTTCATTATGTGTTTAATAATCATGAAATAAATATGTTTTCATACTTTTGCAGGTATTTGCAGTAAACATGGAAATATTGGTTAAACCTGCAATAAAGCACGAGGAACGGCAGATATATGAATTCTCCCAAATCCACGTGAGAAGCATCAAACTTCCAAAGCTCCTACCTCTCGAACCAAGACTAAATGCACAAGAGAGCTGCTCAGGACAATCGGGCGATAAACTCTACGATAGGCGGAAGTTGTAAACCGCCCAAAATACCGGATCGCCATCGATCGCATTACATGGACCCACTATGGGGCCACAAGATTGGATGAGTCATCAATCATGGAGCATGTCAAGACAAAGATAACAAATTATTGGTGCAAAGTTGACACCTTGCATGTAATAAATTAGATTAGGTGTTAATAGTGGAAAAAAAAGGCAAGGTGTCACTTTGTTTTAATGTGGTGGATAAAAATGAATTAATGTGGTTTGATAATTCACGGGGGAAAAATGAGATTTCTCTCAAATGGAGAAGAAATTAGACAAGGGTGGGGGACACTCCATTTACTCCCTTTACTTATTTTCCTCACATGGCATTATTTTAGTTCCTTAGTGAAAATGAGAAGTTAGTTTTTAGATTTGAAAAAAAAAAAAAAATAGCTTGTAATAGTTTTAATGGAGGAACACTTGTTCTTCTAGAAAATAATCTCTCTCTCTCTCTCTCTCTCTCTCTCTCTCTCTCTTTGGTTGTTCATCTCTCTCTCTCTCTTTCTGTGTTTTTTTTAGTTCATAAATCCTTGTCCCAAGGATCATGAGCTAACTTCCCTTTGGGGAGTTAATCCAACTCATGTGAGGGTAAACAAATTGTTGTTGGTTTGGTAGGTTTAGGAAGAACAACTAACTCTACATCCTATCCCAAAATGGTAGTTGGTGTAGAGTTTAGTTAGGAATCAAGCAATGAGCTTAGAGATAAGTCATTGTTTGTTTTTTCACTTGCTAGCATGTATGAGCTCTTTAGTGAGCCATGCATGCTAGGGATCAAATCTATTTTTCCATTAGGGACTTGTCTATGAGTCTAGGAAGAATCAAAACCTTTTTCAAATCAACGCTAATGATAGTTTCACATGAGGAGGATTAACTCTCCACCTTCTTTTTCAAATCTCTATTTCGGTATTAAGTGAATGTTTTCAACGTTAATGTTTTCTTAATGTTTAAGTAGGAAGGAAAAATCTAGCATTTATATTATGACCTTACTCTTTAATTTCCCTTTATTGTAAAATCTAATTTTTAGTTGTTCTAAGCTTTAGGTTAGTTCGAATCCTTATTCAAACTCTACGAAACGAAGATCGTGAGTAAGGAACATTGATTGCTTTTGCATCAATTTAGAGAGTTCAAAACTCTAAGTAGTAGTAACAAGCAAATATCAGTATGCCAAGCTCAGTTCTGTTCTAGCTATGACCGGTCTTAAGCGGAGTGATGTTGATCCTTCCTTATTTGTTGAGTCTAGCAAGTCAAGCTTGGTTGTTGTTCTTATTTATGTTGATGACATAGTTATCACAGGTAATGACCATATGGAAATCTCTAAGCTCAAGGATCTACTGCACAAGTAAATTTTCCATCAAGGATTTGGGTATTATGAGGTACTTTCTTGGGATCAAAATTGCTTATTCAAAAAGAGGCATATTTCTTAATCAAAGAAAGTATGTGTTGGATCTTTTCAGTGAAGCAGGAAAGCTGGGGGTAAAACCATATGATTCTCTAACTGACATTGGAGCCAAGTTGGACTACACCAGAGATCTTCTTACTGACATTGGTCAGTATCAACGATTAGTTGGTAAACTAATATATTTAACTATTACCCGATGATAAATGATAAAAGATAATTTACCTACGAAATGAACGATGAAACTCAAAACGTAAGTAAACTAAAACTTATTACGAGTCTATATTTATCAAGTTTTCTACTCTCAATTCTATCGAAATAGAGTGGAGTAACAAATTCGTTCCACTCCTAGTTCTCTAGCATGGAATGATTTCATAGTTTAATCAATCGGTCTTAAGTCTAATGAGAGGTTTACGAGGGGATTCTATACTACGAGGTGAATTAAATTAACAAGTTACGAATAACAAAATGATACTGAATACTGAATGTGAATCTAGATAAAGAATTAGAGGGGAATTGATTCCACCTCGAATCCAACTTAATCACCTAGCATAGACTGTTGTAATCCAATTCTTACGTTCTTCTTTGTAAAGAATTGCTCGCTCTAATCCCTAATTAACAAGGCATTTCTACCAATTATAACTAGCATGTGAGGTCGCTTTTACCCATTCTCATGGCTAAACACACGACCTTCTAGAATGGAATAGACTCTACAACGATTCTACACTTCTACAACTAAGCTTTCATCAAGGCTTCATCAACCCCTCTAATGGAGGTTTAGCCTTGATTCATCAAACCATCATTTCCCATATTATTATAACTAAACATCATATCAAAATTCTAACTTGACTAATTTAACTAACAATACTTCAATCTAATTTAACAACTCAGAAATGATAATCAACAAGAATCAAAACTAGGTCTATAATTTGAAATGACAAAAATCGAAATTGACAAATAGCTATTTTATTTATCAAACTAATTAAGAACAATGATTCTAAGAGTTTAATCTAAAACAAGAATTGAATTTAAACTAAACTTAATTTAATTAATGAAAACTAGATCTAGAATTATCTATTGTTTTAGGTCTAACTAGCTACCATTAACAAAGAGCTAGCTTTGGTTTTTATATGTTCAGATCCAAAAATCGTGCATGGGCTTGGATCTATGTTTCGGGCCAGAGAATCCGGCCCAAAATCCAATACTTTCAGTCCAAAAAGGCCTCTTCATCTCCAGTTGACTTCGACAGACTTTTCGTCCACTTTTGCTCTTCTGATTGGGCCAAGGCTTGGACCATTGGAAATCTCTTTCCGATCCAGTCGTTTTGACGTAAGGTAGGCCCAATTCCGAGGTCTGAGTCCAAAGATATGGTCTTCAGAAGTTCTATTGACTTTGTGCAATCAAGTTTACGCGTGGACTTTGACTTTTCATCTTTTGACCGGGCTTTTACAGGCTTTTACTTCTTGAAAATTGGCCTTTAATCACGTAACTCCTTAGCAACCCACCTTTTGCTCCTTTATCTCGCTAAAGTGGCACATTTCTGCACATTATAATGGACTTTAAAGCCCGAAATGCATAAAACACGAATCGTCGATTAACTCTTAATTATTACTCACATAATTGGTCTAAAAGTATGATCATATGGGTTAAAACTACAGTTTTGGGCTCTTATCAAACCACCCCCAAACAGCATTTTGCTTGTCCTCAAGCGAAGATGAGAAATTAGAATAAGTGACCAAAATTGGAGTTCTATCTACTCTCGTTTCGCTGAGTGCGATTGCATTGACCATATGCAACAAGGCCTTAAACCACTAGGAATTCCCTAGTGGACGAGTTATAGCCTCGTGAGAGTTTTCCAAAGAAAGGTACTCACAAACTTCATCTATACTACAACGACTAAGAAATAAAACTATTGTTTCCTCATTCATATCTCAACTATCTATACATCTCACTAGCAATTGAATAAGAATAACCAAGTTAAAAACCTAAACTAATATATGCATAATAATCAATCATCTATGATACAAATATATATACTATGAGTAATACTATGAAATGCCTAGCAGGTTCGCTTCTCAAAACTTCGAATAAGCGTCTTTAAGTAGGTCCTCACATAAATGTCAAGACAAAACCACTCGATTTTTCCGCTCAAGTTTCACTACTCCATTAATGTAAGGGCACACTTTACCTTACAATCTCAATGACAACAAGGAAGCCGAAATTGATCAAACACATCTGCCACTTACTATCACACTAACCTATTCCTAATTGAGCTAGAGGTCTTTATTAGGTGTTGTGGGGATTAGGAGATGGTTTAAGAAGGAAGGAAATGGATATTCAAAAGGACAAGTCTGAGATAGTAGAGTCTTCATATTATGTAACTTAGAGAAAACCTTGTTATTTACTTTTGCTTCTACACTTTGTTTCCATCCTGAGCCATATTTTTTTTTTTCTTTGGCTTTTGACTCCTTTTATTCTTTTTTTTTTTTTTTTTTTTTTTTTATTTTATTTCTATTTTTCTTTTTCTTTTCTTTGGATGGAAACTTCTTTTCTTTATTTTCTGAAGCAATTAACTAACTTTTGTTTACACCGGTTTTTCTCTTCTTCTTTCTTCCTCATTCTATTCTCAGACTTATTCTAGATTGGGTAGGTTGATTTTTTTATTTTTTATTTTGTTTTGTTTTTGTAACAGGGGTAAAGGATTTGTGATTTATGAAAGGCTAAAGAAAGGCTCGAGGGGCTTACTAGCGAAAAATAATTCATAGGTTTGAATTTCTCGCTATATCGATCCAAAGAGGGCCTAAATTCTCGCTTAGGATATGGCATAGTGATCAAGCAAGTGGACGGTGATTTCTCTATCCGGATTTTACTTCTCCCTTGTGTCATTTCTCAAATGTTTCAGCTTCATATAAGGCTTTTTAGGCTATATTCTCACAGATTTGTAGAATAAGTACTCTAGCCTAGATTTCTAAAACTTACCGCTAATGATCATAGATACTCATGTAATATATTTATAGATAGATGCAAAGATTAATACCTACATATTAACCTAAGTTTCTAACAATTATTCTGGATGCAAAAGCTAGTGAGACTTCTAGATTGTTAAGAGCATAGAGAAAGAAAACAATACCAATATTCCTAAGTGTATAGCATAAACTTATTTATTTATATTTTTTTAAAAATTTTAACTTGAAAACAAATGCATGTTATACATATCTATATCTTAGCAGATGCCTTAATTACACGTGTTTCTATGCCCCCCTCCCCCCCACAAGAAGCATGCTTTGACCTCAAAGCATTTAAATAAAGAGGGTAGAAAAAATATCATGGAAACACGTGAAATTCTGGAACATCTGCAAAACAAGGTTAGAACATACTAATATAGGGAAAATAAAAATACTGACGCAACTCTATAAGAGTTCCACCCATTATGGGGTTAACAGAATTAAATTGCTTGGAACATAAGCGCAATAACAAAAAACTAAAAACTTTACCTTATCTCCCCGCTTTATTCTCCTCCTCATTAAAGAGATGAGGTTCCTTCAAGATCCCCGCCACCCATTATAACTTGCCAAGCTTGCCGCAATTTATCATCTACTAATGCTAACCTGTTAAGTGTTATTATGTCCGATGGGATGTACGGGCGACTAAATGAGGTCGCGACGCCATCCCACCAAGTCATTATTCGCAATGAACGAACCACCCAATTGGTGGGTCTCATGACTTCAACCCTTTTCCTATCTATGAATTGTGCACAGAATACAGGTAAACAACTACGCCTCATGCTTTGGGCTCTCTTAAGACTAGCGACTAAAACTCGGGGAATGTCATATCGGCGACGTCCCTCAGCTAAAGCGAGAAAAATGTCACCAAAGCCAGTATTGTTTGCGTAAAATGAACTCATTATTCCCCAAAATATTCATCGATGAATAACATGGTGGTGCCTACGTTTAGGGAAAGGCTACCGAGGGCAATGCTATATCGCCCCTGGTCCATTACTCGAAATACCCCTCCCCCATAATACTCATGGAAATATGTATAATCATAAAGGTATGCATTATCGGTCATATATGCCCATGTGTGAACAGGATCAGGTATTGGTAATCCTGAAACTAAAGCGACCACATTTTTATTGAATTCTAGTGTCGTGTCATCGACTACGACGGAGAATTCTTGTTCTCCATCCTGATTATAATAGAATTTAACGTGGTCGTAGAAATAAGCAGTAAGCTATGGTGAATATGAATCGTCATCACTTACCAGTAGATGACGCCATCCTAACTACAGGATCCTGTGTCGGAACCAATGTCCATAGGTCTCGGTTCCTAACACGTCTTCGAAAGACTGTTCAGGTATGACTATAGGAGATGTCATCTCAACGACTCTTTGAACAGTTCCAAAAATCCTGAATGACCCTCGAAAATTGGAATTTTCCGTGTTCACGCGAGGCGCGTGGCGGGCGCGCTTTGGGCTTTGCGTGGGTCGCTCGTGGGTTTTTGAGTTACAAGTGTTTGACGCCGAGTCGCTACAACTTAAAAGCGGTCGCTCCGAGTAAAATTTCGGAAGTGTATGTATAGTGGCGCTTCACCGAGAGCCTTGCGCTTCGTAAGGCTTGGCGTAAATTTAGAGGAAAAAGAATGAAAAGTTTGGAGTGAAAGGTGAGGGATGATGGTGGGGTGTAGTATGGTTTGTTAGTGTAGAATGAAGGGAGTTTAAATAGGTTCTGAGCTTCCAAAACGAATCGGCAAGTTGCCAAATTATTTTAAGGCAATTTCCGGAAATAGAAAAATTCCAAACCCGAAAACGGAAACAAACCATCTTCTTGATTTTCTAAAAATCCTGGTATCTTTTATACTGGGATTTGAATTGGTACTTTTTAACTCTCCTAGATTTCATGCTACCACCACACATAATCATAGATATGCCGATATCGGCCAAATTCTCAACCTTTCCTCCAAGACAACTTTACAGCAGATGATCATATAACGAATTATGCTTGGTATAAATATTACCACCCCCAAACAAGTCGGGAAGGTGGGATTAATGATAAAAACAAGCAGAACTCGAAAATAACCAATTATATATTAAAACTAAAATTTAAATCCAAACAACATAAAACAAACACATTAATATTTAAATTTAACAACTGAATTAAAAACCAACTAATAAAAAACCATGAAATAACAGCGAACACAAACTGATGGTGAACACCTAGTTATGTGATGAAGATGGACCCTGAGATAGAGATTGGTCCTGGGATGGAGAATAGCTTGAGCCATCTGTCCTTCGGCGACGACGCTCATGCCTCTTAGACTCGGCTAAAACAGAATCCTCCACGGGTGGCATGCGTCGTAGCATCTCTATTCGAACAAGCTACCGGCTTCCATCTTAGTCCCGAAAGATCGCATAATTGGGCTTGGTGATGTTGGTGGATAGTCTCCAAGTTAGACAAGATATCGCCCCCCCTTCGAAAGCATTTCAAGTCTCGTCGAAGGTTCGCTTTGCTTATTTCAACTACAATCTGTCTATCTCGGATATCTTCACAAATACCATAAACGCAACGCAAGCAAGTTTGCAACACTTGCATGCGTTCTAAATTAGAACTACAACTATCTAATGCATTGTCATCCAGACATGTCATATCCTCCCTCTCATCCTCCGACTCAACCACATTTTCTTCAGACAACGGCCAAGTCTCTTGGATGCAATCCGTATAGATACTTGCATTAGAATGCAATTTGATCTTAATAGGAGCAGATTTTACGACTGCTCTAAAGGAGAGCATGATCTTAGTGATCAATACGGGAAGAGGCGCCAAGCTCTTTCCCACTCCTCTAATCACATTAAACATTAAATCGAGGATGCAGAAATTATACTTATTCGCTTGCAAAATCCGTAAAACGTCGCGCATATTGCGCAGACTAATATCGGCCGACTTTGTCTTTCCCCGAGGGCGTTCCTACCAATCCACCGAGCTATAGCCAGTTGATTGGTTCATTGTGGTTGATCGGGCGGACGAATGAGATGTCGGATTGTATTCACCCTCCACGACAATTATCTTTCATCAAAGCAGAACTCCAAAGATAATCGATTCCCCGAATGGTCGCTTTCGTGCTTGCTTTCAAAGCGTAATTCCTAACAAATTCCGAAACAATCGCCTCGTTACTTCCCTCCTCGTTCCTCGCTACCTTAATGAAAATCCTATCCCCCTCCAATTCTCGCTTCTTATAAAACTGTTCTACCAAGTCGTAGTGATAGAACTCCTCGATCGAGTACCACAAATCCATTCCAATTTCTCCTAATCATCTCCGCGTCGTAAAATGGCGAAGTCATCGGCAAAGAAACGCGTGCTCGGCAAAATTCTTCGTCGTAGTGCCATTGAAGTTTTGAAACAACCAATGGTTTGTAGACGCGGGGAGGCGAAGTTTGATGTAAAACAACCAAAGACACGGTGGTGGGCGATGGGGTGGGTACTGATGTGGCAGGTTGAAGCTTGAATTGGTGGCTGTTTTCGAGTTTTAAAATTGTTGGGGTTGGTGGTGGTAATGGTTTGGAGAAGATTTTGGTTTGATTAAAATGGTTGGCGTGGGTGTAGTTAGGTTTTCCTTTCTCTTTTTTTTTTTTTTTTTGGTGTTTAAGGTTGAAAACTTTGTTAATGGCGGTGGTGGGTTAGAGCGATCGTTCGCGGGAAACAGGGGGGGGGCGCAGGGCGCTTACCACCGGTCTTGTTTGGTTTGGGCCCAAGCCCAATTTGAATTCGAAATTTTCCGATTTTTCGCTAATTTCAAATTCAATTTGCCGCTTCCGTTCTTGGCGATTTTGCCAAATGAGATATGGAAATGATCAGTAGAGAATTTCCAATCCAATGATCCATAAAACACTCAATTCCAACTATGGGGACGTATAAGAAGGTGGAAAAATGCCTCGAAGTGCGTGTGTGACGTAAGTTATGCGAACGAAGAAAATCTAAGTTTTAGATTACGTCAACCCAATTGAACTACAACTATTGGGCCTAAGCAACACAAATGGAAAGTTCGAGCAATCCGGATGGAAAGACCGACTGCCCACCCCCAAACAAATTTATAAACACAAAATTTGTTCTAACGTGGGTCATTTAAAGTCAGATTCCCAAGACTTGTTGGATTGCTATTTCTACGATTTAGAATTTTTTTTTATTTTTCTATTAGTTTATTATAAGAAAAACGAAAAACAATAAATACATAATTCACCCCATAGAGGAACATGACTTAAAAACCGAGAAAACATGCAAAAGTGGAAAACGTGAATTATGTTAACCGTGGAATTAGAATCCGATACTTACAGCCACACACTCCATAGGGAGGGCCCGATTACCTGAATGGTGCACTTACCACTATATGGAAGTAGTGGTGTCAAATGGGCTGGGCCGGGCTGGCCCGACCCTCAAACAATGAAGCCCTCATGCTTTGAGGGCCGGGCCAGTCCTACCCTCATTTACTTCGAGGGCCGGGTCGGGTCGGGCCAATGCTTAAATCTCGAAGCCTTTACCCGCCCCTCAACCCTCTCGAGAGGGCTTGAAGGGCCGGGCTTGAGGGCCAAACGTGAGGGCCGGATACTATGTTATACATTTGATTTACAAAATAAATTTAGAAACATTAGTTAAAAATGATAAAATCGAATGCACTTCACAATTAAATCTTCAAACTACTAAAAAAACTTGTTAAAGTTGTATTAGTCAATTAAGATCAATTAAATTCATTTCATAAAATATTATAATGAAATTATAAGGTTGGCAAACTTAATAGATAAACGTTTTTTTAAGTGATTTTTAGCATATTAATGTTAAAATGAAATATATTGTAAAAATTTTTATTAAAATATATGTAATAAATGTTGAGGGCCTAATGAGGGCCGGGCTTAAGGGAGGGCTTAAGTTTCAAAGTCTAGGCCCTTACCCTCCCCTCAAAGGCTTGAAGGCCGGGTCGGCCCAGCCCACGAATGTGTGAGGGCCTCATTTTAAGGGCTTTTTGGGCCCATGGGCCGGGTCGGGGCGGGCGGGCTAAGGGTTTGAGGGCCATTTTGACACCCCTATATGGAAGTGAAAGGAAGTACACCAAATGACAAAGGTCAATCCTCATAGACAGGGTCCTGTAAAAGGACTTCCTCTACATTAGGAGACAGAAGTTCGTGAAAATATTTTAACCGTTGACCATTAACTTGAAAGGTACTGTTGTCATTGGGATTTACCAAGGTGATTGCCCCGTAAGGGGTGACTTCAGTAACCAGAAAAGGACCAGACCAACGGGTTTTTAGTTTCCTTGGGAAAATATGTAGACGGGAGTTGTAAAGCAAGACCTTTTGACCGACCACAAACTCTTTGCGCAAGATTTTCTTGTCATGAACACGTTTCATGTTAGCTTTATAATGCTTCGCGAGATCGTAAGAATCGCTACGGATTTCTTCAAGCTCATTCAATTGCAACTTGCGTTTGACACCTGCCTCATCAATATTGAAGTTAAGGCTTTTTATAGCCCACGAGCACGGTGTGCTCTAATTCAACCGGGCAAATGACATGGTTTACCAAATACAAGTCTAAAGGGGAGACATACCTATAGGAGTTTTGAAAGCAGTTCTATCGCCCATAAGGCATCCGATAGACGCTTCGACCCGATCTTTCCTATCAAGGTTTACAGTTGTTTCTAAAATCTTTTGATTTCCTATTAGAAACTTCTACTTGTCCGCTAGTTTGTGGATGATAAAGAGTTGCTACTTTGTGTGTAACTCCATACTTTTTCACTAGGGATGCAACAACTCTGTTGCAAAAATGTGTTCCACCATCACTAATGATGGCTTTAGGAATGCCAAACCGACTGAAAATATATTCTTTAATAAAAAATATAACGGTCTTATGGTCATTGCTACAGTAAGCTAGGGCCTCTATCCATTTAGACACGTAGTCCACGGCAACTAGAATATAAATGAAACCGTGGGAAACAGGGAAGGGACCCATGAAATCAATGCCCCAAACGTCAAAAATTTCTACTATCAAGATTGGATTTAATGGCATCATATTACTCTTCGTGATTCGCCCAAGTTGTTGGCAACGAATACACGTCTTGCAATGCACTTGAGCATCTTTATAAAGGGTAGGCCAATAAAATCCACATTGAAGAACTTTAGCGGCTGTTTTCATCCCACTAAAATGGCCACCACACTCTTTGTCATGGCAGAACGATAGAACTTCATTATATTCCCACTGGGGAATACAACAACGAATAATCTAATCCGCACAATACTTAAAAAGGTAGGGCTCATCCCAGTAGTATAAATTAACTCTGGCCAAGAACTTCTTACGTTCATTTCTTGACCAATTATAAGATATAACATCAGCCGCTAAATAATTTACAATGTCGAGATACCATGGTGTCTTTGAAAAATAGCATACGATGCTCATCATCGAAAAGAGTCCGGTATGGACTCGGAATCACTATTATCGCCGCTTGTAAGTCTAGATAAGTGGTCGGCAACTACGCGCTTTGTCCTTTATTTCTAATGTGAACTCTTGCGGAGAAAGGATCCATCGGATTAATCTCTGCTTAGCATCCTTTTTGCAAGAAGGTACTTAAGGGTCGCATTGGTCCGTGGAAACTAAAGTTTTAGAACCAACCAAATAAGGACCGAAACTTATCTAAAGCATAAAATGACGGCTAAGAATTCTTTTTTTGAGTTGAATAATTTCGTTGAGCATCATTTAGGGTTTTACTAGCATAATAAATAACAAAGTGGACTTATTATCTAGTTTTTGTCCCAAGACTCCACCAACTGCATAGTCACTAGCATCACACATGAGTTCGAAAGGTTTAGACCAATCGGGAGGTCAGATAATTGGTGCAGAGGTTAGGGCTGCTTTTAAAGTTTCAAAAGCCTGCTTACAGTTAAAATTAAAATCAAAGATTGCATCTTTTAAAAGCAGATTAGTTAAAGGCCTAGCTATTTTCGAAAAATCTTTAATAAAACGCCTATAAAAACCTGCATGGCCTAGAAAGGCTCTAATATCACGGATAGTCCATGGTTTAGGTAGAGTCGCTATCTTATCTAGTTTGGCCTTATCCACTTCGATGCCATCACTAGATACAATGTAACCTAGTACTATGCCCTTTTTCACCATGAAATGACACTTTTCCCAGTTTAAAACGAGGCTCTTTTCTTCACACCGTGTCAAAACCTTAGATAGGTTAGACAAACAGTCTGTGAAGGAATCTCTATAGATAGAAAAATCATCCATGAAAACTTCCATAAAGCGCTCTACCATGTCACTAAATATATGAAGCATACACCGCTGGAAGGTACCAAGAGCATTACAAAGGCCAAAAGGCATTTGTTTATAGGCATACGTTCCAAAGGGACATGTGAAGGTAGTCTTTTCTTGGTCATAAATATCAATAATAATCTGAAAATAGCCTGAGTAGCCATCCAAAAAACAATAAAAAGCATGACCAAATGGTATGCTCGAGCATTTGATCTATAAAAGGTAAAGGAAAGTGATCCTTTCGTGTCATAGCATTTAAACGTCTATAATCAATACAGATCCTCCATTTCATAGGACCTTGTGTGACAACATAGTCACCCTTTCCGTTACGTACCATGCTAACTCCCGATTTCTTAGGAACTACATGAATGGGGCTTACCCATTCGCTATCAGAGATTGGGTATATGATACCCGCATCGAAAGTAATCATAAGACTTCTTCCCTAACCACCTCTTTCATGGCGGGGTTCAAGCGACGCGAGGTTCAGAGAAGTCTTCGCTATCCTCCAAATGGATAATGATGAGTGCAAACATTAGGGTTAATTCCTTTAATGTCGGCTAGGGGACCAACCAATCACTGACCGATGTTCCCTAATCACCCGGATTAAATGTGTCTCTTCATTCTTAGATAACAGAGAAGATATAATTACCGGATGACTACCATCCGGATCAAGTTGAATATATTTTAACTCCGGGGAAGAGGTTTAAGACCGGGGGTGGAAGGAAAATCAATAGATGTTTCGTCAGGGTCCTCATTTTGCATAATGAATACTTGCTTAGGTAGCAAGTCTTCATACTCAGTATATAGAGCAACCGAAGGGTCTACAATTAGTGTGGACTCAAGGATGGTGTTGACTTCCTCTAAGTAGGAGTCATTTACAAAATCTGAAATTCCAGAAGAAAGGAATTTGTACATATTGTTTTCGGGAAACGTGTTGTTAAAATAATCTTGAGCTAAGCTCTCAATCATGCTAACCTCCTCATCTATAGACGAATCTGGTAACTGTTTCATCATTTTAAAAACATTTACTTCAATAGTAAGATGGCCAAAAGATAAGGACATCTTACCATCGCGGCAATTTATAAGCGCGTTGGCAGTTGCCAAGAAGGGGCGCCCTAAGATGATCGGTACAGAGTCGTTAGCGACTTCTGTATTGAGGATAACAAAATCCGCAGGATAGTAGAAATCTTGAACCTTAACAAGCACGTTTTCCACTACACCCTTAGGATACTTAATTGACCTGTCCGCTAATTGCAACGTTATTTTTGTAGGTTGCATTTCCTGTAGACCTATTTGTTTATACAAATAATACAGGAGTAAGTTAACACTCGCCCCCAGGTCTAATAAAGCGGTCGTTGTGTGGGAATCTCCTAAGGTGCATTTTATTGTAGGACGACTAGGGTCCTTGTACTTAACAATTCCATTATTTTCGGATAAAGTTGGGAACTGTTTAGTTAGAAAGGCGTCTTTAGGTATGTTTGTCTTACGCCTAGTAGTGCACAACTCCTTAAGAAACTTAGCGTGGTTAGGTAGCTTTTTAATAGCTTCGAGAAAAGGAAGGTTTATCGTTAGATTTTTGAAAACGTTCCTAATCTCCTCAAAGTTTGTATCCCTGGTTAGCATGGCTAATTTTTTAGGGAACGGTGGTTTCGCTCTATATTTCGCGTATGGCTCGACTTGATGTGTAACCTTGGTTTTCTGTTTCTTAGTTTGTTGTTTAACTGGTACCTCTACAATGGTAGGCTCTTCAGTTTCTATTTCGGTATCTAGTTCGATATCCGGTGTAGGGAGTACTGATGGGGTAACTATAGGCATAGTTACTTTGTTATCAACCACTCTTCTAGAACGGAAAGTGGTGATAGCATTTAGGTCACTTACGATTGTAGTTTCCGTACTAGTATTACCGTTTATCTCAAAGGCTATGTTTACTATTTTAGGATTTGGTATCGCTTGTCCTGGAAACACGCCTTTTGGTTGGGCTTTCTCTTGGGCTAACTGTTGTATGCCCTGATTTATGGATTGTAAGATCTGTTGGTTTGATTTAGTCATTGATTGGAAAAGTTGTTGGGTAACCTGTATAAAGGCGTCGATACAATCCGGTTGTGTAGGTGTAGTAGTCACAGGTGGTGCGACCGGAACTATCTCACGTTGATTATTTATGGGTGGGTTGTGATAGTTACTATTGTTAACCTGAACGATACTTCTATTGGTATTATAACTATTATAATTACCCCGACCTTGTGCTAGACCTTGTCGTCGTAGTTTAAGCTTTGGTTGTTATAATTATTATAATTCCCCTGACCTTGTCCTTGTCTAGGTGGAGCTTGGTTATAGTTGTTTGCTTGCCTAACATTTTGGTTATTAAACCCTGGAGGTGTAACTTGTTGATTGTTTCGCCAACTAAAGTTGGGATGTTGTCTCCATGGGGCATTAGGAATAGGATAGCTATTAATGGAGCAAACATTATCTTGCTCTGATTGTTGTTGTTCATAGGCGAGAGGACAATAGGAGTCAGGGTGCTCAGGACTCAAACAGAAATTACATGGGTTGGAGTTTACATTTATGACGGGGATAGGCTTTTGTTGAACAGAAATAGCCTCAACCTTTTTAGTTAGAGATTCGATTAAATTTTTAAGTTCTGGATTGGGTTTCATCTCAAACATACCGGCGGCCTTAACTGTTGAAGAAGAACTAGCAGAGCGGGGGATATCATCACTACCCCCAATTGTTATTGCGTTTAGTTTGCTCTTCTAAAAATTTGTAAGCCTCCGAGGCTCCTTTACTTAGGAAACTACCCCCATTCATTATGTCAAGGACTTCTTTATGGTGATGTTGAAGTCCTTTGAAAAAGGCACGAACTAACGTGTCTTTTGCTAGGTTATGGTGTGGACACTCTATAAGCGGATCGGTGAAACGATTCCAAGCCTCGAGAAAATGATTCATGAGGATTCCGCCGAAAAAATGAATCTTGGAAAGCATCTCATCCGTCTTTTTAGGGGTGGATAAAAATGTTCCATAAACAAATTTGAACAAGTTTAGCCCACGAGTCCACAGAGTTAGCGCTTGGCGCTTAACCAAGACGCCTTTATCGGGCTAAGGTGAAGGGAAATACCCTCGCTTTAATTTGTTCCGCACCAACCGTAGGATGATGGAATGTTGTAAGGACTTGTTCAATCCTACGCGTGTGTTGGTAAGGTTTTTCATGATCTAAACCATGGAAAAACGGGTAACAAATTAAATATGTTTGGGGAATTCAAAATCCCCATCCGGTCCGCTAGAACGATGCAAGATTTAGGGCTATCGCCAAGGCTTTGTAAAAGTCGGAGAGAGGAGTCTCTCTTTCTTCAACCATTATGTCAGGTGTGGTTGGTGGGATAGTAGCTAGAGGTGTAGTGATTGGTATACTCGATAGATTTGTTTGTTGACGTTGACGGTTAATTACGTTCGGTGTTTTTCTCCGACCAGACCTTAATCTCATGCAAATCTAAGTCTAAACACGACAACACTCCAAACAATCTTGATATTTTAGTATAAACCTCTAACTGGAGATGCGAGGTATGGAAGAAAGGAATACCTGATTGCGTCCTTGCTTCGCTTATGAATAGCATCTTGTTTACGCGTGTTTAGTGTAAATAACAAGTTAGAACACTGAAAAACTTAAAAAATCGAAGTTCGAAACAAACCTGTAGAAATCCGGAAAATTTAGCTTAGCTGGTGGGCGCGGCCTTTGCTTTTGTCGCATTCCGCGGTAACTTCAAGTTACAGTGTTTTAGGGCGGTCGCTTCGAGATGGGGCGGTCGCTTCAAGGTTCCAGCGTTTGAGCGCTTAGTGCGCCCGCTTCCCCAAAGTGTAATTTTTCGCGGAACTTTTCAACGATGAAACGGACAACTACAGTATGAATCAAACAATGGTGGGTGGGTTTAATGGGACTTAAAAATGACTAAATATACTATGAAAACAATGCTAAAGGTAACAAAGATGGCAGCGGCGCCATTTAATAAATGATAAAAGATAATTTACCTACGAAATGAACGATGAAACTCAAAACGTAAGTAAACTAAAACTTATTACGAGTCTATATTTATCAAGTTTTCTACTCTCAATTCTATCGAAATAGAGTGGAGTAACAAATTCGTTCCACTCCTAGTTCTCTAGCATGGAATGATTTCATAGTTTAATCAATCGGTCTTAAGTCTAATGAGAGATTTACGAGGGGAATTCTATGCTACGAGATGAATGAAATTAACAAGTTACGAATAACGAAATGATACTGAATACTGAATGTGAATCTAGATAAAGAATTAGAGGGGAATTGATTCCACCTCGAATCCAACTTAATCACCTAGCATAGACTGTTGTAATCCAATTCTTACGTTCTTACTGTAAGAATTGCTCGTTCTAATCCCTAATTAACATGGCATTTCTACCAATTATAACTAGCATGTGAGGTCGTTTATCCATTCTCATGGCGAAACACGACCTTCTAGAATGGAATAGACTCTACAACGATTCTACACTTCTACAACTAAGCTTTCATCAAGGTTTCATCAACCCCTCTAATGGAGGTTTAGCCTTGATTCATCAAACCATCATTTCCCATATTATTATAACTAAACATCATATCAAAATTCTAACTTGACTAATTTAACTAACAATACTTCAATCTAATTTAACAACTCAGAAATGATAATCAACAAGAATCAAAACTAGGTCTATAATTTGAAATGACAAAAATCGAAATTGACAAATAGCTATTTTATTTATCAAACTAATTAAGAACAATAATTCTAAGAGTTTAATCTAAAACAAGAATTGAATTTAAACTAAACTTAATTTAATTAATGAAAACTAGATCTAGAATTATCTATTGTTTTAGGTCTAACTAGCTACCATTAACAAAGAGCTAGCTTTGGTTTTTATATGTTCAGATCCAAAAATTGTGCATGGGCTTGGATCTATGTTTCGGGCCAGAGAATCAGGCCCAAAACCCAATACTTTCAGTCCAAAAAGGCCTCTTCAGCTGCAGTTGACTTCGACAGACTTTTCCTCCACTTCTGGTCCTCTGATTGGGCCAAGGCTTGGACCATTGGAAAGCTCTTTCCGAGCCGGTCGTTTTGACGTAAGGTAGGCCCAATTCCGAGGTCTGAGTCCAAAGATATGGTCTTCGGAAGTTCTATTGACTTTGTGCACTGTTTCTGCCCGCGTGGACTTTGACTTTTCATCTTTTGACACGGCTTTACAGAAGCTTTGTCTTCTTGAAAATTGGCCTTTAATCACAGAACTCCTTAGCAACCGACCTTTGCTCCTTTATCTCGCTAAAGTGGCACATTTCTGCACATAATGGACTTTGAAGCCTGAAATGCATAAAAACACATAATCAGTATTAACTCTTAATTATTACTCACATAATTGGTCTAAAAGTATGACTGTTACAGGGTTAAAACTACAGTTTTGGACTCTTATCACCCGACCAAATATTTCTTATGCAGTAAACTTGGTTAGTCGTTTTATGCATGCTCCAAGGACTCCACATATGAATGCAGTTTCTAGAATACTGCAGCATCTGAAAGGCTCGCCAGGCAGAGGTATTTGGTTGCAGAAAAATGGGCATACATCTATTACTGCTTATACAGATACTGATTGGGCAAGATGTCCAGTTGAACGGCGGTCTACTTCCAGTTATTGTACCTTTGTGGGAGGTAGTTTAGTCACTTGGAAGAGCAAGAAACAGAATGTAGTGGCTCGTTCTAGTGTTGAAGCTGAGTACAGGGTTATGGCTTCCACCACCAGTGAAATCATATGGCTTCGCACTCTTCTGAAAGATTTGTGTTTTGGTTTGCATATGCTAACTACACTCTACTATGATAATCAAGCTGCTATGCACATTGCTACAAATCTGGTGTTCCATGAGAGAACTAAGCATATTGAAGTTGACTGTCATTTTGTGCGTAAAAAAGTACAGTCTAACATTGTCACTACCTCCTTTGTTCAAAGTGACCAACAGCTTGCAGACATTTTTACCAAGGGACTTCCAGCTTCCAAGTTCCATGATATTCTCTCCAAGTTGGGCTCGCTGGATATCTTTGGACCAACTTGAGGGGGAGTGTGGGAGAAGTCAAATAGGTGCGGGCGGCTTATATTGCACATGATGAAGGCATGGGCGCGCCCTAGTCGGTTTTGACAGAGGTTCGATAGATTCGTATGTTTTCTATAAAGGAAAGTCTATAACACAAACCTAAAGTGATCAAGCAATAAACCTTTCTTCTCCCATGGATGTAGGTTGCCGCATTGGCACCGAACCACTATAAATTCTTGTGTTTTGTCTCTTTGATTGGCTGTTTAATTCTACAACTGACATAGACAAATTGCGACCAGATAAAGCCTCACTGATAAAAGCTAACGGTCGACCCTATTGCATAAGCACTGCACCAATACCATGACGAGAAGCATCACATTCAATAGAAAAAGTTTGGAAAAGTTAGGTAATGCAAGAATAACATGGAAGTTTTGAGAGTGTCAAATGCAATTTCAACCTCACTGGTCTACACGAAGGAATCTTTCTTAAGCATATCTATCAAAGGGCCACAAATTTTTCCGTAATTCTGAACAAACTTGCGGTAATAGCTTGTTAGACCTAAAAAACCTCGCAAAGCCTTAATGGTAGTTGGCTTGGGCCATTCAACCATGCAACAAATTTTTTCAAGATCAACATCTACACCTTCTCCTGAAATAACATGCCCCAGATAATCCAATGAAGATCGTGCAAAAGAACATTTAGAAGATTTCACATAAAATTGATGTTGGCGTAAACAAGCTAGAACTATAGAGAGATGAGCAACCTGAGCATCCAAGGAACGACTGTAGATGAGTTTATCATCAAAAAATACAAGAACAAACTTGCGAAGGAAAAGCCGGAAAATCTCATTCATAAGACTTTGAAAAGTTGTTGGAGCATTTGAAAGTCCAAATGGCATAACCAAAAATTCATAATGACCATTATGAGTTCCAAAAGCGGTTTTAGGAACATCAGAACCGTCGACTAATATTTGATAGAAACCATTGTGAAGATCCAATTTAGTGAATATGGCTACACCATGTAGTTCATCTAATAGCTCATTAATTACCAAAATCGGATAGCGATCCTTTATTGTTATATCATTAAGAGTACGATAGTCAACACACATGCGCCAAGATCCATCTTTTTTCTGACAAGAACTGCTGGTGAATAGTAAGGACTAACACTTTTTTGAATAATGCCAGGTTCAAGCATCTCACCAACGATGCATTCAATCTCATTCTTTTGAAAGTAGGGATACTGATAAGGACGCAAGTGAAGGGGGCTACTACCAGAAAGCAATGGAATTTTGTGATCATGAGAAGGATGTGGTGGAAGACCACTGGGTGCATTGAAAACATCAGAATTTTCACTCAAAACTTCGGCAATAATAGGTGGAATTGGAGATGAAGACTCTTCATTTGAGACCGTCATAAGTTGTAAAAAAGCACCATACTTTTCTTGTAATAACAACTTCTTGATTTCACTAGAGTTGGTTAGAACATTAGAAGAGTTGTTACCTACCAATTGTACGTTATTTCCATCCAAAGAAAATTGCATGGTGAGTGCAGCAAAATCCCAAAGAATATCACCTAAAGAACGTAACCACTGAGCACCTAAAACCATGTCACAACCACTTACTGGAAGTAAGTAAAAATCAAAATGGAAATGATAGACTTGCAAAGTGAATGGAACATTTGAACAACGACCATGACTATTAAGGACTCCCGACCACCATCAGCAACTGTAACACGAAAAGGTAGCGTTGTAGTAACAACACAACCACAATGTTTAGCAAGACATGGGCTTAAAAAATTGAGTAGAGCCAGAATCCACGAAAATAGTGATAGGATGCTTTTTAAGAAAACCAGTAAGGCGCATAGTTTCTGGGCAACTGAACCTGTAAGAGCATGAAGGGAGATTTCAACACCAGTGGTAGCATCAAACTCGTTAGGGACAAATTCAACACCCTCGTCAACCAGAGAAATATCATAATCCAAAAGACAGACTTGAGATTTTCCACAATGATGTCTCGGTTTATATTGGTCATCGCAATTGAAGCAAAGACCCTTCAATATATGTTCAGTTTGTTCGGCAAATGATAGACGATGAATAGGAGCAGGACCAAGAATCGATGGAGTGGATCCAATGGCAGATGGAGCGAGAAGGATCATTAGAGGAACGAGTTAACTTGGGATGAAAAGTTTGGCATTTCATAGCAACTGTAACAACTTCAGCTTGATATTTTGCAAGTTCAAAAGCTTGTACAAGAGTAGCAGGTTTCCACATCTGAACACCAACTCGCAACTCATCACGTAATCCCGAAACAAAACAGCTAATCAAAAACTCTTCAGGTAATCCTCGTGTACGATTGGCTAAGCGTTCAAACTATAGTTGATAATATGTGACAGTCCCAATTTGCCGTAATTTAGAAAGAGCTCCCCCTGGATCGGAATCTTCTAAAGTACCAAAATGGATACACAAGGCCTTTGTAAATTGCGGCCATGTTAGCTCGCCTAATGTACGCTCTAGCAATTGATACCATGGAATAACATAACCAGTTAAATGCACGGAAGCTAGAGGCACAATTTGAGCATCTGGAATATGAGACACCTTTTTACACTACTCCACTCGAAAACCCATCCAGGAGGGTCCTCGCCCTTAAACAACGGAAAATCAAATGGAATAGGATGAGAGAAAACCATAGTACCTGGATTGTTCTAAGGAACAGCCACCGGTTGCGTAAGAGGAGGCGTTGATGGTGTTAATTGATCCAATCTTGCATTAAGACAACCTATTAAACCTGGAAGATTATTGATGTCAGTCTTTGTTTCCGATAAAGTTACACTAACTTCATCAATCCTTTGGGTAAGGAGTTGAACTTGTTCTTCAAGGGTTTTAACAGTCATGGTGGGTGCCAGGAAAGCCGCTCTGATACCAAATTATTAGGAACCTTAGCTATTGAGAAAGAATTTGGGGTTGAGACAGAAGATTAGAAGAATTTAGAGGTAAGAAGATGCATAAATTTCCTGTCTATTATTAAAGTTGCCTACGTTTATATAGTAGATGAACAAACCCTTGCCAATTCAGCTACAATTCTAAAACTAATACTTACTAAAATAAACTAACTAGACTTCAATTGAAATAGAAATATCTAACTTAATAATACTTCCTAAATAAGAACTAAGGATCCTAACACAGATAGAGAGCAACATGCTTAAATAGTATTATGCCATTAATGGTTGTACCCATTGTCACCAAATTTGGCGTTTTTTTGAAAAAAAAAACGCATTTAAAACCCGAGATATTGGCAAGGCGTCTTGTTCCAGTTTAAAACCTGGATTTTTTTTTTAAAAAAAATGCGTTTTAAACTTAAAAAACGTTTAAAACTCGAGATTTTGAAAATCTCCTATTTAAAATTTTAATCAAACATTTTTTAAAAAATAATAATCTAAAAGAAAATACGAGAAGAAAATTGGGGTTTGGAGTTTACCTTTTTGAAGAGTGGACGTTAGATTGACTTATTGAGACAGTTTTATTTTGCTTTGGACTATTAATAATTGGGAATTTTAAAATTATTAACTTATTTGTAGCACTTGATTATGTCATTATGGTTGGTAATTAATAGTATCTTATTTAGAGTCGTGTTTTGGTATTGAATCTAAAACTTATAGTATTTGGATGAGTAATGATAATTTGATACTTTCATTTATTTGAATTTTCTTTTATTTGTATTATTATTATTTTTATTTTATGTGTCTATTTTTTTTTTTACTCTTATAAAAAATCAAACTCCTTATCTATTATATTATTTATTATCGGTTTTTACCGTTTCTTTTACGTATTATACGTATTAAACCTATTTTACCGTTTTAAACCCATTTTTTATGCCCCACATTTTTTTACGATTTTTTTTCTGTTTTTTTTCCAAAACGTTCCGTTTAAAACACGCAAAAAACCATTGGAACCATGCAAAGTAGGTGATTGCTTGGTTCATGGAATCATTGATACGATGAAAGAACCACGCAAAGAACGTTTTGACGACAAATTTTGTGTGAATATGGCGTTTGGTGTACAACCGAAGTACCGTGGGCCTTTAATGGGCTTATAAGAAAAGAATATGGACCAACTTGCACCTTAATATAATAATGGACTTAAGAAAAAAAAATTCAAGACACTGGATGAAACTTCTGGTACAAGCTTTTGAAGGAACTGAAACGGTGAAACCAACAATGACTTGTCGTCTTGTCCTAACTCCAAACGAACAAACTCAGTCCTAACTCCTAAACCAATAAGGCAACCAAGTTTGGGTAGGATTCGGAAACAAGCGTCTATATATATATATAAGGTTTCTGTAACCAAACTATCTTTCAAGTGTCAAACCCTAAACCCCTCATATCAATCTCTTTTCGATCCAAACAATGAAAGAGTCGTCTCATTATAATAAGAAGCGTTTTAATACGAAGTTTAGTTCTTTCCGGTCCCAGAAACAAGATCAGCATATCATTGTTATGAGACATGGTGATCGTTTAGACTGTGCAGAACCACTTTGGGGATTAACAGCAGAACGACCATGGGATCCACCTTTGTCCGACGTAGGAAAAGCTAGAGCATTCTCCATAGGAAAACAGTTCAAGGACAATCTTTCAGTACCAATCCACAGAGTAATCGTATCGCCTTTCTTGCGTTGCGTACAAACGGCTTCACAGATTGTATCAGCACTATCTACTGTCGACGATAACCCAAACTCCATGCACATGGATAATGAGGTCAAGGTGACGATCGAGTATGGATTGTGTGAGGTTTATAATAGAAGAAACTTGCCTAGGGCTCCTAAGAAAGGGAAAGGAGTCGGATTTAATGTCTCGGAGCTTGAAGCTATGTTCCCAGATGGGACAGTGGAAAGAATGGAACCTATATACAAGAAGTTGCCACATTGGAAAGAGCGAACTGAGTCTGCAAAGCTTAGATATGCAAGGGTTATTCGGTCGTTAGCAAAGAGGTTTCCATTAGAAAACTTGCTGATCGTTTCGCATAAGATGGGGGTCAAGGAAGCTGTTTCTTCATTCATGAAAGACAAGTATGTTTACGAAGTAGGTTATTGTGGGTATTCACACTTAAAAAGGCGAATCTTTTATTGTCCTAGAAAGTATCTTATTACAGGAGTCTATGAGGTGACTACCAAAAGTGGGGAGTCTGGTATTAAATTTTGCCCGCTCATTGACAAGGCCCTATATGTATGATATATGATGTGTTCTTGTTTTTGTGCAGATAAATTGTATGATATGCTATGACGTCCCAAATTCTTTGGCAATTGGCATCCCATCCGACTGCTCTGGATTACAAAAGAATTGAAACAATTTCCTCGAGCTTGTAAAGTTGTAAATGCTAACAATTTTTCAAAGATTATTATATGGTTCTTACTTCTTAAGAAATTTTAATACAATTCTAATGGTTAGTTTCACATAATACACTGTTTTTTCCATTCAATGTTTATACTTTATACTGTTAAAAGTGCAGAATATATCAGTGAGCCATACCAACATATAGATGCTCTTTTCTGGCGTTGTTGACTTACTTGCGAGTGATGGAGACTCTTGTTCATTGCTGGAAAATTTGAGGTAACAACAAAAGGTGTGAAATCTGGTATGGTGTTTAATACTGCCTGTTGAGTGCCTGCTAAGTAACACGTTTGTGAGGCATAACATGGTGCATTCCATTTCCTCAGTTTGTACCACAGACTAGAAAATACTGCTCTTAACAATGGTGTTCATATAACTATATTGTAGACGGTATGCATTTGTGAATTGGGATGAAACATAGCTGTTGTTACTCAAAATTTAGCATACGTTTATTTTAGCCTGTCTCGTCATTGTGAATTGTATTAGTTTAGTGAATTAGGTTGGATAATCTAAGCCGTGTGAATTGACACTAGGGCGTGTCTTGTCTAGAAAATCACTTTCGCATATTTTGTGTGTAATTCACAATTAAGGTCAGAAAATGTGCCCATAATTTTAGTTTAAATCTCTGTAACCCCCTAAATGTATGCCACAAGTCATTTTGCATCCGCTATTAAGCTTGGGAGCCAGAGTATTCTGATATGTACTAGGTATGCATGCATGGTCTAATGATTACCCTCATATCCAACGTGTATGCAATTGCCATGTAGATCAGGATACAGTCCATCGAGGATGAATTACACACATGAATGATGGTTGTTGTTAGCATCAAACGTACCTCAGTACTTGTCTTAATTGGTACCGGACATTGGAAGCCAGGACTTGAGAAGAAAATGTGCGGAACTATTTTGTGAATTACGGGACGGGGAATTCCCTCTTATGTTCCATGCAAATAGGATAAAGGGTTATGAGTTGTTTGGTCTTATGAAATGTATTATTTTGGGAGCATATCAGTGTTGCTGGATGTTAGATAAGTTCATTTGTGTTGGCATGTGTGAAAATTTTGGTCGGTATTGAATTTGTGTAGACATTGATGGAGCCAAAGAAAATTCTCAAGCAAAGAGCGTCAGGTCGAAATGCAAATCACACTTGTCGCGCTAGTGAGGTTCGTACTCTGTAGGTCTTGTCCAAATCTATGTGACTCTATATGGATTTTTAATTGGGATGTTAATAAGGATGAAATTCAATTCTTGCTATAGCTAGAAAGGCTGGAATCAGATTTCCTCGACGTCGCTGGTGCAGACCTTGGGGTTATGTGACGTAGAAGTTCACCAGTGGAGGACTAACGTCTTTGAAGTTCAAAGTCCTGAGAGTAAAAATCTGTAAGTAAATACTGTTTATTAGTAGGTACTATCTTGTTTTGAAGTTTAGGACAAGGTAGGTGAAGATGTAAGTCCTTGTTTAAAGTTAAGCATCTCTATTGTAACTAATCAGATATAATATTGCAAAGGAGAAGGTCTTATACTCTTATCTGAAACTCTGGATATCTCTTATAGCTTGATGATGTCTGTGGTTTAATCAAGTGAATCTTGTGTCAGAATCTTTTACGAGCTCTTCAAATCATAGTTATGCTTTTAATAAATATGGCCATGCTTTTGATTCACATCAGATAGGGTTATTCTTCACGTAATTACTCTGCTTTTCACAGATCCATCGGTAGAAATTCATTTCACTTGACTTACTTGCTTGTTACTGAAACTAGCTATCACACAAAGAAAATCTGGTAGTAGTAGTCTCTGTTATCGTTATAGGAAAAATGTCTATTTTGCTTTGCACTGAGACATCATAACCATGACAATAAAACATCATAAACATTCGCCATTTGGCACTCTGGCCGGGTATATCATCAGGGCTCAAATGTGATTGTGAAGGTAATTCAGGTTTTGAATAGGTCTGGTAAGGCTCCAGATTTGGATAGGTCTTGTAAAGTCGAGGCTGAAGTGTTTACTTTGGGTTCTGGGAGTTGGAGAAGGGATAGAAAATGTCCCAGATACTACTCCAGATTTGATTTGATGTATCAATGAAGAGGGTTCATGAGATTATTCAGCTAAGTAACGGTGAGCTTTTGATGATTAATAGCAATCAAAATCTTGGTCATTATGACACTTGAAAAAATACTTCTAGGTCTATTACGATGATAACTATGGACAAATCACTCAGTGTTTTCGTCAACCATTTATCGAGTTGGGAGCTTCTTTTCACCCAAGAACATTGGCAACCACTAAAGAGGTAACTATATCTCCTTTTATTAGGTCAATTCTTGCATCTCTCTTATTTGATAATGACCTTTAAACTGTTGTAGTTCAATTGTTGCATCTCCCTTATTTGATAATGACTTTCACACTGTTGTAGTATACATTCATTTATGCGATTTTTTCTGAGAGAATACTTTATAGACTTTGATCCTATTTTGGTTGTTTTTCAGAAACGTCATTGAATTATTACTATCTTAGAAAGTTACATTACATTAAACCTCCATGATTATTGGTTAAATAGGAAGCCTTCAAAATTTATCTGTTTTTCCCCTCTTGTAAGATCCTATTTGGTTATGGTGGTGATGGTAATTTGGAAGACTGGGGAAGTGGTAGTTCCAATTTCATGTGCTTATTTTGTTGTCGTTGTCCATAGGCACACTGGCCGCTACAAATTACCATTTTACTCCTTTAGGCATAGGCCTCCATTCAAGAACCCCTTCAATTAGCAGAGGTACATGATGCACTATGATGATAATTGTTCCCCCAAGAACAGAACAGTTTAGATATATATACAATGAATGGTTGAGATACTATATCATACTTTTCCATCCTGCATATGTATACGAAACCAGTCATACAAAACGTACTGAATGATTTAATTACCCATTTTCTTTATTTTAGAGTCATATTCAGTCCTGCTGTGTGACTTATGCTAAAAGAATATGTACCATAGGTTACTTATTTGTTCTGTGTGACTTAATTGCCTTTCCATGTGACTTAATCCCCTTTCTCGTACTTGTTATTCTCAACCTACGGTGTGGTATTCTAAAATTATCTATGGTGTAGATAATTGCTGATGCAAAAGAGGGAGAGGGAGAAAAGGAGAGAACCAAAGTTACTCCTGTTAGGCTGAGAGTGGAATTAGTTAATTAGTAAATAGGGTAGCTTTAGAAATTTTCTGTGGATAAAAGTTGTTATAGTGTCAAAGGCGGATTCTGGGCCAAGATCTTAAGTTGCAAATTTATTTGTCATCCATATCGGTTAATTGTTTTGATTTTTCTAAATCTAATTAAAATACCCATAGTATCCAACCTTGCATATCGGTGGATTCTATTGTATTCCACAGGCACCACCATAACATGGTCATGTGCTGGCCTCCGTATTCATGGATGTTGATGTTGGTCAATCTCTCAGCCTGGAATATGAGACACCTTTAATCTAGTCCCTTAGATATATATCCTGCCGATGATGTTGCATTTAGAATTACAAACTGTAAGTCTGTACGTTGTTAAGATACAAAGTTCAAGTGACATAATTCAGAGAGTTTGCAAGTTATTTACCCACTAAATCTTGAGAGCCTTTTTGGTTTCTTTACAGTATTGGTCTTGCTACTTATGGTGACAGTTAAGTGCCTTTTGGTAAGATACTATTCTGTTGCACATTCCACAAGGCACAAGTTGCAATAACTTGGATGTTTATACGCTTCATTTGGTTCTTGTTTGGTGCAGGCATCAATGCAATAAAACTTCTGTAATATCGACAGCAAATTTTCAAGAAATTTGTGTTGGATGTGTATCCGTAGGTAACATATTGAAGTTTAAATTCCTCAAATGGTCTACTTCAACCTATTTTCAAGAACTCCATATTGGTTACATGGATACATATCGTTGTGGATGCGCCATATGGACATGTTGAAGGCAATATACCTCATTTTGGTAGTTCGTTCCTACTCCTGTCAGCTACAAATACACGTCCCCATGTCAATGTCACTTTGGAAACATATTTGCCTCCTTTTCCTCTCAAACTCAATGTTAACACTTTATAAGTTAGTTTTTCAGCTGTGGAGGTGCGTATTATTCCTGATCTTATTCTCTAATTTATACACATCGAAAGGTGTAGTTTGCAGACTTTTTTTTATTTGTATCCTAAAACTGTCACTAAAAGAGGCATATACCCGTAGGTTACATTGGCTAACCAATTAGCTTCTTATCTCGTTTATACTTAACAACTGCAGCTGTTTATCTAATTGATGCTTGTTTTATTTTTTTTAGCAGTAAGTGGAGCATTGGAGCTATTCTGATGAATGATGAATATGTTCTAGTTGCAGCATGGAAATAGATTCTGGCGTGGGGCAGTGAAGATGCTTGCTATGTATGTATGTTGATTGAACTGTGGTGTGAAGGTAGTCCGTATGTCTCTATTGGCAACCCACAGCATGAATCAATGAAGGCAGTCCGTTGTTGGAATGCATGATACAACTCTAGGTACTCCACCTTCAAGCAGTGAGTTCAACACCACAAATAAAGTCAATTTTTACAATTTGCAAACTGAGGTTCAAGCTAAAACTAGCTCTAGCAAATGTTCTGTGTGGGGGACCCAATTGGCTAATAAGCTAAAATTTCACGAAATTCTGTTGGAATTATTAAATTGAGAGTTAGTACTTGTTGTTAGATCTCAAATTAAGAGAGGCGGTTGGAATTAGTAATTTTAGATTTAGCTATTTTGGTTAAATTAGAGTTGTATGTTAATTAATTAGAAAGTTGTGTGATTAGCAAATATGAGTTGCTATTAGGAACCAAGTTGATATTTAGTAAGAAAAAAATTCCAGGGAAAGAGTAATAAAGTTATCAGTGTGAAACGCAACGCACAAAAAATTGAAGTAGTTATGCAATATCGGCCAAAATCTAATATGAACAAAATATAGCATCTTGAAATCTAAGAAGTTACCTAGAGCAGTACCTTTTAATAAAATATTCAACCATGGTCTTCCTATACTCCTTTGATATCCATATACGAGGTTTCTTTCCTCCAGAATCACTGGATTTAGCTGAGGCAAATGTTTGCCCCACCCATCGTACCTTTACAGCAAAGGGTCAACACTCAATCCTACCAAAAAAAGACATCTTCTAGCTAATCAACCCAAACAAGCACACATAAAGAACCTAACGTTGTAACTTATTAGCATTTATCAGGATTGGACTTCAATGTTGTTTAATTGGGTGTAAAGATTTTGATGTATATTTGTGTTTTTTTACTACTCCAATTGGGTTTAACAGATTATTATTCGTGTTAAGTTATAATCTAGAGTTTTTTTTTTTTTTTTTTTCAATTGGTTACGGGGTTAGGCAGACCCCAACCTATATTAACTTTGAAACCTTTGGTACATGGTGCCTCTTGCATCATCATCCATCATTTTTTATAGTTTAGCATCAAGAGGGTGATTGATATACATAAAAACTACATAATTGATATTACATAGTTTTGACAAGTAATCTGCTAGCTTGTTACATTATTCCCTGTATGTGTGATGTATACTGAATTTCTCCAGTCGGCTGATGAGGAGGGTAATGGATGCGAGAAGTGTAAAGCCCTGAATTATTATTAAGGGTAAATTAGTAAAAGACACTTGAACCTTAGGGGCGATTACGTACTTGGCTAGTCGGATATACAGTTAGTCTGACGTAACATAAATTTATTTAACACCGACTGGAAAAAACCAAGTTAGTTCAGGAAAACCTCTCGAAAAATTCTAAGGTTTCATATAACTGGCTACTTAGAATATTCAAAAATCGAAAAGAAGATAAATAATACGTGATAAAATAATTCGATACCGGGTAAATTCGTGTGCGCATAATTAAATACTTGCATAGTGAATAAGAGTCTGTCGCATGTAAACCGGAAACTTTAAAAACTGGACAAGTCATTCGACGACAGCGTCGTAATTTCGGTATCGCGTACGCAAACTTAGGCGTTGAATGTGAGAGCGGGGGATTCAAAACCTTGTTGGAGGCTAAATTACAAGGTAAGGGGTAAGACGGTCATTTAGCAAAGAAATTAGAAATCGCACAAAACCAAAAATCGCACAGAACCAAATCGCACCCAAATTTTTCCCCAATTTCGCAACCACTTAAACCCTAAGAGAGAGAGAGTCAATTCGCCCAAATTCAATCGATCCAAACCCAAAATTCAAACACCCAATCCCTAGAAACACTAAACTGAAGTGGGAGAATTCGAATCTCTTTGAAATTCCAACGTAGCGAAATCACAGCAAAAGGTGAGTTTAGTTTCGTTTCAAATAATTATTTAGACTCGATTTAGATAGCTTGGGATTGTATTGATGGAATTAATTGAATTGGGGGTGATGTACTTCGGCAGTAGCTCGTTTGGAGAAGATAGAGTGGATCGAAATTTGTGGGCAGAAGGCTAAGGAGCTATTCTACTGAGTTGGTAAGGATTACTGTATATTCAATCTATTTTAGAGAATTGATGTTAGTTCTAGGCTTTGTTAAGATCATGTTGAATTATGATTAAGGAGAAAGAACATGCACTTGATTTTGATTAATAGATTAAGGTGAAGTGAAGAGTGGAATTTGTTTGTAGTTAGAGTTGGGGGAAAATCGTAATCGTTAGTGGAATTGATAGATATGAGTAGTGTGGGCATAAAGGCCTGTAGAGACTGTCGAATAACGCTAGAAATGGCCTCAGTAGCCACCGCCGATGAGTTAGAAGAAAACATTTACTGAGACCAAATTCGTAGCGTTGAGATTCTTCTCGGCTTAAGTTAGATAAGAGTTCTCGTTAGTATAAATTCTAATGACCAACGTGTATATATGATGTTATAGGAGTAAATACGAGTGGATTCGGTTAAGTGGGCTCGATTCGGTTAAGTGGGCTTGAGGAGAACGGAGCTTGCTAAGGTAGGAATCTACATACCAATATCTACTCCGTTTATTTTCATGCATGATTTTAGTTGTTAAAAATGATAAGAGATAGTTTACGTATCAACCATGCATGTATATATGGTATTCATGTTTTGCATTGTATTTTTCCGCGATATAAACTAAATATACGGATAGCTTTCGTGTGAAATGGTTTTGTGAAATATGGGTAATTGGGATGGTTTTCTTTCGTTAAAAGATAAAATTTGGTTTTGGGAAGGGTTCTCGTCTCTTGTCTTAGTAAGGAGACAGAGAGATGGATTTTGTATGCGGGTAAGAATTACCCGGTTGTTTGTAACTATGTGTGAGGTTCTGGATTGTTCCACGGATGGTTCGTTGTTATTTACGATGATTCGCCGTTTGGGAATCATCGCTTGTCATTTACTATGACTAGCCCGTATGGGAGTCATCGGTTGTATTACTCGATTGTGGGAAATCTAGGAACCCACACATACTAAATCAACCGTTTTAAAAAGAAAACTAACTATGTAATTATAGTATTTTGAAATAACCGGTAATACGAATATATAATACTATTCGTATCACGAGGGGATTTGGAAAAGAACTAGTGAATTCCTATACAAAAGGAACTGTGTCGCATTTTCGGAGACGGCAGTTCGCTCTAGGATCCCAACTATGGTGTACACCTTTTGAGGTGGTGGGCCATCTTTAAAGGGATGCATCACAGGATGGAGTCCAGGAATTCTTTTTCTACATTTCTAGATAACCATATTTGTATGTGTCACGCTGTATGGTGCTTAGCTTGTGTGAGGTTACATGCTATCTCAATAAGGTTTAGACGCGAGGAGTGAGAGTTTAGTCCACTCCTGGATGTGTGTCAGGATCCTGAGCAGTCTGCAGTCGTCGAACGGTTGACCACCGTAAGTTAGGTGACAGCCCATATGGGGATCGTGGTCACAAGGCCCACCTGAGCCCTAAAAGCTTTGGGGATTGTGTGTGTACAAACACAACAACGGCATTTTAGCTCCCTGCCGGTAAAATCAGGAAAACAACGGTGTATGGTTCACACTGGAAAGTACTGAACCGAGATATGCCTGTGACTGGGGCTGAGTACCAATCGTACCCTCACCATTCTAATAGGATGCAGCGGCCACAATAGTTGTATGATGATTGTGAAAAACTATATTTTGAATATTAACGAAGCATGTCTAAATGATTTCTACTAGTTAGTGATGTATTATATAGTCACGATATTTAGATATTATTATGGAAACCCTGAATGTTTTAAATGTTTTCTATAAGTAGACTATTTATTGGTTATGTGTGTTTCTACTGGGCATAGTTGTTTTGCTCATCCTATATTAACATTTCAGCCGATCCAGTTGCAGAGGAGACTTTCCCTACCACCGAGGATGATGGTTATAAGGAGTTTGGTGGTTTCCCTTATGCTTGACGAGGGACAGAGTCGAGTGATTTTGGTTGTATAAAGAGAGACTAGTTTCTTTTGTTGTATATATAGAGAGTTAGGTCATTTTGATGTAATAATTGATGTATTTAGCAACGGTTCTCCTTGTTTTGTAGATATACAGTCATATCCCTGTAGTGTCTAAAGTTAAGAGTAGTATATATGGTTGTTGGATATATATATGGTTGGAAGGATGAATTATGCGATGTCCAGGTGTTATGACAGGTTTTTTGTATACGAAATGTCGATTAAACAAAGGAAATTCTGCCAAAATTTCGTTAGAATTGGGATAGCGATCGCCTCGAGATTCATTTTTGCGTCCTCGGGATGTGTGTTGGGTCTCGGGGCGTGACAGAACGTGGTATCAGAGCGTCTACTATTAGATCCGTCTGGGAGTTGTAGTGGGGGACTCGGTCGCGACGCGTTTCAGAAATTTTAGTTGGAACCCGATAAAACCCTAAGTAGTGTTTACGTTACGTTAAGCGTGAATACTAGCTTAGCAATGTCGAGACGTCGCACGGGTAGTTGTCTTGTCACAGCGGAGAGCGCGGACACGTGTCGGAAAATTTGACGAATCGGACACTATAAGGTCGGAGTGAATTTTCATTTGGAGGTGGAGGGCGCCGACCGCCGCCTCTGCAGAACGCACTCAAGCTCATCTCCCAAATCTTAGCAACCCCAAGCTTTACTACGGCGCGATCTAGCCTTACCACGAGCGACTGCGCCTCTTACATAATTTTGAAAACTCTCTCTCTCATTTATCAAACACTGAGTTGGCTCTTTGTATATGTGCAGAATAGTTACCATGGATCCGGAAAGTACTAATGGTGATGATACTACGGATCGCGGTCGGGAGGACCGAATGGATAGGCTTCTCGCTATGATGAACCAAATGGCTCAAGCACAAAATGAGATGAGAGCTGAGATTGAAAGTTTTAGGGCTAGTCGGAACGAGCCCTAACCTCTCCCAACATCCGTTGTTATTCCACCTGGCGTAACACCAGAGGTAGCATCCCCAACCGTAGTGAGAGTTGAGGAGTTCAGGCCACCAGTGCAAAGTCAATCAGGTTTTCTGCTTGCAAATTTCATCAGGTTTCGCCCACCTGAATTTGTGGGGTCTTCGAGGTTAAAGTAGCCAAGACCGGTTGTTAGACATGTCTAGTATCTTTGGACTCCATGATGTGTACTTGATGTGGAACGAAGTTACTTTGGCTGCCTTCATGCTTAGAGGTGAAGGCAAACACCGGGTGGATCGTGTTAAGGATGTGGAGACGTTCCGATGAGTTGGGCTAAATTTGAGGAACTCTTCCTTTTGAGGTATGTTCTTGGCGAGAGCTAAGAAGCCGAATGGAATTCCTCAAATTGGAACAAGGAAACATGACTCTGGGACAGTACGAAGAGAAATTCACTATTCTTTCACGATACGGGAAGGAGTTGATTTCCACAGAAAAAGCTAAGGCTAGGAAATTCATTGACGGGCTGAAACCGTATATGCAGAGCAAGATGTCGGTCCTTCAGATCGATTCTTATGCTGAGGCTGTGAGAAGGGCTCAAGGCATTGAAAGAGTTGATGATCAGTTATTGCTCCAGAGGCAAGAGGTTGGAAGGGTAAGACAGTCGACATTTCGAGGCGGGATATATGGGAAAGAGGCAGGTTTATCAAGGCAGTGGTTCCGGGTCGCAACAGATGTATAGGCCGGTCATCCAGCAGATATAACAGTGGAGGGCACCAGCTGTACATAGGGGTTTGAATGTGGTTAGGCCATCACAGAGTCTACCAATTGTGAGACCGACGGGTGGATCACAGATGGCACCGAGGGTACCTGCTCCTTCTCAGACCAGATCACCAGTGCAGAATTTGAGGCCTCAGGGTGAGAGAGCTAGATTGCAATCTGTAATACCACAGAGTACACAGTCAGGGAGAGAGAGTGTGGTTTGTTATAGTTGCGGTGAAGTTGGGCATATCAGGTGGTTTTGTCCCAAGTCCAATTCAGGGGTGGAACATAGACCACATGGCAAGGTGTACTATCTAGTGCCAGAGGAAGAAGTTGTGGGTCCTGCATCAGTCCAAGAGGAAGCCACGGTATATAATGTGATGGGGGCAGATATCAGCGCCACCGATCAAGTGGTTGAAGGTATGATATGTCTGTTTACACATAAGGTGCATGTCTTGTTTGATACGGGTGCTACTCATTCCTTCATTTCTAAAAATATGGTGGAGATTCTTGGTTTGGATGTAGTTAATACTGGGAGGAAGCTTATTTTATCTACTCCTCTAGGAAAGAAAACTATGTTCTTTGAAGTTTGTCACCATTGTGTGATAAAGATAGGTGATAGGGAGATGATAGTCGATCTAACGGTGATGGATCTAAAAGATTTCGATATCATAGTATGAATGGATTTGTTAGGAAAGTATCATGTCTATGTAGATTGTTTTGCAAAAACGGTGACTTTTAGAGTACCGGGGCAGCCTGAGGTTGTGTTTAAGGGGATTAGAAATACAGTATCTCGGGTTGTGAAGGCCAAGTCTGACTTCAAGTATGATAGATACGGATTGTTAGCTGGTCTTAGTCTCCAAGGGCCGAAGTTCGAATCTTCCGAGCTTGTTCCCGTGGTTCGTGAGTTTGCGGCAGTGTTCCCAGATGCATTGCCGGGATTGCCTCCCTGGCGTGAGATAGATTTTGTAATAGATCTACTACCGGGAACGTCGCCTATTTCGATGATTCCTTATCGAATGGCTCCTCTCGAAATGAGAGAACTCAAGTCCCAATTAGATGAATTGAAAAGATTGGGGTTTATAAGGGAAAGCCAGTCACCTTGGGGAGCACCGGTGTTATTTGTGAAGAAGAAAGATGGGTCTTTTCGGCTATGTGTGGATTATCGGAAGCTGAATAATGTGACTATCAAGAACAAATATCCGTTGCCTAGGATCAATGACTTATTTGATCAGTGGGTGCCAAGTATTTCTCGAAGATAGATCTCAGAACAGGCTACCATCAGATGAGAATTCGAGAAGAAGATATAAAGAAGACAGCTTTCCGAACACGGCTAGGCCATTTTGAGTTTTTGGTGTTACCATTTGGATTGACCAATGCTCCAGCTGCATTTATGGATCTCATGCACCGAGTGATGTGGAAATACTTAGATCAATTTGTTATCGTATTCATAGATGACATATTGATTTATTCCAAGACTAGGGCTGAACACAAGGAACACTTGAGGATTGTCTTACAAACACTAGTTGATCATCAGCTTTATGCCAAGTTTAATAAATGTGAGTTCTGGTTGAATGAAATGAAGTTCTTAGGGCATGTTGTATTGGAGAATGGAATAAAAGTTGATCATTCAAAGATAGAGGCAGTGAATAATTGGCCGAGACCGACGTCAGCGACGGAAATCAGAAGCTTCTTGGGATTGGCAGGTTATTACCGTCGTTTTGTAGAAGGATTCTCTAGCATAGCGTCGTCCTTAACTAAATTGACGCAAAAGGATGTGAAGTTTGAATGGACGGAGACATGTGAGAAAGCCTTCCTAGAGCTAAAAGCTCGATTGATAACCGCACCAGTTTTGACTATCCCAGATCCGGAGAAGAGTTATGTGATTTATACTGATGCCTCTAACACCGAGTTAGGATGTGTCTTAATGCAAGAAGGCCAAGTGATAGCGTATGCGTCAAAACAATTGAATGCCCATGAGAAGAATTATCCTACTCATGACTTGGAGTTAGCTGCGATTATTCATGCCTTAAAGATCTGGAGACATTATGTGTATGGTGAAAGATTTGAGATATTCTCTAATCACAAGAGTCTCAAGTACTTGTTTTCGCAGAAGGATTTGAATATGAGACAGAGGAGATGGGTTGAGTACATGGAGGACTATACGTTCTCATTGCAATACCATCCGGGTAAAGCAAATGTAGTTGCCGATGCATTGAGTAGGAAGCGAGAACATGTTTGTGCTCAGATGATGATGAAGGAGTGGCAATTCTTTGGAGTCTGCTGCTTCTTATGGTTTTGAAATCACGGGAAATGGAAGTGGAGATCCTCAGAAGTGCTGTTATTTAGCACAGATGACAGTGACGGTAGAAAACACCTTAGTCCAGGAGATTGTGAATGCCCAGAATACATCGAAGGATGGACCTAGGTACCGAGGTTATGTGGAGAATGTTGAGGATGTCGATTGGGAAAAACACAGAGACGAAAGTATCAAATTCAGAGGAATAATTTGGGTACCGTGTGATCACTCTCTGAGGAATGATATCTTGAGGGAAGCACATAGATCGAAGTATACCATTCATCCTGGCGGTACCAAAATGTACAGAGATTTGCATCGTCTGTTTTGGTGGCCGGGTATGAAGCGACACATTGCGGAATATGTTAAGAAGTGTGCCATATGCCAACAGGTGAAAGCTGAACACCATAGACCACCTGGTCTTCTTAAACCTCTGGAGATTCAGGAATGGAAGTGGGAGAATATAACCATGGATTTTGTATCCGAGTTACCGAGGACCAGTGAGGGAATGGATTCTATATGGGTCATTGTTGATAGGCTGACCAAATCTGCCCATTTCATACCTATTAAGACTACTTACTCTGCTGAAAAGCTAAGTAGAATCTACATGTCAGAGATATTGAGGTTGCATGGGGCACCATTATCGATAATTTCAGATAGAGGTACTCAATTTACTGGTTCATTTTGGAGAAGTCTTCAAAGGGAATTGGGAACCAAACTAAAATTCAGCACAGCATTTCATCCGCAAACCGATGGGCAATCGGAAAGAGTCATTCAAATCATAGAAGATATGCTTCGTGCTTGCGTCCTTGATTTTGGGGGTAGTTGGAAGACTCATTTAGCATTGGCTGAGTTTGCTTTCAATAATAGTTACCAATCTAGTATTGGTATGGCTCCATTTGAAGCCTTGTATGGCAGACCTTGCAGAACACCTCTCTGTTGGACTGAAATCGGAGATAGTATTATGTTGGGGCCAGAGATGGTTAGTGACACCACCGAGAAGATTAGAGTGATACGGAATCGGTTGCTCACAGCCCAGAGTCGTCAGAAAAGCTATGCGGATAGGCGTAGACGTCCCTTGGAATTTTATGAAGGTGACAGGGTATTTTTGAAAGTATCTCCGAAGAAGGGAATTCAGAGGTTTGGGATGAAAGGGAAACTTGCACCTAGATATGTGGGACCTTTTCCGATTATTCAGAAGATCTCGGAGTTGGCGTATAGGCTTGAGTTACCGGAAAGGCTATCACGTGTCCATAACGTGTTCCATATTTCGATGCTACGCAAGTATGAGCCTGATCCCCTACATGTTGTCGATTTGGAATCGTTGGAATTAGAAGAAGACATTACCTATCCGGAAGGGCCAGTTCAAATTCTAGATACGAGAGAGAAAAGATTGCGGTCAAAGATCATTCCGTGGGTAAAGGTCTTATGGAGAAATCACAACGTGGAGGAAGCAACATGGGAGAAAGAATCCGATATGAGGCAACAATATCCAGAATTGTTCAAGAACTAAGGTATGATTTAATTTCGAGGACGAAATTTTCTTTTAAGGAGGGTATGATGTAAAGCCCTGAATTATTATTAAGGGTAAATTAGTAAAAGACACTTGAACCTTAGGGGCGATTACGTACTTGGTCAGTCAGATAGACGGTTAGCTTGACGTAACGTAAATTTATTTAACACCGACCGGAAAAAACCAAGTTAGTTCAGGAAAACCTCTCGAAAAATTCTAAGGTTTCATATAACTAGCTACTTGGAATATTCAAAAATCGAAAAGAAGATAAATAATACGTGACAAAAAAATTCGATACCGGGTAAATTCGTGTGCGCATAATTAAATACTTGCATAGTCAATAAGAGTCTGTCGCCTGTAAACCGGAAACTTTAAAAACTGGACAAGTCATTCGACGACAACGTCGTAATTTAGGTATCGCGTACGCAAACTTAGGCGTTGTTCGCGAGAGCGGGGGATTCAAAACCTTGTTGGAGGCTAAATTACAAGGTAAGGGGTAAGACGGTCATTTAGCAAAGAAATTAGAAATCGCACAAAACCAAAAATTGCACAGAACCAAATCGCACCCAAATTTTTCCCCAATTTCGCAACCACTTAAACCCTAAGAGAGAGAGAGTCAATTCGCCCAAATTCAATCGATCCAAACCCAAAATTCAAACCCCCAATCCCTAGAAACACTAAACCGGGGGAGAATTCAATCTCCTTGAAATTCCAAATATGCCAAATAAATCACACAGCTGAAAGGTGAGTTTAGTTTCGTTTCAAATAATTATTTAGACTCGATTTAGATAGCTTGGGATTGTATTGATGGAATTAATTGAATTGGGGGTGATGTACTTTGGCAGTAGCTCGTTTGGAGAAGATAGAGTGGATCGAAATTTGTGGGCAGAAGGCTAAGGAGCTATTCTACTGAGTTGGTAAGGATTACTGTATATTCAATCTATTTTAGAGAATTGATGTTAGTTCTAGGCTTTGTTAAGATCATGCTGAATTATGATTAAGGAGAAAGAACACGCACTTGATTTTGATTAATAGATTAAGGTGAAGTGAAGAGTGGAATTTGTTTGTAGTTAGAGTTGGGGAAAATCGTAATCGTTAGTGGAATTGATAGATATGAGTAGTGTGGGCATAAAGGCCCTAGAGACTGTCGAGTAATTGATGCTAGAAATGGCCTGGCCACCGCTTGACAAGATAGTTAGAAGAAAACATTTACTGAGACCAAATTCGTAGCGTTGAGATTCTTCTCGGCTTAAGTTAGATAAGAGTTCTCGTTAGTATAAATTCTAATAACCAACGTGTATATATGATGCTATAGGAGTAAATACGAGTGGATTCGGTTAAGTGGGCTTGAAGAGAACGAAGCTTACTAAGGTAGGAATCTACATACCAATATCTACTCCGCTTATTTTCATGCATGATTTGAGTTGTTTAAAATGATAAGAGATAGTTTACGTATCAACCATGCATGTATATATGGTATTCATGTTTTGCATTGTATTTTTCCGCGATATAAACTAAATATACGGATAGCTTTCGTGTGAAATGGTTTTGTGAAATATAGGTAATTGGGATGGTTTTCTTTCGTTAAAAGATAAAATTTGGTTTTGGGAAGGGTTCTCGTCTCTTGTCTCAGTAAGGAGACAGAGAGATAGATTTTGTATGCGGGTAAGGATTACCCGGTTGTTTGTAACTATGTGTGAGGTTCTGGATTGTTCCACGGATGGTTCGTTGTTATTTACGATGATTCGCCGTTTGGGAATCATCAGTTGTCATTTACTATGACTGGCCCGTATGGGAGTCATCGGTTGTATTACTCGATTGTGGGAAATCCAGGAACCCACACATACTAAATCAACCATTTTAAAAAGAAAACTAACTATGTAATTATAGTATTTTGAAATAACCGGTAATACGAGTATATAGTATTATTCGTATCACTAGGGGATTTGGAAAAGAACTGGTGAATTCCTATACAGAAGGAACTGTTGTCGCATTTCTGGAGACGTCAGTTCGCTCTAGGATCCTTACTGTGGTGTACACCTTTCGAGGTGGTGGGCCATCTTTAAAGGGATGCATCACAGGATGGAGTCCGGGAATTCCTTTTCTACTTTTCTAGATAACCATGTTTGTATGTGTCACGCTGTATGGTGCTTAGCTTGTGTGAGGTTACATGCTACTGCGATGAGGTTTAGACGCGAGGAGTGAGAGTTTAGTCCACTCCTGGATGTGTGTCAGGATCCTGAGCAGTCTGCAGTCGTCGAACGGTTGACCACCGTTAGTTAGGTGACAGCCCGTATGGGGGTCGTGGTCACAAGGCCCACCTAAGCCCTAAAAGCTTTGGGGATTTTGTGTGTACGAATACAACAACGGCATTTCAGCTCCCTGCCGGTAAAATCAGGAAAACAACGGTGCATGGTTTACACTAGAAAGTACTTAACCGAGATATGCTTGTGACTGGGGCTGAGTACCAGTCGGACCCTCACCATTCTAATAGGATGCAGCGGCCACAATAGTTGTATGATGATTGTGAAAAACTATATTTTGAATATTAACGAAGCATGTCTAAATGATTTCTACTAGTTAGTGATGTATTATATAGTCACGATATTTTGATATTATTATGGAAACCCTGCATGTTTTAAATGTTTTCTATAAGTAGACTATTTATTGGTTATGTGCGTTTCTACTGGGCATAGTTGTTTTGCTCATCCTACATTAACATTTTAGCCGATCCAGTTGCAGAGGAGACTTTCCCTACCACCGAGGATGATGGTTATGGGGAGTTGGGTGGTTTCCCTTATGCTTGACGAGGGACAGAGTCGAGTGATTTTGGTTGTATAAAGAGAGACTAGTTTCTTTTGTTGTATATATAGAGAGTTAGGTCATTTTGATGTAATAATTGATGTATTTGGCAACGGTTCTCCTTGTTTTGTAGATATACAGTCATATCCCTGTAGTATCTAAAGTTAAGAGTAGTATATATGGTTGTTGGATATATATATGGTTGGAAGGATGAATTATGTGATGTCCAGGTTGTTATGACAGGTTTTTGACAGGTTTTTTGTATACGAAATTTCGATTAAACAAAGGAAACTCCACCGAAATTTCGTTAGAATCGGGATAGCGACCTCCTCGAGATTCATCTTCGCGTCCTCGGGATGTGTGTTGGGTCTCGGGGCGTGACAAGAAGGTTCAGGCAATACCACGGGATGGTTTCCTTACCTTGAATGATCTGCATTGTTCTGTACAAGTCAGTAGCTACTCTCACTTTCTTAAGGTTCATAAGAAGTGCACGCTCAAGTCCTTTTTCTACAGCCAATAGCTCCTGAAACATAACTGATCTATTGAGTGAGCTCCCTGTGTAAGCACCAAGAACAACTCTTTCTCTATTTCGTAGGACACTTCCATAACCACAACTGCTAGTAGTGACTAATCCATCTGGGTTCAACATAACTTCATCTTCTCCTCGTTTGATCTATGAGCATTCAATGAACGTTGAGGGGATGTAGTTACTTGCAGACCCATTATGTGCATAAACTCTCTTATACCAATACTATCAGTGGCGTCCTTGACTACAGATTGCAAATACAGCTTCATAGTCTTGACCATTATCCAGTGGAGTAATTGAGGCGTAGTACTCTGATTTCTAAACCTCCTAGTGTAGTACAACATGGAATTGGTCTAAATTCCCCTACTTTTGAAGCATTAGGTTTCTTAGGAATAAGACACAAGATGGTAGAATTGGTGCCTTTATGTATATGCTTTGTAGTGAACATGAATTTCACTGCTTTAATCACATCAGCACCAACAATAGCCCAATACTTCTTATAGAAGAAAGCATTAAAACCATCAACACCTGGAGCTCTGTTGTCTTCTATGGAAAACATAACATTTCTTATTTTAACTCCACTAATTTCCTTTGTGATTTCATCTGCAGTGACATAGTCTATCACATTTCTGACTTCTATCCCTTCTATTAAATCAGTCGTGCAATAAGCAGTTGAGGGAGATCCTAGCAACTCAATATAGAATCTAATAAAGGCCTCAGAAGCTAGTTGTTGTCCTTCAATCCTATTTTCCTGATCATTAGTAATTTGCCAGGTTGAACTTCGACCCTTCTTTTTCTCCTTTATAGAGTTGTAAAAGTATTCATTGCACCTGTCACCCATTAACATCCAATCACAATCAATTTTTTGTGCAAGGTCCATTGCTTCCATCTCAATGAGTAAGCTCAATTGTGCCCTAGCTCTCGTTTCTAAAGCACATAGTGTTGGATCCAGTGATTTATTTTGCAGTTGTAGTTGAACAAGATTGAGCTCAGTTCGTATTGCTTCTTTTTTCCTTTTGAAATCAGAGAAATGTACCTTTGCCCAACCCTTTAGTGAACCTTTTAAGATCTTTAGTTTCTTTGAAAGAATGAAGCTAGGATTACCTTGCAGAGGTGTGCTCCAACAGCTTAGAAGGATTGGTTCAAACTCTGGGTGTAAATACCATGAATTACAGTATCTAATAGGTGGTTTGCTTCTCTCAGCATCAAGGATGGATAGAAGAATGAGCGAGTGATTTGATGGGCCTTGGGTAAGAAACTCAGCTTGTGAGTTGAGAAACGAGGAAGTCTATTCACAGTTTATTAGGCATCTATCTATTTTGGACCATCTCCTAGAAGAAGCATCACTATAGTTTGTCCAAGTGTAGAAATAACCTATAACTTTAATATCATATAGACCAGTAGAGGCGAGGCACGCAACAAAGGGTTCAGTTCCTTTGGGGTGCACTGGTTCACAGCCTATTCTTTCAAAAGAGTATAAGGCATTATTGAAATCCCCTAACGCACACCATGGGGATTTAATGTTTCTGCTCAAAGAACAAAGATCATGCCACAAAAGGTCTCTGTCATCAGGTTCGTTGCTTGCATAAATCAAAGTCAATATGAGACTGCTAAGATTATAAAGGACAGAAACTTTACAGTGCATCAACTGTGAAGTTTCATGAAACTTTTCAATATTAACAACACTGCCATCCCAACCAACCCAAATTCTACCAGAGATGTTGCTTCTATAGTTATGTATAGATTTCCATGAAGACCAGCATAACTTGCTCAAAAAATCATATTTATCCTGCTTAACTTTAGTTTCAAGTAAGCACATGAGACTAATCTTATTAGCTTCTCTAAATAACCTAACTTCCTTTGCTTTTGTAGGGTTATTTAGACCTCTGATGTTCCACACACAAAAGTTCGTCATAACTAAATGAAGACATGTTAATGTTTACCCTTGCCCCGTCCATTGGGCTTCCCTCTGACAATCCACTCAATGCTAGGTGGAGTGTCCTTCCCCTTTTGGCTCTATGAGACCTACTTCTTCTTGTAATGAGCTATTGGAGGTGAATTCTTCTTGTTGTTTTTGCTTTTCGGGGGTTGTGTTGGTTTCAAAGTAGCATCCGTTGTGTTACTAATGCTAGTTTTTTGGATTTGATCCCCAAAAATCTCTGCTTCTCCTTCTGAGATGTCATCCTCCACATCATTGCCTTCTTCAACTAAAAGTTGGTACATACCATATTCTCTACAGAAAGGTATCTGGTTTAGAGAAACTATGCAAAGTAAAAGAGTTGTACATGGGAAGCTGGGAGTGAGACTGAGTGGAATACTTGAACAGTGTTGAGTAATTCACTTGGAGTTGTAGGAGGCAACAAGGGCTGGGAACGAAAAATCACTCTCATAAAACTAGAATTACTACATAGGAGTGGGGAAGTGAGCGTAGCAAGGGCAGGAGATGAGATGAGGAGGGAGATGAAGAGAAGGATGGAGAACAAAGAGAGTGAAAGGATGAAGATGAAAAGAGAAGCATAAGAAGAGAGAAACTATAGAGGTGCAGACATATAACAACCAAGAGTCATTTTACACCTTCTCCAAAAAACAATACCCAAAAGCATGTCTGAAAATTGCTTTATAACCAATTTGAACAAAATAAAAGGACCACATTACTCTCCAAAATAAAAGACGCAAGAATCAAATATTTCAAATTTCTTAGCAAATTAGAACAAAACAACAATTGAAATAATAAGAAACTATAACAAGATGGCAACTAAACAAATTTGAAATACTGCAAATATTTCTTGCAATGCAAACTTCCCATCTTGCCGCTAGTTCCCATATGCAGTATTTTCTTTGTCCTCTAGATGAAAAGTTCTGTTTGTAAAACTCTGATATGTATCTGATGAACAATAGGTATCTACCGTGTCTGGAGATTGCTCTGCTTTCCACACTGTGTGCTCTTGAGTGTATATAGAGCTATAGACTTAAGACAATCTTTTAACTTTGGAAAAAAAAAATGCATGAATGGATAACAAACTATACATGAAATCAAACATTGGTGCACGTATAAATTTTTTTTTGAGCAAATTTGGGTAACAAAGTGTGACTAGTTTTTGCAACGTTAACTTCTGTTTCACTTCCGTCCATTTTTTTCTCACGTGTCATGCTATTTTATTTTTTTCCACTAATTATTTTCTATGTGGCTATGTAAAAGTTGCCATGTGGTATGCCGATATATTGAATTCTGCAAATTCGACATATATCGATTATTCGGCAGATATCATCGTAGTAACCTTGATCTCTCCAAAATCTGCTCTTTCATCAGTGATTCACCAGCCACTAGATCTAGGAATCCCCCCTTATTCTCAAACCTGGTGGCTCGATTGAAGACCAGAGCACTCCTGTAAGCTCATCTTGCACACCAATTTTGGGGGATCTCATGTCCTGCATCTACCAATAACATTTCTTCCTTAAGCATAAAACTTTAGATTGTAAGGCATTTCCACTACATAAGAAACAACTTGAATTAGATATGGGAAGTGATCGACTCAAATAGATGCTCATCATAAGCTTCTTCTTCGAACCCTCCTCTTCTTATTGATAAGAAGCATCCAATAGCGCAAGTTGAAAGAGTTAAGGTACTAAGCTGTTGTTGGGGGTAGAGTATAAGTGATTTGCTGTTTCTGGCTCGAGAATAAGATCTTTATGAAGGATTTGACTTTATACCAATCATTATATTATATCATAACAGAATTGGGTTCGAGAAAATAAGAAGAAATTCTTGATTTCACTACTGAGTTCGAGAAAAATCGTGAATCGATTGAGTTCACTCAAAAAATATTGGGTAGACCTCGTAGAAGATCTATGGGTAGTGCAATCTCGAGGAAGAGAAGTGAATATGTGACCATTGGTTGTTTGTATTTTGTGTAGGCATACCATGTGCAAGTTTTAGATAGCGACATAAGAATATAATTAGAGAAAAAACAAAATAGCATGCCACATGTGAAAAAAAATTGACGGAAGTGAAACAGAAGCCAACGTTGCAAAACGTGGTATACTTCATTACCCAAATTTGCTCAAAAAAAAATTTATACACCAATATTTGATTTCGTGATATAATTCATTACCCATTCATGCATTTTTTTTTCTTTAACTTTGCAATTTTCTTTTTTGTCTCTCTTACTTTTTCTTCTCTGACTAGTGATAGATAATTGATCTCTTGTTACAAGGTCTGTAATTTCACTTTATGCTGAGTGTTAGAAATGATCCACACTCATAGTAAAGTTCCATGACAATATAATCTATATAGTTATTATTGATTGTATTTGGAAGTGAGTCAAGTGACCCCTCTCTTCAATCATCTTAGATGGATCGGAGGTGATATTTCATGATTAATCCAGATATAGCTGCTACCCGGGTCTTGTTGTCTCGTCTCCAGTATATCAAAGTTTGTACACTTCCAATAAGGAGGAATTTTTTACTTAGATTAGATATATAGGATAGAAGTCATGGTTCAGGGATTCAAAGCTAATTGCCAAGGATTCTCAATGCAAAATCTACGGCCGGCTATTCTCACCTGAATTCATTTTCTCCTAATTCTATCTAGGTTGTGTATTACAGAATCACTATATATATTATACATACGATTCAATTGTTTTGAATGAGAAATTATCCCTAACGCATTGATCTTAACACGAAAGTGTTGCCTTGTTTGTTAACATTAAGATGAGCTGCAGAAGATTTCACAAACTCACGTACATATGCACCAGAAATATATACAGTTCACTTTATACTATATACTGTCCCAAATTTTCTCGTCATTAATTATATGCTCCAACGGTAAAACCAGGAACGGAGCCAGGATTCTAAGCCAGGGGGTGCGAGATTATATGCACACTCCACCCACCCAAAAAAAATGTATGCAATTTTTATTTTTGTCATAAGGTCTAAACAATATAGATCAACAAAATTATGCATTTATTTCAATTCACAAAATTAGAGTGCGTTAACTACTAAGAATTTAATATGGATTGATGAAATTAACTACTTAAGCACTTAAGCCATTAATATATATATATATATAATCTAGTCCACAAGTCTACAACAATTCAACAAATTGTTAACTTTCTATAATGTTATAAGTCTATATAACCCTACTAGCTATCATGTGGAGAAAACTATAAAAGAATAATATTGAAAGTAAAAAATGACATTGTTTTTTTTTAAGTGAAAATTTTATTGGTAATGATAACGGGTTTTACAAATAATTAGGACAAGTGTGCAACAAGCTTCGCCACAAGTCATTTCTGAATTTGTTTTTTGTTTTTTATTTTTTTTTAGGTTGAGGTCTGACGCTTGTCTAAGAGTTGAGAGTGAAAGATAGGACAGAGAGCTTACGGGTTTGTTATGGGTGATTAGAATTATACAAACTAACCGGTTGGGCTTTGAGTCTTTGGCTATTTGTTTTAGTCTCATCAACCCATCAAACATTCAAAGATACATTTGTCCCTCTTCAATAGTTTTGGACTCAAAATAAATGATAAATGGTAATTTTGTAATGGCAAAAAGATAAGTAAAAGAAAACGTTGGTTTATTGAAATATTTTTTATTAGTTTTTTTTTTCATACTATTTTTTTTTTGTTGATTATATTCTCACATTTGAGGGTGTAATATTGCGAAGTTTTATAGTTTGAAGATTTTTCTAAGCAATTAATTATGTGGTAGTGGAGTTTTTCTAATCTGAGGGGGTGCGACTGCCACATGCCCCCCTCCCCCTCCTATATTTTTCTATGGGTAAAACATATTTTAGTTTGGACCAGTGTTATCAAACCGGCCCAGCCCGATGGTTTGACTCGGTGAACCAGTGACCAAATCAGGTTGGGTCACATAGTAGATCATTTAAGCAATTAACCCAGTAGAAACCCAATTAACTCATCCGGTTTTTATGCAAACCGTTCAAACCTAAACGGTTTAGACCGAACTACCTTGAAACTAAATTGACTCTATGACCACTCAGGCACTGCCTTGAAAATAAATAGCCCGACCCATTCATTGAACCAATGATTTACTGGTTGAACCGACCCAGTGACCCAGTCATTTGCTGCGTTAGTATTCGGGCTAGGTTTTATAACATTGCTTTGGACTACCTTGGCGACCGAGGCTTATTTGAAATTCAACTCGGTTTCCTTAATTTGAAGTCAATCAATATTTGGAACCCTTGTTAGCAATTCGCCGAATTATTTGCGAATAATTCGTGAATTGAATTTTTGAATGACAAAATGTATAATACTTCTGAATGTTTGAAAAATTCAGAAAAATTCGTGATTTTTTGCCTTGAAACGTATAATAAGGATTTTGGCGAATTTTTCAAAAAATCGGCTCCAAAAAAACAAAAACAAAAAATAAATAAAAATTCAGTTGCGCTTTTGTTATTTTTTATATACTTGATGTCCTCACTCTTACTTTAAATCCCAACTCTTACATTTTTAGTGATAAATTAATCCAAAAGTTTTGTTTTTATATTTTGTGGGCAATATTTAAATTGTCATGTCATGGTCACATGGTGTGTGTATTTTAAAATTTGAACAGTAATTTCAATCCAAGAACAAATAAATTAAACATAATATCCGCAATTTTTTATTTCGTTTTTACCTAAATGTAGACCATTCAATTTTGGTTTTTTTAATCAATATTTTTTTTTTTTTTTTTTTTTTTTTTTTTTTTTTTTTTTTTAGCTAAATTGTTTAAACATTTAAAAACCCTATGTTTGTTATGTTATAAACCTCAAGCCGAATGACAACTATTATTAATATTTACTAACATAATATCAAACTCAAAGTCCAAATTTTTTAATTTCGAATTTTTTGTTCTTCTTTGTACTCAAACTAAATGTTTAAAACATATATTAATTAAACTAAATATCATAAATTATTTCATAATAGATTCAAACAAATATAATATTACATTTCTTCTAATTTAAAAGTGATTTAAAAACAAGTTTTTCTCATTTTTCCGACAAAGGTTGTTTTGGTTTTTTATATTATATTTTTTGCTTTAATGACCCTACCGTTTTTTTTAATCAGAATAATTTCCACGTACTTTTTTAAAATATTACTTTCAAATGTCTGGATGTATTTTGAAATGGTTTTTGGAGAGAAATCTTTTTTTTGGGCTTGGAGTGGATAATAAAAAATTTTATTTTTTTTTTTTTTTTTTTTTTTTTTAGGGTGAAATTCCCCACCCCTACGGCGTATCCCGTGCTAACAATGTTTGGAACCTTTCTATTTACAAACACCGCTTTTTTATATATAAAACAAAAACAAAAATATATTTCGTTCTTTTAAGCAAACATATGGCTTCTTCTTCTACTACTTCTACTTCTACTTCCACATCGTCTCGAATAATGGGAACTCACATAAGCTTTCAACTACAAGAAGCGTATTATACTTTTAACATGTGGGAACCAGAAGAACAACAACCCCATGATCACAAACACAAGAAAGCACGAAAAGGTCCAGAAGTTCAGTTCTGCTTTGAGTTTAATGTTGAAAGCAAGTGCCACTACGTGCTTCAAAAGTTAAATGGGGAGCAAGTGTTCTTGAGCCCGGAGCAATTACCAACGGTAACCAAGACGTTCACCGTTGATCCACGTTTATTCAAATATCGCAACCAGTTGCATGGCAGCATTGCTTACATGTTGTCTGTACTGAATATAGACAAAGATATAATACAGCGCACCACGATTGAAAAAATAGCTTCTGATGCTTGTAGAATTGCTAATTCACTTTCTAGTAAGGGCCGTCCGATGTTATCGATGCATGTGGAGATTATAGCTGATGGAGTTTATTTATGTGATCAACGTGAATTATTGATGACTCGTCTTTTGAGAGAATCAATGGTTGAGAGTGAATCAAGAGGGTTTGGTATGGTTCCTGCTTGTAAAACTGCTATTAATGAATTAAACAAGGTTAGATTTGACGGCGGTGATTCGATGATCAGCAAGTGTACTATTTGTTTTGATGAATTCGAAGTTGGGTCGGAAGTTACGAAGTTGCCCTGTAAGCATGTTTTTCATGGAAAGTGTATTTCTCCGTGGTTGCATACTAGTCACTTGTGTCCGATTTGCAGATTCAAGATGCCTGTTGAAGTTAACTGACTGAATGTCAGTATTATTGTGGAGATGCCTGTTGAAGCTTTGAATCTTGATTTAAGTGATTTTATTTTTTTTCCGATCACTACGTATGTAATGATAACAATGTATATAGAAAACTGTTGACTACATGAATGATATATAGAAAACTTTCTTGATTTTCTGTGACATTATTTTTAGTAATTATGCTCTGTATGGTAAAAAAAAACAGCGGTGTGGTTCTTGTGTTTCACAAAAAGCATATTTCCCCAAAGTTTAAAATTGGAAAATTGGGGGATGTTGTTTGAGTACTCATGTTGTTTTCTTTTCTGGTTAGAGGGTATGACTGTATGAGTCAGTAAGTTGCTGCAGTAGTACATTAGAACATGTATATAATACTCGTAAATGTAATAGTTTTCTCGCATCATACTTTTTAGTACAGAGCCCCAGTAGATACATTCAGTACAGTGATATCCCTAATTCTACAATTCATACTCACGAAGTCCTCGTCTGATAAAATTGGTTTGAGCTGCTACACAGCCTGCATGTGGGGAGGGAAAAGAGAAACAAAAAATGATTAACCTGTAAAAGATGACTGCTCTGGTAGATTATTTTGCAATACATCATTCATTATTCAAGAAGAAGAAGAAAGAAGAGGAAGAATGTTACATCATTCTTTCAATCGATCTAATTCTTTCTCCCACTTGAGTCCAAACATCTGACGACCAAAAGGCACAATAAGATTATAGCGAAAAACCTGCAATAGATACAAACTCATTTTATAACTTGAAGGAAATTTTAAAACTAATAAGTGACAATATTGACAGCAAATTTAAGATGGTTGGCAATGAGACATATTGTTTGTCTTATATATACACATACAAAACAAGAGAATGATATAGAGTTCCAAAAATCATGATCAGTTGCCTGGTTTAGATGTGTAATTTTTACCAGAAACATTTCAGCTCATCAGTTTTGCCTGACTTTCGCTTTTCCGTCATCCTCTGTGTTCCTAAACTAACACCACCACCTCCACTACCATGATCCTCTGTCAGAGTAGCCACGGCAGCCAGCACTGTAACCTTTTTTTTACTATTATTATTGAGAATCAGCATTTTATTGAGGATGATCAAAAGTTTAAGAAGAAATGGTGAAGCAGAGGTCACCAGAGTCTACAGAGGGAACATTAAGACCAATACAAACCAATTCAACTTACGATATGCCACAAAATACCAGAAATAACTTTTCAAGTTAGTCTCTGAACAAGTACTTCCAGTTCACGATGATATCTTGAACTCTGTAATTTCTATTAGTAATAATTGCACCTCCCACCTAGAGCTATAATGCCCACCACCAGTCTATCGGCATTGACAGTCTTGTTCCTGAATACCAAATTGTTCCTGCAACACCATATACTCCAAAGTGTAGCATACAGCAAAGTCTCCGATATTCTCAATCCCACACCACCACGGTAAGTCTGTAACTATCACTTAAAATCATCATCCCGTGCATCACCAAAAAGGAAGCTTTTCATGAATCTAGAAACAATTATTCTAGGACTTTAATTTGGACTAGTGGTTAGGGAACATGAGGTCAACCAGATACATATACGTTTTATGAACCAACAAAGTAGATGGCTGTCTTGCAAAAGGAAACATCAGGTGAAGAAGTGACTTGTTTTCTATATTTTACCTATTATATAGATGAAGGCCCATGTTGTATAGATGCTATTCAAATTAGGTGCCATATGTAGACACCATATTAGTTGATGCAATGAAACTATGTTTAGCAGTAGATGACCACTCCAGAACTCAGTCTGCTCAGTCCAAACATATAAATTTGGCAGGCTGAAGTTGTATATGGCACTTGTTTTAGTTGTTTCTAATTTTTTCCAAGTCACTAGATACATCATATGATTCATATGTTACATGTCAAACACAATTTACCAAGACAATAACTCACCTTATCGTTGATGACATGGATATGTTGCTTCAAAGCTTCAGAAGCTTCAATCCATTTGGAGTAATTTCCATCCAATCTATTTGCCTCTGCTTTCTTTAGGGACAGACGCCATTCTGTAATATTGCTCCGTATCTCCTTGTTCAGTTCAACCCACTCTGGTGCACATTTATTTCTCGAGAGAATTTTATACAATGTATCTTCTGCAGGATCTGCATGGGGATTAATATCAAGGTTAAGGGGTTTCCCTTTTCCTGGTAAATTCTCGAATTGCCCTTCTTCCATGGAATGCCATATTCTTTGTTCAACAACATTGATAATGTCAGTTTCTGACCTGTCAAAATGAAGAGTCACTACCACTAACAAGCCGAGGCATATACAGAGCAGGATGAATTTATCAATGCTATGTCCTAGCTCTCATATGCAAGCCATGCAAAAGCCATTTAGAAACATATTTAACCCCAGAATTCATATATTCTCCAGTTTCTATGAAGTGATTGAGTATAAGGAAATGAGTATATATCAAACAACATAAACAATAAGGAAATTCGAGGCTCCTCTGCATCACTAGATCCCAAAAACACTGGCTTTATCTTCCAGTATGGTTTCACTAATAAAATGCCCTATTTCCAGGGGGTGCATTTCCTAGCAACGAGGTCTCCCACAGGCTACGGGGTGCTATTGTCTGATGATCATGCCTAAGCTGTCGAGTCTTCGAATTAATGCCTTCTCAGGGCATGGGAGGACCTATCATACACATGGACCACCAGAGTCTGAATAAGAACTCTGAGGCCCCACACAATTGTGACTTCATACGGCTCCTCCATGGCCACAAATGAATCCAAGGACTGGTTCAATATTATCTCGATTAATAAGGATTTCAGATTAATTAGCAACAATAAAAATGATAAGAAACAGACAATTTGCATGGGCTCACGGGAAAATTTATTCAGGATGCTCTACTACTTGAGTATCCCCTATATTCTCGATGAAGATTACTCCTTCAGAGAGCGGAGAAGGATGCTCTACTACTTGTTAAAAGTTGATTGTTAAAGAAACTCCTTGTATGTTTGGTACGCGAAATACTTATGGAATAATTTAAACAAAAAAAAAATATAAGATAAAATATGTTGAAACCAAGAAATCTGTCAGAGGAAGGTTTCTTGATTTCAAAAAGAGGATAACACTTAAACTCTACCAAATTTCCAATATCTCTATATTTATTAAAACATGTTGCAGACCAAAGAGAGAAACCAATTATTTTAGAATTGTTATCTTTGTGGCAAGCTGGAACAGCAAAAATTTACCCTCTATCTAAAATCTTGACATGCTCATGAGGATAGCAAGAGTTAAATGTCTCTACATACTTTACCAAGACAAATGATGGTGGTAAAAACAGCCCTTCTCTTCTTGAGCATTTATAAATATAAGTAAACAATGACATCCACAAACATAATACCTGACGGCGTTACGTTGACCACGAAGTTCAGGAGGGAGTTTACGATCATTAACAGCGTCAATAACGGAAGACAAACGATCAGCAAGCTTATCGGGTCGAGCATGTGACGAAGAAGAAGAATAAGCCCATCTGGAGGTCCGACCCAAATACCCGATTAGGTAGTGAGTTGAAAAAATAGGCGATGGCGCTGCGATAAATTTCGCCGCCATGCCTGTATGTAAGGGGTTTCTACGTGTCAGGTTGTAGACTTTGTAAGTTTCAAGGATGGGTTGGGTTGGGTTGGCCCATTTATTAGACTTATGTGTTCGATCAAAATTCGTCCAAAACAGAAATGGACTGTATATCGATTCTCCCTAAGTCTCAACATAGAATATAATTATATAAACAGGTGGCCGGATTCATGGGACATTTTTAAAGCAAATCCTCGTCGTTTAGCAAAACAAAGTTGTAGTAAGTTTTCGACGAATTAAGGTATGGTATAAAAACCAACTTGCATCCTTCCAAACAGAATCAACATGGCATAGTAAGTCACGGTGCAAAACAATGTGTTATACATATATTAAACGCAACCGATTACATTTAGTAAGCGAAATTATTAAGTTGGACGTCTAATATGGATCAACGACTATCAAGACATTTGCTTCCATTGCTCCTACTCTTTGTGAGATGTGTGTCGTCGGAATATTGGCCTGTTCCAAGGCTTGGTTTGTCAATGAAAACAGCGGAGATCAGTGATGTATAACCTGAAGCATCACCGGACTGGGAAATTCGTTTCTACACACAAACACTTGATCATTTTAATTATGCACCAGAAAGCTATGGAACCTTTCAGCAAAGGTATATCATAAACTCTAAATATTGGGGTGGAGCAAATACTAGCTCTCCTATATTTGTCTACACAGGCGATGAGGAGAGTATTAAAGATGCTGCATCTTACTGTGGGTTCATGCCAGAAAACGCACCACATTTCAAAGCTCTCCTAGTGTACATAGAGGTATGGTGTTTGAGTGCTTAATTAGTTGCCTGAGAATTAGTCAGGTGTATGTACTTCGAAACATGTAGGCCAAGACCACCAAGTGAAAGAGTCATCATAGAGCTCCGTGCGCGTCCAGTTGCTCATATGTCTCTTCTAGATGAACCCAGTCACATCTACAAGTAGGCTGGGCAGCAGGAAGCAAAATGGTCGTGTACATGAGGGACTCATCACTTTGTGGAATAAAGAGACGGAACCAGGATTCCTGGGGGTGCAAGAGTATATACAACTCAGTAATTGAACTAGGGGTGCGGTAATAGAACCTTTGTAAAAATCTTCGGGTTGCGAATCCTTTTGGTTTGGTTATTCTTCTGGCAAATTACTAATACATTATGTTACTTTTCCAAATCTTTGGGGGTGTATCACACCTCCCTGGATCCATCTATGGGTGGATGTGGATAAACCGGCGCCCCTTCACCTAAAAATTATGCATCCAGTGTATTTTACGATTGAATAAAAGGCAGCTTATAATATAAGCAACTGTGATTATTCTAGTAGCATGCTTCCATCTTATGCATGTATTGAGTGTCCAAATCATCTCTTATATAGTTATATTGGTTCAATGACATTCAAGGTCAAAATTGCGAGGTTCAACTCAATCAAAGTTAGGTTGTCTAGTTTTTTAATTTCAAAGGTTTATGCCGTCAAATTTTGCGCAGTTCTTCAATCTTTTATACAGTGATAGAGATGTCAAAGTAACAACGTTTTTGGTTGTGATATTCTTTAGAAGAGTAGTTAACGGGCTAATAAATATTTGATTCGCTGCTAATACTTCCGTACAGGTTTGACACATTTGTGTACTTGAGTTTGAGATCTCCACTACAGCCTCTTATCCTATTTTCATAGGTGTAGTGATAAATGAGTCAAATGCCTGCTCGTTTTGCAGCCTCCATAGACGATTTCAAATTTGAGGAATGCTAAAATAGATTTCCACTTTGGAGGATGTTTTAGAGCAAGGGGCGGTATGGTGTTCTGCCGCCCAGTTATTACTGTGCATTTTTACTCAATCTCCTTTTTGGCATTTCAAATCCTAGTCTTAACTTTCAAATTTTAAGGTTTTGTTGGGATAGTTTTAAATATTGTTATTTATGCTAGGAGATACATATGGTGGTTAGCTTGTTAGGTTAAAGGGATTGAGTGTGTAGAAAAAGAAGAAGAAATGATGGAAGCACAAGAAGAAGATAGGGTTTAGAGTATATATATTACTCTAACCTACAATACATATATTTATACTAGAGATAGAATAACCAAAATAGCAACAAGTAAGTGTGAGACCGACACTACATATTTCAACAAATACTAAGCATATTATGCATAGTTTCAATGCTTACAGTATAACACCCCGTGTTTTATTCTTTTTCATAATAATAATAATAATAGATAATAGATAAATAAAATAGGATAAGTGTTAGTGGAAATAAGAGAAGTGGGTTTATGGGATAAACCTTCTTCCCTATTTCGGGGGTTTTGTTTTTTTTTAACAGAAAGAAAACAGAATAGGGTTGGTCAAAAAAAAACACAGCGAGAGTTTTATAGAGAGGAGAGAAAAAAAGGGGGAGATTTTACTGAAAGAAAAAAATGAAGGTTTTTCTGGTAGCTGGTTGATAGTCGGAGCGCACTAAAGGTGAGTAGCTATTTTGTTTTTATTAAACCTACAGTTGTTTTACGTGTATACAGAGATATTTATTTCAGTCCAATGTTTCCATTTTATTTATGCGTTTTCTCTATTTTTTATTCAAGGCCACGTCGTGTTGTTAAAACTCGCGGAAACTCAAATTGGAGAATTGAAATCGTTTGGAGCATTCGAACTCGGAGCTTTATTAATGGAGGCGAGCCCGAGTCGCCCCGTAGATTAGTTGAACTTGAATCTTGTTGTTGTGATTGTTGTTGTTTTGATTGACGGCGATTTGTTGGTGTCGTGAGATGGGGATGTTAAAGCTCAGGAGGAGCAGATATAATAAGCCAAACAAACCAAATTAAGCCATGATTTTTGATTGTTGGAATGATTTGTTTTGTTGGTTTTGTTGTAAGGTTAGGGCAGTAGCTTTGATTGTTGATTTGTTGGTGGTTGTTTGGGTCTTTGGAGAGGGTGTGGTTGAAGATTTGAACAAGCTTTAATGGAGGTCGAAATTCCCGGATCTAGTTTTGGTTGAAGGATTTGAATTTAAGAATTGAGGTTCTTGCTTTGGTTAATGTTATAGGGGTTTTGAAGGGAGCATTTTCGATTAGGTGGGGAGGGTCGGCGAGTGGTCGATCCGGTGGTGGTGGACGGTGGTGGAGAGAGTTGATGGCACCGAGGGGAGACGACCCTTGGTTTGGGGTTTGAGGTTGGGCGAACCAACCACTCATAGTGTGGTTTGGATCAAACCATGAGTCTTGTTAGATGGCCGGTGGTGGCGAGAGTGGCTGGAGGAAGAAGAAGATGAACAGTAAATCTCGATTTGGGCTTGGGCCCAATCGTGGGTGGGCTTATGGGTTTTAGTTTAGATTTTCAAATTTGGATTTTTGTATTAGACTTTGGGCTTTTGGGTTTTTGGAGTTAGATAAGTTTAGACTATTTGACTGCTGTTGACCCTTGACCGGTTGACTGATGACCAGTCAAACCTTTGACCAGGATTGACTTTGACCACTTGACCCAAAAGTTGACTTTTACCTCGGATTATAATTCGGTCCATTAGGATAGGCCTAGGACTATTTGCATGCTTGGCTTTAGGCTAAGACCTTTATGTATACGTGTGTATGTGTATTAACTACTATGTGATGTTTCAGTTTTTATGATATGCAACGTTATGACACTTAGACATCGGTATATTAATAACGCGTAAACCAACAATACATGAAACAAGATACTCCTACGTTCTCTGAAATAATATATGCAATAAGGTTCAATAATGCGTAAACCAAATTTACCACCTCTTTCAGAACTCTCCACGCCTCAAGTTTTGGAATTTAGTTTTATGACTGTTGATGTCATATGTTAGGTGGGCATTTATTGAATGTGTTATAAATGGCCCATTAGCGTTATATATGGGTATTCATTGAATGTGTTATGAATGACCCGGGTATTCATTGAATGTGCCATGAATGACCAGATTCTTTGGACTGCCCTAGAGAGGAACTAAAATATTCACCTTGCGGGTTAGTTATATTATTTGATTATGCAAGTGTTTGGGTTTACTTTTGAATACCTAATATAATATCTACGTAGGTTATATAGAAATTCTAACTTTCTTTTGCAGGAGGGTAAGACTTAATAACATTTTGTGCAGGGACGCGGTCCTACCCTTATCCAAAAGTGGATATCAGTAGGTTTTAATTCACTTACCTAGTTATAATAACGAGTTATGATAATGAGTTAATAGAATGGAAGTCTTGCTTGGGAAACTATGCCGGTTGAAATGACGGAACTACCTGTCTTCAAAACTGAAAAAGATTAAGTTATGGGAAATATAAAGTGATTGTTTGGATAATTAAAGTATAATAATGGTTTTATGTGGTTAGTCTACTCATACCAGCAAATTCTATTTTGCTGACCCATGTTTGCTTTGTTTTGGCAACGTGGGTGTGTTCTTGGGAACATAGGTGGAAGGCAGTGGAACCGCGGCATGTGATTTGGATTCTTGTCTGGAGCAGTTCGGGAGGTTATTTTATTAGGTCTGATCTTTTGAAAGTATGTAATAACGTAGTTTTCTTTTCATATGACATGAAAATACGATGTTGAAGACCTGTTATTCTTAGAGTGGTTTGATGTTTTATTAGGACGGAAGATAGATTTTTTATAAAGTAATAAAGAGAATTTTGGAGATTATTTTTGTTGTTAAGATTCTTTTATGATATGGGTTTTCGGTTTTGGCATGTGTAGTATCCACCCCGTCATAGTCTGGATTTTTAGACAATTGAATATAGTGATGTTTGAGATATTTATATTTCAAATATTCATTTTTTTTAATTGTTTAGAAATTTGGGCTGTGACATACAGATTCACAAAATCAAAAATCAAAGTATATGGGATTGCATTGGGAAAAAATTGGATGTATATAGTGCATACCATTTTCATTTTCATGATTCTGTTTCCTGCATTGTCATGCTGTGCTGTTATAGCATCGCTTTTACGGAGCTTCAATTTCTTTCAAAGAAGCATTGGGAAACACTAGCCTTCTTGGTTACTTCAGCTCCACACAAGCTTTGGCAGATTATGCAGAGTTAATTATTGACCTGAAGAGGAATTTATCAGCAGAGAATTCCCCGGTGATCGTTGTTGGAGGATCCTATGGTGGAAGTAAGCGAACTTGTTCTCTTTTGTCTGTATATAAGGAAATTGCATTACTGAATAAAAATAAACAGTTAACGACCTAAAAATGCAAGGATCTTTGGAGAGCCAAAAATGCATGAGTGGAGTAATTAAGGAAGCAAACGTTGGAGCTTATACGGTAAGGCAGGGGTTACGCTTAAAAAATATAGAGTGGGAAAAATCACGAGGCAGATAAACCATACAAAATAACAAATACTACCAAGTAAAAAGCAAACAACATTGACATAAATTGAATCCAACTTCATTACGTAAAACTAGAGAATAAGGTAGAGCCGTATTTGCCGTGTTGAAATTGTTGCCAGTTTGATTTTCGTACCCTGCTACTGATGCTGCTTCACCGTATACATGAAATTTTTGCTCCTAGAAGCTGGCCAAGTATTAAGTATATATGAGCAAAAATAAAACTTGCAGGTCATGACCCGGATCATAACCAAGGCGTGTTTGCACTGGCCAAAACAAGAGCATGTCAAATTGCTGTAACAACATACTCATGCCTGTCCAGCACGTAATGTGCGTGTCAGAAACATCCCATTGAACATGATTTTCCACGCACAAGAGCATAGCTAGTCAGCTCAAAACAAGAACATGCATAACACCAATGTAAAGGCGGGTTTTAGCTAAAAACAAGAACATGCATAACACCAATGTAAAGGCGTGTTTCAGCTTCCTTTACATACACAGTTGAATGGGAACTAGAAAGGGTTATTATTGGGACCGAGTTCGGCTTAGGAGCGAACTGCCTACGTATCTTGTTCTCGATTCTGATGGGAGAGAAGAATCAGGTCTGGCGTAGTTCATAGGAGGGGTATTTATAGATGTTGAGAGTGAATCTTCGCCCACCACGTGTAAAGTGTATCACAAACGTGGGGTCTAGATTTAAGGAGGCGTGTGAGTACTGTCTTTATAGGTCTGCTGTGATGATGTGGATTATTAGTCTGGGCAAGTAGCTTGTGGTAGTGGTCAGTAGCTGGTGGCAGTGATTTGTGCATGTGCATCTCTGTTCATGATTACTTCTAGAAAATAAGCTGAGTCACGTTATAGCCTAGTTCACATGCTGGCGCGAACTGTTCTGGAACATTCTCTTAGCTTGGGAACGCGATCTAATTCTACAGGTCGGTGTGGTATTTCCATCATACTGAGTACGCGCCTGATATTCTTGAAAGAGGATATCACTCCCTTACACAATCCCCTCTCAGTAGGGTGTGCCGGTCATGGAAGCGGCTTGCTGAGAGAAAATGGTAGCGCGTGCGGAGCATGTTAGAGTTGGAAATACCTGACTAGTTAAGGAGAACGACCTGTGTTATCCCGCGGAGTGGCGTAGATGTTCGACACGTGTTAAATCCGCGTGAGAGGATCGAAAGGCGATTCGTAAAAAAAAACGTGCCACCCCATTTTTTCGGGATTTGAAAAGACAGGACAGCTTGTTGGAAGCCATGTGCGGTTAGGGCTAGGGTATAATCATGATGCCTTGGAAACTGGAGGGGCGGTTGTTCAAAGATTACGCTTGCGATTTTTGAAACATCACTTTGCTGCTTCGCCTTGTAGAAAATAAGTCAGTACCGCAACAGCGTTCAGGTTAGTTTTCTGCCATTGTTGAACTCTTGCTTCTTGCTTCGTGCTTAATCTTTGCTCTAGAGTTGTTAGAACGTTTGCTTAGTTACTAGTGGCTAGAATCGTTAGGGCGAAAGAGAGATGTCTGACTCAGATGATACGCGATCTTATGAGGTCCGCAAAGTTTCTCTTGGTTGGGCTGATGAGGAGGAAGAGAAAGATGAGTCGGTGTGTGGGGTGAGTGAGGCTGGTGATGAAGATGAAGCAGTTGAGGAGGCGGAAGTGGGGAAGATGAGGCTCGATCTGCATCGTGGGTCTTTGAAGCACTTCACTGTCAATCGCAGGGAGGGTCGGCGTCGGTGGTACCGCTAAAAGGCGTGGACAGACACACTTTGAGGGCATTCCCCTATTAAAGGAAAAAATATGGGATAACCGTAAGCGGTCTGGAGATCCATGAGCCTGCACAGAATGCTCTGGTCTTTAGCAATAGGTATACCCCACCGAACTATGGGGTTATCGTCTGTGAGGGGCAGCTGAGCGCGCATATGACGATACCATTCTCTAAGCTGGTTTGTGAATTCTTGAACCGCTATGGCAAAGCACCTATTCAGTTTGTGGGTAACACGTGGTGGTTGTTCAAGGTGTTTGACTTGCTAAACGCCAATGGTGAATACCGGATAGAGGTCGCTGATATTATTGAACATTACTCCCTAAAACGATCTCGGTCGCTTAACTTTAGCTTGCAAACCCGAGCTAAGCTGTCGAGCATTTTGGATGGTGTGAGTAATGAGTCTTGGGATAAAAGACCATTTCTGCTTGTGGGAAACTACTATGCGAGCGGGTTCAGTGTGGAAAATAAAATATGCGACTTTACTGGTGGGTACCAGTACGCTCTTTAAGAATATTGATCTTGCGTTAGTTGAGCTGTACTGATATTACTATTTTGTTGTCTTTGCAGATATCTCCATAGAAATGGAGACGAGCCGAAAGGTGATTGAGAAGTTCGCTAGGTTGACTCGAGTTGAGAAACAAGCGAAGCTTCCGGAAGTCGCACATTTCTTTAAGGAACGAGGCGGACCTGCGATTAGGGAGAAAAGGGAGGTGCAAAAGAGCAGGGCGCGAGGTAAGGTGAGCGGGAGAACGTCGAGGAACCTTGTGATGGAAAAGTGTCAGAGTGATCTGGTGACTAGGGAAGATAAGAACCGCGGTCGTACTGGGGTGAAGTGACCCGCCGGAGGTGCTGGTACGTCTGGATCGGGAGTTGGGCAGGGTCAAAAGGACTCTCCATTCGATTTGGAGGACTCTCTCTTTGAAATCCCTGAACCTCGCTTGTCGACGAGGAAGGGTAACGACCCAGAGTCTCGACCTTCCAAGGTTGCGAGGGTAGCTGAGACTACACTAGGGGGTGGTGAAGGGCGAACTGGGGGCAGGGCAGCTCGTAGCTCGAGAGCGAGACCGATGCCCGACTTCATCGTTCTGGGTGAGGACACCCCAGAGGTCACTCCGACCAGGGTTGTTGGAGATACTTCTGGCAAGATGAAGGGGAAGGTTGGTATGAGAGAGACTGGTAAGGGGCACTCTAGTGCTGGGAAAGATGAGCTGGAATGCAACCTGATGTATATAGATGAAGTGACTGGGAAGAAGCGCTATGTGAGGAGGTCGGACTGCAGCTACAAGTCCACACCCATAGCTGCTTGTTTGCTGGAGAGTATAATGGCCGACCGGTGATAGAAAAAAAGACACGGATCGCGATGGAGCTGGAGTCGAATCTAAGGGGGATGGATAAGGCGATGTGCCTGGTGAGTAACTTTTGCGTTAAAACTTGGCTGTTTTATTGTGTTATATGTTGTTGTTTGATGTTAACGTGATATCCTGTGCGAGTTGTCGCAGTTGATCGCTAGGTACCAGAAGCTGAAGACGACCGCTTAGTTCGCTGAGCTGGAGAAGACAGAGGTCGAGTCGCTGAGGGACGAGCTTTCGAATCTTCGAGCTGTGCAATAGTCTGAGAAGAAAGAACTAGACGCTTTGAAGCCCCAACTCACTGCCTTGATGCTGGAGAAGACATCTGCCGTGAATGAGTCGATCGAGCTGAAGCATGAGGTAGAGGCGTTGAAGGGCCAGCTGGTCGCAGCGAAAGCCTATGCGGAACGATGTAAAACTTCCACATTGCATGCGAAAGAGGCCTATCTCGCCATCCGTGCTAAGGTGGAACCTGGAAGAAAATGTGACGACCTGCGGGGGGGAGGAAGCGAGAGCCGGAGAACGCGGGGGCGAGCTACTCAAAGATGCTAGCACTGTTCCTGCAATCGTGCTTCCCCCTATTACTGGTGTGGTGAATGATCAACTTTAAGGTTCTGGCGAGCTGAATGTGGCCATTACCGAGGCAGTTGTGGCATCTTCTAGTGATTTGAGCTCTGCCCAAGTGTTGAATGTCCTCCTTGCAGAAAACTTTGATGATGTTGTTTGAAAAAGTTGTTAGTGTTTGTGGTTATAACTGGCCTTTGGTAGTAAACAATAGAGCTGGTTTCCTGGATTGACCGGGGCAGCTCGCTTTTCTTCTTTGCCTGTGATTATGATGACTAGTGGCTAACTGAGTTGGATTTCCTAAGTATTCTCAGCAGCTCGGTTAGTCTGCAAACTGAGGCTTCCCTGAGGTCGTCAGTTCGCTCCTTTTCATGAATGTGAAATATGTTGTTTTGCTTAATATAAGTAGTATTGTGTATGATATGAATGTTTGCATTCTGCAAGTATGTGTATGCTGTTGCGACTTGTCGTATAGAGGGTACGGTCTCGATGACCTATGACTTTGCTGGTCTGTCGTGCTTGTTATTCAATTTAAACAGTGTAGGTCGCACATGTCTTGAGGACGCAAGGGGCGTTCTCTACCCGGGAGCTACCTGAGTTACAATGTATGCGTGCGTGGCACGTGTAAGAATATGGGTGGTCGGGAGACATGACATGATGGCTGCCAGGTGGCCTGCCATTTTGGCGTCTCGATGCCATCATGACCAGTCTTGGGAAGATACGTTACTTTACCATAAGTAGTAGTGTTCTTGGAAGAGCAAAGACATTTGCTCTTCCTTTGCTTTTCTTCTTGCTACCGCGTCTCTTCTCTCGACTGTGTTGCGTCGTTTACTTCGTCGGTTTACTCAGGTACGTTTGGCTTCTCTGTTTGACTGTCCCTCCCTTTTGTTTTGTTGAAAAGGAACCTGAGGTTTGTTTATTTAACCTGCGTCCTGCGTAGGTTTATTTATGGCCAGGTGCCGCAAATATGTCAAGGGAGAAGGGAGTTTGAGAGAGAGCTCCCCTCTGATAATGGAAGAAATGGAGTTCCACCCGCTTGTTCATGGAGATCGTGGCAAAAGAAAAGTTGTAGCGTCAGGGGCCAAGAGCAACAAGCGACCCAGGAGTTCAGGTCGCGCGACGGGTGGCATTGTCTTCAGGTCGCCTCGGCAAAGTCGACGACAATTAATCGCTCTTGAGGAGGAGCTAGCGACACAGGGGCAAAGGTCATCACGTCGCTGGTGAGAGTTTGCCTCCTCATATCGGGGATGTGGGGAGCGAATTCTACTATATGGGGAGAACGGGGAAGAAGCGTGCGGTGAAAGGCTCTAACTGCAACTTCCACTCGGCGCCCATAGCGACCAGTCTGCTAAAGGGGATCATGCTGGACGACAACAAAGCTGAGATTGAGGATGAAGATATGGACACGCTCCTGGGCACCATGGACATGGCTAATTGTTTGGTGAGTGTTTACTTGTTAGGCTTGTCACTCTATTTCGTAAGGGATCGTAACCTTGAACTTGTCCTTGTAGTTTCTGGCGGGGTATGACAAACTGAAGAATGCTGTGTAGCACCCTGCTGATACTGATGTCAACTCCCGAGTCGAGATGGGATGTCTGCGAGCTGCGTGGGGAGTTGACAAGATGAAGCTGGACGTCATGACAGATAAGTACCGTGCGGCTGAGGATGAGAACGCTAAGCTTGTTGCAGCGATGACTGATCTGCAAGGAAAGTTAGCGGAAGTCACTGAGTACGCCAAGCAATGTCAGGGGGTCGCACACAAAGCTCAAGATGTGTATACCACGGCCTGTGCTCAGTATGCCGAACTGGATGAGAAATACTTCCAGTTGAAGAAGGCACAAGGAAACCAGGGTACTGGATATGCGCATTGTGCTGAGATCGGCAAGGCACCCTCCGTCAACCAGTGCTGCCCCAGAGGATAAACATGTTGTGGTTGCTCCTTGATGGTGATTTCTCATCTTGTTTTTGAAAAATGTTTAAGTTGGATAACTGTTTTGTGTGTTCTCTTCTCTATGAGAGTTAAACAACAGAGCTGTGTTTTCAGGCTTGCCTAAACAATTCGCCTTAGTTGATACTGAGAACAGGTTTCCACGAAGTGGCAGTTCATTAATTTTGCTCCCATTATTCAAAAAACCGATCTGGATTTTCTGGGTAGACCCAGCAGATCGGTGGATTGGAACTGGCTTCCTGGCATTGGCCGGGTAATTCGATTGGTGAATGTATATGTAATTCCATGTTTTGCTTGCCTACTTGTAGTTATTATTTTGTGTATGGCGCTTGTGGTACGCCTCTGAGATTTAGTTTAAGAAAGTGTTATGCTTGTGAAGTATTGCTCAGGAGAACGACCTCCCTGAGCTGATCTTAGAGGTATAGGTCCCCAACTAGTGAGAATTAGGGAGGCCATGAGCTGGTAAGCTCTTGAGAGCATTCTGCTTGCGAAGAGCGTATTAAGCTTCTGGAGGCGTGTTGCTCGCTGAGAGCGTTTGTAACCCCTGAGGGTGTTCTGCTCACTGAGAGCGTTCTCACGGAGTTCACCCTAGAAGTATAGGTCCTCAACTGAGCGAGGTTTGGAGAGTCTATGAGCCTGTAGGCTCCTGAAAGCGTTCTGCTCGCGAAGAGCGTATTTGACCTCTAAAGGCGTGTTACTCACTGAGAGCGTTTGTAGCCCCTGAGGGCGTTCTGCTCACTGAGAGCGTTCTCACGGAGTTGATCCTAGAAGTATAGGTCCTCAACTGAGCGAGGTTTGGAGAGATTATGAGCCTGTAAGCTCCTGAGAGCGTTCTGCTCGCGAAAAGCGTATTTGACCTCTGAAGGCGTGTTGCTCGCTGAGAGCGTTTGTAGGCCCTGAGGGCGTTCTGCTCACTGAGAGCGCTCTCACGGAGTTGATCCTAGAAGGATTTAAATAGAGTGGTTGACAATACGAATGTAACTAAACTATCTGAATTGACAAAGATTAAAAACATGATTGTGTACAAGACTGAATTTTTATTAATAAAATCTCTTTAACAAGTAAGTGTTCCAGGGTCGTGGTAGTGGTTTCCCTTCTTGTGTCTTGATCCAGTAATCCCCATTGCCAACAACTCGGTCCACTATGTACGGTCCTTCCCATGTTGCTGTTAGTTTAGAGTCATCCTGTGTCTTTTTCAGAACTAGATCACCAAGTTGGAAGGATCTAGGATGTACTCGTTTGTTGTAGGACCTCTTTAGAATCTATTGATACGATGCCACTCTGATAGTTGCCAGGTCGCGGCGTTCCTCCAACAAATCAACCTCTCGGGCTAAGACCGAGTCATTATGTCCTGACAAGCTCGGATCTAGTTGTTGTGATTGTCAGTTCGGTGGGAATAACAGCTTCTGTGCCATAACATAAGGAGAAAGGTGATTCGCCTGTGCTGGAGCGAGTTGTGGTGCGATGAGCCTACAGAATATTCTCTAGCAGGTTTGGCCATTGGCTCTTGTTCTTTTCTATCTTTTTCTTTAAGTTTTCTAATATGGCATTATTGCTGGCCTCTACTTGACCATTGCTTTGAGCGTACTGTGGAGTGGAGAATGCGTGAACTGTCTTCCACTTGGCCAAAAATTCTTTGACCGTTTTGCCTTTGAACTGGGAACCATTGTCCATCACCAAGGTATATGGCAGACCAAATCTGGTGATAATGTGAGTCCAAATGAAATTTCTAACATGTGACTCCTTGACATGTACCAAAGGAACTGCTTCGATCCACTTAGTGAAGTAATCAGTTGCAGCTAAAACAAAGCGGAACCCTGTGCTTTTCTGTGGGATGAATGGTCCCATGATGTCCATTCCCCACATATGGAATGACCAGGGACTTGCGATGCTGATCAACTCGCGAGCCGGTTGGATGATGTTGTGGCCAAAGGTTTGGCATTTGATGCATTTGAGAACATATGTTTTGGCGTCGATCTGCATGCGAGACCAAAAGTATCCTTGAGAGATTGCTTTGTGGGCCAAAGAATGACCTCCAACATGATTACCGCATTCTTTTCATGAATCTCGGCCAAAATCAATTGACCTTGAGTTGGACTTATGCACCCCAAGTGAGGTCCTCCATCATATTTTCTAAACAACTTGTTATTCATAACACAATAGCGACGTGCTTGATATGGTATCTGCCTGGCCTTGCTCTGTTCTACTAGGAGTGTTCCCCTCTGAATGTACTCTATGATGGGCTACATCCATGTTTGGCTTATCTGATCCTCAGAGAATGGGCATAGGTCACTGACTTCTAAGACGTGCTCTACTTGGTAGGTAGGTCGGTCAACTACTTCAATGAGGAGTTGTCTCGGGTGCGGTTCGGTGTTTGAGTAGCCAAGTAGGCTAAACTGTCTACGTGGCGGTTCTCGTCGCGCAAAAAGTGGTGCATGGTGGCCCTTTTGAAAGATAGAAGTAACTGATTAACAACTTTAAGGTATTTAGAAAGGTTACCTTCGTGGGTAGTGTACTCTTTAGCAATCTGGCAAACGATCAGTTGCGAGTCACTAAAGACTTGAAGCTCTTGTACACCCAGCTGTAGCGTCATTCTAAGCCCCATAATTACTGCCTCGTACTCCGCTTCATTGTTGGAGGTCGCAAAGTCGATGTGAACTGATTTCTCCATTACTACTCCGGCGGGCGATACTAACACGACGCCAACGCCACTTCCGCCAGGGTTGCTGGAACCATCTACAAAGAGGGACCAAACAGTCTTGTCGTTGTGCTTGGGGGGTAGGATGTTTGTCTCTGGCTCCCAATGTAGATCGTCCATAGGGAAGTCGGCAAGGAAATCAACCACGACTTGTCCCTTCTGCGAGGTGCGTGGGACGAACTCGTTGTGATGTTCGCCGAGCTCTTCAGTCCAAACCGCCATGCGAGTTGTCTTGTTTTTCTTGTGAAGTATTTTCTTCAACGGGAGGTCGGTGAGTACTTTGATTGGGTGTGCTTGGAAATATGGCCTGAATTTCCTTGCATAGTATAATAGTGCTAAAACTGCTCTTTCGATGTAAGAGTAGTTCTTTTCGGCTGGAGTTAGTGTCTTAATCGTAAAGTAGATTGGTTTCTCTGAGTTGTTGATTGTTTGCCTTGAATAGAACCGAACTAATAGAAAAATCTGATATTGCTAGATAAAGCCCCAGCGTTTCGCCGTCTGTTGGTTTCCATGAGAACTGCTCGCCTTTTTTGAGGAGTTGTAAGAACAGTCGGCACTTGTCTGATGCCCTGGATATGAATCGGTTGAGTGCAGCAACCATGCCTGATAGCTTCTGTATCTGTTTCTTTGTCTGCGGGTCGGGCATATCCAAGAACGCGTGGATTTGATCTGGGTTAGCTTCGATCCCATGCTGTGAGAACTGATAGCCCAGAAATTTGCCGGAGGATGCTCCGAAATGGCATTTTTCTGGGTTCAGCTTCATGCGAGTTCGGCGTAACCTGGAGAACGCTTGCTCGAGGTGAATGAGGTGGTCACCTACTTTTTTGCTCTTGATGACCATGTCATCAATATATACTTCCATGGTATCGCCTAACATGTCCTGGAACATGTCAGTTATCATTCGTTGATACGTCGCTCCAGCGTTCTTGAGGCCGGATGGGAGAACGTTGTAGCAGTAAATCCCCTGTTCTGTAATGAAGGACGTTTTCTCTTGATCTTCTTCTGCAAGTGGTATTTGGTTGTACCCACTATAGGCATCCATGAAGGAGAGGAGCTCGTGGCCGCAGGTCTGGTCCACAAGTCGGTCGATCCTTAGTAACGGGAAGTTGTCTTTGGGTGTTTCTTGGTTGACATTGGTGAAGTCAACGCAAAGGTGAACCGTGCCATTCTTTTTTGGAACAGCCACTATGTTAGCGATCCAATCTGGGTAGTCGACCTTTCGGATGAACCCGACTTGCTTGAGTTTATCGACCTCAATATTGATTGCTTTTTGAAATCGTAGTGATAGTCTCCTAGGTCGCTGTCGAACTGGTTTGGCACTAGGGTTGACATTCAACTTATGGCAGGCAACACTAGGATCTATACCTGGCACGTCAATATACGACCAAGCGAAAATATCTTTATTCATGGACAAAAAGTTTACAAGCTGGACTTTGAGTGTGGGGTCGAGGTTAGCCCCTACATAGACGAACTTAGGGTTGTCTTCCGTTCCTAGATTCACTCGCTGCCTCTCTTCAGCTGGTGCCATAGCTTGTGTTGGGAGAGCGTCCTTTGAGGGGTTGAGCTCTGTGGATGCGTTGTTGGTCTGATGAGTGATTGGAGTTGCTGCAGGAGTTGGAGCGTTTTCTATGGTTATGACCACAGAGTCTGGGATGACTTCTGTGGTTATGACAACAGAGGCTGGAGTATGCTGCAGAAGCTATTTTGGCAATATGGGATCTGGTGGGGCGACCTCTGGGGTCTGAACAGGTGGAGCACTGATTACGGGAGCGATCTCTGGTGTCTTGACTAATGAATTAGTGGCTGCCTTGGCGACTTTCGGGGTCTGTACAGATGGATAGGCCTTCTTGTTAGAGCCTCATGCGCTCTGAGTTGGTGCGTTGCCTCTGACTTCGGCAACCAAGTCTTTGGCCATAGTGTAGCTGGTGGGCTCATCTCTTATGCTGATTGGGGCCTCAGCGGTCTTGTTCGCTGAGAGGATTTGATTACAGTGATAGGCTTCGAGCTGGTTGCTATGAAGCTCCATCATGCCCCGGGGGCCTGGAAAACGAAGGACTTGATGCAGTGTAGACTGTACGGCCTACATTTAATGAATCCAATGCCGTCCTAGGATGGCGTTGTAGGACAACTTGATGTCCAAGACGCTGAAACGCGTATTGAAGATGACTTTATCCTCTCTTAATCCCACTGAAACTGGGAGTATAATGTCACCGATTGGGTCAGCTCTGGAGCCATTGAACCCATAAAGAGGAGCAATAGGATCTATGAAGACTGACTTGGGTAGATTCATCTCCTGAATTGTGTGGTAGAACAAAATGTCGCATGAGCTATGCCAGGGTCTATCAGGACGCGCTTAACTATCTAGTCACTGATCCTGACGTGGACGACAAGCGCATCGTTGTGAGGGGTGAGGTCAGCCTCTGTGAAGGTGATATCCCCTGAATGGCGACCCGAATGTCGCGGGGCGTGTGCTGCTTGTGAAGAAAAATGATAGACTTCTTGAAGAGCCCCGACACGCCTTCGTTTCTCTCTGGAAGAAGTAACATAATCATCTAGGGAAAGTGATCATATGGATAGTTCTGCCGTTGTCACGAATTGACGAGTGCGGGCGGTGATCATGACGAGAATGGTCGATGGGGCGTCCTCTCTGCGATAGCGAGCTTGGATGCTTTGGTGTTCCCGGCGGGGTGGAAATCTGCTATGCACTCGGCCAGCCATAAGCTTGTGGCACAAGTCGCCGTCAGCAATGTTGGTGTATTGTTTTATATGTCTTGCTTCAATGAGATCTTGGAGATAATGTTTGAGCCCCCAGCAAGCGTCGGTCTCGTGACATTTTGCTTTGTGGAATGCACAGTAGGGCTTGTCGGTCGGTCTGCGGGTTGTCATACGTTAGGCTGGAAGTATGAGGCTCGCTTGATCTTTTCCAGTATGTAGCTGGGAGAGCGTGTCAGGACAACGAACTTTCTGTTGTTATCCAAACGGTTGCTTGATTTGGGTGCTTGCGACCTGGACCGTTTTTTGGCAGGTGGAGTGTCGTCAGAGATCACCGTGACTTCTTGGTCATCTGATAGACCGTGGTGCCACAAACCTTCTTGCTGCTTAATACATTTGTCGACCCGAGCATACAGCTCTGACAGGGTTTCTGGACGCGACCTCATCAGCGACCTGGAGAGGTCTGTGTTACGCACCCGACAGGCGTTGGAGAATGCCAGTGTGGCAAAAGACTCTTTGAGACCACTCTCCATGCATAGCAGTTCGGCTTTGAACTGACCTAGGAACTGGCGAATGGTTTCATCCTCTCCAAATAATAACTGGAAGAGTGAATCCAGATCTGCTTTTTTACGTCTATTGTGCACGTACTGACTGGCAAACAAATCAATGAGCTACTCGAAAGTCTTGATCGAATCTGACTCGAGTGAAAAGAACCAATCAAGTGGGCCATCTTTGAGGCTGGCGGGAAGGAGCCGACAGTGAAGATGGTCAAACTCCGGGGAGCTATAAAGGGCCAGGCTTTGAATGTAGCGGGCTACATGTTGGCCGGGGCATGTGCTGTCATCATACATTAGAAAACGTGGCTGGACAAAATCTTGAGGAGAGGGTTTACTGAGTACCTCTGTGGTGAACGAGGAAGCGCGATATGTCTTGAGCATTTTCTAAACGATCTGGGATGCGTCTTTGCGTACTGCGCTCTGGTCGATCCGTTGCGACAACTCATTAATCTGCTAATTAACTCCGTTGATGCCGTTCTCAACGACGTTACCAGTTAGGCTGTTGTTGAGCGTCAACTTGTGCACGAAGAGCAACATTTTCTTGCCTCATTGGTTAAGCCTAGTTGGTTTGCGAGGCCTTGAACTTGAGCTTTGAGGCTTGTCATGCTTCATGGGCTTGAGATATTTGGTTTTTTTGGTTTGTGTGAAGATGGTGTCTCAAGTAATCGAGACCACAGACGGCGCCAATATAAAGGCGTGTTTCAACTTTCCTTTACATACACAATTGAATGGGAATTGGAAAGGGTTATTATATATTGGGACCGAGTTCGGCTTAGGAGCGAACTGCCTACGTATCTTACTCTCAATTCTGAGGAGAGAGAAGAATCAGGTCTGGCGTAGTTCATAGGAGGGGTATTTATAGATGTTGAGAGTGAATCTTCGCCCACCACGTGTAAAGTGTATCACAAACGTGGGGTCTAGATTTAAAGAGGCGTGTGAGTACTGTCTTTATAGGTCTGCTGTGATGAATTGGATTATTAGTCTGGGCAAGTAGCTTGCGGCAGTGGTCAGTAGCTGGTGGCAGTGATTTGTACATGTGTATCTTTGTTCATGATTGCTTCTAGAAGATAAATTGAGTCACGTTATAGCCTGGTTTGCATGCTGGCGCGAACTGTTCTGGAACGTTCTCTTAGCTTGGGGACGCGATCTGATTCTATAGATCGGTGTGGTATTTCCATCATGCGAATACGCGCCTGATATTCTTGAAGGAGGATATCACTCCCTTACAACCAACATGGTTTACAAATCGAGAGATACTGCCCTGAATACATGAAAACAATGTGAAGGCTACTCTTTCCAAAATAAACTATAGTAGTGGACTAGTGGATCACTAGAATTGTTCCATTGAAATGGTTTCTTTCGTAATTTTGGCTTTACTTCTGTAGCTTTGGGCTTACGTCCAATCTCACTATTAATATTCAAATAACATGCATCAAACTAATGTTCACCTACTTTTACATTTAGTGCTGGCATCGTGGTTTCGACTAAAATATCCACATATTGCCTTGGGTGCACTGGCTTCATCGGCTCCAATTCTTTATTTTGAAGACGTACATAACGCCGCAAAATGGATATCATGTTGTTGTCACGAAAGATTATAGAGTAAGTCAGTGAATGATTCTTTGTTATTATTTGAACTAACTTATAATCTTGATATATATGGCTTTCATTTGGTGATGCAGGAAGCCAGTGAGAGCTGTTACAACACGATAAGAGATGCTGTATGGTTTGAAATAGATAGAGTTGGTGCTGAACCTGGAGGTCTTACATTCCTAACCCAAAAATTCAACTTTTGCCAGTTAATACTCCTTACGTCATCCATCTTAATATCCTTGTTCTCTATTCACAAATGTTATTTGAAATGCTCAGTTCAATTATTTGCTCTTTTATGTTTTTTGTTCAAGACCATTATTATCTACTGAAGAGCTGAAGGGCGCTATAGAAATTGTCTTTTCCGCTTTAGCTCAATACGATGCTCCTCCAGATTATCCTGTTAATAAGGTTTGTGATGCCATTGATGGATTACCTGAAGGGTCAGATACTCTTAGTAGAATATCTGCTGGATATAGTGCAGGAGTTAGTTTACTTGATGGGGATGGACCATGTAATAACGTTTTTGCTAACAACCCACCTAAGAACTTTGGATGGACCTGGCAGGTAGGATCATTTCTATATACTTAATTATATATAAACATGCATACTGAAGTTCTGAGTCATCCTTTATATCCCTTAGAAGTATGATTCTGATTCAATTTTGAATGGTTTTGAAGACATGTACTGAAATGGTAATGCCCATTGGCTAGCTACCACAAAAATGAAACGATGTTCGATGAAAGGCCGTTTGATTTGAACAACTTTACAAAAGAATGCCAAGAAATGTATGGTATCACCCCAAGACCTCACTGGATCACAACTGAATTTGGTGGTCATGTAAGTTCGATCATCATTAGCTTTTGATTATATACTTAATTACTTTATGCAATTCTAACCCATCTAACGCCTCAGTATTTATTATGTTTCAGAATATAACTTCAGTACTTAAAAATTTCGCTAGCAACATCATATTTTCCAATGGACTCAGAGACCCCTACAGCGCCGGAGGGTAGTAAACAGAATGAGACCTGTAACACTTTTGCTATAATAGTATGTATCTATTAAGTTGTAAAATTAACTTTTGGAATTGCTATTTTCTTATGTGATTGCAGAGTGTTACAGAACATATCGGACAGTGTCGTAGCTCTATCTACTGCTCAAGGTACATTTTAAGGCTATTGAATTCTATTATTGTACGGACGATTAAAAAAGGTATTGAACTTTACAAGTTTTGACAATATAGGGACTAATTTTTTTTTTTGGTCAATTTGGAGACCAAACTTTTTAATTTTTGCAATGTGGGGACATGTGTAATGATATCTAAATTTCTCACACACATCTAAAATTTCCATAGTCATGAGGTTGTAGCATGGTCATTTCACATGTTAGCACGTTGTATAACAATGTATGTAACTTGTGAATTATGAAACACTTTCCATGAAATTTAGTCATGGTTGTAGCAAAAAGTTTGGTCCCCAAATTGACCGAAAAAATTTTAGTCCCCAGGTTGTAAATTTCGATACCTTTTTTATGTTAGCATTGTAAGCAAAATAACAATGTATGTAACTTGGTCTCACAGAGAAAGAAAGAGGTTGAAATCATCGAAGGTTGGATCCTAGAGTACAATGACAAGCTCAATAAAAACATCAGCAAGACTTGATGGGATTATGTTCATCGACATATCAATCAGATTGAACTCAAGCGTACTTAGTTTTTTGAATGTGGAACTGCTCATCTGGGTGATAAACGTACATATACTTTGAATTTGGATTGCCTTGTTATATTGTCAACTAGTTAATGCCCGTGCCAGATGGCACTCAAGACACAGTGCATTTAAATACCACTCCTGCTGACCATCTCCATAGGGGTATATAGCATGCATTACTCATTTCCAGTAGTTTTATAGTTCATAACCATGCCATCGTACAAAGTGGGCTTATGACAAAAAAATTTTAGTTAACCCCATATTATCAAAACTTATAAATTTAACCAACCATCACCTTTTTTATTGTATCGCCGCCTTTAAGAATAAAGAAAGATTATGGGGCGCTATTGTAAGCAAAATTTTGATGGGTAAAGCATGTGGTTTTAGGTTAGCATTGCGTCGATATACTTATTGCAAATGCAAGTGATCCCGACTGGTTGGTCTCACAGAGAAAGAAAGAGGTTGAAATCGTCGAAGGTTGGATCCTAGAGTACAATGACAAGCTCAATAAAAACATCAGCAAGACTTGATGGGATTATGTTCATCGACATATCAATCAGATTGAACTCAAGCGTACTTAGTTTTTTGAATGTGGAACTGCTCATCTGGGTGATAAACGTACATATACTTTGAATTTGGATTGCCTTGTTATATTGTCAATAACATAGATGTGAAATAAAAGGAAACCTTAATTAAGAATGGCTTGTACATAGCATAGCTATCAAGAATTAAGTTTGCTGGGCGTATATATATGAAACATGCAAGCTGACTCTTCTTCTCAGGCTTGGAGTTTTTCTGGTATACAATGGGATGGATCTACTGATCTAGAAGAAATGTTGATTACTTATTTTATTTCTCCCGATTCCAGTAGAGAATAGAGATATCTATTTTACGTCCTTTATGTATGTTTACTTTTACCGAATTTACTGAAAAAAGTATGTTATATGTCCTTGAAGTGCACTGTGGATTTTTTGGAAAACCAGCAGCGCAAGTTTAGATTTGGTTCACCAAAATTCAAACTAGTCTTGCCTTAGCAGTTAATCCTCTATATACATGCAGATGAACTAGCCTAGTTGTGATTTCTGAATACGGCAGTAAGATGAGTATTGTACATCACTTGGAAACATGCCCCATAGGGAAATAGGAAGATATCCACTATCCAGAGGTGTATTGTGAATGATTCACAATCAATATCAGGAACGCAATTCCCTGAACAGCCAAGAAGGTCCAAGATTGCTTAGTCTAATGGGTTCGGGAGTGGATCATCAATTAACAATACAAATCCAAAAAAGAAAAAAGAAAGCAAAAAAAAAAATTTGTATTCTTATTTCTGAACTTGCCACAAAAAACGTGCGCCTTGACTTACTTTCTTTAGTTAATCAATTAACTTCTGAATTAGTAGATCAAATTAAGTTAGTTGAATTGCACAAAATCGTAGAATGATATTTTTTACTGTTCAATAGTATAGCCCATGTACCAATATATTATTCCCAATAAACATGTATTGTACATCGATTTTCCCCAACTCCCCAAGCATTCAACATGGAACATTCTCCTCAGTCTTCAGAGAATCGGTGGCAAAACAATCAGCTTTGCATCGTAAGCCACAACACATAACAATGTGTAATATACAGACGGGATCGCAACTCCTTCAAAGCTTAATTAAGTTGAACTGATGAACTCATTGATATGGATCGAAGATTATCAATTCAACTGCTTCCATTGCTCCTCCTCTTTCTAATATGTATCTCATCAGAATATTGGCAGGTACCAACCAAGGCTCAGTGTGTTCATGAAAATCGCTGAGATCAGCCCTTCAAAACTTGAATCCTCACCGGATTCAGAAATATACCTGTATACACTAATACACTGACACTCCATCAATTATGCCACCTTCCAGCAAAGATACAATATAAATTCTAAATACAGGCCAAGGGAAAAAGACTAGCTCTCCTATATTTGTCTGTACTGAGGCTGCGGAGAGTATAGAGTTACTCTTGTTTGTGCAAGCTATGCTTAGATGAGAAGAGGTCGTTGAAGGCTATTTGCAACGACATTGAAGGCTATTTGCACATCCGAGACTCCTTGGCCCAACAACGGTTTTCTTCCTTTAATTTCACTGTTCGAGGCCATCAAATTGCAAAACATTTTCGTTCAAACAAGGAGTCGTCTTCATATTTGTACAAGTACCCTATTGAAATTAAAGTAGCTGCACATCATAAATACACCTTCGACAAACTCAATCATTCAATTTGAAGGAGACTAGCTATTGCCATATCAGACAAGGAGACCATCTCTCCCCAGTCCGGTTTGCCCTTAACGAGGCTACAAGATAAGATTAGGTGGCTAGTCTTCTTATATGAAAAGCTAAAAAGAAAAATAAATGACAATTTGGAGATGAGATAGTTTAAGCATGACCATTTATAGCCAACAGGAGTTTTTGAAAAAAAATGAAGAGTTCGTAAGGTATTCCCACAATCCCACAAACAAGGGATCCTAATACAAGACGGACAATAGGGACCACGTTTGTAAACATTTGGTTAAGGATAAATTAATTCCAGGGAAACTCAGAGGGACAACTAGAGATTTGGCAATGAAGTTGGAATTTGGAATAGCGTAAATAGAGACGATGGAGGAAATATTTTAACAAGAACGACTTGATGATCAATTACCATCGGATAAGTCTGCAAGGACAAGAATGCCTCTGGAAGGAAATGGAGGTACTAAGGGACTCCTCGACAGGTAAGCAGCACTGACTCAACAACTGAATCTAAGTAGAGCCAGTAACAGAGAAGTTGCAATGCCCTAGTATGCTAATAGTGAAGTAAAATTTCCAAGGTGAGTACCCTGAAATAGCTTCATTTGGTGTCCATCAAAAAGAAACCCACTGGACCCTCCCCTAATGAGGGGAAATGGTAGAATTGATTTATAACCAACACAGGAGTCTTTTGGCAAAGAAAGGACACCTTTCCACTCAAAGATCTATCAACTCATCTCAGTTATGGAGTATGGACCGATGCAAGACTATTCACTAGAACAAGTCAATAATAATAGAACTATGAAGTCAAACATGTAGAGGCTTGAGCATGAACCAAAAAAATAACCTAAATATTCCACAACTCACAGACAACCCATATACATGCAGAACAGTTCCCAAGCAGGTAAAGACACAGGCAAACATAGTAGAAACTAGAAACACAAGCAAGAAACTATTCAGTCTAGGTTTCTTATCATTCCCTAGACATTATGGCAACATTCGATCACAAATTTTGTTCAGAAAAGCGGCAGCCATCAAAGATTCGCATGCGGGTTATTCATACTATTTTTCAAAATTAAAAGAGCAGCGTAGTCATAAGTTTAACGTTTCAAGAAAACACAATGCCTAACCAAAACTATTCACACGCACTAATCCATTTATCTCCAACTAATTAAGCCCTTTCGAAGATTTTTCATACAATGCACACCAACCTTGTATATTTCAAGAGAAAATGATAAACAGAGAGCCAGCCATATCATATTAACACCAAAATAATACAAAAGGTCTTGGCCCAAGGACTGCCAGAAATGAGTTGAAAATGACCAGGACTTCATATATGAACAATCCCCAAAACAGAAGCAAAATTAAAATGATCATAACGGAAACACTCAGTTCAGCAGTAAAACATAACATCTTTGACATTATCCTTGATCTTGGGAAGAGAACGTATTTCTGCTCGTTGTCCCCTTGTAGCAGATGCCCCAGTCCCACTATCAGACACATCCCCTTCAATATAGTAGCGGGCACGGAAAGCAGCCAAATGCGCATAATACGCAGGAGGAACTGCAAAACAGAAACACTTCAGTCATCAATGACAGGGAGGAAGAAATTGTGAGAAATACAACAGGAAATTGGATGCAAATAAAGACTTACCAACAGACACAGATCGTGTGCACCTTGCATACCTAAAACAAATGGGTGAAAAGAGCATAGTGAGCACATCTTGAGAAAAGAAGAGAAAAACACATTAGTCTTGAGCATTTAGAGATCACAGAGCAGAAGGTATTACGTATAGCATAAGTTGTTTGTAAGCATCTGCATGGTATCTGAGTTGAAATTATTCTCATCCCACAGAACATGATAGTGAGTAGGTCGGCTGGTACCCTGTGGACATTATGGAACCATAGTTAAAACAGACATCCAAAAAAATACTTGTATGACTTGCACAGCAATTACCTGGATACCAGCATGACTGCACAGGTAAAAATCAAACTCGGAAGGATGACATATAATTGAATCAACTACAGTGCCTGATTAAGAAATGACATGTTTCAAACAACAATTCTCATATGACATTAAATCACTTGATAATTGATTGGAAAAGAGCACGTACCAGGAAGAATATTTCCACTCCTGTCTGTCATATTTTTATTATCATGATCAGCAGGAAAAAGACGTGTATGGTGTCTTTTCTGCACAACTACAAACGTTACAGGAGGAAGATACCCCTCTTCCAGAGAAGCACAAGCCTGGATAAGAAACAGTGATTCATATTAGAAACTAATTTTACTAGAACAATCTTTAGATAATAAATTGAAGGTTCACGACCTTGCGAATCGCATCCAACTCATTGAGTAGGACCTGGCTGAACTGTCCTTCACTAACACCATCTCTGCAAATTTGAAAAAATATATATTATTGTACAAATATATTCATCTTCCAACGCATAATAAGAAACACTGCTCCTAAATAAAGGTCATCACCTATAAAATATAATTCGATGTGGTTTGAACCCAGTTGACTTCCTAAATGAAATCAGCAGCTCCCTGTACAACAAAGTTACCAGAGAATAAGAAAACACTCTAGGAACAAAACTTTGGCTCCACTTCTGAGGAATACTCAAGGAACAATTACTCACTCACCGAATCATCCCTGCATGAGAGACACCCTTCTGAGGATCTTCAACCAATGAGTAAAGATCTTGGATCAATTCTTGGCGATGGTGTTGTGCCGAGACCAGACCTCTGTATTTGGATATCTCTGGCCAGTCCATGGAAGCAACCACCTACAATAGATACATTTTAAATATGGAATGATGTAGGTAACACATCAGCAAGTACAGGAAGAAAAGAGTAACTTACAGCCGCAATAGAAGGGCTAGAATCTTCCCCAGGACTGGGGTGAGTAACATCAGCACCAAAAATTATTGTTGGTTTCTCAGAAACAATTGGCATTCTTCTGGAGAGCGCATCCAAGAGAACTGTGTTCCTTCCACCAGCCTACACCAGATTGTTAACCGTTAGACCAACACACTATTACACAGAAATCTAGTGTAAATATACCAGCTGAATTGAATAGAACGAACCTTAACATTAATCTTAAGAGCCACATTTTCAAGATACTGCTTGTTACATTTCATTGCCTGCTTAGGCTGACAACACTGGGAGACTATACCCAACTCTGTCTCACAAACTCTTTTAATTTTACCTGTCCGAGAGTATGAAAACCACGAACATTAATAATAGACATGAGATTGTATCAATATACTAAGCTCTTACTCACCATATGAACCAGTGAAATCTGGCAATATAATGATCAAAAGTTGCAGATTCCCCTGCTGTCCTGAACTTGCAATTTTTGACTCTGACAGGGTGTGAGCCTCAACAAGAGTCCTCTCAATTTGATCAGACCGTGCGGAGCGCATTGGTAGTAAAGGTGCTGGGTTGATATTCTGACAAAACAATCACAAGAGTTGATGCAATTCATACAAATATGTAATTGTATAAGCAGATGTTGGAAAGAAGGATATACCATTCCTTTATTGTTACACATGGAAACAAGATCATAGAAGAAACGCCAAGCTGCATCCTGGTTCAACCGTGAAAAATTAATACACATCCAATGACGTATAGTACCTCCATTAACCATTTTCTGCAAATAAAAAGTTCAAATATCAAACAGGATACAAATGAGAACATAGACACTAGAAGAGCTAAAAGAATTGATTCAGCAAGGTAAAAACACCAACTTCAATAATGCCCTCTCGCCCTACGACGTGTGTATCCCACCAAATCTTATAAATCAAAATTATTGCCATGTAAAGCAAGCAGTGAAAAGCAATATGTATATAACAAAAACGATGTCACTTGTGCATTGAACACAAAATCACACAAACACATTCTTTTCCATGTGTTGACCATATTAAAAGTTAGACGGCACAATTTCCATGCATTCTCTTCTATCTCTTCCCAACCATGGGTAGTGCAGAAGATTCAAGTCATCTAATAAACCAATTAACATGGGATAATATTAGAAAACAAAAACAGATTGGCCTAGCTATTGCTTCATGCTCATCCAATGAGTCAAGCTATTTAAACATCTAATGGAATATAGATATTATCATGATATAATAATTCCCCGTAAAGTTGAGCATAATTTTAAATACTATCAATGGTTACTGATGATGAAAATGTAAAGCTCATAGATTTGGAGTAACATGAAGAATGTGATAAATAGTAACAAATAGTTCAACTATGACAACACCTCCTAAAGCTCAGCAGAAGTCACAAAAATCACATATATAATAGACACTTAACTGCGTTAATCATATTCCACTGACCCACACGAGGCTGCATCCTGACATCTCGACCAGTATCATGGTACTTCAACTGAAAAAACAAAAAAAAAATTACATACTACTTGACCATAAATCAGAAGTAACAAGAATGTCCTAGAGCATAGTTACCATTGGCGCAGGTAACACCCTCGCATTCTGAATTACTGCCAACTGGGGAATCACTTCAATGCCAAATTCTTTAGCAAATTTGTCATTTTTATAATCATTATGCAAAGCCATCTGCATCCAAACACTCGTCAGAATTAGAAGCGCTAATGCAAAAGGGAAACAGAGGAATACAGAATCATGTATACGACATGTAGGGAACAAAAAGATTGATTATATCTTAGTGTGGTGCATACTGTTTGGATATTGTCCTCCCTTTGCTTGGGACGCTGACAAGATGCTCTTAACATGGCAGTCACCTGCTTCTCATTCAACTTTTTAGAATATCTCTGCCCCTCGACAATCTTGCAAACCTAGAATTGAAATAAAATAATACATGAACCTTGATACAAGTGCAAGCATAGAAAACATAAAGGACTAGTAAAAAAGAAAGAACCTCCATAGGCAAGTATGCAGGCTTTGAATCACTTCCTGCTTGAAGGGCTGGCCAATGACCATACCGCAGCTTGACATGATACTTATCAAGGAAGTACTGAGCCACAGACATTCTTTGCCCACCCTCATCAACAGTAAACCTATATAGGCAGCAAAATCACAGCATAATCATAGGAAAAATATCTTATACTGGATATATGGAAGTCAGAAACAGGGTAAGTTAAAGACTTACATCAACTGTTCAATGGGTTGTGTGGTTATCCCTGAAATCTTGTTGCGCCTTCCTTCTTTCCTGTGGGTCAACTCAACACGAAGTCCTTTCACAGCCTTCTTGACCTGACATACAAATGCAAAATAAACACCCAGACTGACAAAATACAATCAAGTCAACAACATAGTACTGCTTCAACAAAGAAAAAGACAACCATACCTTAATACGATCAGAGTCACTTAAAGGCCGTGATGGATCCCTTAAGTTAAGAAGTCTCTGGACATAATCAACAACAGGAATGGCTTCATAGAACGATGTTGCAGCCACATCTACACAATGAAGATGATGATGATGAAGTTAAAACATCAAAACCTATAAATTTCTTCCCTCCTACATACTATACTATTGGCACTAACAATAATAGTTACTACTCAAATAAGATGGACCACAAACTGTTTTTAACTTTCAACCACATTAAAAAACGAAAATGACATACACACTTTTGTATTCCTACCAATATTAAGAGACATTCCCATCTGGGTAGGGCGGAGACTCTGATAATATCCCCGCCAACACTCCAACCCATCTCCAACCTCAGTCTTTGGGCCCAACTTGAGTGAAAAGAACGACCGCCCTACAACAGTATAACTGTGGGAAAATAACCTAATTAGTTGAGAAAAAAAATATGAAAAGACATATTTCAACTAAACAAGCAAAAATCAGCTCCAAACTACAAAAGGGATAAACATTTTACTTGTTCGAAGGTGATTCTCTCAAGACTATATCCAGCACTTGAATGGTCTCTTGCGGTGCCTCCCTCTGTTTTCCAGTTAAAAACTGCTGCAAGTGGTGCAAGTCAGTTCTAGAAGCAAATTTGATGGACACCTTAAACTCCCGTTCTCTCCTGCAATCCAACCAAACACAAAAAAAGGACCCCAAGGAATCAAAATCAGTATATAGTCCATACACAATATAAAACGATTGAAGGAAGAAGCAAATGTATTTTCAGAAACAAACCTTGATGAAGTAGATCCTTTTACTTCCTTGTCAATCAACTTTATAACAAAGTCTTTCGAGTTGAATGGCAATGCTCCAGCAGTAAATAGACCCTTCCGACCATCATATACGGGTTGCTTGCCACCCAAGTGTGATGTACCAAATTCTGATACCAGCTGCTTCATCACAGCTCTGTTTACACCTCTAGATATGACTTCAGGATTGATTGATACCTACACGATAAACAAACAATAGCAAAAACAAAAGTAAGAGAAACCCCAACTCAAACAGCCACAGTAGTATACTTCATACATCATCTAACAAGTATAAACAACTCAGTTGATTATTGGCAACAGGGAGAAAACATTTCACAACCAAGAATTACATGAATTACACATTAAAACATCTTGAGAAAAACTATCTCTAAGAGAAACACCACATTCCACATTCTCAATGTACTAGACAAATTTCAAAAGCGAACAAACAGAACATTTCCAAATGATTATTGATAAACAAGCGAATATAACAGGCCAACAGTACATATATGAATGATGGTAATGTTCATACAAAGCAGAGAGGTCACAAAATCAAACATATAACAGCCATGTTACAAGTATGAACAACGACACACTTCACACACATGATTTACAGATAATATATTACATAAACAGAACATACATATTATTAAAAACAAATCCATGGCAGTAAATCAAGTTTTGCAAGTGGGTAAAACAAGACAACCATCTTTTACATTTTAAAACATGGAAAAGTAACAATAGTACATGAGAAACAAACAAGCCGGTACATTTTTCTTTTTACTAAAAGTAGAAAGAAAAACAACTCATCATCACAAACTAGTACTGTTTATAAACACAAGAAGACTAGTAGTGAAAGTCTGGACCTCGAAGAGATGATTTCATGAGAGTTTCTATTAATAGTAAAAAAACGTAAACTAGAACACAAACAACATGGTTCAAAAACTTGACCAGAAACACAAACCCCAACGAAGTTCACAGTATAACCAACTCATCACTATAAAAACACCAGATCTACAACATCCTAACCACAAAAACTCGTACTCACATCGTAATGATGAAGATCAGTCTCTTTCAACTTAACAAGAAAGTGATTCGCCTTAACAACGCACTTCATTCCAACTGTTCCTGCTCCAGGTCTAGCAGGAAACTTAAGACCTTTTTGTGAAACCGGTGGAGAAACAGGTACTACTAGTTTCTTTTCCATCTCACTACTCAACACATCACCAGAAGTAGAACTCGATCCTGCTTCACTACCACGTGGAACTCTTCCTCTTCCTCTTCCTCTTCCACCGCGTTGAGACATTTCAGATGAGAAAAAAGTTAAAAAGATAAAAAAGAGGGGAGAGCAAAAGAAAAAAGGAGAGAAAGTGAAGAGTGAAGAAATGAGGTGAAGGAAGCGGGTATAAATAGAGGAAACTGATGAGTTGGTGTGGTGAGATAATGGGAAGGAGAACATGGGCGGGAATGCAGGTGTAATGTTTTCTATACCGAAACTGTCCTTGGCCTTTCGTTTCATGTACCCATTTTGTTGAGTCTGGGTTTTGTATTTTAGTGGGGGGAGAGATTGGGGTAAATGGGTCGGTTTCTTTTCTTTTCCAGTTGTTCTTTGTACGACACTACTTTTTCGTGAGGTGTGCGTAGTACGCTCACTCTAGTTATAGTCTAGTACTCTATATATATACTCTACTATCCACGTCACCACGTCCATCGGCCCATGTATTACTCGATTTTTGTTCGTGTTTGTACAAAATTTCTAAACCGATGCAGTTCTCGATATTGATTTGCAAACACCTTTCTAGTGATTACCGAACCATGGTGGGATATACCAACAATTTGTTTCTAGGACCATTGTGGAATTTTGGGAATTACCACTTGAAGGTACTTAATTTGGATTGGAAAAACAAAATTTGTGACATTTACCGGCTTACTCGTTTTGGAGAGTATATTTAAAATGAATAATTTGTAAATTTGTAAATGGGGGTAGAGAAAAAAGATTGCTTGTATAAATTAATTTCCAAAAAGTTGAGCTCCATTTTTGGTTATCAATTATGTTTTAGAAATGATTCTGTAAAGACTGGTGAGAAAAAATCATGCTCGTATAGATCAATTTCCAAAATGTTCAACTCCGTTTTTGGTTATCAATTAAGTTTTAGAGAGTATATTATGAATACTTCTATAAAGGCCGGTGAGAAAAATCATACTCGTATGGATCAATTTTTACAAAGTTGAGCTCCATTTTTGGTTATAGAGTAAATGACGTAAACTATATTATTGACAGTATTGCTAAATAAAAAAACACAATTCTTTGACAATAGAAAATCAAATAAACTAGTTTGGACTACAAAAGTATTTTTCAAATAAATAAATAGAATCACAAAAAACATTGCCCAGTTTGAATATGTTAAATTGACGTGTAGCTTACCGAAATTGAATATCCTATATAGTTATCATATGATGTATAGTTATCAAGTTCAAGTAAATTTACTAACAATTAAAATGCATAGTAAATTTTTAGCTGCTTTGTGAAGCATACAATTTGTTTATAAAAATCTTTTAAGCGCATCGATTAACTAAATTTCAAGAAACACAATAGCATACAATGTGAAATCATAAATCAACATTACCGACTCTTTGTTTAACACTTGTGAAAATATATTGCTCTAGTGTTAAGAAAAAATGTTAATATTCAAAACAACCATTTTTTTTTTCTTAAAGGGGTGGTTGTTTTTCTATGGAAGTGGTTGCAGGGTGTAGCTCTACATACCTTTTGAGGGATCAAACCGCCGTTCATAGTTCTTCATGATAGAGTGGATGTATAGAAATGATTCAAGCCATTCCAATGAGGAACACAACTTGGGCCTCTTCTACCTTTGGTTATAACTATCGTTCTCTAGAAACCCTAGATTTTTCCTAATACAAAATACCATTTAAATTGACTAAACGTAGAAATAGATTATACGGCCAATAGAAAATAAAACATATTGCATGAGATACTCGACATCCACATAATGCAATCCAATGCACAATCCGAGAAAATAAACAAATGGAGAAATTTGATCATTTCGACTAGTCTATCTTCTACAGTGCATAACTTATAATACAAATATCGAAAAAGTAATTAAACTTAATTTCTTTAATAGTATGCTCGCACTACTAACTTCTTGGTGTAGGCGGACCAAATGCGGACTCTAATAATGTCCAAGTGGCCTCTAAAACAACACCATTACTATTGTCCTTGACAAATCTATAACATGAATATTCTATTCTAGCTAGCTTACAAGTAGTAAACCATGGTTATGAATTTATAAATGTGACTACTTACCAGACCCCGAGCATCCATATCCACATAGAAACAAAATTTTGATCAAAATCAGTTTATTACGTGGTGATTCATGATTTAAAACTTCACATTTCATTAAGTGTATGAAGCGCAGGAAATTCAGCTGGAACAATTCACCTTTTGAAACATATAACTCACACCCTAGATATTCGTATGCAATAATAAAACAAAATTCATTAGAAAATAGACATGGAGCACTAATTATTTTGTGTGGGTCGTTGAACCCGAAGTTGACTATAATTTTGTTAAAAGGCAGCTAACAAATCAATCCAGTGCAACCGTTTCAAGTTTATGTATGTGCAATACATTTCACTTATGACAATGAAATTAAGCTTCACCTCAATAAGGTAGAGACTAGGTTAATTCATAGAAAATTAAAATATCACGCACACTTTAAGAACTAAACCACCTACAACTAATATATTAGGTAAGGTAGAGACTAGGTTAATTCATAGAGAAATATCACACACACTTTAAAAACTAAACCACCTACAACTAATATATTAGGTATATAATTGAAGTTCCTACTAGCAAGTACAAGGTTTGTTTTGTATTACGCAAAGTGTGTTTTCATGAAAATAATTATACTATCATGTTGCTTTTTTATGGTTTATGAATTCATTTTGTATTACGCAAAGTGTGTTTCATGAAAATAATTATACTATCATGTTGCTCTTTTATGGTTTATGAATTCATTCAACTAAGTTCCCAAACATTTTATACATGTGTAAGAGATGCCAACATGCCAAGTACATACCACATGCTATTGAGAATTTTTTTGGTCCACATTGCTCAAAGGCACGACACATGTCCATTAAAAAGTCGCGAACAAAAGAAAAACAAAAAAGACACAATAGAATTGAACTATTAGCTTTTTAAGGTTTATTCTCTTTTCAAGAGCATAACTCCTCACCATTCCCTTTTTTTCTTTCTTTTCCAGCAAGAAAGTAATAAAAACTATTCCTAAACTTTATAAGTTAATATTATAGGATTGCCAATAAATGGTTAAAACTAGAGTAGGAGGTCTTTGTCCCCATGTACTTGGCAGCCATGCAATGAAAGGGTGTTTCATGCAAGAGACAATAACCAACACTTAATACCTCCACTGATCCAACATCTCCCTCAACTCATAATACCTCCACTGATCTTCTCGCACTTCCAGAGTCCGCGGCCTTATAATTATTCGCGGACTATACCGTTATGTTGCCCCAGCCCGGGACACACCAGTCGTCTTAGTAGTCATATATTAGGCTGATACATATATCATATAACCAAAATAGGTAAAAGTAAGTGCAGGTGTTTCTAGTGGAGCAATGCTTCGTTTTGAGTTTCGAGAAGTCGGTATGTCAGTATGTGGCACAAAGTTTCGATAGCGACTACTCATGCTTAAACCTTTGCCAATTCCGAAACTTCACTCTGAATTGCAATTTCCTTTTACATTCGTTTTTTTTTTTTGAGAAGTTATTTTTTTTGTTTTGGAAGTTGTAACAATGGTCATTCAAGCCTTCAAGGGTCCTAAAGCACATGGATATTAGAATTTCTATTTCAAAAATTCACATTATATAATGAAATTTCTGTAATTTCATTGCCAAGTTCGTGATTTGGGTTCACAGTCTTCACACGATAAAAAGCTCTGGAAAATGTAAAAGCACCATGATGGTGGACAAATTGGATAAATTTTGAGCTCTTGTCAGCATCTAATGGTTACACATAACTTGGCCATTTTGATTTTGTTTGTGTTGGACTGTTGGTAACTCGGTGTACGCACAAGCCCAAAAGGATAATGACGAATTTGGGTGCAGTTAATGAAACACTAACATCAGAAATTCAGAATGTTCAGATTGGTAAGGCTGCTCTTGGACCAATGGTTCTCATTTTGAACGAGCTCACCCCATGAGTCCTCATATTTACCCATTGTGCACAAACAAATCATCACAACTATCGAGATTGGTAATCATACACCAAAACTGTGGAACAAATTTGCTGCCATCCAAGAGAACTCAGGTGAACAAGCAACCTATGGATACTGGATAGTTATCTACTTCTTTTAACTTCTTGCCGGTTCTAAACCACCAAATGTTTCGATATACGAGTGTCATAATTTTTTCGAACTTCGAAGTTCGAACACGCCCATATTTCGGATATATCTAATTTGTTTTGTCTTTCTCTTATTCTTTTTGAACTTTCCCGACCAAACTATGCAAAGTTATCACTTACCAAACATCCAATATGAGGGGGAAATCATGCAGTAACTAACAGTCCATCACGTGTTCAACAATCAAATAAATCAACACATAAGATCAAATATAAATTTCTGATCCTACTTGTTTACTTTTAGCAGTTGATTTGAAGCACATTTTAACGAAGTATTTAAATAAAATATCAGATTAGTTGCGACAAACTAAAATAAGATATCACATTGAGGTGTGGAGAAGACGAGAAGTATCTCTGCCTCATGGCTTAATCTTGCCGGAGTGTTTACTTTTGGAAGGGTGTTCTGCCTCATGGCTTAATCTTGCCGGAGTGTTTACTTTTGGAAGGGTGTTCGGAGTTCGGACTTGGGATTAGGCTAAAAATGTTAGTTACTTAATTAGCTTTCAATTGAACATCATGTCACGCCCACCCAATTTGAATTATATCCATCTTATTTAGGGTTCTAATGTTCACTAAATGGAAAAATAGATTGATTATTGACTAACGTATAACCATTTGATCATACACTCGGAGAATTGTTTGGGGTAGAATGGGGATTGAAGCAAAATTAATTTATTGTCCACGGCTTTTATATGTTATACAAGTATGTGAACCGTGCTACACACTGGTGTTTTTTCAAGTCTTTAAACCTATCGCTCTAACATCTTTTGGATAGTTCAATTTTTTGAATTATAATTCTAATCTAAAAAATAATATAAAAACATTAGGAAGGGTTGAATATAATTTTAATAACGTGAAGGAGGTTTTCTAAATTATTTTAAATAATATGAAGTTAATTCTAATTTCAATAAAGTGAGGGAGTTTTTTGTAAATTGTTTAAAAAGAAGGGAGTTTATTAGAATAATTAAGGGAGGTGGTTCTAAAATCTTAAAATAGAGAGATTAGAAATACACTGTTCGGTTGAGAAGTGTGCCTTCTAAAAACCCCGCTATATGTTATATACAAGTATGCAAACCGTGCTACGCATCGAGGGTTTTTTTTCCTGAAATCTTGAAACCCGTCATTCGAGATCGATAATTAGCATGGTTTTTTTGGATTCTAATTGTAATTACATAGGGGAGGCACATCTAATTTAATATAAGAGATAATTATATTATTTAAGTGATATTAGGGAGTTTTTTTTTCTAAATTATTAATAAAAAAGAGATTGTTTTAAATTTAGAGAGAAAATTGGAAAATAATTATATAATTTAAGTTACATTAGGGGGGTTCTTCTAAATTATTAATAAAAGGAGGTTTCTAATTTTTGTGAGCGAGGTGTTTATAAATTGAGCAAATAGAGAGATATTAATTTGCCTACTCGATAGTGGATAGAGGGTTACTCAAAACCCGGCTATCATATAGTGTAGAGATAAGATGCCAAACTAGTTTTTAGTCCATGGCTTACGCATGGCTGTGTGCATGACCTGTTAAAAATAAAACCCACATAGTGCTACTGTGGTACAAACATGCTTACATTGACAAACTCATGCAATAGCCAATAAATAGGTTATAGATCATTCCAACAAAAAAAAAAGGTTATAGATCACAACATATATCAAAAATTCTGGAGATGGCATGCACTATGCCTTAAAGTGGTTCGTAAAATTGATATATACCGGTTGGCCACTTGGCCTTGAGAATTCAAGGATCAGGATCAGAATTTAAGTTGGCATATAGATTTTGAATTGTGCCACCGTCAACATCCTTGTTTGAGGCAGGAAACTAACCATTTGGGCAAAACCACATACTAAAATTCAAAATTGGAAGACCAAACTGCATCTGGCCCTTCAGTAACTAATCACCCCACCAAAACTAGGCATGATTGTTTGGGTTTTCACCGTTGGTACAGTGCCCGCACTATTAAGGGAACTATCTTCATGTTCATAAGATGTATTGAGGACTTGAGGTGCATTTGAATATTTGATCATCGTGTAGTCTTGCTAATGGCTGCAAATCACTGACCATTTGGTTAACATTTTGCTGTCGATGGCCTGAAATAGTATGCATTGGAGGGACAACTCAAGAAGAGGTATGCTGCATAGGCAGTTTGGTCTGAAGCTATTTCTAGACTACTAACTTTGTTTGCCAAATGTGTATGAACAGATAACCACGAATAATAAAACTGATACGGTAATGAATTAATGATACACCAAAATGGCAACAAAATAAAGATTCGGCGATTGAAGCAAGCAGGCTGCTTCGTGGTAGGACTGTTGGACTCTTTGCGACCCAAAAGTTTCTTCAGGTCATGCGATCAGGATATGATACAACTGCATTGTGATAGCTACCTTCATAATCCTCCCCTCTTTTTATACCCTTTGTCAAGTGTCAAACTGTCAAACTGTCAATACAATACATATGTCGTTTCACCCGGAATGCGGCAACACAATTTCACATGCTACACAAGCTCAATTTTTTCTTTCAATTCTACTTTCTATCGTTTTTTTTCTTTGGAACATTTTAATTTACAATGCCAATACATTTTTTTTTTCCGATAACTTGATTCATATTAAAACTTAAAGCCATAGCGTAACATAGTTAATCTCCAACTAAGGCTGGAAATGGAGTGGGTTCGGGTCGGATTTTCACTTAAAACTCTTTACTATATTTGGATCTTTCCGGAATCGGGTTGGATTTCGGATATCCATATCCATTAAAAATACACAAAAAAATACACTATTTTAATGATTTTCATATATAAATATAAGATATAAATTAATTTTTAGGCATCAAAATATAAATCTGGTTAAAATGATTTGGGTTTTCGGATATTTGGGTCGGATTCTAGTCACAAACATAGAAACCATATCCGTTAAAATGGATTCGGATATGGTCGGATTCGGATTGCATCCCGTACCATTTCCAACCCTATCTCCAACATACAATTTGGAAGATCTTTCATAGGTAGCTGGTGTATAATCCACCTAGCCAGCTGATGAGCATAGTGCTGTCAAATTAAATAGCTCTCAAGCCCTCCGCCCGATCCGCCCCATGGGCTGAAAAAGCCCTCTAAACAAGGCCCGCATTGATTTGAGGGTAGGGCCGGCCCGACCCTCAAACATATGAGGGGAGGGTAAGGGCCTATAGTTCAAACCTTAAGCCCGGCCCACAACCCGACCCTAATTAGGCCCTCATTCAGGCCCGCAGTAAGCCCTCATCTATAATTACCTTATTACCATATCAAAGTTTTGTTTTACTTAAAATACCCTTAGGGTTATAGTATCTACCCTTTTAGAAATTGGATAAAGTCCACAACCATATTTTCATTTCATTTTAATTATATAGATTCGTTCATTTTCCTGATCTTATCAGAAAAAGGATGTCTCAATTTTCATAAGATATATAACAAGTTTATATTGTCTTAGGTCGATCTATAGGTGGTTCAGGTTCTTCGTTATTGATAGAATGGGTTCTCACTGGCCAGTCATGACAGTGGATGAGCCATAAACCACTTGAGACTTAGAATTATGTATTTGTTCCTCATTTTGTATGGTTGGATCCCAAATATTAAACATGTATTTGTAACCAGAAATCAATACTCTATTTTGGGTCTAAGTGTTTGTATTGTAGTATAAGATAAAATCAATATTTCAATATTGAATGAAGACTGCTAGTTTGCTCCAAAGATTACAGTGAGGAAAAAAAGATCTCTAACCCGGCCCTCAGCCTGACTCTCTAACCCAGCCCTCAGCCCTCTATAATAGGCTGAAGGGCGGGCAAGGGCTTAATACATTTTCTATTAGACCGTTTTGGCCCAACCCTCAACACTAATGAGGGGTGGGCTAGCCCGGCCCTCAATTCGTGAGGGTTGTAAGTTTTGAGGGCCGGGCTGGCCTGGCCCGGCCCATTTAATAGCACTAGATGAGCATCTCCATTTTCAGTTATACTTAACCAACTAGATGAAACAGACTCAAGATTACTTAACAGTCTTTTTACAACAAAATATAGGGCAATGAACTTCCACTTGCAGTCACCCCCATTAAAAGTCTTAATGACCTCTGAACAATCTCCTTATATCACAAAAGCATATTTCCCCAAATAGCAAGCCAGTAAGACAGCCACTTCAGTTGCTATCATTTCTGCCTCCTCTGGTTCAGTAGCTTTGAATCTCCTGACAGCAGCTCCCACTTGCTCTCCTACATCATTCCAAGCCATGCATCCAGCACTTGCCCATCCAGTGTCCCTGTGGAAGGCAACATCATATCTAATCAATATGCTATCATTGGGAATGATTGGAACTATATCATTTAAAGTATTTGCTATAGGCAAATTAGCATTAGGGTTAGGGAGATTTTCTCTAAAAGCCATGCAGCAGCTTGCTGTTACATTGGAACATTTCCTTAGTAGCTTTGCCCAGCTAGGCAACTTGTTCTCAAATTTTGCTTCATTTCTCATTTCCCAAATACAGTGAAGCATCACACAGCAGAAAACCCCAGTGTGACTACTAGGTTCTTCTTTATTGGAGCACCAGAGCATAAATTGGTCCAACCAAGTTCTGAGAGTGTCAGCCCTACCAATTTGTACCCTAATCCCAAGAGCTGAGGCAAACCATACATTTCTTGTCCACTCATAGCCAAAGAGGAGATGTTCATCTGTTTCTATGGTGCTCAAACAAAAAGGGAAAGCAAAGTCCCCATGCATATTTCTTTCTAATAGTAGATCCCCCATGGGCAGGGATCTCCTATATAATTTCCAAATGAATAATTGAATGTATGCTGGAAGGCTTGACTTCCATATTCTAGAGATGGTTTTGGAGCTGAAACTTGAAGACTGCCCTTGCTAATCCCTCTGTTTGAGGTATTTGTAGGCAGTCTTCACAGTAAAAGCCCTTCCCAATACATTATGACACAATGCATGTAATGAAAATTTGAAATTATTGTTACACACCTAGCTAAAATCTTGAACTTGAACAAGGTAATAACTAATTAGAGCAAGTCCAATGGGGTGCTATATGAGCTGCTAAATACCATATAACACCCCAAAAACCAAATAATCATTCCAATGGGACTACTAGAAGGGTCTTAAATTTGGTTGGAATGATATACCCAGCCAAATTTGTGGCCTTGTCTAGCAGTTGCTAAAAATAAGTTATGAGAGATTGATCACAAACTTTGTTGTCCATGTGTTAAATTGCAACGGATGACAGAGTTTCCGTTATATGTACTGTTCACTTTTACTGTCCATGGTCAATATTCACTTTTAAGTGAATACTGACAAACGACATAAAGTCTGCCGTCCGTCCACCAACTCTAAAAAATGCTAAAAAAAAACTCATTGGCCGGACTTGTTTTTCATATTTTGGCATGCCAAATTTAGCTGTCAAGTTAAAAAGTCTAAAAATCCTATGTGGCACCCTTTTAGTAGCCCATTTTAGTAGCTCTCCATTGGACTTGCTCTTAACCAATGCATTTGACATAAATTTGCAATAACTTTATGTAATACAATACTTGTTATACCATTTGCAATAGCTTTTAGTTCAGGGTTTTTCCACAAAAATTGACATAATAATTTACTCATCAAATAGTTGCCCATCAAATGCTCAATTTTTGTTTGTAATTACAGTATGTCATCAATATCGGCGATTACCGCATATAGCTTATAATTTGTAAAGTGATTAGTTTTTTTTACCGATTTTAAATTTTTTTCCCACTTGTCCGATTTAATCACCAAATTGATTGATTAATTGGTCGAGATGACCAATTTATCTCCAAACTGAGAAAAAAAATCACTGGAAATATATGTTTCAATTCCCACCCAAAAAAAAATACGTAAAATTAACAAATTAGATTCCTAAACCGGATTAATAATGAAATAACGAAATCAACACACAAAGCTAAGAGTTACTGATTTTCTCTTCCTTAACGAAAGTTTAATATGCAAATTCTTATATTATCTTTCTAATATATATTCTCTATTCTCTCTCCTCTTTAAATATTTAACATAATTATTGTGTTTGACATCTTGTACTCAAATAAGATTGAGTTGATTGGATGTGATTACGAGAATTTGATATTGTTTTGTTGCATCTCATATAACTATTTAGAATTTTTTTGGTATGATTATACTATGTTTAAATCGCCGATTGACTTATTAATCACATATCAGTATATCACTCATTTACTCCTCAACCTATTAGGTCTGAAAACCGATTTTAATTGCTTAGAGCAAGTCCAATGGCAAAAATGGCATTCCAATGGGGCTGCTAAAAGGGTCTTAAATTTGGAAGGAGTCAAAAACCTAGCCAAAATTAAGACCTTCGCTAGTAGTTGCCATAATAAGTTTTGGGAGACGGACAACATAGTTTCTGCCGTCTGTTGGTTATTTATGTACAAACGGCAGAAACTATGTCGTCTGTCTCTCGTTTTAATTAAATGGACGGACGGTAGACACTGTGCCATCCGTACTTTCCAGACACTCAACACGATTTTGACTTAGCCAAATTCAACCAATTTTTCACTCACATGCATTTATTTGTCATCAAAGCCTCAACCATCAACCACAAATTTCTCAACTTTGCCTTCATTCACTTTTTGCATTACTATTCTCAATTTTGCAACATTTTTTCTCACATTCATTATCAACTTTGCAACTTTTCTTCTCACATTCAAAATGACTTCTTCTTTTCGCTATGTTGAATCAAGCTCCTCATCCGAAGATGAGAACATGATGAATGACGATGAGAACATGTTCGTACATATTTTCTCTTTGTTGCAAGACATGCATGAAGCTACTCGTGATCATCGAGGCTCGGTCCCCGATAAAAAGTACATTTATCGTGATCGAACCGGCACTCACAATAGGATTATGAGGGATTACTTCGTGCAAAACCTGAAGTATCCCCTTGATATCTTCCGTAGGAGGTTAGGATGCACCGCCATCTTTTCCTCTAAATCTTGAAAGTTGTTTCCAACCATGACAAGTACTTCACATACAAGGTTGATGGCATTAGAAAACCATGTTTGATGGGTATGCAAAAGGCGGTTGCTTGTATTTGTTTGCTTGCATATGGTTGTGGTGCGGATGCGGGGGATGAATACACTCAAATTGCAAAGAGCACCCTTTCCGAAAGCTTAAGAAATTTTTGTGATACCGTGTTGGCGGTCTTCAAGGAAGAATATTTCGACAATAACCTGCTTCAACACAACGAGAGCAAATGATAAAGAACGCACTAAGAAATATAGGAAATTGATGTTGGGGGAGATAAAACTGAACCAAGATAATGGCTGCCTACGTACCCAAGATCTATTATCTAGGGATCAAGTTTCAACGTAGATCCTTGTTGTTAGAGAGAATGTTTTTTATCAATTGGTAGAGATTGAGTCCTAAGAGGACTATGTTTGTTTGTCAAAAGAATTGTTATCTCTTTGAACTTCTATCTTTATTTCTACAATGATAAACCTAGGCATATTCATAAATAGACCAGTAATTGGATGAGCTAGGGTTAAATATGTGGGTTTAACTGCTGGATTAGGCCTAGTATTGGGTTAGATTCGTGGGCTTAATGAGCCACAAATTGGGGTCTATACATCACCCCCTTTTTGGTGGATGGGCAAAACCCATGTGGCAAAGAAATGAATATAGAAAAAGAATGGAAGGAGACGGAAAATATTGGCGACAGGAGACGGAAATATTTAGCGAAAATTATTGGCAAAAATTATTGACGGGAATAATTAGCGAAAAGAATTTGCGAAAATTATTAGCGGAAGTTATTGGCGAAAGGAGGTGAAAATAATTGGTGAAAATGATTGGTAGAAATAATTAGCGAAAATTATTGGCAAAAATAATTAGCAGAAATAATTGGCGAAAATAATTAGCAAAAATTATTGGCAAAAATAATTAGCGAAAATTAGTGGCAAAAGAAGACGGGAATATTGGCGACAGGAGACAGAAATAATTGGCAGAAGTTTATTGGCGAAAATAATTGGCGAAGTTTATTGGCGGAAATAATTCGCGAAAGTTATTAGCGGAAATAATTAACGAAAATTATTGGCGGAAAATATTGGTGAAAATAATTAGCGAAAGTTTGTATATGGATACTATTAAAAGTTGCTCCGAAATGTGTGTCTTTTCCAGAGGAAAAATAATAGAACGTTGATTGTGTAATAAAAGTAGGAAAAATAAAACCAACCTTTAATGGAAATGCAACATCACTTATTGTTTTTGATCTTGTGTTGTTCGCTGCATGTTGATAGGTAATATTGATAGAAAAATATGATGGCGATATAATGGGGGAACCCCCAATATAAAATTAGCATAAGAAAGTGTAAGTCTCGCCCCCATTGTTGTCATTGAAAAAACTAAGGCAAAGGGGCCACGGTGGTCTTTAATGACCTTAGCTATTCAGGTATAACAACACATGTACCAAACGTGAGGCAAGGTCTAGAATTTTCCGCAGGTGCAAGGTTGTCATTCTTGCACTTTGACCAAACTAAAACTTAACACAACCCCGTTGCCTTAGTAGTGGAATTCACACGGTTATTAAAATTTGAGAGTATTCTAATAACCGTACCGAGCAAGAATAACCATCTTATTGACTCGGATTTTCTTCAAGTAGGCATGAATGCGACAAACTTGGACCGAAGAAGGCATAATATGGATGACCTCTTTGGAATTAATACTAATGAATGACAATATTGTTGAAAGGATGAGTACATAAGAATAGAGTAATTAATGTAATAAAGGGCAACAAAACATATGAGAATGGAAATTGAATGTCTCTATTGATGGATAACATGTTAAAATGTAAAAGAACTTCATAACAGTACGGTAAAAATGTCGTTTGAGTCTGTTTCAACAGCAACCATTGAGATGTACTGGAAATCAGCTCTGTGGATGAAACTAATTCAGCGCCATATTCAAGGTTGAAAGGTGATAACGTAGTTGAATACTTTGGCGTTGTACTATAAGTCTGCAAAATTATAGGTAACTCCTTTACCTAATTCCCCTTGAGAAACGACAAAGCTTTTCATGCCTGTGACCATTATTTGTGGAAGTTACATCAAAGGGACTTTGTGTTAAGCGGGGTGAAATCCATTTCATCCAGAATATTTAAACAGACAGACTCCCCCGGTTGAGCCTATGTGGAGGATGACACTTGCCATTATCTCTTACAAGAGTTGGAGATTTTAGGCGGTACACACATTCAGGTCCGACTGGAAATTGTCTTTTTCTTTGCGTGTAACCAGCCTACCTAGGCCGGTAGCTTGTCTGGGATCGTGGTCTTCCCTCTAGTTGCTTCTGTGACACCTTCCTTCCCTATCGGATCAGACCTGTCTAGGATGGCAATTTTCCTCAGGTCAACAAGGTCGGCTTTCCCTGTTAGGTCGGTCTCATTTGGGATATTGGCCTTCATTATATTTTCTTTCGTGATGCCTTCTTTCCCTGTCGGACCTGTCTGGGATGGAAAATTTTCTCAAATCTGCGAGGTCGGTTTTCCCTGTCAGGTCGGTCTGGTCTGGGATGACTGTCTTTCTTATAGTTTTTTCTGTGATGCTATTTTTTTTTGTTAGGTCGGACCTGTCTGGGATGGTGATTTTCCTCAAATCAGGCGAGGTCAGCCTTCCTTGTCAGGTCGGACCTGTATGGGATGTCAGTCTTCCCTGTTAGGTCAAACCTGTGTGGGATGACATTTTTTCATAACTTATCAAGTACCCTTCCTTGACCGTCAAATTTTAAATTCTGACATCCATTGACTCTCTATCGTTAAGTTCTTTTGCAATCAACTATTTCAATTGTTGTTCCGTCAGAGTTAAAGTATTTGCTCGAACAACTAGACGCCCTCGGTCGTGCCCATGTGGAGAAGGATACCTTCCATTGTCTCTTATTGGAGTTAGAGATCTTTGGCGGTACGCACAATTATCTCCTACCGGTGATTGTTTTTCTCTATTCTTGTAACCAGCTTGTCTAGGCCAGTAGTCACCCTTGGCAGGATAGTTAATATAATTATACCGCTCCTCCATGTTTTGTTGCTCTTGTCTGCGATGAGGCATGTCTAGGGTAGTAGTTATCCCTGCCAATCTGAATCTCCCCACAAGTTCGAGTAATAAGGTCATTACTCTTAGAGCGTGCACTGTTGATTGTGCTTGAGAAGTAGCACATTGCTGAGGACTAGAAGTGGATCTTCAAGACGGTCCTATACACTAGAATGGCTTGCATCCCTGTGTGGTTGCCTTGATGTAGTTGAATTGACAACATTGTCCACTGGCCTTCGTCTCTTTGCGAGCTTCCATCTCAAGTTCCAATTTAAAATGTTGACTCGTCATAACTCACGCTCAACCGTATTAGGGGTGTATTGGCTGTTACCATCACCTGTTCCGTTAGTTGGTGTGAGAGTAATGTCCATGTCCATATCCATGTCAATTGAAGGATCAACATAGATGGATAGCGAACCATGTAGAGGATTACCTACTTGTAGGTTTTCTTATTGCAAGACTGTTAGGGGTGGTGGCGGCGGTGGAGGCGGAGGCGGTGGCAGTGGCAGTGATGCTGCTGCAGTTGGATGTTGAAAATTAATCCTACCATTAGGAGCAACTCAATTGTTCAATGGTTCTTGCATTGGCCGAGTTGAATTTCAAGGGTTGCGATTCCAATTGGCAGGAGGAATATGTTGATAGTTCGGTCTGCTTCTTGTGCTTACCATCTTGATTGCTTCACGTGATAATGAATTCTAAAAACCCCACAGACGGTGCCAATTATGTTTCGCCAATAACCTGCTTCAACACAATGAGAGCAAATGATAAAGAACGCACTATGAAACAGAGGAAATTGATGTTGGGGGAGATGAAACTGAACCAAGATAATGGCTGCCTACGTACCCAAGATCTATTATCTAGGGATCAAGTTTCAACGTAGTTCCTTGTTGTCAGAGAGAATGTTTTTTATCAATTGGTAGAGATTTAGTCCTAAGAGGACTATATTTGTTTGTCAAAAGAATTGTTATCTCTTTGAACTTCTATCCTTATATTTTACAATAATGAACCTAGACATATTCATAAATGGACCAGTAATTGGATGTGCTAGGGTTAAACACGTGGGCTTAACTGCTGGACTAGGCCTAGTATTGGGCTGGATTCGTGGGCTTAATGAGCCACAAATTGGGGGTCTATACAAAGAATATTTGAGGGCTCCAAATGAAGAAGACATTCAACGTCTACTTGCACAAGGTAAAAATCGTGGCTTCCCGAGTATGCTTGGAAGTTTGGATTGTATGCATTAACAATGGGAAATGTGTCCTACGGCATGGCAAGGTACACATGTAAGACATAAGACGAAACCTACAATTATTTTGGAAGCCGTTGTCGATCAAGACTTGTGGATTTGGCACGTTTTTTTTGGTCTGGCGAGTTCAAACAACAACGTCAACATGCTTCAATGTTCTCACCTCTTTGACAATCTTATGCGTGGTGATGCTCCTTGTTGCAATTACACCGTAAATGGTTGCCAAGACAAAATGGGTTACTATCTAGCCGATGTGATTTATCTTAAATGGATTACACTTGTACAAACAATCCCTCACCCAACAACTCAAATAGAGGGATTTTTTGTTAAAATGTAAAAAACGTGTCGCAAAGATGTGGAGCGTGCATTTGGTGTCTTACAAGCTAGATGGGGGATAATCAAGAGGCCGACGCGAATGTAGAGTAGGGATGACATTGATCGGATAATGAAGACGTGTATAATTTTACATAATATGATTATCGAGGATGAACGAGAGATTGATATCGAAGATTGGCAAATTGATATGGATTGGGAGCCACCAGTTGCATTGCATGTTGTCAAGAATCAAAATGAGGAAATTGCAAGAAGGCTCAACACACTTCATCACAATCAGAACAGAGAAACTAATGTTCAACTAAAAGTTGATCTCATCAATCACCTTTGGCAATTTTGTGCGGATCAAGGAATATAGTATAAATATTTTATGTTTGTAGTTTGAGTATTATCTATGTGTTATTCTATAGTTTGAGTATTATCTATGTTTGACTTTATGTTGTTTCAAGACAATTAAAATTAAAATTGAAATTGAAATTACAATATTGGAAATGAACTAACAACAACAATGGAAATGAAATAACTAAAACAACATTGAAATTAATCTAAATAATTGAAGCACCACCCCCACTAGAAGCACCACCACCACTTGGAGTTCCAAATGTTCCACTTTCTCTCCTTTGGTGAATTATTTCTATTTTCATCGTCTTGAAGTATTCGGCAACTTCCGGCTCAAGAGTAGAAGTATCTTGTGCTAATATTTTATTGTCTTCTTTCCACTTCTTGAGCTCTATTATCTTCACCCTATCGGCGGCGACATTCGCCATTTGTGCCAAATACTTCTCCATCATCTTGTAATTCTCTTCTACTTTCTTTCTCACCCCTTGTTCCCGGTGGTCATTTTTTCTTGGTTCCACTTGCATTTCCACTTCCACTTCCACCTCTACCTTCACCTCCACTTCCACTTCCATCCCTAACTTGTGTAGGGAATGGATCAATTGGAACGCCACCAAGAGTCATCGACGGCGTTGTGGGTGTGTTGAAGGCACGACTTCATCATCTACATCGAGAATGACGTTGGTTCGTCTCCTCGATGTAGTTGTGGACTGACTCTCCAATTCTTCATTCCATTTTGGGCTATCTTTGAAGAGGACCCAACAATGCTCAAATTGAAAGTGTGTGTTATGAGCCAACATATATGTTGTTTTTGCCTTGGCCAACCGATCTTGGATAGTTGTGCCACTTCTTGTGGTCCTCTCCGAAGAGGAGATAATTCCCGCCCGCCGGCTGCAAGCTTTTTGGATGTGTCCAAATCGAGTGGACACCGAATCCTTGCTTCTCTTGTTGTTTTCGCCAACTCGATCTCTCTCGAAATTTCTCTAATATTCACTCCCAATAGTGTGTGACTCGTTGCTCCGCACTAACAATTGGATCTTCATTAACATATATCCACGCTTTGCAAAGAGCCTCGTCTTCTTAAATTGAAAAATTGGCGGACCTTGTAGATTTATTTCCTTTTGATGTGGTTGCATGTTCATTTGGATCCATTGTTGTACTTGGAGTAGTGATTGTTGTAGTTGGAGTAGATAGAAATTGTATGAGAATTTGGAGCAAATGGTGAGAGAGTTGTGTGAAGTAGTTGCTATAAATTTGTAATTTTAGAAAAACTAGCCGTTAGGATGTCTGGACTAGACAGACGACAGAGTTAACATACGGACGGCATAGTTTCAGCCATCCATCTCCCGAACTTAATAACTGCTAAAAAGTGTCGTTGGAATGGTTTTAGAAGTTTGGGTTGCCAAATTTGGCTGAACCTGCTAAAAGGCCTATGAGGCACCTTTTAGCAACCCATTATAGTAGCCCTCTATAACAACCCTATTTTTCATTTTTTTAAAAAAATATATATAAAGTTAAATAATAATAAAAATAAAGGATAAAGATAAAGATAAAGATAAAGATAGAAACATAAAAACGTGGGAAGTGGGATGAGTAGTTGCTAGAAATAAGGGATGGGGGTTTTGGGTATTTTGGTTTTACCAAACCCTCGTTCTTGTTTTTGGGGGAGTTTTTTTGAAAAAGAAAAAAAAAAGAAAACAAAAGGAGAAGAGACGTGCTCTAAAAGAGAGAGAGAGAGAGAGAGAGAGAGAGAGAGAGAGAGAGAGAGAGAGAAAAGCCGGAGGGAGAAGACAACCTTCATATGGTGTGACGGTGACTTCGATTTTTTTTTGGTTTTCGCCCGATTAATTCGCAAATGAGTAGTCTTAATTTTAATTTGTTCTAAAAATTTTAATGGATTGTTAACTGATTTCTACTAATTAATTCATTGAATTGTTTTACTTAGAACTATGGAATGTAAATCTATTAAAGTGCTCAAAGACTTAAATCGCATATTGACGCATAGGCGTTCTTTTGGTTATCTGTGTGTAGATAGGTGTATATGGAATTTAGTAAATCGTTGGTTAACTGTTTGAAGTGAGCAATTGTTATATGCCAGAGTTCGAATTGGAAAAAAAAAATGGGGGTCGGTTATATCCATTTGATGATTGCCATACTTTGTTTGTTTTTTTTGTGGCGTAGATACACTTTACCATGAGTAGTTGGAGGGTATAATAAGTAATTATTTGATTCTAAAGTGACTTTTAGATATGAGAAGGTATAATGGTATTCTCTGCATGTCTTTATAGGCTTTTGAACCTTTGGTGATATGTGAGCTATTCCTGGCTTTATATGGCTGGTAGTTTTCTTTGCATGAATTTATTGCATTTAAATGTCTTATACATAATAAGTATATGTTGGATTTTGATAAAGAATATTTGACAATGGCTACTGCTGCACCTATTTATGATACTTAATTTATGTTGTTTGTGGAATTTCTTGAGTAGTACGCAAGTTATCCCATGGCTATGTGTGTGGTAGTTAGCAAGTACTGTTGGTCTTTGGATGACTTGGCATACTTTAGATGTCAAAAGTTTTGAGCTTAGCGCTGGTCTGATTTCGAGCTAAGTTTTAATTTAGTTAGAGTTTGAACTAGATTTTTATGAAAACATGAAAACGTAAGGTCTGGAAGTCTGCTTTCCAACCCAATTGACCTTGTTGAATTCCGAGGTTTGTGGATATGGTTATGGTATTCGGAAGTTGGCACGTCAGAATTTTCTGATTTCAGAAATCCGGTCTGTGCCTGGTTTGGAATCGAGTTTTCACATAGTTAGGGTCAGATTCAAACTCTCCCCAAAACATAAAAAAATAAGTTTTATGTGTCTGCTTTCCAACTCAATTAGCCTCGTTGCATTCCGAGGTCTTTGGTGATAGATATAAGGTCTGGAAGTTTGGTTGACAGAAAATAGTGCGTCAGAAATCAGTTTCTGCGCACTGTGTTCAAGTCCAGTTTTAAAATAGTTAGGGTGAGATTTAGAATTTTTATAAAACATAAAAAAGTAAGATTTGGAAGTCTGCTTTCTATTCCAATTGGCCTCATTTCATTCCAAGACCCGTGGAATTAATTATGGTGTTTGGAAGTTTGACTGGCAGAAAACAGTGCGTCAGAAATCAGTTTTTGTGCACTGTGTTTGAGCTTAGTTATCGAACATTTAGAATGAGATTAAGTATTTTTGTAAAACATAAGAAAGTAAGTTCTGTGTGTCAGCTTTGCAACACAAAAAGCCTCAATGCGTTTGAATACCTGTGAAAAAAGTTGTGTCATTCAGAAGATAGTCCGTCAGAAATCTAATTTGCTGAAAATTAGGATTTTTACCGTTTTCGACCTAAATTTTCTTCTAGAAGGGCTGAGGTTGGGACTTCAAGTTCTACATGAAAAAGTATATCTACATACCTTAGTTTTTAAATAATTAAACTACATATCATTTGGATGAATGTAGGAAAAACTATAGCATTGACTATGTGGTTGATAAGAATTACGAAGGCTTGATTCCAATCTTGAAAGATTTGGATACGTAGGCAGTTTTGAGCAAAAGTGCAGCCACTATATTATATATTAATTATTAGTTATTAGTTATTGTGATATCTATACATGTACAATGTTAGTACTTAATTGTGATTGTGGTTGTTTAAAATGTACTCACGAGACATTTAATTAATGCGTTATTCATGATTGAATCTTTTGATATCTATGATTTATATAATTGATGATGAGGTGAGTTGATTAGTTATTGTGTTTGGAATCTTTAGTAATGAATTATTGTTTGAGATGATGTTTGTTTTGTAATAAAAATATTATAATAAATGAAAACTCTTGAGTGTTAAAATCCAATGTAAAAGTGTCTGGTGAAAATATGTGTCGTCCACATCTTTAGATCTCTCCATGCCTCTTTGATGAAAATAAATGAAAATAAATGTTTATGACTAATGATGTCATGTGAAAAGTCGCCTTAGAGAGGAACTAAGGCATTCGCCTTGCGGGTTGGCTGTATTCCTTAAATGTATGGGAATGTAGTGGGTATTCCTTGAATGTGGCGGGAATGACCCAAGGTATTCATTGAATGTGCCATTAATGGCCTGTTAGTGTTATAATGGGTATTCCTTGAATGTTGCGGGAATGACCCAAGGTATTCATTGAATGTGTCATTAATGGTCTGTTAGTGTTATGATGGGTATTCCTTGAATGTGGCGGGAATGACCTAAGATATTCATTAAATGTGCCATAAATGACCTGATATTTTGTTATACCCAAAGGAGGCTTTATGATTATGTGTATGGAAAGCCCAGAGATGGCTGTGACTCACAAGTTACGAGTTTACAATATGAAAGTATGTTTCCTAAAGGCGATATCCCGCTTGGGACATATGTCTTGTAGTGGTACTCGGTGTGAGTGAGGCACACGAATATGTGTGATTTGGCAAATGTGTGTAGTGCAAATCGTGGAGTAGGAACTAAAGGTTGGGCTATGTCTTTTAATAAATGAGTTAACGAGATAATTAATAAGCAAAGTAAAATATTGATTTTACGTATGATGGAGTTATTGCATATGATGTATATGATTTCTTATGAGAAATGTTTACATGGTTTGTATGAGTTGATACTCACAATGGATGAATGTACTCTTTGGGTGTGATATTTCCCCATTCTCATAAGTAAACCAGTGGTTTTTAAGTAAAAGTATATGAATTATGTGATGTTATGGATGTGAGGTGTGACTGTGAATAATATTAGTAAATGATTGTGATTTCTATGTGACTGCAAAATGACTATAACTTGATATGTTATTACGAAAATATTAATGACTTGTGATAGTCTGAGATCTATGGTTATGCACGTAGAAACTTTATGACGTAATGATGTCATATAAATGACTACCCTTGATATAGGTATTATGATAAGTGGTATTCCCCGAATATGCGGGACGAACCAGGTTATATCAATTAGACTTAAATGTCTTAAATGAGGTTTGGTTATGAATGAAAATTTGACTGGCTGAGATAAATCATTTTATTGTGATGTCTAACTCTGTTTTGCAGGAGGGTAGGATCTATTAATCTTTTATGCAGGGACGTAAATATCCTACCCGAAGACGACATGTTGGCTTAAAGGTAAGGTATACCAAACTCATATTTAATTAGGTTATCATATGTGCATTTAATAAATGGAATGTAAGTGGTATTTATGTTGTGAATTATTTTGGAAAGTGGAAATGATGAGTAATGTTATATGAGATTCTTGGAATTTGTATATTGGGGGTGAAATTTTACTTGGGAAGAAACTACACGCCGTTTTGAAAAACGGAACTATATTGTCTTCCAAGTTGAAATGGTTGGTAATGTTATATTTATTAATTTAAAAGATTATTATATATATTTTGTTGTTAGTCTACTCATACCAGCAAATTCAATTTGCTGACCCATATTTGCTTTGTTTTGCAACGTGGGTGTGTTCTTGGGAACATAGATGGTGGAGTGCAGTGGATAAGGACACATGATTTGGAGTTGCTCTTGGAGTCTTCTGGTTTAAGATTTTCTGAAGGGTACGGTTTTGTTTTGAGACAGATGTAATAGAGTTGGTTAGTTTCTTTGTAGTTTAATAATGTGATTTAAGGATTGTTCCTTTTAGTTTTATTTTGATTTCAGTTTTGTATATATCATGTTTGATAACAGGGTTTTGGGTTTTGTTTCACCCCGGGTTTCCAGATAATTGAATATAATTGTTTTAAATATTGTTTGAAAATTTGGGGTGTGACACCCTCTATTAGACTTGCTCTTTGAGCATCATCAACGCGCTGCTATAATCGATTTCTAATGTGACAGTTGACAATTTATTTGGCAATTTTCGTCACCAACGCGCTGTCAAAACATCGTTTTTATTTTAACAATTGTCAAATCTGAAACCAAATTCGTCAAAAATATAGAAATGACTCGCACGAGACAAGTTGACCCGTCCAAGAGTGGGACGGGACAAGTTTTGCTGTCTAGCATTTTTTTTCTTTTTTTTTAATAAAAAATTCAAACTGCTCGATTTTGTACTGTTGGAATTAACGGCTATATTAATGGCTATATTTAGTTCCGTTGGACTGGGCCTATATATATTGCATATTTGCTTAACTAATTTTTCACCAATTCACTTCATCTTCTTCTTTCTTATTTTATTCTTCACCAAAATCACAAAATGTCTTCACAAGGGTCTAGAGGTGGAGGAAATAGAGGTGGTAGAAATAGTGAAAACCAAAGCCAAGAAAACAGCCAACATACCTATGTTCAAGGTCGTTCCAAAAATTTCACAGCTGTAGAAGATGAAATTTTATGTCATAGTTGGATTTTTAATTCAGAAGATGTAGTTGTTGGAACGGGCCAAAATAGACAGTTTTTTTTAGAAAATTGCTGATGAAATGAACAAGCGTATGAGCCAACTTGGTCATGTAGGGCAACCACGAACTGGTGGATCGGTTCAAGCGCGTTTTCACATCATCCAACATGCGGTAAGTTTATTTCAAGGTTATTATGATCAACAATTGAGAGTGAATGCTAGTGGTACTAATGCGGATGATACAATGTCACGAGCTCGTACTATTTTTTCAACTGTTCAAAAGGAACCATTTAAATTTGAGCATTGTTATTGGATTTTAATTTTAAGTCCAAAATGGAATCACTTCTATCAAGCTAGAAGTGATAGTAGTTCAAAAAAGTAGAGAACCACTTCTAATAGTAATGTTAGTGGTGGCATCAGTGGTGGATCAACCACTAACAATATTGGAATAACCAATATTTCGTTAGATGAAGAAAGTCAACTATCGAGGGAAGTGCCCGGATAAAAAAAAGGGCCAAAGGGAAGAAAGTTTAAGAAAAGAGATGCTGATGAAGTTGCGCACCAAATGGCACAAACTCTCGAGGAGGGCAAAGACAATTAACTTACAACTGCAAAATATTTGCAAGAACAAACAAAGCTAAAATGACAAATGTTTCTCTCAATGAAAAAGGAAAAAGAAAACAAAATATTGTTGCTTGAAGCACAGAAAGAACAATATATCATGATGCTTGATCTAATTCAACTGACATTTTGGGAAGCTAAGCAAGCAGCTATCTATCGTAAGTGGGTTGAACAAGAACAAGGTATTCCTGCTGCTCCTTCTATTCATAATTATCCAATCCCTTCTACTCCATACATTCCAACCCCTCCTAGGGTGTGTTTGTTATGATGGAAACACTATGGAAAGGAAAGGAAAATAAGAGTGGTTCACCTTTTCCATAGTTTTTAAGGCGTTTGTTTACCCATGGAAAGGAAATGGGCTTTTCCATATGGAAACAAAATCATAGAAATGGAAAAGGTTTTGTGTCCTTAGCTAACCCCTGAAATTTTTGTGGAAAGAAAAGGAAAGGAAATAGATAGATAGGGCTTACTACTAATACACCCATGACCCAACAATACAATTATTCCTTTCCATAGCTTTTGCAAACAAACATGATTATTCCTTTCCCTAGTTTTTACTTTCCTTTCCTCAGTTTACCAAACACATACTATTTAAAATTATTTCCTTTCCATTCCATTCCATAGTGGACCACCCATTTTATTTCCTTTCCTTTCCATGAGTTAAAATTTAACAAACACACCCCTAGTTCATACATTCCAACCCCTCCTTCTCAACAGTTTGGGTCTTTTTCTTCTTCTGGATTAACAAACAATGTTAGTTAGTCTCGTGGTAGGCGAGCGCGCTCTCCCAATCCATTTCTGAGGGATGAACATGAAGATGATGATTTTTAGTTATAATGTTTTTAATTCCAAGTATGTTGCAACATTTTTAATTTTAAGTATGTTGTAACCTTTTTATTTTCAAGTATATTGTAACGTTTTTAATTTTAAGTATGTTGTAACGTTTTTAATTCCAAGTATGTTGTAACGTTTTTAATTTCAAGTATGTTGTAACATTTTTAATTTCAAGTATGTGCAAATCTTATTCAACAAATCACAATCTTATTTAAACAAAACAAACTTGATGAAATTACATTTAACAGAAAATACAGAAAGCACACTTAAAAAACACAGTTAATAGAAAATTCAACTAAGACAAATCAAACTTAAACAAACTTATTAGTTGTTCCTTTGGTTGTGGCGTGCACCATAACGTGCCCAATTATGTTCAACCAGATCATTCTTCAATGTTGATTAGTAGCTCCACAATGAATACTTAATGTCGTGGCTACCATGTTTTGCACAAACAGATGGTCATTACTCTGCATCTTAACTTCATGCCGCAACCGTTCATTTGAAGGTGGTTTCCACTTTGGAAGTTGTACATTACGTTCATTCTCAACAATAATGTTGTGAAGTATAATACATGTCTTCATTATACGAGATAGAGCTCCTATGTCCCACTGACGAGCAGGCATGCTAACAATTGCAAATCTAGCCTGTAAAACACCAAAACCACATTCCACATCTTTACGAGCTGCTTCTTGCGCTTTTGCAAAGTTAGTATCCATGGGAGTAGCAGGAGATGAGATTGTTTGAATCAGTGTAGCCCATGGTCGATATATTCCATCAGCAAGGTAGTAGCTCATATTGTAAGGATTGTTATTAACTTGATAAACACAAGCTGGAGCTATTCCTCTGACTAAATTATCAAATAAATGAGAATTATCTAACATATTAAGATCATTACACGATCCAACCATTCCAAAGTATGCGTGCTAAAACTATAGCTTCTGGTCTACAACTGCTTCCAAAATCACAGTCGCTTTTCTAGCATGGCCTAAATGAGCTCCATGCCACGCAGTTGGACAATTTTTCCATACCCAATGCATACAATCTAAACTACCCAACATACCTGGCCAACCGCATTCTTCACCTACTACAAGCAAGCGTGTTACCTCTTCTTCCGTTAGGATTCTCAAGTACTCTTCTTCAAAACAGTTGACAACTGCATTGCAAAAATGATGAAGTGATTCTCGGGCTGTACTCTCAGCAAGTTTTATCCAGTGATCCATTGAATCAGCTGGACAACCATAAGCAAACATCTATATTGCAGCTGTCATTTTTACCAAACCCGAAACCCCAGGCAAACCAAGAGCATCACAAGAAGGCTTAAATATGGATCAAAATTAGTGACAACTTCCAATATACTGTTAAAAAGTGGTCTTCCCATACGAAATCTACAACGAAACTTACCTGCTTTATAAGTTGGTCTAGCAGCAAAATAATCAGCCACCAACCGTTCATGCGCACCAACACGATCGCGGTTAGTGTATTCTCTACCATCAACAGATCCACCCCATTTTGGTACAGATAAAGCGTTGAAGAATTATTGACGCCACTACAACCGCATCACTTTGCATTTGTTGAACGATTGCAGAATTTTCATTATCGTCGTCGAAAATAGTTCACTTACTCTTTCGCACCAATTGCTATTATGACTACTAGAACCCATAACAAAATATAAAAAGTTTATGACTGATGAGAGGAGATGAAGAAATGAAAAAATATATGGATGCTTCACCTGTGATTGATCTTATATATAGCGTAGAAAATGGAGGGAAACGGTAGGCACGAAAATGGTTTGGCGCCATAGAAATGGAGGGAAATGATGGACGGGACAACTTTTGCCGTTTATAAAAAAAAAATTGTCTGGACGGGACAACTTGTGCCGTGCAAAATTGAAACAAGAAATTTTTGGAGTTTGCGTTGGTACTTGACTTGCTTTTAACCATTTTTATCCACAAAAAATGCTGAGGTGTCATAACAAAATTTAGAAATGCGTTGATGATGCTCTTAGGTAACTAGAGGGCCAAGTTTAGAAGAGAAAATATGATAATATAATTAAGTATGAGCTTATAAATCTTTAGCAGTTATGTAGGAGAGGTTAAAGCAGAGACACAAATAGTGGTGCAGAAGGCATATGTACATAGACATGAACTTACACTGAAATGGTATATGGCTAAAATGGTGCTACTTGATTAGTACCCAGGTGTCTTTTCTAGTGCAATAAATAAAAGTCGTCCTATTTTAGGGCCTATTTGTTTTTTTGGTTTAAGTTATAAGAGGGTCTTATAAACTGGTTTGTTTTTCATTTTAAGTTCCTCTTATAAGCACTTATAAAAAAAGAAAAAACAAACACACAACATCTTATAGATGGTTATTTGACAAATATAACCCTGTTTTACATACCATTACATAACTTGTACTTCTAGTCATTATTCAACAAAATGATCTTCTTTCGCACTTAGTTTCATAACACCAATTCACATACAAGCAACGTTTCAACATAGAAATCCTCTTATACATTACGTTTAAATCCAAATAGAAATACAAATACAACATAAAAAACAATTTTGATATCCTAATAAAACTCATTCCTTATTATCTTTCTTCTCTACATCATTGATCCCAAGTTCATCCATCTTCTTCAAGAAAGCCGCACAAACATCATTTGTTATAGCTTGTTTCATCTCAACAAATGTGTGCAATTTGGCAAGCTTTTCTAGTTCACTAGAATCATTATCTGTTACAGCAGACGTAGAGCTTGTGCCACTCGTCTCCCCAAACCATTGGAAGAATCCACATCCTGCAAATCCTTCATTAGTCGATTGTGGGCAACAATAGAATTTCCTATTAGGGTTTCTTGGGGTATGCGAGGTTCTTATCTTACTAATTCCCTCATTACAAGGACACATTTTCACCTCATCTACCCATTGCCAAAGTCCACACCCTTTAGCACCATTTGGACATGTAATGAATGCTCTCCCATGGTTCTCTGAGGTCTTCGATACCTTAGTTTTACATGTACCCCCACCACAGATACAAAGAACATCTTTATCTCCTTTTGATGCCATCTTACCTGCTTATAAATATCAACAATAATTTCAAAGTCATATCTCATGTTAATCAACCTGTTTACATGTCACAATATAATAAACTCAAACGCCAAGCAAAAAAGTCTAAACATTCTTATATCAACGATATGTCAGAAAAATAGAGTTTACAAGTTATAAATATAGCAAATCAAACAAGAGTTTACAAGAAGTTAAACATCATAAAACACGATTAACAAGAACATCACTCGGGATTATTAGGCCTAGCCATAAGGATATCTGCAACTTGAGATCGTAAATTAACCATATAAGCTTGATCTTGTGGCCTGAAAACTTGCTCAACACCATCATTTGTTTCTGGGTCTACTGGAATCTGATTATTCACAAGAAGTTCATCATTACCATATGCTTGGAATAACACATCGTTGAGGGCAACTCTACAAAGGAAGTTATGAAGAACCATACAAGCAATGACTATGTTCCTCTGAATTGGAAACTTATACCCTGGCATCTTGCTCAAAATAGGGAACCTAGCTTTCAAAACTCCAAAGCTCCTCTCAATCACATTCATTAGTTTTGAATGGCTATGGTTAAACTTCTCCTCTTTAGTCCTAGCACGACTCCTAGGACGTTTGTAGTCAACAAGCCAATATCGTACACCACGATATGGAGCCATAAAGCCCCTGGTATGCATGTAAGCCGCGTCACATAGATAATACTTATCTATACAATAGAAATAGATGACAATTTAGTGCGCATATACAAGTAATAATTTTGTAGATAACATTACAATAAAACAAAGACTACACATTTACCTCGAGGAGGTAATGGAAACCTGAAAGCTGGATTCCGCACTGAAGTAGTTAACACCCTAGCATCATGGGCAGTCCCCTCCCATCCAGCCACAACATATATGAATTTCATGTCAAAGTCACAAATTGCCAACACATTTTGCCAACAATCTTTTCCACCTCTCCTCTGTAAGGGGTCTGTTTACTATGAGGAATAACTACATGAATGAGAGTGCCATCTAATGCTCCAACAGCCCCTTTGAATGCTCCTTCTCTAAGTTTCTTATAACTTCTAAGTTCTCCAACTGGGGCATCCCAAGATGGTGATACAATCATCTCTTTGGAAAACAAAATCATAGTTTTCAACACTTCATGAAAGTACTTGTGAATTGTTTCTCCAGAATGTTGGAATAACCAACTTACATGTGCCATACGAGTGTTATGACTAAGTGTTAACAAGAACATCATCATCTTCTCTTCCAAAAGTAGGTGTTTACTATTGGCCAAGTACCATCTCTCTCGAAAATGACTACACAATGCTTGAAAAGATTCTTTTTCCATCCTAAAAGATTGGAAAATTTGTTTTGATGGACCATTCAAAGTCTCCCTAACTAAATCTTCTCCACTACGTTTGGAAATGCACATCTTTTGATGGACTCTCCTTGGGAGTGTATTTCTTCTTGCATGTTTGAGCAATATCACTAATATTATAAGACTCACCAACAATGATAACTTAAAAGAATCCATATAGACCTACATATAAAAAGGATAACCATTTCAATGTATCCATCACATAAAACTATACAAGTCATTTCCTTAACACTATGCTTTTCCACAACAAAACCAACAATGAAAAATTACACAGATACTCAATTACACAAGTAATTAGATAAGTATTTGTCAAATGTGTTGTATACAACTGTTGGATCGATAATTTCTACTATGTCCAATGGCCATGTCTAAACAGGTGAGTTGATTTGATAATTTGCCAGAATCCTGTTAGATCCTACATGTGTCTATATATACAACACTTTGCTCAAAGGGACCAAAAGGATAACAGTTGGTGGGGATTTACCATGGAAATAGTTTCCTTTTAACATAATTAAGATCGGAGGTTCATTAAATACAATGGAAGAAACAGTTCAAAGTGTTTAACTCTCTGATTCTCCATTGGTAAAGCTACAAGTGAAGGATACATATTTCAATTTTTTACATTCATCTCCACTAAGGATTTATTATTCCCTGACACCTTCCATTAAACTTTCCATTAGTGTGTAATCTACACAAGCAAGTGAAAATAGAAGTTGTATATACACTACTATTGTGTGCCTGATATGTACTGAATCTGTTTTCCACACTCGGGTAAATTTTAATGGGTTAACTAGTATTACCCCACTAGATGAGCCAATTAGGATTCCCCTAGATGGGAAATTAGGGTCTCCCCCCTAAATACACAAAAAAAAAAAGTCAAAGTGGGTTGACCAAATTTTTTTTGTGTGTATTTAGGGGGGAGACCCTAATTTCTCATCTAGTGGGGGGGAAATCCTAATTGGCTCATCTAGTAGGGGGGTAACACTAGTTCACCCAATTTTAATTATAGCACAGAAGATATTCTTATCGGGACTGTTATTACATACTTGGTGGCAGAACGACCTGGTTTGTTGCTATCACAAAAGGCCCCGCTTAAAATCTTGTTGTTCTGGAATGAAAAGCCCCTTACTGGTATCTGAGCTATAAGAAAGCAAATCAAGGACAAAAGCAAAAAATACTAAAATATTCAATCAATCTATCTCTTAAAATAGTAAGAAAATCTGTCGAGGGGTTCGGTAAGTATCAGATCAATCAAATAAATAGGGAAATTATAACATTTTTGCAGAAAAAATAGAGAACCATCAGCTTGTTGCTTCTTATAATATACATGTGTGCTGAACTACTAAATATAATACTAAAAAATTATGATGCTTGAAATATCTCACCGATAATGGAGGCAACAACAGCAGCAGCGCACACACGGTGAAGCAGCAACAACAGAAATGGAGGCAATGGGTGTGGCAGCTTGGGTTGGGAAGAAATGAATTTTTAGAGAAGGCTGAAGAGAGAACAAGGGCAAAGGGTAGTGTGCTTGGGGCGTTTGTGTCTTTTTCAAGCTTACAAGACTTACAAAATTATAGTAGATCCAATTTTGGTACTTACAGAAATCATGCCTTTTATAAGACATTTCTAGTAGAATGCCTTTTATAAGAAGCAAAAAACAAACCAAAAAAATGTCAAAAATCACTGGGCCACATCTTATAAGAGGTTATAAGACATTAATGTCTTATAAGAGGCAAAAACAAATGGCCCCTTAATCTCCTAGTCTCTTCTTCTAGTCCTGTTACCCCATGCCCCCATCTACGTTAGAAGTGATAACTCAGGAGTTCTTATAATCCTGTTTCACTTATTCTTATTCCTATGACCCTTAGGTAAGTGATTTGTTTGAACCAGAGTTTTTCTGGCAGGAGAGGATTAGAATGTTGGTTTCTCAATTGTAGGGTGGACCCAATTATTTTATATTTACTCTCTTCTTTCTTTCTCAATTTGGGATAGCAAAACAAAATAAGTTTGTGGACAAACAACTGTTTGCTGTCCACAAGACCTCGGTTTCTGATTGGTGGAGTGGCTGCCCAAAAAACTGTGTTAGTGTCCAAAAAACCTGTTAAACACCGAAAATGGGTTTAACCAATAGAAATGTGCTCAAATTCGGACTCATAACAAAATGTGACCTTCAAATATTCAAATGATTAGATAATTAGTCTTCTTAATATTTCCTATTTATCAAATAAAAATAATTAAGTACTGGCACTGGAGTAAACTACTATCCTACTTTTCCACAAAAATAATCAGTAGCTTTTGATTCAAATCATTCCAGTTTTAATCACGCAACACAGGATTGTAACTTGTAAACTTAATCAAACTCAACAACATTGATGTCAGAATCACCAACTCATGGCGCGAAGTGAACTTTGCAGCTGATCATTGCACAAACAAAGGCCTCGGCCTTCACAGAGGAAGTAAGCAATGGTGGCCTGGAAAACCACCTTTCCTGAATCGGATCGAGAACCTAGATTTAACCTACTACAGGTTTCTCAATTAGCTAGAAAAGGGGTGATGTCTTACACAGCCCAGGAAACAATGTAAAATTTGTCTTTTTTTGCTACTTTTGTATCAATTTTTTTTAATACAAAATCACCTTTAAGCAAAAAAAAAACTTAATTGTAAACTTAATCACAAATTTTGTCACAAAGTTTTCAAGTTAAATGAAAATTTTGACTCTAAAATCTCTACACTATTTGATAGCCAAACTTCTAAGAACCCCGTCCCCACTATCGAGTAGCATATTTTGGATCTCATTGACTTACCTCCTTCATGTTTTTAAAATTATATAACTTTTTTTTAAAATTTATACATATCCCCCTAACTTAAAATCCCTATTTCGTTCACTTCAATGTCTTTCAAATTTAGAAGACTTCTAATTCAACACAAATTTATCTTTATATACTAAATCACAATTTTTGTTTGAGATTAACGGCACAAGCTTTTTTGTTTTCTTTACATTAGAGGTAAATTTCTTCTTTATTCATAGATAGTTTTAAATTTCATTAATTTTTTTCATTGTTTTTATTCTTAATGGTGACCACCATATTATGGAGTTTTCCTTTTATGATGAGCCTTCTATGTTATGTTCATAACCCAATAGACAATAGATTTCTTGAGCGACATGTTTGATGAAGACTTAAAAAAACCGATGTGCAGTACAGTTCGCATACTTGCTTGTATTCAAAATGTACGGAAAATTTTGTGAATTTTGAAATTCATGTCTATGTTTAGTACAATCTCATACACCTAAACTTTTGAATCATCCATATGTCTTACCATAATTTTAAGGTATGGGGGATTCATATTGATATTGTTTATTTATTAGAGATATCAATGCAAAAAAAAAAAAAAAAAAAAAAAAAAAAAAAAAAAAAAAAAAAATAAGAAAAGCTACTCTGGTAGAGGAAAAACATAGTGTCTTTGTTCAGCAGGCCTAAAGTTTTTTTAATCAAACCAAACACTCCTAGAGCATCTTTAGGAGTGAAACCCAAAAAACACAAAATTTTTGAACCAAACCAAAAAAACACCAACCATCTTTAGGAGCAACATCAAATTTTTGACATCAAATGACACGATTTTCGATAAACCGCGCCATATAGCCCACGTGGTTTTCCCAAAATCGTGCCACTAAAGCCCATCTGACAGGCCTAAGCCCACGCGGTTTTCTAGAAACTGCGTGCTATAACCATTTAACCCTCTTAATCCTGCGAGGTTCTCTTCATTTTTCATGTTCCCTCTAATCCTAAACTCATCTCCTTAAGCAAAAAAAAAAAAAAAACCAAAACTCTTGATGATTTTTCAATGGATCATTCATCTTCTTCTGATTCTTCATCAAGCTCGAGCTCGAGTTCTTCAAATGATAACACTGCAATTAAAACTCGTAAATTAGTGGCTATTGCTCTACCTTTGGTTCGACATCGTCTGAGTTTATTGCGTTAGCAAGAAGTGGAGTCTTCTTATAAACCACATGGTGGTTCGAAAAAAGAAAGAAAATGCAAGAATCGTCAGTACGAGGCAACACTGGCTCGTGTAAATGCTAACTACTTTGGCGCAAATCCTATATTTCGTGACCACGACTTTCGACGCCAATTTCGTATGAGTCAGTCATTATTTACTCGTATTTTCAATCATATTAACCATAATGTACCATATTTTTAACAAAAAGTTAATAGTACGGGTAAGTTTGGGATTAACCCAAAAATCAAAGTAATTGCTGCTATACGAATGCTTGCTTATGGGTCTTCAGCTGATCTAGTTGATGACATGTTACATGTTGCAGAGCCAACTGTTCATGAATGCATGCGCTATTTCTGTGATGGAATTATTAGAATTTTTTGAGGTAAATACTTGCGCAAACCAAATGCTGCAGATATTCAGCGTTTGCTTGAAGAGTTTGAAGAACGCGAATGGCCTGGAATGCTAGGAAGCATTGATTGCATGCACTGGCAATGGAAAAATTGCCCATCCGCGTGGTAAGGGTCTCACACTGGCCATGTGCATAAACCAACAGTGATTTTGGAGGCGGTTGCTTCTTGTGACATGTGGATTTGGCATGCTTTTTTTGGAATGGCGGGTTCTCACAATAATCTTAATGTGCTTGACCGCTCACTAATATTTGATGATATAGTCAATGATGAAGCTATTCACTACTACAGAATGACACATATACCACGGTCAATAAGAACGTTTATACCACGGTTATTCCAAAAACCATGGGAAATACTTATATACCACGGCGGAAATTTCTTTGGTCATTGGTTTACTAGTATATGTCACAGTTACATGAAAACCGTGGGATAAGTTGGGCCATATACCATGGTTAGTTTTTTTTTTCAGCATGAGAATACTCCACATCCCCACTACCTTAAACATAAACAGTGGTATATAAATTTTCCACTTTCTACCGTGGTTTATGACTTTATGCCAAACAATGACCAAAATATTGCCGACATATCCGATATATATCGGTATTTTGGTACACAGATATCGATATTTCCGACCTATATCCACCGAATATAGAACCCTTTTTTCCCGCTATATATCGGAATTTCCGATATAAAATTTTATATCGTCGATATAATCAATATATTCGATATTTACGATATATATCGGTTGACTTTTTGATCATTTTTTAATATAAATCCGATATTTCCAATATATTTTTGATATATATCCGATATTTCCGATATATCCGATATTTCCGTGATAGTTTGGACTGGTTACCAAAAAAAAATGGATATATCCGAAATATCCGATATATATCGGTTTTTGGGTACACCGATATATATCCATTTTGGGCCTTGATATCGATATTTTGGGCCTTAATGCCAAATAGTCAAATACGCCCAAAAAAAAAAAAATACGGCGAAACTCGTTCAAATTGGATATTCCCGCTATTCTCTCAGTCTCTCCCCCACAACTTCTCCAGTTCCACGACTCTTAGGATTCTCGCGGGTTTACGATTCTCACAGCCCGTTTGGATAAAAAACTGCTAGAATTAGAATTGTTGTGGACTCCACAACCTTATCTCGTGAGAAACGGGAATTAGATTTTGAGAGAATTATCACAAAGTTAGTTGTGGGGGTTGTTACGTGCCTATAAAACTACAACTCAACTCGTCTTCTTCACATAAACTCGTCATTGTCCTCACTATTCAATCACTCGAGGTAACCATTTTCATAAAAATAGCAACTTTCTTTTTTGCTGATTTTAACCATGTCTTCTTCACTTGGTTCTTTTACTGATTTTAACCATGTCGTCCTCACTATTCACATTTGTTTTTGTTGAAGGTGACCAACTAACCAAGTTCAAAGGATTCTGGCAGTCTCTATTTCAGGTATTTTTTTTTATGTATATATTTGTTTTTTGCGATGAGATGTGATACCCTCTAGTTTCAAGTATTTTTTTGTGATGATTGTATACCCTCTAGTTCAGACAAGCTATATTCACTATAGTAACGACACTAGTTTCCGCTTGGCTACTGAGAACGATCCTCTATAGGAGGAGTGAGCCCATCTCTTGATTACTCAAGGAAACAGAGGTATTTCCTTATAGAACAGATCTTGTTCAAGTAAGGTCGTTTCTGTTTTATTGTTACCTAAAATCTCAATGAGATTATGATCCTAGTTTACATTCCTCCTTAGCAAAGGTAACTGTATTCTCTAAAACGTTAAACAAAACCTATGGTTTGATTGAGCAAGGTTTCCTATTATCACCGTGAATGAAATCAAACCGATGAGGGACAATAGCCGGGCATAGATAGTCGGGAAAAACTAAGAACGCCGTGAAGTCACATCCAAATCTGCCCCCGAAAGTGGAATGTGATGGTCGGTAGTATATTGTCATTACCCGCGCTTTTCACCCAGTGACGCGAGTAGCACAAATCCATTCCATACATTGGTAGGAATGGTCTGCTTTAGGGGTAAGAAGTACCATGCGAGCCATTTTCACGTAATCATAGGCCTCCTGCTCCATAAAAACTAAAGGGCTTCCATCATCAAGGACGATTACCACCTTTACCATCACTTCTAATTCCAAATGTCCCAGGTGGGTAGTCAAGGGAGCAACTCAACATAGTAGAAACTTTGATATACTGGTCCTTGGATCAATTGAGTAGTAAGTAGTTGTGCATCTGGTTTAAACTGAGCATCTGCGCCGAATCTTAAAAATGTACTACTTGCTGCTGGATTGTCTCTATAATGTGGTATGCAGTAAGACATGCGACCTAGACTATGAATAGGACCTAGTTGATTTAAGTGAATCTCCAATATTTTCATATGGAACATCCGGAATGAACGGCTAAAGTTCCTAGGCAACGCTGTCTTTCACTCCTGGGAAGAGAATAGCGTAAAAGTATTAGGGCTATCCGTTAGGCTGAACAACTGGAGACCAAAGCCTGCGTACAGTCGGGATTAGCCTGCGTAATCGAATGGTTTATTTATAGCTTGAGCATTTTTCATCATGAATTAGCGGCCAGCGGTTAGTGACCCTTGCTTGAGTACCCTCACTCTGGAAAGATTGACTTCACGAACCTATGGAAGACTAAAAGTGCGTTTTTCATTCACAAGAGAGCTTGAAATAGATAGCTTTGGATTTGCAGAGCTTGAAACATATAGCTTTGGATTTGCAGAGCTTAAAATCGATTGATTGATTACACAGATGGAGGAGCCGAGGGAGGGGCTGTGTTGCCCTACCGGTATCCGAAGTATACACCTTCTACTGCCGGGATAAGATTCCGTTCATTGGTCACCTCCTAGCGGTTTATGAATGGGGTAATTGGTCTAAGCCTCCCCGCGAGAGGTTACGATCCTCACCCATGTCATTGAAGCCGGTCAACCATCCAGTGGCTTAGCTGACAACTGCTTTAAGTCAGGAAAGCTAAGATTACACTGAAGAAATAGCTGCAGAGGTTTAGCAGCCCTTACTTCGTGTGTGGCTTCTTTTTGAACGAAATGAATTTCTACTAAAGATAAATTGCCATTGTTGTAGGATTCTATAAAAATAGCTACTATCAGAGGTGCTGGCAGAAGAACTGTGTTAAAGGAGAAAGTAACTCGTGAGTAAGGGTTGAGTTATATTTGTAATATAATACTTATAGTCCGAAACGAGCGTTTGTTTATATACGAAATAATTTAGAGAAGCTTGTATCCGCTCTCAGTGCCTTACCCTAGGACTCAGTAGTCCTAACTATACAACAACCTGTTGTGACAGGCTAAACATCTAGTGTTTGAATATGAGGAACCATTTTATTTACTCTCAGTCTAAGTTCGGATTGCAATGCTTATCCTTGCTGTGTAGACCTTCCTTTTTGTAGAGTAATCTCTTGAAAAGAGACCTCAGACGCTGTTTAGTACAGGCTATAGGTTCTAATTTGACTGGGACGCGGGATGAAGGAAAGGTAAAAGATTTACCTTTTTCTTCTTTTTTAGAACTGAAAAACTTAATACAAAAGACAGATACCGGTTGCGAGGCGGTTTGAAGTTTGTTAACAGGTGGGAGCTTTTCAGTTCGTTACCATGAGGGATGTTTTACTCTAATGTGTGGCATACTTGTAGAGGGTATAAAGAAGCTTACATGTTAGGATTTTACTTTGTTTGATACCGGTAGCTCGGCAGTTTGAAGATCGTTAACATGAGAGCTGCTTTTTTTTTTCTCTATACTATGATATAGTTAGTATTGGTATTTCATCTACAATTAGATATTTCTTTGACTCTAAAGTGTGGTATACTTTATAGGGTATAAAGAAGCTTACATGTTAGGATTGACCTTTTGTTTGATACCGGTAGCTCGGCGGTGGGAGCTAGTATCAGTGCGAATATCACTCTTAGGTATTTCTATTCCTTGCTTCCACTAAGGCCGGAGCGAGCTATCAAGTGTTTTTTTCTCTTGGCTTTCTCTGCCTCTTATCTTCTTACCTGGTTTGCTAAGTAAGCATAGTCCTTATAGCTCCTCGCTTTATCTATCCAACAGCCCTCAAACCCCCGTGAGTTCGTCCAGCTGGCTTTCGGTCTTTTGCTAGTAGGTTGATCGTTTAGTAGCATCTACTCTTTTAGCGGAATGCTTTGATTCCCACTTTCCTCACAGTGAGGGTTGGAACTGTATTGATAAGCCTGATCTGAATAGCTCCTGGCTTAAGCTTTGCCACAGTTCTCCCACTTATTGAGTTGTTTGGAAAGTGAAGCCTGCCGCGACTAGCTGATGTATTCATGCCTCCAATTTCCTAAAAGTAAGTGGTTCTTAGAGTTTGAACTCGTTTCAAAAAGCTGCTAGTTGTCCAACCAGATTGCTAGCTTAGGTTCTCCAAGTTGCCTCCCACAACCGATAGAGGTCTCTTGTTTTCCAAGAGCCCCGAAGGAATGGCAACTTAACTTAAGCAACATTAGCTCGGATGAGGCTTGCCTTCGATATCTCCTTCGAAAAGGCAAGTAGCTCCTTTGTGAGTGAAAGGCTTCCTTGCTAGAAGTCAACGCTTTGCTTTGCTTAAGTGTTTTAGGTTAGTGAGTGCCCCCGACAGAGTTAAACGCGGCGTAGAATTTAAACTGCTCCTTCTTGTTTTGAGAGTTGGTTGATCAAGAAGCATTTGAAAGCTCTTTCTTTTGCCCAAGTATCCCTCTTACAGTCCTCACTAGATGAGTGAGGGAATCCAAAAGGAATCACTCCTGGTTTTTCTTTTTGTTGTCGTCCCTCAGATGCTAAGAGGATAAGCTGCAGGGGATAATGCAGCTGATGCTATCGGTTGCAGTTGCTCTTTCTTGCTACTTCCCTATCGGGTTAAAGCCAGGTTTAAGAATTCCTAGGTTTCGAGAAGGCAGACTTAATAAGCTGTGGGAGGCAACTCGGAGAACCTAAGCTATTTATGGAATACTTCTATAGGAGCTTTTGAGTTGATATTTGAATTCTATTTATAGAATAGTCATCAGTTAGAGTTGTTTATAACTATAGAATAGTATGTTTGAAGTTATAAATACCATGATTATATAATAGTAGTCATTTATAGAATAGTCATAAATGCCATTAGTTATAACTCTCTTTTTATCTAAAGTGGTGCATATTGTATAGGGTATTGAGAATAGTAGTCATTTATAAATACCATTATTATAAAATATACTATATATATATATATATATATTTTATTTCTCCTAAATTAGTTCTCTAGCAATTGGGTGGTAAGGCTTGACAGAGACTTGAGTTGTCTTGTTGGTTCGTTGTGGGTAATTCAAGAGAATATATTCTGCACCTCTATGCAATGATCCCTTCTTTAAAACTGTTTTAAAAGTTAATAATACAACTGAAATGTATTGCACTCTGTTGCTTGATCAAGAACACTACTGATATATGACGTTTGGATTTTAGCTATAAGCTAGATGCTACCTAAAACTGAATGGTCTAGAGTGATGCACAGATAGATATAGTACGTGTTAATTTGTATGTGAAGTCACCATGGATATCCATTGCCTACTACTTCCAACAGACTTAAAAATGATCAAGAAAATGTGGACTTCAAACAAGTAGAAAATTAAGAAAATAGACTGGTCATCACAGTAGGTTGAAAGGCATGGATACAGTTTGACGTTTGAGAACCTTATAAGCAAATTGAACTCTACTGTTAGACCACTTTAAGTCATAAGCTTGATTTGAGATTGCCAAAGTAGTAATTGCAGTAAGTAACTTGAGAGTTATTGTAAACATTCTTCCTTTGTCTTGCAGATTCTTGGGAAAGCTCTTGGAGTTCTTGAGAATAGTACGTGTAAGGACTTGAGTGGAAACCAGTATTCTTGCTAGGTATTGTTTTCTGCATTCAGTTCTCTGAACTTTTCTTTGTACTTTTCTGTAGCTCCATTTAGTATGCTACATGCTTGTTTTTATTTTGTGGTTACGGTGTTTAAAATGACTTATCTTTATGGGGTTTTAGGTTTTTGTTTACTTGCAATAGGAATAAGAATGGATAGGTCCTGGATGACTATGGATAGAGTAACGAACAAATTCGAAGTAGGGGTCTTGTACTTTTTTAAATGTGCTGAAAAGAGTGTAGGCCCGAAGATGCTTCATTGGATAAGATGCCCATGCTCTGTTTATGGGAATAATTAACACCAGACTTTGGTGGAGATAAAAAATCATCTATATGAAAACGGTTTTGAAGAAACCTATACAACATGGATATTGCATGGGGAAGATTCTCCTAGTGATCAGCCGCAAAGTGGTAGTACATGTCAACCTCTTTCTCAAGATTTTGAGATCCCCGATGATTTTGCGATTAACAACTAGAATGGTTGAGGATGCATATGAGCATTTCAATCGGGGATCCTGAAAAAACTTTGTAAGTTGCTTGAAGATCGCGAGAAGCCTCGTGATAAAGGTTGCAAAACATTTACAAAGTTGTCATTCCTTGTCGAAATGTTCAATTTGAAAGCAAGAAGCGGGTGGTCAGACAAGAGTTTTAGCCTTTTATTAAAGTTGTTCGGAAAAGCCCTTCCGGAAATTAATGAGTTGCCAAAATCCATGTCCAACTCTAGAGATATTTTGTCTACGTTTGGAATGTGATCTGAGAAAATACATGCATGTCCCAATGATTGTATACTTTATAGAGGTAAGGAGTACAAGTCTAGAACTACTTGTCCGACTTGTGGAGCGTCAAGATACCAAGAAAATAAGGGTAAAGCACCTGCAAAAGTATTGTGGTACTTTTCACCTATCCCAAGATTTGTAAAGATGTTTCAATCGGCTCAGACAGCAAAAGATTTGGTATGGCATGCAAATGAAAGAGAAGTAATTGATGGTCAAATGTGTCATCCTGCTGATTCTCCTGCGTGGAAAGAGATCGATAAGTTGTGGCCAACTTTTGCTTCAGAACCAAGGAATCTACGATTAGCTCTTTTGACAGATGGAATCAATCCACATAGTAACCTTAGTAGTAGGAATAGTTGTTGGCCCGTTATGTTGGTCACTTACAATCTTCCTCCATGGTTGTGTATGAAGAGAAATTTTTTGATGTTGACAATGTTGATATCAGGTCCACGACAGCCGGGTAATGATATTGACATTTACCTCAGACCTTTGATTGAAGATTTACATTTTGTGGGGTCCTGGTGTTGAGGTTTTGATGCCTACAAGCAGCAATCTTTTACATTGAGGGGCTGTACTAATGTGGACAATTAATGATTTTCCGCCAAGTAGGAAATTTAGGCGGTTGTTGTAGCGTCAAGGGGTATTTTGCTTGTCCAGTTTGCAGTGAAGAAACAGATTCCATTAGATTGAAACATTCGAATAAAAACATATATCAAGCACATCGAAAGTGGCTTCCAAAAAACCATCGGTTTAGGAAGCAAAGAAAGGGGTTTAATGGGCAGCAAGAATGTCGATCAAGTCCAGAGCTGTCTATTAACTGGGAAGAAGATTTTGGGAAAGGTCAAGGGGATCCGAGTCAAATGGGGAAAAAAAAATTTGGTGATTCCGAAGCCAAAAGCATCAAAAAGGAAGTCAAAGGCATCCAATGAAAAGTCAGATACACGAAAGAGGAAGCGGCTTACCTCGACTAATGAAAGCGAAAGTAGAACTTGTTGGAAGAAGAAGTCCATATTTTTTGAGCTCGAATATTGGGAATTTCTGCTTGTACGGTACAATTTGGATGTTATGCATATTGAGAAGAATGTTTGTGATAGCATTATTGGCACACTCCTCAACATGAAATATAAAACGAAGGATGACCTTAAAAGTCGTCTTGACCTTGTTGAGATGAATATTAGGAAGGAACTGGCACCAAAAACAAGAGAAAATCGAACTTACCTTCCACCAGCATGCCATACATTAACTAGAGAGGAGAAAGAAAAAGTCTACAATACTTTGCTTGAGCTGAAAGTGCCAAATGGATATTGTTCGAATTTTCGGCATCGCGTGTCAGTGCAAGATTTGAAATTGTATGGTCTCAAGTCTCATGACTGTCATACATTGATGCAACAACTTCTTCCAGTGGCTATACGATCAGTGTTGCCAAAACATGTGAGATATGCCATCATTAGGCTGTGTTTTTTTCTTCTTCTTCTCTTTGTGCCAAAGTGGTGGATGTGTCTAAGTTGCAGGAAATCCAAGACAATTTGGCGGTTACATTGTGTTTGCTGGAAATGTACTTTCCACCATCATTTTTTGACATTATGGTGCATCTCACAATTCATCTTGTACATGAGGTCGAGCTTTGTGGTCTAGTATTCTTCCGGTGGATGTATCCATTTGAGAGGCAAGTACAAGCTAATTTCTTATATTTTTCAATAATTCAACGAAGCTTCCCCTTTTTCTCTAACTCTTATATGTATTAAATTTTAGATTCATAAAGATATTGAAGGGATACGCTCAAATCGAAATCGCCCGTATGATGCATTGCAGAAAATTATCTTGTTGAGGAAGTCGTAGAGTTTTCTTCGAGTACTTATCAGTCCGCAAACCGTGGGAGTTCCTTTAGGAAGAAACATGGATACCAACAACAAAGAAAAAAAAAAAGATACAATATCCAACGGGAAGCCTCTTGGTGGTAAATGAAGGTTGTTGGAGTGGAACAATACTCTTGGGAGCAAAGCGCGATCGGTGTGTTTTGCAAAACACGATGATGCATACAACTTTATATTGAGTAAGTCGGCATTAATTATACCTAACAATGTCGTCTACAAGAAACTATGAAAGTTTCTTGCTTAATTTGGACAGTTTGATGGTTACTGTATTTTCCTAATTATGTCTTTGTAGGAAGCATATGGAGCACCTAAGACGTAGTAATCCCCTTAGGTCAGCGAAATGGCTACAAGATGAGCACCACCGCACCTTTATTTACTGGCTTCGTAAAACGGTATACTAATTGAACTTGCATCACATTTAATACCATATTATAAATGTGACTAACAAGTTCCCAAAACTTGCAAAAGCAGGTTGAGGAAGAGGAAATGATTCCCGGGAACGATCTCTCAGACATCTTGAAAGTTGTAGCTCAAGGACCTCATCGAGACATTATAAAATGCTCTGGCTATGTTATTGGCGGGTTTCACTTTCATACAAAGGCTCATGAAGCATCACTAGTAAACCAGAATAGTGGTGTAAGCTTAGTGGCTTCAACAGTGCAAATTGCTAGTGCCAAGGATAAAAACCCAGTCATTTCGGAGATGTGTTATTACGGTGTTATTCAAGAAATATGGTTGCTTGACTATATGATGCTTAAAGTCCTAGTATTCAAGTGTGATTGGGTTGACAGCAGAAATGGCGTCAAAGTGGATGAATTGGGTTTCACATCTGTTGATCTTGGTAGAATAGGCCATAAATCAGACTATTTTGTTATGGCCTCCCAAGCCAAGCAAGTATTTTATGTACCCGACCAGCTCGACCCAAGATGGTCAATAACATTGAGGGCTCCTGAAAGAGACTACCATGAGGAGGAGAATGAGGATGAGATCAACGTTGGTTGCTCTATTGACCATACATACAGTAAAAGTTTGCCAGAAGTTGACTCTTTGGGTTCTTATGCTCGTGCAAATTGTGAGGGGATATGGGTCGATTCGACCTAAAACATATTTTCTTTCCTTCCAAAGGAGTTGGTTTATCTTGTACTAGATATTTTATCATTTTAGTTTATCACTAAGAAAAGTTTGTTTCGTTAATTTTTTTCCTCAATAAAATTTATTTGGGTTTATTTTGATTTGTTATCTTCTGCTTAAGTAAAATTGTGTAATCATTTTAGAAGTTATAGTTGTTATCTTATTTAGCTTCATGCGTTTTTATTCATGTCTACACTCTACAGGAATTTAACATGGATCCAGAAGAAAACTTCAATCCTAACACGGAAGTTGACAAGACTCTTGACTCAGACATGGATCCAGAAGAAAACTTCAATTCTAACACGGAAGTTGACGAGACTCCCGACTTAAACATGGAAGAAAATGTGACACAACGTACTGGAGAGAAAAGGAAAGGTAGAGGAGCAGTTGTATGCTCACGTCTTACAAAGATGAAAGAGAATGAACGTGTGGATGTTATATTCAATCAAAATGGTCAACGTATTGGTGAAGGTGGGAAAGATTTGGCTAGCTACTTTCAGGGTTTCTTTGTTGCTTCTCGAAGTTTCCATTGCTACTTATGGCAATTGGCATGATGTCAAAGGAGAAGCGAGAGAGATTATGGAAATTTATAAAGGTAAAAAGTTCGAAAATAAAATTACTTAATTAGATAGTCTTAATTCTTTGCTAGTTTCAAAATCTCTTGTATGTGTTTAAGGGGAAATTCAACTTGGAAGACCACGAAATGAAAGGTACTTTGCAAGATATCGGTGAGAAATGGAGAGAATTCAAGAGCAGGCTGACCAGGTTTTACATCACACAATTTAAAGACCAACTCGAATTGCTTAGAAAACCTCCCAGAATATACGAAAAATATATCAGCCAAGAAGATTGGGACAAGTTTGTTAAATCGAGATTGGCTGATGAATTTCAGGTATACTATTTTAACATTGAATTTCTGCTTATAGTTTTTTTTTTTTTTTTTTTTTCTTTCTTTCTTTCTCTACTTGCATGAATACCATTTGGTTGTATATGAGTGTGGAAATTGGAGTCACTACATAAGAATACATGATGCTCTGCTTCAAGCTAGGATGAGTTGTTTCATTTAAGTCATAGAAGAGAAATGATGGGCTTATCTGCTTTTGATTTAGGCGGGGTGTCGGCTTTTGAACTGGAAGGAATGCCAAGTGCTTTAGAACGTATTACTTAGGAAGTCTAATCAAGCAGGATCAGCCCTAACGAGAATAGAAGCGACTAAGCTTCCGCTGGCTTGTAGTCGTAGTCTTTTAGTTTCGTAGTTGGCATTCCCATAGAAGATCTACAATGTTCCCCGACAAAATTTGTAGTTGTGCCGAAAAACATAGTAACATAGAAAACTTGGAAGGGTGGACAATTAGCTATAGCACCCGCTTCTCTCTCGGCTTTTCTTTCAGAGGGTCTTGCTCTCCTGCTCTTCCCAGCTCTTATTCCTTAGTCTGGCTTCGCTCAACCGACCTTTACCTTACGGCTTTCTTTCTAATGAAAGGCGGCAAGAAGGCGTCGTGGGTCACATCGGTTTAGTTTGGTCTTAGCTTATCGTTAGGGTACTAAAATAAAAGGCTTGAAAGCCGCTAGCTCGCGACTTGAAATGTGCCAGGGCTTCTATAACAAGGGCATTACGGGATTTAGAGCAAGTGGTACGATAAGACCTGCAAGAAGGCCCCGAAGCTACGATCTATCGCGGCTAAAAATCAATCGAACGGAGCGGAGTTGAAGAGCAGTACTCCTTCTCTTGAAAACTCACTTCTTAAGGTTAGGAGATGCTCGCCCATCTACCGGGATTGGAGAAAGAGAAGATCTCGACTAGGATTGAGAGGGAATCTCTAGCGGATCTTTTCTAAGCCAGGAAGATGCCTCTGCTGAAGTATTGAGGTTTCAAACTGAGATTTTACTTTTTCTAGTAGTAGGTTTACCAGGATCGAAAAGAATCCCGAGTGCTTTTTTCTATGTGTAATAGTTGTAGAGAAAAGTACCGAGAATTGATATTAAAGGAGGGAGCAATACCGGGATTGCTTCAGCTATGCGTTAATGGGACATGGAGGGCTAAAGGTTTAGCTAAATCTCTGTTGTTGCTATTAAGGGAGGAGTCCGAATTCGATTCTAGAAAACAGTTAGGGGATGATCTTTTTTTGAGCAGATTATGACGGAAATATATTCAGATGAAGAGAAGGTTGCTAACAATACAAGAAAATTAGTAGAAAGGATGATAATGATTCACTCCTTGTCCGATTTATTTAGTGCTCATGACTAATCTTGCCGATGGATAGAGCATCTAGAATAGGCCTGTAATTTGTTTTCTCGATGTCATAGTTGGCTCAATACCTCATTGTATTCAACAATGTTCTTTTCATTTTATTTTTGAGGGTGATGAAATGGTTAAGAGCAGCCCACCGATTCGATCTCATGTTTCAGATTTAGCATGAGGTGGCTCATCATCCAACTTAAACATGCCTCCTGTTATGTTGACAAGTTTGAGTTTTGTGTGGCTATCTCAGGTACAATCCCTGACCCCAACCATCCAAATGTCAATTACAACAATCTCATCGAATGAAAAAAAAGGTGGCTAACAAGTATTCTAACTCACACTCTGATTGAAATAGGATGACTCTTTACATCTAAACAACGAAAACAACAAGTGAAGAACAAATGAATTCTATGCGCCACCAATCAAATAAATAATCTATGCGCCACAGAGTACAATTCTACAGTCTCATGAAACAGAACAAGTTCCTGTCCATCAGGAACTTCTTATTGATCAAGGATACGTGCCAATATCTCATAAGTACAAGTGTAGGAGAGTCGAGGAGTTCGTATCTTAGGCGCATTATGTTATCTATTTATCTAATAGTATTCCAGTTAAGAGAGTTTTGACTAATACAGTTTTTCTACGGAGCTTTTGTATATATATAATTGCTAGGGTTTTATGAGGAAGTGTATTTTTTTTAGAGCTTGATGAGCATGCATCTTAGATAAACGCATTATATGTCCTTATATAGAAAATTTTTTATCTAATAGTATTTATCTAATGTACATAGTTCATTAAAAACATAGAAATTGTGTTAGATATGGTTGACAATAGGCTCCAAGGATTATGTGTATGGTTGGTGATAGGTTGTACGTGCTTAGTGAAATATCGAGATTAACATGCGTGTACTCATGGGCTATATAAGGCTACAGGTTGTATAACTGAACGACTGAGCTGACAGCCAAGGAGCTCATAATTGCTCCAGGTGGGTTTCTTAGTCTATATTCTTGTTCAAACCAAGCCTTTAGGATTACCTTTAACTAGGGCAAAGGTACCCAGTTAGTGCGGTAGTAGATAAAGGTAATTTGAACCATCTTTTGATAGACACTCGCACGCCATGGGTAAGGATTTACTATATTCCCTTTTCCCCGCTCACGACTTGATTTACGAGTAAGAACAACCTGAACCTTTGTTTTGAAGGTCCATCTAGGGATGTCCCGTTGTGATTTATGTTGGGGTAGGGGTGTAAAAAACGGCCCTCAAGCCCTCGCCCCACCCGACCGACCCGCCCATAGACAAAAAAGCCCTCAAATTTAAGCCCGCATGCAATTTGAGGGGCAGGGGTGGCCCGACCCTCATGTTTTGAGGGGAGGGTAAAGGCCTAGATATGGAAACATGAGGGCCCCCTCCCCTCCGACCCTCTAAAGCCCTCTAAAAGCCCTCACAAAGCCCCTACAAAGCCCGTGATTAAGGCCCTATAATCAGAAATATTTATCCTTTTGCTTTGCAAATATTTGAAGACTAAAGCAAATATAAGTTGTGATCAAGAATCAAGTACAGAGAATACTATGAAGCTTAATGATGCATTTAAACAATTCTCTTGTTGTTTTGCAAACCTGTTTTTGGATTTGTTTGAAGTATGAACATGTCCTTGATGGAGGTTCTCTCTCTTGTAATGAATATATTGTTAGAATATGTGAATATATTATATAGGATATAGCTGTATTATATGGATATATCTCTATCCTATAGAATATATTCATATATTCTATTGTATATGTTAATGAAGTTTGATAGGTTTTCAAGAATTTTTGTAATGAATATGTTAATCAGTTAATGAAATCTGATAAAAACCAAATATGTTAATGAAGTCTGAACAAGTTGCATTCAAGAGTTTTGAATAATTGACAAGTTGTACAGCCCGGCCCATAGACCCGGCCCTCAGGCCCGGCCCACAGTTTTCTAAAGGGGGCTGAGGTGAGGGCAAGGGCTGTATAATTCAAGTGTTGGCCCTCACAGGCCCGACCCTCATAGCATAAGGGGGCTGGGCCAGCCCGGCCTTCAAATCATATGGGCTTCATGATTTGAGGGCCGGGCTAGCCCGGCCCGGCCCATTTTACACCCCTATGTTGGGGTAGCTCAGTGCAACTCTAAAGTGTTGCTTCAGAGTGTTTTAATTGTTAATTGGAATGTGTGGTAACCCAGTCGGCATCACTAAAACTATAGATTTCTATATTAGGAAATTTAGAATAGATTTTCAAACTTACTAGTCATCCTGATTATTTCCATTCAACAACTTGCTAGAATGCTAGCTAACATAATGGAGTTTAACCTTTAGGTATGGTTTATAGTTATACTGAAATTGAATTCATTGGGTGATCAATATCACCGCCTTGAACATGAAATTTTGTCTCCCCAAGATGTACATGCTACGGACTTATGAACTGTTTTTATTGTAATCTGTCTTGATTTTCATTTCACTCTAATTCTAGTGGCTGATAGATGAGAAATAGGTATATTACATTTTTTTTTGGGTCATATTACTGTATTTTGAGTTTTATCAGTTGGCTTATAAGGTTTCAGGCATTGTCAGTAATCAACCTGTGTTAGTAAGTTGGTGTAAGCTCTGTATGACCTATTTTATGTTGGGATTCACTTTTTGCATAAGGATGTAATATTGTAATTAGAGTTTGATCCCAAGAAAATGTGTAGACTGAAGAGTATGTATGCAACTCACAACGTGAGTTTTCTGCTAGCATTTCTCAAAATATGGTATGCATAGAAAATACTTAATATTTAAGCTATCAATTTTTATTTGTCGCACTATATGTGTCCCTTTTCCTTTCTAAATACATCAATCGATTCACTTGGACAATAGGATGTTGCTGCTCTCTTTCTTGAGGGCCTTTCTAAAGAAACAGGCGAAAGGCACCATGTAATAAGGTGGGTTTGGCTAGACTATTACCAGTCCATAAAACTAACATCCAAGTAGCTTAGAATGAAATTTTGTTATCATTCTCATCATATAACCCTGCTAAATACTATGAAATCAATAGCTCTAAGCCTCTAACTGATTGATGTTTTTCTTTTTATAATGAAAGAATTAAAAGAACTTCAGGACATTAGAGTTAGCATAATTTTAGTCTTGGTTAGCACATTAGAGTAGCATAAGAGTGCTAAGAGTAGCATAAGAGCAACTTGTTTTTCAGCACATTAGAATAGCATAATTTCAGCACTCTTATTCTACTGTTTCATTTTTTCCATCTAGATGATACTGCTGATAGATGATTCGAGTCTAGTTAGTGTGTGGGGGATTGTATTGTCAGTTTTAGCAGGCTTCGGTCCTCACCCAAATGAGATGATAAGTGTAGAATTGTTTTGCAGGAAATTAGCAAGCTCAATTCACAAATAGGCGGCAAAAAAAAATATAACCACTAGACGGGAAAGATGAGTTTGGCTAATCTTGGCAAAAATTTAGTACGTGCATTGTTAACATTTGTCTAGATTCCACAGACACGTATACACCATGCAAATATGTTCTGACTAAGTTGTTTGCATGATTATTGCTTAACCATAGAAAAAAGAGTTGGGACCAGCTTTTGATCCATCTGATAGGGCTATAATATGGAAAAGATCGCACCAAACGAAAAAAGAAACATACAAAGACGATGCTGCTAAAGAAGTAGATGAAAAAAATCGTAAGATCAACTTTTTGTCAATACTTTTTATGGTCCTTATCAATGCTTATGTTCTAATATATTCCAATTCCTTTTTTATTTGAAAAAATATATATTAAGGATGTGCTGAAAAAGCAAGTTGCAGAGGGGAAGGTATCTACTCAAGGAAGCAAAGACGTCTTAACTTTAGCATTAGGCACACCCGAACATTCTGGTCGTGTGAGATCTGCAGGGAAGGGGGTTATACCCACCACGTACTTCAGCCTCATGAAACGTGGCTCACGGAAACACATCGCTAACCTTGAGTCAACAATTCAAGAGGACCAAGAAAGAATACAAGAATTACAGACCCAAAATTTGTTCGAACAAAACCAGAACTCAGGACTTCAAAAAGAATTAAGGATGGTGTTAGAAAGAGTCCAAAGGTTGGAGAATGGAGGCTCCAAAAAGATCTCTTCAAACAGCGTTACTAGTGTCAGTAGAGATCATATGGTATGCTCTTCTACTGAACATCAAGGGCATAAAGTAGTGAGAAAATTTCAGCAAGTAAGTAATTTTGTTTATCATGATCCACAGTTTTCTTTTTTGTTCCATGCGTAATAATTTGTTTTTTTTTTACATGTAGTCCAAAGACAAGGCCAAAACAACCCAACCGTCATCAAAGCTAAAACCTAGTCATGTAAAGAGAGTAGATAAGAAAGGAACATGTCAATCACCTTCTTTGGGTCCCAAATCTAGTCTAGGGAAGGTAAATTTTAATTAAGTTTTTGCAATATAGAAATAATTTGCTTTGGTTCCAATATGATTTGCTTGGCTGGTTACAGGAGCAAGAGTGTAGTTTAGCTGTGAATTCTAGAACAAATATTGTTGCTAAAGGATTGGTCTATAAAGAGTGTGGACCAAACGATAAAATTCACGGTCATCTTTTGGGATCTGGGAATTTTCGTGTGGCGGTTAAGTCACTTGTTTCTAAGGATGCTGGTCGTTACCATCTTCCTATACAGGTGAATGATGAGATAATGTATGTGGAAGATGCAGTTGGCACACAAGTTCCGTGGCCAAAAGACTTTGTTCTGCTTAAGGACGACATTGAGGTAAATTGAGAGAGCCTTTTATATGCAATTATTCATTTTTCCATGCATAATAATTTGTTTTTTTTTTACATGTAGTCCAAAGGCAAGGCCAAAACAACACAACCATCACCAAAGCTGAAATCTGATTATGTAAAGAGAGTAAATAAGAAAGGAACAGGCCAATCACCTTCTTTGGGTCCCAAATCTGGTCTAGGGAAGGTAAATTTTAATTAACTTTTTGCAATATAGAAATAATTTGTTTTGGTTCCAATATGATTTGCTTGGCCGGTTACAGGAGCAAGAGTGTAGTTTAGCTGTGAATTCTAGAACAAATATTGTTGCTAAAGGATTGGTCTACGAGGAGTGTGGACCAAACGATAAAGTTCATGGTCATCTTTTGGGATCTGGGAATTTTCGTGTGGCGGTTAAGTCACTTGTTTCTAAGGATGCTGGTCGTTACTATCTTCCTATACAAGTGAATTACGAAGTAGATGCATGTGGAAGATGCAGTTGGCACACAAGTTCCATGGCCAAAAGACCTTGTTCTTTTTAAGGACGACATTGAGGTAAAAGAGCCTTTTATATGCAATTTTTTAATTTCCTATTCGCTATGATTTTAACGCCTGGTTGGTTTGAATTTTCAATAATTTAGGAAGAGACAAGTAAAAGTAGTGCTAGTCGTCATCAAGGTCCAATTGATTCTTTCAAGGGACTGCTCAATATCATGCTTCCCGGAACCCATGGTGTGGTATTTTTTCCAGTTGGAAAAGAGTTGTTTGGAGAAGATACAGAAAAATTTGTTATCGAGAAATGTGATTTGTTGGATGTGTGTAATATGGATAGCTTAGAAGCTATTTGTTTAATTGCATACATGAGGTAAGCATATCTTGAAGGTTTTATTATTGGTGATTTTAATCAAATATTAGTTATTTAAATTTATTTATGATGTTGATTTTTTCCTTTTAGAATCCTTTTACAAATGAATTTGTCTTTGCCGTGACATTGTTGGATTTGTTAATCCTTTATCTTTTACAAGAGCAGATGGAACTGCTAAAACTGAAATCATTGTAGAAACATTGGAATGCAAGTGGAAAGAAAATTGTTCTCATTCCTTACAATCCGGGTAAGGACATAAACGATCCTATCACGATTGTATTGTTTAAATTGATAAAACTATCAATTGTAATTGATTGTTTTCCATTCTTTTTTTTTTCCCCTTTTTCTTTCATAGCGGCCATTGGGTTTTAATTGTCATTGATCTATCCGTATGTCTTTCATTTGGTTGGATTCGAAGCATGGTGAACCAAGCTCAGATATAGCAATATATTTTAGGAGGTGAGCATAGCTATATTTTTTTGACATATCTTAACATTTTGAGGTACTACCATCGTGAAGGTATATAAAGGATTGAATTAAATGAAGTACTAAAAACGTCTCCAATTAGACTTCCCACTAGCGATTGTGAATTAAATGTTTTGCATTTATCTTATTGTGAAGTGCGGTCCTCACATTGCAAAGGATTGATGGGAAACGAGTTCCGCTGAAGTGGGACAAGATCAAGGTAAACAAATCCTACACATTATTGTCTTTTTCTTTGAAAAGTATATGTTTACATATGTTGTGAGTCTATATGTTAGGGCCCATATCAACCAGGTGGCACAGAGTGTGGGTATTATACAATGAAGTTTATGAGGGAAATAGTAGAAGCTTGTTCAACTGGATCATTTGAAAATAAGATATTCGAAAGTTTTGACAAACACTTTATTTGGCTCAATTCAACGACTTCGCCTTATTCTTATATAGTAACTCCACATGTTGTGCTTTGACTCATCCAGATAACAAATTTAGAACTGAAGGAGACATACACGCAAGATGAACTTGACGGTGTTCGGCTCGATATTATTCAGTTCATCCAGGAAAATAGGGTGTTTCAGTCGGAAGCGAATGACGATAAGTTTTAGCTATGTTCGGACCCCTCCAGTTTAATTTATGAGTCTTACCTTTTTAATTTATGTTTGATAGTTTATTGTACATTTTGAAATTTGTTGGGAAGATGGAAAAAAATTAATGGAAGTTTTTTTATTATTATCTTTTTTTTTTGCAATGTTTGATAGTTTATTGTACATTTTGGAATTTGTTGGGAAGATGAAAATGTTGTATGTAGGCCGGTATAAATTTTGTTATGCAGGTTCAGTTTTTAAGTGGAAGACTGTTATTATTATTATTATTATTATTATTATTATTATTATTATTATTATTATATATATATATATATACCACGGTTTGGCATAAACCATAGTATTTAGTATAACTATATACCACTGTGTTATAACACATACACTAATATAAACCACGGTTTCAATAGCTTATATGCCACGGTTCTGTTGACAACCGTGGTATATAATGGGCATACAAACCACGGTTCTTTGAAAAACCGTGGTATCCGTTAAATATATATACCACAGTTTTGCTATTATTATATACCACACCACCTATTGTCACGGTTGTATAACAGTGGTAAATATATTTATACCACACTTAAAAACAGTTGTATAAGTGTCATTCTGTAGTAGTGATTCCTTGTAACTACACTGTGAATGGTCATCATTATGATATGAGTTATTACTTGGCTGATGGTATTTATCCTAATTATGCCACCTTGATTTAAACGATTGCTAAACCGACTGTTGCACAAGACAAATATTTTGCAAAGAAGCAAGAAGCTGCTAGAACAGACATAGAGCGGGCGTTTGGTATATTGAAGTCGCGTTGGGCTATTTTAGCGAATCCGTGCAAATTATGGTATTTGGAGACCATGGCTACTGTTATGAGGGCTTGCATCATTTTACACAATATAATTGTGAAGATGAACGTGAAACGGATATCTCGCAGTATATTCCTGAGTATGAATTGCCATATAGAGAAGGTGCATCTGAAGATCAACGCCACTTTGTTCTATCTCGTTGGGCATCTGGCGTCAAGAGGGTTCATTCAAAAGTTGTTCATGATAGATTGAAGAATGAATTGGTCGAGCATTTGAAAAGTAGGCGTAGGCGGCGTGGTCAGACTTGATTTCTATTTATATTTGTACTTAATTTGGACTTTGTGTTTATTTATCGTTTCAATTTCTATGTATTTGTGTTTCAAGTATTTCTATGTATTTGTGGTTTTATGAAAGGATTTGTGTATATGAGAATTTTGAAAATACAAAGTAGACTCTGCCAAAAAAAATTTAGAATGATAAAAAGTATCAACTTTAAATTAAGGTAACTTAACTAAAATTAAAAGAAAATATTCAATTAAAGTACATTCTAATTAAAATCAAAATACAAACTCAAATTAAAGTACGTCATAAATTAAAAGACATACAAACTCAAATTAAAAGACATACAAGCTCAAATTTAGACTATGCACTACTTTGACTATTACCGGTGATATTGCCAAGTCGATTCTTCATTTTTTGTAAAAATTTTGCCCTTTTGGGTTGCCAAATTTCGTGCTCATTTTTGGGTAATCATTCTAATTTCATTCCTAGTATTTTCGCATCATTTTCATCTTCTCGAACTCGAAGTGCATCTTTCTTCAATTAAAGTTTTTCTTTTTGGATTTGTAGCTTCCAATCCAACGTACTTTTTTTCAATTGAAGTTTTTCGGATTCCATCTCATCTTTCTTCAATTGTCTTTGAGCTTCCAAGTTATAGCTTTCTTTGGTAGTTTTAGAAAGTTCCTTAGTGGATTCCTCCACTTTAGAATCACCTTCTTCTTTCTCTTTCTGCCTTATTCTCTTTTCTTCTTTCTTTCCAACATGCCTATCCTCAAGCCCATCAACTTGGTGTGGATTATAATCCATTGGTTGAGTTGTCGCAGTTGATATTGGTACTGATGAACCTCCTTCCCCACTGTTTGACTTCGACTTTTTGGTGGGTCGCAAATCATTTCTCAACTGTAGCCTCTTCCATTTGGGTGGGTCTTTCACTATATTATAGCATTGCATCCACTTCCAAACCCCATTATGCATCCCATATGCACTTATTGCTTCCTCAACCTACCAATTAAGAAAAAACTAAATTAGAATTGAAATATGTATTTGTGAATCAAAATAACAAATAAAAAGTAAATATTTACAATCATATCGTCATTATAGCCACTTGGAGGAGATGCTTGAATCTTAGAAAGAATAGCATGGAACTTGTTGATATTAGCTTGAATGAGAGTCTAACGGTGTTTCATGCTCGTCAAGTTGCATTCGGTCATTCTTCCTAGATTTGCATAAAATACATTTAGAATCCTACACCAAAAATTGTTTGACTTTTGCTCATTTCCTACTACACCATCTTGACTAACTTGTAGCCAACTATTGGTGAGAGCAACATCTTCTTCTTGTATCCATGAAGCCCCTATAGATTTTGCTTTTGGTTCTTCACTAGCCATTGTTGTTTTAAGAGTAGAGAGTAGAGAGTAGAGAATAGAGAAAATAAGTGAGTGTAAAACTATTGTGTGAGTGTTTCAATTTATAGTGTTAGAAAGATATAGTTATTTTTTGCCCGTTTCTACATTGAGAGCACGCGGTTTTGGAAAAACTCCGCGATGTTGGCAAAACCGCGTCATAGAAGCCCACTTAGCATCCCAAGCCCATGCGGTGTTAAAAAAACCGCGTGAAAAATTTGATACAACACCAAAGCTGGAACCAAATTTTGGCCGATTTGGTGTTTGGTTTGGTTTTTTTTTGTGTTTTCATCAACATGTAACTCTCCTAAAGATAAAAAACACCAAATTTCCAACAATTTGGTGTTTGATGCTAGAAAAGTGTCTCTACTAAAGATGCTCTTAGAGCTCAAAGCAAAAGTAGCACAACTGAAAATATACTAAATTGTCTATGTGGCTAAACTGAGAATAGGTAACAAAGAGATTTGTGGGCTATGTAAGGAGTCCTATTTTACCCAACTAACCGACAAAATTAAACAACTGGGCATAGTACAAAATATCAGGATATGGGTATTTATCGATACTCAATTTCTGGATATGTCTCGTGGATATATCCCTCTCTTTGGGGATATTTGACATTGTTTCACATGTAAATATTGTGGATATATTCAAAATATCGACAAATATCGTAGATATTGTGGATATTTCTTGATATATCATGATACATTATTTATATTTATTTAAAATATAATGGTAAATATTAAATAAAATTGTTATATACACAAAATATCGCTAAATATCTCCAAATATCACAAAATATTCCAAAATATCACAAATATCGTCAAAATATCACTGATATTTACAGTCGTATATATCTCTTAACATATCGTGATATTTATATATCTTTTTCTGAAATCTGGATAGATATCTCCAAATATCGCGATATATCCGGATATTTTGTACTATGCAACTGGGTATTGGTCATACCGGTTCAGACTTCTGCATCTCCAAACTATCTCATCTTTTCAACGGAGAAAACTCTTTGCCCAGCTATTACCAGATCTTGACATGGATGTCACCATAGTACAAAATATCAGGATATGGATATTTATCGATACTCAATTTCTGGATATGTATCGTGGATATATCCCTCTCTTTGGGGATATTTGACATTGTTTCACATGTAAATATCGTGGATATATCTAAAATATCGTAAATATTATAGATATTTCTTGATATATCATGATACATTATTTATATTTATTTAAAATATAATGGTAAATATTAAATAAATTGTTATATACACAAAATATCGCTAAATATCTCCAAATATCCCCAAATATCCTCAAATATCACAAATATCGCAAATATCGTCAAAATATCATAGACATTTGCAGTCGTATATATCTCTTAACATATCGTGATATTTATATATCTTTTTCTGAAATATGGATAGATATCCCTAAATATCGCGATATATCGGGATATTTTGTACTATGGATGTCACAACCTAAAATGAGACAGTGGTAGATTCATGTTTATACCATACCTGTAAATAACATTTTCAATCGAATTTGTTGTTGTTTAATTGAGTTTTGAACAACTCCCATCGTACAATTGGAGCAATGACAAAATCAATATTAGAAAAGTTCGATTTTTCATATTTTATATTTTAAACCCAAAACAAACGCACTAGCGATACCAAAGTTTAAACATACAATCAAATTCAATTGAAATCAATTAATTATTTGTTGCAACTTTTGATGAATTTATTCTAGAGTTTAATTTTTGGTGTATGAACTCTAACCCAAATTTTGATGTGAAGATTTCATAGATTTAGAAATTTCACTGTTCTAAATAGATCTCAAAATGATCATTTTACAACTTTTTACAATGAAGTAGTGAACTAGTGAAGGATGAATTCAGAAGAGAGAAAGTTAGGAGCAAAAATAACCAAGGTGAGAGAAAATTAGGAGAGCAGGAATTTTTTTTAAGTTGGATCCTGATGTCCGGACCATAGTTCAAAATGTCGGAATATTCAAAATTCTGACAAATCTAAAAATCGGAATTCCAGCCCTTATTCCGTTATATTCCGAGTACATTCTAAAATTCTATATTTTTCGAACTTTGAATCGGAATTCCAATTTTCTCAAAAATTGAAATATTAAATGGAATTCCGAGAATTCTGTTGAAATCACGAACTATTAGGGCTGGAAATGATACGGGATACAACTCGAATCCGACCATATCCGAATTCATTTTAACGGATATGGTATTTATGTTTGTGACTAGAATCCGACCCGAATATCCGAAAACCAAAATCATTTTAACAAGATTTATATTGTGATGCCTAAAAATTAATTTATATCTTACATTTATATATAAAAATCATTAAAATAGTATATTTTTTAGTGTTTTTTAATAGATATGAATATCCGAAATCCGACCTGAATATGGATGGATCCAAATATAGTAAAGAGTTTTGAGCGAAAATCCGACCCAAACCCGCTCCATTTCCAACCCTACGAACTATGTTCCAGGCATAACATTCCCCAAGCATTTTTTTTTGTGTCTATTAGTGGACGGTCCTACTCCTACCCTTTTAAAGGCCTAGCAATTCTCATTATTCTTAGCTGTGTTTGATAGCGTTATTTACCATGGAAAATGAAAATAAATGTCACTGTTCATTTGTTTCCCACTGTTTGATATGTTTTTTGACCTATTGCAAATTTTTTTTTTTTTTTTTTGTTTGGTATTTTAAATGTTTTTTGACCTATTGCAAATAATTTTTTTGCTAGTCGGCACCTGCTTACAAATAATAATTTTTGGATTTGCAACAAGTTGTGATTTGCCATGATTTTGATGGCAAAATTTACTCTGGGGGGAGATATGTAAATTTTGCCACGACAAATTAACACACAAATTTGCCATACATTTGCCACCAACCCATAATGAAAAAACAAAAACTCGAAAACATCTCTCTTTGCCCTTCGTGAAAACACTTTCTTTTTGGGTTGGTGAAGAACGCCATTGCCGTCGCCTCCAAATTTTCAATTTTTTCAATTTGCTATATGTAATTATTCTTTCTTCTTCAGTGTTTAATTTAGTTGAAAGTTAGGAAGTAATTTAAGTATTGAATTAACTAGTGTTGTTGGGTTTCTTCTTGGTGGGATTGTAATTGAATTTTGCATTTGATGGTGTATGTATGGTTTGATGGTAGTTGCCTTGCTTCTAATATTCATAGTGAACACCATGTTATACTAGAAACTATTGGATGAAGGCACCTATCAATATGTGAAAGTTAGCTTGCGACTATACTTCACAAAGTTGCTGGCGAGGTGGCGAAAATTAGGGAGAGTAGTACTTCAAGAGTTCAAAGTGCTGGCACATGAAACCAATGAACAAGGAAGACACATGGGTTATATTTGTGGAGTGGTAAACTGGTAATTGGGGAATTAATACTTTGTTATTTTAGTGTGTCTTGATGTTTATTTTGATTGGGAGAACTTTGAATAAATTAGCTACTGGAGCTTAATGGTTGAATTTTGGTTGATGGTTTGTAATCTGAATTGGGTGTTGAGGATTGTTATGATTGCTGAACATTGAATGCTTATTAGCTTTGGGATATGATTTTTGGTTGAATAAGCTAGGGACATATTTATTCCCTTCTGTGAATGAGAGTCTTTGGGTGGGAGCAAGGATAATCAACTAAAGATATTTGGCGATTTTTAGTCTGAGCTTAGGAAGATGAGAGCTTGAGGAGGTGGGGAGAGCAACTTCTTGGACAAGTTGATATCAATTATGTTGGAGGTATTGCCCATTTTCCATTCATAATATAATGTGCATTAAGATTTGGTAATGTTTGCTGCATTGTTGCTTTTATAGTTGAATTTGTTAAGAAATTATGTATATTACCAAAAATAGTTTGTGCATTTTGGTAAGTTTGTGCATTTTATTCTTCTCAATATATATTTTTTCTTCTACTGCCTCCGAATTAATTGATTGTGTTTTTATTGTATAACTTAGTAGCAATGGACATGATAGTTAAGTAATACAATTGATTTAGTTGCTTCCTAATTTTTACATTGTGCAAGAATGTCAACTCTAAGGCTTGAAACATATTGAATCAAAGTTCTGGAACTTTTATAGTTTTAGTTAGTTTGCAGATTAGTCCTAGCTCTTGCACAATGCTCATTATGGAATATGTTCAATGATAAATTGATGGTACATTGATGTTGATGCTGCTGTTGCTTCTGGATGGTAAGTGCTGCTGTGTTGCTACTGCTCTTTGGTGAGTGGTGCTACGGTGTTGCAGGTGCTAGTGGGTGGTGATAAGTGTTACAGGTAGTGAGTGAGTGGTACTAGTGCAATCCGCAGTTCGTTATGGTACCACTAGCGATGGTACTAAATATTGGTTGGTGAAGAACTCTTGGGGAACTACATGGGGTGAGAATGGATACATAAGAATGCAACGGGATATTGGCGCTGCAGAGGGTATCTACGGTATTGCGATAATGGCATCCTGCCCAACTGCATAATAAGAAATCCTTGAGAATATAGATCAAATTCCGTAGTCTGTGATTTGTGCTTTATGTTTACATTGTAACTACAATATTTTAAGTAATTAAGGTGTGTCCGTGTAAAGTAATATTTATGCCTCTATTATTACGCAATGTACATTGTACTAGTTCTTTTTTTACCAAAATGGAGATGCACGTTTATTCTGATATATACTTCCTAATGTATTTTGAACTTTTGAAGAAGATTTTGTTTTGGTCAATCTATATAAGTTCGTTTTGGCTCTCGACTGAAAGTTGTGCAGGATTATTATTGGTAATATACATCTTGGAGGGACCGAATCATCAAATGTAGGCTTCAAAGTAATTGAGATTTTGGTACATTTTATGTTTTTGTGGCAAGTCTTTATACTCTTTACAAATAAGAATAACTATTATTTTTAAATCTTAAATATTTTAAAAGCACAAAAAATGAAAAAATGAAATATTTGCCGCGACAAATTTAGACAATCAAACAGCAGCAAATGGTTGCAAATCAGGACAAATGATATTTACCACAGTATCATCAAACAGTGGCAAATTAAATTTGCTACAAGTTATTTGCAATTGTCACATAGCAAATTTGCCAATGGCAAATGGTGGCAAAATTTACATTTGCCACAGTTCCTATCAAACATAGCCTTAAGAATCTTAGCAACGAGATTTATGGGCTAAAGTGGTAATAGGTAATGGGCTTCAGTCAATTTACCAATACTGATCCAGGCTTCGTGTCAACATTGGGCTCGAGTTGTGCAATAAGAAATTCGTCCAACCCATAGGGCAAAGCCCAAGCGTAGGTGCGGAAAACGGCATTTGGTGGTTCTGCCTCTTTCAAAACGTGAGAACTTATCATTCAATTGGTAGCATCCTCTCGCATCCTATCTTTCACTTATAAAGAAACTCCTCCCATAACAGTATTTTTTGGTTCAACTGGATTTTTTTTCTTCCTATTTTGTCCCTAACCGTTTTCGCTTATTTCAACTATTACCAAAGAAAAAATATGTAATAACTGATAATGGGAAGGGTTAAAACAAAATTTAGATGCCCCACTAAAGACAAATTCACACGACAGATAATTTCTATATCGAAACTGCCCCTGGTGCTTTTCCATTATTTCAAGAATATATAAACAAAATAACGTAATAAGTGATGTAAATGATGGGTACAAACGTAAGCATGCTTACTATATCTCATCTCTTTCTCCTTAATATCTCATCTTTCTTTTCTCTCCCTCTCTCTCTTAATAAATTAATATCTCATCTCATCTTCTCCTCAATATCTCATATCTCTTTCTATCTCTCTTTATTCTTTCTCCTCCATATCTCACATCTCTTTCACAGTTTCACCCTCACATCTAAAATTTCAAAGTTTCTAAATTGAAATTTTGATATATTCTAAAATTTGAAATTTACATCATTTTATACCACAAATTCAATCAAGAAATGGGGCTCAACCCCTTGGTTTTAATCCGGATGAGTGTAAACCCCTTCCTATCGGTCCATGTCACATAATCTCCCTATTTATCGGCCCATATCACATAAACTCCCTGCTTTCCAATATCAGCGAAATTCCAGTCCGATTTCTATTTTTTATTTTATTTTATTAACCGTTTTACCCTTTTTTCATATTCATCGTAATTTTGACCAAGAAGAACACCGATTCATCTGGATAACACGATTTGACACCGATTCATCAGGGATATAAGATCAAGTACCATGTAAATGGATACGAGAAAGATCCGATTGAAATTGACTTCACTCCTCCTTTCAGGTGCGTGTCTTTGTTTGAGATAATCTTTTATAAATAATATATTCTAAACTTATGATTCAATGACTAGTATCAAAAATTTCAAGAAGATACCTAACTGTTGATTGAATGATTTGATTTTTTGACGTTATAGAAGGATTGAAATGATAGAGGAGCTCGAAAAGATAGCAAACCTGAATATGCCCAAGGATCTTTCAAGTGAATTGAAGAAGCTAATAAATATTTATTAGATGCATGCGAGAGGTTTGGTGTCAAATGCCCCCCTCCTCAGACAACTTCTTGGTTATTGGACAAGGTAAAATATACACTCATCTCTGCTAAAATGCATATTCTTTTGTAGAGGAGAAAATCCCCAAAGCGTGCCCTTTGTCAGAAAATACTTTTATGCGCTGCCTGGTTTTTGTTGAGTACCTAGAATGTGCTTGCATTTGCTATTACTTCTGTTCTTTCTCATATTTTTCATATACACGAGTTAGATGACTTAGATCTTTGTTTCTTTAGCTTTTTTGTTAAATAGCAATATAAGAATGAAAGGTGTTTTTACCTATAGTTGTTTAATTACAGCTGGTGGGGCATTTCTTGGAAAAGACGTGTGTAAATCCGACTTTTATCATCAACCATCCATTGATAATGAGTCCTTTGGTGAAGTGGCATAGGCAGAAGCCAGTGTTGACTGAGCATTTTGAATTGTTCATCAACAAGCATGAGGTGTGGTTACAAGACATATTTGTGACTTACATTTTATTTTTTGTGTGCTATTGCTTGATGTTCCAATTCATCCCATGGCTCAATTATCTGAAACTGACCAGGTTTGCAATGCATATACCGAATTGAACGACCCTGTTGTACAACGTGAGAGATTTGCTGAACAACTGAAGGACCGTCAGTCAGGAGATGAAGAAGCTATGGCTTTGGATGAAGTATTTTGCACGGCTTTAGAGTATGGTTTGCCACCAACTGCTGGTTGGGGTTTGGGAATTGATCGGCTTACCATGCATGCTTTTGACAGATTCACTGAATATCAAGGTTTGTTGGATCTTCTTACATCTGCCGTATTTATATTATTATCTGTTGCGGTTAAGTGTTTAACGTATCTAGGTGATAGATGACTTCATGCACGCCATTGTATGACTGAGAAGTTATTGCTTGTGTTTTATGGTGCAGGATGTTATTCTCTTTCCAGCAATGAAGCCTCAAGACCAGTCGTCTTCGTCCTCGGGTGATTAACACAAGTTGTTATCCTCTCCCATTCAGTTTAGACTTGTATACAATTATCTAAGTTTTTTTCCCTTTATGTTTTGGAGTTTTAAGCCAACAAAAGGTCGAACTAATTGTTCTGCTTTTTGCAGCTACTTAGCATCTTTCATGGATGATAGCCGGCAGAGTGTGTGCTTTACTGCTAAGTTGTTTGGTTAAAGATGGAATGGTTACCAAATCATGGTGGTCCTCAATTTTTGTCATGGTATTCTTTAAAGATGCATTAGTTGTACTTGTTACTATGAACTTATGATTAATTTCTTTTTTTTGAAGTTTCTTTTTTGTAGACATTAAAGATGGACAAGAAGCTTTTTTTTCCACTTGTAGAACCTCTCTTTGACATGATTATAAAAATTTGGATTGTAATAATATTGCTGGTGCAGATGTTGTGGTCTTGATTTTCGTGTGTTTTCATCGGTCACAGTCCCCTATTATGTAACTTGGGCTATGTTAAATTGATGAGTCCAGTCTATCAGTGTTAGATTTTTTAGATTGTTGATGCACCCACTCTCAAGAGGTAGTCGGTCACAAGAGCCCAAACACTACTATTTGGATTTGGTGCACCTTGAAGGCATTCCAATTCAGGATAAACAAGAGAAAGAAGAGTCTCCTTTAATTGGGGAATTGCGCGATTCTGGTTTAAATAGGAATCCTGAAATTCTACCTGCTGTAGAACCTGTTCAAGCTCCTCTTTCTCATCGTCCGGCTGACCTTGGTGGCGCTGCTCCATTGATTGCTCATTTTGATGTTATATAGACACATTTTATAAAACCATATTTACAGTGACTGAATTTTTTATAGACGTTTTTTTTACATTTGAGTTGGTGACGCAGGTTATGAAAATATGAATTTACATATGCAAATATGAAGTTACATATGTGCATGCAAATTTACATATGCAAATATGAAATTTTATAGACATTTTTTCTGACATCTGACAGGTGACACAGGTTATGTAAATATGAATTTTCATATGTAAATATAAATATAAATTTTCTTATGAAAAAAAAATTAATATGAAGATTTAAATAGGTTAAGAAGACTGTGTAATTTTATATTGTCATATGTAAATACAAATTTACATAGGATGACGTCAGCCCAGTTTGTCCTTAAACCGAAATTATAAGTAAAGATTGATGACGTCAGCCCGGTTTTTATAGGGGTATTTTGGTCTGTTTGGGTATTTTAAAAAAATAGGGGGTTTTTATGAGTTAGTACGTAATGAGGGGGTTTTTATGCTGATTATGTATCAACCAGGGAGATTAAACCCAAAATCTGCAAATTCAATATATTTACATTCGTGAACATTTATATCTTGATTTGAAATTTTGGGATCGGTTTAATTTTACAGAGATTGGGCCTGAAGCCCACCATTCTAATTTAATTTCGGATAAAAGACATAGACTTTTGTAATTATGTTAAAAGCCCACCCAGTCAATTTTTTGGTAATATTACAAATTTGTCCCTCACCCCATCTTCCCCAAACAGAAATCTAAATAGTTTGAAAACAAAAAAAACAAACCCTAGTTCCTCCAAATTAAACTGAAAGTATGAAAAGTGTAACATGGAAATTTGAAATTTGAAATTAATGGCGATTCCACCGATTTTGTACATTAAAAACCGAGATCTACTCGAAACAAAAACAACCAACTATTACAAAAACAAATTTAACTATTATATATATATATATAAATATAAATATATAAAATTATATATATATATATATATATTATATTTAATTTTAGTCGTATTTTGTGTTTTGGTTTAATGAACTTGCTTTTTGCTTAAATGAACATGAAGCTTAAATGTTGATGCTTGTTGTTTGATTTTATATGTTGTTTTCAATTGTCAACTCCTATTGCAACATGAGTGTTACACTATACGTCAATTACCATTGCAACATGGATGTAGCACAATCAATTACCATTCCAACAACCACAGTCAACTCATATTACAACATGGATGTTGCACTGTCAATTATCATTACAACATGAATGTTGCATAGTCAATTACTACTGCAACAACCATTGTCAACTAATACTGCAACATGAATATTGCACTGTCAATTACCACTGCAACAACCACTGCAATATGAATGTTACACTGTCAATTACCACTGCAATATGGATGTTGCACTGTCACCTCTACTGCAACATGGATGTTGCACTGTTACATTGACATCAAATAATTGAGATTACATGTACTCATATATGAATGTTAAAGAACTTAATGGTTATACACAATAGAAAGTGCACTTATTACTTTTGATTCAAATGTACTATAAGTATTATCGTGATGAAGTTAACATAAAAAGAATGGATCTTTAGCTCAAAAAGGTAGAGCGCTTGGGAGAAGAATCCCAAGAGGATGGTGGTTCAAATCCACCAAGATTTGTTTATGTGTATATAGCATTAAGTCTTACGCATAGTTCTAGCATTAAGTCTCATGCATTACATCAAAAGTAAGTCTCACGCATGGTTCTTGTACAACATCCCACTACAATATGGATGTTGCACCTTCAATTACAACTGCAACATGAATGTTACACTTTCAATTAGAATGTTACACTCTCAATTACGACTGCAACATGAATGTTGCACTGTCAATTAGAATGTTTCACTCTCAATTACGACTGCAACATGAATGTTGCATTCTCAATTAAAATGTTGCACTATCAATTACGACTACAACATGAATGTTGAACTCTCAATTACGACTGCAACATGAATGTTGCAATATCAATTAGAATGTTGCACTATCAATTATGACTGCAACATGAATGTTGCACTCTTAATTACAATTGCAACACAAATAATTTCACAGGATATAAATTCCATTATAACAAATGAAAAAAAAAACGACTAACGAATAATCTCAAATGAGTATCTAACATTCAATAAAAAGAATACAATGAGTATCAATTTCTCATTAATAAATGTCAGAAGACCATACTTAAAAATCTCAATTAAGATAACAAAAAAAATATGGTTTGCCGAGAACATCAAAACGATCACAGACTAAACGAATCACACCGATGCTTTCAATTTTTTTCTTCTTGAGTCTACCAGGACCAATCTTCGGACTACACGGATAAACCGTAGGAAAATCAAGCATATGTCTTGGCATAGAACCATTCGAAACTGGTTTGATAGAATGTGAGTAACATTGCCCTGAATCGACGATCATCGTATATCCTTCATCAATGTAGCTATAAAAGGAATCACCCTTACTACCAATACAAGCGATAACATGTATGCAAGCGAAATTATCGACACGCTAATAGTTACAAGTACATGATCTATTCATTAAATCAACTGAATGAATGGCGTCGCTATGAACTAGAAACTGATTTTCATTTGATCTAACCACCATCAAAGTCCTTATAGCTTCAACCTTACTAACCAGTACTATCTCCATTTTTGGACATAAAACGGAATTCCATTTCATAGATTCCTCCAATCTGTTCCAAGTCATTTCTATCATCTTTTCCATGATTCCAAAAAGCATAGGAATAATAGGCAGGAAGCGCTCTTTAGTGATCCATATCATTCATTGAAACATTCGATCAGGCTTAGTGTCGAAAGCACATGTATCTTACCATATCTAGCACCGCGTGAAAGTATGCATTTGCCCAATTTTCCAATCTAATATCCGTCAAAAACCTTTTGCATGAAAACCGCCATGTTTCTTCAACTTTTCAGCACAAGGCAAAAATTCATGATGAGAAGCTATATAAGCACAATCAGAAAATAGCTTCACAACATATTTTCTCAATTTGTTATCTTTCTGTATAACATAACCAACATTGTTATTCAAGTGCCAAAAACAATATGAGTTAAATGACCTTGAAAACACAATTAGAATATTACACAATGTATTCAACGTATAACTTTACAAAGTATGTAGTAACAATATCAATAATTCAAAGTAAAGAAAATCAGATATTAAATTAAACAATCAATATATATATATAGCAACCGCTTGAAATCACAGGAGTATGCAATAAAACTAATCTACATAAAGGGGAAATGCTTCATTTGTAATGAAATCCAAAAAGTCAATCAATACCAAATTTCAAAGGTTATTTTGAAACCCAAAATCATAAATAATAAAAACACTCATTTTTTTAGAACGATTAGAGGAAAAAAAGAGAGTGGGGAGAAAAGAAGATGGAGAGGCAAAGTGATTACTTTGATTGTGGGAGATGTGAAGGTCGACAGCTAGTGTATGTTGGAGTGTGGTGATGAAGATATATTTTGAGAAGAGAGGTGTTTGTGAGGAAAAACTTGAAAAGGGTAAAATGGGCATTTTGAATAAATGAAACAAAAAGAAAAGACTTAAACTTGAAATTTACCGAAGTTGGAACCTTTATTTCACATTTCAAAAAATCGGGTGGGCTTTAGGTGTAATTAATAAAGTCAATGGGTTTTAAGCTAATAAAGACCGGAATTAGGGTTTTAAACCTAGTTTAGTGTTAATTTTATAAACGCGAGTGAGATCGGGTTCCGATTATTTATATTTGAAATTTTTGGTTTAATTGAGTTTTCATATACGCATCAGTCTATTGGGTTGAGTGTATATTTCAGTCGAGTTTTTAATCGAATTGAGCTCTCATTTATGCAATTATGCATCATTTTGTCTATGCATGATTCAACTTTTATATCTCCTTTACCTATGTTCACATGCAAAATAGCAAAATTGTATAGTGGATAATTATATGCAATAATCTTTGTACGTATGAACATACAACTCATGGTAAATTTCACAAATGAGCGTGCCCAAAAGGCTAGTAGCATTTAATGTAAACTCTCTTCACATCATGGATTATGGTTTGGATTTTGAAAGCGAAGTATGAAGTATCGAAAGATCCGTTAGAGCTAAATGGCGTGAAATGAAGTCGATTTTTTTTTTTTTTTTTTTTTGAATTCATTGGTATTTTCAGCCAAGTTATCAACATTTTTGTTTATGTCATTATGTCAGTCCCCAAGTCTTTAACTTGTGGGACTATTTTCAAGTAAATATTTTCTTTAGCAGCATAAAGATTATTTAGCAGTGTCATATGAAGGAGAGGTTAAAGGCTTTAACGTAGAGATAGAATGCAGATGAATTTGTGTCACTGAATTGGTATTTAAGCCGAAATTGTCTACTGATTGACCAGATGTCTATGTATCCTTTTTAGTGCTTACCTTACTTTTAACCTGTCTGGCTGTCTGTGCCTTAGCTTCTTGCATTCCTCTTGCCCCATCTATGTCACATTTCTGGAGCCCTTCTCACTATTTTGTCCCTTACCTATGTATTCCAAACTGAGCAGAATTTGCATGCTTGGATGGCTGCCTGGCTGGAGAGGATCGGAATTTTGTTTGCTTGCCTTCTTGGTACGAAGGTGGTACAGTGGTAGACCCAGTGATTACATATCTCTGAATTTATATGTAATGGGCCTATTGGGCCGACAGTCCAAATATTTTTCTACATAAAGCTACTCTCCATGCTTTTTCATTCAACTTCACGAATTTCACCAAAATGATAAGAAGAACAAAAAATCTCCTTACCCATTCAAAACCTATTTCTTCTCACTTGAACAGAAACAACTCTAGTTTCTCTCATTCCTCACTACCAACAGAATCTCAAACAACAACCAATGAAAATCTAACACCACAAGAAGTAGATAAAATAAATCTCCTACTCCCACGTCTATGTGAATCAAACCACCTCCACGAAGCAATACGCCTAATAGACACAGTACTCCTTACAAACCCACCACTAAATTCACTTTCCATATCCATCCTAATAGACAGCTTAACCACCGAACCCAACATGATCCAACCCATGTCACTACTAAACATGCTCAACCACAACCCAAGTTCACATTCCTATATTATTTACTTTACCAAGTTACTTATTACTTCTTACTTGAAAAAACACAAGTTTAAAGAAGTGATGAAAATAGTTGGGTGGGCTTTAAGGCCTGATACAAATTGTGTTGTGGATGAAATGTTGTATGGGATAGTAGTGAGAGGGTTGTGTAGGGGTTTCAGGACTGTGGAAGCTTTGATGGTTGTGAAGAGGATGGTGGAAGGTGGTGTGGTGGTTGGGAGTGAGTTGAGGAGTTGGGTTTATAGGAGTTTGTTGAGGGAAGCTAGGATTAAGGAGGCTTTGGAGTTGAATGAGGTTTTGGGTTGTGATTTGGTTTCTGATGGTGGTGGTGATAATCTTAAAAGGGTGATAGCATTGCTTGATCAAATGATCAATAACTGGACTAAATAGTAAGAAATCCAAAATCAATGCGCGCATGGGGGCGAGGTGTTTATGATTGTTGTATTAATGTTTTGCTCGAGAAAGAAATCTCGCTTGCGTTTAACATAGTTGTCAGAGATTAGTGCTATCTGCTATGTAATTACAGGTAAACTTGTCAGAGCAGAATGTTTTTAAGGGCAGTTATTGTAGGAAGTGTCTTTTTCTTGGTTCAAGTAGATTTGCGTTCTGCCGTATTGCTTTAATGCTGTGGATATGGTAAAACTACTGATAAAGAGTTTCCTTGAGAATAAGAGCACTTAGTATATATGCAGCTTCTCCACAATAACACAACAAAGTTGCAATAATAGATAACAATCAAATCATTAGTTCATAACCAGAATCCATCCAACATAAATGAAAACATGCCATTGCAAATTCCATGATTACAATTTCAAATATGGTATAGGATGGTAGACCTTGCAACTTGAGATGCCCTTGTTCCTGCCTTCATGCTATATATGTCTTTGAAACTTATTGCTCAGATCTACTGAATCAAATTAAAGATAACATTCAGCGGATGATAACAAATATTGATGGAAACGAAGAAACGAGCAAAACATTTCCAGAAAAAGAGTGGAAACTTTGAACTAGCTGGGTAGTAGCGCATTGATATTCAGTTTTTGACACACTTCATTGAAGTTAGTATCCGGATACTACATAAACAGTGACAAAGCGTGGCAAAAGTCTGCTTGGAAAGGTGAAACCAAAGGGGATGCACTTACCCAGTAGCAGTGAATATATACTAATCCAATTTTGGAAAGGGCTTTCCTTTGTCTTTGAGGAGTGAAAAAGACAACCTCATCATCCTTCAACAATCTTTACACCAGTCCTGCATAACAGAGTAACAATTGAAACCTTAAGCCAAAGCAGAAACTGGCGAGAAAGATAAATATTGAAAAAAAGGAGAGAGAAATAAGAGCTGCTAATGTCACAAATTTGCTGCCCAGCCTTACTACATACCCAAATGGGCTTTGCTTGATAGCTAGCAGCTCGACATCCACCTGCATATTGAGGGTAGAATTCAGTAAACGTGCAATTCACTTCAAGGATACATTAGACAAGCAATGAAGGGAATATTGAACACTCATGTAGCAGAACACATGAATGGAAGCAGGGTGTTTAAATAGACTTTAGACAAGTTAGTGAAAACAATACATACTGGATAATTTTACACGTTAAGCTAATTACTGAACTAAGTTTTCAAGTTAGAATGTTGCATTCATAGGTTCAAGGGTTCTGTAATCCACTCTTTAACATACAGCTCTTTCACATTTTGACCTTGTACACGAAGTCTGATAACCGAGAAATATAAAAATGTCATTTCTTGTTACGAAATAAATAATAAAAGAAGATATGGGATATTATTGGCCATCAACTTCTAACTCCATGTTACATGGATACACCACATTTTAAAACTAATCCGTGTCGGATAAGTATCAACGTGTCCGTGTTGGACGTTGTATATGATATACCTCAGCTTTTGACATTTTGCCGTGTCAATCAGTTCATATCCGTGTCGGATACGAATACAAGGGTCCATGTCAACGTAACTAAGCTTCTAAGCTATTTAGACACTTTAATAAACTCGTCATGACCTAGTTAGTGCTGCAAACACCCATAGGATAAGAGTTAGCTAAACATACACATGCCAGGTTCAAAACCGAATCCATTAAGTTTAAAATCAATATTGGAAAGGGATATGGTATCCTTTCTGCAACCCTAGGACCACTGACATCTAACTTGTTCGTTCCAGCCGTATTTTACTCATTTTTCCTTCAAAATTTGTCTACTTAATTGACAATTCTCTCACAAGGCCAAAACATCTTTGATATCATTTAGTTTTGAAGCCAAGACTCAGCAGCTGACAGACAGAGGATTATATTTCTCCTTGTCTTTGGACCTGGAACTTTCCAAAGCCATATGCCCAAACAAGAAACAGACCTTCTCACTCGAGCATGAAATAGAAACGTTGGTAGAGAAAGTGGAAGCTAGTCAAAAGTGCATAGAGACATAGAGTAGCGATCAGTCCTGATGACATTGTTGAGCCAATCAGGACACCGTTTTGTAATAGTGATAAGACAAACATCATCTACAACCGTAAGACTTAGCCACCACGACCATCTTCTTAAAACTTTGGGGGGAATGGGGGCGGAAAGTCAATAGACTGCCAGTTGTTAGAATCAAAATCAAATGATAAAAGGGGGCCGCTATGAGGAACCTAAAAGAAGAATAAGGTTTTCCTTATTAGACAAGAAAATATTAGGGTGGTCAACATTATCTCTAATTTCTGGAATCCTATTGTCACTAAGAAACTGTAAAAAAAAGTCAAACAGGGAAGAAATCGGAAAAATGAGGACGAATAAGGGATTCTTCCAAGAATTCCGAACTTATTATTAGCTTTTCCAGAGTCTTGTTGGGCTTTGAGTAATAGATAACAAGAATAGTTGCCTTGTTAATTTAGTTTATCACTTATAACTTGGTAAATTTGAAGATGCCTACTTAAAAAATCATTCCAATTGCAATTATCTGTTAAAGAAGAATCCAATCAGAGTAAAAAAGAAAAAGAAAAAGAGTATTCAAGGAACACCTGCAACACGTTTCAGTGCAACAAAAAGTGTCACTGCAGAGGTGAAAAGAGTTATAATGTTATATATACCAAGGTGAGGGGTAATATACTCTTCTTTCAACCTTCCCTAACTAGGTCAATATGAGGATGCACGTGAATGGGCAAGGAGAGATCTCCCAATATATAATCAAACTAGCAACCGGAATTTTAGTAGAAGAGGATATCATATACACCTCACCTCAATTGTCGCATTTGGAGGAATCTCCTGGACTCCTTTACTTCCATAAGCTAGCTCAGGAGGAACAACCAACAACCTCTGTGGAAGTATATCATATCACAAATGAATATATATCTATAGAGTACAAACCAGGCATGTCAATTATAAGAAACCAACATTGTTCTGTGTTAATCATGCTCCCAAAGACTAATGAATCGATCAACCAGAGTAAATTTAGCTTACTTATACACATTGACAAGATTCACAAATGACAAGTACTGTGGTCATGAATCATTGGCAAAAACCCTGTGCTTCCTTTTAGTCTCTTCGCTGTCTCACTGTGAAGACTATAGCAACTTGGCTGTGCCAAATCAGAGATCTGGCACTAACAACCTCTTGGGGAATATTAATCCTCCAATGATCTACTAGTGGGCACCGATACAAATATGCAAGAGATGTCAACTTAAGGTGTAAATGTGTAATTACAAAGTAAACAACAAGATCATAAAAATTAAAAAATATAATAGTAGAAAGTTTATTTTTAAACATGATCTATGCCAGAAAGCATCTAATCATTAGTAATCCATGATTCCATATTTAGAAGCTCACCTGGCCTCCCACACGCATCCCTTCAACACCCAGATCTAGTCCTTTAAGTACAGCACCTCTTCCAGAATCACCCACATCAAATCCGTAAGGCTGCAGAAGAAAAGTGCAACTATATCAACTTAACGACCAATTACCATGATACATTTGGGTATCTTTATAGTCCCAAAAAGAGACAGGTATGGAAGTTATGAGTATAGATCCTTGGTTTGTTTTGGGGGAAGGGTGGTTTTAAACCAGAGAGTACCATCTGTACAAGTCTGCTAATGTCATGCGCGAGAATAACGAACATAAAAGGTAAAACAGTGTCTGTCTTGTGCTGTCCATAAGGAAACCAAGCACAGTCCTTGCTTTGTCTTTCTGGTAAAAATTTGAATACTTAGTCAATTTTGATGGCTCCCCGCCAGAAAAGTTAGCAAAGGTTTGCTGGTCGACATAGAACTAAAACTAAGGTGATTTCAGGGGATCTGGTTGTCTTGGTAGGTAGTCTGGCACCAAAGTCCCTATCAATGACAATGTTGGGACTAGATAATACAAGAAAACTAAAGTCCTCAGACTAACATCGGTTAAGCTTTAGTCCTTTAGTCTGACCATTAAACTTCTGCTAATCGCGCTACGATACCACGTGGAGCCAAGTTCACAGACCAAGGTTATCAAACCCTTACCCCTTATTTACATAACCAAGATCTACCAGGATTTTATATCTCATTTGTTACCAAGGAACCATCTCGCAGACTGAAAAAGGGAGGTGATGAACTTAGGGTTGAGTGAAAATACTGTCATATACCTTGAAATATGAGTGAATAATATAGCATCCACTGCCATATGGAAAGAGTATGCCCATTTCTATGTATATAAAGCTAAGTGTACAAAATCTAAGATAGCTGTAAAGCGTAATAATCCACTACTCACCGTTCCACCACCAACTCCAAGTCCTTGCCTACTAGTCATAAAGGTTATGCCCTTCCACTTGGCAACGTAATGGATCTACAATATGCAATAAACATCCCAAATCCATTACTTTGAAATTTTAGAGATAGCAACACAGAGGAAAAATAACAAACTTCATGATATTTACCGAAAAGAATGTCATATTAAAAGAACAAATTTTGCTTATTTCTTTGTACTTGTATATTTTGCATCTTCCTCTAATATCATACTCTTAGGGAGGATTGAATCTTCATGCTTTGCTTTTTAAAAGGTACAGGGTATGGGTCTGCCTTATCCCATAACTTATTAGAAAAAAATAAATAAAAACATGTTTTGTCAGTCAAATATGCTAAAGGGGAACTTCTACTTACTGTAGTTCTCTTATGTTTTAGCATCTCAGGACCAACTTATTCTGTTTTCTAAATGCCATTTAATTAAAGGAATTCACTCGCTTTTATAGTGATCTCAGACTACACACAAGATAGATTATCTGAACAGACGTGTCTGAGTGCTAGGCCACCACTTCAAAGTGGCAGACAGTACCCCAACCCCAACCCCAACCCCACCCCCCCAGGCCACACACACACACAGACACACCAACTCAACACAGCACTTAATCAAAGAAATTCAATACGGTAAGGAGTTGCATTTGGGACTTCTCAGACATGTAGACTGGGCATGATCATTGTGAGAAAGCTGAACCCTATTACAGTTGTATTGAATCTATTGTCCTACGTTTAACACGTCTATGATTTATATACTTAGCAAAATGCTTTTCTGAGTAATAAATTATAACCATATAGTTGAAATTTAACTGGGTCACAACCGTACTGCAACACGTGATCCTTTCACAGCTTTGGTCCCACCTCCAACCTTCAAATCATAGTACCTGATTGAAAGGATACCATCATCAGAGAAAACCAAATGTAACTGACTAAATGAAACCTGTGTAATGGAACACCCAATGTTCAAGCAAAACACACACACAAACGCATAACAACAATTGTTTTGAATTTTCCACATAAATTTAAACTCTACGTGATTTTTGGACCAAAATGCCTCTGCCATGTACTACGTACTCAGAAACATGGAAGTTTAAGAGTTTATATTGTATACCCCATTTGAGAGAGAATTACAAAGACCCAAAATTTAAAAGACAAGGTTATTTGTTTTCTATGAAATGGAAAACAAAAGCAAGCAACAGAGCGACGAAGATGGCAGCAGTGCTTGCTCAAAAAGCTATTTTCTTTTAGTTCAAACTGATTTTTCACCACTTGTCTTCCATTTTACATTGTAATTTCACACATAAAAAGTCACTACAAATATCTTCTTTTCTTTCCTTACTTAAGTATCTAATTTTTTTTGGAAGTTTTGTTCTGATCCCCAGTTCTGTGCCCTATTTAGGTTAGAAAGAACCAAAAGAAAGAAACACTCTCAAACAAATGAAGTGCACCAGGAATTGGCTCCAGAAACTTCTCTTACTACCTACCCAGTCCCAAGACTCAACCATTTTATGATTTATTAAGCAGGTCCAGATGAATGAACCTGAAACCTTAAACGTCAGGAGGAGGTAACCATTGGTTTAAGAAAAAAAAAAAAAAGGACGAGATATTAAACAACCAAAGGCCTAGACGAGATAAACCTAGGCTACACCAAGTTCTCCTAAGCGCATGCTTAGTACAAGGGTTCGACGCTTTTGACTGCAAAGAATGACATTTCCATTAACATCCTACACAAATTCATTATACTAAGGCAGACAAAAGAATCAAGACAAATATAAAATTCTATGCAGGATCACTAACTTCAAGCCATTTGGGAGGGTTGTAAATTCACTTTCAGGTATCTTCGCCCCTCTAAGCTGCAAAATAAAGAGGTATCACTGTATAAGATCATATGGGAATTTGCATTCAACTGCAGAGAATGGAAGTAGAAAGAGTAAAAGTATAGACAAATCTTACAGCTCTTCTACTAGTGCTTACAGAGCCAGCTACGTCACATATGTAGATGCCAGCAGCTGAATTAAAATATAAATTATCAGAGGTCAGAAAAATGATTTTCCACTGTTATATCCGCCAGTCAGGTAAGAAATAGTAACACCTAAAGTAACTACACAAACATGAAAGGGACATGAAATACATAGAATCCACCACCAATACTTCATCTAGTCCCAAACAGAAACAAATAAAAAGATTGTATTAGCTCCAAATTTGACCTGACTGAATTATGTTATATATTGTTTCCAACTACCCAGTCTTCTGTCATTCCTGACATAAATATCAAGATCTTCAGATAGCAACTTTAAGTTGCAACTCAGCTCTTTATAGCATGGAACCTCAAATAGTTCACCACTTAAATCACAAACTAGAAATTGCTTACAAGCTCGTCCAACACGTATATTACAGTATAGTCATCGAAATATGCTAAATCCACCTAGCTATTCTAACACACAAATGTAGAGGAAAAATAATGAAAAATCTCCGTATCTCGCATTCTTCTTCAAGTGTAACACCATGATTGTTTGTCTCATTTGAACAAATAAGTGCTTGGGGAATGTATAAAAAGTTGCTTTCTCAGAACTCAATGTTGTAGAAAATCATTGGACTCCCCCATCAGTCCATATTGTCCGTTATAGACTATTAGCAGGACGTTAAGGCGTCACTGTAATATTGCTTACACTGCTAATTTATACTATGTTCTAACTTACATATACAAAATCCCTAAAATCTTCCCCACATTAGTAATTCAAAAGACTCATTTTGCAACACACATAAAAGCCACAAATCATCACATTATAAACCCAACATCGGCAATGTCAATATAATCTACAAACTATAATCAAATACAATCACAAACATTATTCAAAACAAACCAACTAACTAACCTGCAGCAAGAAAACATCCCATTAAGGCCCTCCGTCCATCGAACCGGAGAGAAGGGGGAGCAACATTTGTGGAAGAAACTTCCGAGGAGCATCGACAGGGCACAACTGTCAAGTTCCTCCTACTGATGGGTATGTTTCCTGTAAACACAAACAAAAGTTTCTTAGTTACATCAGTACACAAAGTAAAGAAACAAGAGAATGTTAAGCAGAAGAGTGATTTTGGGTTTAGAAAGTATACTTATTTGAGGAGAAGAGAAGGAGAGAGAGTTGGGAAGGAGTGAAGTGTAGTAGTGCTTTGGGTGTGGAAGAAGAGAGAGCTCCATGGCTGTTAATACAGTCGGAAGAAAATAGGGGGAGTCTTATTAAACTCATTTTGGTTTCTTTCGGATAACAGGCCCAACAATCTCAACCACATTTTCAAGTCTTTAGTCCCATAATTGGAAGTTGCTGAAATCTGGTCGAACCATGTCTCGTGCCCAGGAATTACGTGTGTTAAGTAACTTTAGGCAGGCTTCAAGTTAATCTAAATAAAATTCTAAACAATTAAAAATTCATCTAAGAGCAATTCCAATGGGTGCTATATGGGCTGCTAAAGGCAAATATAACACCCCAAACACAAAAATGTCATTTCAATGGGGATGCTAAAAAAGTCTTAAATTTGGAAGGAGTCAAAAATCTAGCCAAAGTTAAGACCTTCGCTAGCAGCTGTCATAATAAGTTCCGGGAGACGGACGGTATAGTTTATGTCGTCTGTTGGTTATTTATGTACAGATGGTAAAAACTATGTCGTCTGTATTCCGTTTTAATTAAATGGACGGATAGTAGAAACTCTGCCGTCTGTACCTGCCAGACGCAAAAACTGACAAATCTCATTCTTCTTTTCATATACAAACTCACTCCACTTCATTCCATTAACTTTTATTTCGTTCATACAATAGAGACAACATTCTACACATATGATTCAACTAAACAAAATTCATTCATTAAACAAATATGATTCAATTCATTCAACTAAACAAAATCCATATAAGTAAATCAAAACACACATAAAAACAAATTCTAAACTAATTTCCGCTCGAACCCTCGCTAGCTTGCCTCTTCTTTGATTTACTGGCTCGCCGTGATTCTCGCAATGTTTTTTTTTTTTTAATCAATTAGAGGTTAGGCAGACCTCGACCTGCACTATTTCAATATATGTAGTATACAACTCCATTAGCATCATCAGCTAATATTTCACTTAGGAGCTTAGGATAAGGTCCTATACTATAGATAATTGTTTGATCACTCATATTACATGACTTGGCAAGGAAGTCAACTGCTCGATTCGTTTCTCTGATTATATGACTTGTCTCTACCTTCTGGAACTTTGACATCTGCTTTCTGATGGTCGCACACACATTTCTACAAAACCAAGGACTAGTTTCTGCTCCATTGATGATACTGACAGCCCTCAGTGAATCTGAATTTATCTCACTTCAGTCTATGCCTATCATCTATGCTGCTCTTAGTCCTTCCAGAATGCCTAGAAGTTCTTGGAATAGAATGGACCTCTTGTTAGAGCTCCCATTATATGTCATCAGAACGTTACCATCCTTGTCTCTGATCAGTCCTCTATATCCTGTGCTTTGTGGTTGCATTGTACCATCAGGGTTGAGCATTGTGGTTAAAGGCTTCTGCCATTGACATTGAGTCACAGTTTGTTGAGTCCATCCAGGTTGCAAACCCAAGCAGTCCAACATTCTTCTTGTTTCGTTTGTTTCAAAGAACACTCTTGAGAACTTGTTGTAGGTAGAGTTTCATTTTTTCATCACATCACCACCACCGATTAGCTTGATGTTTCTTTCCTCCTCGAATCTGCGCTATTTCTCTCATTCCAAATGTTGTATATTGTTGCACATGTCATAGCTCTAATGATCTCTCTCTCCCTGTTGAGTTTGTTCTTGTCTCTCTCATAATGTAGTACCACTCTTGATTTGATTCCATCACCATCGGATTGAGTCCAAGCTTTCTTTTGATTTCAGCCCATATTACTTTTAGTGTATGCTAATCAAAGAATAGGTGGTGAGAGTTCTCCCTTTCCTCGCATGCACAGCAACATTTGTGAATGGTGAAGAATATTTTTCTTTATAAGCCTATCCCGAGTGGAGAGGCTGCCACTAAACAGATTGCCATGCTATAAAGGAGTGCTTTGGGACCGTAAGTTTCCCCGCATAAGTCGATACCACTTAACTTTTTCTCTGATTTTCTTGAGTGTCATGTATGCAGATTTTGTAGAGAATTGTCCTGTAGGAGTTTCTGTCCACACTATGAAGTCTTGTTCCATCATGTCCTGTATCTCTGTACCCAAAATAGCATTCTTGAGCTCTCCATTTGGAAGATCATGTACTCTACTATTCCATTGCCTGTCCACTGATCAGTTCGGACACTTTTGCTTCATCAGGCAATTGTAGCAACCTCTTAGCTTCTGGATTCGTTAACAGTAGCTGCTTTGAACACCAGGGCTGGTGCCAAAGGCTTGTATTCTCACCATTTACTATCACATACTTAATGAACTTGACAACTTCTTCCCTGTGCTTGAGAATTGATCTCCACACCCAAGAACAATCTGAAGGAATTTTCATTGTCCAGAACTCTTTGCCTCTCACCTGGTACTCCCACATCCACTTGACCCACAGAGTTTCATCTTTACTTGCAATCTTATAAATCAGACCACAATATGCTGCAACATTCCACACTTTAGAGTCCACTATATTCAGTCCTCCTTCACTCTTACTGTATCTTATAGTATTATGGCTTGCTTTGTGTATCTTTTTCTCCATAGAAGGACCAGCTCACAGGAACCTATTAGTAATCTTGGACACCTTGTCCATGACCCCCATAGGCAAGATGAATGTCTTTGCCCAGTAGTTATGAAATGATGTTAGTACTGAGTGTATCAGTTGTAGCCTTCCTGCAAGAGTCAAGAAAACGTTCTTCCAGTTTGAAATTCTTGTTGTAATCATCTCTACTAATGGCAAACAGTCTTGTACACCTAACCTAGATGCTATTAAAGGTAACCCCAGATACTTGATTGGGGGAGTGACTAGCTTCACACCCAAGATTCCTGCCAAAGTAGTACTTGAAGAGGGGCTTATACTACCAGTGAGAAGGGTAGTTTTACTTATATTGAGCTTGAGTCCTGTGAGCGCAGAGAAGGACTCGAGGGTCTCCTTCACTCCATATATAGAAGTAGCTTCACCTTTGCAAAAAAGCATCACATCATTTGCAAAACATAGATGAACTAGCTATAGCCTCTTACATCTTGAGAGGTACTCAATGGCTTTCCTGTCCACTGCTTGTTTCAGTAGTCCACCTAACATCTCCATGATGAGTACAAAAAGATAGGGAGATAGAGGATCTCCCTGTCTAAGCCCTTTCCTACCTCTAAAGTAACCTTGAGGTATGCCATTAACCAGTATAGAGAAACTTGGCGTAGTGTAGCACATCCTGATCCACTCCACAAATACCATTGGAAATCTAAATCTTAGCAGAATAGTTTCCATTGCATCCTAATCCACCGAGTCGTATGCTTTCTGAATGTCTATCTTAATAGTACACCTAGCAGCTCCATGTACCCTATTGTACCCTCTTAGAAGTTCATGAGCAAGCAACAAGTTATCCTGAATTGATTTTCCATAAACAAAGGCTGACTGGTTCAAATCTGTAAGTTTAGGCATGATTGACTTCATCCTATTACTTAAAACTTTTGAGATACATTTATAGACCACATTGCAACATGCAATTGGTCTAAACTCATCCACTCTAGCTGGTTTATTCTTTTTTGGAATATTGCACAAAAAAGTAGAATTAACTCCTCCATGAATCACCTTGTTGATGAATACTGATTTAACAGCATTTGTGAATTCCTCCCCCACTATAGACCAAGTTTTCTTAAAAAAGAATACATTAAACCCATCTGGTCCTGGTGATTTACTATCTTGCATTAAGAACAAGGCTTCTTGTATCTCTCTCTCAGTGAATTGCTCTACCAGTTTCTTTGCTGCTTCACTATCTATGACATTTCTCACTTCCAGTTCCTCTAACTCTGGATGTTCTCCTTGTACTTCACTGGTGCCTCCAAGTAATGTTTGATAGTAATCAACTATTGCTTGGCCTACCTCCTTTTGTCCTTGGTACCTGTTACCCTGTAGGTCCTCTAGAGCCCAGATGAAATTCCTATTTTTCTTTTCTTTGATGGCATTATGGAAATAGGCATTGCATTTATCTCCTTGCAGCATATCGTCACATTCTAGTCTCTGCTTATAGTCTTCATGTTCCATTTCCAGTAGTAAACATAGCCTTGATCGTGCATCCCTCTCTTTGTTACACAGAAGGTTATTAAGAGGCACACCTTGTAACTATTTTTGGATTATCCTGTAAATCCACTCTTGTAGTGTCTACCCTCTTCTGTAAGTCAGACAAATGATGTCTTTCCCAACTCCTCAGCTTAGCCTTTACAATCTTCAGCTTTTGTGTAAGGACATAGAGCCTATCCCCATATATCTTCAAGTCCCAACATAGTTGCACTGTTGCCATGAAATCTGGGTGTAATGCCTAGTAGTTGCTAAACCTAAAAGGATAGAAACCTTTTTCCTTTTCATACAAACTCAATACCATTGGAGTATGATCTGAGACACCTAGAGTATGAAACTCCACTACATAATTTGGAAACTCTGTAAGCCATTGATAATTGACCAGTGTTCTATCTATTTTTGACCACTTCCTACTCACATCAGCATAATTAGTCCAAGTGAAAAAACTTCCAGTAGACTTGAGGTCATCAAGGTTAGCTTGTGAAATAAAACGTGCAAAAGGAGCTATTTCCCTAGGGTGTACAGGTTCACCACCAATCCTTTCATGTGAATACAAAACATTATTAAAATCCCCAATAAGCATCCATGGAGAGTTAATAGAGGTACTCATAAGCTGCAGGTCTTCCCATAGTTTCAATCTCTCCTTTTTGCTATTACTAGCATACACAATAGTAAATATAAAATTTACACTATTATGCAAAAGAGTAACCCTACAGTGTATATATTGTGCTCCTTCTTGTAGCTTATGTATGGTAACCTTTCTGTCATCCCATAGAAGCCATATTCTGCCACTCACATCACTTGAATAGTTCTGAATGCATTGCCATGAAGGCCAACACACTCTCCTTATTGCCTCACTATTACATTGTCTTACTTTTGTCTCCAGCAATCCTTGCAAACACACTTTACTTTTATCACTAAACTTCCTTATTTCCTTAGCTTTAGAAGTTTGATTCATCCCCCTCACATTCCAGACACTCAGACTTACCTCCATGTATTTGGGGATTTTTTCTTTCTACCTTTGGACCTGTTCTTGTCCTTACCTCTCTTCTCTCTAGTTGGTGATGTCACTTCATCCTAGCCCTTCTTCTCTGGGCTCTAGTCTTGGATTTTGTTGATCGTTGTTGCGCTGAGCTCTCAGAGCTAGTAACTCCAGCTTCTACTCCACTTACAACCCTCGGTTGCAAAGTGTTTGTCCTTAACATCTCATCTATTTCATGATCAGAAAATAAGTCATCTTCCTTTTCTGAAATGTCATCTTCTAGCTTATCATTACTATCACCTAGAGCTACAAATTGATTCCTCTCCTCAAGGCATTTTATGGTCATGCTCTCACTTACCCTTTCATTGTTGCCCCATACTCTATCCTCCATTGCATTTGCGTTGCTACTATTCCGATTCCTAGGATTGCTTGGAGCAGCACTCTGCTCTCCTTGTTGTTGTTCAATTATTTCTTCTTGCCTAGGTGATAGGAATCGAGTGTGGACTCCTTGAGCTTGTATCCTAGTTACTCCTTGCACACGCCTCTGACTTCCTGTGGTTAAGGTTTGAACCATCAGACTATCACTTGTTGCTCTCATTGGAGTAGCATCAGGTTCCATAGCATGGTTCCTTGTCGGTAATGTTGTTTCATTCCTTGTGGCTCTCTTTGTAGCTTCTGCTACTACTGGTCCTGCTCCACTTCTTTCTGCCACTGCTTCTACTGTTTCTGCTCCACTTCCTTCTATTGTTATATTTTGTTCAACTGCAACATCATCTACATCTCGTGCATTAATCTCCTTATTTGGGCATTTCAGTTCTTTGTGACCAAGCTTGTTGCAGATCCTGCATATAGCTGGGAGCCACATGTACTCAACAATAACTTCAGCAACTATGCCTCTACCCATTCTCAGCCTTATTGTATCAGGATATTTAGTACCCACCGCACTTCCACACATATCTTTGCATAATCAAGTCTTAAGTTTTTTTGACTCGCCTCATCCCAGCAATGAGGTTTCCCTATTCTACTTCCAACAAAGCTCATGCCTGCTTTGGTCCATACCTGTTTTGGAACATTCCACAGCTTTACCCAAATAGGAAGGGTAGTCATACTTTTTCTCTGTGTTTCTAAGTCTTCTGTCCATGGTCTAACCATAAAAACTCTACCCGCAATAAAAAAAGGCCCTTTTTCTAGAACCATTTGCCTATCCTCATCATCATTAAACTTGAAATAGAACAACTCATGATCCATAGCAATATCATAATGTGCTTTAGTTTTCCAAGATCTCTCTAGGACATTTTTAACCACTGGAAAAGGTAGACGCTTGTCCACAAAGAAACCCACTAAGTGCTCTCTCCACTTTTCACAACCCTCTTCAAGGATGTCTTATGGTACATCAATCACATCTAGATCCATGTCTGTTTCGATCTAGTCTAGTTGACCACTGGAAAAGTTTGTGGTTGTGTTTGAGAACAGCTAACTCCAAGTTTTATCTTGAGCTGAGGAGCCATGTTTAATCTTACTCTTGCTAGATTTGAAACTAAAAGTTTGAAAGTGGACCTCAACTTCGCTAGAAGAAGAGAATCATGTCAAAGCTTAGAGTTTCGCATGTAGGGAGTAGGTGCTCTTCACAAAGTTATAAAGGATTAAGCATGACTCACTATGGTAATCCAGTAGTTAGAATCACTCTTAACCCAAAAGAACAAGATGAAGAACAAGGAGAAACTTGCTAAAAGAGGTAAAGAAGGATGAAGGAAACAGATAAGGTTGTGTACTCACCTTTTGAAACTTACCAGAAAAAGGAGGGAACCTATAGTTTTGTTGACCCACTCCTTTCTTTAGTCGCACACAAAATCGCCTTGCCACGTCATCGAGACCCAAAACTTTCTGAAACTTTCTTTAGTCTCAAAGTTATTTCTAGCACCTGCGCTTCTAACTCCGCGACTTTATCATGTGTCCTTTTCTTCTTTTCTCACTCAGCCACCAAATAATGATAGTATTTGTCGGTTGTAGTCATAAACGAATCGCACATCCCATACATTATTAGCTGCGACTTGGCATATCGCACTCTAAGTGTAGCTTACAAAAAAATCAATAACTTTAAGAAAAATCATCACTATAAACCAAATATAATTCAAGTTTCAAAATATAAACCAATTACTAACCTCATCTAGAGTGTCAAAATCCGGGACAAGGTTCGGAAGATAACTTTAATCAACATGAGGTATAGGTATGGCGACATACATTCCCTGAGGTGTAACTATCTCATAGCTCCATGTGTTATCTGGATCGGAAGGAGCTTGAACAAAAGACTCGTAAGGACCTTGAGATGAAGAGTAAGACTCAGCAAGGTGTGGGAAACGCAAATCACTTCTAATAGCCTTATGTCCTACAAAGTCCATATTAGCAGCTCTGTACATGTTAGCAGACAATATAGGACCCCTTGAGACACGATCCCAATAGCTATCGTAGTCACCATTCACATCTAAATATAGAGAAGCTTGTGGCCACAAGTCTTCATGCATTCTAAGATAGGACCTCCACTGACTGACTCTTCCCAATGGGTACATATTCTCCGGAGGAAGGTGTGGTATGAAAGGTGTCCCAACGATTTGGTGCCAACACCTATCGCCCAGGTACCACACGATGATACCTCCAAACTCAAAGACGATTCGGCACATTGTAAGATTATACGAATGACGTACACGGTGAATCGCCTCATGTAACCAAACATCATCCATGGTATCTCCCTCCACATCATCATATCAATATTTAATTCCATATATCGAGTATGAAACCATGGTGTCCACTGTGTCGCCAATGCCGACCTAGTCTCGAGTTGGTTACGATCTAAGTAAATGTTGTGGCGTCCTTGACCAGTTCAACAATCTTATCCGTGGGACGATATCACGGTCTATGTTCGGTCTAAGAAGAGGAGCCATGGCAGGTACACACTCATGCCACCAATACTTTCATAAAAACAAATATCAAAATCAAACTTGTACGTAATTTAAAAATTATAATACTATCATAAAGTTATAATACTATAAATTTAAAACTTACTTGTAAAATAGGGGTGAAGCCACCACATTGACCATCAGCAACATTAGCTGTGACTCGGCACGCTTGATCCAATGCGTAAATCAAAACTCCAAACATAGCACCACCCCAATCATATTGATGCATGTAATCTAACCAAACCAAACACTCTATCTAACATAATCTCAGTGAACTATCACCCGTGGGGAAGAAACACTGCGTGATTAAGTAAAAATAGAATGTTCTCAAATATCTCTCTCAATCTGTACCTGTCAGGCACCAACCTTCGTCACTCTCTTTCGTCTTCTCCATGAACTCATTCACAAAAAGGAGGGTTTGATACCCCTTTAGCCCAATGCTCCGGCCTTATATTCGACCATTTTTGTTGTGCATAATCAAAAGTCGCGAACCGACCTTTTCCCTTCCTACGCTCATTCCCGTGAGCATAGTAATATCCATTGGAGTGATGCTTATCTCACTTTGTGGACAGTGGAAAGTGTGAGTTATGTCCCACCACCGCTCGATCAAAACGTATATCAAACAGCGGTCGGCGTTTTGATAACCACATCGAAACAATGACCCAAACAAAGATTGTAAAATTTCATTTCTTATGCCTTCAAAACAATCTCCTTTGGCAACCATTATCTTCCACCAATTGTTCACGGATGCCCAACAACACCGCAATTTCATCTCCCCCCTCCCTAAATATTTATTTAAAATATTTATTCATTAAAATTAAAGAAAATACAAATTATGATGTTAAAGAAATCAAATTTAATGATCAAATGCTTACCATATTTACACGATGAGATATGTGAGTTTTCGGGTTTCTAGCCAATTTAACATGTGTTAGTGGATCGACTGGGTCCGGAAATTCAATTACTGGAGGGTTTTGCAAATTATAGACTTCATCGACGTTTTCATCCTCATCGACGTTTAGCGCTGACGTTGACTTTTGTGTCAATCTACTAACTGATTTTCGACCGAAAAATCATTTACCCTTGTTACTCATTTTGTGTGGCACCTGCAATTCAATCAACAATATCATTTTTATAACTTTAATTTAAACAAAATGCACAATTTCAAACTAACATTCTAAAACATCAATTCCAACATTCTAATTCAACAAACAATTTAACGTTCTAATTCAACATTAAACTAATCAAAATAAGTCACAATCAATCAAAATAAACTCAATAAAATCGAATTTCAAAATTGTAATAATTCATACTTGGTGAATGTATATCAAAATAATCTAACAGAAATTGAGGTGAGAGAGAGGATGCCGCGAGATTGAGAGGGAAGAGACGAGAGAGAGAAGAGAGAAATGGAGAAGAGAAAGAAATTCACGTTTTTAGTAACTGCCCTATACAGACGACATAGTTTCTTTCGTTTGTTGCAATTTAACGAAAGAAAGGCAATGAGTTTTTAATAGTTTATGCGTATCCCGAACTGCTAAAAAATGTGATTGGAATGGTTTTTTGATTTTAGGTTGCTAAATATGGCTCGACCTGCACGGCAAAGTTTCAATGGCCGTCCGAATTGCTAAAAAATGTGATTGCAATGGTTTTTTGATTTTGGGCTGCTAAATATGGCTGGGCCTGCTAAAAGGCGGCACCTTTTAAGAACCCATTAGAGCGACCCTACATTGGACTTGATCTAAGCAAATGAATTACGTGTGTTAAATTAGCGTTTCTCGTTAATTCATTAAAAAGTATGATTTATAGTAGTTGGGATGGTCGAGTACATGGATCCATAGTACAAAATATCCCGATATATCGCGATATTTAGGGATATCTATCCATATTTCAGAAAAAAGATATTTAAATATCACGATATGTTTAGAGATATATACGACTGCAAATATCAATTATATTTCGATAATATTTGCGATATTTGTGATATTTATGGATATTTGGCGATATTTTGTATATATAACAATTTTATTTAATATTTACCATTATATTTCAAATAAATATAAATAATGTATCATAATATATCAATAAATATCCACAATATCTACGATATTTGTCGATATTTTGGATATATCCACGATATTTGCATGTGAAACAATATCAAATATCCCCAAAGAGGTGGATATATCCACGATACATATCCAGAAATTAAATATCGATAAATACCCATATCCTGATATTTTGTACTAGGCATGGATCAATTCTTTATGAATAGGTTGGTGAAAGTGTGTTGGCAGACTTATGCACTCGAACAGGATTTCCTTGCATTTATATGCTGCTTAGCCGCCCGTGTGAAACAGACCGAATTTTGACATATAAATGTTCGTGTTGCCATGATCTCCTGCAGGCTTCACTCCCTCTGACCCATCTTCTGAGCTTGCCAAGTAACTTTGGTTTCTTATGGCTAGTGGTCATTATTAATGCGCGAGATTCATCCTGGTCTGCTATCGTTGATGAAGGATCTGAATTGTATCTTAGAATTCCATGTTTTACTTCATCTTCCAGTACAATACTGTCGTCCCTCTCTTCATGTTCATGTTCATGTTCTTCTTCTTGATTTCTCGTTAGTTCATGTCTGAAGCATGCATTGATCCATCGTAAAATATACTAATTCTTCAGCCTCAGCTCGCGATCCTTTTGCAGTTGTTCTAATTCAGTGATGAGTTGGTCATGAACATAGACACCAGTGTCTTCTGATTCCTTCTGCAAAAATGGAAATAAGAAACCATTAAGTACAAGGAAAGAAAGGATAAGGGTGCCTTCCTTGAGAGATAAGAAAGATTTTCAAACCTTTGAGACAGATGAAGCAGAGGTTTCGGCCAACTCTAGTTTCTCAGCCAATTCTTTCTTCTCCTGTTGATACTTGTCTACTAAAATTTCCAGTACCATAATTCTATCGTTCAGTTCTACGATCACTTGTGTCTTACCCTGCAACTCCTCATGACTTGTCGAAATCTCAGCTTCTCTAGCTTGCAACATTGAAGCCTGTCGAAGGACAATGTTGGAATACTTTCTGAGCTTCTTTGCTTTCTTTTGGAGCATTCCATTATCTAATCTTGCAGATTCAAGTTGCTTTAAAACTCTTAGGTACTCAACTATCATCAACTCGAACTTTCGTCTCTCAGCTTCCCTGGACTCAATTGTCATACCCAGGAAATCAAGATGAGCTTGTTTTAAAACCAACAGATTTTGAAGTTTTGTAAGAGCCAATTCCTGCTCTTTTATAAACCCGCAGAAAGATACAAACCTTCTCTCGAGTTCCTGTTCCTTATCTTGAAGAGCCTTTACCTGCTTCATTAGGCCTAATATCTCTTCCTCCGTTTCAGGTCTATATCGAATTTGCAAGCTTATATATGAATCCTTTGTCTGAATATTTCCCATATGTACTCCTCCTTCTGTACAAGCTAATAAAGACGTCGAATTAAGGCCTTGAGTGCTATTGTGATCTCTATTGTCATCTTGAGCTTCAGTTTCATCATTTTGACTTACCTGATGGCCTTCTTCTGTTGCTCTTCCTACATGTAACTTTTTCCTAGATGTGATCATAGAATACAAAAAACCAGCTAAAGAAAGTGCTAAGGGTATACCAGCTTTGAGAATTATGGGCTTCATCAGCTCTGATTGCCTTCCTGAATTCTCCATGTATGAAAAAATTGTTGAAGAACTTTACTGTTTTGAGTGATGATAAACTTGAATGTAAAGCTAAGATGAATTGAAATCTTTGGTTAACTTTGGTTTTGCCTTTCCTTTGTTTAGCAGAAGTGGTATTGCTTTATGGACCACCCTACGCCACCTTATTCTTTTCATTCTTTTATATTTTGTTCATTCAACGCTTCTTCAAAATACCACACATGATTTTCATAATGCACGTGCTAGAATTCATAATCAATCTGAACCGTCCATATATAACTTGATTGAGACTTTTTGTAGGCAACCATTTCTAAGACATTTTAAGAATGTAGCATTGATCATTGATGTTTATGAACTTGGAGTTAATCTAAGAAGGGTAACGAAGAAAGGGACTGTTATCGAACTTCGCAACCTCAATAACTACATTAAAAAAACAGTGAATGTAGCTACATTGTTGTTTGTTTGGTTTTGTTAACAAATGCTAGTAATACTAATCAGGTAACAAACATATTACACAACAAACTACTAATCAGTTCTTACTCATGCTTTCTCCGAAATTCTGATAAAGAGAGTCACCATTCCTATTGATATCCAAAAGCAGAATCACATTCCTCCCCGACGCCGAAGCTTTTAAAAAATAATCATCAATATCTCTAATAATCCCAGCAAGGGTCTTCTCCTTCCTACTACTTGGAATAACTAAAGCAGTATCAGCAGCCACATTACTCGAACCCGAACTCACCATTACATAATCATCATCCCCCAATGCCTTCATAAAAAGAGGCTTAAGCACAATGTCAGTAACAATCTTCTCCTTCTCGCTGTCCTCCTTCTCGAACTCCGTATTTGTCTCCGCCCAATCTTCCTCCTCAATAACTTGTTCTTGGGAGCTATTAGAATCCATAATGTCCCAATCTAAGCTTGGAGGAAGTGGGGGCGGTGTCAAAATGACACCATCCCCCTCTTCTTCATCAGTAACCTCATTTCCACCTCCCCCATCGTCCTCTTCATGATCGGGGCTAAAAGGAGGAAGTGGGGGAGGAGGGGGAGGTAAAGTTATAAGTGTAGAAGAAGAAGAAGAAGAAGGTGGTAGTAATATATCAGCAAGGTCTAATGTTTCAGAATCAGTAAACTGACGAAGTGTAACGCCAGTGTTCTTTAATGACTGTAAATAACACATTTGAGCTGCAGCAAACTGACTTCTAAGTACCAATAACTGTTTCATCAACCGTTTTCTTTCCTTACATATCTGTACTCTTTCTTCCTTATTTATTCTTCTTGATGCTACACAACCCATTCTAGACTATTTTTTTTTTTTTTTTTTACTGAAACAAGAGTGGGTATGGGGAATTAATAAGAAAGAAGAAGGGGAGAGGAAATGGGAATAGCATTTGGGTGTTTAGCTACAAGACAGTTGAAGAAAGAAGATAAGAGCAGACAGAAATCATGATTCTGAGCTGTCTGGTTTCTTCTGACAAGTATAAAAATATTGTCTTGCTGCAGCACCTTCTTACTCTATTTTGTCTGTAGTTCTAGTGTGTTGCTAAAAAACAGCTGAACCCTCCTGGGCCTCCTCTCTTATTGGTTTGCCCTAGAGATGATAGAGAAGAATGTGTACTTGAATTTTTTTCACTAGGAAAATATGCTTTGGATAGTTGGATAATAATGGAAACAAGAATCCAAAGCTGAAAATGTGGTAAAGTGGGCTTTATGATGAAAAAGTAGAGGTGGAAATATGGAATGATGGAATATTACATTATGTGAGAATAGTAATGAGCATATCTATCTATAGACTTGCACCATTTCCAGCTATCAATTTATCAAAAAGCAAAGCATTAAATGGCAAAGCATTAAAACGATTTTTTTTTTTCTTTTTTTTAGGCAATTCGATTTCTATCTAAACCATGTGGGGGTACTTGAAACCAAGGCCCAAAATTATAGAACGATTTTTTTCTTTTTTTTGGTGACTTTTCTTTTTATATCTCGGATATATCGGTTATTTCGAAAATTTCAATATTAAATTATTAACAATTGGTTAAAAAGGCAATATCAATTATCTCGAAATTTCGATTATATCGGGCTTCTATCTATATCTTGGAAAAAAAGGGGTTCAACCATATATGTATCGGGGGATATATCAGCGAGATTCGGAAATATTTTGGGCCATGCTTGAAACCTGACCAGCACGTCTGATTTGAAGCCTACAATCCCCAATATCCAGCGGGACCAAAGAGACTGGTTTTAGTGCTACTAGACGAGGTAATTTTTTGGACCTTGTACAACTGGAAAGTTCCTCCACTAATCTGCACCAAAAAGGATCGCCCATCAAACCAAAATAATTAAGACTCTTCAAAGATTGAAATACACAGGCAGTCAGATACACATTCTTCTTCTTTTTATTTTGTTCTTTTTTGCTGTCTTTGGTTGTAGTCGCGATTACAAAGATTTGTTAGGGGAGCACACTCTGCTACATGTCAGAGGAGTTAACAAAAGAGTGAAATCCTCCACCAGATTTAACAAACTTCTACTAATCTAAGATTTATTAACATTTCCAATCAACAGAGTCAGAACAGTGATGACAAATGCTAGCATAGGCAGTAATTTTGTCATGAAGTTCAAAATTTAAACAAAATTTTTGATTTTCCAAGTATCTGGAGCGAAAGATGCATCAAATTCAGACAGCTTGCTGCGCTGGTTCTGTGTGTCTTGGCCAAACATCAGTACTCAATAGTAATATTGGAGAATCATCTTTTCCTGCAATACACACAATGCACAACTCAGCAATTACTACCACTAGGGGTTTCAATAAAGCCAAACTATCAGATCTGTAAAATTGGCGAAGGCCATACCTAGTCTTTTTCTTCGAAGATGTTTCAGCAGGCGCCGCAATATAATCTTCAGCATTAACATTCTCAACCGCTTTCTTCGTCCCAAGGTCCTTTGCCTTTTTCTGTGAAGAAAAAAAAATTGACGACTGTATGAAATCAACTCTGAAGTCAAACATAATTGTGGGGTGTAATTCTACTGCTTGCCGAAAACGCTCATTCTACAGTGCCTCTTCACAGTTCATTGTTTGCTTCATATCCAGAATACTAAGCATTTCATATGCACATTTGTATCACACATAATGAGCTTCACATTAACAAAAATACTACCATGAAATTTAACTCCAATGCTTAACCATTCTAAATCAGCATCATTGAAGATAAAGTACAGCTCCTAGAGGATGGCATTTCTACGCTTTGTTTTTGTTATTATTATTGATTGGCAAGCCTATTTTAAATGAGATCAGTAAACTCAGTAAGACCCCTGGTATAATCATCCAGAGGCATTTACAACGTTTATTTTAACAATGTTGATCATTTCTACTAATCAAGATTACTGCAAATCGATATCAAGTGACAAGTCTTATAACGTGATACCAAGTTATCAAGAATATAAGAAACATCTCAAATACCTTCAAGGACATTACTATGTCAATCACATCATTCTTTCCATCTCCAAACTTGCTAGAATTCAACCCCAAATGTTCCTAACACCAAATGGAAAATTAAGTGAGAAGAAGAAAATATGGTGATAGTACCAAGTACAGTTGGAGGTGCGAGAGAGAGAGAGAGAGAGAGAGAGAGAGAGAGAGAGAGAGAGAATTTCATAAGCTCAAAATTAAACCTCAGGAGGAAGAAATGCTGCATCTCTCTTCCTCTTATTTTCAGCTGATTTTTCAGCCTGCTGCTCCTGTTTCTCTTGCCATTTCTTTGCGGATTTTTTTTTGTCGTTCAAAAAGTACTCGCCACTTTCCAATTGAAGGTCAATCTGAGAATGTTGTCAAACACATGTTCAAATAGTGGGAAACCAGCATTGACAATAAAATTCAACGTGAATACTATCAACATGAAATATAACAGTAGAAAATCCTAAGATAAAAACTGGAGATATATAAAAGCAAATCGACTTCATAACGTAAGAAACAGCACGCTGATACAGTCAAACAACACCAGATGCATAGGTTTCTAATTTAAGTTTTTCTTGTTGGAAAATCTAACACTACACGTACATAACCAAAGAACCATAACTCATACGAAAATGATGCATATCTATCTTAACGCATGACCTTTCTGGGGGGAAGAAAAAAGCATGTCAAGGCTCAATCATGTGCTAATATATTTGCTTACCCACTCCCAATATGTCTAGGGTAGGGAACAAGTGCAATGCACAACATTTTGCAGTGGAAATTGCAAAGAAAAGATGAAAACAGCATAAAGCAACTGAAGACAAAACTGAATAGACTAGATTATCTCATAATTTGTAGCAGAGCAAAAAACCATTTACCTTGCTAGGCGGTTGAGGAGGAGGGAAAGGTGTATATGGTTTCTTTTCTATGCTTATGGCTTTCTTTTTCTGAACATTTTTCCTGATGAGCATTTAAAAATGCTGCAAATAAGTACAAAAACAAAATTAATACAGCCAGATGAAAAAGTGCAAAGTCCATACTTTTTAAACTTTGGAAGGAATCTATCCCAATTCTCTGTTGCAAGTTCGGGTCTTTTTCCAAGCTCTCTCTTCACCATCATCTCCTACATACACAGAATGGAGTAAACCATCACACAAATGAATAGTATTTACAATTTAAAACAAGAAATAAAAAGGCGAGCCACCTTGATGTGACGTAGAGGGTGCAATTTATTCTGGATGCAGTCTTCCACAACCCTTCGAACTTGTTTTAGACCCTTGAAAGAACCCATAGCAGCGACAGTGTTTCCCTGCAAGCAATATTGGAAAATTTTATTACCCCAATTTGAGATTTGTTCAATCAAAATAGCAAGAACAAAACATAACAAAAATATAACAAATCTTCAGAAAATATAAATGTGGTAGTAGTAAACCTGAACTAGAACATAGCAATTTGTTAAAATCTCAATAGCCTGCATCACACAAAAAGCCGTGTCAGTATAAACAAAGAAGAAGACCAATTTGTGCGTCAGTGGCTGGAAGGGCATGGGTGTGTGTTGTAGTCTAAAGAAAGAAGAAGATTAATTTGTGTGACTGGTTGGAAGGGCGTGGGTGCGTGTTGGGAGGGGGGGTATTTGTTAGTTAGTTTCTGCGGATGGACCAACAAGAGCGTTTTTTTTTTATTTATAGCACCACAAAGGAACCATAAGAACAAGTGCCGTCAAAATACAGAAGGTTAGTAAAGGTCACGTATGATCTCAAAAGGGTTAACAATAATCACCTTCAGCGTGGACGAATTGGACCCCAGAAGCAGCTGCCTCCTTTTAATAAATCGCTCCTGCAGAAGATTACGATTTTTTATTTACATTACACATTAAATGCAAGTCAATTTTTCATTAATGCAAAGCATATACAACACACAATCTAGACCTCCCTATTTACACATTAATCTTTCTTTCTTTCAATTCTTTATTTTTTTTTCTCTTTTGATCGGTAAAATAGAGGTTTATTTTAATATTTACACATTAATCATAATTCACATTGACACGGATACACAGATACGGAGTGTGCCATGGGACCCATATGAAGTAGGCCATGGGGACACAACTAATTAAAAATAAAACTATTACTAATTAGGATTCCCCCCCACTAGATGGGAAATTAGGGTCTCCCCCCACCAAATACACACACAAAAAACACGAACTTTTTTTTTAGTGTAATTAGGGAGACCCTAATTTCCATCTAGTGGGGGGGGGGGGAATCCTAATTGGCTCATCTATTGGGGGGGGGGGGGTAATACTCGTTTTACCCTACTATTTTTAGTTACACGACTAATTCTTTGGCTCAAGACCTTACAAAGCGTATCCTCACAAAAACAAAAACAAAAAATATAAATTGGGCCGTTTAAACTGTCCAGTCCCGCCTAGGCCTATTAATCAGCCTGCCAGGGGCCGTCTAATCAGACCATGATTTGCTCACCGATTATAGGCCTAAGCAGTTCAGCTAGGCACCGCCTAGGCTGTGTTTTTGGAACATTGCTTAACATTGACGATAAAAAAAAAAAGTTAAAGAAACTTAATTCAGCAGACAAGACCTTATACAGATCACTTACAGCTTGATTGGCATTTCGGCCAACCCACGAAACTTATAGTTTCAGCTTCATATGTGTAAACCATGTCCACTAGCAATTAGTAAGAGAAACAAACATTTCATACCTTACTACGGACCAAGCCCCCAATTCTTATGATATCACATTGCATCTCATCATCCAATATCTTGATTGCCTACAGAAAATATGAAGTGATTCTTATCATATAGAATTTACAAATGTGTTTACAATTCAATAAAGATTTTCTATTTCGTTACTGTTCAAACTAGCAGTAACAAAATCTTATGAAAGTATACATACCTGGGGTGCAGGGACACTTCGAGATAAAAGCCTTATCAATTCCTTAGCTTTCACAATAATGTATGGATCCCTAGTCTTGAGAGTTGTTGAAACAGTCATGGTTCCCTCAACCTGAGTAGCCAAATGTAACAATAAGTTAGGGAAATTAACTATAGTTGTTTCATGATAATATGATATACACATAACAAGTCCAGCAAAACTTAGACAAGAAATGTAGAAGTATGTTATCCCAATTGTGCTCTATATGCAGGTAATTAACGTAACTTTTCTGCCAAGCATTCTATTTATGAGTTCTTTCTTGGTACGCTACTCCTAATAATTGCTCCCCCTATTCCTACTTTCCTTGTCCTGTCAACTGTGTATCCAAAATCCTTGCAAGATTGTCTTATGATGTGCACATTTTCAGAACGTATTAACTTAATAACCTTAGTTAACGGAATCAATTGTTTTCAGGTTTTAAAATCTGTATATTGGGTACACAAAATTTTCGACCACATATCCTCTCATTCCTTCCATTACCTTTCCGCCAATTCAAGGTACATATTTACGTGCATTACATACTTCAAAAGATAAGAACTCAAAATCCCAAATCATATCTAAAACACAACTAAACATGAAATCCTTTACAACTAACAACACAAGCCAATTTACACTACATGACCTCTATATATCCTTATCGAAACAAATACCCTTTTGGGTATAAATTATTTCCATCACATTCAACAACTACACTACTTATATACAAACAAACAATCAGTAACATAAATACAAAAAAATGCGTAAAAACTCTTACCATATTCAAGTCAAATGAAATACCATAAGGCTTCAATGCAGCTTTCACAATAGGCGAAACTTCTTGCAAGTACACCTCTAATAAAAACAACAGTCCAACAAAAAAAAATACGTTATATAAAAAAAAACCCCGACTAATTCAAATTTAAAATTGAGTGAGTGAGTGACCTCTGTAAGCAGGAAAAAGAGTAGCGAAAGAGCTGGTAACTAACAAACCACTTTCGTTCCATGAAGGGTCAAATTTTTCAACTTTCCAATGATCAATACTTTCATCATCCCATGGTTTTGGCTTGTCGTGTTTTCCTCTGTTTTTACCTTCCATTTTTTCTTCTTTTTCTGGTGGTCTTACTAGGGCTCCTTCCATATCCATGTTTTTAACATCTTCCATTTTTTTCTTCTTTTCTGGACTAGGGTTTTTAACTGCCTTCTGGTTATTGCAAAAAAATTTATTTGCAAAATAGTTTATTTGCCGACACCCCTCAAGTTATACGAGCACCCACGATATGGGGCACCCACGATTAGTTAGTTTTAAACTTTTAATTGTCAAATTAATCACTTTGTTGAATTGAGTTCGTTCGGACTAGAAGTTACAGACTGTTCGTTGAAATTTCAATTCCACATCCTCTAAACAATTAACACCATCACATTCTTTGGCTGAGTTTATGGTTTGGATGGTAGACCATGTTTGGATGTACAAATACACATAGGAAGTAGTCGTAGTTCAGTAAAAATCAAGATTTCATAACTGTTTCTTCTTCATTCCTGGCCTATGAGTTTTGATATCAACCACATAAGAGATAGTCAGGCACCACAACAATTGAATGGTGACAAAGGGACGATAACTATATAGGGTCAACTGTGCAGTTGGATGGCTAGATCTGCAGATTTGCCACAAGGGCTATACTGTGTATGAAATTCTCAACTGCCAGTTCAGGATTTTTTTTCAAGCTCTCTCTTCACCATCAGAACCTACATACACAGAATGGAGTAAACCATCACACAATGAATAGTACATACTATTTATTTAAAATAAGAAATAAAAAGGCAAGCCACCTTGATGTGGAATATAGGGTGCAATTTATTCTGCATGCAGTCTTCCACAATCCTTCGAACCTGTTTTAGACCCCTGAATGAACCCATGGCAGCAACATGTTCTATTCTGATAAGTAAACGGAAACAAAACTTAAACAGAAACAAAACACTTAAATTTATCTCTGTTTTCCTGGAAAACTAGAGCCGTTTCTATTCTCCTTTATTTCTTTTTTCTCCTCTTTGCTTTTTCATACATTCATCTTCCCTTAATACAAGAGATTTCTTTTCTTACTAGCGTTACACTTGTCCAACTACTACTGCATCTCACTCTATTAGAAATACTATCCTACCCTTATATAACTAAAGTAATTACTCGCATGTCCTTATAATAGGACATGACAATGCCGTCTCCTTAAGAATCCTTGTCCTCAAGGATTAAAGTGAGGATAGTGTGTGGTGATGTTCGCCCAATCTTCCCAGGTAGCATCATCTGGAGAGGTATGAGACCATTGGATAAGAACCTGAGCTACACCTTGGTTGTTCCTTGGGATGAGTCTACGAGATAGGAGGGCTATGGGCTCCATTTTGAATTGTCCTGTCTGGTCGACGAGAGGGAGCTGAGGAGATGGCACTACAATGGACCCTAGCTTCTTCTTGAGTTGAGATACATGGAAAACTGGATGGATTCTTGACTCTGGTGGTAATTGGAGTTTGTAAGCAACTGCACCAACTCTTGCCGACACCTGAAATGGACCATAAAACTTGGCTGAAAGCTTCAAATTCCTGCGAATTGAGATGGAAGTTTGTCTGTAGGGTTGGAGCTTCAAATAGACCCAATCACCAACCAAAAACGATCTCTCGATTCTTTTTTTGTCTGCAAAATGCTTCATACGTTCTTGAGCTTTAGTTAAACCATCTTTAATCATGTCCACCATGGTTTGCCTCTGTTTGAGGTAGTCTTCTACAGCTGCCACAGAAGTGGTGATTGTGCAGGGAATGGCGAGGTGAGGTGGAGTGTATCCATATAAAGCTGTGAAAGGTGACATCTTGAGGCTGGTGTGAAAGTTAGTGTTGAACCACCATTCCGCGAAAGAGAGCCACCTTACCCACTGTTGTGATATGTGTCCAGTCATGCATCTCAAATAAGCTTCCAAGCAGGCATTCGTGCGTTCAGTTTGTCCATCAGTTTGAGGGTGGTAAGCTGTGCTGAGATGTAGTTCAGTTCCCAATGCCTTGAACAAATGTTGCCAAAAAGAGCTGATGAAAACCTTGTCTCTGTCAGAAATAATGGTTTGGGTAAGGCCATGGAGTTTGTAGATATGATCCATGAAGATCAGAGCTAATCGAAGAAGCGAAGATAAGGATGACTGAGAGCCAAGAAATGGCTATATTTGGTGAATTTGTCCACTACAACTAAAATAACATCTTTGCCTGCCGATTTGGGTAAACCTTCAATGAAGTCCATACTAATGTGCTGCCAAGCATGCGTTGGAATAGGCAATGGCTGAAGCAGTCCGGCAGGAAAGTTATGTTCTCCCTTGCACCTCTGACAGACATCACAAGTAGTTACAAATTGAAGTACATCTTTCTTCATACCTGGCCAGTAGAAGTAGGTCTTGGCTCTGAGATAAGTTCCTTGAATACCAGAATGACCACCTATAGCAGAAGAATGGATTGTTGCTAACAACTTGGACCGTAAGGCAGTGTTACTACCAATATAAAGTTTACCCTTGTATCGGAGGACACCTGCATCATAAGAGTACAGTGGGAAACTTGTTGGTGCAATCATGATTTGAGAGATGAGTTGTTGGAGGGTCGCGTCTTGAGCATAACTGAGGGACACTTCTGTTATCCATTGTGGTTGTACCACAGTCATAAGATGACATTCTCCTTGTTCTTCCACTACTCTTGAAAGTGCGTCAGCTGTGGTGTTTTCCTTCCCCTTTTTGTACCTTATTTCATAATCAAAGCCCAATAATTTGGTAAGCCACCTCTGTTGTAAGAGAGTTGTAATTCTTTGCTCCATAAAGAATTTGATACTCTGCTAGTCTGTGTGAACTATAAAGTGGTGCCCTTGTAGATAGGATCTCCATCTTGTTACTTCCATGACAATTGCAAGGAGTTCTTTCTCATAGGTAGAAAAACCTAGTGCTTTAGGACCTAATGCCTTACTAAAGAAAGCGATAGGACAACCTCCTTGCATTAAAACAGCCCCAATTCCTCGTGCACATGCATCAGTCTCCACTATGAAGGTTTGCTTGAAATCAGGGAGTGCTAGAACAGGTGTTGAAGTCATTGCTCTTTTCCAGTTCATCAAATGCCTTTTCTGCTGCGGAGGACCATTTAAAATTATTCTTCTTTAGCATATCAGTGAGAGGTTGACTGATGTTGCCATATCCTTGGACATACCTCCTGTAGTAGCCTGTTAAACCTAGGAAGCCTCTTAACCCTTTGATTGTTGTAGGTTTTGGCCAATTGATCATGGCATCGATCTTGGCTGGATCAACTGCTACTCCTTCAGGTGTGATTAAGTGACCCAAATACTCTAATTGAGATTGTGCAAAAGTGCATTTAGAAGCCTTTGCATAGAGTGTATGTTGCCTCAGTGTGTCTAAAACTTGTCTCAAATGGAGTAAATGCTCGTCCAAACTGGTACTATATACTAGTATGTCATCAAAGAACACTAATACCTGCTTCCTTAGAAAAGGACTGAAAATCTCATTCATTAGGGCTTGGAATGTAGCTGGAGCATTAGTTAGTCCAAAGGGCATCACCTTAAATTAAGTAGTGGCCTTGATGAGTTCTCGAATCTTTGTTTGTAGATGTCTTCTGGATGTACCAAAATCTGGTGATAACCTGATCGAAGGTCTAATTTGGAAAAAATGCAAGCACCATGTAACTCATCTAGTAATTCATCTATAACTGGCATGGGAAACTTATCCTTCACTGTCATATCATTCAACTTCCTATAATCCACACAAAAACGCCATGTCCCATCCTTTTTCTTAACTAATAACACAGGCGAAGCAAATGGGCTATGACTGGGTTGAATCAATCCAGATTGTAGCATTTCTTTCATTAATGATTCGAGAACCGCCTTTTGAATGTAAGGATGCTTGTACGGTCTTTGGTTGGTGGGTTCAGCATCATTTTTGAGTGGGATATGGTGGTCTAATGTTCTGGAAGGAGGAAGACCTTGAGGTTCTTGAAATACATCATCAAATTCTTGGAGTAAAGGAACTACCTTAGCTGGAATTTCAGGCTTGATGGCAGTAACTGTGATGGAAAATATTTGACCCACAAGAGCATGAGTGTTCTTTTTCAGAAATTTTGATAAGGTCTTTGCGGTAATCATTTTAAGAGAAGCAACCTCTGGGCCTCCTCATAGTACTATCTTATGGCTTCCCCTTGTAAAAGTTAGTTGGAGCTTCTGAAGGTTAAGTATCACATCTCCACACTGCTTCAGCCAGTCACCTCCTAAGGCCATGTCACACCCACCCAATGGCAGTATTCTAATGTCATCTTCGAAAGAATGTCCTTGCATCTCCCATTTCAATTTATGGCATATAGCTTTACTAATAGTCTTCTCACCATTAGCAACTGTAACTAACATGTGAGCTGTTGGTTCAATCTTGCATCCAGCCTGTCTTGTCTAGCCACTTCCGAGTCTAGGAAACTGTGTGTGCTGCCGGTGTCTATTAACACAGTAATGGGTCTCTTTTTTATTAAACCTGGGATTCGTATGGTATTCTGCCCCACATTCCCTGTTAATGCATGGAGTGAAATCTCCATATATGTTTCTACTTGCTGTAATATCTGTTCTTCCTCGCAGTCAGCTTCCATAGGTTCTTGATCTTCTTCTGTCCCTACCAACATATACAAGTGTTGAGGGTACAATATTTAATTCCATATATCGAGTATGAAACCATGGTGTCCACTGTGTCGCCAATGCCGACCTAGTCTCGAGTTGGTTACGATCTAAGTAAATGTTGTGGCGTCCTTGACCAGTTCAACAATCTTATCCGTGGGACGATATCACGGTCTATGTTCGGTCTAAGAAGAGGAGCCATGGCAGGTACACACTCATGCCACCAATACTTTCATAAAAACAAATATCAAAATCAAACTTGTACGTAATTTAAAAATTATAATACTATCATAAAGTTATAATACTATAAATTTAAAACTTACTTGTAAAATAGGGGTGAAGCCACCACATTGACCATCAGCAACATTAGCTGTGACTCGGCACGCTTGATCCAATGCGTAAATCAAAACTCCAAACATAGCACCACCCCAATCATATTGATGCATGTAATCTAACCAAACCAAACACTCTATCTAACATAATCTCAGTGAACTATCACCCGTGGGGAAGAAACACTGCGTGATTAAGTAAAAAATAGAATGTTCTCAAATATCTCTCTCAATCAGTACTGGGGCACCAACCTTCGTCACTCTCTTTTCGTCTTCTCCATGAACTCATTCACAAAAGGAGGGTTTGATACCCCTTTAGCCCAATGCTCCGGCCTTATATTCGACCATTTTTGTTGTGCATAATCAAAAGTCGCGAACCGACCTTTTCCCTTCCTACGCTCATTCCCGTGAGCATAGTAATATCCATTGGAGTGATGCTTATCTCACTTTGTGGACAGTGGAAAGTGTGAGTTGTGTCCCACCACCGCTCGATCAAAACGTATATCAAACAGCGGTCGGCGTTTTGATAACCACATCGAAACAATGACCCAAACAAAGATTGTAAAATTTCATTTCTTATGCCTTCAAAACAATCTCCTTTGGCAACCATTATCTTCCACCAATTGTTCACGGATGCCCAACAACACCGCAATTTCATCTCCCCCTCCTAAATATTTATTTAAAATATTTATTCATTAAAATTAAAGAAAATACAAATTATGATGTTAAAGAAATCAAATTTAATGATCAAATGCTTACCATATTTACACGATGAGATATGTGAGTTTTCGGGTTTCTAGCCAATTTAACATGTGTTAGTGGATCGACTGGGTCCGGAAATTCAATTACTGGAGGGTTTTGCAAATTATAGACTTCATCGACGTTTTCATCCTCATCGACGTTTAGCGCTGACGTTGACTTTTGTGTCAATCTACTAACTGATTTTCGACCGAAAAATCATTTACCCTTGTTACTCATTTTGTGTGGCACCTGCAATTCAATCAACAATATCATTTTTATAACTTTAATTTAAACAAAATGCACAATTTCAAACTAACATTCTAAAACATCAATTCCAACATTCTAATTCAACAAACAATTTAACGTTCTAATTTAACATTAAACTAATCAAAATAAGTCACAATCAATCAAAATAAACTCAATAAAATCGAATTTCAAAATTGTAATAATTCATACTTGGTGAATGTATATCAAAATAATCTAACAGAAATTGAGGTGAGAGAGAGGATGCCGCGAGATTGAGAGGGAAGAGACGAGAGAGAGAAGAGAGAAATGGAGAAGAGAAAGAAATTCACGTTTTTAGTAACTGCCCTATACAGACGACATAGTTTCTTTCGTTTGTTGCAATTTAACAGAAAGACGACAGAGTTTTAATAGCTGTCTGTATCCCGAACTGCTAAAAAATGTGATTGGAATGGTTTTTTGATTTTAGGTTGCTAAATATGGCTCGACCTGCACGGCAAAGTTTCAATGGCCGTCCGAATTGCTAAAAAATGTGATTGCAATGGTTTTTTGATTTTGGGCTGCTAAATATGGCTGGGCCTGCTAAAAGGCGGCACCTTTTAGCAACCCATTAGAGCAGCCCTACATTGGACTTGATCTAAGCAAATGAATTACGTGTGTTAAATTAGCGTTTCTCGTTAATTCATTAAAAAGTATGATTTATAGTAGTTGGGATGGTCGAGTACATGGATCCATAGTACAAAATATCCCGATATATCGCGATATTTAGGGATATCTATCCATATTTCAGAAAAAGATATTTAAATATCACGATATGTTTAGAGATATATACGATTGCAAATATCAATTATATTTCGATAATATTTGCGATATTTGTGATATTTATGGATATTTGGCGATATTTTGTATATATAACAATTTTATTTAATATTTACCATTATATTTCAAATAAATATAAATAATGTATCATGATATATCAATAAATATCCACAATATCTACGATATTTGTCGATATTTTGGATATATCTACGATATTTGGATGTGAAACAATGTCAAATATCCCCAAAGAGGTGGATATATCCACGATACATATCCAGAAATTAAATATCGATAAATACCCATATCCTGATATTTTGTACTAGGCATGGATCAATTCTTTATGAATAGGTTGGTGAAAGTGTGTTGGGCAGACTTATGCACTCGAACAGGATTTCCTTGCATTTATATGCTGCTTAGCCGCCCGTGTGAAACAGACCGAATTTTGACATATAAATGTTCGTGTTGCCATGATCTCCTGCAGGCTTCACTCCCTCTGACCCATCTTCTGAGCTTGCCAAGTAACTTTGGTTTCTTATGGCTAGTGGTCATTATTAATGCGCGAGATTCATCCTGGTCTGCTATCGTTGATGAAGGATCTGAATTGTATCTTAGAATTCCATGTTTTACTTCATCTTCCAGTACAATACTGTCGTCCCTCTCTTCATGTTCATGTTCATGTTCTTCTTCTTGATTTCTCGTTAGTTCATGTCTGAAGCATGCATTGATCCATCGTAAATATACTAATTCTTCAGCCTCAGCTGCGCGATCCTTTTGCAGTTGTTCTAATTCAGTGATGAGTTGGTCATGAACATAGACACCAGTGTCTTCTGATTCCTTCTGCAAAAATGGAAATAAGAAACCATTAAGTACAAGGAAAGAAAGGATAAGGGTGCCTTCCTTGAGAGATAAGAAAGATTTTCAAACCTTTGAGACAGATGAAGCAGAGGTTTCGGCCAACTCTAGTTTCTCAGCCAATTCTTTCTTCTCCTGTTGATACTTGTCTACTAAAATTTCCAGTACCATAATTCTATCGTTCAGTTCTACGATCATTTGTGTCTTACCCTGCAACTCCTCATGACTTGTCGAAATCTCAGCTTCTCTAGCTTGCAACATTGAAGCCTGTCGAAGGACAACGTTGGAATACTTTCTTGTCGCCCTCAAGAGCTTCTTTGCTTTCTTTTGGAGCATTCCATTATCTAATCTTGCAGATTCAAGTTGCTTTAAAACTCTTAGGTACTCAACTACCATCAACTCGAACTTTCGTCTCTCAGCTTCCCTGGACTCAATTGTCATACCCAGGAAATCAAGATGAGCTTGTTTTAAAACCAACAGATTTTGAAGTTTTGTAAGAGCCAATTCCTGCTCTTTTATAAACCCGCAGAAAGATACAAACCTTCTCTCGAGTTCCTGTTCCTTATCTTGAAGAGCCTTTACCTGCTTCATTAGGCCTAATATCTCTTCCTCCGTTTCAGGTCTATATCGAATTTGCAAGCTTATATATGAATCCTTTGTCTGAATATTTCCCATATGTACTCCTCCTTCTGTACAAGCTAATAAAGACGTCGAATTAAGGCCTTGAGTGCTATTGTGATCTCTATTGTCATCTTGAGCTTCAGTTTCATCATTTTGACTTACCTGATGGCCTTCTTCTGTTGCTCTTCCTACATGTAACTTTTTCCTAGATGTGATCATAGAATACAAAAAACCAGCTAAAGAAAGTGCTAAGGGTATACCAGCTTTGAGAATTATGGGCTTCATCAGCTCTGATTGCCTTCCTGAATTCTCCATGTATGAAAAAATTGTTGAAGAACTTTACTGTTTTGAGTGATGATAAACTTGAATGTAAAGCTAAGATGAATTGAAATCTTTGGTTAACTTTGGTTTTGCCTTTCCTTTGTTTAGCAGAAGTGGTATTGCTTTATGGACCACCCTACGCCACCTTATTCTTTTCATTCAACGCTTCTTCAAAATACCACACATGATTTTCATAATGCACGTGCTAGAATTCATAATCAATCTGAACCGTCCATATATAACTTGATTGAGACTTTTTGTAGGCAACCATTTCTAAGACATTTTAAGAATGTAGCATTGATCATTGATGCTTTATGAACTTGGAGTTAATCTAAGAAGGGTAACGAAGAAAGGGACTGTTTACATAACTTATAACTGAACTTCAGTTATGAGAAATAAAGTTTAGTGAGGGTTTTGAAAATTTAATAATCAAAACTTAAAGAACCCTTAATAAACAGAGTTGTTTTCTCAATAAAGACTCAGAATAACTGGTTTAATAAACCGTGTTAAATACTAATAATGATAGAACTGTTTAGATAAGACATAATGCCACTGGGCTTAACGAAAAATTAAAAAAGAATATAACGCACACTGTTGTAGGCTTGTACGACAATAATGATTAACTGATAACGAATCTAAACATCGGTCCTTTATAAATAAACGAAGCTTGTAGAACAATTGAAAAAGTGAAAAACTATATGACTTGATGTGAGATCTGGACTTTCCTTTTGAACTAGTAGTGGAAACAGGAAAGTGCTTTAACACTAAACAAGACATTTGTGGCTAAATTTTATTCATCTAAAGGTAGGTGTTATTGCCCCCTTTCTTTGTGAGGCTATATGCGTATTTTGGCAATAAAAACAACATGGTATTTAGGGGTAGAACTCGGGCGGGTTGGGTCGGGTTGAAATCTAACCCGAATTTCAAATGTTTCAACCTGAGTCCGGACCAGTCCTAATCGGTTCTTAAAATTTTCAGCCTAAGTCTAATTTGGATTGGTCAGATTGGTCAGATTTCTCGAATTTCAATGGTAAACAATGAAGAACTCAACCCTTTTCACTGTTAAATAAATAAATTAAGACAAAAAATTATGACACTTAATCAGCTTGCCCAAATGCCCTGTGTGCTTACTCAGATGCACGGATTCAGCCTATAACAAATGCAAATTCTTTACATTGTATATCAACTCTCAATAGTGTAAGCGTTCACTGTCCTCGTTCCCGCTGGAATTTGAATTTAGCTTACTATTCTGTTGTCCATAGTTTATGAGTTTTCTTGCGTTTTTTCATTACTGTAATATGTGGTGACATTCATTGAAATTTCCTCTGTTTTCAGCTCTTTGCTGTCTAGGCATCAAACAGATAGCCCCAGCTGAGCTGAAGTCGATGCAAGTAAAAATCATGCACCAATTGGCAACGGAGCTCAAATCATCCAAAGAAATGTAATGAACAGAAAGGAAAATAACTCATCCAGATACAGAATGCTCAAAGGAGTTGAATACAGCAGATATTTATAAACTTCTCATAAATAACCACACTTACTCAGAGTCTCAAAGCTGCAGTATATTTCTAACATCCTTTATAGAGTATGTAAAAATGCAACACGTTCTAAAATCATTTCTAATATTCCTATATACACTTAATTACTTATCCTGAACCCTATGGATAATGCAAAAAACATCCAAGACCCTCCTAGGAGGCAGTTAGAGCTTCCACCATCTGGACACAAAAAAAAAAAAAGTTAAGGGAGCCAAGAAACGGTTTTGTACCTTCTCTTGATACTATCACAAGTATTTGATCAGTGACCAGGCAACAACTGCCAGAATCATGATTCCAATAACTCCTAAAAGCAATAGCATGCAGGAGCAGCCACCCTTCATACGCTTATTCAGAATTGCCAGTTTCTTTTGCACCAGCTGAATAAAAAATAAAACAAAATTAAAGGTGACTCCACAGCCTTGATATTGTACTTGTCAGAGGAGAACCATCTAGCAGAAACAGTTATCAAAACTACAATCCCCAATCCCTGCTATCCCATGACCCAAAATAATCCAAACAATGTCTGGTATCTCTTCAAGTACACCAAGAACTTTGCAATAGGGAACAATATCTCAAATACTCTACTTCCTTCTACAGGTCAAATTATTTGTAGGAAACAGGGGAACAAAGAGATGATTTCAATAATACAAATGCTAGGAAACCAAACTATATCTTCCTGGATATCAGAGATCAGGATTTTAAGATCAATGAAAGGTTTCTTTTTGCCTTAGCTTCTCATTGATATCGACAATGGCAGAGGTGGTGAATTTAATACTTTGTAGATCAATTCCTATAACATAGAAATCTCTCACTGATTCTGGTTATTGTTAAGAAGTATTTCAAAGCGAACTTTCATTAAGGAGAAAGCAGAACTCAAATCCATGACACTTAAAAGGGGAAGAGGAGTTGTGGAACTGTGTGGAGACATCAGTAGATGATGCAGTGTAGTAGATTAAGCTTTTGTAATCCATATATAATATGCATTTATTGAGCTAGGGTGATGGCAAATAAGAGTAGTAGTAAAAGAAGGAAAAAGTTCAAGGCATCCAATTTAAAGAGAAAATTATGCAAACTTGACTGCATTTTGAAAGATGATAGAAGGTACTGGAAAAATCAGTAAGGAGTCACATGTTCTATAAAGGACAGCTAATGTTTTGGGTCTTAGAAAGAATTCAGATTCTAGGATCAATTCTAATGCAAGGTAAAAGATTGATGAACCAGAGGTCTGGGATTCGAACCCGCCGGCATCCGTGTTATCTAAGTTACTGATCTCATTTAAAACAGGGTTGCCAACCGCAAAAAAAACAAAAAAAAAGGTTGAACAGAAGGCTTCTCTTGCCACCAAAAATAAACAGTTACAACTAAGCTATCACAAAAACGAGGTTTGGTAACTTCATGCAACTTATTAGATAGCTCTCTCGTATAGGACTTGGATAGAGCTTCGAGGATACTAAGGTTTATTTCTAAATAAATATGTATACAGAAACAAAACAATTGGTTGGATAGTCATTCCTGAATTTGGGTAAGACGAAGAACTGCAAAGGACCATGGTCATCTGTGCTTGTAACTAGTGATGTGCATTATAAAAGATAATGATTAAGGCTGAATTATTTCTCGATGTATTTTTTAATTTGGCAGATTATCCTCAAAGAAAGAGCGCTGGAGATTTGTATTTGACTTTTTCCGCATTTTTGAAATGTTGTAGTGGATTTCTCATCCACTAATATTCTTGAATGTATGCCGCCTCCACTATTCAAACCTTAGGAATGTTTTATGGTAGGCGGGATTTTTTTTCTTACTTGACTAAAGAAATAGCAAAGACATGATTTTTCTCACTCATATAGGTAACACTGAAAATATAGATATTTCCAATTTTTTAAAAATTGTTCAAGAAGCTCTCAAACCAAGATTTGCACATTGTAAGCTCACTAATATGCAAGAAAAAGTTTGATGCTCGTTATTAGTCCTGGTTATTAACAAATGCAAATGAAACTCTCGAACCAAGATTTGCACATGGCAAGCTCAGGAATATGCAAGGGAAAAAAATTGATGCTCATTATTAACAAATGCAATCTGAAAAACCATCCAAATAGGCAAATACTAACACTAATAAAAAAGGATAATCGAAAAAGAGTGTAACCTGTAGCCAAGAGTCTGTTGAGTCCACGTGTTGGTCCAGTGTTTCCTGCACAGTGATGGGGGAATTAAAGAAAATGAGAGTAGACCTTTGGCATAATCAGAGTAAGTGAAATGAAAGTGAACGAAGAAAAAATAATAATATAGGGACCATACGATAAGCCTAGTGTGTAGATCGACTTCCTCATTGATTGCCAAAGCAATATGTTTGGTACTTAGAATTGTCTCCTCCAACTTCTCAAGATCGTCATCCTGTTCTGCATCCGATGCAACAACATACAAGGACCAAATTAGAAGAGCTTTTTAAAAAAAATCCTACCACCATAGTAAGTAAGCACACCTTTCACAACTTGCCGTTGTAAACCAACAAGACCATGGTTGTCCAGCCCACTTGTTCGGCTCGTGAGATCTGCTGCCGTTACATCTTGTCCAAGCGAAGTGTCTCTGTTTGTAAAGTTGGACATGTGTAATGTGGAGGCCATCTGATGGACTTTTGATCTCAAATTTGTGAGCATGTCTTCACGCCGACGCATCTCCTTTTCTTGTCTTTGCATTAAAATGCAAAGGCAGTACACAAAATATTAACAAGCAAAGAGAAGATTCAAGTAAATTATTAAACAGGTAATAGTGTAATACTGAGTTTAACAGGAAAGAGAAATTGTCATTTAGAAGAATATCCCCCCCTCCCCCGAATATGTCTCCATATATCCATTATAATGATATAATCTGAATGCAAATCTGTATAGTAGCTCACTTTCAGTCCAGGCTAAATAGTAAATACATTCAGGGAGAACGAGAAACCCATAAGGATAACTCTACTTATACTAATATTTCAACTTTCAATGCAGGGGAATGAAAAAGGATCATTAGCGCAAAAATTTGTTGGATTTTGGTTAAAAACCATAGCAATATGATTTACATGTGATATAGTATCTGTACGATGAGGGTGGAGGGCTGACAGAAATCAGTATAGCAAATGCTTAATTCTAAACTTCAAATTGGAAATTTCTTACAGACAACATATAGAAGTCGAGTCAAGCCTCTTACTTTGGCTGCTTGCACGGAAGCTTTGACAATAGCGACTGCAAGCCATCGAGTCTGGTCCCTAATATTGTAATCTTCCTCCGAACAGCCGATACGTGACGTTGCGTATCTGGTCCAGACCCTCTTTCAGAAATCAAAGTATTGATGTCGTCAGCAAGTTTGGAAGCTTCACTAAATTCCCACATCCATGAGTCAGCAGAAGATGCCATCGCAGCTGTGTTGTAAGAAAGTTAGTTCATGGATAGCATAGGTCTTTTCTAGTAAATTCTGTTTAGGCATACATCAACTATACATGACAACAGAGACCTCAAAATTTTATTTTCATCAATTGATTCAAGAAACAAGTCAAAGAAAGTCCTGGTTTACAAAAACATAGTCGATAAGTGGTGGCAAAGTCATAGATATAAGTAGTAAATGAGTTCTAGTGAACTTTCATATGACATATAAGTAGATTCCAGTAGGGGTCTCTTGGATAAGTACAGCAATATAAGCAGAAGATTTTCACCTTACTATTTTCTTCACAACAACCTCATAACATCTTTCACAACGACCTACTGCTCTGTTTCATCATCAGTAAAAGTGAGACCCAACAACCTTCCCACTGATAAAAGTATAAAACAAAAGGACGTGTGTTGGTTGTGTTTGTTGATTATGCCACCAAGCAATGTGGATAATATGGTTCCTTCAGGTCTTCAGTTGCAGAGGAAGAGCTGCAAGTGTCTGTTAATACTGTCTATCTCAAAGTTAGTTGCAGCTGTAAAACGTTTAAGATGTGATAAACACAGGTTACACAGCCCTTCCCTCTACAACACATAAGAAGTTCCAGGCACATCAGCAACCACACACGATCTATGCTGCGCTAACCTTGTTATCACTTATCACTACAGTACGCACCTTGTTCTCCTTACTGCTTTTCCACCACTTCGATAGAATCAAAAGACCCGAACGTTGATGGATGAAAAAACATTTGACGTTTGTAACAATATTAAGTGGAAAAAAGATATACGATATTCTCAAATAGCAATTGCAAAAATTACTTTTTAATACTCTTCTTCACCTTAAAAAAAAAAAACGCTTCTTCACCTAAAGACATCTCAATTCTTTGATTTCTTTCAGAATTGGAAAACTTAGAAATCAGTCGAAAGAACCAAAGAAGATTATACATTATTTCATTATTAATTATCCTCTATAAGCCTCCCTACCCTTATTCCTAAAGAAACCTGTCTGAAAAATGATCCTTCACTCACTTCTTACTCCCCTATCCCCATATGTTCCCTACCCAAATCTACATTCTTAGTGAAACATCATATGTGCAGTGCACTTGTACAGATGGTGGTGCTGCCCAACACTCTACTTCTTGCCTATCGTGTACTTTTTCATTAATGTATCTCCTTAGGCGGCAATAAGCGCAATGAGCTGAACTGTCTTTACAACCCACTGTTCTCGGGTTTACTCATTACAAATACATGCTTCCTTATCTCTACATGTCTAATTTTTATTTGCAATACTGACATACCTATACATAGCTCCAATCCTATTCCTAGTGAGCTCATTCCAAGTACTCTAAGTCTCTAACTCGATCTCTAAGGATGGCTAATTAGCCAAAGCACCCACTTAAAACTTGCTGTGTTACAGTCCACAAACAAACTGAGACTTTCGTCTCTCCTTTCCAGATCAACAAGTACTTGATCAATATCCATCAAAATGAGACCATACAAATTTAACACATTGTGGTAATGACAAAAAGATTACTAGAATATTACAGTACAAGTTACAAGTCATTCAATATGCAAATTAAATAAACCCCCCTAAGAAATCACATACATAAAATAAGTGATCAAAATTCAATCAACCCATTGTATGTGAATTACTACAAGATATATATATCATAATGCAAATAGAGTATAGACTTGAACAACGTTACTAACCTTTTTTCAACTAAACAATAATGGACACCCCAAGAGAGAGAGACAGAGCTTTGAGTTTGTTGTTTATATATAAGGTCGGAGAGACATAAGGTGGCGCCAATGTAAATATCGGTCAACTTTTGTCCTAACCTGTTTTGGATTCGGAGAAGTCGAGGGGACTCATTCGTTTTACAACTCATTCACAAATTTTGGCGCGCGTTTTCTTCCCATACTACCCCCTCCTATGGCCCTATAGATAGAGACCCGGCGTGTTTACTGGTTTATGAAACGCAACACGCCGTGTACGCTATGCTAGTAAAGCTTCGTTTTGACTCCTTCGTTGGTTATGAGTTATGACTATTTTCTCTGACTATTTCTTGCCGGCTACTGCAGTTCACTAGAGCACTTGGGAGATGCCTGTAGGAGTTTAACTAGTAGATCGCACAATAACTCATGCCTTAACTTTTGCAATTTAATTTTTCCAGTGAAACAGTGCAACTAATAAGTCCGATTCTATAATTTTGCACACAACCCTGGATGAGATGATGCCAAAAATAGCTGAGGCTCATCACGCTTTATCCTTCTCAGAACATTTGCCCCGAAGATCGAGTAGTCCACTACATTAACAAGCAGCTTTAAGAGTGAGTACACCCTACATTAACCCAGTGGTTGCATCAAGCCAAAATGACAAAACCCAATTTAAGAAGTAACTAATGTACCGTTATCACCTTAACCAGAGGTTTCTGGTGAGCCATACTGACACCATTTACATATATAGAAAAGTTCACAGAATCAGAATGACTACAAAACTAATACATAGCAGGCATCTTCACCGCCCACGTCAGAATCTATTTCCATGCTGCAACTACAACATATTCATCATTCATCAGAATAGCTCCAGTGCTCCACTTACTGCTAAAAAAATAAAACAAGCATCAATGAGATAAACAGCTGCAGTTGTTAAGTATAAACAAGAGAAGAAGCTAATTGGTTAGCCAATGTAACCTACGGGTATATGCCTCTTTTAGTGACAGTTCTAGGATACAAATAAAACAAAGTCTGCGAACTACACCTTTCGATGTGTATAAATTAGAGAATAAGATCAGGAATAATACGCACCTCCACAGCTGAAAAACAAACTTAAAAAGTATTAACAATGAGTTTGAGAGGAAAAGGAGGCAAATATGTTTCCAAAGTAACATTGACATGGGGACGTGTATTGTAGCCGACAGGAGTAGGAACGAACTACCAAAATGAGGTATATTGCCTTCAACATGTCCATATGGCGCATCCACAACATATGTATCCATGTAACCAATATGGAGTTCTTGAAAATAGGTTGAAGTAGCTCCATTTGAGGAATTTAAACTTCAATATGTTACCTATGGATACACATCCAACACAGATTTCTTGAAAATATGTTGTCGATATTACAGAAGTTTTATTGCATTGATGCATGCACCAAACAAGAACCAAATGAAGCCTATTAAACATCCAAGTTATTGCAACTTGTGCCTTGTGGAATGTGCAACAGAATAGTATCTTACCAAATGGTACTTAACTGTCACCATAAGTAGTAAGACCAATACTGAAAAGAAACCAAAAAGGCTCTCAAGATATAGTGGGTAAATAACTTGCAAACTCTCTGAATTATGTCATTTGAACTTTGTATCTTAACAACATACAAACCTACAGTTTGTAATTCCAAATGCAACATCATCAGCAGGATATATATCTAAGGGACTAGATTAGAACCTAGGTCCTATCCATGTACCATGCATTATTTATTTTTCCGATAAGGGTACCTTCTGAAGAATATAACAAAGAAGGATGATGGTCTTTAATGTAGACAAACTGATGAATTGCCAACTAAGTGCATAAACCATGTTACAAATCTAACCTCACTTTGATAGGACAATCTCTCTGCTTTATAGTTTTACCCTATTTATAGTTGTTTCCAACTAGTGTGTCAGAGCATTCGTACGTGTAAAAGCGTAAACTCATCCAAGTAAATCAGTTCCTATAACGAGATCAAAAGAGTAAGAGTTTAAGCAGGAGAAAATTAATCATAAAAGTAGTATAGAACTCATCTGGTAGGAAACAAAGGAGCAGAGCATAGAGGAACAAAAGTGAGACTCATATTATACCAGGCTTTCTAAGTACAAATATACTCCGATCCACAGCACCAGGCTGAGAGATTGACCAACATCAGCATCCATGAATACGGAGGCCAGCACATGACCATAGTATGGTGGTGCCTGTGGGATACAATAGAATCCACCGATATGGTTGGATACTGTGGGGATTTCAATTAGATTTAGAAAAATCAAAACAATTGACCGATATGGATGACAAATAAATTTGCAACGTAAGATCTTGGCCCAGAGTCCACCTTTGACACTATAACAACTTTTATCCACAGAAAATTGCTAATTCCACTCTCAGCCTATTAACCCTATTTACTAATTAACTAATTCCACTCTCAGCCTAACAGGAGTACTCTCCTTTTCTCCCTCTCCCTCTTTTGCATCAGCAAATTATCTACACCATAGATAATTTTAGAATACCACACCGTAGGAATGAGGAAAAGAATTGGAACAAAAAGAAAACCTAAATTCAATTCAACATCCGACGAAACATGAAACCCTTATATAGAGGTTTGGTCCCTTTGACTCCAAAATAAAGAACTCTTAATGACACTCAAAACAAGCAAAGAAACCTAGAAAAGTTAGCAAGTCAACCTAACGGGAAATTAACTATTCTAAAACTTGTACAATCAAATTTACATCTGAACTTATGAAGAGAACTCACTAAGCTCAAAATTCCAGTCGCCTTTCGTAAAAACGTAAAGAGTCTATGTCTAGACAGAAGACAACCTGCACCATTACGTATAGACAGTATAGATGCTCATTCAAATGTAAAGTGCATCCTCCATCAAATAGTATCCAAGTTTTGACTTCAAAATCTACATCTAACACGAATAAGATTATATAAATTGATATTACCTCTAGTCATTAGAAATTGCCTAATACTAATTTACTTAAAAAACAAAAAACCACAAACAGAACCTTCACTACTACACCTAGATGACATAGACACATGTTTAAACATAGTGGCATATCCTGTATCAAATAATATCCTTGATCTGGCTTTAACACCTACATATAGCTTGCTCATATAAATGAAAACAGGACAGTGTACATGAATTTTACATATATTCATGATAAAAATGCATAACTATAAAAGATTAAACAAAACACACACACACAAGAGTGAGAAGATAGCGTAAAGGGAAGAGACGACAACAAATTGTATGACTTGGAGAATCTGGCATGTTATTAATCACTTTGGGCCTAATACAATGTTGAAACATATACCAAAAAGTCTAGTTAAAACTTTCTATTGGGCAGTGAAATTGAGGCAATTACAACACAAAACTTACGAAACATGCATTCTCATTCCCTGTCATGTTTGTTTCCCAAACCACTTTCTCCAATTAGCTGAAGCTTCTTCTTTTGTCCGGAGAGACCAAATATGTTTCTTCATTTTCTGGCGAGATTTAAGAATCTCCTGTGGTGCATGAAAATAAATGATTATTACTAGTAATGTATATCGAACTTATTATTATCAAGTAGAAAATATAAAGTTAAAGAGTTGAGCTGTACTTGAGAAGGTGGTTTAGTTTTGAGGCCTAAACAGTCAAAAAGAGCATTCCATTTCCCTGAACAGTCATCAAGAACTCCTACTCTGTAATACTGTTGCATCTGGTGAAATGGAGCTGAATATACCCAAAAGAAAAAAACTTGTAAGGTTTTTATGGTAGATAATATATAATATAAACTGTTTTTGGCTTACAGTAGCAGAACCAGAGAGCGTTGAAGCATTTGATGCAAGATAATTCGGGTCGGGGCACCGAAGAAGCTGGTTCTTCCTTTTGGTCCATAAAGAAGAAATTGAGATTCTTTATTTTCTGGAATCCTCAAAGGAGAAGAAGTGAAGTTTCAAATGGGCCAAACAATTATCCATCTTTGGGCCCGTGGGTGAATCCAAATCCAACCCGTATATGAATTCAGGGTTCGCGGGTCGGGTCCAATATATATATTTTGTATCTTCTCTCTTGAAACTTGAAAAAGAGCAAGGAAATCAACCAACAGTCATCTCTAAACAACCAAAGCCACTCTGAATTGCAATTACTCCTTCAAATATACACACCTGGTTAGATCCTCTCCCTCTCTCTCATGACATAAAGATTGTTTTTTTGTTTCCTTTTCAATACAATGTTGAATATTCTCTTTTAGAAATAATCACAAGAGAATTGGAAGAAGAAAAAAATAAAATTTATTAACCCTGCCGACAAAAGAGAACTTTATTTTTTGGGAGGGAATGTGAATTTTGAAAAATTGAAAAAAGGGAGATTGTTAGTAAGTGTTTTTTTATTCTTTAATATTTAATCTCTCTCTCAAAAGGGGGGATAACACTTTACTTAAATAGAAATAAAAAGGAATCTCTTTTTGGTTATTTCAAATCAAATATAATAAGTAACAACTTTTATTGGTTCGGTATATCTATAATAAGTTGAATTTTTGTAACATTGTGTTGGTTGGAATTTATTTACAGGTTTCTCTCTCTCAATCCCTGGGTAGCTCAGAAGCTTTCTGGTTTTCAGGGTATGAAGAGTGAGATTTGAAGGGTAAATTATTTAACTTCTGTCAAAGTGTTGTGGTAAATTATTTACTTATTTATATAGAAAAGTGGTAGGGGAGACAAGCAAACATGAAGCAAGTTTTTTCTTCTTTTGATCAAAAGAAAAATAGGATTAGCCATATGCCCGACCCAATTAGGAGCCACATTGTTTCTTTCCTTCCAATGAAAGAAGCAATGAGAAGCAGCATTCTTTCAAGGCAATGGAGATATGTATGCTCTTCTCTTTCTAATCTAAAATTTGATCAAGTTGATTTCGAAGAAACAAAAAAGCGCAAAAGAGGAGATTTTAGAGATTTTGTTGATGAGACGCTTTTAAGTCACAATGGATCAGACATAAAAAGGTTCAGTCTAACTGTGAAGGTCGGTGATACATTTATATCTTCTCGTCATCTCAATTCATGGATCTCTTTTGCTGTAAAGCACAATGTTCAAGACTTTGAGATTTCGTCCTACGGAGACGACATTGAAAAGCTTCCTCAATGCCTTTTTACAAGCAGTACCTTAACAAAATTGAGCTTGTATTCTGTTGTAATAAAAGGGCCGAGAAATATTAAATTTCCAATGCTTAAATCGTTAGCACTTCTTGAGGTTACAATCAATGATGAAAACCTAGTTAACAGTCTCCTCTCAAGCTCTACTTGTCCTGTGATTGAAAAACTGGTTATGAGGTTGTGCTCGATGGCTATCAATACTCTGTCCATCTCCATTCCAACCCTTAAGCACTTACATCTGCTTGATTCCAACTACCCTGACATCAACATCTCCAACTCAGTTCTTCGGAAGCTTAAATACATGTGTGGTAAACCACCAAACTTAATTTATGAAAACCTTGTATCCGTGGTCAGTGCCAAACTTCAATTTGAGCTGGATTTTAGTTATTATGGTGGGTCCATGGATTCTGTTTCGAAATGTGCGTCTAAGATTCTGGTTTGGCTGCGCAATGTGGAGAAACTCTGTTTAATGAGTGGCTTTATTGAGGTATAAGTTATTCCTCTGTTCTTATTGTTATATTGTATGTCATATCACACAATTTTTTGTTTGTTTGTTTGCTATACAATACTTATACTTTAGGTGTCTGTTCAGTTTCTCTCCAGGAATCATTATTTATTAGCAGGTGTAGTACCGTTCTCATGTTGCTCCCTGAAACATTTAGACGTTGATATGTTCCCTACCGAAAACCAAGCCCAAGTGATAGCATTGTTGTTAAGGAGTTATCCCCACCTGCAAACTCTGGGCATACTTGTTGTAGATATTGATGTATGTATCTTAAAAAGTTGTCTTTCTAACATTTGTCATTATTTTGTGGAAAAATATAGTTAAACTTTGATTTGATTTGATTTTTTTATTAGGATACAACAGACTTGGACGTTGTTGAAGTGGGAGAATTTTGGAAGCCCAAACAGTTACCGGCTGGAGACATACTGAACAGCCTTAAAACAGTTGACATTGAAGATTTTAAAGGAAGTGATGGTGAACTATACCTTGTCAGGTTTCTGCTCGACAATGCGAAGGTTCTGGAGAATATGAACATTTGCTACTCAAAGATAGAGAAGAAAGTAGTGCGGTGCAAAAAGAGTGTTAGTGAGATGTTGTCGACGTTTACCAGAGTTTCTCCCCTTGTAACCATTTCGCTTTCTTAAATCCTGTAAATTATCTGGGTACGTATAATATGATATTTTGCTCATTGAGTTGCAATGAAGGGGTACTGTGCTTCTGTATAACTTAATATATATCTGACTACATTTCAATTTATTTAATCTTTTTGGTTCTATAGTAGATTGATGTGAATCCCATTTTTCTCGATCTACTTTGTATTTGACCAATTCTCTCCCTGCGAATGGAGATGTAAATTCTAGTCAATATTTGACAAAAACATCATATCACCTTAGAAATATGTCTGATATAGTTTGAATACCTTAGCCGAGTTCTGCTTGTGTTCTTCATTTGCAGGGCATATAGAGTTTGGGAAAATGTACTACAGTACGTGTGAATGAAGGGCCCTTGCTGTCACCCTTCATTTACATTTCAAAATTTTACCATTGGTAACCTACGAAAAACTAGCTAATTAATCATGGATTACTTTTGGTTGAAGTTAAGTTTGTTAATTACACTCTTATTGCTTCTCTCTTGTGCTGTTCTTTTCTCTTGTTATTTAGGTTTTGTTCGGTTTTTCCTTGTGCGGTGACCATGCAACCTTGCTGCCTCAAGGTTCTTGAGTGTTAGTCTTAGTAGGGTATTGTATTCAGAGTCTACTTTCATCTAATAATAATATCAAGGTTCCTTGTGTGGTGACTGGTGACCGACCTTGCTGCCTCAAGGTTCTTGGTGTGTATGACTTGATTGAGACGAATGAAGCTTTGAGGGTTATCACAGCTACGCAGTTGGGAGGGAGCTTAGTCATATTCCTGATGAGTTTTGTACTTTTTTCTGTTGGTGGGATTCATCATGTTTTGAGCGTGCTTGTACTGTTGTTTTTGAAGGTTGGGATATCTTTTATGTTTTCCTTTACCATTGTGATTTTTCTTGCCAGATCAGTGGATGGAATTACGACAAGATGCAGATATGCATCAAATACCTAAAAACAACCCAGACAGTGGATTACATGATATGGAAGCCAGACCAGAAAGAGGGACGTTAACGGTCAGTTTGGCTCTTGAAGTTACAATATGCAAAAATCAGAAAGTGTTGGTGAACTCGTTAGTTCTTTCCCAATCTCAGTATTTTCTAAAAATTGAGTAAAAACTTGTTGTTCCGGTCGTTTCCAGTCCGGTTCTTTAGTGTTGTAAGAACCAAGAACTATTAAATTTTGCAGTTCCGATTCTGGTTCCAGTTCTTTGTGGTTCTTAAAATTATAGAACTTTATCCATTACCATCTGTTTCTAGCGGGAGTTTCCGGTTCCGGTTCTTCATTTCGGCTTTTAAGATATTCACTATTTACACATATTTGTTTGGTATTATTAAAAAAAATGTGTACTAAAAACACAAAAATACCGAAGGAATGAGTCATTTAAAAAAAAAATGATATAACTAATTATGTCATTCAATAATGGGTCCTATTACTGACAGACCCCATACTGTGTTGGACAGACTCCAAAAAAAAATTATTACAAGTGTGTCATTGGTCCTAAAAAAAAAACAAATATTACAAGTGTGTCATTGGTCTCAAAAAATTGAATTCGAAAACCCTAAGCTTAAACGACCCGGTTAGGTTGTTCATTGTGCAAACCCAACGATGTGGTCACACCGTTTAGACTGAGTCCCCAACGATGTGGCCACACCGTTTGAGACTTAGACTCAGTCCAAACGGTGTGGGCCACACCAGTCAAGAGGCCAAAAAACAGAACTTTATATTTTTTCAAAGTTAAAATCTCAAATGGTGTGGCCACACCATTTGAGATTTTAACTTTGAAAAATATAAAAATTGCTTTTGGCCTTTGACCTGGTGTGTATAACCACACCGTTTGGACTAAGTCTCAAATGCCAAAAAACAGAACTTTATATTTTTTCAAAGTTTAAATCTCAAACGGTGTGGCCACACCATGTGGACTAAGTCTCAAACGATGTGGCCAAGTCGTTTGGACTAAGTCTCAAACGATGTGGCAAAGTCGTTTGGGACTCAGTCCAAATGGTGTGACACCGTTTGGACTGAGTCCCCAACGATGTGGACACACCATTTGAGACTTAGTCCAAACGATGTGGCTTAGTCCAAACGGTGTGGCCACATCGTTGGGTTTGCACAATGAACGGCTTAGCCGGGTCGTTTAAGCTTGGGGTTTTCGAATTCAATTTTTTGGGACCAATGACACACTTGTAATATTTGTTTTTTTTTTTTTGGATTTTTGGGACCAATGACACACTTGTAATAATTGTTTTTTTTGTTGGAGTCCCCAACACAATATGGGGTCTATAAATAACAAATACCATAATAAGTTAAATAAAATCATATATTTAAGGTTGTAAGCTATATTTTTATATAGAAAGTAGATTTGTGCATACGCACTAACTCTTTTAAAAACTTGTTCAACAATCACAACTATACATATAGAAATTTTCTAACAAATCGTGATTCCTGTTTTCGTTGCTAACCCGTTTTAATTTCCTAACAAATTGTTTTAATCAAGTCTTAAAAACCCATTTTAATTTATCAACAAATTGTTTTAATTAAGTTTTAAAAACCCATTTTTTAATTGGGGGAGGGATTCTGTTTTAAATTAGAAGTGTGTCCCGTTTTTAATAGGAGAATTGAAGGATTCACGTTATAATTAGAAGTGCTAAATTTTTCTTTTTTAACATGGGAAGTATTCCCATTATAATAAGAAAAGGATTCTCGTTTTAATTACAAGTGCTAGAATTTATTTTTTCAATAGGAGAGGAATTCCCATTTTAATAGGAGTTGATGACATAGAATTTTAAAAGAGCTAGAAAAATGCCTCTTGTGAGTGCTTTAATATTAACTAGAAAGTAGACCCGTGCATACGGACCGACTCTTTTAAAAACTTGTTCAACAATCATAACTATACATATAGAAAAAAATTAACAAATCGTGATTCCTGTTTTTGTCGTTATCCCGTTTTAATTTCCTAGCAATTGTTTTAATCAAGTCTTTAAAACCCATTTTAATTTCTCAACAAATTGTTTTAATTAGTTTTAAAAACCTGTTTTAATTTAGAAGTGTGATTCCCATTTTTAATATGATAAGGCCGGATTTCCGTTTTAATTAGAATTGCTATATTTTTTTCTTTTTCAATAGGAGAGGAATTTCCATTATAATAGGAGAATGATTCTCATTTTAATTAGAATTGCTAGAATTTTATCTTTTCAATATGAGAGAAATTCCCATTTTAATAGAAATTGATGATGTGGAATTTTAAGAGAGCTAGAAAAATACCCCTTGTGGCCGTTTTAATTTCTCAACAAATTGTTTTTAATTAAGTTTTTTAATTGGAGGAGAGATCCGGTTTTAATTTAGAACTATGATTCCCGTTTTAATTAGAAGTGCTAGATTTTTCTTTTTCAATAGGAGAAGAATTCCCGTTTTCTAATTAGAGGAGGGATCCCATTTTAATTTAGAAGTGTGATTCCCGTTTTAATTAGAAGTGCTAGATTTTTCTTTTTCAGTCGGAAAGGAATTCCCATTATAATAAGAGAATGATTCCCGTTTTAATTAGAAGTGCTAGAATTTTTCTTTTCAATAGGAGATATGATGAATTCCCGTTTTAATAGGAGTTGATGACGTAGAATTTTAAGAGAACTAGAAAAATACCCCTTGTGGGAGCTTTAATATTAATATATAGATAGATATATTGATTATTTATAACGTACACTAAATACCATGAAAACTACCTATTACACTAATAAATATAATTTAGTAATATATAAATGAATGTTTTGAGTTTTTATATATTTTATTTCAATATTTTTTATGTTAAAAGTACGATAACATTCGGTTTCGGTTTTGTATGGTCCGGTTTTTTAGTACCCATTCTTAAATGGTTCCTACGGTTTTTTTAAAGTATGAACCATAACCATGATTTTTTCTACGGTTCTAGTTTCGATTCCGATTAAACGGGTACTCATTGACACACTTAGGTTGAACTTTGTGCCAGGGGGTATTATAAAGCGGAGCATTTTTAATGACATGTATAACGAGTTAATGCCCGTGCCAGTTGGCACTCAAAGACTCTTTGCGTTTAAATAACTCTCCAAAAAATACCATCTCCATGGTAGGCAGTACGTGGATTGATGTTATAGCTTATAAGGATATAGTTCATAACCATTTCATATGCACACTGAAGTGGGATTATGACAATCCTATGCATTTCATTTCTCGCAAACCAACTCATTGAACATACCACTTACACCTTGATTAATTCAACGCATATCAGAATGAGGAACAAATAAAGGGAGAGACTGAGAGAGCCTTGAATTAAGAACATAAACTCAGTAGCCCAAACATAAGCAGAACCACCTCTATTATCCCTAGGTATTACCTTCGGCATGAAATGGGTTTGTTTAGTGTATAACATATTATACATATTAACCTAATATTCAATCCCAAAAAAACAATTGAAATGATAAAATCCTATTCATCAAATTTTGAACGCTTTACTTCAGAATCATTTTCTTTGTTGAGTATTTGAGTATTTATACTGACAGTAACAAAGATAAATTCCTCTCCCATTATTCTCAACTGACAATGGGAGAGGAGTAATCTCCCATTCTTATAAAAGAAGCAAGTGGCACATTGTTTTAGTTATTCTTTCAACATTACATTCTTTCTAAAGAAAGATTGTTTTCCTTCAGTGTTTGCTTTCAGTTTCATTCCTTTTCAAAAGAGTTAGAACTCTTTTCTTGATCTTTTGCAGATTCTTGATCTCTTATTTCGTTTCTTTAATTTTTGCTCCATGGATAGAAACAACAAGGTACCAAGACTGATGCCTTAAGACACAGAATGAGTGCCAGATTGTTCATCATGGCACCACCATTGTCAATCTTCCTGAATCCTTATTTCATTACATTATTTTTTTCCTTTCTTTGAAAGAAATAATGGCGCTAATGAGCTCTTCTTTGAAGACATGGAGATACTTATGCTACACTACCTTTTACTTGAAACTCAACACAGATGAGCAAGGTGTTGGCGTACAATTAGGTTCATTTATGGGCTTTGTTGAAAGGTTGTTTAGCCTTTGTGGAGAAACCTTCAAATGCTTTGCATTAACGTCCAATCATCGCGTTGTTTTAGTGAATCATCTTGAGACTTGGATTCTTAACGCCATGAAGTTACAGTTTCAAGAACTTGAGCTGAATATTGGTCTTCAAAACCCTGTGTTGCCCCTCGGCGTCCTCACGCTTCCATTCCAAATTAAAGGATATTAAAGTTGAATATGAATTTCCAATCATCACTCAAACTTCTTGATTGCATGAACCTGACCAATCTTGAAAGCTTGTCTTTGATAGCAGTTGATCTTCCTAATGATCCTTTAAGTGCATTGAAAGCTTGTTTTCCAGAAATTTTATGCTGAAATTACTAATCAATACTCTGCCAAGTTGAAAGTTTTTAGGAGTGATAATGTCAAGGATTATGATCCTACTTTATTGAAACGTTTCTTTGATGATAACGGTATTACTCATCAAACCTCTTGTGTTGACACCCCACAACAAAATGGGGTTACTGAAAGAAAGAATCTTCCTCTTCTTGAAGTTGCCCATAGTTTAATGTTTCAAAGCAATCTTCCAAAGTTTTATTGGGCGAAGGTAGTCCTTACTGCCACATATTTGATTAATCGAATGCCTTCTTCCGTGTTAGGTGGAAAAACTCTTATGTCTGTTCTCTTTCCTAGTCAACCAACCTTTTCTCTTACTCTTAGAGTGTTTGGGGTGTGTTTGTTTTGTTTATAATCTATAACCCGGTCATCATGACAAATTAGACCTTCGTGCTACTAAGTGTACGTGTTTTTCTTGGGTATATATTCTCGTACACAGAAGGGTTATAAGTGTTACAATCCTCACCTTCGGAAATTTTTGTTTATGCTGATGTGACCTTCTTTGAGGAGGTAATGTATTATTCTCTCGAGGGACAGGTGTCCAAAGAACCTTTCGAGGAAGCTTTGAATTCTCCTACTCCAGTACTAGAAGAGCACACATGTCTAGAACTTACGTATGGAGGGAGCACGCCCCTGCCTGAAGCACAAAATGAAGGGCGCACGCCCCTGAATTCTCTTACTCCAGTACTGGAAGAGTACATTGTTGACATTCCAGGTCCAGAACTTACACATGGAGGGCACGCACCCCTGGATGACGCCCAACTAGATCATGTGTCATCGCCTCCATGCTCTCCGGTACGCCCTCCTCCCCACGCCTTTGCCTGCTCCTCCTCCTTCTGAACTTGACATTCATATTGCTCTCAGGAAAGTTGAACATCCTCTTAGTAGCTGATCAGCTCCCAAATGTGTGTTTTATTACCTTTATATTACTGCATTACAACCCTTCTTACGCATAATAAACAGATAACTCATAGCTTTTACTGCATTTTGCAGGTTACATGCCATTTCAGACCACTTATCATAAAAGATGCAATTTAGCGCCAAAAGGAGCTTTATTAACGTTTCTTATGAAGACCCAAGCTGCTATGAAAAAATGCTGAGAAAGTCAAAGTCAAAGGTCAAGGACTCAAAACCAGAGGACTAAAAGTCATGTCCTTAACTTAGAAGACTAGAGATGGATGGCCTTATCACAAAAGAAGACTTGCTCAGAACCTAGCTTGCTCAAGAAGATAGAGAAAAAACAAAAGCAAAAGTATAAAAGAAAAGTAAAAAGCAACATAATGAGGTGTCTTGATTGTAGAGGGAAAGGGTGAATCAGTCATTGTAAAAAAGTGTAATATAAAAGCCAAAAAGTAGGAGGAGAGAGAGCACCTAGACTTAATCTATGGTCATGTAGGAGTAGTGTAGATTTTAATTTCAAGTCCTTTACATTTTCAAGTTTTTATTGCTTTAATTACTTTTGTTCTTCAATACGTACAAGTTTTCCATTCAAGTTTCAATCCAAGTTTGTTCTTCAATACAAGTTTTTGATCCATTCAAGTTTGTTATTCAAGTTTCAATCCAAGTGTTCTTCAATATAAGTCTTTAATCCAAAGTTGTTATACAAGTTTTCAATCTAAGTTTGTATTCAACTCCTTGTTCTTGCATCTCTACTCAATGTTTTCCCATTAAACCAAGTTCTTTACATTGCTTTTAATCCAAGTCTTTCATTCTTTCAACAAACAAGTTATGAACTATAAGAACTACTACATTCTCACATCATTCATAAACTCCCATCAATCCATCTCTAAAAATCTATGATGAACCTCAACTTTGACTACCACTATACTCATACTTCAGTAGCACATGTCTTCCTCGTAGGTATGTTTAGTATTCTATATCTTAGTTTATCTCTCATGATCATTTACCACCACCTGTCTAAGGCTTTTGCTACCTCGTTGCTCTCTGTCTCTGTGCCTACTAATTACAGAGACGCCTTATCTCATCCTAGTTGGAAGCAAGCTATAGAATAGGAGTTGAGTGCATTGTATTCTAATCAGGCTTGGGTGCTTACTCCTCTTTCCCCTGGGAAGAAAGTGGTTGCTTGTAAGTGGCCGGGTTTTCACAGTCAAGCACAATCCAGATGGGGATGTCTCTCGTTTAAAAACTTGGTTGGTTGCTAAAGGTTTCACTCAGACATATGGTATTGACTACTCTGAGATTTTTTTCTCTTGTGGCAAAGTTAGACTCTATGCGTATTGTTATCTCTCTTGCAGTCAATCACAACTGGCCTATGTTCCAATTAGATGTGAATAACGTATTTTTGCACGGTGACCTACATGAAGAAATCTATATGGTGCGGCCTCCTGGTTTTGTTGTTCAAGGGGGGCAAGTATGTCGCCTACAAAAGTCTCTGTATAGGCTCAAGCAATCTCCTAGAGCGTAGTTTGCAAAATTCAGTCAGGTGGTAATGGCTAATGGCATGACTCGATGTGAGTATGATCGATCACTTTGTATTTTATAGGAAAACCGAGCAAGACATCGTTATCTTAGTTGTGTATGTCGATGATATTGTTTTACTGGTTTTGAGAAACAATGCATTATTGCTCGTCTCAAAGTTAATCTCTCAAATAATTTTCAAACCAAAGACCTTGGAGAGTTGAAGTACTTCTTAGGCATTGAAGTCACAAGGTATCTTAGTGAAATTCATCATTCACAGCGAAAGTATGTACTGGACCTGCTCAGTGAGACTTGTAATTTAGGAGCACGTCTAGTGAAGACTCCTATATATGGATTTGAACAACAAACTCCAGTCAGATATGGAAGAGTTGTATGCGGATCGGATGTTGATGGATATTGTCGATTAGTGGGAAAATTAAACTAATCTATGCAACTATCACTCGTCCAGATATTTCTTTTGTTGTCAGTGCAGTATCTTAGTTTATGCATATGCCCAGAGTTTCTCATTTTCAGGCTGCTATTCGCATTGTGCGATACTTGAAAGGTTTTCAAGGACGTGGACTTGTCTATCGTTCAAATGGTAATCTTGATGTTGTTGGATATGTAGATGCTGATTATACAGGGTCAGTTTCTGACAGAAGATCCACTACTGGGTATTGTACCTTTCTGGGAGGTAATTTGGTCACCTGGAAGAGTAAAAAGCAAACAGTTGTTGTCAAGTCAAGTACAGAAGTTGAGTATAGGGCTATGGCTTAAGGCACTAGTGAATTAATGTAGATACGCAATCTGTTACATGAGTTGGGTTTCTCAGTACGTACAGTTGCCTATACCACTATATTGTGATAATCAGGTAGCCATTCATATTGCCTTAAATCCAGTATTTCATGAGAGGACTAAACACATCGAGGTGGATTATTGCCATTATGTCAGGCACAAAGTTGAAACAAAGGAGATACATACTCATCATGTCACGACAAATAATCAGTTAGCATATATCTTCACCAAACCACTGTTCGTCCTGTATTTACTCGTCTTTGCAGTAAGATGGGCATGAGTGATATGCTCCATCTTGAAGGGGGTTGAATCATATGGGGCATGCGCCCTTCATGTGTGCGTATCCCCCTGTCAATACGTCCGAATGTCATAACGAACCATGTTTCTTATTTTCACTTTTCTTATGTATTAGACTCGACTATATATAGATAAGTCTCGAGTAGAGTAAGTTATGAATTGAACTCTAACCCTAAGTTATTTCCTTCCTCCATTCTTCTTCTTCTTCATCCCATCCACTAACATCTTCTCTGATCTTGATACTAAGGTGTTGTTATGACTCTCTTAGCATCTCACAACATCTTACAACAAATTTGTTCATCTAAATTCAACTTTTTTGCTCTGTGGTGAGAATTGATAAACTTTGTAGAAATTAGGGATTTAAGGTTTTGGGATTCAGGGATTTTGTTTGGGGAGGTTTTTTTTGTTTGAGGGCAAAATTAAATTTGTAGCGAGTGAATTTTAATAAGATTTAACCAAAAAAAAATGAAATTGATGTTGCTCTGGCTCGAACCCGCGACTTTGTATAAGAAAAGCCTGTAAAAACCAAGTGGGAGCCATTTCTGTTGATGTCACATTTCAAAAATTAAATCGGAACACACATCTCGATCGTTAGATCATGCTCAAATAGATTTAGACCGTCATTTTGTGTTATTTTGTCCTGTAGTGCTAAAAAAACCACCCTATCTTATTATATAGATATATAGTTATAAATAACTTGGACAGTGAGGAGGGAACACAATGTCGCAAATCTTAATCTATACTAGTCTGATGCAAGTGCTACGCACCTCTGGGTTAAACACACGCATATGAAATCACTGAAACTTAATGATCAATAGAGGGGCAAAATAGTCATAAAAATGAGGGGCTAAATCGTCTATATAAAAGAAGATCGGGGCAAAATAGTAATTAAATTAAAAAAAATAAGGGCAAAATTGTCACAAAAAAATGGGCCAAGAGTCACACACATAAAAAAAAAAAATAGGGTCCTACTATTGACACCCCCCAAATTGTGTTGTGCAGACCCCAACCCAACTTGACCCAATTTGGGGTATGTACTTATGTTGGGCACAACACACCGAACCCCCACCAAAGAACCGAGAAACATAGAAACTAGAAAAGCCAGTTACCAGCCCTTACGTACCAGTTTTAGTTTTCGTCTCCAACCATTCGTCTCCAACTTTCATCTCATTCACATTGCACCTAAATTCACCTCATTCCAGACCGCATTCTCCAACACTAGTTTGGTGGCATGTGCTAACACGTTGTTTATTGTAGGAACCGTTATTTCAGAATGTAAATTTCTACAAACTGTGAAAATCATGCGCAGCAGAATTAATGGGGTTCACGATTTTGATTGGAAAACATACCTATAGATCAGCTGTGATAACTCTGAGAATCCAAAATCAGCAACATTTTGATATTCTGTTGTATTCCTATGCACAGAGTGGATGTTGTGTGGGCAACGATCTTCCAACCTCTTCTTTCTCTCTTGGCCTCTCTCACTCATAGAATTTGGAACCAATTTTAGATCTACTTTTCTTGAGCAAAACCTTGAGAAAAACGACCAAAGAAAGAGGTTTCTATTTATAGGCTACAACAGGGACCATGATGAGAAATTAGGGTTGGGTCTCTTGACGGGCTTGGGCTTCCCATGTTCGCCCAGAACACACGGCCCAAGTCCGTCAACAAATGGCTTATTCCACTAAAAGCCATTGTTGCACTACCGCCCTAATCCCAAATTACATGTTACGTTTATGGGCTTCATATTATATGCTTGTTGATCTCCCCGTGTTTAAGATATCGAATGCCCGTTGATTAAGTCAAGTTACTGACAACTACATTAATCAGCTTCTTATGTCCTTGAGTAGTACCACTCAACCTCATTGTCATGTCGGAATAAATCTACTTGCAGGGTTTACATGACAATCCTTATGAGCTCCTCAATGGGACATCATCAACCCGACTTCTTGCGGGTCACATATTCCTTCTATAATCAACAGCACACCTTACATACAATGTCATTACCCAATCTATCGAGTTTGTTGATTCACAAATGAATCTCACTCATTGATGATTTAAAGCAATGTACAATGCACATAAGTGCCTGTTATTATATCCGGATTAAGAGGACAATCATCCATAATAACAGATGTGTTTGTTCTCTTATATAGTCAGTATAAAGATATACAACCTCACTTGGTCCTGTTCAATACACACAAAGTGTACTAGTGTAATCCTGTAGTCAAGACAGACTAATACCAGATTATAATACAACCGTATCAATGGTTTGTCTAAATCCATCTAGGTTGTGAACATTACTTATACTTTATAATGTACTGATGATATGATCTTCTGTGTATCACCACACACCATATCATCTACAACATAAAATATTAGACGCATGCATATAACTAATAACATAAATAATATGCATAACATTTGCCCACATGATTCTCATTCAAAATATATAGAATTAGAGTTAATACAAAAGTAATGCTTTTAGTATATAACCCTATCACTTATAATAGGGATATAAAGGATGAAACTCTATAATGATGACAACCAACTCCAATCATTTACAGTTTTATCTATATTCTTAATCTTATTTCCACCATTTTGTATAATTTATTGTTGGAATTTAAAACTTTTAATAGGGAAAACTGTAAAAAAAAATGGTTGAAGAGTTACAAAAAAAAAAATATATAGTACTATTGTGGGACTGTAGCTCAAAGCCACGATTTTTAAAGTAGTTTAGATTCTCCAATTGCACTAAAAAAAATCAAATTCTCTTACAAACCTCATCCTCCAATTGCACGCTTCAACACCAATTTCAAAGTGAGTTTTTTTTTTTTTTTTTTTTTTTTTTTTTAAATATTTTATGCTTTGATGCATTGCAGTACGTTTGTAAATTTTTTGTTGTCATTGAATTGTATGAAGTGTTAAGTTTGTATAAAATATAGGTGAAGTGTTAAGTTTGCATTGTCATGACCAAATTTGCTAATGAAAAATGAGGTTTCTTTGTGTTACATAGTGGAGGGGAGAAGAAGTGGAAGGTGAAGGGCTTTGACAACATGTTAACCTGATGTATTTGGGGGGTGCCCAATACAAAACATGTTTTTTAGGTCAATGGCAAACTTGTATTAAATATATTTTTTTAGCACACGAAATGAAAAGAGCTGAAAAATATTGTAGTAGTGTAGGTGGGAGCTGGAATTTTTAAAGTAGTTAAGATATATATATACCAGAGCTTTGACTTTCCGAAATATATCAAGATATCCGTATATTTTCGGCATTGAGTAGTACTAAACAAATGTTTGCCTTGTTTGGTGCCAAACGAGCTTACGATCCTAGTTTTATTCGGATGGGCCTTATTTAGGCCCATATTCCCAAGTTGAGTCCATATAAATTCTCCCGCCAGAGACTAAAGGCGTCAAAATAATTGAACCATTTGAAAACTCAAAAAAGAGAAAAAAAAAATGGACAAGTTTAGGGATCTGGTGAAAAAAATGGCGCACGAAACAAAAGTGCAATTAATTGATTTGTGTACAGCAAGAGGTTAGGGTTTACTGATTTCTTTGTTGATTTACTTCAATTTCAATTTGTTTATATATCGAATGAATCAGCTAGATGTGTAATTAATTATGATCATGATTCAATTGATTGTATGAAGAGTTATTTGCATGGACTGAAAGTAAATGAAGATGCTGAGCAAAAAAATATTGTTGATGTGATTGATAAGGATCCGGTGCTAGAAGCAAAATCTGTGAGTAATTACTAACTTGCATGATGTAAAGGGGTGTTTTGGGTTTTCTGTTGGGACCGAGTTCGCTTCTGAGCGAACTGCCTATGTATCCTCTTGTTGGTCTTTCCTTTTTCTTATCTCTGGGGGAGAGAGGAATCAGGCCCGACGTAGTTCATCCAGATGGTATTTATAGGCTAAGGGGATGTACATCTTGTAGACACGTGTGTCCATGGAGCACGTGTAAGGTGGGGATCATGAATGAGTGTTGAGTTGGTTTTATTATAAGTCTTGTACTGATTGGGTGCTGACGAGGTTAACCTTATTTCCCTGAGATGGGTAATGATTACCACTGATGGTTATCAATACACGAGGCGTTCTGCCATGTGTTCGTACTGAAATATCTTCGTACTCCTTTCTCAGGTCGCTCTTGGAGGTCGATGTACTGGGGTGTTCCTGAGGGAGTTGCTCACAGTTCGGTCTCGAGGGTCGGTGTCCTGAGTTCGCTTACGTTGCACGCGTGCATGATAAGATACTGCTCCCCTACACAGCCCCCTCTCAGTAGAGTGTTTATGCCAGAGGAAACATTATGCTGAGAGAAAGAATATGTGGAACGTGAGCGAACTGTGGTGGACGATTCGACCAGGACGACATGAGTTTTGAATTCACTCATGCTGAAGCTTTGGCGGGAAAAGGCAGTTATGTCGTAACATGCACGTGACAGAATCGTAGCAGTTGAGAGAGAAACGTGTCGCCGCATTACTCGGAACTGCTGAAAAGACAGGACCTTGGGACACGTGTGCGGGCTATAGCGTAGGCTGTAATCATAACTTCTTGGTAACTGAACAGGCGGTTGATACAAAATCAAATTTGGGACCGCGAAAAGGCATTTCATGTTTTCATCTTCCGCAAGCTAGGGTTCCTCAGGTGAGTGCTTCTGCTGCTGTTACCTTTCCTTTTTCAATTTGCTTTCATCTCTGTCAGTGCGTTTTGCTAAATAGACCAGCGTAAGACTATAGGATTTAAGCTAGATTAGTTGATAGAAAAGGGTTGTTATAATGTCTGATTCTGATGATACTCGATCGGAGGAGGTCCGAGAGATATCTTTGAGTTGTGGAGAGTACGAGGATGAAGAAACAGGAAGTGCCGGCGTGGGGGTTGAGTTGGAAGAAGAGGATAGGATAGGCGAGGGTAATGCCCGATCCAGGTCAGGAGATGACGTGGCCGGTACGTCAGGTTGGGGGGAGATGTCGTCATCAAGCGATGTGCCCCCTAGAAGTGTGAATCGTCGTGCTGCTAACTCTTTCCCCGAACTGAGGGCAGCATATGGGATTAAGGTCCCTGACCTGGAGATATATGAACCACGATTGAGTGAAAATGTTCGTAGCGAGGAGTATAACCCGCCGAACGGTGGAGTTATAATCTGTGAGGGCCAGCTGAGAGCGCATATGCACATACCGTTCTCGAAACTGGTGTGCGACTTCTTGGCGCTTTGTTGGAAGTCTCCCTGTCAGTTCGTGGGTAACACCTGGCGATTGTTTAAGGTGTTCGACCTGTTGAACGCGAGTGGGGAATATGACATAAGGGTAGCTGACATAGTGGAGCACTATGTGGTACGTCGATCGGGGAACATGAACTTTAGTTTGCAAACCATGACGACGCGTTCTGCTGTGATTGATGGAGTAAGCAATGAGGCCTGGACTAAGAGACCGTTGTTGCTAGTTGGCAATTACTGTGTGAGCGGGTGTATACTGCGAACTAGGATTTGTAACATATCCGGTGGGTAGGAACACTTTTCTGTTGTTATTATTCAGAACGTTTGATAGTTATTCTAACAGGTCGTTGTTATGTTTTAACTGCAGAGTTTTCCGTGAAGCAGCGAACTGATCGTGGGGAAATAGAAAGGTTCGCGCGGTTGACTCGTGAAGAGAAGCGAGCAAAGCTGCCTGAAGTTGCACACTTTTTTGTGGAGAAGGGTGGGCCTGCGATCCGGGAAAAAAGGAAGGCGCAAAAAGACCGAGCTCGAGGTCAGATAAGGGCAGAAGTGATGGAGGCACGACCAAGTGACTTAGTGACGCGAGAAGAGAGGCACCGGGTGCATGGTGGTGTGAGGCGACCTGCGAGAGGTGGTTCCTCAGGGGCTGGAGGATCAAGTTTTCGCCCAGAAGGAGGTTCGATCGATGCGCCTGTGGAGTTGGAAACGGTGGTTTTCAATCCTCGAGCGAGGAGCAGGTCGGAGAAAAGGCCGCGTGAGGCCTCGGAGCAAGACGCTGTCCGAGTTACGAAAGTAGCGCGGCATGCGCGTGGGGAGAGCTCCAGCGCCGGGGGCGGTTCTGATGGTGGTCCAGCTGGGGCTACGGTTTCTCGCCGGAGTGGAGCACGACCTGAACAGGTCATGGACTTGGCCACCTTCGGGGCAGGGTCGAGTGCGCCCTGACGGGGGCGTGAACCTAGTCCGTTGCCAAAAGTGAAAGCTCCGCGTAAGGCGAGTGGAAAGGCGGTGATGGGGTCTGACGACTTGGAAGGGCATTTTGTGTTCCTGGATGAGCATGGGGCTCAGCGTACCGTAAAGCGGAGTGATTGTAGCTTCAGATCGAGCAAGATAGCGGGTTGCCTGTTAGAACAGATAGCTCTAGATGGCAACCGCAGGGAGCTGGATGAGAAGGGTCTTGCTGATAATCTGAGGCGAATGGAAATTGCACAATGTGTGGTACGCGCGTCTAAACGTTATCTGATATATTTGTCTGCGTATAAACACTGTTGCTTTGTGGCTACTAACCATGCGTGTGTATTTGCAGTTGGTCAGCGGGTTTCAGAAGTTGAAGGAGATTGCGCTGTTCGCGGAGGCAGATAGAGAGACGGTGGTAAAGCTGGCGGATGAACTGAAGAACGTCCAGGAGGCCTCGAAGATGGAACGCGAGGAACTGGAAGATCTGAAAAAAGTTCATGAAGCGCTGAGTTTGGCCAAGATGCTGAAAGACACGGAAGCGGAAGAGCTGAGGCAAAAACTTCAGGGAGCTGAAGAGAGCGTCCTGGCAGTGACTGTGGAGATTGGTAGGTTGAACGATTATACCTTACACTGCAAGAAGGTTGCTCAGGATGCTACCAAAGCCTATGATGTGCTGGACGGTGATTTCGTTGAACTGGAGGCGGACTACAACGCGTTAAAGGCAGAACATGCACGCTGTACATCGCACATTGGTCGAGAGCAAGTGTTTGGAGGAATGAGTGGTGATCCCCCTACTGCAGAGGTCGTTCCCACGACTACGATCCCGCGAATTGAGGCCACTGCGCCTGACTTGCTGCTTAGTCTAGATTTGAATGGAGTATCTGTTGTGGTAGATGGGAGGGAGGCGGAGATTGACGAAGCATTGGTGCCCGGAGGTGTAATTGTTGAGCCCAGAGGTGGCGAGTTGTAAATTTGTTATGATAATCTGTCAGCTTATATGCTGTGATACATTAGAGCTGGTTTCCTGGGGTAACCTGGGCAGTTCGTCTTGTTACTTGTATGCTTAAGTAGGAAGAGCGACCTGGTGCTCCGCTTTGTGCTGGGGTACGCAGGTGATGACGAAAGTTATTTAGCCGGGTTGGATTTCCTGAGTAATCTCAGCAACCCGGTTAACGTACTATTGTACGATCTTGCTAATATAGATCGGTGTTTGTGTGTATGCCATGATTGCTGCTTCTTTCTTTATTACTGGTTGCTCAACTATCATTGTGCGTGATCAGGGTACGTGGGGCGAAGAATGGTAAGTATGTTGTAATGACAATTTCTCGACGTCTGGTTGAGATGTTTGCATGAGCGTCGTGTTATTAAATTATCTGCAGCTCTAAGGTGGTGTTCGTAATGTGGGGACCAGATCGCTGGTTTCAGCTCTGTGATGCAAGTCGAAACACTTCGTGTTCCGTGCCGCTAACAGCAGTGCTCCCTCGCGTGCCTGACACGTGGAGGGATACGAGCGGTTTTAGGAACGTAATGATGGCAAGCAGATGGCGTTTGGCGTCTCAAGGTAATTAAGAGGCGCTTGGGAAAAGACGTTTCCGTTTGAATAAAAACGGCTTATCACATACCAAGGCAAGTAATTGCTTGCCTTCTTCTCAAAGCTTCAGTCTGCCTACTTGCTCCGCTCATTTCCTGTGCCTCTCCTCCATTGCCGCTTATCCAGGTACGTTTATTCTCTTCTGTGAGGGTTTTCTTGTTGATAAAAGGTTGGGGTAAAAACTATAGCTGATGTGACAGTACGTTTGTGCTCTAGGCTGTTATCATGGCGAGATGTCGTCCGTATGCAAGAGGAAGGGACAGCACGAGGGAAACTTCTCCGCTGATAATGGAAAAGATGGAATTTCGACCGCACGTGCATGATGATCGCGGGAAGAGGAAGGCTGATGTTGTAGAGACGAAGAGTCATAAGCGTCCTAAGAGGGCTGGGCGTCCCACTGGCGGCATTGTCTTTAGGTCGCCGCAACGGGGAGGCGACACTGGTCGTCACGCTGCGGAGTGTAGCGACACAGGGGCGAAGGCCCGGTCGGCCGTGAGCTTCGTCCCCGCACTGTGGTGATGTGGGGAGCGAGTTCTACTTCGTGGGGAAGACTGGGAAGAAGCGTATGGTGAAACGGGTCGATCAGTAGCTTCCACTTTCGGCCCATAGCGGCGATGCGTTCGAAAGGGATCGATCCCCCCGGTGATAAAGGCAGAGGTGAAAGATGAGGACATGGAGACGCTACTGGGGACGATGGATATGGCTGCTTGTTTGGTAAGTTCTTGATAGATTAAGCTATTGCATATCTATGATGACGAGCTGATTCTTGGATTCATTCGTGCAGTTTCTTGCTGGGTATGATAAGTTGAAAGAGGTTGTTCAAAATGCCGAGGTTGATGACAACCCTCACGTTGAGCTCGGGTGTATGCGGGCTGCGTGGGGGGCTGACAAGAGAAAGCTGGAGGTGATGACTACCAAGTACCAGAACGCTACTGCTGAAAATGCTGTGCTAGTAACTGATGTGACAGAGTTAGAAAGGGAATTAGTCAGGGTGGATCGCTTTACGCCAAGAAGTGTCGGGTGGGTGGGCGAAGAAGGCGATATCTTGAAGCTGTATCGCCTATCTTTGCTATTTGACGAAAAGTATGACACGCTGAAGAAAACGATTGCAGGCGAGGAAGGAAAGCCTGAGATGCGTGTGATGCTGAGGTCAGCTCGGCATACTGCTTCGACTAGCGCAGCCCCGGAAGATAAGCATGTCATTACTGAGAATTGAGAAGGTGATCTTCATTTGACTCTGTTAGTCTTGAGTTGTAAGTTTTGTCTACATTTCTCTCTCTTATACGAGAGCAAACAATAGAGCTGTGTTTTCAGGCTTGCCTGAGCAGTTTGCCATTTTTATTCAGAGGACTGGTTTCCACGAAAGTGGCAGTTCAATACTTGGTGAATTTTTGTAATGATCATCGATCTGGATTTCCTGGGTAATCCCAGCAGATCGGTGGATATATTTGGTGTGACGTATGGTCACATAATGTTATTTTGGATGTGTATGCATGCTGTCGTGTAGTTGTGTGTAACTAGTATCCTGATTCTGATTCTAGAAATATGCGTCCTGTCATGTAGTCAGCCCTAGAAATATAGGTCGGTAATGTGACAGGAATTGGAGAGGCTATGGTGCCTGTGAGCTCCGGAGAGCGTTTGCTCGCGGAGAGCGTTCTCGTGTAGTCGATCCTAGAAATATAGGTCCTCGACGCACCAAGACTTGGAAAGGCTGTAGAGCCTGTAAGCTCCAGAGAGCTGTATGCTCGCGGAGAGCGTTCTCGTGTAGTCGATCCTAGAAATATAGATCCTCGACGTAACAAGACTTGGAAAGGCGGTAGAGCACCAGAAGCTCCGCTCCAGAGTCAGATGCTCATGAGAGCGTTCTCGTGTAGTCGATCCTAGAAATATAGGTCCTCGACGTAACAAGACTTGGAAAGGCGGTAGAAATATAGGTCCTCGACGAGGACGGACTTGGGAAGGCTCATCTCTTGCATGGTGTGGTAGAACAAGATGTCACAGAACCGCCGGGTCGATCGTCGAGCGCTTCACCGGTCGGGGCCGCTAATTTTGACATGGACAACCAATGCATCATTATGAGGAAGGCAGACTTTGCTTAAATCGGCCTCCGTAAAAGTGATGTCGCCTGCGCTGCGACCTGAACCACGCGGGGTGTGAGCTGCCTGGGAGGTGAAATGATAGACTTCCTGAAGAGCGCCGACACGACGTTTTTTCTCTCTGGATGAGATTACGGAATCATCCGGAAAAGTAATCACGTGAATAGTTCGATCATTGTCACGATCGGATGAGTGTGCCGCCGGGCGCCGCGTGATGAACGAACGATCGCGTGGGCGCCCTACTCGCGCGGGGCGCGACCTTTGAAAGTGTTGGGAGTGACGGCGAGATGGAGATCGACTGCGGACTCGGCGAGCCATCAGTTTGTGTCGCAAATCACCATCAGGAATGCTAGTGTACTGTTTGATGTGGCCGGCTTCCACTAGATCCTGGAGATAGTGTTTAAGCCCCCAGCAAGCATCAGTGTCATGGCATTTGGCATTGTGGAAATCTGCGAGAATGGCTTGTCGAGGATCGATCGGCTGCCGCGACTCGGTCGGAAGAATGGGGCTCGCTTAATTTTACCCAGAATGTAGCTGGGAGAGCGCGTCAGGATAGCGAACTCTCTACTGTTGTCGGACCGGGTGCTGGCTTTTGGTGCAAGCGACCTAGCGCGCTTCTTTGTCCGTGGTGTATGATCTGAGACTGCTGCGACCTCCTGGTTCTTTGCTAAGCCGTGGCGTTTCAAAGTTTCCTGCAACTTGATATACTTATCGACGCTAGCGTATAGCTCGGACAGTGTCTCTGGGCGTTCTTTCATCAACGACATGGAGAGGTCGGTGTTACGCACTCGGCAAGCATTGGAAAAGGCCAGTGTGGCGAAAGATTCTTTCAAGCCACTTTCCATGCACAACAGTTCGGCCTTGAACCGTCCTAGGAATTCACGAATAGTTTCGTCCTCCCTGAATGATAACTGAAACAAAGAATCAAGATCTGCCTTTTTCCGCTTTGTTGTGGGGCCGGGCTAACAAATCGATAAAGTTTGCTCGAAAGTTTTATAGAATCAGATTCCAGTGAAAAGAACCAATCGAGAGCGCCATCCTTGAGGCTGGCTGGAAATAATCTGCAATGGAGATGATCGAACTCTGGTGAGCTGTAAAGTGCCAAACTCTGAATATAGCGAGCCACATGTCGACCCGAGAAAATGCACGCGTCTTTGCCGTCATTACATAAAGCGTGGCTGGATAAAGTCTTGTGGAGAGGGTTTATTGAGGACCTCTGCACTGAACGGAGATGCGCGATACGTCTTAAGCATCTTGTGCACAATCTGTGTCGAATCCTTCTTTGCGGTGTTCTGGCCAATCCTTTGGGATAACTCATTAATCTGTTGATTAACGTCGTTGATGTTGTTCTCTGCTCCGTTGCCGACTTGTTGTTGCTGGTAACTACCCACATGAGCACGTAAAGTAGCATTTTCCTCCCTGAGCAAGGAAATGCTCTCATTCGTTATTCCCAACTGGTGGGCAAGGTGCTGGACTTGAGCTTCTAGGCTAACCATGCTTCGTGGGCTTGAGAGTTAGAGATGGATGAACTGATTTAAAGTGGCTCTCAAGTAATCGAAACCACAGACGGCGCCAATGTAAAGGGGTGTTTTGGGTTTTCTGTTGGGACCGAGTTCGCTTCTGAGCGAACTGCCTACGTATCCTCTTGTTGGTCTTTCCTTTTTCTTATCTCTGGGGGAGAGAGGAATCAGGCCCGACGTAGTTCATCCAGATGGTATTTATAGGCTAAGGGGATGTACATCTTGTAGACACGTGTGTCCATGGAGCACGTGTAAGGTGGGGATCATGAATGAGTGTTGAGCTGGTTTTATTATAAGTCTTGTACTGATTGGGTGCTGACGAGGTTAACCTTATTTCCCGGAGATGGGTAATGATTACCACTTATGGTTATCAATACACGAGGCGTTCTGCCATGTGTTCGTACTGAAATATCTTCGTACTCCTTTCTCGTAGGTCGCTCTTGGAGGTCGATGTACTGGGGTGTTCCTGAGGGAGTTGCTCACAGTTCGGTCTCGAGGGTCGGTGTCCTGAGTTCGCTTACGTTGCACGCGTGCATGATAAGATACTGCTCCCCTACACATGATTCATAAGGGTCATGGGAATTATCTATATATAGTTGATGAATCAGCTAGAAGTATAATTAATTAATTGTGGTCATCTTTAATTTGATTGTATGAAGAGTGATTTGCATCGACCGAAAGTAAATGAGGATGCTGAGCAGAAAAATATTATTGATGTGACTGATAAGCAGGGGCGGACCCAGGACTTCAACTCTCTCCGAGCTAAAAGCCTAAAAGATGATAGCCATGCCATTGTGTAATCTTTCAAACCCAAGTTCTAAGAGCATCTCTAGGTGGTGGTAGTTGCCTCCGAAATTTGACAAAATTTTTCTCAAAATCTGACCAACTTTAGGTGGCCGCAAATTTCATCCCGCGCGTCATTGGTACTGTCGCGCGACACTCCTAATGTCGTCCCAAAAAAAAAAAAAAAAAAAACCACGTGACATTCCCAATCGCGCGAATGTTGTGCTAAATTGAAAAAATTAAAAAAAAAAACCACGCGACATTTAGAGTGACGCGCGACATTACCATTGTAGCGCCGCATCCACATCCGAAATCGAAAATTTGCATCTAGGGATGCGGCTAGACAGGTGATACTACCAGATTTGTTTCCACCTAGAGTTGGTTTTTCACAAAATTCCGAGTTTTGGAAGCAAATTTAGAGGTGATACTACCACCTAGAGATGCTCTAAGTATGTGGGCAGACTTTTTTGCCTTAGGCAGTTGGGCTTTAGGTAGTTTAGGTAGTATAGTATTTTTTGTTTTGTAGCAAAAGGACTGGGTCAAGCCCGGTCCAAATTTCTCCCTAGGTCCGCCCTGGCGATAAGGATCGCGGTGATAGAAGAAAATTCTGTGAGTAAATACCGACTTGCATGATTCATAAACTATATATAGTAGATGAATCAGCGTGACTGTATGATTAATTGTGATCATGTTTAATTTGATTGTGTATGAAGAATGATTTGCATGGACAGAAAGTGAATGAAGATGCTGAGCGAAGAAATATTGTTGATGTGATCAAGGCCCAAAATTTCGATATCGGTTAATATATCGGTGTACCCAAAAACCGAGATATATCGAATATATTTTTTTTTTTGTGATCAGTCCAAACTATTTAAAATATCGGAAATATCGGACATATAATATCAGAAATATCGGAAATATATTGGAAATATCGGATTTATATTTAAAAATGGTCAAAAAGTTAATCGATATATATCGATTATATCATAAATATCGATTATATCGGCGATATAAAGTTTCATATCGGAAATTCTAATATATATCGGAAAAAAAAGGGTTCAATATTCGGTAGATATATGTCGAAAATATCGATATCGGTGTACCAATTTACCGAGATATATCGGCGAGATATCGGATATCTCGACGATATTTTGGGCCATGAATGTGATTGATAGAATCAAAATATGTGAGTAATTACTGTCTTAAATTATTCCTAAGGATCATGGTAAATGAATCAGCTAGACTGTTTGATTTTTTGATTTTTTTCTAACCTGATTGGCGATCCAACTACATGAAGCTGTAAAAAAATTTGGTATAAGGGTTTGGTGGTGGAAATTATGACATGCACAGTATTTATCTTTGCAATTGTAATGTTTGTTTTGGTTTATTCTGTAGATCTATTTGTTTTTTGTTCCATGTATCCCAAGGTACTTAGGCAAGACCAGTGTAATAAATAGGTGTCACAGCCCGAATTTCTAAGCAATTAAAAAAAATGAATATTTGAAATATAAATATCTCAAACATCACTATATTCAATTGTCTAAAAACCCAAGCTATGACGGGGTGGATACTACACATGCCAAAACCAAAAACCCACATCATAAAAGAATCTTAACAACAAAAATAATCTCCAAAATTCTCTTTATTACTTTATAAAAAGTTTATCTTCCGTCCTAATAAAACATCAAACCACTCTAAGAATAACAGGTCTTCAACATCGTATTTTTCATGTCATATGAAAAGAAAACTACGTTATTACATACTTCCAAAAGATCAGACCTAATAAAAAAACTCCCGGACTGTTCCAGATCAAACGTCGCGGTTCCACTGCCTTCCACCTATGTTTCCAAGAACACACCCACGTTGTCAAAACAAAGCAAACATGGGTTAGCAAAAATGGAATTTGCTGGTATGAGTAGACTAATCACATATAAACATTATCATACTTTAATTATCCAAACAATCACGTTATATTTTCCCATAACTTAATCATTCTCAGCTTGGAAGACAAGTAGTTCCGTCATTTCAACCGGCATAGTTTCTTCCCAACAAAACTTCCATTATATTAACTCATTCTAATAACTCGTTTTAAAATCTAACTCATTGAATTAAAACTTACCGATATCTACTGCTGTATAAGGGTAGGACCGCGTCCCTTCACAAAATGTTATTAAGTCCTACCCTCCTGCAAAAGAAAGTTAGAACTTCTATATAACATATGTAGATATTATATTCAAAAGTAAACTCAAACACTCGCATAATCAACGAATACAACTAACCTGCAAGGCGAATACCTTAGTTCCTCTCTAGGGCAGTCCAAAGAATCTGGTCATTCATGGCACATTTAATGAATACCCATATATAACGCTAACGGGTCATTTATTGCACATTCAATAAATGCTCACCTAACATATGACATCAACAGTCATAAAACCCAAATTCCAAAACTTGAGGCGTGGAGAGTTTTAAAAGAGGTGGTAAATTTGTTTACGCATTATTGAACTTTATTGCATATATTATTTCAGAGAACAAAGGAGTATCTTGATTCATGTATTTGGTTTAAGCGTTATTAATTAGATTAATGTCTAAGTGTCATAACGTTGCATATCATAAAAACTGAAATATCACATAGTAGTTAATACACATACACACGTATATATAACGGTCTTAGCCTAAAGCCAAGCATGCTAATAGCCCTAGACCTATCTTAATAACCCAAATCATAATCCAAGTTAAAAATTGGGTTAACTGGTCAAAGTCAACTATAGTCAAAAGTCAATTCTGGTCAAAGTCAATTTTGGTCAAAGTGAAAGTCGACCTGCCAAGGGTCAACAGCAGTCAACCAACCCCAAACTCCTCTAACCCAAAAGCCCAAAGTCAAAGGCCCAAATTCTAATACAAAAATCCAAATTTGAAAATCTAAACTAAAGCCCATAACTGAGTTCGGCCCAAGCCCAACTACAAACAAAAACGCACTGTTCATATCCTTCCTCCCTCACAGCGCCTCCACCACCACAGCCACCACCGGCCATCACTTGCCACCCAATTTGAACCTAGCGGTTGGGTTCCTTGAGGAAACCCCTAAACACCAATATCAACAATTCGCGATTTCCTCATACTGCAAAAATTGCGATCTACGGCCATTAATGGCTGCTCCGAGCTTTACCTGCACCACTGTAACCTCCAACCACCACCAATCGGTTTCCACTTTTGATCTCCACCAAAAAACCTAACTTTAATCAAACCCCAAACATCCTCACTCTTTACCAATAGGTCTCGACGCCATTACAGCCCTATTTAAAGCTTCAACAGCGCCTTTCCCTCACTTTACAACACTCACACACCCAATCAATCTTTAATAACCCATAACCAACCAACAATCAACACATTAAATGTAATAAAACTTAAGCAGTATGCATGGACGATTTCCAAGAGGCTGGCGCCTCCATTGACGACCCCTCCAACTTCGACAGAACCCAAAAACATCAATTCCCATACCCACCCTTTTACAATCACAACCAAACATTATTCAATCACACCACAACAATCAAAGTTCAACTACAACAGAATAGTTCAACCAAAACAAAAACAGGACGATTATTGGGCTCGCGGCCGCCATTATCGGGCCCAATAAGCTTCGACAGTTAAATTCCACTTTCCGAGTTTCAACAGAGTTTAACCAGTTTTAATAACGACAGTTTAACAAGTTTTCACAACGACAAGACGAATAATAATGATAGAAAGAGCATAAACCAAGAGTGGAATCTGTGAACAGTAAATTAGACGAGAATAGAAAAACTAATCTACTCACCTTTAGCGCGCTCCGACTATCAACCAGCTACCAGAAAAATCTTCCTTTTCATCAGTAAAACCCCCGTTTTTTTTTTTCTATATATCAAAACTCTCGTATTTTTCCTCCAAAAACTCTACGTGAGAAAACTCTATTTTCTAGTTTTTTTAAAACCTCCCCGAAAAACAAGGGTTGAAACTTATCTACTTACTTACGGGCTTTTATCCGTAACTGCTGGATATCCCTATATCTGTTTTATCTATTTTCATTATTATTATTATTATTATTATTATTATTAGTAAAAAGAAAGAATAAAACACGGGGTGTTATAATAGGTTCTGCAGAAATTTAAAAAAAAAACTAATCTCGGTGCATGTGTATATGTTTTGGTAGTCCCATAAGGCAAAGAAACTTTACTTAGGGTGTGTTTGTTAAATTTTAACTCATGGAAAGGAAAGGAAATAAAATGGGTGGTCTACTATGGAATGGAATGGAAAGAAAATAATTTTAAATGGTATGTGTTTGGTAAACTGGGGAAAGGAAAGTAAAAACTGGGGAAAGGAATAATCATGTTTGTTTGCAAAAGCTATGGAAATGAATAATTGTATTGTTGGGTCATGGGTGTATTAGTAGTAAGTCTTTATCTATCTATTTCCTTTCCTTTTCTTTCCACAAAATTTTCAGGAGTTAACTAAGGACACAAAATCTTTTCCATTTCCATGATTTTGTTTCCATATGGAAAAACTCATTTCCTTTCCATGAGTAAACAAACGCTTTAAAAACTATGAAAAAGGTGGACCACTCTTATTTTTCTTTCCTTTCCACAGTGTTTCCATCATAACAAACACACCCTTAGTTGGTAAAAAAAACTAATCTCGGTGCATGTGTATATGTTTTGGTAGTCCCACAAGGCAGCAAGCTTTACTTAGTTGGTTTTACTTTCTTTGAGTTTATATCATTCAATGTGGATGTGTTCTGACGATAAAAATGTCTTGAATAAAATTGTGTTGTTGAAGAAAAAAGTTGATATGGAGGCTTATGAACACGCATTGAACAACCCAATTTCCGAGGTGAAGATGGACCTCCCTGAACCGGGCCTTCAAAGCCAATCTCTTTTGCTTACTGACTTCACTCAGACCGAACTTCCTGAGAATGATACTCAATCGACCGAACTTGACCCTGAGGAAAAAAGTAAGCTTTTGCCTTTTAGAACTTAATACATTTTTAGACTAACGCATTCTAATTGCTTCATCTTTATTGCAAATATACAGGCACTCTTCTAGCCCAAAAGCTGTTGATCAAACATGAAGCAGGAGGCTATTTTGTTGTCAAAGTCAAGTACTTGAAAAAGGTTATGGAGGTGGAGTACAAGGAGGATATTGATGTTTGTGAAAAAGGTCAGGAAGATGAGAAATTCCAGATGCAGTTACAAAGAAATGAACATTCAAGAAAATCATTTTTTAAAGGCGAAGGACTCAAAGCTTACATCAAGAAGAAGGCTGCACAAGCTGGTGATATAGTAGAATTACATCATGATGAGGGGGCTTTCTTCATTGCATTTTATCGTCCACAGGTAATTTATTCAAATTAATTGATTTTATGAATATGATGACCAACTTTATTCGTGTCCTGTTTTTTGGTTTCTTTTGTCTGTGTGTGTGTCTGTGATGAACTTTAGAAACAGAACATTTGTTAAAATGAGTTACTACTTAGCATTTCTTTTGCTGATTTTTCTTTTGTTGTGTTCGAGTTTGATGTCTACTTTCGCTTGTGCTGAAGATTTACGCAATTCTGTCCCCCTTAATAAGTGCATTTCGTATATGTTTTTTTTTTATAGGTGAACTGAAATTTAACGGGACCTGATGTGCAGAGAACTTTTATGTGTTGATTAGCTATTGGGGTCATATTTTGCTTCAAGCTTTGTAGACATACTTGTTATTCTCATGTAAAGAGACATCTGTATTTGGAGTCTTTTGGTTGGGGTCTTATTGCCTGATGTGCAGAAAACTTTTATACCTGTTTATTAGATATTGAGGGTCATATTTTGCTTCAACCTTTGTAGGGCAATAGACGTACTTGTTAACTTGTTATTCTCAAGTAAGGAGACATTTGTATTTGGAGTCTTTTGGTTGGGATCTTATTGTATTTTTCATCCAGTCATAAGATGTTTAGATTGGGGGGCAAAATTGTTGTGTTTGCCTGCCCAGTCCAATTTATTTGAGTGCCACCATAACTTGGTAGAATCTGCGTGTTAAACAAATAAAATATTATGCGTTATCAGCTTGTTACAGTCATTTCCATGCTAAGTGAAAACCTGAATAGATTGTGTCCGAACAATACCAGGCAAACTCCTGAGTTCATATGATGGTTTCGTCAAATATTCATTAAAACTCACTTTCCCATTTGCCAGAATAGATTTAGGGACCTTTTTTTTTAAACCCCCCAAAAGTGTTTCAGTTTTGGGTTAACCACCCATTTTGAAAATCTCTAGAGTTTGCTTTTGATCTAAGGAACAGACCTTCATTTACTCTTCCCCAGTACAGTACGACATTTTCAACAACACAGTGTTGGGAGAGAGAGAGACTGCAAACAAAACCAGCCAACACAAATTTAGTGAAAGAAAGAAAAAAAAAAACCTGAAAACCCTTTTGGTTACCGACTAGACGTCTCTGCAAAACCAGATTTTATTATGCCACTGGACAAAGTGATGAACAAGAGAAAACAAGCGTAGACACACATCTCTTATTATCAAACTGCTGTTGCCATTATATCACAAATAACAAAATTAAACTAACTTGTTTACTTCAGAATTCAGATATATGGAAGGAAATAAGGCAGCAGAAACGGTTTTCATATTAAACTTTGGTTTGGGCTTGCCTGGCTCAACCGAGTTTGATAAATAAACTAGTAAGTGCGTGAGAGGGAAGGAGAAGATACAAATAGACCAAAGCCAAGTACACTGGTAGTACTGGTGAGAATAAGGTGTGGTATGCAGCCCATCGTCGGTAGCTCTGGGTGACAGAGTCTATAACTCTATATGGCATGCATGCCCATATCGGTATATAAAGGGATCATGCGGCAGTAACAGAGGATATCCCGATACTCAACCGGTGACATACGTTGCCCAAGACCATCCATAGGAATAGCAAGGAGAAAGTCATTAGCATGTCCAGACTGAAGACAACTAATAACAACTTTCTAACATTTTGACAAGTCAAATTCCCTCCCAAGTCCTACAATAATCTTACCATAGCAGGCTTCCGCCAAGACATTCCGTGGCACTGTCAAAAACATCACTCATAGGCGTAGTGTTACGATACCTAAGAATGTGGTTTTGGAACTCCTCGGTCTAAATCTGTAAGGTTACAAAAGAAAATCTGATGACATCATTTCACCAAGACCACCAAGATGGAGTGGAAGGGTCGACAAACACTATTGAAGATCACCAAAACCAAGACCATCAGAAATAACAATGTCTTGGATAGCAGACCGAAGACCATTGTCAAACATGCTCGCTGCTTCCCAAAAGTGAGCAGGTGGACAAGTATGTAGAGCTCGTAAGAGTGTCAAACAACTTTACATAAGATCGTAAGAGTGTCACTTTTAGCTGCACTAGCGTATTCAACATCTTAAGACTTTTCTCAACACACTTACGAACAAGACCAGAGATAAAGGATGTGTCCATGCTTACTACTCCTCCAAGTAATCTGACCCCAAGCTGCGGCCGGGAGATACTAGCAGGGAAAACAGTGGGATTAGAACGTCGTGGGTCCATTGATGGCCAATTTGTCCAGTGAAACAGTGCAACTAATAAATCCGATTCTATAATTTTGCACACAACCCTGGATGAGATGATGCGAAAAATAGCTTAAGCTCATCATGCTTGATCCTTCTCAGAACATTTGCCCCGATCAAAGATAGAGTAGTCCACTACGATTTATGAAGCAGCTTTAAGAGCGAGTACACCCTACATTAACCCAGCGGATGCATCAAGCCAAAATGACAAAACCCAATTTAAGAAGTAACTTATGTACCGTTATCACCTTTACCAGAGGTTCTAGTGAGCCATACTGACACAATTTACATATATAGAAAAGTTCACAGAATCAAAATGACTACAAAACTAAGACAGAGGTTTGCAGCCCATCTAATCACTTGACCACTTGACCATCAAGTCATACTGTCATAGCTTTAACTATCAATCAACTGCCAGTCTTACTATCTTGATTCATGCTGTGGGTTGCCAATAGAGACATACGGACTGCCTTAACACCACAGTTCAATCAACATACATACACATCAAGCATCTTCACCGCCCACGCCAGAATCTATTTCCATGCTGCAACTAGAACATATTCATCATTCATCAGAATAGCTCCAGTGCTCTACTTACTGCTAAAAAAATAAAACAAGCATCAATGAGATAAACAGCAGCAGTTGTTAAGTATAAACAAGATATATGCCTCTTTTAGTGACAGTTTTAGGATACAAATAACAAAAAGTCTGCAAACTACACCTTTCGATGTGTATAAATTAGAGAATAAGATCAGGATAATACGCACCTCCACAGCTGAAAAACAAACTTAAAAAGTGTTAACAATGAGTTTGAGAGGAAAAGGAGGCAAATATGTTTCCAAAGTGACATTGACATGGGGACGTGTATTTGTAGCCGACAGGAGTAGGAACGAACTACCAAAATGAGGTATATTGCCTTCAACATGTCCATATGGCGCATCCACAACGATATGTATCCATGTAACCAATATGGAGTTCTCGAAAATAGGTTGAAGTAGACCATTCGAGGAATTTAAACTTCAATATGTTACCTACGGATACACATCCAACACAGATTTCTTGAAAATATTCTTTTTTTTTTTTTTTTTTTTTTTTTTTTTTTTTTGATAAAAACTTCAAAATATTTATATTAAAACCTGCTAATAGAATCGATACATTAAAAAAGTCCGTTGGTCCATATGATTTTATTGCGACCAAGAATTACTAGTTACATGGTTCTAAAAACAAAAAGCAAAAAGAACCAAATGGCATGAATGCCTATCATAGCATTCCAACATTTTTTTCCTCCATCAGTTCCTAGTAACTTCTTTACTGGTGCCTTCAAAAGTAGCTTCCACCAGTGCCTTGTGGAATGTGCCTGGCCAACTTTAGAATTTTATTGCGTTGATGCATGCACCAAACAAGAACCAAATGGCATTAAACATCCAAGTCAACCCTTGTGGAATGTGCAACAGAATAGTATCTTAAAATGGCACCAATACTGAAATACTGAAAAGAAACCAAAAAGGCTCCCAAGATATAGTGGGTAAATAACTTGCAAACTCTCTGAATTATGTCACTTGAACTTTGTATCTTAACAACAAACAGACTTACAGTTTGTAATTCGAAATTCAACATCATCAGCAGGATATATATCTAAGGGACTAGAGTAGAACCTAGGTCCTATCCATGTACAATGTATTATTTATTTTTCCGATAAATGTACCTTCTGAATATAACAAAGAAGGATGATGGTCTTTAATGTAGACAAAGTGATGAATCACCAACTAAGTGCATAAACTATGTTACACGTCTATCTAACCTCACTTTGATAGGACAATCTCTTTGCTTTATAGTTTTACCCGATTTATAGTTCTTTCCAACTAGTGTGTCAGAGCATTGGCACGTGTAAAAGCGTAAACTCATCCAAGTAAATCAGTTCCTACAATGAGATCAAAAGAGTAAGAGTTTAAGTAGGAGAAAATTAATCATAAAAGTAGTATAGAACTCATCCGGAAGGAAACAAAGGAGCAGAGCATAGAGGAAGAAGGAAACAAAGGAGCAGAGCATAGAGGAACAAAAGTGAGACTCATAATATACCAGGCTTTCTAAGTACAAATATACTCCGATCCACAGCACCAGGCTGAGAGATTGACCAACATCAACATCCATGAATACGGAGGCCAGCACATGACCATAGTATGGTGGTGCCTGTGGGATACAATAGAATCCACCAATATGCAAGGTTGGATACTATGGGGATTTCAATTAGATTTAGAAAAATCAAAACAATTGACCGATATGGATGACAAATAAATTTGCAACGTAAGATCTTGGCCCAGAATTCACTTTTGACTAAAGCTACCCTATTTACTAATTAATTAATTCCACTCTCAGCCTAACAGGAGTAACTTTTGTTCTCTCCTTTTCTCCCTCTCCCTCTTTTGCATCAGCAAATTATCTATACCGTAGATAATTTTAGAATACCACACTGTAGGTTGAGAATAACAAGTAAGAGAAAGGGCATTAAGTCACACGGACAAATAAGTAACCTCTAGTACAAGTGAGGGTAATCACTAGACCATGGATGTATACATAGTACATATCAGAATACTCTGGCTCCCAAGCTTAATAGCGGATGCAAAATGACTTGTGGCATACATTTAGGGGGTTACAGAGATTTAAACTAAAACTATGGGCACATTTTCTGACCTTAATTGCGAATTACACACAAAATATGCGAAAGTGATTTTCTAGACAAGACACGCCCTAGTGTCCACACAAGTACAACAGTCCGGTTGATAATCCATTGGTATTAAGGCCAATTTCATTGCCAGAAGGGCAAAGTACTAGTTTCCTGTGCAATTTTTTTTGCAGGTGAACAATTTTTTATGTCTACTGGTTACATATTTAATGGAATGGGTTTTACAACTCACACGGCTTAGATTATCCAACCTAATTCACTAAACTAATACAATTCACAATGACGAGACAGGCTAAAATAAACGTATGCTGAATTTTGAGTAACAACAGCTATGTTTCATCCCAATTCACAAATGCATACCGTCTACAATATAGTTATATGAACACCATTGTTAAGAGCATTATTTTCTAGTCTGTGGCACAAACTGAGGAATTGGAATACACCATGTTATGCCTCACAAACGTGTTACTTAGCAGGCACTCAACAGGCAGTATTAAACACCATTTCACACCTTTTGTTGTTACCTCAAATTTTCCAGCAATGAACAAGAGGCCTCCATGACTCGCAAGTAAGTCAACAACGCCAGAAAAGAGCATCTATATGTTGGTATGGCTCACTGATATATTCTGCACTTTTAACAGTATAAAGTATAAACATTGAATGGAAAAAACAGTGTATTATGTGAAACTAAACATTAGAATTGTATTAAAATTTCTTAAGAAGTAAGAACCATACAATAATCTTTGAAAAATTGTTAGCATTTACAACTTTACAAGCTCGAGGAAATTGTTTCAATTCTTTTGTAATCCAGAGCAGTCGGATGGGATGCCATAGAATTTGGGACGTCATAGCATATCATACAATTTATCTGCACAAAAACAAGAACACATCATATATCATACATATAGGGCCTTGTCAATGAGCGGGCAAAATTTAATACCAGACTCCCCACTTTTGGTAGTCACCTCATAGACTCCTGTAATAAGATACTTTCTAGGACAATAAAAGATTCGCCTTTTTAAGTGTGAATATCCACAATAACCTACTTCGTAAACATACTTGTCTTTCATGAATGAAACAACAGCTTCCTTGACCCCCATCTTATGCGAAACGATCAGCAAGTTTTCTAATGGAAACCTCTTTGCTAACGACCGAATAACCCTTGCATATCTAAGCTTTGCAGACTTAGGTCGCTCTTTCCAATGTGGCAACTTCTTGTCTATAGGTTCCATTCTTTCCACTGTCCCATCTGGGAACATAGCTTCAAGCTCCGAGACATTAAATCCGACTCCTTTCCCTTTCTTAGGAGCCCTAGGCAAGTTTCTTCTATTATAACAATGATATGCTGATCTTGTTTCTGGGACCGGAAAGAACTAAACTTTGTATTAAAACGCCTCTTATTCTTATAATGAGACGACTCTTTCATTGTTTAGAAGAAACTGATCGAAAAGAGACTGATATGAGAGGGTTAGGGTTTGACACTTGAAAGATAGTTTGGTTACAGAAACCTTATATATATATTGACGCTGAGCAACCTTGAACGTGTTTCCGAATCCTACCCAAACTTGGTTGCCTTATTGGTTTAGGAGTTAGGACTGAGTTTGTTCGTTTGTAGTTTGTGAAAAAATAGGCTGCTTCGACAAGTCATTGTTGGTTTCACCGTTTCAGTTCCTTCAAAAGCTTGTAGCACAAGTTGTTGGGGATTATACCAATACCAATCGGTTCCCCCACTACACAGATAACTTGTATATGAACTCAATTCAACTCCGGATAAAATCTAAATATCAACTACAACCTATACTAACATGCCCAACTCGCTAGACAACTATTAACAACAGATAATAATGTAAAGCAGTAAAAGCAAACCACAACACAAAGATTTACCGTGGTTCGGCCAATGATGCCTACTTCCACAAGAGCCAGTTCTTAATAAAGTGGGAAGGAAGATTACAATCTCTCCTTTTCGGTCTCTCACCTTACTAGATCACTCTTTATCTCTTTCTGAGGGGTTGTATATCCGTAAAAGTTATCTCTCTTTGTTTTAGTCCGGATTCCAATCCTTTTCCGACTTGTTAGGTTAGGTTTTCCAAAACCTTGATTTTGGTTTTATCTCCAAAACCAAATTTCACGAATCTTGTAGCAAGGGCCCACGAAAACTGAAGCGCTGGCTGCTCTGAAGCTGGTCGCGCTTAAAGACTGGAAGTTGGCCTGCTGGCGCTCACTCGAGGCTGGCGCGCCATGGTTATTCTATTCTAACTCGGGAACTCGCGAAGTCGCTTATCTGAGCGCTGGCCTCGACATTTCAACGCCCGAATTCGCCCGTTTCTCTCGGCTCTGTTTTCTCTCCCATGTGAGGGGATAACTCCACAATCTCCCCTCCACGGTGAGGGGGATACCTCCATGTAATTGCCAAATCAACGGGGGAGTGTCTTTGCCATTCCGTGATAGCACAACAAACATCAAACTTACCTTTTCGGTAAGACTTTGGTCATCATATCCGACCCGTTCTTGTCGGTATGGATCTTCTCGATACACAAATGCTTGTCCTCGAAAGTACTTCTCTAATCCAATGATAACGCACGTGTATGTGCTTGGATCTAGAATGAAAACTTCGGATTCTTGCTCAAGTGGATGGCGCCTCGACCGGCCACATAGAACTACAAACTGTTTACGCTTTAGCCCTAGTTCGCGGGGCAAGAACCTCTTCATCCATAGCAACTCTTTGCAACACTTTCGGTGGCTGCAATATACTTTTCTTCGTAGTGGAGAGGGCAACACACTTTTGCAACTTAGATTGCCAAGAAACCGCTCCCCGCAAAAGTAACCCGGATAACCGGAGGTGGACTTCATCGAAATCAACATCACCGCCATGTCTCCGCATCGATGTAGCCTTCAAGTAAGGGCTTACTTCCACCAAAGCACAAACATGATTTGGAAGTGCCTTTGAGATATCTCAATATCCACTTAACACCTTCCCAATGCTCTTTACCCGGATTTGACAGAAATCTGCTTACAACCCCAACGGCGAAAAGCAATATCCGGTCTAGTACACACCATGGCATACATCAACCGCCCATCGCGGATGCATAAGGAATCTTTTCCATCTGACTCTGCTCATGCTCACCCTTAGGACACATCTCTTTGGTCATAGCGGAACTGGCTACCAAGCGGACAACTGACTAGCTTCGCTTGATCCATGTTGAATCTCTTCAACACCTTCTCAATGTAGCTTTCTTGAAAGCCACAACTTCCCACTCTTTCTCATCACGAGTGATCCGCGATCCCAAGTATCTCGCTTTGCTTGACCCAAATCCTTCATCTCAAAGGACTTACTCAAGTCTTTCTTCAGCTTGGATATCTTGTTGATGTTTGGGCCAACTATCAACATATCATCCACATACAGCAATAGCACTATGAAATCCCCATCTGGAAATCTCTCGAACAAACGCCAATGATGGGGCGGACTTCTTGTATCCTTGCTTCGCCATAAAGGAGTCAAACTTTATGTACCATTTGTCTCGGTGCTTGCTTCAACCCATACAAGCTCTTTATCGGCTTGCATACTAGGTGCTCCTTGCCTTTGACCTCAAACCCTGCGGCCGGTCCATGTAGACATCTTCTTCAAGGTCTCCATGAAGAAAAGTCGCCTTTAACATCTAGTCGCTTTCAACCTCTAGGTTCATACTTGCGGCCATACCCAATACCACCCGATAGAAGTCATCTTCACTACGAGAGAAAAATCTCATCAAAGTCAATCCCTTTCCTTTGACCGAATCCTTCACAACAAGGCGAGCTTTGTGCCTTGGGTGAGGATTGTTCTCCTCATGCTTGACTTTGTATATCCACTTATTCTTGAGAACTTTTCTCCCTGTGGGTTTCTCAACTAACTCATAAGTGTGATTCTTATGCAAAGAATCCATCTCGTCATGCATGGCCTTCAACCACTTTTCTTTGTTTGTACCTTCAAGTGCCTCTTGATAGTACATAGGTTCTCCACCATCCGATAGTAGCACGTACGTATGTGGTGGATACCGGTTGAAGCTATTCTCCTCTCGTCGGACCTCCTTGCCCCATCCGGCCGGTGCCTCGGTGGTTGCACTTCGCTTTTGCTCGGTGGTGGTTCATGCATCTCATCTGCATCTTCTATACCAATAGGTTCTATCCCATCATGAGCAATAGGATTCTCATCATGAGCTTCAAACTCATGGTTCTCTGCATTCTCAATGCCTCGTGACGCGTTCCACGGTAGGAACTTCGGTTCTTAATCAACAAGATCATTGGTGAAAGCCTCAGAGCTTCTCACCCTCCTCAAAGTCTCTGCTATGGCTTGGTCTTCTAAGAACACAACATCTCGACTTCGGATTACCTTCTTGTTAATCGGATCATAGAGTTTGTAACCAAACTTTTCATCTCCATAACCCGTAAAAATGCACCGCTTGGCTTTGTCATCAAGCTTGGATCTCTCATCCTTAGGAATATGCACAAATGCCCCGCACCCAAATACCCTCAAGTATCCATAATCAACATCTCTGACCATACTCTCTCGGATAATCACTATTCATAGCTTTGCCGGCGGCGGGTTGATCACATGCACGGGTACGCGCGCGCTTCTACCCAAAGTAGCTTCTAGGTAGCTTAGAGTGAGATAGCATGCATCTCATCCTCTCTACAATGGTACGGTTCATTCTCTCGCTATTCCATTCTCAAGGCGGTGTCTTGGGAACGGTGCGCTCATGACCGAATCCCATGACTCGGCAATACTCTTCAAATGGCCCAATGTACTCACCCCCCCATTATCCGGCGAATACACTTCAACAACTTCCCGGTCTCTTTTCCACCATGTCTTTGTGGAATTTCTCAAACACGCCAAGTACTTCATCCTTGGTCTTCGGACTATAGGCCCATATCTTTCTTGACGATCATCAATGAATGTCAAGAAGTCACGAAAACTCCCTCGGTGGGACTTCACTCTCATAGGACCACATAAGTCCGTATGCACTAGCTCAAGGACGGTGTCCTTTCGTGAGACGGAATCTTTGGAAAGACACCCCGTGTTGCTTTCCCAACCAAACAGTGAGTACATGTATTTAAATGTGTACCTTTAATGTCCGGCATGGCCTTTTGCTTAGCAAGAACTTCCATCCCTTTTATGCCCATGTGACCGCGCCTCTTGTGCCACGGTTCAGATGAAGCTTCTTTTTTCTGCCAGCGTTAAACCTCGCTTTACACAAACTAGCCTGTGTTTTGTAAAGAGAGCAAGTTTTCTTTCCTCTGGCTGCTACAATGGAACCTCTGCTCAATTTCCATACCCCGTTACCAAACGAGTTTACAAAGCCGTCGTCATCTAATTTCCCAGCTGAAATTAGGCTTAACCGTATGTCAGGGACATGTCTTACATCCTTGAGTGTCAAGGTGTAGCCGACATTGGTTTCTATATGAACATCTCCAATGCCTATAATCTTCGAGACGCCACTATTACCCATCCTCACTTCACCATATTCACCACAGCTGTAGGTAGTGAAGAATCCCCTGTGCGGTGTGACGTGATAGGATGCTCTTGTATCTATCACCCACTCTGTATCCTGACATGAGGTACTAAGACAGCACACACCACAATCTGACACAATTCCCACTAGGTCGTCGACTAGTGCGGTAGTATCTCCGCCAGAGCCGTTCCTCCGCACCATGTCTTCATGTACACGTTATTCTTCTCATCCCTCTTCGTTCTTACGCACTCTCATATCTGAAGTGGCCTTTGGTGGCACAATAGTAACATTGCCTCTCGCCTTTTAGAGTTCTAGCTTCACCCCTAGATTTACTTCTGTCATCACCTCTAGAACGAGATGGTTTTCTGTTTCGACCTCTCCCCCGTTTCTCTGTGAAAAGGACCTCTGAGTGAGAAGAGCTGCTTCTTGCACTCCTTCTAGTCTCCTCATTCAACAAAGACGTGGTAGCCATCTCCATGGTAACAATTCCATCCTTGGGTCGCTCCATGTAGAAACGCTAATGTCTCCCAACTTTCGGGTAGAGAGCCTAATAGAAACAAAGCCTCAACTTCGCCTCCCAAATTGATCTTCATCAAATGCATCCGATTGATGATATTCTCAGACTTCATTAAGATGCTCAGACATTGAAGAACCTTCTTGGTACTTCGTGTCTGCAAACTTCTTAACGACTAGCACTTTGTTTCCACCCGACTTCCTCTCATAAAGGTCTTCGAGTTTCTTCCATAGACTGAAGGCTGTAGTCTCTTAGGACACATGGTGAAAGACACGCCGTCAATCCATCCACCGTCGAATGTATCCAATCGCTTTTACTGTCAAGCTTTTTCCACTCGGCCTCATCGATTAACTCGGTTTTACTCCCTCATTCTCAATGGGAAGTGCCAAGTCCTTGCAGTATAGCAAGTCTTCCATCTTGGCTTTCCAGATGGTGTAGTTCTTCCTATTCAGACTCATCATACGAGTGTTCATAGAATGGTCCATCTCTACAAGTTATTTAACCTCAAATCTTCTCTCAGGAATTTCGTCAAACACCTTCTGACCAAGATTTGGATAACACCCTAGGCTATTCTAACCAAGGCTCTGATACCACTTGTTGGGGATTATACCAATACCAATCGGTTCCCCCACTACACAGATAACTTGTATATGAACTCAATTCAACTCCGGATAAAATCTAAATATTAACTACAACCTATACTAACATGCCCAACTCGCTAGACAACTATTAACAACAGATAATAATGTAAAGCAGTAAAAGCAAACCACAACACAAAGATTTACCGTGGTTCGGCCAATGATGCCTACTTCCACAAGAGCCAGTTCTTAATAAAGTGGGAAGGAAGATTACAATCTCTCATTTTCAGTCTCTCACCTTACTAGATCACTCTTATCTCTTTACAGGGTTGTATATCTGTAAAGGTTATCTCTCTTTTGTTTTAGTCTGGATTCCAATCCTTCTGACTTGTTAGGTTAGGTTTTCCAAAACCTTGATTTTGGTTTTATCTCCAAAAACCAAATTTCGCGGGTACTGTAGCAAGGGCCCACGAAAATAGACTGGCGCTGGCGCTATCACTTTGAGCGCTGGTCGCTAAAGACTGGAAGCCGAGCGCTGGCTCTGCCACTCGAAGCTGGTCGCCTTATTCTATCTTGAACTCGAGCGTCGAAGTCGCTTCTATCTGAAAGCGGCGTGCTCTGACATTTCTAACGCCGAATTCGCCCGTTTCTCTCCAGCTCTGTTTTCTCTCCTCATGTGAGGGATAACTCCAACACAAGTTTCATCCAGTTTCTTGATTATTTTTTTCTCAGTCCATTATATTATTAAGTTGCAAGTTGATCCAACATATATTCTTTTCTTATAAGCCCATTAAAGGCTCACGATACTTCAGTTGTACACTACGCGAGGACCCTGTTGGATGGGTTTTTCGAGTGGAGTAGTGTAAAAAGGTGTCTCATATTCCAGATGCTCAAATTGTGCCTCTAGCTTCCGCGCATTTAACTGGTTATGCTATTCCATGGTATCAATCGCTAGAGCGTACATTAGGCGAGCTAACATGGCCGCAATTTACAAAGGCCTTGTGTATTCGTTTTGGTACTTTAGAAGATTCCGATCCAGGGGGAGCTCTTTCTAAATTATGGTAAATTGGGACTATCACATATTATCAACTACAATTTGAATGCTTAGACAATCGTACACGAGGATTGCCTAAAGAGTTTTTGATTAGCTGTTTTGTTTTAGGATTACGTAATGAGTTGCGAGTTAGTGTTCAGATGTGGAAACCTGCTACTCTTGTACAAGCTTTTGAACTTGCAAAATATCAAGCTGAAGTTGTTACAGTTGCTATGAAACGCCAAACTTTTCATCCCAAGTTAACTCTTGAAAGATAGTTTGGTTAGAACCTCCTGAGAGGATCTAGAGAACAATGGGCTCTCGTGACGTCACTTGAGTCTAAAAGGGCGATTTGAAGGCGATTTCTTATCTTCAAGAGTCCACTTTCATATTTAACTATGGATCTATCAGAGTTTGAGCTCCCACCTGTTGTTGAGAAGACAGTGAGAGCACACAATCAAGAAACTACCGCATGCGAAAATGTTGCTGATGCAAGTGAAAAAAGACAACCTTTTTCATATGCAGATGCAGCAAGGCAAGTTCGACCACCGCAATTCGAATTCCAAAACCTTCCCCAACCTGAGAAGATGGGGGAGTACCCAGCTATTCAAAACCCTCAAGCCGCTTACGAACGCGGTTTGAAGTATTGCAAGTTCTGTCTCATTGGAAGAATTGATCTGATAAAAGTACCAATTGACAAGGTGAGGCAGATGGCAAAGGAGAAATGGAATCCTTCAGGAGACTGGCTCATCACACCTATAGGTAAGGGTTATCTCTTCATTCGATTTTCTAACGCCGATGATTTGAATAGAATCTGGGCTAAGGGATCCTGGATCTTTGGGGATTCTCCCTTGAGACTTAGCGCTTGGAGCCCTGACTTCAACCCAGATGTACAACGCCAATCTCATGCCCTCATTTGGGTTAGATTCCCAGGTCTAAGTCAAGAATATTGGGACCCCGAAGCTCTCATGTCAATTGCTCGAGGTGTGGGGCATCCTATGCAAATCGACCAAAAGACACTTAATAAGAGACTTCGCTACTTCAAAAAAGGTAGATGTGGATCTATCTTGTAATATTCCCGATCAAATCTATGTGAATACTAAAACTATAGAATTACGGCAAACCGTAGAAGTCGGTCACCTACCTAATATGTGCAATCATTGTAAGTGTGTTGGGCACCTAGTCACCGATTGCAAAAAAGTTGAAAGGAGTCCCAAAACAAAGAAAGACAAAATGAAGGCTGTGGATGAGGATATTGCACCCATATCTCATCAAGCAGATGTCGGTACCATGGGTAAGAAAAGACGTCGGAAGAAAACTGCTTATGCGAATGAGAAGGGGAAGGAAACATGGGTCTCTAAAGTACCCCAAGTTAAAGATTCAAACAAATTTGGCGTACTTGCAGACCTCGCTGATGTTTATGCAGATGAGTCTAACATTTCAACAACTAAATCATCCTCACCGATGGTTGAGAAGGCTGCAAAAAGCACTGAAGTTGAGGTGGTTGAAGTGATTAATGTTGTAGGCAACCTGGTTGTAGAGAATGAGCAAGTTGCTCAAGCTTCAGCAGGAAAATCTCTGTGTCAAGACGGAACTGAAAACTTTGTTGATGGTGCACTGGAAGATGTTGAATATGGAACTGATAATGAGGGTAGTGGATCTAAGGATGAAGTCAGTAGTGGCTCTGAACCAGAATATGCAGATGCCCTCAATGCACCAGTTGAAACTCTAGTCCCTACCCGGTGGAGCGCAAAGAACGAGGCAATCGCTAACTTGGCTGAAAATCTTGTTACTACTGATAAAGATTTGTCAGATTATGTTGACAAGGGGGGATATGAGACGAATCAGATAAGGTCAGATGTTGAGATGTTTCCAACTCTCAACAGAGCTCCTAACTTAGCATCCCCTCCTGATATAGATAAAGGCACTACAGTTGAGAGCCCGAATAGTAGAGTAGACTCCTATTCTTCTTCATCTACAAGATATGCAGATTAATGTTCTTCCACTACTGGAGATGGAAACAGGCTCAAATTATTGAATGAGGCAAATTCACTACTAAGATCGGTTAATTGGGCTGACCTCGCAGATGATGATGACAATGCCGAGGATGGTAAAGAACCATGGCAGAAGATAGCAATGAAAAAGTATAAGCCTGCATGGATGTCACAAGAGCATGTTGATGACGAGGATAACTCACAGGATGGTGATGAACCATGGCAGTTTCAAAAGGAGAAAGAAAGCAAGACAAAGGGGAAAGATGTGGATCTGACTCCTCTTCCACCCAGGACAAGGAAAATTCTAGCAAGATATAAATGATTTACTTTTACTGGAAATACACATGGTTTGGACATTAGAATGAAGGCTTTATCACCTTCATGGAATTTATATTTTGGTTTCAAAGTGAGAACTTAATCCAGCCCGGGTGGTGCTTAACCCCTAGTTTGTAATCTTATTATTATATATAATATATTCACATTTTGCCTGCAAAAAAAGAAAGATAGTTTGGTTACAGAAACCTTATATATATATATATATATAGACGCTTGTTTCCGAATCCTACCCAAACTTGGTTGCCTTATTTGTTTAGGAGTTAGGACTGAGTTTGTTCGTTTGTAGTTGTGAAAAAATAGGCTGCTTCTCCGAGTCATTGTTGGTTTCACCGTTTCAGTTCCTTCAAAAGCTTGTAGCACAAGTTTCATCCATTATATTAAGTTGCAAGTTGATCCAACATATATGCTTTTCTTATAAGCCCATTAAAGGCCCACGGTACTTCGGTTGTACACTAAACGCCGTATTCACACAAAATTGTCGTCAAAAACGTTCTTTGCGTGTTTCTTTCATCATATCCATGATTCCAGGAATAAACCAAAGCAATCAACCTACTTTGTGTGGTTCAAAATGTTGTGGTCACAAAAGCCTGTACCCAACAGTATATCTCTACTAATACTGATAGTATATCCTATAACTAATCTAGACTCTTAAATTCATCCGGGTATGTTTGTTCCACATAATACCTCTAAATGAATAATTAACTTAAAACACCCAAATAATAATTAGAATGACTATTTGGTCTTTTTTTGTTTTTGTGAATTTCGGGTTCCATAGTGTCTTTATATTAAAATATTGCTTGGGGCACTTTAAACAAGAGTAATTAGTCATCTCATGTGTTACTTAATAAAAATACAAACTCCACGCATCATTTGAATTGTACGCCACCGTAAATACCAATTTTAATTATCCATTAATACCGACTTTAATTAGCTATTAGCAAATCCCTTTTCTCTTCCCAACCACTTTTGCATCGTTTCTTCTCAATCTTCTCCATTTCGAATTGTGCTTCTATGTCTCCATTCTCTCTCTCTCATTACTCTTCCAAATTCTCGCTGGGGTACCATAAAATCATCGTCATCACCTTCAACAAATCATCGTCATCACCTCTACATCTCTGAATACCATAAAATTTCTCAACTTCAGATTCCTTAATCAGTTTCTCTAACACACACAAATCCAACTACAACAACACCAACACCAACAACTTCAGATTCCTTTTTCTATTTAGTTTCAACTATACTAAATCGATTATCTTTTTCTTTTTTCTATTCAGGTTTGATACTAATCCAATCATTATCTTGGAGTTGTTAAATTTTAATAATTGAGTTGTAGCATTATGTTGTTAGTGTCTTTTTATTTGGATTTTAGAGTATATATAGAAAAAATGTTTGAGATTCATAAGTGTTGTCTTCTAAGTTCTAACATAGTCGATATCCCTAACAAGAGGAATCCCAAAGAAGTTCAAGTTCGTTACGCTCCTTCACCCACTAGTAATCTCCACGTTGGTGGGGCTGGAACTGCTCTTTTCAATTACTTATTCGCCAAGTACTCTTTCACCTCTTTCCATTATTACTCCTTCATAATAATAATAATGCAAAGGAAATGACACATTTATGTTTGCTGCGAATGCAAAGGTCAAAGGGTGGGAAGTTTATACTTCGGATAGAACATACAGATTTGGAGAGATCTACAAAGGAATCTGAGAATGTTGTCCTACAAGATCTTTCATGGCTTGGCCTTGATTGGGATGAAGGTCGACTTTTTAATCAAATGGGAGTTATTTTTCTAATATATCGTTGAGTGTGGTAGATCATCAAATTTACACTGGCTATGCAGGTCCTGATATTGGTGGAGATTATGGTCCATATCGACAGTCTGAACGCAACTCTTTATACAACCATTATACCGAGAAGCTTTTGGATTATAGTCATGTTTATCGCTGTTTTTGTTCAAATGAGGTACTTCATCTTTCTATCTATTTCTATTTCTATCCTACTTTATCCCCAAATCTCCCCGCTCTTCTGACTCCCCAAACCAACTTTTCTTCTAATGTTTGGTTTTCTAGATCTTGACAATGACTCATTTGCAGGTGTTCTCTCTTTCTTTTTACCCCAATTTAGTACTTAATTTATTACAAATAAAAGAAAAACAAGCTGGGGCAACTTTTCGACTTGGTCCTGAACTTGAAATTACTGGTTATGGTTGTGAAGATCATTTTTTAGAACTCGAAACGGTACATCATTCGTAAGTTTCCACACCCGCGTTAAATAATTTGGATTTGATTATTTAAAGTATTGTTATGATTTTTTGCTGACTTGGATTGCAGGTGGGAGTGTTTGAAAGAGATTTTAGTAGGTGATTGGACAGGTGGGATACTGTGTAGTATTGGTATGCCAGTGATAAATGGGTTGGTGCGTTATAATTGTCAGGTTCTTTGTTTGAATAGAAAAAATATTATGATTCGTCCAAAAATGTGGCTTGGGAATGATGGAAGCTATAGGGAACTACGGTGGTTACGACATGGAAACAGAAAGACGGGATTGTGGATTTTCTTTGACCCGATGATATCTCTCAAGCTTTGTCACGGGAATATGTACATTTTGGATATGGGTACATGAAGTTTAATGACAATGTGTAAGTGCCAAGAGCTGGATGCTAATGATTTTTGTTGTTTTCAATCTTTACTCTGGATACTTTTTTAGGTTACATTTTATTTATCTGTAATATGACATGCTGAATAGGAAAGAGATTTTTGGTTTTGGTAATGCACACCTGATATTAAAAGCAACACCAGGTTAAAGATAGATTATAATTTATTTTGTTAAAGTTTCTGCAAGTGGATTATGTATGAGTAATTATATGGTTTTTGTATCTCCTGTTGGGTTTTTATAGCTGAATGATGAAATATTTGTTATTTGTTAGACGTGTTGCCGCTGAAGTCTGTGAAGAGCTCTTTGTCCCAGTACCTCCTCATACTAAGTTTTCATTGAATTGTGTTCAAGCGTTTATGAATGCGAGTGGAAGTCACCACCAGCTAAGGAAGTTGGATATTCGTCTTAGTCCCTTTAGAATGATATGCGACCGGTACTCATGATAGGGGTAGTTTTACATGTACAGTAATGAACAAGGATGTGACGGTGGCCGCCTTTATTATGGTATTAAACTTAATCTTTCATCGAGAAGGTTATTGAATCTAAAAATTAAGTGATGGTGATCTTGATCATATGTATGACGGGAAGTTTAATATTGGTAGATGGATGTTGCTGCGTCGTTATAAATTGGGATGTGGTTGCTAAAGGATCACAATTTTTTGTGAAGGATGTGGAGGTTGTGGTTGCTCAAGTAGACCTAGACACTATAAGCTTTTATTTTACTTTATCAATCTTCTGTTACGCTTATGTTTTGAATCTGGACTCCTTTCTTTGTTAGTTTTTCATATCTACTTTTAGGTTAAATAGAGTCAAAACATAACTGTCTTTGAAGAAAAAAGCTAATAATTTTAATTTCATCTTATTTAGTTTTGCTTCGGTTTCGGTCTTATTTGTAATTGGTCGCTGTTATTGTTATTATAGTTGGGTGTGATTATTACAAGACAAAAAAATAAGCTATTATTCTCTAGGAATAAAATATATCTTTTATCGATGAAAAAAAATTCAAATCGGTAGGTTTGAAATATTGTGTAACTGGTTACTTCTTATAAGTATATTTATTAGAATAGTTATGATAGTTTATGTTGCTTGCTTAATTAATAACTTGGATGCCTACTATTAATAGCAGGGACTTATATACTCATTAAATGCAATGTAAGCTGATTTATTGATCTGTTTGCCATATTCTTATAGTTTTATATTCCCATGGTCATTGAGCATGCCCTGACATTGTTTGGATCTCATATGAAGATAGAGTACTGCTGAAGACAAGAGTGTAATTGCATATATACCACTAACTCTTACTTTTACTTGTAATCTTATTATAGGTCGATAGTCTAAGGGGATCCATAAGTAGTTTCCAAGAGCAAGCAAGTGCCGCGACAGTAGTTCCATCGGTCAGAGTACAATATCTATGTTAATTATTTAAGCACCAAATGCCACTCTCTAGCCCATTGAAGGTTTGTTGTTCTTTTTGAAAGGATAACTCCATATCTCCAATTTCTCTCTGTATCTCCCATGTAATGAAGCATGTTCAAAATTGTGTCTTACCTATCATGTTTTCACCACATTGTTGCAGATCACATATCATTCCCATGAGTAGGAGATAGCTTATGGATCTGGTTGATGGCTAGACTATTTAAGGAGGAGTGGTGCCTATGGTTTTCTGCTTCCGCTTTCTGGTGGAGCAGATAGCTCCTCTGTAGCTACTATTGTTGGCTGCATGTGCCAACTTGTAGTAGAAGGTCAATTATCGGTGCCCTAGAGCTTGCATAGTTTAGGTCTTAATATTTTATTAAGTGGCTACAATATAAGTCGGTCATTTTATATCTTTAAGCCTTAATAGGTCCATATGTATGGAAAACCCCTCGGAGTATTTACTGCTTTCTATTTCTATATATTGATCCCAAATAATCATCCAGAAATAGCAAATGGTGATGAGCAAGTCAAAGTTGATGCAATACGAATTGGCAATTATAATGATGGTCAGTTTCCAACTGATAACAAAGAGTTTGCCAAATGCATTTTTAACACAATTTTCATGGGAACTGAAAACAGATGAGACTTACGAATATAAATGTTCTCTTCATCTCTCTCCCTCCAATGTTACCAGCCAACAAAAAAAATCGATCTAAATTCCAAGGCGAAAATTTAAGGTTCCCACCTTCTCCAAGTGATTATTCTCCAAATTTTTAATATTCTTTGGGTCGTTTTTTTTGGCAGGCAACCGATAAAAAAAAAGACATACAGAAATAGGTTTGATTTCCTTTTTTCCCCATATTCTCCTTCTCAATTCATGCGATATCTCTTTTTCATCTAAAAATTTCTTCTCCATACGGAAGAGGCTAGATTACTTTTTTTTTTCAATTGTCTTAACTGTCGTATTTTAGTCCTAGGAATTTCGATCATTGGTTGGATTATGGAATGTACTTTGGTAAGTCCATCTCTTTCCAGATTGGATCAAGGTAAATCAAAGCTAATCAGATGGTTGTAGATTACAATTTGCATTGCAACACCTTAAACATGATTTCACTAGCCTTTTTTTTTAGTAAGATCTAGCTCCTTTTCATTTAGACATAATCAATTGTTTATCATTGTTAGAAAAAATAATCATATCAGAGATGGACTTTAGACGTGCTCAAATCACTAAAGTTTATGGTCTCCCTTTATACTAAAGTCACTATTATGAATGATTTTTTTTTTCAGGTTTGAGAAATAGGTAGAAAGGGTAGGTTGATTCCTTATTTTACCTTTTGAACTCCTACTGAGGGTAGAGCGATTGGACAAGGCCGGACAGAGTGATATTGCTTTGAGATAATACTAGCTTTCGAACCCGTCCTACGAATGGGTGTCATTATATTAAATTATTCTAAAAAATATCAGCAAATATTCATAGCTATGAGATATGGAAATTATATTAATCACTTGTTTAAATTTCTTGCACCACTTTCTATCGAACGAAAGCACCAAATCTTGGTAAAACCCATAGATTTATTTTGGTTGTTATGTTTAATAATAGAAGTTTGATTGAAATTTTGTGAGAATGCTCAATGTGGCAAATATGATATTGAAGCTACTTAAATAGCAAGACATTTCCAATCATAATAAAATAATTATAATAAGCACTACATAAATGCAAAACTAGACTTGTCGAGATATTATATTCTCCCTATATATAATACAACTATGTTTCGAGGTTAGTTCAATGCATTTGCATCAAGTTTCCAATTTTACGTTAATTGTTTTTTTAGGCTAGTTCAATGTATGTAGTTGGATCTAGTTTCCGATTTCCCATTAATTATTCTTTGAGGTTAATTCAATGTAGTTGTATCAAGTTTTTGATTTCCCATTAATTATTATTTGAAGTTAGTTTAGTGCAGTTGCACCAAGTTTACGATTTCCCGTTAGTTATTCATTAAAATTAATTCAGTGCAGTTCCATCTAGTTTTCAATGTTTCGTTAATTACTCTTTGAGATTAGTTAATTGCATTTGCATTAAGATTCTAATTTTTCGTTAATTACTCTTTGAGGTTAGTTTAATACATCTGCATCCAGTTTCTGATGTCCCGTTAATTATTTTTCGAAGTTAGTTTGCATCTAGCTTCCAATCAATTTCCAGTTATTTATGCTTTTAGGGTAGTTCGATGTAGTTACATCCGGTTTCCGATTTCTAGTTAACTATTCTTTAAGGTTATTTCAATGCATTTGCATCCAGTTTCTGATTTTCTGTTAAATATTCATCAAAGATATTGCATCCAATTTCTGATTTTCCGGCCTGTTAGTTAATATATGATTTTAGTTTAATGCAGTTACATCCAGTTTTCGATTTTCCGTTAATTATTCTTTGAGGTTAATTCAATGCAGTTGCATCCAATTTCTGATTTTCTATTAATTATTTTTCGAGGTTAGTTTAATACATTTGCAGCAAGTTTTCGATTTCCCATTAATTATTTTTTGAGGTTTGTTCAATGCAGTTGCATCAAATTTATGATTTCTTGTTAATTATTCATTGAGGTTAGTTCAGTGCATTTGCATCCATTTTTTTATGTTTCTATATTTGTTAATTAGTCTTTAGATTAGTTCATTACATTTGCATACAGTTTTCGATTTTTCATTAATAACTCTTTGAGATTAGTTCAATACATCTGCATCTAGTTTATGATTTATTATTATTTATGCTTTGAGGTTTTAATTAGTTCGATGCAATTTCATCCGGTTTCTGATTTCCCATTAACTATTCTTTGAGGTTATTTTAATGCATTTGCATGTAGTTTCTGATTTCCCGTCAATTATTCTATGAGGTTAGTTCAATGCAGTTGCATTTGGTTTTTGATTTCCTGTTAATTATATTTTGAGGTTAGTTTAATACATTTGCATCCAGTTTTTGATTCATCGTTAATTATTATTTGAGGTTTGTTTGATGCATTTTTGCATACCGTTTCCGATTTACAGTTAAATATTTTTCAAGTATTTGCATCCAATTTCTAATTTCTCATTAGTTATTCTCTGACGTTAGTTTAATACAATTACATCCAGTTTCCGATTTCTAATTAATTACTTTTTGAGTTTAGTTTATTGCATTTGCATAAAGTTTTCGATTTCCCGTTAATTACTCTTTGAGCTCAGTTAAATGTATTTGAATCCAGTTTTTGATTTTCTTTTAATTATCCAATGTGGTGTGTAATACCAATTTTCTACTTATCCATCTGTAGTGTCCTTGCAAACATGACATAAAAATAAATTATGTTTGATTTACTATATTGGATCATCAAAGATTATCCAGTTCTCGATTTTCCGTTAATTATTCTTTAAATTATATACCTGACTCACTATGTGGGATTTTCAAAAATTATCTACGAACGGGTCTTGTCATATTAATTATTCTAAAAAATATATTCAACTATATATGCATAACTAATATATACAGATATTATATTGCTCACTCATCCAAATTTCTTATAACATGAAAACCTCACGTACTCTCTATTAAAAAAAAATAACTCACCATTGATAAAACCCTTCAACTTCATTTGTTGTTTAATAATAAAAGTTTGATTGAAGTTTTGTGAAATTGCCTAATAAGATGAAGTCCATATTAAAGCTACTTGAATAGCAAGGTGTTCCCAATTATACGAAAAAAGATATGATAAACACCGTTTTAAATGCAAAACTATACTTATCGAGACATTTCCACAACATATAACACAACTATATTTTGAGGTTAGTTCAATGCATTTGCATCCAGTTTCTGATTTTCTGTTATTTATTTTTTGAGGTTAGTTCAATGCAATTGCATCCAGTTTTTGATTTCTTGTTAATTATTCTTTGCTGTAGTTTAATGCATTTGCATCCAATTTCCAATTTCCTGCTAATTATTCTTCGAGCTCAGTTCAATGTATTTGTATCCAATTTTCGATTTTCCGTTAATCATTTTTTGAGATTAGTTTAATACATTTGCATCCGACCAATTTCTGATTTCTCGTTTATGATTCTATGAGGTTGTATTTGCATCTAGTTTCTGATTTCCCGTTAATTATTGTTTGAGGTTAGTTCAATGAATTTGCATCCAATTTCCGATTTTCCGTTAATTATTTCTTGAGGTTAGTTCAATGCATTTGCATCAATTTTTTATTTTTTTTTTGAAATTAGTTCAGTGTAGTTGCATCCGGTTTATGATTTCCCGTTAATTATTTGTAAAGATTAGTTTCACGCATTTGCATCCTGTTTCCAATTTATAGTTATTTTTTTAGGTTAGTTCAATATAGTTGCATCCAGTTTCCGATTTCCCGGTAATTTAATCTCTGAGGGTTAGTTCAATGTATTTGCATCCAGTTTCCGATTTCCCGACAATTATTTGTTGGTGTTAGTTTGATGTATTTGCATTCAAGTTTTGATTTCCCGATAACTATTCTTTGAGGTTAGTTTAATGCAGTTGTATCAATATTTTGATTGTCCATTAATTAATTTTTAAGATTAGTTTAATGCTTGCATGTGCATCCAATTTTCGATTTCCCATTAAATATTATTTGAGGTTAGTTCGATGCATTTACATATAGTTTTCTGTTTCTCGTTAATTGTTCTTTGACATTAGTTTCATACAGTATTATATATATTTGAAAATATTTGTTATTATTAGGGGGGGGGGGGGGTGGTTCCCAGTTGTTATTATATATTTTGTGATGTTATTTTTTGTATAATTTAATTTTCCATATGTAATTTGTTTTGGTTTGGTTTGGTATATAATTTATTTACGCCCAACGTCTATTTTAACTAAATCAATAGTTATATAATTTATTTAAGCCAACGTCCGTTTTAACTTAATCTTGTTATTCTGCTAAAATTGGAAATTATAAAATTCATAAATTTAATTATAATATGTCATAATTATTGTGGCCTGTGGTTTTTGAAATCCTTAACTATGACTAAATTTTACACCTCTCAAATTGATTCAACTTTATTTGTTAGGCCCATATATATAGTACATACAATACAATTTTATTTGTTTTTGGTGTACACTATTACTTATTTTATGATTAATTTACTTTTTTTTTTTTTTTTTCCCAGTCACATGTGTGGTTAACAAATGCATAAAGTAAATGTTCAAGCAACTCAATTAATCTTTTCCTTTGTTCTTTCATAGTTTTATTATCATTTTCTAGAAAGAAACTTTGTTATGCTAAACTTCGTCTGAGATTAGTGTGGAAACTATTCTTTGTGGCGTAAGAGTTTTAGGAAAATCGTTTTTGGTTGAAAATATTGTTTTTTGCAATTTAGTTTTTTTTTTCCCGTAATTAGCTATATTGTTTATGAAAAGTTGGACACTCTGTGAAACTCTAGATAAGATTGTTTATTTATTTATATCCTACTTTTTCATAATTAGTAATAGAGTTTAGAAAAAAAACAGGAGTCTCTCGAGTGCTCCAAAAAATAGATTGGTAAGGGTATAACTATAATATATATCTAAAGATTTGATTTTTTTTTTTTTTTTAATTAGTATTAGAGTTTAGAAAAAGTTGGAGACTCTGTGAAGCCTTGAAAAATAGAGCCAAGAGGGTATAGCTATAATGTATATCTAAGGATAATCTCTTTTTGTACCTTGCGGCCACTCTTAGAATAGGACATTCCAGGTTTGAGTTTTGGACTTATCTATTGTGCTACCAAATATTTTTTAAAATTACACTGCCATCCTTAGACAAAGGTCGATGTGGGTGTGGCAGGGTTGCCTCCGTGGAGTCAGTTATAGTCTAGACATCACACTTATGGGGAAACATAGCTTATTGCATCACCATGATTTGCGGGGAAAATGTTTGTGTCTTATCAATACGAGTTTTGGGCAGTGTTCCATTTAATGATACTCCCATAAGTTAGAAAACTCTAATATATATGTGAGATTATAAGGTGAAATTTGGGCAGTGTTCTGTTACATCAGTTGCTTTCATTGTTTCTTTCTCCAGGTTGGTGAGCTCCCCTTCTAAGGGTGTGATATGTTGTAGGGCTGGAACAAAAATACCTAGGCGTTGCCAACAGATCAGATCATTGATTCATTTGTGTTATTCGAAGTGAACACTCTTGCTGGAGGGTTTACAATGGTCCGAGAACTTTATCAGGTTACAAACTATTGCATTTTGAAAAACAATAATTCTTGATGCATAGTGTTTCACAATCAAATGTTTTCAAGTATATTAATGTGTTTGTCATTTGATATTTAGTTTTAAATTGCAGTGGTTTCTAATTAGATGCAAACTTGGTGAACGTGAATTGGACTGGGTTGAGGCAAGTATGTTGTTTACCAAAGCTATTATAAAAAATGAGATTGTTTAGGAGGTCCTGGCAACAATTGTTCAGTCTTTATTAGTGCTGGACATGTGTGGAGTGCCAAATAGATCGGTTCTGCGTTACTCTTTGACACTCGAACTCTAAGCCAGAATCTGACACCACCGACGATTAGAGAGTTCATGATGTTAGCTCATGACTAATCAATACAAAATTTGTTGCAATGGTGGGACCAACAAATTTTATTTGTTTTTATCTCTCACCTGTAAGTTTCTTTTCATTTTCACGGTTCTAATATAATATTACAACAATGTATATTGTTTGATCTTCATATCATCCTTGTATCAAAGATGATGGAGAGACACCTGATACACCTCTTAATAATGTTGTCTTGAGTAGGCTCAAATAGTTTAGAGCTATGAACAAGTTCTGGAAAATTGCTCTCCGGGTAAACATTCGCCCTGACTTCTTCCTTCTCAAGTGTTATCATGTGAAATTGTGAATGAATATCATCAATTGTCAATAGTTTACTGAATCTCAATTGCATGATAATATTTATAAGTATGAAAAGTCTGACTCATGATGAAGTAGACATGATGCACCAGTTAAAATACATAACTTAAACAGTTGCCTCAAGTAATTACAGTTCAGAGATTTATCAAACAAACACTATCACAACAAGAGAAACATATCTAAGATCATAAGTATTATTTTATCCCCATTGTATCTAAGGTAAATAATGAATAGTAATCTTATTCTGATTAGACCTTTCTTCATTGTCAGCTCTTCTCATTTATCAGTAATTCAATATGAACTATGAAGTGACTTGGCACCATGGCATTAAATAGTACAAAGACATTTTAGACATGCATGATGGCTATATATGAGTCGCCCTCCCTGGCCAAGGTTTAGTTTAAACCATAGACTGTTGTTAGACATTTGGTTGGCTCTAATATAATATGTTAAGGTACCAGCCAATACTCCTCAAAAACCCATTGTGTTAAGGATAGGAATACTATAGGTACTCATGAAGGTTCCTAACAGACGAATATCTTTGGCCGAAACTAGATATTGTGTAATAATAAGTTCATAATATATAAAAGTTTCATCTTCTCGCGATCGGGTTTTTAGAATTAAGCTAGGGATTTGTAGGCCCTCATCTGTGCATTCATTAATGAACCTTACATAGCTTCGACCATTTAAGGGATCAGCCTGATCCCAAATAAAACTGTGTCCAAAGGAGGACCATAATACATCAAAAAGCAAGAGTCTAATTAAGCTGCAAGCAAGAGAATCAAGTCAGCTGCACTATTTGATTTCTATATATATTTTAGGGGTAACACTATTCATTATTTACTTTAGAACAACTAGTAGCAAGGGTAATTTAACACTCTAAATGACTTGGCACAGGATCCCTTTTAGTTTAGGTTGTATGTCTACATGCACCTGAAAAATTCCCTTTTTCTTTTATTGATACTAGGTGATTGCAGGCTGTCTATCAGAAGCAGAAATCATGGGACTCAAGGAAATGTTAAGGAACATCAATTCTGACAGTAGTGACACCATAACGCTCTAAGAACTAGAGCAAGTACTATCCAAGCAAGGAACAAAGCTTTCCGAATATGAAGTTAAACAGTTAATGGAAGCTATAAGTCCAATAACATAATGAGAAATATCGACAGTTGAGCATTTTGAAGGAAAAAAGATTATTCTTTTATCATTTCTCTTTAATTTTAAATCAAGAAAATCAATCTTCAAAACAGGCTGATGCAGATGGCAATGGCACCATAGACTATGATGATTTCATCACAACGACAATGCATATGAACAAAACGGATGGACAAGAGTGTCTCTATACTGCATTCCAATTCCAATATATACTTTGATAAAGATAATAGCATGTACGTAGTATTAGAACAATTATTTTAGTCCCATAAAAAAATTAAAAAACAATCAAAACACTGATTCGCTAGAAAATTATGTTGAAACTTCAAATTCATGTTATGTCTTTCAGAAGACCATTTTTTTCTTATTACTTGTGGAACATTATGCGAAGTGCCAAACAGTATTTACACCAAATAATAACTGAACACAAGAGTTTCACTGATAGCTTTAGCAGCCGTTTGTTTAGCAGGTAACTCTCGGGAGGAATTTGAGTGTAATTGGGCTGCCAATGCTTGGGAAATGCTACATATGTTGTAACAATTGGCTAACAGGATTGTATGAGACGCGGAAGAGATGGTCTTCAGTTTACACTAATGATACATGTTCTACATTGATATACAAGAGTAAGTGCCGTTAAAATACTTAATTTGATGGTTACTTGAGACGTAAAATGCTTATACCTGAGTTTCTCAAGCAATCTTAAATGGCTTTAGTTGACAGACACGCAGTGGACAAATGATGCAGAGCAACCTTCGAGTCCAGCCATGCACTGCCCTTTTTGAAGTTATCAACTGATATTGAAAAGGAAATTTACACTAGGTCAATGTGTCCAAAGTTTCAGGATCATTTCCTTTAAATGTCTACCACGAGTCTAATCAATACTTAAGACTTGACTCCGATAGAGTTATCACAATGTGTACAGCTGTTAATTGTATCATCTAATTTTGTCATGTCCGAATTGTAATCACCTTTGCAACTGTGCTTAATACTTTACCTAATCAATCAAATTTACTTATTGAATATAATTTACTAATTCCAGAGTTATGGGTAATGCCAGTTATGTTTTTATCTGGTCCAAATTTCCTTCCAATTCCTAAAGGTTAAACAACATATATGATGTCCACACACAATGAGATATGTAGAGATTAACCTCATTGGATACTAACATAGCATCACAATATGTTGATATAAAATACAAATGCGGCGCGCTGCGCCAAGAATTCTATTCCACCAAGTATCCTATTAGTATAGGTTCTAAGATGTGTCAGTATTGCACAAAGCATATCTTATTTTTTTAGTGTGTTGCTTGGAGATTATTCCATGTGGATACTCAATATTAGTTGATACATTACTAAAGGTCCTAAAATGCAACAACACCACACATAGAATATATTGCACTTTAGTATATTGACTTCAAATGGTTGTAATGCAATTAAATCATGACTATTGCTACGGTATAATCAACACTCTTCTCTATCATACCTGTAGTGCCTTCAACAAATTAAAAGTTGATTGAATATCTCTATTCAAATAATGCCAATTGCTTTGTGCTCTTATTTAAATAGATTACTATTTCATAGTAAATTACAAACCATTGACAAACATTACATTTTGATCTAAAATGAGATACAATTCCCATTAAAACTAGCAAAATTAACCATCACATTCGTTGTATAATTCTTTTCCACAACATTTAAGTGTCCGATTTTGGATATATCTTGCGGATCGCGTCGAGTGTTCACCCTTGGTTATTGACTATACAACAAGCAGTCTTCATATAGTTTCATACAATCATATAATCGTTTATTTTTGCTCGACCCATGGACGAATAGAAATTCAACCGACCTCATAAAAGCACCATCGAAGCTAATATTTTGTGCCCAAATTTGCAAGGCGTCACCGCTACTAAATATATATATTTGGTTGAGTTATTAATTAGACAATTGATTTTATATATTCATATTGGCATCATCATAAGATAATTTTACAGAGTATGGACCAAGAGTTAAAATAAACGGATTACAAATCACCAAGTAGAGGTCGAAAACATATGTTTATAAATTAACAGTTTGGCTTCAAAGTAAATATTATTAAATTCCGACTCCTGAAAACATGGGTTCCAATTTTGGGCCTTTAATAATCCCTTAACAGTAACGGCCAACGTATCCAACGCCTTCCTTTCAAATACTTCGTCTCCCACAATCTTTACTTCAATTCAGGCAAACAATTTTAAAAACGGAAACCCTCTGAAACAAAGGTGATTACTCCCTCTATATAACTCCTCACTCATCATAATTCCCCAAACAACATTAATAGCCGAAAAATGATACATTTGAGCACGTCTAAAGGATGTATAAATTTAGGCTATTATAGTGGAGGACAAGTCAGAGCGACCTACTTCTTTTTGTTATTGGTGTACTTTAATTCTTATATATATTGATGTAATATCCTATGTAGACTGAGTATGCCATTATGTCGCATATGCCATTGTAACTCCATTTTGGATGATTTGTTAACAAACCAAATGACTTAGCTCTGGAGTGTATGCCCCATTCTTCCAATTTAATATCTACGGTTGCATATTACCTATTTACCTAATGGTTGGATACTGATTTCAGTGAATAGTATTACATAGATGCTTTTGATGCACTAACCTTTTATCTTTGTAGTTTGCAACGTGCACTTGCTAGGATGAAAGGCTCAAAGTACATGTTATTTGGAGCTATACTTAAAAGTTTATTGCTTAGGTATGTCTGGAAATTAAATAGGAATGGAGTTCCATTCAATTCAAAATTTAAACGGCTGCCAGTGTGTCTGCTCAGACATAATGTCAATTGTAAGTGTGCTCACCCAAATTATGTTTACACTTTTCGGCAAGTTTTATTTAACATCACATGCATAGTAAGTGCATCTTGCTAGTAATTATTAATTAGCCAGTAGATTACGGCACAACCACTAATACTATAGGGCATAATACTATTTAATCATGTTGCTCTCTATCTTTACACTGTGGTCTGTACTCTTTACTACCACTTGGGTAGTTGGGTTTTAGGTATGGTGTACTAAAATGCCAATAATTGTGTAGAATTTGCGGTTAAATGGAAAAGTATATGTCACCCTCGATTTATCGCATGTTGATAAAGGTATAATGAATAGTTTTACCTACGAATACAATTTCGCATAGGTAAGCAAAACTAAAACTATCTTGTATGCTAGGTTATCAAAGTTTTCTACTCTCGATGCTATTGCACTAAGTGGAGTAGAGAATTCGTTCCACTCCTAGTTCTTTAGAATTAGCGTTTCCTAGTTCTTTAGAATTAGCGTTTACTAAGATTATCAATCTATCCAAAGTTAATGAGAGTAATGCGAAATTATACTACGATGGAAATTAAACTAACAAGATATGATAATTCGACTACAGAATACTAAATTGATACTATGATAAGGAATTAGGGGGGGTTGATTCCACCTTAACTCGACTTAATCAACTAACAAAGAATTGTCGTAATCCAAATTTAAATGCTTTTGCATAACAAATTGGTAATTCTAATCCCTAATTATTCATGACAATCTCTACCAAATAATAACTAGCATGTGAAGCAATCAAACCCATTCTCATGGTGAACTAATTACTTTCTAGAATTGAATAGATTATCACGATGATTTCTAAGCTAGCCAAAAATCAAGCTTCATCAAGGCTTCTTCAACCCCCTCAAATGGAGGTTTAGCCTAAAATCATTACACTATCATTTATATATGAATTTAAGCAAGACATGATATAAAGATTCTAATTTTGCTTATTTGAACTAAATGGAAATCTACTCATGCAAGATTTAAATGAAACTAGTAATGATATATAAATAACTAAATCTATGAATTGAAACTACAATGATTTAATGAAATGAAACTAGATTATCAATAACTAACTAACTTTATTGAACTAATGAATAAATAACAATACTGATTCAACTACTAAATTTAAAATAAGATAATGAAAAACTAATTAATGGAGTCTAAAACTAGATCAAAAACTATTTCTTAATGACTACCTAAAAACTAGAATACTTAAGAGTTAAGTCTTGTATCTTGAAATGGAGGAGACAAGATCTACTTTTTCATGCATGAGCTGAGGAGCCATGTTTTGGGCCGGAAAATCAAGCCCAAAGCCCAATTTCTTCAGTCCACATAGCTCTTTTCAGCTGGATTTGACTTCAACAGACTTTTTGTCCACTTTTGCTCCTCTAATTGGGTCAAGACTTGAACCATTGGAAATCTCTTTCCGAGCCGGTCATTTTGACATAAGGTAGATCCAATTCCAAGGTCTAGGTCCAAAGATACGGTCTTCGAAAGTTCTGCTAACTTTTGTGCGTTGTTTCTGCCCGCGTTGACTTTGATTTTTTAGCTTTGACCGGGCTTTAAAAAGGCTTTTTCTCCTTGAATCTTGGCCTTTAACCACAGAACTTCTTGGCAACCAACCCTTGCTCTTTTATCTCGCCAAAGTGACACATTTCTGCACATAATTGACTACAATGCCTGAAATACATAAAAGCACGTAATCAGCACTAACTCTTATTTATTACTCGCATAATTGGTCTAAAAGTATTATTGTTAAGGGGTTAAAACTACAGTTTTGGCTCTTATCAAACCACCCCCAAACAGCATTTTGCTTGTCCTCAAGCAAATATGAGAAATTAGAATAAGTGACCAAAATGGAGTTCTAACTACTCTCGTTTCGCCGAGTGCGATTGCATTGACCATATGCAACAAGGCCTTAAACCACTAGGAATTTCCTAGTGGATGAGTTATAGCCTCGTGAGAGTTTTCCAGTGAAGGTACTCACAAACTTCATCTATACTACAACGACTAAGAAATAAAACTATTGTTTCCTTATTTATGCTCCCAATTATCTATATATCTCACTAGCAATGAATACAGAATAATCAAGTCGAAACCTAAACTAATATATGCGTAATAATCAATCATCTATGAATGAACATATACTAGCAGGTCCGTTTATGAAAACTCGGAATAACGTCCTTAAGTAGGTCCTCACATAAATGTCAAGACAAAAACCACTCTGATTTTTTTGCTCAAGTGTTGCTACTCCAGTGTGCAGTGGGCACACTTTACCTTACAATCTCAATGACACCCGAGGAAGCCGGAGTCAATCAAACACATCTGCCACTTACTATCACACTAACCTATTCCTAATTGAGCTAGAGGTCTTTCTTAGGTGTTGCGGGGATTAGAAGATGATTTAAGAAGGAACGAAATGGATATTCAAAAAGGACAAGTCTGAGATAATAGAGTCTTCATATTATATAACTAGAGAAAGCCTTGTTCTTTACTTTTGCTTCTACATTTTGTTTCCATTCTAACTTTTTTTTTTTTTTTTTTTTTTTTTTTTTTTTTTTAATTTGGATGGAAACTTTCTTTTCTTATTTGAAGTGACTAACAAATTCTTGATTTCAAAGGTTTTTCTCTTTTCTATTCTTCATCTCTATTTTCAGACTCATTCAAAGAATGGGTAGGCTAATTTTTATTTTTATTTTGTTTTGTAATAGGTTAAAGGATTTGCCGTTTATGAAAGGCTAAAGAAAGGCTTAGAGGGACGACTAGCAGAAAATAATTTCATAGGTTTGAATTTTTGGCTATATCGATCCAAAAATAGCCTAAATTCTCACTTAAGATATGGTATAGTGATCAAGCAAGTGGACGTGTGATTTCTCTGCCCGGATTTTACTTCTCCCTTGTGTCATTTCTCAAATGTTTCACTCATATAAGGCTTTAGGCTATATTCTCACAGGATTTGTAGAATAAGTACTCTAGCCTAGATTTCAGAAACTTACTGCTAAACATTCATAGATACTCATGCTAAACATTCAAAGATTATTACCCACATATTAACCTAAGTTTCTAAAAACCATTCTAATGCAAAAGATACGTGAGACTTCTAGATTATGAAGAGCATATAGAAAGAAAACAATACCAATATTCCTAAGTGTATAGCATAACTTTTTTATTTATATTTTTGATTTTTTGTTTTTTTTTTTTTTTTTACTAGAAAACAAGTGCATATTGTACATATCTATATCCTAACAGATGCTTTAATTACACGTGTTTCTATGTCACCCCCAAACAAGAAGCATGTTTTGTCCTCAAAGTATTTAAATAAAAAGGGTAGAAAAATACCATGGAAATTGATAAACGTAAAATGAATAGTCTACCTACGAAATGAACGATGAATCCAAAACGTAAGTAAACTAAACTTATTACTGATGCTATCTTGTTTATCAAAGAATTATTCTACTCTCAACCAATTGAGATATAGGGGAGTAGATAGAGTTCGTTCCACTCCTAGTGCTCTAGCATGGATGTCTTCTAATCTAACTAGTCGTTTTTAAGTCTATGAGAGTTTTACGAAGGGAATTATACTACGATGCAACTACCCACAAGATGCAACTAGTCGGTTATCAGAATACTAAGGGAATGCTACGTTGATTCTATGATAAGGAGTTAGAGGGGATTGATTCCACCATAACTTCAACTTAATCTAACTAACGGCGAATCGTCAAGTAATCCGAATTGAATGCCAAGCGAACAATTGGTTATTCCTAATCCCTAATTATACATGGCATTTCTACCAATTATAACTAGCATGTGAACAATTAAACCCATTCTCATGGTGAACTAATCATTTCTAGAGTGGAATAGAAAATACGGCGACTTTCTACGATAATCGGGACTCAAGCTTTCATCAAGGCTTTGCAACCCCCTCTAATGGAGGTTTAGCCTTGAATCATTCCGCAATCATTTCCATTTATATTAAAACTAAACATAATATAAAGCATTGAAATTTATTTAATTAAACAATAATGAAATCTAATTTAATGACTAAATTGAACTAAGGACATGAATTGAAATTAGATCTAGAATTGGAATTGACAAAAATCGAAATGGATAAAGAATACTACTTTATTGATCTAATCAAATGAAGAACAAGATTCAAAGGTTTAATCTAATAAGGGATTTGAAACTAATTAAAGAAAAACAATTAAATCTAGATCTAGAAGCTATTTTAATGGCTACTTTCTATTCTAAGCTATGAACCCTAATTCTCTACTAATTAATCTACCATTATCTATCTACCATTAACAAAGACTTAAGCTTTTGTTCTTATACATTCAGATCCAAAATTCGTGCATGGGCTTGGAGCCGATTTTGGGCGGAGAAATCGGCCCAAAACCCAATTCTTTTCGAATCAAAAGGCCTCTTCAGCTGCAGTTGACTTCCACAGACTTTTCGTCCACTTCTGCTCCTCTGATTGGGTCAAGGCTTGGACCATTACAAAGCTCTTTTTCCGAGCCGGTCGTTTTGACATAAGGTATGCCCAATTCGGTGGTCTGAGTCCAAAGATACGGCTTTGGAGTTCTCACACTTTTGCTCCTCCCTCGCTAAAGTGGTACATTTCTCGCACATAATGGACTTTGAAGCCCCAAATGCATAAAAACGCGTAATCGGTGTTAACTCTTACTTATTATTCACATAATTGGTCTAACAATGATGATTATTAAGGGGTTAAAACTACAGTTTTGGGCTCTTATCAAACCACCCCCAACAAAGATTTTGCTTGTCCTCAAGCAAATATGAGAAATTAGAATAAGTGACCAAAAATGGAGTTCTAACTACTCTCGTTTCGCTGAGTGCGATTGCATTGACCATATGCAACAAGGCCTTAAACCACTAGGAATTCCCTAGTGGACGAGTTATAGCCTCGTGAGAGAGTTTTCCAAAAAGGTACTCACAAACTTCATCTATACTACAACGACTAAGAAAATAAAACTATTGTTTCCTTATTCATGCCCAACTATCTATACATCTCTCTAGCAATTATATAAGAATAACCAGTCAAAACCCTAAGTTAATATATGCATAATAATCAATCATCTACAATAAACATATATACAATGAGTAGTACTATCAAATGTTTAGCAGGTTTGTTTCTCGAACTTCGAATAAGCGTCCTTAAGTAGGTTCTCACAATAATAATAGTTGAAACAACACTCTGATTTTTTGCACTCAAGTTTCGCTACTCCAATTAATACGGTGGGCACACTTTACCTTACAATCTCAATGACAACAAGGAAGCCGGGGGTCAATCAAACACATCGCCACTTACTATCACACTAACCTATTCCTAATTGAGCTAGAGGTCTTTATTAGGTGTTACTGAGGATTAGGAGATGGTTTAAGAAGGAAGGAAATGGATATTCAAAAGGACAAGTCCGAGATAATAGAGTCTTCAGATTATGTAACTTAGAAAAACCTTGTTATTTTCTTTTTGCTTCTATACTTTGTTTCCATCCTTAGCCATATTTTTCTTTTTTCTTTTCTTTTTGGCTTTTGACTCCTTTTTATTTTTTTTTTTTGGAGTTTTTATTTTATTTCTATTTTTCTTTTCTTTGGATGGAAACTTCTTTTCTTTATTTTCTGAAGCAAGTAACAATTTTTGTTTACCACGGGTTTTTCTCTTCTTCTTCTTCACTCATTCTATTCTCGGACTTATTCTAAATTGGGTAGGTTGATTTATTCTCTTTTTTTTTTTTTTTTTTGTTTTGTTTTTTGTTTTGTAACAGGTAAAGGAATTGTGGTGTATGGAAGGCTAAAGAAACAGGCTCGAGTGGTGACTAGCGGAAAATAATTCATAGGTTTGAATTTACGGCTATATCGATCCAAAGAGCGCCCTAAATTCTCACTTAGGATATGGTTTAGTGATCAAGCAAGTGGACGGTGTGATTTCTCTATCCGGATTTTACTTCTCCCTTGTGTCATTTCTCAAATGTTTTATTTCATATAAGGCTTTAGGCTATATTCTCACAGGGATTTGTAGAATAAGTACTCTAGCCTAGATTTGAAAACTTACTGCTAACAATCATAGATACTCCGTAATATATTTATAGATAGATGCAAAGATTATTACCTACGTATTAACCTAAGTTTCTAACAATTATTCTGATGCAACAGCTATGTGAGACTTCTAGATTGTTAAGAGCATGGAGAAAGAAAACAATACCAATATTCCTAAGTGTATAGCATAAACTTATTTATTTATATTTTTAAATTTTTTGAAATTTTAACTAGAAAACAAATGCATATTATATATATCTATATCCTAACAGATGTCTTAATTACACGTGATTCTATGCCCCCCCCCAAACAAGAAGCATGATTTGTCCTCAAAGCATTGTAAATAAAGAGGGTAGGAAAAATACCATTGAAGCGTGAAATTGAAAACATCTGCAAAACAATGTTAGAACGTACTAATATAGGAAATAAAACCGGCCACAACTCTATAAGAGTTCTACCCATTATGGGGTTAACATAATTAAATTGCTTGGGACATAAGCAGACACTAACAGAAAATAAAACTTACCTCCACTCCGTTGTTATTCGTCATCTTCGGTCATCCCTCTACTTCTATAAAGAAGTGAGGTTCCTTCAGCGTCTGCCATGCTATGATAATTTGCCGGCTTCACGCCATTTATCATCTATGGTTGCTAACCTATTAAGTGCCACTTGGTCTGATGGGGTGTAGGGTGCAACTTTGGTGAGGTTGTATCCGCCACCCATGCCAAGTCATTGCGGAAAGATCGAATAATACTATTGGTGGGTCGCGACCGTGTCTACCTTAATCCAATCCGTGAAACGTGTACAAAAACAGGAAAGAAACATAGCATAATACGTGAAATTAAAACAGGCATAAGAAGGTACTTATGCCTCATGGTATAGGCTCGTGCTAAACTAGACATCAAAGTTAAGGGAAGGTCATAGAATCGGGTCCATTGGCTAAAGCAAGGGAAAACGGCGCAAGTGGCGTCATTCACGAAGAAAAACGCCATTCCCCTAAAATGTTTAGCATAATCCAAAACATAGCAGTTCCTATGTTCATGGACAGGCTACCAAGGGCAACGCGTTATAGTCCCCTTGGTCCTCAATCTGAAAATGCCCCCCCATAAGCCTCGTGCAAAGACTTCATAAGTATAGACATGCATATTATCGATGATAGCACCATGGGTCTTGTATCTCACCGGGGGCATAGCAAGTCAAAAACAAATGCTAGCAAGAACACGGTAATCTCCATTGGTTCATCGTCAATGTTGATGGAGAACACTTGTTCTCCATCCGGTCTCTCAAAGAAAATGCAGTTATTATAAAAATAATATGCAAGTCTTTGGAGAATAAAGTTCACCCGGTCTTACCATAAGAGGTTCCCAGCCAACATATGTGATCACCTCACAAAACCAAGCACCGTAAAAGTAGTGCTTTGGAACAAATCTTCGAAAGATCGTTCGGTATCGGTATTGGAGATGTCATCTCAAAATTACGCTTTGGAATAGCTCTGAATGATCCGAAACTACACGCCAAAAACTGGAAAATTTCTGGTCCGTAGAAGTCGTCGCTGGCCGGTATAACTTAGGAAAGGCGCCATCTTTGTATTTTTTTGATTTCCATAACTTAAGCTGGTCGACTACTAAGCGGCGCTGGCCTACTCGACCAAATTTTTCCGACAGAATTTTAGGCTGAAAAGCTCAACTAGAAGCGTGGCGCCCGAAAGTTCTGAAATTGCGAAAATGAAGTCGAACGGGAATCGCGGGTTTGAAGGGTGAGTGATGGAGTTTAGGTGTAGTGTGAGTTGTGAGGATAGATTGTATCAAGTTTATATAGGTTTAAAGTTGCTAGAATGGATCGGAAAGTTGCCAAAACTAATTACGGCAGTTCAGGAAATCCTAAAATTTCCAAACTCGAAAACGAAACAACTCATATCCCGGATTCTAATTCAAACCCGATTATCTCTTATTTGGATTTTATGACTGAATGTACCTATTTAATCTAGATTTCATCCTACAATGATTCTCAATCACAGATATGCCTAAACTACCATATTTTCACCTTACTCCGCAGTAAATTCTAACACTAGGGTTTTTTATTAAGAATACAGCTTGAAATAATCAAACCACCCCCAAACAAGTTTGGAAGGTGTGGTCAATATGAAATAAGCACACAATATGAAAATAAACCCTTATATTAAAATTTCATTCGGAGTATTACTACAAAATTCAAATTACTGAAATAAAAGTTACATTACAATAAAGACAACAAAAGTAAATAACACAACAACTACTAAACATAAATAACTACCACTATCACTCCTCATCCTCTCTAAACACCTCGCCACTGGTGGCGGAGGGCACAGACTCGAGTGGTGGCTCCTGGGCTCCAGAAGGTCCAGCAGCAGTCGTCCTCCGTCGACGACGCTCATGCCTAGCAATTTGTGTCCTCGAGAGGCGAGTCGTATGAGGAGGGGGAAGCGTGCTAGCATCTCTACTCTAAACCGGGCTTTGGGCTTCCATCTCAGCCCTCGCCGCTCCCATCTCTCATCCTCCCTCCGGTGCGGAGCTCGAAGTTGTGGTGAATGGTGGCTGCCGAGTCCGGAGGTCCGCGACGAGTGTTGAGTGAACGATGCCCCTATGTAGCATAGTCATGCGCGGCATCGACCAACACCTCGGAAGGCATCCGTTATCAAAGCAAGTGCCATCCTCCTCATCCTCCTCCGGCTCATCCTCATCTACCCTCCTGCTCCTCCTCCTGGCTGTTCCCTATCCTCGGCAATTTCCGGACTTGTTGGACACACTCCCTATAAATACGCTGGTTCCCGTGGGTAATAATGTAAATCCTCTCGAGGCCGGAGTTGCCTTCATCTTCAACATGATCTTAGTGATAAGCACACGGGGAAGAGGTGCCGACCGTCCGAACCTCCCCGATCATGTTCAAAGGCAAAACTCCGGGATACGAAAATCGTATTCCGCTCACGGGTATCCATAGGACGTGGAGGCAGGTCGGACCGATATCATCGACCTTGTCCTTGCCTAGGGACATTCCGACCAATCCATCGGCCAGCGTTTGGTTGGTCCTCGAGAAGCTTGGCGCACCAATAGGAGTTTGGATTGTAGCTCCCATTGATGACAATAACGCCATCAACGGCTCAACCCGTCAAACCGATCCCGTAAAAAACGGCATCAGATTGATTCTAGGCGGAATGCCTAGAATCTCAGCCAACAAACCCGTGTCAACTCCTCCTCTTCTTCCTCACCAACACAAAAATCTTACTCCCTCCAACTCCCGGTGTTGTAGAACCGTCGACCAAGTCTTCATGGTAGAAGTCTTCGGTCGAAAGTACCGAACTATTCCAGTCTCTACTAGCCATTCGTCACCGTAAAGCGGTAGCGAAATGGTCGGCGTGAAAATCTGCTCGTTATAATAATGGCGTTGAGCCATTTAGAGTTTGATTACGGTTTGGGGTTTGTAGAGGGTGTGGTAGTGGTGGTTTTACTTGACCGACTTGAAGAACAGTGGAGGTGGTGGAGTGGTGGCGGCAGCACCAATTGGTTTGATTTTTCGGTGGTTTTTCGAGTTTTAAATTGGTGGAGTTTGTTTTGATTGGTGTTTGCAAACAAAAATGGGTTGGGATATGATTTTTGGCGTGGGTTTATGGTATTATTTTTTATTATTTTATTTTTTTTTTGCTTTTCTAGGTTTGGAGGTTGTTAATGGCGGTGGAAGATGAAGAACGCGATGAACTGTAGCTGAAAAGGTAAGAGCCGAAAGCCAGCCCCATGGGCTGGTGTGGGTGAAGTTGGGTTGGGCCAAGCCAAAATCGAAATTTTCGATTTTTCGATTTTTTCGCGAATTTCAAATCAAAATTCCCGCCGTTACATGTCCGATTTTTGCGAATGAGATATGGAAATGATCAGGGAGAGAATTTCCTATCCAATGATCCATAAAACACTCTATTCCGACTTCGGATGACATACGGGATAGTGGAAAACGCCTCGAAGTCGTGCATGACGTAAGTTATCGCGAACGAATGAACTCTAAATTAATAGATCATGTCAATCCGAATCGTAATACAATAAAACGGCCTAAAGCAACTCTAGTGGGACATAAAACATTTAGTATGGAAACACGAACACCCCCCCCCAAACAAATTTTTTACAAGAATTTTAGAAAATTTGTTTTAGCGATCAGGTCTTTTAAAGTCAGATTCCCGAGACTTCATAGATTACTATGTTTATTTTATTTTTTATTTTTATTTTAGTTTTAGAAGGAAAAACAATAAGCAATAAAGACATAATTCACACCATAGAGAAACATGACTCAAAAATCCGAAAAAACATGCAAGAGTGGAAAACGTGAACTATGTGAACCGTGGACTTAGGATCCGGTACTTACAGCCACACACTCCATAGGGAGGGCCCGGTTACCTTAATGGTGCACTCACCAATATATTGGAATGAAAGGAAATGCACCAACACAGAAATTTGAGTCGTTTATAGTCAGATACTCAAGACTTTATCTAAAACATATGTATGAACATGCAGTTGATCATATATCAACAACCTAAAATAGTTGTGGATCATTCCATAAATAAATATCAGAGGAACATATTCAAACACAATGAAACACCAAGATTTCCTACGACACAGCCTAGTGGAATCCAAACGAAGTCGGATAACCCTATTGTGTAACCTATCATGCGCCTTATTTTTCATTTTTGAATGAGTGGGTGTTCTAGTAAATAAGTGTGGAAAAGTGAATGGTTGTGGAGAATATGGTAGATATGGATAAGTTCTAGAAAGACAGCCCGCATAATGAATGAGGATTTGGTTTTAGCATCAACTCATTCATTTGTGTGTGTAGGGATTTGTTTCAATTCTGAAAATGAAGGTGTCAAATAGTTTGTCCTTCTGAAGTATCTGTTTGCTAGGAGGATTTAAAAAATTATAGAGCACAGAAGAAACAACAGGATCGAGTGCAAACTCGGGGTTCCTTTGAAAGGGTGGAAGGAGGGGCATCGAGGTGGTTGTTGTGCAAGTTAGTTCTTGATAGGGTGAATTGTCACCTACTCGAAGAAACTCATCAAATTCCTCATCTAGATTGGTCATATCCACATTACTATGGTAGTCCTCTACATCTTTGAGAAAGTCATCTATCCCATCCTCGTCAATAACATGTGTATCGACTAGTGTAGGAATGAAAATATTGGAGTCTGACTTTCCAAAGGAAAGAATTTTGGGCATATGACTATCGAGGGGGCGTGTTGTTGAAATAATCTCGAGCAAAGCTCTCGATCATGCTAACCTCTCCATCCATAGGCGAATCGGGTAACTCTAGCGTCCTTGTTTTAAAAACATTGACTTCAACAAAGAAGATGGCCAAAAGACATGGACATTGAACCATCACGGCAATTAATGAGCGCATTGGCGGTTGCCAAGAAAGGACGCCCTAAAATGATCGACACCAGTGGTTAGCGACTTACGTATCGAGGACTACAAAATCAATGGGGATAGTAGAAATCCCGAACTTTTACCAACACATTTTCGACTACACCCTTAGGATACTTAATAGACCGATCAGCTAATTGCAACGTCATTTTAGTGGGTTGCATCTTGTCTAGACCTATTTGTCTATACAAATAAAATGGGAGTAAGTTAACACTAGCCCCCAGGTCTAATAACGCGGTCGTCGTATAGGAATCTCCTAAGGTGCATTATCTGATAGGGCGACCAGTCCTTGTACTTAACAATTCCATTATGTTCGGATAAGGTTGGGAATTGTTACGTTAAAAAGCGTCTTTTGGTATATTGGTCTTAATACGCCTAGTAGTACACAATTCCTTAAGAAACTTAGCATGATGTGGTAGCTTTTTAATAGCTTCGAGGAAGGGAAGGTTTATAGTTAGATTCTTAAAAACATCCCTAATCTCCTCATAATTTGTATCCTTAGTTAACATGGCTAATTTTTGTGGAAACGGTGGTTTCTGTCTATATTTAGCAATGGTATCACTGGATGTTTAACCGGGCTTTTGTTTCTTAAGTTGTGTTGTAAATCGGTACTTCTACGATGGTAGGCTCTTCAGTTTCTATTTCAAGTATCTAGTAATATAGCGGTGTAGGGAGACTCTTGGTGGCGAACTATAGGCATAGTTACCTTGTTATCTACCACTCTGCCAGAACGGAGAGTGGTGATTGCATTTATCTCACCTACATTTTCATATTCATTACTAGTATTATCCGTTACCTCAAAGGCTGTGTTTGTTGTTTTAGGATTAGGTATTGCGTTACCTGGAAACACACCTTTGGTTTGGGCTTTATCTTGAGCCAACTGTTGGGTTAAATTAGTTACGGATTGTAGAAGCTGTTGGTTGGATTGAGCCATGGTTTGGAAAAGTTTTTGGCTCACTTGTATAAAGGTGTCAAATAGTTTGTCCTTCTGAAGTATCTGTTTGCTAGGAGGATTTAAAAAATTATAGAGCACAGAAGAAACAACAGGATCGAGTGCAAACTCGGGGTTCCTTTGAAAGGGTGGAAGGAGGGGCATCGAGGTGGTTGTTGTGCAAGTTAGTTCTTGATAGGGTGAATTTTCACCTACTCGAAGAAACTCATCAAATTCCTCATCTAGATTGGTCATATCCACATTACTATGGTAGTCCTCTACATCTTTGAGAAAGTCATCTATCCCATCCTCGTCAATAACATGTGTATCGACTAGTGTAGGAATGAAAATATTGGAGTCTGACTTTCCAAAGGAAAGAATTTTGGGCATATGACTATCAGGGAACGTGTTGTTGAAATAATCTCGAGCAAAGCTCTCGATCATGCTAACCTCTCCATCCATAGACGAATCGGGTAACTGCGTCCTTGTTTTAAAAAATTGATTGACTTCAACAACAAGATGGCCAAAAGACATGGACATTGAACCATCCACGGCAATTAATGAGCCGCATTGGCGGTTGCCAAGAAAGGGCGCCCTAAAATGATCGACAGAGTCGTTAGCGACTTACGTATCGAGGACTACAAAAATCAGCCTGATAGTAGAAATCCGAACTTTTACCAACACATTTTTTACTACACCCTTAGGATACTTAATAGACCGATCAGCTAATTGCAACGTCATTTTAGTGGGTTGCATCTTGTCTAGACCTATTTGTCTATACAAATAAAATGGGAGTAAGTTAACACTAGCCCCGTGTCTAATAACGCGGTCGTCAGATAGGAATCTCCTAAGGTGCATTGTCTGATAGGGGCGACCGGGTCCTTGTACTTAACAATTCCATTATGTTCAGATAAGGTTGGGAATTGTTCTGTTAAAAAGGCGTCTTTTGGTATATTGGTCTTACGCCTAGTAGTACACAATTCCTTAAGAAACTTAGCATGATGTGGTAGCTTTTTAATAGCTTCGAGGAAGGGAAGGTTTATAGTTAGATTCTTAAAAACATCCCTAATCTCCTCATAATTTGTATCCTTAGTTAACATGGCTAATTTTTGTGGAAACGGTGGTTTCTGTCTATATTTAGCAATGGTATCACCTGGATGTTTAACCGTGGCTTTTTGTTTCTTAAGTTGTGTTGTAACTGGTACTTCTACAGTGGTAGGCTCTTCAGTTTCTATTTCAAAGATTATCTAGTAATATAGCGGTGTAGGGGGTTTGGTGGCGTAACTATAGGCATAGTTACCTTGTTATCTACCACTCTGCCCGAGCGGAGTGGTGATTGCATTTATCTCACCTACATTTTCATATTCATTACTAGTATTATCCGTTACCTCAAAGGTTGTTTGTTGTTTTAGGATTAGGTATTATTACACACTTCACCTTTGGTTTGGGCTTTATCTTGAGCCAACTGTTGGGTTAAATTAGTTACGGATTGTAGAAGGCTGTTGGTTGGATTGAGCCATGGTTTGGAAAAGTTTTTGGGCTCACTTGTATAAAGGTGTCAAGGCGATCCGGTTGGGTGGGTGTAGTGTTCACGGGTGGTATTCTTTGGAACTATTTCCGTGAATTATTTATTAGTGGATTTTGATAGTTATTATTTACCGAACGATACCTCTATTAGCATTATAATTATTATAATTACCTTGACCTTGTGCTTGACCTTGTCGAGGTTGCACTTGGTTGTTATAATTATTAAAATTACCCCGACCACGCCCTTGTCGTAGTGGAGCTTGGTTAAAGCTGCGTTAACTAACATATTGATGATTGTACCCTTGAGGTGTGGCGTTTTGGTTATTTCTCCAACCGAAATTGGGATTTTGTCTCCAAAGGGCGTTAGGTTCACTATTAATGGAACAAGCCTGTTCATAGGCTATAGAGACGATGGGATTCGGGATGCTCGGGACTCCAACAAACTACATGGATTTGAATTTACATTCATAACGGGGATTGGCTTTTGTTGTACAAAATGGCATCTACCTTTTTGTGAGGGATTCAATTAGAGTTTTAAGCTCAGGATCTGATTTAACCTCAAACATACTGGTAGCCTTAACTGTGGAAGAAGAACTAGCGGAGCGGGAGTAATCGTCACTACCCCCCCCAATGATTATTACGCTTAGTTTGGTCCTCTAAAATTTATAAGCCTCAGAGGCTCCTTTGTTTAAGAAACTACCCCGTTCATTATGTCAAGGACTTCTTTATGGTGATGTTGAAGTCCTTTGAAAAAACGCACGAACTAACGTGTCTTTAAGCTAAGTTATGATGTGGACACTCTATAAAGCGGATCGGTGAAACGATTCCAAGCCTCACGAAAATGTTTCATGAGGATTTTGTCGAAAAGAAATGAATCTTAGAAAGCATCTCATCCGTCTTTAGGGGTGGGTAAAATGTTCCATAAACAAATTTTTTAACGAGTCCACGTAATTAGGCTTTGGGCAGTTAACCAAGACGCCTTTATCGGGCTAAGGTGAAAGGGAATACCCTTAATTTAATCTGTTAAGCACCAACCGTAGGATGGTGGAATGTTGTTAGGACTTGTTCAATCCTACGTCTTTGGTAAAAGGTTTTTCATGGTCTAAACCATGAAAAGCGGGTAACAAATTAAAATATTTGGGGGATTCAAAATCCCCCATGGGTTTGCTAGAAACGATGCAAGATTTGGGGCTATCGCTCGAGGCTTTGTAGAAGTCCGAGAGGAGTCTCTCTTTCTTCCCCATTATATCGGGTATGGTGTGTGTGATAGTAGTTAGAGGTGTAGTGTGTGGTATACTAGATAGACTTGATTGTTGATGTTGTTGTGTATTTACGTTCGGTGTTTTTGTACGACCAGACCTTAATCTCATGCAAGACTAAGTCGAGCTTAACTACACATGCAACACTCCAAACAATTCTGATATACTAGTATAAACCTCTAACAGGAGATGCGAGGTGTGGAAGAAAGGAATACCTGATTGCGTCCTTGCTTCGCTTATGAATAAGCGTCTTGTTTACGGCGTGTTCAGTGTATATAAGAGAATAGAACACTGAAAAACTTGACAACTTCGAAGTTCAAATCAAACCGTGGAAATCCCGGAATTTCCGAAGAAAGCCTGCCTTCTATCTTAGTGCGCTCTAGGCAAAGTCGAGCTCGATAAGATAGCGGGTCGCGCTCTCTCTTTGAAGCCTTGGCCGCTTGTATAAACGAAGTCCAGTAAGATAGCGGGTCGTCGCTCTCTTTTTGAGCGTGGCCTTCGATCGCGTTTTCATGGATTTTTTTCCAAAACTGAAACGCAACCACGGTATGAATCAAACAAGGGTGGGTGGGTGAAATGGGACTTAAAAATTACTAATTCTATTATGAAAACAATGCTAAAGTGCAACTAAGATGGCAGCGGTGCGGTTTGATAAACGTAAAATGAATAGTCTACCTACGAAATGAACGATGAATCCAAAACGTAAGTAAACTAAACTTATTACTGATGCTATCTTGTTTATCAAAGAATTATTCTACTCTCAACCAATTGAGATATAGGGGAGTAGATAGAGTTCGTTCCACTCCTAGTGCTCTAGCATGGATGTCTTCTAATCTAACTAGTCGTTTTTAAGTCTATGAGAGTTTTACGAAGGGAATTATACTACGATGCAACTACCCACAAGATGCAACTAGTCGGTTATCGAGAATACTAAGGGAATGCTACGTTGATTCTATGATAAGGAGTTAGAGGGGATTGATTCCACCATAACTCAACTTAATCCACTAACGACGAATCGTCGTAATCCGAATTGAATCGCCTTGCCAGAATAATTTAGGTTATTCCTAATCCCTAATTATACATGGCATTTCTACCAATTATAACTAGCATGTGAACAATTAAACCCATTCTCATGGTGAACTAATCATTTCTAGAGTGGAATAGAAAATCGGACGACTTCTACGATAATCGGACTCAAGCTTTCATCAAGGCTTTGCAACCCCTCTAATGGAGGTTTAGCCTTGAATCATTCATAATCATTTCCATTTATATTAAAACTAAACATAATATAAAGCATTGAAATTTATTTAATTAAACAATAATGAAATCTAATTTAATGACTAAATTGAACTAAGGACATGAATTGAAATTAGATCTAGAATTGGAATTGACAAAAATCGAAATGGATAAAGAATACTACTTTATTGATCTAATCAAATGAAGAACAAGATTCAAAGGTTTAATCTAATAAGGGATTTGAAACTAATTAAAGAAAAACAATTAAATCTAGATCTAGAAGCTATTTTAATGGCTACTTTCTATTCTAAGCTATGAACCCTAATTCTCTACTAATTAATCTACCATTATCTATCTACCATTAACAAAGACTTAAGCTTTTGTTCTTATACATTCAGATCCAAAATTCGTGCATGGGCTTGGAGCCGATTTGGGCGGAGAATCGCCCCAAACCCAATTCTTCGAATTCAAAAGGCCTCTTCAGCTGCAGTTGACTTCCACAGACTTTTCGTCCACTTCTGCTCCTCTGATTGGGTCAAGGCTTGGACCATTACAAAGCTCTTTCCGAGCCGGTCGTTTTGACATAAGGTATGCCCAATTCGGTGGTCCGAGTCCAAAGATACGGCTTTAGGAAGTTCTCACGACTTTTGCTCAGTATCTCGCTAAAGTGGTACATTTCTTAACATAATGGACTTTGAAGCCCGAAATGCATAAAAACGCAGCGTGTCGGTGTTAACTCTTACTTATTATTCACATAATTGGTCTAACAGTATGATTATTAAGGGGTTAAAACTACAGTTTTGGGCTCTTATCAGAAATGCATGAAATTCTGGAACATCTGCAAAACAAGGTTAAAACATACTGATATAGAAAATAAAAACTGACGCAACTCTATAAGAGTTCCACCCGTTATGGGGTTAACAATAATCAAATTGCTTGGGACATAAGCAGACACTAACTGAAACTAAAAACTTACCTCCTCTCCTGTTTAATCGTCATCCTCCTCATCATCCTCTTCAGAGAGATGAGGTTCCTTCGCGTCCTGCCACGCTATGATAACTTGCCAAGCCCTTCGCCGTGTGTCGTCTACCCGTGCTAACCTGTCTAGTGTGACTTGGTCTGATGGGGTGTAAGGGGCAACCATGAGGTTGCACCTGCCAACCCGGCCAAGTCATAACGCAAAAGGAACGAACCATGCAATTGGTGGGTCTTATGACTTCAACCCTTTTCCAATCCGTGAATTGGGTATAGAATACCCCTAAACAACCCCGCATGATACGGCAAACCAAAACAAGCATAAGAAGATACATATGCCTCATGCTATGGGCTCTCTTTAGACTAGCCACTAATATCTGGGAATGTTATACCGGCGACGTCCCTCAGCTAAAGCAAGGAAAATGTCACCAACGGTACCTATTTGCAGAAGTAAACTGCTACTCCCCTAAAATATTCATCATGATGAATAACATGGTGGTGCCTACATTCAGGGACAGACTACCAAGGGCTATGTTATATCGCCCTTGGTCCATAACACGAAACACACCTCCTCCATAATACTCATGGAAATATGCATAGTCATAGAGGTATGCATTATCGGTCATATATCCCCACATGTGCATATGATTAGGCAAGGGTAATCCCGAAACCAACACTACCAAAGACTTACTGAATTGCAAGGGAAATTTTTGTTCTCCATCTTGGTTACAATAGAAAGTAATATTATTGTAGAAAAATTCATGAAGTCGGGTGAATCTGAAGTCATCATCACTTACCGGTGATCTTTGCCTAACTTAATCAAGAACCTATTGTGGAACCAACCTCCATAAGTCTCACTTCCCAACAATCTTCAAAAGACTGCTCAGCTATGACTGTAGGAGATGTCATCACAAAACTACGCTCTAGAATAGCTGCAAACGATCTTGGAACAACCTACAAAAATTGGAATTTTTCGTGCCCACGGATGTCAGAGCGATGGGTGCGCTCAACCTATGCCTTGTATGGGCGCGGGTAACGCTCAGGAGCAAATGGACTTACAGTGTTTTGGGCACAGGGCGCTCTCAGATTTGGTCTGGGTAGGGTGCGGGTCGCGCTGAGGTGAATTCGAGTTACAGTGTTTTAGGAGCGGGTGGCGCTCAACTGAGGCGCAGGCGCTTCGTGTAGCTTAAATGCTGAAGTGAAGAAGAAAAGAGGGAAAAATGGGAGTGAAAGGTGAGAGATGAAAGTGAGAGATGTGAGTTTTGTGTGGAGAATGAATGAAGTTTATATAGGTTTTGAGTTTCCAAAACGAATCGGCAAGTTGCTAAAAAGTTTTAAGGCAATTGCCGGAAATAAAATATTTCCAAAACCGAAAACGGAAACAACCCATATTCTTTATTCAAAACAAACCTAATATCTTTTAGGTTGAATTTAGGATGGTAACTACCTAACTCATTTATATTTCATCCTACCACAATATCTACTCATAGCCATGCCAATATCGACAACATTCCCAATAATCATCGCAAAATTATATCTAAAAATGTGGATCATATGAAAATCATACTAAAAGAAATAATACCACCCCCAAACAATTCAGGAAGGTGGGATTAACACAAAAATCAACGCATAATTTGAAAAGAACCACTTAAATTAAAAATGAAATTCAATTACAATTAACTACTCAATTCAAATTTAACCACGGAATTCAAAAACTTTAACATCCGAATTAATAAAAAACAACATCAATTCATAAATTCCCTAAACCACCCGCTACTATTTGACGATGGAACGTGAGATGAAGATTGGGCCTGAGTTCCCGATAACCCCGAGCCATCCGTCCTTCAGCGACAACTTTCGTGCCTCGCATACGCCTCCTCAGAAGAAGAACCCCCATGGGGTGGGAAGCGTCCAAGCATTTCTTCTCGGAACTTTCGTTGTGCGTCCATCTCTGCCTTCATCTCTTCCCAACGCTCATCCTCGCTCTGGGCGAGAGTTTCCATGTTATAATGGAGATCCGCCTGAGCCTTGTCAAGTACTTCAAAACTCGTCTGAAGGGTCTTTTGTTTATTTCGAATTATAATCTGCCTATCCCTTACATCTTCACAAATACCATAAACGCAACGCAAGCTAGTGTGCAGCACTTACATGCATTCTAAATCAGAAGTACACCTATCCAAGGCATTTTCATCCAAACATGTCATATCCTCCATTTCCTCATCCAAATCAACCACCCTATCCTCCGGCAACGTCCAAATCTTTTGGATACACTCCGTATAAATAATTGCATTTGAATGCAATTTTATCATAATACGAACAGATTTTATGACAACTCTAAAAGACAGCATGATCTTAGTGATTAATACCGGAAGGGGCACAACACTCTTGCCAATGCCTCTAATCACACTTAAAATAAACTCGAGGATGCAGAAATTATACCTCTGCTCCTGCAATATCCAGAGAACGTGCAGACATGTCAGACCGATGTCGCTGACTTTGTCCCTCCCGATGACGCTCTTACCAATCCACTGAGCTACAGCCAGTTGGTTGGTTCCCAGAGATGACTGTTGAACACAATGAGAATTCGGATTGTACTGACCCTCCATGATAGTGCCTTTCATTAATGCAGGAACTCCAGTATACTGAGATTCCTGTAAGGTGGCCTAGAGGTGGCGTTCAGGCGTAATGCCTAAAATCTCAGCAAACAACTCTCTCGATACTTCTCTCCTCGTCCCACCAACAACTCCCTCTTCTTGTAGAATTGTTCGACCAAATCGGAGTGGTAGAAATCATTTGTCAAATACCACAACCTATTCCAATCCCTCCTAATCATCTTGTCATAAATAAATGGCATAAAGCGGGTGGCATTAAAAGCTTGTTCAGGGAAAATTCGTCGTCTTAGAGCCATTGGAGTTTTGAAACTATTTGTGGGTTTGAATAAGGGGGAGGAGACGAGTTTGAAGCAAACTCACTAAAATAATGGGAGGTGGCGCAGTGGAGCAAAAATTTTATTGTTTTTGTATGTCAAAAGGTCGGAATTGGTGGTGGGGATGTTTGGAGAAGTTTTTGGGGTGGGTTTAGACTTTGGGCGTTTTTTTTTGTTAGGATTTGGAAGCTTTGGTAATGGCGGAAGTGAGAAAGGAAAGTCACGAACTGTTTTGTTTAGGAGGAAGGGAATGCACGTACGTGCGAGATTAGGCCCAAGCCCAATTCGATTTTCAAAAATTTCGATTTTTCGTGCAACTTCAAACTAAAATTGATGCTTTGTTACCGGTCCGATTTTTGCGAATGAGATATGGAAATGATCAGGAGAGAATTTTCAATCCAATGATCCATAAAACACTCTATTCCAACCGTGGGTGACATATAAGAAGATAGAAAATACCTTGAAGTGCGTGCGTGACATAAGTTATGCGTACGAATGAAATCTAAATTCATAGATAATGTCAACCCGAATCGAAATACGATTTAACGGCCTAAGCAACACAAATGGAAAGTTGAACAATCAAGAACAGAAAAACGAAGACCCTACACCCAAACAAATTTTAGACAACATAGTTTAGAAAATTTGTTTTAAACGTGGGTCTTTTAAAGTCAGATTCCCGAGACTTTCGAAATTACTATTTATGGTTTTAATATTTTTTTACTTTTTATGAATAAGATTTAATATAAGAAAAACAAGAAAGCAAAAAATGCATAATTTACACCATAGAGGAATATGACTCAAAAACCGAGAAAACATGCAAGAGTGGAATACGTGAATTATGTTAAACGTGACTTAGGATCCGGTACTTACAGCTACACACTCCATAGGGAGGGCCCGATTACCTGAATTGTGCACTTACCAATATATGGAAGTGAAAGGAAGTACACCAAGCAACAAAGGCTAGTCCTCATAGACAGGGTCCTGTAAAAGGACTTCCTCTACATCAGGGGACAATAGCTCATGAAAATATTTTAACCATTGGCCATTAACTTGAAAGGTACTGTTGTCCTTGGGGTTTACCAAAGTGATTTCTCCGTAAGGGGTGACTTCGGTAACCAGAAAAGGACTAGACTAATGGGTTTTTAATTTCAGACGGGAGTTGTAAAGCAAGACCTTTTGACCTACCACAAACTCTTTGCGCAAGATTTACTTATCATGAACACGTTTCATGTGAGCTTCATAATCTTTTGTGAGATCATAAGAATCGCTAAGGATTTCTTTAAGCTCATTCAATTGCAACTTGCGCTTGACACCCGCCTCATCAAAATTGAAGTTAAGGCTTTTTATAGCCCACATAGCACGGTGCTCCAATTCAACGAGCAAATGACAAGGTTTCCCAAATACAAGTCTAAAGGGAGACATACCTATAAGAGTTTTGAAAGCAGTCATATACGCCCATAAGGCATCAGATAGACACTTCGACCAGTCTTTCCTATCAGGATTTACAGTTGTTTCTAAGATCTTTTTGATTTCCCTATTAGAAACTTTTACTTGTTCGCTAGTTTGTGATGATACGGAGTTGCTACCTTATGTGTAACTCCATACTTTTTCACTAGAGATGCAACCACTCTGTTGCAAAAATGTGTTCCACCGTCACTAATGATGGCTTTAGGAATGCCAAATCGATAGAAAATATACTCCTTAACAAAAAACACAACTGTCTTACGGACATTGCTACGGCAAGCCATCTATCCATTTAGACACGTAGTCCACGGCAACTAGAATATAAATGAAACCGTGGGAAACAGGAAAAGGACCCATGAAATCAATGCCCCATTCATCAAAAATTTCTACCACCATGATTGGATTTAATGGCGTCATATTACGCTTCGTGATTCGCCCAAGTTGTTGGCAACGAACACACGTCTTGCAATGCACTTGGGCATCTTTAAAGAGAGTAGGCCAATAAAACCCACATTGAAGAATTTTAGCAGCTATTTTCATACCACTAAAATGGCCACCACACTCTTTTCATGGTAGAATGAGAGAACCTCATTATATTCCCACTGGGGGATACAACGACGAATAATCTGATCCTCACAATACTTAAAAAGGTAGGACTCATCCCAGTAGTATAGCTTAACTCTGGCCAAGAACTTCTTACGTTCATTTCTTGACCAATCATAAGGAATAATATCAGAAGCTAAATAATTCACAATGTCCACATACCATGGTGCAGAAAAAATAGCATACATATGCTCATCAAGAAAAGAATTCGGTATATATGAACTCAGAATCACTATCATCATCATTTGTAAGTCTAGATAAGTGGTCAGCAACTACGTTTTCGACTCCTCTTTTGTCTTTTATTTCTAATGTGAACTCTTGCAGGAGAAGAATCCATCAAATTAATCTCTACTTAGCATCCTTCTTTGCGAGAAGGTATCTAAGGGCTGCATGGTCCGTGTAAACTATAGTCTTAGAACCAACCAAATAAGGACGAAACTTATCTAAAACATAAACGACAACTAAGAATTCTTTTTCAGTAGTTGTATAATTCCTTTGAGCATCATTTAAAGTTTTACTAGCATAATAAATAACAGTGGATTTATTATCTAGTTTCTGTCCCAAGACAGCACCAACAACATAATCACTTCACACATGAGTTCGAAAGGTTTAGACCAATCGGGAGGCTGTATAATGGGTGCAGAGGTTAAGGCGGCTTTTAAAGTTTCAAAAGCCTATTTATATTTAAAATTAAAATCAAAGATGGCATCCTTTAAAAGCAGATTAGTTAAAGGCCTAGCTATTTTCGATTTTTTTTTTATAAAGCGCCTATAAATACTTGCATGGCCTAGAAAGGCTCTAATATCACGGACAGTCCGTGGTATAGGTAGAGTCACTATCTTATCTAGTGTGGCCTTATCTACTTCGATGCCATCACTAGATACAATGTGACCTAGCACTATTCCCTTTTTCACCATGAAATGACATTTTTCCCAATTTAAAACCAGACTTTTCTCTTCACACCATGTCAAAACCTTAGACAGGTTAGACATGCAGTCAGTGAAAGAGTCTCCATAGATAGAAAAATCATCCACGAAAACTTCCATGAAGCGTTCTACCATGTCACTAAATATATGGAGCATACACCGCTGGAAGGTACCAGGAGCATTACCAAGGCCAAAAGGCATTCGTTTATAGGCGTATGTTCCAAAAGGACATGTGAAGGTAGTCTTTTCTTGGTCATCAATATCAATAATAATTTAGAAATAGGCAGAGTAGCCATCCAAAAAACAGTAAAAAGCATGACAAGCTAGATGTTCTAGCATCTAGTCTATAAAGGGTAAAGGAAAATGATCCTTTCGTGTCATGTCATTTAAACGTTTGTAATCGATATAGATTCTCCATTTCATAGGACCATGCGTTGCAACATATTCACCCTTGGCATTACGTACCATGGTAATCCCTGATTTCTTAGGAACAACATGAATGGGACTTACCTATTCGCTATCAGAGATTAGGTATATGATACCCGCATCGAGTAACCATAAGACTTCTTCCCTGACCACCTCTTTCATGGCAGGGTTTAAGCGACGCTGAGGTTTCGCGAGAAGTCTTTGCGTTATCCTCCAAGTGGATACGATGAGTGCACATATTAGGGTCAATTCCCTTAATGTCAGCTAGGGACCAACCAATCACAGAACGATGTTCCCTAATCACCCTAATCAAACGTGCCTCTTCCTCCTTAGATAACAGAGACGATATAATTATCGGATGACTACCATCCGGATTAAGTTGAATATATTTTAACTCAGAAGGAAGAGGTTTAAGCACCGGGGTGGAAAGAATGTCGATAAATGCTTCTGGAGGGTCCTCATCTTGAGTAATGAATACTTGCTTAGGCAGCAGGTCTTCAAACTTAGTAGATGGAGCAACAGAAGGGCTGGGTCTACAATAGGTGTAGAATCAAAGATGGTGTTGACTTCCTCTAAGTAGGAGTCATCAACAGAATCTGAACTTCCAAAAGAAAGAAATTTATGCATATGGTTTTCGGGAAACGTGTTGTTAAAATAATCTTGAGCTAAGCTCTCGATCATGCTAACCTCCCCATCTACAGACAAATCTGGTAACTGTTTCATCATTTTAAAAACATTTATCTCAACAGAAAGATGGCCAAAAGACAAGGACATCGAACCATCGCAGCAATTTATAAGTGCATTGGCAGTTGCCAAGAAGGGACGCCCTAAGATGATCGGAACAAAGTCGTTAACAACTTCCGTATTGAGGATAACAAAATCAGCAGGATAGTAGAAATCCTGAACTTTAACAAGCACGTTTTCAACCACACCCTTAGGATACTTAATAGACTGATTCGCTAATTGCAACGTCATTTGAGTAGGTTGCATCTCTTGTAGACCTATTTGTTTTTATAAATAATACGGGAGTAAGTTAACACTTGCCCCCAGGTCTAATAAAGCGGTCGTCATGTGGGAATCTCCTAAGGTGCATTGTCTGATAGGGACGACCGGGGTCCTTGTATACTTAACGATTCCATTATGTTCTGATAAAGTTGGAAACTGTTCAGTTAGAAAGGCGTCTTTAGGAATATTTGTCTTACGCCTAGTAGTGCACAACTCTTTAAGAAACTTAGCGTGGTGAGATAATTTTTTAATTGCTTTGAGAAAGGGTAGGTTTATCGTTAGATTTTTGAAAACTTTCCTAATCTCGTCATAGTTTGTATCCTTGTTTAACATAGCTAATCTCTGGGGAAATGGTGGTTTCTCTCTATATTTAGCGTATGGATCAATAAGATGTCTAACCTAGGCCTTTTGTTTCTTAGGTTGTGGTTTAACTGGTACCTCTACAGGGATAGGTTCTTCAGTTACTAGTTCGGTATCTAGTACAATATCCGGTGTAGGGACTAATGGTAGGGTAACTACAGGAATAGTTACTGCGTTATCAACCACTCTACCAGAACGGAGAGTGGTGATGGCATTTAGCTCACCTACGTTTCTATTTTCATTACTAGTATCACCGTTTACCTCAAAGGCTGTGTTTGTTGTTTTAGGGTTAGGTATCGCTTGACCTGGAAACACACCTTTTGGTTGTACTTTCTCTTGTGCTGACTGCTATAAGAAAAGTTGGATGGCTTGTAAAATCTATTGTTGGGTTTGCATAAAGGTGTCGAATCAATCTGGTTGTGGAAGAGTGGTTGTAACTGGTTGTGTGATAGGAACTGTGTCACGTTGATTATTAATGGGTGGGTTATGATAGTTATGATTAATCGGAATGATACCTCTATTAGCATTATAATTATTATTGTTATAATTATTATAATTACCTTGTCCTTGTCCTTGTCTTTGTTGAGCTTGGTTGTAATTGAGCACTGGCCTAATATTTTGATTATTATACCTTGGAGGTGTAACTTGTTGATTATTTCGCTAACCGAAGTTGGGGTTTTGTCGCCAAGGTGCGTTAGATTCGCTATTAATAGAATAAACATTGTCCGGCTAAGCGGATGGTTGTTCATAGACGAGAGGACAATAGGAGTCGGGATGCTCTGGACTCAAACAAAAATTACATGGATTAGAGTTGACATTCATGACGGGTATATGCTTTTGCTGAACAGAAATAGCCTCTACCTTTTTAGTGAGAGATTCGATTAAAGTTTTTAGCTCAGGATTGGGTTTCATCTCAGACATAACGGCGGCCTTAACTGTTGTAGAAGAACTAGCGGAATGGGAGATATTGTCATTACCCCCCCCCCCCTAGTTATTATTACGCTTTGTTTGATATTCTAAAAATTTATAAGCCTCTGAGGCTCCTTTACTGAGGAAACTACCCCCATTCATTATGTCAAGGACTTCTTTATGGTGGTGTAAAAGTCCTTTGAAAAAGGCACGAACTAACGTGTTTTTCGCGAGGTTATGGTGTGGACACTCTATAAGAAGATCAGTGAAACAATTCCAAGCCTCTAAAAATGATTCATCAGGATTCTGTCGAAAGAAATGAATCTTGGAAAGCATTTCATCTGTCTTCAGGGGTGGGTAAAAATGTTCCATAAAGAGTTGAACAAGTTTGGCCCATGAGTCCACAGAATTAGGCGCTTGGGCAGTTAACCAAGATGCCGCCTTATCGGCTAGGGTGAAAGGAAACACCCTTAGTTTAATTTGTTCAGCACCAACTGCAGGATGGTGGAATGTGGTAAGGACTTGTTCAATCCTACGCTTGCTGATAAGGTTTTTCATGGTCTAACCCATTAAAAATGGGTAACAAATTAAATATATTTGGGGGGATTCGGAAATCCCCCACTGGGTCTGCAAGAACGATGCAAGATTTCGGGTTATCGTTCAAGGCTTTGTAAAAGTCAGAGAGAGAAGACTCTCTTTCTTCAGCCATTATATCAGGTGTGGTGTGTGGTATATTAGCTAAAGGTGTAGTGAGTGGTATACTAGATAGGCGTGTGTGTTGACGTTGACGTTTGATTACGTTAGGCGTTTTTCTTCTGCCTGACCATAATCTCATGCAAGGCTAAGACCAATCTTAACTAAACACGACAACACTCAAAACAATCCTGATATGCTAGTATAAACCTCTAATAGGAGATGCGAGGAGTGGAAGAAAGAAGTACCTGAATGCCTCCTTGCTTCGCTTATAAATAGCGTCTTGTTTACACGAGCTCAGTGTGTATAACAAGTTAGAAACACTGAATAACTTGAAGAAATGGAAATTTGAACTAACCTGTGGAAATCGGGCGGTTAAGAAAAGGGCGCAGGGTGCGCTCTGGTTCAGCCTTGGGAGGGCGCGGGTCGCGTTCAGGTCAAAGTCGGGTTCCAGGCGCTTCAGCGCTGGGGGCGCTTGAACTTTGCCTTGGTAGGGCGCAGGGCACGCTCAAATTTAATTCGAGTTCCAGGCGTTTCAGCGCGTGGGGCGCTCGAACTTTGCCTTGGTGGGGCACGGGGCACGCTCAACCTTGGCTGATGTCTAGTGTTTTGGGCGTGGGGTGCGCTCCAAATTTGCCTAACAAGGGCGCGGGTCGCGCTCCATGTATTCCTACGAGGAAAAATTCAATTTTGAAACCAACAACCACAGTTAGAATCAAACAAGGGTGGATGGGTTTAATGGGACTTTGGAAAGACTAATTATACTAACGAAAACAATTCTAAAGGGAACTAAGATGGCAGCGGCACCATTTGATAATGGTAAAATGAATAGTTTTACCTACGAATACAATTACGCATAGGTAAGTAAAACTAAAACTATCTTGTATGCTAGGTTATTAAAGTTTTCTAGTCTCGATGCTATTGCACTAAGTGGAGTAGAGAATTCGTTCCACTCCTAGTTCTTTAGAATTAGCGTTTACTAAGATTATCAATCTATCCAAAGTTAATGAGAGTAATGCGGAATTATACTACGATGAAAATTAAACTAACAAGATATGATAATTCGACTACGGAATACTAAATTAATACTATGATAAGGAATTAGGGGGGGGGGGTTGATTCCACCTTAACTCGACTTAATCAACTAACAAAGAACTGTCGTAATCCAAACTGAAATGCTTTCGCATAACAAATTGGTAATTTTAATCCCTAATTATTCATGGCAATCTCTACCAAATAATAACTAGCATGTGAAGCAATCAAACCCATTCTCATGGTGAACTAATTACTTTATAGAATTGAATAGATTATCACGACGATTTCTAAGCTAGCCAAAAATCAAGCTTCATCAAGGCTTCTTCAACCCCCTCTAATGGAGGTTTAGCCTAGAATCATTACACTATCATTTATATATGAATTTAAGCAAGACATGATATAAAGATTCTAAATTTTCTTATTTGAACTAAATGGAAATCTACTCATGCAAGATTTAATTGAAACTAGTAATGATAAATAACTAAATCTATTAATTGAAACTACAATGATTGAATGAAATGAAACTAGATTATCAAGAACTAACTAACTTTATTGAACTAATGAATAAATAACAATACTAATTCAACTACTGAATTTAAAACAAGATAATGAAAAACTAATTAATGGAGTCTAAAACTAGATTTAAAACTATTTCTTAATGGCTACCTAAAAACTAGAATACTTAAGAGTTAAGTCTTGTCTCTTGAAATGGAGGAGACAAGATCCACTTTTTCGTGCATGGGCTGAGGAGCCATGTTTTGAGCCGGAAAATCGAGCCTAAAGCCCAATTTCTTCAGTTCATAGAGCCCTTTTCAGCTGGATTTGATTTCAACAGACTTTTTGTCTACTTCTGCTCCTCTGATTGAGTCAAGGCTTAGACCATTGGAAAGCTCGTTTCGAGCCGGTCGTTTTGACATAAGGTAGATCCAATTCCGAGGTTTGAATCCAAAGATACGATCTTTCGAAGTTCTGCTAACTTTTGTGCGCTATTTCTACCCGCGTTGACTTTGACTTTTCAGCTTTGACCAGGCTTTAAAAATGTTTTTTCTCCTTGAATCTTGGCCTTTAATCACAGAACTTCTTAGCAACCAACCCTTGCTCCTTTATCTCGCCAAAGTGATATATTTCTGCACATAATTGACTTCAATGCCTGAAATACATAAAAGCATGTAATCAGCATTAACTCTTATTTATTACTCGCATAATTGGTCTAAAAGTATTATTGTTAAGGGGTTAAAACTACAGTTTTGCGCTCTTATCATATGTAAAACTTTAAATTAAGATTACATAATTTAATATCAAACCAACCAAATACAATTTAGAGCATCTACAATGGTGATATTAAACTTGGTATAAACACCAAACCTTCCCAAATTTAGTGAAAAAACATCTTCAGTGGTCACGAAAAAACATTCACCAACAAGAAAATTTCAGCAGTCCGATCCAGCATATTTGCTTCACTGGTTAGATGAAACACCTAGTTAAAACAGTGGAGCTTGAACTTTTTCTACACACTATTATGGTGCGTGGTGATTGATGTGCAGCTTTAGATTTATCACTTCATAAAAAGGTCTGGGACTAATTCAAGTTCTTCTCAAGCTATAATTAAAAGGTGATACGAGCTTTGAAATATCTATAATTATAACTTGATCATATAGTTTTGTACTCTTCTTATGCTCTCACATTGATTTTTAAGTTGATTATAAACTTTCTATGAAGTGATTGAATTAAACAAGTGCAATTCTTGGGAAAAAAAAAATAGTCATTTAAAGAGAAGTTCTTATTTCGATTGGTCTATGGATCGACAACCATAATACAACAGATATGTAAACAACCTTTACATCCAAATAAAACAAAGTACATTAATGTTTTTCGAGAGAGAGAGAGCTCCCCTCAGAACATCCAGGCAACAACATAAACCATAGAAGTCTTATTTTTCTAGCTACATTCCATCATGTTGTGCTATAGATTCTAGGCTACATAACACAATGTGTTACACTATGAAATAACCTAGCCCAGTAAGATTTCCAATAAGATTATGAAAACCATAAAAGTGGGAAAACATAACTAACAAGGGAAAAACTATTAAATATTTAAATTGGGTAGTAGTAAGACCATTTTTTTTTTGTAAGACAACTTGAAGAGATATATATATTGCTTCAACCTATTTTAAATAACTTTCAGAAATTCCAAAGGAGTCAATCTTAAGGCTCTTGTCTTTGAAGAGTTAATTTTATTTAGAAAAGATTTAATTATTTTATATATATATATATATATATATATAAAAGAAAAGACTCATCCTACGTACCAATCTTTTTCACGAGATGCGTCATTGCTTTCACTTTGTTATTCTCCAAAAGTAATATGATATTACTATTTCACTCCCTCTTCAATATTTTCTTATTGGTTTTTCTTCCCTTTACGGCACACTTTTGTATCACCATATGCTATAAAAATTAAAGCAAACTTTCAAAACACAGTACAGCATAAAGATGCTTTTAACATCGTTTTGAACTGCCGCAAAAACCTAAAAAAATGCCATAAATGAATATTATATTTATGTCACTTATAAGGTACATTGGTTTCGTAATAGAAGGTATTTGCAACTCGATCATATCATCGTAAAAATATACTTTTCCACGTCATTATAGAACATTGTACCATTAAGGCTCTTGTCTTTGAAGAATTAATTTTATTTAGAAAAGATTTAATTGTTTTATATATATATATATATATATATATATAAAGAAAGACTCATCCTATGTACCAATCTTTTTCACGAGGTGCGTCATTGCTTTCACTTTGTTATCCTCCAAAAGTAATATGATATTACTATTTCACTCCCTCTTCAATATTTTCTTATTGGTTTTTCTCCCCTTTAAGTCACACTTTTGTATCACCATATGCTATAAAAATTAAAGCAAACTTTCAAAACACAGTACAACATAAAGATGCTTTTAACATCGTTTTGAACTGCCGTAAAAACCTAAAAAAACACCATAAATGAATAGTATATTTATGTCACTTATAAGGTACATAGGTTTCGTAATAAAAGGTATTTGCAACTCGATCATATCATCGCAAAAATATACTTTTCCACGTCATTATAGAACATTATACCATTACCCATTTTATTTTTGAGCCAATCTTATTTAATTTAATCTATATCTTATAGTTGCATTAGTAACATAACATAGAGTGATAAACATAAAATTGATAGTTTTACCTATGAAATAAAGCGATTAAACTCTAAACACAAATAAAACTAAAACTATTTACGGTGAAGGGATTATCAAAGATTTCTACTCTCGATACTATCGAAATAGAGATGGAGTAAAAGATTCGTTCCACTCCTAGTTCTTTAGCATTCATTGTTTTCTAGGTTATCAATCCTACCAAAGTCAATGAGAGATTTACGAATTATACTACGATGCAATTTATACCAACAAGATAATGGGATTCAACTACGAAATGCTACGGGTTGAATCTATGATAAGGAATTAGGGGGGATTGATTCCACCTTAACTCTACTTAATTTACTAACGACGAATCGTCGTAATCCGAATTGAACTGCTTTCGCAGAACAGTTGGTTCTTCCTAATCCCTAGTTGTTTATGATAACCTCTACCAACTAACATCTAGCATGTGAACGATCAAACCAATTCTCATGGTGAACTAATCATTTCTAGAATGGAATAGAAATTACGACTACTCTACGCTAACACAAATCAAGCTTCATCAAGACTTCTTCAACCCCCTCTAATGGAGGTTTAGCCTAGAATCATCATGCTATCATTTCCATATGAAATTAAACAAGTCATGATAAAAAGATTAAAACTTTGCTTATTTAAACTCAAATGGAAGCTACTCATGCAATAATTGATTTAAACTAATAATGACAAATAAGTAAATCTAATAATTGAAGCTAATAATTAATGGAAAACGAAACTAGATTATCAAGAACTAAATATTTTATTGATCTAACAACTAAATAACAATCATTCAATACTGAAAATAAAATAAGAATAACAACTAATTAATTAATTAATTGAAAACTAGATCTAGAACTAAGTTTTTATGGCTACTTGCTACCTAATCTATCTAATTTCTTAAGAGCTAAGTCTTGTGTGTGGAAATGGAGGAGACCAAATCCATATTTTCGTGCATGGGCTGAGAAGCCATGTTTTGGGCAGGAAAATCGAGCCCAAAGCCCAATTTCTTCAGTCCACAGAGCCTGTTTCAGCTGTCTTTAACTTCAGCAGACGTTTCGTCCACTTTTGCTCCTCTGATTGGGTCAAGGCTTGGACCATTGGAAAGCTCTTTCCGAGCCGGTCGTTTTTACATAAGGTAGGCCCAATTACGAGGCATGAGTCCAAAGATATGGTCTTCGGAAGTTCTGCTGACTTGTGCACTGTTTCTTCCCGCGTTGACTTTTCAGCTTTTGACCAGGCTTTACAAAGGCTTTGTCTCCTTGAATCCTGTCCTTTAATCACAAAACTTCTTAGCAACCAACCCTTGCTCCTTTATCTCGCCAAAGTGGTATATTTCTGCACATAATTGACTTCAATGCCTGAAATACATAAAAGCACGTAATCAGCATTAACTCTTATTTATTACTCGCATAATTGGTATAAAAGTATGATTGTTAAGGGATTAAAACTACAGTTTTGGGCTCTTATCATAGAGTGTCTTGTCACTACACCAGATTGCCAATTATAAGACAAGTCCACCAACGCCTTCACCTTGTCTTTTTCATACGATGCGTACAGGGGCATCTTTTATTCACCGAAGTGCATAGTTGTTCTCCTCTTATTCACGAGCGAATAACTAGTTTTTAGTTTTCATTTGGGGGCCCTATGCAAGGCCTTAGACAACATAGGCCCAGGGCCGACCATGGTGTTTGTTATAGAAAAGAAGAAGAATCAATGTTGGGTAAAAAAAACAGTTTGATCTCACATGGAACATTAATAAAAGAAAAAGAAGTTATAGGCGTAAGGCCATTCTCAGTTACGGAAGAATAAAGATTCGCTTCAACCTTACTTGGGGAAAGAATAAGAGAAGGAGCATGAGGAGGAATACGTGGGGTAAGAAGAAAAAGAGAGGTATGAAGCGGAACATTCATCCAGCTGTTCTTGTTTTACAAGATTTGAAAAATAGTCTGATCAGTGTTAGTGAGGCCTAAAGAAATCTTAAGGCTTTAGCCCTAATTGCAGATAAGATAGAAACTTTAGTTTCGAGGTTGTCAATCGAGCATATCACTAACAATGAATTCTTGAGTACCTTCATTGGATGTTTTACACTACATTTTGGGAGGAGTCCAAAAAATTGCAGAAAAACTAAAAAATGGTCAGGAGAATAATTTCTGAAGTCAGAGCAACAAACGATGTAGAAGAAATATCTAATAACCTACTTAATAATGTTGAAGCCCACGAATAGGATCTTACTATCTTAAGGGCATTACGTGTGGGATATAAAACAAGGGTCTTTTCGGTTTTGGTCCTCTTAAATAATGGGTATTTGGGGTTTGGTCTTCACTAATCGACTTATTAGCCTTTGGTCCTCCTAAATCGTCTTGGTTGACGATTAGTAGAGCGTTAGTCAAAATGATTTAGGATGACCAAAGCCTAATAACTCGATTAGTGCAGACCAAACCCCAAATAACCATCATTTAATTAGGATGACCACAATCTAAAAAATGATGAATTATACTTGAAAGTTGTTTTTTTCTTCATTTATTTTGGCTTAGATTACAAGAGAAGGGGTGCATATAAGAAAGCGTCGCTTACTCTACTCAATGTAACAAGGTGGAATTAGAACCCTTGTTAGCAATTCGCCGAATTATTCACGAATCGAATATTTGAAGGGTAAAACGTATAATACTTCCGAATGTTTAAGATTCGCAATAATTCGCGATTTTTTGCCTTGAAACGAATAATACGGATTTTGCCGAATTTTTAAAAAATTCGGCTCCAAAGGGGAAAGAAAAGAAAAAGAAAAAGAAAATTTGGTTGCGTTTTTGTTATTTTTTATGTACTTTATGTCTTCACTCTTACTTTAAGTTCCTCACTCTTACATTTTTAATAATAAATTAATCAAAAAGCTTTGTTTTTATACTTTTTGGGCAATATTTAAATTGTCATGTCATGATGTGTGTGTATTTTGAAATTTGAACATTAATTTCAATCCAATAACAAATAAATGAAGGTACCTATGTGGACCATTCAATTGGTTTCAATATTTTTGTAGCTAAATTGTTTAGATATGTTTGTTATGTTGTAAAGAATGACAACTATTATTAATATTTACTAACATAATATCACGAATTTTTTACTTCTGAATTTTTGCAACCAAACGTTTAAAATGCATATTAATTAAGGGAGGGGTTCTAGGGACATATTTTATCTTGACACATAAACAAACTCAAAATCGTTAGGACATTTATAAGTTTTGGATTAGGCTAATTTTTTGTAGATATAATCTCCTAACTATTCTAAATATTGTCACAAATAATCAAAAAAATAAAAAAAAAAAATCCAAATTTGCCAAATGTAGTTAACAATTTACAAAATTTGGCTAATTGTAGACCATTCATTTTCACCATTTTTTATACTATATTTGACAAGTTTAGAAATTTTTGATTTTTTTGATTATCTGTGACATTAATGTTTAGAATAGTTATGAGATTATATCTACAAAAAATTAGCCTAATCCAAAACTTATAAATATCCTAACGATTTTGAGTTTGTTTACGTGTCAAGATAAAATATGTCTCTAAAACCCCTCCCATTAATTAAACACCGCATAATTGCCATATTACTTTGACCGAATATTTAACCGTACCGTTGTTTTGAATCACCAAATAATTCTCGAATTATTCCCGTACCAGAACAACAAGTCAGGAACGAAAAATATCGGTCGAAAAATCAATTTTTCGCTGATATTTATCGTTTTTTCAGCATACCGATTTCGAAACATTCGAAATATCGGCTCTAAAAATTAAATTAATTTAAAACCGATATATATTGGTAAAACCGATATAAAGATATATATATATATATATCGTTGGATCGATATATATATATATCAAAAAATTGGATCGATATATATATATCGTTGATATATTCCGACATATTCAATATATATCGTTTGACTTGGTTGGACAGTTTGACTTTTGACCGATTTTGTTGACTGTTGACCGATATATCCCGATATATATCGTTATATATCGGTGATATTTTTGATATATCCTGATTTTTTTATTTTATTTTAATATTATCACCAAAATAGACAAAAACGATATATCGATCCAATTTTTCAATTTTTCCGATATATATCGGTTTTGGGAGATCCAAAATATCTTCAAATCCCGAAACTTTCGGCCTTGCAACAAGTATACGCGCTTTGAGAGCTGCTACTTTGGGCCTTCAATCGGCCCATTGTTCGTTATTCGGTATTGGACCAGGAACAACATGCCAGTGCAGATGTACCAAAGCTGTTGGTGCGCCCAGATAGAACAGAAACCACCGGGACAAAAAGTTATTAATGAACAAAAAAGAAAAAAGAAATGATTTTCACTTATGGCTCGTGCGATCTTTCTCTCCCACTAAACCATCAAACAACAATTGAAATATTTAACCAACTCGAATCCGGTAAGTTAGTTCTTGTTCTATTCATTCTGTTTAATTCGGAAAGAAGAAAAGAAAGAAGAAAGAAAAAAGAGAGGAGAGAAGAGTGAAGAGAGAGTTAAGAGGGAAAAATAGGTGAGTAATCTTTTCTTTCCTAAACCCATTTTTTAAAAAAATTTAGAAATTTTGAGTGAATTCAATTGCATTCAATTTGTATGTATTAAGTGAACTTGGGTGAATTGGAAATTTAAGTGTATAGAAAGCTATGGATTGATTTTGGGAGGAATCCAACCAATTTGATATTGCATAATTTAGTTTCGTTGTTTGGGGTCATCTTTGTATGGTATTTACACGTGATTGTTCATTTGATTAGGGGTTTATTGTTCTATGAATAGGTTGCGAGTAAAATACTTCAACAATCTATTTGTATTCATTTTGAGTTCCTAGCTATGTTTATGGGAGAACTTGTAGGCCGGCGAGTGGATTGTTATATACGTGTTTTACATATTCTTAGGAGTTGGTAGAAAAAGTACTAGTTGACATGTTTCCCTACTATATTTCGACTAGTAGCTTAACTATAGACTTGCTGAAATTTTGAGAAAGCTTAATGCTGGACTGATTCCGAACTCAATTTGGATTTAGTTAGAGTTTGAACTAGATTTTCATGGAAACATGAAAAAATAAGATATGTGAGTCTGCTTTTCAACCCAATTTGCCTCATCACATTCCGAGGTTGGTAGGATTAGTTATAGTGTCTAGAAATTTAGTTGGCAGAAAATAGTGCGCCAGAAATCAGTTTTTGTGCACTGTGTTCAAGCCCAGTTTTTGCATATTTATAATGAGATTTAGAATTTTTGTAAAATATAAGAAAATAAGTTATGTGTATTAGCTTTTCAACGCAAAAAGCATTGTTGCTTTTGGATAATTGTGGAAAGAGTTGTGCCATTCGGAAGATAGCGTGTCAAAATTCTAGTTTGCTGAAAATTAGGATTTTTACCAAGTTTGAGCTATTTTTACTTCTAGATGGCATGAGACTTCAAGTTCTACATGAAAAAGTAAGTTTACATATTCTAGTTTCTAAATAATAAAGTGGTGTATCATTTGGATGAATGTAGGGAAAGTTATAACATCGACAAAGTGGCTAGAAAACCTACTGTGGTGTCTTTTTATGTGTATGAACCTAGTTTGTGAATATTCCTAGTAATGAACAAAACATTTTCTTAAACTTTTCTTGGGGAATATATGAAATTTCGAATAAAAATGTTTATATAAAGTAAGAGCTATGTAAGGCTTGATTCCAATCTTGAAAGATTGGATACGTAGACAGCCTTAGTTGAAGGTGCAGCCGCTATAATATATATTATATCTTTAGTTTTTACGACTAATATATGTGTGTGATGGATGTTGTATCCGTTTATGATTTTGTGTTTTACTTACGGGTTAAGAAACTATATGCCTCTACTTAAACGAGAAACTATCCCGTGAGTCTCGAAAAGTAGGAGGAACTACTTGTCTTGATGCACGTAAGGGGTTAAATAGTATTGTTGTATTCTTTTGAACTATTTAAACTAAACGGTGATCATGTGGTATTATATTTGATATATGATTGTGAGCACGTTCGGATTTTGTAGAACTTTAATATTTATTAGTGGTGGTGTTACCCACGGGAACTTAGGGGTTCTAAAGATGATATAAGAAATTGAAATGGATGAAGCTTGATGAAGCTTGATGGAGTTGAGATTATTCTTCCTGAAAAAAAGATGGCCCCCTAGTAAGGCGATTTTATGTGTAAAAGGGCTTTTAGGTTTTTTTAACTTTCTTTTTCCTTTTTGGGTAACTTTAGTTCTAATTACAGCAATTGTGAGAGATAAGGTTGGCTCGGGAGAGGAAAACTTTCCCTTCGAAGGGTTAGCCAGCCTTCACCGGCAGTTAACCCCCTCTTTCCGGCATAACTTGTATGCTTTCGAGCATGGATATCGATACTCCTAATAACGAACAATCATTACAACGTAAAGATCCAGTCTTTTGCCCATGGGACTTTCTAGATGGGTGTTCAAGCAATAGCAAACAAGCAAATCCAAGAAGCCCCACTGAGAGTGTAATAGTCGAAGAGGGAAATGTTACAACGCCTCAACTGACAAACACAACAAAGAAATCATATGCAAATGCTGCAAAAGTTACCTATGGAAGGGATGTGGATACCTCATCGCTGCCTACACCAGGTCGACAAGGTGACTATCCCGCAATCACAATCCAAGCTTCTGAAGTGGATAAAGGCCTAGACTTCTGTAAACTTGCACTGGTTGGCAGACTAGATCTATCACGATGCAATATGAGCGTGGTTAATGATAAAATCAAACAATTGTGGGCTCCTAAGGGTGAATGGCAAGCTACACCATTAGGAAGAGGATACATTATGTTCCGCTTCACTGATGAGGCCGACTACAATAGAATCTGGGGGCAAGGAACCTGGGTTTTTGGTGATCAAGTGTTAAGGTTGTCTAAATGAACCCCCAATTTCTTGACTAATAAGGAAAATCATTTGAATGCGCTGGTGTGGATAAGATTTCCAGGACTCAGTCTTGAGTACTGGGAGATTAAAACAATCCTCTTGCTTGCTAGAGCAATTGGCAGACCAATCCATACTGATGAAACAATAGCAAAAAGAACACTATGATATTATGCTAGTGTCTTAGTTGACCTTGATTTAACAGAGAAGATCCCAGAGAAAATTTGGGTGGAGGTAGAAGGAAGAGACACTAAATTCTGGAAAAAGGTGGACACTGGAAAAATACCGAAATTCTGCAATCATTGTAAGAGGGTAGGTCACCTGGTAACTGAGTGTAGAATTCTCAAGGATGCATTCAGCAAAGAGAATGAGCAGTCTAAAGAGAATGATCTCTCGGGTGAAAAAGAACAACCTGCAACCGAGGGCATGCATAGAAACCAGAGAAGAAGATGGAAGAGGAAAAATAAGAACATTGGGGGTGTTAGAGGAGAACAGCAGGCAACTCAACCAAATGTGGTCACTCTAAACAACTTTGGTCCTGAAAATGTTTTGGGTGAGACACCGGTAAATCAAGACCAAGTACAGACAGAGGTGCAGTCAGTACATGGTGAACAAGTAGTTTCTCCTACAGAAGTGCAATCAGTGCATGGTGAACCAGTAGTTGAGTCTACAAAGGTACAGATAGTACATAGCGATAATCATGCAGATGAAGTGCAAGAAGAAACCATACAACATGTGGAATCTGACTTACCAAAGGAGACTGATGTTGTACAATCAGAACAACATGAGGGATTAGATGAAATCCTGGAAGTGGACAGGGGTCATGTGGAACAAGTTGAGACAGTTATGACAGAAAGGGTCACTTCAGTAATGGCAGGGAATTTTACTTCAGTAGTGGTAGAGAATGTCACTACAATGGCTCCAACACTGGTGGAGCATGAGGCTGGTCCTAGCTCACCATGTAAAGGATTGGAAATCAGTAACCAATTCCTCATACTTTAGAATGAAGAGTTGGATGGGGATAGTCACCCTATGGAACCTCAGGAAAAAGCAAGGACTAGCATTCGATGGACTGATATTGTGGAGAATCAGGCTCTAAAAGATAGTCCGAGGTGGAAAAAAAAAGGTAAGAGGGGGTCGTTTGTGCCTCCTGTTGCTAAGGAGCAGAATCCTAATCACAATTCTCAATGAAGATCCTCTTCTGGAATATTAGGGGTGCCTTAAAGATTACAGCTAGAGATAGATTGAAAGAGATGATCAATACTAATAAGCCGGATGTTGTTTGTTTGGCTGAGCCCCTTATCAGACCTCAACTAAATGTGATTAGCTCCTTTAGTATCAATTTTTTTGAAGAGTACATTCTACACAATGATTGCCCTAGCAGAATGGGTAATATCTGGGTTCTGGCCAGGAAAGGAGTGAAGATGTAAACATTTCTTCCTCGCCCAAAGAAAATAACCTGTAATGGTGGAAGATTGCATACTATCTTTTGTTCACGCAAACTGTTTGCTAGTTAATAAACGACAGCTTTGGGATAAGTTGAAGTTGGTGTCCACAGTGTTACCTTGGCTAGTCATGGGTGATTTTAATGTGGTTCTGAGAAACGAGGAAAAGAAAGGAAAAAGGCCACCTAGTAGAACAGCTATGAAAGAATTTCATGAGGTTGTTAGCACAAATAAACTTTTTGAAAGCCACTGGGTGGGAGTCCAGTTTACATGGTGTAACAACCAGTGGGGACCGAACAAAGTCCTTTCAAACTTAGATAGAGCCTTTTACAATGAGGCTTGGAATCATAAGTTCTCATGCTGGAAGTATAAGGTTGGTGCTCGACAAGGCTCAGACCACTCTCCACTTATGGGAATGCATCCTCTTATCCCCAAACCCAAGATACCTTTCAAATTCAATAAGATGTGGACTTCACACCCTTCCTTTTTAAATTTGGTTGTGTATAGTTGGAATCAAGATATGATAGCTGCACTAATGGTTAAAGTGATGAAAAAGCTCCAAAGACTGAAAGAGGACCTTAAGAAGTGGAATCGGGACATTTTTGGGCATGTAGATGATAATATAAGAAGAGCTCAAGAGGATTTACTCATATCACAAGTTCTGGCTGATCAACACCCTGAGGATGAGCAAATTACTTCTACAATTGTTCAGAAAGAAACAGAGCTTGATGCAGCAAGAGTAAATAGAACTTCTTTACTCAGGCAAAAGAGTAGAACTCACTTTGAGGACGATGGTGATAGAAATTCAGCATACTTCCACAACATGTGCAAAATTAGACAAGGAGCAGCCATTATGATTGAGATCATGACTGAAGATGGGATAGTGCTAGCTGAACAGGACCTTATCAAGGACCATGTTGTTGATTTCTACACAAAGAAATTCAAGGAGAAGCCAGTTCAGGAAGATTTAGGCCTACTGAGTTTAGTTCCTAACCTGATTTCTGAAGAAGATAACTACTCTCTTGATAGAACCCCTTCTTATGAGGAGATTCAACATGCTGTGTTTAGTATGAAGGTAGATAGTTCACCGGGCCCCGATGGTTTCCAAGGACACTTCTACCACAAATGCTGGAGCATAATCAAACAAGATATATGTGTTGTAGTACAATCATTTTTCATCCAAGGTTGCCTACCTAAGGGAATGAACTCCAATTTCATCTCTCTTATTCCAAAGAACAAAAAATGCACATAAGCTTAGCCAATACATGCCTATCTGTATGAGTAACTTCTTCATGAAAATTATAACGAAGCTACTCCAGTTAAGACTCAATGATGTGGCTGGGAAACTAATCACTCTTGAACAAACAGGTTTTGTTCGAGGAAGAAGTTCTCAGTCTAGTATAGCCATGGCCTCAGAATTGATGAATGAATTGAAGCAGAAAAGATATGGGGGGTCGGTGGCACTGAAGCTGGACATCACCCAAGCTTATGACACAATGAGCTGGGACTTCCTATGTCAGGTTATGCTGAAACTTGGTTTTTCCCTATGTGGATTAGGAGGATCAAAACTATTATAAGTTCATCACTCATTTCTATTCTGTTAAATGGTGGTCCTGTGGGGTACTTCCCAATGAGCAGAGGACTAAAGCAAGGGGACCCACTGTCCCCATTGCTCTTTGCTATTGCTGAAGATTCTTTGAGTCGAACCCTCCTCTACTTAAGGAGTATGAAGCATGTGAAGCCAATGGTCTCTATCAAAGGTGTCCATGCTCCTAGTCACCTGCTTTTTGCCGATGACATCATTGTGTTTGCAAATGGAGATATTCGAGGGCTAAGAAAAATAAATTATATTTTGGAAAGATACCAACGAGCATCCGGCCAATATGTGAACAAAGAAAAAAGTAAAAAAAAAAAAATGGAGGCTTCACTCAAGGAGACAACAATGCAGGAGCTGAATATGAAAGAGGGCTTCTTACCAGAAAAATACCTTGGTATACCTCTACACCAAAGTAAAATCACAAGAGCATCTATTTCGCCTGTTCTAGATAAAATAAAGAAAAAAATTCTCGAGTTGGAAGGGAAACTTGTTGTCGTTCCAAGAGCGAGTTATTCTTATCAAGTCTGTTCTCTGCAGCTTACCCATTCATAACATGGCAATCCTCAAGTGGCCTACATCGATGATCAATGGAAGTTGAAAGGTTGATAAGAAACTTTTTGTGGTCAGGTGACCCTACCATCAGAAAAGGTGTGACCGTAAGTTAGGAGAAGACGTGCAAACCTTTGTTGGAAGGTGGGCTTGGGATCAGAAAGCTTGTAGATATAAACACTGCTATGCTTATGAAGTTGGCCTGGGAAATCTTACACGAGAAAACTGATTTTGCAAGATTTATGAATGCAAAATATTTTAATGAGGATGGTGAAATTCTAAACTACCATAAGCCTACATCCATTTGGTCTGGGATAAGGAATGCCTTGGTGGAAGTGGTGAAGAGATCACAGTGGGTTGTGGTAGATGGGGAACAAGTGGATTTGTGGTGCAGCAACTGGTTGGGCACTCAGTCTTTGAAGCAAGCTCTCGGCGTCGATTCTACACAGATTAAGGGGTGTAGAACAAGAGTGTGTGATCTGTTAGTAGAAGATAAGTGGGTTATTCTTGATGTTATGAAGCAGTTGATGGATAGTGTCAACCTTAGCATTGAGGTTGTTCACAAGTGTGACCCCCACTTTGAGGATTTCATTGTTTGGTGTCCAGACTCAAGAGGTAAGTTCTCAGTGAAATCAGCGTATGATCAAATTAGAAAAAAGAAGCCAATCACTAAATGGAGCAAGTTTCTATGGAATTAGTATATCCACCCTCGCTATGCAGCTCTGGCATGGAAAATACTAAGACGAGGTGTGCCCATAGATGTGCGTGTTCAGAAGGTTGGTGTGCATTTAGCATCATGCTGCTGTCTCTGCAAAGATCATATTGAGTCCTTTACCAATTTGTTCTGGACATGCACCTTCTCACAAAAGCTTTGGAAGTGGATTGCATTAGCTTTTAACTACTCCACCCCTCTCATAGACTTCAGTTCAGCGATGAAGTTAGCTAAACTATGGAGCAGGAGAATACAACACTTATGGAGCTCAGCCATCATTGCAGGAATGGTAAGCATTTGGAAACAGAGAAACAAAGTGTATTTTGACAATAAAGTGGGTAACTTGTGGGAATGTAAGTTACACGTCAAAATACAAGTAAAGATGTCGGCTAGACTCTCTAAAGCACATAGCTGGAACACCGAGGGTGATAATGTTATTCTAAGATTCTGGGATGGCAATCCAAGACCAAGGCGAGCACCAAGCATCAAGCAATGTTGTTGGATACCTCCCGACAACAATATCATCAAGCTTAATACCGATGGTTCATCTATGGGTAACCCAAGTCCATCGGGCCTTGGTATAGTTTTTAGAAACTGCTTGGGCGAATTCCTTCTCAGTGTGTGGCAGAATATTGGAGTGGACACAAACTTCAGAGCTGAGTGTCTAGCAATTATTGTGGGGGTCGAAATGGCTTTACACAAAGGTTGGAAACAACTATGGGTAGAGTCTGATTCTGAAGCGGCTGTCAAGGCTTTTGAGAATGACCAGATCCCTTGGGAGCTTGTATTGAGATGGTTAAGCTGCAAACTTGAAGTTCAATCCATCAAATTCACTGCAATTTGGCGAGAGGCCAATATCATTGCAGATGCACTTGCACAAGTTGGTGGAGGTCTGCAAAATCAAGATAAGTTCATTTTCCTAGGAAGACCAAGTTGGATTCACAAGTGGGAAGCTCCTTTCCAAGTCTTCTATAGGTTTAAATGAATTATAACTAGATTTAGGTCTGACTTGGCTAGAATATGGTGTATGGCAGTCTGTTGCCTACACTAATAATTTTTGTACTCTTTCCCCTTTCTTTTAATACAATTTAAACTTACCTAGCAAAAAAAAAGTGTTGTTTATTGATAAGTGGATATTATGATATATATCCTGAAGAGCTTGTACTAGTGTTGGTAGTGACTTTTCATTTCCGTTTTATTATAAAATGATTGATTGACTCCTGGGGTTTTGGAATTACAATTAGTTTGCTTAAGGGCACGGTATAAGTTGTATACTTTTCTTTTGTAAACTTTTATTTAACTTATAAGAAATATTATATGTTTGTGTGCAGTCCCTAGTCCGCCACTACTCTTGGATCTAACTAGATTTTTTGACCCGTTCAACGAACGGGGACTATTTTTATATAATTTTTTTCATTTTTATTATTATGTATCAAAAATCTTACTTCTAAACTATATTGAAACTCATTATTGATCAAAGTTCTCAAGGCCAATAAAAAAATAACAAAAAAAAAAAAAAAATACCATATAGGTTTTGTGTTTATATTACTCTGATGTTTTTTATGTTAATATTAAGTGCTACTCTAATGGTAAAACTAAAATAGCATGCTTGATAACTATTACACATAATATGTTGTTTTAGTTAGCTTCTTGTATCATTTGGGTTCTCACACAAATAATATTAGCTTTCAGCCATCAACTCAAGCTTTTATGCCCATTTAAAGCAATTGTATCATCAATCCTCGTTTAAGTTACAATTTGTGATTTTCTCACTTGCAGGTAGAATATTTTAAGGACATACATCAGATATTTTAAGTAAAAGATCTTCATTATTATAAAGACAAACATCACATTGTTAAAGATCCTTTTAAATACAATAATTATGCTCTTTTATAAATAAGATTTCAAAAGGATACAAAAAAAATTGTTGAGAATGTAAATGACATAGTCATAGCATAATACAAAAACATCCCATGGCCGACCTTTTCCAAATCCAAATCTTCCTTAATCTCTTGTTTGCAGCCTCCTATTAAAAATGATCAAACACTTAAGTTGTTGCAAGGAAGTCCAACAATCCATAATCACAAAAGCCTCGCCAGCCATTTTATTAGGATCTTCTTTTATAACCAATGTCTTCAAAACATCCAAGTGTAACCCAGAGATGGGACGACATTCAAACAGCTTCCATCCACACCACCCTCCATAAGGTTCCCAGTGTTTCCAAATGAATTCTAAAAAGCCACTGCAACACACTTCCGTCATGGTGTTCCACCTTTTAATGTATTCTAGCCATCACTGTTAGTTGTAAGTCCTGCAGTGCTATAGAATTTTAAAAGAAAAGCATATAATTCTTAAGTAGTTTATAATTCTGACTTACAGTAACCAATAATTTCTATTATGTTATGGTGGCGCGTGAATCGAACTACAAAGTAAAAAAATAAATTAATAAAGTGTGAACATGTGACAATCATCACATTGTAAATCTTGTCACCTACATCAACTCCAAAGTGGCTTACATGTATCCTAATCCTAAAAGGCTCGTAAGGTCCCCTCAAGGACATGTAAAGTATCAAGCAATACATACAATGGTTTTAATATCAAATATTTAAAAATGGAATGGTATACACTGATTATGCACAAAAACCGTAGTTAAAACATGAGTAATATTGCCAAAGAAATTTGGTTGCCACACTTTTCATTTTTCAATAATGACATTATGTAGTGGACTTAAGGTCCCTATAATAGTTTAGTTCATCATGGGATTGATTAACTGGAAAAAGTTTATAGGATGAAGGCTCCTATGGTTTTGCTTCTTTAAACTACTTTCATGACTAATGTCAATTCAAATTCACAATCATCAAGAAAATTGTTCCCTATTGTCAGGGGTGACTAAGAAATTACATTGGTCACAGAGGACCTTGCAGTGTTGGTAGTGAGGTAGTATTGAATTTCCTCAATGTCTTAAGGTATAGGACATTGGGCGAGCATGCCAGCCTGATGCATGTGGGTGGCATATTTTCAAGTACGCATCAAATTAGAAAGATTTTAATAACTACATAAATGTGATGAGACTGGAATGAAGAAAATCTATTATCTGTTGCATCAGGATTCACATTGACGACCTTATAGGTAGCCACATCCTTGGATTCATGTAAACTGACTCTTAGTTACAATCATTCAAATCTATAATTATCAAATGCTAAACAATCCTTTTAACCTAACACAATGAATACGTACTGTTAAAGAATAAACCATGGCAAAGCAATGTATAGACACTTACGAAACACCAACATACAATAGAGAAGACCATATCTCAAAAGGAGTTCGGTCTTTGTGTTTAGGTATGGATTGCTTCAATTCAATTCAGCACTGCGTTGTGATAATGCAGTATTCATGGGGACTAATAGATAAAAGTGAGCAAGTAGTACAAAGACACAACATATAGCATATTATATTCATTTTGTCCAATTACTTAATCCGATGGATTATAAGTCATGGCAAGATAAATGAAAAATTACTATAGTGATGGAGCAATGCAAAATTTGTTGCCCAAATTGTGAGGCTGCATGCAAGCGCAAGATTTTGATATATATAAAATAATATATAAAATGGGCAATGCTCAATACCCCATGTTACAAATCAGTTATTCATATAGGAGCTAGATTTTCACTATAACAATTTTAACATTCATCCAAGGTTAAATTGATACCTTGTTTTCTTTCTCATTAGGCTTGAAGGCGTTCCATGCTATAAACTATTAGAATCCTTTGAGGCCTTAGTAGTCGGGAATCAAGTGTCACCTTCAAGGAGGTAGTTGGGAGTTCAGCTTAAATATAATAAGGAAAAAAAGAATAAATCTAAACCTCATGTAATGAATTATTCACAAATCATGTTTTGATTTTGCACCGCAATTTGTTACATGATACCAAAGCCGACTAATAGAAATACGATATTTTGGAATTTAGATCCATATCACCTCACAAAAAGGGCAATAACAACCTGCATGAGTACCTTTTCATATTTTTGCTGATGATGTTCGATATCCAAAAGGTTACCATATTATCATAAGAATCTAAGAGGGCTGCAAACTATTGGCATGTACTAAAACAATAAACTATGGATAGTTTATTGAATACTTTCACATATATCAGACAACATGTATAGATTATGGAATGAAAAAATAGATGGAGGGTAACAACTACAAAGATATAAAAATGATGAAGGTTGTGCATATAATGTCAAGTCCAAAGAACTATAAATGGGAAAGGTCTTTTGATTCTAGACATCAATAATGTCGTCGTAGTGCCCATATCTAGAAAATTGATTACTTGACGCATTTGTGTCCTAAAGTAATTTTGTTTCTCACCTGGAGGTGCATCATACTCCTTCAAAAACCAAAAATCTATCAACGGTTGTGTCTATAAGGACAGGATGAACAGAGAACCATATTACTTTCTATTCTATTTTTATTTTATTTTATTATTTATTTATTTATTTTAAATTCACAAAATGAATAGGAAAATGGAAAAAACAACGTAAATTGTAGATCTTCTCAAAGAAACAAAATATGTAAGAAAACCTAATGGAAATTGAATAGTGGCATGCTCCATAGACCAATACATGCTGCAAGGCTTACACTAAGCTATACTATTTTAGTTCGTTGGACCTTGCTTTGAAACGGGAGAAGGGCTTTGGTAAGTGAATTGAGACGAAGATGGAGTGTTTTTATTTTTGTTATCTCTATTTCTAAGAAAACCAAAACCCTTCGTTCCTTGGATTTGGGTTAAGTGTTACTATTTTTAATGGCAATCAAGATTGGGGAGTGACTATATTTTCTAAATAAACAAAGGAGAAAACAACAAATATCGGGAGGTGCTCCTAATTTTCAGCATTCCCTGTTTATTTGGACTCTCTAAAATTTAGATATAACTCATCTCAAACTCTTCAACTATCAATACCAATAGTTGGGAACATGATGATGCTTCTGGGGCCTAATGGCATATTATGGAAGCTGGAATTCAAAAGATCGTGAGTTGGCCATATTTAATAATAGTGCATGTGAGCATTATGGCTTACACCAACCCATATGACAGTGCCAATTAATCAACTACTCTGTGAATTATGAATAAGATGTAAAGGCAATTGCATGAGTTCAAAAGAAGTTTCACCTAGACAGTAAAATGTATCGTGTTCCATTCAATACAACTTACGATAGATGATATTTAATTTTAATTTTAGCTTTAACATACTATTTAGTAGTATGGCAAAACAATAAAACTAACCTCTAGAGCATAAATAGATGCATGACACTAATAAATACTTATATATAACTTGAGTAGCAAATCTGAATACTTGATAAAAAGAAGAAACAGCCTAAACAGTTGGAATAGCTAGAGCACCTTTTTGTCTACCTTTTAGTAGAGAAAACAAAATGAATTCAATTTTGGAGTTCCTATAAAACTGCCTAACTGCCACAGGCGGAAGTTGTGTGCCTGTGTACTAAACATTGCAGTAAAATACAAAACATCAAGATAAACATTGAAATGGCAAACTTTGTATCACTATGCAATTCAAAATACAAAGCACCAAGATAAACTTCTTCAAATTGTATACGGTCAAGTAGAATATAGTATTATAATTTCATAATATCCAGGTAAGAGCTAGACCAACTGCGACGAAGTGGCTCATGAGTTTATATATTAGAATGCAAATCAAAACGGAGTGACTGTGTTATAAATCAATTAATCCATCCCGATAAAAAAGAAATGAATAGAAAACATATGGTTTTAGATAATCGAATAGAACCAACCACTAATGGGATTCATCACAAAAAATCATTCACATAACACATACGCCTAGAATGTGAGTATAACCTTGAATTACATGCTAAATGGATAGAACCCACGGAATGTAGAAAAAATATAGAAACCAATCAATTTCCTCAACTGTCTATAAGAATCGACAGCAATGAGGTCCATTTGCACGCCTAAGTCTTTTAAAGTTTTTAAGTTGCTTGGTATCCTCAAAAGGATAAGCAACCACCATATATAGGAGCGTAATCGCTGATAAGAGCCCAAAACTGTAGTTTTAACCCCTTAACAATCATACTTTTAGATCAATTATGTGAGTAATAAATAAGAGTTAACACTGATTACGTGTTTTTATGTATTTCAGGCAGTAAAGTCAATTATGTGCAGAAATGTGCTACTTTGGCGAGATAAAGGAGCAAGGATTGGTTGCTAAGAAGTTCTGTGATAAAGGCCAAGATTCAAGGAGACAAAGCCTTCGTAAAGCCTGGTCAAAAGCTGAAAAGTCAACACGGGCAGAAATAGTGCACAAGTTGGCAGAACTTCCGAAGACCATATCTTTGGACTCAGACCTCAGAATTGGGCCTACCTTATGCCAAAACGACCGGCTCGGAAAGAGCTTTCCAATGGTCCAAGCCTTGGCCAAATCAGAGGAGCATAAGTGGACGAAAAGTCTGTTGAAGCCAAATCTAGCTGAAGAGCCCTTTTCGGACTGAAAGAATTGGGTTTTGGGCCCGATTTTCCAGCCCAAAACATGGCTCCAAGCCCATACACGATTTTTGGATTTGAAGCATATAGAAACAAAAGTTTAGCTCTTTGTAAAGGGTAGCTAATTAGACCTAAAATATAGATAATTCTAGATCTAGTTTTAATTGTTTTTAATTAAGTTTAGTTTCATTTCATTCCTGGTTTTAGATTAAACCTTGAAAATATTGTTATTGCTTGATTAGATAAATAAAATAGTAGATTCTTGTTCATTTTGATTTTTGTCATTTACAATTGTTTAGATCTAAATTCCTTTATTACTTGTTATTCATTTCCTATTTATTACCTGAGATTTCAATTATTGTTTAGTAAAATTGCATAAGATAGAAGTTTTATATGATGTCTAGTTTTAATTCAATGGGAAATGATATTAGTATAACTCAAGGCTAAACCTCCATTAGAGGGGGTTGAAGAAGCCTTGATGAAGTTTGATCCTTGTTAACTTAGAAATCGTCGTGAAAGTTTATTCCACTCTAGAAGGTCGTTGATTCGCCATGAGAATGGGTGGGCGACCTCACATGCTAAGTTATTGATTGGTAGAGATGCCATGTATAATTAGGGATTAGAATTACTATTTTGATATCACGAGCATTCAATTTGGATCACGACGAGTCTTTGTTAGTTGATTAAGTCGAGTTAAGGTGGATTCAATTCCCTTTAATTCTTTATCTAGATTCAAACCCTTAGCATTCTATCATTTCGTTATTCGTAACTTGTTAATTGAATTCACTTCGTAGTATAGAATTCCCCTCGTAAATCTCTCATTAGACTTTGGACTGATTAGTTGACATGAAACCATAGCATGCTAAAGAACTAGGAGTGGAACGAATCATCTACTCCCCTATATCTCAATAGGATTGAAAGTAAGGAAACTTTGTTAAATTAGATAAGAAAGAAGTTTTAGTTTTACAAGTGTTTAGAGTTCTCGCGAGCTTTATTCATTAGTAAAACTATTCATTTTACGATTATCAAATGGCGTCGCTGCCATCTTAGTTCCCTTTAGCATTGGTTTCATAGTAAAATTAGTCATTTTTAAGTCCCATTAAACCCACCCACCCTTTTTTCATTCATACTGTGGTTGTCTGTTTCAGCACTTAAATTTTCCTCGCAAAATTACACGGAGCGCACCTGCGCCCAAATAGAGCGCTACCTGCGCTCAAACGCCTGGAAATTCATTTTTGTACGGAGCGCACCTGCACCCAAACAGAGCGCCACCCCTGCGCTCAAAACACTGGACATCGGACAAGTCCTGAGCGCACCTGCGCCCAAAACGAGCGCCACCTGCGCCCAAAGACCTGAACTCTTGAAGTTGTCCTAAGCCCTTTCGCCCTGAAAAATTGCCCGATTTCCTCAGGTTTGTTTCAAACTTTCTATTTCTTCAAGTTTTCAGTGTTCTAACTTGTTATACACACTGAGCACGCGTAAACAAGACGCTATTCGTAAGCAAACCAAGGAGGCATTCAGGTACTCTTTTCTTCCACACCTCGCATCTCCAGTTAGAGGTTTATACTACTATATCAAGATTGTTTGGAGTGTTGTCGTGTTTAGACTTACACTTGCATGAGATTGAGGTCTGGTCGGAGAAAAACACAGAACGTAATTAACCGTCAACGTCAACAAACATGTCTATCTGGTATACCAATCACTACACCTCTAGCTACTATTCCACACACCACACTTGACATAATGGCTGAAGAAAGAGAGACTCCTCTCTCCGACTTTTACAAAGCCTTGAGCGATAGCCCTAAATCTTGCATCGTTCTAGCAGACCCAATGGGGGATTTTTGAATCCCCCCAAACATATTTAATTTGTTACCTGTTTTTCAAGGTTTAGACCATGAAAAACTTTATCAGCACATGCGTAGGATTGAACAAGTCCTTACAACATTCCACCATCCTACGGTTGGTGCAGAACAAATTAAACTGAGGGTATTTCCCTTCACCTTAGCCGATAAGGCGGCGTCTTGGTTAACTGCCCAAGCGCCTAATTCTGTTGACTCGTGGGCTAAACTTGTTCAGCTATTTATGGAACATTTTTACCCACCCCTAAAGACGGATGAGATGCTTTCCAAGATTCATTTCTTTCGACAAAATCCTCATGAATCATTTTCAGAGGCTTGGAATCGTTTCACCGATCTCCTTATAGAGTGTTCACATCATAACCTAGCGAAAGACATGTTAGTTCATGCCTTTTTCAAAGGACTTCTACACCACCATAAAGAAGTCCTTGACATAATGAATGGGGGTAGTTTCCTAACTAAAGGAGCCTCGGAGGCTTACAAATTTTTAGAATATCAAACTAAGCGCAATAATAATTGGGGGGGTAGTGATGATATCCCCCGCTCTGCTAGTTCTTCTTCAACAGTTAAGGTCGCCGGTATGTTTGAGATGAAACCCGATCCAGAACTTAAAAATCTAATCGAATCTCTAACTAAAAAGGTAGAGGCTATTTCTGTTCAACAAAAGCATGTCCCCATCATGAATGTCAACTCCAACCCATGTAATTTCTGTTTGAGTCCTAAGCACCCTGACTCCTATTGTCCTCTCGCCTATGAACAACAACAATCAGAGCAAGATAATGTTTGCTCCATTAATAGCTATCCTATGGAGACAAAATCCCAACTTTAATTGGCAAAACAATCAACAAATTACACCTCCAGGGTTTAATAACCAAAATGTTAGGCAAGCAAACAATTATAACCAAGCTCCACCTAGGCAAGGACAAGGACAAGGTCAGGGGAATTATAATAATTATAACAACCCAGCGCAACCAAGACAAGGTCAAGCACAATGTCAGGGTAATTATAATAGTTATAATACCAATAGAGGTATTGTTCCGGTTAACAATAATAACTATCACAACCCACCCATAAATAATCAACGTGAGATAGTTCGGTCCACCACTGTGACTACTACACCTACACACACCGGATCGTGATCGGCGCTTTTTATATAGGTTACCCAACAACTTTTCCAATCAATGACTCAATCAAACCAACAGACCTTACAATCCATAAATCGGGGGCACAACAACAAGCCCCCGACCAAAAGCGTGTTTCGAGGGCCAAGCGATACCAAACCCTAAAATAGTAAACACAGCCTTTGAGGTAAACGGTAATACTAGTACGGAAACTACAACCGTAGGTGAGCTAAATGCCATCACCACTCTCCGTTCTGGTAAAGTGGTTAATAACAAAGTAACTATGTCTATAGTTACCCCACCACCCTACACCGGATATCGAACTAGATACCGAAATAGAAACTGAAGAGCCTACCACTGTAGAGGTACCAGTTAAACCACAACCTAAGAAACAAATACCCAAGATTAGACATCCAGTTGAGCCATACGCTAAATATAGAGAGAAACCACCGTTTCCCCAGAAATTAGCCATACTAACTAGGGATACAAACATTGAGGAGATTAGGAACGTTTTCAAAAATCTAACGATAAACCTTCCTTTTCTCGAAGCTATTAAAAAGCTACCTAACCACGCTAAGTTTCTTAAGGAGTTGTGCACTACTAGGCGTAAGACCAACATACCTAAAGACGCCTTTCTAACTTAACAGTTCCCAACTTTATCAGAAAATAATGGAATTGTTAAGTACAAGGACCCTGGTCGTATTGCTGTAAAATACACCTTAGGAGATTCCCACACGACGATCGCTTTATTAGACCTGGGGGCGAGTGTTAACTTACTCTCGTTTTATTTGTATAAACAAATAGGTCTACAGGAAATGCAACCTACAAAAATGACGTTGCAGTTAGCGGACGTGTCTATAAAGTATCCTAAGGGTGTAGTGGAAAACGTGCTTGTTAAGGTTCGTGATTTCTACTATCCTGCAGATTTTGTTATCCTCGATACGGTCGCTAACGACTCTGTACCGATCATCTTAGAAGCGCCTCTTCTTGGCAACCGCCAACACGCTTTAAATTGCGATGGTAAGATGTCCTTATCTTTTGGCCATCTTTCTGTTGAGGTAAATATTTTAAAATGATGAAACAGCGATTACGAATCGTCTATAGATGGGGAGGTTAGCATGATCGAGAGCTTAGCTCAAGATTATTTTAACAACATGTTTCCCGAAAACCATATGTATAAATTCCTTTCTTTTGGAACTTCAGATTTTGTAAATGACTCCTACTTAGAGGAAGTCAACACCATCCTTGAGTCCACACCAATTGTAGACCCTTCGGTTGCTCCATATACTGAGTATGAAGACTTGCTACCTAAGCAAGTATTCATTACGCAAGATGAGGACCCTGATGAAACATCTATTAACATTCCTTCCACCCCGATGCTTAAACCTCTTCCCCCGGAGTTAAAATATATTCAACTTGATCCGGATGGTAGTCATCCGGTAATTATATCTTCTCTCATTATCTAAGGATGAAGAGACACATTTAATCGTGGGTGATTAGGGAACATCGGTCTGCGATTGGTTGGTCCCTAGCCGACATTAAGGAATTGACCCTAATGTTTGCACTCATCGTTATCTATTTGGAGGATAACGCCAAGACTTCTCGTGAACCTCAAATCGCTTTTGAACCCCGCCATGAAAAGGTGGTTAGGGAAGAAGTCTTACGATTACTTTCGATCGCGGTATCATATACCCAATCTCCGATAGCAAATGGGTAAGTCCCATTCATGTAGTTCCTAAGAAATCGGGGGTTACCATGGTACGTAACGCTAAGGGTGACTATGTTTTCACACAAGGTCTTATGAAATGGAGAATCAGATTGATTCTGAGGGCGTTTAAATGCTATGACACAAAAGGATCACTTTCCTTTACCTTTTATAGATCAGATGCTCGAACGTCTAGCTGGTCATGCTTTTTATTGTTTTCTGGATGGCTACTCTGGCTATTTTCAGATTATTATTGATATTGATGACCAAGAAAAGACTACCTTCACATGTCCCTTTGAAACATATGCCTATAAACGAATGCCTTTTGGCCTTTGTAATGCTCTTAGTACTTTCCAGCGGTGTATGCTTCATATATTTAGTGACATGGTAGAGCGCTTTATGGAAGTTTTCATGGATGATTTTTCTATTTATGGAGACTCCTTCACAGATTGCTTGTCAAACCTGTCTAAGGTTTTGACACGGTGTGAAGAAAAAAGCCTCGTTTTAAATTGGGAAAAGTGTCATTTCATGGTGAAAAAGGGCATAGTACTAGGTCACATTGTATCTAGTAATGGCATCGAAGTAGATAAGGCCAAACTAGATAAGATAGCGACTCTACCTATACCATGGACTGTCCGTGATATTAGAGCCTTTCTAGGCCATGCAGGTTTTTATAGGCGCTTTATTAAAGATTTCTCGAAAATAGCTAGGCCTTTAACTAATCTGCTTTTAAAGGATGCCATCTTTGATTTTAATTTTAATTGTAAGCAGGCTTTTGAAACTATAAAAGCCGCCCTAACCTCTGCACCAATTATACAGCCTCCCGATTGGTCTAAACCTTTCGAACTCATGTGTGATGCTAGTGATTATGCCGTTGGTGCTATCTTGGGACAGAAACTAGATAATAAGTCCACAGTTATTTATTATGCTAGTAAAACCTTAAACGATGCTCAACGAAATTATACAACTACTGAAAAAAAATTCTTAGCTGTCATTTATGTTTTAGATAAGTTTCGTTCTTATTTGGTTGGTTCTAAAACTTTAGTTTACACGGACCATGCAGCCCTTAGGTACCTTCTTGCAAAGAAGGATGCTAAGCAGAGATTAATCCGATGGATTCTTCTCCTGCAAGAGTTCACATTAGAAATAAAGGACAAAAGAGGGGTCGAAAACGTAGTTGCCGACCACTTATCTAGACTTACAAACGGCGATGATAGTGATTACGAGTCCATACCGGACTTTTTCCCGATGAGCATCTCTATGCTATTTTTTCAAAGACCATGGTATCTTTGACATTGTAAATTATTTAGCGGCTGATGTTATTCCTTATGATTGGTCAAGAAATGAACGTAAGCGCTTCTTGGCCGAGTTAAGTTATACTCACCGGGATGAGCCCTACCTTTTTAAGTATTGTCGGATCGATTATTCATCGTTGTATTCCCCAGTGGGAAAATAATGAAGTTCTATGGTTCTGCCATGACAAAGAGTGTGGTGGCCATTTTAGTGGAATGAAAACAGCCGCTAAAGTTCTTCAATGTGGATTTTATTGGCCTACCCTTTTTAAGGATGCCCAAGTGCATTGCAAGACGTGTATTCGTTGTCAACAACTTGGGCGAATCACGAAGCGTAATATAATGCCATTAAATCCAATCATGATAGTAGAAATTTTTGAGGTTTGGGGCATTGATTTCATGGGTCCCTTCCCTGTTTCCCACGGTTTCATTTATATTCTAGTTGCTGTGGACTACGTGTCTAAATGGATAGAGGCCATGGCTTGCCGTAGCAATGACCGTAAGACAGATGTATTTTTTATTAAGGAGTATATTTTTTGTCGTTTTGGCATTCCTAAAGCCATCATTAGTGATGGTGGAACACATTTTTGCAACATAATTGTTGCATCTCTAGTGAAAAAGTATGGAGTTACACACAAGGTAGCAACTCCTTATCATTCACAAACTATCGGACAAGTAGAAGTTTCTAATAGGGAAATCAAAAAGATTTTAGAAACAACTGTAAATCCTAATAGAAAAGACTGGTCGAAGCGTCTACCGGATGCCTTATGGGCGTATAGGACGGCTTTCAAAACTCCTATAGGTATGTCTCCTTTTAGACTTGTATTTGGGAAACCTTGTCATCTGCCGTTGAATTAGAGCACCGTGCTCTGTGGGCTATAAAAAGCCTTAACTTCAATATTGATGAGGTGGGTGTCAAACGCAAGTTGCAATTGAATGAGCTTGAAGAAATCTGTAGCGATTCTTACGATCTCGCGAAGGATTATAAAGCTAACATGAAACGTGTTCATGATAAGCAAATCTTGCGCAAAGAGTTTGTGGTCGGTCAAAAGGTCTTACTTTACAACTCCCGTCTACATATTTTCCCAGGAAAACTAAAAACCCATTGGTCTGGTCCTTTTCTGGTTACTGAAGTCACCCCTTACGGGGCAATCACCTTGGTAAATCCCAAAAACAACAGTACCTTTCAAGTCAATGGCCAACGGTTAAAACATTTTCATGAGCTTCTGTCCCCTGATGTAGAGGAAGTCCTTTTACAGGACCCTGTCTATGAGGAGTGACCTTTGTCATTTGGTGTACTTCCTTTCACTTCCATATAGTGGTAAGTGCACCATTCAGGTAACCGGGCCCTCCCTATGGATCAGTGTGTAGCTGTAAGTACCGGATCCTAAGTCCACGTTTCACATAATTCACGTTTTCCACTTTTGCATGTTTTCTCGGTTTCTGAGTCATGTTCCTCTATGGGGTGAATTATGTATTTATTGTTTTTCGTTTTTCTTATAATAAACTATTATAAAAATTTTAAAAAAAAAATCTAAAATCATATAAATAGCAATCCAACAAGTCTTGGGAATCTGACTTTAAACGACCCACGTTTAAAACAAATTTTGTGTTTAAAAATTTGTTTGGGGGTGGGCAGTCAGTCTTTCCATCCGGATTGCTCGAACTTTCCATTTGTGTTGCTTAGGCCCGTTAGTCGTAGTTCATTCGGGTTGACGTTATCTATAACTTAGATTTCCTTCGTTCGCATAACTTATGTCACACACGCACTTCAAGGCATTTTTCCACCTTCTTATATGTCACCCATGGTTGGAATTGAGTGTTTTATGGATCATTGGATTGGAACTTCTCTACTGATAATTTCCATAACTCATTCGCCAAAATCGGACCAATAACGAAGCGGCAAATTGAATTTGAAATTGCCCTAAATATCGAAAAAGTTCGGAATTCGATTTGGGCTTGGGCCCAAACCGCACGCACGTGCGTGGCACATGCGTCTCCTTCCTTCCCAAAACGCAAACAGTCGTGTTTCCTTTTCCATCCCGCCAGTTAACAAAGTTTAAAGGAAAACCTAACAACCAAAAATAAAAAAAACAAAAAACAAAAAACAAAAAATTAAAATTAAAATTAAAAAAATAAAAATTAAAAAATTTAAAAAAAAAAAGAAAAAAAAAACACCTATCTACACCACGCCCATTGTTAACCACCAGCCCGAGTTCTCTCAAACAAATTTCCCACACCACCGAAAACAACCGCCAATTCAAGCTTCCAACCTGCCACCGTACCCACCATCGCCACCACCATTGTTTTTAGTTTGTTTTTCATCAAACTCGCCTCCTCCACCGTCTACAAAACCATTGTTTGTTTCAAAAATTTCAATGGCACTACGACGAAGAATTTTGCCGGAACAAGCATTTAGGCCCGACCGTTTCACGCCATTCTACGCGGCGGAGATGATTAGGAGGGATTGGAATGGACTGTGGTACTCGACTGAGGAGTTCTATCACTACGATTTGGTAGAACAGTTTTATAAGAAGCGAGAATTGGAGGAGGATAGGATTTTCATTAAGGTAGCAGGAACGAGAAGGGAAGTAACGAGACAGTTGTTGGCTGAGCTGTTAGGCGTTACGCCTGAAAGCAACCTAGAAACTACCATTCAGGAATCCCAGTATACTGGAGTTCCTGCTTTGATGAAAGATACTGTCGTGGACGGTGAATACAATCCGAGTTCTCATTGGGTCCGCCAATCAAGTTCGAGAAACAACCAACCGATCAGAAGCTCGCTGGATTGGTAGGAACGCCCCTCGGGAAAGAAAAAGTCACGGCACATCCGCAATATGTCCGCGACGCTCTCTGGATTTTGCAAACGAATAAGTGTAATTTCTGCATCCTCGAAGTTAATTTTAAATCGATTAGAGGAGTGGGACAGAAGATCGCCCCTTCCAAGATTGATCACTAAGATCATGTTTGTTTTTCGAGTCGCCGCAAAAATCTGCTCCTATTAAGATCAAATTGCATTCTAATGCAAGTATTTATACGGATTGCATCCAAGAGACTTGGCCGTTTATCCGAAGGAAATGTAGTTGAGTTGGAGGATAAAATGGAAGATATGACATGTCCGGATGAAGATGCATTAGATAGTTGTAGTTCTAATTTAGAACGCATGCAAGTCTTTATAAAAACGGCTTTCGTTAGCGTTTATGGTATTTGTGAAGATATCCGAGATAGACAGATTGTAGTTCGAAATAAACAAACGAACCTTCGGACGAGTTGAAATGCTCGGAAGGGGTCGAGAAGATATCTTGTCTAACATGGAGACTATCCACCGGCCACCACCAAGCCCAAGATTATGCGATTACTTTCGGGACCGAGATGGAAGCACGGTGCTTGTTCGAATAGAGATCCTACGACGATGCCACCCTTTGGAGGGTTCTGTTTCGGATGAGTCCGAGAGGCATGAGCGTTGTCACCGGAACAATGGATGGCGCAGAAATTCATCACTCGGGACCAATCTCCATCTCCGGTCCAAATTTCATCACGGCTAGGTGTTTCGAGGAATGTTGTGTTTTGATGTTATTTTGTCTTTATTTATTTTATGGTTTTATTAGTTCGGATATTAGTTCAGTAATTAAATTAGAATTTGGGTTTGATGTTGTTTGAATTACATTTTTTTTAATATAATTTTGGTTATGTTAAAATTGTGCATGTTTTTATCATCAATCCCACCTTCCCGAATCGCTTGGGGGTGGTATTATTTCACCCTAGCATAATTCGTTATATGCTCATCTTTTGTAAAATTGTTTTGGAGTGAGGGTTGACAATTTGGCCGATATCGGCATATCTATGATTATATGTGGTGGCAACATGAAATTTATGAGAATTTAGAAGTTACTATTCTAGATTCAGCATAAGATATATTACATTTAGAATAGAATCCAGAATATGGGTTGTTTCTGTTTTCGGTTTGGAAACTTCTTGTTTCCGACAATTGCCTTAAATATTTTTGGCAACTTGCCGAATTGGTTTAGGAACCCAAACCCTATATAAACTTCATTCATTCTCCACCCAAAACTCACATCTCCCACATTCAACCATCACCCTTCACTCCCACGTTTTCCCTTCTTTTCCTTCTCACATTACGCGGTTCAAGAACTTCGGGCGCACTTTTGCCCCCCGGTGGGCGCCACACTTTGCGCCTTTGGCATCGCCACAAATTCTAGTCGAGCGCACTGCGCCAACACAAGCGCACCTGCACTTAGAGTACTGTAACTCGAAAACCATCAGAGTGCACCTGCGCCCCATACGAAATTTCACCTGCCCAAGTGCCCGGAAGTCCAATTCTTCGAGCTTACTTACCGCTTTCCCCATCCGAAGCATTGCGCGATTTGATTTCCGTGACGCCAAATTTCTGATTTTGGGTGAGTTGTTCCGGGATCGCCGCAGCTATTCCAGAGTAGTTTTGAGATGACATCTCCTATAGTCATTCCTTAAACAGTCATTCGAAGACTTGATGGGAACCGATACCTATGGAGCATCGTTCCGCGAGCGGATCGTGCAGTTAGGATGGCGGCATCTTCTGGTGAGGGATGACGATTCTTTTTCACCTCAGCTAACTGAATTTTTCTATAATCATATTACATTCTATTGTAACCAAGAAGGAGAACAAAAATTTTCCCTTGCAATTAATGACACGACTATAGAATTCAGTAAGTATTTGGTAGCTTTGGTTTCGGGATTGCCCTTGCCTGACCCTATGTTCACGTGGGGGTATATGACCGATAACTCATACCTCTATGAATATACATATTTCCATGAGTATTATGGAGGAGGGGTATTTCGTGTCATGGACCAAGGGAGATATAGCATAGCCCTTGGTAGCCTATCTCTCAACGTAGGTGCAACCATGTTATTCATTATGATGAATATATTAGGGGAACGGTAGTTTACTTTTGCCAATAGTACCGCTGGTGACGTTTTCCTTGCTTTAGCTGAGGGACGTCGCCGATATGACATTCCCCGAGTTTTAGTGGCTACTCTAAAAAGAGCTCATACCATGAGGCATAAGTATCTTCTTATGCCTGTTTTGGTTGGCGGATTATGCGTGGTTGCTTACTGAAATTCTGTACCCAGTTCACGGATTGGAAAAAGGTTGAAATCATGAGACCCACCAATCGCGTAGTCAGATCATTCCGAGCCATGACTTGGCCGAGATGGCAAGTGCAACCTCATTTGGTTGCCCCACCCCATCGACCAAGTAACACTTTCGAGATTAGCAATGGTTGATGATACGGCGGAAGGCGTGGCAAGTTGTTATGGCATGGCGGGATCGCGAAAGAACCTCGCCCTTTGAAAGAGAAGAGAATGACGAAAAGCGGGAGTGCAAGTAAGTTTTATTTCCAGTTAGTGTCCGCGTTTTATGTCCCAAGCAAGTAATTTCTTACTACCCCATAACGGGTGGAACTCCTATAGAGTTCGTCGGTTTTTATTTTTATATTAGTATGTTATAACTTTGTTTTGTAGATATTCCTGAATTTCACGCGCTTCAATGGTATTTTTCCTACCCTCTTTATTTAAAATACTTTGAGGACAAAAGCATGTTTCTTGTTTGGGGGTACATAGAAACACGTGTAATTAAGGCATCCGTTAGGATATAGATATGTATAATATGCATTTGTTTTCTAGTTAAAATTTCAAAAATTCAAAAATATAAATAAATAAGTTTATGCTATACACTTAGGAATATTGGTATTGTTTTCTTTCTCTATGCTCTTAATAATCTAGAAGTCTCCAATGTAGCTTTTGCATTATAATAATTTTTAGAAACTTAGGTTAATATGTAGGTAATAATCTTTGCATCTATCTATAAATATATTACATGAGTATCTATGATTGTTAGCAAAGTTTAAAAATCTAGGCTAGAGTACTTATTCTACAAATCCTGTAAGAATATAGCCTAAAAAGCCTTATATGAGCGAAAACATTTGAGAAATGACACAAGGGAGAAGTAAAATCCGGATAGAGAAATCACACGTCCACTTGCTTGATCACTATACCATATCCTAAGCGAGAATTTAGGCCCTATTTGGATCGATATAGCCAGAAATTCAACCCTTATGAAATTATTTTCCGCTAGTCGCCCCTCTGAGCCCTTCCTTAGCCTTTCATAAACCGCAAATTCCTTTACCCTGTTACGAAAACAAAACAAAATAAATAATAAATAAAAAAATAAAAAATCAACCTACCCAAGTTAGAATAAGTCTGAGAATAGGATGAGTGAAGAAAGAAGAAGAGAAAAACTTGTGCAAACAAAAATTAGTTAGTTACTTCAGAAAATAAAGAAAAGAAAGTTTCCATCCAAATAAAAATAAAATAAAATAAAAATAAAATAAAATAAAATAAAATAAGAAACAAATAAAAGAAAATAAAGAGTTAAAACTCCAAAAATAGGATCAAAGGAGTCAAAAGCCAAAGAAAAAGAAAAATATGGCTAAGGATGGAAACAAAGTGTAGAACCAAAAGTGAATAACAAGGTTCTCTCTAGTTACATAATACGAAGACTCTATTATCTCAGACTTGGTCTTTTTAAATATCCATTTCCTTCCTTATTAAACCATCTCCTAAACCCCGCAACACCTAATAAAGACCTCTAGCTCAATTAGGAATAGGTTAGTGTGATAGTAAGTGGCAGATGTGTTTGATCGACTCCGACTTCCTTGTGTGTTATTGAATTGTAAGGTAAAGTGTGCCCACTGCACACTGGAGTAGCAAAACTTGAGCGGAAAAATCAGAGTGGTTTTTGTCTTGACATTTATGTGAGGACCTACTTAAGGACGCTATTCCGAGTTTTCAGAAACGGGCCTGCTATTGCATTTCATAGTATTACTCATTGTATATGTTTATTGTAGAAGATTGATTATTATGCATATATTAGCTTAGGTTTCGACTTGATTATTCTATATTCATTGCTAGTGAGATGTATAGTAAATTTAGAGTATGAATAAGGAAACAATAGTTTTATTTCTTAGTCGTTGTAGTATAGATGAAGTTTGTGAGTACCTTCACTGGAAAACTCTCACGAGGCTATAACTCGTCCACTAGGGAATTCCTAGTGGTTTAAGGCCTTGTTGCATATGGTCAATGCAATCGCACTCAACAAAACGAGATTAGTTAGAACTCCATTTTTGGTCACTTATTCTAATTTCTTATATTTGCTTGAGGACAAGCAAAATGCTGTTTGGGGGTGGTTTGATAAGAGCCCAAAACTATAGTTTTAACCCCTTAACAATCATACTTTTAGACTAATTATGTGAGTAATAAGTAAAAGTTAACACTGATTATGTGTTTTTATGTATTTCAGGCAGTAAAGTCAATTATGTACAGAAATGTGCTACTTTGGCGAGATAAAGGAGCAAGGATTGGTTGCTAAGAAGTTCTATGATAAAGGCCAAGATTCAAGGAGACAAAGCCTTCGTAAAGCCCGGTCAAAAGCTTATAAGTCAACACGGGCGAAGCTTGAACAAGCACAATAAGTCGTGAGAACTTAGAAGACCATATCTTTGGACTCAGACCTTGGAATTGGGCCTACCTTATGCCAAAATGACCGGCTCGGAAAGGGCTTTCCAATAGTCCAAGCCTTGGCAAAATCAAAGGAGCAGAAGTGGACAAAAAGTCTATTGAAGCCAAATCCAGCTGAAGAGCCCTTTTCGGACTGAACGAATTGGGTTTTAGGCCCGATTTTCCGGCCCAAAACATGGCTCCAAGCCTATACACGATTTTTGGATCTTAAGCATATAAAAACAAAAGTTTAGCTCTTTGTAAAGGGTAGCTAATTAGACCTAAAATATAGATAATTCTAGATCTAGTTTTAATTGTTTTTAATTAAGTTTAGTTTCATTTCATTCCTGGTTTTAGATTAAACCTTGAAAATATTGTTATTGCTTGATTAGATAAATAAAATAGTAGATTCTTGTTCATTTTGATTTTTGTCATTTACAATTGTTTAGATCGAAATTCCTTTATTACTTGTTATTCATTTCCTATTTATTACCCGATTTTCAATTATTGTTTAGTAAAATTGCATAAGATAGAAGTTTTATATGATGTCTAGTTTTAATTCAATGGGAAATGATAGTAGTATGACTCGGGCTAAACCTCCATTAGAGGGGTTGAAGAAGCCTTGATGAAGCTTGATCCTTGTTAACTTAGAAATCGTCGTGAGAGTTTATTCCACTCTAGAAGGTCGTTGATTAAGCCATGAGAATGGGTGGACGACCTCACATGCTAGTTATTGATTGGTAGAGATGCCATGTATAATTAGGGATTAGAATTACTTTTTTGATATGCGAAGCATTCAATTTGGATCACGACGAGTCTTTGTTAGTTAATTAAGTCAAGTTAAGGTGGATTCAATTCCCTTTAATTCTTTATCTAGATTCAAACCATTAGCATTCTATCATTTTAGTTATTAAGTAACTTGTTAATTGAATTCACCTCATAGTATAGAATTCCCCTCGTAAATCTCTCATTAGACTTTGGACTGATTAGTTGACTCGAAACCATAGCATGCTAAAGAACTAGGAGTGGAACGAATCATCTACTCCCCTATATCTCAATAGGATTGAGAGTAAGGAAACTTTGATAAATTAGATAAGAAAGAAGTTTTAGTTTTACTAGCGTTTAGAGTTATAGCGAGCTTTATTCATTAGTAAAACTATTCATTTTACGATTATCAAAATATAATCGTAAACAAGTTCTCTGTTTATTTGTGATTAAACGTGTCTCTTCATCCTTAGATAACAGAGAAGATATAATTACCGGATGACTACCATCCGGATCAAGTTGAATATATTTTAACTCCAGGGGAAGAGGTTTAAGCACCGGGGTGGAAGGAATGTCAATAGATGTTTCATCGGGGTCCTCATCTTTATGTAATGAATACTTGCTTAGGTAGCAAGTCTTCATACTCATTATATGGAGCAACCGAAAGGGTCTACAATTGGTGTGGACTCAAGGATGCTTGTTGACTTCCTCTAAGTAGGAGTCATTTACAAAATCTGAAGTTCCAAAAGAAAGGAATTTATACATATGGTTTTCGGAAACGTGTTGTTAAAATAATCTTGAGCTAAGCTCTCGATCATGCTAACATCCCCATCTATAGACGATTACGGTAATCAAGTTTCATCATTTTAAAACATTTACCTCAATGAGAAAGATGGCCAAAAGATAAGGACATCTTACCATCGCGGCAATTTATAAAGCGTTGGCGGTTAAGAAGAGACGGCATACTAAGATGATCGGTGCAGAGTCGTTAGACTTACTTATCGAGGATAACAAAATCTGCAAGATAGTAGAAATCCTGAACCTTAACAAGCACGTTTTCCACTACACCCTTAGGATACTTTATAGACCTGTCCGCTAACTGCAACGTCATTTTTGTTGGTTGCATTTCCTGTAGACATATTTGTTTATACAAATAAAATTGGAGTAAGTTAGCACTCGCCCCCAGGTCTAATAAAGCGGTCGTCGTGTGGGAATCTCCTAAGGTGCATTTTACAGTAGGACGACCAGGGTCCTTGTACTTCACAATTCTATTATTTTCTGATAAAGTTGGGAACTGTTCAGTTAGAATGGCGTCTTTAGGTATGTTGGTCTTACGCCTAGTAGTGCACAACTCCTTAAGAAACTTAGCGTGGTTAGGTAGCTTTTTAATAGCTTCGAGAAAAGGAAGGTTTATCGTTAGATTTTTGAAAACGTTCCTAATCTCCTCAAAGTTTGTATCCCTGGTTAGCATGGCTAATTTCTAGGGAAACGGTGGTTTCTCTGTATATTTAGCGTATAGCTCAACTGGATGTCTAACCTTGGGTATTTGTTTCTTAGGTTATGGTTTAACTGGTACCTCTACAGTGGTAGGCTTTTCAGTTTCTATTTCGGTATCTAGTTCGATATCCGGTGTTGGGACTACTGGTGGGGTAACTATAGGCATAGTTACTTTGTTATCAACCACTTTACCAGAATGGAGAGTGGTGATGACATTTAGCTCACCTACGGTTATAGTTTCCGTACTAGTATTACCATTTACCTCAAAGGCTGTGTTTGCTATTTTAGGGTTTGGTATCGCTTGGCCTGAAAACACGCCTTTTGGTTGGGCTTTCTCTTGGGCTAACTGTTGTATGCCCTGATTTATGGATTGTAAGATCTGTTGGTTTGATTGAGTCATTGATTGGAAAAGTTGTTGGGCAACCTGTATAAAGGCGTCGATACGATCCAGTTGTATAGGTGTAGTAGTCACAGGTGGTGCGACTGGAACTATCTCACGTTAATTATTTATGGGCGGGTTGTGATAGTTATTATTGTTAACCGGAACAATACCTCTATTGGTATTATAACTATTATAATTACCCTGACCTTATGCTTGACCTTGTCGTGGTTGCGCTTGGTTGTTATAATTATTATAATTCCCCTGACCTTGTCCTTGTCCTTGCCTAGGTGGAGCTTGGTTATAATTGTTTGCTTGCCTAACATTTTGGTTATTAAACCCTGGAGGTGTAACTTGTTGATTGTTTCGCCAACGGAAGTTGGGGTTTTGTCTCCATAGGATAGCTATTAATGGAGCAAACATTATCTTGCTCTGATTGTTGTTGTTCATAGGCGAGAGGACAATAGGAGTCAGGGTGCTCAGGACTCAAACAGAAATTACATGGGTTAGAGTTGACATTCATGGCGGGATAGGCTTTTGTTGAACGAAAATAGCCTCTACCTTTTTAGTTAGAGATTGAATAAATTTTTAAGTTACGGATCGGGTTTCATCTCAAACATATCTTGGCGGCCTTAACTGTTGAAGAAGAACTAGAAGAGCGGGGGATATCATCACTACCCCCATTATTATTAGCGCTTAGTTTGATCTCCTAAAAATTTGTAAGCCTCCTCAGGTTCCTTTTACTTAGGAAACTACCCCATTCATTATGTCGAGGACTTCTTTATGGTGGTCTAGAAGTCCTTTGAAAAAGGCACGAACTAACGTGTCTTTCGCTAGGTTATGATGTGGACACTCTATAAGGAGATCGGTGAAACGATTCCAAGCCTCTGAAAATGATTCATGAGGATTTTGTCGAAAGAAATGAATCTTGGAAAGCATCTCATCCGTCTTTAGGGGTGGGTAAAAATGTTCCATAAACAAATTGAACAAAGTTTAGCCCACGAGTCCATTGAATTAAGCTTTGGGCGTTAACCAAGACGCCTTTATCGGGCTAAGGTGAAGGGAAATACCCTAAGTTTAATTTGTTCCGCACCAACCGTAGGATGGTGGAATGTTCTAAGGACTTGTTCAATCCTACGCATGTGCTGATAAGGTTTTTCATGGTCTAAACCATGAAAAATGAGTAACAAATTAAATATGCTTGGGGGGATTCGAAAATCTCCCACTAGGTCTGCTAGAACGATGCAAAATTTAGGGCTATCGCTCAAGGCTTTGTAAAAGTCAGAGAGAGGAGTCTCTCTTTCTTCAGCCATTATGTCAAGTGTGGTGTGTGGAATAGTAGTTAGAGGTGTAGTGATTGGTATACTAGATAGACGTGTTTGTTGACGTTGACGGTTAATTACGTTCGGTGTTTTTCTCCGACCAGACCTCAATCTCATGCAAGGGTAAGTCTAAACACGGCAACACTCCAAACAATCTTGATATAGTAGTATAAACCTCTAACTGGAGATGCGAGGTGTGGAAGAAAAGAGTACCGAATGCCTCCTTGCTTAAACTACGAATAATAGCGTCTTGTTTACGGCGTGATCGATGTGTATAACAAGTTAGAACACTGAAAACTTGAAGAAATGGAATGTTTGAAACAAACCCGAGGAAATCGGGCAATTTCAGCGGAGGGGCATAGGTGCTTCTGTTTGAAGCGCAAGTCTTTCGGACAACTTCGAGTTCCAGTCTTTGAAGCGGTGGCGCTTCGTTTTGAAGCGCAGTGCGCTTTCGGGGAGTTATCCGATGTCAATGTTTTGAGCCGCAGTGGCGGCTCTGTTTGAAGCCTTGAGTGCGCTCCGTTACAAAATGAATTTCCAGCGTTTGGCCGGTAGCGCTCTATTTGAAGCGCCGAGTGCGCTCGCCGTATTTCGCGGCGAAAATTTAAGTCTTTAAACAGACAACCACGGTATGAATCAAACAAGGGTGGGTGGGTTTAATGGGACTTAAAATGACTAATTTTACTAGGAAACCAATGCTAAAGGGAACTAAGATGGCAGCGGCGCCATTTGATAATCGTAAAATGAATATTTTTACTAATGAATAAATCGATGAAACTCTAAACGAAAGTAAAACTAAAACTGCTTTGTTACTAGATTTATCAAAGATATTCTTACTCTCAATCCTATAGAGATATAGGAGAGTAGATGATTTGTTCCACTCTTAGTTCTTTAGCATGTGATGCTTTCGTGTCAACTAATCAGTCCAAAGTCTAATGAGAGACTTACGAGGGGAATTCTATACTACGAAGTGAATTCAATTAACAAGTTATGAATAACGAAATGATAGAATGCTAAGGGTTTGAATCTAGATAAAGAATTAAAGGGAATTGAATCCACCTTAACTTCGACTTAATCAACTAACAAAGACTCATCAAATTGATCCAAATTGAATGCTTCGCATATCAAAATAGTAATTCTAATCCCTAATTATACATGACATCTCTACCAATCAATAACTAGCATGTGAGGTCGTCCCACCCATTCTCATGGCGAATCAACGACACCTTCTAGAGTGGAATAAACTCTCCGCGATGATTTCTAAGTTAACAAGGATCAAGTTTCATCAAGGCTTCTTCAACCCCTCTAATGGAGGTTTAGCCTTGAGTCATACTACTATCATTTCCCATTGAATTAAAACTAGACATCATATAAAACTTCTATCTTATGCAATTTTACTAAACAATAATTGAAATCTCGTAATAAATAGGAAATGAATAACAAGTAATAAAGGAATTTAGATCTAAACAATTGTAAATGACAAAAATCAAAATGAACAAGGATCTACTATTTTATTTATCTAATCAAGCAATAACAATATTTTTTCAGGTTTAATCTAAAACCGGAATGAAATGAAACTAAACTTAATTAAAAACAATTAAAACTAGATCTAGAATTATCTATATTTTAGGTCTAATTAGCTACCCTTTACAAAGAGCTAAACTTTTGTTTTTATATGCTTCAGATCCAAAAATCGTGTATGGGCTTGGAGCCATGTTTTGGGCCGGAATGGCAGGTGCAACCTCATTTGGTTGCCCCTTACACCCCATCAGACCAAGTAACACTCGAAAGATTAGCAATGGTTGATAATACACGATGGAAGGCGTGGCAAGTTGTTATGGCATGGCGGGGATCTTGAAAAGAACCTCGCCCCTTTGAAAGAGAAGAGAATGACGCCAGTGTTTAGAGTGCAGGTAAGTTTTTATTTCCAGTTAGTGTCTGTTTATGTCCCAAGCAAGTAATTTCTTACTCCATAACGGGTGGAACTCCTATAGAGTTGCGTCAGTTTTTATTTTCTATATTAGTATGTTATAACTTTGTTTTGAAGATGTTCCTAAATTTCACGCACTTCAATGGTATTTTTTCTACCCACTTTATTTAAAATAATTTAAGGACAAAGCATGCTTCTTGTTTGGGGGGTGCATAGAAACACGTGTAATTAAGGCATCTGTTAGGATATATATATGTATAATATGCATTTGTTTTCTAGTTAAAATTTCAAAAATTCAAAAATATAAATAAATAAGTTTATGCTATACACTTAGGAATATTGGTATTGTTTTCTTTCTCTATGCTCTTAATAATCTAGAAGTCTCACGTAGCTTTTGCATTAGAATAATATTTAGAAACTTAGGTTAATATGTAGGTAATAATATTTGCATCTATCTATAAATATATTACATGAGTATCTATGATTGTTAGCAGTAAGTTTCTGAAATCTAGGCTAGAGTACTTATTCTACAAATCTGTAAGAATATAGCCTAAAGCCTTATATGAGCGAAACATTTGAGAAATGACACAAGATAAAAGTAAAATCCGGATAGAGAAATCACACGTCCACTTGCTTGATCACTATACCATATCCTAAGCAAGAATTTAGACCCTCTTTGGATTGATATAGCCAGAAATTCAACCCTTACAAAATTATTTTCCGCTAGTCGCCCCTCTGAGCTTTATAAACCGCAAATTCCTTTACCCTGTTACGAAAACAAAACAAAATAAAAAAAAAAAAATCAACCTACCCAAGTTAGAATAAGTCTGAGAATAGGATGAGTGAAGAAAGAAGAAGAGAAAAACCTGTGCAAACAAAAATTAGTTAGTTGCTTCAGAAAATAAAGAAAAGAAAGTTTCCATCCAAATGAAAAAAATAAAATAAGAAACAAATAAAAGAAAATAAAGAGTTAGAACTCCAAAAATAGAATCAAAGGAGTCCAAAGCCAAAGAAAAAGAAAAATATGGCTAAGGATGGAAACAAAGTGTAGAAGCAAAAGTGAATAACACGGTTTTCTCTAGTTACATAATACGAAAACTCTATTGTCTCAGACTTGTTCTTTTTGAATATCCATTTCCTTCCTTATTAAACCATCTCCTAAACCCCGCAACACCTAATAAAGACCTCTAACTCAATTAGGAATAGGTTAGTGTGATAGTAAGTGGCAGATGTGTTTGATCGACTCCGACTTCCTTGTGTGTCATTGAGTTGTAAGGTAAAGTGTGCCCACTGCACACTGGAGTAGCGAAACTTGAGCGGAAAAATCATAGAGGTTTTTGTCTTGATATTTATGTGAGGACTTACTTAAGGACGCTATTCTGAGTTTTCATAAACGGCCCTGCTATTGCATTTCATAGTATTACTCATTGTATATGTTTATTGTAGAAGATTGATTATTATGCATATATTAGCTTAGGTTTCGACTAGATTATTCTATATTCATTGCTAGTGAGATGTATAGTTAATTTAGAGCATGAATAAGAAAACAGTAGTTTTATTTCTTAGTCGTTGTAGTATAGATGAAGTTTGTCAGTACCTTCACTGGAAAACTCTCACGAGGCTATAACTCGTCCACTAGGGAATTCCTAGTGGTTTAAGGCCTTGTTGCATATGGTCAATCTGCGACTCAAAAAAACGAGATTAGTTAGAACTCCATTTTTGGTCAATTACTATAATTTCTCATACTTGCTTAAGGACAAGCAAAATGCTGTTTGGGGGTGGTTTGATAAGAGCCCAAAACTGTAGTTTTAACCCCTTAACAATCATACTTTTAGACCAATTATGTGAGTAATAAATAAGAGTTAACACCGATTACGTGTTTTATGTATTTCAGGCCGATAAAGTCAATTATGTGCGAGAAATGTGCTACTTTGGCAGATAAAGAGCAAGGATTGGTTGCTAAGAAGTTCTGTGATAAAGGCCAAGATTCAAGGAGACAAAGCCTTCGTAAAGCCCGGTCAAAAACTGAAAAGTCAACACGGGCAGAAACGATGCGCAAGTCGGCAGAACTTCCGAAGACCATATCTTTGGACTCAAACCTCGGAATTGGGCCTACCATATGCCAAAACGACCGGCTCGGAAAGAGCTTTCCAATGGTCGAAGTTTTGGCCAAATCAGAGTAGCAGAAGTGGACAAAAAGTCTGTTGAAGCCAAATCCAGCTGAAGATCCCTTTCCGGACTGAAAGAATTGGGTTTTGGGCCCGATTTTCCGGCCCAAAACATGGCTCCAAACCCATACACGATTTTTGGATCTTGAGCATATAAAAACAAAAGTTTAGCTCTTTGTAAAGGGTAGCTAATTAGACCTAAAATATAGATAATTCTAGATCTAGTTTTAATTGTTTTTAATTAAGTTTTGTTTCATTTCATTCCTGGTTTTTTATTAAACCTTGAAAATATTGTTATTGCTTGATTAGATAAATAAAATAGTAGATTCTTGTTCATTTTGATTTTTGTCATTTACAATTGTTTAGATCTAAATTCCTTTATTACTTGTTATTCATTTCCTATTTATTACTTGAGATTTCAATTATTGTTTAGTAAAATTGCATAAGATAGAAGTTTTATATGATGTCTAGTTTTAATTCAATGGGAAATGATAGTAGTATGACTCAAGCTAAACCTCCATTAGGGGGTTGAAGAAGCCTTGATGAAGCTTGATCCTTGTTAACTTAGAAATCGTCATGAGAGTTTATTCCGCTCTAGAAGATGGATTTGATTAAGCCATGAGAATGGGTGGATGACCTCACATGCTAGTTATTGATTGGTAGAGATGTCATGTATAATTAGGGATTAAATTACTATTTTGATATCACGAAGCATTCAATTTGGATCCATGACGAGTCTTTGTTAGTTGATTAAGTCGAGGTTAAGGTGGATTCAATTCCCTTTAATTCTTTATCTAGATTCAAACCTTAGCATTCTATCATTTTAGTTATTAAGTAACTTGTTAATTGAATTCACCTCGTAGTATAGAATTCCCCTTCGTAAATCTCTCATTAGACTTTGGGTGATTAGTTGACCGAAAGTATCGCGACGCTAAAAAAAGGAATGGAGCGAATCATCTACTCCCTATATCTCAATAGGATTGAGAGTAAGAATATCTTTGATAAATCTAGTAACAAAAAGCGGTTTTAGTTTTACTTTCGTTTTAGAGTTTCATCGCTTTATTCATTAGTAAAAATATTCATTTTACGATTATCAAATAAAGCCCTGCCGATTTTTTGTGAATAATGAATCGGCCCATTTTGATAATCGTGAAATGAATAGTTTTACTAATGAATAAAGCTCGCGAGAACTCTAAACTCTAGGAAAACTAAAAAAAAATTCTTATCTAATTTATCAAAGTTTTCTTACTCTCAATCCTATTGAGATATAGGGGAGTAAATGATTCGTTCCACTCCTAGTTCTTTAGCATGCTATGGTTTCGTGTCAACTAATCCAAAGTCTAATGAGATTTTATTTAGGGAATTCTATACTACGAGGTGAATTCAATTAACAAGTTACTTAATAACGAAATGATAGAATGCTATGGGTTTGAATCTAGATAAAGAATTAAAGGAATTGAATCCACCTTTAACTCGACTTAATCAACTAACAAAGACTCGTCGTGATCCAAAATTGAATGCTTCAGATATCAAAATAGTAATTTAATCCCTAATTATACATGGCATCTCTACCAATCAATAACTAGCATGTGAGGTCGCCCACCCATTCTCATGGCTTAATCAACGACCTTCTAGAAAGTGGAATAAACTCTCACGATTTATTTCTAAGTTAACAAGGATCAAGCTTCATCAAGGCTTCTTCAACCCCTCTAATAGAGGTTTAGCCTCGAAATCATACTACTATCATTTCCCATTGAATTAAAACTAGACATCATATAAAACTTCTATCTTATGCAATTTTACTAAACAATAATTGAAATCTCAAGTACTAAATAGGAAATGAATAACAAGTAATAAAGGAATTTAGATCTAAACAATTGTAAATGACAAAAATCAAAATGAACAAGAATCTACTATTTTATTTATCTAATCAAGCAATAACAATATTTTCAAGGTTTAATCTAAAACCAGGAATGAAATAAAACTAAACTTAATTAAAAATAATTAAAACTAGATCTATAATTATCTATATTTTAGGTCTAATTAGCTACCCTTTATAAAGAGCTAAGCTTTTGTTTTTATATGCTTCAGATCCAAAAATCGTGTATGGGCTTGGAGCCATGTTTTGGGCCTGAAAACCCAATTCTTTCAGTCCGAAAAGGGATCTTCAACTGGATTTGGCTTGAACAGACTTTTCGTCCACTTCTGCTCGTCTGATTTGGCCAAGGCTTAGACCATTGGAAAGCTCTTTCCGAGCCGGTCGTTTTGGCATAAGGTAGGCTCAATTCCGAGGTCTGAGTCCAAAGATATGGTCTTCGGAAGTTCTGCCGACTTGTGCACTATTTCTTCCCGTGTTGACTTTTCAACTTTTGACCGGGGTTTACGAAGGCTTTGTCTCCTTGAATCTTGGCCTTTATCACAGAACTTCTTAGCAACCAATCATTTCTCCTTTATCTCGCCAAAGTAGCACATTTCTGCACATAATTGACTTTTCTCACTTTTGAAATACATAAAACACGTAATCAATGTTAACTCTTTTTTATTACTCACATAATTGGTCTAAAAGTATGATTGTTAAGGGGTTAAAACTATAGTTTTGGGCTCTTATCAATCGCAGTTATTAATTTGTGTGTGTGTGTGGTGGTGGTGGTGGGTGGTAACTAACCCCCTATGTAATATCGCTTCAAAGGTATTAGGGAACTGTTGCACCTAATGAGTGTAGACTTTGTGATCAACAAAAGAGAAGGAAAAAAGTAAAATTAAATTGATGAAGAATAGCTAACCTTGAAATCATACAACTAGTGTAGAGTTTGTTACTTCCTTTCAGTGTACACCAAGGACCCGTGGACTCTCTTAATCCATTGTTCCATATAAAACCTTAGCTGAAATACAAAATGGAACTGTTTTACCAAATCAATTGTGATATAGAAATTCCGAGAGGAAAAATTATGCATGAATTGTTATCCAATGAAACCTAGAAATATTTGACAATAAATAACTAAATAAATAGAAAAATTGACCCAGGCAATAAGTATTACCTCATTTATTTCAGTTATACATCTTCTTAGTGTCGCTGATGTCTCACGATTGCTAAAATACTATGGCTAACAGTCAACTATTTCATTCATTCCAAAAGTTACGTGTCTTTCTAAACTTCAATCTCAAATTCTTTTTCATGGATCTCAAAGTATAGTGCCATTCTAACTCTATATATTGTCGTGCCTCTGAACGTGTCCACATGAATCATATATAAGCTATTTGATATGGGCGTAGTCACATTCATTAAAGTCATAAGGTTTGAAAGAGCAAGCAAATCACCTTCACATAGTTATCCCACACATGAACATCAGTAGAAAACGTTATTTGATTTTCTCCTTTGCCGATTATGTTTGGGTTTGCCATTAGACTTCAACCCACGCCCTACTTTACCCATTCCTTTTTGGTTTCCCAATAAGATCTTCATCAACAACTGACATATCAAGGTCAATCATTATTCATCATCATCATCAGAATCACCGTTATTCCAATCTTCGTCCTGTTTTTGAAAAACACCAAAAATATTGATAAAAAGTAAGGCAGTAGCAATGTGGGTATACATAAATCACCACGTTCCTTGAAGCTGTCTTAACCCCGTATCCTTAGGATCCCTTGGAGTTTACTTCTGTAACAATTTTGAAGTTTTCACCCAAAGGAGATCTCAACAATGCAATCTGGTAACTAACCCTATGTAATATGCGGCTTCAAAGGTATTAGGGAACTGTTGCACCTAATGAGTGTAGACTTTGTGATCAACAAAAAGAGAAGGAAAAAAGTAAAATTAAATTGATGAAGAATAGCTAACCTTGAAATCATACAACTAGTGTAGAGTTTGTTACTTCCTTTCAGTGTACACCAAGGACCCGTGGACTCTCTTAATCCATTGTTCCATATAAAACCTTAGCTGAAATACAAAATGGAACTGTTTTACCAAATCAATTGTGATATAGAAATTCCGAGAGGAAAAATTATGCATGAATTGTTATCCAATGAAACCTAGAAATATTTGACAATAAATAACTAAATAAATAGAAAAATTGACCCAGGCAATAAGTATTACCTCATTTATTTCAGTTATACATCTTCTTAGTGTCGCTGATGTCTCACGATTGCTAAAATACTATGGCTAACAGTCAACTATTTCATTCATTCCAAAAGTTACGTGTCTTTCTAAACTTCAATCTCAAATTCTTTTTCATGGATCTCAAAGTATAGTGCCATTCTAACTCTATATATTGTCGTGCCTCTGAACGTGTCCACATGAATCATATATAAGCTATTTGATATGGGCGTAGTCACATTCATTAAAGTCATAAGGTTTGAAAGAGCAAGCAAATCACCTTCACATAGTTATCCCACACATGAACATCAGTAGAAAACGTTATTTGATTTTCTCCTTTGCCGATTATGTTTGGGTTTGCCATTAGACTTCAACCCACGCCCTACTTTACCCATTCCTTTTTGGTTTCCCAATAAGATCTTCATCAACAACTGACATATCAAGGTCAATCATTATTCATCATCATCATCAGAATCACCGTTATTCCAATCTTCGTCCTGTTTTTGAAAAACACCAAAAATATTGATAAAAAGTAAGGCAGTAGCAATGTGGGTATACATAAATCACCACGTTCCTTGAAGCTGTCTTAACCCCGTATCCTTAGGATCCCTTGGAGTTTACTTCTTTAACAATTTTGAAGTTTTCACCCAAAGGAGATCTCAACAATGCAATCTTGTAGGTAGCTAGTGAACTTGCCACTGACTTTCCTTCATCATAGGGCATGCTATGCATTGTTTATTGTAGTGTCTATGTACCAAGTTCTATATGTAGCTTATTTTTGAACAATTTAAGAAAACAAAATGCATTCGATCAGTGGGTAAAAGAAAATTGACTCTCAAAATGAAATCCTATCAAAACTCACCAATGACCTAATTGAGATGCAATCAGGTACAAACAAATGATCTAGTTAATCTATGAACCCTTCTCAACTTTACAAACAAATCATGATGAACAAAGATGAGTCCAAGTAAGGAACAAACATTAGCACTTCACGTCCATGACACACTTTCATTTTGCTAGTATAGATACACATGTTAACAAACTATAGTGGCTGAACATGAACTAACCCTCTTGTCTATGTATTTGTGTAAATGGACTCTAGTTGTTTATTTTCAGTTCTATCCACTTTATTTACTTGCGTAAAGGGATTGAAGTAAGACAGAAATGCCAGCTTGAAAATAATAATGAATTCGGCATTAAGACATATCTATCTCTTCAGCTGCACTGATACATACCATGCATAGGTCCAACTCAGAGAACCCAGCTATGATGAAATCACTATTGCTTAATGATTAGCACTTGCACGACAAATGAAAGCTGTAAAGTTTAAGTATCTATGGTGCAACCACATTATGATTATAGTAACTATAACATCAAGAACCTAGAAATTAAAAAAAAAAAAAAAAAACATACCAGATTAGAGTGAAATGTATAGGAGCACTGCTTGCAAACCTATATACAGACAACTACCATAGCAAGAGTTGCAAGCCTGGATATATTAATAGTTGTTTCATATACAAATTACAAATGAGTAAATGCTGACGAAAAGGAAGAGGAGAAACCAAACTGATAGTGAGACAAAAGAAAATTGTCTTTACTTGCGATGACCGCGATGTCAGTGCTTCGTCAACAAAAAGAAGAAACATGATCTTAGGTAATTTATCTCAACCCCACCAAACCAAAGGCGCATACCAACTTCGTTTTACATTAAAACATAAATTAAGACAAAATCAACAATCAACATACAAATTCATAACATTGCTCATACCTACAAAGCTGATCTTAAGTAAATGCGTGTCTTTCGCTACCAACGTCTCTTTGACTTCCATTGCCTTGCTATGACAACCATATGTTGTTATCTACTGAATGAAAAATGAAAAGACAATCTCTTGAACATTTATTTGCAAATGGCTAAACTTGGTTTTTTATATATTTTTCTCGTTATAAAATGGTTTGGATATATAGCACGGTTGAGGTACCAATATTACATCTTTATCACTAAAAAAGTTCCAAGTAATCTTAACCAATATATGGTAAACCACAAAAAACTGATAAAGTACCTCAACTGTTGTTTCAATCAATTGGATCCCAAACGTCCTGTTGAACAACCGAGAGAAGTTGTTACACAGGTGATGTCAAATAATCAATCAAGTCCATGTCGTAGATGTGAAACACCTATTCCTCACAAATTACTGATAAAAAAAATGCAAAAGCTTAAAAAATAACAACATAGTAGAATAAAGACCAAATCCAAACTCAATATATGTTTTGTAGCATCGATGGGTAACTAATCAATACTCAAACAGACAACAATATGATCAATTCAACAACATGAGTAAGACGTAGCAACACACATACCTCCAGCATAAGGTAATAAAAATCTTAAACTGAAAAAGGAACAGTTCATATATTATAAATTTTTAAAAGATTGCAAATCTACATCAAGTTAACTCTCAAAGTCAAATTCTCCATAATCATAACTATGTCCTTGAAACGCTCATGTTCAACATGATTGTCCACAGTTGTTTTCTTCATAAGGATTCACATTACAATAATGTCATAACTACACAGATAGCAATTCCCATCTCAAAAACTATTCAAGCTATCCACCTGCCCCATTAAAAACCTACATAGGTGAAAGTTTGACTAAGCTAAAATTGGAGCTTACCTCAAATTTGTACAGTTAATCTAAATTGATTGTGCCAAACATTCTAGAGTATGTTCTCAAACAATGAAACACATCTTTTGATTCTATGCCCTAGTTAAGTGATAAGCGTAAAATTGAATAGTTTACCTACGAAATGAACGATGAAACTCAAAACGCAAGTAAAACTAAACTTAATTACGCGTTGCTATCAAAGATTTTTGTACTCTCAATTCTATCGAAATAGAGTGGAGTAAAAAGTCTGTTCCACTCCTAATTCTTTAGCATTCAAGTTTTCTACAATTTACTAGTAAATCCAAAGTCTAATGAGAGCAATGGTGGGAATTATACTACGATGTGAATTAAAACTAGACGTAATATAAAGATTATAACTTTATTAATTTTAACTAAACAATAATTGAAATCTAAATTAATAACTAAGAATTGAATAACAACAATTTAAATTAGATCTAACAAATTTAAATGACAAAATCGAAATGAACACGAAATGACTATTTTATTTATCTAATCAATGAAGAACTATGATTCAAAGAATTAATCTAAAACCATGTATGAAACTAATTAATTTAACTAATTGAATTCAAAAACTAGATCTACAAGCTATCTTAATGGCTACTTTCTATTCAAGATTATCTAACTTTATCTAACTTAAGAGCTAAGTCTTCTTTTATGCAAAGGAGGAGACCAGATCCACAATTTCGTGCATGGGATGAGGAGCCATGTTTTGGGCCGGAAAATCGAGCCCAAATTCTTCAGTCCATAGAGCCTGTTTCAGCTGGCCTTGACTTCAGTAGACTTTTCGTCCACTTTTGCTCCTCTGATTAGGTCAAGGCTTGGACCATTAGAAAGCTCTTTCCGAGACGGTCGTTTTGACATAAGGTAGGCCCAATTCCAAGGCATGAGTCCAAAGATATGGTCTTTGGACATTCTGCTGACTTGTGCATTGTTTCTGCCCGTGTTGACTTTTCAGCTTTTGACAGGGCTTTACAAAGGCTTTGTCTCCTTGAATCTTGGCCTTTATCACAGAACTTCTTAGCAACCAACCTTTGCTCCTTTATCTCGCCAAAGTGGCACATTTCTGTACATACTTGACTTTACTACCTGAAATACATAAAAATACGTAATCAGCATTAACTCTTATTTATTACTTGCATAATTGGTCTAAAAGTATGATTGTTAAGGGGTTAAAACTACAGTTTTGAGCTCTTATCAAACCACCCCCAAACAGCATTTTGCTTGTCCTCAAGCAAATATGAGAAATTAGAATAAGTGACCAAAAATGGAGTTCTAACTACTCTCGTTTCGCTGAGTGCTATTGCATTTACCATATGCAACAAGGCTTTTAACCACTAGGAATACCCCTAGTGGACGAGCTTAGCCTTGTGAGAGTTTTCCAGTGAAGGTACTCACAAACTTCATCTATACTACAACGACAAAGAAATAAAACTATTGTTTCCTTATTCATGCTCCAAATTATCTATACATCTCACTAGCAATGAATACAGAATAATCAAGTCGAAACCTAAGCTAATATATGCATAATAATCAATCGTCTACAATAAACATATATACAATGAGTAATATTATGAAATGCACTAGCAGGTCCGTTTCTGAAAACTCGGAATAGCGTCCTTAAGTAGGTCCTCACATAAATGTCAAGACAAAAACCACTCTGATTTTTCCGCTCAAGTTTCGCTACTCCAGTGTGCAGTGGGCACACTTTACCTTACCATCTCAATGACACACATGGAAGTCAGAGTCGATCAACACATCTGCCACTTACTATCACACTAACCTATTCCTAATTGAGCTAGAGGTCTTTATTAGGTGTTGCGGAGATTAGGAGATGGTTTAAGAAGGAAGGAAATGGATATTCAAAAGGACAAGTCTGAGATAATAGAGTCTTCATATTACGTAACTAGAGAAAACCTTGTTCTTTACTTTTGCTTCTACACTTTGTTTCCATCCTTAACCATATTTTTCTTTTTCTTTGGCTTTTGACTCCTTTGATTCTATTTTTGGAGTTCTAACTCTTTATTTTTTTTTATTTGTTTCTTTTTTTTTATTTGGATGGAAAATTTCTTTTTTTATTTGAAGCGACTAACAAATTCTTGATTTCAAAGGTCTTTCTCATTTCTATTTTTCATCTCTATTCTCAGACTTATTCAAATAATGGGTAGGCTGATTTTTTTTATTATTATTTTTATTTGTTTTGTAACAAGTTAAAGGATTTGTGGTTTATGAAAGGCTAAGAAAAGGCTCAGAGAGGCAACTAGCGGAAAATAATTTCATAAGGGTTGAATTTCTGGCTATATCGATCCAAAGAGGGCCTAAATTCTTGCTTAGGATATGGTATAGTGATCAAGCAAGTTGACGTGTGATTTTTCCATCCAGATTTTACTTTTCCCTTGTGTCATTTCTCTAATGCTTCACTCATATAAGGCTTTAGGCTATATTCTCACAGGATTTGTAGAATAAGTACTCTAGCCTAAGTTTCAGAAACTTACTGCCAAACAATCATAGATACTCATGTAATATATTTATAACTAGATGCAAAGATTATTACCTACATATTAACCTACGTTTCTAAAAACTATTCGAATGCAAAAGCTACGTGAGACTTCTAGATTATTAAGAGCATCGAGAAAAAAAACAATACCAATATTCCTAAGTGTATAACATAACTTTTTATTTATATTTTTGAAATTTTTGAATTTTTAACTAGAAAATAAGTGCATATTATACAAATCTATATCCTAACAGATGCCTTAATTACACGTGTTTCTATGCCCCCAAACAAAAAGCATGCTTTGTCCTCAAAGTATTTTAAATAAAAGGGTAGGAAAATACCATTGAAAAGCGTGAAATTCTAGAACATCTGCAAAACAAGGTTATAACATACTAATATAGAAAATAAAAACTGATGCAACTCTATAGGAGTTCCACCCGTTATGGGGTAGTAAGAAATTTCTTGCTTGGGACATAAGCAGACATTAACTGAAACTAAAACTTACCTTATCTCCCTCTTAATCGTCATCCTCATTATCTAGAAAGAAATGAGGTTCCTTCACGTCCTGCCATGCCATGATAATTTGTCAGGATTCACGCCATTTATCATTTATGATTGCTAACCTATTAAGCGCCACTTGGTCAGAAGGGGTGTAAGGTTCAACCAGGTGAGGTTGTATCCTCCACCCTTGCCAAGTCATTGCACGGAAAGATCGAATAATACTATTGGTGGGTCACACAGTGTCGACCCCAACCCAATCCGTGAAACAGGTACCAAAAATAAGGAAGAAACATAGCATAATTCGGCAAACTAAAACAGGCATAAGAAGGTACTTATGCTTCATGCTATGGGCTCGTGCTAAACTAGACATTAAGGTTCGGGGAAGGTCATAGAACATACGTCCCGTGGCTAAAGCAAGGAAAACGCGGCAAGTGGCTTCCTTCACAGAAGAAAAACGTCATTCCCCTAATATGTTTAGCATGATCCAAAGCATAATAGTGCCCACGTTCATGGAAAGGCTACCAAGGGCGACGTTGTATTCCCCTTGGTTATCAATACGGAAAATTCCTGCCCCATAAGCTTCATGGAAAAACTCATAGGTGTAGACATACATATTATCTGCCCAATAGCCCCATGGGTCTTGTATTTCAGCAGACATAGCAAGTCCGAGAACAAATGCTATTAAAAACCTGGTAATTTCCATTGGTTCATCCTCAATGGTGATAAAGAATACTTGTTCTCCATTTGGTCTATCAAAGAACACACAATTATCATAAAAATACGATGTAAGTGCGGGAGAATAATGTTCATCAGGTCTTACCATTAGCGGTTCCCAGTCGACGTGTATGATCACCTCGCGAAACCAAGCACCATAGGCGGGGCTTTGGAATAAGTCTTCGAAAGATTGCTCGGGGATGACTTTAGGAGTTGTCATCTCAAAACTACCTTCTAGGACCGCCGCAACTATCCTGGAACAACCCGCAGAAAACTGGAAATTTTTTGTTCCCACAGAGGTCAGGGCGCAAGGTGCGCTTAAGCTATGCTTGGGATGGGCGCAGGCTGCGCTCGGGTGATTTTCGAGTTCTAGGCACTTGGGCGCAGGGTGCATTCACTTTTAGCCAAGGATGGGCGCGGGTTGCGCTCTGGATGAAAACTGGAATTCCAGTGTTTTGGCGCAGGTGGCGCTCAGGTTTAGGCTTGGAGAGGGTGCAGGTCACGCTCAGGGTAGATTTCTCTGACAGTGCTTAGGGCGCAAGTGGCACTCCTCTGGAGCTCAGGTGCGCTCGGAGAGCTGATAGGCCAAAGTGCGAAGGAAAAATAAGGTAAAGTGGGAGTGAAACGTGAGAGATGAATGTGAGATGCAGTTGGAGTTGTGAGTGTAGAATGAATGCAGTTTTTATAGGTTTTAAATTGCTAAAATGAATTGGGAAGTTACCAAAAAGCTTTAAGGCAATTGCCGGAAATAATAAAATTTCCAAACCCGAAAATAGAAATGACTCATATTCTTGATTCTAAAACAACCCTAATATCTTTTAGGTTGAATTTAGGATAGAAACTGCCTAATTCATCAAGATTCCATCCTACCACAATATCTATTCATAACGATTCCCATATCGGTCATATTTTCAACCCTCACTCCAAGACAAATTCTAAAATAGACGATCATATAACGAATTATGCTAAGCTATTTAATACCACCCCTAAACAATTCGGAAAGGTGGGATTAATGATAAAAACCACGCACAATCCGAAAATAACCAAATTATATTAAATTTTAATTCAAACAACATAAAACAACCAAATTCAAATTTAATTATTTAACTAATAGCCGAACTAATAAAACAATAAAAACAACTAAATAACAGCGAAACACAAAATTATTCGAAACATCTAGCCATGTGATGAAAAAGGACCCTGAGATGGAGATTGGTCGTGGGAAGAAGAAGAGCCCGAGCCATCCGTTCTTTGGCGACGATGCTCATGCCTCTTAGACTCATCTGAAACAGAACCCTCCAAGGGTGGCATGCGTCGTAGAATCTCTCCTCAGAACAAGCGTTGTGCTTCCATCTCTGCCTTCAATTTCAGATATCTGCGTGCCACTCCCTTTGGAGGGCCGATCTCCATGTTATAATGGAGATCCGTCTGGCTCTTGTTTAGCACTTCAAAACCCGTCTGGAGGGTCTTTTGTTTATTTCTAATTATAATCTGCCTATCTCGTATATTTTCACAAATAGCGTAAATGCAACGCACGCTAGTATGCAACACTGACATGCATTCTGAATCAGACGTACACCTCTCTAAGGCATCTTCATCTAACCATGTCATGTCCTCCCCTTCCTCATCCGAATCCACCACCCTATCCTCCGACAACATCCAAGTCTTTTGGATACACTCCTTATAACTACTTTCATTTGCATGCAATTTCAACATCATCCGTTCAGTTCTTGGTTTATTTCCCCAAGACAACATTATCTTCGTAATTAAAATAGGAAATTGTGCGATACTCTTCCCAACTCCTCTAATCATATTTAGCAAAAACTCGAGGATACAAAATTCATACCTCTTCTCTTACAATATCCAGAGAACGTGCAGACATGTGAACCCGATGTCGCTCACTTTCTCCTTCCCAATGACGTTCTTACCAATCCACTGAGCTACAGCCAGTTGGTTGGTTCGCAGAGATGACTGTCGAGCACAATGAGAAGTTGTATTATATTGACCCTCCATGAGAGTGTCGTTCATCAATGCATGAACTCCAGTATACTGGGACTCCTGCACGGTGGCTTCTAGGTGGCGTCCAGGCATAATGCCTAAAATTTCAGCCAACTTCTCTTTCGATAATTCTCTCTTAGTCCTAGCCACTTTCATGAACATTTTCTGACCGTCCAACTTTCTCTTTTTATAGAACTGTTCGACCAAATCGGGGTGGTAGAAATCATGAGTCGAAGAAATCATGAGTCGAGTACTACAACCGATTCCAACCCCTCTTAATCATCTCGTCACCGTAAAACGGCGTGAAGCGGTCGGCCTTAAACGCTTGTTCCGGCAACAACCTTCGTTTTTGAGCCATGATATTTTAGAACGATTTGGGGGTTTAACTGGAATGTGGGAATGGAGTTTGAGACTCTCTCACTAACAAAACCGTAGTGGTGGCGCGGCAGTTCCGATTTGTTTGAGTTTTGGGTATTTTTCGGTGGTGGAAATTTTTGGGATTGGTGGAGGATTGTTTTGGAGAAGATTTGAAGTTGGAATTGTATTGTGGGCGTGGGTGTTTTTAGGTTTCTTTTTATTTTTATTTTTGGTTAGGTTTTTGAAATTGGTAATGGCGGAATTGGAAAGAATTGTGATTCTGTTTGATTCGGAGGAAGGAGACGCACGCGCGTGCGTTGGGCCCAAGCCCAAATTGATTTTCCAATTTTTGTCGATTTTTCGCGCAACTTCAAACTAAAATTCCCGCTTCGTTATCGGTCCGATTTATGCGAATGAGATATGAAAATGATCAGGAGAGAATTACCAATCTAATGATCCATAAAACACTCTATTTCGACTGTGAATGATATATAATAAGATGGAAAATGCCTCAAAGTGCGTGTATAGCATAAGTTATGCGAACGAATGAAATCTAACTTAATAGAAAATGTTAACCCGAATCGTAATACAATAAAACGGCCTAAACAACACAACTGGAAAGTTGAATAATCCAGGATGGAAACGAACACCCCACCCCCAAACAAATTTTAGACACAGAGTTTAGAAAATTTGTTTTTAAAGGTGGGTCTTTTAAAGTCAGATTCCCGATACTTCTTAACTTACTATATTTGTGATTTTAACAATTTTTTTATTTTTTATGAATAAGATTTTTAATATAAGAAAAACAAGAAAGCAATAAATGCATAATTCACAGCATAGAGGGACAGGACTCAAAAATCGAGAAAACATGCAAGAGTGGAAAACGTGAATTATGTTAAACGTGGACTTAAGATCTGGTACTTACAGCCACACACTCCATAGGGAGGGCCCGGTTACCTTAATTGTGCACTTACCAATATATGAAAATGAAAAGAAGTACACCAAACAACAAAATGAGTCGTTTATAGTCAGATACTCGAGACTATATATATATATATACTGCAGTTTCCATATATCAACAACCTAAATTTGTGGGTCTTTCCATAAATAAATAACATGGAATGCACCCCCAAACAGAATCAAGCACTAAGACTTTCTACGATGCAACCTAGTGGAATGAAAGCGAAGTCTGATAGACCTAGAACGTAACCGAGCATGCACCTTCTTCTTCATCTTTGAACGAGAGGTTGTCCAAGTGAATGAGTGTGAAAAAATGGGTGGTTGTGGAAGATATGGTGGATAAAGATAAGTATTATAAGGAAAGAATGGAAAGAATGAGAATATGGGTTAGCACAAAACTCATTCATGGTGTAGGTAGGAACTGTTTCAATTCTGAAAATGAAGGTGTCATGTGCCTTTTCTTCGGGAATTATTTCCGTATTAGGAGGATTTAGAAAATCATTAAGCACAGAAGAAGCAAGAAGGTCAAGTGCAAACTCCATGTTCCTTTGAAAAGGTGGAGGGCGGGGAACATTGATGGTGGAAGATGAATGGATATTAATAGGAGGGGACTCTCGAGGTGGCAAAGAAGAGTTGCAAAAGATGCTAAGAAAATCTTCCTCGATTTCCTCTACATCTAAAGAGTCCTTGTTGAAGTTGGAACTTTCAAGGGCAAGGAATTTGTGCATCTGATTATCTGGAAACATGGTTTTGAAATAATCATGAGCTAAACTCTCGATCATGCTAACCTCTCTATCAATATTGGTATCAGGAACCTGTGTGATCGGTTTAAATACATTGACCTCAGCGGAAAGATGGCCAAAAGATAAAGACATCAAACCATCGCGGCAATTTATAAGCGCATTGGCAGTTGCCAAGAAAGGGCGCCCTAAAATGATCGGGACAGAGTCGTTAGCAACTTCTGTATTGAGGATAACAAAATCCGCAGGATAGTAGAAATCCTGAACCTTAACCAGCGCGTTTTCCACTACACCCTTAGGATACTTGATAGACCTATCAGCTAATTGCAACGTCATTGTTGTAGGTTGTATTTCTTGTAGACCTATTTATTTATATAAATAATAAGGGAGTAAGTTAACACTCGCCCCCAGGTCTAGTAAAGCAGTGGTCGTGTGAGTATCTCCTAAGGTGCATTGTACAGTAGGACAACCAGGGTCCTTGTACTTAACTATTTTATTATGTTCTGATAAAGTTGGAACATGTTCAGTTAGAAAGGCGTCTTTAGGAATATTTGTTCTACGCCTAGTAGTGCACAACTCCTTAAGAAACTTAGCGTGGTGAGGTAATTTTTTAATTGCGTCGAGAAAGGGTAGGTTAATCATTAGATTTTTGAAAACTTCCATAATCTTGTCAAAGTTTGTATCTCTCTTTAACATAGCTAATTTCTGGGGAAACGGTAGTTTCTTACTATGTTTAGCGTATGGTTCAATTGGATGTCTAACCTTAGTTTTTGTTTCTTAGGTTGTGGTTTAACTGGTACCTCTACAGGGGTTGGATCTTCAGTTTCTGTTTTGGTATCTAGTATAATATCTGGTGTAGGAACTCCTTGTGGGGTAACTATAGACATAGTTACTTTGTTATCCACCACTATGCCTAAACGGAGAGTAGTGATGGAATTTATCTCTCCTACGTTTTCATTTTCGTTACTAGTATTACTGTTTACTTCAAAGGCTGTGTTTGGTATTTTAGGATTAGGTATTGCTTGTCCTGGAAACACACCTTTGGGTTGTACTTTCTCTTGAGCTAACTGCTGTAAGGAAAGTTGGATGGCTTGTAAAATATGTTGTTGAGATTGCATAAAGGTATCAAAGCGATCCGGTTATGGAGTGGTATTTATTACTGGTTGTGTGATAGGAACTATGTCACGTTGATTATTTATAGGTGGGTTGTGATAGTTATTATTATTAACCGGAACGATACCTCGATTTGCATTATAATTATTATTGTTATAATTATTATAATTACCCTGACCTTGTCCTTGTCGTGGTTGAGCTTGGTTGTTATAATTATAATTACCCTGACCTTGTCCTTGCCTTGGTGGACCTTGGTTGTAATTGTTTGTTGGCCTATCATTTGGGTTAAACAACCTTGGAGGTTGTTGATTATTTCGCCAACCGAAATTATGGTTTTGTCGCCAAGCTGCGTTAGGTTCGCTATTAATGGAACAAACATTATCTTGTTGTGATTGTTGTTGTTCATAGGCGAAAGGACAATAGGAGTCGGGATGCTCTGGACTCAAACAGAAATTACATAGATTGGAGTTGACATTCATGACGGGGATAGGCGTTTGTTGGACAGAAATAGTCTCTACCTTTTTAGTTAGAGATTCGATTAAATTTTTAAGTTCTGGATCGGATTTCATCTCCAACATACCGGCGGCTTTAACTGTTGTAGAAGAACCAACGGAACGGGAGATATCATCACTACCCCCCCAATTATTATTCTACTTAGTTTGATCTTATAAAAATTTATAAGCCTCTGAGGCTCCTTTACTTAAGAAACTACCCCCATTCATTATGTCAAGGACTTCTTTATGGTGGTGTAGAAGTCTTTTGAAAAAGGCACGAACTAACATGTCTTTCGCGAGGTTATGGTGTGGACACTCTATAAGTAAGTTGGTGAAACGATTCCAAGCCTCTGAAAATGATTCATGAGGATTCTGTCGAAAGAAATGAATCTTGGAAAGCATTTCATCGGTCTTCAATAGTGGGTAAAAATGTTCCATAAACAGTTGAACAAGTTTAGCCCACGAGTCCACAGAATTAGGCGATTGGGCAGTTAACCAAGACGCCACCTTATCGGCTAAGGTGAAGGGAAATACCCTCAATTTAATTTGTTCAGCACCAACTGAAGGATGGTGGAAAGTAGTAAGGACTTGGTCAATCCTACGCATGTGCTGATAAGGTTTTTCATGGTCTAACCCATGACCATGAAAAACGGGTAACAAATTAAATATATTTGGGGGGATTTGGAAATCCCCCACTAGGTCTGATAAAACGATGCAAGATTTCAGGCTATCGCTCAAGGCTTTGTAAAAGTCCGAGAGAGGAGACTCTCTTTCGTCAGCCATAATCTCAGGTGTGGTGTGTGTTGTGCTAGCTAGAGGTGAAGTGAGTGGTATACTAGAAAGGCGTGTTTGTTGACGTTGTCTGTTAATTATGTTAGGTGTTTTTCTTCGGCCTGACCTTAATCTCATGCAAGGCTAAGACCAATCTTAATGAAAAACAACAACACTCCAAACAATCCTGATATGCTAGTATGAACCTCTAACAGAATATGCGAGGTGTGGAAGAAAAGAGTACCTAAAAGCTTCCTTGCTTCACTTATGAATAGTGTCTTGTTTACGCGTGCTCAGTGTATATAACAAATTAGAACACTGAAAAACTTGAAAGCAATGGAAGTTTGAAACAAACCTGTGGAAATCGGGTTGTTTCAGCAGAGGGAGCGGGTGCGCTCAAAATAGGTCTAGACAGGGAGCAGGTCGCGCTCATGCAAAAATTAGGATTCCAGCGTGTGATGCGGTGGCTCCCAAAGTTGGCCTTGGTAGGGCGCGTGTCGCCGGGCAAAAAGTTGGAATTCAGCGCAGTGGCTGGGGGTGCGCTCATGTTTTGCCTTGGCAGGTAGCAGGTGGTGCTCGAGCAAAATTTGGGATTCCAGCGTGTGGGCTGCGGTGCGCACCACTTTGCTTGCCCAGTAGCGAAAAGGCCCGAGTAATTTTTTGTGGAAACTTGCAAAACTGAAACAGACAACCACAGTGAGAATCCAAACAAGGGTGGGTGAGTTATGGGACTTTGAAAAACTATCAAGTCTACAGAAAACAATACTAAAGAGTACTAAGATGGCAGCGACGCCATTTGATAAGCGTAAAATTGAATAGTTTACCTATGAAATGAACGATGAAACTCAAAACGCAAATAAAATTAAACTTAATTACGCGTTGCTATCAAAGATTTCTGTACTCTCAATTCTATCGAAATAGAGTGGAGTAAAAAGTTCGTTCCACTCCTAGTTCTTTAGCATTCAAGTTTTCTACAATTGACTAGTAAATCCAAAGTCTAATGAGAGCAATGGTGGGAATTATACTACGATGTGAATTAAAACTAGACGTAATATAAAGATTATAACTTTATTAACTTTAACTAAACAATAATTGAAATCTAAATTAATAACTAAGAATTGAATAACAACAATTTAAATTAGATCTAACAAATTTAAATGACAAAATCGAAATGAACACGAAATGACTATTTTATTTATCTAATCAATGAAGAACTATGATTCAAAGAATTAATCTAAAACCATGTATGAAACTAATTAATTTAACTAATTGAATTCAAAAACTAGATCTACAAGCTATTTTAATGGCTACTTTCTATTCAAGATTATCTACCTTTATCTAACTTAAGAGCTAAGTCTTCTTTTATGCAAAGGAGGAGACCAGATCCACAATTTCGTGCATGGGATGAGGAGCCATGTTTTGGGCCGGAAAATCGAGCCCAAATTCTTCAGTCCACAGAGCCTATTTCAGCTGGCCTTGACTTCAGCAGACTTTTCGTCCACTTTTGCTCCTTTGATTGGGTCAAGGCTTGGACCATTGGAAAGCTCTTTCCAAGACGGTCGTTTTGACATAAGGTAGGCCCAATTCCAAGGCCTGAGTTCAAAGATATGGTCTTTGGACGTTTTGCTGACTTGTGCACTGTTTCTGCCCGTGTTGACTTTTCAGCTTTTGACAGGGCTTTACAAAGGCTTTGTCTCCTTGAATCTTGGCCTTTATCACGGAACTTCTTAGCAACCAACCCTTGCTCCTTTATCTCGCCAAAGTGGCACATTTCTGCACATATTTGACTTTACTGCCTGAAATACATAAAAACACGTAATCAGCATTAACTCTTATTTATTACTCGCATAATTGGTCTAAAAGTATGATTGTTAAGGGGTTAAAACTACAGTTTTGGGCTCTTATCATTAAGCTTAAGGGTTATAAAACAAACAACTTGTTACAACATAGAAGGAGTATGGTTCTTGGTGTATACTCGGTTACTTTCTTTAATGATACTACCATATTAAAGTAGTATCATACAAACCTTAGTATCAATTTAGAAACTCACTTATTCACATAGTTACCTCGTTGGAGCCAAGATCCCAGAATATTGTACTAAACAACAAAGCAAGATTAGTTATTTGTAAAATCTCACCACAGTACTTTCTGGGTCGCATTAGTATATATATTGAACAAACCCTACTTCTTAATCCAGCAATTAATCATTAAGAATAGTATGTAGAGTTACTATGTAAAATATTTTTGAAAAAATAATTAAATATGTTAAGGCACTATGCGTACTACACAACTTAGAAACCATATATTATCAAAGATATACAATGCATTGTCAAAGATAGATGGAAAGTGAAAATATTTGAAATATCACTTCAATCAAGGGTGTGTATATCCGATATTCTTATGTAATGGGGCATGGGTTGGATGGTCAGCAAGTCGATGTAGTAAAAAGTCAAAGAGCACTATTAAGAACAACAAAAGAGATGAAAGCAATTTCGAAACCTAATACTACGTACCACCTATAGCGGCATAGTTTGTATGTTAGAAAATCAAACCAAATTCTAGAGAGCTGAGGGTCTAAATGAACATAAACGTGTATGCCATAGCCCATAGGGACCTATAATGAAATGAATTTGGACGTATTCTCACCTCCATATATTTGAAGCCAAGAGTCATCAAGCTTTTATTTGTAGTACTTTATTTTCACGTTTACATAATGAGAACATGCAACATAGAAAAGAGTAAAGGAAAAGGAAATTTTTGAAGCGAAGAGAAACTGTAGTCATTTATTTAAACTCAACAGAAGTAATAATCGCATAATCACACTGACATACAAAACAATAAACATGATTAACATGATATACTAATTGCATCCAAGTCCTATTATCACTGCAATTCGTGAAAGAAACCCAAATAATGGAACAAACCCAAATTTCATTAAAACTGATATTCACACCTATAGAACAAATAATAGAACAATTATCAAGAAAATAGACTAAACTACATTAACTGAATTATGATGATTCAAGGAAATTATGATTGTTAGCACTGCAATCATAGATACGTACACAAATGAAATCCCTTACCACAAAAATCTTTATACGACTAATTTACATGTTGTATATTGCTAAACTCATATGGGTTATGAGCGAGAAGAGCAAATTTGTTTTATTTAAAACTCATTCCAAATCTAGAAATATTTTGTGGAGCCCTAGTAGTAGCAAATGCATAAAAGACTTCTTAATTAAATTTCAAATGTAAAAAAAGGTGGCGAAGTTGCATGCTTGCGACATGTTTGAGAAATATCAAATTAGAAAATAATTAGTCAAATACTATAACAACCATTAGTAAAAGTTAGTATGACAAAGCAAGATTAGAATTATTACGAAAAGACATATAAAAGGAAAAAATCAATTGCGCGCACTTTACAAATACTCTTGGACGCTTAGCATATAATTGGAGAAGGAACTCGAGTCATTGTTATATGGTTAAGTTGACAGGTATCACGACCTACGTTTCGCTAAACCAATCTTCTTTTACACTACTCCAAGCAAATAGCATGGACAGACATATAACTTCTAACTTCTATATTTAAGTGTCATTTACTTTGTTAACAATTCTTACTGTGAAGATATGTCTTAGAAAGTACTTGAAGTTAAAGTAATGCTGAGACAGCCTCATGGGATTATGTCGTCTACACAAAAGTTAAGGGGGTTGATAGCCAAGTTAGCCTATTGAACTGACCTATTATGACTATTCTTAATAATGTGTTAAAGATTAAGAAATTACCTTGACATATCTATGTTAGACACCATTGTCAAGACGGTAACTAATAGAGTCGATTACTTGGTGGAAGAGCTTTTTGCTATCGGCTTCTACAGGGATCTCATATTTCATTATCTAACTCCCATATTTCAGTGTGGGGAGTAGTTGATGTCCTTCTCCATTCACCCAAAAAAAAAATCCCTTGTCAAGGAGCAAATAGTGCATGTATGATTAAATCCACCACCACCATAATTTGACATAAATGAGGCATTCAAATATTGGATGGTTGATTTATGTGGTCCAAAATATATTTAGAAAGTTATAGATGGTATTAAAAACAACTTCCAAGACCACAAAGAACAATTGTTTTTCTACCTTATAACCTACCTAAATGAAGTTAGACTCAAAGTATCAATCAACATTACCAATTAATGAATCAATAGAATTACCAATGTGGGCATACTTACCAATCAAAAATACTTCAAAGTGCTTAGTTATTAATCTTAATATTATCTTATCTTGCAACCTTACTAATCTTAAGATTAACTAAAAATTCAACGTTTACGCTCACCTCAACACTTAGTAAGACACATGATAAAACACTTCTACAATAGAATTACCAATGTAGGCGTATTACCAGTACCGGCTCGTCCATAAGGCGAGTTAGGCGATTGCCTAAGGCCTCAGTGAAAAAAAGCCTCAAATTTCCACAAAAATCGTACTATGCAACATAAAATACCTACTAAATAGCCAATAAATCTTACTAAAAGATTTTTGGATACTACAAAACATAATACATATCCCATAAAAGTCTCCTAATAAAAGGTAATAACTCTCCTTCTCTTATGTTAAAAAGAATTTCCGAAAATACCTCAAATTTCAAATGGTTAAATTTTCAATTTTCCATCTCTATACTATATCTCCAAAAATGATAAGTCTAACCAGACCCATGAGAAACAAATTAATCAAAATAAACATAAATTTCAATCCTATTAGGCAAAGAAAACTTGCTATATAGTGTAGAATTGCAAAATAAAAAAAATGGAGTAACTGACTTAAAATTTGGTTTGGAAAAAGGCCTCAAGTTCTGAGTTTTGCTTAAGGCCTCACCGAAGCTAGGGCCGGCCCTGCGTATTACTAATAAAAAATACTTAAAGCGCTTAGTTATTACCTTGCCACTTAAACGATATAAACCAAAACAATATCTACATCAATGCTTGCTTATAACCACACTATCAATCACCTTTTGATTTGTAGCAAGTGATATTAATATCAATCCTCACTCTGAATGCACAAACAATAGCTACAAATACTCAAAACAGTTTGATATTCGTTATTCTAATGCCATTTTTTAAGTGAAATTATTATGTCCATTATAGATGCGATATGTTCATTATAAATATCATGTCCATTGTAGCATGTTACCAACGTCCGTCATACAGTAATAGTAATCTGGGAAGGTAAACATGTTAAATGGGAGGGTACATACCATGGCAGGTGAGTTATTTCACTGGTTAAAACAAAAAATAAAACCAAAAACCCAAATACCTATTTAATTAGAAACCATAGAAGAAAATCCAAACCTACTAAATGAACCTTCATCGGAATTGCGTCGCTTGAGCTACTCAACTTTGTTGGTGCTCGAAGTTCCTGCGTTCATTGTGTTAGCACACTATTAAAAAGGAAACAAACACGATTAGGAAAAATAAATTGGGAACAAATAACAGTGTAAAGAGAATTGAAGGTGAAGCCAAACCATATATAGCTACAAAGGGTTTCAATGTTTCATTTTTAATACATTGTGTAGGATTTTGTTCTAGGTTTCTAGCAATAAGGAAAAAGATAAGCCATAATTAAAGAATTATGCAAGACATTTCTACTTCAAGAGAGGAATCTCGTGAGTCCACACTACAAGAGTTGCGGAAAAACAATTCACTTTATGACTATTTTACGAAGGAATATATCATGTTATCACGTTCGGCATTAAGTACCAAAATATGTTGATTGTTCACTGTCTTGGTCAAACATTTTGAATCAATATACAATTTATTAAAGCACATTTAAGATGTTGGACTGCCAATACATAATGGACTATAGAACATTTTGAAGGTAGACCGGGCTTGATTAATACACTAAACATTTGAGAGAAATGAGAAAGAAAAATAGAATAAACCAACCATGAAAGAGTTTTACTAATGAACCTTGATAAACCCCAAACCCTTAATCTTTTTCATTTTTTCTCTCTGAAGAAGTGTAGCCACCGTTAGAAACGTATGAGATGTTTTATTTATTTTTATTTTTTTGGATTTCGGGATGGTTAAGTTACTCTACAATGAAGAAAACAAATGCACACTTTCTTAGCATATGAAGAATTTAATGGCTAAAAACCTGTTAATAAGAAAAGCGAATAAAGATTAATAAACTCTATCTACGTTCACATGAATATCTAAGAAGGGTATCAGTAGCGAGTGTGCAGTCTAGTTTAAGCAAATGTAACTGCAGGGAAGTGCTTCTAATTTTAAGCAATTTAAATCTTCCGTTTTTATTGGGTCTCTCTCAAAATGCTCTATTAACAAAACCAATAAAATTATGAGGTGACAAAAATGGAGATCACCTAAAACTAATCCCTCCAAATCAAGCCTACATGCCAGCAAGACCCCCACATCCATACCTCATCAAAAACAAATAATAAGCACCCACGCCAGATTAGGAGCCATTGAGAAGTTTAGAAGTAGAGAGTAATTAATGCAAAGAAAGTAATTATTCAAGATAAGATCAACCTTCAGCCGCAAACACATAATAAACAAAAATCATTCCCTTCGATTAATCTAAATGAATTTGCTTATCCTAAAAGCTAAATTACCAATTGCCAAATTTGCATACCCATTTTACATTATCAATAGCGAAATTTGCATATTCATATCATGTTTGTGTGTGTAAAGAAAATATATCATGTGTTTTTCAATTATTCAATGTTGAACACTTTCTTCTTAAAGAAAAAGACAATTTAAATCTTGATATGGCTTTGAAATCAAAAGTTTGTAACACCATCTAGCACTCCCGATGATTTTGAGCATATTTATGTCACCTCCCTCTAAAGCTAATCAATCGACACACAACAAATAATCAAGAAAACTCATAATTAAACCAAAAAAAATTATATATATATATGATTGAAGCTAACCTCAGTTAAGAGCCGGCCTAGAAGTTGAGATTGTCGAGAAATAATTCAAAATAGAAACTTTGAATAGAGTGTTCATACTTGATGCTTCCACTAATGGTGCAATTATTGTTAATATTAGATTGTATCAAAGCACGCAATCTTCAGGTTCTGATGAAGGATTTGAAGAAAATAAAACTATTTAACACCAAGCCTGGGCATGTCAGATCATATCAAGATACCAAACAATTAAATGCATGTAGAACACCTACATAAAATAAGTGTGCATGTACTAATAAAAATGTCTCTATTTAGTTTCTAAAGCTTCTTTGTACGAATGATTTCAACATAAATTTTACCTCCAATTAACTCATTAGAATTATATTGAAAAGTCATGCTTGAGTAAATAGAACCATAACTTACCCATCCTGGTATTAGAATTGGTTTGCAAGCAGGAAGCTCTTAACACTTTGAACTATTCAAATTGTCATCAAAATCACATCCTAAAAAAAAAGATGAAATCAATGAAGCATCTTGAATTAAATGCAAATGGGAAAACATTGAAAATAATTGGTCTAGGGCAAAAGCTTGCCGATGAAAATATGAAGAACAATTTAATTGTCATGTGCAGTATGTGATTTTTTTTTTTCAAAGCACTACTGCAGCTGCCTGGTTCGAGCTAGCATGCAGAACCGTACCCCATACAAATGTCAATGAAAATACTTACATGTCCTTGTGGACTAATTAAAATTGTAGCTCAACGTGGCATAACTTAGACTAATGTGATCTTTAAATTTAATGAGTCGCTAAGAAGGTGGATTATCAATTAAGAGTCAATTAAGAGAGTTGTCGATATTTAAATGAAGCACCAAAAAAAAGGTGGACCTACGATTTAGTATGAATAATAGCCTAATATCTTAGCTACATCATTGGGTTGACTGTGTTTTTTTGTGTGTATTTGGGGGATGACCCTAATTGCCCATCTAGTGGGGGTGGGGTGGGGTGGGTAATACTCGTTAACCCTTGACTACCCATATTTCTATCATCTTGTACTTCTGCGTACTGTGTGATTAATTAAAGGAAAACTGAAGTTATCTATGATTTTTCAGTTATCAGTAAAAGTCTTTCTCCTTCTCAACACGACTGAAGTGTTTATTTCCAATCTAGCTAATAAAGTTTCAAAATTAAATCTTATGAGGGATTTAGGAAAAATTCTTCATTATTAGTAAATGATATGGTTGTTCGAAACCGAAAACAAAGAAGTAAAAATTGCACCACGCCAAATCTAAAGCATTAGCACAATAACCTTAATAAACCAATTCTATAGCCAATTCATACGTACAGATCGATCAAGATTACTAAAGGAGATAGTTATGTCTGGAAACCCTATCGACTGTAAACAAAACTCTTTACTTGAAGAGAATCTCACTTGTAAGTAAGCAATATGCAGAACAGGTATAGGCCGCATTTACTCTAGCAATCTTCCAAATGGAAAGAAACACAAAGAAAAGGACAGAGAGAGGTGTGAGTCAATAACAACAATACTATACTTTGTTTATAGATTTCCATGTATGAAACCATTGAGGAAGAAAATTAAACATATATCAAGGAAGACAAAGTTACATGATTAAAGGATAAATAAAGAGGGGGTACCTTGGATGCCGGGTGTTTTTTACCACTTTCTAGCCATACTTTCTCCACTTATATCCATCATTCAAGACATCGACATCACTTAAGAGTCTTGAAACAAAACCTTGGCTCTCTAATTTTCCTCCTTGCCTTCACTTTCTTCATCTTCATTGCACCAACCCCAAGTTGATTATCTCCTTCATATCTATTTTTTCCTATGCTACCATCCATATATTTCTCCCCATGGCCTGAAATTACAATAACCTTATTCATGTTTGAAGTCATGAGATATTTGTTTACTAATAAGCCGAGAAGCAACCTCTTAATGTTCTTCAGGCACGTTAAATGATAAGAATCATTTGTTGTTGGCAAAGCAGGACAAAGACTCCTTGCCATTGTCTTTGTATCAAAGTCAATTCTTCTTTACGACTGTGCTTCAGACCAATTGGTTGAAAACTCTAGTATTCTATTGGTATGAAAGTCAATATTAGTCATATGATTCTTTTTCTTAACCTCAAAATATCCTCGAGTACGTGCTTCCAATAGCCACCCCACATGCTTCTCAAGTGCCTGCACTGCAGCAGAAGTATCTAATGGTTCCCATGTTTTGTCCATTATGGCTGAAACCCAGTAACTATTGACTTTAAGACAATTGAGTGAACAACTATATATGTTCTTTTGGAAGTTCATGCAAGTGAGATGTCAAAACATGTTGCAGATGCGATTCAGGATCAGAAAATTTCTCACCACACTGACAACATTTCCACAATGACCATTCCGGGTTATTTTTATCTTTTGCGAACAACAACTCTTCTTCTGACATAACCTCCCCAGCCAGTTCATGTTCTAATGGACTGAAATGAATCTTTAAATCCTGAATCAACACTTTTAAAAATGTATTCCTTTCATTAACATTCAAACCATTCCAGTAATTTTGAACCTTAAGTTTCTTTCTAGCTAAAGATGAAAGGGTACTCGGATTCACCTTTTGGACTTTGTTCTAGCATTCTTGAAGATGAGGGTTTCTGCCCTTGAGTTGAAACCATGCCAAACTTTTCGTTGAGTAAGCACACAAACTTTCATGCCTCAATTACTTCTCTTCGATCTTCAACTTCAAGACTCGACAGCTCTTGCACTTTCATGATCAATAATAACTATTTTATTCAAATTATCATCTCTTACGATTCCAGTTTCCAATTCATCCAATTTCCCTTTCATTCTAGTCTCATTCGGAAAAAGTTGAAACACCTTTCTTGTACACCGGATCGTCTTCTTGTTCCCTAGGGACTCTAAGATTGATAGCAAAAACCTTGCGTGCAAACTGTACCTGAGTCCTCCTCATGTTTGAGGTGCAATTTTCTAATCAGTTCCAAAGTTTTGCTGGTCATTGTGACGATGGAAGGGTGAGAGTGAGATTTGGGAAATGGGCGTAGTTTTGCTCGATGCAATAGTAGGGCTATTGTGAACTCTTGCTTGGTATTGGTATGGAAGAAGATAAGAGACAATCGTAGTTTAGGAGAAAAGTTAGGATTTCGGTAGAATTTGTATAAGGATTAATTAATTTGTTATTATTATTATTATTATTTTTAAGTTGAGGAGTCCATAGAAAATTAAGAATAGATTAGGGAGATTTAAATAAATCTGGGGAGGTGTCACTAATTATTATTCTATCCGATTTTTTAGAAGCCAATTATATTGCTCGAAGTGCAAAATAAAGCGATATGGTGAGGAGAGAGAATTTTTTTTTTTTTTTTTTTTACATGTTGATATTTTGGTATATAGCTATGATATTTCGATTATCGTCGATATTTTAGAATTTGCCATGATATATCGTCGATTTTTACATAGTCCCCTATGTAAAATGTCGTCATTTGGGGGATTAGTATTTACCCATAATAGGCATCTCGCATAACAAGGTTATATTATTCGTTTGTTCTAACTAAACGGGTCTACAAGTGATCAAAGTTGTTGATCTGTTACCATTTTTTGGTCTGATAGCGGGGTTGTCGTGGTTAATCAGGTGAGCTTCTTTATTCATATACTAAGCTACAACTAATGAGCTTAGTAAAATTCCGTTTATAGAAATCTAGATTTCAAATAATTGTTTGATGAAATGCCTAAAAATGAGAAACTCTTGTTGGGTGTTTTCTTACTATGTGCATTTTTAAACAATGAGATTAAGGGGGAAAAAAAGCAAAATCTTTTATTTTGAAATAATAATTAATACAACCTAGATGATCCTAACTGTCTAATGTGTATGAACATTTCTTGATCTTTTGTCTGTTATATTCTTTCTTTAGCTCTTTCGTTCCGTTGTCATTGTTAAAATCGTTGAAAGCTGTGTCCTGTGCCAATTAATTAAGTGTAGTTAGGACCTGTTGTAATGCTTTTAACTACTTAACTTTAATAGAGTATTTTTTGTTATGATCATTCAATTCCCTGTGGACAATTGTAGTCATTCTCAGTCATGTATACTTCTTATCTAATCAAGTATATGTATGCAAGGTTTGGCAGACTTTGCTATTCCTCTCATATATTAAGATTTCAGAGTCTCAACTAAAGTTTTCTTTTACAATAACAGGTCCATTTTCAAATGGAGTCTTTGCGTAGGTCACTTCAGAATTGTTTTGATCAGGCAAATATGTGTATCTTCCTGCGAAAGTGCATTTTCCGTGTGCTTTCTGTGGGCCCTATTCCAAACCACATTGCCTTCATCATGGATGGGAACAGGAGATATGCTCGTAAGGGCAATGTAAATGAAGGGACAGGTCACAGGGTTGGGTTCCTGGCTCTCATGTCGATGCTCAAGTATTGCTACGAACTGGGAGTCAAGTACGTGACTGTGTATGCCTTCAGCATTGACAATTTCAGACGGACACCTCAAGAAGTCGAAAGTGTGATGGATCTGATGCAGGACAAGATCGAAGATTTGCTCAAAGAAGAGAGCATAGTGAAGAGTTTTGGAATTAGGGTGCATTTTGTGGGAAATCTGCAGCTCTTGCGTGAGTCTGTAAGATTAGCTGCTAAGAAGGCTATGGCTGCTACTGCCAATAATGATAAGTGCGTTCTTTTTGTCTGTATAGCGTATAGTTCTACAGATGAGATTGTACATGCTGTGCAGGAGACTTACAATGAGAGAAGGTCTGAGATTCAAGAATTGAAATCTAAGGAGGTCAACAAAGATGCAAGTAGAGCAATTAGGCAGATGATTGATAATGAGTGTCCTATTAAGTTGTCTGACATTGAGAAGCACTTCTATATGGCTATGGCCCCTGACCCAGACATCTTAGTCCGTACATCTGGTGAAGCCCGTCTGAGCAATTTCCTTCTATGGCAGACTACGTGCTGCTACTTGTATTCTCCTTCTGCTCTTTGGCCAGAAATCTCCTTACGGCACCTGGTGTGGGGAATATTGAGCTACCAACGGGTCCAGCCTTATTTAGAGAAGAAAAAGAAGCAATTGTGAAACTTATGCATGTAGATTGTTTTACAGGATTGTGGTATGGTTCCACTGTTTGTAATCTCTTTCTGGCTGATCTTGAGCTGTGATGTACAACTGGAACGGATTTTGGCGAAGTTGTGGAAAGAAGTTTTCTGTAGGCTCCAGTCGCTGGTTCTTCTTCCAAGAAAGACGTGATCCAGGTTAATGTATATTGATTGTGTACGTTTACTGGTAACTGTATCAGTTTTATTTCCTCTGTTGTTTTACTGAATGGCTACAGACACAGAGGAGTCTGTACCCAAAACCCAATATGCTCTTACAGTGACAAGAGTGCAGAATCTTTTCTTCTTCAGTGATCCCATAAAAAAAAATGTTTCTTTTTCTTCATTCTTCTACTTTTTCCATTTAAAGAAAATATACTTTTAGGCTTTTAACATGAGGTTCTGTGGTAGGGAGGGACAGTATACGTGATCAGTCCTATCTTTATCAACATGGTAATTATTTTACCGTTGGTGTGTCCAACTTGATCCGCGGCGTGATATGGTGGATGGAATGATATCTGGAATTTATCTTCAGAAACAAAAGACAAATAGTATCCAATTCGGAAGAGTGTTTGTTTGTTGTCAGTTGAGACAATCATTGCGTTAAAAGCACAGAATGATTGCCAATTTGCCATATTAACTCGTCAATTATTCCTTTGTTGCAAAAATCAATCTGCCGCCACCGAGATTTTTAACCAAACATTTAGCCTCGGCCCAAATCCAGTAAGGATTACAGTATTATATTTTGGACAACAAGTCTCAGGTGCATACAATACACATAAAGTCATAAAATAAATAGGAAGAGCATATAAACCAACCCACTAGTGTGCAAGAAATGAAGATGATGATGAAAGATCGTTCAAGATTCTTCTTCTTCTGGAGCTCTGCTTTTTTCTTTTTAATCGTTTCATTCTTTCAGGTGAGTTTTTCCATCTTCATTTCTTTTGACTATTTTTATTATTATTATTATTATTATTATTAATGACTAACTTGTTTGTTTCTTTAACTAATATTTGAATTTTGCCTGGTATCTTGCCAAAAGTATTTCATTTCCCAATTTTTTCTTCTTCTTAATAATTGTACTGGTGCTTGGGACATCTATTTTTCCCTATCAAGCTAACTTCTCATATCTTGTGATTCATAATTGCAGATAATGTTTCTTATGCATTTAGTGGGAGCAGACGTGCCGGATATTACAATGTAATGTTACTTATTAGGATTGTTCCTTCATATACAAATTTCAATATTAATTAATACAAGATGAGACATTGCACACTACAGTTTTTGGAGGGAAAGTGCACACTTTTTATTGAGTTATGATGTTTAGTAAAACAAAACATGCCAGTTTATATCTGCTATCTAAAGCACTTAATGTAGAAAGTAGGTTTTAATTACTTTAGTTTGTAATATCTTGTTTGAGACCCCTAGATATATGATGAACAAAATGGTAAAGTACTGTGTATACCTCCATGCAAACAGAATAGGTAACTTTCATACATATAATAGTATAGTACAAGTTATGGTGCATTCCTTTGACCCCTAATCTTTGTGTATTTGTTCTTCTTGTTCCTTACAGTCAAAGGAATATCAAAGGATATGGACTTGAGTATGATTGTGAGCAATGCGTCAACAGCAAGGTTTCCTTCTTCCTATGCCTTTCAATTAATTTTTAATGTACTTTCAAAACCGTTGGGAATCATTTCGTCTAAACTCTCAAATTTGTAGAGAGGCACAAACAATATATATTACCGGATCCTGGGTCAGACATGTTGTAGGTACACACCTCACCACACACGTGGAGGTGGAGGTGGAGGTGCACACAAGAAAAACAAAAACAAGAAGAGAAATATAGTTGAGAAAACTTGAACCTGTGCCTTGTGGATTGATGTTGTAAGTTCAGATAGAAATTTGTGAAGATTGAATGCTTGAGAGCTGAGATATGTAGAAATAGTACTTTTTCCATTACCTTACTAGTTTCCTGCTATATTTTTCTTTGGGGATAGTGTGCGATAATGTAAACTTGCTCCATCTTGTTTGCTGTATGAACTGTATGCCATCTGTGCAGGAGCAGTTTTATAACAAAGAACGTAAATCTGGAGAATTGGACAGCTATCTCTTGGAAGAGGTACTAAATAATCCATTTTCACACACAATATTGTTGTTTAAGTTGCATTATGCATTTTGGTAAAATCATATGCAGGACATTGACATAATTGCAACATACACTGATGCTTATGGGGTTGTTCAAATAAGTACAGTCAAATCTAAGGATTTATCTGCTTCCTGGGTCTGGCAAAACCCTGATAATAAAAGCCATGATCAACTGTACAGTGACCAGGTATTATCATCAAATGTCCTCTTCGTCTAATGTCTGATATGCTTGTTTATCCGTCTCCATATGGTTTAAGGAACTGTTATGCTTCGTGTTGGCTAATATTGGCATCGTATGATTCTTTTTATAACTCTCACTGATTCTTAGGCAAAGGACTATCTGTTCCAGCCAGGAATGAAAGAAACAGAAGAAAGCTCAGCGCCCACTGATAAATATCGAGCTGGGGAGGAAACAGTGCAATATCAAGAAGAAGCTCCAACTAATCCATTGAGGCTTAAACGTCGGGTGAATTACGTTATTTTAGTTCATCTCTCCATGCATTTTGATCAACTTATGCAAGTTTTTCTAAAAGTTTCTTGTACTGCAGCAACTTTGACAAGAAAGGAGAGAAGCTCGAAGTTCTGAACTCATGCAATTGGGCAAGGATGCTGAAACTCTGATGCAAGCTGAAGCCATTGAAAGGTCAAAAAGGTTTAATACCACAGTCAGGGGAAAGTACAGTATATGGAGGAGAGATTATGAAAATCTGAACTCTGATTCTGCTTTGAAACTCATGCGTGATCAAATCATAATGGCCAAAGCATATGGCAGCATTGTAAAAATGAAAAATGAGATTGGTCTGTATGATTCTCTTGTAAAACACATCAAAGAAAGTCAACATGCTATTGGAGAAGCAAGTTCAGATGCTGAGCTACGCCCAAGGTACTGGTATTCAAGTTTGCGTGTTTATCACATTCTATCTTCCTCAATACTAATATGGGTCTGGTCCAGGGCACTTGATCGAGCAAAAGCAATGGGCCACATTCTATCTCTTGCCAAAGACAAGTTCTATGACTGTTTTGTCATGGCAAGGAAGCTAAGGGCCATGATTCAGTCAACTGAGGATACTATAAATGCACTGAAAAAGAAAAGCGCATTCTTGATACAGCTTGCTGCAAAAACTCTTCCTAGACAGCTGCATTGCCTATCTCTTCGGCTTGCAAATGATTATTTCTTGCAGGACTATGGAAGCACAGAAATACAAAACATAGAAAAGATAGAAGATCCGACTCTCTACCACTATGCCATTTTCTCTGATAATGTACTTGCCACATCTGTGGTTGTAAATTCTACTGTTTTACACGCAAAAGAACCAGAAAAACATGTCTTCCATATAGTTACAGACAGACTGAACTTTGCAGCTATGAAGATGTGGTTCCTTGTCAGTCCTCCTGCAGGTGCCACAATACAGGTTGAGAACATTGATGATTTTAAGTGGCTGAATTCATCTTACTGCTCAGTTCTTCGTCAACTTGAATCTGCTAGAATTAAAGAGTACTATTTTAAAGCAGATCACCCATCCTCTCTGTCTGATGGGTCTGACAATCTCAAGTATAGGAATCCCAAATACTTGTCCATGTTGAATCATCTAAGGTTCTACCTTCCTGAAGTCTACCCAAAACTAGATAAGGTCCTATTTTTGGACGATGATATTGTAGTTCAGAAGGATCTAACACCTCTGTGGTCTATCAACCTGCAAGGCATGGTCAATGGTGCAGTGGAGACTTGTAAAGAAAGCTTTCATCAGTTTGACAAGTATCTAAACTTCTCCAACCCAAAGATATCTCAGAACTTTGACCCAAATGCCTGTGGGTGGGCTTTTGGAATGAATATTTTTTATTTGAAGGAGTGGAAGAAGCAAGATATTACTTGAATATATCATCATTGGCAAGACATGGTATTTGTCCTAACCTTGTACTTTTCCACATTTTACTTTCCTCGAGTATAAAAATTGTGGGTTACCTGAAATATTGCATGTGATGTATATGGTATTTGTCATGAACGTTGTTAAATTAAGAATCTAAGATAGTGCATCAGAATTGTACTATTTTATTATCTTTTTAATTGCTCAAATGACTTGCTGGGTCTACAACGTTCGTAGAGCAAGACTGTTTATTTCCCCTTCCGTCATATAATGTACATCAGCTGCCAAAAAGCATCATATTCATCAACTATAGTTTTGTTGTTTTTGTTTGTTTAGCACTTACTGACATAACCTTTTTTCCCCCTTAATGTTCTATATTGTTGAAAGATTGCAAAAGTAAAAGATCTCATACTGTCGATATTTCAATTAAGCCATTATTGTTGCATTAGATGATCATCATTGATCATGATGAAGAAATCATCCTTGGCTGGAATCAACCCTCACGTCATCCTTTCTGCATCACAAGTTTATGTGTGTTTTTTTTGTGCTCTTGGATGATAACATCATGTTTACTGATTTTTTGTAGTTGCAGTTTCTCATTTTAAAATTATTTGTGTAGAATGAAGACCGCACTCTTTGGAAGCTTGGGACACTGCCCCCTGGACTCATAACATTTTACAACCTAACATACCCACTGGATCGGGGCTGGCATGTGTTGGGGCTTGGCTATGACCCCGCACTTAACCAAACAGAGATAGATAATGGAGCAGTTGTACATTACAACGGAAACTACAAGCCATGGCTGGATCTCGCAGTCACCAAATACAAGTCCTACTGGTCCAGATATGTAATGTTTGATAACCCTTACCTTCAGCAGTGCAACCTTAGTGGATAGCGACTTTTTTTTTTTTGATTGTTTGTTGTAAATTTGTTGTTACTATTGTGCGGAATAGGCCTCTATAGTCCTTGGAAACATCTACAAATTGTAAGAATGTGCTACATGGGAGATATCTGTGTGAACGCAGGATCCTGAGAAGCCACTATACATACATGTATATAAATGGTATACCATTTCACGGATCATACCAACAATATCCATAATTTACGTTTCCTGTCAGAAACAAAGATTTTGAGTCTTTAAGATTTTAGTGGTGTAAGGTGTTCACCCACTCTTTCAGCTGCAAACAGAAAGCTTCGAACGTTGAGAAGAATGACCCTTCATGCTTCGTACGTCCTCGGTATAAGATTTTGTTTCAACGTTAGCTGTCAAGAGTCGAGACAAAGTTTTGACTTCCATTAGAATTTGATGATAAGCGGTCCCTGAGGCTTTCTTTACCACCTTGGCATGCGTTTCTCAAACATTCTCTCCACAACTTGAAACAAAAGATCAAAGAATTATCATTTCAAGGACACTGGCAAAATGTACTTACCCATTATCTTGAACTGAAGAAATCCGAAGACCCAACCTTATTTCCTAATGTTTTTAAGTCATGTGCAAGCCTTCATGGCTTAAAAGAAGGAACCTCTTTTCATGCATGTGTAATTAAGCAAGGTTTGAAACCATACACTTCTATTGGAAATTCCATTATTAATTTTTACATGAAATGTGGGGCCATTAATTCTGCATTGAGTGTTTTTGCTTGCATGGTGAACAAGGACTCAGTTTCTTGGAATATTGTGATAGATACATGGGTGTCTTGGTATATGTTTGTGAAAGCAAGGGGTGAAGTGTTTGAACCCAATGTTTCGACTTTGGTTCTTGTTCTTCAAGCTTGTCGCAATCTTAGAGCTATTTATGAAGGTCTGGGCATTCATGGGTTATTGGCTGATATTTCTGTCCAGAACTCATTGTTGGGGTTTCACAGTGAGTTTGGTGGATTGGAGTTTCCGAGAAAATTGTTTGATGAAATGCCTGTGAAGGATGTTGTTTCATGGAGTGTGATGATTGGGGCATATGTACAAAGTGGAGAAGGTCTGGGTGGGTTTCTTTTGTTCAAGGAAATGCTCTCTGGTAATGGGGTTGAACCTTGGAGATCCTATTAAATGCAAGTTCACCATTCCAGGGTGATACGATGGGGATTTGAAGCCAATGAGTTTGTGAAAAATGCTTTAATTGATGCTTATGCAAAATGTGATCTTGCTGAACTAGGTTGGAAATTGTTTCGACAAATGGAGAGAAGGGATACAATATGTTGGAGCACCATGATCACAGCCTTCTTACACTCTGGCAAACCTGAAACAGCAATATCCCCTATTCCAAGAGATGACTCTGTTACAGGACAAGTTCAATTCGATTACCATGTTGAGTGTACTGGAAGCTTGTGCACTTATAGGCTTATAGCTGACTTAAGATGGTCAAAATGGGCCCACGGTTTATTCGATGTAAAATTTAAAGAATTGTAGCCCATTCAAAAATTGGACATCAAAGACCATTAATACTGAGTAGTCGAGAATGCTCTTAATGAAACACGTCAGCTACCTTTTTTCTTTTAGATTGACACCTCAACTTTCCGCAGGAAAAAATTGAAATACACGCCCTTTTGTACGCATAAACAAACTGAACGAACAAAAAACTGAAGAAAGAAAAAATAAAACCTATCCTCCCCAAACTCTCTCTCTCCCAAAAAAATGGTGGCTGTCATTCTGCTAACATCTCTCAACTCACCCAAAACCAATTAGCTTGAACCAAGAAAAAAAACACACACACACACATCATTCGTGCACTTCTCATTTTTCTTAAATTCCTTTTCTAAAATTCAAGGTTGTTCTTTTTGCTTGAAGAGATTAATGAGTATAGCATTGGATCTTTACCTATTATTATTCCAATTCATATTCACAGCTATTTTAATCGGTATTGGATTACTTCACTTGCTTAAAACCAATGCTTCTTCATACTTTCTAGGCGACGCCAATTTCCAAGAACAAGAAAATAATAGTAATAATAATGTGTGTCGTTGCTGTTGAAAGCAGCGATGGTGGTGTTTGTGGTGCGTGTGGGAAAGCTAGGAGTAGTAAGAGGTGTTCTGGTTGCAAGGTTGTTATGTATTGGTAATTTTTCTTTATCTTTTTTGTTAAATTTCGTTTCTTGATGGTAGGAATTTAATGCACATTGTGTTGTTCATTGTAATATGTGTCCAACTTTACTGTTGTGGATTAGGAACACTAATTTGATTGGGGGAAAATTAAGTTTGGTAGTCTGTTATGTTAACCAAGGGGCATCATCATTACTGGTTTAATAGTGTTACAGAAATCTTTGTAATATGTTTCCGTTAACGTGGCGGCTATCGTTTTGTTTTTTCAGCTCTCATACTTGCCAGTTGGAGCATTGGAGATCAAGTCACAAACAAAAATGTCAGGAGCTCAAAAAATTTGGAGGTCTAAGTGCAAAATCAGATATCAGTAGCATTGGTGGAAAAGCTTCTTGTTGTGATGGTAAATCTACTAAAGAATTTCCACTGATAAAGAAGGTAAGTGTAACTAGCTGTCATTATATGAATTTGTATTGGCAGTATTCTCCTTCAACAGTGAGAAACTCATTGCTTTGCGTAATTCACAGGTTTTATTTCCTTATGAAGAATTTGTGAAGCTCTTTAACTGGAACGACGTGAGATTCCCCCCTTGTGGCCTTTTAAATTGTGGGAACATGTCAGTGTAAGGGTATGAGTGTATGACAATCTATTCTCCTGTGATTGGATGATGCTAACTTTTCTGCTTTCACTGTGCAGCTGCTATGCCAATGTTGTTCTACAATGTCTACATTAAGAAAAAAAACTCATATTTCTTAAGGGAGATAAATGGATATGTTATCTCTCTATCGCTTCAACTATTGGTTCTCAGTTCAATCTTGATTTCAATCATCCATACCCACCAGGTACACTCTTCTATGAATTTCATATTTTAAAATCTCTGATTGAATTCAATTTCAGAATTCAACAATTGCACATCATTTGTTTTCAGGGGGGAAGTAATGGACCTGGTTGGAGAAGGGGGAAATTTAGTTAATCTGAACTAACTATGAAAGCAATTAAGGACATGGATTTTGAGACTATGACTTGGGTAATTCTTTAAAACTCTTTTTTGCTGTTTTCTGTATCGGTTTCTCTAGCAAAATACACAACTGATTGGTCGGACAAGCTCGCCTATGATGCGCTTGGCTAACGGTAATTCACTTCTTTTCATTTCAGAAAGATAAGTTTCACTTTTCTATAAATATTTAGTCCAATTCACTATTAAAACTGACTAGCAATGGATGACACAAATATAGCTTCAATGCTTGCATTAGATTGTAATGGCTACTACTGGACTGGATACAACGTGGTTATGTTGATCCACCCACTTGAGGTAGCCATATATTGGACTAAAATCTTTTTGGTTTATCTCTACACTCACGATGAACCCTTGCTTTTGGCCGTTGCTGGTGAAGTTGAGAGTGTTGGGTTCAATGTTGATTCTCATTCCACTAGGGGACTCTAAAATTGCTTGATAGATGGAATTGTCATCTCCAACATTCGTGACAACCCTAGTGAAGTTCTTTACCATTGGGAAAGTAGTGACGTTTGAGGCAGTCAACTTCACAAGTGGTGTTGGTGCAGTCAGAGTTGTAACTAGACAATTCCGTTCTAAACACATGCCTAGAACTTAAATTTTTTTTATACCCCATTCTTATTTTTTGATGATTTATTCATTTGATCATTTATCTGATTTTATGAATTTGAAATTGAAAAAAAAAAAAACTTATTATGAAATGCTAACTGTCATTGTTTGTGTTGAATTGATTGGGGTCTAAGTGTCTGTGACAATGGAACCAAATCGAATAGTTTAGCGACACATTTAATTTAATTGACCCATTCACCTGTAAGTAAACTAATAGGTAATCTAAATTAATTTTCAGTAAAATAGGTGTTTGACGTGTGTCAAATATGGCAGCTCTAAATGAGGCATTGACTACGGAAGTCCAAATGGCCGGTCGGGCTACAAATACGTTGGGTGGAGAAGTACACAATTCCAGCTTTGCTCAACAATTATCCATGAACCCCGAGATGTTCCAGCAATAGCATCAACAGACTAACAAGCTTAATATGTTTCAATTGAAGCCGCATCAACAACAAATGTCACCTCAGCCACAGGAATAGCAAAGCAGAACAACAGCTCAGTCACAAAGCATGAGTCGGAGCAATAGAATTATTGAAAGGGAGTATTTTTTTTTTTTAATACTCATAAGATGGTACCTTGGACGCACTAGTGGTTGCTCGCCGCTTTTCATGCACTCAGTTCACTGTCTTGAAGTTTAGCGACACATTTAATTGACCTTTTCACCTATGAGTAAACTAATAGGTAATCTAAATTTTCAGTAAAATAGGTGTTTGACGTGTGTCAAATATGGCAGCTCTAAATGAGGCATTGATCATGGAAGTCCAAATGAATCGAAGCCGGCTACAACACGATTGGGTGGAGAAATACACAATTCCAGCTTTTGCTCATCAATTATCCATGAACCCCCCTGGATGTTCCAAAGAACAACATCAACGGACTAACAAGCTTAACATGTTTCAATTGAAGCCGCATCAACAACAAATGTCACCTCACCCACGGAACAACAACGTTAAACAACATCATCTCACCACAAAGAATGAGTCGGAGCAATAAAATTATTGAAATGGAGTATTTGTTTTTTTGTAATACTCATAAGATGGTACCTTGGACGCACCAGTGGTCGCTCACCCTTGTACGCACCAGTGGTCGCTCGCCGCTTTTCATGCACCCAGTTCACTGTCTCGAAGTTTCTTTCGCTACCTCAAATGTCTGCAACAGCATTGCTTCAGAAAGCAACTCAAATGGGCTCAACTACAAGGGCCAATAGTGCCACATTGCTAAGAGGTTTTGGCAGCTCATCTTCAAGCAGTGCCAGATCAGATAGGCCACAAATGTTAGCTAATTTTAGAGGTATAGTTTCACTGGAGGTAGTTGTGGTGAGAATCTAAGATCACAGATTGAAAATTAAAACCACCTTCAAGATCTTATGAATTCTCTTGCAAAACGGTAATTCTCCAATATTTGGAAGTGGGCCTAATTCATATGGAGGTAATGGTGGACATGGGCAAGAGACCAGTTTTACTGGTTTTAACACGAATAGACTCTCACTAGATCAACAACACAGTAACTCGAATTTGCACAACATGGACAAAACTAAGATGCATCAGAATCTAACAGTATCGGAGGGTTAGACAGATTAACTAGGGACTTTCTAGGTGTTGGAGGGATGGTAAGAAGCATGAGTGGTGGTGTATCTTAGAGAGAACAACATCATGGACTTGATATCAGCTCTTTGGACTTGGACATAAAGTCTGCAGTAGAAAATCGATCATTTGGAGGTGGCAATTTGCAGTGAGAAGAAGAGCTAGGAAAATTAGGCAAGCACTCGAATTGTCGACTTTGTTGGAGAATTATAATGATGTGTTGTTGTTGTTGTTTCACCGTAGTAGGATTGCTTATGTAAATTCGCCTTAAGGCTTTCTGTTGTCTCCCTTAGAGTGCTTCACTTAATTTTAGTTTTGTGATAAGAAGTTGTTTTTGCATAATAGATAGTCATGTACTAAGTTTATATTTTATTTGATTTGCTCCTTTTTGTCCTCTTTCTATCTGAATATAAAGCCTCAGCTCCATGGCCAATTGGAGAACTAGCAGTGAAAAACATATCTTTATTGAGGACATGTAATTATCCCGTATCTGGTCTACATGGCCAATAATTGAAGGTTACATTTTATTTTTGGTTTGTTTGTAAATGGATATATATACAAGCCGAAAATAGATCGAATAATAGCAAATTGATCTAATGGATGGTCCTTTTTTGTGAACAAAATTAAAATTTAAAAATGGAGGTGCATGGATTGAATTACAATGGCTGTTAGTGTAGGAAATTAGAACAATGCCTGGAGATTTGTTAATGTGTGAGAGAGAATCGAGATTTTAGAATGAGACATATAAATGTGATAATGTCCTAGAGCACTGATGGAAGCCAATGATCAAAATCTCGATGTCGGTCTCTAACATCGCAGGTTTTAGGTTTAAAAAGAGCCATAAGAAAACAAGATAGGGAAGAACATGGGTGATTTGTCCAACTTCCATAAAACATCTTAGACTTTATACTCAACATCTATACCTTGCTGAGTTGCTTCGGTTTGGTTTTGTGTGCAAGTCTTAAAGTGTATCTATGTTATGTGCATATCAAATAATGGGAGGAGTTGAATATTCCTAAAACATGTTATTCAAGATTGTGAAGAACAAAAAATTATCAGGTGAGTGGTCAATTAATTAAGTTTCATTTTTTGAAAACTTTGTTTTATGTGAACAATGATATAGAATTATAGACTTGATATTAACGATTTAACTTTGATTCCAAATCTGCATTATAAAACTTTAATACTAAAATGGCTAGGGTGTTGTCAAGGAATAGTTAAAAAACTTATGCACATTTGAAATCTCTTATGAGCATCCATGTTTTTGGCAAAAATTATAGTATAAAACTCAGTAGGGTATTGGTCAATCAATTTGTATATGAAAGTTTTGTGAGTGGCTAGGGAAGACTATAGCATATCCAATCCAAGACATGAGGACACGGGGTTTAGATATATATCTATTATGAGTCCCATGTTACAAACAGACTCCTGAACATAAATTATAGAAGAAGATCCTTTGTTCAAATCCAATACATATGTACCATAGAAAAATCAATTTGCCTATTATATTATTCTTATTTTAATTTATTAGTCATTTTCACCCTCCTTTTAATAGCCTTGCTTTTTCTTTTTACTAACAATTGTCATTCTTAGAGTTAACATGTGTAGTAGAAATTTTCTTTTAATAGCCTTCATTTTTTTTTAACTGACAATTTCATGTAGGTTACTTGGTTTGGTCATTAAATTTTGATGCCTTTTTTTTTTTTTTTGACATGGCAATAATGACTAAAAAGCTTGATTGGCCTATTTATATCTTTGTGGTCTGTTTTAAGAATGAAATATTGGTTTAAACAATGATAATCTCTTTCAAGATATTTACATATGGTGAAGGTAATAAAAAAAACTGAAAAAAGTAGCAAAGAAATATCATTTTTAGGAAAAGAAACTTTCATACTTTTATATATTTCTAATTTTTGTTTGCATTTTCTATTAGACTTTTAGAATGTTGTGTATTTTCTGGTGGTGATCTTTAGGGATGGCTTTTCGTAGTGGTAGTGTTGTTGTTGCACACGAGGTTGTTAATGCTATAATGGGTCCTCACACCATTCAAACTGAGACTATGACTGTGGCTCTGGCACTATTGCACCCACCATGGGAGGTGTTTATGGATTGACGTTTGCAGCTTGCACTACAGGGCATTCAATGATTATATTAGCGCCAATGGGAGTGACATCCGCAAGTGCCAATTCTACCTGAATATGCTCTCTGAGTGCCGCAAGAACTTTACAACGAATGTCTAACACTATCCTCTTTAATCCCTCTCTTATTCTTTTAAGTTATGATTTTTCTACTTCAAACTTTTGAATTGCTTTAATGTATAGTTTTTTGGGGTAATCATTGATTGGAATGCAAAAATGAGAATGCAAAAAATTAGAAATAGGTCTTTGGTATCTTGAACTTCGTAGTTTTGAGCATGGACAAAATTTATTAGATAGATCATATTTACGATCACAGTAGTAAGAGTGCTGCTTGAAGAACAATACGTCATATGGGATCATAATTAATGGCATCACTTCTGGCACTATAATATGGGCCTATTATTTAAAGGAGCACTGCAGATTACTACTATAACACAAGAGCTGGTTGTTCGTGTGAAAGAGATACTCATAATATTTTTGTTATATGAGAATTTGGCTGCACTTGGTCGACACCTTTGTGTAAGGCTGATGAAATTTGTATATTTCCAAAAATATTAATTATATGCTACTTTGGGGGTGCAGAGGCGTTAATACAAAACTGGCTCCTGGATACTAGACCAATATCTAGATTACAAGCATTAAGCACTCTTGAGATCTTAAAACCAATAGAACCATATCTCGTACCATTTGCAAACCTTATTTCAGCTTCAAAAGGAGATTTCAAATAGTTAAAGCACACTCTATATGCACTATACCACCCTGGAAATTACTACCTTCTTCATTCGGACCCCTGACACTGAACATCTTGATCTAGCTTAATTTGTATCTGGCAACCCTATTTTCGCTGAAGTTGGCAATGTTTGGTTAGCAAAACAAATTTGGTCACACATAGAACCTACAATGCTTGCTACTACACTCCCTGCAATGGCAATAATGATGCTAAGGAGTTGTAAACGGGTTCGATTTATTAATCTTAGTGCTTCTGATTTAGTCACTCTAGATGAAAAAAATAAGCCAACGGTTTTGCTTTTTCTAACATTGGTGCAAATTTAAATGGATTCAAGAGCATTAATCATGCCGAAGAATTGAATGTTGCAGACTTTATATAGAATATTATAAGCTAATGGGATATCTTCAACTATAAATTTCTAGGTCAAATATATGAGATGGATCCTACTGACTTTAAAGTTGAGGAATTTTTGGTTAGCAAAAACTACTCAAATTGTTTTTATGAAGAGTTGGCAATTGGGAGTCTGTAATGCTAATAAATAATTGGCATGCCATCAGTAATCACTATATTTTCAAGTTCGCGACCATTGGAATTATATCACATATCAAATCTTTCTAGAATGATATTATTATTATTATCTTATTATTTTGTAATTGAGACCATTTTAAAACTCCACTATTTAGTGATATATACGAAGTCTTTATACAATTGTGTCAAAGACTTTTGTTAGGATTTCAAAGGGAGGAACATTTGTTATGACATTATTCTATTTTATTGCTTCAAATTGATAAAAACAAAAGGACAAAAATAAAAAAATAAAAAAAACTGGACAATTAGTATGTAAATCATGGCATTATTGCGTGTCATATCCCATAATAACATATGGTTCTGCAGTATTTTTCTAAGTCGCTTCAAGTACATGATACATTGAAGCAATCCTTAGATTATCTCGGGCAATAGCAAAATTTAGTGTCTAAACATATGTAGTTATGAACATCATTTACAATGGAATTTCCCAATATGAAATCTATCCCAGTGAATTAGAATGTATAAACCCTTCTATAAGCAATGAATCGTTAGCTATCAATGTATATATATTATTTATTCAAGTAGACTTTAGGCTTTTGAGTCATTAGCTATCTATATAGCAAGTCCGGCCATAGGCCAGGCCAAATGGCTAGTGACATGGAGTAGTAGTGATCGATCATATAAATTTTTTCTTTTATGTTTTCCATTTTGAACGAGGGACTTATAGGTATATGCGTATAGTTGAATCCTTCATTTTTTCTTTTATTATCTCTTATAAAGTTTTTATAAACTGAGAAAGTTGAGGAACTATGATGGTAAAATTTATCATTATTTGGATTAGGTAACTAACTCAATCTATCATTTTCACTAGAGTAAACTGCTTGTTGATCTCTACACTGAGAATGAAAAGATCATCAACTGTGTGATACTATTAGTCTCCCTTGGTTTCATATTTTTAGAAATTTAAAAACTATGAAGAGGATAGAAAAACAACTAAAAAGGGTATCGAACTTTATAAGTTTTGACAATATGGAGACTAATTTTTTTTTTGGGGTCAATTTGGGGACCAAGTTTTTTATTTTTTGCAATGTGGGGACTAGTTACACGTGTAGTCTAAATTTCTCACCCAGTGTTTCATAATTCACAAGTTATATACATTATTATACACCGTGCTAACATTCTAAAATCTCATGACCATAGAAATTAATTCGAATTGTGAAACACTGTGTGAGAAATTTAAATGTCATGTTACATATGTCTCCACATTGTAAAAATTAAAAAGTTTGGTCCCCAAATTTAAACGAAAAAAAAATTAGTCTCCATATTATCAAAACTTGTAAAGTTCAATACATTTTTTAATCGTTTTTCGAAGAGCATATATTTATAGTTGTAACTGATTAATGTGAACCTCGTCTTAAAAATTGAATTATGGTTGGCTCTGCCCCATTGGCCTATTTCTTCTGGCGTTGACTAGATTAGATTATATTTCACCAATTATGCATGTTTTTACGAGTTGTTGCCCCTCCAGGTGAATTATCGAAAAAAAAGCAACTTAATAGCGCATTTATAGTCTCAAAGCACAACATCAACGGTTGTAGCTGTTTTGGATAGCTGTATAAAATTCCATGTACGAATAGATTTTGCATACTAGCATGCATGCGGCTTCAGGGTTTGTGTCCCCGTTCAAATAAAAAAACAAGAAAAATTCGTATAGTAAGACGTTTACACACATCCCGCTCCCACCCTAAAAAAACATTACTCAACACTGTACAGGGTTTCGGCGTTCAACTCTTCCACCTCACACTCTCACTCATTCAAACTCAGGTACATTTCTTTTACTATACCTACTTACTCTAAACACGAATAATCTGTTAAAACCAATTGGAGCATTAAAAAACAAATATATATAAAAAAAAATCTTTACACCCAATTAAACAACATTTCCAATATTCAGAAAGGAACTTCAAGCCTGATAAATGCTAATAAGTTACAAAGTTAGATTCTTTATGTACTTGTTTCGGTAAATTGCATTTTTTTTGTAGGTTTGGGTGTCGACCCTTTGTAAATCCTTGCTATCATGTATGCGGTAAAGGTGGGATGGGTGGGGCAAACATTTGCCTTAGCTAAGTCCAGTGATTCTGGAGGAAAGAAATCTCGTATACGGAGATCAAAAGAAGATAGGAAGACCATGGTTGAATCTTTTATTAAAAGGTACTGCTCTGGGTAACTTCTTAGATTTCAAGAGGCTATATTTTGCTCATATTAGTTTTTGGCAGATCGATATCGCATGTCTATTTCAATTTTTTTTGTGCTGTGTTCTACCTGAAGAGTTTTATTGTGGGGTTTGTGTATATATGAATCATGCGTGTATAATTGAGTAACTGTAATTGTGATGAAAGATATGTTGCATACTTACAATGCTACAGTCGGAAAATTGAAAATCTGACACAAGTTGTATCACTGTGCGGACAGGGGAACTACTTTGAATTATTAGTTATACTATTTTGTTAGTTATTTAGGAATTGATAACTATGTAATGTCTTCAAGTATTATGATTAGATGACATATGATACTTACCCACGACTACCTCAGTGAACTTGAATTTAGTCGCAGAACTAGAAATTCATCTTGAGTTTCAATCAAAGGTACATGCACAGAGTAGCAAATGTTTAAAGGATTTGTTTCATTATGATGTGCCATTGGAATCAGAAATTCAGCTTGTCTATATATATATATATATACAGTAATTATCTAAAAAGTAGCTACTTAAGTTAACTTAAAATAAGTACGTACGTAAAATTTCACCTACAAAATGAATTCAAACCTAATTTTTTGTGGTTATGAAGCACTCACCATAATGATTATCTTTCCAAAATTTCAGTTCATTTGGAAACCTCTAATATAGATAAAAATTGTTGTCATTTTTAAAAAGAAATCTAACGGTCTAGAAATGTTGAATTTTTGTAATTGGTTTTTTGCCAATGTTAGAGGTTTCCAAATGAACTGAAATTTTGTAGAGATGATCTTAATATTAAGTATATCATATACACAAAAAAATATGTTTAAATTCATTTTGTAGGTGAGGTTTTATTTACGTACTTATTTTAAAGTTAATTTAAGTAGCTACTTTTAAGAGAAGGACTATATATAAAATAAGTTCGTAAATAAAACCTCACCTACAAAATGAATTTAAACATATTTTTTTGTGTATATGATATACTTAATATTAAGATCATTTCTACAAAATTTCAGTTCATTTGGAAACCTCTAACATTGGCAAAAAACTAATTACAGACTATATATATAATTTAAGAGAAGGACTATATATATATATATATATATATTTATTTATTTTATTTTTATTTTTTATTTTAAACGGTAAAAAGTATTAATATATTCCAAAGCATAATCAAAGTTACAAAAGGTTAATCCCCGTTTAGCAAGATGCTAAGTTACAAGATTGCCCACACCCTAAACATAAGATACCTTCAAGTACAAAATACAATATTATCCCAAAATCACACACAAAGTCTTGAAATCTTAAGGTCTTCAAATCGGCCACTCCCCTAGACCAATTGTAGAGTACTTATTTGATCTTCAACAAGACTTTAAATGATTCCTTGGTCTTTTGCTCAAATATTCTCCGTTTTCTTTCTTTCCATAGAACCCAAATAATTGCTCTAGGAAGGTGTTCCGCAATTCACCTTGACTTCGGCGATAGAACATGTTTTATAATATCTCCACCAAGTGCATCCTCAATTCTAGTCAGCAGTGTCCAAGACTTGTTGAAGGACACAAAAAGTACCTCCCACATCCTCATAGCTAAAGAACGCCGGATGAAGATATGATCCACATCATCTCCAATCTCTCTACAAAAAGAACATTTATTATCAATAGTCATTCCTTTAGAGATTAGCTTGTCTACGGTTTGAACCCTCCTTAGAAACGTCATCCAAGTGAAGAATGCTATCTCAAAAGGAATAGAAGGCATCCAAATCCTCCTATATGGAAAATCCACTAAAATCTCTTGAGGTTTCAACACTCTTCTCACATGATTCTTGGTGAGAACCCCATACATGGATTTCACTGTGAAAACTTTGCTTTTATCCCACCTCCAAAGGCGCCCATCTTCCTCCCCAAACTTATCCCCCTCTTGATAAATAATGGCCAACAAGCTAACGAAAGTAGGTGCCTCCCAATCATTTAACCTCCTTCTCAAGGTAATTTCCCATTCCACCCCATTCACGCTCCTTTTAGCATAATCTCCTACCTTAGCATTTTTGTTCACCACAATACCGTAGATAGCGGTATATTGTTCACATAGTGGTCTCTCTTCAAGCCATGTGTCATGCCAAAAAAATATGGAACTATTCTCACCCGGTAAAAGAATTACCCCTTTAGAAAAATTCTCCCACCCTTTCATGATGCTTTTCCATAGAAAAATTCAACTTGTATATTATAAATATTAAGGCAGTTCCCAAGACATAGGCTGCTAATTTGTAAGGGAGAGCTTTTATGTGAAAGTGGGCTTTTTAGTAGAGTTTTTGAATCATATTTTTAGGTATTAATTAGAACAAACCTCCGGGTTCATGGACTTAAACAAGCAGTGATAGTAGCTGGATAGGGATCTTATCCAGATGTAAAATCTTTTAAGTTGCTGTGTTGAAAAGTTCTTTATGACTATAGATTGTTTAGAATATATTCGACAACATCGCCTCAAGTACTTGACCATGGGATAGAAAAAAGAAAAAAATCCATAGCATATATAGAGCTGATTATCGGGAACATCATTAGAGTAACTATCAAACCTTACTCTTGGTATGGGAATCCTTGACATATCTGTAGGATACGGACTTGGGCAGCTTGAGGGGCAGCATATGGAACTAGAGTTGACAACATCTCCTTTGTATATGTTAGGCAAGATCTTTTGGGGACTGCTCGTATTCATGCCATGTGCTGGATTGGAAGATATGGCTGGATAGGCTTTGTAGGGATTTTGATGACAAACTTCTTATCTTGAGCATAGTGTATGTAATGCAAAAATAAGTTTTTCCAATATGGGATTTGGTAGATATTAGAACAAGAGACACTTATCTTTGGGTGGCATAATCAGATCTTGGCATATGTATCGCTGTGTGAGTTTCTTCCTACCTTAGTGACTTGTTAAAGGTGTCTTCATGTGTACCTTGCGTCATTGCCTTCCCTTCTTTAGAGTATAAGCTGACCAAAAGATAAACCATGGTCCACTCACATGGTCAGGTTCTGGATTTCCCTGGAGATGGTGGATAGATTGATTAGATTCCAAGGGGAAACGGGGATTGCATTCATCTGGGAAGCACTGATAGCTTGTACTTCTTTTGTAAGAAGAGTGGAAATAGAGTACGCAAGAGTTTCTTCTTAGATAGCCTCACTTTCACCTTAGGATCCTCTACTCTAACAGAAACCTTATTCTATTTGAATTCGAAAGTTCCAGAGAAGCTATCAAATTATAAGGTGAACATCTCTACTCGAAAGCAATAGAGCCCAATTGAATGTAAGCCATGCAGCTGGAAGTGTTTTATGAAAAGGAGGCACTCCCTATATTCTAGGTTATTATTCTTCTTAAAAAAATTCAGAAAGATCATATGCATATTGGTTTGGTGATTGGACAAGTTCACGGCTAGTAAATCATGATCCATGTTCGTTATATGGAATATGGAGTGTTATGTTAATAACACTAAATTAAAAGCGGTTTATCACGCCTTCTAGCACCCATCACATTAAGATAAGTACATATTTGATGTTCCATCTCTCTCAATTGCTTTTGTACCAGATTCCCATTCACCTCCACTTGCATTTGAAGCTGTGCCGTGGACAGTTATGCTTACCTGTACTTCAATGGAATTGAAGTCACTAAAAATACGTTGTAAGGACACTATTTCAGTATTCTGGTTCATGTTATCTAGGCACTATAACTGCTTTGCAGAGAACTTTCTATCAAATAGGTGGCAGTGAATGCTTGGTTTTGATGTGCCACTCCTAAGTCCTATCTATGTTCTTTCCATACGACTCTAGTTCACTCCAATTGGTGTATCATTCACAACCTAGTGCTAATTGACTCATTTTCCGTTTTCTAGCTAGCTCTAAGTATCTCAATTGCTATCTATTAATTTATCAATAGACTTTCCTTCCACTATTGTTTATGCTTCCCAAACGTTTATGTTACTAGGACAATGTAGTAAACTTCTTCCCCAGATCATCACCACATCTGACAAATGACAATGATCAGTTTTTATGGTAATATTAGCTAAGTTTTGTCTTGTTATCTTCGTAGTAGTCATACTAACTGCTCTAATGTCAATAGATATATTATAGGCTTATAGCTGAAATGGCGATAATATCTGCCTCTCCATTTCTCTGAGCTTGGTAATTGCTTTTTATTTCTGCAAGTTCCTGTCAACTGTCAACATGATTGGTCTCTTAATCTATTTTCAGGTACCAAAATTCAAATCATGGGAGTTTCCCTTCACTCAATCTCACACACAAAGAAGTTGGTGGATCTTTCTACACAGTTCGGGAAATTGTCCGAGAAATAATCCAGGAAAATAGAGTTCTTGGCCCTGCTAAACAGGCTGAAGATGAGCAGGGAGTTGATCAATTGCATGAACAATATCCATTGGGATCAATGTCCATAGATCCTCAAAATCATGTCTCCGTGTCTTTAAATGGAACTCAATTTGTTTGTATTGACCACCAGAGTATAAGTGAAGAACTGGATGGTACTTTAAATGGGAAAATTGGTCAGCAGCAGCAAAGAATTGATAGAGGGCGATATGTTAATGGGATTACAGTGGACAAAGACTATAAAGAAGCTCATGCAAGTGAAGATCCACGGCATGTAGATGTTGAGATCATACCTATGGATGTGCAGATGAGACGAAACCTAGAGTTAAAGGAAGACTGTAAAGAAGCTCATACTAATGAAGCTCCAGGGCATGTAGATGTTGAGATCATACATACGGATGTGCAGATAAGCCAAAACCTAGAGCCAAAGGAAGATATTGTAGAAATATCTCCTTCTAAAGTAACTCGTATAGCAACAGATGTTGTAGTGGAAACCTTTCCAATAAGCAAAGTAACTCGAGACATGGATGTAAGATCAACTGAAGCAATGAAATTAGTGGAAAATCTGGAACATCATGCTTTGGAAAAAGTCGAAGTAACATCTAAACTAAGTGAATCGGGTTATTCTCGCCCTTTGGATGAAAAGTTAGTCCAACACCTCGGTGATCAACTGATTGAAACCTTAAGTTCTTCGGCCACAAAGAGCATCACAAAAAGCACTTCAGCCAGCAGTAACCTTGAAGCTGATGTAGCCCTTATTGAAGATCTAAGATTGCAGACAATTAAGCAGGACCTGGCGGCTACAGGAATGGAGGTGAGGTTTTCTCTCTTTATTTTATCTATCCTCTGTTTATACAACACATATAACTATATAACCTACCTGCACCTCGTCCCCCATATTTTCACGGACGCTTACGCATAACACTTGTCTGAGAAAATCTTAGTGTAGATCAGAATATCTTGATTTTCATAGTAGCTTGAATGTGTTTTCGGATTGTCTGGCCCATCTACTTGCAGATTGAATTTTCATATTTCAACCCTGAATGTGCATTTGCGTAAGAACCTGGTGTATGTTTTTTTTTTGCTCGGTGTACGTCAATCATAAGTCATAAGTCATCACTGCTAAGTTGCATGGTTTATTCTGTCTGCTTTTTATAATCCACACGTACATCGCATGAACCTCTGAACTTGTAAAATTATGGTGAAGCAGTCCAAATACGTTTTGGATGTTAGGAGTTTTCCAAGAGAATGTCCCATCCTTCAACATCAGGATCCATTCTGGTGGATGAGATCACGAGTAAAACAATCATGATCTAGTTGGGTAGTCAGACCTAATTATGAGGAAATAGGAAGCTGATACGTAGCTTTTCCAGCAAATATACTCTTGAGTCTTGACAATATTCCCACTTTTGATTGAGAGTGATTATCAATAGAATGTAGCCTTTCTTTTTACCCCTATATTTTGTCAATACAAAATAGGAATTATCAGATAACCCTGTCCCCATAGTTTGTACCCGTTTAGAACGAAAGCCCCCCACCATTTGGCCGCTCACACTTAGCTACCGATTCTGTCCTGTTCCTGTTAACCTAATATTTACATTTTCAACTATGGCAACTCTGCCCTTGTCTTCTTCTCGTTTTTACAGAAGAAAAAATTAGAATGGGGGATGAAGAGAAAAAGACAAGGGCAGACTTACCATTAGTGAAAATATCAACTTTTGTGTAATAGGAGCTAGAGGCGGAATGGGTAGTTAAGTGTGAGGCTGTGAGCTGCCAAACCGTGTGGCATTTTGTTCTAAACGGGTACAAACTATGAGCGGTTTTTATGACTTTTATCTAAAAAAGTCATTATAGTATTCAATTGATATGATTATTTAATTAAATATTTAATTACATCAATAAGTCAGAAACAATCTCCACGAGTCCGAGGACCAAGTCCCATATACCCTAGTACACCCATAAAGTCCTAGTACCATACATAAACCAGTCCTACCAGCAAAAGGAGCTAACATCCAAAAGTGAAATAAATGCAAAGAATGAAAAACCAAAACCAAAACGAAGACAAGTTACTGACACCATGGCAATACAAAGACCACTAAAAGAACACGCGCTGCTGCTACCCCTACCCCTCCTCCTTTCATAATCCATACATCTCACTCACATCAGTTGATTTCAGTCCCTCCCTCTTACTCGTACTCATCATCTCCATTTTCATCGCCTGAGTGCTTCTTTTTACCCCTGTTTTTAAAGTGAAAAATTAATGATGTAGAGTTCTCTTTCTTCATCATCAAGTGAACTCTTACCCAACTGTGGTGTATATTCTGTTTCTCTTTTATTTTATACTCTTTTTGTTAGTGAGTTTTACTTGAATTTGTCACTGGTGGCAGTGGTTCAAACTGTATGTTTTTAAGACAAGCCTTTATGATCAGCCAATTGAATAATCTAAAAGAGTTAGGTGGCATGGATAGGGTTTTGATGTTTTTCTTCTCCTGTGTGTTTGTGTCATCAGCTATTTTTTCTGGTAAGCTCCACCTTTTTAATGTGCTATATTATTGTCATTGCAGCCAAAATCTGATGCGGAGAATGTCTACATCAAAAACAGTAAAAGCACTAGCAGTAATCAAGAAGAGTCACTTTCTCAAGAGGCAGCTGCGATCAAAACCGAGGGTGACATGCAAAAACCAAATGCCCTCAGTACAAAGGAAGGAAAAAGCTCGACATTGAACAGAATTAAACTGTAAGTCTCTAGAAACAAGTCCCCAAGTCATTACTTAGTGCAGGTTTCCAACTCAACTCAGTGTTCTGTCCTTACTCAATTTTAGTACTTGTCTAATTTTCCCGGGCACTCTTTTGTTGGCAGTGAATCATGGGAAGGGTCATCTAGGAAAACTGCAGAAGCAGGAAGTAATCCAGTTTTGGCAGTGTTTAAAGCTTTTGTCGCAGCTTTAGTTAAGTTTTGGACAGACTGAAAGCTGTTAAGTGGTAAAATAAGGGTTGACTAGGAGTTTAGCTCCCTGGTAGAGTAAGCCGTAATGTATGGTCTCAATGTTTCTCTGTTCACATATTGTACTATTTGTTTGTTTGTTTTTAGCACATTTCTCTTTTGAGCTAATAAGCAGGACTGATTATTAGTTGTGGACTTGTGGTAATGGGTAGCTGCAATTTATGTTAGATGTGTTTGGTCTTAGTAATTGGTTGCTATGATATGTGCTTTTGGTAGAATTCGTCGGTTTCCCACGAGTTCACTCTAATGTAGACGTGAGTAATGAACCTACTAGTTGAATGATGCAATTCGTTTAGATAACTCATTGCTGTGAACCTCTGTCATTCGTGTCAGCATAGAAATGCGCAGACGTCGTAGCCCAAAACTCAAACGGGGTGTTGATTAACAAAAATTGGGTCGGTTCCTGGATGGACCAAATGGCACCCCAATTTGACAGTGAAATAAGTTCGTTTTGCAATTGGTACACAGAGGATGTATGCAGAGTTTCTTGATGGACTCGTGGAGCATCAAATAATAACCTCCTTCCCCAAACGACTTCTGGTGAAAGTCATGATTAGAGCAGTAAAACAGTGGGGCAATATATAAAATAATAATAATAATAAAAAACTGAATATCTATCACCATCTCACCACATAACACAAACCAATATTAATACAAGTATTCGATCTCATCTCATTTCCTTCGCTGAATAATAATAAATAAAATGGAAAGAATTTGTATCCATTGATCTCAGTTGTTATAATAAAATTAAAATGGATTTATCTAAAGTCGGTGAAAAGATTCTGACGACAGTGAGATCTGCTACTTCTCTTAGCTTTCTTCCTCCTGTTTCCGATCGACCTGAGGTACATGTTCATTATTATTACTCTCAATTGACTTCATTTAAACTAATATATAAGTGTAGGTTCCGGCACGTGTGGCTGCGGCTGCTGTGGTTGCACGAGCTCTTGCTGGATTACCTCCTCATCAAAGACATTCACTCTCATCATCAACTTCGGATGAGTTGGTTTCTATATATGGAAGCAGACCTCGTGGCGAAATACTTGTGGACCTAGAGGAACACTTTTACCATCAGGTTTCTTTCTCGATTATTCTATCATACTCTGAATTAAACACTGATCTTCTTCATCTAGATAGATCATTCCACTTGGGTTTGCAAATGAATGGGCCAGAATAAATCCCTTCGAGTTAACAAAGATGATTTATCGTCTTGTCAGATTATTAGCCCACTATCATTGTTCACTAGTCTAGTGTGCCTGTATGGGAGGAGAGCGGGAAGTAGAATATCTATATGACAATGACTCATGCAGAGACAGAGGTGGCACAGAGGGTCAGATACTCAGATGTGACCCTTGTAAACTAGTATACTACACTGCAGAGAATAACACTCCCAGGTCCCCATACACCTTTCAAGAAATCCAGTTACCATCAGGGAAGAGTGGGGCTCTCTTATCCAAAACAGTCTCAAATGAATTCTAAGGGTTGGGCGTGCCTGTAAAAAGAAAGAATGAATCTTTCAAATATCATCTCAAAGTCTATTGTGACTGGGACTTTTTCCATTCAATTTGCTCAGAGAGTGTTAATTCAACCAAAAACACACACCCAAAGAGTCCAATTCCACCATACAAACAAATTCAAAGGCATACCCAAGTTATTAAACCATCCAAAAACAACGAATACCACCAAAATAATAAAACCCCATCACTTGATACTTCAATTCAAAAAAAAAAGAGAGAAAGCAAACGAGTGAACCAATAGGTACTACCTAAATTTGCAACACTTAGTAAACTATAATCAAGAAGAGGGGAATCGATAGTTAGCTAAAGTGTCACCCCTTCTCAAATAAAAAACAAACCCTATATGCGGCAGTTCATCAAACAACTTGCAAGAATATATTCAATCACACACCAAATACTGATTCATGAACCTAGTTAGTACATGTTGAATCACCGATTCTCGCAAGCCGCAACAAGTCATAGCTTTCCCAATAACAATTCAGGAATCCATTTCACCAAATACAGAATTATCAAAAACTCTTCATGTTCAATCAGAAAGTTATAAATCATGAATTGTACGACTTGTACATAGTATCATTCACCAAGCTTGGTTGTAAATCGAGTGGTTTCATGGTTGATATTTATTCGACAATAAGCTCTTTTACTAATTTCATCTAAGAGTCACCAAATAACTATGGAAACATGCAATCCTACATTGATGAACTCCGTCTCTTAGTATTTGAGCAATACCAAATGCTAAGATCCAAACACAGCGATAGAAGTAATCAACCAAATTGAACATCATCAATTTAGTGAACATGTAATTAGATAAGTAAAAGGGCTAAGAAATTATTTTACCTAAGTAACAGGAATGCTGGCTTGGTAATAACCTCAGTAACTGCATCAGCAGTTGTAAATTCTGTATCACCCTCTTTGGGCAAAACACATATTGTACTGGTACTTGCTCAGGAGCAATATATAACACCCAATTTAACAAACACACGAGCATCAATCATAATTTCGAATTCTAAACACCACCAAATCAAAATAAAATAAAAAAAACCGTATGAAGCAAACTCAAAAATCAGGACTAACTTGAAAAGGGTGTCGGCAGATTTGGATTACCTTTTGGCCGACTATAGCGATAAGAGGAAGAATTAACAAGGGGGCGGGAGAGAGAATCACAAGCAAGAAGAGCGATATTGAAATCAAACATTTTTATTTAGTTTTAAACACATGTTGTTTGTGGGAGTTGATTTTGTGGGTGAGATGATAAATTAGAGAGGAGAAGAGAAGTGAGGTGAGAAAATGTGGAGGAAGGAATCTGTATTGATTTTTTTTTTTGGAGTGGTATACGGACAGACACCAACGAAGTGGATTTTGGAATGACTTTTGAACCCGACCTCAAGAGCTCGCAGAGCTGCGGAGTGAGAGAGAGAGAGAGCGAGTTAGGGCTTTGGGTGGGTGAAGAAGGAGAGAGAGATATTGGAGAGAAAGAGTGTTTGGCGAAGAAGAAGAGAAGAGAGATTGCGGACAGACAGACAGAAACCAACCAAATGAAATTTTGGGCCACACACCCCCCTCGGCCCAGAACATTCACTCCGCTCACTTGACTATATATAGATCTATCAACATAGTTTTTTGTGTCTCACATTGTGTGGCATGACACGGAGTTCAACACTTATCCGTGTTACATATATAAAAAGCAAGTTCTGATATAAATTATTAATTTCCCTTGTAGAACTCAAGAGGTTTGATGTTCCTCTCATAGTCTCATATTATGATTTATATGACACTTTATCTTGTTGAATATTATTTTAAATACTGGTTTCTTCAACCATGCTGCTTCTTTATGATTTGAATAAAGACTTTGCAGTTAGGAAGAAATTTCATGTGATGTGTCATATTGAAAATCTTGCATATTTCTAACGAGAAGTTATATTGTCATACATGCAGGATTTTGACCCTGTTAGGCATGTTTTAGAGAATATTCCTTCTGAAGCGAATGATGTTACCTATTTTGAACAAAAGGTAATGCTTCACTCAAAAGGAAAGTGGGGGCTCTATTACTCTTTTCTTTTCTTCTTTTGATTGGCAATGTAAGTTTTACATTTTTATATTATTTGAGTTATGCAAAAATTACATTTTCCATCTTAAGAATAAGAACCTAATATCTCACACTTCTATCTAATATCGAAAGGAGCCCATAGTCCACTCCCACATAAGAGATTATACATTATAAATCACCTGGTCAAAGGTTGATATCTTTTCTTCATAAACTGTCAGTTCCTTTCAACCCAAATACACCAAGAAATTGCATGAAGGAGCTTCCAAAGATTTTGTCCATTAGTGAAAAAATGGATTTGAATATTCTCGATTCAGAATACAATCACAATGAACCCTCATGAGTGTTCAAGCATTTCAAGGTAGCTAAGAAGACATCTCAAGTACCTCCTGGGAAAGAGCAATAACAGAAGTGACAATGAATACTTTTCTCTTTTCTTCCATTCATGATAAAAAAATGGAAATAATAACAGAATGCGTATGTCATTGGAAGGAATTCCAATAAGCGGATAAATATAGTATACCCGCTTACAACCATGTGAATGAGTACGTCAAGGTTGCATTATACCACTGCTGCGTTTGGGCGCAATCAGTGTGCGAGGCATTTCAACCTTAGCGCACTGCTTCTGCTCCTTGCTCGGAATGTAGCATGCTCCAGTAAAAGGAAAGAAAGTTTTACTCATTTTTGAGTAGTTTGTTCATCAAAGAATCAACACAAGCTGTGGTCCCATGATACACTCCTACCACTTACTACACTTGTTGGCTTAATCATCACAAGTTTATCTGTGGGCATAGTATACTTTAAATGGCTCCAAAATCAGCCTTACTGCCTTTATTTTCACCCCAACATGAAATCAATATGGTCTCCTGGTCCCCTTTATGGTTCATGATGCCTTGCCAATGAGAGCAACCATAGGGAGTAAATACCGGTTTGGTGGACCACGCAAATTCTTCCTTTCTTTAGAGACAATGAAAGACTTGAATCTTCCTGTTCAATCTCTGTAAAATTCACCTTCTAAGAAATAAGGTGGTATCTCCTAGCAGATCCTTAAGTTCCACCACTAACCGATAATATCTTGGGACAACTGGATTTTCACTAATCTTGAAACAACAGTTTGGAGTACTTGTTTTGTTCTTATATTTACTGTCTACTGCACAATCTGAACCTTCGCCTTTATGACAAAATTAACTAGTTTTAAGTCTGATTGCTGTTTATACCTCCAGGTATTCTGAAATGGAACATCAATTCTTTATTATGTATTTATGTATATATTTTTTGTTCAGTTGTCCGAGTAGCCAATTTTGGCTTGTATAGAACATTTAGTGAATTTTTTACCGTATCTATTGTCCAGGGAAGGCAAGGTGCTAGGTTTCCCCAGTGGTGCCTTGGCACTGCTCACAATGTCTTTGACAACAGCCTGCAACAATTTTCACTAAAAATTACTGCGTGGCCTCCTTGGCACCGCCTTTCACAACCTAGTTTACCATAGCAGGTTACTGAGATTTTTTTCAAACTTGTATATTCTATTATAGTATAACGTTCTGGTATACTCTGGACTTTCAGGCTACACTTAGAATAGCACAATTGGATAAGATAGCAGAACGTCTTTCTCGTCATGTAATGGAGCACTATGAGGAAATGGGTAAGCACCTTTCACAATTAACAATTTAATATCCTTGTCTTTGCCTTTACTGCTTCGCCACATGTTAAGTTTATGGAATCGTTTTGTTGGAATGTTTAGTTGAAGTTGCATTTGTATGATAGGGAGGCATCAAGGATTGAGAGTTGCATTTATGTTATTTCTATGGATTGTTCATCATGTTGCAACCTATGTTTCTTAACCAGTTAAGATAATTATTAATATTAAGAAAGTATTTGGGGTGTGTCCTTCAGACGTGTCTAGAACTCTAGCTTCTAGATTGAGAACTTGAGGTCAGCAAGGAGAAATTTAGTATTCCCTTGAGACAAGTATCTAAATTTTTATCGATCAATAAATTGAATTTCATTAAGTCTACCAAGATACGAAGCATGCAAGACCGGGTGTAAAGGTCCCCGCCTCATACTTCGTGGGCAAGGTAAGGAAAGTAATACATCCCATTTACAACAAAATTACAAAATAACAGAGTTCCACTGGAATGGAAGTCTTGAAATTTCAGGCCACCGAATGCGTAGATGGCCGAAGCCCAATCAAAAAGTATCTTCTTTATGTCTAAACTGATCAAAAGTCTCTCTCTCTCCATGGTTGAAAACTTCTATTATTATTATTATTTATTTATTTATTTATTTGATTGACAAGTCTGTTTTAAATGAGATCAGTAACTCTTTGATGCTGGCGGGGTTCGAGCCCCAGACCTCTGGTATCATCATCCAAAGGTTTTACCGACTTTGCTAGTCAACACCTGCGAAGCTTCTATTATTTCCTTCCACAAAGCTCATATGTGCCCTTTGCGTATGTGATGGGCGGCGTATGTATGATAAGGCTTTTGAGCTTCAGAAATACTAGGGCGAGGGGCTGCCCAAGTCTTGTTGTTGAAGGGGGAAAAGAAGATCCCCAAAATGCTCACCAATAAATAATGAGGCAAAGAGGTGATCCACATCAACATTTTCTGTATGTTGCATAAACAACAACGATAAGGATTCTCCAAACCGTTTATATTCTAATTGGTAATGGTTTGGATTATTTTGAAGTTAGCAACCTCACAAAAGAAAGCAACTTCACATGTAAATCAACTTATAGACAAGGAGATCCCCAAAAAAAAAACCCAACCTAATTCTTTTTTGTGTTCTATTTATATGCTTATAGTCTTGGATTAAATTGGTCAATTCTTAGTCCTTTGATTTATGGAAGGCAACCGAAGAAGGTTGGAAGATGAAAAGGTTTTCTCGACTTTTCCAATGGTTCATGTTCTCAAATCTAAAGTTTAGTCGATGGTAAATGTCTATGACTTGTCTATGTATGGATTGATCCGATAAACACCTAATGATTGACTTGTAATTCTAGAGATGTTGATTGAAGTTCCAAATTACTATTCATGACCTCACAACCGTAAAAATAATTTCAGATTTATATAATTCCTCAAGAACTTGGAATATTCTAATATAGTCGTAACCAAAAATCAGGTTTGTGACATTAGTAAAACCTAATCATATCTAGAACACCTTGAAGTAAATGCACAAGAATTGTTGAAATTATTCATAAAAATCTAGACATTAGTACATAACAACACTAATGGGTCTAGAGATTTGCACTAGCATTCAGTTTTGATTCTTTTCATTTTGTGTGACAAATAATAATTTCAAATAAGAGTTGTGAATAATTAGTTTAAAAAATGAGTTTTTTTTTTATGCTTGGTTGGGTTGGGGTTGGCTCACCCTCACTCAATTTCCTGGCTCCGCCACTGCTTATAGATCTTTATTTATATGCGGTTAACATCTGAAACTACATCTCTACTCCTTTAAAGCAGTGTGGGCGAGCTAGCCGAAGGAGCTGTCTGTCTATTCTAACAAGTGCTGATTTGAGCCACAAAATTGAGCCACAAAAAACTCAAAACAAAAGTAAAAAAATCAAAATACTCTCCAATAGTGCTTGGGCCACAAAAAGCAAGTCAATAAAAAATAAAAACAAAAGTCAATAAGAAGAGAGAGAGAGAGAGACCATACCTACGTGGGAACCACGTGCTTAAGAGCCTAGTATTATTTATTGACGTGTGAGGCAAGGGGTTTACTCTCTTCCTCGGTTAGCATAGGAAAATAGTAGGAGCTGGTGGACAATTTTCTTATGTAGTGTTACCCCACTTTTGAAATTCAAAACTGGTATACGCTTTAAATGGTTACCTTCACGTAAGTTTATTTTTTAATAATTTAATAGCTTTGATTACTTTCTTACGTATTGTAATGAAATATATAATTTTATTTGATTTAGACTCAAAGTCTCAAACATATTAGTCTTGCTAAAAGGGCTCAATAATCAGCATGACTACATGATCACATTTTGCATTTCTATTCTCCTTTTTTTTTGTTCTGTTATTGTGTTGCTGATACTGTCATATTGTTATTTTTGTTCTTGAAGATTGCTAAAGTTGTATGGTGTTGGCAATCTCTTCTCATTAGAATTTTGGATTCTTACTATCTTTTGTCCAAGTGAAGTTTTTGATGCTTAATTTTGGTCAGTGAAGGGGATGCATCTGGTGAGGGAATTGGAGCAAGACTTGAAGGTTGCCAACGTGATTTGCATGGTAGGCACCGCTTTGTCTTGTATCATAAAAAGTCAAATGTTCAATAAAGAAAAACAAATAATAAAATAAACTATAATCCGATGTTTTAAGTATGTAATTATCACTTAATTCTCACTAAGTGATAATTACAGACAAGGTTGTTTAATTGCTTGTTTTTTCTCCTAGTCTTTAATTTTTAACTTGGTTTACCATTTGGTAATTTGCAGAATGGACGAAGGCACCTCACCTCTTCAATGAATGAAGTATCTCGGGATCTTGTTGTGACTTCTGATTCTAAAAGGAAACAAGCTCTTCTGGTATTACTTTCTCTGGATACGCGAGCCATTAAATACTCAGTCTATGTTACATGGACACACCATATTTCAAAAATAATCCGTGTCGGATACATATCTATGTGTTTGTGTCCACACACGGACACATATTGTATGTGATATACCTCAATTTTTGATATTTCACCATGTCAGACACTTCCTATCCGTGTCGGATACAAATGCGTGTCCGTGTCAATGTAACTTAGTTCATAGTGGATAAAGGAAATAATTTTTTGTTCATGTTTTAAAAGTTCTTTGTTCTTGATGAAGCGAAATGGTGAAAATCCTTGAAAGCCTTAAGGCATGACAATAGCTGCTCTTGCACACCACGATGATGAAAGTAAAGAGGATAACTATGAATAATAGATAAATTTCGATTTCAGTGAGAGAATTGATTTAACAAGTGATATTAGTTTTTGTTTTTATAGTTATAGGCAACATTACAACAAGGCTTAGGAACCTTTTTAAGTAGTGTAATTGGAAAATGTATACTATTAAAACAAGCTGTCTTAATTTAAGTACGCTAAAAGAGCCTATATGAGTTTCCTAAGCCGCATAGGTAACTAGATATTTCACAGTATGTTTCCTAGTTCCCTGTCCTTGGGGCTTTGCTGGTGATTTTCACCTGTTTTCTCTTTGCTTTCCTTTTCTTGGGAAGGGGAGCATATTGTGATTGGTGTAAGGGATTACCTATCTAGTCGAGTGGTCTAATAGACTAATAGTGATGGAGATGCTATGTCCTTCTCATTTATGTTGTACTTTGTTTTGGATTTTTTTTGGTAATAAAGCTTCTATTTTGTCCTTAAAAAAATCTTTTTGGCAAGTTTTAGATTTGTTAAGGATCTTTTTGATATAATGAAAGAGTTAGACTTTTTGATATAATGAAAGAGTTAGATCAATGTTTTGGATTTCTGCAAGAATAAAAGCCAGTCCCAAATCCCTAACACAAGCATCATACATGGTTACAAAATTAATCCCGCCCCAAGTACAACTGATCAAAAGGATCCCATTCTCATCAGTCATCATAGTCAACCGCTCTCCTGCAGCCCTCAACTCCCAATTTGGAAATAAGTTCACTAGTGTGAAGTACATTTCAGTGTGTCTGAGTAGTTTTTGCCTTTAACACGTTTGACAAAATGAAGTAGGAAGAATATATTTTTTCGCATATAAACCATTTTGCTCACCAGGAGAACGCCTTTGTAGTTGGTCCCCTTCACAGTTTCATTGGATATATGGCTTGAAAGTAATATATGACATTTTCACTTTTAATGAGATTTCAACTTTACCGAGCAAAAAAAAAAAAAAAAGTAATATATGACATCGATTGGGCATATCAGCAGTACTAGGAGGTTTTTGTAACTGTTAGAGATTTAGAGGATCACTTTTCATGTGGGCCAATGTGTTTTAAGAAGTTTAGAATTTCGATAGGTTTTGTTTGATTGTTGTGTGACTAGGTGGGGTGAATTATGTATCAGGAACCTCTGTTCTGAGTTTGGATGTTTTCTTTCTTTCTACTACTATGTTATATGCCTTCTTTGATTTTAAAAAAATCTATCCTTTGACAATTGTTAAAGAATACTAGACCTTTCTTTAGGGTGATGGCCTTGTATACAATGCGTTTGGGTCACAAAATTGGTTCCCGTAATGGAAATGTATTCATGTCGATTATCCTCTTCTTGTGATGCTTCTAGTTTTACTATGCTTAAGAGCATGGAGTATTTTTCCTTTGCTATGACCCAAAAACCGTGGACCTTCTTCATGTATTGCTAATCAATTATCACAACATCTCAAGGCCTCAATATGTTCGTGATCTACAACGTTTTATTACTGCTTATATGCATGCTTCCTAGTGTGAGTCTCTATTCATTGGGAACTCTTGTCCATTTTACAACCATTGGATGTATTGAAGTTAGTTGTTCGTCATTGTGGGATCTTCATGTAGAATGGTTTAGTGCGTACAAGAAACTTCATCATCTGATAAATTTTGGCTTGATAGAATATTGGAATTTGCAGGACATGCTTCCAATTCTAACAGAACTTCGTCATGCAGTGGATATGCAAGTTTCACTTGAGACGCATGTGGAGGAGGGAAATTACTTTAAGGTGGGTTATGGTATCCCTCTCCTTTTTCATCACCCTTCCAATGAGTGTCTCTTTCTTTTGTGTATGCTACTATACACATTCGTTGTTTTACATGTTTCTTTTCAGTATTTGTCAAGAGTGTTTTTTTCTCCAATTTGTTTCGCAGGCATTCCAGGTTCTATCAGAGTATTTGCAGGTGCTGGATAGCTTTTCAGGGCTTTCAGCTATACAAGAAATGGGTCGTGGTGTAGAGGTGACATCTCTAGAATTGAGCCGTTTATTGAAAGCTCACCCAATAATTGCATGTCACGTGTCCTATTACTCCATTTTCAAGCTCATGTATTTTCTTATGATGGAAGAGGCTTTTCAGCCATGTTTATTTAGATAGATAATTCGTTCATGTCGATAGAATTTTGTCTGCCTAACTGGTATTTTCTTTTTTGGTCAAAAATGTATTTTATTGAATATCCAAAAAATCATACAAAAGTACTAGGAGGCACCTAGCCCTTTCTGAGCAGCAAATCGTCTCCTCCTGATTGTTTATTTGTTTTATTTATTTATAATAGAGGTCGTGTTCATTACATTTTAATCGAATTCTTTTTAAATTCCTATTTTTTGACTTTTTCTGCAGGTTTGGCTTGCGAAGACACTTCAAAAGCTTGACTCTCTCTTACTAGGAGTTTGCCAGGAGTTTAATGAAGATAAATATATGACTGTCAGTATTTCAATCCATTTCTTGTGATTTTTACTGTTATTCTTGCTTTATACTTGGCTTTGTCTTCATACTCCTTTAGCTAATTGATACCACTTTGTAAGGCTCAAAGAGTTACAGATAATGCCCTTATTGTTGGGCGTTTGCCTACCCCATTCTTTGAAGTAAAAATAGGTTGTTAGCACTGTATCAAAGGAATAAATACTGAGGAGTTAAGGAGTCCAATCTGCAGTCGTGCAGGGGGAATATATGATGAAACTTGGGTGTTATTATGCATGTGCCAACCTCGAAGTTTTTAACGCGTGAGACATCAATTATACTATTTAGGTTCTTGTGAATCTTTTATAGATTAAAAATGGAGAAGAAGGGTCCTAGAATTCTAGTGTGGATCTATGTTAAAGTTGGTAAAGTGGGTCCAGGATATTGCGTGCTTGTCATTTATAAAGAATTCTCCCCCCCCCCTCATAAAAAAAAAAAAAAAATCATCTATCAAATATATTGGGGAAATTTTATTATTGTTAATGGAGAAGAAAAGAGAGGATACGACCTTGTATCACTCAATATATAGAAGAAAATAACAAGGTTTTACACAATAGAAACTTCCTAAAAAAATCGGGTCGGCTGCCATGTGACTGTGCCAGCAGCTCAGTCCTTAAATCCCCTTGGAAGATGTCCTCTTAGAATTCTAACAATGTTATCTCTCATTATTCCTATTTTGTTTTGGGAGTGGGGAAGCATTGTAAAAGTTGTTTAGCAGATTTTTATGGGGTGGTGAAGGAGACAAGTCGAAGATTCTCTTTAACAGGAGGGATAGAGTGTGCCTTTCTAAAGAAGGTGGTGATTTGGGTTCTATTTGTTTTGTTCTTGTTACAAACTTAGCCTTGTTGGGTAAGTGTCTTTGGAGGTGTGCGGAAGAGGAACATTTGTGGAGAAAGGTGGTGGTGGATAAGTATGGGGAGGGAGAGAGAAAATGGTTGATTAAGAAGTCGAGAAGTTTCTTCGGTATCACTCTTTGGATGGGTATCACTAGTGGGTGCGACACTTTTGCTAAAGAGATAGCGCTGATGTGGCGACTCCAGTATGATGTGGAATAGTGAAGCCATGGTGAAAATCTAATAAAAAGGGTCAAGGGTATAATAGTCATTGCAAGTTTTTCTCTGTTACTAAACCGATAGATGGGTTTAACCAGGGTGGTATCTCTCTTGATTTTAAAAACAGGGGGGTATCTCAAATTAACCCAATATGTTTTGATAGGTCATAGTCTCATAGGTAAACCACTGTAATAGCTAAAATCCACTCTCCCCGTTGCATGTTCTGCACTTTTTCCTCCTTCAGTGTACTTGGAAGTGCTCTCTCATTTTACGTGCACAATTTGTCTTAAATATAATATTTGAGGCTTAAACGTTAATCTTAGGCTTTGTTTGATTGGTTGGAAGAATTCCCATGGGAAACTTATAGTGAAGGAATGCATAAATACATTTCCACCAATCACACACACCGGCATTTAATGGGTCAACATTCTTCACTATATTGGATTGAGACTTTGGAAGTACTTTTAAAAACTTAACTTATGCAATTACGAAGAAGCCAATTTCTAGGCCAAGAAAACTTAGCTCATGAAGTGAAGGGTCAAATACTATGAAACCCAGGAGTCCTTCTGACCAGATCCTGGACATCTTAATAGTGGTATAAGCATTGCGCTGATTGAACCCCCCCCCCCCCGGTATCTCAGTCCCTTTTTTTTTTCTTTTGGTTAAGGAAGCTGACTGAGTTAATTGCTTACCAGTTTTACGTTTAATAGTATAAATTGTTACAATTATTTTTATAGGTGGTGGATGCATATGCATTAATTGGTGATATCACCGGTCTTGCTGAAAAGATACAGAGCTTCTTTATGCAGGAAGTTCTCTCAGAAACTCATTCTGTTTTGAAGAATATTTTGCAAGAGGTATATATTGTTGACTTAGTAGTTGTTTCTATGTGCCAAACCTAGACTTATTGCACAATTTTCTCTTTCAACACATCCCCACCACCACCACCACCACCCACCCACCCACCCACACCCCTTTTCCTTTTATTACTGGGTTTTCCCATTTGTTGAATTTTATACTCTCTGTGATCTGATTCTCCTGAGTTGTGTCTTGACCATGTTGATCATCATCGTCAATTTTTGTTATATTGCCTTTGTCGGACATGCTTTATTTTTGTTATTTATTTTTCTTTTCCTTTATTTTCTAAAAGTAATTCCTTATTTATTAATTTATATATTTATTTATTTGTAAAAGGCGACTTTCTGACGGCTAATTAATTGTGACAGGGAGAAGGGTTACCCAACATGCAGAAGAGTAGGTACGGATTTTATACCTCAAAGTATTTTTTTTTTCTTTCATGATACATGAGAAATATATTATTTGTGTAGCCAAATGTATGCTTACATCAACACTAAGCCCACTAGCAAGAAGCTTATGCTTAGACCAACCTCCCTGCATCCTAGGACCAACATCCTATCCTGATAACATACAGATAATATGCTTAGACCAACCCATGCATACAGATAATTAGTCCGAAATAAATACTGGATACCCTCTAAGGCACCAGACTACCAGCCATGCATAAATAAACGAAAAAGACCCAAAAACAACAATTGAAACCAAAAAAGTCAACCTGAATCAGGACACCAGACACCCATCACCCTGACCAACTCCAAATTACCTTCCAGCAGCTCCATATTTCGGATGACACTGTACCCTAACATCTTGTAACATTCTTGCATCTGTTTAGATCTCTGGGGTCTCAATGCCGTATTTCACCAAATCATGGCTTGAAAGTGACCAATTAATGTCTGTTCACTATAAGTTCTTAGTATATCACCACGAAAGGTGTACCATCCTTAAAATTCTTATTATTTGTCAAAAATAGGTATGCCATTCTTAAGAAATTATTCAAAGATTTGAAAACATGGCAACTCTTTCAGAATTTATCAATGTAAACAATTTTAAGTGTCAAATCGATTTTGGGTATAATTGCAAATAGACATTGTTAGGGAAGTCTCCTGGTTCATCACCGATTGTCTGTAGGAGTTGAGAACAGTAAAAGAATCATGATATAAGTTTCTTCGGAACAAGTAGAAAAAGAAGGATGCTAAAGTACGAGACAAGTTCGATAGTATTCAACTTTAAATTCTATTTAGAGGGAAAACAAGATTATCTAAAATCACAAACTTTTCTTGTATTCTTTAAATTGAGAATATCCAATCAAGACATGCTTCTTGTTCCCGATAGCTTCACAGTTAATGACAATTGATTACATCATTGCTCCCAGAATTGCTTTTGATCTTTTTTGCTTGCCGTAGTTATTCATGATAATAGTTGAAATGTTTCAGCTTCATTCTTAGTTGATAGATAATAGTTCTTAGTTCTATTTTAGATTCTATTGCCAGTGCAATATTGATGTTCTGTTGATAGCATAATATTAATATGTCTATTGCATACTTTTTCAGACTTACCTACAGCGATCTCTGCCTTCAGATACCTGAATCACAGTATAGGCAGTGTTTGTTAAGAACACTGGGTGTCTTATTCAAGTTGATGTGTTCTTACTATACAATCATGAGCTTTCAACATGATACGAAGGTTAGACCATCAAGATGTGTAGTTATTCCTTTTTTCCTCCTTAATCTGCGTATTTACATTTATTATCTTATGATCTTTGGGCCTGAATTTTTGTAGTTTGAACTGATTAAAAAATGATTATTCCTGATTGGAAAAAAGCCAAGTAACACAGACACTTCATATTTTTTAAAAAATCCGTTTCGGACATGTTGTGCATACCACTTCAAACTAGGGCTTCTTCTATACTGTTAAAAAGATTAAGAAAATAATCTATTAACATAGTTACAACTCCATGATATGCCATTTTCATATTTATTTGTCTGTAAGGAGCCGCATCGTAAGGTCTTGAGGCCAAGAATTAATTGTGTAACTAAAGAATATTAATAGTTTTCTTTTTTAATCAGCTGTGTCCCCGTGTCCTACTTCATATAGGTCCTGTGTCGGACACCGACACACGTATCCGTGTCAATGTGACTTAGGAAAAACGTTTGTCACTTTCTCAGATACTATTCTGTTAGTTTCCCAGTTATCTGATGACCCCATGGTTTTTCCAAACTCTGATATGTGGAGGTTATTAAACGCTTTCTTTGTTTTCTTATCTATCTCTCTGATGTCCTCCTAAAAATGACTCTTCAACAGTCGTCGTGGACAGCTGTCCTTAGCAGGGTATTCAGTCTCTGAGGCAGCCTGTCCTCTCTCCCAAAGTTATCTTTGTCTTCTTTTATGGATCATACTATGGGTTTTATTTTATGTGGACTTAGTTGTCAAGAAATACATTGAGAAACTGGAGTGATTGGAAATTTGCTTTCTATTAAAAGAAGGTAGACCCATTCTATTATTTACATCTGACTAATGTCCTTTTTTTGTCTCTTAAGGTTTCAGTCAGTCAATGTAGGTATCACTCTTTTTACTGATACATATATATCTCTATGTATGTGCCACTGTTTCACTGTGTGTGTATGTGTGTGAGAGAGAGAGTGAGACTTTCCAAGCAAGAAGTGAATTTAGGCCTTAAAAGATTAAATTCATCATTGCCTGAAGATGGTTCTGGAGGTTTGCGGAGGAGAGTGTGTGTCTGTGGAGGAGGTAATTATCTTTAGATTTTGGAAGAGTCAGTTTGGGTGGCCCAGTGACCTCGCCTTATGGGTGCGGGGTTTGGAATCTGTTATAAATTAATCTGATTTGAAATGGCAAGCCCACTTTTGGCTTTGGATTGAACGATTGAGGATAAACCTTTCTTCATGGTCTTCCTAAGATTTTATTCCCTCTACTCGACTTAAAAAAAAAAAGCCTGGTTGTGTTTTCAACTTTTCATGCGGGGAAGATGAAGGTACTATCCTTGGGGATTTAGGCATTCAAGGTACCCTCTCCGACAGGAATATAGTGATAGTTATTACCCTCATGTAAACCTGAATGCTGTTCCTTAGTGAGACCAGAGAGAGACAAGTGTGGTCTATCGACAAGAAATGGAATTTCCCCCCCAGGTCATGGTATTATGCTCTTCGTTCTCAAATCCCATGCCGTCTTAGCCATAGGGTCGTTCCTAATTTCCCGAGGCAGTGAATTTAGTGCCCCAAGATCCCTTTCAAAAATTTCTTCCTTACTGTGTTTGCCTCTTTTAGGAGATATTGACCATCGATGACGATAATCTTTATAATAGGATATTAATAAAACAATCATTAATTGTTGTCCTTCTGTATCTCTCGGATGGTGACTTGGTTACTCTCACCCTTAGCCATTGGCCTTTTTTGTGGCGGGTTTAATGCACCTTCATCTGATTTTAGGAAGTCTATTTGGTTTGTCCTTGTTCAATGAATTAGAGGGAGTTTGAGGGCATGTGGTGTCTATGGAGGAGGTCATCATGTCCAAGGGTCTGTTACTCTTTTAGGCCAAAGTATGTGGATACACAAGATTTTTCTTTCAGTCACTTTATCTTTCGTAATAAAGTGTATAAGTTGTCAATCTCTTAACGTCAAAGAAATTCAGTACCTTGGACCATAGTACAAAATATCGCGATATATATCTAGATTTCAGCAAAAGATATATAAATATCGCGATATATTTAGAGATATATATGACTGCAAATATCAGCGATATTTCGACAATATGTACAAAATTATCGATATTTGGGGATATTTTGTGATATTTGGCGATATTTTGTTTAGGTAACAATTTTATTTAATATTTACCATTAAAATTATGTAGCGTGGTATATCAAAACTATCCACAATATCTACGATATTTGGGGATTTTATTTTGCATATGAAACAATGTTTGGGGATATATCCACGATACATTTTGAGTATCGAAAAAAAAATTTTGTACTAATAAAAAAAAATTATGCTGTGCTTTACTGAATAATAATGTTGTTCGGCTGCGCATTTCGTATCTATCTCTTACTTTATTTTATTCATAAGTACCTGTTATCTGTCGATATTATGTGGACTTCTGCTTACTCGCTTATTATATTTGTGTACTAATGCCATTTAATGACCATCACTTCTGTGCTTATTAAAAAACAAAAGATACAGTATCAAATATCATACATCTCAACAGGGGTAGTGACGTATGGGGTTAGTGTGTTGAGGTGTCTTGTTGCCGTTGATATGATGCAAAAGAGGATCTGAAAAGCTCCCCATCTTGCACGTAAACTTAGGATGGATTGTTATTGGTTCCTAGATAACTGGATTGCTTTACAGAAAATTAGTTTTCTTGGATAATTTCATTATTCATTGTTTCTGTGTTAATCATTCTAGACTTGTAATACCTCAGTATTACTCTCAATTGTTTTACATCATTTTTCACATTCTTTGTCAGGATTCAGAATGTCAGACTTCAAATTCAAAGCAGATCCGAAAAAACATGCCTGGGTGTTCAGAAGAGGTTGCTGAGACTGACTCCATATCCACGGTTTCTAATAATTCCCAAGTGGAAAATGGTTTTGCTTCTGAGTCTGTTGATAGAATCTGGACTTTGTCCCCAGAAACTGAATCTGCAACAAGCAACTCATATGTGAAAAATAATCCAGAAAGTTATGAATCTTCATCATTGTATGCTCATACATCACTCTCTGAGGTGAGGGATGATTCAAGTTTAACATCAGGCCGTGGATCATCCTGGGATCAGCTGAGAAAAGATGCTATAGAATTTGTTTCTCAAACGCTAAAGAGAGGGCGAAAGAACCTGTGGCAACTTACAACTAGCCGCATATCCATGTTTCTTTCTTCCTCTGCAGTCTGTTCCACGAGCGTACACCAATTTTTGAAGAACTATGAGGATTTGAACGTATTTATCTTGGCTGGAGAAACTTTCTGCGGGGTTGAAGCAGTTGACTTCAGGCAAAGATTGAAGACTGTTTGTGAAAATTATTTTGCAGCTTTTCACCGAGAAAACATATACGTATGTCAACTCATCTAGCTTTGCTGTATCAACGTATATTGCCTGCATCCTTTCAATGAATTATGCAATAGATTTATGTTTCCTTCGGTAGTAGTCTTCTTAATTAGACCCGTTTTACCATTTGAACTGCAATTTTTCATCATAATTTTACTATGCATGTCGTTGTTCCCAAGGTTCACTATGTAAACGGGTATTATATTATTTTAAAATTTTCTTAAATAGTCCAGCGAATGCTCTCAGTTGAAAAGTAGCATTTTTTTAGTGACCAATTATACACCTGCACAGAATGACAGAAATAGAAAATGAGAAACCAATGTACTAAGATCCATTTAATTGCAATCATCTGACAAAACTCTGCTCTTGTTCTGAACTCACTGAAGAACCACATTTGCAATCCCAGGTGTCTGTTGAGGTAATGATGGATTTAGAATGTGGGTTTACGGATGCTGGAAGCTGTGGCCAGTAAAAAGTTGAGGTTGGTGACTAACGATCCAACAAATTGCCACCTAGAGACCAAACTGAAAAATCAAACATAAGAATTAAAAACTTCAAATCTGGTTCCCCATGTAAACTCTACTGCCTTGCTACAAACTATTAGTTGTCCCAGAATGTGCTGTGGATCTTTCAAGTGAGTCTTTGAGAGCCACTTTTCTTTGTTATTGTTTGTCACCAATTTAGCTGGAAAAGTTATTAGAGTTATGGATATCAATGTGTTTCCATTTTTTTTGACATATGATGAGGGCCTTGGTTAGTCTTCTTTTTCTCTTGTCTGTTTTTCCAAATGTGGGTCAACCCTAGTTAGGATGTCTTGCTTCCATTAAGATGTGAGGGTATCTCTTACACGTGTTTTGTACTCTGACGATTATTTGTTTAAATTATTTCTTATCAGGACAAAGCTAAGGTCTTTGTATGTGTCAACTCAGTGTACATTTTAGAAACATGTCTATATAATTGAATTCAAGTATAAGGAACATGACTATTATTAACGTATTTTTCAGGCATTAAAGATGGTTTTGGAGAGGGAAACTTGGTTGAAAATGTCGTCGGACACAATGCAAGTAGTTAGCTTCGCAGGTCTTGTTGGTGATGGGGCACCTATCATTGTCCCAACTGATGGTAATTCTGGCAGAGTCCGAGCACTTCATTCCAGGAAATCACCTGACCCTGTTGAAAGTGGAAACCAGAAGAATGGCTTTAGTCGATGGGTTAAAGTGGAAAACCCATTTTTGATAAAGCTGACTAATGGATCCAAAGAGCATCCGAATTTTTCTTATACGGAAGCAATTATGCCTGGAGCTATTGAAGACAAAACCCTTGATATTTTACGCCATGATAACTTTTCTCCACGAAATAGTGACGTGAATCATATAAATGGTAGCAATGCTGTGTCAGAAGATGAAAATGAAGATCTTCTTGCTGATTTTATTGATGAGGACAGTCAGCTTCCAAGTCGGATTTCTAAACCTAATCATTCCAGACGCCGCTCTTCAAATTGGAATGAAGAAGATATTACCGCACAAACAGGGTCCTCACTTTGTCTTCTAAGGTGATTAATACCCACTTCTAAGTGAGTAATACCCACTTTGTCAGTCAAGTGGTCTACTAGACCCATCACATTGACACCAGCCACCGTGCCTTTTAACTGTTTTGAGAAATTCAGTGTAGTCCCACATGGGATGTTTAAAGCCTTATAGTATAGTATAAAAGATCATGGGTCTCTCCACTCATCACCAATTGTGATTGAGTTTGATGCTCATAAAATTTAAGTTGGCCTCAGAGCAGGCTATTGTATTTGGCTAGAATAGTCCGTTTTTCTCGACGTCGTCCAAATATGTTGTCCACGTGTTACGCTCAAGTAGCACCACACGTGAGAGGGCGTGTTGAGACTTGAGAAGTTTAGTATAGTCCCACATGGGATGTCTAAAGCCTTGCAATATAGCATAAAAGTTCCTAGGCCTCTCCACTCATGATCAATTGGTTTTTTGAGTTGGATGTTTAAGAAACTGCATAGGCTTCAAGATTCTTGGAATATTGAGTCCCATCATATTTTAGCATTGAAGGTTGTATAAATGTATTGCTTCAGGTTGATGGACAAGTATGCGAGGCTCATGCAAAAATTAGAAATAATTAATGCAGAGTTTTTCAAGGTATGTTTTGATGCATCTTGAGGTTTGAATTTTCTTTCTCAATCTTGATTAGTATCTCATAAAATTCTTCTATAGGGTATCTGCCAACTATTTGGAGTTTTCTTCCACTTTATATTCGAGACATTTGGTCAGCGGGACATAAATCTTAGTGGGAAAGTCTTCACTGATCCTTCAACATGTAAGTGCATCTTCCAAGTAAATTGAATGTCTAAGTTTTGACCAGTATATGTTCTTGTCTAAGGATATGAATTATCCTATTATATCGTTGCATTTTAAACTTTTGTTACACTATTCTTTGCTCAGATAGGCTAAAGGTGACTATATCTAGAATAACACAAGATTGTGACCAATGGATAAAGCCTCACAATGTTGCATTTTCTCCTTCATCCCCTACATCTGATGTGACTCCTACTAGTCCCTTCAGTGCGAATTTTGGGCATGCTCCAAGTATTTCCTTTGGACTCAAGGTATCGATCTATATTTACAAATTCTGTCCCTTCAACAATACATAACCCTCCTTTGTTCCCCATGCCTACTCCTTCACTCAGAAAAAGGGACTTCAATGTTATTGTTTTCTCAGGTTCTTTTATAACCTAGTTTTTTGAAATTAGTTTCTTTTCATAGAGCTTTTGTTTAGAATATCTTCTGATTGATCTGAGTTATTTTTAGTTACAATATAAGTAAACCACTGATGAAGTAGGACTTATCATAAAAGAACAGAAGAGAAGAAAAGTCGGTAAGGCCACTAATCATATGGTTACTAATCATCTTTCCTTTGTCAAGTGAGGGTTATTAATCAACTTACTCCCAATGCTTCCTGAATTCCATAAGGGGTGTCCAAGGGCCAAGGCTTATCAAATGAAGAAAAAATCGTAACGACCCATTTCATCCATGTGTCTATGTTGTCTCCTAAGTGATGTGGGACTAAGCTTTGGCAATACCTTCCTAAGTGACATTTGTATGGTTTATATAATTACTTATATGTAGGGTTTAAGACAACTTCCTAAGTGATGTGGGATTAAGCTTTGGCAATACCTTCACCAGCCATGGGATTGCATATCCAATATACCCGCTCTCCCCTTGGGCTATAATCTTGGACATCACTGTTCCACCACTTTAGGAATGAGTTGTTCTGGTTTCTGGTGTCATTTATGTGATGACCCACCACATCTATGTTGAAAAATTGCTAGTTTCTCCATAGGCTCGACTTGTAGGGAGGGAAATTTCTGCAAATATGAGAGGAGGTTCGCGGATAGAACATAGGTAGAACACATGTAGATATAGGGTTGAATAATGTCAACACTCCCCTTCAATGGGGCAAGCTGGAAATAAACTAAGGGTGCAAACGAATAGCTTTCGGTTTGGATATGCCTGTCACCATATCCGAATCCCAAAAGTTGTGATGACATTCGAATCTGGCTGACATAATTAATTCAAATCCGGCTGACGTAATTTATTCGAATTGGATATCCGATTCGATGAAAACACCAAACAGATTATAGGACAGAGAGTTGGGTTATGTTCATCCCTTCACTAAGACACAAATCAATTGAGATTTTGATACCAAAATTTCTACTAATTCGAGTGAAATAAATAATAGCGAGAAAAGACTAAAAATCGATCAGAAGAGATGGATTTTTGGAAAGGGAAAATAAGAGATGGAGCAAAGAGGTGACAAAGGAAATTAATGGAGAAAAGAGATCTACTAATCCAAGGGAGTCGTTGTGGTGCTATGGTGTGGTGATTGAGTAGTTGAGGAAGAAAGAGATGGAGAGGTGGAGTGGCTTTTGTAGAAAGAATGAAAGATGCCCTAGAATTTCACTTTTATTAAAACTTTGACTTTATATATCTGAAGAATAGCATAGCACCACCTAAGAAATATTATTATTGATAATTATTTGATATATCTGTTTTTTTTATATGTTTCCTTTTTCTGTAGTCCTGTTGTATATCTTGTTCTGATCACCACCTAAAGAAAGAAAAGTAATATCTCTATTATTTGTTTTTCCTGTGAGAAGAGTGGAAGAATGGACAGTCTCTAAAAATGTAGTCTTAACACGTGTTAATGACATGACCAGTTAAATATTTCTGTTGTATGAGCCAATGAAGATGTGAAGATTAGCAATGCTTCATTGTTAATAGGAAAACTTCTATGGTTTAATTTACGTAGAGTTTTTATTTTATTTTTGTTATTATTAATTGTTTCATCTGATAGTGATTCACTGTGTGTGACAGGAAAGATGTTCCGGAGCTGAGACAATTCAAATTGTTGTGCAAATATTGCATAGATCGAAATCTCATATGCAGTCGATGCTTCAGCAAAACAATGCAGCTATGGTTGAAGATTTCTATGCCAGTCTGGTTTGTTTTTTGATTTAACTGTTAATTTCAACCCACCACTGTGATTATTTCTCTAAGGATGTTTTCTTTAATCCAACCTATCAGCATTTTTTTATTATGTGTTAATGATGCAAAATTATCCTTTTTCAATAGATTCAACATTGTCCATGCTCTCTCCATCCACATTTTTTAAGGGAATTTTTCTTTTATTAAGTTCTCATTTGTTTCTACTTTTCCCAGGTGGATTCCGTACCAGATCTCACAGAGCACATTCATCGAACGACTGCAAGATCGCATCTTCACATAAGTGGGTGAGTTCATAATGACAGTAGCCAAGTTTCATTTGTTTGCAAATCTTTTTTTCTTAATATATATATAGCATATGCCATTCTAATTAACTTATATACAGGTTTAATGTATATGTATAAGGTTCTCACAACTAGTGGTGTCAAATTCAAATAATGACAGTAAATCTCGCCAAGGGCGGATTTTTAGAAACATTAGTTAAAAATGATAAAATCGAATGCACTTCATTTGTTTATTAGTCAATGATCAATTTTCATTTCATAAAATATTATAATAAATTATAAGGTTGCAAACTAATGCCATAAATCTTTTTTTATTTTTTAACATATTAATGTTAAAATATATTATAAAATTTTTTATTAAAATTATGTAATAAATGTTGAGGGCCTAATGATTATGTTTCGATAGGCCCTTTTTTGAGGGGCGGGTCAAGTTCATTCTCACAAGGGCCATTTTGACACCCCTACTCACAACAACTGCTTCATTCTTTAAGAATTTTTGAGGAAAAACTCTCTTGCATCAACTGGTGTCACATTTTTACTAAACTGGTGTTTCTATTTCTTTGCGATCATGCAAGGTTTATATCTATAAAGTGGACAAGTCAGGTTTATCTGACGGACATATTCGAATCTCTGTCCAATCACTGAAATGAGTAAACAGGACAGCGAGGGCATTTAGTGATTTTTCTCTTCATTTGATTGAGTTCATCTTTACCAATAATAATAGGGCGTTTGGTTATTGCTGGTGTTAGTCATTAAGTATGGTTTGTCTGTGTAGGTTTTGGATGGCCTAAGACAGGGCCATGGAAATGCATGTAATCATGTATGCATACTCGCAATTCCAAGTAAGGCCCCTTTGAGAAATGATGTTAGGGAGCATTTCATACCAAAAAAAAAACAGATACTTGAAGAGTTGAAGACTACTCATGTTTCTTATAATCATGAGTCAGAAAAAGCGTTGGTGCCTGCTAAGTTACGTAACTACAATGTTTATTGGTAGATTAAATACGGTGATGGAGAACTCTAGCATATGCCATGGAATGATGAAACTCTTACTCCTAGTATTAAGTCTATGGATCTAGAAACAGTATAAATCGAACAAAATCCAGTACTATCTTGAGCAGTCCTATAATGAGGAGAATTGTTCTTATATTTGATTAACCAAAGGAAAATATACATTTTGATAAACGGTTGAATATGGAAGAGATGAGGCCTCCGTGTTTTGAATGTAAATTTGTCTTATTCGTCCTACTAACCTTGTATAACTTGTAAGATACAACAATTGGATATAGGAGTTTTCGTATGATGCCCGAGTTTAATCTGGTTCTATTGGGGAAATGGATCTGGAGATTTGTGGATGAGCATAATAGTCTTTGGACAAGGGTAGTCAAGTCTAGGTTTGGAGATAATAATTTTGGTTGGGTTAGTGGTCTTGCTACTGGTCTAATCACGTGTGGGTGTTTGGAAAGGTAATCATAAAGCTTATGAGCACCTTTACGTACAGATTAGTTATGTGTTGGGTGATGGTGGTAGGATGAGATTTTCGGAGGATATTTGGTTGGGTGAGAGACCTTTCTTCTAGGTGGACCCGAGACTTTAAGCCATTTCAGTCTTTAAAATCGACCCATTTGTGATGCTGACTAATAATTGACTTGCCCTCTTGTGTATGTTGGAGACGATCCCTAATGGAAGACGTGATAAAGATTGTCATTTCTGGATTTGTGATGAGGATGGGAAATTCTCTGCTAAGTCTTTCTACTTTTCTATACCTAATTTTCCTATTTTTCTTATTTGGAGCTCTAAAGTTCCTTGTCAAGGTGTCTTCCTCTTCTGGTGTGTGGCACAGGATAAAATTCTTACCATAGATAACCTCATAAAGTGGAAGAAAATCTTTATTAATTTCTATCCTTACGGTTTCTCACACTCATCTACTGTAGTTTCTGTTGGGATGTTTGGACTTATTTTGTCAGTGAGTCAGAGTTGGTTGGGATTGCTTTTTTATGGGTTAGGGATTCCTTGGAGAGTTGCAAACTGTGGGCATTCCTCCCTTGTGCTAGGCAGAGAGGAATATGATACACTTTGAAGACATTGTCTTCAGTAGAGGAGGCCATCATCTTGATCAAAGGCTTGATATTTCTTTGGTCGAAGGAAGGTTTGGGAAACACAATAAAGGGATACACTTTTGGGATATTTGTGTCTGTTGGGAGTCTTTGCTTCACATGTTGTAATTAGTTCAGCTTTATTGTATTCTGTTTGTTGTTTTCTTTCTTTCTCTGTTTCTTTTTCTTGCCTTGTAATGGGATATCTCATTTTAGATTCTCTTTCTACGTTAATATATACCTCTTTGTCTATATATATAGGGGAGGGATCAGTATACCGTGGTTTTTTATACCATGGTTTACACTACGCCCCTTTACAAGATGAGTTAACAGCTAAAACTTTGTGGATATGATCTACTAACCATGTATAGCTACTCCACAAAAATTCAGATCATTTGGAAACCTCCAACCTAGTTAAAAATTGTTGACAACTTTGAGTTTTTTTTCACAAACTCCGATTTTGCAATCATCTTTTGGCATTGTTAAACACCATCAAATGAGTTGAAATTTTGTGGAGGTGATCTTCATGGTTTGTTGGACATATCCACAAAAAACTAGGTTCTAGTTCATTTTGTAGGTGAAGTTGTGGAGCATGGTATGAAAACCATGATACATTGATCTCTCCCCATATATATATATATATAGAACAATTGGAATCCTCACACGTTTTTAAGGCCTGGTAATGTGTCTGATAGTTCAACAAACATGATTAGTAAGCTTTCTTCAGTCTGATTGGCTGAACAATCAAATGTGTATGTGTGACGGTACCTAAGGAGCGCTTCAATTTAGAATGTCCGGGGTCTTTTATCAAAGTTATTATGTAGAAAAGAAATGAAGGAAACCCAATCTGAGCATATAATTATTTGGTTTGCAAATCTGTACTTGAAAGTTGTCCACTTGCTTGGTGGTCAAGCCTTTGCACTTTGGGCCCCAAGGTCAGTCCCAGCTGCAGTGGGAGGGGGTGAGGTGTTTTTAATTGTTTTCAGGTTAAATTAGGACAAGTTCTACCAATGAAACTAAAAATATGTCATATCTAACATTTTATTTACTCAGCAGAAGTTTTACACTTAAAAGTGACTCACATCCATGGGGAAGTAGTCAAGTAGGTAAGTTGATGGAAACACATAATATCTCGACTCATTTGAAGGATTTATTATTGCAAGTATTTCTGATTAGCTTTCAGTAGCACCTGTTAAATATTATCTAGGAACTATTGAAACGAATTATAGCTGAAAGTGAGAATGCAATCATGTGGGGTATTTGGTTGGAGCGCAATAGGGGCATCTTTGAGGGTACAACTATGGGGATTCATGAGGTCATATCAGCCATCAAAGGGCTTCTATGTTATTGGAGTAAAGTCTACATGGACCTTAGAATTATTCAGTTTAAACAACTTGTAGCTGGATGAGAGGATATGTACATTGTACAGAGATTCTTGACTAAGGGTTCCTTTTGGTTTTTTTTTCTTAGTCTTACTTCGTACTTGTAGGTTTATCTCAGTCTACTTTCTTTGATTTAATAAAGTTTATCTCTTTACTTATCAAAAAAGATAAAGAAAAATTATAGCTGAAGGCTTTTGACATTTTTCCTTTGCATTTTGTAATTTTATCTGCACAGACCAGTTTGGGTGTGAAATGTAATCTTGAACTTGACTTTCAATTTACATTGTAACTTGTTATAAGAACAAACTCTTGTTACTTTGTGACCCAAAATAAAGAAAGAACTTTTGCGTTGACTATTTGAGAATATGGTGAGCACAATTTATGTTATATCCCTAATTAGTAGAGTAGCAGGTATGTGGATCGGATTGCTAATGCCAAATGGGAGCTGAAGGATCTTGGACTAGAGCACAATGGGTTAGTGTCCTTGGATTTACTTATGGTGGTTCTAATGCACTTATTTCTTTCTCTTTCTTTCTTTTGACAAGAAAACTTACATTGATCTTGATTATTTGTTAGTCCATAATACTTCTATTTTTGATGAATTTTTTCTTTTATTGTAAGGAAATGTTAATGTTTACTTAATCAATGTTGCTTGAAACATTAATAGTGATCTGCAGTGACTGTTTATGGAAAATATTGATACATGAATCTAGCATTATGTTGGCTGCGGTCAGCTATTCTCCTGTAGTCTATCTATATTTCATCTTTCTTTTTCTTGATGCCTATTTTATTTAGCTTTCTATGAATCTTACCATTGGATTTGTTCCCAGATTTTACATAAAATATCCAGTCATAGTGTCCGAAACGCCTAAACTGAATTAGATCATCTAGATAATGTTCATATATATATATAAAATATACCCCAAAAGACTTGTCTTTTTAACTAATTGCAAAAGACAAGCAGCTTATATAAGCTGCTTGTCTTTTGCAATTAGTTAAAAAGATAAGTCTTTTGGGGTATATTGATTGGATAGGTCCTTTCAGCAAATTTTTTTTGAACTATCGGGTCCATATAAGCTGCTTGTCTTTTGCAATTAGTTAAAAAGATAAGTCTTTTGGGGTATATTGATTGGATAGGTCCTTTCAGCAAATTTTTTTTGAACTATCGGGTCCACTTTTGACATTTTAGAAACATTTGATAATTTCTTGTATTGAACATACCGTCTTTGTGTTGGTGCATTGACCTTCTTGTGTTAATGTTTGGCGCTTAGGGTGATTTGCTAATCAAAGCACGAGATTAAATTCATTTACAGTTAAAAAGGCTAAGTTGGCTTTGATAATGCGTCAAGATGACCACTTGGCATTTGTCCAATTGGCTTCTGATTACATTAATATAAATACCTTTTATTGATAAAAAAAATTAAGTAAAATGTAAAATAAAGCATTGCGATGAATCCTGATGTGTGTCAGTAGCGAACTCGAAAAAAAATAGACTACTATCAAATGTAAAGATGCCGCTGTTTGGGTTTTGGAGGTTATTCAGCTGATATTTTACTCGGAACCTAACATTACCATGGAAACTACACTAACCAAAGCATATTAGAACAACATTGAAAGCAATTCCATTGTATTAACAATTTTACAGTCGTCACCTGGATAAATTCCAACTTCTATTACACAAGTTTTATGCTGGGTTATGTAGTACACTTGCATGTTCCTGGTATCAGACCGTCATTATTGGTGTCCATATTTTATGTTTATTGTATATATTCATATTTATTGTTCTATGCTAGGTTACACTACTTAGCGTAAAGAATAATGAGGTATTGAGGGTGATTTTGTGAAAATTCTATCAAAGTTGCTTCTCTCTTCTCATCTATAATTTTGGCTGGGTTTTGATATTGGCGCTAGTGATTTTGTGAAAATGCTATCAAAGTTCTATTCTTGATAGAGACTGATGCACAAGATACTTTACTAGGTTGGTCCACGTTGAACTAGACAAGACTTTTTAGAATCTTATCTTATTATTAAATTGCTATTGATGTCCAATGAAGATACGTAATGGTTTTTGTGACTTTGTTGGTACTTTTAAGTTTTAACCATTGCTATTTATAGTGCATGCAACCTTGTTAACCATTTGTGTCTTCACTACATTTGTCATCGTGTTTGGACATGTTACTTCTGAAGTTTTTATTATAATGACGTAACATTATCTGACGCAACGATAGGTACGTTGATTTGTTACTGGGAGAATTTAAGCATTACAAAACAAGGCTAGCACATGGCGGAATTCATAAGGAGGTAATGTTTTCTACTACACATTTTTCAAAAAGTAACTTTATTAACATGGACACTTCATATTTTTAAAAAAATCCTTGTTGGACAGATAGACACACACACATTGCACATACGGTTTCAAACTAGGGTTTCTTGTATAACCTAAAGACTAAAAAAATAATATATTAATATAGTTATAGCTCCATGGTATGCCACTTTCATAGTTAATTATTTGTATGGAGGCAATTTGGAAGTTCTTGTGCCCAAGAATTAGTGGTGTAACTAAAGAATAGTAACAGTTAATTAGCTGTGTCTCTATGTTCTACTTCATGTAAGTTGCCGTGTTGGACACTCTGCATCCGTGTTAGACTCTGACACACGTATTCATTTCAATATGACTTGGCTTGTTTTGATTGATAGTCTCTTATGCTAACACTGAACTGATGGGTTCAATATGAAGAGAAAATTGGTCATCCCCAATTTCGATTCTAGGACCACAGTGCGACCGTAATTTATATTCCCTCCTTAAAGCACTAATTTCTAGTGTTTAGGAAGGATTTATGCCTAAAATCATTCCTTCACTCAAATGCTATTTGAAAACCCCTAAATAAACACATACAAAACAAAAACTTTCGCTCCAAAAATGTGTTTTCTTAACTTAAAAATGAATTTCATCCATTGCGGATGAAACTCTGGCCTACTAGTCAAGCCTTGGGAGGATAGGTAGAAGGTCTTTGGTTTGATTCCCACCTTCACTGGTTAAAAGAGTATTTTAGGGTTTAGGAAACAAAATTTATAAATATAGAAAGTAAAAACAAAAAAATAGTGGTTATGCATCCATCAGTGGATGCACATGCACAATAACACTCGGAACATGGAAACTTCTACTTGTAAAATGAAAATATTCTCTTTATAATAGATTTTCACTTCAAAGTACAAATCCGACAATGTGGATGCAACATGCGTGCCAGGTTAACTGGATGCGACACATCCAAAGTTAAAGTTAATACGATGTAAAAGGATGCTGCCATGTGGAAAAGAAACACCTAAAATTACCCAATACCCTGGGATTTTCCCAAGGTCCATAGCCACGTGTCACAACCTGTTTTAAAGTTGCATTATAATGTGTAAAACAGATCCCTTATTGTTGGCCCCAAAACCTCCTAGATTAGTGGACACGTGGCTGAATCACATTGGCAGATTGGGTGTGTAAAAAGAGGTTAGATTTTGGTTTCTGACTTTCTTCCTGCCAGAGCTCCAATACAAAGGAAGGGATAGAGAAAAGAAGTCTTTAGCCCAAGGAAGGTCTCTATTAGATAATTTATTTAGTGTGGCATGTATGGTGAAACTAATTTGAAAGAATGATTTTACTTATAAATGAGTTCTTTCTTGATCTTTATATTTTCTTTTTCTCCGTAACATTGATCTTGAACTTTACTTTTCTCTTTTCTAGTTTCTTTTGCATGATTTATTTGAAGTTACCTGGTTTGACATGTGAACTTGTAATTTATAGCTTAACTTTTAAAAACTATACCAGATTCAAGACCTCCTTTTAGAATATGGACTTGAAATTGTGGCTGAAACACTTATTGAAGGCCTATCGCACGTCAGGAGGTGTACTGATGAAGGACGAGCTCTAATGTCGTTGGACCTTCAGGTTTTCTTCTAAGATTATAGCACTTCTCACGTTTGTTTCTCTTTATTACCCACCCTGGTTTCTTCACTCAGTTGTGAAACTGAGCTTCTACCTTGACTTTCATGCAGGTTCTGATCAATGGCCTACAACATTTTGTCTCTATAAATGTGAAGCCAAAGTTGCAAACTGTTGAAACTTTTGTTAAGGTGAACTTAGAATATTTGACGTTTCTCATTACACCTTGTTGAATTCTGTTTCTTTAGAATAAGCAATCCACATTTTCAGTTTAGCCGTAAATAATTTGTGGTTATCTGTATCCCTCCTATAATCATACATATATGAAATAAGGCAATAGGCAAACAGAGAAGTGTGAAGCAGTTAAAATATGAAGTCACTTCTGTACCTCATCCCGTCATATGTAGTAAGGCAATAAGTCTATAGAGAAGTGTGATGCAGTGGGAACAAGGCAATAGTCATTGATAAAAGAAGTTTGGTGCAGTTAAAATATTAATTATGACCCACTTGGAATGGGTACCATTTGATTTCGAGACAATAGCTCAAACTTACAGCCTTCTTCTCTGAAACAGGCTTACTACCTTCCAGAAACTGAGTATGTCCATTGGGCCCGCAGTCACCCGGTAACTATCTCCATCACATGATAAATCTACTGAACCTTCCCAATTATTGGATATAGTTGTTATATATCCTATACTTGTTAACTTGCAGGAATACAGTAAGACTCAAGTAATAGGGTTGGTCAACCTTGTTGCCATGACAAAGAGCTGGAAGAGAAAAATAAGGTTAGAGGTGCTGGAAAAGATCGAAGCCTCTGTAATTTAGTCACTCATGTATGGTCCTGGCGTATATAATGTCATTTTTGTTTTACTTTCCTTTTGCTTTTTCTTTCTCAGTTTTTGTTTCCTTATAATATATATGGGTAATGTAAGTTTGATTACACCCACCCAATTTAAATAGAGTGGGCTCCATGTGTTTCAGTAAAAATTTTGTACGTTTTTCAGTGGTGCGAGGTATATATATATATATATTATTCTTCCTTTTTTAATTTTTACGTGTACATTATACCTTGTCACAAGTCTTTGGATGCTATAAGAGGCAAATATCACGCAAGTCGCAGCAACGTATGCTTCCCAACTAGAATAAGTACAATCTGTACGTTACAATACCATCTATACCGAAAGTTACTGGTAGAGAACTCAAAGAATGAAAGCTGTTATGTTAGTGGTTCAGGTTACAATACTTATCATCCTGGTTGGAAATATTCTAGTGAAAACCCAACTGGTGCTCTTTGAATTTCGAGTAGGCCTATGGGCTGCAGCTATGGAGCTCTACTATTAGACGGCCGAAGTTGTTACCTTACACAGTACTCTCAAGTCTCACCAACGTGCACTTTGGGCCCAGATTTTGTAATACCTTATAATTAGGCATTTAGACCTTCAATACCAATCGATGGGGTCTATGGGAGGTTCCCAGCTTAGTAACGTGAGATTGTAGGTTTATGCTGCTGAATTGACGATGACAGTGCAGTGTAAACCATTAAGCCAATACTATTCAAAACTAAACTAATTAACTAGATGAAGCCTACAGAAACACCCATTCTGGAAAGCTCCGAAGGGTTATTAGATGGCAAAAGTCATCCTCAGATTGTGCACCCCAAAGTTATAAAAAATTGGTGCTTCTACGCTCGTAAAAAGCTTGGACCTGACCCATTTGACACTACTAGTCATTACCCTGAAAGACTGATCCCTTTCGCCTGGTCTTAAGATGAGCTCACACCAAGGTACTTTCTTTTGTTTTGGGGGCATGTTAAAAGAAATTTCAAAAAGATCCGTAATTTCAGACCGAGCCAATTATTATGGAGTATGGGAGGTACAAGTTCTTTAGAAGAGATGCAATTTACATATTAAAAGCCATGAAATTATGCACACAAATACTATCACGTTGAAAGCAATGAAATAGATTAGAAGAGTTTTACCTATAAAAACATTGGCCTACGCAGCCAGACAGCCAGACCACCCTTGATAAAGAATGTTCATATTTTACAAGGAACTTTAAGCTGAACAGGTTTATGACAACTAACAAATCAGAGTGAAAAATGGAAAGACAAAAAAAAAATATAAACAAAGAAAAAATACAAAAAGAACTGTAGATTGTTCTAATTTTATCAGCTCAAATGTCAAGAAGCTGGGTGGTGCGATATGGATGAGACAAGAATGCTACTGTTTGAGAAGGGTATTTTTCATATATCATACAGTCGATAGCCTCAACCAGAAGATGATTTCGCAGCAAGATGAACGAGTGCCTGCCTGTGATACACCGCTCGAAGCTTCTTGTGCTTTTGTAGAAACACATTCAGGTCAATCTCCTTCTCAAGAAGCTGCTTGTGAAGAGTCTCGATTCCTCTTCGATTTTATTCATGGAATCTGCAAAGAGAAATCATCACAAATTAGAAATCTCAAGGAAGAATCTAAAAGCAACTGTACAAAGGAGCTATATGAAGTAATTAACCAACGAGGAATAAACCAAGGAACTCTAATGACCTTGTAACTTTTGCAGACGAGTTGAGGGAGAATAGAACTTCAAATTTTCTTCTTTCTGCCTCTGCAATTCATTGAGTTTTTCTTGAGCAGCAGCAAGTTCTGTTGTTCTGATAATCCTGCACTGTGAATTGAAAAAGGAACCAAAGTTATCATAATGACCCCAACTTCTGATCTTCTTGGTAAGCACAATGGAGAAAGGACTTGAGAGTGCTCACCTGATTTCTAAGTTCCAAGATGCGTGGCTCCTTTTCCTGGTTTTCCCCTATTTCAAAAATATAGTAAAACACGTGTCAAAAACAACATCACTGCAATCTATCGGGTAAATTGTTTCATTTTGTTAACACGTCAAAATACTCACTTGCAAGCTGCAAAGTTCCCTTCCGGAGTTCATCCCGTAACTAATAATTTAAAAGAAAACAGAGATAAAAAATTATGTAAATGTGAAAAAGAAAATTAAGAAGTGATCCAGAAAAGAAAGAGTTCAGTATGGTGGAACCACAGTGAAATAATAAATGTAATGTGCAACTCACATTGTTCTGGATTTTTACTTGATCAAGTGAAAGCAAGAACTGATTGTACGAATCTTTATCAGACAAGAGTTTTCGCAACTCGTCCACACTACAAGGCATTCGATACTACATATCAGTTGAGAAATTACCTATAATATATACAAGATAAAACTTTCTATAACAAAGTCGAACACTATAATCTTTGTTTTAAGAAAAGATATAAAACTAAAACATGTGGGCAATAGATAAATAAAATTACTAGTCTAGAACTAGGGGCTTGGTCTTGTGTAATTTCTCAGACTAAAAAGAGATCTGTATATATGTGGTTAAGAAAAGTCCAATTAACATTCGATACCTTCTGTCCTTTAAGAGATGAATGATGGCTACGGCTTCAGAAGGAGAAACAACTTGCCCATACGACGATTGTGATTGTGAGAAATCAGATGGTCTTGGGGCATTAGTAGTAGTACTACCCGGTGTAGATGGGCGTGAGGAATCTGATGGAGAATACCAAGAAGAAGAAGATGGCCCAGGAATTTCTTGTTGCTCTTGAGAACCCCTGCAAATAATAATAACAACAATCTTTCAAATTTGAAAATAAATTTAACCAATCATCAAAAAACAGTAAAGAATACCAGAAGGATTTGAACATGGCTGAACCCGGATCAAGAGACAACCCCTTTCTAATTGCTTGATATCAAGGATGGGTTTGTTTTTTTTTATATTCTCGACTGATAAATTGGTCTAAAATTCCTGATATTTTGGTCACCTTAAATACCGATATTTTGTCTGAAATATCTACTACTTATCGACAGGTTATACCAAGAAATTGCCTAACCATTTCTCCTCGTTTGTCAACAATCCATCTATCACTCGTTTTCTTAGCGAATAAGCTATAATGAGAGTTCAGATTAGAACCACAGTCATATATGTCTCCTGACTTTTAGCAAAGATATGATTGGAAATTATTTAGCCGACTGATATGGACTATGTCAGAATTTTTATTTATTAATTTATTTTTTCACTAGAACTAATTTCTATTCTAAATAGGTTTCTGTTATCCGAGCGGAATGGCACGTGTGTGTTTGTGTATCGAGTTGATCAGTAGTGAAATGAGATTTACATTTGAATTGATGTTCATTGATCGACAAAAAAAAAAAAAAGAATGTCAATAGACAAGAGGTAAATGATATCTTCAAAGTTGGAATTCCTTTAAAAGTTTAATGGGACTTGTTCATAATTCCGGCACAGTTTAACACCACATTAGAACGTCTAAATCAGTAGCGGACCAAACATCTTATATATGTTTCAAAATGTGTCTTGTCAGTTCAAAGTTTATAGGTTCAAATTTCATGGAGATTTGTGAGGGAGTAATATTCACATCTAATGAATATCAGGCACGCGTCTAGCATAAACAGAAATATCCTATCGACCTCATGTCTTCGTCCTCCGAGCTCGCTTTATAAGCAACTCGCCTCATGTAGGTGGTCTACTTCAGCTCGTGATACAAACAACGACATCATTGCCCGATCTAAGATGTTTGTCCTAGCAGCTCGCTCCAGGGTGACGCAGGTACAACAAACGATCTCATGACATCATCCTTTGTCCAGATCCAATCATTACCAAGGCCATACTTGTACAACCCTTACCACAATATACCTAACCATCGCAATCATTCCCCATCATTACGAAATTCCTACTAACTCTAGCCCTACACGCATCCTTGATCTCAACCACACATCTGTACTTATCAGTACACGTGTTTTTGCGCATATCTGCACGCACAACAACTATAAATACCATCTGCATGAACTACGCCAGACCTGATTCAACTCTCCCCTCCAGAAGTGAGAGCTTGATACGTAGGCAGTTCGCTCAAAACGAACTCGGTTTTTCCAATCTACTAACCCCTTCTCCTCCACTTTAATCACATTTATAAATTCCAGACTAATTCACACATTTACATTGGCGTCGTCTGTGGTATCAATTTCTTGAGAAACCACTTTCCATAAGAAAAAACCCTCAAGCCCACGAAGCATGGCAAGCCTCGAAGCTCAAATCCAGAGCCTAGCAAATCAACTAGGTTCAATGAACGAGCACATCACCCTGCTCAGGCAGGAGAATGTTGCAATACGAGCACAAGTGGATCGCGCAAAACCCAAATGGTGCCATAGCAGAGGACGGTATCAATGAAGTTAATTAGCAGATTAACGAGCTGTCGCAAAGAATCGATCAGAGTGTAGTCAAGAAGGACGCCCACCGATCGCTCAAAAATGCTAAAGACGCATCGAAGGCCCCATTTTTACTACTGAGGTACTTAGTAAACCTTCCCCTCCGGATTTCATCCAACCACGCTTTGCAATGTACGATGGCAACATATGTCTTGGTCAACACGTGGCTCACTACATTTAGAGCCTCGCACTTTATAGTGCCCAAGAGTTCGACCATCTCCACTACCGCTTGTATTTCCTGCAAGCCTTAAAGATGGCACTCTCGATTGGTTTTTCTCACTCGAGCCCGACTCGATAAAGAACTTTGAGAATCTCACCAATCTATTTGCTAGCCAATACGTCCACAACAGGCGTAAAAAAGCCGACCTAGATTCACTTTTCTAGCTCTCACTGGGCAAAGATGAAGACATCCACGCCTTCTTAGGTCGGTTCAAAACCGAACTGCTATGCATGGAAAGCGGCCTCAAAGAGTCATTCGCCACATTGGTATTCACCAACGCTTCCCGTGTACACAACACAGCGCTCTCCAGATCACTCTTGAAAGAACGTCCAGAAACTCTAGCTGAGCTGTATGCTCGAGTAGACAAATATATCAAGCTACAAGAAGGCCTGAAACGGGAAGGCCTAACTGAAGAACAACAAGTGGTAGCGATATCTGACGATGCCCCACCTTCTAAGAAGCGCCCCGCATGTAACGCACTTAACTTCGAGACGTAACGCACCGCACCGCCGTGAGTTCGGTTTGCTACCCAATCTCCCGCTATATACCGAGAAAATCAAGAAAGCCGCCTATTACTAACCTCGCGATACGACGGCCTTTAAGATCGACTAGGAAAGCCATACTACGCCTTCCATAGAGCAAAGTGTCATGACACCAACGAGTGTTGGGGGCTCAAACACTACCTCCAAGACCTCGTCGAATCAAGGTATATAAAGCATTATGCCAATATAGCCGATGACGACTTGCACCATAACCTCATGGCTTGCAGAGAGCGTAGCAGATCTCCCGCTCGCAACCATGGCCAAGCTCGCTCTCAAACAAGGGGACGTCCCAGCGACCGATTCCATCATGACCACCGTCAACACTCATCTGATAGAGACAACGACAGGACGATCAACATGATCACCTTCCAAGATGATTATGTTACGTCCACTAGGGGAAAACGCAGACGAGTAGGCGCTCTCCAGGAAGTTTAGCAGTTCTCCTCGCAAGCCTCACCTGCCCCACGTATTTCAAGTCACAGTTCTGGCGATATAACTTTCACTGAGGCCGACCTCAACAAGGTTTGCCTCCCCCATAATGATGCCCCGTTGTCCACGCCGTAATTATCGACCGATACAAAGCGCTGCGGTTGATCGACCTAGGTAGCTCCTATGACATCTTGTTCTATTAGACCATCAAAGAGATGAACCTGCCCAGGTTGGTCTTCATAGATCCAATTGCCCCTCTCTATGGATTCAATGGGTCTCGAGCTGACCCAATTGGTGACATCATACTCCTCGCTTCCATTAGATCCGTGGAAGACAAAGTCAACACACATCAACACACATTTCATAATGCTATCTCGATATCCACTCGCCCTTATAATGTCATCCTAGGGCGCCGTTGATCCACCAAATGCAAGCAATACCATTAACACTCCATCAAGTACTCCGCTTTCCCGGTCCCGTCAGGTATGATGGAGCTTTGCACCGGAACACCAATTCCTGGCTTACCATTCGCAATCAAATCCTCAATAAGAACATAGAAATTGGGGGGCCAAGTCCATTCGACCAAAAGCTTAACTCGCCAAAGATGTTTTCACCAAGATGGCCAAAGATACTTCATCATCGGGGGGCTTTGTCAAAAAAGTCAACCCCCAAGTTAGGACCCCAAGATTCAAGAAGAGTCGCCTAGCCCCGTTGTCATGACCACGAATTGGGGTCGACCCAAACGGTCTCCCATTGTCAAGACCCTTTTGAGGTCACACCAAAAACATTCCAAGCCCATGCACGATTTTGCCAAGATCACCATTCCTCTATAGTCTAGAAATCATCAAATTAAACCACCAAATTTCAAATTTTGTCATTTACAATTGTTTAGATCAATTCGTTATTTGTTATTCATTACCAGATTTCAATCATTGTTTAGATAAATTGCATAAGAATCGATGTCTAGTTTTAAATCAATTCTAAAGCAAGCCTTGATGACGCTTTGATCTTTGTTAAACTTAGCCGGATAATTATTCCATTCTAGAACTAAAGAAAAATCGGAGAGAGTGAACCTTCAGGAACCTAAGATGATCCCAAGTTTGTTCTATCTCTCATTTCGCTATTCGTGCTAACCTTGACCCTACCCCTCAAGGCACATCTTGTAAACTTTTATCATTGAATAAAAACTTGATAAATTAAGCTCGTATTTAAGGTTTACTTTACGTTTTGACATCGATGTTAACTTTTTATAGATCCTAGTATTGCCTAGATCATAATTTAAATGTCAACCCCAATGCTAGACCCGGTTTTGTCCTAGGAAGGAAGTTATCCCTGAGATTTCAAAAAGTAATTAATGATGAGATCGACAAACTCAAACAAGTCGGCTTCATCAGAAAGGCCGACTACCCAGAATGGATCGCTAATATAGTAGCAGTCCCCAAAAAGAATGGCACCATTCGCCTTTGTGTCGATTTCACCAATGTCAACCAAGAAACGCCTAAAGATAGTTTCTCTCTACCATGAATCGACTGACTTGTGGACCAGACTTGTGGCCACGAACTCCTGTCATTTTTAGATGCATACAGTGGATACAACCAGATCCCATTCGCAGAAGAGGACCAAGAGAAAACTTCATTCATCATTGAGCAAGGAATCTACTACTATAACGTCCTCCTGTTCGACCTCAAGAATGCTTGCGCGACCTACCAACGGCTCGTCACTGACATGTTCCAAGACATGTCAGGTGACACCATGGAAGTCTATATAGACGACATGGTGGTCAAGAACAAGAAAGCGGTTGATCACCTCACTAAGCTCGAGCAGGCGTTCTCTAGATTATGCCGAACTCAGATGAAGTTGAATCCCGAAAAATGCCTTTTTGGAGCATCCTCTGGAAAATTTCTTGGGTATCAGGTATCATAACATGGAATTGAGGCTAATCCAGACTAGATCTGAGCGTTCTTGGAAATGCCCGATCCAAAGACAAAGAAGCAAATACAGAAACTATTAGGAATGGTGGTAGCTCTTAATCGATTCATAACGAGAGCGTTAGACAAATGCCAACCTTTCCTACAAATTCTCAAAAAAAGGGAACAGTTCTCATGGAGTGACCAATGCCAGCAAGAGTTCTCTACTCTAAAAGAATACCTAACAACTTAACACCACTTGTCGTGGCAAAACCAACAGATGGTGAAACATTGGGGCTCTACCTCGCGGTCTCTGACTTTGCTATCAATTCAGTTCTCTTCAAGGAGGACCAAGGGTCAGAAAAGCTAATCTACTTCACAAGCAAGATGCTAACACCGGCTGAAAATAACTACTCTTACATTGAAAAAGCAGTACTCGCATTGTTATACTTTGCAAGGAAGTTCATGCCTTATTTTCAAGCACATCCACTCAAAGTACTCACCGACCTCCTACTGAAGAAGATCATTCTCAGAGACAACAAGACCACTCGTATGGCGGTATGGGCAGAAGAACTCGGGGAACATCACATCAAGTTCGTCCAGCAAACTTCTCAGAAAGGACAGGTCGTTGCTGACTTCCTAGTAGACTTTCCTATTGACGACCTAACCTGGGAGCCAGAAATAGATATCCCATCCACCAAACAGCCAGATAAGTCAGCCTGGTCACTCTTTGTGGATGGTTCTAGCAATCCCGGAGGAAGCGGGATCGGAGTCGTCCTAGTGTCACTAGATGACATTATGGTTGAGAAAGCAGTTTGCATCGATTTTGCGACCTCTAACAATGAGGCGGAGTACAAAGCTCTAATTATGGGACTTAGAATGGCACTATAGCTCGGTGTCAAGGAGCTAAAAGTCTTTAGTGACTCGCAACTGGTTGTTCGCCAGATTGCTAAAGAGTACACTACCCATGAAGGTAACCTTTCTAAATACCTTCACGTTGTTTATCAGTTACTTCCTTCTTTTAAGACAACCACCATACACCACTTCTTGCGTGACGAGAATCGCCACATGGACAGTTTAGCCTATCTTGCTACTCAAACACCGAACTGCGCCCCTAGACAATTATTTATCGAAGTAACTAACCGACTTGCTTACCAAGATGAGCACGTCCTAGCAATCAACGACTTGTGCCCACTCTCTGACATTTAGATGTGTCAAACCTGGATGCAACCCATCATAGAATACATCCAACATGGCACAACCCCAGAAGACCGTACCAAAGCCAGACAAGTTCAATATCAGGCACGTCGCTACTGCATGGTAAACAACAAACTATTCAGAAAGTTTGTAGGCGGACCTCACTTGAGGTGCATAAACCCAGAACAAGGTCAGCTGATTTTTGTAGAAATCCATGAGGGAGAACGCGGGAACCATGCTGGAGGTCGCTCTTTGGCTCACAAAGCGATCTCCCAAGGTTACTTTTGGCCATGAATGCAGATCGACGCCAAGAAGTACGTACTAAAATGCATCAAATGCCAAACATTTGGCCACAATATCATCCAGCCAACTCGCGAATTAATCGACATTGCCAGTCCTTGGCCTTTTCACATGTAGGGCTTGGATAGCATGTGACCATTTAGCCCATAAAAGAGCACCGGATTTAGATTCGTCCTTGCTGCCACTGATTACTTTACCAAATGGGTAGAAGCAATCCCTTTAGCTCATGTCAAAGAGTCACATGTCAGAAACTTCATCTGGACTCACATAATCACCTTATTCGGTCTACCTCACACACTGGTGATGGACAATGGCTCACAATTCAAGGGGAAAATAGTCAAGAAATTCCTAGCAAAGTGGAAGATCGTTCATGCATTTTCCACTCCCCAGTATGCCCTAAGCAACGGCCAAGTAGAGGCCAGCAATAAGGCAATTTTGGAAAACTTGAAAAAGAAGATTGAAAAGAACAAGAGTCAATGGCCGAATTAGTTGGAGAACATTCTCTGGGCCCACCGAACTACAGCTCGTTCCAGTACAGGCGAATCACTGTTCTCACTATGCTATGGTACAGAGGCCGTTATCCCTACTGAACTAACAGTCACCACGACTTGGTTAGAGCTCATCGAATCTGGGCAAAATGACTCCGTTCTCGCTTGAGAGGTTGCCTTACTGGAAGAACGCCGTGACCTAGCAACCATCAGGGTGGCATCTTATTATCAGACTCTAAAGAATTGATACAATAAGCGAGTCAATCCTCGATCTTTTCAGCCTAGTAACTTAGTCCTGAAAAAGACTAAGGATGACTCCAAACTGGCACCAACATGGGAAGGCCCTTACATAGTAGAACGGGTTGTTGGCAATGGAGCCTATTGGATCAAAACACAGGAAGGTAAAGTATTACCACGTCCATGAAACACTTACTCTTTAAAGAAGTTTTATCAATAAAGTTCTTTTTCATTTTTGTTGCGTTTTTTACTATTATTGTTGTTACCATGTATACACGACTCTTCAGTATCAAAGCTAGTAATTACAATCTCCAAACACACGCACAACTTGCTCTCTACAGTTCTCACTAGTTGCTGACCTACAACGCTAGGCTCAACGCAGCGAGAACGTTCTCCGTGAGCAACACACTTTCTTAAGCTAACACGCTCACTCGAGCTCATAGGCTTCTTAGCCTCTACACTTCTTACTAGTTGATGACCTACAACTCTAGGCTCAACTCAGTGAGAGCAACACGCTTTCTTAAGCTAACACAATCACTTAAGCTCATAAGCTTCTTAGCCTCTACAGTTCTTACTAGTTGATGACCTACAACTCTAGGCTCAACTCAGCGAGAATGCTCTCTGCGAGCAACACGCTTTCTTAAGCTAACATGTTCACTCGCGCTCATAAGCTTCTTGCCTCTACATTTCGTATTTGTTGTAGACCTACAACCCTAGGCTGCAATGATGAAGTGACAAAACAATATGTACAAGTAGTTAGACATAAGCAAAATACATGCATTCCATAACGTCTAAAATTTGAACTGCCTGAACTAACTCAGGATACCAGTTCATAAATCCACCGATCTGCTAGGTCTACCCAGAAATCCAGATCGGTCTGATTACAAGTTTTTGAAACTACCGAACTGCCACCTACGGGGAAACTAGTTTGTTCAGTATCTTTGCAACTATAAAGAAAGGTGAACTGCCCGGGCAAGCCCAAAAAACCAGTTATATTGTTATACTACCAAGTAAAAGCTGAAATCATGAAAGAAAATTCAAAAGCAACTGCACAACTTCTACCAAGGAAGAAGACATCCAACAGAAATGGTCAAGCATCAGGAGTAATGTGCTTATCGTCAGCAGGCACAGGAGCAGCACTGGTCGATGGAGCATTACCAACATCTCCTGGTACGACAAGCATGTCCTCTTTCAACTGAAAGTACGTCTCCTCCAGCATTACATAGTCTCCACACACTCGGTCATACATCCCCTGAGCCTTTCGTGCAACTGACTGACAATGCTTAGCGTACTCAGTCACTACATCAAGCTTCTCCCTCAAATCAATCATCGAGATGACCAGCAACGACTTCTCATCTATAGCGTCCTGATGTTTTTTCCTCAACGCCATCAGTTCCTTCCTATCCGCCTCCCGCGCAGCTTGCATGGTCACCAGCTTTTCCTTGGCCTTGCCCACATTACCTTCGACATTATCAACACGTTGGATGGTATGCTTCAACTTGTCATACCCAGCAAGGAACTACAAATAGAACAATCAACGTTACGTTCGCCAATAAAACAACAAGACACCAAACACGGTGAAGAGCTTACCAAGCAACACACCATGTCCATGGTCTCCAGAGTCGTCCCCAAGTCTTCGTCTCCAAGCTTTTCATTGTCACCATCCAGAACAATCGCCTTAAGAAGACAAGTCGCTATGGGTGCCGAGTGGAAGCTACAGTCAGAACGTTTAACCATACGCTTCTTCCCTATCTTCCCAATATAGAAGAACTCGCTTCCCAGGTTACCAGCACGCTTACCCAGGGACCCAGTCGCAGCACTCTCACCAACAACACCTTTTCCCTTGCCCAGTACACCACAGTCCTCCGTGTTCAGATCGCTCCTACCCCTACAACTAGGAGACCTGAACACCACACCAGTTCGTCGCGCGAACCAGCAGTAAAGCGCCCTTAGCTTTGGACTGTTTGGTGCTCCTCAAGCTAAAAGCAACCGCCTTCCGCTTACCATGATCGCACCGATGACGAGACACAAATTCAACCTCATCCATCACAAGGGGGGAAACCTCCCTTGCCCTTCCATTGTCATGAGCATTTCCACGTCGCTTGGCCATCGTGCACTCTAAAGACAACCCAACATTCAGCAAGTCAACAAGAAGACCAACCCTTATTATTAAAAAGAAAGGAAAAGCAGTTCAAGAAACCAACCTGGAACGATCAAAACACTTGGACAAGAACTTTGGAGAAGCAGCTTGAAGAGAATGCAGAACCAATACCCTTGAACTTCTCACCAAAGTTCATTTTATGTTCCATTGTGTCCCTTCCCAAGACATATCATAAATACATCAAAACTCTAAACGACGCGCCACATGGCTCACTGCCCCTTCAAATTCCAAACACCCGGGCGGTTACCATTTTTTGGTTGTCCAACTGTTTGTATTCCCACACGTGCTAAGGTCCTCTCTTAGCAGAACGCTGCGACATGGAAAACACTTCATATGCGCAAGACATTCACACGACCTCTTAGGATACATAGCCTTAATACCTCTCACTATTTGGACCTACAACGCTAGGACCGATTAAAGAGCAGGACGCTCAGTCAGGATCACAGGCTCCTTAGCCTCACCAACTCTTACCAGGGAAAGCCTACAACGCTAGGTAGGTCCATCAACATCAGGGAAATCGCATTCAGAACAGCATGTAAATAAACAAGAAGCAGAAGCATGCATTTCATAAAGGCAAATGAACGAACTACCTGAACAAACTCAGGCCCTAGTTCGTCTACTAATCGAGCTACTTAGTCAACTCAGAAAATCCAACTCGGTTAGCCAGCATTCATCACACCACGAACTCTCCAGAATAATCCAGGTAGCTAGTTCGTTCAAAGTACAACAAAGAAAAACAACTATGTAAAGCGAATTGCCCAGGTTTCCCCAGGAAACCAGCTCTAATGTATCACAACTTACAAGATGAGCACAAGAAAAAACACTCACAACTCTCCAATTCAAGAAATAGCAGGCAAATTCTCAGTAGACAAGGGCTCCAGCACGCCTTCAGTGGGGTTCCCATCACCAGCAGCAGTTGAGGTACCAGCAGCATTCATTTCCACATGCACACCGGGAGTGACCTCATTAGTATGGGGCTCAATAACCTCCAAAGCAGTTGTAGCTAAGATAGGAACATCACATGCATATTCCAGTACGTGTAACATTGGTGTACTGGAAGCTCCGCATTCATGCTCCTCTTTAAAAGATTTGTATTCTCCTCCAAAATTTCAAGATAATCAAGATCCATAACTTTGTAAGCCTCGGTAGCCTTCCGAAAGTGACATCCTTACAATGTTGGGCATAACCAGTCACCCTATCAAGCTCCTTACATGCATCACTCAGCTCCAGCTTCGCTCCTGCCAGCTCGTTGCTCATCAAGATCTTCTCCAAGCAAACGTTCTGATGCTGCTTCTTCAGTTCCTCGAGCTCCTTGAGGTCAATGGTGTGCACGTCCTAGACATTCCTCAACTCCTCCTTCAATTTTGTTACAGACTCCTTTTCTGATTCATCAATCTGAGCGATCTCCTTCAACTTTTCGTATCCGCTCACAAGCTACACAAGCAAAAACACAATAGCAGTCGATCTATGAAGTTCAAGTAAAGAATGAATGAGTAAGCTCTGTAGAGCATCACTTACCAAATAGTGAGCAAGGTCCATTCGCCTCAGATTTTCAGCAAGTTCCTTGGAATCCAGCTCCTTATGGTTGCCATCTAGAGCCATATGATCAATCATGCAGGCCGCAATCTTACTCGACTTGTAGCTGACGTCAGTTTGTTTCACCGTTTGCTGCACCCCTTGGTCGTCCACATATACCACTTGGCGGTCCAAGTCGTCATCAACCACGACGGACTTCCCACTCACCTTACTCGGGCCCTTCAACCTCGCCATCGAGCTGTGGTCTCGAGGCACTGGTGGCTGGCTCTGACCAACCCTAAAGGTCTCCAGCTCCAAGATGCTCAAGTTGGGCGCAGCCCTCGACCTAGAACTACAAGACGTCTTACCCCCAACTAATTCACCACCAGCTACACCTCCAGCACCGGAGCTGGCCCTAATAACATGCTCTGCCGCCCTAGGAACCTTAGCAGCTCTTTACTCATCCCTATTAGCCTTTCTCTTCAGCAAGCTGCTTCGCTTGCGAGGGATGAAGTCGATCTCCTCCAAGTCGAAGGGAGCGCTACCAAACCCTCTCCCCCTTTCAGGTTGCCTACTCGACCCACCAGCCCCAGAGGCTCCAGCACCACCTGCAGGTCGCTTGTGACCAGGACGGTTTCGGTTTCTTTCTTCCCTTGTCACCAGCTCGTTAGCATTCCTCTCCATCATTGATTCACTAGAAGATTCACAAATAGCTTGACCTCGCGTTTTATTTTATTCTTCCTCTTCTCCCTGATCCCGCGACCTCTTCTTTCCACAAAGTAGTTCGCTACTTCGGACAATTTCCCTTGCTTCTGAGCTCGAGTTAGCTTCGCAAATGCTTCTATCACCCCATGTTTGATTCACTTTTTGATAACAACCTCTGCAAAATAGCACAACAAAGTATCAGCCACAAAGTAAACAAACACAACATCAAACCAATAAGACAATACACTAGTACCCACCCGAAAAGTTACAAACCCTAGTGTGTACGCCAAATCCTCTGGCACAGTAGTTCCCAACTAACAACAACGACCTTCTCTCCCAAGGCTCATTGCTCACACCATCCAACACGTTACACTTTCTCGTTCGTGTTTGCAAGCTAAAGTTATTAGCTCAAGATCATTTCACCGAGAAGTGCTCAGCAGTATCAGCAACCCTTATGTGATATTCACCACTCGCATTCAACAGGTCGAACACCCTAAGCAGCCACCAGGTATTACCCATGAACTGGCAAGGCGCTTTCCCACAAAAATTCAAAAATTCACAAGCCAACTTCGAGAACGGTATCCTCATTCCTGCCCTCAGCTTCCCCTGGCAGACTACTACCCCATAGTTCGAGGGCGTGTACCTCTCACTAAACACGTTTGTGTTCTCTCCCATTTTGTGTATCTCCAGGTTGCTTACGCTAATACAATAAGCTTCCTTTAGATCGGCAAAAACTTTCACCGCACGTTTATCTATAGCCCTAGGGCGCAACCCACTCGAAGACGACCCCTCATCACTACCTGAAGTGCTTTCTACAGCAACAACATTATCAGATTTAAATTCCTCCCTCTCACTCTCAAATCCAACTGATTCTTCCATCTCCTCCTTAAAATCATCACAACTCCGAGAAACCTCGCGAATCTCATCAGATCGCGTATCATCAGAATCAGACATCTCCCGTTTTCTTAGTGATTACAAATACTAAACAAAAAATGCTAAAGCTGACCTAGCTACTGGACACAAAAAGCAATGACAGAAGAAAAATGAAGAGCAACAATGGCGGAAGCACTAACCTAAAGAGTTCTAGATTTTGCGTTTTCTGGAAATGAAACAAAAGATGGCTTTTCAGATCTCCAAAAGGGGTTTTGTGCAATCGGCCCTTCAGTTCTCAACGCGTCATGATTGCACCCTAAACCTTATATCACACGTCTACCAAAGCGTTGTCTTTTCAAAATCCCAAAAAAAGAGGCGGCGCATTTTCCTCCTCAACTGCTTAGATTCTCCCACGTGCTAATCACGTGCCTGCTACAGTCCAACACCAGTTCGTTGTACAACACGGAACGATCTCTCCATCATGGTGGATATTTCTGTTCACAAACGTTCACCTCCTCACATATGCTAGACATGTGCCAACGTTCTTTCTCAGCAGATCACTTCCCCATATAAAGCGACCTACTGAGATGGGGCTGTGTAAGGGAGTAATATTCACATCTAATGAATATCAGGCACGCGTCCAACATAAGCAGAAATATCCTACCGACCTCATGTCCTCGTCCTCCGAGCTCGCTTCATAAGCAACTCGCCTCATGTAGGTGGTCTACTTCAGCTTGTGATACAAGCAACGACATCATTACCCGATCTAAGATGTTCGTCCTAGCAGCTCGCTCTAGGGTGACGCAGGTACAACAAACGATCTCATACAGAACGCTTCATCTCATTACATCATCCCTTGTCCAGATGCAATCATTACCAAGGCCATACTTGTATAACCCCTTACCGCAATATATGAACTACTGCAACCACTCCCCATCATTATGAAATTCCTACCAACTCTAGCCCTACACGCATCCTTGATGTCAACCACACATCTGTACTTATCAGTACACGTGTTGCGTAGATCTGCATGCAAAACAATTATAAATACCACCTGCATGAACTGTGCCAGACCTGATTCAACTCTCCCCCCAGAAGTGAGAGCTTGATACGTAGGCAGTTCGCTCAAAATGAACTCGGTCTTTCCAATATACTAACCCCTTCTCCTCCACCTTAATCACATTTATAAAGTCTAGACTAATTCACACCTTTACAGGATTGTTTCGATCCACATACTTTTTGAGTTCTTGTCAAGCGAAAGGAAGCCTGAATAAGCAGCAACTTCAAGATCTAAACTACTTTAATGTCCGGGACTCTCATCTACAGTCTCCGCAACAGTGATTTTTTTTTATGTATCTCTAAAACTCTTGGTCATTTTTTATTTTGACTATGTTACCCTCTGTTTTTTTAGTAGATTGACGATATTACCTTTTGATGCTTTAAGCAAAACACACAACGTGGCAATCTAGTATATATACTTCATATGCAAGTTTCATGTGAGATAGCAGGATAGGTTTTACTTCGCATTGAATAATCTACCAAATATCGAGACAAATATGGATAATTTAACACAATAAATAATCCTTTATATGGAAGCGCTGTCTTATCATACACGAACTAGGTTACTTTGTTTTATTGACCGCCATTACTCTTGGTTCTCATGTTTCATCACTCATCATCGTGAAGTCCTTTTCAAGTGACTGGAAAGATAACAACTCACTTCATTCAATTATGTATTGTACTACCTACACGCATGGTGTTGCCAATTATAATACCCCGTTTATTTTCTTTATATTTTCCCCTATTTATTAGGGTTTAAAAAGTAATAATATTATTAAAAAGAAAAGAAAAGAAAAGAAAAGAATAAAGATAAAATAAGATAAAAACGTGGGAGAGTTACCCTCTCTCTTTGTTAGTGTTTTTTTCGGGTTTTTGAAATACAAGAGAAAAACAGAGAGACGTACAAGAGAAAAATAGAGAGAGAGATAGCTATTGCTTGAGAGTGCTTGAAAGAGAAAGGGGCGGAGGAAGATAACACCTTGACGTCAGTTTTCGAGTTTGCTGGATTTTGAATTTGTTACGTAAACAAATGTTTTTACTTTTCGATTAATTTCGGTGAGTAGTCTAAATTTTAATTTGTTCTAAAATTTTTTAATGGATTGTTAGCTGATTTCTACTAATTAAGTCATTGAATTGTTTTACTTGGAACTATGGGATGTAAATATATTAAAGTGCTCAAAGACTTAAATCGCATATTGACGCATAGACATTCTTTTGGTTATCTATGTATTGATAGGTAATTGTATATGGAATTCATTAAATCGTTGGTTAACTGATTGAAGTGAGTAATTGTTATATGTCAGAGTTCGATTTCTCGTAAAAAGGGGGTCGGTTATATCCATTGATGATTGCCATACCTTGTTTGTTCTTTTTAGTGGCGCAGATACATTACCATGAGTAGTTAGAGGGTATAACAAGTAATTAGTTGATTCTAAATTGACTTTTAGATATGAGAAGGTATAATGGTATATATTCTCTGCATGTCTTTATAGGCTTCTGACCTTTTGTGATATGTGAGCTATTCCTGGCTTTATATGGCTGGTAGTTTTCTTTGCATGACTTTATTGCATTTAAATGTCTTATACATGATAAGTACAGGTTGGATTTTGATAAGGAATATTTGACAATGGCTACTGGTGCACCTATTTATGATACTTAATTTATGTTGTTTGTGGAATTGCTTGAGTAGTACGCATGTTATTCCATGGCTTAATTCAATGTGGTATTCCATGACTTGATCACATATAAGATGGTACTAGTAAAGTTGTGATAACGTGTAATTGGAGCCAAGACTCTTTGTTTTATATGCATGTATGTTTCCATAGCTATGTGTGTGGTAGTAGCTAGTACTGTTGGTTTTTGGATGACTTGGCGTGTTTTAGATGTTAGAAGTTTTAAGCTTAGCGCTGGTCTGATTTCGAGCTCAATTTTGATTTAGTTAAAGTTTGACTAGATTTTTATGAAAACATAAGAATGTAAGATTTGGAAGTCTGCTTTCTATTCCATTTGGCCTCATCGCATTCCGAGGCCCGTTGAATTAATTATGACGTCTGGAAGTTTGACTGGTAGAAAACAGTGCACCAGAAATCAGTTTCTGTGCACTGTGTTCGAGCCTAGTTTTCACACATTTAGAATACGATTGAGTATTTTTGTAAAACATAAACGAACAAGTTCTTAGAGTCTTCTTTTCAACGCAAAAAGCCTTGTCTCGTTTGGACACCTGTGGAAAGATTTGAGCCATTCAGAAGATAGTCCGTCAGAAATCTAGTTTGTTGAAAATTAGGATTTTTACCGTTTTCGACCTAAGTTTTCTTCTAGATGGGTTGAGGTTGGGACTTTGAGTTCTACATGAAAAAGTAGGTCTACATACCCTAGTTTTTAAATAATTAAGTTACATATCATTTAGATGAATGTAGGAAAAACTATAACATTGACAAGTTGGCTAGAAAACCTACCGTGTTATCCATTATGTGCATGAACCTATTTTGGGAAATATGTCTAGTAATGAACTAAGAGTCTCTTAAAATCTTCTTGGGTGTTTTATATAGTGTTCGTAGTCTACTTTTAGAATGTGGTTTTATTTGGAACTCATAAGAGCCCAAAAATGTAGTTTTAACCCCTTTAATAATATCGCTTTTGACAAATTATGTGATTAATAAGTAAGAGTTAGTACTGTTATCGTATTTTTATATATTTCAGGCATTGGAGTCTAATATGTATAGAAATACGCCCCTTTTGCGAGATAAATGAGCAAGGGTTGGTTGCTAAGAAGTTCTATGATAAAAGGCCAAGATTTAAGGAGAAAAAACATTTTTAAAGCCCAGTAAAAGTTGAAAAGTCAAAGTCAACGCGGGCAGAAATAGTGCACAAAAGTCAGCAGAACTTTCGAAGGCTGTATCTTTGGACTCAGACCTCGGAATTGGGCTTACCTTATATCAAAATGACCGGCTCGGAAAGAGCTTTTCAATGGTCCAAGCCTTGACCCAATCAGAGGAGCAAAAGTGGATGAAAAGGCTATTGAAGTCATTTCCACAAAGGGGTTTTCAACCCATGCACGAATTTGTGGATCTTGTCTCCTCCATATCAAGAGACAAAAGCTTAGCTCTTAAGTTACTTAGTTTTTAATTAGCTTTACTTAGTCTAGATCCAATAGTTAGTTTTAGATCTAGTTAATTAGCATCAAATTAGTGTTTAGAATAAGATTTAGTTTTTAGAATCAATAATTAGTTTGTATTTCAAGTTTTAGTTTAGATTTAGTTTGTAGCCTCCATTAGAACCTTTCAATGAAAGCTTTAGTTAATTCAATTCAATTCAAATTATTTTAATCAAGTTTAGTTTATTTTCAATTCAAGTTTAATTTAATTATGTCTTATTATTATTATTTATTGTTAATGAACTCAATGAAACTAGACTAAAAACTCCATTAGAGGAGTTTTATGAAGTCTATGTGAGGGTTATGATTGTTCTTCTTTAGTTTTCTTATTTTCTTATGTGCTTCAAGTTCAAGTTCTATAGTTGTCTAGAGATAGAGATTATAGAAGTTGAACTAGAAAAAGGAAACTCCACAAAGAGATTTGTGGAGAAGAATTTCTCTTATGCTAATCATATCTTAGTACAGAGATTGCTAGGATTGGTTAGGGATCAATAATAAATTGTGGTTTTTGTTGTTTTACCTTGTGTAGATTAATAAAGGTTAAGATGAAAATATGAGAAACTAGTTAGAATTATCATAGCTTCACATAGATGGATTAATCCTTCCTCTATATTCTTCCAATTCATTAAATTCACATTTTAATTGCTTAGTTAAATTAGTTTAATTTATAATTAGTTTTAGTTTAAATAAATCACAACACTACTCTCATTGTTCTCGCCCTTGTTTCCCTGTGTTTGATTAATTGAATTTGTTTAAGTTTAGATAGATTAAGAGTGGAACGATTTCGTATTCTTTATATTGAATGAATATATATGTGAGAGTAGGAAATAAATAATTGAGACCATAAGAATAAAGTTAGAGTAATATAATTGAGTTTTTACGGGTTATCAGGAACCGACATGGTTCATCAAATCGTTTATTTTTAGAATCAAAAGTAGAGAAATATTCATTTGTGAGTTTTTGGATTCAAAGGTTCATAGTACGTGTATCTCTGGGTATGAAACTTTAAGTATATGATTGTGGGAGTATTTGAAATTTAACGTATGTGATTCTATATAGTATAAATTATTGTTTTCCTTAAAGGTACTTACAAGGATGTTGATATTTATTGGTTAAGAGCTACGTAAGGCTTGATTCTAATCTTGAAAGATTGGATACGTAGGCAGCCTTATGTACAAGTGCAGCCACTATATTATATAATATATATTAGTTTTTGTGATAACTATATGTGTATAATGTTAGTATTTAATTGTGTACGCGATTGTGGCTGTTTGAATTGTTTTTGATTGATGAGCATTTGTGTTGTGTTCAATGATATTTAAATGCGTGATTGATTTGCATTGATGCTTGAAAATAACTTCTTGCACATGTGATCAATTATTGTGCATGATTAATGTTAGTACAATGATAAGTAAGCTGAGAATAATATTTTCAACGAGTTGACCACACCTTTAGAGCTGAGAATAATATTAATGGATGTGAAGTGTGACTGTGAATAATATTAGTGAATTCTTGTGCTCTTTTATGTGATTGCAAAATGACTATAACTTGATATGTTATTACGAAAATATTAATGACTTGTGATAGTCTGAGATCTATGGTTATGCTCGCAGAAATTTTATGACGTAATGATGTCATGTGAATAACTACCCTTGATATAGGTATAATGATAAGTGGTATTCCCCAAATATGCATGACGAACCAGGTTGTATCAATTAGACTTAAATGTATTAAATGAGGTTTGATTATGAATGGAAATTTGAGTAGCTGAGATAAATCATTTTATTGTGATGTCTAACTTTATTTTGCAGGAGAGTAAGATCTATTAATCTTTTATGCAGGGACGTAAATATCCTACCCTAAGACGACGTGTTGGCTTAAAGATAAGGTGTATCAAACTTATTTTTAATTAGGTTATCATATGTGCATTTAATAAGTGGAATGTAAGTGGTATTTATGTTGTGAGTTATTTTAGAAAGTGGAAATGATGAGTACTGTTATATGAGATTCTTGGAATTGTATATTGGGGGTGAAATCTTACTTGGAAAGAAACTATACATGCCGTTTTGAGAAAACGGAACTAACTTGTCTTCAAAGTTGAAATGATTGTAATAGTATATTCTTTTATTTGAAATATTGAACATATTGCTTTTATATTTAGTCTTTACTCATACCAAAGAAATTGATTTTTTTTCCCCGTATTCTTTCTTTTGTAACGTATGTGTTTTAATGGAAACATAGATGGTTGAATGTAGTGGATGTCAACGTTTGATTTGGATTCGCTTTTGGAGTCTTACTGGTTTAAGTTTTCTAAAGTGGAAAGTTTTGATTTGAAACAAATGTAATTGAGTGGGTTAATATATATATATATATATATATATATATTTTATTTGTGAATGAAGAGTTGTTCTTTCGGTTTTAATTTGATTTTTTTTTTTATATCGTATTTGGTAATGGGTTATTATGGTTTCATTTCATCCTGGGTTTTCAGAAAATGGAATAAGGTGACGATTGAGATAATTATATCTCGGATAATTCCTTATTTTAATTTTATGGAAATTTGGAGTGTGACACCAATTATCTCCAAATATACAAATGGCTGATCTACTGGTACCTGAACAAGTTTAAATGTGGAGTATTAATTTTTTAAGCCTCAAATTGGATTGAATAAAGTAGAATTGTAAGTTCAATGACGATGAGACTTACAAAATGACTTGCTCCGAGAATCCAATAGAAATAAAGATTCTTGTATATATGATTTCACAAATGCTTTTGTGACTGATTCATCTCCATCGCAGTAAAGTGGAGTTCTATCTAAGCTCAGAAAAGTACTCAATCCCTCGCTCCTACCTGAATTTTTTTAAACCCAGTTAGTGGCATATTCATGGCAATATGGAAAAGTTAAGTTATTTCAAACATGTAATAGATGGAGTCAAAGGCCAAGTTTGCTCGAGCTTTTCGATCCAAGCTTCGGCTCCAGCAGTTGAACATATGAGATCAACCTATCAGAATATATGCAGTCATCACAGTACTAGGTGACGGAGAAAAGAAATGCGCCACGGTAAAATATAGGATTTCTTCTTTAAATCAGCTTGTCGAGAGAAACAATTACTTCGTGTTTACTTGAGAAGAATATTAAGTGTTTATCAAGTTATTATTGTTAAAACTTTTTAGATAATTGTAATTCCATCGAAGCTCATGGAATGTCCCGATTAAGGCACTCATCATATGAATCAAGGCAATGCTTTACTCTGCATACATTTTCACTTCTAAGTGTTCCTTACTAATATTCAAACCATCAAATTACAATCTAGCATCATGTGTGCATTCTGAGCACAAGCGTGTTACCAGCAGTATATACCTGTCCATTATATACAGTCACATTTATTCCTTTTGCGAAAAGCTTGTCTACCTGAAGAATGCTATCAAGCAAATATTAATAATTTCTTTGAGAAGTACATGTAATCAGCGGGAAAGGGACTGGGAAAGTCTGGTCTTAAAATTATATAAAAGCAAAGGTAAGATTAAATAATGAAAAGAATGGAAAAATTGTGAATAATTGTGGTATGTGACCAAAAGGTCCTGTTCTTTCCTATATCATATTTTGTACTTAATCGAATTATATGATTTAAAATGAGCTTTATTTATTACTGTTATATACCACTTTGATCCTTGGTTCCATGAAGTCACCTCCTGGAGCTGGGGAAACAATACCGTACTGCCCTCCCCATCTGCATTACCAGGACAGGCTAGCATTCAATATCCACTTAAAAATATGGGTTATTTAGAGATTGGTCCTACTTATTTAGGGATATTTAGAGATAGGTCCTAAAATTATCGATTATTAGGGATTGGTCCTACTTCTATCGATTGACTTTGAGTTGTCTCAGTTGACCGTGGTCAACCCATTTTTTAATAATAAAATTTTCGTTTTTATTCAAAATGGCCAAACTACCCTTCAGCGTGCTTGACACGCTACATTATATTGAATTGTTTTTGAACACCACGTGTTGAACAGTGAGGAATGAAATTATGTAAGCCTTTCGATCATTTCGTATTCGCATCTCGAGGAAATAAGTGAGATAGAGAGGGAAAAATCTACGCACTCCCCCCATTTTGTCCACTTACACTACAACAATTCGTCTTCACTCACGAATCTTAGTCTTAATCTTCTCCATTAAAAATGATAACTTGAAGATCTCTCTTGTTTGCTACCAAACACTTAACCTTCACTCACGAATCTTAGAAAAAAACTTCAACTGTAATTGTTTGCTTTGAAAAAACTTCAACTGGAAATGTTTGAAAAACTTCAACTGGAATTGTGAGTGTTAGCTAGCTGGTCGTCGAATTTTGTTCGTGGACATCTCTCTTGTGGTGGTCGTGCATTTTTTCGGAGTTGCTCATTGTAAGTCAGTTCAAACTTTGTACGTTTACACGTCAAAGCATGCATTTTTAAAGTGTAAAGCATGGATCTTTAGGATTGTTTATAAAAATCGTGTTTTTATTCCATTAATTCCATTATTTGTTTGTATTGATTGAACCCTATGTTTAAAAAACATTTTTTGTAGGAAGATTGCTGTGTGGGTGGTTGGGTGGATATATATGCATGTATTTTGTTCTTAGGGTACTCTTGTTATTACATGTTCTTAAAAGTAGGACTATTTTATTGTGATAAGTGTATAATGTCAGCATTTTTTGTTGCTTTGTTATGTCCAGTACTATTATGAACTATGGCTAGTACGGTGCTAGGTGTAAAACAGTTTGTTGTACATTATGGGGGTTCTTGGGGGACAACTACCCTTGGGAAGATTAAGGGTAGTGATTACAAAGGTGGTAGGAGAAGCAATACTATGGAATTTGATGGGGATGAATTCTGTATGTTTGATTTGAAAAAGGATGTGCAAAACTTGGTTGGTGTGGGAGTTGAATTTCAAATGGCAAGTATCATTCAAGGGTATATTTGCAGGTTAACAAAAGATGAACACCTGTTACATATGTGGTATGAGCTTAAACATGATAGAGACAAAAAATACCACCTGTATGTCTTTCCAGCTCCAACAACTTATAAACCCACTAGAGCTCCTATAATCCCCACCACTGCTTCTGACAATAGTCTCCCACCAATGAAGTCACTAGTAAAGGCCCAACTAGTAAAAGCCCAACCAGTAAAGGCCCAACCAGTAAAAGCTCAACCAGTAAAGGCCCAACCAGTAAAAGCTCAACCAGTAAAGGCCCACCCAGTTAAGTCCATACCAGTAAAGGCCCACCTATTACCCACTACCCCCAAAAAGAAAAGTGTCCAAGTAAGTGCTAGTGTTAGAAAATTCTCTAGATTTACTCCCACCACTCCTGTACCACCACCAAGTCCTATACCACCACCAAGTCCCATACCACCACCACCAAGTAAGACTATCACCACTTCTGTACTTCCAACAACCCCCAACAAAAGTATAAAAATGGGTGAGGCAGTTAGAGTTAGAAGATCCCCTAGATTCCCCTCAGATATCTGACAAAGTTCTTCAAATAATGTCCAACCTCTTTGTGAAACCCCTACCAAAAGCAAGAAAAACCTTTAACAAGGTCGGGGTAGGGGCAGCTGCTTGAAGTTGTTGAAACCACTTGTGGCCCTAATGGAGAGACTTTGATGTTGGACCTTGTGTCTTCTTCCTCGATGATGAAGTAGAGGAAATAGTTGAAGTTGAGCATGTTGTGGATGTTGTGGAACCCGAGTTGCTTACAATCTGTCAATGATGTTTTGTGGATGACCGGGAACATGTATTGGGTTCACTTGATCCGAGAAACATTTGATGAGGTTACTTTAGGTGAGACATTTATAGATGGTGATGGTGATGCATTAGATGACAAGGATAGAAGTGATGATGAAGGTGACAAGATGTATAAATATGGTTCTGATTTTGGACCCGGTTTTGAAATGCTTCACACAAATAATGATGAGTGGAGTGCTGAAGATGAGGATGAAGAAGATTACAACTACAATCCTTCAGATAGTGACTACTCAGTATGTGGTACTGATGATGAGGTCTTGGATGAGATGGAGCCAATGGAAGAAGAAGTACAAAATTTAGAAGAAAAGATACAAGGTAGTGACTCTAGTGTTGTGAGGGTCAGTACAAACATATTTGAGGCAGAGGAGATGGCTAAACTTACAAGACCAACAGTTGAGAATGTTTTTGTGTGTGACTTGAAGCCTAAAATGTCTTGGCCAACAGTTGAGGCTTGTAGGGATTTTTTCATAAATTTGGCAATTAGAAAGAAGTTTAGCTATAGACATCTAAAGAATGACAAGGAGAGGCTCATTTTAGAATATAAAGATTTCAATTGTCAGTGGAAAGTAAGTGCCTCTGTTACCAAAGAGACAATCACACATTCATTCTTAGGAAGTTTTGGACCAAAGATACATGTGAGGTGATGATGAAAACAAGTATGCACGTGCTACATCACCATGGGTAGCTAAAACACTTGTTGACAAAATGAGAGATCATCCTAATTACAAACCAAAGGGATATCTGAAAAGAGATTTTTTGTGAGTTTGGAGTTAGTATATCTTATTGGATTGCCTGGTCTAGTAGAGTTTTGATGCTAGAAAAAATTAATGGAAATTATGAAGTTGGGTATCAAGTAGTCCCAGAGATGTGTAGACAGATAGAGAAGTCCAATCCTGGTAGCCTTGCAAAATGGTTTGTGAAAGATAGCAATCAGACATTTGTTGGTGTAGTCATTGCATTCAAGGGTTCACTGGATGGGTGGGTGACTGGGTGTAGACCAGTGATTGGGCTTGATGGCTGTTTTCTCAAAGGTAAGTATGGTGGGTGTTGTTTGACCGCTATAGAATTTGGATGCCATGAATGGGCTTTTCCCTATTGGTTTTATGTGTGCAAAGGTGAGAACAAAGATACATGGAGGCTTTTTGTCCGAATTGAAGCCACATCTCATCAAGCACAAGGAAAAAGTTGACATTCATTAGTGATGAAAGTAAGGGATTGGTACTAGGCATTGCGAAATACTTCCCGTTCTAATCACAGGTTGTTGTTTTAACTTATACATGTATTTTGTTATGAATCTCATCAAGCCATATCTAATGTTTCAGACATGTGTATTTCTTGTTGCAATGTTGTTTCAGACTTTGTTATAATGTTGTTTTAACTTGTACATGTATTTCTTGTTGCAGATTTTGTTTAAGACATATGTATAAAAATTTTAAAGCTAAGTTTCCTGGTGAATTATAGGAGAGTCTTGCTTGGGAAGCTGCAATGACATACAAGCTACCAGAATTGACTAGGATCTTAGGAACCATAAATAAAACTGATAGTGTAGCATTGGATTGGTTAGATAATGAGCCAAGGGAGTGTTGGGCTAGAGCACACTTTGATTGGACATCAAAGTGTGATGAGTTGACTAACAATTTCAGTGAGTCTTTCAACTCATGGATTTTGAAAATAAGAGATAAACCTTTGGTCCAGTTTATAGACATGTATAACCTGCTTTTGTTGAAGTCCATCTATGATAGGAGAATGTTGTCAATGAACTTTTTTGAACATGGTGTTGTTCCAAATGTTTTGTACATGATTAAGAAGAGAGAGGAGAGGTATAACAATTATGAGATCAGAGGTGTAACTGAGACTCAGTATTTAGCAATAAGCCACCTAACTGGGAAGCAGTATAATGTGGAAATCCAAAAGCAAGAATGCTCTTGCATTGAGTGGCAAATGTCAGGAGTGCCCTGTGTGCATGCAGTTGCAGTACTCAGGTCAAGGAGGGAACCATGGTCTAGGTAAATCACTTGTGTCTATACTTGTGTCTATATGTGCATTCTCTTGGGTACTTTCTGTACATTTTTTTCATTATATGGTAGGTATTGTAGTCCTTATTTTAGTGCTGAGGCCTTCAAAGCAACTTCCACAAGTTATTTGTATCCACTTGATAATATAGAGGATTGGTCAGAAATAGTGAGTGATGCCCCTTTCCTAATACTTTTGTTATTTAGCAATTTATTTATTTTATTTGTATGTAATTTGTAATGTATTTTTCTTAACAAACCTTGGACAAAGAATTGGTATTGCCTCCTAAAGTCTCCACACAACCAGGAAGACCAAGGAAGCAGAGAATTAGGGCAGATGATGAAATGCCCAAGTCAAAAAAGAAATGTGCAAAGTGTCAAGAAGAAGGTCACAATTCTAGATCATGTGATGCAAGGAAAAAAGGGGAATTTGGCAAGAAGAAGAAAAGAAAAGGTATCCTTCAATGTCTAATGATACTCATGATGTCACAGTTGGTTATAATGTGATTGTGATGTATCCTTCAATGTCTAATGATACTCATGATGTCACAGCAGCCCAAGTGCAAGATGGACCTTAGATGCAAGATGAACCTCATATGCAAGATGGACCTCATATGCAATAACAAGCTCCTCCAATGCAAGAAGATGCACCTCCAATGCAGCAAAGAAAAGGGAAGAAAAGTAAAGGTATGTTAGTTGAATATTGAAAGCAAAATGCATGAGTATGGTTAGTGCATGACTGCATAAACCTTACCTTATGCAAACACTAATTCAATAAGTGAGCAGGTGCCCAAACAGAGTAAGAAGTAAGTTAGCAACAGCCACCACCCCAAGTACAACCACAACAAGAGGCACCGGCACAAGGTAGGGGAAGGAGAGGCAGGGGAGGGAAAGGAAGAGGAGCCCCAGTGCAAGAGGCAACTCCAGTGCAAGAACCACAAGCAAAACAACCCCCAGGCAGGGGAGGTAGAGGAAGAGGAGCCCCAAGGTAGAGAGGTAGCTCCAGTCACGAGAACCACAAGCTCCAAGGCTCGGGGAGGGAGAGGAAAGGCCAAGAGGAGGCGAGAGCGAAGAAGGAGGGGAATGGAAGGGGAAGGGGTAGAGAATTCTCTGGCTTGTATGGCTTGTTGTTTGGTGATGACAATGTAGAAACTCCATCAACTCCTCCAAAGTGAATGCAAATCGAGAGAAGCGGGGAGAGCCACTTACACAATAGTTGGTTTTGAATCCTTTTGGGGCTTGTCAGTGAATATTTGTCCATATTTTGTTGTTTGGGTTGTTTTGTGTTACATATACTTGAGAAATGGTCTATATGATGTTGTTAAGGTCAGGTTTATGTATGTGGCCATATCTTTTGATTGTTATCAGATGCTGACATTGTTTTGGTACCCTTGTGTGAGTGACATTGCTGAGTTTAAGATTTGAATTGTTGTAGGTAAATCTATATTTCAGAACCAAGAACTTTTATTTCATAACCAAGAACCTTTATTTGAATCCTTTTCAATGAGGCCTTACATCAGATAGAACCTCACTTGGGATACCCTATTCAATAACACAACAACACTTATTGCCACACACATTACAATCTAGGACAAGTGTAGTTTTGTTTTCAGTAGGCAGCATAGGTTGGTTGCAGTCAATGTATTGCATCTCCCTACTAAAACATCCAACCCAGTTGCATTGCAGCCACATTCCAACGACTTTGCTTGTTGTTTTATCCCAACTCTTGAACAAATACATGATCCCCTTGCAATTATCCTCCCTGCATCTCCTATTAAGGTAGGGACAAGTTGGAGCAGTGTGGCCTTCTTGCTCACATAGTTGACATATCTGTCAATAAACCAAGTTAAAAAAAGTTAGAATTTGATATAACATAGAATTAGTCTTTTAGGATTTAACCCCTCCTGTATTTGAGTTAATTAGGCTTTCATCCTACTTTTCTGCCATTAAAGGAGTTTCAATTTAAGTTCATGAAATACCTTTGGTGATTTACCATTTAAGTTGATTTCATACCTTTGGTACAATGAAAGTTTGAACAGGAGCTCCACCCATGTTTTTGCTTCAGTGTTCGGGTTGTTGAGTGAAGAGTGTGAGTGTTGAACGCTTTCTCTTATAGTACAGCAAAGAGACAACTTCCAATGACTCTATAATTTTGGCCATTGGATCAATTGCTTCAGATTTTTGACACGTGGCCATTTTAAACGTCTCTCTAAAGTCACATGCGAAGGGTAGTTTGGCCATTTTGAATAAAAACGAAAATTTTATTATTAAAAAATGAGTTGACCACGGTCAATTGAGAAGACTCAAGGTCAATCGATAGAAGTAGGACCAATCCCTAATAATCGATAATTTTAGGACCTATCCCTAAATACCCCTAAATAAGTAGGACCAATCCCTAAATAACTCTAAAAATATACTTGAAAGTTATTGCGGTGATTCAGGTACAAAAAGCTTACGAAACATTTGTAGCTAGGTATTATCTTTAACTTCTCTATAATAATCCCATTCATTAGGGTAGGCAGGTCATAACGTACCCGCTGAAGAAGACCTGGACGAGTCAAGATATTTAGAGTATGTATCTAGTAATATTGATGCCTTACTGGTTGTACCATCAACATGATCGTTGTCCGCATCCAACATGAAGTTATACAAGTCCTGTGAATGTGAACAAGAAGATGGGTTAAACAAAGCTAATTCATCTATCGGAAGTTGGACATAACAGTCTAATGAAGATACTTGTCACAAAATTACTTCTAGTCCCAATGACATTCTCAAGTTCACTCCATGAATGTTTATCCTCCAAATATTGGCCCTCAATAATTTGTTGCTTGATGACTTTAGATAGATTGTTTTGCAAAGTGGTTGTCGTATGAAATCTAGAATTTGTTCTTAATTCAGCTTTCAATATACAAGAATGTATATACTTTATACCTGTTTGAGTCCTTCAAACCGTTGTTGTCAATCCTTGAAACAACTTTGAGAAGAGGTCCATATGATAGCTGCACATTAGAACAAAAAATGATTGTTATCCAATAAATTTATTGGGGTTAATACCGATACCAATCGATCCCCCCTACACAGATAACTTGTAATAAGAAACACTACAACTCCAGACAAATTCTAAATATCCACTACAACCAACCTAACATGCCCAACTCTCTAAACAACTATCAACAACAAATAATAATGTAAAGAGAAGATCAAGCATACCACAACACAAAGATATAACGTGGCTCGGCCAATGATGCCTACTTCCACAAGAGCTAATCCTTTTATAAAGTGGGAAGGAAGATTACAATCACTCCTTCCAGTCTCTCACCTTACTAGATCACTCCTCTCTCCTTATAAGCTTTTCTAGATGCAAGGGTTTTCTCTCAATTTTGATTGCTCTCAAAATTGGATTTTCTCTGACTTGTGTTGGCTGCCTCGTGTTTCCAAAACCTTGTTTTAGGTTTATATACCAAACACAAAATTCGCTGTTACTGTAGCGAATTAGAAATCGCAATTATAGGCATGGGCGCGGGTGCGCTCTCGGCAAGGCCAATGTCGAGCGCGTGCGCCCTCAACAACTTGTTTCGTTTTCCAGTACCAAGGCTTAGGCGCGCCTTGGTCTTAGATTAATCTAAGCGCGCGCGCTTAGACCTCTTCAAGCAAACATTGCTGATTTCTCCTTCTTCCTCATGTGAGGGATAACTCTAACAATCTCCCCCTCCCGAACAACGAGGGTGGATACCTCCATGCAATTTCCAAATCAATAGGAGGAGTGTGCTACCATTCCAGCGGTAACACAACAAACATCAAACTTACCTTTCGGTAAGACTTTGGTCATCATATCCGACCCGTTCTTGTCGGTATGAATCTTATCAATCCACAAATGTTTGTCTTCGAGTACTTCTCTAATCGAATGATAACGCACATGTATGTGTTTGGATCTTGAATAAAAACTCGGATTCTTGCTCAAATGGATGGCGCTCTGACTGTCACATAGAACTACAAACTGTATTTGCTTTAGCCCTAGTTCATCGAAGAACCTCTTCATCTATAACATCTCTTTGCAACATTCAGTGGCTGTAATATACTCGATTTCTGTAGTGGAGAAGGCAACACACTTTTGAAACTTAGATTGCCAAGAGACTGCTCCCCCTACAAAAGTAACCAGATAACCAGAGGTGGACTTCATCGAGTCAACATCATCTGCTATATCTGCATCAGTGTAGCCTTCAAGTAACGGTTACTTCCACCAAAACACAAACACGATTTGGAAGTGCCCTTGAGATATCTCAGTATCCACTTAATACCTTCCCAATGCTCTTTACTCGGATTTGACAGAAATCGACTTACAACACCAACGGCGAAAGCAATATCCGGTCTTGTACTCACCATTACTTACATCAAGCTGCCCACTGTGGATGCATAAGGAATCTTTTCTATCTGACATTGCTCATGCTCACTCTTTGGACACATCTCTTTGGTCATGCAGAACTATCCACCAAGCGGACAACTAAGTGGCTTTGATTGATCCATGTTGAATCTTTTCAACACCTTCTCAATGTAGCTTTCTTGAGAAAGCCACAACTTCCCACTCTTTCTGTCACGAGTGATCCACATCCCAAGTATCTGCTTTGCTTGACCCAAATCCTTCATCTCAAAGGACTCACTCAAGTCTTTCTTCAGCTTGGATATCTTGTTGATGTTCGGGCCAACTATCAATATATCATCTACATACAACAAAAGCACTATGAAATTCCCATCTGGAAATTTCTGAACAAACATACAATGATCGAAAGCAGACTTCTTGTATCCTTGCTTTGCCATAAAGGAATCAAACTTTATGTACCACTGTCTCAGTGCCTGCTTCAACTCATACAAGCTTTTTATCAGCATGCATACTAGGTGCTCCTTGCCTTTGACCTCAAACCCCTCTGGCTGGTCTATGTAGACATCTTCTTCAAGGTTTCTATGAAGAAAAGCTGTCTTAACATTTAGTTGCTCAACCTCTAGGTTCATGCTTGCGGTCAAACCCAATACCACCCGGATAGAAGTCATCTTCACTATAGGAGAGAAAATTTCATCAAAATCAATCCCTTTTCTTTGACCGAATCTCTTCACAACAAGGCGAGCTTTGTGCCTTGGGTGTGGATTATTCTCCTCATGCTTGACTTTGTAGATCCACCCATTCTTGAGAACTTTTCTTCCTTTTGATTTCTCAACTAATTCATAAGTGTGATTCTTATGCAAAGAATCCATCTCATCATGCATGACCTTCAACCACTTCTCTTTGTCTGTACCTTCAAGAGCCTCTTGATAGTACATATGTTCTCCACTATCAGATAGTAAAACATATGTATGTGGTGGATACTTGGTTGAAGCTAGTCTTTCTCTGTCAGACCTCCTTACCCCATCTTCTCGTGGCTCAGGAGGATGCACTTCTGCTTGCTCAGGTGGTGGTTCATGCACTTCATCTACATCTTCTATATCAATAGGTTCTATCCCATCATGAGCAATAGGATCATCATCATGAGCTTCAAACCCATGGTTTTCTGCATTCTCAATGCCTTCTGCACGTTCTACAGTAGGAACTTCTGGTTATGAATCAACAAGATCATTAGTGAAAGCTTGTAGCTTCTCACCATCCTTGAAATCTGCTATGGTTTGGTTTTCCAAGAACACAACATCTCGACTTCGGATTACCTTCTTGTTAATCAAATCATAGAGTTTGTAGCCAAACTTCTCATCCCTATAACCCAGAAAAATGCACTACTTGGCTTTGTCATCAAGCTTGGATCTCTCATCCTTGAGAATATGAACAAATTCCCTACACCCAAATACCCTCAAGTATCCATAATCAACATCTCTGCCTGACCATACTCTCTCTAGATAATCACTATTCAGAGGCTTTGACGGCAATAGATTGATCACATGAACGGCTGTACGCATTGCTTCTACCCAATAACTTTTAGGTAACTTAGAGTGAGACAACATGCATCTCATCCTATCTACAATGGTACAATTCATCCTCTCGGCTATACCATTCTATTGTGGTGTCTTGGGAACGGTTTGCTCATGACGAATCCCATGACTCTTGCAATACTCTTCAAATGGCCCTATGTACTCACCCCCATTATCTGAGCGAATACACTTCAAAGGCTTCCCTATCTCTTTTTCCATCATGCTATGGAAAGTCTTGAACACGCCAAGTACTTCATCCTTGGTCTTCAGACTACATGCCTATATCTTTCTTGACGCGTTATCAATGAGAGTCAAGAAGTACAAAGCTCCCCCATGGGACTTTACTTTCATAGGACCACATAAGTCAGTGTGAACTAGCTCAAAGACATTATCCTTTATGTGAGATGGGAATCTTTGGAAAGACACCCTGTGTTGCTTTCCTACCAAACAGTGACTACATCTATTTAAATGTGTACCTTTGATATATGGCAAAGCCTTTTACTTGGCAAGAACTTCCATGCCTTTTTCGCCCATATGACATAATCTCTTGTGCCATAGTTCGGAGGAAGCTTCTTCTTCTGCCGCATTTACTTTTGCTTTACATAAACTAGCCTGTGTCTTGTAAAGAGAGCAAGTTTTCTTCCCTTTGGCTGCTACAATAGAACCTCTGCTCAGTTTCCATACCCCTTTACCAAACGAGTTTAGAAAGCCATCATCATCTAACTTCCCAGCGGAAATTAGGCTTAGTCGAATGTCAGGGACATGTCTTACATCCTTGAGTGCCAAGGTGTAATTGACATTGATTTCTACATGAACATCACCAATGCCTACAATCTTTGAGACTCCAGTGTTACCCATCTTTACCTCACCAAATTTACCACAGCTGTAGGTAGTGAAGAATCCCCCTATGCAGTGTGACGTGATAGGATGCTCCTGTATCTATCACCCACTCTGTATCCTGGCATGAGATACTAAGACAACACACACCACAATCTGACACAATTCTCACTAGATCATCGTCTACTAGTGCGGTAGTATCTCTGCCTGTGTTTCCATTCCTCTTTACCATGTCTTCATGTACACAATTATTCTTCTCATCCCTCTTCAGTGTTTTGGACTCATACCTGAAGTGACCCTTGGTGGCACAATAGTAACATTGCCTCTCTGCCTTAGGAGTTCTAGCTGCACCCCTAGATTTGCTTCTGTCATCACCTCTAGAATAAGATGGTTTTTTACTTTTACCTCTCCCCCACTTCTCTGTGACAAGTATCTCTAAGTGAGAGGAGCTGCTTCTTGAACCCCTTCTTGTCTCCTCATTCAACAATGCCCCAGTAGCCATCTCCATGGAAATAACTCCATCCTTAGCGGCTCCGTTAAGAGAAACTGCGAACGTCTCCCAATTGTTGGGTAGAGAGGTTAATAGGAACAAAGCCTCAACTTCATCACCCATATTAATCTCCATCAAATTCAACTGATTGATGATATTCTACTGGTCATTAAGATGCTAAGACATTGAAGAACCTTCTTTGTACTTCGTGTTGGCAAACTTCTTAATGAGCAACACTTTGTTTCCAGCCGATTTCCTCTAATAAAGGTCTTCGAGTTTCTTCCACAAGCCAAAAACTATAGTCTCTAGGGATACATGGTGAAAGATACTGTCGTCAATCCACTGTCTAATGTACCATATTGCTTTTCTGTCAAGCTTGCTTCACTCAGCCAAAGGAATCATTTTCGATTTTTCTCCCCCATTCTCAATGGGTTGTGCCAAGTCCTTACAGTATAGCAAGTCTTCCACCTTGGCTTTTCAAATAGTGTAGTTTGCTCTATTCAGACTAATCATGCGAGTGTTCATAGAATGGTCCTTTCAGAAATTTTATCAAACACCTTCTGGGTTAGGTTTGGTTATCAACTTTGGTTAATCTAACCTGACTCTGATACCACTTGTTGGGGATAATACCGATACCAATCGATCCCCACTATACAGATAACTTGTAATATGAAACACTACAGCTCCAGACAAATTCTAAATATCCACTACAACCAACCTAACATGCCCAATTCTCTAAACAACTATCAACAACAAATAATAATGTAAAGAGAAGAACAAGTATACCACAACACAAAGATATAATGTGGTTCGGCCAATGATGCCTACTTTCACAAGAGCTAATCCTTTTATAAAGTGGAAGGAAGATTACAATCACTCCTTTCAGTCTCTCACCTTATACTAGATCACTGCTCTCTCCTTACAAGCTTTTCTGGATGTAAGGGTTTTCTCTCAATCTTGATTGCTCTCAAAATTGGGTTTTCTCTAACTTGTGTTGGCTACCTCGTGTTTCCAAAACCTTGTTTTAGGTTTATATACCAAACACAAAATTTGCGGTTACTGTAGTGAATTAGAAACCGCAATTATAAGCATGGGAGCGGGCGCGCTCTCAGTAAGACCAATGTCGAGCACGCTCCCCCTCAACAATCTGTTTCATTTTCCAGTTCCAAGGGCGCCGGTGCGCCTTGGTCTTAGACCAATCTAAGCGTGCACTCGCTCAGACCTCTCCACACAAACATTGCTGATTTCTCCTTCTTCCTCATATGAGGGATAACTTCAACAAAATTTAAGGCGAAAACAAGAAGAGAAAAGAAGAAAATGTGTATAGAGTTTGAGATGGAGATCTGACCGAAAAATCTTCTGGAGAGATCCAACTATCTCCAAGAGAGACTCCTGTATTCACAGCACCATTACAAGAACATAATCAGCAAAGAAATGATCTAACTGAAGTCTGAAAATGTGTATCTAATGTAATTTTTTTAAGTTGGCAAAAAAACAGGACTCCATGGAATTCCAAGTATTGCTTGAAGAGTCCTGTATTGGGCACCACTAGAATTTAATCGGGTAGCCTCCAGCCCAAGCCTAAAAATGAAACCTAATAGCAAAAACCCAATTCACCCGCCACCTCAACGCATACCTGCTACAAACTGCTCTAACCGGTCATCTCTCTCGCTAGTTCTCACCAAAAAACCTAAAAAACACCCAAAACAAAACCCAAAACAAAATTTGAGTTTGAGTTTGAATTGATTGTGGACATTGCTATTAACACTCATTGTGGAGACATTGTGTTTGGGCGCATTGTGGAGATTGAGAGTTTGGAGTTTGGTTGAACACTCAAGAGATTTTGAGTTTATTGAAGGAGTGTCGTTGTGCATTGCAAACAAGAATAGTTTCGTTGGTGCAAACAATCATTTCTCCAGCTTCAAATAACAATTTTGGTGAGTGCACAATTTAATTTATTTTCTTTTTGATTCAACTCTAGTTTCTCAATTTTTTGTGTATATTATTGAATAATGAGTATAGTTGTTATTGTTATTTTGATTACTCGTAATGTTTTGTTGTTATTTTGGTGAGTGCAAGGTTGTTTGGGAGTACCAAAATGAATTATTGTTTTTGTTTGCCAGTGAGGTCGTTTGAAAATGCCCCAAACGACCCAGCGATGTCGTTTTGTATATGGCCCAAATGACCCAATGAGGTCGTTTGAATGTGTTCGTAAGGAGTTGAGTGTTCAAGTTTCTCATTTAGAATGACATAGAGTTGAGTGTTTGTAGTGATTGCAGGGTTCGAGTGTTTGTGTTATTCAACTATCTGTCTTAGTGATTGTAGTGATCGTAATGTCGAAAGAATTTTAATTTAGCTCAAAATGTAGAAAGCATTGTAATTTAGCTGGAAATGTAGAAAAAATATATGGAAGTTTAATTTGAGTAGTAATGCAATGTCTGGTTTAATACCAGAGTTTGTTGGTTAGTTTTAGTTCGATTCCATTGTCTATTGGAAATTGTTTGAATTTAATGGTGTTTGATTTTTCTTTTAATAATCTTAGTGGAAGTTTGTTTTGTTGTAGCAATGGGTTTGATTCCATTACCAATTATGACATTTGTTCGATTAGTTTTATTGGTTAGTTTTAGTTCGATTCCATTACCAATTATGACATTTGTTTCATTGTGAAGTAATCTTTGTTGGAATTTTTGGAAGTTTTGGAAGTTTGGAGGTTTTGGAACTGTAATAGTAGCTAATACTTGTCTTATTTTTGTTTGTAGCAATGGGTCCTCGATCAAAGAATGTCAAGAATGTAGCTAAATCTACATTCAAGGGTGTACAGAAGTTGTTTGGTGGCGCGATTCCTCTTGAGTTCGCGTTGGCGACGGTCCGGTCCGCACGAGAAGAAGAGAGATATGGGGTCGAAAACAACGGCTTCAATCCGTAGAGGCGATAGAAAAGCAGATGATGTTGATCCTACTAATGTAGGTGATGTAGAAGGAGAGAATAAGAGAAAAAGGGGAGCGGGCACCTTGGCCTCAATGCGTAGAAAACCACAAAGAGGTTGTTCCGAGTAATGTAGATACTGAGAGTGATAGTGAAACTAAGAGTGAGGGTGATATTAATATAGATAAAGATTTAGATGATGTAGATAAAGATTTAGATGTAGATGTAAATGTAGCAATGGATCGTGGGAAGAGTGTAGTTAAAAATGATGGGGATGAGTCAGGTGAGGATGGAGATGATGGGGAAGAGCCTGGTGATGAGAAGGGTGATGAAGATGGTGACAATGATGAGGAGGATGATGATTTGGAAGAATTGATGGAAGTCGAAGCACCGGTCGAAGTCGAAACACCTCCAGTGGTAGACTATATGAGAAAATCCAATGATGATTTGGAGTACACACGAGGTGTATATGGTGGTGGCCCTACTGAGTTAGAGCTTCTGTATGACTATTCGGTGCATGTGGCTTGTGATGTTTGGGAAAATAAGGTATTATCATAGACTTAGTATCTTGATTTTCCTTTGTCTTTACAAAACCTTTTGCTTCTCCTCATTGAGTCTTTATTGTTTCAAGTGGAGTGCGGAGTGTTAAAGTGTGTTCCGCATCTATCCAAGTTAAGCTAATGAGATCTCAAGAATGAGTTCAAAAGATCTCCCAGATTTGAAAATGATCTTAAGAGGATTGGGTTTTATGATTTGGTATTTGGGTGTTACAAACATCAAGATCCGGCGTTGGTCTCTGCGTTTGTGGAGAGGTGGCATCCAGAGACCAACACCTTTCATATGCCATTTGGGGAGATGACTGTGACTTTGGATGATGTCTCCCGAATCCCAGGCGTTGCGATTAGAGGCAGAGTAGTGTGAGGGAGCACAAAGTTGACCCATGAACAATCGGAGAGTCTCCTACACCCGCTTTCGGGGTGTCTCGCATTATGATTAAAGCGGAGATGGATGTGGGCCGGTTCATTTCAAAGGTAAGGCTAGAATTCCTGTGGAGCCAGTTTCCTAGGAAGGTCCACGATAAGGATAAAGATGGGAATGTAAAGGGGAAGGTTTCGACTTTAGTGGAGGTACAGCGGGCTGTAAGAGCTTATCTACTGTTTTTCTTTGGATGTACCATCTTCACCGACAAGTCTGGGACTGGTGTGCCTGTTTATTATTTGAGGCTTTCTTTGAAATTCAAATGAGATCGGTATCGTGGGGTGCAGTAATTTTGGCCTTTTTGTATAGAGGACTTGGGACTGCCATATGTGTGAAGGTGAAAGGTGTTTCGGGCTTCCTGACTCTTTTACAGGTAAAACTTAAGTATTTTGCAGATTCTTTTTAATGTTAATTATATTATTCTATTAGTATGTTAACTGTGTGTATATATATCTAGACATGGATCTATGACTACTTCCCATTATTCAGGCCAATCCCAAACTTGGAGTATAAGTTGGCTGGGTTGCGTGTTCTTAGACACACAGTTAGCGCTGTGCACTATGAGAACCCATGTTATGCATTGCAGTATTATCGAACAATAATTGATGATATGATGGTGTTCAATGTAAGTATTTCAGTTTGTTTCAATTTTTTTTTAGTAATTGATTATTTGAGTGTGTGATTAATGACACATTTTATTTTGTTTAAAGTTAATTGATTGGCGTCCATACGATAATGTCAGAGCTATACGCCCAGTCGGTGACATTGCCTTTTTTGAGGGAGTGATCTGCTTTTTTGACGTTGTGGAGATTTACGCCATTGCATGGGTCATGCGACAATTGGGTCATGTGCAGTTTATACCCGCAGCTTCTCCAACACCAAATTGGATGACCAAGACTGTAGCCGGATGCGAGTATGAAGTGAAATGGACATTGACAACTGTTGGGCCTGCATATTTGGAGTCCTGGCAGAATCATGTGATCCAACCCAACAGTCGAGGACCCATATGTACTTATCCATGGGAGTGTCATCCAAACTACATGGAGTGGTATGTGAGGCATTCTCAAATTCAATTGGTAAATCCCGAGTGGCTTCCTATCCATTTCTCCCTGCATACACTTTCCACTTGTGCACCGATTGTGAGTATTGTGATTTTCTAATTGTGTTTTGGTTACGGTCTTTTAAAACGGTAATTAATAATTGTTTTGCATTCTTATTTTGACATAACAACGTCATCACTGAAACGAGTCACTTGCTAGAGAGAGGTTTGTAATTTGGTGGGAATAATATTCTCGAAGAAGCAAGGTCCTCGTTCGAGGAGGCATACAACTTGACTAGGTGCAACTATAGTGGTGGGCGGTACATTTATCATAATTGATTTTTGAATGCGGCTTTCGATTTTGATGTAATTTATGTATTTTTAAATTTGATATATTTTGCAGTGGAATTTGATGTATTCGAATTGAATTTGATGTGGAAATGAATTTAATGCGTTGGAATCCAATTTGATAATGAATTTGATGTATTGGAAATGAAAGTGGATGTGGAAATGAATTTGATGTAAATGAATTTGATGGTTTGAAGTGGAATTTGATGTTTTGAAATGAATTTGAAAGTGTATATGAATTTGATGTTTGGTATATGGATTTGATGTTTTGAAAGTGGAATTTGTTTTGTTTTTATATGAAAGTGTTGTAAAAGCAAAATAAAATTCTAAATTTTGTTTGTCCAAACGACCTAGCCATGTCGTCCCCTTGAATGCTCAAACGACCCAGCCACATCGTTCCTTTGAATTCCCAAACGACCCATTTAGATCGTTTCATGAAAAAAACAAAGAGCTCTGTCTTAAACGACCAGCTCAGACCGTTTGGTTCAAAGGTCAAACAACCAGTTCAAACCGTTTCATGAAAAAAACAGAGAGCTCTGTCTCAAACGACTAACTCAGATCGTTTGGTTCAAAGGTCAAACGACCAGTTCAGACCGTTTGGTTTGAAGCCTAAACGACTTCACCATGTCGTTTGGGGTAAAATCAAGTAAAATCAAATCAAATCAAATTACATTTATTCCAAATTACATCAAAATATCATATTGACAACATTGTACAACTTAGTCGATCACTCAATTTCCAAACAAAATAAAATAAAATAAAATAAAAGCCCAAACATTATTTCCAAATAACATAAAAATAAAATCAAATTACACTTGTTCCAAATTACATTAAAATAACATGTCAAAATGAATTTACAAATTACATCAAAATTATCATATCGACAACATACGAACACCTTAGTCGATAACATGTACTGTTGGGTCTTCAACGGGCTCGTCTTCCCATATTAGATTGGGAATGTTCAATGCCATAAATTGCAATTACCTTGCTGTGAATGCCAACTTCCAACTTTCTGCAATATCATATCGAGCTCTAAGCCATTGGCGCATTACTAGAGGAACCAGACAATCTTCAACAAGTTCAACATTGACCAAATGATTTCTATCAACATGTGCGCTACCCAACACTTTTTTCACTCTCTCAGGATTTGCTTAGGTTCTCAGTGGCATGATAAGGAAGTATTGACGACTTCCTAAATGCAGGAGGACAACATTAAATCTTGAAGCATATAAGTATCCAACAAAAGGCATGCTCATTTTGACTGTACAAAGTACAATAAAGGGGGAGGTGGTTAATAAGCTATTGGTATAAGTCATTTCTCATCTGCGGCTAATCTTCTTGACTTCTTCCTAATGCAATGCACAAAGCTCTATAACCGTAGTTGCCATCGCCAATAGGGTCATTGACTCTAACAATGTATTTGTGCATTTCTTCAGGAATATCCAACCCATAATCCTTAGGACCCCTTGTCTTTCCAAAGTCTACCCCATCTTTCACATTTCGTGGTGTGGTTGTTATTGGAGAAGCCTTATTTCTTGGTGTGGTTGTTTTTGGTGTTTTTGGAGAAACCTTCTTTCTTGGTGTGGTGTGGGTGTTTTGGGTTGGTGTTTTTAGAGAAACCTTCTTTCTTGGTGTGGTGTGGGTGTTTTAGGTTGGTGTTTTCGGAGAAGGCTTATTTCTTGGTGTGGTGTGGGTGTTTTGGGTGGGCATAGTGTTTTGTTGTGACGAGTCCCACTCCTCATGATCACATTGAGAATGTTCAAAATGAGATGGATCTCGCTTTGAAGAGTTCTCATCTCCAGTTGAAAGCTTTCTCTTGCAGCTACCTTATGACCGACCTTTGGTTTTTTCTTCCTTATGAGGCGGTACTAGCCATGTACTTTATGGTATGGTAATCTCCATAAGCTTCCTAATCATAACCCTCTGCTCTTCTTCAGAAGCCATTGGAAACCTTTTCATAAACAAGTCTATCGAAGGTCTAACATCGAGACCAACACCCATTGACATATTGGGAGAAGCAGACAATATTTTCCAAAAGGTGTCGATAGCAGTCAAAGGGATGGACTGCTCTTGCTCTTCAAACTCAATTAATTCATGAGCACATGGCAATCCATGGCTAGTGCACAAATAACACCAACACTTGATCTCTCTATCTTTAACATATTTTACGCGGGTATCTATTTTTTCAAATAGCAAGCCCAAACATTTGCGTGAGCCAAGGCCTCTGAGTTCACAAAACAAAGGAATCTGGTGGTGGTGCTGAGTTACAATCATACTCCTCTCGACGGTAGCTCTAATCTGGGACATCTGGATCTCTAGAATCAGGTGGATTAAGCTAAACATACTCAAAAAATCATGACAATTTGCATTTCCTAGTACATGCTTCACCTGAGCATGAGACCTTTCAACTCTATTGGTCGTTTTACTCCCAAAGTGAATGTGTTGGTCAGTCCAACACCATAAGAATCGATCCCTATGAGGAAACCAAGTTTATCGCAAATAACTAACAAAATTGGAGTACTCAACCCTGTAATATTTTTCTAAAGCATCACATCTACACTGAAAAATAACCAATGTTTTCGATTTTACTACAGTATTCCATGAGAATTGAGCCTTCTCTACAAGTTCTATGCTTGGAAAAATATCATAATATTTTGAAAGGATGCATGTAGCGATATGCCATCTACATAGATGCTTGTGTGCGTTATGGAAAACTTTATCAGCGGCACTCATCAGGGCCAAGTCCCTGTTAGACACGATCACGGATGGGCTTTTGTCACCAAGCAAGCCACTAAACTGATGCAAGGCTCACTCATAGTTGATTGTTGTTTTAGACTGAAGTAGTACCTGACACACGGTGAAAGACTTCCACATTGAACTCACCCCAACAAACTATACGAAAGGCCACCGATACCTGTTAGGTAGCGTCTAACATGAAAATTGTTGGAAAAGTATGAGCCAACTTAACACCTTATGGATGGGCCCATAACAACCCCGTTATCTCCTCGGTATTCTCATCCTCTCTCAACTTTTCAAAATAATGTTCTTTTGCTAACAACTCATGCAATCTCTACAATTGCATGAAACTGTTCATATCCAATCTCCTCACTTTCTGCCTTACAGTGTAGACTTAAGATATACTAGATATATTTTCATGATACATATTCTTGATGGAATCCAAAATTTGTTTAGGCTTTATTCTACACTTACTCATCTCTGACAAGTACTCGAACTCTAGAATGGTCAGACGAGTAGCAAATAAATGCATGTCCCTCAAGGGTTTTCGCCAATACATGGTTGTGAATACCATTTCTAACTTCTATTTTCCAACTATCGACAGTGCCGCATTGGAAAACACCTTTTAACTTAAATGGACATCCCAATTTCTTGGTTCCCGACTTTCTCTTATTAGCCCTCCCTTTGCCTTTCTTCTTGTGTAACTGATGCACACCCGAGCAGTCGCAAACCAAATTCAATCTTGCTACTCGGTTTCCCTTAGCATACACTGACTTTTCAATTACTACAACCACATTAACTTGTTTTCTTCTAGCGGTTGCCCAACCAATTGCCTCGCTACGTGTATGAAAGACCTAAACACACAAAAAACAACTACTATTATTAATACACTAATAAAATTACATTTAGAAAATAAAAAAAAAATTAAATCAATGCCTACTCCGTCATACCTCTTCTGTAGTAAATATTTCTGTTTTATCACTTAAAATCGGTTGACAATCCACGCCATTTGAGTTTGCAGAGGATCGGTTCTCGGATCGTGACAAAGGATCCTACATATAGAATAAAACAAGAGTTTAAAACAATTTGTGTAATGAGGGATTTCAAATTCACCAAAAAAAAAATGAACTTCTCACTAAATTTAGTCCAAACGACCTAGCCACATCGGCCAATAAGGTCCCTAAACGACACAGTCATGTAGTTCCATAGAGGGTCCAAACGACCCAGCCATGTTAGTTGCTAGAGTCCCCAAATGACCCATAGGTTTTGTTTGGGCTCGGGTTCTAAATGTTGTTGATTCATTGATTCATTCAAGTATTTTGCATTCATTTTAATCAATGCTCTCTTGTAGATTCATTTATTCATTCAATCAATCAAGTGTTTTGTATTCATTTTAATCAAGTGTTACCTCATTATTTAGGTTTGGTTGTCTTTGTAAAATTCGACAATTTCTCTAAGCATCTCATTTGTTTGGGCTAGTCGCATCTTCTATTTCTTCAACTTCTTCACCTTCACCTTCAACATTTTTTGTCATTTCTTCACTTTCTATTGGTTGTTCTTCACCTTCAACATTTCTTCTAATTTGTTGTTGCACCTCAAGCATTACCTCAAATGCTTCTTCTTCATCTTCGTGTTCCATTTAGGATTTTGATTGGGTTTTGATTGAATATGAAAATAGTAAGGAGTAAATGAGAAACTTGAGTATTTGATTGAGTATGAAAAAAGGAGTAAGGAGCAAATGAGAAACTTGAGTATTCTATGTAGAGATATTTGAAATTTTGATATATTTCGAATAATTGAGTGAAATATGTTTGTAAACCCTAAACCTAAACCCCAAACTAGTTTATTATTCACAATTGAAAAAAAAAGAAAAATAACAAGTTTAGATATAAAACAAATTATTATTTTAGATTTGGATAATTGAGTGAAATATGTTTGAAATTAAAATTTTTTTATCTCGGTACGAAATTTGTAAACCCTGAACCCTAAACTCCAAACTCCAAACCCCAAATTCCAAACCCCAAACCCCAAACTAGTTTATGATTCACAATTTGAAAAAGAAAATGAAAAATAACAAGTTTAGATATAAAACAAATTATTATTTCGAATAATTGAGTGAAATATGTTGGTATGAAATTTGTAAACCCTGAACCCCAAACCCCAAACTAGTTTATGATTCACAATTTGAAAAAGAAAATGAAAAATAACAAGTTTAGATATAAAACAAATTATTATTTCAAATAATTGAGTGAAATATATTGGTACAAAATTTGTAAGCCCTGAACTGTAAACCCTAAACCCTAAACCCTAACCCCCAAACCCCAAACTAGTTTATGATTCACAATTTGAAAAAGAAAATGAAAAATAACAAGTTTAGATATAAAACAAATTATTATTTCAAATAATTAAGTGAAATATGTTGGTACAAAATTTGTAAACCCTGAACCCTAAACCCCAAACTCCAAACTAGTTTATGATTCATAATTGAAAAAAAAAATGAAAAATAACAAGTTTAGATATAAAACAAATTATTATTTTAGATTTTGACATGTTTGATTACATTATTTTAGATTTTGACATGTTTGATTACAAGTTTTTACTTGGTTATATAGATACTATGTCATAACAGATAAAGAGTGCAGAGTGCATGTAATTGTGTTGGTGCAATTAATTGTGTTGTTCCTAACCTAATTTTTTAAATCAGATTTCAATTTTGCTAATTCAATTGGGATGTGTTGATCAGTGATCATTACTAATTCAATTTTGCAGATCATTGTTTAAATAAATTATTGTACAATTATGATCGATTAATGATTTGTATTATAAGAAAAGTGTTCGGTGTTTATGTATAAGAAAAGTGTAATTGGTGTTTATGTAATCAATTTTTATTGGTTAATCGGGCTAATCCTTTGTTTAATCAGAGATTTCGTTGGTTTAGAACTTCTCAATTATTTTAGTCCAAACGACTCCCCCATGTCGCCACATAGAAGCCCCAAACGACCCTAGCGGTACTGCTTGCATCTGATGCCAAACGACATGGTCAGACCGTTCGATGAAAAAAACATAGAGCCTTGTCTCAAACGATATGGCCAAGCCGTTTGAGTGTACACTCAAACGATATGGTGGTATCGTTTGAGTGTACACTCAAACCGTTCCATGAAGAATCCAGATAGCCAATTCTCAAACGACTCTGGGGGACCGCATGCATGTACAATATAACGACATGGTGGTATCGTTTGAGTGTACACTCAAACACTCAAACGATATGTTGGTACCGTTTGAATGTACACTCAAACGATCCGAGGGTTTCGTTATGGCGAGACCGGTTGAATTGGCTGTTAGGCCTGGGCTTTGATGGCAAAATTGTAATATGGCAAATTTGTAAAAATTTTTTTTTTGGGGGGTTGCCCAATCCAATTTGATGAGTGCCCAATTAAACTACCTTGCTTGAAATAACATCAGCCTGTAACAAGATTTTTAACAAAAAAAATAGCCTGTAACATTTTGGGGCCGACCAAAGTGTGGAAACAACAAATATGAAGAACCCAAAATTTTGTCTAATGCACTACTCTGAATCTCTGATATGAACTAAAACAGGCACCTCAAGTTTTTCCACTTTTAAAATATGTTATCTTTCTTAAGAACTAGCAAAATTGCACGCACATTGTGCATGCAATAAATCGAAATGTTTAATTAGATATAAATATAGAAACGATGGCAATGCCAATGGATAACTGATGGTGTTGCTCAATTCAAATTAAAGTCCATCAGGTAAGAGGCAATGGTGCACAAGGCAGTATATGTGGGAGTCATCAAGAATATGTGGGGGCAATGTCACCAAGTCACCTGCGGGATTTGGCTAAGCTTCAAAGCTTCTAATATTATTATGCTAAGTCGTGATGCATCTGTAGTTATTATTGTTAGGTTGTGGAACCGTTGAGCGAAGCTCCGATCCAGTGTCTCACTAACAAGCTTGGACGACGTCGAAGCGTCGATGTTATGAAGCCTCCACGATCTGCAGAGGTCATTTGGGATGAAAGCTTCTGGATATTGGAATGTCCCTACGACCTGTCGACGTAGTTTGGAAGAAGCTTGTGCTACCTAACGGGGTAGTTTGGAAGGAGCTCGAGCTACCTGACGGGGTCGTTTGGAAGAAGCTCGAGCTACCAGACGGGGTCGTTTGGAAAAGCTTTGAGCGGTCTGAGTGCATTGTTTGGAAGCAATTCTACTAGATTTTCTCTCCTAATGACCTGCAAGTGTGGTTTGAAAATAAATTTTTTGAAACTTTTCGGAATTTCGACTGTTTGTCGATATTTCGGCCCAAAACCCATTTTCTCACTTTCTTCTATGTGTACCTATATAAAGGAAATATATTAGGGTTTTGAGATAACATTGAGTGATTCATTTTATGGAAATTGTGGGAGCTCTATTGAGCTAGGGTTTGAGTGAGGCTTTTTGTTCTTGATTCTAGTTAACTCTTGTAAACTCTCCAATCTTTACTATAAAGAAAACTTGGCTCTTGTGTGGATGTAGGTAACATTTACCAAACCACATTAAATCTTGTTTTTCTTTGCATTTACTTTCATACTTATTGCTTGTGGATTAAGTAGTAGCCTTTATTGCTCTACCGTACCATGTTTGTTGTGATAACTACCAAAGTCTTGGGTAGGTGATTTCCTTGGTGTGAGCTCCAAAAGAAATCATTTGGGGTAAAGAGTAACTAGGTTGAGGTGTGAATTCCTAGTGAAATCTCCCAATAACTATTGTTTCGTTTGAACCTTTAAAAAAGGAGATTCCCCGCTTGCTTAACTAATAAGGTCTTCCTTTAAACCTATCCATTTCCTGAACCTTCAACTTTGCTCCCCATTTAGATGCTTAATTAGACTTAGCTTAATCAATGCAGAGGTGACTCATCGCTTGACCCGGCTGATATCTTCTCTAATTATCTATCTGTTCTAAAAGCATAAACAGCTTCCATGCACACTGTACTAGTCCATTCTATGTTAGTGGCCTCTTCAATGTTATCAATAATAATGTCACTCTGCCACGTAGCTTGTAGCTTTGTAGCAACACAAATGTTTATTGCACTTACCATCTCCAAATCACTCATGTAATATCTGAAAGTACACAATCTGCCAGTTTTCCCAGGATTTAGTCTTTCGTAAAGTTCTGGCCGGGTCCCCCACATCCTTAGTGCATATATATCTTGCCCATATCTATGACCTTTAGAAAGGATACTGATAACTGTAAAAATTATCATTTACTCCTACTTAACTAATTAAACTTAAATAGAAGTAAAGCATAGGTATTTACTCTAAATTATCAAAGTTCTACTCTCGTGAATCATGCAATAACTGATCCTATATATGGCACTTTCAAGTTCCGGCATTATGTATAGGATCGGTCATTAACCACAGAATAATATATATATATATATATATATATATATATATATATATATATATATATATATATATATATATATTATTCTGTGGTTAATGACTGATCCTATACATAATGTCGGAACTTGAAAGTGCCATATATGTGTGTGTGTGTGTGTGTGTGTGTGTGTGTGTGTGTGTGTGAGTACCTTATGTTCTCAAACATATCACTACAACACACGTGTCCACACACCCGGTCATATCTTCACAGCTCGTACATCACCAGCTCATACCATGCCACTAGGATGTGACAACGAACCAAACTCAGGTCGTCCCAAATATCAAGCACAGCCATATATGGAAGCAAATGATCCACCGCGATCCTGAAGCTCAGTCAACGCACCAATCAATGAGACATTTACTTTGTAACATTAGAAGTAATGACAAATAATCAAGATAGCACAAAATATGGATCTACACTTGGCAAAGGCCTGGAGCGAATAAGGAAAGTCAGCTCAAACATCTATAAGTAGAGAGAGATGAACTACGTAAGCCTTGATTCAAGTTTACCTAAAGAACTTGATTTGTAGGCAACTCTTGTCCAAAGAAAGAGTGCAGCCATTCCCTACCAAACTCAACATCAAGTCGTAAACACAAAATCCACACCTTTACATTGGCGCCGTCTGCCGGTTCGTTTCCTTGAGAAAACACCCACATTATTTTCTCAAGCCCACGAAGCTGGTTAGAAAACCACCATGGAAGCACAACAACAAGCTCTAGTAGATCAAGTCAAGTTCCTCCACGAGTCATTCACCACACTCTAGCAAGAGAATCAAGCTATGCGTGAGCAAACCACTTCCAACACCAACAACGTGACTCCAGACGCCATCAACAACAATGCGATCACAACCCTCACAACAACCACTAATCAACGCCTCAATGACCTCACCCAACGACTAGACAAAATAGGCGAAAAAGCTAGCGCAACCCAGATCATTCAGAAGATGCTCCAGTCATACAAGGCGTCACCATTCACCACAGAAGTCAGGGACAAGCAGCCTCCCACTGACTTTATCCAACCAAAGTTCCCGTTGTATGATGGTAGCTCGTGTCCTGGCCAGCATATAGCTCGTTTCAGCCAAATCCTGGCACTTTATAGCACTCCAGACTATGACTACCTAAAGTGCAAACTCTTTCCAGCCAGCTTGAAAGACGGAACATTAGACTGGTTTTACACGCTCACTCTTGATTCAATCAACAACTTCGATAAGTTGGCTGAGACGTTCACAGCAGAGTTCATCCACAACAGAAAGAAACAAGCCAACCTAGACTCGTTGTTCCAGTTGAAGCAAGCACACGACGAGACTATTCGCGCTTTCCTAGGACATTTCAAAAAGGAATTGCTATCAATAGAGCCAGGCTTCAAGGACAGCTTTGCAACCTTGGCATTCACCAATGCTTTCCTGGACGACTCCGAACTAGCAGGGTCTCTCATTCACAACAAGCCAGAACGCCTAGACGACCTGTACCACAGAGTCGACAAGTACATGAAGTACGAAGAATGGATGGCACATCACAAAGGCAAAGAAGTCCTCACAGTAAGCGACAAACGGGGACCCAAAGAAAGCAATCAGTACTTAGGCAACAACAAGGGCAACAACTCCTAGAAGCCATCGTACAACAGAAGAGAATTCTCCAACTTCTCCAGGACGCCAAGCCATATCCTGAAGAAGATATATACAACACCTTACTTCAAACCAAACATCAAGAAGGTGATAGCAATACCAGGATGTCCATACTGCCACTTCCACAAACTCCACCACCATGACACCGATGAATGTTGGAGCCTCAAGCACTACCTCCAAGACTAAGTCGAATAGGGAAAGCTAAAGAGTTCCTGCCAGAAAGTGACATCAGGCATAAACTGAATGCCAACCACAACATAAGCAGGAGTCGTAGCCATGATCGACCTGCTCACAGAAGGAGCAGAAGCATAACAACCTCGACGATCTAAATCTCCAGGTTGGTCGAGGCACAACAGGAGACAACACTCCTCTAATCATGACGAGGAAAAGGTAATCCACATGATAACAGACACCTCCAACAACGAGACCTCAGGTCGTGAAAAGCACATGCGTGTAGGAGCACTGCAAGAAATCTACCACCTCTCCCACAAAGCTGAAGTGATCACTCCTACCAGTTCTCAATCTACGACCTCCATATCATTTACCAAGGAAGATCGGACAAGGTGTGCCTACCCCACAATGATAGTCAAACGGGTCCTAATCGATCCAGGCAGCTCCTGCGACATCCTTTTCTACCAAACATACAAGGATATACACCTGCCAGATTCGGTGATGATAGAGTCAAATGCACCACTCTACGGGTTCAATGGCGACCGCACAGATGCTATTGGAGATGTCATCCTACCAGTCTCCATTGGAGAAAAAGAGGACATGGTCAAGACATCAACACGCTTCAGTTTGAATGATGTCAAGTCGTCATACACTTCCATCTTAGGACACATGCGAATTCACAAGATCCAAGCAGTTCCATCAACCTTACACTAAGTCCTATAGTTCCCCGGACGAGGCATCATGGATCTCAGAGGCAACCAACTAAAAGCTCATCGGTGCAATAAAGTCAGCGCAACAACCACGACCAAAACTCAGGTTGTCCAAACCAAAGACATCCCAAAGTCGCAAGATCCTCAAGCTTCTAGCCCTCCAGCATCAGCAATAGACAAGCTCAAGGAAAAGTCAATTTGGGCACAAATGATGACCCAAAATATGTTTATGTAGGGGCTGATTTAGAACCCAAACTCAAGGAGCAACCAATCAATTTTCTATCTCTCAATAAAGATGTTTTTGCTTGGTCGTATATTGATATGCCAGGAATCGACCCTCAGGTCACTTGCCACAAATTAAATGTAGATCCAACTGTAAAGCCTATCAAACAACGACCTAGGAAACTAGCACTCATATTTCAAAAGGCCATCAATGAAGAGATAGAAAGGCTCAAAAATGTTAGATTCATCAGAGAGGTCGAGTACCCGACTTGGCTAGCTAACATTGTAGCCATTCCTAAGAAAAATGGCCAAGTACGACTCTACATAGACTTCACCAATGTCAACAAGCATTGCCCAAATGATAGCTTCCCCCTACCTAAGATTAACATACTGGTAAATCAAACTTGCGGACATGAACTTCTATCATTTATGGACGCATATAGCGGATACAATCAGATACCACTTGTAGAAGAAGACCAGGAAAAAGCGTCCTTAACAAGCGAACAAGGAACAATCTGCTACAACGTTCTACCATTCGGCTTGAAGAAAGCTGGTGCGACCTACTAGAGACTTGTCACAAAGATGTTCAAAGACTTGTTGGGCGACTCTATGGAAGTTTCCATAGATGACATGGTAGTCAAAACCGAAAAGGTTGGCAAGAAGCCTTTGAAAGATTGCGCCAAAACAAGATGAAGCTCAACCCAGCAAAATATGTGTTTGGGGTAGCCTTAGGGAAATTCTTAGGATACCTCGTTTCACAAAGACGCATTGAAGCAAACCCAGAACAAATACGAGCTCTCCTTGAAATCCCAGAACCAACTTCCAAACAACAAATTCACAAGCTATCTGGCATGGTTTCAGCTCTTAATAGATTCATCTCACGTGCATCTGACAAATGCATACCATTCCTGCAAATACTAAAGAAGGGCGCAACATTCACATGGACAGACGAATGCCACAAAGCTTTCAACGACCTGAAGGCTTACCTATCAACTCCGCACGTCCTGTCCAAACCAAATGAAGGAGAAACACTAGGGCTTTACTTTGCGACTACTGACTTTGCCATCAACTCAGTCCTCTTTCGCGAAAGCGAGGGAATCGAAAAACTAGTCTATTTCACCAGCAAGACATTGGCATATTCAGAAAAGTATTACTCTCCAATTGAGAAAACAATGTTATCTTTGTTATACTCTTCTCACAGGTTTCGACCTTACTTCCAGGCTCACAGCATCAATGTCATAACAGATGTACCCATCAAGCAGGTTTTGAGTTATAACAACAAAACAGCCCGCATGGCCAAATGGGCTGAAGAACTCGGAGAACATCACATCAAATTTTTTCCCATAACATATCGTAAAGGTCAGGTCGCTGCTGACTTCCCCGTCGAAGATGTCAACTGGGAACCAGAGGCTATTACTTCACTCCATCAACCAACCACCCCAGACATATGGCACTTCTACGTAGATGGAGCGTGCAACAACAGCGGTAGTGGACTAGGGGCTGTGTTAACTTCACCAGAAGGAACCCATCTACAAAAGTCAATCAAGATCGATTTCACAACATCCAACAACGAAACGGAATATGAAACATTAATCACAGGCCTCCGCATGGCACAACAACTACAAGTCCGTAAGCTCAAAGCTACAATAACTCACAACTAATCGTCAAACAGATCACCACAGAGTATGTGACAAACGGAGCAAACATAGCCAAGTACACTCAGGTCGTTAATGATATCATCAACTCATTCATAATATTCTTCTTGGAACATATTCCCTGAGAGGATAACAAACATGCAGACAGCCTAGCTTTCTTAGCCTTGAAAACCCAAGATGCATGTCCCAGCACAGTCTACATTGATATCCTAGAGTGGCCCGCCTACCAACAAGAAAGCGTCAACAGCCTCATGGACTTCCAGCCCTCATCCGAAGAAGAGATCACTCAATCTTGGATAGGCCCATTCTTGGAATTTATCTTACATGGTGAGCTCCCAACAGAGGCAAGGAATGCTTATGCCATACAATTTCGAGCCCCCAGATACACCGTGACCAATGGACGATTGTTCTGTAAATCCGTAGGAGGACCCCACCTAAGGTGCATAGCTCCACGCGAATGCCAACTCATCTTTGATGAAATTCACAAAGGCGAATGTGGCAACCATGCAGGAGCAAGATCTCTGGCCCATAAAGCAATCGCCCAAGGGTATTATTGGCCAGGCATGAATAACGAGGCAAAGAACTATGTTCTCAAATGCCACCAATGTCAAACATTTGGCCATAACCATCTAAGTCCAGCACGGGAGTTAATCAACATAACCAGCCCTTGGCCTTTCCATATGTGGGGGCTAGACATCATGGGACCATTTATCCCACAAAAGAAAACAGGACTCAAATACGTTCTTGCAGCCACAGATTACTTCACCAAATGAGGTGAAGCAATACCACTAGTTCAAGTCAAGGAAGTCCACGTTATCAACTTTATATGGACTAATATCATAACAAGATTTGGTCTACCCCACACCCTCATCATGGACAACGGAACCCAATTTACTGGCACACAAGTCAATGCATTCCTACAAAAATGGTGCATTACTCAAGCATTTTCTATACCTAGATATGTACAAAGCAATGGCCAAGTAGAGGCCAAAAACAAATCCATCAAAGAAAATCTCCAAAAGAAGTTGGAAAGCAGGAAAAGCCAATGGTCAGAACAACTCGAGAACATTTTATGGGCATACAGAACAACAGGCAGAGCCAGTGCCAACGAGTCTCCTTTCACACTTTGCTTTAGAATAGAATCAGTCATACCATCAAAACTTACAATCACAACCACACATTCTGACATCGTAGAGTCAGGATAAAATGACAACATCTTAACCAAAGAAGTTGACCTCCTAGAGGAGCGAAGGGAAACAGTTGCAATATCCCTATCTCGGTACCACCAAACAATCCAACGATCTTACAACAAGAAGGTCGTCCCAAGATCTTTCCAAGCTGGTGACCTAGTCCTTAAAAAGACCTTAGCACCAGCCAAGCTTGACCCAACTTGGGAAAGCCCATACAAAGTTCACAAAGTCGTTGTAGATGGAGCTTACTGGATCAAAACTTAACTCGGTGATGTGCTTTCCAACCTTGGAATACAGCTCTACTCAAGCATTTTTAACAATGATATGTCTCCAAATGTATCAATCAAGTGAATAAAATTTCATCAGCATTTCGTGTATAAATGTTATCGTTGTATTACATGAATACCACGCATCTTACACTCGCTATCCGATCAGGGATATCAAAGTAACCGACCTAGCACCAACGCTAGGGTTAAGCATGACTCAGCTATAATTACCACGCAATGGTTAATTATCAATCAAATTCAATCCATCGTCTCCCAAAAGGACCATAAATCAACTTAACACCAACACCAGGGTTAAGCATGATTCAACTGTAATTGCCACGCAAAGGCTAATTATCAGTCATATATAATCCAAGGTGCCCCCAAAAGGACCACAAGTCAACTTAAGGCCTTTTAAATGGTTAAGTTTGACTCAACTATAATTATCACTCAAAGGCTAATTATCAATCAACAGTCAATAAGAACTTCCCTCAAAAGGAACTACTCAGTTAATACACACACCTAAGAACACGAAACAACCTAGGTGCCAACTACGCGCATCTATCAGGTCATACACAAAAACCTACGACCTACAAGCATTAGACAACCTAGCAAGGTATGACAGGTCGTCTAATCTACTACTATGCAACACAGGTCGTCAAATAACAAAACAAAAAGCAGGAGGAACAATCACATTCATACAAAATTCAAGGACAATTTCAATTCAAAACAAATAAGTAATTTAAATATTTTTACTTATTATAAATTCGGTTAGATACTAGAGGCCCCCAGGTTATCTTGGGAAAACAACCTCAACATCCCCATCAAAAATAGAAGTATCAGTATGGACAACAAAAGAGAATATAGTTCAAAAAGCTTCATCCAACATTAAATCAAATTATAAGAAGAACAAGATCAGTTGACACAAGGAAGATTCTCCACATTTAAGGGGTCCAGTTGGCAGCCCTCTTCACCAATAGGGCCACTAGTCGGATCACAACTTACATTTAGCACTTCAGTGAGCTCAGCAGCAGGAGAAGCACTTAGGTCGGTTGGTAGATTAGATCGTCTACTAGCATCTGTAATAGTACTCTCTACAGTTACTATTGCAACCCCACTTTCAATAGATCTCTTGAGGGTTTTGTACTTACATTCTAGCTCCATGTAATCATCCACCAGAACGTAAACATCACCACTCTCTACCAAGTCGACCAGGTCGTAATATTCACTCTGAGCTCGCTCAGCAATGGCCTACGATTGTTTGCTCTCAGCAACCCAATAAGCTACCTCCACCCTTGAAGCATAAAGAGACGGCTACAACAAAGCCACCTTCCCAGCTAGATCCCCGACCTAAGCCCTCATCCCCACCACTTCAGCCCGTTCAACCTCTTGCATAGCCAACAACTTGTCATAAGCCTCCTTCGCAACATCCAGCTCCTTCTTGTACAGGTCGGAGATAATTGTCATCTCCCTCAGCTTCCTATACATCGCCAAGACCTAACAAGATAACAAAGTAAGTCAGGAGTCAACATCACAAAGCACAAAACAAAAACTCAGATTGGAAGGACACTTACAAAACATAGCGAGTGATCCATGTCTACATCGCCAAGACCTAACAAGATAACAAAGTGAGTCAGGAGTCAACATCACAAAGCACAAAACAAAAACTTAGATTGGAAGGACACTTACAAAACATAGCGAGTGATCCATGTCTTTCAGGTTCGCCTCCAAGTCTTTCCCCGTCTCCAGCTGGTGCTTATCACCATCTAGGGCAATACTTTCCAGTAGCCCATTCGCAACTAGTGAAGACTTGAAACTACAGTCATTATTCTTCACTAGCCGCGTCAACCCACTTACGGGGTTGTAGTAGGTGGCCTGATTACGTCGAACGTCGAAATCACCGACCTTGTCACCTTGGGCGCACTCCCGACCCCTTACACTTTTTCAAGATGGTAGCGCTCCGGTCTCACTAGCCTTCTTCTTACCCTTTTCATTAGCCACCCCCACATCCACCGCCAACTCCTTCAGATTCATCTTCTTCAAAGGAGCCCGACTTGATGAAGAACGACCTTCCACCATAGCAGGTCGTTCCTCGGACTTCGGTTGGTCCTCTTCCCCCCCTGCTCAACCTCACCGACCTCGGCTTTCCCTCGGGCCGAGGCCTACTAAAAAGAGGCGGGAATATCACAACCTCTTTCAGCACTCCCACCTCCACGACCAGCCCTATCACCTTCACCCCCCTCAGGTTGTCTAGACATAAAACGGCTACCAGAGCCTCCTCCATCCATTCACACTCCAGAAATAGGTGCCTTCCTTTGATCCTCTCTTTCCATCTCAGTATCCGAGTTAGAATCAGAGATGTTAAATACTAGCTTTCAGGCCCTTTTCTTCTGCTCATCTTTTTCAAGTTTATCTTCACACCACCTCGTCTTTTGAAATAGTGTGCAACCTCCTCCAACAAAGACACTTTTCTTCCCAACTCAGCCTGTCAAACTCTTTAATAGCCCCCCAGAAAGCGATCCGCAATTACGACCTCTGCAAAACAAACAAATGTCAGAACGTAATCATATCAACTCGTAACCAAAACAAATGACCCACACAAATAGACGACCTACACATGAAAACGACCCACAAAGATAAATACCTACCATTAGTCCTCACACAACAATTCTCCAAAGCACATCTAGGAGGACAATAACTCCCCACAATCAACGGAGGCCTACGCCACCACTCCTCCTTACTCACACCAACAATCACAGATGATTTACCCCTCATCACTTGAAAACCAAAGTTCATAGCAGAAATATTTTCACAGAAAAATACTCCAACACGTTAGACAAACAAATATTGTAACCCCTCTATTTCAGCAGATCCATAACATGAAACACCTTCCAGCTATTACCTACAAATTGCAGGGGTGCTTTCCCACAAAAGTTTAGAACATCTAAGGTCAGAAGTGAGAATGGCAACCTTAACTCTGCCTTCAGTTGGTCATACCTAATTACAACCCCACCATCTTGAGGAACATAGTCTGAACCAAAAACGTTCTTCTCACTACTCAGGTCGTATATCATCAGATCAGGACTATCAATCCCAAACTCCCTTCTCAAGTTCCCAAAGTTATCAAGCACTTACCTAAACACCGCCTCCTCAGTCATCGTCTCCAATGACTATGTGCCCTAACACCATTATCTCCATCACATACAGTTCTCTATCTCTAATAATCCAACTCAACTTCCCCACTCAAACTATCACTAATAATCGATATTACAAAAGCAAAAGAAAACAAAAGATCAAATTTTTGAGATTGAAAGAGACGCACCTGAAGACGAAAAGATTTTGGTTTTCTTTTTTTCTCTTCTATTGTGTTGATATAATGAAGAAATGAAACACCTTCACACACAAAAACCCTTCAGCTGCATAAATCTCGAAAACAGACAAAACATTTTGCCTTCCCACAAAAAGCAATCATAACCTCGCCCACAAACCGCCGCGATTTAGGCCCATGGATCAGATCCAACAGTTCCCGCACATTTTCCAAACTTGTTCAAATAAACCAGTTGTCTGACACGTGTAAAAAACTTTCTTTTATCATTTATTTTCACACCACAGCTGTCCAAAAAATTAAATAAAATAAAGGGGGCTATGTAAGTACCCTCCGTTCTCAAACATATCACTACAACACACGTGTCCACACACTAGGTCGTATCTTCACATCACATCACCAGCTCGTACCACGCCACCAGGATGTGACAACGAACAAAACTCAGGTCGTCCTAAATATCAAGCACAGCCATATATGAAAGCAAATGATCCACCGCGATCCTGAAGCTCAGTCAACTCACCAATCAAGGAGACATTTACTTTGTAACATCAGAAGTAATGACGAATCATCAAGATAGCACAAAATATGGATCTACACTTGACAACGGCCTAGAGCAAATAAGGAAAGTCGGCTCAAACATCTATAAGTAGATAGAGATGAACTACATAAGCCTTGATTCAAGTTTACCCAAGGAACCATACGTAGACAACTCTTGTCTAAAGAAAGAGTGCAGTCATTCCCTACCAAACTCAACATCAGGTCGTAGACACAAAATCCACACCTCTACAATAAGTCAGCCAAAATTTTAACATCCACAACATCTTATTGCCAAGTAGAAATCATAGACTTCCAAAACAATGAGCTCTTGGGGCTGTATGCTTCTAGTATGGACGATATTATGCGGTTTGATCTGGCCTGATCAAGTATGTGTTGATCAATGGACGAAGACGGTGAGTCTAATGCATGAATGGTATCAGTAACTGAATTGGCTTGATCAAGCTACTTAAGAAGATGCATCGGTTGGATTTGAGAAGGCTTTATATACCGGTTTGCCATACTATGCACCTAACATTATACTTATGGATGATCAAATTTAGTAGGGGTGTATCTTCATGAGGAACTATTGACTCTGTTACCTCCATTAGGGTGCATCCGTGCGGGTTCATAACGGATGCCACTAGACAAGCATGAAATTAAGGATACAAGCAAGAATATTTGGAGGTTAGGATTCAATCCAAGGTTCTTTGGATTTTATATTCTTTGGGTGCTAGATTATAATTCATAGGGCTAGCTAGACAAATGCTTATTTGTTGATTTGCTTTTCTTGAGACCAACTTGTCTATGCCGGGGAGGAGTGGCAATTGCCTCCTTCATGAAAAGCGTAAGCAAGGAATTGATGCACTACAGACTACAGGGTTTACATTAGACCTGTGAAGCCACAAATTAGTGGTGGGTTGTTCACATTTTAGAGTACTTATAGGACAAATCCTCAGGTCTGTTGGAGTTATCCCTCACATGAGGAGAGAATCAGAGCTGGAGAGAAACGGAGCTGATTCGGCTTTGAATATGTCGAGGCGCTGGCTTCGAGTAAGCGCACTAGCTTCATGCATTTGAATCAGTCCAGTGTTTTGGCGCGACCCGCGCTCAAATGGGGCGCACTCGCGCCCAGGTCTAATTTTCGTGGGCTTCACTACAGTAACCGCAAAATTTGGTTTTTGGAGATAAAAACCAAAATCAAGGTTTTGGAAAATCTAACCAAGTTAGAAGGATTGGAATCCAGACTAAAACAAAGAGAGAGAAACCCAATCTTGAAAGCTATCAAGATTGAGAGATAACCTTTACAGAGATACAACCACTCAGAAAGAGATAAGAGTGATCTAGTAAGGTGAGAGACTGAAAGGAGAGATTGTAATCTTCCTTCCCACTTTATAAAGAACTGGCTCTTGTGGAAGTAGGCATCATTGGCCGAACCACGGTAAATCTTTGTTTTGTGGTTTGCCTTTATTGCTTTACATTATTATTTGTTGTTGATAGTTGTTTAGCGAGTTGGGCATGTTAGTATAGGCTGTAGTTGATATTTAGAATTTGTCTAGAGTTGAATTGTGTTCAAATACAACTTATCTGTGTAGTGGGGGAATCGATTGGTATTGGTATAATCCCCAACAAGTGGTATCAGAGCCAGGTTAGAATAGCTTAGGGTGTTATCCGAATCTTGGTCAGAAGGTGTTTGACGAAATTCCTGAGAGAAGATTTGAAGTTAAATAACTTGTAGAGATGGACCATTCCGTGAACACTCGCATGATGAGTCTGAATAAGAAGAACTACACCATCTGGAAAGCCAAGATGGAAGACTTGCTATCTAATGCGAAGGACTTGGCACTTCCCATTGAGAATGAGGGAGTAAAACCGAAAAAGACTAATGAGGCCGAGTGGAAAAAGCTTGACAAAAAGCGATTGGATACATTCGACAAATGGATTGACGACGATGTCTTTCACCATGTGTCCCCCCGGACTACAGCCTTGATCGGGAAGAAACTTCGAAGACCTTTATGAGAGGAAGTCGGGTGGAAACAAAGTGCTAGTCGTTAAGAAGTTTGCGCACCGCGAAGTACCAAGAAGGTTCTTCAATGTCTGAGCATCTTAATGAAGTACAGAATATCATCAATCAGATGCATTTGATGAATATCAATTTGGGAGACGAAGTTGAGGCTTTGTTTCTATTAGGCTCTCTACCCGAAAGTTGGGAGACATTAGCAGTTTCTCTACATGGAACAGCCAAAGATGAAATTGTTACCATGGAGATGGCTACCACGTCTTTGTTGAATGAGGAGACTAGAAGGAGTGCAAGAAGCAGCTCCTCTCACTCAGAGATCCTTTTCACAGAGAAACGGGGGAGAGGTCGAAACAGAAAACCATCTCGTTCTAGAGGTGATGATAGAAGTAAATCTAGGGGTGAAGCTAGAACTCCTAAGGTAGAGAGGCAATGTTACTATTGTGCCACCAAAGGCCACTTCAGATATGAGTCGCGAAACAAAAGAGGGATGAGAAGAATAATACTGTGTACATGAAGACATGGTGTAGAGGAACGGAAACACAGGCAGAGATACTACCGCACTAGTCGACGACCTAGTGGAAATTGTGTCAGATTGTGGTGTGTGCTGTCTTAGTACCTCATGTCAGGATATAGAGTGGGTGATAGATATAGGAGCATCCTATCACGTCACACTGCACAGGGGATTCTTCACTACCTACAGCTGTGGTGAATATGGTGAAGTAAGGATGGGTAACAGTGGAGTCTCGAAGATTATAGGCATTGGAGATGTTCATGTAGAAACCAATGTCGGCTACACATTGACACTCAAGGATGTAAGACATGTCCCTGACATATGGTTAAGCCTAATTTCGGCTGGGAAATTAGATGACGATGGCTTTGTAAACTTGTTTGGTAACGGGGTATGGAAACTGAGCAGAGGTTCCATTGTAGCAGCCAGAGGAAAGAAAACTTGCTCTCTTTACAAAACACGGGCTAGTTTGTGTAAAGCGTATTTAATCGCGGTAGAAGAAGAAGCTTTCATCCGAGCGTGGCACAAGAGACCGTGGTCACATGGGCATAAAAGGGATGGAAGTTCTTGCTAAGCAAAAGGCCGTGCCAGATATTAAAGGTACACATTTAAATACATGTACTCATTGTTTGGTAGGAAAGCAACACAGGGTGTCTTTCCAAAGATTCCCGTCTCACAGAAAGGACACTGTCCTTGAACTAGTGTACAGAGACTTATGTGGTCCTATGAGAGTAAAGTCCCACCAGGGAGCTTCGTACTTCTTGACATTCATTAATGATGCGTCAAGAAAGATATGGGCCTATAGTCTAAAGACCAAGGATGAAGTACTTGGCGTGTTTGAGAAATTCCACAGCATGGTGGAAAGAGAGACTGGGAAGTTGTTAAAGTGTATTCGCTCAGATAATGGGGGTGAGTACATTGGGCCATTTGAAGAGTATTGCCAGAGTCATGGGATTTGCCATGAGCAGATCGTTCCCAAGACACCGCAACAGAATGGAATAACAGAGAGAATGAACCGTACCATTGTAGAGAGGATGAGATGCATGTTATCTCACTCTAAGCTACCTAGAAGCTACTAGGTAGAAGCAATGCGTACAGCCGTGCATGTGATCAACCTGTCGCCAGCAAAGCCTCTGAATAGTGATTATCCAGAGAGAGTATGGTCAGGCAGAGATGTTGATTATGGATACTTGAGGGTATTTGGGTGCAGGGCATTTGTGCATATTCCGAAGGATGAGAGATCCAAGCTTGATGACAAATCCAAGCAGTGCATTTTTCTGGGTTATGGAGATGAAAAGTTTGGTTACAAACTCTATGATCCGATTAACAAGAAGGTAATCCGAAGTCGAGATGTTGTGTTCTTAGAAGACCAAACTATAGCAGACTTTGAGGAGGGTGAGAAGCTACATGCTTTCACCAATGATCTTATTGATTCAGAACCAGAAGTTCCTACCGGAGCGAACGCGTATGCATTGAGAATCTGAGAGAACCATGAGTTTGAAGCTCATGATGAGGATCCTATTGCTCATGATGGGATAGAACCTATTGGTATAGAAGATGCAGATGAGATGCATGAACCACCACCAGAGCAAGCAGAAGTGCATCCTCCTGAGGCACCAGCAGATGGGGCAAGGAGGTATGACAGAGGGAGACTAACTTCAACCAGGTATCCACCACATACGTACGTGCTACTATCGGATGGTGGAGAACCTATGTACTATCAAGAGGCACTTGAAGGTACAGACAAAGAAAAGTGGTTGAAGGCCATGCATGACGAGATGTATTCTTTGCATAAGAATCACACTTATGAGTTAGTTGAGAAACCCACAGGGAGAAAAGTTCTCAAGAATAAGTGGATATACAAAGTCAAGCATGAGGAGAACAATCCTCACCCAAGGCACAAAGCTCGCCTTGTTGTGAAGGGATTCGGTCAAAGGAAAGGGATTGACTTTGATGAGATTTTCTCTCCTATAGTGAAGATGACTTCTATCCGGGTGGTATTGGGTATGGCCGCAAGTATGAACCTAGAGGTTGAAAGCAACTAGATGTTAAGACGACTTTTCTTCATGGAGACCTTGAAGAAGATGTCTACATGGACCCGACCCGAGGGTTTGAGGTCAAAGGCAAGGAGCACCTAGTATGCAAGTGATAAAGAGCTTGTATGGGTTGAAAACAAGTACCGAGACGATGGTACATAAAGTTTGACTCCTTTATGGCGAAGCAAGGATACAAGAAGTCCTTCCTCGATCATTGTCGCGTTTGTTCAGAGATTTCCGGATGGGGATTTCATAGTTATTCTTTGTATGTGGATGATATGTTGATAGTTGGACCAAACATCAACAAGATATCCAAGCTGAAGAAAGACTTGAGTAAGTCCTTTGAGATGAAGGATTTGGGTCAAGCAAAGCGATAATTTGGGATCACGGATCACTCGTGACGAAAGAGTGTGAAGTTGTGGCTTTCTCAAGAAAGCTACATTGAAAGGTGTTGAAGAGATTCAACATGGATCAATGAAGCGGTCGGTTATCCTCTTGGTGGCGGTTCCGCATGACCAAAGAGATGTGTCCTAAGGGGTGAGTATGAAAGCGAGTCGATGGAAAAGATTCCTTATGCATCCGCAATGGGGCGATTTGATGTATGTCATGGTGTGTACTAGACCGGATATTGCTTTTCGCCGTTGGTGTTGTAAAAAGCGATTCTCACAAATCCGGTCGAGCATTTGGGAAGGTGTTAAGTGGATATTGAGATATCTCAAAGGCACTTCCAAATCGTGTTTGTGCTTTGGTGGAAGTAAAACCTTACTTGAAGGCTACACTGATGCAGACATGGCAGGTGATGTTGACTCGATGAAGTCCACCTTCGGTTATCCGGTTACTTTTGCCGGGTGAGCCGTTTCTTGGCAATCTAAGTTGCAAAAAGTGTGTTGCCCTCTCCACCACGTAGCCGTAGTATATTGCGCCACCGAGTGTTGCAAAGAGATGCTATGGATGAAGAGGTTCTTCGATGAACTAGGGCTAAAGCAGAAACAGTTTGTACTTCTATGTGATAGTCAAAGCGCCATCCACTTGAGCAAGAATCCGAGTTTTCATTCTAGATCCAATCACATACACATACATTATCATTGGATTAGAGAAGTACTCGAAGACACGCATTTGTGTATCGAGAAGATTCATACCGAAAAGAACGGGTCGGATATGATGACCAAAAAGTCTCCGAAAGGTAAGTTTGATATTTGTTGTCTTCTTCTTGGGAATGGTAGCGACTCCTCCCCGCTGATTTGGAAATTGCATGGAGGTATCTCCCCTCACCGCTCGAGGGGAGATTGTTGGAGTTATCCCTCACATGAGGAGAGAATCGTTTGGAGAGAAACGGAGCTGATTCGACTTTGAATATATGTCGAGGCGCTGCTTTCATGCATTTGAATCGATCCGGTGTTTTGGCGACCCGCCAAAATGAAGCACTCGCCAAGTCTAATTTTCGTGGGCTTCTGATAAAGAATGAAATTTGGTTTTGAGATAAAACCAAAAAATCAAGGTTTTGGAAAATCTAACCAAGTCGGAAAGGATTGGAATCCGGACTAAAACAAAGAGAGAAAACCCAATCTTGAAAGCTATCAAGATTGAGAGATAACATTTACTGAGAGATACAACCCCCAGAAAAGAGATAAGAGTGATCTAGTAAGGTGAGACCGAAAGGAGAGATTGTAATTTTCCTTCCCACTTTATAAAGAACTGGCTCTTGTGGAAGTAGGCATCATTAAGGAAACCACGGTAAATCTTTGTTTTGTGGTTTGCCTTTCTTGCTTTTACATTATTATTTGTTTGTTGATAGTTGTTTAGCGAGTTGGGTATGTTAGTATAGGCTGTAGTTGATATTTAGAATTTGTCTGGAGTTGAATTGTGTTCAAATACAAGTTATCTGTGTAGTGGGGGAATCGATTGGTATTGGTATAATCCCCAACAAGGTCCCCAACCCGCTGCCACTGGATCATTTTTTTTTTTTTTAGTTTTTAATTTATTTGATGAGCAGCACATCCCAGTAAATTCAGGTGATCGAAAAGCTGGATTATACCACAATTAATCTCAGAAGCTCAACCTTAATCCATATGAGACTTTGAGTTGCATATCTGTAGCCTGCTTTCAGATTTTGGCATGTTTCAGTATGTCATCTAGTTCACTAATAAACTAGAAGTACATTTTTACCAGATTAACAGATGCCCTAAGAGTCTAAGACTCCTGAGTTCCCTTCAGGCCGGTCTTCAGCATTTCTTCTGTCAAAATGTATGTTGCCTTCAGCTAAATGGATAAATTAACTAAATCACTAAAGACCAGCTTTTATCACTTGAATCATGTAAGAATGCAATGCAAATTCTATTTTCTTATTATTTGGGGAGGTATACAATGGTTGGAATAATTCTTTTTCTTTATCATAAACTTTTCCTTTTTTTCTCTAGATTGTTGTTTCGCTCGGTTTCCCTGTTATTGTCACCATCTATATTCTCTATACTAAGAATTGTTCGGTGATTGGGTGATGTTACCAATCATCTCCAAAGATATACAGGGCTGATCTACAGGTACCTGCACAAGTTCAAATTCAAACCAGTAAACTGAGTTGCCGAAATGCTTGAGTTAAGTAAGTTTAAAGTAGAATAGGACTACCAAATCAATCAGTCTTAGCTAGCTAATGATAAAGATCAACTATATATGGTAATGGTGTTACTTACAAAATGACCAGCGCCAAGTATCCAATAGAAATGAAGATTCTTGTATGATTTCTTAAATGCTTTTGTGACTGATTCATCTCCATCACAGTAAAGAGGGTATCTGTCTGAACTCAAAAACGTCTTCAGTCCTTCCCACCTGAGATAGTTTAGCAAGTTTCAAGATATATTGATAGTACACAATTTAAATGTATTCTTAAATTTTAGCAGATGAAAAAGTGGAGTGAAAGGGTTTACTCAAGCTTCTCGACCCAAGCTTCTACTCCAGGAGTTGAACATATGAGATCAAGCTATCAGAAAGTAAACAAAAGTCATTTCAGTACTAAATGACAGAAGAATCATAATGGCTCAGCCATATTCCAACGGAAGTGCTGTTATCACATTCCCCCAAAACATCTTGTTGGAGTTAGTCTTGTACGTACTCTTGTATATAAGAATCAGATGGTTTTGTCAATATTTTGAAAAAGCTTTGCACAAAAGCTGCATGGCGTATACATTTATATCCTGACTGAAGTACTCAACTGATGAAGCAATAAACATTTGTATTGCTGTCCAAACTACAAAGTATAGTCATGTAAACATTTGATCTGTTGAAGGCAATAGCACAGAATCCATACCTGTCCATTATATACTGTCACATTTATCCCTTTCGCTAGGAGTTCATCTACCTGAAGGAGTCATCGTGAAAATGTTAACAAATTTTTGAGATATAAATGTCAGGTTGTACATACAATCTCCACTTTAATTAGTACACCAGCCATTAATCGATAATATTTAATCTCATATGATTGAAAATTTGAAAGGTAAAAACAGCTGACAGAGAAAAAAGTTCAAATTGTAGAGGCATGATAAGCATGAATATGGCCTTATAAGCATAGGATAAAAATTCTGGTAGATGGAGAGAAAGATCAGAACCTATGAAAATATCAAGGAATTTTGCTAGAAGTCTGGAAGCTGTTTTTTGTGATTTCTCAATCTTCAAATAATTGAGGATTTATGAAAACTAACCATATTTATGTACTAAGATTCCTTAAAGAGTAGCAGAAGTATGAATTCAAAATCTCGTCTAAACTGATATGAATGTGTAATGACTAATGAGACAGCGGCATACTAATGTATACCTCCTGGATCCTTGGTTTCATGAAGGCGCCTATCATAGCTGGGAAAACAATATCTTCTTGCCCTCCCCATCTGCCACATAACACAGTACACAAGGTATCCCTCAATTTTGACAAAATATGTACCTTATAGTAGTATGTGGTGATTTAAGAATGACTCACGTAATATTATTAGGAATAATCTTTAGCTTCTCCCTAATAACCCCGTTCAATAAAATACTAACGTCATCTTCTGCTCCTGTAGGCCTGAATGAGTACAAATGTTTTGAGTACCGCTGGACTGATGTTGCTTTTGATGCTACACTAGATGTACTTGAAATAATAGGGTCGTTTCTCTGGTCCAACAAGATGTTATAGAAGTCCTGTGCGACAAAGAATATTTAAGTTTTAATCAGTTTAGAGAACAAAATTTTGGATGGGAATCAGGAACGAACAGACAGATAAAGACACTTGCCACATCATTACTGCTAGCCCTTATCATATTCTCAAGTTCTTCCCATGACTGTTCTGCCTCCAAGTATTGCCCCTTCGCAAGTTGTTGCTTGATCGTTTGAGCTAGACTGTTTGCAAAAATAATTACGTTACAAATCTCAAATTTTCATCTTCATTAATCAGCTTTTATGTGCAAGAAGAGATATATCTCAAACCTGTTTGAATCATTTAAACCATTGCTGTCAACCCTCGAAACAGCTTTGAGCAGAGGTCCCCATGATAGCTGCATTTCAGAAAGTACATTTAGATGATTGCTATAGTTTAGGAGCATATAAGATAGTTCAGGAGTTGAAAAAACTTTACTAAACATGCAAAACAAGGATATTGTATTTGAGGTAGAGAGTACAAACCACAAAATCTTCTGAGGAGATCCAGCTATTTCCTAAAGCAAACCCTGGATGAATAAAACAAAAAGAACAGGATCAGCCAACCAATAACCTAAACAAAGTCTGAAACGGAGTATCGCAAGAGGTTTACGTTACTGAAGTGTTGGTTACAAAGCAGGATTGCAAACAAGATGAACCGATAGTTTTCGACGATTGGGATCAGACTATAGTTTGAAAACAGGAAATCTATTTCGAAACTCAGAAGTCTTTCAAAAGAAAGAAGTCGAAGGGAACTCAAGATTCAGTTGAACAATCAATTTTGATCTGAAGTCAGATGAGTCTAACAAGTGTAAAGTTGTTAGATTACCTCCAAGTTTGAGGTTCAATTCCCCTGCTTCGACCGCCTTCAGAATAGATAATCCAACAGTAACAGCAACCTTCCCTCCATATGATTCTGCTACGACAAAAAGAGGACTTTGTTGAAGACTCATATTACCATTGAAGAGTTCCTTTAACAAGGTAGTTAAATCAATTGCAGCCTCATCATCAGTTTTAACTGGCAAACTGTCATCCTTCACATCATCCACATAACTGTATCCTGTTCCAACTGGACTATCCTATATACCATTAGAAAAAGGCACCTTCGATTAGTCTATTTCGCAACTAGTATATTCAACTGAAGCAATTGAAAAAAAAAAACATAGTAAAGAAACTAAGAGATGGAAATGTACCACAAACAAGAGATCAGCTTTTCGAAGCCAAGTTGAATTACGGGGCTTCAAGTCCCCATCCAAGGGCCCTATCTCTAGAAAATTTCCAAGTCCAACTCCAGAGGCTCCCTAATTCAATTGATTAACTGATTCAAATTAGATGCAGTGTGGTTACTGTGGTTCTTTTGTAGTGTAACGTTCTTATTATTTGTTTATCAAAAAGAAAGTACACACACTCTGTATCATATGTCTCTACATAAATGCGTGTTTATGGCGCATGTACACATGTATGTATGTACGTGTTCGATATACTCACAGGACCACCTTGCAACCACAGAATTACAGGCCAAGGTTTAGAGGGATCTTCAACTCTATATGGACTTTTGTAGAGCCACCAGAACAGATGAGCTTCTACATAATACAAACAACATCAATTAGCAAACACAGTTGTAACATTAATTACAAAGATACACAACCTGCAGATTAACTATAGAAGAATGCTAAGGCCCTTCACAGTGTTGTCCTTGCACTAAAATCTAATGGAATTAATGAACTTAAAAATTAATTAGGAATTACTGGGTCGAACTTCAACGTATCCCCATTGTTCCGATCCATCTTCAGTTCCAGCTGCTAAGGCTGAATGTCCACAAAAGAGGGGAAGGGCTATCAGTACAGAAACTAGAAAGAAAGACAATCTTCCCATTGTAGTTGTATGAGCAAAACGAACACTGGATAGCAAAAATAATCTAAACTTTGATTTATATATGAAAAAAGAACAAGAACTTTTGCATGGGAAGCTTCAGTATCTGTTCATAAACGAAAAGGACTGAAAAAAAGGAACAAGAACTAGATACAAAAGTACACTATGGTTGTGATACAAACAAGTTATGAAATATTTGACTTTCTTTATAAAATGCATAAGAATTTGGTACCATTATTTGTTACGGGAATGACAGGATTGGCACAAACAAGGAAACAATGGAAGAAATGGCAAACAAAAATACACAATATTAAATTTAGGCCGCTTTATTTGTCTTTATATTAACGTGCATGGATTGCAATAATGCGGCGGTAGTTTGAAAATTGCAATAATTCTACGTTATTTTGGTGACAGTTTCGGTATTTATTATTTAACATGAGTCCTGTTATTGACGGACCCATTTTGTGCTCGGGCAGGCCCCGGCCCAATTTGGGGTCAGTAATTACAAATTATGTCTTGGACAGACCCCATCACTAAAGCCCGAACAGAAATAAACCGGAAATAACCAGTTACACACTTACACCCCCAACCAAAGAAACCAGTTACCAGCCTTTGTCCCCTTCATTTAGAACTAGCCAATATGCCAGCCTGTGGCCGACTTGCTACATTAATAGTTGATTTTCTCCAGCCTATTATAAGTGTATTGCGCTATTATTTTGATGATGAACTGATTAAGTACTCAATGTTTTAAAAGAAAAAATTCAAGCCTATTATTAAAGTGTATTGGGTTTTAAAATTAGTTTGGACCTTTTTGTTAAATGTTAATTGCTTAGGGAAAGAATAGGCTGTCTGAAGACATAAATTTTTTTTGGGCAAACACAAATACTTTTAGAGAGAAGAACACATATTGCCAAATTAAACATACTTCTTGTTTTAGGGTTACATTTAGAATCCCTATCGAATAACTCCAACCAAATTAAATTCCATACCCAATCAATCATCAAATTAAATTGTGGGAACTTCAAATCGCGTTGGGCTGCAAAAAAAAAAAACCACTATAAATCAGTTCATTCTTAACTAAAAAAAATGAAATATTTCAAATGGGTTTCCTATTCAAATACCTGGAGTAGTTAAAATCAAATGGGCATTATCTAATTTTTTTTCATGTTAATTATTCTTTGACGTTACTTCAATGCATTGGTATCTAGTTTTCAATTTTCCGTTAATTATTCTTTTTAGTTTAGTTCAATGCAATTGTATACAATTTACAATTTTCCGTTAATTATTTTTTGAGGTTAGTTCAATCCATTGACATCCATTTTCTGATTTTCCATTAATTATTCTTTGAGTTGTTCAATCCATTGAGATCCAGTTTTCGATTCTCCGTTAGTTATTATTTGAGGTTAGTTCAATACATTTGCATCAAGTTTTCGATTATACGTTCATTAATCTTTGAGATTAGTTCAATGTAGATGTATATAGTTTCTGATTTCACATTAATTATTCTTTGACGTTAGTTCAATGCATTGGTATCCAGTTTTCTATTTTCCTTTAATTATTCTTTTTAGTTTTGGTCAATGCAGTTGTATCCAGTTTACAATTTCCAGTTAATTATTTTTTTAGGTTAGTTCAATCCATTGACATTTAATTTCCAATTTTCTGTTAATTATTCTTTGAGTTGTTCAATCTATTGAGATCCAGTTTTCGATTCCCCGTTAGTTATTATTTGAAGTTAGTTCAATACATTTGTATCTAGTAGTTTATAATTTCTCGTTAATTATCCAAGGTAGTGTGTAATACCAACATCTATTGATGATTATATAGTGTCCATGCATGCAAACATGTCATTAAAAAAAATTATACATGATTATTTAGTTTCTGATTTCTCGCTAACACAACAAAATAATGTATCACAACAAAGAAAACACATGCTTCTAGTCAAGAGACATCTATTTTTAGGAAGTGATAGTTGGTCATAAATAAGACTACATGGGCCGCAAGCTCCTAGTAATGGAGCTTCCATGCATATAGGCATATAGCACATGAGGAAGGTTATGTGACACCCCAAAGTGTAGGACTGTAAAAGGCCTAAGAGCAATTTATGCAAAAATGCATAAAGAATCTATCTATCAATGAACATGCATCATTTGGGAAATGGGAACTCACATTCTTCTTACAATGAAAAAAGTTGGTTTGCCTTCACTAAAAATAAAATAAAAAATACAATGAACCGAAACATCAAAAATGCTTTGACTGAACAGAGTAAAATTTACTGAATGATATTTATCCAAAAGACAACTCCATAGGACATTCTCTAGTGTACATATCATAATCGTTTTGAAATCATTACAGATGAATTAAAGCATAAAGTCTAAAGATCAATGAATATTTAGGCACTAAGAGAAACAAATTTCCATTGGCCAAGAATCCTTCTTGATCCAACTTAAAAAATTGGGGATTCACACTTCAGTCTTCTATGATCGAAACTCTCAATATTTCTTGCTTGCAAGTCTTGCAAATCCTCGGGGTTTCTATAAACTTAATTAAGGTCTCTTACAGGAAAGTCTTGGAATACATGGTCAAACGGATCAAACACTGGATATTCAGTATTAGATGTTTTGTTAACTTTCAAGCATTTCTCTATATTCCTAACTTCCTCTCTAAATTTTTCTCTAACTTCTCTCAGTTGATGGAAGATTTTATTCAACGTCACCCGCTTTGCTGTTGGAGAGCTTCAGGTCTTATATGAGATTCTGTTACATTCCTGACATAATCTGTTACATCTCACCGAATTGAATCAAATACTTATCTTTTTACTTTATCAGATAGGCATGCAAGAAAATAAAAATAAATAAATGTTGAAATTTGAACCATGAATGTAGCGCTACTGATAACAACATACATCCATATTTGATTGTGAAATGTTGTTTTTCCAACCTAATATTCCATCCTTTTACTATTTCCATTATATTTGAATTGCGTAATCACCAATTTGTTCAAGATCCACTTATTACTTTGAGATTAAAGTAATAAGTTATATATGAAAGAATGTCATATATATATAAATCATGGACACCATGAAATAATAGTTTATTACACGGATTTTCTTAAGAAGAGAGCGCATACCTATTAAGAGCATACAACTTAGAATTTCCAAAATAGATCTCCCTCAAGCAAGTGCAGATACCTACAATAAACATGTTTAGAATGGTGCAAATAGTTCAAACATTAGTGTCTCTTGGTAATAATAGTTAACTGATAACCAAGTTCTCGTATAGCTTTTACTCTATTTCCTCAAACTATATATGAAGTAATTCATTTGAAAAAAGAAAAAAAAAAACTAAAGAAACTAATAAATTGCATAAAGTCAATATCATTTAAGCATCCAATGATTTTTCATATCCAACCAATGCTTGCATAACACAATTGCATAATGTCTTACCACTATTGTTACACTTATTATTCTATATACTTTCAAGTTATATTATTTAGTTCACTATAAATTTAATTGCGTAAATCTGTCGAGCCAAATCCAAACAAAAAGCTTAGCATCAATCAAAACAACTGCCAATAGCAGTAGCAATCTCAAAACAAAAAACTCCATGCCAGAAATCTAAATCTAACCATATGTATATAGATATTGTGGATCCAAGAACATTTTTAGATCATTGACTGTTGAAACCTTACACAAAAAATGGTAGCAAGTAAATACACCTAATGTGGAATTACTACTATTTCAAAAGGGCATGCACATTAGCTTCCAATAAGATATAAATAAAGTTAGTTAATCACTTAATTGTACCCTCTCAATGTTGCAGCTTTGTACTGCACTCTATTGGATTTGAACTGTTAATCATTTAACTTTCATTGAGTTGTGAGGACCCAAAGTTAAACATTCCTATATACCTAGCCACCTAGGTGCACTTGTATCGAAAACAAATCCCACAAGAGATGTTGTGGCAACCCTAAAACCACTGTAATCCCATCACAAAATCTATGTTATGTTTAGTGGAAAAAAGGAATGTAGATACCCAATGTAAAAAAAAAAAAGAAAAGAAGAATGTATAGGTATATAAGAAGACAATGTTTCAAGAAAGGAGTACTAGCAGCATTGTGGTGCCATGTTATTCGTTTGAGCCGATATTTGGGCAAGCTTCGAGGTCGAATTCCTTATAACCTCGGGAGGGTGACGTATACAAGTTTGAAGTTCGAAGAGCTTTTGCATATTGGTGGGTTTCCATGTCAACAAGCTGGTGGACAAGCTTCTTTAACAAGGGGAGAGTGATGTAGAACATTAGTTGTTGTCATCTGTGTCATGGGCATGCGCCCTTAGTTGAATCTAAGCCTATGGTTTGAGTCCATTAGTTAGTTGTGACACATGTCATGTTCCTATTGGTTTATGCTTTCTAGGGTTAGTATAAATAAGGGCTTATAGTTAAGGTTTCAGGGAGTTGTTTTAGTTATGTTATGAATTATTGAGTGATTATCAATAAAAGGTGAGACTTTTAGGGTTTTACAAAGTGTAGATTTTGATTAAGTATTGCTTCTGCCACTTCAATATATATTATTTGGTATCAGAGCATTAGTTTCCAGGGGTTCACGGCGATTGAATTTACAATTTAATTGAAACACAATTAAAAGACGACCTAAAAATCACTCTTTTATTGAATCTCTCAATCACAAATCACACACGTAAGCACAACTACTAAAACTCTAACTACAAGCCCGTTATTTAAAGTAAACCTAGAAAGTATAAACCAATAGGAACACGACATGTGTCCAAATAACTAATGGACTCAAACCATGGGCTTGGACTCAACTAAGGTGCTCACGCCCTCAACATCACAGCAATGTACTAATGTTCTACATCACTCTCCCCATGTTGAAGAAGCTTGTCCACAAGCTAAAACAGTGGAGCGTCTGAAGCTGGAAACACTGACAAAGGTTCATGCTGGAAATCTAGGACAAGATCAGGTGCCTTGGCAACAACATCTTCGACCTCATCTTCACCTTCACCTTCAGCTAATGAAACAGGGAGCTTCTTCTTCTTAGGACACTCGGCAGCAATGTGATCCATAACGCCACATTCAAAACACTTTCTAGCAGCACTATATGTCCGAAAGCGATCGACCGCGGGGAGTAGCGGTGTAACTATACTTGCAGAACCAGTATAAGGTGTAGAAGTCGTACCAGGTGAAAGCACTCTTTCAGCACGCAATGCATATTTCAACGCGGTAGCCATGTCCTCAATCTCAAACATGATAAGTGCTTCACGAATTGACTTGCGCAGGCCATTCAAATAACGATCCACCCTCTGTTCATCAGTTTCAACCAACCCAGCACGAGTACACAACAACTGAAATTGCTCAGTATATTCTTGAACCGAAGACAACTGTTGTTTCAAATTCTATAAATGAATGAACAAATCTTGTTGGTACTGTTTAGGAACAAAATGTGCATGTAACTCTCGGCGCATACTAGTCCAAGTGCAAACACGCCTATAACCTTGATTAACCTTCCACAAATTTAATTCATCCCACCACACCAAAGCATAACCCTTCAACTTATTGGCTGCTAATTTAACCTTCTTACCATCCTCTAGGTTTTTATAATCAAAGGCCTTTTCAATTTGATTAAGCCAATCAATAAACTCATCAGGATCGAGTTTACCATCAAAAGTAGGCACATCGATTTTAATATCACCCGCCTGACTCCTCTCCAATATACGGAGGAAACGATTAACATCAACAACCCTATTATCAATATTCTGAATACCATAATCTTCATCAAAATAATTAAAATGGTCAGACCTTTCAAAATCACCTGCCTGACGATTAGGGTCACAGTCTGGCCTACGACCACTTCAGTCAGTAGAAGGAAAAGGAGGAAATGGAGACCAACCCCTATTCTTTTGCCTTGCATTGCAAGGAATGGGTTATTCCCAAAAATTCCTATCACCATCAACCCAACGCTGCCCAGGATGTTGGTAACCACGACCTTTACCTCGAACCTAATTAACCCGCGAAATCTCACACCCTTGTGGAGGAAGACGCGCACCTCTAGATGCCTTTTGCATTGGTAGCCCTCGATTTTGGCCATTAGGTTTAACCTTGGCTGAAAAATTAGATCTTGTGGCCCTTGGGGCGCACGACAGGTAGCTGTTGGACTGGTGGTGGCATTATAGGTGGAACACGCACAGGGGGTTCACCAACACCTTCATCACCTTGACCATCTCTAACAATAGGTGGTATATGATCACCTACTACACCCAGGGGATGAACCTGAATGTCGTTATTCTCTCTAACAACTCTTTCCCCGCCATTATTCTCTAGAGCAATAGGTGCAAAATGGTTTAGAAAAGGGACTATACCAGCACTCTGCAAGGACACATCATCAGTATCTGAAACCACTGAACCATTATTCTCTGGTGGTGGCAGCTGTTGGGCCTCTCTCTGTACTGTGGCTGTTTGTTGTTGTAGTAAAGTTATGGAACATCTCTGTCATGTTTTTCATGTTTTCCTCTAAACGAAAGATGTGAGTTTCCATGAATGGAGGATGACCTCGAGTTGCTTTGTTATTCACCATAATAACACAAAAAAATTTGACTTTTCAAGAAAAAATTTCGCCGTGAACAGTGACTCGGTGAATAGTAGTCGATGAACAGTGTTTTCGCGAATAGTTTTTTGGTGAATAGTAACCCCTGAAATTAATTTGCTCCGATACCAAATAAAGTGGTTAAAAAATTTGAATCTACAACATAATTTGACTTTTCAAGAAAAAAAATTGCCATGAATAGTAACCTGGGTGAACAATTACGCGGTGAATAGTGCCTGATGAACAGTGTTTCACAAACAGTGTTTTCGGTGAATAGTACTGTGAATAGTAACCCCTAGAATTAATCTACTATGATACCAAATAATGTAGATCTTACTGGAGGAAGCTTCAATTTAATTGAATCTACACTTTAATTGAAACACAATTAAAAGACGACCTAAAAATCACTATTTTATTGAATCTCTCAATCACAAATCACATACATAAACACAACTACTGAAACCCTAACTACAAGCCCGTTATTTAAAGTAAACCTAGAAAGCATAAACTAATAGAAACACGACATGTGTCCAACTAACTAATGGACTCAACCATGGGCTTGGACTCAACTAAAGGGCTCACACCCATAACATGTAGAGGGAACATAGGCGCACACCTATGACACTGACAGACTCGACTAATGTTCTACATCACTCTCCCCAACCGAAAAAAAATCCGTCATGGAATTTCTAATCAACAAAAACTTAAGGTAAAGAGAACTGCGTCCACAAGCTTTGGGAAATCGGCCAATACCCCAGCTGAAAGGAATCCAACCATGAATTTTTCTTTTGTAGCAGCTTCCCTAGCTTAAAATCAGTAACCCACAACATGCTCTTGGACATAGATTATGAAAACAATAACCAGAAGATGCACCAAAAAATTTCGGTACCAATAGCTTGTCTTGAAAGCTCGTAACTTCACCAACATATGTGACTTTCTTGAAGGAAATCCAAATCTGCAATCGTGCTTTTTTGAAAAACAAATCACTTCATTTGTCAAAGTGAGTCACAAAATTTTCCCAAAGTAGATCTTTGTACTTATAAAAAAGAGACTCATCTTCATACTTATCAAAGATTGGTGGAGTGCCTAATAGGGGGGCTTCAACATCTGCCGGCAGTCGAGCGGCGCCATCATTGAGAGGTACACCCTCACGTTCCTCATTGAGAGGAGCTTCCCTATTGGTGTTTTCTTCCATGCCAACTATGTTCTCTCCGTTGTTTTTTGGATCTGTATGCAAAAGGGTTCAGAAGAGGGATTGAACCATCAACCTGAGATGCATCATCAGTACTAGTTACTGAACCATTATTCTGTGGTGGTGGAGGTGGTTGTTGTACCTCTCTTTGGACTGGAAACTTTGCTTCCATCAAGTTCTGGAACTTCTGTGTCATATTCTTCATGCTTTCTTCTAAACAAGACAAGCGAGTATCCATGGATGGAGGACGACCTCGAGTTGCTTTGTGATTCATTATAACAACACAAAAAAAATTGACTTTTCGAGAAAAAAAAATTGTCGTGAACATTAACTTGGGTGAACAGTGATGCAGTGAATAGTGCCTGATTAACAATGTTTCGTGAACAGTGTTTTCGGTGAACAATACCGTGAATAGTAACCCCTGGAATTAATCTACTCTGATACCAAATAATATAGATCTTACTGGCGGAACCTTCAGTTTAATTGAATCTACACTTTAATTGAAACACAATTAAAAGACGACCTAAAAATCACTCTTTTATTGAATCTCTCAATCACAAATCACACACATAAACACAACTACTGAAACTCTAAATACAAGCCCGTTATATAAAGTAAACCTAGAAAGCATAAACCAATAGGAACACAACATGTGTCCAACTAACTAATGGACTCGAACCATGGGCTTAGACTCAACTAAGGGGCTCACGCCCATAACATGTAGAGGGAACATAGGCGCACACCTATGACACTGACAGATTCGACTAATGTTCAACATGTTATGGGTGTGAGCCCCTTAGTTGAGTCCAAGCCACTTATAGTTAAGTTTTCAGGGAGTTGTTTTAGTTATGTTATGAATTATTGAGTGATTATCAATAAAAAGTGAGACTTTTAGGGTTTTACAAAATATAGATTTTGATTAAGTATTACTTTCGCCACTTCAATCTACATTATTTGGTATCAGAGCATTAGTTTCCAAGGGTTACTGTTCACGGCGATTGAATCTACACTTTAATTGAAACACAATTAAAAGACGACCTAAAAATCAATCTTTTATTGAATCTCTCAATCACATATCACACACATAAACACAACTATTGAAACCCTAACTACAAGCCCGTTATTTAAAGTAAACCTAGAAAGCATAAACCAATAGGAACACAACATGTGTCCAACTAACTAATAGACTCGAACCATGGGCTTGGACTCAACTAAGGGGCTCATGCCCATAACATGTAGAGGGAACATAGGTGCACACATATGACACTGACAGACTCGACTAATGTTCTACATCACTCTTCCCAACTAAAAAAATTTGTCATCGAATTTCTAATCAACAAAAACTTCAGGTAAAGAGAACCACGTCCACAAGCTTTAGGTAATCGGCCAATACCCCAGCTGAAAGGAATCCAACCATGAATTTTTCCTTTGTAGCAGCTTCCCTGGCTTAAAATCAGTAACCCACAACATGCTCTTGCACTTAGATTATGAAAACAATAACCAGAAGATGCACCAAATTTTTTTTGTACCAATGGCTTGTCTTGAAAGCTCGTAACTTCACCAACATATGTGACTTTCTTTAAGGAAATCCAAATATGCAATCCTGCTTTTTTGAAAAACAAATCACTTAATTTGTCAAAGTGAGTCACAAAATTTTCCCAAATCAGATCTTCGTACTTATCAAAAAGAGACTCATCTTCATACTTATCAAAGATTGGTGGAGTGCCCAATAGGGGGGCTTCAACACCTGCTGGCAGCCGAGCGACGCCATCATTGAGGGGTACACACTCACGTTCCTCATTGAGAAGAGGTTTCCTGTTGGTGTTATCTTTCATGCCAACTCTGTTCTCTCTGTTGTTTTCTGGATCTATAGGCGCAAAAGGTTTCAGAAGAGGGATTGAACCATCAACCTGAGATGCATCGTCAGTACTAGCCACTGAACCATTATTCTGTGGTGGTGGAGGTGGTTGTTGCACCTCTCTTTGGACTGGAAACTTTGCTTCCATCAGGTTCTGGAACATCTGTGTCATGTTCTTCATGCTTTCTTCTAAATGAGACATTCGAGTATCCATGGATGGAGGACGACCTCGAGTTGCATTGTCATTCATCATAACAACACAAAAAAATTTGACTTTTTAAGGGAAAAAAAATCGTCGTGAACAGTAACCTAGGTGAATAGTGACACGGTGAATAGTGCCTGATGAACAGTATTTTCGGTGAACAGTACTGTGAATAGTAACCCCTATAATTAATCTGCTCTGATACCAAATAATGAGGGGAGATCGATAATTCAGCCTGCGGATGTATTAGTCTACAGTTGGTCTGAAGGGAGACATGTATGTGTTGATGTCACTAGAGCCTCTCCGTTGGTAGGGCTTGGGAATGGAGTCTTTGAGGTGGGAGAAGCAGCTAATAGAGCAGCGGCAGGGAAAATTGAGAAACACGAGGAAGCTTGTAGAGCTAACCAACATTGTTTCATTCCGTTCAGTTTTGACACTTTTGGTTTCTTAGCATAACAGTCTGTTGAGCTCCTTAAGAAATTGCAGAAAGTTATGGACTATAACATAATGACAGCTAGTTCTAACGAGTTTGTCTTTAGGAGGATAAGATTTGTTATTCAGAAAGGACTTATGGCGCAGCTTGTTGCACGTTTGTCCTAATTATTTGTAAAATTCGTTATCATTATCAATAAAATTTCCACTTAAAAAAAAAACAAAAAAAACAAGAATTTCAACATATAACAGTGATTAAGATAGAAACAAAGATATTCACCAAATAAAATAAAAGCAATTAATAGACGTAATACCTGTAACAACCTTACCAGAAAAGAATGAGATCTTCTTAGTATGTATAAGTGCTAGAATAATCAAGAGGAACCAACAATGTGCACCTACAAAAAATTGGGAATTCCAACCAATAAGAAAAAGAAAAAGTTAGTACTAAATCTAACCAATGGAGTGGCAATATTCAACTTCACATCATCCAAATGATACAAAGGGAAGGAATGATAAACAACATGAAGTTATCAAATAAGGCAGGTGTGCTACTTAATATAACCAAATAACACATTTTCACCCATTCTCTTGATTGTGATATACTTGTGATAAATGGACTAAAGTCACTCTAAATTGTAGCAGAGGTCGGTATTAGTAACCCCAATTTCGATGACCTTGATATAAGACAAAGGACCAACATTCATTTTACATTTATTTACAATATGGTAGAGGATGAAAAGTAAGCCATAGCACCCCTAAGCCTAACCTGCCTTATTAATTTAGTCCTCTTTCATATCAGTTGTCTTATTTTTTGAAAAATGAAAAACCATTCATATAAACAAAAACATATTAACTAACTTGAACTATTTTATTCCAGCAATCTATAACTAAATCATGTGAGATTAGGAACCAATTTATAGGTAAGGACTGAAGATGTAGTATAACTTATGGTAGTAAGCCCACACTTGCAACTAATATACATACCAACATCTAAACTGGAATAAAATTTTAAGCTACTATTTGTAAAATATGTAGTATAACTTATATATAGTAGTATTCTGGCTAGATGCAATAACAGTCTAAACGAATAAACTACATTATAAAGTTATTGAACATACCAGAGGAATAATGGTGGGAAGTGTCCTTGTTACTCGAGTAAACAGAACCGACATTTATTAAACAAAGGATTTCTTGTTTCAGCATATATAACAGCAACATCAAAAACATGCTTAAATGATGCATTTTCTCCCGTCAATAAATATCGTTCAACAGCTTTATGATTATTTATAGCAGTAGCTATGAATTATTAGACTAAATATATCAAGGCCAGTATCCAACAACCAATATCTATTTTAACAAAGTCACGGAAACCTACTTCAATACCAAGACATAGATTTAGAACTCAGAATCATAAATTACTATTACTTCCCAATAGTTAGTACACAACTTGAATTTTTAACTTACTCGAACTATCTAATCATTGTCACTATTTTCGACTAAATCAAGACACCCCAAATCAGTACAAAGACTTAAAATTTGATATTGGTTCCACCCATTCTCACATTAAATTTTACTTTACTACTAATACAAAACTCTGACATTTATAAGTCAAACTGGTCGGGAAAATAAAATTAGAGAGATTACCATAAGGCGATTTGAAAGAAGTTATTCGGAAAAAGCAAATTCTAATGTATGTCCCGCTTCCTTCCTTGTCAAATGAAAGAAGATATTCAGAGAAATCCCAAGATGAAGAAAGATAAAGACATGAAAAGAGAACATAAAGAAAAGTGCTTACCAATCAAGTAATTTTCATTCCATTGTATGTTTCAAGTTTATGCTAAATCTGCACCATTTGACCATTCGACCAAACTCCATTTGAAATTTTCTTTAAAACATATCATTGACCCTACCAAGCAGTGAACAACAAAAACATTCATAAGCAAGACAACTCAAATTGAGATTTAACAATTGAAAAAAATAATTACACTTATTCATTTGTTATGGAATATATTAGGAAATTAAATGGGTTAAAACGTATAAGGTGTCAATAGTTAACTACCATGACATTTCCATAGCACAAATGATGGAAGCAGATATGAAGTAGCACTACTTAATTCTTCCTGAAAAATGTAGTCAACATGTTGATCTTATTGTAGGTTAGTCAAAAGCTAAAGAACAAAAATGCAAGTTGATCTTATGGGTCGTTGATCAGGCCTGAGTTGTTTCAGGTCCATGCAAGTTCATCTTACAAAGCCTATAAACAACTTCGGTCCAATACTTAATAGGGAATTTGGGATTTAGTTGGACTTCACAGTCGTATGTTCATAACACTTAGAGATATAAGTGTGTATAAATGAAGTGGCATGACATGCATGGCCAACTTAAGGCAACTTAAAACCTAAGGTGCCTAAAATGTGGCCTCCTCAAACACTTTTTGTTAACTTAAAAATACTGCACATAGTAAAATTTAAGTGAAATTATGAAAGAGATGCTTATTTTTAGGTATACTATGAAGGCCTACTTTTAAGGACCGCAAACGTCAAACAAATGCAACATGATTTGTAAATACAATGAGATTCCATTCCATGTTATCACTTATCACAACAACGGATCTAATTTGAAAAACCGAGTTTTGAATCTCAGAAGAGAAAAAACTAACATGACGTTTAAAAACTGAGAGATCATTAGTAGGTATTTTGAAATTATACAAAGAATATGTGTTTTATCCCCACAAACCTACACATAGAGAGCATACCAATATGCTCTTTATATAAGCATACACATTGTCATAGACCATCATCACTAAAGTGTTTTACGTTAGATTTATGTATCGTTATTCGTTAGTCGATTTATATTCCATTGAATACTAGAATCTAAAGTCACAGTTTCTTGAAATGCACAAATTTCCAGAATTAGTTATTTTCTTTGCAATAATTTCAACATTTAGATTAACAAAATTTTGAGTAGTGTTCGTCATTCTGCGACTAATTATTTCGTGTTTTCCTGAACAAACGAAACGGAATCGAAATGGTTAATATATATAATGCGAACACCACACCTAGATTATGTTCGTAGTTGTTTCACTCTATGGTCGTGAGATTCCAATCAATTCAAATTGACTACAATACCAAGCCACTCTTTTACATACAAAACATGCGTACTATTCGCTCTTAGCAAAAACAAATTGTGAAGACCATGTTACAGCCAATCGTATGTTTGCATTCCTAGCTTACAACATCAAACCTCCTATAAGATTTTAACCAACATAACTCGTCACATAATTGAAGCACATTTATCAAAGGCCATGTTACAGCCAGTTGTATGTTTGCATTACAGGCTTACAACATCAAACCTCCTATAAGATTTTAACCAACACAACTCGTCCCATAATTGAAGCACATTCATGGCATCCTCAGCATATTCAAACAATTTTTTGTCAAACAACAAAAGTAAAAATGAAATTCTACAGCAACACCATACACTTCATGGCTTATACTACCCTCAATAGTCACAGTAAACATCTGTTCTAATACTATGATTAAGTCTATCTAAATTAATGTAGCAATCTCATATTCAATACTTGAACGCATGGATGCAGTGTCAAAAACAGAAAACTTACTTGTTTGCAAATAGGACAACTGGTCACGATGGTGCACCAATCTCAAGTTGGAGGACATGGGTTCCCTTTCTCTGTCTTTGCTATTGGTGCTTCATAATGTTCTCTTGCGAAGACCTAAGAGCCTTTCTCACTATAGCCTTGGTACATAGCTTGGTCGACAATGTTTGCACCATTACATTTAGGAACTCTTTATGGAACCCAACCTTGTGACTCCATGCAATTTTTTCTGCCATAATGATCGAAAGGTGAAATATCACTATCGCTACCCTTATTTTGGTTTCCACATTTCTTTGAGCTGGGTCAGGTGAAGCAAATAAATATAGAAATGGTCAATTCATATAGAGAATAATAGAATAGCACTTAAAACTACTTTTGCATTTTAAACCTAATGTATACACCTGGATATAAAACCTTTTCGAGCATGAAAAAATGGGAGTGTGAATGCTCTAACCAATAGCAAGGCACTCATAAAGAGCTTTGACTCTGTGAAAACCTAAGTGCTCCATTGACTCAATGAAAGCCAAATTAACAGTCATTTAGTCAACTTTACAGTTACCTGTTAAATCATGAAATAGATCACAGGTGGTGCATGTCGAGCATCAAGATTATTCTCGTAAACAGGTCCAATGTTTCTCTTCTTAGCTAGTGTCTAATGGATGATTGTCTTCTAGAGAACCTACATCATAGACACAGTCTTGATATTTCTTTTGTGTGAAACCATTAAACCGTTCTACGGGTTATGCATTTCTTTGAGTTCTTAACATGTAGATTAGTATCAACATTTCACACTAAACCATTCAGGACACTATTAAGAGTTTTCATCAAAATACTCATAGTAAGACGATCAGTATTTTGCCTATTAAAATCATATACAGGGCCAAAGGTCATGTAAACACTTTATAAAATTACTTTAATATTTCCACTCCCTTAATATCTTCTTGATGATCTTTTGCTCAGGAAAGAATTGTAACAGTTACAATATCCAAAAGATTGCACCATGGATACAAAATTAATGAAAATTGTTTTCTCAAAAATATTGGAGGTGACATTGAAACTTGCAAATCCCACATGCAACAATTTGAAAGGTTAATATAAAGATATCCATCTATTGAAATTTACTTAATAGTCAGCTAACAACATTTATTAACACATACATATGGTAAGACATTCGAGAGAATAGAAAAGATAACTTACTATACAATTAAGTTTATTGGGTTTGCACTTTCTTTCCATGTTGTCCAGCACCTGAAAGTTCCCAAAACTATGAAATCATTACCACTTAAAAGCCTATTTGAAAATGGGAAGAAAAAAATATGAAGTCATCCTCAACCAAAGCCATTTATGCTAAACAATATATCATAAAAATTAGCTAATCTTTTCTTCAACAATATATTTATGAAAAATCCCAAGAAGTATGATAAGTACCAAAAACTGTAATATAAAATCCCATAGAGACATAATATTTTGGTTAATTATGTGTTTAATAATAATAAATTAATGATATTTTCGTGCTTTTACATGATTGAGGAATCAACGTGAAAATGAGGATAAAAGCCAGTATTTAAGCATGGAATAGTGTGTTTACATGAAGTATTTCAATTTAACCCACATGAAGCTCAATGAAGCCCGACTAAAGCACAGGAAATCAAACATGACAGTTCCAAGTTAGAACATGATCAAAGTGCCGAAAAGGCATCAAACTTCTGAAGCCCGTATTTACTGAACCTAGACTCCAATAGGAGGAAAATGAACCATCAAAAAGATCAGTGCGGTGAGCTCTACACATAGGCGGGACTTTGTAAAAAGTCAACTTTTTGGACCCGCCACTGGTCGAGGCATGAGGGACCCACTGTGCGGACCTACAGAATCTGACAACCAAACTCACACGTCAAGCTTCCTTACAAATCAAGCTACAATAAAACCATGAAAGACTTTTGAACATAACTTTAGCACAAAAGTCCTAATTGATGGCATGATTACGTGGCATGATTAGGTGGAAAAAAAAGTCCTAATTGGTTGATTAGGTCGCAAACAAATTTATTTGATTTTGGCACAAAAGTCCTGATTGGTGGCTTAATTAGGTGGCTTAATGTCTTGATTAGAAAAATATCAAGATTTCTCATTTATGGATGCAGTTGGTTGTTAGAATTCACAAGGAAGTAAAGAAAATGAGAACTCATTGCTATAAAAAGATGTCTTCATGAGCAAGAAATAACTTTTGCTCCATTAATTAAGTTTAGTCCAGAGTAGAAAGTTTTCATGTTTTGTAATTTTTGATTTTGTTAAGTCAAGTTTCTTTTAATATTTTTAAATCTATGTAGTTAATTTAAAATCCTTTCTAAGTAATAAGTATCATTTTTTTTTTATATTGTCTTTTCTTTACAATCAAGTTAAGTTGTTGTAATTTGTAAAATCTAAGGATTATAAGAAAATCAGTTAAAACTTTCGTAGGTTTTAGTAATTTGAATGTCAAACACCGTAGAGTAGCTTAATTAATCAACTGCAAATCCTTCTCATGAATTCCCTAGGTAGAAATTCTAGTGAAATATCTACAAACAAAGGCTCTAGACTTTAGGTGGAACGATTCCCTTACTCGAAGTGTATTACAACGTACACATGAGTTAGGTATTTGATCAAGTGTACTCGAGTGTGTGTGAGAGACATAGATTTTTATACATGCAAAAGGGTGATTATCAATTAGCGCCGCTGCCATCCTAAAGACTCAAGGGAGCTGTGATACAAGCTGGAATATCTCCATAGGCAACCCCCCCATTCCTACCCTTTCATCTCTTTCATTTTTTGCTTTGTTTTTCGTTCGAAATTTCTTTGTGTTTTCTTACTGATTCAGTAATGTAATTTGTTTTTTCTCACATACAGGTTCCATATGAGTTGAAAAGCCATCTACTTGAACCACTGGAAAAATTCCAGCTAAATGCAAATAGTGTAGAGCGCGCACCGCGCCTTAGTTGGCCTATTTGTAACAAGTCTACCCGTAAAAAAATAATAATAAAATAAAAGAAAAAAAAGAAAAAAAAAGTAAAAAAGTAAAAAAGTAAAAAATAATAATAATAATAATAAATTTTTTGCCAAAGATACCAAAAGTACCAAAAGTACCAAAGCTTTGTTTGTTTGCCTTTGTACCAAAGCCATTGCATCCCATGAAATCTTGACGAGGTTGAATTATTTTGGGGACTATCCAATTCAGTTCTCGAACCTGGGACAATACTCATATCATGTTCTAGTAGCATAAGAACGTACTTCACGGCTATTGAAGATGCTATTTATAAGCGTTGCACGGGCATTTCCAGGTTTCAACTCCTAACATTTTCGTTTCTTAATATTATCATGTTATATATTATTATTTCCATGATAGCCTATATATACGCATGCGTGGAATTTGTTTGCATGTTTACAATATATATACGTATCAGTGGATGTTGTTACATGCTTAGCATCTATCTATATATTAGTGCACTATTTTGTTCAATAAATTGATTTTGTCATGAAAGAGGAGAACATTCCAATGAGGGTTAAAATCAGAGTTGGGTAAGTTGTTTCTAAGTCCTCCGAGGTGAAGCTGCTCTCTATATGACATTCACAATCTCACTGAGTATTGATGAAATCAAATTATTATGCAAAATATATATGTGTCATTTAGAGTAGTATATTATTTTATGTTGCCTAGTTAGTTTTTACGTATGTGATATCCCTTTTTGCCTAGTAGTCTATATATATGTATGAGTGGTTTCGACTTGCTTGTTAGCGTAGATATTCGTATACGTAATATATATTTGCCTATTAGCCTCAATATATGTATTAATGATGTATATTTGTCTATTAATATAAAAATATATATCGATAATACATCTTTGCCTATTAGTATATATATAAGTATGAGTAGAATCTCTTCACATACTAACGTCTATAGCTACGTATGAATGAACTATGTTGCATGATTTGATTTTATATGCATATTTAGTAACTTACACTTGAAAATAATAAAATAATCATTAATTAATTAATTAATTAAAAATTAAAAATTAAAAAAAAATACCACTAATCATAATAATGCTAATAATTATTATATTGTGCCTTTATCCTATGCATAATTTTTAAATAGCTTAAAAAAAATCATAAATCATAATCATATGCCAACGGTGTTGAGGAAGCTTGAAAGATTGAGGTTCTCTAATTAAGGAACGTGTTTGCACAGAAAACCTCCCTCATATTATGCTAGTGTGCTGGTTGATATCGACCTAGCCAATCCAATTCCGGACCAAATATTTGTGGAAGTGCCTGAACTAGGGATTGAATTATGGCAGAAAATTCAGTTTGGATCAATTCCTAAGTTCTACAACCATTGCAAGTTGGTAGGACACTTAGTTGTTGAGTGTAGGAATGCCGCAAAAGGGAACGACTCAGTGGCACAAGATTCTACAGAGAACGTAAACTCAACAAATGACAGAGGGAAAGGTCCATTAGACCAGGAACCTCAGGAGGACAGGGGAAGAATGTCGAAGAACCAAAAAAGGAGACTGAAGAGAAATAAGAGAGCACAGGAATGGAGACCTAGACCACTACCAGTCTCTAATAGCACAGCTCTTGAAAGGCAGCAACAAGTAGAGGAGAATCAGTATGGGCAAGTGGACGATACTCACACCACAACTGAAGTGAATGGAGAAGCATTAGGACCCCGACACCGGGGAGTCCTCTGTATCGAAGTAAGAGAAGTCCAACAGGGGGAAGCGAAGGGATGGGATGAATCTAGACATTATCAATTATGAATTAACTCTCTCAACCTCTCGATTCATGCATGGACACCGAGGATAGAGCCCCATAATAACTGAATCAGGCAGATTCCATCTGCTGACTGATGTGATAGACTCTACGGAGTCGGAAGCTTCTGAAGTCGAGACAGAGCATTTCCATGATCGTATTCAGCTTGAGGAGATGGCAGTGGTTGACCCTGTTACTCCGAATGTGGAAATATTGTACGGAGTTACAACAAGATCGGGGAAACAATGTGGTAGAAGAGGGCCTGATGTCAATAAACAGAAGGACTCGAACCCAAGGAGTTGCAACAGTGGCAAGAAGAACAGGGGCAGACCTCGAGGCTCCAAAAATAGGAATCATCGATGAGGACTCCTATGTGTTTCTGGAATGTGCGAGGTGCAAACGAGGTTGTGAAAGCGAGAGAAATAAACAAGGTTAGAATAGAGAAGAAGCTTAGTGTTTTTTGCTTGCTTGAAACCAAAGTCAGGCAAGATAAATATGATCTCATTAGGACCACTTGTTGTCCGCTATGGGAGCATATGAATAATTACAATAAGGATCCTTCGGGGCGTATTTGGATATGCTGGGACCCTATATTGATGGAATTGAATAAGATATCGGAATCAGACCAGTACATTCACTGCAAGGGGAGATTCAAACCTACCAATGAAGAGTTCCTTTTAACTGCAGTGTATGCCAGAAATATCAAAAACCTCAGGATGCAGCTATGGAGAGACTTAATTATCATCAAAAGCTCAGTGAATTTGCCTTTGTGTATAGCAGGAGACTTTAACAACATCACCAAAGCGGAAGAAAGAATGGGTGGGAGTCCAATGCATCCTAGAGAAGCAGAGGAATTTGTAGACTGTTTGCACAAAATAGAATTATCCGATCTGAGATTCAATGGATTTTTTTACACATGGAACAATAAAGTAGAAGGAAAAGGCAGAATAATGACCAAAATTGACCGCTGTATGGTTAATAGTCTATGGGAAGATGAATTTGCAAATTCCATGGCAGAATTTTTGCCCCACGGAGTCTCTGACCACTCGCCGATTCTTCTCTTTTGGAATGATTTCGAGAGGAGGACGCCACCTTTCGGGTTCAAGAACTTTTGGCTTGAACAGCGCTAGCCCACACTATCCTCCAAGAAGTGTGGGCGAAAGTAGTATTGTCTCCAATCCTATGTATGTGCTTGATGCAAAAATTAAAGCTTCTGAAGGAAAGATTGAAGCCGTGGGCAAGGAATAACTTTTCAAACATCCATGGAAGAGTTCAGCAGGCCAGAGAGAACCTATATGATATTCAAAGGCAGCTCTAATCTAAGCCTTTGGACCCTTGGTTGGGACAGAAGGAACATGAAGCTCTACAGAGATACAGTGAATTAGCAGGTATTGAAATCTCGGAGATTAAATGCAAGCAAGAAAGTGAATGGATGCTAGAAGGAGACAAATGTACATCATTTTTTTTTTAAATCCATTGAAGAAAAGAAGGCTAGAAACGAGGGGATTTGGGCTATCCGAATTCTCGCGGGATTTGCTATCACAGACGGAGCAGAGGTGATCAAGACTATCATCGAAAGTATTACACGGCCTTCGAACCGAAGCGAGAGGAGATAAGTGATCGCGAACTTTTTCACACGGTACAAGTCCAAATACAATCTCGACCACATGAAGGCCATCATGGAAGGCGGAGGAGTTATCAGTAGCGTAAAAAAAACTGCTCTATTTGAGATGAAAGAGAGAACACACCCCGTAGGGCGGACGGGTTCACTCCTATTTTCTTTAAAGTCTTTGGGAAGTAGTCGGTCATGATTTCTCACTTGCTATTCTTAATGCTTTCAAATTATGCAAGTTTCCTAGAGGAGTTAACGCCACTTTTTTATGTCTTATCCCTAAAGTCAACAATCCCACAAAAGTTGAAGACTTTAGACCCGATAGCCTTGTGTAACACTATATACAAATGTATTTCTAAGGTTATTGCAAATAGGATTAAGATAGTTATTGATCGTTAGTGCAGTCTAACCAATCAGCTTTCATTCCTGGCAGATCCATACAGGATAATATTCTTCTGTCGCATGAGCTTCTTCGAGGATATGACAGGAAGCATGGCACTCCTCGATGTACCATTAAGGTGAACATAAGGAAGGCATATGATATGGTCAGTTGGGAGTCTATAAAGGCAATGATCAAGACCTTCGGTTTCCCGGACAACATGTATCAGTGGATAGACATGTGAATATCCTCTCCTTCTTATTCGTCATGATAAATGGTGCACGGAAGGATATTTTAATGGAGGCGGAGGAGTCGGAACAAGGAGACCCCTTATCTCCTCAGATCTTTTTGTGCTAGTTATGGAGATTCTCGGTTGTGTGATCAAGGAAAAGCTCAACAAGTAGAGATATCCAGCATTACCATTCCAAATGTAAGAAAGCGAAAATCTCCCACCTAGCTTTTCTTTGATGACGTTCTTATGTTACGCAAGGGAGGAGAGATCGCCTCCATACAAGCCATGAAGGAATGTCCGACATCTTCGAAGCAAAACTGGGTTACAAATCAATAAGCACAAGACATCACTTCTTGTGGGAGGACTTAATGATCAAGAGGCTATTGCTCTAGCCACCATCTTAGAGGTTGAGTTGATTAAACCTCCAGTGAAATATCTTGGTCTTCCACTTATCTCTGCTCGCCTGGGCATCAAGGAATGTCAACCCCTGATAGAGAAGATTACTCAGAAGATTTCTAATTAGAAAGCACGGGTCTTAACGCATGCGGGCAGACTACAGTTAATAAAGTCCATCCTGTTGTCCTTCCACACATATTGGGCACGAACCTTCATTCTTCCCAAGACAGTACTCGAGCAAGTGGAAAGTATCTGCGCTAAATTCTTATGGACTGGTACGAATAATAGGAGAGGACTGCACCAAGCAAGCTGGAGTACAGTTTGTCAATCACAGGAGGAAGGTGGATTGGGAGTGATGAATACCCATAGATGGAATGTGGGTGCACATTGTGGGCTGATTTTCAAACTAGTCACGAAAGCAGAATCCATCTGGGTAGATTGGATATGGAAGCAACACATCAAATCCAACTACTTTTGGACTATGCAAGTCCCCAGAGACTGTTCTTGGACGTGGTGAAGTATCTTGAATAATAGAACCACAGCCAAGAAATTTGTCAAATATTCAATCGCAAAAGGGGAAGAAACATTGTTTTGGCATGACATATAGTGTGAAAGATCACCTCTGATCGAAGACGCTGAAGCAAAGGCAGAATGGGACTTTCATCTGAATGCAAAGGTGAGTATCATCATTTCCAATGGAGAGTGGAATGACGCGGTCAACCTGATGCAGTCTCACACCTTATGGGAGGTTATTAGAGCAGTGGACATCAATACCCATCTTGCCGCACAGGATCGTAGTGTGGGCGCTTTCACCCAAGGGGTTGTTTACATCACCCACGGTGCTTATCGGGCCCTCTCACCCGGTCAAGGACAAGAAAAGATGGCACAAGCTGGCATGGGGTAAGTGGGTGTTACCGGTGACACTCATTCACTATATGGCAGCTTGTTTTATAAAGTCTCCCGACTCAAGACAGATTGGTGCAAAGGAAAATCCTACTTTCTTCATCTTGTTGCTTATGTAATAACAGCCGGGAATTTTCAGGACATCTGTTCTTTGAGTGTATGTATTCCAAGGAGATCATCTCTAGAGTCAAACGACTTCTTGGTATTGTCACTGATAACATAACAGCTAACAGGGAGTGGTCGTCGATTCTGCGACTATGCAAACAGGCAGATGTGGGAGAGGTATACAAGGTTTTTTTCTGCGCTGCTGCAGCCTATATTTGGCTGGAAAGGAATGAACGCAGATTTCAGCACTCTACCAAACTAGCGAAGAGGATATACGAGAAATTGGTCAGAGATACAAGGAATTATTTGCAAGTCCTAAGACCAGAAATGGATGATACGGTCAGAGCAAGGAATCTATTTCAGCAACTCAACCTTGAAACCAAATACAAGAAGCAAAGGCAAACCGAATGTGTTTGGAGACCTCCAAGTGGCAACCGAGTGAAAGCAAACACAGACGGAGCCTTGAAAGATAACGGTCTTGGGCCAAGGAGGGATTATAAGAGACAAAGAGGGACAAGTGGTAGCTGGGTTCGATGGCGTGGAGGCTTGCTTTGTCGGTGTTGTTCCAGGAAATCAAAGCTATCGACATATGCCTGCAAAGATGTCTCGATGAAGGTTACAAGGAAGTGGAGGTCGAGTCTGACTCATTGAGAGCGGTGAATGCAATCAACAAGCTAGAGAAACCTCCTTGGTTCTGTCTTGACATGCTTAAAGCTATAGAGATGAAAAGAGACAGATTCACTTATATATCCTTCTCTCATGCTTATAGAGAAGTGAACCGAGCTGCGGACTATCTAGCTTCTCTTCATGACGCATCTAGTTCCGTTGTACATTTTGTTCCCCCTTTAGATCATAGATTACAATGTATTGTAAATGACGACGCAAGTGGGCAAATCTATGTACGAAACAGTTAAATCAATACAGGTGAGGGTCTGCCTAACCCTAGCTTAATTTGGAAAAAAAAAAACCTCCCTCATATCTCTCATGTGACCTGGCTGTTGGTTTATGTACCCGTATTCCTCGCTTCACTGCTACATTAGCAAAAATGTAGGCCTACGTTGTTCACTTCTAATTCTTACGTAAATGATAAAATTCATGTAAAAATAAGTTTTTTTTGTGCCTCAGATTTAATTTTATGCTTGCATGAGAGTAAGGTCTGGAAATAATAAAGAAGAATATACTTATCGTAGGCGAAAATACAATAAGCATTTGCATAAGCTCTCACCTCAAAAATGTTCTTCATCTGTTAATAGTAATCATCAAAATCCTTTGTTGGCATTAACTCCATTCATTATGGCCAACGAACCTCTACCAGCTGAGAAGCCCCTTTCGGACTTCTATACTACTTTACAGGAAGGACCTTCTTCCTGCATCAAACTCGAGGATATTGTGGGTGATTTTTTAATCCCGCCCAACGTTTTTGGATTGTTACCTGTTTATAATGGTTTAGACCATGAGAAACCATACAATCACCTTCGTAGGATTTAGTAAGTCGCCACAACTTTCCAACATCCATCCGTCTCCAAAGAACAAGTCTTGCTAAGGTTGTTTCCTTTCACCTTAGCTGATAAAGCTTCAGTTTGGCTAGCAGGTCAACCGCCACAATCCATCAAATTCTACACTCATGTACATACTACAAACTTGTGCAATCTTTCATGGTCAAATTCTACACTCAGAAGAAAACTATTGAAATATTTTAGAAAATCCAATTCTTTCGCCAACATCCTCATGAATCGTTTACCGAAGCATGGAGTCAATTTACCGATCTTCTTTTGGAATGTCCCCATCATCAACTTGACACCGCTGTCCTCGTCCGTTCATTCTTTAATGGCCTTTCCGATCATCAAAAAGAAATGTTTGATGTTATGAATGGCAGTTGTTTCATGGACAAAGGAGCTACTGAGGCATACAATTTTCTTGAAAAACAAGCTTCGAGAGGTACCCACTGGGGTAACACTGATAATTCAAGATCATCTAAAGATACTACTCCTAAAGCTACATCTATGTTTGAGGTAAAACCTGATCCATAATTGAAAACTATGATTGAGTCCCTAACCAAGAAGGTAGATGCTCTTGCAGTTCAAGTAGACGATCAAAAACCAAAACAGGTCATGAACGTTAACACTTCCCCATGTTTTCTTTGCCTAAGTCCATCTTGATGCATATTGTCCTTTGTTATATGACTCCACTACCCAAACATCTGAAGAAGCTTGTGCAGGCAACATCCCTAATGCACCATGGAGACAACATCCGAATTTCGCTTGGCGACCAAATACACAGCAGATGGCTCCTCCAGGTTTCACCAATCCGCCTGCTCGACCATCCACCAACTATACTCCATACCATAAAGGGAATAATCAGCAGTACCAACAAGGTCAAAATCAGGTTCCACGCAATTCAAATCCTACCTACCAAAACAACCGTAGCCTTGTTATAGTGAATCAAAATTATGGATATCATCCTCAGCCCACCAACAATGACCATGACCTAGTTCCTATTGGTCCACCTATGTAAGCTTCTGCTAATAAGACGACTGAGACTTTCCTGGCATACATGAATCAACAATCCCAAATTCTGACATCGATCCAGCAATCTCTTCAACTTTTAGCGCAGGATAAGAGTCAAAAGGGTGTGTTTCCTAGATAAGCAGTTCCAAACCCTAAGCTAGCAAACATTGCCTTTGAACTCAACAATGCACCAACTATGAGTAATCCAAACCATGGTGAGGTGAATTAAGTCACTACTCTTCGATCTGGCAAAACCATAGATAATCAAATATGTATGCCAGATGCATGATCACCCGAACACAGCTGAATTTCCCAATATACCTGATTATGATGTTGAACCTACACAGGAAGCACCACTTCAAACCAAGTCATCATCCACCACACCGGGAAACGAGTGAGCTGATCCGTATGCCAAATTCCGACCAAAGGCACCGTTTCCTGCATGTTTGTCAAAAAACAAACCTGATAAAATTTTTGATAAGATTCGAGAAACGTTCAAAAATTTGACCATCAACTTACCATTTCTCAAAGCCTTCAAACAATTGCCAAAACATGCAAAGTTTCTAAAAGATATGTGCACCACCAAAATAAGAACCAATGTTCCTCAACAAGTGTTCCTCATAGAACAGTTCCCTTCCATCACTGAAACCAATGGTATTGTAAAATACAAAGACTCAGGCAGACCCACCATTCCATGCATATTGGGAGACAAATATACTACTACTACATTACTAGACCTAGGCGCAAGTGTGAACTTACTTCCATATTATCTATTCAAACAACTAGGTCTCCATGAGCTTAAACCTACAAACATGACTCTGCAGTTAGCCGATCCCTCCATCAAGTATCCCAAAGGCATTGTAGAAAATGTCCTTGTAAAAGTCTGAGATTTTTACTATCCCGTCGATTTTGTCATGCTGGATACAGAATTTGCCTATGACTCTATTCCTATCATCTTAGGACGTTCTTTCCTTGCAACTGCAAATGCCCTCATAAACTGTCGGGATGGTTCCATGATCATGCCATTCGGAAATCTTTCTGTCAAGGTAAATGTTTTCAAGCTAATGAAACAAATTCCAGATGCTAACATTGATGGTGAGATTAACATGGTTGATAGTCTCGCGCAAGGGTATTTAACAACATCTTTTCCTAATGATGAAGTGCACCAATTTCTTTCTTTTGGTGTTTTGGAATTTGATGTTGACTCATACAGTAAGGACGTCACCACATTATTAGAGTCAGCACCACCATTTGACCCTACTATAGTGTTGTTTGGCGATTTGGAAGAACATAAATTTGTCTTCTCCATTGAAGACAACTTCCCACAAGAATCTTTGACTCCCATTCCTGATTTAAAGCCTTTTACTTTAGATTTGAAGTACGTACATTTTGATTCTGATGGTAGTCACCTAATTATTATTTCGTCCGGTTAACAAAAAAAAAATTGACACCCGGTTAGCAAAAAAAAATTATTATTTCGTCCAAATTGACAGACGATCAAGAAGAGAGTTTAATTGATGTCATTTAAGAACACCGTTCTACCCTTAGATGGTCTTTAGATGACATCAAGGGCATTAACCCTAGTGTGTGCACCCATCGCATACATCTTGAATAAGAAGCAAAGACGTCGTGTGAACCACAACATCGTCTAAACCCCGCCATGAATGAAGTGGTGAAGGAGGAAGTTTTAAGATTACTTGATGCTAGTATTATATACCCTATCTCTTATAGTGTTTGGGTGAGTCCAGTCTACGATGTCCCCAAAAAGTCTGGCATTACAGTTGTGCGAAATAAAAAATATGAACGCATCTCCACTCGTGTCCCAGTGAAATGGAGAATTTGCATTGACTATCACAAACTTAATACGGTGACATGTAAAGATCAGTTTCCTCTTCCCTACGTTGACCAGATGCTTGAACGTTTAGAGGGTCATGCATATTACTATTTTCTTGATGGATATTCAGGTTATTTTCAAATTGTCATCGATCCTACTGATCAAGAAAAAACAACGTTCACTTGTACTTTTGGCACCTTTGCATATAAACGAATGCCTTTCGGCCTTTGTAATACCCCTGGTACATTCCAACGTTGTATGCTTCACATTTTCAGTGATATGGTTGAACATTTTATGGAAGTTTTATGGACAATTTCTCCATAGATGATAACTCATTCGATAGATGCCTATCAAATCTTTCCCAGGTTTTTGCGTGTTGTGAAGAGAAGAATCTAGTCCTTAACTGGGAGAAATGTCATTTTATGGTTACCAAAGGAATTGTTCTAGGACATATTGTTTCAAAAGACGGAATAGAGGTTGATAAAGCAAAGATTGATAAGATTTCATCTCTTCCTATCCCACGAACGGTTTGTACATCCATGCCTTTTTAGGCCACATTGAATTCTACAGGAGATTCATTCAAGATTTCTCAAAGGTTGCTAGACCTTTAACCAATCTCCTAATTAAGGATGCCATATTCGATTTCAATTTCAATTGCAAACAAGCATTTGAGACTCTGAAAATTGCCCTGACTGCTGCTCCTATCATCCAACCACCAGATTGGTCTAAACCGTTTGAACTTATGTGTGACGCTAGCGACTATGCGATTGGAGCAGTACTAGGTCAACACTGAGACGATAAACCCATTGTCATTTACTACGCTAGTAAAATCTTAATTAAGCTCAACGTAACTATACCACCATTGAGAAGGAGTTTCAAGCTGTGGTATACGCATTGGATAAGTTTCGTCCATACTTAGTTGGTTTATCAACAATTTTCTACACTGACCATGCAGTACTTCGTTATCTACTCGCTAAAAATGATGCGAAACAGAGATTGATCCGATGGATCCTTCTCTTGCAAGAGTTTACTTTGGAAATTATAGATCGATAAAAAAGGTTGCGAAAATGTTGTTATTGACCATTTATCAAGGCTCGTCAACGATGTTGATAACGACTCAGACCCCATCTGCGATTCCTTCCTTGATGAGCACTTGTACTCAATCTTTTCATCTCCTTGGTACACTGATATAGTGAACTATGTTGTTACCAAGGAAGTTCCTTCCTCTTGGTCTCATACTGACCGAAAAAAGTTCTTTTCCACTGTGAAATATTATTTCTGGGATGACCCCTACCTCTTCAAGTATTTTTCAGACCAACTCACACGCCGTTGCATCCCCGACTGGGAACACAATGATGTGTTATCGTTCTTCCATGAACAATCTTGTGGTGGTCATTTCAGTGGTAAGAAAACTGCAGCAAAGGTTCTACAATGTGGATTTTACTGGCCCATATATTTTAGAGATGCACATGAGCATTGCAAAGCATGCGTTCGCTGCCAACAGCTAGGCCGTATTACTCAACGCAATATGATGCCCTCAAATCTAATTCTAATTATGGAAATTTTTTATGTCTGGGCATCAATTTCATGGGTCCCTTTCCAAATTCACATGACTTTCTCTACATCCTGGTAGCTGTTGACTACGTGTCAAAATGGATTAAGGCAATAACATGTTGTGTTAATGACCATAAGACTGTTGTATTGTTTGTAAGAGAAAATATTTTCTCTCGTTTTGGTATCCTAAAAACTATTATTAGTGATGGGGGATAAAAATTTTTGAGTCTTTAGTAAAGAAATATGGAGTTACCCACAAGGTGGCAACTCCGTATCATCCTCAGACCAGTGGCCAAGTGGTAGTATCTAATAGAGAGATAAAATCCATTCTGGAGAAAACAGTTAATCCATCTAGGAAAGACTGGTCTCTCCGATTATCCATTGCCTTATGGGCATATAGAACGGCCTTTAAGACACCTATAGGGATGTCTCCTTACCGCCTCATTTTTGGAAAGCCTTGTCATCTGCCGGTTGAACTTGAGCATCGTGAAAATTGCAGGCAAAAAGTGAAAATTGAAAATCAATAAGTTTGAGGAAATTCGGAGTGATGCATATGATCTCTCTAAATCCTATAAAGTCAACATGAAAAGACTGCACGACAAGCACATTTTGCGGAAAGATTTCAAAATTGGTCAAAAAGTTTTGCTTTACAACTCAAGATTACACATTTTTCCAGGAAAATTGAAAACACGATGGTGTGGTCCTTTCATTGCCTCTGTTGTAACCCCTTATGGGGTAATCTCTTTGAAAAATTTAAATGATAACAATGAATTTCAAGTAAATGGTCAACATCTCAAGCATTACCATGAGTTACGGTCTCCAGATGTCGACAAGGCTCTTCTACAAGATCCAGTCTACACCGACTAATAGATTTTCTTGGTGTACTTCATTTCATGTGTTTTAAAAAGGGAGTACACCATTTTGGTAGCCGGGCCCTCTTTTCTTTTCTTCTCTTATATCACTTGGAGTGTGTGGTTGCAAGTGCTGGAATCGTAGTCCACAACAACTCTATTTCAGAATTGAGTATAAATATCTTCTAATAATCGAGCAAACGTGTCGTCTAGTAAACGATAGGTATGAAAAATTTCCCCTCCTTCCTTCTCTTCCCTTTTCTACTTTCCCTTCTCTGGAAAAATTTCCCTTTTCTACTTTCTGCCTCGTGAACTTCAGCTAATCATTTGGTGTAAGTCCCACTCATCACGAATGGGTAATGGTCGTAGTACTTTTGCTCGTAAACGACATGCACGAAGGATGGGGTGGTGTATGTGTTGTCAAACACCTTTTTGTCCAGGTCTTAAATTACTATCCGATATTTGCTGGTGTAAGGTATACTTTTATCTGACACTAGCTAAGCAAGATAAACTTCATCACCGCGCCGTTTCTCCCACAGGTTGGGAATCGTCTTAAGTATTTGACGTTAAAAGACTCACAATCGTCTTAAGGATCTGACGTTAAAAGACTCAACATGTATATACTCGTGTCTTTTACATTTCCCCTTTGTACTACCTCTATGCACAAATAGATTCGTGTTCAACCTCGGATGTTGCCTACTCGGGACATGGGCAATGGACTCCACCAGGCCAACCCCTAGCAATTCACTATTTAATTTCATTTCGGGGCGGTTTGAGGCTATACCATAAGTAATAAGAGTAATATTATTAGACTGTTGCACCCATTGCACAGTCAAAGATGGTACTATCCTGCACCCTAGGCCCCCAAAACATAAAGGTTAAGCCACAGTCTGGCTGGATTGGGTTAGCTCCAGAGCCGACATGACAGTTGCCTGGGATTTTACGTGGAGAGTTAATCTTCCCTTGTACATTTGTCTATAGTTCCTTATATATATGAAAAAAAAATCAAATCAAGTTCGAATTATTATGTTCGAATCAAAAACAAAAAAAATTCACAAAAACAAAACAAGTTCGAATCATTATGTTCAAATCAAGTCGTGCACGCTACTTAGGTATGCCTAACCAATGTCGTGCATGCCACTCTGTAAGATATAACCAGCTTTTATTATTGAGGTTTGCTAAATAAATTCAGAATTTACATGTAGGTCTAACTACCTGTGGCCCTTTCCTCTGCATGTTCTATCTCTTTGCATACCTCGATAACAATCCTAGGGACGTGACTTTACATGCCCTATTTGACAACTCAAGATAGACAATACGTGTTGGTCTAACTGCCCTGTGAAACCTTCCTCCATATTATCTGATACTTATGAACACCTCTTAATCGTCTCGGGAATCTGACGTTAAAAGACCCACCAGGGAATTTCTCATTTGAACGTGCTACCACCTAAATGTGATGTGACAAGAGCACATGTTTTATATGTGTTTTTCCCACATATTAATTCTGGATATAACTGCACTTGCCGTCCTCATCCGTAAATGTTCATATCTTGGCTATAAATATCTTCCTTTCAACCCTCTTCATTTCACTCATTTTTCACTATTCTTCCCTCACTTATACTTTCAAATGGATCAACCAAAGAAAAATAGTGCCCGAGAAAAATTATTTGAATTTTTTTCATGAAGGCCTGTTTTCTCCATATTTTGACACATAAATTATACATCGAGGATGGATGCCTCTTCTATATCAACTCAACAATCTTGTAAATGATCTGCTTCCACTTAACCATCCTTGTCACTAACAAAGCCTGGATTTTGTTCCACCTTTATAAATTAGGTTTTTAGTTATGTTTATCTTTTGGTTAACCTCTTTTGCCTTTTTGTGTTTTCTCTTATTAAGCAGTGGTTAAGGATAGTGTACCATTAGGTTGTAATAATTATTGTTGATATCAATAAACCGTCATTTCAAAACAAATTTTAACCTATTGTTTTAATTTTTTTTACAAGAGGGTCTTATCTTCTTCCATACTCTTCCATTCATCACGACAGATTTTATTCGACTTTATCAGCAGGCATGGAGATCAAATTTGATTCCCTTGCGGTGAGACCTTATCGTTGTTTCATGCAAGGATGATATTCATCAAGCATGGCAACTCCGAAAATCATTCCTGAGCAATCATTCCAGGCTATGATGGACTCTCCAGCTTATGGCCTTCACTTCCGTGAGTACATCACCAACATTGGGTGGTCTTCCCTACTTCTTCCAGCGGACCAAACTTATTCTCCAAGTTTGGCTGCATACTTTTATACCAATATGGAAGACACCTGATCAGCTCTCAAATGTGGGTTTTATTACCTTTTTATTAATGCATTACAACCCTTCTTACGCTTAATGAAAAGACAACTCATAGCTTTTATTGACTTTTTCAGGTTATAGAGAAATTCAGACCACTTATCATAAAAGCTAAGTCTTAGCACCAAAAGGAGGCTTAATCAAGCTTATTATGAAGACCAGAAGCTGCTATGAAAAAGTGCTGAAAAAGTCAAAGTCAAAGGTCAAGGTCAAAGTCAAAGGTCAAAGCCCTCAACTCAGAAGACTAGAGATAGAGGCCCTTATCTCAAAATATATATAGCATTCTCTAAAACCTATCTTGGTCAATAAGAAATCAAAAAGCAAAAGCAAAAGCATAGAGTGGAGTGTGAGGTGTCTCAAAAGTAATAGAGAAGGGCAAATTAGTAAAAGACAAAAATAGGGGTATATAATCTAAAAGTTAGGGAGAGAGAATGCACCTAAACTTAATCTAGTGTCATGTAGGATTTATTTTCTTGTCTAGTTTTTCAATTAAGTCATTTACTTTCTTGTTTTTCAATTCAATCTTGTTATTATTTTTACATTTTCAATCAATCAATCTATTTCTTTGTGTTATTTCTTCAATCAATCATTTCCTTTTATTTTCTTTCAAGTTTATGTCTTTTCAATCTTCAAAACAACTTTAGTTTTCAATGTTCTTCATAGCTTAGAGCTAAAAACTTGTCCTAACTAAGATCCTACCTTCCTTTCTTCAACTCCCAACCATTCAAACTCTAAACAATCTAGGATGAACCTCACTTCTTACAATCTTTTGAAGTTACTAACACTATCTACACCTTCAACACCCGAGCATTCAACCATAAACACGGTTTCTTCCTAGATGAGTTCATAATCACAGTTGGGGACACACAACATATTTTCTCTGAGCCAACGATTACCCTAACTTTGGATCTGCCTTATCACCAACCAACAACAACATGGTCATACATTAGCCAGAATTCATACCGTTCATTTTCATGGCCTCATTTTTGCTGGACATATGGTGATGGTCTAGCACGGATAGACGAAGCAGCACCTGGCAGATGGCCAGAAACCACCATTCCCTTAGCAAGCATGACCATGAACGTGGGAAATGCGATGTTGTTTGTACTTCTCAACATTATGGGAGATTGGTATTTTTCTACTGCTAATGACACTGCCTATGTCGTCTTCAATGCTCTCGCTTAAGGTCATACACTCTTTGATATCACAAACTGTGTTATCTATAATTTGAAAAGAGCTCACAATTTTTGACACGAATATTTACTTTTACCTGTAATCGCATGCCGAATTATGAGGACACATTTCCCACATTTTTTGGCCACTTTCAATGACTAGGTTAAAGTAGATTCTATGTGCCCTGCAAACAGAATAATTCGTTCATTAAGATTTCAGGCATGGCGGCGACCATCACGGTACCTGAGGTACATCCGCTGTTTCCTTAACGACGAAGATATGTTGGCACATTTGAACGAATCAGGGGCACCACAATGGGGCACCATTTGGCAAACCATTATATATTGGCATGATGCTAAGGAAATACATTTCACTCGAGATGATGAGAGAAAGTCAGTATCTAGTTGTTGTTAAAATTTGAGTTGAACAATGTATATATATGTAAATTGTATATAGTTGTGTTTGGTGTGCTATCATTTCTATTTTTTACATAATATATTTGTTTAGAAGAAATTTTTGTTGCAGATGTCCAGCCCTAATTTTGCTCACGGTTCTCAGGTAATTTCTTTCGGCATCTCTCGATACTTCGAGGACTAAGCATCATGCTGTTTGGTGGTGCTTTAAACCTGTAGCAAAAATTAGGCAATTTGTAGGTTGTATATAGTTTGTAATCTAAATAAATATACTTTGTGACAAAGTCTTGTTTTCTTTTCTGTGATGAAAATTGTATAGAAATCTCACATTAGCACTCAAATTAGGATTTGTTCCTAAGAAACTTAAGATAATACGTACGCAATAGTTTTTACATCTTTTCATGAGCATTCATATCATTGACAGTACATAGCAGTAAATTTTCGGAACCCACGGTTAGCCTACTTAAATTACCAATCCTATAAGAATCTAACCAAAAAGCCTCGATATGTGTGAATTATAAGTAATGACACAGAGGAGTATTTTGTCCAAGTAGAGAAAATCACGCATCTACTTACTTGATCACCATCTAAATCCTAAGCAAGAATTTAGGCCTTCTTTGGATTGACAAAACCAAAAATTCATACCTATTACAAATTTTACCGCTAGTCGCTCCACTGAACCGTTCATCAAACTTTTCATTTTCACCAAAAATTCCTTACCTATGTATTAAACCAACTAAAATGAACCCACCTATATGATGAGTATGAGAAATATATATATGGAAAAATAAAAAGAAAGACTTGTCCCAAATCAAAATCAGTTACTTGTGTCAGAAAGAAAAAGAAAAGAAAAATAGAATTATGTTTCCCAAAATTCAAAAAAAAAAAAAAAAAAAATCAAAGTTAGAACTCCCCAAAATCAAATAAAAAAGAGTCCAAAGTTAACAAGGATTTTTCTAATGTAAATATCTAGAAGACCTTATTCTCTCATACTTATCATTTTTTATTTTCCATTCCCATTTTCTTCTACACCACCACCTAAGCTCCATAATACCTAATAAAGACCTCTAGCTCAATTAGGAGTAGGATGGTGTGATAATAAGTAGTAGACATGATTGATCGACTTTGGCTCCTCTGAATGTCATTGAGATGTGAGGAAAAGTGTGTCACTGAACACTGGAGTTCGTTAGCAAAACCTGAGTGAAAAAATTATGAGCGAATTTGTGTTTCGACACATACCTGTGAGAACCTATTTAGGAACGCTCTCCAAAGGATCCAGAAATGGCCCTGCTTGTACATTGATCAGCTCCCAAATATGTGTTTTATTACCTTTATATTAATACATTACAGCCCATCTTACGCTTAACGAAAAGACAACTCATAGCTTTTACTGCCTTTTTCATGATATGGAGAATTTCAGACCACTTATCGTAAAAGTTGCGTCTTAGCACCAAAAGGAGTCTTAATCACGCTTACTATGAAGACCAGAAGCTGCTATGGAAAAGTGTTGAAAAAGTCAAAGTCAACGGTCAAGGTCAAAGGTCAAAGGTCAAAGCCTTCAACTCATAAGACCAAAGATGGAGGCCCTTATCTCAAAATATGACCTTCTCCAAAACCTAACTTAGTCAAGAAGAAATCAAAAAGCAAAAAAAAAAATAAAAGCAAAAGTGAAGTGTGAGGTGTCTCAAAAGTGATGAAGGAGGGCAAATAAGTAAAAGGTAAAAGTAAGGGTATATAATCTAAAAGCTAGGGAGAGAGAAAGCATCAATTGCTTTAAAATCCAAACCATTTGGTTTGTTTTAATTTTCTTGTCTAGTTTTTCAATTCAAGTCCTTACTTTATTGTTCTTCATTTCCTTTTATTTAAATCTTGTTATTTTGCTTTGTTTGTTTTAATCAATCAATCTTATCATGTTGTTCTTATTTCAATCTTCAATAAATACTTCTTTCAATGTTTTCATGTCATTTCCATACCAAACAACTTGAGTTTTCATGTTTTCATTAGCTTAAAACTAATCAAATCTATACCAAGAGTTTACCTATCTTCTTCTTAACTCCCACACTCAAACTCTAAACAATTTTGGATGAACCTCACTTTTTACAAACTCTTTTGAAGTTACACACCACAATACAACAAACTTCAAATGGTGCCGCCGTCATGGATTGAAGGAGCAAGCGTGCCTGGTTGAGAATCTAAGGAGTAAGCACCATTCTCATCTTTCCATATCTATTTTTTTTATTATTTTTCGTCATTTTATTTTGTTGTTTTTCAGTACTGATTCACTTTCTTGCAAATAAGGTTCGGGACCAACAAGCTAGAGAGGAGTTGAAGTTATAGCCAAAAGATGACCAAACTTCACCGGAGCCGACAGGTGACCGCGCGGGCGAGTGAGGGGGCGACTGCCCAGGCACCTCCACATACAATGGTCTAGTTTTTTGGCAGTTCAGTCGTTTTTTGATGAATAGTTGAACACCGAGCCCGGATTTTGTAATAGAGTAGGAAAAATCAGTAGAACTTGTTTGTAATAGTTAGAGATAAAAAGAAAAACGAAAAATTTTAGGAAAAAATTGCTTTTGATTCATTTTTGTGGATGAACATGAGTTAAACTAAGTTGTATACTTACCAAGGGATTAGAGTTTTCATTGCCTTGGAAAGTTCAAGCGTGTGAGACAAGTTATGGATCATAGCTCACACACTATGAATCAACTTGGTAATCAACACTCTAAGTTCATTTAACTCTAGTTAAGCGAGCCTATCAATCTAAAACTAGTTAATCTATAGATTAGTATAGTATTAGTTTAATTTTAAGTTTGGGCCCTTGAAGGCAAAGTTGTATAAATTATCAAAAACCCAACTTGTGGGCTTTTTAAGTGGGCCTTTATAATTTATTGTAACTTAAAACAGAGTAAAGCTCGAAAGGTTTGGCATGATTATCAGATCACGCGCCAACCGACGTCGCCTTCTCCTCAAGCAGCGTGTAAACACGGCTTGAGAAGTAAATTCTATACCTCCTTGAAGCCCAAGTAAGATGATACCTTGTGTATTCAAACATGCTTACGTAATTGTTTGAAATTTAATTTCCGCACTGCAATTTATATTCGCGCATAAGGTTGAACCCGAGCCACATAACAACCATTGGGAAGTCATTCCCCAATGTAGGTAAATTGGACGTTGCTTGATTCTTAAAGCCGCTACAAGAAAAAAGGCTCTATATCACTGTTAAAAACAGTGACAAAAAGTCTTTTGTCACTGTTTTTTTTTTTTTCCAAAACCGTGACGGAATAAGAGTCATTTTTTTTTCCAAAACCGTCACAAATATTACTTTCAATAGTAGTCTTCCAGCAACTTAGCACCGTGACAAATAGTAAAAAACAATCACTAAAAAACATGGTTTTCGTGACTATTTTGGTGAAACAGTTGCAAATTGAATTGTAAACCATCATAAAAGAGCTGTTATTTACATCAGTTTTCTTAAAACCGTCATAAACATCATTCTATTTTATAAAAAAAAAGAAAAAAAATCTCGTGCTACTCTAATTCCGCACTCATAAGCAGCTAAATACATACGATTGATATAACTTCATAAACTCATATAATTCGTTACATTCCAAAAAATATTTCATTACAAACACTAATTCCACTTGAACATCTCAATCTCTGTACATAGACAAAAAAAATAAAGAAACATTTAAATTCAATAGAAAAAAAAAGACATGTGAGATAGCCACATGCATTCCTGCCGCCCATGATGAATCTTGGTGGTAGTTCGACAAAATTCATAGCTATACAATCTCAATTCGAAAGATTATTCCTTGCATTGTACAAAAAACAACATAGTTAATATTCAACCAATCAAATTAATTAAAATTAAAATCGTTGTGACATAGTTGCGTTGCTAAACTATGGCATACTCGTGCTTACTAATGGAGTTAGCGTAGCGCGCTATCTGTTATAGAATGTATGTTAAAAGCGTAAAAATAGGTGTGAGACAAAGTCGAAAGTGAGCATACGAAAGTCAAGAGACTCATAGAAAATTTTAACAGCTTACAATAGTTTAGTTGTCTAATCCTTATACCTGCAAGAAGTTGCATAAGTATTTGACCAAGCAAATGGCTTCAAAGCGGGAAAACTAATCCACATTTATTGAACTAGTTGTACTTTGCAACTTGCATAAGGACCACAGGGTAAATGTGTCTTAATCAATAGAAACCTACGCTCTGGGGTCGAATCCTGTTTGAACTATCACATTATGGGAGGGAGTCTAAAAGCGAATGAAGTATATGTATATACATGTCTCCACACAAAACGGACCAAACAATCAAATTTCTTGGTCATAACACATAAATAGTGCATACATTCTATAGATCATAGGAGGTTCCATCTATCTCAACCATCAATGTATAAGGATAGTGTAGATTCTATTCTTAACGAGTCACTGGATAGCGGAAACTCAGATATTACATATGTAATAAGCTTGTTCATCATTTAAGGAGTCTAATTGGGTTACTGATCAGCTTGGACCAAGTCAATTCCAGTCCATCTCATTCCCACAACTCCATTTCATCAATAATTGGAAAGCACTTAAACAATTAACGTTTTATCTACTCTACTAATTAATGTGAGAAAAAAAAATTACCAGCTGTAAGGCTGGTTCTCTTCAATCCTTGTGGCTAGCGCTAGACAAGCTATCCAAAAGACTCACTCCTTGCATGCATTTGATTCCTACTTACAATCAAACACCAAATCACCAATAAATATTTTGATCACAGAAGAAACCTCAAAGTAACAAGCCCATTAATGCCTACTCATTGATAAAAAAAAAAGACTAAATGTGAACAACTTAGTAAATAAATTTGAAGTGTATTTTCAGTAGGGAATCTTTAGTTCAACCCAATATCAAAGATTAAGACAATCCGTCAGTTTGGATTTTAGTATGCAGTGGGACATCTGAAAGAGACCCTTTGAGTTCCTTAAAGTCAAAGCAAATAACTTTATAACTTTGCTTCTAAAACAAACAGTCAGACTATCCAATAACAGAAAATCAAAGCACAATTATGTGTTCCTTATTTGTTGAAAACAAAGACATTTTTCTAATGTTCATCACCACCCAAGAAAGATTAAGAAGTGCTAGTGCAGAACTTGCAATGTAAAAATTGTAAAGACGTTTTTCTAATGTTCATCTTAGGGAAATTAGGATCAAACTAACTTGTGACAAGGTCCTCTTGAAAATAGACCAAGCCATGACGAAGAAACAAAACACCAAGCCCATACTAACAGTAAAAACACTTTAATTATATATGAGAAAGGAAAACAATAATACCTAAATAAAATGAGTAAAAATTGCTGACCATGACTGTCGAAGGCAGTTGAGCTTTCCAAACATCCACACAAACAATTGCTCACCAAGATAGACGACAAGCAAAACTATTACCTCGCAAATGCAATAAGAAATAACTAATTAAACCAATAGGCAGAAATATCCTCAAACACATGCCAATGCAAGTTAATCATTATATGAAGAAAATACAGGATGTAAGGAGGAAAAGAGAAGCACTTCAATTTGACATTACTACAAGTAAATTCAGACAAAAGGATTTCAAACCTGAGACAAACTCAACCATGTAGATTGTGATATAGAAAGGATTGAGTTCCAACATCTTAACAGGGAAAGGAGTTCCAATAACTTAACAGGGAAAAAAGAGGCACAACAGAGTGACAACAGGCAGACAGACTCACACTACAACACCTTGAGGGCAAACACAGGCACCATAACATGTATATATAGCAATAGTACTACCTCGCTGTAAACTGCAATCAATTTAAAAGACTATTCAATAGTGAGTAGCCAACAAGACAATTTTGATAGGAGGTAATTGAAAAGAGGTTCAAGTTATCACCTGTGGCTGGTTGGCTACTAAAGCAAGTTCCACGAGGCTAAAACACTCAAGAAGTGAGTGCTAAGCACAATCAATTGAAATACAAAAAAGGGCCCTCAAAGTAGTCAATTGGCGGAATTTAGCTCACAAATCTCGATGTCTTCTATAAAATCTAAAACAAAACTCTCCAAAGACACAACAAGGTTCCGTTAGCTTACGATGATTTGACCACATATAATACGAGTAAAGTTTAGTACTTGCAAATATATCAAGTGTGAGAAAAATCTTAAAGCAAACGATCCAAATCAACCAACACTAAAAATTTCAAGTCATAAACAAAGATGTCTGATTAAAATTTAAGTTAAGGAATTTATTTCCTGATCCAACATACAACATCTGATCTGACCAAAATTGAAAGTCGATTAACATTTAACAGGGCTCATGGTACAGTCACAGTGTTATGCTTTTTAAACTACCCTAATTAATTCTCACCTGCCTTGCTTGAAATTTGACGAAGAAATGAAGAGAGAGCAAGAGTTGAAATTTGTGTTGACTGCAATTGAAAGAAGGATTAGAAACGGAATCCGGCCAAAAGCAAAAGCTCAATATAATGGGGAAAAAAACTTGAATTAAAGCTAGCAAATTAAAAGGGCAAAAAAAAAGAAACCCTAGAATAACTAACTTGGTTCAATTGGCCGATGTAAAGAAATCGACTTGGTAGTTCTCTTACCCTTCTCTCATCGTCCACCTCGAAGTTAGAGCAGCAACAACGTAAAGGTTTCACTTTCAAATCAGATACTTCTCTTATCCCTTTCTCGTCTTCCATCTTTATCATCTTTTGAGTTCAGTGTCATTAGATTTCAGTTGAGTTCAGTGTCAGTAACTCTACCTTTGCAACATCAAGATGTTGGCAATCCATAGCAGCAACAGCCACCTGCTCATAAAGAGTCCACTCTACACAAAGAATCACAATCCCTTATCAAATACATTTTAGCTACAGAATAAGAAATCATCCCACTACAATCCATGCGACTATCATAAAACAAAGAAAAATAAACATCCAACTAAATAGACCTGACAAAAAAGAAAATCATAACTAATTTCCTGCTCGGTTCCCTCTTTTGATTACGCCTCCAATTTTGTTGTTGTATTTTGTAAAGTTTCTCGTTTTAAGGTGTAGGTGATTGATGCACTTAAAGTGCCACATTTAGACTTAGTCACTTATCACATAACTATGTTATTCACTGCCTCCTCCTCAGTTTTTTTTTTTTTTTTTGTTGGTAAGCCTGTTTTAAATGAGATCAGTAACTCTTTGATCTGGCGGGGTTCGAGCCCCGGACCTCTGGTATCATCACCCAAAGATTTTACCGACTTTGCTAGTCGGCACCTGCGCCTCCTCCTCAGTTTGGGCTTGGTGTAGCTAATTGATTTACTTATAGTGTCAACAAGTTGAGACAACAAACCACTAGATGCATCACGTGTTCTAAGGGGAAAGAATTAATTCAACCCAATAACAATACCCATTTTGCAAAGTATAGCAATACAAAGATCTAATTTTTAATAATAATCAATTGCATGAATAAATAAATAATAATAAAAAAAAAAACAAGAAGCATTACCTTCGGGGCCTAATTTGGAACGGCGAATTTTAAGTTTACTAACGAGACAAAGATATTCCCAAACAACACCACCACCATTATCCACCTGGTTTTCTAACCTATTCAATTACACTTCCTTTGTTGCCCCTACCATCTTCCCCACTAACTACAACTCAATTATTTCCAATCCTAAATTAATAATAGTTTGCGATGGATGGGATTTTTGAGGAGACTTTGCCTGCATCAACAACACTAAGATGATAAATATAATATATTTCGTAACCGAGATGGGAACACCGTTTGTAATCCACTTTCTTCCTGGTCTCGATTTGGTGGATTTGAATAAAAAAAAATATAACTTATAGAGGGATAAGAGAGAGAAGACTAGGTGCAGGCGTGGAGAGGTGGAAATTTGGGTGGACAGTTTATTTTGAGTCGTGACCTCGTGGGGCATGCTGTTTAACTTTGTTTGTAACTAGGGTATGCCCGTGCCTACGACCCGTGAGACCTCAACGCGCCTGCCGCGCTACCCCAACAACTCGTTGTGTCTTCGGTAAAGGCGTCTGCGATGCGAAACGCTGCGTGTCTTCGCACTTTAAAAACAACACGTCGCACCTTCGGCGCAAGGCCAGCCGCGCCTTTGGCACGAAACAACTCGTCACACCTTCGGCGCAAGGTGTATGTGCGTCTTCGGCGCGAAACAACTCATCGCGGCGCAAGGCCAGCCCAATTGCCCATTATCCATATGCCCAATAACATCAATTGGGTCAGCCAATTGTGTAGTACCATGTCAAATTTGGAGGCCCAACAGTTTATAAGCCCAGCCTTTTAGATGATTTTTAGATGCCTACCCCCACTATTACAATTTTTTTTTTAATTGAGCCCATGCTCATGGTTCCAAGCCCATAAAAGATTCAACCCATAAAAATTTTGTCCAATGTTGACTTTTTTGTGTGGGGGTGGGTGAGATGAGAAAAACTGTTTAACTCACCCCATAAAAACTTTTTAATTCACCCTCCATGAGTTTTGAGTGGCTATGGTTAGAGGGTGTGTCGACCACGTCTCACTTTATGACGTGGAATCTGTTATCCCACTCATCCCTGTTTTGTTAGATAGATTAATTTCTTACGTCAGCATACTCAACACGTAACAGTAACAATTAATATCCCAATTATGACTGGCCTATTGGAGTGGTGAGTGGTCACACATAACACTAACTAATTAGCCAAGATGGTTTCTGTCACGGTTCAGTTTATGGGGGTGATAAAAACCTTTTTAAAATAGTTACAAAACCCCTTTATGCCATTTGTGACAATTTCAAACATAATAGTCACAAATAACATTTTAAAACAGTCACAAAAAGTCTTTTTTCTATTAGTACCCTATACCAAAAAATGAATTAAAATCAATCAACTAGAGCCCAAAATAGTCACGCTCCTCCAGAAAATGGCAAAAATATAGCCACGAGAATTTAGAATAATTAGTTACCAGATTCCGGTGGACCAACTACTTTCCTCACTCCCCTCCCCCCAGATTCATCGTGAGTGAGATTCTTGGTAGCACACAACTTGGTGAAGTGACTGCCTACTCTTCTAAGATGTGTAGTAGAGCCATCGTAGTCTCGCACCCAATTGTTCCTTTGAGCAGAGCATCGTAAAATATATACCAAACCAAATATTTTCAAAAATTCAAAGAAAAATGAATTTCTACTATTTGTGCATCATCATTGATTAAGCATTCATGTCTTATCAATATGCATCGCAACCATTATGGAATTACAATGCAAACCTAGAACCTTGTTCTTTTTGCGGTAGTCCTTATCACTGGTTATCTCATTGTTCATCATATACCAAATTCGAGTCTACTATAGGAAATCCTTACGATTACCAACTTCAATTTTCAAACTTCCCTAGTACCCCATACATTCAAGAGTTTTCTAATCATGTCGACAATTCATGGAGTTCCATCACAAATAGTCAACCACCATTCATCTATCCACCTGGTCAGTTAGAGTACGGTTTCACCCAAAACCCATTACTATTCACATCCATATCAAATTCATATTCTACTACACCATCCTTCACATACCAACTCTACCAGGAAATGGCCAAGCAAATAATACTAACTTAGCAAATAGCAACTACCTTATGTTTTCTCCAATCCGATTCAAATAATGCCACATCGGAGAGTAATATTCTTCCACCCAATCCAGAACCCATCCAACAAGAGAAACAAAGTGTTACTATAACAAAACAAATTTCTAAAGCCCTTCCTGATATTCATAACCAATCAAATCCCCATCACCTCCCACCTGACTATCGTGAGAATTCAAAATATCATGATGATGACTATATGCCCAAAGTCACAATTTCTCTCACATGCCTTAATGTATCATCACCCATAAATGAGAAAACTCTGGTAGAAGAGACTCAAGAGCATGTATTGGACTCGACACACTTGGACAATGGTATTGAAAATATTTATGAAGATCTAGGTAGAGAGGACAAAGACAATGAAGTGCTTGGAAAAGAGGGAGTAAAATATATGGTGGAAAGTGGATTTCAATTTAGTTTGACCGTTTAAGACTTATCGATAGAAAAACATTTGTGACATCCTTGCTATTGCAGATATGAACCACAATCTTGTGGAAATGCCAAACCTAGATGAAGAATTCTCTGAGTCCTCGAGATCATGTGAAGAATCACCACCTAACCATCACCATCCCAAATTAACACCTCTTGAAATCCAACCTCTATTCATAAAAAATCCACCAATTTCTTAGGACTGCACTACAAAACCATATCAAAGAAACCTCAAAGTCGCACTTAAGCCAATTGCCTTTGAGATCATTCATAATTTTCTAAACCTTTTCAGTAAAAAGACTTTGCCCAATATACAATCACAAGAGTCCATCATTTTAGTAGTCGAGAAACTTGGTATGTCCCATTCCCCATCATTTGAACCTCATGAAGGACATCTACCACCAACCTCTCACTCTTTTGGACAATTCATCAACTATGACGGGTTATTGCATAAGTTCAATGATGGGTTGTGATAAGCACCCAAAAGTGTATTATGAAACCCCATTGAGACATATAAATTTGGTTAATTATGTGTTTAATAATCATGAAATAAATATGTTTTCATACTTTTGCAGGTATTTGCAGTAAACATGAAAATATAGGTTAAACCTGCGATAAAGCATGAGGAACGGCGTATATATGAATTCTTTCAAATCCGCACAGAAGCATCAAACATCTAAAGCTCCTATCTCTCGAACCAGGACTCCGAATGCGACAAAAGAGCTGCTCAGACAATCAGGGCGATGAACTCTACGCATAGGCGGGGAAGTTGTAAAACTGCCCAAATACCGAACCGCCATCGATCGCACATGGACCCACTATCTTGGGGCCACAAGATTGGATGAGTCATCAATCATGGAGCATGTCAAGACAAAAATAACAAATTATTGGTGCAAAGTTGACACCTTGCATGTAATAAATTAGATTAGGTGTTAATAGTGAAAAAAAAGGCAAGGTGTCACTTTGTTTTAATGTGGTGGATAAAAATGAATTAATGTGGTTTGATGATTCACGTGGGAGGAAATGAGATTTCTCTCAAATGGAAAAGAAATTAGACAAGGGTGGGGGACACTCCATTTACTCCCTTGACTTATTTTCCTTACATGGTATTATTTTAGTTCCTTAGTGAAAAAAGAAAGAAAGGAGTTAGTTAGTTTTTAGTTTTTGTAAGAAAGCTTGTAATAGTTTTAATGGAAGAAACATTTGTTTTCTTCTAGAAAATAAAAAGCAAGTGAGTTTGATTGTTTATCTTCTTCCTCTTTCTCTCTCTTTTTGTTTTTCTAGTTGTAATTTCCTTGTCCCAAGGATCATGAGCTAACTTCCCTTTTGGGGAGTTAATCCAACTCATGTGAGGGAAAAACAATTGTTGTTGGTTTGGTAGGTTGTTAGGAAGAACAACTAGCTCTACATCCTATCCCAAAATGATAGTTGGTGTAGTGTCTAGTTAGGAATCAAAGCATTGAGCTTAGAGATAAGTCATTGCTTGGTTCCACTTGCTAGCATGTATGAGCTCTTAAGTGAGCCATGCATGCTAGGGATCAAGTTTTCTTCCATTAGGGGATTGTCTATGAGTCTAGGAAGAATCAATAAACCTTTTCAAATCAACAACTAAATGATAGTTTCACATGAGGAGGATTAGCTCTCCACCTTTTCTTAGTAATTTGTATTTTTGTATTAAGTGCATGATTTCAACCTTTAATGTTTTTCTTAATGTTTGTGTAGGAAAGAAAACCTAGCTTTAGTAGTATAACCTTACTCATTAGTTCCCTAAGAGTAATAACTAATTTGTAGTTGTCCTAGACTTTAGTTGGTTCGACTCCTTACTTTAGTTTTACGAAAACGAAAATCGTGAGTAAGGAACTTTGAGTTGCTTTTGTACCAAATTAGAGATTCTAATCTCTAACGTAAGGAAAAGCTAATATCAAAATGGCATCGCTGTCGTTCTAAAGCCAAAGAACGTGTTCTACAAATCGGAAGTTACATCAAGGGGGAACCCCCATTCTCTTCTTTTCTTTCCTTCTCGTTCATTATTACGTTTTTGTTATTTTTTCGGATTTTTGCCTCATGATAGACACGTTAAGCTAAAAAAATTTTCGTTGCACTTCCGGTACCAAAAGTTAGGACTGGCGAAAGTACAACTGCAGGAAATTATAAGAGTTCTGGAAAAATTTGAACTCATTCTGAATTACTTGACACGTGGCGTCGTGTGTGAAGTCGCGTCTTGCTTGATCTTGACCAGCGTCCATGAGTGAATTTCTTCCTTTGCCACTCCTGTTCAACCGCCAGCATCCACTGATACACCCTGATCCATAGCCAGGCCTAATTTTCTAGACCAGTACCTAAAAATTCGAATATCTTTTGGGATTAATCACGTCGACGGATTGAAACGTCTGTTTTAATTTTTTGGTGGACTAGCGGGAAGCTACATGTTTCAAATTTTCAGTGTTATTTTATTTTTCATTTTTTCTGCATGAATGCCATATACGTAGTTATTATAAATTAGTTTATGGATTATTATTTACGTCTTAGGCTAGAAATATGCATGAATCATATTAATACGCCCGTATATATTTATATGCGATTAAGTGGGTATGAATTGCATATTAATGTATATGTACATACCAATGGTACTATTTTGCATGGTTATCTATATTTATATGTATAAGTGTCTATTATTGCATGTTTAGTATTCTCATTATCGTTACGGTATTGTCTAATAAGTTCGATTTTGTCAAGAAAGAGGAGAACATTCCAACGAGGGTTAAAATCTGAGTTGGGTAAGTTGTTTCTAAACCCTATGGGGTAAAGCTGCTCTCTATATGACATTCGCAATCTCAATGAGTATTGTCGAAATCGAATTATTATGCAATACAAGAGTCGTATTTTAGTTTATGTATAATACCTTGCATGTTTAGTTTTGTCGTATTTATCTGGGTATGTATACTATCTCCGCATGCTAATGTATTTAGATACGTATGAGTTATTCAAATTTGCCTGTTAATGTTGATATACGTTTACATAATATCGATTTACAAATTAGCGTACATATACGTATTACTGATGTATATTTGCCTGTACGTATGGAAGTATTTATCGATGACACAAGCTTGCTTATTCGTATAGCTATACGTATGAGTAGAGTATCTTCACATGCTACTGCACCTAGTATTGTATGAGTAGATCGTATTTGCATGTTTGAATTTTAACCCTTGCATAAATCTCTAAAAAAAAAAAAAAAAAAATTAAATTAAATTAAATTAAAATTAATACCGCCTTTGCATAAATTTTAATTCCATAAATCTTAATCATATTCCAATGGTGTCTAGGAAACTTGAAAGATTGATGTTACTTAATTAGAACCGTGCTTGCACGAAAATCCTCCCTCATATCTATCTTGTGACCTGGCTGTTGGTTTATGCACACGTATTCCTAGCTTCACTACTACGTTAGCAGCAGCTTAGGCATATGTTGTTCAACTCTAATGCTTAAGATAATAATAAAATTCGAGTCCTACTAAATTCCTTCTGTAAATTAGATCTAATTTTATGCTTGCATGAGATTAAGGTCTGGTTCCACTAAAGAAATTGAACATGCCTATCGTCGAAAAAAATACGATAAGCAATTGCGTAAGTTCTCACCTAAAAAATTGTTCTTCTTCTCTCGCTAATTACCTTCATCACAATCCTTAAATTTAGCCATCAACTTACGTCATTATGGCCGATGATCCTCCACCAGCAGAGAAGCCCCTCTTGGACTTCTATCTTTGCATTCACGGGAAGGACCTTCTTCCTGCATCAAACTTGAGGACATTGTCGGTGATTTTATTTTCATTATCCCACCAAAGCGTTTTCAGTTTGTTACCTATATATCATGGTTTGGAGCACGAAAAACCTTACAATCATCTTCATAGGCTTCAACAAGTGGCAACAACATTTCACCATCCAGTAGTCTCTAAGGAACAACTCTTGCTTCGACTGTTTCCATTCACTTTAGCGGAAAAAGCGTCAATCTGGCTAGCAGGACAACAGCCACAGTCCATAGATACATGGAATAGACTAGTTCAAGCTTTCATGCTTCAGTTTTACACTCAGAAAAAAACAACTGAAATGCTTTAGAAAATTCAATTCTTTCGTCAAAATCCTCATGAATCCTTTACAGAAGCATGGAGTCGTTTCTTGATTTTACGTTAGAATGTCCTCATCACCAACCCGGACAAAGTGTCCTTGTTCGTTCGTTCATTCTTTAATGGTCTTTCGATCATCAAAAGAAACTCTTGATATAATGAGCGGCGGTTGCTTCATAGACAAAGGAGCTACGAAGCTTATACTTTTCTTGAAAACAAAGCGAAAAAGGTACACACCTTGGGTAACATTGAGTCGTCTCGGTCATCAAAGGACAATGTTACAAAGGCCACATCTATTTTTGAGGTAAAACCGATCCCGAAATAAAAATTTGATAGAATCCCTAACTAAAAAAGTAGATGCCCTTGCGGTTCAAGTAAGCGATCAACTACCAAAACCGGTCATGAGCGTTGACACCGCCCCTTGTGTCTTTTGTCTTAGTCGACCATCCCGATGCATATTGTCCCTTATTATATGCTTCCCTACTCAACAATCGGGAGGAGGCATGTGCATTCAACATTCCCAATGCACCGTGGAGACAACATCCGAATTTAAACTTGGCCAAAATAACCAACAAATGGGGGCTCCTCGGGGTTTAAGCTAATCCACTGTTCGACCTACCAACAATTTTATTCCATACCGCCAAGGAAATAATCAACAATACCAACAAGGTCAATTTCAAAATAATTCTAATGCTAACTATCAAACCAACCGCGGCCTTGTTCCGGCTAATCCAGGATCCAACTATAATCAACAACTTCCGGCAATAATAATCGTGAACTACTACATTTTGCCTGACAACTGCGCAACCCGTTTGGATAGGACAAAGCGAGACTTTCTTAGCTTACATGAACCAATATTCTCAAATTTTAACGTCTATCCAACAATCACTTCAACAATTGGCAAGAAAAGAGTTAGAAAGGCGTTTTCTGCCTGGCGGTTCAAACCCTAAACTAGCAAACCACGACCTTTGAACACACCAATGCCCACGGTACAAGCACCCCCAACCAAGGTAAGGTGCATGCAATCACTACTCTACGATCTGGAAAAACTGAGACAATCGGATCGTTATGCGGATGATCAACCAAAGGAAAAAGAGGGTTCCAAAGGAATCTATTTCTAATAATGAACCTCTGAAGATTCTCCGGATCCAACAAAGTCAACACCTCGAATGTAGGAAACAAGCAAGTAGACCCTTTGCCAAATTCAGCCCTAAGGCACCGTTTTCTGCCGCTTTGGCAAAGAATAAACCTGATGAGAATTTTCATTTGAAATTCGAGAGACTTTTCAAAATTTAACAATCAACTTACCTTTTCGATGCCTTAAAACTATTACCAAAACATGCAAAATTTCTGAATATATGTGCACCGGAAGAACTAATGTTCCTCGACAAAGCGTTCCTCATTTGAGCAGTTTCCCTCCATCACCGAACCTGATGGTATAGTAAAATACAAGGACCTTGGTAGACCCAGCGGTTCCATGCACCTTAGGTGACAAATACCGCGACTCTTGCACTCTTGGACCTAGGAGCTAGTGTGAACTTACTTCCATATTATTTATATAAACAACTAGGTCTTCATGAGCTCAAACCTACCACCATGACTCTACAGGTTAGCCCGATCGTTCCATAAAGTATCCAAAAGGAATTGTGGAAAATGTCCTTGTAAAAGTCCAAGATTTCTTCTATCCCGTAGACTTTGTTATTTTGGATCTGAAGTTGCATGTGATTCCATTCCTATCATCTTAGGGCGTCCGTTCCTCGCCATCTGCTAATGCTCTTATTAAGCTGTAGAGATGGTTCCATGACCATGTCCTTCGAAATCTTTTCGGTCGAGGTGAATGTGTTCAAGTTTATGAAACAACTTCGAGCGACATTGATGGTGAGGTCAGCGGGGTTGACAACATTCCACAAAGTATTTCACAAACTCTTTTCCTGAAGATGAAGTGTACCAATTTCTTTCCTTTAGCGAATATGAGTTTGAGGGGCGATGATTATACACAAAAGTAAATGAGTTATTAGAGTAAGTATCATTATTTGACCCTATAACAGTGATGTCAAGTAACTTGGATGATCATCAATCTGTTTACTGCATGGATGATGACCTTCCTCAAGAATCTTTAATACCCACTCCCCCCTTACGATTTAAAACCTCTTCTTTGAATTAAAATCGTGCGACTTGATGCGATGGTGCGTCACCCGGTTATTATTTCTTCACAATTGGTGACGATCGGGAAGCTCGTTTAATTAATGTCATTCAACAACATCGTTACGCTATTGGATGGTCCCTCGATGACATTAAAGGTATTGAACCTAATGTGTGCACCCATCGCGTACACGGAAGAAAATGCTAAGGCGTCGCGTGAACCGCAAATGGCGTCGCCTAAACCCTACCATGAAAATGTGGTCGAGAGGAAGTGTTAAAATTACTAGATCGCGGGTATTATTTACCCTATCTCGATAGTGTTTTGGGTGAGTCACATTACCGTGTTTCCAAAGAAATCGGCATTACTGGTTGTGCGAAATGATAAAGATGAATCCATTTCCGCTCATATCGATAAAATGGCGAATATGCATTGACTATCGCAAAACTTAATGCCGTCACTCATAAGGATCACTTTCCATTTCCATTCATCGATCGGATGCTTTCGAGCGTTTAGCCCGGTCATGCCTATTCTTGTTTTCTTGATAGTTATTCGAGGTTATTTTCGGATAGTCATAGACCACTGGCGATCAAGAAAAACAACGTTCACTGTCCATTTGGTACATTTGCATATAGGCGAATGTCTTTAACCTTTGCAATGCACACAGTACTCTCAACGCTTGCATGCTTCATATTTTCAGTGATATGGTTGAGCGGTTTATGGAAGTATTCATAGATGACTTCTCAATATATGGAGATTCTTTTCGATAGATAGTTTGTCTATCAAATCTTGAAAAGGTCTTTACATGTGTGTGAAGAGAAAAACCTTGTTCTTAATTGGGAAAAATGCCATTTCATGGTTACTAAAGAAATAGTTTTAGGACACATCGTTTCAAAGGGCCGGAATCGAAGTCGACAAAGCTAAGATAGAAAAAATTGCTTCACTTCCTATACCAAAAGCAGTTCGAGACATTCATGCATTCTTAGGACCGCGAGGTTTCTATAGGAGATTTATTCAAGATTTCTCAAAGGTTTCTAGACCTTTAACCAATCTCTGCTTAAAGATGCGCTTTTGATTTCAGTTTCAGTTGCAAACAAGCCTTTGAGATATTAAAAACGCATTAACTACGCTCCCATAATTCAACCACGATTGGTCTAAACCTTTTTGAATTAATGTGTGACCCGCGGCGACTATGCTATTGGAGCTGTACTAGAGGCAACGCCGAGATGATAAGCCGGTTGTCATTTACTATCGCGAGTAAAACCCTTAATGAAGCTCAAGCGTAACTATACCACCACTGAAAAAGAGTTTCGCCCCGTTGTATATCGTTGGATAAGTTTAGTCCTTACCTAGTGGGTTCTCCAACTATTGTCAACAACGACCATGTGGCGCCGTTATCTATTAGCGAAAAAGATGCAAAACAAAGGTTGATCCGATGGATTCTCCTTTTGCAAGAGTTTACTCTCGAAATTAGAGATAAAAAGGTTGCGAAAATGTGGTTCGCGGACCATTTATCAAGACTTGTCGGTGATGTTGATCGATGCGAACCTATCTGTGATTCCTTTCGGATGAACACTTGTACTCTATTTTTTAGTCCCTTAATGCGCCGACATAGTAAATTACTTAGTTACCGAGGAAGTCCCTTTATCTTGGTCTCGTAATGACGGAAAAAGTTTTTATCCTTTGTAAAATTCTATTTACGGGATGATCCCTACCTCTTCAAGTATTGTTCGGACCAACTAATCCGCCCGTTGCATTCCGGTAGGAACACAACGATGTGTTATCCTTCGCCATGAACAATCTTGTGGTGGTCATTTTAGTGGTAAGAAAACTGTGGCCAAGGTTCTATAATGTGGTTTTATTGGCCAACACTATTTAGAGATGCACATGAGCATTGCAAAGCATCTGTCGCTGCCAGCCGGTTAGGTTAGCATTACTCAACGCAATATGATGCCCTTAAATCCCATTATAATTGTGGAAATCTTTGATGTATGGGGCATCGACTTCATGGGTCCATTTCCAAATTCTCATGGCTTCCTATACATACTTGTAGCAGTTGACTATGTGTCAAAATGGATTGAGGCATTGGCATGTCGTGCTAACGATCATAAAAAGCGATCGTTTTGTTAAGTAAAAGAAAATATTTTCTCTCGAATTGGTGTTCCAAAAGCTATAATTAGTGACGGGGTAAAACATTTCTGCAATAAAATTTTTGAATCATTAGTAAAGAAATATGGAGTCACGCACAAAGTGGCAACTCCGTATCATCCTCAAACCGATTGGTCAAGTAGAAGTCTCTAATCGAAAATCAAATCCATTTTGGAAAAAACTGTCAATCCATCTAGGAAAGACTGGTCTCTACGATTATCGATGCCTTGTGGGCATCTGAGCGACTTTTAAGACACCTATAGGGATGTCTCCGTATCGCCTCGTTTTTGGAAACCTTGTCATCTGCGGTTGAACTTGAGCACCGTGCTCTATGGGCCATCAAAAGCCTCAATTATAACACTAACGTGGCGGTGAAAAAAGAAAATTGCGGTTAAATGAGCTTGAGGAAATTGAGTGATGCCTATGATCTCTCAAAATCCTATAAAGCCAACATGAAAAGAGTGCATGACAAGCACATATTGAGAAAAGAATTCAAAGTCGGTCAAAAGTTTTGATGTACAACACAAGATTACACATTTTTTCGGGGAAAATTAAAAACTTCGATGGTGCGGTCCTTTCAGCTTTCTCTGTGTTGTCACCCTTATGGGGCTATCTCTGTGAAAAACGTAAATGATGGTAGCGAATTTCAAGTAAATGGCGGCGCTTAAACATTATCATGAGTTAAGCTCTCTAGATGTCGAAGAGACTCTTCTCAATGATCCGGTCTACCGCAGGACTAATAGATTCACTGGTGTACTTCTTTCCATGTATTTAAACGGGGAAAAGTATGCCATTAGGGTAACCGGGCCCTCATCTATTTTCTTTTCTAAAATCCTAGAAGAGTGTGTGGTTGCAAAGCGCGGAACCTTAGTCCACAAAACTCTACTTCAGCTGAGTATAAATGTCTTACGATAATCGAACAAGCGTGCATCTGGGAAAACAATGGGTACCAAAATTTCAAATCCTTCTTTCTCTTCCCTTTTCTATTCTCTTCCTCGCGAACTCCAACTCATCATTTGGTGTAAATCTCACTCATCTCGAATTGGTAATGGTCGTAGTACTTTTGCTTTCGAAGCGGCGTCTTGTGAAGGATGGGGTGGTGTATGAATTGTCAACAACGCTTACGTCCGGTCTTGATCTATTATCGAGATGAGCGGTATAAGGTATATTATTGTGCGACACCACAACAATGGATAAACTTAAATCGTCGCCCCGTTATTCCCACGGGTTGAGAATCGTCTTGAGAATCGGCGTTAAAAGACTCACATTAAATCTTGAGGATCGGACGTTAAAAGACTCACATTAGGTCTTGAGGATCGGCGTTAACGGACTCACATTAAATCTTGAGGATCGGCGTTAACGGACTCACATTAAATCTTGAGGATCGGCGTAAAAAGACTCAACATGTATATACTCGTTTTTATTATTAGCACCCGGCATGGTGCCCAAAGAGAGTCGTGATATGCACCATCGGACATTTCCTGGTTCGTCACGGGCAATGGATTCCACCAGGCCAACCCGATCGGTTTTTCTATATGTGACTGTTTTGGGCGGTTTGAAAACTATACCATATGTACTAAGGGTAATATTATTATTAGACCATTGCACATTGGTCAGGGGATGGTACCGATCCTAAACCCTAGGCCCCCAAACATAAAGGTTAAGCCATAGTCTGGCTGGATTGGGTTAAGCCAGGCCCGATGAAAGTTACTGAGTTAAGTTATTGTGATGTGTTGTTTTATTTGGACTTCCGGTGTTGTTGACACGTTCCTCTCGACTTGTACATTTGTATATAAATGTGTACATAAATAAACAACAAAAAAAAAATGTTGAATGTGATTTTGTCATATTCTAGTGGATGGCATTTTTAATGCCGATCATTTTGATATCTCATCCGTTCAATTTGGAGTTAAAACGAATCGAATTTTCACGTTTGAAATTTCGGAACATTTCAGGATATAGGGGGAATTTTTGGACTTCATTTGGGCTTGGGCCAAAAATTTGACCCGACCCAAAATCACGGATCCGTATACAAAACCCACGCGCGAGGCACCCACGCGTCCACCCCTCTCATTTCTTCCCCCTCAAAATCCGGATCTTGGTCTCCCCACACACCGCGCCGCCGCGCCAAGGCGATGAATTGACCACAAGCCGCGGCCAAAATCCTCAAACTGAAACCCCTTTCCTCCAGCACCATCTCCTCCACCAATCCTAGCTATTTCCACCCTCGAAAGATCATCTACACTGCGCTATGGCGGCACGAAGGAGAATCACGCGTTGGCGAAATTTTGGAAATCTCTACAATTCGGGATGTTTCACCCATTTTTCGATGAAGAAATTGCTAGTAGAGAGTGGGAATATCTATTGCACCGAATTCCAGCTCGATTACTCAAGATTTAGTGTTGAAATTTTACAACAATGGAGGTTTCGGGGTGGCCAATTTTGGATTACGGCCGGATGGGTTGGAGCGTGAACTCACGTACCGAGTTGATTTGAATACCGCCGCATTCCGATAAACTCGATAGTCCGACCACATTATTGTCGAGTATATCGACCACGAGGGATTTGATGTTTGACACGCTTCTCGAGGGAGAGTACAACACAGCTTGAACTGCGTGTACCCGGCATTCGCTCGAGGCGTAACCAATTAGCCGTCACTCGATAGTGGCGTCAACGTCATTGGAACTTCAAAGGCGTCGGCGTGAACAAGACTTTCTTGCACCTCTTTGTGGATCCTACGGGAGAGGAAGAACACTTTACGTATGGTCCATTTCTGGGCCATATTCTTCGACAGCGTCAAGCGGTTCGACTCCTCTTCTTGTACTTGTTACTTTCGGCTTATGCTTAACTTAGGGTTCGATCCGCTACTCCTTTCATTGAAACAAAGGTCTTTCGAGAATTTTGGAATTTTTGAGACTTGTGTTTTAGACCACTGGGACCCGGTAGCTAGAGATGACATTGAGCATGATAACGTTACCTCCTCCTCCTCCTTCACCACCCGACTGTTTTAATGAAGATACCATCGCCCGAATCAATACTCCTATGGAAGCGAGGCACATGAATACTAGTATCGCCAAGATGTTTCTTAGCCCGGAAGAGATGCTTACTTCCCAGAATGACTTCCGGCAAAAATGTGAAATCGCCAAGAGCGTTTCGGAGAATGATGATGGCAAATCGGCGGCAATTCCAAGATCAGTTGCTACAATCTATAAGCCACATTCTAGACTAGTCATTTCAACTGAAGTTAAATTAATGGCCAAAGGCGTAGAAACCGGGTTCATCTTCTACTAACCCGGAGGATTCCCAGTAGCTGTTTATTTTCCTTGGCTTAGCAATGACTATGTCATTTATTTCCCTTATGCATTGCATTTTTATTTTTCTAGTGATACAAAAAATTATATATCGGTTGATTTCTCATAATTTTGTATCTCCGGACAGTTTGAATGAGAAATTATTTATGTTATGCACGTAGTGTACTTCCTCATATATTCCTTGATGCATGGGCCTACTTTCAAAGCCCAACGGTCAGACACCAACGGCCTGATCCAAACGGTCAGATGCCCAACAGTTAGAAATCTACTTATAAATACAACTCTCCTTTTCCACTTTCACTCAACCCCTTTCTCTCATTCCTCACAAATTCTTTTTCACAAATCCTCAATTTCTTGAACATAATGAATCCAATAGAGCGATAGGAAAAGGAGCAACGCGAATGGGCTATCACAATATTCGTGATAACAGTGTTTATCATTGTTCTGTTGTCACTCATGCATAACATGATCCAGAACATCTAGATCTATGTAACCATCTCTTTGTCTTTTGTTTTGTATATTAGTATGGTGTGTTAAATAATTCTCACACATTTATGCGGGTTCGTTATTAAATGGAGCCGCCATTATTAAATATTTGTGCATATTAGTTGTTTTTTCTTTAAAAAAAAAAAAAAACCATAACAAAAAAAACACCTTACAAAACTCAAAACCCAAAATAATTAATTGATACTCATGGTGTTCAGAGAAGATAGCGCACGCTACAAGATATGCATAACCCTTGTCACACATGCAGCTCGATCCATATTTTATTACTGAGTTATGATCATCATTTCTGAAATTACGTGTAAGTCTGACTACCCTGTGAAACTTTTCTCCGTTTTTTCTAACATTGACCCACCTCATTAATTGTCTTTGGAAATCTGACATGACAAGCCTTACTATGGATCCCCATTGATGCTGTTCATTATCACTTGGGTCATTAACTACACTTGGAATCCAGTTTGGTACAGACTCATTGATTGGCTATAAATCTCTTCTTTTTCAGCCATTCTTATTCAAACATTTTCACTCTCCTTCCCTCAGTAATACTACCAATGGATCAACCAAGAAAAATAACGGCTGAACAAGACTACCTGAAAACTTTCGAAGATGGCCGGTTTTCTCCTTATTCTGACACCAAAATCATACATCGCGGATGGACGCCTCTTCTATATCATTCAGCAGCTGGTTATTCCCGAGATTTGATTTTGATGTTCTACCAATTTAGCGGATCTGAAAATGGAAAATTCTACTTCAATGCCTATGGACGACGATCGGAGTTGACTAAGGACATGCTCTCCGACATACTTCAAATCCCAGTGAATACCCAGGAGTCCCTTTTTCAAGAGTCATCATTTGATTCCACCAAATCTCTAATACGAGCTACCGTATCTCATGACGAAGACGGAAATACACATCACAGTGTTCTTCAACGCTATTTGGAACAGAATCAACGTGTTGTGCTCCACTGGTTAGGACACAATGTGGTAGGTACGTCACACCAATCAGAAGTCACAAAGCCTCAACTTCACCTACTTTGGATTTTGCAGACTCAAAGAGATGATTTTTGTCTAATCCAACACCTGCGGGCGTAATCACCAAGAAAACAAGAAGGTCGGCACCTCTACCCACTTTAGTCACGCAAATTATGATGCGTTGGGGTTATCCAGTAATTTCTCTAGAGACACCCCTTCAAAGAGCACATATAAATGTACTCCAAACAGACTACTCCGTTGGGTTTTGGACTCGATACAAAGATAGATGAACAAAGACGACCCAAGCTTAAATCGACCATGTCTTTGATGAAAATGCCATGTTTAATATTTTTAATCCTATGGAAGGCATTCAACTTCTTCATCGGGGCTTGAGGAACCACCGCGCTTCGTCAAAATATCATCATTACAACTCTTAAGGATTTCCAAGAACGTCAAAGCAATGCATGATGTTGAGCAGGGAGGAACTAATGGGAATTCATTCTCGATCCTTGCGAGAATCACGCTCTCCTTATGGAGAATCAAAGCACTCTCTCGCCAAAGGGACATTCAGATGCAGCTCGGCCAACAAATAGAAGACCTAAACAGTCTAGTGCAAAATATGCATCTCCAAGATCAACATAAGAATCCATGATATTACTAAGTCAATAAATATATAATCTTATATGTTATTACGTTTTTCCGTCGTACTATGTATTTTGTCTTATTTTTTGTCTTCTTTTTGTATGCAATGCTTAGTAGGATTGTCATCATTTCGTTGTGACTAATATAATTTTAACATGTGCTTCTGGGGAGGTCTATTTTGTTACATACTCATTTTTCCATCCAGTTAGCTGTATCGTTACCCATTTCTTTACTTCATCCACCATGGCATCTTCATCAAACATTGCATCTTCATCATCCATGGTACCTCCCAAACTCATTCCCCGAAAGCAATCCTTTCGATCTATGATGGATTCCAATGCCTATGGCCATCTCTTCCATGATTACATCACAAACATTGGGTGGTCTTCCCTAATTCTTCAACCCGACCAAACTTATTCTCCGAGTTTGGCTGCATACTTTTATGCTAATATGGAAGACACACCAAAGATTCAACCATGCATGGTTTCTACTTAGACAGGTTCACAATCCGAGTTGGTGACACACCTCATATCTTTTCGAACAACAACTTGCCTAACTTTGGACCTTCCATACCACGAACCTGCTGCATCTTAGCATTACATCTATCATAATTCTTACCGTTCCTTTCGATTGGCAAAGCGTTTAGCGACTCTTATGGTGATGGTCTTGAGATCAAACGAGAAGGAGATGGCCATGTGCCATGGCGAACATCACCATTCCATTAGCAACCATGACCATGAACATGGGGCTGCAATGTTATTTGTACTCCTAAACACTATGGGAGATTGGCATTTTTCTCGCCAATGAGGTCGCTTCGTCGTATTGATTACACTAGCTTCGAGGTCATGCATTATTTGACATTTTAGGTTGTGTTATCTCCAACCTGAAACGAGCTCGCGCTTTTCGGGATCGATATATACTTTTACCGGTCACCGCTGCGGATCATGAAGACACATTTCCCGGTTTGCGGCTACTTTTCATGATGGGTCAAGGTGGATTCCATGTGCCCGACAAAGCGAGAATCATTCACTCATTGAGGTTTTAATTCAATGGAAGGCGTCATTTCGATACGAGGCATGTTCGATGTTACCCAAGGACGAAAAGATGAAGACCAATTTGAGGGAATTCGGAGACAAAGAATGGGCAGAAATTTGGCGGACTATTATCTATTGGTAGCGATGCTAAGGAAATGCATTTCCTTAAAGAGGGCGCCAGACCTTCACATCCCCGGATGGTAAACTTTACTTTTGCCATTGTACATATATCTAGATAAACCTCATGTTTGGTGTGCTATTGGTTGTCATGTTTAGGTATGCTATTGCTTTTCATTATTTAGGTGTGTTATGTATGCGTGTGCTATGTTTAGTGTGCTATTGAACATTTTCTTGTTCTTTCTGAATAATATATTATGATCTCCAACCTCTCTGTTCCGGCAATCTAGCCCTAATTTTGCTCCGCGGCTCTCGGTACTTTCTCTCTTTTATTTATTGATCCTTCGAGGACTAAGCATCATTCTCGTTTGGGGTGCTTTAAACACATAGCAAAAAATAGGCATCTTGTAGCTTTATATATAGTTTTTATTTTCATATTAATAATTGTACTTAGTGACAAAGTCTTGTTTCCTTTTCAATGATGAAAATTGTCTAGAAATCTCACATTAGTATCCGAATTAGGATTTATTTTTAAGAAACTTTAGATAATACGCATGCAATAGTTTATACATCTTTTCATGAATATTCATGTACTAAGTATCATCGGTTGTACATGGCAGTAAGTTTCTGGAACCAACGGTTAGTTACTTTAACTATCAATCCTGTGAGAATCTAACCAAAAACCTTGACATGAGTGATTTGTATGTGATGACACAGAGGAGTAGTTTTTCCGATTAGAGGAAATCATGCATCTACTTACTTGATCACCACCCGAACCCTAGGCGAGAATTTATGCCTTCTTTGGATCGACATAGCTAAAAAATTCTTACCTATTACAGCTTTTACCGCTAGTTACTCCACTGAACCTTTCATCAAACCTTTCACTTTCACCACAAAAATTCCTTACCCATCTATTAAACCAAATAAAAGAACCTACCTAAGTGATGAGTATGAGGAATAGGATGAAATGTGGAAGAATAAAGAGAAAGACTTGTCCCAAATCAAAGTCAGTTATTTGCTTCAGGAAAGAAAAATAGAATCACGTTCTTAAGCAAGATTGTTAAAAAAAAAAAAAAAAAAAAAAAAAAAATAAAAAATCATCAGTATCCGGAGGCTTAAGAACAAGGTTGGAAAACTCGGTTAGAAGAAGGAAAGGAAACAAGGATTTCTCTAGTGTAAACATATGAAGACCCTATTCTTCTCATACTCAAGTAAATTTTGATTATCCATTTCCATTTTCTTGTACACTATCACCTAAGCCCCCACAATACCTAATAAAGACCTCTAGCTCAATTAGGAGTAGGGTGGTGTGATAATAAGTAGTAGGCGTGATTGATCGACATCGGCCTCCTCCGGCTATCATTGAGATGTGAGGAAACGTGTGCCCACCGTGCATCTTGGAGTTAACAAAACCTGAGTGGTAAAATTTTTGAGTGGAATTGTGTTTGACACATACACCGCGAGAACCCATTTAGGCAGCTCTACAAAGGGATCGAAAACGACCCCTGCTAGTACATTTCAATGAAAAGTTCACTGCATGCATGATCATATGTAGATGTTTTAATTATTGAATACATATTAACTTGAGTTTCAAAGAAATCAATCCTCGTTCCCTGCTAAGGAGATGTATGGATATCTGAGATTAATTTAGGAAACGAGTTTTTGTCACTGAGGTCGTTGTAGTATAAATGAAGTTTGTGAGCATCTTCTCGAAAACTCTCACGAGGCTATAAACTCGTCCACTAGGGAATTCCTAGTGGTTTAAGGCCTTGTTGCATATGGTCAATGCAACCGCTTCTCTGAAAACGAGAATTAGCTTAGGACTACACATTTTTGGCCACTTATCTATTTTAGTGTCTCTTCTTTGCTTGAGGACAAACAAAGTGCTGTTTGGGGGTAGTGTGATAAGCACCAAAAAGTGTATTATGAAACCCCATTGAGACATATAAATTTGGTTAATTATGTGTGTAATAATCATGAAATAAATATGTTTTCATACTTTTGCGGTATTTGCGGTAAACATGGAAATATTGGTTAAACTCTGCGATAAAAGCGAGGAACGCAGCATATATGAATTCTTCCAAATCCGCATTGAAGCATCAAACTTCCAAAGCTCCTACCTCTCGAACCCGGGGACTCGAATCGCGACAAGAGAGCTACTTTCGGACAATCAGGCGCGATGAACTCTACGCATAGGGGGGAAGTTGTAAAAGCTGCCCAAATACGGACCACCATTTGGACTGCACATGGACCCACTATCACGGGGCCACAAGATTGGATGAGTCATCAATCATGGAGCATGTCAAGACAAAAAAAAACAAATTATTGGTGCAAAGTTGACACCTTGCATGTAATAAATTAGATTAGGTGTTAATAGTGAAAAAAAGGCAAGGTGTCACTTTGTTTTAATGTGGTGGATAAAAATGAATTAATGTGGTTTGATGATTCACGTGGGAGGAAATGAGATTTCTCTCAAATGGAGAAGAAATTAGACAAGGGTAGGGGACACTCCATTTACTCCCTTGACTTATTTTCCTTACATGGTATTATTTTAGTTCCTTAGTGAAAAAAAAAGAAAAGAAAGGAGTTAGTTAGTTTTTAGTTTTTGTAAGAAAGCTTGTAATAGTTTTAATGGAGAAAACATTTGTTTTCTTCTAGAAAATAAAAAGCAAGTGAGTTTGATTGTTTATCTTCTTCCTCTTTCTCTTTCTTTTTGTTTTTCTAGTTGTAATTTCCTTGTCCCAAGGATCATGAGCTAACTTCCCTTTTGGGGAGTTAATCTAACTCATGTGAGGGAAAAACAATTGTTGTTGGTTTGGTAGGTTGTTAGGAAGAACAACTAGCTCTACATCCTATCCCAAAATGATAGTTGGTGTAGTGTCTAGTTAGGAATCAAAGCAATGAGCTTAGAGATAAGTCATTGCTTGGTTCCACTTGCTAGCATGTATGAACTCTTAAGTGAGCCATGCATGCTAGGGATCAAGTTTTCTTCCATTAGGGGCTTGTCTATGAGTCTAGGAAGAATCAATAAACCTTTTCAAATCAACAACTAAATGATAGTTTCACATGAGGAGGATTAGCTCTCCACCTTTTCTTAGTAGTTTGTATTTTTGTATTAAGTGCATGATTTCAACCTTTAATGTTTTTCTTAATGTTTGTGTAGGAAAGAAACCTAGCATTAGTAGTATAACCTTACTCATTAGTTCCCTAAGAGTAATAACTAATTTATAGTTGTCCTAGACTTTAGTTGGTTCGAATCCTTACTTTAGCTTTACGAAAATGAAAATCGTGAGTAAGGAACTTTGAGTTGCTTTTGTACCAAATTAGAGATTCTAATCTCTAACGTAAGGAAAAGCTAATATCAAGTTGCACAAACATTCTCTTATCATTCTGCATCTTACACTCCATATGCATCATCTCATTCTGTTTGGGGGTGTATGCTTTCATATATTTTTCTATAAAGATCCCTAACTATTTAGATTAGTAGTATATAGTTAACAGCATATCATCCATCTTATATGTATAGTCTTGGGGAATCTGACTTAAAACGACCCCACATATAGTCTTGAATATCTGACTATAAAAGATTCATGTTATGTTTTCTATATGCATTCCATGGGAGTGCATCCTTAAGGTAATCGGACCATTCCACTTGGAGTGTGTGGTTGTTAGTGCCAGAACCTTAGTCCACATATATCTCGCATATTCTTTGTAAAATATTTTTTACTCATCATTTGAGTAACTGTGAACTTGTAGAGCGAGTATACAATTTTCTTTTTCTTTCCTTTACAATTCTTTTTCAAAATAGTTGTTTTTTCTCTGTTCTTATAATAGATGATTCTCGATATATCAATAATTAAATGATTTTTCCAAAAATAAAATGGGCAATGGATTCCACATAGACCAAACCTTAGAAGTACGCAATCTCCATTCTTCTAAGGGCAGTTTGAGGATCAGTTATGTGTTACTAAGGGTCGCTCATATCACTATGCACTTTCTGTCTCAACTTAAACTGTACCATATAGATACCAATTGTCCCTTGCTCACCAACATATCATCACGTCAACCATCAAATATATTCAGACAAGGACAACCTACCTACAACAATTAGAATAGAGCATTGGTTCCCATCCCATTTTAACCAGAACTACCAAAATCCACCAAAGAGACCTAGTTCCACCACCCACTAGTGTCCAATAAGATAAACCATTCCATTATATCTTGTGCAGTAAATCCCCCAACACACATAACTGAAGCCACAATCTGACTTGATTGGGTTTAATAAAGAGTCGACATGAAAGTTGCCTGAGATCACCAGTTATGGTTTGTTTTCAAAAAGTAGAATGAATAATCACGACTTTTGAGTACGAGTATCTTTATAATATCTCTACATAGTTTTCAAAACTAGAGGATATAAAAATGAAAATTATACGCCCCAGAGTAACCAAAATGATATCGGATCAACATATAATTTTATCCTTTTGTCAAAACCTCTATATGGTTAGAGATATCTTTTGATTGAGAAAAACATTTACTTAAACACACACACACACACACACACACATTTTATGTGTCTGCTGATAAGCACCCAAAAGTGTAGTTTAAACCCCCTTAATAGTATTACATTTATACCAATTATGTTTATAATAAATAAGAGTTAGTATTGTTCACGTGTTTTTATGTATTTCAGGTCTTGAAGTTGTTTATGTGCTTAAAAACGCCATTTTGCATGGAAAATGAGTCAAGATGATTGCTGAGGAAGTTCTACGTTTAAAGCCACAGAATCATGAAGAAAAGCCTTTTTCAAGCCCAGTCAAAGCTGAGAAGTCATAGTCAATTCTGCTAGAAAAAAAACATAAAAGTCAATAGAAATTCAAATGAGCATATCTTTGGACTCGGGCCTCGGAATTGGGCCTACTTTATGTCAAAATGACCAGCTCGGAATAAGCTTCCCAATAAACCTGGCTTTGCCCCAATCAGAGCTGTAAAAGTATATGAAAAAATCATTAAAGTAATTTCTAGTATAATTAGCCCTTTTAGACTTGACCTAATGGACTTTGGGCTCACATTAGAGGCCCAAAGTCTAGCCTCCATGCCCATACATGAAAATGTAACCCTAACCCTCTCTTATATAAAGAGGGTTAAGGCTAAACAAAACATGGGTACTCCCCTTATTAGTTTAGTTGTAATTTAGAGTTTTCTCTCTCCCCCTTTCTTTAGTTTAGTTTAGGTTAAGTAGTTTAGTTTGTAGCCTCCATTAAATCTTTTAATAAAAAGCTTTAGTTTAATATTCAATTCCCTCTTTACATTATGTATTTAGTTTATTGTTTAGTTAGTTTAAATCCAATGACACAAGACTAAAACCTCTATGAGAGGGGGTTAATGAAACCGTGTGAGGATGCTTAATTAGTAGTTTAGTTATTCTTTTGCAATATAGTTTTAAGTTTGATTCTTATGCTTGTTTAGAAATAAAAATCATAAGAGTTGAAATAGAGTTTAGAGCCACCATCAAAGAGATTTGTGATAGAGTTAAACTCTCATGCTAGTGAATTCATGATCAGAGATGACTTGGTATTCACTAAGGATCAACCAGCAATTCGATAACCAACCTAATGGTCGATCGAATTGCGTGGTGGATTAACCATCTCTATATCTTTTTCTCATCCTTTAATCTATTGTTTTAGCATCTTAAATTTACTATTTTTATAGCTTAAGAATTACTCTCTCATTAGTGGATTGGTTTAATTAGTCTAGATTCGTTTTAAGTACGTACAAGCAAGAGTGGAGAACACGATTGCTCCTATATATCAACATGTTTAGAGAGTATTATAATAGCTTGATTAGCATGATTTAGTACTGTAGAAACACTGTTTTTACATCTATTAAACTTCTCTTATCAAATGGCTCCGCTTGCCATCTTGCTCTGTTATGTATAGCGTGTTTAATAAGCAAAACTATTTTCACTATTCATACACCAAAACACTGTTTTTATTGTTCATGTTTTTTCGAAAATTTTCTACTACTGCCTGAGTGCATACGAATTGTGATTCTAACTCCTTGCACTCCTGTGACCTGACCCTAAAAAATTCAACCCTAGTTATTTACTTGAGAGCTAGGCGCTACCCGCGCCCAATTTACCCTATTCTTAAGTGTGCCCCACGCTCCTTTAAATTTATGGAAAAAAAAATACCAAATTGTGACCCTGCACCCAATTTAACCTATTTTTTAAGGCGCGCGCGCCCTAGGTTAAGTAGAATAATTGTTTTTTTTTATATATTAATTACAATATTACCTCACGAGTATAGTACAGTACTCGTATGCCCAGCCGCTCCAGTAATTGAATAAATTACGGTGTCTATAAAACTCAAAGAATTGGGGTTATCTAATTAAAGGACGTACACGCACATACAACCTCCCTCAATTCTTAAGTAGCCTGGCCATTGGTTTGAAAAGTTTTTAAAAGACGCACTACGAGGCTATTAAAGGCGCTATTTATACGCATAGCAAGGACGCTCCAGGTAACACCTCTTTCCGTCCTCAAATCTACTGTAAGAGGATTCTATTTTTAGTAATAATCAGGCTATTTTTGCATGCTTGTTAGGAATTGCATATTAGACTTAAAACTTGCATGAGATTAAAAACTAGTACGCATAAACCTGCCTTATTAGTTTATCATCGACGTAAAAATAATCGTCTATCTAGAAATTCACACATCACCACACACACACACCAACTACACCCACCTAACTACATTTGTAGCAATGGGTGAAAAAATAGCAGAGAGACCCCTCTCTGAATTCTATAAGTCTTTAAATGATGGACCTGAGTCCTGCATAATTCTTGCATATACTATGAGAGATTTTAGAATCCCCCATAATATATTTAATCTGCTACCTGTTTTCCATGAGTTAGACCATGAGAAGCCTTATCAACACTTACGTAGGATACAACAAGTTATTACTACATTCCATCATCCTAACGTAACACTTGAACAAATAAAGCTAAGGGTGTTTTTACCCTAGCTGACGAAGCGACTGCTTGGCTAACCGCACAAAAGCCAAACTATGTCGACACATGGGAAAAACTAGTTGAATTATTTATGGAACAATTCTACCTACCACAGAAGATTGATGAAATGCTTCAAAATATACACTTCTTTTGCCAAAAGCCTCAAGAATCTTTCTCTAAGGCTTGGAATCGTTTCACTGATCTTCTAGTAGAATGTCCCCATCATAATCTTGGTAAAGACACACTAGTTTGTGCCTTCTTCAAAGGCCTATCCCAACACCATAAGGAGACTTTAGATATAATGAACGAACTTACTTTTTTAAGTAAAGGAGCCACAGATGCGTAAAACTTCTTAGATAATCAATCCAAGAAAAGTAACAACTGGGGAGGTAATGATTACTCCCGCTCCACTTCGTCTTTTTCAACAGTTAAGGCAACTAGTTTGTTTGAGGTAAAACAAGATCCTGAACTTAGAACTTTAATTGAATCCCTCACTCGTAAGGTCGATGCCCTCTCTGTCAATAAACAAGAAGCGAAACCCACTCCTGTCATGAACATAAACTCTCCTCGTTGTAATTTCTGTTTTAGTCTTGACCATTCTAACTTTTATTGTCCTTTTGTCCATGACATTCCACCACCATAGCCAGACAATGTCTGTGCTTTTAATAACAACCCTAACACACAATGGAGGCAAAACACTAATTATAATCCACAACAACAAGCCTTAGTTCTAGTCACTCCACCAGTTAAACCATCTACAGAGGACGTAGTAGTAACTTTGCTGCAACATTAGAATCAAATCATGCAACAAAACTCAAACTTGATAAAGGAATAAAATGAACAAAACTCCAGATTTATGAAAGATCAGCAAGATCAAAACACTAACATGCTACAACAAACGATGCAAATGATGTAGTCTTTGTGCCAACAGGTTATTGACATGTCTGCTAACCAAAATAATAACTAAACAGTCATGTTTCCAGGTCAAACTATGCCTAATCCTAAGTCAGCAAACACTGCCTTTGAAGTAAACAATATTCAGTGTAATGGTAATATAACCCCAGGGAAACTATAGACTGTCACTACCCTTCGTTCAGGGAGAGTAGTTGATAACAAAGTAACTATGCATGAAGATTTCCCACAAACGGAAGCTAAAAATGAAACCATACCTAATACTGTCATAGAAACTGAAGACCCTACAACTGTAGAAGTACCAGTTAAACTACAACTAAAAGGGAAAACCTTACAAGACCCCATAATAGAAATTGATGATCTTACACCTGTAGAGGTTATGTTCCAATATGTAAACCTAGTTGGAAAATGGCAAAAGATAAAAACAAGGTTAATACTAATGTTGACCCATATGCTAAGTATAGAGAAAAACCACCGTTTTCCCAGAGACTAGTTATGTCTAAAAAGGACTAGAATTTTGATGAGATTAAGGAAGTGTTTAAAAATCTGACTATAAACCTACATTTTCTAGATGCTATAAAAAGTCTACCTGGACACGCTAAGTTTCTAAAAGAGTTGTGCACCACAAAGAGGAAAACCAACATACCTAAAGAAGCCTTCTTAACTGAACAATATCTCTCTTTATCTGAACATAATAGAATTGTTAAGTACAAGGACCTTGGTCGTCTTACTATACAATACACCTTAGGCGATAACTTCATAACAACTGCACTATTAGACCTAGGGGCGAGTGTTAACTTACTCCCTTTTTATTTATATAAACAATTAAGTTTCCATCAACTTAAACCAACCAAAATGACTTTGCAGTTAGCCGATCGTTTTATTAAGTATCCCAAAGGCGTAGTTGAAAACATTCTAGTTAAAGTTTAGGATTTTTACTACCCGGTTGATTTCGTTATTCTTGACACAGAAGTTGCTCATGATTCTATTCCCATCATCTTAGGACTTCCTTTCTTGGCAACTGCCAATGCCCAAATTAATTATCAGGATGGATTAATGACTATTTTCTTTGGAAATCTTTCTATGGAGGTTAACATCTTTAGACACAAACATGGACAACTAGGTTTGCCTGTAGAAGGAGAAGTGAAGTCTATTGAGCGTTTTGTATCTAACATTAGTACAGTCGACGCCTTAGTCCCCACCCTAGTAGATACCCCTCTTAAGGAAAAAAAAAACAAATACCACAATTTCGACTCCCTGAACATAACTGAAATAGATGAAGAATGTTCCACCTTGCCTTCTGACCTTATAGAAGATGTAGTCAATCTCACAATGGAAGAGATAGATGAATTGCCTTAAAGATGCAAATGAATACCACAATTATGTGGATGTGAACAACCTAGATGAGGTATTCATCGAGTTTCTAAGAGCCTGTGATGATCCACCCTCTCAAGAACTACCTAAAGCACCACCCGACCATCATCCACCTCAACTAATCCCTCATTTAATCCAATCATTTACCACCACCTTGATTCCCGCCCTCCACATTTTCAAAGGAACCTTCAGTTTGCACTAAACTTTCTTGTTTCATGACTTTCTAAACCCATTTGGTGAAGAAGTAATGCCCAAGGACAAGCCACCTGATACTTTCTCATTTTTTCCATATCTTCCTTCTAAAACTTATCTATATCCCACGTATCTTCCACAACCATTCATTTTCTCATGATCATTCACTTGGACACCCTTTCATTATAGGAAAAAGAAGAGAGTACATGCTAGGTTACGTTCTAGGTCTATTAGACTTCACTCTCATCCCGCTAAACCACATCATAGAAAATCTTGGTGCTTAATTCTGTTTGGGGTGTTTTCTATGAAAATTATTTATGGAAAGATCCATAACTATTTAGATTGTTGATATATAGTAAACTGCATATTAATATATATTAGTAAGTCTAGGGTATCTGACTTTAAAAGACTTAAATTTTTGTAAAATACCACCTTAATAGAGTATAGGCTACAAAAAATTTCAAACTTAAAATGAGTTTTCAAATTTTGTTTAGGGGTGGCGTATTTTGGTCTTTCATTTCAAAAAAATTTGTCACATTTTGCCAGTCATGTTAACTCCAGTAGAGTCTAGGTTAGTTAGTTACGTAATTTAATTATGCTATTGAATTATTTCATGAACCTCCTTCTCCCAAATTGTTTGGGGGGTGGTATATTTAATTTTAGCATATTATACATTCACATATTAAAATTGCACATATAAATATCGAAATATAGAACCCCTGGGCCATGTTGATTTAATAATATAATTAGGTACCTTAATTTCATAAATTTTTACTATTTCACAGAATTTCGAAAGCTAATCCTATAGGAGTCACGATATGCGCATGCTTAATTTGTGAACGTATGGTATTATTTTATTTATATTAGAGTCCGCTTATGTCCCAAGCGTTATTTATTATTTCATGTTATCCCCATAATGGGAGGAACTCATATAGAAGTTGCGTATGTTTTTATATCTTTATATTAGTATAGATTAACCTTCTTTTTCAGGTGCTCTTATTTACAAGCACATTTCTATGGTACTCTTTATTCTTTATTTTCATTCCATACTTTGGGGACAAAGCATGATTCTGTTTGGGGGTGGTATAAACACATGATGTAAATGTTTAAGCACATATATATTAGGTTGTATATTACTTATTAATTGTTGTATAAAAATTAGAAAAATGTTAAAATCATAAAAATAGTTTATACTATGCATTTAGTGATAATGGTATTGTTCCTTCTCCATGATGATATTAGTCTAGAAATCTCACATAGTACTGGAATTAGGATTTAATTTTTGAAACTTAGATTAATATATAGGTAATAGTCATCGCATCTTTTCATGAACATCTTGCATAAGCATCTATGATTATACTTAGCAGTATTTTTCTGAGACCTAGGTTAGAGTACTTAATACATATCCTGTGAGCATCTAGCCTAAAAGCCTCATAAGAGTGAAATATCTGAGTGATGACTCAAGGGAGAAGTAAAATCTGAGTAGAGAAATCACACATCCACTTGCTTGATCATCATACCATATCATAAGCAATAATTTATGCCCTCTTTGGATCGATATAGCCATATATTCTAACCTAAGTATATTTTCCGCTACTCCTCCCACTGAGCCTTTTCATTAGCCTTTTCACAAACCACAAATCATTTACCCAATAAAATAATAATAATAATAATAATAATAATCAGCCTACCTTTTTATATAAGTTTGAGAAATAGGATGAGTGAAGAAAAGAGAAGAGAAAAACTTGTGTAAACAAAAATTAGTTAGTTGCTTCGAAAGAAAAAGAAATATAAAAAGAAAAGAAAAGAAAGTTTCCATCGAAAGAAAAGAAAAACATAAAATAAAAAGTTAGAACTCCAAAAACATAATCAAAAGATTCAAAAGCCAAAACAAAAGGGCTAAGGATGGAAACAAAGTGTAGAAGCAAAATAAGAACAAGGTTTTCTCTAGTTACATAATATGAAAACCCTATTTTCTCAGACTTGTCTTTTTGAATATCCATTTCCTTCCTTCTTTAACCAATACCTACGCCCCGTATCACCTAATAAAGACATCTAGCTCAATTAGGAATAGGTTAGTGTGATAGTAAGTGGTAGATGTGTTTGATTGATCTCGACTTCTTTGGATTGTCATTGAGACTGTGAGGAAACGTGTGCCCACTGCACACTGGAGTTAGCAAACTTGAGTAGAAAAATTAGAATGTTATGTGTCTTGACACATTCTTTGTGAGAACCTACTTGGCATGCTACCCAAAAGTTTCATAAACGGACCTGTCATTGCATTTCATAGCATAGTTCACTTTATAGTTGTTTATCTTAAGATAATTTGATTATTATGCATGTATTAATTTAGGAGTTATATTGATGATCCTTGTTTAACTGCTAGTGAGATATATAGATTCTGAGATAAAATTAGGGGACAATTACTTTTATTATTTAGTCGTTTTAGTATAAATAAAGTTTGTGAGTATCTTCTCTAGAAAACTCTCACGAGGCTATAACTCGTCCACTAGGGAATTCCTCGTGGTTTAAGGCCTTATTGTATATGGTCAATACAATCGCACTTCGCGAAACGAGATTAGTTATGAACACATTTTTTGCCAATTATCTGTTTTTATTTCTCATATTTGCTTGAGGACAAGCAAAATGCTGTTTGGGGGTGGTGTGATAAGCACCCAAAAGTGTAGTTTAAACCCTTTAATAGTATTACATTTAGATTAATTATGTTTATAATAAATAAGAGTTAGTATTGTTTACGTGTTTTTGTGTATTTCAGGTCTTGAAGCTGTTTATGTGCTTAAAGACGTCATTTTGCATGGAAAATGAGTCAAGATGATTGTTAAGGAAGTTATACATTTAAAGCCCAAGAATCATGAAGAAAAGCCTTTTTCAAGCCCAGTCAAAGCTGGGAAGTCAAAGTCAATTCGGGTAGAAAAATAATATAAAAGTCAACAGAACTTCAAATGAACGTATCTTTGAACTCGGGCCTCAGAATTAGGCCTACTTTATGTCTAAACGACCGGATCGGATTAAGCTTTCCAACGGACTTATCCTTACCCCAATCAAAGCTATATAAGTATATGAAAAAGGCACTTAAGTAATTTCCAATAGAATTAGCCCTTTTAGACTTGACCTAATAGACTTTGGGCTCACATTAGAGGCCCAAAGTCTAGCCTCTAGGCCCATGCACGAAACTATAACCCTAACCCTCTCATATATAAAAGTGGTTAAGGCTAAACAAAACTTAGCTACTCCCCTCATTACTTTAGTTGTAATTTAGGGTTCTCTCTCTCCCCTTTCTTTAGTTTAGTTTAAGTTAAGTAGTTTAGTTTGTAGCCTTCATTAAATCTTTCAATAAAAAGATTTAGTTTAATATTCAATTTTCTCTTTACAATATGTCTTTAGTTTATTGTTTAGTTAGTTTAAATCCAATGACACAAGGCTAAAATCTCCATTAGAGGGGGGTTAATGAAGCCACATGAGGATGATTAATTAGTAGTTTAGTTATTGTTTTGCAATAGAGTTTCAAGTTTGATTCTTATGATTGTTTAGAGATAAAAATCATAAGAGTTGAACTAGAATTTAGAGCCACCGTCAAAGAGATTTGTGGTGGAGCTAAACTCTCATGCTAGTGAATCAATGATCAAAGATGACTTTGTATTCACTAGGGATCAACAAACAATTCGATAACCAACCTAATGGTCGATCGAATTTCATGGTGGATTAACCATCTCTATATCCTTTTCTCATCCTTTACTCTTCTGTTTTAGCATCTTAAATTTACTATTTTCATAGCTTAATAATTACTCTCTCATTAGTGGATTAGTTTAATTAGTCTAGATACGTTTTAAGTACGTACAAGCAAGAGTGGAGAACATGATTGCTCCTCCATATCAACATGTTTAGAGAGCATTATAATAACTTGATTAGCATGATTTAGTACTGTAAAAATATTGTTTTTACATCTATTAAACTTCTCTTATCATCTGTATAGATAGTTGTTTACATACTTTACATTTCTAACTTTTTAGTGTAATAATCATGCATGCATGCATGTTAGATTTTCCGCATTTCATATGCTTTCAAAAATACAAAAATCCAAAAAGATTTCATAGTAGAATAATTATCCCTAGTATAATAAACCATGTATTTCTCGTTTTATATCAAACAACCCACGCCCCAAACTTATTTGGGGGTGACGTATTTTCATCATGAAGAATAGAATACACCCATCACTGTATTTGCTCATGTTTCTATGGTAATCTCTTTCCTTATCTCTTCATACTTTTAGGACAAAACATAGTTCTATTTGGGGGTGGTATAGTAACATTTTGCTAAAACTAAGCAATTTCTATACAGTAGATATAATAGTATATTTCTTAATTTTTAAAAAAAATTAAAAAGACCAAAAATATTTTTCTGTTTAGTATTAAAAAGCCTTGTTTCTTTTTTCTATGATGAATAAAAAGTTTAGAAGTCTCATTATAGCAATAGAGTAAATATTCGTTCTTCGTACTTAGACTAATATACGTACAATAGTTTATGTATCTTTTCATGAATGGTATGCATCAATATTTGTTTGTATATAGCAGTGAGTTTCCAAAGCCAAGGTTAGAACAATTTAGTTTCATATCCTATGAGAATCTAGCCAAAAGCCTCATCTGAATGATTATTGAGTGATGACACAAAGGATGTTCGGATAGAAAGACCACATATCCACTTGCTTGATCACTACGCCATATCCTAAGAGAAAGTTTAGGACTTTTTTGGATCGATATAGCCAAATAAACGTTAAAAACCCAAAAAGATAGTTTTCCTCTAGTTACCACTCTTGAGCCTTCACCTTTTTCTAAAAGCCTTTTTATTCTTCACCAAAAATTCCTAACCTGTTACAACACACAATAAAAAGCTTAGCCAGCTGACAAGTTGAGAAATGGATGGATATCAGAAAAAAAAAAAAAAAAAAAAAATGACCTTGTACAAAAACAGAATAGTTACTTGCTCCAAAATGAAAAGAAAAGAAAGACCCATCCAAAAACGAAAACTCCAAAAAAAATCAAAGGAGTCAAAAAAATCAAATCTCCCAAAAGTTCAAAATCAAAGTAGACGATATTAAAAACAAAAAGAAACAAAAGCAAAGTTAGAACTCCAAAAAATTCACAATCATATGGAGTCACAAAACCAAAGGGCTAAAAAAATGTATCACAATTCAGAAGCAAAAGAACAAAATGAGGTTCTTCTCTGGTTACAAGTATCTTGAAGACCCAGTTTTTCAACTTATCAGATTTTGTTTTTCCCTTCCTTTTTCTTTCTAAACCATCACCCTAACCCCGTAACTCCTAATAAAATACCTCTAGCTCGATTAGGAATAGGATAATGTGATAGTAAGTGGCAAGCATGATCAATCGACCCCAGTTTCTTTGGACGTCATTTGAGTATGCGAGGAATATAAGTGCCCACTGCACTTGAGAGAATGAACCTTTAGTGAATTTATCAAAGAGTTGTGATTGCAACACACCCCTGTGAGAACCCACTTTAAGGACGCTCTCCAAAAGTCTTGGGAACAACTCTGCTTTTGCATTTCATTGCTCATGTTTTGCATATTTATCTTTAGATGATTAAATTACTGTACATATGTTATTCTAAGTTCAAAGGAGCTTGTCCGTATTCTCCGCTACTGAGATGTATGAACTTCTGAGAATAAATAAGGAAACAAGACCCTTTGTACTAAATAGAAGAAGTTTGTGAGTACCTTCACTAGAAAACTCTCACGAGGCTTAAAGCTTATCCACTAGGGAATTTCTAGTACTGATAAGAGCCCAAAACTGTAGTTTTAACCCCTTAATAATCATACTGTTAGACCAATTATGTGAATAATAAGTAAGAGTTAATACCGACATGTGTTTTATGCGTTTCGGGCTTCAAAGTCCATTATGCGAAAATGTGCCATTTTAGCGAGATAAAGGAGCAAAAGTCAGTGAGAACTTCGAATGCCATATCTTTGGACTCAGACCTTGAATTGGGCCTACCTTTATGTCAAAACGACCGCTCGGAAAGAGCTTTGCAATGGTCCAAGCCTTGACCCAATCAGAGGAGCAGAAGTGGACGAAATGTCTGTGGAAGCCAACTGCAGCTGAAGAGGCCTTTTGGATTTGAAAAGAATTGGGTTTTGGGCCCGATTCTTTGGCCCAACCCATGGCTCCAAGCCCATGCACGAATTTTGATCTGGATGTATAAAACAAAAGCTTAGCTCTTTGTTAATGGTAGCCAGAGTTAGAGAATAGTAGATAGCTTAGAATAGAAAGTAGCCATTAAAATAGCTTCTAGATCTAGTTTTAATTAATTGTTTTTGATTAAGTATAGTTTCAAATCTAATTCATTTTGTTAGATTAAACCTTGAATCTTGTTCTTCATTTGATTAGATCAATAAAGTAGTATCTTCTATCCATTTCGATTTTTGTCATTTCCAATTCTAGATCTCATTTCAATTCATGTCCTTATTTCAATTCAGTCATTAAATTAGATTTCATTATTGTTTAATTAAGTAAATTTCCATGCTTTATATAATGTTTAGTTTTAATATAAATGGAAATGATTGTGGAATGATTCAAGGCTAAACCTCCATTAGAGGGGGTTGTGAAACCTTGATGAAAGCTTGACTCCGATTATCGTAGAGTCGTCGTAATTCTATTCCACTCTAGAAATGATTAGTTCACCATGAGAATGGGTTTAATTGTTCACATGCTAGTTATGAATTGGTAGAAATGCCATGTGTAATTAGGGATTAGGAATATCCAATTGTTTCTCACAAGGCTTCAATTCGATTACTGACGGTTCGTCGTTAGTGGATTAAGTTGAGTTAAGGTGGAATCAATCCCCCTCTAACTCCTTATCATAGAATCAACGTAGCATTTCCATAACTATTAGATAATCGACTAGTTGCATCTTGTGGGTAGTTGCATCGTAGTATAATCCCTTTCGTAAAGCTCTCATAGACTTAAAAACGACTAGTTAGATTAGAAAACAACCCATGCTAGAGCACTAGGAGTGGAACGAACTTGTCTACTCCACTATATCTCATAGGATTGAGAGTAGAATAAGATTTGATAACTGAGTGTATAAAAAGAAGTTAGTTTTAGTTTACTTACGTTGTGAATTCATCGTTCATTTCGTAGGTAAACTAAGCATTTTACCCTTATCAAATGGCGCCGCTGCCATCTTAGTTGCACTTTAGCATTGTTTTCATAATAGAATTAGTAATTTTTAAGTCCCATTAAACCCACCCACCCTTGTTTGATTCATACTGTGGTTGCCGTTTCAGTTTCGGAAAAATTCCGCGACAAAATACATCGATCGCGCCGCCACTTCAAAGAGAGCGAATTCGCCATTTACGAATTCTCGTTTTGCCTTGAGCGCACGCATTCGCTTCAAAGAGAGCGACCAGCCATCTTCATCGAGCTCGACTTTGCCTTTGAGCGCCAGCTTCAAGACCGAAGACCACCGCCTTTACTTGAAATTTCCGGATTTCCACAAGGTGACTCAAACTTCGATTTGTCAAGTTTTTCAGTGTTCTATTATCTTATATACACTGAACAAGCGTACACAAGACGCTATTCATAAGCGAAGCAAGGACGCTATCAGGTATTCCTTTCTTCCATACCTCGTGATCTCCTCGTTAGAGGTTTATACTAGTATATCAGAATTGTTTGGAGTGTTGCATGTGTAGTTAAGCTCGACTTAGTCTTGCATGAGATTAAGGTCTGGCCGAACAAAAACACCAAACGTAAATACACAACAACATCAACAATCAAGTCTATCTAGTATACCACACACTACACCTCTAGCTACTATTTCACACACACCACCGATATAATGGGGAAGAAAGAGAGACTCTCTCTCGGACTTCTACAAAGCCTTGAGCGATAGCCCCAAATCTTGCATCGCTCTAGCAGACCAGGGGATTTCGAATCCCTCCAAATATTTTTAATTTATTACCCGCTTTTCATGGTCTGACCATGAAAAACCTTACCAACACATCGTAGGATTGAACAAGTCCTAACAACATTCCACCATCCTACGGTTGGTACGGAACAAATTAAATTAAGGGTATTCCCTTTCACCTTAACCCGATAAGGCGTCTTTTGTTAACCTGCCTGCCTAATTCTCAGGACTCACGGCTAAACTTGTTCACCGTTTATGGAACATTTTACCCACCCTTAAAGACGGATGAGATGCTTTCCAAGATTCATTTCTTTTCGACAAAATCCTCATGAAACATTTTCAGAGGCGGGAATCGCTTTCACCGATCTCCTTATAGATTGTCCACATCATAACTTAGCGAAAGACACGTTAGTTCGCGGCCTTTTCAAAGGACTTCTACACCACCATAAAGAAGTCCTAGACATAATGAATGGGGTAGTTTCTTAAACAAAGGAGCCTCGTGAGGCTTATAAATTTTAGAGGACCAAACTAAGCTTAAATAACAACCGGGGGTAGTGACGATTATTCCCGCCCGCTAGTTCTTCTTCCACGCTTAAGGCTACCAAGATGTTTGAGGTTAAATCGATCCTCGAGCTTAAAACTCTAATTGAATCCCTCACTAAAAGGTAGATGCCATTTCTGTACAACAAAAAGCCAATCCCCGTCATGAATGTAAATTCAAATCCATGTAGTTTCTGTTGGAGCCCTGAGCATCTAGATTCACACTGTCCTATTGCCTATGAACAATCTTGTTCCATTAATAGTGAACCTAACGCCCCTTAGAGACAAAATCCCAACTTCGGTTGGAGAAATAACCAAAACGTCACACCTCAAGGGTACAATAATCAATATGTTAGGCCTACGCAAAGCTTTAACCAAGCCCCACTACGACAAGGACAGGGTCAGGGTAATTTTAATAATTATAACAACCAAGTGCCACCTCGACAAGGTCAAGCACAAGGTCAAGGTAATTATAATAATTATAATGCTAATAGAGGTATCGTTCCGGTAAATAATAACTATCAAAATCCACCTATAAATAATTCACGGGAAATAGTTCCAGTCACACCACCTGTGACCACTACACCCACACAACCGGATCGACTTGACACCTTTATACAAGTGAGCCAAAAACTTTTCCAAACCATGGCTCAATCTAACCAACAAATTTCTACAATCCGCTAATAATTTAACCCAACAATTGGCTCAAGATAAAGCCCAAACCAAAGGTGTGTTTCCAGGTAACGCAATACCTAATCCTAAAACAACAAACACAGCCTTTGAGGTAACTAATAATACTAGTAATGAATATGAAAATGTAGGTGAGATAAATGCCATCACCACTCTCCGTTCTGGCAGAGTGGTTGATAACAAAGTAACTATGCCTATAGTTACCCCACCAGTAGCCCCTACACCTACTATATTACTAGATACCGAAATAGAAACTGAATAGCCTACCACTGTAGAGGTACCAGTTACACCACAACCTAAGAAACTGAAAGCCATGGTTAAACATCCAGGTGAAACAATTGCTACATATAGAGTGAAACCACCGTTTCCACAAAAATTAGCCATGTTAACTAGGGATACAAATTACGAGGAGATTAGGGATGTTTTCAAGAATCTAACTATAAACCTTCCTTTCCTCGAAGCTATTAAAAAACTACCACACCATGCTAAGTTTCTTAAGGAATTGTGTACTAATAGGCGTAAGACCAATATACCAAAAGACGCCTTTTTAACAGAACAATTCCCAACCTTATCTGAACATAATGGAATTGTTAAGTACAAGGACCCCGGGTCGCCCTATCAGATAATGCACCTTAGGAGATTCCTATACGACGACGGCGTATTAGACACTGGGGGCTAGTGTTAACTTACTCCCATTTTATTTGTATAGACAAATAGGTTCTAGACAAGATGCAACCCACTAAAATGACGCTGCAATTAGTCGACGGTCTATTAAGTATCCTAAGGGTGTAGTCGAAAATGTGCTAGTAAAAGTTCGTGATTTCTACTATCCGGCTGATTTTGTAGTCCTCGATACGAAGTCGCTAACGACTCTCACTGGCCGATCATTTTAGGGCGCCCTTTCCCCGCAACCGCCAATGCGCTCATTAATTGCCGATGGTTCAATGTCCATGTCTTTTGGCCATCTTGTCATTTGAAGTCAATGTTTTTAAAACAAGGACACAATTATCCGATTCGCCTATGGATGGAGAGGTTAGCATGATCGAGAGCTTTGCTCGAGATTATTTCAACAACACGCTCCCCGATAATCATATGCCAAACATTCTTTCCTTTGGAAAGTCGTCGCTCCAACATTTCCATTCCTACACTAGTCAATACACATATTATTGATGAGGACGGGATAGATGACTTTCTCAAAGATGTAGAGGACTACCATAGTAATGTGGATATGACCAATCTAGATGAGGAATTTGATGAGTTTCTTCGAGTAGGCCTCAATTCACCCTATTCGAACTAACTTGCACAACATCCACCTCGATTCCCTCCTTCCACCCTTTCAAAGGAATCTCGAAGTTTGCACTCGATCCTTTTGTTTCTCCCCGCTTCATAATTTTTAAATCCTCCTAGCAAACAGATATTTCGTAAGGACAAACTATTTGACACCTTCATTTTCGAGAATGAAAACAAATTCTACACACACAATGAATGAGTTCGCTAAAACCACATCCTCATTATGGTAATGTGTCGTCTTTCTAAAACTTATCCATATCCACCATATTCTCAACAACCATTCATTTTTCCACACTTATTTACTAAAACACCCACTCATTCAAAAAATGAAAAAAGAAGGTGCATGATAGGTTACACAATAGGGTTATCCAACTTCGCTTGGATTCCACTAGGTCGTGGTCGTTAGGAAATCTTGGTGTTTGATTGTGTTTGGATATGTTTTCTGTGATATTTATTTATGGATTGATCCACAACTATTTCGGGTTTGTTGATATATGATCAACCGATATTCATACATATGTTTTTAGATAAAGTCTTGAGTATCCGACTATAAACAACTCAATTTCTGTGTTTGGTGCATTTCCTTTCACTCCAATATATTGGTGAGTGCACCATTAAGGTAACCGGGCCCTCCCTATGGAGTGTGTGGCTGTAAGTAAGTACCGGATCCTAAGTCCACGGTTCACATAGTTCACGCTTTTCCACTCTTGCATGTTTTTCTCGATTTTTGAGTCATGTTTCTCTATGGTGTGAATTATGTCTTTATTGCTTATTGTTTTTCCTTCTAAAAATAAAATAAAAAATAATAAAAATAAACATAGTAATCTAGGAAGTCTCGAATCGACTTTAAAAGACCATCTGCTAAAACAAATTTTCTAAGCTTCACAAAAAATTTGTTTGGGGTCAGGGTGTTAAATATTCGCACTAAAATGTTTATGTCCCAAAGAGAGTTGCTTAGGCCGTTTTATTGCATTACGATTCGGATTGACATAATCTATTAATTTAGATTTCATTCGTTCAGATAACTTACGCCATGCACGCATTTCGGCGTTTTTTCCACTATCACGCTTTTCATCTGAAGTCGGAATAGAGTGTTTTATGGATCATTGGATAGAAAATTCTCTCCGATCATTTCCATATCTCATTCGCAAAAATCGGACCGTAACTTGGCGGGAATTTTGATTTGAAATTCGCGAAAAATCGAAAAAAATCAAAAATTTCGATTTTGGGCTTGGGCCTAACCAGCCCCATGGAGGCGGCGCCAAGCCTTTACCTTCTCACCTAACAGCTTCATCGTTTTCATCTTCCATTAACGCCAAGCAAAGCTCCAAACCTAAAAAGAAAATCAAAATAAAAAGAAAATACAAACAACCCACGCCAAAAATCAAATCCAAACCTCAAATCGACTTCAAAACACCAACCACCACTACCACCACCGATTTCTATTATCGAAAACCACCGAAATTAAAAAAAAAAAAATTTGGTGCTGCCGCCACCACTCCACCACCTCCACTGTTCTTAAAGTCGGTCAAGTTAAACCACCACCACCACATCACATTTCAACCCTCACTCCATTCCAAAAACTAGATGGCTCAAAATCGCCGAATTATCCCAGAGCAAGTTTTCACTGCCGACCATTTCGCGCCGTTTTACGGTGACGAAATGGCTAGTAGAGACTGGAGTAGTCTGTGGTACTCGACCGAGGACTTCTACCACGAAGACTTGGTCCGACGGTTCTACAACACCAGGGAGTTGGAGGGGAGTAGGATTTTTGTTTTGGTGAAGAAGAAGAGAAGGGAGTTGACTACGGGACTGTTGGCTGAGATTCTAGGCATTCCGCCTAGAATCCATCTAGATGCCACTTTACAGGATCCCCAGTTTGACGCGGTTGAGCCTTTGATGGGCGTTACTGTCATCAATGGGAGCTACAATCCAAACTCCCATTGTGTGCGCCAGGCATCCCTGAGGACCAACCAACCGCTCTGACCCTAGTGGATTGGGTCGAAATGTCCTAGGCAAGGACAAGGTCAGTGACATCGGTCTGACCTGCCTCCACGTCCTATGGGTACTCCAGGAGCGGAAGTATGATTTCTGTATCCTGGAGTGTTTGATCAACATGATCAGGGGGTTCGGAAGGTCTTTGGCACCTCTTCCTGTGCTTATCACTAAGATCATGCTGAAGATGAAGGCAACTCCGGCTTCTGAGAGGATTTACATTACCCTGCACCGTAACCCGCGTATCTATAGGGAGTGTGTCCAACAAGTCTGGGAATTGCCCGAGGATAGGGAACAGGAGGAGGTAGAGGCGGCCGCTGAGGATGAGTCGGAGGAGGATGAGGAGGACGCCACTTGCTTTGATACGGATGCCTTCCAGAGGTGTTGGTTCGATGTTTGACAACGCGATGGCTATGCTTCATAGGGGCATCGTTCACTCAACACTCTCTCATTGACCTCCGGACTCGACGGCGACTATTCATCGCAACTTTGAGCTCCGCACCCGGAGGGGATGAGAGATGGGAGCGCAGGTCGGAGATGGAAGCCCCCCGGTTTAGAGTAGATATGCTAGCAAGCTTCCCACCTCAGACGGACTCTCGCCTCGAGGACACAAATTCTGACATGAGCGCCGTCGGCGAAGGACGAACTGCTTCTTTGGACCTTCGGAGCCCGGGGAGCCACCACTGAAGTTCAGGCCCCTCCGCCACCAGTGGCGAGGTGTTTAGAGAGGATGAGTAGTGATAGTCCTGTTATTTTTATGTATAAGTTGTTGTTTTTATTTATTTTTGTCGTTTTTATTATAATGTAATTTTTATTTCCGTAAGTTGAATTTTGTACTGGTACTCCGATTGAAAATTTAATATAAGGGTTTATTTGCATTATGTGTGCTTGTTTCATATTGACCCCACCTTCCCAACTTGTTTGGGGGTGGTTTGATAATTTCAAGCTGTATTTTCTATAAAAACCCCTAGTGTTAGAATTTACTGCGGAGTAAGGTGAAAATATGGCCGTTTAGGCATATCTATGATTGAGAATCATTGTAGGATGAAATCTAGTTTAAATAGGTACATTCAGTCATAAAATCCAAATAAGATATACTGGGTTTGAATTAGAATCCAGGATTTGAGTTGTTTCCGTTTTCGAGTTTGGAAATTTTAGGATTTCCGGAAAATGCCGTAATTAGTTTTGGCAACTTTCCGATCCATTCTAGCAACTTTAAACCTATATAAACTTGATACAATCTATCCTCACAACTCACATTACACCTAAACTCCATCACTCACCCTTCAAACCCGCGATTCCCAAGTTTCGACTCCATTTTCGTGATTTTCACTCGGACTTCGGAGACGCCAGCGCTTCTAGTTGGCCTTCAGCCAACTTCACACTTCGAGAAAAAATTTGCTTTCGGGCGGCGCCCGCTCGTCAAGTCAACCGACCAAATTCTTACTGAATTCAAAATTACAAAGAAGCCGCTAAGTTGAGAAGCCGCCGCGCTCTTCTCCTGGACCAGAAATTTTCCGTTTTTCACAGCGTAGTATCCGATCATTCGCAGCTATTCCAAAATGTAGTTTTGAGATGACATCTCCAACAATAATACCGAACGGTCTTCGAAGATTTGTTCCAAAGCACTACTTACACGGTGCTTGGTTTCATGAGGTGATCACATACGTTGGTTGGGACCCTCTTATGGTAAGACCGGCCGAACTTTATTCTCCGGCACTTGCATCTTATTTTTATAATAACTGCATTTTCTTTGAGAGACCGGATGGAGAACAAGTGTTCTCCATCAACATTGACGATGAACCAATGGAAATTACCGTGTTCTTGCTAGCATTTGTTCTTGGACTTGCTATGCCGCTGAGATACAAGACCCATGGTGCTATTGGGTCGATAATATGCATGTCTACACTTATGAGTCTTTGCACGAGGGCTTATGGGGCAGGCATTTTCCGTGTGAGGACCAAAGGGGACTATAACGTTGCCTTGGTAGCCCGTCCATGAACATAGGAACAGTTATGTTTTGGATTATGCTAAACATTTTAGGGAATGGCGTTTTTCTTACGTGAATGACGCCACTTGCGCCGTTTTCCTTGCTTTAGCCAATGGACCTTGGTTCTATGACCTTCCCTGAATTTTGATGTCTAGTTTAGCACGAGCCCATACCATGAGGCATAAGTACCTTCTTATGCCCGTTCTAATTTCACGTATTATGCTATGTTTCTTTCCCTGTTTTTGTACACGCTTTCACGGATTGGATTAGGGTAGACACGGTCGACCATCCACCAATAGTATTATTCGATCTTTCCGTCTGCAATGACTTGGCATGGGTGGCGGATACAACCTCACCAGGTTGCACCCTACACCCCATCGGACCAAGTGGCACTTAATAGGTTAGCAACCATAGATGATAAATGGCGTGAAGCCCGGCAAATTATCATAGCATGGCGGGGATCGCGAAGGAGCCTCACTTCTTTATAGAAGTAGAGGATGACGAAGATGACGAATAACAACGGGAGTGGAGGTAAGTTTTAGTTTCTGTTAGTGTCTGCTTATGTCCCAAGCAATATAATTCTGTTAACCCCATAATGGGTGGAACTCTTATAGAGTTGCGTCAGTTTTTATTTCCTATATTAGCACGTTCTAACCTTGTTTTGCGATGTTTCGAATTTCACGCGCTTCAATGGTATTTTTCCTACGCTCTTTATTTACAATGCTTTGAGGACAAAGCATGATTTTTGTTTGGGGGGGACATAGAAACACGTGTAATTAAGACATCTGCTAGGATATAAATATATATAATATGCATTTGTTTTCTAGTAAAAATATAAATAAATAAGTTTATGCTATACACTTAGGAATATTGGTATTGTTTTCTTTCTCCATGCTCTTAACAATCTAGAAGTCTCACATAGCTGTTGCATCAGAATAATTGTTAGAAACTTAGGTTAATATGTAGGTAATAATCTTTGCATCTATCTATAAATTTATTACATGAGTATCTATGATTGTTAGCGATAAAGTTTCAAATCTAGGCTAGAGTACTTATTCTACAAATCCTGTGAGAATATAGCCTAAAGCCTTATATGAGCGAAACATGTGAGAAATGACACAAGGGAGAAGTAAAATCCGGATAGAGAAATCACACGTCCACTTGCTTGATCACTATGCCATATCCTAAGCGAAATTTAGGCCCCTCTTTTGGATCGATATAGCCAGAAATTCAAACCTATGAATTATTTTCCGCTAGTCGCCCCTCTGAGCCTTTCATTAGCCCTTCCATAAACCACAATTCCTTTACCCTGTTACAAAAACAAAACAAAATAAAAAAAATTAATCAACCTACCCAATTTAGAATAAGTCTGAGAATAGAATGATGAAGAAAGAAGAAGAGAAAAACCTATGTAAACAAAAAAAAAAAAAAAAGTAGTTGCTTCAGAAAATAAAGAAAAGAAGTTTCCATCCAAAGAAAAAAAAAAGAAATAAATAAAAACTCCAAAAAAATAGAATAAAAAGGAGTCAAAAGCCAAAGAAAAGAAAAAAAAAAATATGGCTAAGGATGGAAACAAAGTGTAGAAGCAAAAGTAAATAACATGGTTTTCTCTAGTTACATAATATGAAGACTCTATTATCTCAGACTTGTTCTTTTGAATATCCATTTCCTTCCTTCTTAAACCATTTCCTAATCCCGTAACACCTAATAAAGACCTCTAGCTCAATTAGGAATAGGTTAGTGTGATAGTAAATGGCGATGTGTTTGATCGACCCGAACTTCCTTGTTGTCATTGAGATTGTAAGGTAAAGTGTGCCCACCGTATTAATTGGAGTAGCTGTAAACTTGAGTGCAAAAATCGAGTGTTGTTTCTTGACTATTATTGTGAGAACCTACTTAAGGACGCTATTCCGAGTTTTCAGAAACGGACCTGCTATTACATTTCATAGTACTACTCATTGTTATATGTTTATTGTAGATGATTGATTATTATGCATATATTAACTTAGGTTTTTGACTGGTTATTCTGATTCAATTGCTAGAGAGATGTATAGATAGTTGAGCATGAATAAGGAAACAATAGTTTTATTTTCTTAGTCGTTGTAGTATAGATGAAGTTTGTGAGTACCTTCACTCGAAAACTCTCACGAGGTTATAACTCGTCCCACTAGGGAATTCCTAGTGGTTTAAGGCCTTGTTGCATATGGTCAATGCAATCGCGACTCAGTGAAAACGAGAGTAGTTAGAACTCCATTTTTGGTCACTTATTCTAATTTCTCATATTTGCTTGAGGACAAGCAAAATGTTTGTTTGGGGTGGTTTGATAAGATCCCAAAACTGTAGTTTTAACCCCTTAATAATCATACTTTATTAGACCAATTATGTGAATAATAAGTAAGAGTTAATACTGATTACGTATTTTTTATGCGTTTCAGGCTTCAAAGTCCATTATGTGCAGAAATGTGCCATTTTAGCGAGATAAAGGAGCAAAAGTCAGCAGAACTTCAGAATGCCATATCTTTGGACTCAGACCTTGGAATTGGGCCTACCTTATGTCAAAACGACCGGCTCGGAAAGAGCTTTGCAATGGTCCAAGCCTTGACCCAATCAGAGGAGCAGAAGTGGACGAAATGTCTATGGAAGCCAACTGCAGCTGAAGAGGCCTTTTTGGACTGAAAGAATTGGGTTTTGGGCCTGATTCTTTGGCCCAACCCATGGCTCCAAGCCCATGCACGAATTTTGGATCTGGATGTATAAAAACAAAAGCTTAGCTCTTTGTTAATGGTAGCCAGTAGTTAGAGAATAGTAGATAGCTTAGAATAGAAAGTAGCCATTAAAATAGCTTCTAGATCTAGTTTTAATTAATTGTTTTTGATTAAGTATAGTTTCAAATCTAATTCATTTTGTTAGATTAAACCTTGAATCTTGTTCTTCATTTGATTAGATCAATAAAGTAGTATCTTCTATCCATTTCGATTTTTGTCATTTCCAATTCTAGATCTCATTTCAATTCATGTCCTTATTTCAATTCAGTCATTAAATTAGATTTCATTATTGTTTAATTAAGTAAATTTCCATGCTTTATATAATGTTTAGTTTTAATATAAATGGAAATGATTGTGGAATGATTCAAGGCTAAACCTCCATTAGAGGGGGTTGTGAAACCTTGATGAAAGCTTGACTCCGATTATCGTAGAGTCGTCGTAATTCTATTCCACTCTAGAAATGATTAGTTCACCATGAGAATGGGTTTAATTGTTCACATGCTAGTTATGAATTGGTAGAAATGCCATGTGTAATTAGGGATTAGGAATATCCAATTGTTCTGCGAAGCAGTTCAATTCGGATTACGACGATTCGTCGTTAGTGGATTAAGTTGAGTTAAGGTGGAATCAATCCCCCTCTAACTCCTTATCATAGAATCAACGTAGAATTTCCATAACTATTAGATAATCGACTAGTTGCATCTTGTGGGTAGTTGCATCGTAGTATAATCCCTTTCGTAAAGCTCTCATAGACTTAAAAACGACTAGTTAGATTAGAAAACAACCCATGCTAGAGCACTAGGAGTGGAACGAACTTGTCTACTCCACTATATCTCATAGGATTGAGAGTAGAATAAGATTTGATAACTGAGTGTATAAAAAGAAGTTAGTTTTAGTTTACTTACGTTGTGAATTCATCGTTCATTTCGTAGGTAAGCTATTCATTTTTATAGTTATCAAGTACTTTAAGGCCTTGTTGTATATGGTCAAAGCAATCACACTCTGCGAAACGAGATTAGTATAACTTATAATAAATCACTCATTTGTGATCTTAGTTTTTTCTCTCATTCTTACTTAAGGACAAGCAAGATTCTATTTGGGGGTGGTGATCAGCTCCCAAATGTCCATTTTATTACCCTTATATTACTGCATTACGGCCCGTCTTACGCTTAACGAAAATACAACTTATAGCTTTTATTGCTTTTTTCAAGATATGGAGAATTTCATACCACTTATCAGAAAAACTGCATCTTAGCACCAAAAGGAGCCTTAATCACGCTTATTATGAAGACCGGAAACTGCTATGGAAAAGTGATAAAAAAAAGTCAAAGTCAATGATCAAAGTCAAAGTCAAAGGTCAAAGCCCTTATCTCAGAAGACCAAAGATGGAGGCCCTTATCTCAAAATATGACCTTTTCCAAAACCTACCTTGGTCAAGAAGAAATCAAAAAGAAAAAGAAAAAGTAAATGCAAAAGTGAAGTGTGAGGTGTCTCAAAAGTGATGGAGGAAGGCAAATCAGTAAAATGTAAAAGTAGGGGTATATAATCTAAAAGTTAGGGAGAGAGGAAGCATCTATTGCTTTAAGATCCAAACCATTTGGTTTGTTTTAATTTTCTTGTCTAGTTTTTCAATTCAAGTCCTTACTTTATTGTTCTTCATTTCCTTTTATTTAAATTTTGTTATTTTGCTTTGTTTGTTTTAATCAATCAATCTTATCTTGTTGTTATTATTTCAATCTTCAATCAATACTTCTTTCAATATTTTCATGTCATTTCCATACCAAACAACTTGAGTTTTCATATTTTCATTAGCTTAAAACTAATTAAATCTATACCAAGAGTCTACCTTTCTTCTTCTTAACTCTCACACTCAAACTCTAAACAATTTAGGATGAACCTCACTTCTTACAAACTTTTTTGAAGTTACACACCACAATACAACAAACTTCATACATTTCAATGTAAAATTCACTATATGCATGTTTATATGTAGATGTTTTAATTATTGTATGTATATTAACTTGAGTTTTAAAGGAATTAATCCTCGTTCCCTGCTAATGAGATGTATAGATATCTGAGATTAATTAAGGAAACAAGCCTTTGTTGCTAAGTCGTTGTAGTATAAATGAAGTTTGTGAGTATCTTCTCTGGAAAATTCTCACGAGGTTATAACTCGTCCACTAGGGAATTCCTAGTGGTTTAAGGCCTTGTTGCATATAGTCAATGCAATCGCACTTTGTGAAATGAGAATTAGTTAGGACTACACATTTTTTACCACTTATCAGTTTTAATGTCTCTTCTTTGCTTGAGGACAAGTAAAGTGTGTTTGGGGGTGGTGTGATAAGCAACCAAAACTGTAATGTAAAACCTCGTAGAGACATAGCATTTTGGTTAATTATGTGTTTAATAATAATAAATTAATGATATTTTCGTGCTTTTACATAATTGAGCAATCAACGTGAAAATGAGGATAAAAGCCAGTATTTCAGCACGGAATAGTATGTCTACATAAAGTATTTTGATTTACCCCACGAGAAGCTCAATGAAGCCCGACTAAAGCACAGGGAATCAAACAGGACAATTCCAAGTCAGAACAAGATCAAAGCACTGGAAAAACATCAAACTTCCGAAGCCCGTATTTACTGAACCTGGACTCCAATAGGCTGAAAATGAACCATTAGAAAGATCAATGCGGTGAGCTCTACACATAGGCAGGACTTTGTAAAAAGTCAACTTTTTAGACCTGCCATTGGTCGAAGCATGAGGGACCCACTGTGTGGACCTATAGAATCTAACAAACAAGCTCACATGTCAAGCTTCCTCATAAATCAAGCTACTGCAATAAAACCATGAAAGACTTTTGTGTATAACTTTGGCTTAAAAGTCCTAATTGGTGGCATGATTAGGTGGCTTAATTAAGTGGAAAAAAAAAGTCCTAATTGGTGGCATGATTAGGTGGCAAACAAATTTATTTGATTTTGGCACAAAAGTCCTGATTGGTGGCTTAATGTCTTGATTAGAAAAATATCAAGATTTCTCATTTATGGATGCAGTTGGATGTTAGATTTCACGTGGATGTAAAGAAAATTAATGAGCACTCTCATTTGCTATAAAAAGATGTCTTCATGAGCAAGAAATAACTTTTGCTCCATTTGTTAAGTTTAGTCCGGAGTAGAAAATTTCCATGTTTTGTAATTTTTGGTTTTGTTAAGTCAAGTTTCTTATAATGTTTTTAAATCTATGTAGTTAATTTAAAATCCTTTCTAAGTAATAAGTATCAATTTTCTTTGTTATTGTCTTTTCTTTACAATCAAGTTAAGTTGTTATAATTCTGTAACAGCCATCAAATATGAGACTTCACGATTGCAAGAAGTTATCTTCACTCATGTGTACAGAGAAGTCAACCAGAGCACGGACTACCTAGCAAATCTACCAAGCTCTATTAGTGATCTATATGTATGTAATGGGCCACCTCTAGACTCTAGATTATCAGAACTCGTAACAAATGATGTAAGAGGAATGATATACTTAAGATTCTAATACAGGTAAGGGTCCGCCTAACCCTATTAACCCCTTTTAAAAAAAGAAAGTTTTGTTGTAATTTGTAGAATCTAAGGATCATAAGAAAATTGGTTAAAACTTTCGTAGGTTTTAGTAATTTGAATGTCAAACACCGTAAAGTAGTTTAATTAATCAATTGCAAATCCTTCTCATGAATTCCCTAGGTAAAAATTCTAGTGAAATGTCTACAAACAAATACTCTATACTTTAGGTGGAACGATTCCCTTACTTGAAGTGTATTACAACGTACACGTAAGTTAGGTATTTGATCAAGTGTACTCGAGTGTGTGTGAGAGTCATAGATTTTTACACGTGCAGAAGGGTGATTACCAAAGTATACTCACCAAAATTATAGTTCTAGTACCCCGTATAAGTTGGTAATTCTTCTCAATCATTTATAGATTTTTTCTTTATCTTCATTGCTGAAATCGCCTTTGGGAATATGATTTTCGATGGATTTCATCGACTGGGCTTTTATCAAGAAGTATGATGTTTTTGAAGATTAGACCCTTTTTCAAATTTGTGATAAAAAACACTCGTTATCAAGGAAAATGGAAATTACTGCGAACAATTCAAATTAGGAAAAGAGGCGTGGAATTCCTTCTTTTCTGCTGAAATATGACGTGTCCACATTAGAGAAAAAAGGGGGCTCACTAATCAAATATCACAACATATATTAAGACCCCATAAATTAAAGTTACACTTAGATTTTTATCATTATCAATTAAATTTTGTCCTGCATAACACTAATGTCAAACGAAAGAAGGAGTTTGAAAGGGGCAATTGTAGAAAAATCGAATGTGCCTGCAACTTAAAATATTGCTTTGTTCAAGCATAATTAGCCATTCACACCCCCATTTTACCTCAGTCATTCACAACCTATATTTAGTGAAAACGTTATTCTCAAACTGCATATAAACGAAGTAAAAAAATAGCACACAAACCCACACACTTTAAAACAATTGACAAAACCATTACACGTACTGTTAAACATGGTATTCTATGATTACTATTTACAATAATCATGGATCAAAATAAAATGCTACCAACCACTGCAATGATACCTATGAGAGTAATAGCTCCTTCATCAATATTAACCAAGCCTTGTAGTAGTAAACTGCAATACCTAGTTTGCTATATACGCAAACATACCCACCATGAGTAGTATATAGCATAATCATTGAAATCCAAGTAACAGCTAGTTGTTCAAGAATATATAAGTTAAGGAAATGAAGACAAAAACAAAAGAAATTATAATATCAAGTGAAATTTCATATTATTCCTAACCGTCTCAATTGGGAACATTAGTTTTTGAATTCATGGCTGTTATTCCATCAAATGGAAATTTTCAGATCATGTCAAAGTGTCTCGATCACTTGTGTAACAGCTTTGGAATTCATAGCCACTACTCATTTTGCACCACTCCATATAACGTAGAGACTAGTAAATGCTTAAGGCAAACCATTTTTCTTTATAAATTTTAACCAATGCATTATAGCGTTTAAAGAAACAACCAATGATCAATTTAGTAATCTGAATTTGTCGACCATCCGCTGAAGCCTTTCATCAAATAAGTGGATAAAATAAATCAAATTTTGAAACACAATCAATTTCATGAACAACTATCAAATGGAAAATTAATACAAAAAATATATGCATTGTCCATATTACCTAATGCAGCAATCTAAAAAGACATGCTAGTCAACTTTCCTTCCCAATGTCCCCATTAATTTCAACGTTCTCCTTCGTTACATGGACACACAATATTGATTGGCATTTTTTTATATATAAAAAAAATGAGCTTATTGGGATCCTAAACACATTATTCATAATTGTTATGGGTAATGGTTAGAATAAGTGAAATAAATAAAATAAGTGAGAGCTGGTTGTAATACAAAACTTGTCACTGATTTGTCACTGCTTGATGTTGGCAACGAATTTGGTTTGTTCTTTTTCAGCTAAGCTCCCGATATCTACCAAGCTGCCATGTACTCATCTTCTTCCTTGTGTGACAATCATTTCAAACCAATAAATAAATCAACAGATTGTTTACATACGAAATAACAACACCAAAAAAGGCAGAGGTACAAATAAAGAGAAGAAAATTTAATAGCGGATAATTAATTTGACACTAGAAGTTTAGTGTACTTCAGTAGCAGATTGAGACGAAACAAAAGATGGCCCCAAAGCCATTTTTCATATGAGTAGTTGGAATCAAATTGGCATTAGACCGTAAAAACCGTCAAGGACTTCAAATTTAAGTTCCTCATATTCAATTATCCACAAATCAGGCCAAAATAACAGTTGGATGACAACAGACTGAAGATACATCACTTTTTTCGATATGTTCGACAAAGGAAAATAATGTTCAATGCATTATTTCAACACTTACACTTACACGTGTGATGAAATATTATGAAAACCACCTATACCTTGCGATAATAAACTTGTGACAATTAAAATCAATACCAATTACAACAATTTGACTACATATAAATAAATAAATAAATAAATAAATAAATAAAAGAGATCTAAATCCGATCCCAATCATAAAAACTCACCTATCAGACACGGGTGAAGCAGAAATAACAACAAATAACACTGATCTCCAATGAATCCAAGAAGATGATGACACCACTGAATAAGAACAAGATAAATTTGAAGTTTGGGTTCTTCTAATATCATAAAACAAAAAAAAACCCAACATTAAATGAAATTCAGTACAGCGGGAATTGAGAGATGTTGCCACCTTCGTTTTTTTTTTTTTTTGAGCTCTTTCCCATTTTGAGATTTAAGGCCATCGTTTTATTTAATTGAAGTTTGAAGAGATTCAATTTCTGTTGACATGGAGATAAGAGGAAGAGAGAGGGCGCACAAAGGTTTTTCTTTTGGACCTTCTGTTTTTAGGTTTATTTTTACGAACAATTGAAAATGGCGTGGATTTGCCTTTTTTTCTGCCAAACTTTTGTTAAATCTAACGTGTCCACATTAGAGTAAAAAGGGGGTTGACATGGCTTCCTGGGAGCATTCTCAACTGTTCAGTATTAATGGTCTTTGATTGGTATTCAGATAGCAGACCTTCAATTCGTCCCCTTCAATTCAGAGAGCAGACTCCACCAAAACAAAGCAACTGGAAGAAAAACCGGAGAAACCAAAACACATTCTCTACTTCAATTCCTTTCGTGATCACAACTTCTTCTCCTTCAGCCGAATAGGTTACTCTAGGTCCTTAAACCATTAACTAGGGTACTTTCCTTCAGCCGAATAGGTTACTCGGGGTCCTTCAACCATTAACTAGGGTACTCTCCTTCAGCTACTTCTCTAAAAGAGGTATAGTATTAGATTGAAAGAACACGCTCATTTATGCTTATTCGTGTTTAAAATTTTGATGGCATATTCATTCTCTTTGTAAACGATACAGATGAAATATGAGTAACATGAAATATTCAATTCAATTCTTTTTATTATCATGTACTCCTTTTTATATATCTTTTAGTAATAACCTTGTTCGCACTTTTGGTTTAAGTTAGCTGGTTAATTTGCTTCTATGTTCATTCGGGCATACTGAAAGAATGTTTTGACATTCAGTTTTCTTCTACATTTGATTGAATACACTGTATATCTGTTAACATTATTTCTATGTTCATTAAACGATGCGAGTAGGTTGTTTAAGATTTCCTACTGGAATTTTGCCTCTGGGGTGGTCTGCTCACATCGTTTGAAATTATTGGTCTATACGATGTGACTTGGTCGTTTAGGACTAAGTCAATGCGATGTGGCTGGGTCGTTTAGGACTCACCCAATTTGATGTGCCCATATCGTTTGGGACTGAAGAGAAATAATGTGAGTGGGTCGTTTAAGATTTCCTACTAGAATTTTGCCTTTGGGGCTAATGGTGGAATTCGAGCTAATCAAGCCGAGCTTCACTATTCTCAAGCTTGGCTCGTTTATTAAGCGAGCTTTGAAAAAAGCTCAAGCTTTGGCTCATATATATAATATATGAACGAGCCCGAGCCGAGCCGAGCCTGAGTAGTTTGCTTAACTAGCCGAGCTTCATCAAGCTCGTTTGTTACATGAGCTATAATATAGGCTCAAACTTGGCTCATTTATTAAATGAACGAGTTCGAGCCGAGCCCGAGCCGCTCGGCTCAAATTCCACCCTTATCTATCTGGAGCGGTCTGCTCACATCGCTTGATAGGAAGAGAATTGAGTTTGAATGATTTACAAGAAAGTCATCCCTTCATATCCAAAATATCAGATCCAATATCATAAAGCATCAAGATTGCGCATAAGATTGAAGCTCCAGCAATGTATAACCCAATAACAGGCACAGGAGATGAGGTCATCTTTATTTCGGAATGTTAGCAGCTGTCATTGGAGGAATGGTGACATTGTATGATTGTAGAAACAAAATTTTCTTTTAAGTAGGGTCTCTTTTTTTTTTCGATAATATAAGATATGGTCTCTCAAAAGGACATTTTGTCGTCGATATTTGTAGAGAATAGGGATTGCCGCTTAGACCAGGCCCAGCTCCCACTACTAGAAGGCGCATGTGGTTGCCCCAGCTACGCATCAAGTTAAATAAGCTCAACATTGATGGTGCAGGCGTGCAGCTAGAGATGACCCAACAGGACAAGCTGGTTATTGACTTATGGTTTTTCCTGCAGCGACCATCATGGAAAATTCTTGTGTGTATTTGGAAAGGGACTAGGGTGTGACCACTTGCTACTCAGTTGAATGTGTTGCTAGCTATCGTGGAGGGGGTGGAATGAAATGGGTCTCTCAAGGGCATGGAATCATCTATGGGTGGAATCTGAACCGTAACTGCCTTCAACTCATTATCCATGCCTTGGCAACTTGTGAACAGATGGAAATGGTGCTTGGTACAAGCTGACTCAATATCTGTTACTCACATATGGAGGGAAGCAAACGTGACAGCTGATGCAGTTGCCAAAAGAGCTTCTAGATTGAACACAAATGAGAGTATAGCTTGTAATGGCAGACCACCATGGCTTGATAAATGGGAGGAACCTTACTGTCTTTATGTTAGATGTGATCATGTGAATGAGCGACTCTAGGTGCAGGGTGCTTTAGCGTCGTAGAAAACTTGTATTTTTCTTGGCTTACCTGGCAAAAAACAAAGAATGTTAGGATCCTGTGTCTTTCAATGCAAATTAACTGGATCGCATGAGGACCGTCAGAGTAGAAAATGCTCTTTTGTTTTTGCTAATGAAATACTTCCATAAGAGCAGAGAAACTTAAAAAACACTAAATTTTTTAACCAAACCAAACACCAAACCAAAAAAACACCAATCAATATGAGGACAAACATCAAATATTCAACATTAAATGACGCAGTTTTGGATAAACCGCACCATATAGCTCACACGGCTTTCTCAAAACCGCGTACTAAAGCCCATCTTAAAAACCCAAGCCCACGCGGTTTATCCAGAAACCGCGTGGTGTTTGCAACACCACATGCTATGTTTATATAAACATGACCAAAACCACGCGGTTCATTCATTTTTAACTTTTCTCTCAATTCATAAACCCTCTCCTTAGTAAAAAAAAATTAAAAACCTACCTAAACTCTAGAAATTTTATATGGATCATTTTCAACATTTCGACGATGATGACGTGAGTATTGGCAGTACAAAAACGACATTGGCAATGATGTAGAGGTAGAAAAACCCGAGGAAGTATAAGACGGTGGGGGAGAAGAAGCCGAGGATGTCGCGCCGACTGATTGACATCCCTATGTACTTGAGTATCAATTGAGCGACTTCGATTGGCAATTTAATCCCGATGAAACACTTGATATGCAAATTGTGTCTTCTACATGTGATACAAAACACGTGTCGAGTATAGTGGCTAATTCTCAGGTAATTTAATTAGTTTTGATTAAATATTTTGAATATTATTATGCCTTAATTAGTTGAGTTGGACCAATTAATTATTTATCTTATATGCATTATTATTTTTTCATAATATCAGCAACTTATTAACTACCGAGTTAAATCAGCTTTACTTGGTGTTAGAGAGTGGTGGAAGGTTCTTAAGAGTTTGGATGAGTTTGTACATATTAGAGATAATATTTTGTGTACACCTTTGGGTCTTTTGGTTGATGTAGATTATGAGAAGGCTGATTAGGCAATAGTCATAGCTTTAGTAGAAAAATGGTGGAATACAACTCATACATTTCATTTTCCTTGTGCGGAGTTAGGGTTCACACCACTAGACTTTACCATGATATCTAGGTTGAGTATCGATATATGCCAACCGATACCGTTTAATACAAATTATGAGAACATTGGTAGTATGCTTATGATTTTTCCTTACTTAGATGTGAATGTTTATGATTTTTCTGGTATTAAGTTATCTCATATTAAGAATGGATACATGGAACCTCTCTTGGATCCTAATATACGACCGGAGTTAGCTTTGACTGTTCTACCTGGTAGTGAGGGTGCTGATGTGTATGTTAGGGCTTTTTTTATATTTTTTATTGGGCATGTTTTGTTTCCAAATGGTCATTCTATGGTACGACTTGGATATTATGCTTATATTTATGATTTGCATAATATGAGAGATTATGACCTTGGTAGCTCAGTATATGCCATATTGATAGCGGCGTTAGACAAATCTTCACAGACATTTGGAAGTAGAAGTCCTCAGATTGCAGGATTCACAGGACTTTTGGAGATTTGGTTTTATGAGTACTTCCGTTGTCTTTGTCCTAATATAGACATGATTGCTGATACTCGCCCTAGATTTGAAAGTTGGTCAAGGCCTCACTTGACTCATAACAATGGGCAGATTAGAAATAAAGTGTGTATGGCTCGTTCTCAGATTGATATTAGATCATTGTCATCTATTGAGTGGAGACCTTGGCATTTGTCTATTGCCTTTGACGATCATGTTGTGCGGCATGTGATATTTACCTTTTGTTACGTTAGAGATTTGAATCTCTTCTTATGCGAAAGTGTGAATTCAAAGATTTTCCTTACTCACGATCTTCGTGTTCATATAGTTTGGAGTAAGGATTCGAACCAACCTAAATTCTAGGACCACTTACAACTTGGTTTTTACTTTTTTAGGGAACAAGTGAGTAAGTTTAAATATGATTATATTAATACTAAATATTTGGTTTCTTACTACACAAAAATTAAAAACATTAAGTAACGAAATCATGCAACTAAGACACAATAAAATTTTACTAAAACAAAAGTGGAGAGTTAATTCTCCTCATGTGAAGATTACTTTTGTTATTTGATTTTTATAAGTGCATTAAAATCTTCCTAGAACTCATAGACAAGTTCTACTAAAAGAAAACTTAATCCCTAACAAATATGACTCATCTCTAAGCTCATACATGCTAGCATGTGAAACCAAGCAATGACTTATCTCTAAGCTCATCACTTGATCCCTAACTAGACTCTACACCAACTATCATTTTGGGATAGGATGTAGGCCTAGTTGTTCTTCCTAAACACTTACTAAACCAAATAACAAGACTTTTCCCTCACATGAGTGTTATTAACTCCCCACAAAGGGAAGGTTTAGCTCATGATCCTTGGGCTAAAACTGAAACAAGTGTGGAATGTAAAAAGAGAGAGAACTAAAAGAAGAAGAAAATATATATTTATAAACTCACTTGCATGAAGAAGTGAGAATTTTTCAAAAGGAACTCAAGGTTTCCTCCATTAAAACTATTACAAGCTTTTGTTTCTAAAACCCAAAAACTAAAACTATCTAAAAACTAAGGAACTAAAATAGTACATGGTAAAAGAAAATAAGTCAAGGGAGTAAATGGAGTGTCCCCCCCTTGTTTTGTTTTCTTCTCTATTTGAGAGAAATCTCATTTTCTCCCACGTGAAACATCAAACCACATTTACTATCTTTTTGTCCACCACATTAAAACAAAGTGACACTTTGCCTTTTTTCACTATTAACACCTAGTCTAATTAATTATATGCAAGGTGTCAACTTTGCACCAATAATTTGGCATTTTTGTCTTGACATGCTCCATGATTGATGACTCATCAAATCTTGCGAGCCCGTATAGTGGGTCCAAATGCAGTCCAGTGGCGGTCCGGTCTTTTGGCAATTTTACAACTTTTCGCCTATGCGTAAAGTTCGTCGCCCTGATTGTCTGAGCAGCTCACTTGTCGCATTCAGAATCCTGGTTCAAAAGGTAAGAGCTTCGGAAGTTTGATGCTTCTGTGCAGATTTGTTGGGCTTTAACGCAGGTTTAACCAATATTTTCATGTTTACTGCGAATACCTGCAAAAGTACGAAAATATATTTATTTCATGATTATTAAACATATAATTAACCAAATTTATATGTCTCAATGGGGTTTCATATTACAGTTTTGGGTGCTTATCACACTACCCCCAAATAGCAATTTGCTTATCCTCAAGCAAAGAAGAGACATTAAAACATATAAGTGGCCAAAATGTGTAGTCCTAACTAATTCTCGTTTCGCAGAGTGCGGTTGCATTGACCATATACAACAAGGCCTTAAACCACTAGGAATTCCCTAGTGGACGAGTTATAGCCTCGTGAGAGTTTTCCAGAGAAGATACTCACAAACTTCATTTATACTACAACGACTCAGTGACAAAAACTCGTTTCATAAATTAATCTAAGATATCCATACATCGCCTTAGCAGGGAACGAGGATTGATTTCTTTGAAACTCAAGTTAATATGCATTGAATAATTAAAACATCTACATATGATAATGCATACAGTGAACTTTGCATTGAAATGTACTAGCAGGGCCGTTTTTGGATCCTTTGGAGAGCGTACCTAAATGGGTTCTCACAGGTATATGTCGAAACACAATTCCACTCAAAATTTTACCACTCAGGTTTTGTTAACTCCAAGCGGTGGGCACACACGTTCCTCACATCTTAATGACAGTCAGAGGAGCCGATGTCGATCAATCACGTCTACTACTTATTATCACACCACCCTACTCCTAATTGAGCTAGAGGTCTTTTTTAGGTATTGTGGGGCTTAGGTGATGGTTTACAAGAAAATAGAAATGGATAATTAAAATTTACGAGTATGAGAGAATATGGTCTTTAAGATATTTATACTAGAGAATTTCTTGTTTTCTTTCCTTCTTCTAACTGAGTTTTTCAACCTTGTTCTTAAGCCTCTGGTTTTTTTTTTTTTTTTTATTTTTTATTTTTTTTTATTTTTAAGATTGCTTAAGAACATGATTCTATTTTTCTTTCCTGAAGCAAGTAACTGACTTTTATTTAGGACAAGTCTTTCTCTTTATTTTTCCACATTTCATCCTATTTCTCATACTCATCACTTAAGTAGGTTTTTTTATTTGGTTTAATAGATGGGTAAGGAATTTTTGGTGGAAGTAAAAAGTTTGATGAAAGGTTCAGTGGAGTGACTAGCGGTAAAATTTGTAACAGGTAAGAATTTTTAGCTATGTCGATCCAAAGAAGGCCTAAATTCTCGCCTAGGGTTCTGGTGGTGATCAAGTAAGTAGGCGCGTGATTTTCTCTAATCGGAAAAACTACTCCTCCGTGGTCATCACACACAAATCACTCTGTCAAAGGCTTTTGGTTAGATTCTCACAGGATTTATAGTTTAAGTAACTAACCGTTGGTTCTAGAAACTTACTGCTATGTACAATCGATGATACTCAGTGCATGAATGTTCATGAAAAGATGTATAAATTATTGCATACGTATTATCTTAAGTTTCTTAAAACAAATCCTAATTCGGATACTAATGTGAGATTTCTAGACAATTTTCATCATTGAAAAGGAAACCAGACTTTGTCAATAAGTACAATTATTAACAAGAAAATAAAAACTATATACAGTTTACAATATGCTTAATTTTTGCTACAGGTTTAAAAGCACCCCCAAACTAAATGATGCTTAGTCCTCGAAGTATCAATAAATAAAGAGAGAAATTACCTGAGAACCGTGAGCAAAATTAGGGCTAGATTGCTGGAACAGAAAGTTTGGATAACATAATATATTATTCAGAAAGAAACAATAAAATGTTCAATAGCACACGAAACATAGCACACGGAATAATGAAAGACAATAGCACACGAAACATAATTTTTAGCTAGATATATGTACAATGACAAGCTCAAATTTACCATCCAGCGGGATGTGTAAGTCTGGCGTCCTCAATAAGGAAATGTATTTCCTTAGCATCGCGCCAAAAGATAATAGCCTGGCAAATTTCTGCCCATTCTTTGTCTCCGTATTTCCTCAAATGGTTTTTCATATTTTCATCCTTCGGGTAACAACGAACATGCCTCAGGTACCGAGCGGGATGCTTTCATTGCCTAAACCTTAATGAACGAATGATTCTGTTTGATGGGCACATAGAATCTACCTTGACCCAGTCATGAAAAGTAGCTGCAAACTATGGGAAATGTGTCTTCATGATTCGGCAAGCGGTTAGAGGTAAAAGAATATACTGATCCTGAAAAGTGCGAGCTCGTTTCAGGTTGGAAATAACACAACCTAAGATGTTAAATAATGTATGACCTTGAGCCAATGCACTGAATACTACGCAGGCAGCCTCATTGGCGGTAGAAAAATACCAATCTCCCATGATGTTCGGGAGTAAAAAACAACATCGCAAAATCCCCATGTTCATGGTCATGCTTGCTAAGGAATGGTGATGTCGCTACCATGGCACATGGCCAGCTCCTTCTCATTTAATCTCAAGACCATCACCGTAAGTGTCGCGAAACACTTGTCACTGAAAGGAACGGTAAGAATTATGATAGATGTAATGTCATAATACGGCCGGTTCGTGATATGGAAGATCCAAAGTTAGCACAAGCTATTGTTCAAAAAAAATATGATGTGTGTCACCAACTAGGATTGTGAATCCGTCTAAGCAGAAGCCATGTGCATGATTGAATGCTGGTGTGTCCTCCATATTAGCATAAAAGTATGCGGTCAAACTCGGAGAATAAGTTTGGTCAGGTTGAAGAACTAGGGAAGACCACCAAATGTTAGTGATGTAGTCACAGAAGAGATGACCATAAGTATTGGAGTCTATCATAGACTGAAAGGATTGCTCAAGAATGAGTTTTGGAGGTGTCATGTTTAATGAAGATGCAATGTTTGATGAAGATGCCATGGTGGATGAAGTAAAGAAATGGGCAATGAGAAAGACAACTAGATGGATAAATGAGTATGGAAGAAAATAAACTCACTTGTAATGACATTGAAAATCACATGTTAAAATTAGTTAGTCACAATTTAAATGATTCTAGCAAGCATTTCTTACAAAAGATGACACAAAGATAAGAACAAAATTAATAATACGACGAAAAACGTAATAATATATGCGATTATTTATTTATTCACTTAGTATTATTATTCCATTTTTATTCAATAAGAAAATCATGGATTATTATGATGCTACTGGAGACGCATATCGTGCACTACAGTGTTTAGTTCTTCAATTTGTTGTCCGAAATGATCCAATGTCCCCCTTATCGGGCAGAGAGTGTAGTTTGATTCTCCATTAAGAAAGCGTGATTTTTCAAGGACTGAGAATGATTTTCCAAGATTTCCTCCTGTTCAACATCATGCATTGCTTGACGTTCTTGGAATTCCTTAAGAGTTCCCGCATGCCGTGATGAAGAAATTGAATGCCTTCCATGGGATTAAAAAAATTTAGCATGCCATTTTCATCAAAGAAATGGTCAGGGTTTGAGCTTAGTCGCTCGCTCATCATCAAATGAGTATTAGGAGTCCAAAAACCAATGGAGTAGTCTGTTTGAAGTACACTAATATGTGATCTTTGAAGTGGTGTTTCTGGAGAAATTACTAGATAACCCCAACGCATCATAATTTGCGTGACTAAAGTAGGTAGAGGTAGAGGTGCTAACTTTCTTGTTTTCCTGGTGATCACGTTCCAGAGGTGTTGGATTAGACAAAAATCATCCTTTTGAGTCCGCAAAACCCAAAGTAGGTGAAGTTGAGACTTTGTGACTTCCTCGATTGGTGAGATGTACCTATCACATTGTGTCCCAACCAGCCGGAGCACAACTCGCTGATTCTGTTTTCAAAGAGCGTTGAAGAACAACGCGGATGTCTATTTCCTACTTCGCAATGAGATACGGTAGCTCTTAGTAAAGTTTTGACGGAATCAAATGATGACTCGAAAAAAGAACTCCCCGAATTCATTAGGATCCGAAGTATGTCGGAGATAATTTCCCTAGTCAGTTCCAATCGTCGTCCATAAGCATTGAAGTAGAATTTTCCATTCTCAGGTCCTATAAATTGGTAGAACATCAAAATCAATTCTCGGGAATAACCAGCTGCTGAATGATATAAAAGAGGCATCCATCCCCGACGTACAATTTCGGTGTCAAAATAAGGAGAAAACCAGCCATCTTCAAAAACTTTTAGGTAGTCTTTCTCAGAAATTATTTTTCTTGGTTGATCCATTTGGTACTATTACGGAAGGAAGGATAGTGAAAATTGTTTGAAATGAGAATGGTTGAAAAGAAGAGATTTATAGCCAATCTATAAGTCTGTACCAATCTGAATTCCAAGTGTAGTTAATGACCCATGTGATTATGAACAGCAACAATGGGGATCCATAGTAAGTCTTGTCATGTCAGATTTCCAAAAACAATTAATGAGATGTTTCAATGTTAGAAAATACGGAGGAAAGTTTCACAGGGTAGTTAGACTTACACGTAATTTCATAAATGATGATCATACCTCAGTAATAGCATATGGATAGAATAATCAAGTTGCATGTGTGACAAGTGTTATGCGTACCTTGTAGCGTGCGTGATCTTCTCTGAACACCATGAGTATCGATTTAATTATTTTTGTGAGTTTTGGATGGTGTTTTCTTTGTTATGGTTTGTTTTATTATTATTGTTTTTGTTTTTGTTTTTGTTTTTGTGTTTTTTTTTTAGAGGAAAAGACAAGTAATATACCCAAATATTTAATACTGAGAAACTTCTCCATTTAATAATGTAACCATAAAATGTGTGAGAATTATTTAACACACCATACTAATATACAAAACGACAGACGGAAAGAGAGATGTCGGTTACATAGATCTAGATGTTCTGGATCATGTTATGTATGAGTGACAGCAGAACAATGATAAACGCTGTTATCACAAATACTGTGATAGCCCTGTTTGGGTGAGAACTCACGCAAACACACTAATAATCTTGTTGGAGAGGTTGATATGGAGTGAGAGAGACTGTACCACCAATGGCTGCCTACGTATCCAAATTGTTCTCTGGAATCAAGTCTAAAAAATGCACGTAGTTCTTTGTTTGAAATGATTGTTGGGTATTTATAGGAATCTTATTGCTAAAAATACCCTTTCCTTATTTGACGAGATATTTCCCTCTTTGTATGAAATCTTTCCTAAAGCTTCATATGGAAAAATCCCTTGACATATCTCCGACCTGCTATATATAACTTGGGTGTCATATTAGTGGGCGTTGTCATTGCTTCAATAGAGGGCATGCCCGAATGCCACATTAGTAGACAAGCCGGGCTGCCACAAGAAGGGCTAGCAAGCCCGCCTCATTAGTGGCCGGCTCTTATAGTGGTACCCAATGATTGTCGTCGTAGGGTACAAGTACAGTGGTACATACACCCCCTCTTTGCCGGATGGAATCTGCTCCTTACGGGCGAAGAATAGACATCATATTACTATAAAAGAATGAAACAGTGTGGTCACAATTTCTGCGATGCCATGCGAATAACTTAGTTAAGGTACTTAACTTAGAATGCTTTGAATTAAGTGTCGATGCGTGCGCAACCTCTTTTATACCGAAGAACACCTAGGTGATAATGTAAAATTTGGGAAACAGAAATTTCATTTTGTTGATAGACACGATAAACCGGTTTGCATTTATATAGTCATTTCCGCTTGATTGCTATGTGATTTGTGATGAGTGGGGTAAGGTATTGTAAATGCTAACCCCACGATTTTCTGCGCGCGGGTCAAGATATTGCATATGCAAGTCCCGCGGATTCTTGATGCGGGAGTAAGGTGTTGCAGACGCAAACTCCACGACTTTGGATGCGGAGTAAGGTTTTGCAAACACAAACTCCACAACTTTGATGCGTGGAGTAAGGTTTTGCAAACGCCAAACTCCACGAACTTTTGATGCGGGAGTAAGGTTTTGCAAACGCCAACTCCACGACTTTTGATGCGGGAGTAAGGTTTTGCAAACGCGAAACTCCACGACTTTTGATGCGGGAGTAAGATTTTGCAAACGCAAACTCCACGACTTTTGATGCGCGTGGAGTAAGGTTTTGCAAACGCAAACTCCACGACTTTGATGCGGGAGTAAGGTTTTGCAAACGCAAACTCCACGACTTTTGATGCGGGAGTAAGGTTTTGCAAACTCAAACTCCACGACTTTTGATGCGGAGTAAGGTTTTGCAAACGCGAACTCCACGACTTTTGATGCGATGGGAGTAAGGTTTTGCAAACGAAAACTCCACGACTTTGAATTTGTGTAGGTTAAATACCAACCTCACCTAAACTAAGGTGGTGGTGGACCGAACTAGAGTGCTTTGTCGTACATTGCTTTTTGAGGAATTTATATACACCGTATGCGTCTTGTCAATGGAAGTCAAATATGGAAGAATGAAATTTTATTGATGATTTCAAATTTGAAACAACATAGCTAGTCCGTCTCATGGACAAACACTAAGGAGCCGTCACCAAGCTACCAATTTGTACTAATGGGAAACCAATTTAACGATAAAATGCCTAAGATGGAGCGCGATTCCATGGTTTCGGAGAGGGTTCCCAAATTGTGCGAAGGAAATATGCCTTTAGAGGCGACGGTCAATGATAAGAGGTCCTTCCCAGTTTAAGCCTAGCTTCCCTCGCCTCGATGATCTTTGATTGTCTACACAAGACCCAAATACCGGATGAAAACTTTCGCCGGCTTCTTGTCATATTGCTTCTTCATTGCGGCTTGGTAATGGAGGAGACGAGCAATACTTTCCTCGCGACTTCATCTAGATTGGCCTTTGAATGAGCTACTAATTCGCCATTATGGCCATCATTTAAGGCAGCGGTGCGGGTCGCCCCAAAGAAAAATTTCCGCGGGTAATACCGCCGCTCCATACGCCAAAGTTAAATGGTGACATTCCCCGTCGAAATTGAGTGAGTTGTTCTATACGCCCATAGAACGGCTGGTAACTCCCTTTGTCCACTTGCCTTTTTAGCCTTGCTCGAAATCGACGCTTGAGGATTGCTAAGATGGATTTATTTGTCGCCTTCGCCCCGCCCCATTTGCTTGGGGTGATAGGGTGCAGAAAAATTGTGATGAATATGGAGACTAGCACAAAGCCCGTATTTTTCTTCAGATCAAATTGCTTTCCATTGTCCGATATTAGCTCACGGATACCAAATCGGCAAATTATATCCTTCCATAGGAACCGCCCGACGTCCGGCTTGTATGTGCACCAAAGGTTGTACTTCGCCCACTTGGTAAAGTAATCAGAGCTATGAGGAGAAAGCTTAACATTCCCTCGAGCTCTAGGTAGGGGCCCAATGATGTCTAAACCCCATTTTGCAAATGGCCATGGTGAGAAAATCGGGTGTAGCTCGCTGGCTGGAAGAGTACCCAAATGATAGTGTTTCGACAAGGAATACATGTCCGGGAAATGTTTTTCGATCCAATTGCATATGAGGCCACCAATATCCTTTGCCATTGCCTTATGAGCCAAACTTCACCAATTCATGATTTCCGCGATATCCCTCGCATGGATTTCTTTGTAGCACGGCTGTTCCTTCCTCGTGGTTGTGAGACACCTCAAAGATAGGAGACAATGAATTACCTTTCCGCATAATTGCAGAGTTCCCGTGGATGAAGATACGAGTATAAACTTCCATGAGTCTCTTTTTGACGCTTATCCGCGATCTTGGGCTCTGCGGGGACTATGCCATTGGCGTGAAATGCAATGACCGGTGTGTCCAATCGCCGATGTGTCCGCCACGATATTTGGGTAAGTGAAGTTGTCGGGATCTTCTGTAATTTGGTCGTCACCTTGATCGCTACTTTCGTGTATAGAGCAGAGTCTGCATCATTTTCTTGAAGAGTCATGTTTCCATCTTTCTGGGAAGCGCCTTCACCGGGCTTGTCTTGTAGGGAATATCATACTTCCTTTTCCTCATATTGACAATATTAATGTCCGATGGTAGATGTTCCCTATCCATACTGAAAAAAGCAACACGCTGATGTAGATGTCCGTGAGTTGTTCTAAGGACAAGTCAATGCTCGGTCTTGCTGGAAATCAACGCTAACTTGTCTTGGTCCATCAATGTCATCCGCTGGATAGATATGCTAAAGCCGCCCGCATGTCGAACATCATTCCAGGCCTTTGTATAATCTGGATGGTTTCAAACCGGTGAGCAAGTCCGTGAATTAGGTCTAGGTATGCTGCCATTTTATCGCCTCGGCTTCAAAAGAGCCTCGAGAATTGCCCCCGCCACCAACCGTGAGTCGCTGAAAATTTGTAATTTTCGACTCCTAAGTCCAAAGTCAGGCGCGCATTGCGCATATATGACAGCTTCTTATATTCTCTACATTATTGGAGGCCTTGAACCCAAAACGAACCGAAGCAATGGTTGACTTATCCGGGCTTGATAAAACACATCCTAATCCGAGCCGGATTTGTTGTGGAGCCATCCGTGTAAACAATCCATGAATCGGATGAAGGGTCAAGATGATTTTTGGGGGCTTCCTCGCCTCAACTATAGCCGCTTTCACTATAGATACCTGCCTTGGTTGACTTCGGGGACAAAATCGCCGATAGGGGAAATCTGCCATTAGGGGATGCAAGTGCATGACCCTTTTCTGAAATGCGAGGTTCAAAATTGATGCTATAAGCACTTAAGTAGATGTCCCATTTCGCGAAGTCTACTTGATTCCCCGGCACTTCGAAAACTTTGCGTAGAGGATATTCCGTGTACACTTTGATCGGGCCTTTCCTTGGAAATATGGCTTGAGGCGCCCTGGCAAAGATGAACCAAGGCTAGAGCAATTTTTTCAATTCTCGATATCTCGCTTTCCGCCCGTTAGTGTTTTACTAATGAAGAAGATTGACGACCGCCTTCCATCGATGAACAGATCGCACTTTACCGCCAGATCCAGAAGCGCCAAGTAAGCTCCAACAGTTGCCCCTCAGAAATGGCCGCCAAGATTGGTGGTGCGACAAGGTAGTTCTTAATTGATTGAAAGGCATTTTCACAATCATCATTCCACTTTGGCCGAAGTCTTTTAACGCCCGAAAAGAAAGGATGACACCGGTCCGAAAGTATTTAGAGATGAAACGATTTAGTGCTGCTAAACGCCCTGTGAGCTGTTGAATCTCCTTTTTGGTTTTTGGAGAGGGCATGGATTGAATGGATCGGATCTGTTCTGGGTTAGCTTCGATGCCTCGACGAGTCATCAAATACCCTAGAAATTTTCCCCGATATCAACCGAAAGCACATTTCAAAGGATTTAGCCGCATGTTAAATTCGCCAATTCGGCAAAAAACCGATTGTAAGTCGAGAGATGATCGCCAAATCGGCTTGGATTTTACAACCATGTCATCAATGTAAGCTTCCATTGTCTTGCCCAACATATCTCCGAATATGGTGTTGATCATCCTTTTGGCACGTAGCCCCGCGTTTTTAAACCCGAAAGGCATAACTTGGTAACAAAAAATCCCTTTGGTCGCTGATGAATGCGCTTTGCTTCTTGGTCTTTTAATGCTAGCGGATCTGGTGGTATCCCGAACGATCCATAAATGATAAGCGTGGGTAGCCGACGGGCATCTACCAATTCCGATATTCGTGGAAGAGGGTAGGGATGAATCGGGCAAGCTTTGTTAAGGTTCGTGGAAATCAATGCACACTCTCATTTTACCATCTTTCTTGGCACCGCAACCACGCTAGACAACCACCGCGATATGAAACGGGTCGATGAACTAAGTTGAGAGTAACCCGATCAATTTCCTCTCGACTTTGAGTTTTCTATCCGGGGCCATGCGCTAGGCTTCGAACCGGGCTTGATGGTAGGATCCATGTCAAGTGTGGGCATGCAACTTCGGGGTCGATCCTCGCATCCGCGCCGACCGACCAAGCAAAGATCTTTTGTTTTTCCGAGGAGTGCTACCATTTCTTTTTGTTCATTTTCCGTCGGTTCGCCGAAATGAAAGTTGTTTGTCCGCCTAAATTCCCAATTTGAACTTCTAAGAGGCGGTCGATAGTCGGCGGTCCTTCATTTTGTGAACTAGCAGTATAAATACTGTGCGTGGCTAACTCTGATTTAGACACTGCTTGCGAATTACTGAGAATTGTATTTCCCCGCATATCCGACTGACGATATTCATCCAAGACTTTCTCGGATACCGTGGGAAGCCATCCCGTCACCGCCAAGACCTTACAAATTTTGTCGAGATGGGAATTTTACTGCCTGGTGAAAGGTAGAGACTACTGCGCCCATGCTGTGGAGCCAGTCTCTTCCTAGGATTGCATTGTACGGGGACTTGCAATTCATCAGGAGGAATTCAATGTCAATAGACTTGTCCATGAGCGTGACTGGTAGAGAGACTCTTCCTACTGGAGTTGTTGCGTTCCGGAAAACCCAATGATTGAGTACTTTCTCAGAGTAATTAAATTTTCTCGACAAATGCATGTTCTTGTAGCAACCTGCAAAATGACGCCGACAGAGCTTCCAAGATTCTATCATGATGCTACCGAACTCGCCATAATCCAACGAAAAGCTGAAATGACGACAAAGATCATAATGAGGATGATGGACGCCAATTAGATCTCTATCACTAAAACATAGGGACCAAGCTCGCGGGTTCTCGAACGAATTCCTTCAACAAAATCAATGTTATTGACGTGATAAAATTCCCCGTGAAGAAACCAAACTTTGCTCGTTGTTCACACTTTTGCCTTGTTCGTGAAAACATCATTGATTTTGGCATGACCAAATTAGTATGACATTGTGGCCACCATTGCTACATTTTGTTTCACCGCTTTTGAAAGCACAAACTCATCTAATTGTCCCTTTGTCGACTAGCCTCTCAGATTTTTCCCTTGAGGGATCTCGCACTCTCCTCGCTTCATGGCCGAAATCATTGTGGAAGTGACACCAAAGATTTTGTCACGCGTGTAGACTTAGTGTTTTCGTGCAAGGGTAGTGGTGGAAAAAAGTAAGTTCGCCCCTGATCTTTTCATATATCACATTGTACTTGGCATTTAATGGAGTGAGCTTCATTTCCTCACTTAACCGTGTTAACCTTTGTTGTATTCTAACTTCATTTGTGGTCCTTCCGATATGTTTTGCTTCGCTTTGCCTTTACCTTCGCTTGAGTCTTTACTCCGAAGTCTTTGTCTCTTGAGGCTTTTGATCTAACATCTTCCTCCACATTAATGAATTGCTGTGTTCGTGCAAACAAATCGGATTTTGATTGTGGGGGTCCCGCATAAGGAGTTGTAAATTCCGCTTTTATCGAAATGGACTCCTTCCTTGAATGCATGAATGATCATTACGCCGTCGGGGACATCGGTGACCTCTGCTTGCACTTGGCGGAAACGAATTACTTAACTTTGCCAATGCTTCATCCTTTTGCTGCTTGGTGTTGAGCAAGATGTTGACATCCTTAGGACGTGGTCCAATTATGCTTAAACCGATCAGGAACTGGGTTTGCTAATTCCCCGAAATGACGCTGATAGATTGAGTCGCAAGCCGGAAAGCCAACGTAGAGCTTCTCCTTTTAACGTAGACGGAAAAAGTTTGCACAAGTAGGGGTCATCTTTGCGCATAGAATTACCCCCCGCTTTTAAACTCCATAACATGATCGTTTGGGTCTCCTCCCCGCTTCGTTGAACGTAGGAAGGTCCGTTGTTTGAATCCTTTCTCGATGCTCGCATTTTGTATTTTTAGAGAAAATCTCCGACGATATCTTCATTTACCGCAAAGGTCTTTCCATCGCGGCTTCGGTGACACCCACATTAGTCATTGTTTTCTTGATGATGTCTTTGATTTGTTGTTCCGCGAATGGTGCACCCGTGGGCTTCTAGACTTACGACTTGAGGAGTAACTTCACTACGCTGCATCTCACGGTGTTGTCGCCCCGATTGTTGCTTGCTTCTATATTTGGTCGGTTCCTTGGGTCATGAGACCTATGCCGATAAAACGGGCTAGGCAGTCGAACCGGGGACCCATTTCTTTGGTGTGGCCATATTCGGGCTGACCGCCATTAACCTCGTCAGATCGGGTTTGTCGCATTCAAGCCATGTCTAAGGTCATGTTGCAATTGCCTCGAGGTCCCGATCTTGGCGTTCAAAGATTTCGCCTTATGGTGGATGTTGTCCACCTTTCTGATACGCTATGATCAACATTCAATGATCTTGTCATGTTATGACCACTTATACGCCTAGTGTTGTTGGTATTTCGAGATCTGGATCGTCTTCTTGAATGAGATGAATGTCTGTTTGACCTTGGGTGACGATGCTCAGGGACCGTTTCCAATGGACGGGATGTACCGTAATTAAATTGTAGTCGGTTGGATACACTCGATTTTCACCGGATCCGGGAGCTCTTGCGGTGTGGAAGATGCAAAGATCGGGCGCCATCCCTTTGTACTTGCTTCCCTTTGTCCACCGCTTCGCAAGTAGTTGCTATGCTCCTTCTCTTCTTCAACCTCCGACGCAAGACTTCTAACGGCATGTCTTCATCTCCTATCTCCATGTTATCCGATCTACTTCGCTTTGCATTTGTAACATCTAGATCTTGAAGGTGAGTTACTGGAGCCTGAGATGTCGGACGTCTAGATCTGGGTTGTCGTGGCACTGGGAGTTGAAAAGGCTAATCTTGCAGATCTGTTGCAGCCGGTTGTTCTATCACCTCCTGATTGATTAGTATTTCCGGATTTTCGTCTTGTTGTTGTTGTGTTCTTGCATTCTTGTTCGCCTGAGACCTTGTAGTTTTTGCCATTAATGGTGCTTGGAAGAAGGAACGTGGAAGAGGGCCCGTCAATAAGGACCACGGATCTACGGCGCAATTATGTTTGGGTGAGAACTCACGCAAACACACTAATGATCTTGTTGGATAGGTTGATATGGAGTGAGAGAGACTGTACCACCAATGGCTGCCTACGTATCCAAATTGTTCTCTGGAATCAAGTCTAAAAAATGCACGTAGTTCTTTGTTTGAAATGATTGTTGGGTATTTATAGGAATCTTATTGCTAAAAATACCCTTTCCTTATTTGACGAGATATTTCCCTTTTTGTATGAAATCTTTCCTAAAGCTTCATATGGAAAAAATCCTTTGACATATCTCCGACCTGCTATATATAACTTGGGTGTCATATTAGTGGGCGTTGTCATTGCTTCAATAGAGGGCATGCCGAATGCCACATTAGTAGACAAGCCGGGCTGCCACAAGAAGGGGCTAGCAAGCCCGCCTCATTAGTGGCCGGGTTCTTATAGTGGTACCCAATGATTGTCGATTAGGGGAATACAAGTCTGATTGGTACATACAAGCCCATTCGTGTTGCTCCTTTTCCCATCGCTCGATTGGATTCATTATGTTCAAGAAAATGAGAATTTGTGAAGAGGAATTTGTGAAGAGTGAGAAAAGTAGATGAGTGAAAGTGGAAAAGGAGAGTTGTATTTATAATTAGAATTCTGATTGTTGGGCATCTGACCGTTTGGATCAGTCCGTTGGGTTCTGACCGTTGGGCTTTGAGAGTAGGCCCAATGCATCAAGGAACAAACTAATATATTAATAAGTACAATAATTGCATAACATAAATAATTTCACATTCAAACCGTCTGGAGATACAAAATTATGAGAAATCAAACGATATAAAATTTTTTATCACTAGAAAAATAAAAATGCAATGCATAAGGGAAATAAATGACATAGTCATTTCTAAGCCAATGGAAATAAACAGCTACTAGGAATCCTCAGGGTTAGCAGAAGATGAACCAGGGTTTCTACTTCATCGGCTACGACGAATTCCTGGCTGAGCTGACTGGTCTGGAATGTGGCCCAAAGACTATAGCAGTTGATCTTGGAATTGCTGCTGATTTGCCATCATCATTCTCTGAAACGCCTTGGCCTTGGCGATTTTCTTTGGAAGTCATTTTGGGAAGTAAGCATCTCTTCCTGACGAAGAAACATCCTACGCATGCTGGTATTCATGTGTCTTAAAGCTCCATGGGAGTGCTGATTTGGCGCATGATATCCTCATTAAAACAGTTGGGTGGTGAAGGAGGAAGAGGTACGTTATCACGCCCGATATCATCTCTCGCTATAGGGTCCCAGTGATCCATGACACAAGTCTTGAATATCGCAAAATTTTCAAAAGACCTTGTTGGAGTTAAAGGACTAGCGGACTGGAACCCTAAGTTAAGCATAAGCTGAGTAACAAGTACAGCAAGAGGAGCTGACCTGGTTGACGCAAACGTAAGAACATGTCCCAAGAAATGGACCATACAGAAGGTATCCTTCTTCTCCGGGAGGATCCACGAGGGTGTAAGAATGTCTTGTTCACGCCGACGTTTTTGAAGTTCCAATGAAGTTGTAAGCCGACCACCGAAAGTAACGGGCTAGTTGGTTACGCCCCGAGAAGGAAGTACGGGTACACGCAGTTCGAGGTAGCATTGTATTCGCCCTCGAGAAGCGTGTCAAACATCAACTCCATTGTATTCGGATACTCCGAAATCTACAATGTTGCACTATCGGAGTTGATTGGAATATTCGTCATTGTCGATATCAATTCCAACGTGAGTTCACGTTCCAACCCATCTGCCATAATCCAAAACTCATTCCCCCGAAAACCTCCATTGTTATAGAATTTCAACACTAAATCTTCGAAATAATGAGCTGGAATTTGATGCAAAAGATATTCCCACTCTCTACTAGCAATTTCCCCATCGAAAAAGGGATGAAACATCCCGGAATTATAGAGATTTGCAAATACTAGCAATTTCCCCATCGAAAAAGGGATGAAACATCCCGGAATTATAGAGATTTGCAAAATTTCTCTCAACTGTGATTCTCTGATGTCCAGCCATAGAGGGATCGAGATGAATTTCTAAGGTTATATATTGGATGTGTGGAGTGAGGGGATGGTTCTGGTCGAACAGGATCGGAGTTGGTTTGATTTGTACCGCGTGCACGAGTCAAATTTAGTGTAGCAGTACCGCGTGCGCGAGGATTGCTATGGGGAACCAAGATCCGGATTTCGGGGGGGAAGAAAAGTGAGGGGCTGACGCGTGGGACGCCTCGCGTGCTAGGTTTTGTGACCAGACTCGTGATTTGGGTCGGGTTCTAATTTTTGGCCCAAGCCCAATTGATTTCCAGAAATTCCCCTTATGTCCCAAAATGTTCTGAAATTTCAAACGTAGAATTTCGATTCGTTTTAACTCCAAATTGAACGAATGAGATATCAAAACGATTGGCATTAAAAATGTCATCCACTGGAATATGACATAATCACATTCAAACTTTTTTTTTTAAGTAAGTTTATTTATTTACAAATTATATATACAAATGTACAAGGGGAGATGAACGTGTTAACAACACCGGATTTCAAGAAGAAAATCATTACTGTAAAATCAGGCAACTGTCATGTCGGCTCTGGGACGAACCCAATCCAGCCAGACTATGGCTTAACCTTTATGTTTTGGGGGCCTAGGGTTTAGGACGGTACCATCCCTAACCAATGTGCAATGGTCTAATAATAATATTACCCTTAGTACATATGGTATAGCCTCAAACCGCCCCAAACTGTAATCAAATAGAAAACTATTCGGGGTTGGCCTGGTGAAATCCATTGCCCGTGCGAACGAGGGACCATCCTATGTTGCCTATCACGTCTCTATTTGTGCACAACACTTAGTGCAAAGTTGAAAATAAAAGACACGAGTTAAACAAGTTGAGTCTTTTAACTTCAGATCCTCAAGAAGAATGTGAGTCTTTTAACATCAGATCCTCAAGACGAATCCCAACCATTGGGAGCAACGGGACAATGACGAAGTTTATCCTACTGAGATGGTGTCAGACAATAATATACCTTATACCGGCTCATATCGGATAGTAGATCAAGACCTGGACAGAAAGGTGTTTGACAATTCATACACCACCCTATCCTTTTCGCCCGTCACTTTCGAGCAAAAGTACTACGACCATTACCTATTTGAGATGGGTAAGATTTACACCAAATGATGAGCTGAAGTTCACGAGGAAGAGAATAGAAAAGGGAAGAGAAGGAAGGAGTTGAAATTTTTGGTACCCACTGTTTACCAGAAGGCACGTTTGCTCGATTAACAGAAGACATTTATACTCAGTTTTGAATAGAGTTTTTGTGGAATAAGGTTCCGGCGCTTGCAACCACACACTCTAGGGAGTTTTAGAAAAGAAAATAGAAGAGGGCCCGGCTACCCTAATGGCATATTTTTCCTGTTTATATTACATGGAAAAAAGTACACCAGTGAATCTATTAGTCTGTGTAGACTGGATCTTTGAGAAGAGTCTCTTCGACATCTGGAGAGCGCAACTCATGATAATGTTTTACGCGTTGGCCATTTACTTGAAATTCGCTTTCATCATTTTCGTTTTTCAAAGATATAGCCCCATAAGGGGTGACAATAGAGACAATGAAAGGACCAGACCATCTAGTTTTTAATTTTCCTAGAAAAATGTGTAATCTTGAGTTGTACAACAAAACTTTTTGACCAACTTTGAAATATTTTCTCAATATGTGCTTGTCATGCACTCTTTTCATGTTGGCTTTATAAGATTTCGAGAGATCATAGGCATCACTCTGAATTTCCTCGAGCTCATTTAACTACAATTTTCGCTTTACGCCTACTGCATTAGTATTATAATTGAGGCTATTGATGGCCTATAGAGCATGATGCTCAAGTTCAACCGGCAGGTGACAAGGTTTTCCAAAAACGAGGCGATAAGGAGACATCCTTATAGGTGTCTTAAAAACTGTTCTGTATGCCCACAAAGCATCAGATAATCGTAGAGACCAGTCTTTTCTAGATGGATTAACAATTTTTTCCAAAATGAATTTGATCTCTCTATTAGAGACTTCTACTTGGCCACTGGTTTGAGGATGATATGGAGTTGCCACTTTGTGCGTGACTTCATATTTCTTTACTAATGATTCAAAAATTTTATTACAGAAATGTTTTCCCCCATCACTAATAATAGCTTTTGGAACGCCTGATAAGAGCCCAAAACTGTAGTTTTAATCCCTTAATAATCATACTTTTAAACCAATTATGTGAGTAATAAATAAGAGTTAATGCTGATTACGTGTTTTTATGTATTTTAGGCAGTAAAGTCAATTATGTACAGAAATGTGCCACTTTGGTGAGATAAAGGAGCAAGGGTTGGTTGCTAAGAAGTTATGTGATAAAGGCCAAGATTCAAGGAGATAAAGCCTTTGTAAAGCCCGGTCAAAAGCTGAAAAGTCAACACGGGCAGAAATAGTGCACAAGTCGGCAAAACTTCCGATGACCATATCTTTGGACTCATACCTCGGAATTGGGCCTACCTTATGTCAAAACGACCAGCTCAGAAAGAGCTTTCCAATGGTCCAAGCCTTGGACCAATCAGAGGATCACAAGTGGATGAAAAGTCTATTAAAGCCAAATCCAGCCGAAGAGTATTTTTTGGACTGAAAGAATTGGGTTTTAGGCCCGATTTTCCTGCCCAAAACATGGCTCCAAGCCCATACATGATTTTTGGATATGAAGTATATAAAAACAAAAGCATAGCTCTTTGTTAATGGTAGATAGTTAGACCTAGATTAGAAATTAGATTAGTTAGCCTCCATTAATTAGTTTTAGAACTTAGTTTTAGAATTTCAATTAGTTAATTAATTAGTTTTTTCATATCTTGTTTTAGATCTAGTTTCATGTTTAATTAATTACTTTAGAACAAAGTAGATTATTAATTTAAATTCATTTTGAATCATTGTTCTTATTGTTCAAATAGATTTGTAAGGTTAATTTCTTATGCAAATCATTACTCTCACCATTGTTCTTTGTGTTTGTTCAATTGAATTTGTTTAAGTCTTGAGAGTTAAGAGTGGAACGATTCCGTACTCGTTATATTGCATGAATATGTAAGTGAGAGTAGGAAATAAATAGTTGATACTGTAAGAATAAGATTAGAGTAATCTAATTGAGTTTTTACGGGTCATCAAATGGCGCCGCTGCCATCTTAATCTCCTTCAAGACAAGAATTCAATTGCTTGAATCCAAGGGGCAATCCCTCATTCTCTACTCACCCACCCTTTTAATTTTTTATTCTTATTTCTTGAATTTTTTGGAACTGTTCACTATTTTAGGCATAGGGGCTACGGATTCATAGAGGAAAATACGACGGTAAAGGTATTTCTAAATTTTCGAAAATTCTGAAACTTTTCAAACATAATATTTAATGTGTTTTTGATTTACTGGAATAGTTTCAGATTTTTCCAAGTTGGTTTACCTTGTGAACAAATACGATCTTTACAGTGCTGCATTTCAGTTTTCAAACCGTAAGTTCTTGAAAAACAGACGAGTAAGGTTGCTTAGGCGATTCCAAAAATTCTAAACTTTTTACAGGAGTATCTATCCTAAGTCAGAAGTTTTTAGTAAAAATTTGACGAGTTTTTGATTAGTTTTGACCTCCTAACTAGTGGATTGTTTTCAGTGTGTTTCTGCAGTTTTGTAAACACTTAATTTCTAGAACACTAGCCTATAAAGAGGGTTTGTAGAACTCCAATTTCTCTAAAATTTTTATAGAAACACTTAGGATCTGTCCGGAGTCTCCAGTAAAATTGTGGTGATTTTTGTCTCTGTTTTGATTGGTTAACCATTCCGTTGTTTGTATTGTGTCCGAAAACTGTTTCACAAACTTTGAAGGGTAGTGGAAGGAATTGCATAGCTCCGATTTATCTGATATTTTACAAGCTACTTGATAGACATCTTAGTAATTTATTGTAAAAATTTCAAATTTTTTGGAGAGCGTGACCCGTGCCCATACAAGGCCAAACCGGAGCGCGACCGGCGCCCAAGACACTGGAATTCCAAATTCCACCTGAGCGCGACCCACGCCCTGGGCAAGCAAAAGTTGAGCGCCACCCACGCCCAAACGCCTAAAAAAACCACTTTTTGGCTGAGCGCGACCCGTGCCTTACCAAGGCTAACTTCAAGCGTGACCCGCGCCCAAACGCCTGGAACTCCAACTTGACCTGAGCGCGACCTACGCTCTACCTAGGCCAAACCTCGAAGCACTTCGCTTTAGGTACCGGCGATTTTTCACAAAGGTCACCCAAATTTCCATTTCTTCAAGTTTTTCAGTGTTCTAACTTGTTATATACACTGAACACGCGTAAACAAGACGCTATTCATAAGCGAAGCAAGGAGGCATTTAGGTACTCCTTCTTTCACTCCTCGTTTCTTCTGTCAGAGGAATTTAATTCTAGTATAATCAGGCTTGTTTTCTTAAAATGCAATACCACACGCCTATCTAAAAATTTATAGTTAGAGTTTTGGTTGCATATTAATTGCCCTATAATATATTTGAAAAACTAATATGTCATATCAATATGTAGACCAACAATCATATGATAATTATGCAAACCCTTCACCATGTTCATGTTGTGGTAGTCCTAACCATTAGGCTTCTCATTGCCTATCATATGAAGAGCAATCATATAATTATTATGAAAACCCTTCACCATGTTCATGTTATGGTAGTCCTGACCATTGGGCTTCTCAGTGCCCATCATATCAAAAGTTTGAGCCTACTATAGGATATAATAATAATTATGAATCACAATTTTCAAACATTCATAGTAACTCTTACAATCAAGAGTTTTCTAGTCATCCAAACTATTCATGGAGTTCCACCAATAACAATCAATCAGCCATTCGACCTCAACCTAACCCATCACAGTACGATATCAACCAGAGTCACTCAAACGCCAATAACTATTACTATCAAACACCATACCAACTAGAACCACACCACCAAGTTTCCCCTCCGCTAACAACATTTGACAAAATAATGGCCCAAAACAAAATAATACTTCAGAACCTAGAACGGACAAGATTGATGCTAACCTCACATAACACAGAACTTTCAACCTTGCCTGAAATTGACACACAAGTAGAACAACCCATTCCCATAACCACACCATTCGACCTAGTTAAGACCCACCCTGAATTTCATGAACTATTACATACCCATGACCCTCCCATTAACCATTATGTTAACTCCACACCCCACCTGGATGAGAAAATTCTTGAAGATGACTCTTTAGGACTTGTTTTGGATGACCACTCAAATTTGATAGATGCCTCCGAGGAATCTCCCACTGATCCATCTGAATATGAATATAATAATGAAACATTAGAAGATATTTATAAAGATGTGACGGAGGAAGAGTTTGATAACTATTGGCATTCTCTTAATATGGACCCTCCTGTTGAGCATGTCCAGGCTTTTGAGTTTGCTAACCGCACTCGGCTGGATGATTCCTCGACACATTCGAATGATGCCATTGAGGATACTTATAGTGTTTTAGAAGAAGAGGGTGAGGACATAGAGATTAACAATTCTAATCTAAGGCATGAACAAGTTAATGTGCAAGAAAAAGAGGAAGTAACTTCTTTAGCGCAATGTGAATCTCAATGTAGTTTGGCAGCTGAGGAAATAACAATGGAAGGAATAGATGACATTCTTAAAGATAAAGCCACGAACCACAACCTTGTGGATTCAGCCAAGCCAAATGTAGAGTTCTTAAGAGCGTGTGAGGATCCAACAACTGATGAACCACCAACTGACCACCAACCACCTAAGTTACCACCTCCTAAAATCCAACCATCTACCAACACTAAACCATCCATTCACCCACCATTTCAGAGGAACCTCGAATTTGCACTTGAGCCTATTGCCTCAGAGACCCTCTATAATTTTTTCAACCCTCACATTGATGAGTGTTTGCCTAGCACACACTCTCATAAGTACACCATTCCAGTAATTGAGAGCCAAACTTTGACCGAGTGTAGTGAGAAACCTAGTTTGTTTTATTTTTCCTCATCTGAGCTTCATGAAAGACATCACGATCCACACTTCATTCCCTTCGCACCTAAAGTATCGCTAATTCATATTTTGGGTCATTCTAACTATTTAAAACAACTACAACATGATGGGTTGCATATGTTCTTTGATAGGATGCATAAGTTTTCATTCCTTCGCTTACATGTTTGCTTCTAATTATACAACATCATTTTGTTTGGGGGTGTTGCTAGTATCATGTTTTTATGGCTAGACCCCCAACTCTTTCGACTATTTGATTATAGTTGACCACGCATCATCCATTTTGTGCCACCTCAGTTTCTTGTTTGTTTGGGGGTGTGCACAGTCTATGGGAATCTAACTTAAAACGACCCCACATTAAGTCTTGGGAATTCGACTTTAAAAGACCCACGTTTTAAAACAAATTTTCAAAAACCTGTTTTCAAAAATTTGTTTAGGGGTGGGGTGTTTGGTTTTTCCATTCTTGATCACTAAACTTCCTATTCTTATCCCTTCCCCATCTCGTAGCTAGATTTCTTGTTGTTTGTTGTTTTGATGTTGTTTTTATTGTTTTTAGTAGTTTGGATATTAAGTTGTCAAATTCAGTAGTTAAATTTGAATTCGTTAGTTAATTGTAATTGAATTTCATTTTTTCTTAAGTTAAGTGGTTCTTTTCAAATTGTGCATTGTTTTTATCATTAATCCCACCTTCGAATTGTTTGGGGTGGTATTATTTAACCCTAGCATAATTCGTTATATGATCATCTATTGTATACTTTGTTTTGGAGTGAGGATTGAGAATATTGCCGATATGGGCATCGGTATGAATAGATATTATTGGAAGGATGAAATCTCGATGAGTTAGGCAGTTTCTATCCTAAATTCAACCTAAAAGATATTAGGGTTGTTTTAGAATCAAGAATATGAGTTGTTTTACGTTTTCGGTTTTGGAAATTTTATTATTTCCGGCAATTGCCTTAAAGCTTTTTAGCAACTTTCCGATTAAATAGTAAGCAATTTACAACCTATAAAAACTGCATTCATTCTACACTCACAACCCCAACTACATCTCACGTTTCACTCCCACTTTACCTTATTTTTCCTTCGCGCCGGACTATCAGTCACCGGCGGCTTTTCGCCCAGAGGAGCGCCACCTGCACCATAAGCACTATTAGAGAAATCCTACCGACGAAGTAGCGACTTCTCCCTCTTGACCCGAACTGGCGTCTCCTACGCCCAAAAAACTAGAATTCCATTTTTCATCCTGAGTGCACCCTGCGCCCATACCAGGCTAAAGGTGATCTCACCCTGTGCCCAAGTGCCTGGAACTCGAAATTCACCAGAGCACCCTGGCAACCCAAGCATAGGCGAGCGCTTTCGCGCCCAGCCCCTACGGGCACCAAAAAATTCCAATTTTCTGAGGGTTGTTCCAGAATAGTTGCAGCTGTTCTAGAGAGTAGTTTTGTGATGACATCCCCTCGTATCATACCAGAGGAGTCTTTTGAAGACTTGTTCCAAAGTCACACCTATGGTGCTTGGTTTCGCGAGGTGATCATACAAGCAGGCTGGGAACCACTAATGCTAAGTCCTAATGAACTTTATTCTCCTGCACTTACATCTTATTTTTATGATAATTGTAAGTTCTTTGATAGACCGGATGGAGAACATCACCGTTGAGGATGAAACGATGGAAATTACTAGGTTCTTCTTAGCATTTGCTTTCGGACTTGCTATGCCCGCTGAAATACAAGACTCATTAGCCTATTTGGTAGATAATACGTACCTCTATAACTATGAGGATTTGCATGAGCATTATGGGGCAGGAATCTTTAGGATAGAGGACCAAGAGGAATATAACGTCGCCCTTGGTAACCTGTCCATGAATGTGGGCATAGTGATGTTCTTTATAATGCTAAACATATTAGGGGAGTAGCATTTTTCTTTTGCGAATGATGCCACTTGCGACGTTTTCCTTGCTCTAGTTGAGGGACGTCTGCTATATGACCTTCCCAAAACATTAATGTCTAGTTTAGCACGAGCCCAGAACATGAGGCATAAGTATCTTCTTATGCCTGTTTTAGTTTGCCGTATTATGCTATGTTTAATTTCTTCCCTGTTTTTTGTGCCCGTTACATGGATCAAATTGGGGTCGACACTATGAGGCCCACCAACTCTATTATTCAATCCTTCCGTGCAATGACTTGGCCAGGATGGCAGGTGCCACCTCATTTTGTTTCCCCCTACACCCCATCCGACCAAGTGGCGCTAAACAGGTTAGCGATTGTAGATGATACATGGCGTGAAGCCTGGCAAGTTATCATGGCATGGCAGGATGCGAAGGAACCTCATCTCTTTAAAGATGAGTCTGATGAGGAGGAAGAGTAAGCGGGAGTGCAGGTAAGTTTTAAGTTTCAGTTAGTGCCTGCTTATGCCCCAAGCAAGTAATTTCTTATTACCCCATAACGGGTGGAACTCCCATGGGGATTCGTGTCGGTTTTATTTTCTATATTAGTATGTTATAACCTTATTTTGCAGATATTCCAAAATTTCACGTGTTTCCATGGTATCTTTCTACCTTTTTTAATTAAATACTTTGAGGACAAAGCATGCTTCTTGTTTGGGGGCATAGAAACACGTGTAATTAAGGCATCTGTTAGGATATAGATATGTATAATATGCACATGTTTTCTAATAAAATTTCAAAAATTTCAAAAAAAAAAAATAAAAAGTTATGCTATACACTTAGGAATATTGGTATTGTTTTCTTTCTCTATGCTCTTAATAATCTAGAAGTCTCACGTAGCTTTTGCATTAGAATAATTTTTAGAAACTTAGGTTAATATGTAGGTAATAATCTTTGCATCTATCAATAAATATATTACATGAGTATCTATGATTGTTAGCAGTAAGTTTCTGAAACCTAGGCTAGAGTACTTATTCTACAAATCCTGTGAGAATGTGAGAATATAGCTTAAAGCCTTATATGAGCGAAACATTTGAGAAATGACACAAGGGAGAAGTAAAATCCGGAAAGAGAAATCACACGTCCACTTGCTTGATCACTATACCATATCCTAAGCGAGAATTTAGGCCCTCTTTGGATCGATATAGCCAGAAATTCAACCCTTATAAAAGTATTTTCCGCTAGTCTCCCCTCTGAGCCTTTCCTTAGCCTTTCATAAACCACAAATCCTTTAACCTATTACAAAAACAAATAAATAAATAAATAAAAAATCAGCCTACCCATTCTTTGAATAAGTTTGAGAATAGAGATGAAGAATAGAAAAGAGAATGACCGTTGAAATCGAGAATTTGTAAGTCGCTTCAAATAAGAAAATGAAGTTTCCATCCAAAAAAAAAAAGAAAATAAAGAATTAGAACTCCAAAAAAAAATATAATCAAAGGAGTCAAAAGCCAAAGAAAAAGAAAAATATGGCTAAGGATGGAAACAAAGTGTAAAAGCGAAAGTAAGGAACAAAGTCTTCTCTAGTTACATAATACGAAGACTCTATTATCTCAGACTTGTTCTTTCTGAATATCCATTTCCTTCCTTCTTAAACCATCTCATAATCCCCGCAACACCTAATAAAGACCTCTAGCTCAATTAGGAATAGGCTAGTATGATAGTAAGTGGCAGTTGTGTTTGATCGACTCCAGCTTCCTTGTGTATCATTGGGATTGTAAGGTAAAGTGTGCCCACTTGCATTTACTTTAGAGTAAAACTTGCAAGAAAAAATCAGAGTGGTTTTTGTCTTGACATTTATGTGAGGACCTACTTAAGGACGCTATTCTGAGTTTTCATAAACGGACCTGTTAGTGCATTTCTTAGTATTACTCATTGTATATATGTTTATTATAGATGATTGATTATTATGCATATATTAGCTTAGGTTTCAACTTTATTATTTTGTATTCATTGCTAGTGAGATGTATAGTTAATTTAGAGCATGAATAAGGAAACAATAGTTTTATTTCTTAGTCGTTGTAGTATAGATGAAGTTTGTGAGTACCTTCACTAGAAAACTCTCATGAAGTTATAACTCGTCCACTAGGGAATTTCTAGTGGTTTAAGGCCTTGTTGCATATGGTAAATGCAATCATCGCTCAAATGAAACGAGTAGTTAGAACTCCATTTTTGGTCACTTATTCTAATTTCTCATATTTGCTTGAGGACAAGCAAAATGCTGTTTTGGGGTGGTTTGATAAGAGCCCCAAACTGTAGTTTTAACCCCTTAATAATCATACTTTTAGACCAATTATGCGAGTAATAAATAAGAGTTAATGCTGATTACGTGTTTTTATGTATTTCAGGTAGTAAAGTCAATTATGTGAAGAAATGTGCCACTTTGGCGAGATAAAGGAGCAAGGGTTGGCTGCTAAGAAGTTCTGTGATAAAGGCCAAGATTCAAGGAGACAAAGCCTTTGTAAAGCCCGGTCAAAAGCTGAAAAGTCAACACGGGCAGAAATAGTGCACAAGTTGGCAGAACTTCCGAAGACCATATCTTTGGACTTAGACCTCGGAATTGGGCTTACCTTATGTCAAAACGACCGGCTCGGAAAGAGCTTTCCAATGGTCTAAGCCCTGGCCCAATTAGAGGAGCAAAAATGGACGAAAATTCTATTGAAGCCAAATCCAACTGAAGAGCCCTTTTTGGACTGAAAGAATTAGGTTTTGGGCTCGATTTTCCGTCCCAAAACATGGCTCCAAGCCCCTACACGATTTTTGGATCTAAAGCATATAAAAACAAAAGCTTAGCTCTTTGTTAATGGTAGATAGTTAGACCTAGATTAGAAATTAGATTAGTTAGCCTCCATTAATTAGTTTTAGAACTTAGTTTTAGAATTTAAATTAGTTAATTAATTAGTTTTTTCATATCTTGTTTTAGATCTAGTTTCATGTTTAATTAATTACTTTAGAACAAAGTAGATTATTAATTTAAATTCATTTTGAATCATTGTTCTTATTGTTCAATTAGATTTGTAAAGTTAATTTCTTATTCAAATCATTAGTCTCACCATTGTTCTTTGTGTTTGTTCAATTGAATTTGTTTAAGTCTTGAGAGTTAAGAGTGGAACGATTCCGTACTCATTATATTGCATGAATATATAAGTGATAGTAGGAAATAAATAGTTGATACTGTAAGAATAAGATTAGAGTAATCTAATTGAGTTTTTACGGGTCATCAACGCCAAATCGAGAGAAAATATTTTCTTTTTTGACACATAGTCAACTGCTACCAGTATCTAAAGGAAACCATGAGAATTTGGAAAGGGACCCATGAAGTCGATGCCCCATACATCAAAGATTTCCACAATTAAAATGGGATTTAAGGGCATCATATTACGATGAGTAATGCGTCCTAGCTGCTGGCAGCGGTTGCATGCTTTGCAATGCTCATGTGCATCTCTAAACAGTGTTGGCCAATAAAATCCACATTATAGAACCTTGGCCGCTATTTTCTTACCACTAAAATGATCACCACAAGATTGTTCATGGCAGAAGGAGAACACATCATTGTGTTCCCAATCGGGAATGCAACGATGGATTAGTTGGTCGGAACAATACTTGAAGAGATAGGGATCATCCCAGAAATAAAATTTCACAGTAGATAAAAACTTTTTTTGGTCATTACGAGACCAAGATGAAGGGACTTCCTCAATAACTAAGTAATTTACTATGTCAGCGTACCAAAAGGACGAAAAAAATGGAATATAAGTATTCATCCGGAAAGGAATCACAGATAGGTTCTGTATCAGTATCAACATCACTGACAAGTCTTCATAAATGGTCTGCAACCACATTTTCGCAACCTTTTTTATCTCTAATTTCTAGAGTAAATTCTTGCAAAAGGATAATCCATCGGATCAACCTCTGTTTTGCATCTTTTTTCGCTAATAGGTAACGAAGCGCCGCGATGGTCGGTGTAGACAATTGTGGAAGAACCCACTAGGTAAGGGCGAAACTTATCCAATGCATATACAACAGCGAAAATTCTTTTTCGGTGGTGGTATAGTTACGTTGAGCTTCATTAAAGGGTTTTACTTTCGTAGTAAATGACAATTGGCTTATCTTCTCCGTTGCCCTAGTCACAACTCAATAGCATAGTCACTCGGCGTCACACATTAATTGAAAAGGTTTAGACCAATCAGTGGTTGAATTATCGAGGCCGGTTGTTAAAAGCGGATTTTAAGTCTCAAAAGCTTGTTTGCAATTGAAATTGAAGTAAAAAGCGGCATCTTTAAGCAAGAGATTGGTTAAAGGTCGAAGCAACCTTTGAGAAATCTTGAATAAATCTCCATATAGAAACTGCGTGTCCTAAAAATGTGCGAATGTCATCCCGAACTATTTTTGGTATAGGAAGTGAAGCAATTTTTCTATCTTAGCTTTGTCGACTTGATTCCGTCATTTGAAATGATATGTCCTAAAACTATTCCTTTTTTAACCATGAAATGACATTTTTCCCAATTAAGAACAAGGTTTTCTCTTCACAACGTGTAAAACCTTTCAAGATTTGATAGACGACTATCGAAAGAATCTCCATATATTGAGAAGTCGTCCATGAATACTTCCATAAAGCGTTCAACCATATCACTGAAAATGTGAAGCATGCAAAGTTGGAAAGTATCGGTACATTGCAAAGGCGAAAAGGCATTCATTTATATGCAAATGTACCAAAAGGGGCAGGGGAGCGTAGTCTTTTCTTGATCAACGGGATCTATGACTATCTGAAAATATCTGAATAACCATCAAAGAAAACGGTAATCGTATGGTTCTTAACCGTTCAAGCATCGATCGATGAAGGGCGTGGAAAGTGATCCTTACGAGTTCTTGCATTAAGTTTGCGATAGTCAATGTATATTAAGCCATTTCATTAGAATCTGGCGGAGATGCATTCATCTTTATCATTGCGCATGGCTGTAATGCGGTTTCTTTGAACCGCGGTATCTTGGACTCACCCAAATACTATCGGATATAGGGTAAATAATACCTGCATCGAGTAATCTTAAAACTTCCTCCCATACCATATCTTTCCTGATTGGGTTTAGACGACACTGCGGTTCACGCGACGTCTTAGCATTTTCTTCAAGATGTATGCGATGGGTGCATACATTTGGGTCAATGCCCTTAATGTCATCGAGGGACCATCCAATAGCCGAACGGTGTTGTTGAATGACATCTATTAAACGGGATTCTTGATCATCAGTCAATTGAGATGATATAATAATTGGATGACTACCATCTGGATCAAGATGTACGTATTTTAATTCTGAAGGAAGAGGTTTTAAGTCAAGGGCGGGTGGAGTGGGTATTAAAGATTCTTGAGGAAAGTCATCGGCCATAGAGTAAACAGATTGATGTTCATCCAATTTGCTGGACATCACGGTCGTAGGGTCAAATAATGGTATTGACTCTAATAATTCGTTTACTTCTTGTGTATAATCATCGTCCTCAAATTCAGAATCCCTAAAGGAAAGAAATTGGTATACTTCATCTTCAGGAAAAGTGTTTGTTAAATACTCTTTCACAATGCTATCAACCTTGTTCACCTCACCATCAATGTTAGGCTCTGGAATTTGTTTCATCATCTTGAGCACATTTACCTCGACCGAAAGATTTCCGAAAGACATAGTCATGGAACCATCCCTACAGTTAATAAGAGCATTAGCAGTTGCTAGGAACGGCCGTCTTAAGATGATAGGAATGGAATCACATGCAACTTCAGTATCCAAAATAACAAAGTCGACATGATAGAAAAAGTCTTGGACTTTTAGAAGGACGTTTTCCACAATTCCTTTTGGATACTTAATGGAACGATCGGCTAACTGTAGAGTCATGGTGGTGGGTTTCAGCTCATGAAGACCTAGTTGTTTAAATAAGTAATATGGAAGTAAGTTCACACTGCTCCTAGGTCTAGTAGTCAAGATAGCATTATAATTGTCACCTAAAAGGTGCATGGAACCGGATTGGTCTACCGGGTCCTTGTATTTGACTATACCATTGTGTTCGGTGATAGATGGAAACTGTTTGGTGAGGAACGCTTGTTGAGGAACATTAGTTCTTCTTTTTGTGGTGCACATATCTTTCAGAAATTTTGCATGTTTTGGCAATAGCTTTAAGGCGTCGAGAAAAGGTAAGTTGATTGTCAAATTCTGAAAAGTCTCTCGAATTTCAGCAAAATTCTCATCAAGTTTATTCTTTGCCAAGCATGCAGGAAACGGTGCCCTAGGGCGGAATTTGGCAAAGGGGTCTGCTTGCTTGTTTCCTAAATTCTGAGATGTTGACTTTGTTGTATTTGGTGAATCCTCCGTAGGTTCATTATTGGAAATAGATTCATTTGAACCGTCGGATTCCTTTGGTTAATCATCTGGCATACGTATTTGATTTTCTACAATTTTTCCAGATCGAAAAGTAGTGATTGCGTGCACTCACCTTGGCTAGGAGTACTTTTACCCGGTGCATTGGTGAGTTCAAAGGCAATGTTTGCTGGCTTAGGGTTTGGGACTGCTTGTCCAGGAAACACGCCTTTCTGACTCTTTTCTTGCGCCAATTGTTGAAGTGATTGTTGGATAGACGTTAAAATTTGAGATTGTTGGTTCATGTAAGCTAAGAAAGTCTCACTTGTCTTATCCGTAACGAGTGGCGCAGGTTGTGCAACAGGTACTAGATCACGATTATTGCTGAGAAGTTGTTGATTATAGTTGGGATTTGGATTGTTTGGAACAAGGCTACGGTTGGTTTGATAGTTAACATCCGAAGTATTTTGAAATTGATTCTGACTTTGTTGGTATTGTTGATTATTGCCTTGGCGGTATGGAATAAAGTTGTTGGTTGGTCGAACAGGTGGATTAGCAAAACCTGGAGGAACCCCCAGCTGTTGGTTAATCTGGTGCCAAGCGAAATTTGGATGCTGTCGCCAAGGTGCATTAGGAATGTTGAATGCACATGCCTCTTCTGATGGTTGAGAAGGGGAAGCATATAACAAGGGACAATAAGCATCAGGATGGTCAGGACTGAGACAAAGAACACATGGGGATGTGTCAACGTTCATGACCTATTTGGGGAGTTGATCGTTTACTTGAACTACAAAAGCATCTACTTTTTTAGTTAGCGATTCTATCAAATTTTTTAATTCAGGATCGGGTTCTACCTCAAAAATAGATGTAGCCTTTGTTACAGTATCCTTTGATGATCTAGACGGCTCAGTGTTACCCTAGTGTGTACCCTTTTTCGCTTGTTTTTCAAGAAAAGTATATGCTTGAGTAGCTCCTTTGTCCATGAAGCAACCGCCGTTCATTATATCAAGAGTTTCTTTTTGATGATCAGAAAGTCTATTAAAGAAGGAACGGACAAGGACGCCTTTGTCTAGTTGGTGATGAGGACATTCTAAAAGAAGATCAGTAAAACGACTCCATACTTCCGTAAACGATTCATGAGGATTTTGACGAAAGAATTGAATTTTTTGAAGCATTTCAGTAGGTTTCTTTTGAGTGTAAAATTGAAGCATGAAAGCTTGAACAAGTTTATTCCATGTGTCTATGGATTGTGGCTGTTGTCCCCGCAAGCCAAATTGACATTTTTCTGCTAAGGTGAATGGAAATAGCCCGGAAGCAAGAGTTGTTCCTTAGAGACCTGGCTGGATGGTGAAATGTTGTGGCCCACTTGTTGGAAGCCTATGAAGATGATTGTATGATTTTTGTGATCAAACCATGGTACCACGGGTAACAAACTAAAAGCGTTTGGTGGGATCACGAAAATCACCGACAATGTCCTCAAGTTTGATCACGGGAAGAAGGTCCTTCCCATGTCATGCGATATAAAGTCCGGCGAGGGCTTCTCAGGTTTGATGGAGGATCGTCAGCCATAACTGCGAAGTTAATGGCGGCGAAGGAACTTGATTAAGGTAATTAATGAAGGAGAACAGTTTTTAGGTGAGAACTTACGCGGTTTGCTTATCGTATTTTTTCGGCGATAGGTATGTTCAAATTCTTTAGTGGAACCAGACCTTAATCTCATGCAAGCATAAAATTAGATCTAATTGACAGAAGGAACTTATTATTACTTGAATTTTATGATTCTCTTCAAGATTTTGGAGTTGAACAACGTGAGCTAAATTTCTACTAATGTAGCGATGAAGCCGAGAATCATAATAATGTATAAACCAACGACAGTTACAAGAGAGATATGAGGGAGGTTTTCCGTGCAAACACGGTTCTAATTAAGTAACCTCAATCTTTCAAGTTTCCTAGACACCGTTGGAATATGATTAAGATTTATGGAATTAAAATTTATGCAAGGTCGTTCTTAATTAATTTTTTTAGCTTTTTTTTTTTTTTTTTTTTTTTTTTAGATTTATGCAAGGATGAAAATACAAGCATGCAAATACGATCTACTCATACAATACTGATAAATGTAAAAATACTAGTTTACCTACGAAATGAACGATGAAACTCAAAACGTAAGTAAAACTAAACTAGATTACGTGACTAATTTATCAAAGTTTTCTGCTCTCTATCTATTGAACAGATATAGTGGAATAGGAAGTTCGTTCCACTCCTAGTTCTTTCACATAGTAATCTCTAAGTATAAATAATCTTAACTAAAGTCTAATGAGAGATTTACGAATTATAAATTACGATGCAACTACCCACAAGATACGACTAATTAACTACGGAATGCTGCGTTGATTCTATGATAAGGAATTAGGGGGGGATTTATTCCACCTTAACTCAACTTAACTTACTAATGACAAATCATCTTAATCCGAATTGAACTACTACGCAGAACAATTGGTTCTTCCTAATCCCTAATTACACATGATATTTCTACCAATTCATAACTAGCATGTGAACGATTAAACCCATTCTCATGGTGAACTAATCGTTTCTAGAGTGGAATAGAAATTACAACTATCCTACGCTAACACAAATCAAGCTTTCATCAAGGCTTCTCAACCCCCCTAATGGAGGTTTAGCCGAGAATCATTACACGATCATTTCCGATTAAATTAAAACTAAACATACTATAAAGAATTGAAATTTACTAATCTAAATTAAACAATAATTAAAATCTAATTAATAATTAAGAAATGATATCAACAAGAATTTAAACTAGATCTATAAATGTAATGACAGAAAACGAATTGAATAATAATAACTATTTTATTAATCTAATCAAATGAATAACAATATTTTAAAGGTTTAATCTAAAACAAGGAATGAAAATGAAACTAAACTTAATTAAAAACAATTAAAACTAGATCTAGAAGCTATTCTAATGGCTACTTTCTATTCTAAGCTACTTTTTATTTTCTAACCTAACTATCTATATTTAACAAAGAGTCAAGCTTTTGTTTTCATACTTTCAGATCCAAAATCGTGCATGGGCTTGGAGCCATGTTTTGGGCCGGAAAATCAGGCCCAAAACCCAATTCTTTCAGTCCGAAAAGGGCTCTTCAGCTGGATTTGGCTTCAATAGACTTTTCGTCCACTTCTGCTCGTCTGATTGGGTCAAGGCTTGAACCATTGGAAAGCTCTTTCCTAGCCGGTCGTTTTGACATAAGGTAGGCCCAATTCCAAGGTCTAAGTCCAAAGATATGGTCTTCGAAAATTCTGCTGACTTGTGCACTATTTCTGCCCGTGTTGACTTTTCAGCTTTTGACCGGGATTTACAAAGGTTTTGTCTCCTTGAATCTTGGCCTTTATTCACAGAACTCCTTAGCAACCGACCTTTGCTCCTTTATCTCTCTAAAGTGGCACATTTCTGCACATAATGGACTTTGAAGCTGAAATGCATAAAAACACGAATGTCGATTAACTCTTGGTTTATTATTCACATAATTGGTCTAAAACTACGATTGTTAAGGGGTTAAAACTACAGTTTTGGGCTCTTATCAAACCACCCCCAAACAGCATTTTGCTTGTCATCAAGCAAATATGATAAATTAGAATAAGTGACCAAAAAGAGTTCTAACTAATCTCGTTTTCTTTGAATCGATTGCATTGACCATATCTTGACAAGGCCTTAAACCACTAGGAATTCCCTAGTGGACGAGTTATAACCTCGTGAGAGTTTTCCATGAAGGTACTCACAAACTTCATCTATACTACAACGACTAAGAAATAAAACTATTGTTTCCTTATTCATGCTCTAAATTAACTATACATCTCACTTAGCAATGAATATAGAATAATCAGTCGAAACCTAAGTTAATATATGCATAATAATCGATCATCTATGAATAAACATATATCTGATGAGTAATACTATGAAATGCATTAACGGGTCCGTTTACAAACTTCGAATAACGTCCTTAAGTAGGTTCTCACAATAATAGTCAAGATACAACACTCGATTTTTCCACTCAAGTTTATTTACTCCGATTAATGCGGTGGGCACACTTTACCTTAATCTCAATGACACACAAGGAAGCCGGAGTCGATCAAACACATCTGCCACTTACTATTACACTAACCTATTCCTAATTGAGCTAGAGGTCTTTATTAGGTGTTCGCGGGGATTAGGAGATGGTTTAAGAAGGAAGGAAATGGATATTCAAAGGACAAGTCACGAGATAAAGTCTTCATATTATGTAACTTAGAGAAAACCTTGTTATTTTCTTTTGCTTCTATACTTTGTTTTCATCCTTAGCCATATTTTTTCTTTTTTCTTTTCTTTGGCTTTTGAATCCCTTTTTATTCTATTTTTGGAGTTTTATTTCTATTTTTCTTTTTCTTTTCCTTGGATAGAAACTTCTTTTTTTTTCCAAGAAACTAACTAATTTTTGTTTGCCGCGGGTTTTCTCTTCTTCTTTCTTCTTCACTCATTATATTCTCAGACTTATTCTAGATTGGGTAAGTTGAATTTTTAATTTTTTTTTTTGTTTTTGTAACAGGGTAAAGGAATTGTGGTTTATGGAAGGCTAAAGAAAGGCTCAGAGGGGCGACTAGCGGAAAATAATTCATAGGTTTGAATTTATGGCTATATCGATCCAAAGAGGGCCTAAATTCTCGCTTAGGATATGGCATAGTGATCAAGCAAGTGGGCGTGTTATTTCTCTATCCAGTTTTACTTCTCCCTTGTGTCATTTCTCAAATGTTTAGCTCATATAAGGCTTTAGGCTATATTCTCACAGGATTTGTAGAATAACTACTCTAGCCTAAATTTCAGAAACTTACTGCTAACAATCATAGATACTCATGTAATATATTTATAGATAGATGCAAAGACTATTACCTACATATTAACCTAAGTTTCTAACAATTATTCTGATGCAAAAGCTACGTGAGACTTCTAGATTGTTAAGAGCATAGAGAAAGAAAACAATACCAATATTCCTAAGTGTATAGCATAAACTTATTTATTTATATCTTTGAAATTTTTAACTTGAAAACAAATGCATATTATACATATCTATATCCTAACAGATGCCTTAATTACACGTGTTTCTATGCCCACCCCCAAACAAGAAATATGCTTTCTCCTCAAAGCATTTAAATAAAGAGGGTAGAAAAATACCATGGAAACGCGTGAAATTCTGAAACATCTGCAAAGCAAGGTTAGAACATACTAATATAGGAAAAAAAAAAAAAAAAAAAAAAAAAACGCAACTCTATAAGAGTTCCACCCATTATGGGGTTAACAAGAATAAAATTGCTTGGGACATAAACAGACACTAACTGGAATTAAAAACTGACCTTATCTCCCGCTTTTATTCTTCATCCTCCTCATCCTCTTGTTCTATAAAGAAGTGATGTTCCTTCGCGTCCTGCCATGCCATGATAATTTGCCAGGCTTCTCGCCATTTATCATCTATTATTGCTAACCTATTAAGCGCCACTTGATCTGATGGGATGTAGGGTGCAACCTGATGAGGTTGTATCCTCCACCCTTGCCAAGTCATTGCATAGAAAGATCAAATAATACTATTGGTGGGTCGTACAGTGTCAACCGTAATCCAATCCGAGAAACGTGTACAAAAAACAGGAAAGAAACATAGCATAATATGGAAAATTAGAACAGGCATAAGAAGGTACTTATGCCTCATGCTATGGGCTCGAGCTAAACTAGACATCAAGGTTCTGGGAAGGTCATGGCACATACGTCCCGTGGCTAAAGCAAGGAAAGACGGCTACCGCGTGGCATCATTCACGGAAGAAAAACGTCATTCCCTAAAATGTTTAGCATGATCCAAAACATAACAGTTCCTATGCTCATGGACCGGGCTACCAAAGGCGGCGTTATATTCCCCTTGGTCCTCGATCACGGAAAATGCACTGCCCCATACGACTCATGCAAAACTCATAAGTGTAGACATGCATATTATCTACCCAATAGCACCATGGGTCTTGTATTTCAGCGGGCATAGCAAGTCCAAGAACAAATGCTAGCAAGAACCTGGTAATTTCCATTGGTTCATCATTAATGTTGACTTGTTCTCCATCCGGTCTCTCAAAGAAAATACAATTATCATAAAAATAAGATGCAAGTGTTGGAGAATAAAGTTCATCAGGTCTTACCATAAGCGGTTCCCAGCCTACGTATGTGATCACCTCGCGAAACCAAGCACCATAAGTAGTGCTTTGGAATAAATCTTCGAAAGACTGTTCCGGTATTATTGTAGGAGATGTCATCTCAAAACGACCCTCCTGAACAGCCGCAACTGATCTGGGAACAACCCGCAGAAAACTGGAAATTTATGGTCTACTTGAGGTCGTAGTTCTTTCGGGTGCTTTTGGATTTACAGTGTTTTGAGCGCAGGTGCGCTCCTCTTGGGCACAGGTGCACTCAGTGTAAAATTTCTGAAAATGGCTTAGGGCGCAGGTGCACTCCGAGGTGCGGATTTGTGAAAATGGTGAAGAACAACGGGAAACGTGGGAGTGAAAGGTGAGAGATGGAAGTTAGGTGTAGTGTGGGTTGTGAGTGTATAATGAATGAAGTTTTTATAGATTTTAAATTGCTAAAACGAATCGGGAAGTTGCCAAAAAGTTTTTACGGCAATTTCCGAAAATACTAAAATTTTCAAACCCGAAACGGAAACAACTCATATTCTTGATTCTAAAACAACCCTAGTATCTTTTAGGTTGAATTTAGGATAAAACTACCTAACTTATCGAGATTTCATCCTAACCAATATTTATTCATAGATATGCCCAGATCGGCAATATTCTCACCCTAACTCCAAAATGACTTCTAAAAACGAGGGTCATATAAAAATCATGCTGGAATAGATAATACCACCCCCAAACAATTTGGGAAGGTGGGATCAATATTAAACAACCACGTATAATGAAAATAACCGCATTATATTAAATTTTTCATTCAAAGTACATTTCACTACAAAATTCAAATTACCGAATTAAAATTGACATTAAAATAACTAACAATAATAAAACTCCTAACAATAATAACTAACTATAAATAAAAACCATCAGGCTATACTATCCCTAAACACGTCGGTACTGGTAGCGGAGGGCACACGGGGAGATGGCTCCCCGAGCTCTCCGATAAAGCTAGCACCATTAAAATCTTTCAGCGACGACACTCATGCCTCAATGATGTATCCTCGGGAAGGAGAATCCCGTGAGGTGGAAAGCGTGCAAGCATATCGGGTTTCGGGCGTACCGAGCTTCTAGCTCGATACTCATCTGTTCCACACCTCATCCTCTCGGGTACCTGGAGTGCGAATCTTGAAGTTATGGTGGATAGTAGCCTGTCGAGTCCGGAGGTCTTCGCAGATAGTATTGAGTGAACGCATGCCACGATGAATCACAGCCATGCGTTCTGCATCTGACCAACACCTCTCCAAGGCATCAGCATCAAAACATGTCAAGTCCTCCTCGTCCTCCGAGTCATTCTCATTTTCGATGTCCTCCTCATCGACTACCTTATCCTCAGGCAACCTCCAAACTTGTTGGATACACTCCTTATAAATCCGAGGATTTCGGTGTAGGGTGAGGCAAATCCTATCAGACGTCGAAGTTGCTCTCAACTTCAGCATGATCTTGGTTATCAAAATAGGGAGAGGTGCAATAGACTTCCCTACTCCCCTAATCATGTTAAGCAAAAACTCCAAGATACATAACTCATACTTCTGCTCCTGGAGTATCCATAGAATGTAAAGGCAGTTCAGACCAATATCGCTGACCTTCTCCTTCCCTATGACATTCCTACCAATCCATGAAATGCGATCCAACCGGTTGGTTCTTCGAGGGATGCTGGCGAACACAATGAGCTCACATTGTAGTTCCCTTCGTAACGATCATCGTTCATCTACGGCTCGACCCGAGTATATTGGGACTCCTGTAACGTGGCATCAAGATGGATTCTAGGCGGAATGCCTAGAATCTCAGCCAACAACCCAGTAGTTACTTCCTTCCTCCTCTTTGCCACCGTAACAAAAATTCGATTCCCCTCCAACTCCCTCGTGTTGTAAAACCGTCGGACTAACTCTTCGTGGTAAAAGGCGTCGGTCGAGTACCACAAGCTATTCCAATCTCTACTAATCATTTCGTCACCGTAAAACAGCACAAAGTGGTCGCCAATAAATGCTTGTTCTGGCAAAATCCGGCGTTGTTGAGCCATTGGAAGTTTTGATAAGGTTAGGGGGAAGCAATGAGGGATAACCTCACTAAAAAAACGATGGTGGTGGTGGTGTGGTGGCGTAGTAGCTCCAAGATTTGGATTTTTCGGTGGTTTTTGGTTTTGTAAATTGATGGAGGTGTTGGTGGAAAGGTTTTTGAGAAGATTTGAAATTGATTTGGATGTTTGGCGTGGGTGTAGTTAGGTTTCTTTTTAATTTTATTGTTTGTTAGGGTTTGAAGCTTGGAAGTTTGTCAATGGCAGTTTGGAAGATGAAAACGCACGACTGTTGGTGGAAACATAGGGGCGCAGGTGCACTGCCAGTGCGCGTGGGTTGGGCCCAAGCCCAATTCGAATTTTTCGAATTTTTGTCGACTTTAAACTAACATTGCCGCTTCGTTACCGGTCCGATTTTTGCGAATGAGATATGGAAATGATCAGGAGAGAATTTCCAATCCAATGATCCATAAAACACTCTATTCCGACTGTGGATGACATATAAGATAGTGGAAAATGCCTCAAAGTATGTGCATGACGTAAGTTATGCGAACGAATGAATTCTAAATTCATAGATTATGTCAACCCGAATCGAATACAATTAAATGGCCTAAGCAACTCTAATGGGACATAAAATATTCTAGGGCCGGAAACACGAACACCCCACCCCAAACAAATTTTTACAAATGAGTTTAGAATTTTTTTAAATGGGTCTTTTAAAGTCGATTCGAGACTTCCTAGATTACTATGTTTATTATTTAATATATATATATATATATATATATATATATATATATATATATATATATATATATATATATATATATATATTTTTATATATTTTATATATTTTATTTTTATTTTTATAAATACGGATTAATATATAGAAAAACAATAAGCAATAAGGACATAATTCACCCCATAGAGAAACATGACTCCAAAACCCAAGAAAACATGTATGAGTTTAAAACGTGAATTATGTTAAACGTGGACTTAGGATCTGGTACTTACAGCCACACACTCCATAGGGAGGGCCCGGTTACCTTAATGGTGCACTCACCAATAGCTGTAAATGAAAGGGAATGCACCAAACACAAAAATTTAGTCGTTTATAGTCAGATACTCGAGACTTTATCTAAACATATGTATGAACATGCATTTTATCATATATCAACAACCGAAATAGTTGTGGATCATTCCATAAATAAATATCACAAAAAATATACCCAAACACAATCAAGCACCAAGATTTCCTATGACGCAACCTAGTAAAATGAAAACGAAGTCGGATAGACCTATATCGTAACCTAGCATGCACCTTCTTTTTCATTTTTGAACGAGAGGGTGTCCTAGTGAATAAGTGTGGAAAAGTGAATGGTTTTGGAAGATATGGTGGATATGGATAAGTTGTAGAAGGAAAGCATGGAAAAACTGAGGATGTGGGTTTAGCACAAAACTCATTCATGGTGTAGGTAGGGACTGTCTCAATTCTGAAAATGAAGGAGTCAATGGTTTGTCCTTCTGAAGTATTTGTTTGCTAGGAGGATTTAAAAAATTATGAAGCATAGGAGAAACAAAAGGATCGAGTGCAAACTCGATATTCCTTTGAAAGGGTGGAAGGAGGGGAGTCGAGGCGGATGTTGTGCAAAGTAGTTCTTGATAGGGTGACTCATCACCTACTCTAAGAAACTCATCGAATTCCTCATCTAGCTTGGTCATATCCATAGTACTATGGTATTCCTCTATATCTTTGAGAAAGTCATCTATCTCGTCCTCATCCATAATATGTGTATCGACTAGTGTAGGGATGAAAACGTTGGAGTCTGAACCTTCAAAGGAAAGAAATTTGGGCATCTGATTATCAGGGAACGTGTTGTTGAAATAATCTCGAGCGAAGCTCTCGATCATGCTAACCTCTCCATCCATAGACGAATCGGGTAACTGTGTCTTTGGTTTAAACACATTTACTTCAACAGAAAGATGGCCAAAAGACATGGACATCGAACCATCGCAACAATTTATGAGTGCATTGGCAGTTGCTAGGAAAGGACGCCCTAAGATGATTGGGATAGAGTCGTTGGCGACTTTCGTATCGAGGATGACGAAATCAGCCGGATAGTAGAAATCCTGAACCTTTACCAGCACGTTTTCAACCACACCCTTAGGATACTTAATAGACCGATCAGCTAATTGCAACGTCATTTTAGTGGGTTGCATCTCCTCTAAACCTATTTGTCTATACAAATAAAACGGGAGTAAGTTAACACCCCCCCGGTCTAATAACGCATGCGTCATATAGGAATCTCCTAAGGTGCATTTATGCGATGGGGATGACCAGGGGTCCTTGTACTTAACAATTCCGTTATGTTCAGATAGAGTTAGGAATTGTTACGTTAAAAGGCATCTTTTGGTATATTGGTCTTAAGCCTAGTAGTACACAACTCCTTAAGAAACTTAGCGATGTGGTAGCTTTTAATAGCTTCGAGGAAGGGAAGGTTTATAGTTAGATTCTTGAAAACGTCTCTAATCTCCTCATAATTTGTATCCCTAGTTAACATGGCTAATTTTTGTGGAAACGGTGCTTTCTCTCTATATTTAGCATATGTATCACCTTTCTGTTTAACCTTGGCTTTCTGTTTCTTAGGTTGTGTTGTAACTGGTACCTCTACAGTGGTAGGCTCTTCAGTTTCTATTTCGGTATCTAGTAAAGTAGCATGCGTAGGGGCTACTGATGGGGTAACTATAGGCATAGTTACTTTGTTATCAACCACTCTGCCAGAACGGAGAGTGGTGATGGCATTTAGCTCCCCTACGTTTTCATTTTCATTACTAGTATTACCGGTTACTTCAAAAGCCGTGTTTGTTGTTTTAGGATTAGGTATCCCGTGACCTGGAAACACACCTTTGGGTTGGGCTTTATCTTGGGCCAACTGTTGGCTTAAATTATTAACGGATTGTAGAAGCTGTTGGTTAGATTGAGCCATGGTTTGGAAGAGTTGTTGGCTCACCTATATGAAGGTGTCAAGACGATCTGGTTGGGTGGGTGTAGTGGTCACGGGTGGTGTGACTGGAACTATGTCGCGTTGATTATTTATGGGCGGATTGTGATAGTTATTATTTACCAGAACGATGCCTCTATTAGGATTATAATTATTATAACTACCTTGACCTTGTGCTTGACCTTGTCGAGGTTGCGATTGGTTATAACTGGGCGTTGGCCTAACATATTGATTATTGTACCCTGGAGGTGTGACTTGTTGGTTATTTCTCCAACCGAAGTTCGGATTTTGTCTCCAAGGGGCGTTAGGTTCACTATTAATGGAACAAGCATGTTCATAGGCTATAGGACAGTGGGAGTCGGGATGCTCAGGACTCCAACCGAAAATACATGGATTGGAATTTACATTCATGGCCGGGGATAGGCTTTTGTTGTACTGAAAAATGCCTCTACCTTTTTAGTGAGTGATTCGATTAGAGTTTTAAGCTCGGGATGGTGTTTCATCTCAAACATACCGGGCGGTCTTAATCGTATTAGAAGAACTAGCCGGCCGGTGGATATCGTCACTACCCCCTAGTTGTTATTTCGCTTAGTTTGATCCTTTAAAATTTATAAGCCTCCCGAGGGCTCCTTTACTTAGGAAACTACCCCATTCATTATGTCAAGGACTTCTTTATGGTGGTGTATAAGTCCTTTGAAAAGGCACGAACTAACGTGTCTTTAAGCTAGGTTATAATGTGGACACTCTATAAGGAGATCGGTGAACGATTCCAAGCCTCAAAAATGATTCATGAGGATTTTGTCGAAAGAAATGAATCTTGGAAAGCATCTCATCCGTCTTTAGGGGTGGGTAAAATGTTCCATAAACAAAATGAACAAGTTTAGCCCACGAAGTTCCATGAAATTAGGCGCTTGGGCGTTAACCAAGACGCCGCCTTATCGACTAAAGTAAAGGGAAATACCCCGAGTTTAATTTGTTCAAAGACTCACCGTAGGATGGTGGAATGTTGTAAGAACTTGTTCAATCCCACGCGTGTGTTGATAAGGTTTTTCATGGTCTAAACCATGGAAAGCGGGTAACAAATTAAAATATTTGGGGATTCGAAATCCCCAATCGGGTCTACAAGAACGATGCAAGATTTGGGGCTATCGCTCAAGGCTTTATAAAAAAGTCCGAGAAAGGAGTCTCTCTTCATTAGGGCATTGTGTCGGAGGTAGCAGTATGTGGAATAGTAGCTAGAGGTGCAATGAGTGGTATACTAGATAGATAAGTGCTTGTTGATGTTGCCGTAATTCGTTAGGTGTTTTTGTTCGACCAGACCTTAATCTCATACAAGGTTAAGACCAAACTTAACTAAACATGACAACCTCCAAACAATCCTGATATTCTAGTATGAACCTCTAACAGAAGATGCGAGGTGTGGAAGAAAGAAATACATGATTGCGTCCTTGCTTCGCTTATGAATAGCGTCTTATTTACGCATGTTCAGTGTATATAACAAGTTAGAACACTAGAAAAAACTTGAAAAATCGAAGTTCGAAACAAACCTGTGGAAATCCGGCAAAAATCGGTTGGTGCGCAGTCGCTCACTTTGAAGCCTGAGTGCTCTCCGTGTAAGTTCAAGTTACGATGTTTGGCCGGTCACGCCGGTTTGAAGCGCAGTCGTGCTCAACTTCCAATACTTTTAGTGCGGTCGCTCCTTTAGGGGCGCGAGGTGCGCAATTTTTATGAGGAAGTTTAATCTTTGAAAAAGACAACCACAGTTAGAATCGAACAAGGGTGGGTGGGTGAAATGGGACTTTAAGAAGAGTACTTATACTACGAAAACAATGCGAAAGTGAAACTAAGATGGCAGCACCACCATTTGATAAACGTAAAAATGATAGTTTACCTACGAAATGAAGCGATGTAACTCTAAACGTAAGTAAAACTAAACGATAATTTACATGCCTAATTTATCAAAGATATTTCTACTCTCAATCAAATTAAGATATAGTGGAGTAGGAAGTTAGTTCCACTCCTAGTTCTTTAGCATGCGATGGTTTCGTGTCAATTAATCAATCATAAGTCTAGTGAGAGATTTACGAGAGGAATTCTATACTACGAGGTGAATTCAATTAACAAGTTACGAATAACGAAATGAGAGAATGCTAAGGGTTTAAATCTAGATAAAGAATTAAAGGGAATTAAATCTACCTTAACTCGACTTAATCCTACTAACAAAGACTCGTCGTGATCCAAATTGAATGCTTCACATATCAAAATAGTAATTATAATCCCTAATTATACATGGCATTTCTACCAATTCATAACTAGAATGTGAGTGATTAAACCCATTCTCATGGTGAATTAATCGTTTCTAGAGTGGAATAATTATCACGACGATTTCTAAGTTTAACAAAGATCAAGCGTCATCAAGGCTTTTTCAACCCCTCTAATGGAGGTTTAGCCTTGATTCATACTACCATCATTTCCCATTGATTTAAAACTAAACATCATATAAAAATTCTATCTTTATGCAATTTATCTAAACAATAATTGAAATCTCAGGTAATAACTAGGAAATGAATAACAAGTAATAAGGGAATTTAGATCTAAACAATTGTAAATGACAAAATCGAAATGAATAAGAATCTACTAATTTATTTATCTAATCAATGAAGATCAATGATTTAAGAGTTTAATCTAAAACAAGAATTGAATTTAAACTAAACTTAATTAAAAACAATTAAAACTAGATCTAGAATTATCTATAGTTTTAAGTCTAATTAGCTACCTTCTATTCTAAGATACTTTTTATTTTCTAACCTAACTATCTATCTTTTACAAAGAGTCAAGCTTTTGCTTTTATACTTTCAGATCCAAAATCGTGCATGGGCTTGGAGCCATGTTTTGGGCCGGAAAATCGGGCCCAAAACCCAATTCTTTCAGTCCGAAAAAGGCTCTTCAGTTGGATTTGGCTTCAATAGACTTTTCGTCTACTTTTGCTCCTCTTATTGGGTCAAGGCTTGGACCATTGGAAAGCTCTTTCCGAGACGGTCGTTTTGACATAAGGTAGGTCCAATTCCGAGGTCTGAGTCCAAAGATATGGTCTTCGGAAATTTTGCTGACTTGTGCACTATTTCTGCCCGTGTTGACTTTTCAGCTTTTGACCAGGCTTTACAAAGGCTTTGTCTCCTTGAATCTTGGCCTTTATTCACAGAACTCCTTAGCAACCGACCTTTGCTCCTTTATCTCGCTAAAGTGGCACATTTCGCACATAATGGACTTTGAAGCCTGAAATGCATAAAAACACGTAATCAGTATTAACTCTTACTTATTATTCACATAATTGGTCTAAAAGTACGAATTGGTCTAAAAGTACGATTGTTAAGGGGTTAAAACTACAGTTTTGGGCTCTTATCACCACATCCCCACCACAGCTTTACTACCATTGCCAATGCCAAAACGACATACCAAGTCCAAAGACATAATCAGATGCGTATATGCAGCTCCTCCCCAGTCATAACTACCGATCTCATCTATCTGAATAAGACTAGCTAGATATCCCAAATGAACCTTGCTGTGGGAATTTGCTAACAATACATTTCCAATAACATACAACATGAAAGCACGAAACCCTATTTCTTTTTCATTAACACCATCTTGCACTGCATAAGCTATATACATCTCTAAATGACTTAGTTTGATGCTGCCACTATAAATCTCATCCTCCGTTAAAAAAGGTAAATATTTGACAGCCTCGTTAAATAACTCATATTTTGAATCAAAAGCTACAATTTTTCCTTCTCCAACACGCAACCCCGTAAGCATTGAGAAATCAAGGGGCGTAAAGCCTATCTCGCCACATGGAAAATAAAATGTGTGGGTAGAGTCCCACCATCTCTCTACAATTGCTTCAACTAGCTGTCTATCAGACTTTTCAATATCAATTTGAGCAAAGACGTCAAAACCAACATTCTAAAGCATCAATTGAAATTCTCCAAAGTTCACTTGGCTCAACCATTCCATAACAGGGGCCAAAGTCCCTTTCTTACTGACTTTTTCCTTTGTTCCACCACCTTCACGAAGAGTAAAGGATATGTGTGTACTTTCCTCTACAACAACACGTTGATAAGAACTAGGATCAAACTCAGAATAAGAAGTCCCTACACGTACATCTTCTGGATTTGGGGCATTTGGTGTCCCTGACTTTTTCGACTTTGTACCCTTACCTCTGAATTTGTGTAAAATGCCAGACATTGTAATTGGTGAGAAATAAATTAACACCAAAGTCAAACATAATTTATAATATGAAACTAAATAAATTGGTCTTGCATTACGACAAATAAAATTAAGTGCAAGTTATGATATGACACAAAACTAGATGATATGGCATTACGACAAATAAAATTAAGTGTCGTGATTTTCTTTCTACTGATGGTATGACACAAAACTAGACCACACTATAGTATTCTACGTATATCAACACACAATCGTAGTCTCCTTAACCTAGAAAAACTCCAGTTATCCTTCAAAAGGATACTAACACATCATTTACCAAATCAAGTGGACGTATTGCTGAGACTTAGACAATGTGTTTCTAACCTTAATTGGCTTCGAATGAAGGAGCAGCTCGCTAATATGTATTGAGAATCCAAGTCAAAGTGCTTGAAGAACTTGCTTGCAGGGAAGTTATTAGTGACTAAATTGTACCACAAAAACTTGTAGCACATCAATTGAAACCTGCCATGGTTTTATAACAGATCATTATAAATTAACGAAAATCTCGATGCCCACAGTATCAGATACTTATTAATTGAAACCTGCCAGAAACTTATTAGAATAAGAAATGGCGAAGAGCATAAACAAAAAGAAAGATAAGAAAAATGGTGCAACTTCGATGGATATCTCGATGCCCACAGTATCAGATACTCCCCAAGCAATGGACACAACAGAAGTTACAGCTAAAGATTCTGTTCACGGTGTTCTCAACAGAAAGATCAAGAAGGGAGTGCCCATGAAGAGATCAAAGAATGTTAGAAAGATGAAAGCCATCAAGAAGGCTATATCCAAAAATGAGAAGTCAGAAGAGAAAATTACGAAGAGTGAAAAAAAAGTGTCAAGAACTAAATCTGCAAAATTGTTGTACGAATAGAGTTTAAACACCCTTAATATTGTTGAGAGCAGTAGAAGGACAAAGGAGATGATCTGTCGCAATGCCCTTGGCAATCTGAACATGTCCATATCTAGATAAAGTGTTATTACCTCTTTTCTGTCTGTGTCATTGAGATATAATTCATTTACCCCGTACTAAGTTTTCTGAGAACAAATTTTGGAATTGTTTGACCTATGGAACAGGTTAAGGTAACCACCCTATCTGTGAAAAATGCACACTACTTCACACCAGTTCTGTTTGACACATTTCCATTTGATGGAAAGTGATTTATACATTTCCACAGCCATGTAACAAATATAGTGTGAATGTCGCACTACTCTTGGTTGTATTTGTACCATCTTTCAAAAAAAAAAAAGTTTCACGCATTTATATGTACCATAAAAACATGCTTTGAAGGAAATTGAACAAATAATTGGTGTGCAATCACAAAAACAACTATAAATCAAAACAAAGGGATTTTTTGATTCACATTTACAACAGTGTAAAGTACAAGAGTACTATAAACAAGCTTGTATAATTACCTGCTGCAGTTTTTTTGCTTCCCTTTTTCTTTCCAGCCATTTTTGTGGGAAGTGGCGATGAAAAATCTAAAATTTGGCGCCAATTTCTTGACTTCTATTTTTCTCGTGCGGTGGTGTTGAACAATGAGAGTGAGAGTGAGAGTGAGAGTGATTTTTTTTTGGGTGTTCTGGGTGTTTTTTGTTTGAAAGGGTAATATTGGGAGATAAATAACTACACGCCTGTGGGAGTGGCGTATAAAAAAATTGGTTTTTTTTTTTATTTCTTGCCCGCCACTGCTGATGGAGGATAACAAAAGTCAATATTATTGTTGGAAACAAATAACCGATATTTAATATTTTGTGCTGCACGCCATTGTCACTGGCGGCTGGAAAAATAAACCATTGGATTTGATTTCGCTATCCCACTAACTGTATCCACTGTGCTATTGTGGTTTGGTGTTTTGGTGCACCAAACCATTGGACTTAGCCTTAGTTGCACATTGTCTATCACTTTTCCCGCTAGTGCAACTTTTTCCCTCCATTTTCTCTTTATTATGACAGCTAGGATTAGTTGCAAACACCCCAAACACTCCAGCAGGTTAAATTTTCTCTTCTCATTTCTCTTTGCCCTCTCTCTTATTATGTCTTCCAGCTCAGTTAATACTCGCGTTAATTCTCGTACGATTTGTAAATGTGGGTATCAAGTTGTTGTAAAAGTTTCCAACACCCCACAAAACCCAGGAAGAAGATTTTATGGGTGTGCCATTAGGGGTTGTGGTATTTTTGGGTGGGTTGATCTTGATCCTCCAAGAACTGTTCAGCCCAACCATTTGGCTGATTTACATAATCGGATTAGGACATTGCAGACAAGTAATGAGCAATACTGGCTTGAATTAGGTAGGTCGTTTACATAGAATGGAATTTGAACTTTTGAGGAGAATTGAAGAACAAAAAATGCTCAACAATGAATTGAAAAAGGAAAATGCGTCATTGGTGAAGAAATGTGCTATGGTGTCGAAGATTGTTTTATCTGCCGACACACAAAGACGAGGTCATAATAAAAAGGGCACCACTCTGCACACTCAACACCTCTCTCCACTTTTTTGTAACGCTCATTTCTGTGGATTTCAAAACTTACCCATTCTGTTTCTTACCTTTTTCTTGCAAAGGGGGTTATGGATTTTTGTAGGAATGTATCAGTTTCTGGTGGTTTGCCTTCTAAATACCAGCCAGAACAAGTTATTTCTCCTGCCTATTCTAAGCTCAATGGTACAACAACAACTTATTCTTCTTCACTTGATGACTTATTCCCTATTCAAAATATTGTGACTATATTGTCTTGTTTTCTTTGCATTTTTAGAGTTTCTTTGGGTTTTTGGTGTTCTAGTAAACTAGTACTCTAACTTGAATGGGGCTTGTTTTGTTCTTATGTAAAGTTGCTATTTTGATTACTTAAATGACACATTTTTATCTTAATTTGTGATGATTTTGGGTTTTGCATGAGGGTGGTGTTAGTTTAGAATGGCTATCAGCTTTTGTTGAAGATTGTTTATCAAGTAGTGGAAACTGCATAGCAGCACCACCAGTTACTAGTCACAAGCACATAACCAACACCCCAACTGCACCTCCCCAACCCCCAAAACCTTCTGAAAAAACGTTAACCTCTTAAATTTCAAACATCTTAAATTTCGATTTCACTATAATTTCAAATTTTCAGTTGACATTTCAAGAGTTGGTGTGTCGAAATGTTAGGTGGATTCCTCAATGTTGAAACTAATGCCACATAAGCAAATTTAGATTTGGGGAAATTTTTAACAACCCACGTGCACGCCATCCAATTAATTTGACGGTTTGACTAAATTGAAATGTTTTGATAGTACAATGTGTATTTGAATAAAAAAAAAGTGCGTTATCTGTTTTGAAAGCAACTGCAAAGTTTGATGTATTTTTTGGTCATTTTCTCATTTAAATTTACATAGTAGTTTGACATATGAAAATTTAATTTTACAGAGTAGTTTGATATATGAAAATTTGAATTTACATAGTAGTTTGATATAAGAAAATTTGAATTTACATATAAAAATTTAAGTTTACATAGTAGATTTGTAAAACAAAACATGTCTGATGAAAAAACATTTGTACTATGCAAACTTAAATTTACAGTCACTAGAGCTATGAAAACTTAAATTTACATAGTAACTTGATCTATGAAAATTTAAATTTAATTAGAATAATGTGTTTACAAGTATGCAACACAAATAAGAAACTATGCATGATAAATTGTTTTCACATAACATTTCTTTGAAATTGACCAATCTAATATCTGACAAAATGAATTCATGTAATTTTATTCAACCTGTTAAAATGTATTTATACACAGTAGATTACTACAATTAATATCTGACAGAACTAATCTATATAAATTTAAATTTACACAGTAACTTGATCTATGAAAAGTTAAATTTTCATAGAAAAAACAGAAACCTATGCAAAATTATAGTATAACTGATCTACTATACAAATTTATTTTTGCATAGCAATTCTAATACGTAAATTTATTTTTGCATACAAATGTTATGTAAATTTATATTTGCATACAAATTTTACTGTATAAATTTCCTTTTGCATAATATTATAAAATAAAAAGTTATTTTCACATTAAAAATGCAAATTATGCATTTTTTTTTTTTCAAATAGCGATTCTTGGCCATTGTTTTTTTGTTTGAAAAATTATTGTTTTCCTAAAAAATCCATAGATTTTCCAATGGATTATGGTTTACATATGTTTTTTTAAAAACCAAACTTGTTGTTTTGATTTTAGTAGTGTTTTATGACAAAGAAATTGATGTTTTACAACTAAATAGCAAGATGTTTCTACACTAATTCAAAAATGATAAATTTCTGGATCTGAAATAAAAAATAAAAAAAGGTGGACTAGTGGAGATGACGGGTATTCAGGTCATTATTAGTTTTATTTTCTTATTTCGAAAAATAGGGAGGTTTTGTAGATTAGTTCGCAAGCTAGGGTTTTTTAAGTAACTGAATCAAGCCGAGGGAGATTTATCCCAAAACCTGCCTGTGCAAATACCTTTACTAGTACACGAAATATTAACTTTTTTCTATTTATTCAACTCAAAATCCTTGAGGACAAAAAACGAAATGTATAAACTCGTTATGCATTTGGCTCGAGTAAAGTTCCTCCTCATCAAAGGTCTTTTCCACCTTTGCACCATGTTCTTCCGTGGTCGATCTTCTCTGATTTTGTCCTCGTTGGATACAGAATTCACACTATTTGCATTCCTTTTTCCCTCTTATTCTAAAATAATTTTAGAGTAATAGTGTCTATGACGAAGAAAATGGAGAGCGAGTGATGTCCCCTATCATCTTCAATGCGAGACAAGGCTGGTCAACGGGCACCTGCGTCAGGTTACATTACTCAGTCAAGCTTACATTAAATCCATGCCCCACCGCATGTGGACCAAAGTACAAGTGAGTGATGACCACAGTACTAATTGACACTTGAGACCAAAGTTCAGAATTTCCTCCGTTAATGATGCACACATCATTTGTCATAACAAATGGGGTCTTGGGTATGTCTCAAATAGTCAAATGTACCTCTCTTGGTGTACTTAACAGTGTTTGTGTGTAAATGAAAGTGGAGTACTCTGATTCCCGAATTGGTACTACAGGTAAATTGGTAAGATTATGACATTACATACATTTGTACCAGGTACCAGGACACCAACTTCCTTACATGGTACTGTTCTAGACATGTATGTGCAAGATATAATTTACCAAATCATATTGCAAACACTCGAACCAAATTATAGGAAAGCTGTTGTCCTAATAAGAATCCTATGAAGTCAGCACTCTATATAATATTTTCGTGCTTCACACATTTTAGTCAGTTGCTTTGACTGTAAAGTCGGCGATTCATGAGAGTTAATTGGTGATGATTGTGACGTGGAGATGATGATGGATGTTGACTTACAAAATGACCAGCCCCAAGGATCCAATAGAAATGAAGATTCTTGTATGACTTGGTGAAACCTCTTGTAATTGTTGTGTCTTCTGCACAGTACAATGGAGTTCTATCCAAGCTGAAGAAGCTTTTCATACCTTCCCATCTAAACAAGTAATGAACGAAAATGAAGGTTGTTTCATTAACATCTTATTATTTTTATTGAAGGAAAATTAGACAGGAAATGTTAGACAGGAAATGTCTAATGTTACCTAAGCTTCTCAACCCATGCTTCAGTTCCCTTGGTTGCACATATTAGATCAAGCTACAAAAATCAACCAAAAGTCAGCTCCCTTGTAACTTGGTGCTTTCCAGAACAAAAACAAAAAAGCTTAGCCACGCACTTTTTTGCTTTCCAAAAGTAACTATCCTTTAAGTTTTGGTCTCAAGCTTAGATTCAACTTTCATCATTACAAGAAATGTGCTTAATGTTTACTCAAAGCTTAAACAGGCAATGTAGCACTGGAAGTGGGTGGTCCAACAACCCACTTTATTTGAGATTTTGAGGGCTTATCCTTGTGATGAGGATTAAATTGTGCCCAATTGTTGAAAACGACTTCCAAAGAGTCAAGATCCCATACCTGTCCATTGTATACAGTCACATTCACCCCTTTAGCTAAGAGCTCATCTACCTGCACAAAACAAGAGGCCATCTTAATTAGATAACTAAACTTCCTGCCAGCTAAAATGATAACATTAGAGATGAACAGGACTGGTATTGTTGGGAATACCTACATTAGAAGTATCGCACCTTGGTAAGTTTAAATACATAATTAATCAGGAAGAATTACCCCGAACAAATTTAGAGATTCTTGTTGTGAAGACTAGGATAAACGCAATCAGAATTAATCGTAGTTGTATCATTTTCATATATAAGAGGCATTTCAAAAATAATAATAATATACGGCCGATCCAAGTTCTTGGTTTTCCAAATAGTGATTCAAAAATCTAAACCGAATGAAGACCAAAGACGTCGTCATCATGTTTACGTCTTCCTTGGTATCAAGCATTCTTAACATGACTTTGAGGCTACTAAGCTCAACCATAAACAAAGCTTCCATAGAACACAATACCTCGTTAATTCTTGGCCTCATGAAATCACCTTCAAGACCTGTGAACACTAGTTCTGACTGCCCTCCCCATCTGCAATAGCAAATTGACTGATCATTTAGCTTAAAAGTGATTATATACTAGTTAAAAGAAGTACTTGATAAACTCACGTTACATTCTCTGGGATGACCTTTAATTGCTTCTTGATAGGCCCATTCATGAAGCTACCAAGATCACCACCCCCACCAGGGTAAGCTTTCAGGGAGTCGAGATATCTGGAGTATCTCTTGATTGCAATTCCTTTTGATAATTCCACGGCTACTGTGGAAAGTGGGTCCCTTCCTGAATCAAGCATGAAATTGTAGAAATCCTGTAACACCCAAACAATTGTTGGTAAACCTAAAAATGACTTTCAAATCGAAGATAAATAGATGTCAAAAACTCAAAACAATGAGTAAAGGATTATGTTAGATACCACAGAGTTACTGTATCTGCTAATCACACCCTCAAGTTCGCTCCATGAATTTGTTGCATCTACATATTGGCCATCCTCAAGTTGCTTCTTAATTTGTTGAGCTAGACTGTTGTTTCAAATGGGAGTTCTTAGTTAATTAAAAAAAAATACTCTATTGAAATTGCAAAATAAGGAATTTATTCAAGTGTTAACCTGTTTGACTTCACTACTCCGATTGTGTCGAGGCGTGATACATCCTTGAGCAAAGGCCCCCATGAGAGCTGCATATATTGGAAGTGAAGTCTTACTAAACGTATTTGCTTAATGATCTCAATGGAGAACAAAATAATGAGGATAAGAGAACCAAAATAAAACGAGGATGACCATTTGAAATACTAATACTGAGTACTACTGACCACAAAATCTTCAGGAGAAATCCAACTATCTCCCACAGCAACCCCTGTATCCAGAAAAAAAAAAGGAAAAAAACAGAAAATATGATTCAATAGGCAATTCATAATGAAACAATCACCATTGGCAGAATGATACAGGACAATGTCTACAGTGTACCACATCAAATCTGTAATTGATTACTTGATAAGTGCATACTGTAATGAGCTCTAAGAATGAAATTAGCAAAAAGGGATATAAACACATTTAAATACCTCCAAGTTTAAGCTTCAATTCGCCAGTTTCTATTGCTCTTAGAACCGATAATCCAAGAGTAACGGCATACTTCCCCCCATAAGACTCTGCTACAATATAAAGAGGACTCTTTTGAAGATCCTCATTCTTATTGAACAGCGTCTTCAGCAAGGTAGTTAAATCAGTTGCTGCCTCAACATCAGTTTTCACAACTGCCTTCTCATTCTCCACAAAACTGAATCCAGTCCCAACTGGATTATCCTAAAGAACACCAAAAACCTCTCATTTACCCATTCCATTTCATTATTGAAAATGTGTTAGAAAGGAAGAAAAGAGCAAAGCGCAAAGCGCAACGACTTACGACAAACAAGAGATCAGCCTTCCGCAACCAAGTTGAGTTTCTAGGCTTCAAATTAGTATCTAAAGGTCCTACTTCTTGAAAATTACCAATCCCAACTCCAGAAGCACCCTTTTTTTTTAAAACCAAACACAAATTCACAAACAAATTCATATTTCCAGAAATAATGAGTTGACATGAAAAATGGTACTTACAGGTCCACCTTGCAACCAAAGTACAATTGGCCAAGGACTGTTTGGATCTTCAACTCTGTAAGGACTTTTATAATGCCAATAAAACATGTGTGCTTCTACATAACACAACAAAAACAATCCTCACATTCTATAAATAAATGCAATAAAAAGAATGCAATACTAATAAACTGTCAAAAAGACAGTAACCTTACTTGGTCGAACTTCAACATAACCCCATTGTTGAGTCCCATCTTTAGTACCAGCAGCATTCGTCAAAAGTCCTCCATGAAAAAGAGGAAAAAGAATAAGAACAGAGACATGAAGAAGAAGAAGGAAGAATAGTTTCTCCATGACTCAGATGAAAAAATGAGCACAACCACAACCACACTTCAAAGAGATAAAAGACAGATGGAATGCATATATATCTGTAACAGAACACCTAAAAAAGTATAAAAGTGAAGTTAAATGATAGAATCATTTGAGGTTAAAAATGGAACTTTGTATCTGGCCAAAAAGGTTGTTGTCCTTTTTTCCTCTGTTTAGCTAACGTTTTCTATATATTTTTACGTGTGATGAAAGTCAGTACATAATAATGAGTATATGAAAATGAATGACGAAGAAAAACTAGCAAAGAAAGAAAAAAGAAAGGTTGAGAGAGAAAAGATATTGCGTAAAGGATTTGACTGCAGGTAATAAATGCAGAGATAGACGCACACGTTTGTCCTCAAAATCCTCAAAAGTGTTCAGTGATACAGTGAGTCAGTGACTTATTTGAAGAGATCCTCTGTTTGTTTGCGCCATAAAAAAGGATATATTTACTATTTTTCTGGATAATATGCTGCAGACTCGATCGTGAACCACTAGACTAGATACAGATTAGATTAGAGATTGAGCTGCGTTGGGGCTGTGAATCCTTATAGTATGGACATTTTTCTAGCTAGTTACTAATGCAATTATATAAAAAAATTTGAAATCCTCGGGGTGCGGTCTCCCTCACCAGTATCTCCTGGTTACATTGAATATTAAATCTCCGTCTGCAATCTTGTTTATATTGGGAATGCATTTGCCAATTCGCTTGCACAATGTCTATGAACAAAAACATTTTACTATTTAAGCATAGAACACAAAGCTAAAAATGCTACACTTTTGTTTATTATTGACTTTGAATTTGTAGGTGAACAAGTTTGGACTACTTTCAATCACTATCATATTTGTTATCTATATTTTCACTAATGTTCATGTAGCAAAAAATATAATCTGGGCAAGAACATTTTAACCTAAAGTTGAAAAGAAACCTGATCATGAAGCTGCACATGTTGTAGAAGATGTGTTGCCGAATACGATGAAACATTAACAAAATTAGCTGGTCCATCCAGCGCATTTTGCTCCCACATCATTCCAACCACATGCCTATTAGAAGATACATTCTCTGTCATTTTATTTTATTTTGACTTCAGCTTGTGATTTGTACTTTTGTTTACATCTCTATTCACAGGACTACAGGAGATCCTATTCACAGAATCCTGTCAGGAACCTTCCAAGCTCGTTAGCTTGGAATTACTAATCCCATCTGATTCTGTTGAGGGTATACCACGGTTTGATATAACTAATGAGGATTGGAACTTAGGCCAAGTCCAATGGTGCGGTAAAATACCAAATTTCGCGTAAAATGTGATCCAATGGTACGTTAAAATGTTATCCCGCCAACATGTTATTCCGTCAACGCTATTGTTATAAATTTTGCTATGTATACAGTTACTTTTAACGATATATCGTATGCCATAGTACAAAATATCTTGATATATTCTGATATTTGGGGATATTTATTCAGATTTCAGAGAAAGATATATAAATATCACGATATGTTTAGAGATATATATGACTATAAATATCAGTGATATTTTGATGATATTTATGATATTTGTGATATTTTGTGATATTTAGCGATATTTTGTATATATAACAATTTTATTTAATATTTACTATTATATTTCAAATAAATATAAATAATATATCATGATATATCAATAAATATCCACAATATCCACGATATTTGTCGATATTTTATATATATTTACGATATTTGCATGTGAAACAATGTCAAATATCCCCAAAGAGGAGGATATATCCACGATACATATCCATAAATTGAATATCGATAAATACCTATATCCTGATATTTTGCACTATGGCGTATGCTCTGCACGCCAGAACGAGTGGCGGGTAAGAAAAGAAATCTAAATAAAATTGTACGCCACTGTAGATAGCAGTTAGAAATTTGATTTAATTTTGAAATAACTCTACACACCACTCACTGTGGCACTGTGGATAGTGGTTAAAAATTTGATTTAATTTTGAAATAACTCTACACGCTACTTACTATGGCGGTTAGAATTCAATTAATATTTCCACCTGCCACTCCCAATAGGGATTAGAATTGAATTCATTTTTTTAATAAATTAATTTATTCAATTACCATTTTATTCTACAAGTCTACACACTACTGTGTTTTTTTTTTTGAAAGAGTAAAATGGGGAGATAATTACCTACATGCCTGTGGGAGTGGCGTATAAAAAAAATTGGTTTTTTTATTTTTTTTATTTCTTGCCCGCCATTGCTAATGGAGGATAACAAAAGATCGATATTATTGCGAAAACACAATAACAATACTTAACAAAATCAATATTTTGGGCTGCACGTGATGGCTGAAAAAACAAACCATTGGGTCTTATTTCGCTATCCCACTAACGGTATCTACTGTACTATTGTGGTTTGGTGTGTGGTTTGGTGTTTTGCTACACCAAACCATTGGACTTAGCATTAGTAAATGAGTAACCTCGGTTATTTAATCTTGTGTTAAGTCAATGGATAGTATCCAACTATGTCCAATGTATACATAGTTACAAAAAAAAATTCGAATGTATCTAAACAAAAAAAAAAATCGTACTGAGTTGTGTTTTTGGTAATAATATGATGATTTTCATGGCGTATAATGTTCTAATTCCATGTTGCGTGTTTCCTGTAAGTCTTCTTTTCACTTGAATTTACTTGGAGAGCTTAAAGACATAGACACTGGTCATGGGCTCATGCGTCTCCAAAATCCTGGCATTTTGGAGTTATATACTTATATGTATGTATTGGGTGGGCCATGGTATAAGCCTTGTATCATGGGCTTGATACGGCAAAACGTTTTGGGTTTGCGCTTGACATAGTGCTTTGGGTTGGATAATCTCCACTGCATCAAAATTTTGACATAATGGATTGGGCTGAGTGGCTGACATATGTATGAAATAAGATTCGCTTTTCGACTGACTGCGACCACGAGCAATCCAGATTCCCGACCAGATAAAAGGTTTCAGCAGAATCCAGCTTGCCAGTTAAGTTGCAAAACGATGACATTGTTTGCATACCAGTTAACTCTATGACACCACTTCATTTCTGGGATGTCTAAGAACACATTTTTACTTATGCTCTAAGATCACACAACAAAATGAATGAAGAAAACAGAATCAAAGAAAATGAAATGAATACTTGTTTTATTAAAATGGCGATAACAGTTTACAATTTCTCTCTTTTCTTCCTCTCTATTTCTCTCTCCTCTTTTCAATGATTTTTTGGATAATGAATGAATGAATCTCTTTTTCGATGCTCTTCCAAATTTTTATATAGTGTCCTCGATTTGGCTTGGACCCAAATAATCTTTGACATCGCGTGTCCCTTTGCCTTTCTTTTATTGTTTTCCGCTTTTATCCTGCAAACACAATTTAAACACCCATTTAGATTTACCGAGATATTGGCCTTTATGCCAATATCTCGAGTTTTAAAATACCAAAACGAACATGTTTATAAGTACGATATTTGCCTACTGCATCGCCCCCTCTCGAAAATTTGAAATTTTCTTTGAAATTTCAACTTTTAGAGAAGCAATTATACCAAATAACGGATATGAAAACTATCGGGCCCAAACAAACACCCGGTCCAACATTTCAAAAAATATAAATTTAAACCTCTTTAGCTTCTTCAGTACGCCTCCAAACACCTAAAAAAAAACTTTGGTTTTCTTCTTCTTCAACTTTCCAGAACTCATCCCTCTTGCAATCCATAAGGTATGTTATTTCATCCTGCACTTTATTAACCTTTCTAACACATGCATTGATATACTTGCTTTAGTAATAATAGATACGATATTTTATCTTAGCTTTAGTTGTTTGCATCTGAATCACTTAATTTTGCATGTCTGCGTGTATTAATGCTTATGTAATGACATATATTATTACCTTGAACTTCTAAACATATAAAAGTTTGACTCTTTTTATTCCTACCTTAGTTTTTATCTTTTTGTTTGTTCTGGCTTTACTATCGACATGTATCACAATATTTCCGATATTACTTTATTTCGATATAACTCTATTCATCTGTATCTCCAATTACTTATATCGACCTTGCCGATACTACAATATCATGCAGCTAATAACATTATAAATATTGAAGTGCCGATATTAAAAATACCTTTGTCCTTCCTTCTTTGTGTATAGTCATTTCAATGGCCAGTGAAGATATCATCTCTGATGCTAGTCTCCCTTCTGAGGATACCATATCGGATAGCATTCTTTCTGATGATATAATTTCTAACGATATACCTTTCATTCAAAACTTCGCTTCGACTTCGAACAATAACTCTCTGCCCCATATTACATGGGACCTATCTTATGTTGTAGAAGGTATTCCTTGCCATCCTTTTGCAACCACTGATTCTGAATCTGAACGCGATACCATAGGAGATACCAGCCGATGGAGAACTGGTCTTTGTAATTTCTTTATTAAACGACCCAATCTATCGTTAGTTCAAACCGCCTATCAAATTCCCTCTTCACTTTATCTACAACATTATGCTGGTAGTCGGGCTTTTACTCAATGCCAGAGCGGTACCAAGAATGGAATCATTATTACTGTCGGCCAACTCGCTGCTAGTCTGAGATTTTCTCTATCCCCCCTTGATCGTGAAGTACTAAACCATTTAGACATTTCTCCTGGTCAGGGTACTGGTAACTTCTGGCGGCTGATGTTTGTATGTAATTATTATAACAGCCACCTTTCTCCCGATAAATATGCTACTAACTGTATTAGGTTATCCGATATTCTTATGCACTATAGATTATGTGAAAAGATTATCGGATACTTTTATCCCAAAAAACATACCTATCGAAACATTAAGGGTATTCTTAGAAAAAACCGCAATAGCGACAAATTGTGGACCCAGTATCCTATTGTTGTTTTAGGTAACTGGGAAAGTTCTGATAGCCCAGCAAATCCCCCTTTGAAACATCATGTCTTCAACCCCACAGGTATGTCCTCCCTTTTCCTTTGTTTTCCTTCTTCTGCCCTCAGAACCCCTTATCTAATTTCACTCTCATTTGCGTCTTTTCAGTACTTCTACCTCATTTTGCCAAAGCTCGTGGTAATTCCGACAGAGTATTGAGGCTTTTAGAAGGAACTGAAGCCGATGTTGATATTAAAATCGGTGCCGATAAAGAAGGGAATCCCAAAGTTACTGTTCATCTGCCCGATATCTCCCACTATCGAGCACCTCTTTATGTTCTCAAACATCGAGCTTTTCAAAAAATGGGTCAGTCGCCAACTCCCCCTCAATCTCCTTTAAACGATTCCTCAGACGATCTACCCTTTATTATATCCTCCTTTGCCTTGCACGAATTGCCTCCTAAACGTCCCAAAAGCTTCTACAATTATCTAGATAACACTTGTATCATGACTCCCAATCTTTTCCCTGATATTAAAAAAGAAGTTCCTGATTTTTATGAATATCCGATATTGCAAAATATATTTAATCAACATATTTTATTGTACACAGATATGGCTCCTCGAATGCCGATGAATGCCAACGCTGGTCGTTATTTATCTGAGAAAGGGAAAAAGAAAACACTGAATCCCTCTTCCAAACCCCTGCTGCTGATAAACAACCTGCTCCCCCTTCCATCCCTACCAATCCTCCTAATGTTCCTAAAAATCATCATCCCTCTGCATCCCAACCCAATACCACCATTCCCCCTCCAACTACTAATGTCTCTTCTAAAAAAAGAAAAACTCACTCATGGGGTGAAAGTAGTCTTCCCGATGGTCAAAACCTTAACCCCTTTTCGTCAGCCGATGCTCATGAAATTTTCAGACCTGAATTTTACCTTGCTGATGGCAGCCCTATCCCTTTAAATTCCTCTCTTTTTGAAGATACTCATAAGACTGAACTAGGTGTTGCTTTAGCTAGCAGCTCTATTCTTCCGAAAGACAAAATTGTTGCTCTCAACATTGACTCCTCTGAACGGCTTACCGAGTTTTACGATCATATGGAGAAGGTACTTATATTTTGTCTTCTTTTATTTCATACCAATCTCGTCTTTTTACTTTGTACTTATCTACTTTGGATATTTTTATAGGCGAAAGCACTTGCCATGGCTCAATTTGATCTGCTTCATAAGCAAGAATGCAAAATCGGGCGCATTAGAAAAACTCTGACTACTCAGTGATTAGAATGCAATCAATTATCCCAAGAAAACAATGGGTTCCAGAAGGAAATTCGTCAATTGAAAGCTGCTATGAAGCAACAATCTGAGAAAGCCGAGAAAACGTTATCGGATAAAGAGGCTGATTATGCCGAACTTGTGAAGAAAATGATTGATGATTTTGCTGTCGAAAGACAGAGAAGTGCAGAAGCCTCTGAAGCTGCCGATGCTGAATTCAATAACGTCATGACAGCTGTTAATTCCCTTGGTGATAAGTTGGATATCTGCAAGCCTTTTGTTCCCCGTAACATCCTTATGGAGAACAATATGCTTTCGGATGATGAAGATGGAGATACAGCTACTGTGGCTGATACCACCTCACAGCTTCCACCTGATGCTACTCAACCTATTGAGGCCACCTTATCTGATGTTGATGCACTTCTGAACAATCCTCTTTAAATTATCCTCTTTTTGCTCCAGAGTTGTAATCTACTAACACTATATAGTTCTTGACTGTTCTAAATTCTTAGTTCCATTGATCTTTTGTTTTGATACTTCACCATTATCTGTAATTTTCCCATACTTGCATTATATCGACAATATTTAGAATTAAATCAGAAAGAAAATATAATTTTCGATATCCTCAACTAAAATAATAGTATCGGCGATACTTAGAATTAAATCAGAAAGAAAATATAATTTTCAATATCCTCAACTAAAATAATAGTATCGACGATACTTAGAATTAAATCAGAAAGAAAATACAGTTTCGATATCCTCAACTAAAATAATAGTATCGGCGATACTTATAATTAAATCAGAAAGAAAATACAATTTTCGATATCCTCAACTAAAATAAAAGTATCGGCGATACTTAGAATTAAACCAGTCTGCCAATTTATTTTTATCAAAGCACTACCACATACCTTTATTATCAAATGATCTTCCATGGCTCCTCCTTTATGGATATCTTGCTTGATAGCTATGATCTTTTTATGCCTGATATCTGCCCCTATTTTTGATATCAGGACTTTTTGACAATACGCCTGAAATCAACATTTCTGCCAATCCCAGGACTTTCTTATGCCTGATATTTACCACTGTTTTTGATATCAGGTCTTTTTGATAATACACTTGAAATCAATATTTTTGCCAATCCCAGGACTTTCTTATGCCTGATATCTGCCACTATTTTTTTTATATCAGGTCTTTTTGACAATATGCCCGATATCAACACGTCTGCCGATATTATGACTTCTTATGCCTAATATCAATATTTCTGTCAATATTAGGACTTTTGACAATATGCCTGATACCAACACGTCTGTTGAAATCAGGATTTCTTACCCCTAATGTCAACATTTCTATCGACATCAGGACTTCTTATGCCTGATATCTGCCTCTGTTTCTGATATCAGGATTTTTTTGACAATATGTCTTATATTAACATTTCTGTCAATATCAGGACTTTTTATGCCTGATATCTGCCTTTGTTTCTGATATCAGGATTTTTGACAATATGCCTGATATCAATATTGCTACCAATATCAAGACTTTTTATGCCTGATATCTGCCTATGTTTCTGATATCAAGACTTTTTGATAATATGGCTGATATCAATATTGCTACCAATATCAGGACTCTTTGACAATATGCCTGATATCAATATTTTTATCGATACCCGGTTTTTTACCATATGCTAACACCATATATATATATATATATATATATATATATATATATATATATATATATATATATATATATATATATATAATATAAAAATTTGAAACTTGAACCCCTTTATATTGAATTGAAAATTCATGCTACACATCTTAAACACCTTTTACATTATTGATAGAATACCTTCAGATTACTAACATTCCGATGGGGTTTTTCTAACACTTCACCACCAGCTTTCTTTAGATAATATGCTCCATTTACTCCCACTTTGTGGACAATGTATGGACCTTCCCAATTCGCCAATAACTTCCCAGCTCCTTTTCCTTTTGTCGCCCGTGTAACCTCTTTTCAAAGACTAGGTCACTTTTTCAAAACTTCTTTCTTTTTACTTTCTTATTAAATGCTTTTCTGAGCTGCCTATGATAAGAATCAAGCCTCATTCTTGCTTGCTCCCTTCTTTCTTCTAAATTTAAGATCTCTGCATGCATCCCCCGATCATTCAATCCTTTTTCTACAAGCATTGTCCTTGATGTCGACACTACCATCTCAGCTGGAGTTACAGCTTCCATCCCATAAGCTAACATAAATGGTGATTCTCTTGTTGCTACTCTAGGGGTTGTTCTATATGCCCACAACACACTATTTAACTCATCAACCCACAAGCTTTTCTTATCTTCCAGCTTCTTTTGATGTTGTCCATAATGGTCTTATTCGTTGCTTCTGCCTGCCCATTCCCTTGAGCATAATAAGGTGCCGATGTAAAGTGCTTGATCTGATACGATTCTAAAAAATCTTTCACTTTTCCCCCAATGAATTGAGGTCCATTATCCAATATAATAGCATGCGGCAACCCATATTGGCAAACCACCCTTTCAAACAAAAACCCAATAATGTCCTACTCCTTGACATGTTGCAAAGCTATCGCTTCTACCCACTTAGTGAAATAGTCAGTTACTGCTAAGATGAATCTCTTCTTTCCTCTTCCAGGCACGAGAGGCTCTACAATGTCCATCCATCATAACGCGAACGGCCATGGGTTCGAAACACAGTGTAATTCCTCTGTTGGCACATGAAAGGCATGTCCATGTTTCTGACACTGACTACACTTTTTTGCATATCGTAGACAATCTCGCCTCATTTGTGGCCATCTCCAAATGAGTCTTTGACATTCAACGATTTAGCCATCTCCAAACCTGTTATTAGAGCCTCGTACTCAGCTTCATTATTAGAAGCGTGAAAACCTAACGTAACTGCTGTCTCGAGTCTTTGGTTTTCTAGAGTTGCCAGCACAGCGCCGATACCATATCCCTTTTGCCCTGATGACCCATCTACAAAAAGTCTCCATTCATTTGTTCCTACCCAAGGATCATCCTCATCCATTGCATTATCACTCTCTTGTACCAATAAAATATTCTCTTCTTCAGCTTTCCATTCTTCATCTTCAGCAGGAAAATCTGCTAAGAATTCCGCCAAAACTTGGCTTTTCTCCGATATTCTATTTTTATATTCAATCCCAAACTCATCAATAAGAACCGACCACTTTCGGCTTATTCTCCCGACTTAGTCGTCTTAGCTAAAGTTTTTACTCCAAAGGAAGATTTGTCATTACTACTACTGAATGGGACTGAAAATAAGGCTTTAACATTTGAGTAGAATATAAGAGAGCTAATGTATACTTTTCTAACATTGAGTATCGAGTTTCAGCTTCAAGCATTGTTTTAGATTGAAAATACACAGGCCGCTCAACTCCGTCTTCCACTTTGACTAGTACTGAGCTTATAACAAAATCCGAGATTGCGAGGTATAAGAACATCGTATCACCTTCTTCTAGTTTTATCAAAGTTGGTACTTCTTGCATATACTTTTTTAACTCGGTGAATGCCAGTTCGCATTCGTCACCCCATAAAAATTTTATATTCTTCTTCAACAGTTTGAATAAAGGTTTACATCTATCAGAAGTTCGAGATATAAACCTATTCAACACTGCAATTCTGCCTGTAAGCTTTTGAATCTGCTTCCTTGTGTTGGGTGAAGGCATCTGCTGGATAGCTCGAATCTAATCTGGGTTAACATCAATTCCTCGCTTAGTGACAATATATCCGGGAATTTTCCTCAACTTACCCCGAAAAGTACATTTCTCGGGGTTAAGCTTCATATTAAACCGCCGTAATATCCGGAACACCGTATTCAAATCTTGAACATGGTTAGACGCTTCTTTGATTTGATGACCATATCATCTATATATATATTTCCACAATATGTTTAATCAGATGTTTGAACATCTTTTCGACCAACCGTTGATATGTCGCCCCAGCATTCTTCAACCCGAATGGCATTCTAATGAAACAATAAAGACCCCCTTCAACAACGAATGCTATTTTCAATTGATCTAATATTGACATAACAATCTGAAAATACCCGGAATGACCATCGCAGAAACTCAACAATTCTAATCCAGCTGTCCTATCCACCAGTTCATCAATTCTAGGCATCGGTTAGTAATCCTTCAGGCATTGCTTATTAACATCTGTAAAATCCATACATATACGAATCTTGCCATTCTTTTTCGGAACAACCACAATGTTTGCAACCCATTCTGAATTATCGATCTCTTTAATGATTCCACATTCCAGCATTTTCTGAATTTCATTTTGTACTGCTTGCGCGTACATCGGCCTAACCCTTCTATGACGCTGATGAACTGGGACTGCTCCTTCTCGCATATTTAATCTATGGGAACATATCTGAGGGTTAATACCAGGAAGATCAGCCATCGACCAAGCAAATACATCTTTATTCTCCTTTAGAAACTCAATTAAATCACTATTGATTTCTGAACTCAACTCTATTCCAATGAAAGTGAAACAACTTTCATTGTTTTGTCCAATATTGATCTTCTGCACTTCTTCCATTGTCTTACTTAGGATTATCTCAAGCTATATCTTCGCTTCTGATGTAAACTGAACATCCTCCTGACGACTTTTACTATCGGACCTTAGAACTGAATTTTCCATTAATTGCTATCTGGCGACTTTCGAGATGCCCCCATTTTCTACTTGCTTTTCTTTCATTATACCCTTCACAGTAACAAAATTGCACTTCTCGGATTCCGACTGGTCTCCTCTTATCTCATGTGGCCCATATGCTGTCGAAAATTTGATAACTTGATAAAAAGTGCTCGGAACTGCTCTCATAGCATGTATCCATTTCCTTCCCAAAATAGCATTGTGATATGAATGATGCTTTATGACTATGAATTTAGTCATAATGGTTTGTGGGCTTGCCCTTACTGGCAATTTGATTTCTCACGCTGGTCTTGTTGAGGTTCCATTAAAACCATACAAATTGAAGTGTGGTTCTTTTAAATGGGATTCATCAAATCTGATACCGGTATATGCTTTCCAAAATAAAATATTGACAAAACTGCCACAATCGACCAATATCTTTTGGACATCATACCCTGATATCCTTAAAATGATTAGCAAAGCATTGTCATGAGGTAACATTACCTTCGATAGATCATCGGGTACAAACATAATAGCTCCAGGTATACTTGCCGATATGAGAGCAGGATCTACTGGGATTGGTTCCACATTGACTTCCAGCACCTCTTTGACCGTCGATATCTTTCAAATTTTGTCCCTTATGATCTTCTTCTATGGAATAACTCCCTTATATATCATGTTAATCACCCTTAAAGGCTTATCATTCATCACCGTCGCCACCTCTGGTCTGGCATCAGCTCTAAACTCCCTGAGCTTTCCATCTCTCATTAATCGATCCACTTCCCTGAGCAGTTGAAGACATTTGTTTGTCTCATGATTCTTCACCTTATGAAAATTACAGAAAGGTTTATCTTCTATCTCCCGAGGTTTATGAGTCGGATGTTGGAAATAAGGCTCTTTCCTTACCCTTCTCAAAATGTCTTCTAATGTAGTATTAATAGCGATATAATTGGATGGGTCCAACTCCTCTCTTAATGACCTTTCGAACTTCTTCTTTTGTGAAGATTGACCGTCAGCTTTTGAGTAAGAATCATTCGCCTTTCGCTTTTCGGATTTATGATGGGTCTTTTCTTTTGCTGAATTGCTTGCCTCAGATACTTGGAACACAGGTTGAATTAAAGTTGATAAAATACCTTCTTCAACTTGCACGCCTTTTCTCGCTTTATCATATAGCTCTCTAAGAGTCTTAATCTCCTTTCAAGCATATACTTGTGCATATCGGACGCAGGAATGAGCCCCGCCCTGAAAAGGCCATTATCGCCGCCATTTCGCTTCATCCAAATGTTCTACTAGTCAAGGCCTCTGCCTTGAATCGCGACAAGAATCCATTTAGAAATTCCTTCTTTCCCTGCTTTAATTGGAACAAAGCCGATACCGCCGCCTTTCACTTTCGGCCGATGCCTATAGTTAGTCAGAAATTTTTCTTCAATCTCCCTATAACTTGATATTGAACCCTCTTGTAAAAAACAGAACCACTTCAACGCCTTTCCCTTTAAACTTGAAGAAAAAGATTTGCATAACAATGAATCTAAAATGCGCTTCCCTTTATATATCGCCGATGCCGATATGCTAAAAAGATGGTCCATCGGATCGACGATCCATCATATTGTGTGAACTTAGGTAACTTAAACTTTGGCGGAACAGGCATCAACTCAATACTTTGATGTATCGGATTTCTACTCACATCATCTGCTAACTTTCTTATTGATGTTGAAGTCTTCTCGAGCCCTTGATTTCCCAGTTGCTTTATCATCATTTCTTGTATCATCTCCTTTGTGATAGGTTGTGGTATCGAAATTTCCGATATTGGAGATACTTCGGCAACTCTTTCCTTTCTTGTTGATTCCTTTCCAGTATAATGACTACCCGACTTCAATTTGCATTCCTCCTCGTCTTCCTCATGAAGATCTCTTACTGCATTACTTAGACCTCGCTACTTCATCTCTTGCTTCTCTTTAAGTAAAATAGCATTCAGTCTTTCCACCTCTTTCAATCTTTTCAATACTTCCTGAAGTGAAACTTCACCCTCAATATTTTCTTCCTGTAACCTCTGACTTACAAAAGTTCTTGTATTCCTTGTATGTGATTGATTATCGTTATCCATTCGCTTGCTTCCTGGGAGCCATTATAATCCACTTCTCACTCCTCTTTCACACTTCTTTCACTCAAATTTAAAGAAACACTTCGGATTCTTAATCGAAGAAAAAGAAAAGCAAAGTTTTTCTTGTCTTCGATGCACAGACGGCGCCAATGTGATGTCTAAGAACACGTTCTTACTTATGCTCTAAGATCCCACAACAAAATGAATGAAGGAAACAGAATCAAAGAAGATGAAGTGAATACTTGTTTTATTAAAATGGCGATAATAGTTTACAATTTCTTTCTTTTCTTCCTCTCTATTTCTCTTTCCTCTTTTCAATGATTTTTTGGATAATGAATGAATGAATCCCTTTTCTGATACTCTTCCAGTCTTTATATAGTATCATGATTTGGCTTGGACCCAGTCAATCTTTAACACGTGTCCCTTGCCTTTCTTTCTCGTTTCCCGTTTTCTACCTGCAACACAATTTAAACACCCACGAGATTTACCAAGATATTGGCCTTTATGGAAATATCTCGAGTTTTAAAATACCGAAACGAACATGTTTATAGGTACGATATTTGCCCACTACAATTTCTATACTATTTTTACACGACTCCATGAAAGTATAAGGTCATCTTCAGAATTCAGATGTCCCTTTGCACATATTCATCAACCCAGACAAAGAGCCAAGGCAAACCATATATATATTTAATTTCTTTCCCATTCACAAGTTGTTAGTGAGCTGCGCCAAGTTAAACCACTTCTTGAGTAGGGGCCAAATTCTCACTCTCACGGGATTGCACGTCAAAATTGTTAGCTGGTGGTATGGGACCACAAACACTAGCATTTTTTTTTGTTGTGTGAGTTTTTTTTTTTTTTTTTTTCGTTATCATTATCAATAAAATTTTCACTTAAAAAAATAATAATAATAAAATTAAATTAAAAATTCTAATATGTTGGGATGTTGAAATATTGACCTTTAAAAACTCAGCAAATATTGTTCATATTCCTATTGTCGGCATTTTAAATTTTTACATAGAAAAAGTTGTTATCCTCAATACTTTGCCAGGACGTACAAGTACCATTGTAATTAATAATTTAATATCTCAAATGTTGATCGATATATATAGTTCTTGGCGACATGATATGGTTGGTGGAATCAGTGGAGTGGACACTTCTAAAAGGATTGACTTTATACACACGTACATACGTACAGTGAGGGATGATCAAACTCTGTCATAGTGATTTAAGCAAGAAAAAAAAAACTGTGTCATAGTGTTGTCATAGAATAATTCTATATGTACCAAGAACTAACATATCTCGAATAACATTAATGTAGAACCTGTTGTCAAGAACTAACACTAACCCTTAGTTTTCCTTATTCATCATAGAATTAACATATAGCTCTAGTGCTCTACTCCTTACCAAAAAACAAATGAAAAGAAAACATATAGCGCGCCCAGCTGGTATATTTATTTATTTTTTACGAATTTGGGCACGCTCTATTTCATTGTTGATCGAGATCTGCTTAATGGCGGTGAGGATATATGGTTTCTTTGGAATTGAAACTGAGTGTAGCACTGTAGCGTAATGTAAATGTGCACACTTGTAGACTCTTGTTATGTGTTCGGGACTTTGGGCTTGTTGCTATTCTATTAGGAATTTATGCCACAGTGTGTTTTTCTTCATTCGAATGTTTATGTGTGTTTTGACCGTATCACTTGTACATTTCGTTTTTCATCTGGACCGTATCAGTTATATTAGAGTACTTGTTCGTTATATATAACATAAAACCAAATAATAGTTCAATTTTTCTGTCCCAAAATTTAACATAAGCCGAATTGAGAGTTATGACCGGGTAGAGTCTTCCCAATTTGCCATTGGTTGCAGCTTCATAGTAAGCTAGATTAATTCTCTCTCTTTTTTCGTTAGAAAAAAACGTACAAAGAATCTTAGCCACTTTCTCACATCTGTATCTCTTTTGCATTTTCATTTGATCAACAAAAATTTCTCTTACAAAAATGGGAAATAGTCAATTTGCTGTCTAAGTTAGCTTACTCTAAGAATTTTGCGATAAAATAAAATGCCACATAAGTATGATAGACAAGTGTAATCCACATGGGGAGAGATTCTTTACATGAACATTTTCCCTGCCTAAATGAGTAGCCTAGTAGCCGACCTTGTGCCTACCAAAGGACGCAAACAAGAACCAAAGTAACGTAAGCGCCAAAAACATCCCTCTCTTACAATCCAACGATTATTATAAAGCCTGACCCACTACACTTAATCTGTGCCGTTAAGTTTCTATTACTTAATACATTTGTTTATTTGTTTGTGATCTGTCACTAATTAAGGCGTTGTTATGTTGTTGATTCCTAAGTTGTATTTGGGTTACACATTTCTCTTCCTCTCCCCTTCCCCCTCTCTTTCTCTCTCTTTATCTCATGTCTATCTGTGCACTCTTCATCAAAAAATCCAACTAGTGTCAATTGATTATCAACATTGGTTCAAAAAGTCAGCTTAACCACACACTTGGTCTTTGATAATGGTAAGTGTTGGCCTACTTATACAAACTTTTTCTTAGTTTGTGTTGTTAGTCCACATTGTCTCAATTCTTCATGCATTTATATGTATTTCTTTGGTTCATCTAGGCATACTCCATGTTGGTTCCTCCATGGCTAGAATCATTGTTATCGACGGATTTCTTTTCTGTATGTCGTATCCATGGGGATGCTGCAAGAAGTGAATGCAACATGTATTGTTTGGATTGCAATGGCACTGCTGCATTTTGCTTCTATTGTCGATCATCAAGACACAAAGATCATTCTGTAATTCAAGTGGGTCTTTATTTTCTGATTTTTTTCCTTACATTGTTATGATCTCATTTTCAGTTTTTGGTATGATGGTAAATGTAGATTTTATTTATGGTTTTTCCATATTTGTTTTTTGATACATTTTGATTGTGTGTTGGTGCAGATAAGGAGGTCTTCATATCATGATGTAGTTAGGGTGGCTGAAATACAAATGGTACTTGATATTAGTGGAGTTCAAACATATGTCATAAACAGTGCTAGAGTTCTCTTTCTTAATGAGAGGCCTCAACCAAAATCCGGCAAAGGGGTGTCTCATATTTGTGAAATTTGTGGCAGAAGTCTCTTAGACACATTTCGTTTTTGCTCATTGGGTTGTAAGGTTAGCTTCTCTTTTATCTTAAACATCATAAGCGTACAAAGACATACTACTTTCTTTCTTTTTTTTCTTTTATTTATTTATTTTTTTCTTTAAGACATACATTCATTCCCTTATATATTCCCCTATAAGGTTAATTGTTGATGATCATCACCTGCATTGTGTCATTCTCTCGTTCATTTTCCTATTGACTTCAATTCAAGGTATACATTCCTTTCTAATGGTATTGTAATTAAGTTTGTAACCTGCATCTTTGATGCAAATAAATGAGCGTAGACCATTATCATCATTAACAGTTTAGCATGACCAATTACTAATGTTAAATAAATGAAAATTAATATTTTTTGCACTTTTTTTTTTCTTCTATAAACATAGCTTGTAGGAATAAAAAGGAATGGAGATGCAAGCTTTATCTTTGACACCAAGAATGAAGTAATACAAAGGGATGAAGGAAAGTCAAGAAGAAGAATGTCAATAGAGGGAGAGGAATTGCGTGAAGGCACAAAACACGAAATAGACCCATCTACGCCATCTAATCCAAGGAGAAGAAAGGGCATTCCTCGGAGGGCACCCCTTTAAGTCCTAATCAAAGTGTCCTTAAATTATATATACTTTCATACAGTAAAATTCATTCCCTCACAACAAAGACACCCCTTGAGTCCTAAAGAAGGGTAATTAGTAAATGTTAAGAATTAAGATAATTAAACCCTCTGGGAATGTGTCCAAATCTATACATCTCTCTATCGAGCTCTTTCTCGTGGTGAAGCAATAATGCTGAATTATTGATGGAAGTTGCAAGGTTGTACATTTAATTTAATATTTGAAAAAGAAAGTCATTGTGAAATCCGTTAAATAGTATAGTTAGGCCCACCAACCACATGGATCGTTTATGTAAAGCAACAATAACTTTTTATTGTTTAATACATTGAAATGGGCAAATCAACTTTCTATTACTATTGTTACTTTGCTGGGCTACGAAACTCCATGAATGAGGGTCTTTCCGGCCTGCTCACCTTTCCACCATGAATGCGTATGTAAATATGTAATAATGCTATGGCTTAAGGTTCCAAAATCCAAACCCCTTTTTTATAGATATTTTTAAGGATAGCTCTATTTTTGTAAAGAAAAGCGTTTAAAGTTGGGGAATCTGAACTTCTTTTGGAATTTTATTTGTTATCTAAAAATGATCTAAGGTACGTTCGCAAAGCAGGCAACACATCAAATATCTAATGCTTGCAAAAGCCAAGCTAAGTAATCCTTTTAGCAGGTGGATCAACACCTGGCCATGAAATACATACAGTGATCTTATGTGCAATGACAATCACATCGACTTGCCATTACGTATTAGAGAGACCGACTCCAATAATCTGAATTGCATTGGCAATGGAGTTGTATTTCATCTCCATAAAAAATCACCTTAATTCATTGTTTATGTTCTTTCAAAAAAAGAAATGTACACGAAGATATAATAAGATGTCCATATATATATATATATATATATATACATCCATTCATGATCGATGACTAGAATGAGACAATTGATGAGTTGGTTTCGTCAAGTAAATTTCATTCCAGTAGTGGAGATAGCAAGTCCATATCAAATTTGACAGTGCACTGATGTATGTTTGTGTCGTATTTTGTGCTTATACATAAATTATTTATGCTAATACTTCATTACTTGGACTAACTTGAACTGTCTAACGACAAGTGTAAAGTTTATGATATTATTTTTTTCGATGATAAATAAAGTTTATGATATGAAGAGAGGGTAATGATTTATATGTTGCCAATGAAAATAAATGATTTTTAAGATTTGTACGATCCAGATATCTAACAGGGACTAAAATCTTCATGCATCCCGGCCCGGCCTATGGCCTACTAGCAATTTCTTTGTCGTCTTGAGTGTCTGACTGGAACCTATCACTAACTTCGGTTCATTGTGGGAAGCGAATATTGGTAGAGACGTAGACATGCACTTCCAAAGGTCCAAAAGAAAAAAACTCCCACTATATTTGGGCAATTCACCTAAACATATGCAAGTGACAGCGGGCAATTCACATAAAGATATGATATACTCATGCAGTTGTAAGGAGGACCGGAGGAGTGTTGTTTCTCGTAAAAGCTAGAGATCGAGCTGAGACTGAACCATGTCAATGCATGGCTGCCTATGCTTCCCGAGTGTTTACTGAAATCAAATCCCAATGTCCGTAGTTCTAAGGGTGAGAGAAGGGGCATTTATAAAGGATGTTTCCTAGCTTGTTGCCCAAGAATCAAATTTCCTAAGATGATGAGAGTTTCCCTTAGTTGTTAAAGCCCTATCTCATAGACTTTTTTTTGGGTTAACTAATTGGAAAAAGGTTTAGATAGTCAAACAGAACTGAAGAACAAATGAAGAACGGATTGTCAAGGCGTGTATGAACACTGTCCCTTAAGAGAAGATTTCACCTTTCCTATTTTGTCTCCGGACCCGTTACTAAAAAAGATGCTTACTTCTTAAAATATCCTATTTACGTGGGCGGTAATAGGGGAAGGGGTCAGATTTATCCCGATGGAAGTAAGAGTAACAATACAGTCTATAATGCTACGACATCAGGTATAGTAATTAAGCAAAATAGTACGTAAAGAAAAAGGGGGTATGAAATAACCATAGTAGATGCATCCGATGGACACCCAGTCGTTGATATTATATCCCTGGGACAAGAACTTCTTGTTTCAGAGGGTGAATCCATCAAGCTTGATCAACCATTAACGCTACTAAAAAAATGACATATTATGACGCTTGTTTTTTATCTATCTTGACGGCTTTGTTAAAAACCGTCAAGATAGGTGTTTTAGTAATATTTTTATGACGGCTATTGCAACATTATGTCGTGTATGACACAAGCGTCACGAAATTATAATAAATTTATGACGGCTATCGCAACATTATGTCGTGTATGACACAAGCGTCAAGAAAATATAATAAATTCATGACGGCTGTTGCAACATTATGTCGTGTATGGCACAAGCGTCAAGAAAATATAATAATTTTATGACGGCTGTTGTAATATTATGTCGTCTATGACACAAGTGTCAAGAAAATATAATAATTTTATGACGGCTGTTGTAATATTATGTCGTGTATGACACAAGTGTCAAGAAAATATAATAGTATTTCTTACAACAGTCAAATTAGCAATAGAATAAACCGTCAACCTTCTCACAGTTTTTTGGGCACTAGATTTGGTCCATTTTCCTTTCAATTAAACCGTCAACAACTTAACTGAAAAAAGGAATACCAAAATCAATGTACTCCTTAGTAAGAATTGAACCGTCAATATACTCCTCACTTATGGAAACAGTTTTATCAAAAAAAAAACTTATCGAATAAAAAAAAAATATTATCGAAACAGCAATAATGAGAAATTTCCCTCGCGATGAAAATTTTCCCGCTCACCCCAATTACTTTTCCCTCTCGCCGGATATTAAGGGATTGATGTTAGGGTTACCCCTATATATCCTTCTTCCCCTTCCATTGCAAACCCTAACAATTACGCCCTTTTTTTTTCTTCATCTCATTGGTCTCTTGCACTCACTTCTTCACTGCTGCGCTTAAACTTGTTTGAGCTAGAAGGGATCAGTCTGATTACTACTACAACAAAGGTTTCTGAAATCTAAAAGTAAGTTTTTTTTTTGTTTATCTCTTTTTTCTTGTTTAAATTGTTTGTAGAAATATTTGTTATTGCATTTGAATTTTTTGTTTTCAATGAGAACCTCAGTCTGAGGCTATTAACACTTGTTATTTCAACACAGCCATGAACACTAATTATTTTTGTAATTTCATCCCACCTCTTTTCCGATCATAATTCAAACAATGACTCATGGCCGTTGTTTATGCATGTTTTGGTGTTACTGGTTGTTGTTTATTGTGACAGTACATTTTTTTTTTTTGCTTCTTTGTTTACTTCTTTGTTTTTCCATTTCATATTGAAAATTTGAACAAAACTAATCCTAGGTTTCCAGTTTTAGGTACAGTGAAGCTTCCAATAGAATTAAGATAGAAGAAAACCCACCTTTCCTTATTGGACTCCTTCTTTTACCAATGACACAAGGCACTAAAAGTACTTCTATATTTATTTTGTATGGCATTAGGTATTTCTTGGTCAAGCACCTGAAAGTAATGTTAATTATTAGTATATGTCAAAGTACTCTACAAGGAAAAAATAAAACATACAAGAAATGTGAAGTATTCGATCAGCAAGCCTGCACTGCCTAATAGGTATATTTGCTCTTATATATGTTAGATTGTCATATGCATGGTGACCAGAAAGTAGGTAATCTAGGTAAGATTCATGCATTAATTGTTGCTTCACGCATGAACTAGGAACCAGTAAACTGTGAGTATTATTACAAGTGTTGTTTTACTCTGCATGCATACATGAATAATTACCCTACAAATTGACATATTATATGAAACGTTGTAGATAATTTTTTTTTTAAGTATGTAAATATAGAAAATGGCCATGTGTGTGCCACATGTCAATACAGTTACAACAACAGAAGGAAACTTTTTCAAGCAAGTTTGTTAGATAATATTGTTAATTTTATATATTCTAAAAAAAATGATTAGTTTTTACACATTACAAATGTAGTGACAACTAACTAACTAATTACCATACCTTGCATAGTGAGATGAAGAGATGATCATGAACACTATTTGAACTCCCAAGGCCAATATCAGGTTTGTCATCTCCAAAGAATTCTTTAAGAGCCTTGTGTTTTACAAGCAACCCCGGCCCATCAACAAAACTAATGAAGTACATACCCTCCATAATTCTGTAATTCAGTACCTATAACAACATTGACGTTCAAGTAGTCTTTGAGAAACCCTTCAACCATCACCTTTGGAACACTAGTAAATACAACCTTCCTCCCTGTTGATGCTAACACTTCATAGGCCTGAAGATTAAGATTCTCAAGATAAAACTTAGGCAAAACAGCCATGCCAACACTGTCCATATACTTCAACTTAAGTCCACAAAATGTTATGAACACCTTGACCCTCAATCTAATCTCATGATTCATAGCCAACAGAAACGGGTATGATAGAAGTAACATAAAGGCTCTAATAATGCTACCACCTTCAAAAGCAACCAACATGAAGTAAGGAATTGAAACAAAGATTGAGACCTTAATAAGGCACCATATATATCACAAACCAATGTTTGTGATTCTCTACAAACAAAGCACTTGGTAACACTAGCTAGGAAACAAAGAAGAATGTTGTGATGATGATTTAATGACAGATTGGTTTTTAAAGTAATAACCATAGTTTGTGATTTTCCTTGCTGCTCTATAACACGAGTTAGCTAAAAGTTGATACAAGAGCCATTCAACAAGCTTTAGAAGAACAATAGATAACACCATGTTTGTATGAACCGAGAGAGTACAAATGAAGTGTTGTGTGTGAAGATGAATAGATAGTGGTGATGTTAAGAAGAGATATATAGAGTACTGTACATGATGGTCTTTAGTGTGAGTGCTTTAACGTTTTGTTGTGTGTACATGCGTGTGTGTGTCCTACTTGTGTGTGTGCGTCTGTATTCGAACAAAGAACTTAACATAAAGCTTAACAACTAAAATGAATTCTAAATTACTAACTTTAACATATAAAAAGGTAAACAAAGCATCTACGTATTAAAAAAATGAAAAAGAAAAGATAAAAACCATTAAAGTAGCCAAGGAAATACTGGTACACCACCTACCCTTAGTCTTTACCAAAGTATACAACAACCAAAACCTACTCAAGTAACAAATAATATACTAATTAATGGATTTTGCATGTATACAACATCCTATTTTGACTAAGGACATTACCAGCTAGGCTTGGAAACAATAAAGTCATTCTCTTGCATAAAATATTTCATGAAAAGAAAGCAGTTTAATAAAACCACATTCAACAATTTGTTGGGTTCTGTTGTTCCCTACAGACTCACCAAGCCAAAACTGCGTATTGCTCAACCACAAGCCAAAGTAGCAATTCTTTAGACAAATTTAATAAACCGAAATTCTAACCTTGATATATGAATACTATTCCAGCTCTAGTACGTAAAACAGTAAGAAATCTGCACTTCTACTTCTCATATTCACATCTAATTTTTCAGCATAACACACATATCTACTATAATTATTAGACCAACCGCAAACTACACGAAAATAGTAATTCCAAGAATTAGTAGTGAGCTTTCCATCTAAGGAAAACTGCCTTGAACCCCAACAAAGCCACATGTACAAACCAAATTCATCTAAGGTATTTCCTTTATATACTTTTGCATTTTTTATTTATTTATATTTTTAGCAAAATTGAGTGCTCCGTTTGGATGTCTTCAGGAACTTCTTGCCACGCACATACTTATTAGATACTAAATGGACAAATCGTGGATGTCCAAGGATAGGTTGTCAGATGAATATATTCAAGGGGTTGCAAATTTTCTTTTATTTGCAAACCCCATAGAGAATCGAGGAGACTTGTATGAGATGTCCATGTGAGCACTTTATGTCAATCTTTGCGAGTTAAGTCAAAAGGTGGTTAGAAATCACCTTTTCCATCACGGGATTGATAAGCAAACACAAGATGGGTATTTCATGGGGAGAAAATTCTTAGTGCAACTCCTTGTTTTGATAGACAGGATGCCTTCCTTCACGGGATGGAAACTCCAGACAATGTAGCGAGCACAAAAAACTTGCTACAAGCCGGACTTGAACAATATCCCGGGGATCCTGGAGAGTTTGGAAAACTGCTCAATGATGCTGAGAAACCATTATATGAAGGGTGTTCCAAGTATACCAAGTTATCAATGGTGGTGAAATTGTACAATCTAAAAGCGAAGGGTGGGTGGTCTGATAAGTCTTTTTCTGAGTTATTGAAATTGTTTGGAGACGGGCTTCCTGAAGGTAATTTACTACCCTCTTCAATGGGGAAGGTGAAAAAGATGTTGTCCGTTTATGGAATGAAGTATGAAAAGATACATGCATGTCCTAATGATTGCATACTATATAGAGGTGATGCTAATAAGAACCGCACTACATGTCCTACTTGTGGAGTGTCAAGGTTTAAAGAGAATAAGAATATGACTGAGACAAGCAAAGGTGTGCCCGCAAAAGTTATGTGGTACTTTCCACCCATCCCTAGGTTCAGAAAGATGTTTCAGTCTGTAAAAACTGCTGAGGATTTGACATGGCATGCTAATGAAAGAGAAGTTGATGACAAACTTCGTCACCCAGCAGATTCCCCGGCATGGAAGTCTGTAGATGCTATGTGGCCAGAGTTTGCAGCAGATTCGAGGAATCTTCATCTAGCCCTTTCTACGTATGGATTCAACCCACATGGTTCTTTGAGCGATAGAAAATACAGTTGTTGGCCTGTTATGTTGATCACTTACAACCTTCCACCTTGGTTGTGCGTGAAAAGAAAGTTCATGATGTTAACTATGTTAATATCGGTCCACGCACAACCGTGAAACGATATAGATGTGTACTTGCAGCCTTTGATTGATGACTTAAAAGTTCTATGGAATCTTTGGGGTTGATGTTTATGATGCTTACCGACAAGAAACCTTCACATTGAGATCGTGTTATTATGGACAATAAATGATTTCCGCGTTTGGTAATCTATCCGGTTGTTGTGTTAAAGCGGTATTATGCTTGTCCCAGTATGTGGTGAAAAAACCGTTCGTTTAGATTAAAGCATTCTTGTAAAATGTATACATGGCGCCGGAAGATTCCTCCCAAAGAACCACCCATTTAGAAAAAAAGGAAGGCGCTTTTATGGCAAGCAAGAGTTTGAGTTACAAACGAAGTGTTGGATGGTGATAAAGTAAAAGCAAAGGTTAGCATGATCAAAGTCTCTTGGGGAAAAAAGTGAAGAACACGGTTTGAGCAAATCGGTAATGCCAAAAGGGGAAAAAGGTCACGGGAGGAAAATCAAGAAAAGTGAGTGGGTAAAAGGAAGCAAAGGTGTAGGAGGACAAGCAAAGAGGTTAACCACACCAAGGTCAAAACAGGTTGATGATGGAGTCGACGAAGTTGTTAAGAAATGTTGGAAGAAGAAGTCAGTGTTTTTTGAATTGGACTACTGGGAGTTTTTGCTTGTCAGACACATTTTGGATATCATGCACATTGAGAAGAATGTGTGTGACAGCATTATTGGTACATTGCTTAACATTCCCTCGAAAACAAAGGACACTGTTAATGGTCGTCTGGACCTTCAGGACATGGGAAAGGATGAACTAGCACCAAAGATTGGTAAAACTAGGACATTCTTACCCCCAGCTTGTTACACATTGTCTAGAGCTGAAAAACATAGGGTTTGCCAAACATTGCATGAGATGAAAGTCCCAGAAGGATACTCTTCTAATTTCAAGACACGTGTTTCAATGGAAGACTTGAAGTTACAAGGGCTGAAGTCACATGATTGCCATGTTTTGATGCAAAGAATTGCTTCCAGTGGCAATACGGTCTGTCTTGCCAAAACATGTGAGGTATACAATTATTAGACTGTGCTTCTTCTTTAATGCACTTTGTGCGAAAGTAATAGATGTGATGCAGTTGAGTAAAATTCAAAGGGATGTTGTCGTCACACTATGTTTGTTGGAGAAATACATTCCACCGTCGTTCTTTGACATCATGCTTCATCACACTGTCCATCTCGTTAGAGAGGTTAAACTTTGTGGTCCAGTTTTCTTTCGATGGATGTACCCATTTGAGAGGTAAAAAAACTTTATCCCACTTTTTTGTCTTTATAATGTATGAAAAATGGAGAATCATCCTATCTTTTTGTCTTATAATGTCTTAGGTATATGAGTGTGTTTAAGGGTTATGTACGAAATCACAATCGTCCAGAAGGTTGCATGGCTGAAAATTATATTGCAGAGGAAGCAATTGAGTTTTGTAGTGAATTCTTATCTGATTTGGACCCAATTGGAGTTCCTGCCAACTCTAAAATCACACCTGATGATATGCTTTTGGAAGGAATCACTCCGGTGGGGGTGTTGCCACCGCAGTTGATGGTAATTGCCTTAGAGCAAAGCACATCTTTATGTCTTCATAAAACACAAGAGTTGTTGAACCTTACATTGGGTAAATTTCTTTAAGTGTTTCCGTGTTGATTATTCCATTGGCTTAGAAATTTTATAACTAATTCATTCTAAAACTTAATAGGGAGCACATGGAGTACCTAAAGAAAAAACACCCCCGTTCCTCAAAGAAACCAACTTGGTTACAAGAAGAACACATCCGTACTTTTAGTGATTGGCTGAAAGGAAGGGTAAGATAAACTATTGTTAAGTAATTATTTTGTGTACGCCTTGGTTACTAACTTTAAACATAATATAGGTTTCAGAGAGCGAAGCATCCAGAATAACAAAATCTCAAGTGTGTTAACTTGGATAGCTCAGGGACCTCGAATACATGCATTGAAATATGAGAGTTATGTCATCAATGGTTATCGGTTTTCCACAAAAGGTCGTGATGCTTCACGAGTGAATCAAAATAGTGGTGTAAACTTGGTGGCAGGAGCAATGCAAGTTGCAAGTGCAAAGGACAAAAATCCAGACTTTTCCAACATGTTCTTCTATGGTGTTGTCGTTGAAATATGGCTTCTTGATTATTTTCAGTTTCACATTCCAGTGTTCAAGTGTGATTGGGTTGACAGCGGGAATGGCATAAAGATCGATGATCTGGGTTTCACACTAGTGGATCTTGGTAGAGTTGGGCATAAATCTAATCCCTTTATCTTAGCCTCTCAAGCCAAGCAAGTCTTTTATGTTCCCGATCAACTTGATCCTAAATGGTCGATTGCTCTAATAGCTCCTAAAAGATGTTATAATGTTAGCGATATTGGTAATGACGTGTTTGATGGGGATATTGGAGATAGGGTTCAGCCTGAAGTTGTGCCAAGTGTTGATTCATTTGATGTGAATGATGAATCTCAACCAATTTTCTCCGCGTAAAACCGGTGGAGGGAATATGGGTCGAGAATGATTCTTCTAAAACCTAGTGTTTGTTTTTCCTCTCTTTATTGCAATTTTTTGGTTGTAAGACTTTTATTAAGTGTTTTTAATAATTTCAAGTGATTGAGATTTTTTTTTAAAAGTGGTTAGTCCATTTTGTATTTATTCATTTTAATCGTCTATTTACTATTGCATTCAGTTTACTACTCTATATAATATGGTTTGAATGTAGATAATATGGTTTGAATGTGGATAATATGGTTTATCTTACGTACTAATTACTACCATATGTTATTCATAGTTCAGCGATGGATCCAGAAGAGGTTGTCCATTCCGAAGACGAAGAAGAACTAAGTGACACTGAAGCACTAAGTGAGAGAGGTGCGACCATAATGCATGCCTTGTCTCGTAAGTGGGATGGCATAATAATTATTGTTGAATTTAATGGAAAAGGTAAGCCTATAGGTCAAAAGGTGCGCAACAAGCTTTCTGGTTGGGAAGGTGCTCTTGCGAGAGCCCTAATTCCTTTAAGTGCTTTTCAAACATGGAAAAAAGCACCTGAGGAGCTTCTAAATCTTTTGTGGGTCGGCATTCTGGTAAATATATCTTGTATAGTTCCTTTTTTTTGGTTTGTTTCTTATCATGCTTGTATCTTTTGATTTTTTTTTGTTTGTTCATTACTCATATTAGATTCAATATAGATGTTAAGTATACGAAGGCAGTTTTGAAATCAATTGGAGTTCGTTGGAGGACCTTCAAGAATATGTTTACGAAGAAGTTTATCTTCCCTTTTAAAGATGATCAAGATGCGTTTACAAATCTACCTAAAAAATATAAGATAAGGAAACCCGACTCGCATGCATTTGTGAAATCGAGATTAACGGGAAAGTTCCAGGTATATCATAAATTTTATTAGAATAGAATTTTCAGTAAATTGGTTGTGTTTATTCATGCGTTTCTTGTGAAATATATATACTAAGAATGCATGTAAACCATTTTTGAAAGGAGAGAAGCAAATTACAATCAACCACGAAGGAAAATGAATAAGTATAACCACCGAATCGTGAGGCTTGGATATCTTTGCCTAGAAGATAAATTGGTAAGTACTTGCACAAATCTTTTAAATATCAATTTATATATTGAACGTAACATATACTCTACAAATAATTGGAATTCCTATTTATATGTTTTATAATAGAAAGAAGAGTTGGGAGAATCTTTTGATGAGGATGATAGAGCTAATTTGTGGCTTTTAGCTCGTCAAGACAAGAATGGTGGATATTATGATGATGATACGAGGGAAGTGGCAGAAAAAATTGTAAGTTGTTTATATCCTTTTATAGATATTTGAGTATATGTACTTATGTGTAATGTGTAGTAATATTATTAGATATAGCAAACATGTAGTAGGTTGTGTGCTGCTATAGCAAACAAAGAGTTTTCTGCTAGCCCCTTTAGGAAATAAAGTTTTTCCAGACGAAGCCCTCCACCAGCCCCACTTGACCATGTGCCTGCTGATCCTTCGTGTGTTTTTCCTTCGGTGTGTTTTTCCTGCCTGCTGATCCTTTGTTTGTTTTTTCTGAAGTACTTGTGTTCTCCCACAGAACACACATCGATCATTTAATCCTAACTTCGATTCCATTCTTGTAGTTTCTTCAAGGGTTGATGACCACCATTCATCACCATCCAGCAGTAATGGCGGGAAATTCTATTTTGAAACCATGCTGCTGATTCTTGTTCCGTCTTTCGTTCAACTGTCATTAACTTGCTACTTATTTCCTCAATCTCTAATCTCACTAACTGATGAGCATAGTTAGATTTCCTAACCTTATCATTTACTTAGGCATGTTCATACCAAGGCGAAGCTTCCACTTTCGAATAAGTCTGGAATTTCAAGAAACATAAATAACATACATAAGTACATTGAAGTACAGTCAATCATACTAGATGGTTTTGTACAAAATATGAAAACTTTAGATCAGAACCAGTGTTTAAGCTACTTGGTTGCTTACACCAACAAGAAATGAATTAGGGATTCATGGTCTTAATTATCTTGTATATAATGCCAATACTTGCTTTTTCGATTAGTTCCCGTATTTCGGTTTTTAGACCACGCTTTTTAATCAAAAGAGTACCGAAAGTTGGATGACCACATTCTTTTTGCTCTTCGCAGAAAAGGGTATATCAGTAATTTAGAATATTCCCACACTATAAATAAATACAACCTCTTGACAAACAGAGACACCATTTTAAGAAAGAGAAAACCGTTCGACTTCTCCGTTCCTAGACATTACCCCCTCTCCAATTCCCAAATTAACTTAAAATCAAGATTCCTTATGTTCTCTATTTCGAAGTTTCACTTTATACCTTCTTCCCACCAAAACTTGATAAATACTGCTTGAATATTGCCTTCAACTTTGGTACAATGTTATTTTCAAAAGGCTAAAGTAAAAGGGTGTATCCTCATTGGAATTGAAGACTTCTAACATCCCTATTTTAACAGTGCAGTTTCCGAAAACTGTTTTTGTATTTTTATTCTTTAATCGCTGCGGGTTTTGAAGGATCTCTTTTCGATTTTTTTTTCCTGTTTACATTACAGTTCCATTCATTCATGACTGTTGTTTTTTTATTCAAGACTTTCACCCCAAAAATTCATTTTAAATCGCCAAAAGGTATCGTGATTCTGCGCCTCTTTTTTAGATTACTTATTTGTTTATTGCAATTGTGCCTTCGACCTTAATATGATAATACTAATGAGTGTTTCAAGTCATGTTGCTTCAATTCTTCGATTTACAGTTGGTATCACTCGTTACGTTGTTTATATACCACTAATTTTCATTAACTCCTATAACGGTAAAAACTCTTATAGACAAATTGTATATGTCAGGTTCCATCGCAAATATCCGTTTCATCATAGAATCGTTTGCAAATGGTTGATTTAGGGAACATGTTAGATTGATGTGATGTTTCACATTAACCACTATCTGTGATTTGCTGCTTCTAGACATCTAGACATTTTGTACTGACAACTTTAGAGTCGAAATTTCCCAAAATATTATTTCAGTATACCATCAGTTCGGTAGATGTATAAGTGCAAACAGGAGCGAACCTACAACAGGGATAACAGATTTTGTACTGACAACTTTAGAGTCGATATCATTTACTTAAGCAGTGCAGGCATGTTCAAAACAACAAACAAGAAACCTCGCAAGTATATCCAATCAAGTAATCCCCAGCCTATTACAATATATTCTCTCCAAAAAAAGTCATCAGAAAAAATGTGCAAATTCTAAAGTTTTCAAATACCAAGTCAAACTACTTCTCATGTTAACAAGTTCTACCACTTGCCTCAAGCCTTGTTTGCAATGTTGTTTGATAGCCAATCCAGTAAAATAAGCTCATAAATACCTTTTTTAGTGTTGCAACAGTAATACTTATTAATGGCTTATCTAATTATGATATATATTGGATAGATAGAGTATAAGACCCCTTAAGTTTCTTTTATGTTCGATTGTCACTTTAATTAAGTAAAAGTTCAACCGACGTCTGGGGACCAACTAAAAAAAGAAGAGGCTAATGGGAAATTAGTAACCCAAGGAAGCGGCGATGTTCTTACTTGAAGGCACTAGGGACTCGAACATTGTGGAAGGGTAAGAGCAGGAGGTAAGTATGTCACTCCAACAACTTACTTCAATATCCCAAGAAGGGGTCAAGGCACATAGAAGCGAGATGGAATCCAGGATCCGTAAGAAAGAAGATGAGAACAAGGCGTTAAAGGAAAGAGTGAGACAGTTAGAGGCATTAGGTATTATACAAGGAATTATCACCAACGTGCCAGAACTAGAGAAAGTTGCTTCCAACAGTTCTAAAAATGAGGGAAGAAAGCGAATGTCAAGCCCATTGGGTGACCAACTATCTAATGGTGCTAACAACAAGACAAATTATGAATGTCTTAACATTGAACTTGAAGCAAATGTGAGAAAGAAGTGCAAACAGGTAAATTTTTATGCTTGTGATTATATAATGCAAATAGGTAATTATATTTAATAACTCAAACTATCCAATCGTAGACAAAAGAGCGATGCTAAATCAAAAAGCGGCGAGGCAATCTCAAAACCTAAATATAGAAAGGAGCGGTATATGTTACTTAATGTTTAAACCGTAAATGTTATTTTATGTATATAATTGTTCAATTTTACTTTTATTTTTTTGTTAGGCTATGGGCTTGAAAAACAAGAGTGTTGCTAAAACCAAATGCAAAGTGGCGGTTGTGAAACCTACTCTAGGAAATGAGCAGGTACTTGTTATTTTAGTGTAAACTACAATAAATAGTTGTACTATTAATATTAGTGTATGATTTTCATTGTGTGTTTATTGGGCTATGGGCTCAAAATGTGATGTGGCAATCCCAAAACCTAAATCAGGAAATGTGACGGTAAATGTTGTGTAATTTCTATAGTGAGTTATCATGGTATTCTAGGATATTTGAACTTATCATTATTGTTATATTTGTCATTGGTATTAAAAGTGCTGGCTTTGGAGTCAAAAGACAATGTTGTTGCTGATGCTAGTCTCATTGAGGGTTAGGACTAGGCGAGAAGATCCATAACGTTACATTGGGGAAGGATATGTGCGTGTTCATATTATCGTGCAATTTCAACAACTGCCATTTTGCCAAGACCAATTCTTGATGATGATGTTACCACTTTGTCGGAGGAGGCGGTTGGTTACATTGTGGCTTGGCCTCGTGAATTTGTGCTACTTTGCGATAATGCAATATCAAAACCTAAGTCGGAAATGAGCAGGTACTTGATGTTAACATGTTTACTAAAGGTTATACACTCACCATATTTATTAAAAACATTATTATTATGCTTGTTAGGCTATTCGCCGAAGGACAATAACAAGGTTCTTGAAACCAAAAAGGACATGCCAATCTCTAAGTCTAAATCAGGAAATAATGGCGGTAAACTCGTGTAATGTCCATAATTAGTGACTATAGTACTCTATTGTCTCCAAACTTACTATTATCGCTATGTTTGTCGTAGTTTCCAATGTGTAAGTTAATTTTGGAGTCAAAAGGCAATGTTGTTCTGATTTGATGCTAGTCTAATTGAGGGGTTAGGAGCGGATGAAATGATAAATGATGTTAGATTGGGGAATGTTATAATGCGTGTTCAAATTATGCGTGCAATTTTTGCAACTGCCATTTTGCCAAGACCAATTTTTGATGATGACATTACCAATCGCTGAGGTGCGGTTGGGTACCATGTGGCTTGGCCTCATGACTTTGTGCTGCTTGAAAATATGGTAAAACATTTAACACTTTTTACATATATCTATAACTATTTATTCTTTTTTTTTCCTATAACTATTTATTCTTATTATGAGTTGTTTTTTTTTGTTAGACTGATGAAGTTGAATGTGATGAGTTCGATGAATGTATGCTGAAAGAGTTTGGGGTTTTGGTGGGAAGTGTAATGAAAGGAAATCACATAAGTCAAATGGACACTAGGGTTTTTGAGCGTGAGTTGCAATTTTTTATCGCCAAAGATGAGATCATGGATGTTTGTCAACCTAAGAATTTGTTGAATGCCAATTGCATTATTGCTTATATCAGGTGTGTCAAATATTTTTGATTGATGGGTTGTTTGATTACTCCTCTTGATGTGTAGATGTACTAATGTTTACTTTCCTTTTAGATATTTGTTTGAGAAATATGAAAGTTCCCAACAAAGGTTTGGATTTTGCTATCCACTGATTTCAGCCGTTATCTTGATAAGAAAGAGATGAGCCGTTTTGTCTTGAATAGATTACAGCAAGACAAAGAGACCAAGTTATTTTCCTTCCTTACAACCCGGGGTAAACATGTTGGCTATGTTAATTAAGATCTGTTGGATCTCATTAATTTTGTTTTATATTATTTTGTGATGCTATTGTTCTATATATGATTTTAGGAATCATTGGGTCTTGGTAATGATTGATTGGACGTAAGTGCAAAAGAAGTATATTATCTTGATTCAATTGGGCGTGAACCGAATATAAACCTAAAAGTGATGGTGAACACGTGAGTTGATTTTACTTTTACTTTTAATTTTTGTATGATAATGTACATATGCCTACATCTTTTAACATATTGAAATTCTTCTTTAGTGGGATCAAAACACTAGCATTGGGTGAAGGAAAGAGAGTGGAACCAAAATGGCAGCGTGTCTAGGTAAATAAGCATTACTTGAATATACAATGTAAATTATAGTCCATTATCGATTGAATGTTGATCAACAATTTTTTGATGTTGGTGTGTAGTGCCCTAAACAACCAGGAGATTTTGAATGTGGATATTACGTCATGCGGTTCATGAGACACTTTATGAAGAACCCTAATCAATCACTTAAAACAAAGGTTAATAGTTGTTATTTCTCATACTAATTGCAAGTATATAAAAAGAACAGAGATGATTGTAATTTCTTTGTTGACTTATGTAGTTAATGGAGTTGGTTAACACTAGGACATATGCAAGTGCGGACCTTATTGAAATTCGTCTGGAGTTTATCGAGTACATCGATAAATTTATCTCGACATAGGTATGTGCACCATTTATATATCTTTTATGTTTGGCTTAGGTTATTAGGCTTAGTTTCTTTATTAGAAGGATAAGCACGGTTATTGCTGTTTGTCCCAACATCCAGCCGAGGTAGGCTACTAACTTGCTCGTTAGAAGTAGTTAACGAACGGAAATAATGCCATTTGATGTCTATAAGTGAAGATTGGATGGATACCTGCTCCTTCAATATAGGCAGAGCCAGCCTGCACTCCTTCAATACTGACTCAAGATGCATTCATCCTTACATTACCATTCTTCTAATCCTTACATTCATCCTTACATTCATGCTAGTGGAAGTGTATCTAATTTTTTGGCTTCACCTGACCAACATTCATCCTTACATTACCATTCTTCTAATCCGACTGTGTGGTATTTTGACGGCAATTCTGAAGCCATGGATGTCTTTTCAGCCTCAAAAAAACTTTGGTTGGGTTCTCTAGGTTCTGATGTGTCTAAAACTGGAGTTAGGTTTCAAGTTGAGAAATTTGGTCCAATAGAACAATTCATGTTCTTTCCTATCAAAGGATTTGCTTTGGTTGAGTACATGAACATTATGGATGCTGTTAAAGCTCGTGAATATATGCCGGGATCTTCTCCTTGGGGCCCATCCGCAAGTTAAGTTTTTAGATGTAGGGTTGGGGAGTAGAGGATCTATTAATGGTGTGGCGGTTGGTTCCAGGTTGCCATGTCTATGTTGGAAATGTCTCAAGCCAATGGATAAAAGATGAGATCTTGCATGAAGTGACGAAGGTCGGTTTCGGGACACGATGGTTTTACGATCTTACCGGTGAAAATCGTTCTTGATGGAGTTTGAGGCGGCGAAGAAGCTGCCATTGTTATGGGGCATCCGAGCCAGCAAGCAAGGAAAATGGGAATTATATATCATTAACTAGAAGCTTGAGTTCTAGTGATGGTACATCGATGTTTCAAGGTGTCATATGGATGGTGCAAGATTTAATCGCATTACTCTGTTGAATGCGAGATAAGAAGCAATAACTTCGATTAACATGCCTACTAGTCTTACAGGATCACCTCGTGTTCCAACCGAGCTCGATCCTAATTAAAATTGTAGAATGAGGATGTCTCGCCTTATCTTCATATGTTTTATCTTTATTTTCAAAATACAACATATCAAGAAACCGTCATGCAATTATCTCGAGGGATGAAATCAGAATGCCAACCAACACTCTCTGGATAAATTTACCACATATTAGCTCTACCTTCCTCACCGATGATGAGCTAATGGTATCGCCGCATCATCTTTGTGGGAAATGTTGGATCTGCTTAAACCCGACAAGGGAAAATATGGAAAAGTTCTCCTGCATGTTGAGTTCCCGACAAGGTAAATATGAATTTCCCCGCTGGTATGTTGAATTTAACAGTGTAGATGCAAAGAATGACGGCTATGAAGAATCTTCGTCCTTACATTACCATTCTTCTAATCCTTACATTCATCCTTACCCTTGACCACGATGATTTACACCACGATGATTTAAATGCAAGATGCAGGGAGCACTTCGATGCTTTGGCGTAAAGTGTTTCCCAACCAAGTTCCCTTTGTATCGATGATTCACCATCCTCCTCCGCGAATTTGACATATCTTTCCCTTGACCCTAATGATTTACTGAATGCTTTGGGTCATCATCGTCCCAGTTACCTCTGTTAGTAGAAATGGGGCATACTCGATGAATCTGATCACTTTATAAGCAAAAGGGATTGAAGCGACTCAATGAGTTGTTTGGATCGGGAGAAGGAAGGGGTTAGAAAAGGCCTCCATTTTCATGATGATGACGGAATGGACTCCGAGAGCCAGAATCTCAAGGCAAAGGTAGCTGCAGAGTCGGTAAGAGCAGTAAATGCTGAGACTGAAGTTCAGACCCTAAAGGATGCCCTTGCAAAATTAGAAGCAGAAAAGGAAGTTGGCCTCCTTCAATAAGGCCATTTGATGTCTATAAGTGAAGATTGGATGGATGCCCGCTCCTTGGGTATGCTTTCAAAAGGGCTGTTTTCATGCGTGCTGGTGTTCGTGGTTTGTTGGTTTTTCTATTCTCGTGGGGGAGCATCTACAAGTTGAGAGTGTGCTTGGGCAAGTGGGCTAACCAGAACTACTAGTAACGGGATTTGCCTGCAATAGGAGTAAGGGGAATGGAACTCTTGTTTAAGAACTTTAGCTACGGACTTAGGTTAGCTAGCTCAGCTTCTCCTATGGCTATTTGGATTAAGGAGCTAGCTCAGCTTCTCCTATGGCTATTTGGATTAAGGAAGTAGGGTAATGCGCAGACAAAGAAGGCCTAATCTAATAATGGTGAGTCGAATCAGGCACGGCAGCCGTTCCAAGGCTTTTATGCCACCTAAAGGCCTAAGATAGGAGAATGAGGTTCATGTTTAAGTATCCTCCGGGTTTTGCCTATATTCTTTGCTTTAGCGATTGAGTTCCCCTTTTCGGGTGGTAGCGCCTATACATTTTAGTGTTTCGGCTAGTTAGTACATATCAGATATATCCTACAGTGGTGTACGTTATTTGGGGCTTAACCAATATGATTCTCTGTCATAGTTGATTGTATCTCTTTCGTTTAGTAGTTATTGACTTAGTGTGTTAACACATTGTTTGTGTATTTTTTTAATACTGTGTAGAAGTTGTTATATGATTATATTTTTAGTTTACTTATTAAACAAACTAACACATTCTTCTTCATATTGTTTTTAGGTTATAAGTGAGATAACACGGTAGCTCAATTCAGTTTGTTTGAGATGGATCGGTTGATTAGCAATTGGTTGGATGGGTTATGTAAATTGCATTGTTGTTGGATTATGAGACTTGATTTTGAATCAAGTGCTTAAGTTATTTAATTTTTTTCTCCGTGAATAAATCATGTAATATGAACAAGTTCTTGGAATGATTTATGTTAGTAATAAAAGTATGATTCTTGTTTTCGTAATGGACTCCAACTGTCAAGTGTCTGAATATATTGGTGGTGTCGGAATGTATTGGTTTATAGGAATTTTTAGATTTACAGGAAAAAAAAAAAAAAAAAAAAAATGAGTTATGACTTTCTAAAGAACGTAGGTGTGGCATACCAATTCTTGACAGTTTTAGTATTAATTTCTTGGCGCTTTTGTTTCTCAGGATGACACTTAAATAAAAACAGTCATAAATGAAAGTTTATTTTTTGACACTTTTTCTAATAAATTATGACGGTTAAGTAAAATATGTCATGCAAAAGGATCCAGTTATGACGTTTATAAATGAGTTTTTGTCATATTAAATTCGAGCTTTGATGTCAGCTTCTCTAGAACCGTCATCAAAATTATGACGCTTTTGGTTAACTTTTATGACGGGCTCTATAATGACGGTAGTTTTTTTAATGAAAAAATGTCATTAAACCTGTTTCATGACGGCTAAAAGCCGTCATCACAAGTCATTTTTTTAGTAGTGCATGAGTTCCCTTCTCTATAACACCAATCAATCTTATACTCTTCAAAGGTGGTTAGCAAGGAAATAATCTCAGTATTGATTTTTCTTAAAAGCCAATGTAGTTCCAGCTCCCCATCAGTAAGAGATTTGAATAACAGTTGCGAATCCGTCTCTAAGATGACTTTTCTGATTCGAAGTCTGCCCAACAATTTAATCCCATAGAGCATAGCAAGGAACTCTGCAAGGTTGTTTGTAGTATGTAGAATTGGTATTGCTGCCCCCATGATGAAGTGTCCGTTAGCCTTGCGAAGAACACACCCAGCACCTCCAAATCCTAGATTTCCAATAGCTGCTCCGTCTGCGTTTAATTTTTCCCAATCATCACTTGGGGGATGCCATTTAACATACAAAGTAATAGTCTGTTTCTGCAGTCCCTCTGTCAAAATATTATGCAGTATTTGCATCATACCATGAATCTTCTTGACATAAAGAATAGGATTTGATGTGCTATGATTGAATCTCGAATCGTTTCTAGACAGCCAAATATGCCATAAGCCCATACCCAGCAAGCAAACTTGCGTAGCTCCATCCTGTTTAGTCCTGATTTTATCAAGCATCTTAACCATTCTTAAAGGAAAAACCTGCTCAGTAGAGAAACTCACATCTGTCACCATCTCTGTACAATTAATACCACACCAAACGGCTTTTGCAAAGTTGCACTCAAAGATAACATGTAATGGCGTCTCTGGAGCAATCTCACATAACGTACACTGATCAAACACTTGAAAATGGTGGGATGCCAAATGATCCACAGTCGGGATGACACCCTGCAAGCATTGCCACAAGAAAAATTTGATTTTAAACGGTAACTTTATTTTCCATATAAACTTAAATAGAGCACTCTGCTCCTCCTCACTATTGTTCACATGATTCACTAATTGAAGGCAACCATTATAAGCCGATTTAACCGAATAGCATCCCGAAGTGGTCCACTTCCATTCTAATTTATCCGTTCCATTTATGTGAAACAGAGGAATTGAAGCAATTCTATTGACAAAAGCAGCCGGCCAATAAGTATTTAGTAACTCTAACATCCAAGTTCTGTTTCCCTGATCGATAAATTCAGCAACCAACTCCAACGGACAATCCTAAGGCTTTGAAGGCATCGTCATGTTATTATCCGAGTTTAGAGCCCAACAATCCTCCCACGCATTAACAGAAGCACCATTTGCTATATTCCAAATACCACCTACGCGAATCACCCTCCGCATAGCACATAATTGTTTCCACATGATAGAATTCGAACATTTTATTCTTGATTCGAGGAAACTTGTTGAAGGAAAATATTTACCCTTCATTTGTGTTGCCCATATCGATTTTTGCTGTAACAAATCCCATGCTTTTTTTTGCAAAGAGAGCATAATTTTGGAGTTGAAGATCTTTAACACCAAGTCCTCCATTGGACTTTGCAATACAAGCCAGCCTCCAAGGAAAATAATGCAATTTTTGATCGGTTGGAGAGTGTCCCCAAAGGAAAGACCTTCTAATAACTTCCATATCATCAATGATCTTTGCAGGGAGGATTGCACAAGACATGGCATGCGTCGGTAAAGAAGATAAAACTGAATTAACTAAAGTTAGTCTACCAGCTTTAGATAAAATCTTCGACTTCCAGCCCGCCAATTTATATTGGAACCGCTGCAATAAAGGAGCAAATTTATGAATGCGGCCTTTACCAGTGAGATTAGGTATCCCCAGATAAGTCGGCATACAGCTTGTGGAAGTCATTTGGAAGGATCTTCGAAGAAAAAAGACAATTCTCCGATGTAGCTTGGGATGATGAATAATCTGTGATTTTCCTCTGTTGATTGTTTGGCCCGACACTCGACGATATTCTTTCAACAAGTTGTTCAAAAGATATTGCTCATTGAAACCACATTTGCCAAAGACAAAAAGATCATCTGCGTACATGAGATGTGAAATAGGTTCAAAATGCCTTCCCAACTTGCAACCATGAATTAAACCTTCCCTTTGCATCTTTAGAAAATTTAATGATAAAATCTCCGTGCAAGGAATGAACAGATACGGAGATAAAGGGTCTCCTTGGCAAAGACCCCTTGTTGGCTTGAAAAAACCATGAGCTGTACCATTTAACAGGATAGAGTAGGACACCTTTTCAACACAAAACATGATATGGTTGACCCAATCCATAGGAAAACCAAACTTGGTAAGCACCATTTTAAGAAAAGACCATTCAATTGTATCATAAGCCTTCTACATGTCAATCTTTAAAGCAAAAAATTTTGAATTCCTATTGTCACGCCCTCGAATCTTATGATAGAACTCATTTGCTAAAAGTGCATTATCATGTATACTCCTCTGGGGAAGGAAAGCAGTTTGAAAAGGGCTGATGACTCTTTTAAGAATAGGTCTCAGTCGGTTTACAATGATTTTGGAAATTATCTTGTACACGACATTGGTTAAGCTGATGGGGTGAAAATGTTCAGGAGATGAAGGGTTTGGTATTTTTGGAATTAGAGCAATGAAATAATGGTTTAATTGAAGTGAAAAAGCTCTATGACTAAAGAATCTTTTTATTGCATCACAGACTGGAGACCCAATAATGTGCCAAAACTGCTGAAAGAAAATTGCATGATAACCATCCGGACCTGGCGCCTTGAAAGGATGGAGTTGCTTAAGAGTAAAAAGAATGTCCACATTATCAACCGGCTTCATAAGACTAGAATAGTCATCAGGAGAGAGAGCTGGTGTCTCAATATTTAGTACTTCGGAGTTTAGGCAAGGCTCAGAAGTAGTCATTATATCTGCAAAATAGTCCATCAATCGATCACCAATCTGCTTCCTCTATGTAAGAATAATGCTTGTAGGATCTCTAATCCTGTGAATAAAAGATTTCTGTCGACAACATTTGACCATGGTGTGGAAGAATTAGTATTTAGATCACCAAACTTGTACCACTCTGAACATGATTTTTGTCCCCAATGAGTAGCCTGCTGGACAAGCAAGACATTGTGTTCTTGCATCAACCTCTGTTCTTCCGCAATCAAATCATCCGTTGGGTCCGCACTAGCAATAATACTGTCTTGGACGCCCTGAAGTTTCTGCTAAATATCCTTGAAACTATTTTCTAACTGTCCAAAAATGTGCTTGTTCCACCATTGTAAATTTCGCTGACACTGTTTCAGTTTGTTGTACAAGGTAAATGATGGAGAGCCAACATTATCAACATCAAAAGCCAAACGAACTTGTTCTGAGCAGCCACTATCTTGTAGCCACATAGCCTCGAAACAAAAAGGTCTAGAAAGACGATCATGTACATTATCAACTTTAATGATCAGAAACTTATGGTCCGAGCTAATAGCCATTTCATGATAAACTTTGGTATTTACAAACCTCAACATCCATGCAGCATTAGCCAAACTTCTATCAAGCCTTTCCCAGATTCTGCGATGCCCTTTTTGTTTGTTTGTCCATGTAAAGGTGTTACCCATGAAGCCTAAGTCGATCAACTCACAACCATCAACCATATCCATAAAAGGCATAGCTTTTAGATAATTAAACATCATTCTGAGGTTTCAACAAAGAGAAAACAGACCGTTGTATCTGCCGATCAAAGAAATTTGGATTCCCATACACACAAGACAAAACAAAGCTTTCATTTATCCCATTCAGCATTAATTCAATCTTACAGTGAATAAACCAACTATCTGAGTTCAGTACGTCCACTATCACAAAACTTTCCCATATTAACCACATACCACCAGCTAGACCAATACTTGGAACCACAAACCAGCTATAATTTCCTAACCTCATGATCATACTAGTTGATTTACTTACATTACTACATTTAGTTTCCATTACCAAAATAACAAAAGGCCCAACAATAGCAATCTTCTTTTTAAGATCCTCCAAAGTCGAAGGCTGGCCACACCCTCGACAGTTCCAACTTATGAAATTCATGACTTGGGTTGGAGCTGTTTGCGGCTAGCTGCCTTCACCGTCTGACTTCTCTTACGCCTGCTAGATAGGCACAAGGTATTTCCATTCGAAGACATGGAGTTTTCATGGTCCTCCCTGATCATGTTTAGAGGAGTTTTGCGCCTCTGCTCCCTTTCCCTGTTGTAGCTTTCCACTGCTTCATTCTGAACTTGGACATAGGTTTCATCAACCTCAGCCGCTTTTCCTTGACTAACTTCCTGTCTTTTGAGTTGCTTTGGTTGTCCATCAGCACCTTCTACCTGTATAGTAAGATCAATCACAGGAGCATTATTTTGAGTAGAAGTTTCTACTTGTGAAGCATCATAGTAAGCTTGATAGGGAAGTGTGGTGTTGAACTGGAGTACAGGGAGTTGGGTTGTGAAAACCATTGAATCAGGAAACTGGTTTTCTATGTTAACAGGGCTACCATTGATCATCCATTCTCCATTGAAATGCTGCCCAGTTCCCAAATTTGACTCTGGGGTGTTAATTTCCATTAGCATTGGTTCTTTGCCTTTACCCTGCATACCTTGAGTGTAACCACCTTCATTTGGCCCTTTCGTTGCAGCATACATACCACCATCACTAAAAGAATTCCTTATTAGAAAAAGATAATGTCCTCTAGGTGGTTCTGTTTGTAAAGAAAGTTGAGTTTCAAGAACAGGATGCTCAGCAATAGGTTTAGGGAAGATGCGGGTTTTGGCATTGTAGAGTTCGAACTTCAATCCAGTTGAAGTAACCTGGGGTTCAACACAGAAGTCCACATCATTGAAGTTACATGCCGCCTAAATATGTCCTATGAAGCCGCATTTGAAGCAAAAAATAGGTAGAAACTCATAAGCAAACTGAATCCATTCTATCCCATTTATTGGTTCAGGTAGTTTGAAACCAGGTGGAATGGGGTCCTTAATATCCATCAAAACTTTGACTCTTGTCATTTCAGCAAAATCATTATGTTTTGGATACAATTCCAAGTGCAGCAGCTGAGTAGGTCCAAAGCTACCTGATTCAATTAAATTGTTCTCAACTATTTCCCTATCTTGAAAAATCTCAGGAAAATGTAATAGTTGGACCCATATGAAGAACTTGTTGAAATCAAGTTGTTTGCTTTCCTTCGTATCCATCCATGGAACAATCTGTAGGATATACTGCGACACAATCCAAGGTTGTCGTTTGAGGAATAGTTCAAGTTGGTGTTGATTCTTCATCCAGACTCAAAAGATTTTAGGTTTATGGAACTCCATCTTAACTATTTTAAAAGGTGCCCACAATTTGTCCAATCTAGCTCGCAGATTTCCAGCAACTATTTTACCATCTAAAACTCGAATAAACATGCTAAGCTTATTGTGCTCCAAAAGTTTTGCTTTCATGAGATCTGAATAAGCAATAGTAGGGGCTGATTTATAAGGCAGGCGAACTTTGTGAGCAAAATCAGCAAAAAGATTTTCAATATTGTTTGAGTGGGCTTGATGAAGGGTGGATTTATCTTTGGAACTGGCCATGGCAATTGTGATAGATAGAGCGTATATGGTTTTTGGATGATGAAGAAACAGGGAAAGTGGTTTTAAATAGGACTTCCATCGCCTTCTCATCTTCCTTCTCCAGCTCGCGTGATAGTATCTCATCATGCAACTATCTCATAACCCAGTCTGCAAGGAAAGAAATCAACCAGTATCTTAGAGTTCCAATACAAACCAACATCGATAAACAAACTTCTCCGCCGTCTTGCTATGTTCGTGCTTAGATAGGCTAATCATGATTAGTTGCAGTCCCCTTTGTTTATTTCAGAACCAATGAAAACACAAACCACTTGTTTAAAACAATAAGTACTACCTAGTGCATCTTTAAAATCGAGTCCCAAGACACATAAACAAAACTAGCTGGCTCTCTGGGCTGGATCTGGGCTTAGTTGTTTGGACTTAAAGTCCCTGAGCAAAAAAAGCAAACATGGAATTATAGAGAGGAGGTGGAGGAGGTGTAGAGAGGTGGAGGAGGTGGAGAGAGCTGGAGGCATGGGAGAGCCAACAAAACAATTTTGTCAAATAAGGTGGAGCGGTTGTGGACAAGTGTTTGGAGTTTTCGCTTTGCTTTTTGGATGTCTCCATCCATTATATAGGTTCTAGGATGTAAAATGAATAAACGGGATATGCAACAAGAGATAATTCACAACGAAAGATTATCGAAAAAAAAAAAAGATAATTCACAACGAATATTTTTGACACATTCTAAACTCTCAAGCTCAATAGAGAATCCAACCCACTTACCCACCTAGGGGGGTAACACATTGCAAACGAGTTGGCTATTGACATACCTCAAAATCTCAAACTAATCTCTAGTTTGATGTGAACTCAACGAGTCTCCTCTCACTCTTTCAGTCCTCCCCCCTAAAATTTTCATTTTACTTATTTTTAGACTCTTTTAACACTTAGAAAAAAAAAAAAAAAAAAAAAAAAAAGATACGACAATTTAGCCTTTCTTCCCCCACCGCCACTTAGCCTTCTTCCCCCACCGCCACTTAGCCTTCGTCCCCCGCCGCCACTTAACCATTTATTTTTTTATGTTTCTTTTTTGTCTTTCTCCTTCTCTCATCACAACAATCTCAATTCATCGTTTGCATACTCTCTCTCTCTCTCTCTCTCTCTCTCTCTCTCTCTCTCTCTCTCTCTCTCTCTCTCTCTCTCTCTCTCTCTCTCTATTTATCGATCTATTGAAACCAACGGCTTGAAGGCGTGCTTGTATTGATTGATCTACTAAAATCAACGGCTTCAAGGTAAATATTTTTCTATTTATGTTTAGGGTTTATTTGTAGTGTAAATGGTTTTGTATATACATATATATTTTGGTCTATTTATGTTTTAGATTGGAAAATTGGGTGTTAATTTGTTTTGGAAAAATATTCACTGTTGGGTTTTGTTGCAAAAATCTTAGTTAGTTTTGTACTTGAATTCATGTCACTACTAAAAATATGATTTTTCGCCGCGGCCAGCTCTAGTGGCTAAATGTATAAAAGTCGTGGCAAAATGTGTTTTGCCGCGATAAAACTTTTTGCAACGGTGGTGGCAGTATTTTAGTGGAAAGAAGTTTTTGGCCACCAATTTTGCCACCGCTGCAAAAGTTGATATATTTAGCCGCGGCCATGCCGTGGCAAGAAGTTGTTTTATATTTGAATTGATTTTGTTTTTAAAATAAAGTAATTTCTTTTTGTCGCGGGTTGGGCCGCTGCATGATGTATTTTATTGCCACCGTCGTGGCAAGAAATGATTGTTGGGCCCTCGCTTTTGGTTATTCTTCTTGCCACAAATGACCGCGGCAAAAAGTGTGTGTGCATGTTTTTATTTTCTCTCTAAAACCATCGTGAAACTACAAAAAAGAATCTAAACATGAAGCTATGAAGAAGAATCTAAACTGAAATTTCATTTCAAATGGCAGATAACCCAATTCCAATCAGTACCAAGAGAAACATTCCATTTTTTGGAGTATTTCAATCTCACAAAACAAAGTCTTAAAATATCCACACTAAAAATCCTTATGATGGAAATTCAAAATCAGCCAGCACGCATGCATAGCACACTACTATTTTTTTTATCCAATCTGCATCAAAATCTCAAAAACCATGAAGTTCGGAATCGACCATGTACAAGAAGTCATTAATGCGTACTCATTTTCTGCAAAAACAAGCAACATTATTTGACACAAGTTTAGAATATGCAAGAACTCATGTCATCTGAGTATAATGAAGTGACTTTTAAAAGTTCATAACACATTTGATTAAAAGTTAAAACACATGCATGTGATTGCTATTTAAAGCCAAGCAAATGGTTAGGTTCAATATGGCTTGTGAAAGAGAGCAACATAGAACAAAAACAGTGTGTACAAAACTAGAGATTTATTTAGCTGATAAGAATATCAGACAATGAGAAGAAATGCTGTTAGGACAACCTTTCAACTTGTATCGAGCCAAGCTGACCATGAAAAATAAACTATGCCATCCTTATACGGTAAGTGGTGGAAATAGAAGATCAAATAGTGTTATTTCTTTATAGGTCGCTTCAGTGAATAATTTTAAAGGAAGAAGTCGAAAAGAAGGCACTGCCACATAACACTAGTTAAGCTTCAAACAACAAATTCCGCTCATCGTAAAACATGCAATTAAGGGTGGGGAATAAGGGGGACAAGTGTTCTATATGTAAGTTTGATGAGTATGTGGTTTTTTAACAACAAGATGAAGAGTGCAACATATTGTCTTAATTAAGCTTTTACGAGGCGATTGTCATAAGTAGCACCTAAAAGATAAATTTCATATTACTGCAACACACCTAGCTACCACCAAATAATGCCTAACCAAGTTGTCTTGAGAGAAAAGTTCACATTCTATATATTTCACAAGCGCCACCTATTGCAAAGTCCTTAAGACATCTTGAAGTTCCAGAAAAATAAAATCAACATACCCCATTAAATACTACGTACCAAGATAAAGTGCTGCCGAACATATGGAAAGTGAATCATCATATGAATATATATCATATACTGCCTGTTTACATACCTACCTATACCACCTTTGCAAAATTAGCCATCTGTTACCATATATCTTCCAAGCCTACACATATCAATCAATGATTAGACTGCATCCATGTTTAGTGTTTTAATAGAATGCTGATTTTACTAGAGCGCACGCACAAACATAAAAATAGCTTTAAACTACAAGAAGATAGTTAAAGGATCCAATTAAAATAAGGGTTACACGCGTATATGTTTTTTTAATATAACTTATCTACTCTCCGGGGGCGCACCCTATCTTTCTTTTGGCTTTCTTGCATTTCCTTTGGACGGTTCAGGCAGGTGAACATAACAGACACAACCAAATAGATGCAAGTGAGTGCCCAACATCTGGTACCTTCTTGTGTACCATATCATATATCGTCTTGTTGGAAATTTCTGCAGACGGAGTTTTGTTATGCAAAAAGGCTGCAGTCCTAATGCATTCGCCCCAAGAAATCTTCAGAACTCCCTTGGCCTAGCAGCATCCCATCTAATACATTCTAACCTGTCTTTACCTTCTAGAGCTATCACTTGAGAGATATTATTTGATAGAATACATCCTAGCTTGCTCTAAACCGAAAGGAGAGACTATCCAGAGAGGGATTGAGCTAATGGCTTATAATGCATCATGTATTCCTATAACCCTCTATAAACATAAAGGGAAGAAAGATACAAACTCATCTATTCTAATCTATCTTAGCTTGATCTAACCTTCAAGTAAGAACAAGGAAATAACAATCAATCTAATCCATACCAACCATATATAGGATACCGCTACTGCCATGCTTTAATCCCGTTTGATACGGTAGAATGTTCTCCTCCAACAGCGAAAGGAACAGACAGATCTCATATCATAAATAAAATGGTAGAAGCCCTAGGTAATTAAGCAGTCCTTCTTTTTCATATTCCTCTTTGAATTTGCTACTATGCCTATGCCTACAATGCCTACATTTACTCCTATGCTGGCAATTCCAACTCTGCCTACAACGACATTGCCACCATTGCCGACAAGCCAAATGCCTTCTCTCCCAAGCATTCCGTCTCTACCGAAGCTTACAATGCCACCATTGCCTAGTATGAACTTTTTTATATATAAATTTATCCATTTATATAAATTTCTCATTATTCAAAGGTTCTGACAAAAGAAAAATATAAATATGCTGGAAGTGGAAGGAAGTAACTCACAAAGGATATACAAGAGTTATAATAGGCCTGCAATCAAATACTGAGAGAAGCAAAGAGATAGCGATTCGATTACAAATACTTAAAAGTGCGTAAACAACCAAAACAAAAGCTACTGCTACATACCCAAGAAGAAGATGAATTGTTGTACTTTCAATCACCATGTCTACTGAAGATGTTTTAGTCACATTCCCATATTTGAGTTTCAGTTGTTATTTCAAGAAAAGTTTCTGCCTTTTTCATTATGCAGTAAATAGAATGGTCCTAAATAGAACAAGAACCTAAACAAGAGTTAAAAAAGAGTCAGAGGATATGAGTTCCTAGATTTTTTTAGTATGACTGTATGACTGTTGTCTGTTTGTTTCACTGCTTTTTTTCTATTTCCTTGCTTACTAAGTAAGGAAGGTCAGAGGAGGTCAACAAGCAACAAGTAATACTAGAGTTGTGTTTTTGCTGCTTTCTTCACTACAAGACAAGCTACTACACTAGAAATGTTTCCTTCATGGCCAGTGAGATTTCAAGAGACTCCCATAGCACTTGATTATCTCCTCTTGTATTTTAAATAAGTTTAAACTGTTAACTATCTACTCTACACGTCTTGGTTACAGACTTGGAGTAGAATTGTAGAAGTCCAAAAAAATATTATGCTTTTATTTTTATTTTGTCATTCAGGGTTGGTTTAGGTGCTATGAGTTGATTCTTATATTCCCACTTGAATTTCTAACTTCAACCATAAAAAACTTTGAGCGTACAAGAAAATAAGTTTTTTTTTTCTTTTGTTCAGGGAAGTTCAAAATCAGGAGAGAGTACATATTCGGGATCTACCCAGAATATTATTTCCTATAAAGCTGATGCTCAGTTAGAACCAGACTCTCCTAGCAACAAGAAGACATCAAAGGAGCATCTTGACCAGAAGCAGCAGTAACAACAACTGATAAAGACGGCATGTGATGTGTCTAGAACAAGACCACTACAACAAGCTAATCTAATAATATAAATGCACAAGTTATGAACTTTACCTCTTCATAAGAAAATAAAAGGCTAAAGCTTTAAAGGCATACTTTTTACCTACAAATAATATAGAAAGGATTAGAAACTCATACATCACTTAAGAATTGTTAACAAGCTAGTTAGGATGAAGAAATAGGGAAGAATGAATTATTATACCTGAGAAGTAGTAGTGAAGGAGGTAGAAGTGAAGGAGGAGCCAGAAGCAGTGAAGAAGCTGGCTAAAATGGTGGAAGTTTCGGGGTTGATTTCTATTTTTGTTATATTTCCATTTGTTCTTTCAAAAGTTTCGGGGTTCAATTTTTCACCAAAATAAATGGAGGGAAAGAATAAAACAAACTGTGGGAATGTGTTTTCTTCACCTTTTTTTTTTCGGGCCAACTTAAGAACCTTCTTGCCACCATCGATGCAAAATACCCACTTGCAGCCGTGGCTAGAAACCAAGCGTGGCAAACGGTATGACTTAATGCCACGGCCAAGTCAAACTGGTTGCAAGAAATAAGCCTTTTGTCACGGAAATCCACAGTGAGGCAACATGAAACTTCTTGCCACCAATTTTATGTGTTGTCACAAAAAGTGGGAACTAGCCACCAATTACAATGACTGCGGCAAAATATTCGATGCTAGAAGTCACTTTTTTGGTAGTGGAGGCAGAATATGAAGCCACTCTTGCTGGCCTCACAATGGCTCTCGATATGGGCTTGACACACCTCACAGTCTTTAGTGACTCACAACTGGTTGTTTTCCAAGTTGATGGTGGATACGAGGCCAGGGATGAACGAATGGCAAAATACCTGGAACTGGTAAGAGGCCTTTAGAGCAAGTTTGAGAACATTCAATTCTATCAGCTGCCTCGGTCAGCCAATAGACACGCAGATGCTTTGGCATATGTTGCCTCAATGTTGGGCAACAACGAGTCTCGTTCAATCCCTATCGAGTTCCAGGAGAAATCTAGCATTCAGGTCCCAGTTACAACAGTTCATGTCATTCCAACCATTACTCCAACTTGGATAGATCCATCTAAGTCCTACCTCAAAGAAGGGACACTCCCTGAGGATAAAAATGTAGCAAGGCGTCTGCTTCAAAGATACACCCTCGTTGGAGACGATCTGTATAAAAAGTCCTTTCTGGGACCTCATCTCAGATGTCTCTCCCTAGATCTCGTTGAACATGTTATGCAAGAAGTTCATGAAGGAATTTGTGGCAACCATGCTGGGGGTAGAACTCTAGGTCTCAAGATCCTAAGGCAAGGATACTTTTGGCCTTATATGCGAAAGGATGCACAAGTTTTTGCCTGCAAGTGCGAAAAGTGTCAACTATTCGTTCCACTTATCCATGCTCCAGTAACAGAACTGCACCCATTGTCCAGTCCATGGCCATTCACACAGTGGGGAACTGACATTGTAGGACCCCTACCACCCGCTCTTGGCAATGTCAGATTCTTGGTGGTCGCAACAGATTACTTGACCAAGTGGATAGAAGCAGTTCCCCTTGTCTTCATTCGAGAACAGGACGTCAGAAAGTTCATTTGGAACAACATTGTCTGCAGGTTTGGCATACCCAAAGTTATCATGTCAGATAATGGGCAACAGTTCGTTGGAGGACTACTTGCTGAACTGTGTGAGGAGTTTCACATTATCCATCTGTTCTCAACTCCAAGGTATCTGTAAGGCAATGGCCAGGCTGAAGCCTCTAACAGGGTCATCTTGGATAACATGAAACGTAAATTAGATGACATGAAGGGCTTATAGGTCGAAGAACTGCTTAAGGTCCTATGGGCATATCGAACTACACCCAGACGGTCAACTGGTGAATCTCCATTTTTTGACCAACTGAACTGAAGCTGTCGCCATACCTCCAGAACTTGTAGCTCCCACTCAGAAGTCAGATGTTGTGCACACTCTGGAGAATGAGGAGTTGTTATGTAGAGAAATGGATCTCCTAGATGAAAAACAAGAAGGTGCCACACTTCGATTAGCTACTAGCCAATAAATGTTGAAGAGATCATACGACAAGAGAGTCCAGATTTGATCTTTCAAATCTGGCGATCTGGTTCTGGGTGAGATCCCAGAGCCCAACAGCAAACTTGGACCTAACTGGGAAGGACCATACATCATCGACAAGGTTGGTCGAACTGGTTTTTACTACCTACGCACTATTGAAGGTGACGTTCTTGTCAAACCATGGAACGGACAACACCTAAGCAAGTACTATCAGTAAATTGTTATTTCATGCTTTGTTATACATATTTTACTATCAATAATGTTCTTCGCCTTGCAATCGAATATAATCCTTGCACGTTCTTTATTATCTTCAATGGACTAAGCCTTTAGGGAATTATTTGCTCACTATCTGTTCAAGAATATTGTATGCCAATTTGCTTTGGAACTAGTGATACTGAGTAAGGGAAAGTCGAATTGTCAGTTCCTTTCTCAGCCCCACGCAGTTCGAACTGTATGCCAGTTCTTTTAAACTGCAAATATCCTCGATGGGTTAAGCTTTTAGGGAATGTAACCACACTAACTATTCAGTAAACTGTATGTCGGTTTGACTTGGAGCAAGAGATAGTGTTCTTGCGAGCCTGAACTGTATGCCAGTTTCGGGTGCTCTCAAAATATCAAACGCAGGGGTTGCTAGGAAGATTTGGGTGGGATCCAAATCCTAGCACACCACCATTGGCCTGGAACTATATCGGCATGATGGTGCTGAGGAAGACTCCTCCATTGCTGTTCAGGCGATACCCTTTTTATTTTTCAAAAATAAATTGGACCTATCATTTTTAAACACAGTGTTGTGCTCATGGCACCAAGTTGCTTTCTCAAAGGCATATGTCTCTATGTGATTGAACTCTCAGTTACAGTTAAGTTGAAATAGCTCCCATGACATCCTGATCAGATTCTGGTTATGCCTCATCTTAATCTGTTTAGCCTGATAGGGTCACCTATTGTTGTTCCAAATGAACTTTGGGGGTAACAGGGGTAGAGTATGTGATAAGAGCCCAAAACTGTAGTTTTAACCCCTTTAACAATATCGCTTTTGACCAATTACGTGATTAATAAGTAAGAGTTAGTACTACTATCGTGTTCTTATGTATTTCAGGCATTGGAGTTGAATATGTGTAGAAATGCGCCCCTTTTGCGAGATAAAGGAGCAAGGGTTGGTTGCTAAGAAGTTCTACAATAAAAGGCCAAGATTCAAGTAGAAAAAGCCTTCTTAAAGCTCGGTTAAAGCTGAAAAGTCAAAGTTAACGCGGGCAGAAACAGCGCACAAAAGTCAACAGAACTTCCGAAGGCTATATCTTAGACTCAGACCTTGAAATTGGGCCTACCTTATGTCAAAACGACCATCTCGGAACGAGCTTTCTAATGGTCCAAGCCTTGACCCAATCAGAGGAGCAAAAGTAGATGAAAAGGCTATTGAAGTCAAATTCGGCTGAAAACCCCCTTGTGGACTGAAGTAATAAGGTTTTAGGCTCGATTTTTCGGCCCAAAACATGGCTCCTCAGCCCATGCACGAATTTTTAGATCTTGTCTCTTCTATATGAAAAGACAAAGACTTAGCTCTTAAGTTACCTAGTTCTAGATCAGAAAACTTATTTTTTAGTTAGTCAATTAGTTTTTAGTTAGTTTTTTAATTAGTTTTAATCAATAATTAGTTTGTATTTCAAGTTTTAGTTTTTAATTCAATATTTGATTCATAGATTTAGTTTGTCTTAAATTTATAATTAGTTATTCATAATCTTAGTTCTACATTAGTTTTAATTTCAGTTTTAATTCATTTGATTCTTAGATTATTGTTCTATTCGTTTAATCAAGTTTATTTTAATCAAGTTTAATTTAATTTAATTATGTCTTCCTATTATTGTTTATTGTCAATGAATCCAATGAAACTAGGCCAAAAGCTCCATTAGATGAGGTTAAATAAGGCATGTGAGGATGATTGCTTGTTAGAATAGTTGTTATTTAGAATAGAATTTCAAGTTCATTATTATGAGTGTTTAGAGATAAACCTCATAATGATGAACTAGAGTTTAGAGCCACCATCAAAGAGATTTGTGGTGGAGCTAAACTCTCATGCTAGTAGAACCTTGATTCGAGAAGACTTGGTATTCACTAGGGAACAATATTCGATTCGATGACTAACTAATAGCCAATCGAATTGCATGGTGGAATTTCCCCCTATATGTTCTTCCAATTCATTAAATTCACCTTTTAATTGCTTAGTTAAATTAGTTTAATTTATAATTAGTTTTAGTTTAAATAAATCACAACACTACTCCCATTGTTTTCACCATTGGTTCCTTGTGTTTGATTAATTGAATTCTATTTAGTCTTGATAGATTAAGAGTGGAACAAATCCTGACTCTCTATATTTAATGAATATATATGTGAGAGTAGGAAATAAATAATTGATACCGTAAGAATAAAGTTAGAGTAATCTAGTTTAGTTTTTATGGGTTATTAAATGGCGTCGCTGCCATCTTAATCTCGTTCAAGACAAGAATTCAATTGCTTGAATCCAAGGGGCAATCCCCTATTCTCTACCCACCCACCCTTTTCATTTTTCATTCTTTTTTTTGTCTCATATTTTCATTACTGTTCACTGTTTTAAGCACAGGGGCGCACGCCATCCCTTTTGCCTTGTTCAGAGCGCGCCCGATCTCCTTTGTGTCTGCGGAATCACAGTGAAGAATACTGCGGTAAAGGTATTTTCAAATTTTTGAAAATTCTGAAAATTTTCAGGTATAATATTTAAGGTGTTTTTTATTTACTGGAATATTTTCAGAATTTTCCTAATTGGTTTACCTTGTGAACAAATACGATCTTTACAGTGCTGCATTTCAGTTTTCAAACCATAAGTTCTTGAAAAACTGACGAGTAAGGTTACTTAAGCAGTTTCACAAATTCTAAACTTTTTATAGGAGTATCTATCCTAAGTCAGGAGGTTTCAGTAAAAATTTGACGAGTTTTTAATTTGTTTTGACCTCCTAAATAGTCGAGTGTTTCCAGTGTGTTTCTGCAATTTTGCAAACACTTAATTTCTGGAACAATAGCCGATAAGGAGGGTTTGTAGAAGTCCAATTGCTCTAAAAGTTTTACAGGAATACCCATGATCTATCAGGGATCTCCAGTAAAATTTCCGAGATTTTTGTCTCTGTTTTGATTGGTTAACCTTTCAGTTGTTTGTATTGTTTCCGAAAACTGTTTCACAAACTTTGAAGAGCAGTAGAAGGACTTTCATAGCTCTGACTGATCTGAAATTTTTCTGGCTACTTGATAGTTGTCTTAGCAAACTACTGTAAAAATTTCAAATTTTTTGGAGCGCATCCCCTTCCCTAGATAGCCTATTTCCAAGCGCGCCCCGCGCTTAAATGCCTGGACATTGTGTCAAGCACGAGCGCGCCCCGCGCTCAACCGCCTGGACATTGTGTCAAGCACGAGTGCGACCCATGCCCTAGGTAGCCTATTTCCAAGTGTGCCCCGCACTCAACCACCTGGAACTTGAGCTAGACAGGAGCGCGACCCGTGCCCTACCAAGGCCATCTCTGAGCGCGACCCACGCACTCTTCTTTAGCAGCCCGATTTTCACAGGTCAGTCCAAATTTTCATTTCTTCAAGTTATTTAGTGTTTCTAACATTATACAGACACTGAGATCGCATATACAAGACGTTATTCAAATGCGTAGCAAGGAGGCATTCAGGTACTCCTTCTTCCACTCCTCGCCTCTTCTGTCAGAGGAGTTTTAATTCTAGTATAATCAGGCTTGTTTTTCATAGACATAAATACCACATGCCTATCTAGAATTTCACACACTACACCTGCATCAATGGCTAAAGAATAAGATACTCCTCTCTCTGATTTTTATAAAGCCCTAAACGATGGCCCTAAGTCGTGCATCGTTTTTGCAGACCTAGTGGGGAATTTTTGAATTCCCCCTAATATATTTAACTTGTTACCAGTTTTTCATGATTGAGACCACGAGAAGCCTTACCAGCATATGCGTAGGATAGAACAAGTTCTCACTACATTCCATAATCCTAGTGTAAGTCCGGATCAAGTTAAACTTAGGGTGTTTCCTTTCACCCTAGTCCACAAGGCGGCGTCTTGGTTAATTGCCCAAATGCCAAACTCTATGGACTCATGGGCTCAACTTGTTCAATTGTTCATGGAACAGTTTTACCCACCACTGAAGACAGATGAAATGCTTCACAAGATTCAATTCTTCCACCAGAATCCTTATGAATCCTTTTCAGAGGCTTGGAATCGTTTCACTAATCTTCTCATTGAATGCCCGCATCATAATCTTGCGAAAGACACGCTTGTTCATGCTTTCTTCAAGGGACTTTCACATTATCATAAGGAGGTTCTAGATATCATGACTGGGGGTAGTTTTCTCAGTAAAGGAGCCTTGGAGGCTTATAAATTTTTAGAAAATCAATCTAATAAGAACAACAATTAGGGAGGTAACGACTCTTCCCGCTCCACTCCTTCTTTTGAGGTTAAACCTGATCCCGAGCTTAAAACTCTTATCGATGCCCTCACTAAAAAAGTAGATGCCATCTCTGTTAAACAACAACCCACTCCTGTCATGAACATTACCTCTACTCGTTGTAATGTCTGTTTTAGTCTTGAGCATTCCGACTTCTATTGTCCTCTTGTCTATGCACAACCATCACACTTCAACCAGTTAACTCAACATCAAGGACAAGGAAACTTAGGTGACCAGAATAAAGGTTTAGTGCCCATGACCCAGAACTATCAACATCAAGACATGAACACTCAACAAGCCTTAATTCTAGTCCAACCATCTACAGACAAAGTAGTAGTGACCTTGTTGGAAAAACAAAATCAAATTATGCAAAAAAACTTTAACTTGATGAAAGATCAGCATGATCAAAACACTAATATGATGAAACAAACGATGCAAATGATACAGTCTTTGTGCCAAAAGGTTATTGACATGTCTCTTAACCAAAATAATAACCAAACAGGTGTGTTTCTAGGGCAAGCAGTGCCTAATCCTAAGTTAACAAACACCGCATTCGAAATAAAAAGTATTCAGTGTAATGGTAATATAACCCCAAGGGACCTACAGGCAGTCACTACCCTTCGTTTAGGGAGAGTAGTTGATAATAAAGTAACTATGCCTAAAGACCACCCCCAAACAGAAGCTGAAAATGAAACCATACCAAATACTGTAATAGAAATTGAAGACCTTACACCTATAGAGATTCCAATATGGACACCTAGATGGAAAACGGCTAGAGATAAAGCAAAGACTAATAATACTGCTAACTATAGAGATAAACCACCATATCCCCAGAGACTAGTTGTGTTTAAAAAGGACAATAATTTTGACGAGATTAGGGAAGTGTTTAAAAATTTGACTATAAACCTACCTTTTCTAGATGCTATAAAAAGTCTACTTGGACACGCTAAGTTTCTAAAAGAGTTGTGCACCAAGAAGAGGAAAACCAACATACCCAATGAAGCTTTCTTAACTGAACAATATCCCTCTTTATCTGAACATAACACAATTGTTAAGTACAAGGACCCTGGTCGTCCTACTGTACAATGCACCTTAGGTGATACCTTCATAACAACTACTTTATTAGTCCTACTGTACTCCCTTTTTATTTATATGAACAACTAGGTCTAACAAAACTTCAACCAACCAAAATGACTTTGCAGTTAGCCGATCGTTCTATTAAGTATCCCAAAGGCGTAGTTGAAAATATTCTCGTTAAAGTTCAGGATTTTTACTACCCAGTTGACTTTGTTATTCTCGACACAGAAGCTGCTCATGATTTTATTCCCATTATCTTAAGGAATCCTTTCTTGGCAACTGCCAATGCCCAAATCAATTGTCGGGATGACTCAATGACTCTTTCTTTTAGAAATCTTTCTGTGGAAGTTAACATGTTTAGACAAAAGCAGAGACAACTAAGTTTTACTGTAGAAGGAAAAGTTAAGTCTATTAAGAGTTTTGTATATCACATTAGTGCTTCCGACGATCTCGTCCCCACACTAGTAGATACCCCTCTTATGGAAGAAGACAAAGATCATAATTTTGACTCCTTGAACATAACTGAACTAGCGAAAGAATTTTCCACCCTGCCTTCCGACCCTACGAGAGATGGAGTAAACCTCACAATAGACGAGATAAATGAATTCCTCAAAGATGGAGATGAATACTATAATTATATGGATGCGAACAACCTAGATGAGGAATTTGACGAGTTTCTAAAAGCCTATGATGATCCACCCTCTCAAGAACTACATAAAGAGCCACCTGATACCTTCATTTTCAGATGTGTGATAATACCAACCCATTACACCAATAAGTTTTATGCTAAAACCACGCACTCATTTTTTCCATTCCTTCAATCTAAAACTTATCCATACCATACATATCTTCCACAACCATCCATTTTTTCATGATCATTCACTTGGACACCTTTTCGTTCAAAGAAAAAAAAGAAACTTTATGCTCGATTAGGTTCTAGATCCATCAGATTTCACTCCCATTCTACTAAGCCATGCCATAGGAAATCTTGGTGCTTAATTTTGTTTGATGGTGCTTTCCATGTTAACTATTTATGAAAAGATCCACAATTATTTAGATTATTGATATATGGTAAACTGCATGTTAATACACATATATCACATTAAGTCTAGGGAATCTGACTTTAAAAGACCCAAGTTTTTGTACAATACCACTTTTCTGGAGTATATGCCAAACAAAAAATTTCAAACTTAAAAAGAGTTTTCCAATTTTGTTTGGGGGTGGTGTATTTTGGTATTTCATTTCAAAACGTTTTGCCACCCATTGTCTGTCATGTTTACTCCAATTTCGTTAGTACATAATAGTTTAATTGTGCTTCATGTTATCATATCATTTTTACAATATTTCGGTTACAGGTACTGCCAATTTTTACCACGTTTCTATGGTAAATTCTTTCCTTATCTCTTTACACTTTGAGGACAAAGCATTCGATTGTTTGGGGGTGGGATAGAAACATTTGCAAAAATTAGGCACTTTTAGGATGTAAATTACGCACTTTTCTTTATATAAAAAAAATTAAAAATCATAAATATTGTTTATAGTAGGCATTTAGTGATAATGGTATTGTTCCCTTCTCTACGATGATATTAGTCTAGAAATCTCACGTAGTACTTGAATTATGATTTAATTTTTGAAACTTAGATTAATATATAGGTAATAGTCATTGCATCTTTTTATGAACATCTTGCATGAGCATCTTTGATTGTACTTGGAAGTATTTTTTTGAGACCTAGGTTAGAGTACTTAATACATATCCCATGAGCATCTAGCCTAAAAGCCTCATAAGAGTGAAATATCTGAGTGATGACACAAGGGAGAAGTAAATTCCGAGTAGAGAAATCACACATCCACTTGCTTGATCACCACACCATATCCTAAGCGAGAATTTAGGCCCTCTTTGGATCGATATAGCTAGAAATTCACACATATATGAAATTTATTATCCGCTAGTCGCCCCACTGACCCTTTTATTAGCCTTTTCACAAACCACAAATCCTTTACCTAATAAAACAAAATAAAAAATAAAATCAGCCTACCTATCTTGATAAGTATGAGAAATAGGATGAGTGAAGAAAAGAAAAGAGAAAAACCTATGTAAACAAAATTAGTTAGTTGCTTTAGAAAAAAAAAAGAACAGAAGTTTCCATCCAAAAAAAAGCAAAGAAAAGAAAAAGAAAAGAAATTTCCATCCAAAGAAAAGAAAAGAAATGAAAAATAAAAATAAAAATAAAAATAAAATAAAAACTCCAAAAATAGAATAAAATGAGTCAAAAAGCCAAAATAAAAAGGCTAAGAATGGAAACAAAGTATAGAAACAAAAGAACAAGGTTTTCTCTAGTTACATAATATGAAGACCCTACTTTCTCAGACTTGTCTTTTTGAATATCCATTTCCTTCATTCTTTAACCAACACCTACGCCTCGTATCACCTAATAAAGACCTCTAGCTCAATTAGGAATAGGTTGGTGTGATAGTAAGTGGTAGATGTGTTTGATCGACCTCGACTTCCTTGGATTGTCATTGAGATTATGAGGAAACGTGTGCCTACTGCACACTAGAGTTAGCAAACTTGAGTGGAAAAATCAGAGTGTTATGTGTTTTGACACATTCCTTGTGAGAACCTACTTAGGCACTGATAAGAGCCCAAAACTGTAGTTTTAACCCTGTAACAGACATACTTTTAGACCAATTATGTGAGTAATAATTAAGAGTTAATACTGATTACGTGTTTTTATGCATTTCAGGCTTCAAAGTCCATTATGTGCAGAAATGTGCCACTTTAGCGAGATAAAGAAGCAAAGGTCGGTTACTAAGGAGTTCCGTGATTAAAGGCCAAGATTCAAGAAGACAAAGCCTTTCTAAAGCCCGGTCAAAAGCTGAAAAGTCGACGCGGGCATAAACAGCACACAAAGTCAGTAGACATTCCGAAGGCCATATCTTTGGACTCAGACCTCGGAATGGGGCCTACCTTATGTCAAAACGACCGGCTCGGAAAGAGCTTTCCAATGGTCTAAGACTTGATCCAATCAGAGAAGAAAAAGTGGACAAAAAGTCTGTTGAAGCCAACTGCAGCTGAAGAGGCCTTTTAGGACTGGAAGAATTGGGTTTTGGGCCTGATTCTCTGGCCCAAAACATGGCTCCAAGCCCATGCACGATTTTTGGATATGAAAGTATAAAAACCAAAGCTTAGCTCTTTGTTAATGCTAGATAGGGTAGATAGTTAAGGTAGCTAGTTAGACCTAAAACCATATAGATAATTCTAGATCTAGTTTTTATTTAATTAAATTAAGTTTAGTTTATATTCAATTCTTGTTTTAGATTAAACTCTTAGAATCATTACTCTTAATTAGCTTGATTAATAAAATAGCTAGTTTGTTAATTTCGATTCTTGTCATTTACATTTGTGTTAGATCTGATTTCATTTATTACTTGTTATTCAATTCTTAGTTATTAATTAGATTTTAATTATTGTTTAATTTAGATTAGTAAATTTCAATTCTTTATATTATGTTTAGTTTTAATTTAATCGAAATGATTAAGTAATGATTCTCGCTAAACCTCCATTAGAGGTGGTTGAGAAGCCTTGATGAAAGCTTGATTCCGATTATCGTAGAGTCGTCGTAATTTCCTTTCCACTCTAGAAACGATTAGTTCACCATGAGAATGGGTTTAATCGTTCACATGCTAGTTATGAATTGGTAGAAATGTCATGAATAATTAGGGATTAAGAAGAACCAATTGTTCTGCGAAGCAGTTCAAGTCGGATTTCAACGATTCGTCGTTAATAGGATTGAGTTGAGTTAAGGTGGAATCAATCCCCCTCTAACTCCTTATCATCGAATCAACGTAGCATTCCCATAGTTATTTAAATAGTCGACTAGTTGCGTCTTGTGGGTAGTTGCATCGTAGTCTAGTTGCCATTTCGTAAAGCTCTCATTAGACTTTAGAGTTAAGAGTAGTTATACGTAGAGAACATTAACATGCGGAAGGACTAGGAGTGGAACGAATCACTCTACTCCACTATATCTCATAGGATTGAGAGTAGAAATCTTTGATAAATATAACCACGTATCAAATTTTAGTTTACTTACGTCTTGAGTTTTAGTGTTCATTTTGTAGGTAAACTATCATTTTACGTTTTATCAAATGGCGCCGCTGCCATCTTAGTTTCACTTTCACATTGTTTTCGTAATATAAGTACTTTTCTTAAAGTCCCATTTCACCCACCCACCCTTGTTTGATTCATACTGTGGTTTTCCGTTTCATCGTTGAAAAGTTACGGAAAAACTACACCTGGGCTACCTGGCGCCTCGGTCGGGCCTCCTAGCCCATAAACTGGAACAACCGGCGACCCCCCATGTGGAGTGCAACCCGCCCTAAATCATCAGAACTTGGAAATACACGCGGGCTGACGACCGCTCTAAGCGAAAGTGCACCCACGCCCTAAGCTAGATTTTTCCGGATTTCTACAGTTTTGATTGGAACTTTGATTTTTCAAGTTTTTCAGTGTTCTAACTTGTTATATACACTGAACACGCATAAACAAGACGCTATTCATAAGCGAAGCAAGGACGCAATCAGGTATTCCTTTCTTCCACACCTCGCATCTCCTGTTAGAGGTTTATACTAGTATATCAGAATTGTTTGGAGTGTTGACGTGTTTAGCTAAGTTTGGTCTTAGCCTTGTATGAGGTTAAGGTATGGCCGAACAAAAACACCGAACGTAATTACACAACAACGTCAACAAACAAGTCTATCTAGTATACCACTCACTACACCTCTAGCTAATATTTCACACACACCACCTGATATAATGGCTGAAGAAAGAGAGACTCCTCCCTCTGACTTCTACAAAGCCTTGAGCGATAGCCCCAAATCTTGCATCGTTCTAGCGGACCCGGTGGGGATTTCCGAATCCCCCAAATATTTTAATTTGTTACCCGTTTTTCATGGATTAGACCATGAAAAACCTTATCGGCTATCGCGTAGGATTGAACAAGTCCTAACAACATTCCACCATCCTACGGTTGGTGCGAACAAATTAAACTAAGGGTATTCCCTTTCACCTTAGCCGATAAAGGCGGCATCTTGGTTAACGCCCAAAGCTAATTAATTGGACTCGTGGGCTAAACTTGTTCAAATTGTTTATGGAACATTTTTACCCACCCCTAAAACGGATGAGATGCTTTCCAAGATTCATTTCTTTCGACAAAATCCTCATGAATCATTTTCGGAGGCTTGGAATCGTTTCACCGATCTCCTTATAGAGTGTCCACATCATAACTTAGCGAAAAGACACGTTAGTTAGCGCCTTTTCAAAGGACTTCTACACCACCATAAAGAAGTCCTAGACATAATGAATGGGGGTAGTTTCTTAAGCAAAGGAGCCTCGGAGGCTTATAAATTTTTAGAGGATCAAACTAAGCGAAATAACAATTGGGGGGGGGGGGGGGTAGTGACGATATCCACCGCTCCGCTAGTTCTTCTAATACAGTTAAGGCCGCCGGTATGTTTGAAATTAAACACGATCCCGAGCTTAAAACTCTAATCGAATCACTCACTAAAAAGGTAAAGGCTATTTCGGTTCAACAAAAGCCTATCCTCGTCATGAACGTAAATTCAAATCCATGTAGTTTTTGTTGGAGCCCTGAGCATCCCGACTTCCACTGTCCTATAGCCTATGAACAGGCTTGTTCCATTAATAGTGAACCTAACCCCCCTTGGAGACAAAATCCCAACTTCGGTTGGAGAAATAACCAACACGTCACACCTCCAGGGTACAATAATCAATATGTTAGGCCAACACAAAGTTTTAACCAAGCTCCACCACGACAAGGGACAAATAATGGGGTAATTTTAATAATTATAACAACCAAGTGCAACCTCGACAAGGTCAAGCACAAAGTCAAGGTAGTTATAATAATTATAATGCTAATAGAGGTATTGTTCCGGTAAATAATAACTATCAAAATCCACCCATAAATAACTCACGTGAAATAGTTCCAGTCACACCACCCGTGACTACTACACCCACACAACCGGATCGTCTTGACACCTTCATACAAGTGAGCCAAAAACTTTTCCAAACCAGGGCTCAATCTAACCAATAGATTCTACAATCCGTTAATAATTTAACCCAACAGTTGGCTCAAGATAAAGCCCAACCCAAAGGTGTGTTTCCAGGTCACGAAATACCTAGTCCTAACACAACAAATACAGCCTTTGAGGTAACCGATAATACTAGTAATGAATATGAAAATGTAGGTGAGCTAAAGGCCATCACCACTCCGCTCTGGCGAGTGGTTGATAACAAAGTAATTATGCCTATAGTTACCCCACCAATTAAGCCCTACACCTGCTATTTTTACTAGATACGAAATAGAAACTCAAGAGCCTACCACCGTAGAGGTACCAGTTACAACACAACCTAAGAAACAGAAAGCCACGGTTAAACATCCAGGTGATACCATTGCTAAATATAAACAGAAACCACCGTTTCCACAAAAATTAGCCGTGTTAACTAGGGATACTAATTATGAAGAGATTAGGGACGTTTTTAAGAATGTAACTATAAACCTTCCCTTCATCGAAGCTATTAAAAAGCTACCACATCATGCTAAGTTTCTTAAGGAATTGTGTACTACTAGGCGTAAGACCAATATACCAAAAGACGCCTTTTTAACAGAACAATTCCCAACTCTATCTGAACATAATGGAATTGTTAAGTACAAGGACCACGGTCATCCTATCAGTATAATGCACCTTAGGAGATTCTTATACGACGACATCGTTATTAGACTTGGGGGCTAGTGTTAACTTACTCCTGTTTTATTTGTATAGACAAATAGGTCTAGACGAGATGCAACCCACTAAAATGACGTTGCAATTAGCTGATCGGTCTATTAAGTATCCTAAGGGTGTCGTCAAAAATGTTCTGTTAAAAATTCAGGATTTCTACTATCCTGCTGATTTTGTCATCCTCGATACAGAAGTCGTTAACGACTCTGTCCCGATCATTTTAGGGCGTCCTTTCCTGGCAACTTCCAATGCGCTCATTAATTGTCGCGATGGTTCAATGTCCATGTCTTTTGGCCATCTTGCTATTGAAGTCAATGTTTTTAAAACAAAGACACAGTTACCCGATTCGTCTATGGATGGAGAGGTTAGCATGATCGAGAGCTTTGCTCGAGATTATTTCAACAACACGTTCCTTGATAATCATATGCCCAAATTTCATTCCTTTGGAAGTTCAGACTCCAACATTTCCATCCCTACACTAGTCGATACACATATTACGGATGAGGATGAGATAGATGACTTTCTCAAAGATGTTGAGGACTATCATAGTAATGAGGATATGACCAATCTAGATGAGCAATTCGATGAGTTTCTTAGAGCAGGTGATGATTCACCCTATCAAGAACTACTTTGCACAACATCCACCTCGACTCCCCTCCTTCCACCCTTTCAAAGAAATCTCGAGTTTGCACTCGATCCTTTTGTTTCTCCTGTGCTTCATAATTTTTTAAATCCAGCTAGTAAACAAATACTTCAGAAGGACAAACCATTTGACACCTTCATTTTTAGACTTGAGACAGTCCCTAATTACACCATGAATGAGTTTTGTGCTAAACCCACATCCTCATTGTTTACATGCTTTTCTTCTACAACTTATCCATATCCACTATATCTTCCACAACCATTCACTTTTCCACACTTCTTCACTAGGACACCCTCTCGTTCAAAAATAAAAAAGAAGGTGCATGCTAGATTTCGTAATAGGGTTATCCGACTTCGCTTTTATTTTACTAGGTTGTGTCATAGGAAATCTTGGTGCTTGATTGTGTTTGGATATGTTTTCTGTGATATTTATTTATGGAATGATCCACAACTATTTCAGTTGTTGATATATGATAAACTGCATGTTCATACATATTTTTAGATAAAGTCTCGAGTATCTGACTATAAACGACTCAACTTTTGTGTTAGGTGCATTTCCTTTCATTTCCATATATTGGTGAGTGCACCATTAAGGTAACCGGGGCCTCCCTACGGAGTGTGTGGCTGTAAGTACCGGATCCTAAGTCCATGTTTGACATAATTCACGTTTTCCACTCTTGCATGTTTTCTCGGATTTTTGAGTCATGTTTCTCTATGGGGTGAATTATGTCTTTCTTGTTTATTGTTTTTCTTTTTAAAAGTAAATATATATATATATATATATATATATATATATATATATATATTCCTAGATTTCTATGTTTATTTTTTTAATATATATATATATTAAAAAAATAAACATAGAAATCTAGGAAGTCTCGGTATCGACTTTAAAAGACCCATCGCTAAAAACAAATTTTCTAAGCTTCCGTTGTAAAAAAATTTGTTTGGGGGTGGGTGTTAAATTTCGATCCTAAAATGTTTTATGTCCCATTAGAATTGCTTAGGCCGTTTAATTGTATTTCGATTCGGGTTGACATAATCTATAAATTTAGAGTTCAGTCGTTCGCATAACGTACGTCATGCACGCACTTCGAGGCATTTTCCACTATCTTATATATCATCCACGGTCAGAATAGAGTGTTTTATGGATCATTGGATTGGAAATTCTCTCCTAATCATTTCCATATCTCATTCGCAAAAATCGGACCTGTAACGAAGCGGCAATTTTGATTTGAAGTTTCGCGAAAAATCGAAAAATTCACAAATTTCGAATTGGGCTTGGGCCCAACCCGCGCCCACCGGCAGCGCACCCGCGCCCTTACCTTCACCATCAGTTCATCATTTTTTCCACAACCCGCCATTAACAAAGCTTCAAACCCGACCTAAAAAATAAATTAAAAACAAAACCTAACTAACCCACGCCCACAATCCAAGACCCAACCCAAATCTCCTCCAACCGCGCCGCCCCACAACCTCCACCAATTTACATCAACAAAAACCACCGGAAAATCAAAATAAAAAAAAAAAAAAAAAATTGGTGCTGCCGCGCCACCACACCACCACCACCATCGTTCTTTTTAGTGAGGTGTCCCTCATTGCTTCCCCCTACCTTCTACAAACCTCAAACCGTATTCAAACTTCCAATGGCTCAACAACGCCGAATTTTACCAGAACAAGCTTTTACTGGTGACCACTTCGCGCCGTTTTACGGTGACGAAATGATCAGTAGAGACTGGAATCACTACCAAAAATTTGATTTTTCCCAACAGTCGAGCAAGAGCTTCCTCGATACTCATCAATTGTCGTTACCTAGCAACGGTTTAAGACTGCAAGTACTAGTAAATGACCATCACAAATTTTTCGAGTTCGTCATATTTTATAATTGCAACTCTTTGACACTCATTTTTTGTTGGGAAATGTATCACATCATAGATGTCGGTAAGAAAAACCGTCGCATTGTTATCCTCGATAGTTTTTTTAAATTTGCTCGATGTAATTTAGCCGTTGGAAATAGTAATTGTTCCAAATTGTTGCAGAAACTATCACAAAATCTTCTATTATCATTGTTGACTTCTCTTAATTTCTTTTAACTGAAATTAAAACCTTTTACATTAATATTATTATTTTTTATTGTTTTTCGAATAGAAGAAGCATAATTGTAATAATTTTGAATATGGAATGAGGTTTAAGATGATATATATATATATATTGAGACTACATACAAATACAACTTTAGACTCTTTTAAATATATTCAGTCAAGTTTTTGTTCAAATTCCAAAAGAACACCAATATTAATTTGTTCCATTCAAGAAACATTCATGATTCACTTATATACTTATCGAATTAAACTTTAAAAATTAGTGATAATCATCTAGCTAGTTACAAACTTCGAGATAATTAAAATCAAGAAGTGATGATATTATTATTATTATTGTTAATTAATTATATGCAGTTAGGTACAGTTTAAAATTAAGTTTAATATTATAATCTAATTAATCAATAGGACGAAGCAATGTGAAGAGTTCAAACATCAACTATATAAAGTTTAAACTATATATATATATGCGCGCAATATATATTAACCTACAAGTTGTTAAAAGGCATGAGCATCACATCCCTCTTTAGTTCTGAAGTGTCGATTTGTAATTAATTAAGGTTGTCGCTCCAAGTGACGTCGAAGTTTAAAATCCTGTTTTTTTAGCGTCTCTCAATCCATTGGCGGGGAACTATAGGGTGTAGATAGTTATAATTTATACATTAGTGTGAAATTGGAGTATAATTTGAACCCCCTTGGCACACCCAGTTTGCTAGACATGTTTACACCCCCACCCACAGCCCCTACTAGGGCAAGAAACGAGTTGGGTTCGGGTTGGATATGGCTATATCTGAATCCAAATAAAATTGAAATCTTGTATCTGAACCCGACCAACCCGATTGGATAACACTAAAAATGCAAAAAAAGACCAAAAAATATATCCGAACCCGAATCCGAACGCGACGCAAATAAATAAACAGATATGAAAATCGACCCAAACCCGAACTATTCGGATTTGGGTCAAACCCGACTCGATTCGACTATAGTAAAAAGAAAAGAAAACAAGTGGGCCTCTGAAAATGGGTTAACATGGTTTTTGCCTATGGACTTGGTTAAAATAAGTGACCCGAATCAGACCCAAAAAGATAACAAATGAGAATGGGAATTGCCGCGCATATTGAAGCGCCAAACCATCGAATTTCTTCTAAAACACCCGCGAAATAACTAACTCCCTCTAGAAAGATTGCACGAAACCCACACTCCATGGTCGTGCAAGTTAGTTTTCCTCCATCTTCTCCACAATGCAGGTGCTTATATATATGTGGTTCAGCCCATGTCGTTTTTCACAAATCCAGAGCTTTCTTCCAAAGAGTTTGGTATGGAAACTTTTACTCTGTGAAATAGTTCTTCTGCTTTATTAGAATCTTTACTTGTTACTTCTTTAATTGTTAGTTTTAGTTTGGGACTTTGGTGTTTGTCACTCTAACTGGTGTCTTGGATTTTTCATCTGTATAGACTTATGGATCCTTTGGACGAACAAGATGGTAGCAATTCGCAAGGTGTCTTTGGACAAGAAGGCGATAGCAATTACCAAAGGTGATGGACATGACCGTAGCAATTTGCAAGGTGCTAATTTGGGTGACAATGAGATAGGTGGTAATATCTTGTGTACCCTAAACATTCTTGTTTTATAACATTTTATTTTAGTGTTACCATATTTATTATTGACACATGTAGGAGGGACACCTGCAGGTGACTTCTTCTACCAAGAGGGACCCTCAAAAGGCCCTAAAGCATTACCTGATGGGAAGAAAAGGAAAGTTAGTACTAATGAGCTAGGACAGCCCAATGGGTTAGATCTGGATACCAGGGCATTTATTACCGGGTTAGGAGTGAACACTAGGAAATATGTTCCAATAACATACCAGAACTTTCGTGTAGTGCCAATTGACTACAAAAAAAGAGTTTTGAGTGTTCTGGAGGTATATTATCTTTTAACTATGTTTATTAAATTTAAGTATGAGTTTATTGCTTTAAGACATACTACAATGTGTACTAATCAATGTTACTTTTACATGCATATTAGGACAATTTTGATTTTGATGACGTTTCACTAGAGTACCTCAGAGAGAGTATGGATCAAGCTTGGAGAAATCACAGGCATAACTTGTATAAGTGCCATATCAAAGGTAAAAGTTGGGCATCAGTGAGAGCAGCTCCACCCCCTCCTTTTTTGAACAGAGAGCAGTGGTATTGGTTTCGGAATACACAAAGAGTGAGAAGTTTCAGTGTCCCAATTACATAATCCTGTTTTTCTTTGACTCCTCTTTGATTAAGTATTTGACGACTTTAAGTAGTAATGAGTTAATGATTTTTTTTTTGTTGGATTAACTTAGGCTGCAAGCAAAAAGAAACAAGGCTAACCGCTCAAACTTCAGAGCACCAAATACACTTGGCGGGGAGGAGCATGGCTGCCACCGCGGCATGTCATTGTGAGTATGGTTCAATTCTTTTGTGGAGTGTGATAATTAGGCATGTTTTATTTTTTTAAAAGATGCAATAAAGGAATTAGAAGATTAAATTAACATAGTTGTTTTTATACTCACATACACCTATATTTTAAGGTCATGGAAAACAAGTTCAAGTCCGACTTGGAGGTTGGGAGGCGAGGTATACATTCGAGCCCATACTAAGAAAGACAAAACCATTCATTGTCCTGAGATCGTTGTAAGTGCTGAAAAATTGACTACATTTTATTCTTCAGTCACTCATAGTTTTACAAAGCTTATTAGTTTATATTGCTAACTAATTAAAAATGTTTTAGGAAAAAATTCAAGGAATTGTGAATTCTGATCCTTCGATCCAACATTTTTTGAGTGTTGATGATGCACTTGCACAGGCAAGTAATACTTAATGCATTGGTATATATCTTTATATATTTATTCCATCTGTTTTTTATGTGTAAATCGGATTAGTCTACGACACTTGGCAAAGACAAAAAGTGGGCGTATGAGAGGTATGGGTGTCTTTGGTGTTAGTAGTACCATGGTGAAAAAAACTGCTCTGGTTACTGAGAAAAATGAAGAGTTGAGATGTGAAAACACTACTACAAATTCAAAGTTGGACAGGTTAGAAACAGAGCTTCAAATGGTGAAGGATATGATAGTGGCATCACACGCATACATGTGGTAGGATTGTTGAACTTTATAGTGGTGTTGTTTCGGTTTTCCTTAGTTGCTAACATGTGGTTTGTCTACATTTAGCCTTGCATCCCAAACTCAAAGAAATCCTGTTTCCAGAAACACCTACTGTAGAAGTTCCATTAAAGCAGCCTAGTCGGTATATTTTTTTGGATAGTTTTATATATTGGTGCATTTTTTATGGTGTATTACTTTAAAAAGGTATTTATATTAGTTCAAAATTAATGCAGATGCATTATTCATTTATGAACAAGATGAGAGATTTGTATTTTGTCGGGGTTTAAAGGTTGCTAGTGGAGAGATTGTTGCAGTAAACCCACAATCTATTGTCCATGGTAGGCCCATGGGAGAGGGGTTTCAAAATTCTCTTAACTGAGGTGGTTGACAGTGAGGCCAGCAGTGTTCTTTCCAAATGATTTTGCTAGTACACTTGGAGAAGTAAGTGTGCATGGATATGTCACTTGGCCAACAGCTTTTCTGCAAGTTCCAAAGGACGGCGGCTTAATGTTTATTTTGTCCGGGCGTGGGTGCCAAGCCTCCAGGCGCGTAGGACTGGTTACATCATCCAAAAAAAAAAAAGTTGTTTATTTTACTAGTTTTGTTTGGACGTGGCTGTGTAAGTATGTTATTTGACTACATTCGTTTAGACTTCTCCATTTGTACATACGTTATGCTGTTGTTTGGCAATGACTACTTGTGGATATGATTCACAAGGTTTGTCTAAGGTTCCCTTGTACATTCATTTCTTTTGCTGCAAAAGCTTGGTTTTATTCTTCCTCACAAGCTTTCAGTAATGATGTAATTGAGTAGTCCCAAACAAATATATATCTTACATCATATTGCCCTTCTAGTTAACTTTGTGAGGCCCATCTGTGCCAGCTTTTAGATTCATTTTGTCTGCAGCATTTTGTTTTCCTTTGGCAATGAGCACGTATCTGATCTATATCCCAATTGTCTCTTTTCCTTCACTTTTATTAACTACAACCATGGGTAAGGAAAAGATTCATATAAGCATTGTTGTTATTGGTCATGTCGAATCTGGGAAGTCCACAACCACTGGGCCCTGATCTACAAGCTCGGTGGAATTGACAAGCCATCATTGAAATGAGCTTTGAGAAAGAAGTGGCTGAGATGAACAAAAGGTCTTTCAACAATGGAAGTGATGGGTTTGATGTTGGGTGATTTTGTTGATGAGTATACTGTTAGGTGTTGTGGATGTTTTTGCTATGCCTCAAAGTGGTACTAGTGTTAGTGTTGAAGTTGTTGATCATGTTTTCTAGACTAATATGCTTGATATGCTTAAACAGACTGGAAGGTATACACTTACTTTTATTTGGTATTTCAATTTTCTATAATTTTTAGTTAGGTTGTGTAAAAAGTGTTCTTTATGGGTTTTAACTTCGAATTAAGTAAAGGGTTTTTATAAAAATTGTGGACTGTACATGGAAACTAATTTTTAGTATTCATGTTAAGTTTATTAAGTTCATGGTGCTCACTTGTTTAATGAACTGTTCAGGTGTCTTGTTTGTGGAGTAGGAAAAGTTGTGATTTAGGTTTGAGGTGCGAGAAATGGAGCTCTGTAGTCGGTGGCAGGTGCAAGGCTTTGGGTTTAGCTACTAACGCCTTCCGCCCGCTTTAGGATTGATTTTGACAACATAGCAATAGAGCATTGAGTTGGTTGGCAAGAAAACAAAGTTATGTGAATTAGCCTATTTTATGATTTTTTTAGTGAGGATATATTCACTAGTCGAGATGTGAGAAAAGGGACCGGAATTGGTGTTTTGAAACTTGTATGTTGTTTGGTCTAAGAGTAAAGGGTCTATCTATAGAATTCTAGACTGAGAAAAAAGAAGCTACGGATGAAGAAACTAAACTAGTGTTCACTATGCATTGTACTTGAAAATTTTGGCGAATGCAGGTTTAAGTAATTAATGACTATGTTTATGTATTAATGTAGGGAAATTTTTTAGGAGCGTAACAAGTGTCAGTAGGTAAGGTTAACCATTAGACTTTATTAGATGATGAGAATAATTTAAGGCCCCGTGTTACTTTGATGTGCCTTTTATTTTTTTGCGCTCAGTAAAGTGAAATTTCATTAATAAGGGGATGGCTGAGAAGGCCTACGTTACAAGTCAAAAGAATAAAAAGCGCTTGCAAGAGACAGATAGAAACATAGAGAAAACACAAAAAAAATGCACCATCATGCCATGTCTAAGAACATAAGACGAGTATATCTACCTACCTCACGCGACCACTTGATTTTCTTTGATTTTTGGTTTTCGTTACTTATCCTGTCAAACCCCTATGCCTTTAGTGACTAATATTTGGTTATGTGATTCTATGTACTTATATTTTCCATGCATTGCAGGCCAGAGATGGTGGTTGGCTGGTATCATTCACATCCTGGATTTGGATGTTGGCTTTCAGGTGTCGACATTAACACGCAGCAGGTATAGTACCTTCAATTTTTTTGATGTTCTGTTCTAAACTGTGATCTTTGGTCTGCTATCCCAGACATGTTTAAAATCATTGTGCAATGTCACGATTAGTGGTTTATCTGAGTTTCATTACATTTTGTGTTATTCCGTCAATTTTTCTTTGGTACCCCTTGACTCCATTTACTGCAGTATTTCTATCTTTTTGTTGTGACCAACAACTCCAAACTTTAGCATACACAAACAATTGACATTTTGATGTACTGGAAAAAACTATCCAGAGGAACAGTGGATGAGAAGTCAGATATTCAGTGGCCCTTAATTTTGTCTCCAAGGTCTCATTTGACAGCCTTTATCATGTTTAAAATGAAGGGACCAAGGGAAGTTTGTTCCTTTACTGGAATGAGTCACCATTAGCAGTTGACGAAATAGGTATACTAATGTACATATAACGTTATGGACATGTATACTGATGTCATCTTCTCATGGGGATTCTAGAGTTGAGTAGATTTATTCAGGAAGTAAGGTTATTTGTTTTTTTTGTTTTATTTTATCGGTTAAGAAATAATGTTATTAAGCTAATATTAGATATACTTGTCATTTTCTTTGACTGACTTGTAATAAGTCGTTTGGAGTTTTTGGACTGGTACTGACTTGTAATAAGTCGTTTGGAGTTTTTGGACCTTTACCAGTTCCTCCTTTGTTGGTCTTGTGTGTAAGTCTCGTGTTTGATTGTTTCTGAACTTTTTTATACTTCCGCATCTCTCCATTGTCCAACTGGTGTATAGGAGCTGTCCATATTCTGTTTGTGTACACCCCACTTGTAAGTTTGTAAGTTTCCTAAATTTAAAGGATATTTCATCTAACCATATATTGTCATGTCTTTATCTATTGTGCAGTGGTACCACCCTTCAAGGGTACTTACTCTTGTGTATCAACCTTTTGCACTTGGAACACTTGCAATTCTTGCATACAATGAAGCAAAGATAAACACAAGAAAGCGAAACTTACTTGGTTATTCACTTTTATTCTTAAGTTCCTTGGTAGTTCTAGTTGTAAGTGTTCCAAACCTTGTACTTTAAGAAAGTTTCAACTGTCATTACAATGATTTTGTCAACCTGATTTGACGATCTTTCTGAAATAGGTGGACTTAGCTACTTCTGGAAAAGGAGGCCTTGGGACATTCATTGCTATATGTGCAATGAGTGGCGCTTTTGGTGTTGCAGATGCTCATGTTCAAGGAGGAATGATTGGGGATCTCTCCTTGATGTGCCCCGAGTTTATTCAGGTTAGTTGTTTTTTACTCAACACTTATTTTTTATGGAACGTTTACTTCCCGTAGGGCGTTTTTGATGATTTTAGTTGATGTGAGGGCTATATGTAACCAAATATACAAAGATAATTACATGAGGGCATTTCTAAAATTGTATTAGGAGAAAGGACAAATCTTTTAATGGAATAATGCATCTGGGAGATATCAGTTTGTTACTCTTCTTTTTATGCAGGTTTCTATTGTTACATTTTTCTGATTCTTATTGTTGTTGTACATATGCAGTCCTTCCTGGCTGGTTTGGCTGCATCCGGAGCTATAACTTCTGCCTTGAGATTAATTACAAAAGCGGCCTTTGAAAATTCTACAGATGGACTTCGCATGGGAGCTAGTATGTGTTATTACTATTGTTATCTAGAATTCTTGTCTCACTTGTTAATGTTGTTTTGTGATGCTTAAAAACACAGTTTATGCCAAGTGTCATAGTAAGCATCTTCTCTGCTTTCTGAGTATTTGGAACTTAGAAGTTCTGGTTAATATATTATTCTTGTTGAAGGAGTAGCTTAACTGTTTACCACAATATGTAGCAAATGACAATACAAATTGAAAAAGATGCAGAAGACTTTAAGTTCAACATCATTTACATTAATTATAGATAATATTGTGCCTTGAGAAAACAAAAATCATGAGATCGATGTCAGTTTTTTGCTGGAAAACCTTGTTCAAGGTAGATTCGTTGAAGCTTAAATACTGAACTTTTTTGTTGTTGTCGTTGTCGATTTTATATATATATATATATATATATATATATATATATATATATATATATACAAGATGTTTTTCTTAACTACAGTCCCAAAATATGTACCCCACATTCCATGAAATTTTTTATAGATTTTTCATTTGTTTTGACCCTCTCCAATTGCTTACTGCAGGGTTGTTTTTTGCAATCTCCACGGTCTTCGAGTTCTCATGTGTGCTTCTATATGCATTTGTCTTTCCGAAATTACCAATTGTGAAGCACTATCGTTCTAAAGCAGCATCGGAAGGATCTCAAACAGTTACAGCTGACCTTGCCGCTGGTGGTATCCAAGCACTACCTAATGAAGGAGTATTAACCTACCCTGTGTCTTAAATTAATGGTGTCTTTATTTCACATGGGGAAAAGACACCTATGGAAACCCCAGTTTTGAGTTTAAAGTTTCATGAGATATGAGCACGCTGCGTAGATATTTTTTCATACATCGAGGGTGTGTTCGAAAACTGCGTAGATATTTTTTGAGGTACACCATTCTTCTGTCTTCAATCCAGTCTTATTCACTGGATATTGAAAAGTAAATTGATTAGGCTATCTTTTTTCTGCGATGGATGTAAGTAAGGAAACAGGGACATGCCTTGTAAAACAGCTCTCGTAAAATGGAGCAAATTAGGTTGAAGTCTTTAAGAGAGTGGGTGTAATACCGACTATAGTGATATGAAAAAAAGATTTGAACAAGCATGCCTTAATAGAAGATGTAACTTATCAAATGGAGATGCTCAAAACGAATATGATAATTGGCTTGTGGGACTCCCAGGTAGTGAAGATAAGCCATGCAAAATTATGACAAACGATAAACATGTTTCATCTATATACCTTAAAGTGGCATCTTTGTTCTTAGTACGTACAATTTGACCATTGCTGAAATTAAACGTTTTTGGATAATACTCTGCAATACTTTTACAACGGTATACTCGATGAGACCATTCCCTGCTGGTGCTGTTTTTAGATGCTATCCAGGGTGAGAACCGATAAACACTTGTTATGTTCTGGACGATATACTATTGTGATCAATTATTGAGTTATACAGGTTCAGTTCCTCTGATTCTCTTGTTTTGCCATTTTTTCTAGATTGTGGAAGGTGTTCTATGATGACAAGGAGAGACCAAATAGATATTTGCTGGCGAAAGAACAGATTAGCCGTCCAGATGCTGAAGACCTGGAGGTTAGTTGATCAATATAATTTCTTGACTAATTTTGAAAATTAACATTTACATATTGTTCAATGAACAAACTCAAATACAGTGTTAATATATCTAGCAAACAAAACAAAAAAGTCATAGAGACGAGCTACGATATGATGCACTATGGCTCCCCTGCAATGGGAGTGAGCTGTTACATACTGCTTAATTATCTAACAGGTTTGATAGTAAAGCTAGGTAGCATATTAAGTCTGATCATTCCATGATTGCTTTACTTGTCTTTTATCTAGATCAGGTGTGTGGTTGTCTCACTGGTTTTGTAGTCACGTGGCTGGACCATGTCACTAATCTGTGTGTTTCTTTCTCATACTTACGCAGATAATATTTGGGGATGTACAAGAGAAATCAGACAATGGCCCTTCATTGTTGGATAGAGCAGCAGGGATATTTTATTCAGTAAACTGATTCATGAAAGTCATCTCAAGATGATCTTCCTTGTTTTCTTTTTTGGATTCTATAAAGAGTAGTTACAGCTTCTCTTGTGAATTAGGCCCCATCACAATGTAACTGTGTAATGTAATCTGCAATTCTGTAATCATACTTCAGGTACATAGTTTTTTCTCTGCTTCGTTCTTTCAGTTTTATATAATTGACAGCTTATCGAATAATCTCTTTTACCTTTAGTTGCATTTCACGGAAGGTTAATGAGGATTTGGCGATAAAACTGGTTGATTCTGGTTGATATGGGGATATAATTGGTTTAGCTGGTCTCGCTACAAAATATGAGAAATTATTATTTTTTTATTAGCAACCCATCAGCAACGGTTTATAACCGTTACAAACGAATTTTAAATTATTTTTTTTAAATTAACTAACAACTTTGCAACGGTTACAAACCGTTGGTAAAAATTTTAACAAATTACCAACGCTTAAAAAGCGTTTATGAAATAAAAAGCGTTGCAAAGGTTTTAAATATGTGTACGAAATAGTTATAATAAGCGTTGGAAATTTCTGTTTGCAACGCTTTTTAAGCATTGCAAATATTTCCAACACTTTACCGACGCCATATTTGCAATGCTCAAAAGCGTTGTGAAAATTATTAATAACAGCTTTTGCCGTTACAAATAGCCCGTTATGGTGGTGTAGTTGGCGCCACCAAAATGTTTGTCAACGAAAATTGGTCTACTCTAAATCCATCGGTTTTGATTCAATCAGGGCCGACTCTGAGTTTTGGATGGCGTTTTGTTTTGTTTTTGAGAAATACCAAAAATATTCGGAAAAAGAATTGAAGAAGACGAAATGGATTTTATTTTTTTGGGCCCGGTTAGTTAGGGCTGGGAGAACATTTAATATTTTAAGCAAAAAAAACATAAAAGCGTTGGCTAGTGACTTAGTGGGCAGTGGTCATTCACTAACTAGGCCAAACTTTTAGTGTTTTGAACTTACGTGGACATTGACTTGCCATTTGTATGCATTATGTTTGCCAAATCATCAAATCATGATACATACTTCACAATATAAATATCACGGTACCCATATTAGCAATATTTGAAATCTACGGTACCCTATTTTGCAAAAAATAATAATATTACAAGGCCATAATGTAAAATCTACTATAGTTCAATACCCATATCAATAATTTTTTCAATTCAAGTAAATAGGAAGATAGGAGAAATTGAGATATGTACTAAAATGACAATATTGATTTTTGGAAGTGTGAGAGAGACAATGTTCTACTTCTCAAGGATTTTATTTGGTGCAGAAACTATCTGCAATTTTAATTTAGTAATAACTATATAAAAATAAACCGCTATATGTTAAAATCACGAAATTAATCGAAATCAGATTGGATCGGATTTTGAAAACACATCCAATTCCGATCTAATTATTTTTTGGAAAAATCGGATATCAGAATTTCGGATATCGGAACACAAATATTATGGCCAAATTCAGAAAAATATCGAATCGGAATTCGAAAAATTGGATTTTCGAAAAAAAGAGACACCCCTAAGTTTGGGTAAACTACCAATGAGTTTATGACAATTAATTGAAGTTTATTAAGAATGAAAAATTGTTAAAAATGAAGAGGAACGTGGATTAATAGTTAATGAAATTTTCTCATAAAAGTCAATTTCGGGTTTAAGCCTCTTTGCCATAAGATGTGATCTTACCGTTGAGATATGAAGCAACATACATCTCGATGTGAAATGACTTATGGCTTGTGAAGCCGCACATGTAGAGGTAGGGGAATGGGTGGGATATGGCTATATCCAAATCCGAATCGAATAATTTCCACGATATCCAAACCACGAACCCGATTATATGTGAAATTTAATATCCGAATCCGACCGAACCCAACCAAACCCGACTAACCCGATCGGATAACACTAAAAATTAAAAAAATCCCAAAAATTATATCTATCCCGACTTGAACCCGACATACCCGAATACATAAACGGATATGAGAATAGACCCAACCCGATGTATTCGGTAATTGGGTCGGATGCGGATTCGGTCTACCCGACCGATTCCCTACGCTTACATTACATGTGTTTTAGTGAGGGATATCGATTTGAATTCCAACGTCTAAAGAACTAAAATGGGAAGTTCCCATAAAACAGTTATACAAACTTCCAATCTATCTTTTCTCTGTCTCCTCCTTCTCCCTCAACACACCCTTTTTTTTTACTCTCTACCGGTTCCATCGATTAGTATTAACGGGGTTTTCTCTTTGATCAAGTAAGCACTTTTCTTCAATATTAAATCTTATTTTCAGTTGTCTCTTTGTTTTTATATATATTTTTATCTTGCCGAGGATTGTTTATAATTGCATAGATATATGCCTTTACCTATCTAAATTATGCTTGTTTTAAACATGTTGCGAGAATGGAAATGGGTGACTCTACGCAAAAGATGACCGAGGCCTGGATTGATCTTAGTTTTTTCACGATCAACGTTTTATTGATGGTGTGTTGAGCTTTGTGAAATTCGTGCAAGTTCGCTTTTCCCTGAGAGATCGACACAATGCCCATGTAATATGTGCAAGAATCAACGAATTCCAGTTCCTTATGAAGAAGTGAAGATAGATTTGTTCAAACATGGTTTCAACCCGGCTTATAAGATTTGGTACTTGCATGGTGAGAGTGAAACATTTGAGCACGCCGATAATGAATCAAGATTCCATGACCACCAAGAAGATGTATACATGGATGACTTTGACGAAGCTTCTCATAAACTCAATGGCTCAAGATTCGATGGTAATCCGGATGCTTGTGTCCAAGATAAACCAAACACGGGGACTCAAGGTGAGAACAGATTCGAGAGGTACCACCTCTTGAAGTTAGGAAATATGCGAGTATCCGAACCCCTTGTACAATGGTAGTAAGTACAATGTGCTTTACACACGACAGTCTGCTGAACCTAAAAGTGGGCCATGGATGGAGCAATAGAAGTTTTACTTGAGCTCCTCGACTTCTAAAGGATCGTTACCTCCGGATAACAACACCCCAAAAATATTCATTATCGTCGAAAAGTCATTAAAGAAGTGAAACTTGGATATGAGAAGATTCATGCTTGTCCAAATAATTGTATGTTGTATTGGGGAAAACAGAATTCCAAAAAGATCAAGTGTGACACATGTGGTGTGTCTAGGTTCAAGTTTGATGGAAGAACAAAACAGCGAGTCCCTGCTAAGATATTGAGATATTTTCCAATAACTCCAAGACTGCAAAGAATGTACAGCGTGCCCTGGGTGGCTAAAGAGATGACTTGGCATTCAACCGGAAGAATGACACCCGGAAAGATGAGGCACCCAGTCGACTCTAACACATGGAAGTCCATGGATAGAAGGTATAAAGATTTTTCATCTGATCCTCGTAATGTTCGCTTGGGATTATCCACAGATGGATTTAATCCTTTTGGCACGTTTAGCACAACACACAGTTGTTGGCCTGTATTGTGTGTACCCTATAACCTTCCACCGGGTTTATGCATGAAGCCACAATTTACAATGCTCACACTACTCATTGAAGGCCCAAGCCAACCAGGGAAGGACATTGATGTGTTTTTGCAACCTTTGGTTGCGGAGTTGAAAGTTCTGTGGGAGAAAGGGGTCACAACATTGGATGCGTTCACTAATACCGAGTTTAATCTTCGTGCTATGTTGTTGTGGACAATACATGACTTTCCAGCATATGGGGATGTTTCTGGTTGTAGAACGAAGGGTAAATTTGGTTGTCCTTGTTGCGGTCCAAAGACAGATTCTATGTGGCTTCGATATGGAATGAAACATGCATTCATGGGTAGCAGGAGGTGGTCACATCGGGCTACGATACAAGAAGAAAAAGACACAAGTGCTAACACTTTTAATAAGAAAGAGGAGTCTCGCGTGGACAACCAATACGTTTGAGTGGGGAAGCGAGTGAAAAAAATGACTGCTGGACTAGATGTGGTGTGGGGGAAAACTAAAAAAAGAAAAAAAAAAAAGGTGGGAGAAGATGATGAATTTGCGGATGGTGATGCATCGCCTTGCTTCAGAAAACAATCAATTTTTCTTTAAGTTTCTCGAAAGAGAGCATATCCCGTATGCCATAATTTGGATGTTATGCATATCAAGAAAAACGTTTGTGAGAACTTGATTGCATTGATCTTTGAACACAAAAAGAAAAACGAAAGATGATGCTAATGCACGTAGAGATTTGAAGCGGCTGAAAATCAAAAAGCGACTATGGCTGCAAAAACAGAATGGAAAGGAAATTCAGAGGCCTGGTCGGTATTGGCTCATGAAAGAAGAGAAAAGGCTATTTCTCCAGACACTACGTGATTTACGTGTCCCTTTTGGTTTTAGTAGCAATTGGAGGAATATTGTCACAGAAGATGGTATGGACTTAAAAGGTGCACATATGAAGTCTCATGACTATCACATCTTGATGCAGCATTTGCTTCCTATGTTGATCCAACATGCATTTAAGGATAGGAAGGAAATTCGCCCTTTAATTAAAAGTTTCTCTTCATTTTTTAATGCTCTATGTTCTAAGATTATCGATGTTGATTCACTGTTAATATTAGAGAAGGATATGGCAAGGACACTATGTGAACTTGAGAAGTATTTCCCTCCGTCAGTGTTTGTTGTCATGATGCACCTGCCTATCCATTTGGCTTATGAGGCTCGGGTTTGTGGACCTGTTTATTATCGATGGATGTATCCATTTGAAAGGTATGGTGTAATTTTAATTATTTACATTGTAGACATATTATTTGAAATATGTTATACTTAACACGTCGTTAATATTGAAGGTTTATGAAGACTTTTAAAGGCTATGTTGCAAACAAAGCTCGCCCTGAGGGTTGTGTGGCAGAGAGATACCTTGATGAGGAGGCAATAATATATTGCAATCAGTACAAAGGAAAAGGTAAAACAAGTATTTTGAAAGAATTGGAGGAGAAAATGGATGACTCTGCTAAATCTTTAGATGATATTGATGACAATGGTGAGGCCGACCGGTTAGGAGTAGGTCAGACCTTTGTCATCCATGGTATTGAATATGAACAAGCTCGCCATTGGGTACCCAACTGTCATCCTAAATATGAAACGTGGCAAAGGTATGCGTTATTGTAACCCTATATATTAAATTATCATCGTGCATCTTATGTAAGCTTAAATGTTCCTCCTTTTGCTTTAAGGAAATACACTGAATTCTTACAAGAACGTAAGGCAACTTTAGGAAAGAAATCTGGACACTATAAGGTACCTAGCGAAGAAGAGTTTTTGCCCTGGTTGCAACAGCAGGTACTAGAAAATAACTTAATATTTGCCTGCTTTTGATTGATCAAATCTAATTCTTTGTTGTTAATATTTACAGACAGAGATCGTTGACTCTACGGATGTTGATTTCTTAGATATTATTAAAGGACCTTTGTCGATTGCTACGCGCTACAAGAAGTACTGCATAAACGGCTTCCTCTATGTTACCAAGGACCATGAGAAAACTAAAAGGTACCAAAACAGTGGGGTTAGCACAGATTGTATAACCGCTTGTCGATCTAGTGCTAAAGACAAGACTCCAATAGATGAATCATTGATGTACTATGGAGTTCTCAAAAATATCATCCAGCTAGAGTATCGAGAAGGGTACAAGCATGTCCTCTTTAAGTGTGATTGGGTTAAAGTGACTCACCATGGTGTTAGATGTGATAAGGAAGCGAATCTAAGATTAGTAAATTTGTCGAACTTTGCTAGTTCTAATCAATTAGGTGACGAACCATTCATTTTTGCACAAGATGCTAACCAGGTGTTTTACTCTAAAGATCCCAAGGAGCCGAAATGGCATGTTGTACTAGAGGTTCCAAAGAAAGGCATATTATGAAGATAAAACTTGTATTCTTCCCAATGAATCGGTCGTAACCCGGTGCTTTGAAGTTGGAACCAAAGAATAGTGAACAGGCAATGGATGATGAGCTGATCTATAGTGATCCCGAATTTAAAATGTAGTGGTTGTTGAGAAGACTAATATACTGGCGGTCGAGGAAGCGTTAGGTATTATTATTTGTAGTTGTTTATGTGGTACCCTTTTGCTGGCTAAGAAAGTCATTTGAATTGTATATTATTTGACAATTGATAGTTTGTCTTTTTGAATGTATTATGTGGTGCTAGTGAATTTTAAATTACCATCTTCTAGGTAAACCTTTAAACTCCGCCAATGCCAAGTTTTTTGCTTAGCATTGCCGGTCCCAAGTCCGGATAAAGGAGGGAGGGAAAAAAGGTAGGTTTAATCTTTAATAATGGAACATGGTGGTCTTACCAGGTATCATCTCAGCTCTCTCTTATTAGGAGGTAATTATTTGATAAACTCTTCTTGAGATTTTACTATCTTCTTTATTTATTGCTGTTTTACTTAAGATGTTGGAATGTAGCTTTGTTTCCTTTCTTAAATACTAGCTTAGAGGAAAGAATGGCTTCTGCATATGACATTTGCTTCGGGAAAAGCTAATTGATTTTGTCCCAACTATTAGTGGGATTTCATTGGCTGAATCCCCCACATTTAAAAAGGCTCTAGGAGGTGCACCTGTTAATGTTGAATTGTTGATGTTGGGATCGTACGACTTGGTGGTTCATCAGCTTTTATTGGCAAGGTATTATTTTTAAGGTTGTTTACTTTCCACTCTTTTACACGAACGAATGATTTCTTTTTTGTTAGTTTGTTTTTTTAGCTCCGCCCTTTTTGGAATATAAAAGTATCTACCATTAGTACCATGAAAGGTCAAACTAAGTCGACTACTTAGGAAAAAATTAATATTCTTAAGCTCGATCTGATGTCATACTTTACTAAGGAATCTAAATGTACAAATGTTGTACCTTCCATTTTTCTGTCTATACCTTCTATTTTGTAGTCTATAACGTCTATTTTTCGTGAATCACTTAATATCCCTTAAGGCTTGAGGAGTTGTGATTAGAACCCTCAGATTCATCATCTTGGATCAAATCAATGATTTATTTTGTTTCACATACTTTTGGAACTTCGCTTGTTATAAATTCATTGCGTACATTGATATCAATCTTTACACAGCCTGTTGGAGATGCCGGTGAAACAAAATCCATGTACAAAGAAGTAGTTTTAGGCGGTGATGTTTGGGATCTTCTTGACGAGTTAATGATTTATATGGGAAACCCTATGCAGTACTACGAGAGAGAAGTGCAGTTTGTTCGGACAGGGTGTTCTTCTCTCTGGTCCTCCTGGAACAGGTAAAACACTTTTTGCACGGACACTTGCAAAAGAGAGTGGAATGCCGTTTGTTTTTGCTTCCGGTGCAGAGTTCACTGGACTTGACTTTGGTCCCTTCATGAACATCAGTTTCGCTTCTTAATTAGTAGGTGCTTTCTTCTTCTTCATTTTTTTATGTTTGTTTCTTATGGAGATAAGCTAATGGTTCAAACTTCAGGTATTTATATTTCTCAGACTTGTATAACACTCTACGCATACACATAGTTTGAAATCGTTTAATTATATTAAAATACTCGCCAAGTTTTGGGCAGTGGTGTTTGTTAAGTAGCATTTCACTTGAAATGATTTGCTTATGCCAAGTTGTTCTATTCTCTGCTTGAGCTAATATAAAATGTTCAACCTGTTTTTGCTTTAGGTGAGTTAAAAAAAAAGTTTTGCTATTTTCTCAAGTCCACTCTAAGACTGTTAATGAAGGACAAGATATGGGTCCTTTCATGAGTTATACAACAACCGCTTGAGGTGACTCGTGATAGTTTCGGTAACTCATCTACTTGTTTCCAGTGATTACTATAAACTATGAGCTTTCCAACATCTCGTTACGATTATATTTTGGCGCATTTATTCCCATAAAAGTAGGTCATGGCATACAAAGGTGCAACATCCCATTGCCTCGGGCCAGAATTTTGCCAAGATGTTCGAGATAACCTTCGAGAATGAGATCTTGAGAAAATTTGTATGATGGAAATTCTCGGCGCAAACACTTCGAGCGGTAACTCTCACACAATTTCTTTTTGTTATTTTTATTTCACATAATTTTAGGTACTTAACAAGATCTTGAGTTAACCATCTACGTGTGAAATTTTTATAAAGGCATTGGATGAGAAGCACTTCTCTTGATATTTTCCAACTGTCCTAGAATAGTTAAAATTTGAGTGTGAAAACCAATAGACTCTTCGCCGGATCAAGAGTTCATTTAATATAGAACTTATAGAAGTCCTGATTCATTAAGCGAAGTAATTTATATCTCCCTTCCTTAGTTTGTAGGATTTTATTCATTCTTGTATATGAAGAGGCGAGATGTGCATTTGACAAATCTGAAAAACATAAATTTGTTTGGCAAGTCCTTGTCGCTATCACGCCAACCAAAGAAAGTAGTATAATGTACTTTCGTTTCATTCTCTTTACTTCTGTGATTGGAGTCATGGTGATGGTTCATGGTGATGACAAAGGTTTGGTTCTTCCACCTAAAAGTGGCATCCATCCAAGTTATTATGGTTCTGTTCCTTTAAGGCGGGATATGCAAGTCATCTTTGATGTGTGCTCTCGCCAATGTGGAAACATTGAGCAATGCCGGTGTCCGTCTTTGAGAAAGATATAGAAGAGATTCACCTAGTTGTAAATACTCACAAAGGGGAAATAAAAGGTGTTCCTTTAAGGATTGAGATTGGGCCAAAAGACATGGCTAATAATCAAGTAAGTGCATTAAGGTCACAGTCTATTACAAGATCTCATTGAAGAAACAAAATATTGTATCTGTTTCCTTGTCCTAGAAGAAAAAATATTTACGTGGTGATTCATAGTCTTTTATTAAGTTATTTGTTTTTCCGTAGGAACTAAAACCAATAATTATTTGAAATTTTCAAGTCTACATTTGTTTCCCTCCCAATGAACACATGTTTACACCACTACATTACTGTTCATTGCAAGAGTGCCATTGAGATGGTAGAGGAATTAAAGATTCTAGCGAAGATGAATGAATCATCCGCGACCGAAGAAATGCATCATCCGGATCTGTTTAAACCTCCTTTAACCGAAGTGCTTGCTTAAAAGGAAACTAACATTGTAATCTCTTTTAGCATAACATTGTTAAGTCCAAGTTCATTACATAATCATCCAAAGTAGTCATCCTTCTCCTTTCTCCACCATGAAGGTTTCTACTTCATTGAATATATTTTTAGCATATAAACCATTTTGCTCACCAGGAGAACGCCTTTGTAGTTGGTCCCCTTCACAGTTTCATTGGATATATGGCTTGAAAGTAATATATGACATTTTCACTTTTAATGAGATTTCAACTTTACCGAGCAAAAAAAAAAAAAAGTAATATATGACATCGATTGGGCATATCAGCAGTACTAGGAGGTTTTTGTAACTGTTAGAGATTTAGAGGATCACTTTTCATGTGGGCCAATGTGTTTTAAGAAGTTTAGAATTTCGATAGGTTTTGTTTGATTGTTGTGTGGCTAGGTGGGGTGAATTATGTATCAGGAACCTCTCTGTTCTGATTTGATGTTTTTCTTTCTTTCTACTACTATGTTATATGCCTCTTTGATTTTAAAAAATCTATCCTTTGACAATTGTTAAAAGAATACTAGACCTTTCTTTTTAGGTGATGGCCTTGTATACAATGCTGCTTAATACAAATTGGTTCCTTAATGGAAATGTATTCAAGGTTTCCATTATCCTCTTCTTGTGATGCTTCTAGTTTTACTATGCTTAAAGAGCATGGAGAGTATTTTCCTTTGCTATGACCCAAAAAACTAGTGGACCTTCTTCATGTATTGCTAATCAATTATCACAACATCTCAAGGCCTCAATATGTTAGTGATCTCTACGATGTTTTATTACTGCTTATATGCATGCTTCCTAGTGTGAGTCTCTATTCATTGGGAACTCTTTGTCCATTTTACAACCATTGGATGTATTGAAGTTAGTTGTTTAGTCATTGTGGGATCTTCATGTAGAATGGTTTAGTGCGCATAAGAAACTTCATCATCTGATAAATTTTGGCTTGATAGAATATTGAATTTGCGAGGACATGCTTCCCAATTTCTAACAGAACTTCGCCATGCAGTGGATATGCAAGTTTCACTTGAGACTACATGTGGAGGAGGGAAATTACTTTAAGGTGGGTTATGGTATCCTCTCCTTTTTCATCACCCCTTCCAATGAGTGTCTCTTTCTTTTGTGTATGCTACTATACACATTAAGATTGTTTTACATGTTCTTTTCAGTATTTGTCAAGAGTGTTTTTTTTCTCAATTTGTTTTAGCAAGGCATTCCAGGTTCTATCAGGTATTTGCAGGTGCTGGATAGCTTTTTCAGGGCTTTCAGCTATACAAGAAATGGGTCGTGGTGTAGAGGTGACATCCTCTAGAATTGAGCCGCTTATTGAAAAGTCACCCAATAATTGCATGTCCGTCCTATTACTCCATTTTCAAAAATCCATGTATTTTCTTATGATGGAAGAGGCTTTTTCAGCCATGTTTATTTAGATAGATAATGGCTTCATGCTAGATAGAATTTTGTCTGCCTAACTGGTATTTTCTTTTTGGTCAAAAATGTATTTTATTGAATATCCAAAAAATCATACAAAAAGTACCTAGGAGGCACCTAGCCCTTTCTGAGCAGCAAATCGCCTCACTCCTGATTGTTTATTTGTTTTATTTATTTATAATAGAGGTCGTGGTTCATTACATTTTAATCGAATTCTTTTAAATTCTATTTTTGAATTTTTCTGCAGGTTTGGCTTAACATTAATTTCAAAAGCTTGACTCTCTTTACCAGGAGCTCTGCCAGGAGTTTAATGAAGATAAATATATGACTGTCAGTATTTCAATCCATTTCTTTGTGATTTTACTGTTATTCTTGCTTTATACTTGGCTTTGTCTTCATAATCCTTTAGCTAATTGATACCACTTTTTGTAAGGCTCAAAGAGTTACAGATAATGCCCTTATTGTTACGCTTTTCTTGCCTACCCCATTCTTTGAAGTAAAAATAGGTTGTTAGCACTGTATCAAAAGGAATAAATACTGAGGAGTTAAGGAGTCCAATCTGCAGTCGCAGGGGAATATATGATGAAACCTTGGGTGTTATTATGCATGTGCCAACCTCGAGTTTTTAACGCTGTGGAGACATCAATTATACTATTTAGGTTCTTGTGAATCTTTTATAGATTAAAATGGAGAAGAAGGGTCCTAGAATTCTAGTGTGGATCTATGTTAAAGTTGGTAAATTAAACCCAGGATATTGCGTGCTTTGTCATTTATAAAAGAAGTCCTCATCAAAAAAAAAAAAAAAAAAAAAAAAATCTATCAAATATATTGGGGAAATTTTATTATTGTTAATGGAGAAGAAAAAAGAGGATACGACCTTGTATCACTCAATATATAGAAGAAAATAACAAGGTTTTTACACAATAGAAACTTCCTAAAAAATCGGTCGGGTTGCCATGTGACTGTGCCAGCGCTCAGTCCTTAAATCCCCTTGAAGATGTCCCTTTAGAATTTAACAATGTTATCTCTCATTATTCCTATTTTGTTTTGGGAGTGGTGAAGCATTGTAAAAGTTGTTTAGCAGATTTTTATGGGGTGGTGAAGGAGACAAGTCGAAGATTCTCTTTAACAGGAGGGATAGAGTGTGCCTTTCTAAAGAAGGTGGTGATTTGGGTTCTATTTGTTTTGTTCTTGTTACAAACTTAGCCTTGTTGGGTAAGTGTCTTTGGAGGTGTGCGGAAGAGGAACATTTGTGGAGAAAGGTGGTGGTGGATAAGTATGGGGAGGGAGAGAGAAAATGGTTGATTAAGAAGTCGGTGAAGTTTCTTCGTATCACTCTTTGGATGGGTATCACTAGTGGGTGCTACACTTTTTGCTAAAGAGATAGCGCTGATGTGGCGACTCCAGTATGATGTGGAATAGTGAAGCCATGGTGAAAATCTAATAAAAAGGGTCAAGGGTATAATAGTCATTGCAAGTTTTTCTCTGTTACTAAACCGATAGATGGGTTTAACCAGGGTGGTATCTCTTTGATTTTAAAAACAGGGGGTATCTCAAATTAACCCAATATGTTTTGATAGGTCATAGTCTCATAGGTAAAACCACTGTAATAGCTAAAATCCACTCTCCCCTTGCATGTTCTGCACTTTTTCCTCCTTCAGTGTAATTTGGAAGTGCTCTCATTTTAATGCAATAATTTGTCTTAAATATAATATTTGAGGCTTAAACGTTAATCTTAGGCTTTGTTTGATTGGTTGGAAGAATTCCCATGGGAAACTTATAGTGAAGGAATGCATAAATACATTTCCACCAATCACACAATACCGGCATTTAATGGGTCAACATTCTTCACTATATTGGATTGAGACTTTGGAAGTACTTTTAAAAACTTAACTATGCAATTACGGGTAAGAAGCCAATTTGAGGCCAAGAAAACTTAGCTCATGAAGTGAAGGGTCAAATACTATGAAACCCAGGAGTCCTTCTGACCAGATCCTGACATCTTAATAGTGGTATAAGCATTGGCGCTTCGATTGAACCCCGGGTATCTCAGTCCCTTTTTTTTTTCTTTTTTGTTAAGGAAGCTGACTGAGTTAATTGCTTACCAGTTTTACGCTTAATAGTATAAATTGTTACAATTATTTTTATAGGTGGTGGATGCATATGCATTAATTGGTGATATCACCGGTCTTGCTGAAAAGATACAGAGCTTTTTATGCAGGAAGTTCTCTCAGAAACTCATTCTGTTTTGAAGAATATTTTGCAAGAGGTATATATTGTTGACTTAGTAGCTGTTTCTATGTGCCAAACCTAGACTTATTGCACAATTTTCTCTTCAACACATCCCCACCACCACCACCACCACCCCCACCCACACCCCTTTTCCTTTTATTACTGGGTTTTCCCATTTGTTGAATTTTATACTCTCTGTGATCTGATTCTCCTGAGTTGTGTCTTGACCATGTTGATCATCATCGTCAATTTTTGTTATATTGCCTTTGTCGGACATGCTTTATTTTTGTTATTTATTTTTCTTTTCCTTTATTTTCTAAAAGTAATTCCTTATTTATTAATTTATATATTTATTTATTTGTAAAAGGCTTACTTTCTGATCTGCTAATTAATTGTGACAGGGAGAAGGGTTACCCAACATGCAGAAGAGTAGGTAATGGATTTTATACCTCAAAGTATTTTTTTTTTTTCATGATACATGAGAAATATATTATTTGTGTAGCCAAATGTATGCTTACATCAACACTAAGCCCACTAGCAAGAAGCTTATGCTTAGACCAACCTCCCCTGCATCCTAGGACCAACATCCTATCCTGATAACATACAGATAATATGCTTAGACCAACCCATGCATACAGATAATTAGTCCAAATAAATACTGGATACCCTCTAAGGCACCAGACTACCAGCCATGCATAAATAAACGAAAAGACCCAAAACAACAATTGAAACCAAAAAGTCAACCTGAATCAGGACACCAGACACCCATCACCCTGACCAACCTCCAAATGACCTTCCAGCAGCTCCATATTTCGGATGACACTGTACCCTAACATCTTGTAACATTCTTGCATCTGTTTAGATCTCTGGGGTCTCAATGCCGTGATTTCACCAAATCATGGCTTGAAAGTGACCAATTAATGTCTGTTCACTATAAGTTCTTAGTATATCACCACTTAAAGGTGTACCATCCTTAAAATTCTTATTATTTGTCAAAAATAGGTATGCCATTCTTAAGAAATTATTCAAAGATTTGAAAACATGGCAACTCTTTCAGAATTTATCAATGTAAACAATTTTAAGTGTCAAATCGATTTCGGGTATAATTGCAAATAGACATTGTTAGGGGAAGTCTCCTGGTTCATCACCGATTGTCTGTAGGAGTTGAGAACAGTAAAAGAATCATGATATAAGTTTCTTCGAACAAGTAGAAAAAGAAGGATGCTAAAGATGCTAAAGTTCGATAGTATTCAACTTTAAATTCTATTTAGAGGGAAAACAAGATTATCTAAAATCACAAACTTTTCTTGTATTCTTTAAATTGAGAATATCCAATCAAGACATGCTTCTTGTTCCCCGATAGCTTCACAGTTAATGACAATTGATTACATCATTGCTCCCAGAATTGCTTTTGATCTTTTTTTAAGCTTGCCGTAGTTATTCATGATAATAGTTGAAATGTTTCAGCTTCATTCTTAGTTGATAGATAATAGTTCTTAGTTCTATTTTAGATTCTATTGCCAGTGCAATATTGATGTTCTGTTGATAGCATAATATTAATATGTCTATTGCATACTTTTTTCAGACTTACCTACAGCGATCTCTGCCTTCAGATACCTGAATCACAGTATAGGCAGTGTTTGTTAAGAACACTGGGTGTCTTATTCAAGTTGATGTGTTCTTACTATACAATCATGAGCTTTCAACATGATACGAAGGTTAGACCATCAAGATGTGTAGTTATTCCTTTTTTCCTCCTTAATCTGCGTATTTACATTTATTATCTTATGATCTTTGGGCCTGAATTTTTGTAGTTTGAACTGATTAAAAATGATTATTCCTGATTGGAAAAAGCCAAGTAACACAGACACTTCATATTTTTTTTAAAAAATCCGTTTCGACATGTTGTGCATACCACTTCAAACTAGGGCTTCTTCTATACTGTTAAAAAAAGATTAAGAAAATAATCTTTTAACATAGTTACAACTCCATGATATGCCATTTTCATATTTATTTGTCTGTAAGGAGCAGATCGTAAGGTCTTGAGGCCAAGAATTAATTGTGTAACTAAAGAATATTAATAGTTTTTTTTTAATCAGCTGTGTCCCCGTGTCCTACTTCATATAGGTCCTGTGTCGGACAATCGACACACGATCCGTGTCAATGTGACTTAGGAAAAACGTTTGTCACTTTCTCAGATACTATTCTGTTAGTTTCCCAGTTATCTGATGACCCCATGGTTTTTCCAAACTCTGATATGTGGAGGTTATTAAACGCTTTCTTTGTTTTCTTATCTATCTCTCTGATGTCCTCCTAAAAGTGACTCTTCAACTGTCGTCGTGGACAGCCTGTCCTTAGCAGGGTATTCAGTCTCTGAGGCAGCCTGTCCTCTCTCCCAAAGTTATCTTTGTCTTCTTTTATGGATCATACTATGGGTTTTATTTTATGTGGACTTAGTTGTCAAGAAATACATTGAGAAACTGGAGTGATTGGAAATTTGCTTTCTATTAAAAGAAGGTAGACCCATTCTATTATTTACATCTGACTAATGTCCTTTTTTTGTCTCTAATGTTTCAGTCAGTCAATGTAGGTATCGCTCTTTTTACTGATACATATATATCTCTATGTATGTGCCACTGTTTCTCTGTGTGTGTATGTGTGTGAGAGAGAGAGTGAGACTTTCCAAGCAAGAAGTGAATTTAGGCCTTAAAAGATTAAATTCATCATTGCCTGAAGATGGTTCTGGAGGTTTGCGGAGGAGAGTGTGTGTCTGTGGAGGAGGTAATTATCTTTAGATTTTGGAAGAGTCAGTTTGGGTGGCCCAGTGACCTCGCCTTATGGGTGCGGGGTTTGGAATCTGTTATAAATTAATCTGATTTGAAATGGCAAGCCCACTTTTGGCTTTGGATTGAACGATTGAGGATAAACCTTTCTTCATGGTCTTCCTAAGATTTTATTCCCTCTACTTTAAAAAAAAAAAAATAGCCTGGTTGTGTTTTCAACTTTTCATGCGGGAAGATGAAGGTACTATCCTTGGGGATTTAGGCATTCAAGGTACCCTCTCCTATTGCAGGAATATAGTGATAGTTATTACCCTCATGTAAACCTGAATGCTGTTCCTTAGTGAGACCAGAGAGAGACAAGCGTGGTCTATCGACAAGAAATGGAATTTCCCCCCCAGGTCATGGTATTATGCTCTTCGTTCTCAAATCCCATGCCGTCTTAGCCATAGGGTCGTTCCTAATTTCCCGAGGCAGTGAATTTAGTGCCCCAAGATCCCTTTCAAAAATTTCTTCCTTACTGTGTTTGCCTCTTTTAGGAGATATTGACCATCGATGACGATAATCTTTATAATAGGATATTAATAAAACGATCATTAATTGTTGTCCTTCTGTATCTCTCGGATGGTGACTTGGTTACTCTCACCCTTAGCCATTGGCCTTTTTGTATGGGTTTAATGCACCTTCATCTGATTTTAGGAAGTCTATTTGGTTTGTCCTTGTTCAATGAATTAGAGGGAGTTTGAGGGCATGTGGTGTCTATGGAGGAGGTCATCATGTCCAAGGGTCTGTTACTCTTTTTAGGCCAAAGTATGTGGATACACAAGATTTTTTCTTTCAGTCACTTTATCTTTAAATGTAATAAAGTGTATAAGTTGTCAATCTCTTTAACGTCAAAGAAATTCAGTACCTTGGACCATAGTACAAAATATCGCGATATATATCTAGATTTCAGCAAAAGATATATAAATATCGTGATATATTTAGAGATATATATGACTGCAAATATCAGCGATATTTCGACAATATGTACAAAATTATCGATATTTGGGGATATTTTGTGATATTTGGCGATATTTTGTTTAGGTAACAATTTTATTTAATATTTACCATTATATTTCAAATAAATATAAATAATATGTCGTGGTATATCAAAAACTATCCACAATATCTACGATATTTGTCGATATTTTAGATATATTTACAATATTTGCATATGAAACAATGTAAAATATCCCCAAAGAAGAGGATATATCCACGATACATATCAAGAAATTGAGTATCGATAAATACTCATATCCCAATATTTTGTACTATGCCCTGGACCTTTGAAAAAAAAAAAATTATGCTGTGCTTTACTGAATAATAATGTTGTTCGGCTGTGCATTTCGTATCTATCTCTTACTTTATTTTATTCATAAGTACCTGTTATCTGTCGATATTATGTGGACTTCTGCTTACTCGCTTATTATATTTGTGTACTAATGCCATTTAATGACCATCACTTCTGTGCTTATTAAAAAACAAAAGATACAGTATCAAATATCATACATCTCAACAGGGGTAGTGACGTATGGGGTTAGCGTGTTGAGGTGTCTTGTTGCCGTCGATATGATGCAAAAGAGGATCTGAAAAGCTCCCCATCTTGCATGTAAACTTAGGATGGATTGTTATTGGTTCCTAGATAACTGGATTGCTTTACAGAAAAATAGTTTTCTTGGATAATTTCATTATTCATTGTTTCTGTGTTAATCATTCTAGACTTGTAATACTTCAGTATTACTCTCAATTGTTTTACATCATTTTTCACATTCTTTGTCAGGATTCAGAATGTCAGACTTCAAATTCAAAGCAGATCCGAAAAAACATGCCTGGGTGTTCAGAAGAGGTTGCTGAGACTGACTCCATATCCACGGTTTCTAATAATTCCCAAGTGGAAAATGGTTTTGCGTCTGAGTCTGTTGATAGAATCTGGACTTTGTCCCCAGACACTGAATCTGCAACAAGCAACTCATATGTGAAAAATAATCCGGAAAGTTATGAATCTTCATCATTGTATGCTCATACATCACTCTCTGAGGTGAGGGATGATTCAAGTTTAACATCAGGCCGTGGATCATCCTGGGATCAGCTGAGAAAAGATGCTATAGAATTTGTTTCTCAAACGCTAAAGAGAGGGCGAAAGAACCTGTGGCAACTTACAACTAGCCGCATATCCATGTTTCTTTCTTCCTCTGCAGTCTGTTCCACGAGCGTACACCAATTTTTGAAGAACTATGAGGATTTGAACGTATTTATCTTGGCTGGAGAAACTTTCTGCGGGGTTGAAGCAGTTGACTTCAGGCAAAGATTGAAGACTGTTTGTGAAAATTATTTTGCAGCTTTTCACCGACAAAACATATACGTATGTCAACTCATCTAGCTTTGCTGTATCAACGTATATTGCCTGCATCCTTTCAATGAATTATGCAATAGATTTATGTTTCCTTCGGTAGTAGTCTTCTTAATTAGACCCGTTTTACCATTTGAACTGCAATTTTTCATCATAATTTTACTATGCATGTCGTTGTTCCCAAGGTTCACTATGTAAACGGGTATTATATTATTTTAAAATTTTCTTAAATAGTCCAGCGAATGCTCTCAGTTGAAAAGTAGCATTTTTTTACTGACCAATTATACACCTGCACATAAATAGAAAATGAGAAACCAATGTACTAAGATCCATTTAATTGCAATCATCTGACAAAACTCTGCTCTTGTTCTGAACTCACTGAAGAACCACATTTGCAATCCCAGGTGTCTGTCGACGTAATGATGGATTTAGAATGTGGGTTTACGGATGCTGGAAGCTGTGGCCAGTAAAAAGTTGAGGTTGGTGACTAACGATCCAACAAATTGCCACCTAGAGACCAAACTGAAAAATCAAACATAAGAATTAAAAACTTCAAATCTGGTTCCCCATGTAAACTCTACTGCCTTTGCTACAAACTATTAGTTGTCCCAGAATGTGCTGTGGATCTTTCAAGTGAGTCTTTGAGAGCCACTTTTCTTTGTTATTGTTTGTCACCAATTTAGCTGGAAAAGTTATTAGAGTTATGGATATCAATGTGTTTCCATTTTTTTTTGACATATGATGAGGGCCTTGGTTAGTCTTCTTTTTCTCTTGTCTGTTTTTCCAAATGTGGGTCAACCCTAGTTAGGATGTCTTGCTTCCATTAAGATGTGAGGGTATCTCTTACACGGTTTTGTACTCTGACGATTATTTGTTTAAATTATTTCTTATCAGGACAAAGCTAAGGTCTTTGTATGTGTCAACTCAGTGTACATTTTAGAAACATGTCTATATAATTGAATTCAAGTATAAGGAACATGACTATTATTAACGATTTTCAGGCATTAAAGATGGTTTTGGAGAGGGAAACTTGGTTGAAAATGTCAATTCGGACACAATGCAAGTAGTTAGCTTCGCAGGTCTTGTTGGTGATGGGGCACCTATCATTGTCCCAACTGATGGTAATTCTGGCAGAGTCCGAGCACTTCATTCCAGGAAATCACCTGACCCTGTTGAAAGTGGAAACCAGAAGAATGGCTTTAGTCGATGGGTTAAAGTGGAAAACCCATTTTTGATAAAGCTGACTAATGGATCCAAAGAGCATCCGAATTTTTCTTATACGGAAGCAATTATGCCTGGAGCTATTGGAGACAAAACCCTTGATATTTTACGCCATGATAACTTTTCTCCACGAAATAGTGACGTGAATCATATAAATGGTAGCAATGCTGTGTCAGAAGATGAAAATGAAGATCTTCTTGCTGATTTTATTGATGAGGACAGTCAGCTTCCAAGTCGGATTTCTAAACCTAATCATTCCAGACGCCGCTCTTCAAATTGGAATGAAGAAGATATTACCGCACAAACAGGGTCCTCACTTTGTCTTCTAAGGTGATTAATACCCACTTCTAAGTGAGTAATACCCACTTTGTCAGTCAAGTGGTCGACTAGACCCATCACATTGACACCAGCCACCGTGCCTTTTAACTGTTTTGAGAAATTCAGTGTAGTCCCACATGGGATGTTTAAAGCCTTATAGTATAGTATAAAAGATCATGGGTCTCTCCACTCATCACCAATTGTGATTGAGTTTGATGCTCATAAAATTTAAGTTGGCCTCAGAGCAGGCTATTGTATTTGGCTAGACTAGTCCGTTTTTCTCGACGTCGTCCAAATATGTTGTCCACGTGTTACGCTCAAGTAGCACCACACGTGAGAGGGCGTGTTGAGACTTGAGAAGTTTAGTATAGTCCCACATGGGATGTCTAAAGCCTTGCAATATAGCATAAAAGTTCCTAGGCCTCTCCACTCATGATCAATTGGTTTTTGAGTTGGATGTTTAAGAAACTGCATAGGCTTCAAGATTCTTGGAATATTGAGTCCCATCATATTTTAGCATTGAAGGTTGTATAAATGTATTGCTTCAGGTTGATGGACAAGTATGCGAGGCTCATGCAAAAATTAGAAATAATTAATGCAGAGTTTTTCAAGGTATGTTTTGATGCATCTTGAGGTTTGAATTTTCTTTCTCAATCTTGATTAGTATCTCATAAAAATTCTTCTATAGGGTATCTGCCAAACTATTTGGAGTTTTCCACTTTATATTATTGACATTTGGTCAGCGGGACATAAATCTTAGTGGGAAAGTCTTCACTGATCCTTCAACATGTAAGTGCATCTTCCAAGTAAATTGAATGTCTAAGTTTTGACCAGTATATGTTCTTGTCTAAGGATATGAATTATCCTATTATATCGCTGCATTTTAAACTTTTGTTACACTATTCTTTTGCTCAGATAGGCTAAAGGTGACTATATCTAGAATAACACAAGATTGTGACCAATGGATAAAGCCTCACAATGTTGCATTTTCTCCTTCATCCCCTACATCTGATGTGACTCCTACTAGTCCCTTCAGTGCTAATTTTGGGCATGCTCCAAGTATTTCCTTTGGACTCAAGGTATCGATCTATATTTACAAATTCTGTCCCTTCAACAATACATAACCCTCCTTTGTTCCCCCATGCCTACTCCTTCACTCAGAAAAAGGGACTTCAATGTTATTGTTTTCTCAGGTTCTTTTATAACCTAGTTTTTGAAATTAGTTTCTTTTCATAGAGCTTTTGTTTAGAATATCTTCTGATTGATCTGAGTTATTTTTAGTTACAATATAAGTAAAACCACTGATGAAGTAGGACTTATCATAAAAAGAACAGAAGAGAAGAAAAGTCGGTAAGGCCACTAATCATATGGTTACTAATCATCTTTCCTTTTGTCAAGTGAGGGTTATTAATCAACTTACTCCCCCAATGCTTCCTGAATTCCATAAGGGGTGTCCAAGGGCCAAGGCTTATCAAATGAAGAAAAAAAACGTGAACGCACCCATTTCATCCATGTGTCTATGTTGTCTCCTAAGTGATGTGGGACTAAGCTTTGGCAATACCTTCCTAAGTGACATTTGTATGGTTTATATAATTACTTATATGTAGGGTTTAAGACAAACTTCCTAAGTGATGTGGGATTAAGCTTTGGCAATACCTTCACCAGCCATGGGATTGCATATCCAATATACCCGCCTCCCCTTGGGCTATAATCTTGGACATCACTGTTCCACCACTTTAGGAATGAGTTGTTCTGGTTTCTGGTGTCATTTATGTGATGACCCACCACATCTATGTTGAAAAATTGCTAGTTTCTCCATAGGCTCGACTTGTAGGGAGGGAAATTTCTGCAAATATGAGAGGAGTTTCGCGGATAGAACATAGGTAGAACACATGTAGATATAGGGTTGAATAATGTCAACACTCCCCTTCAATGGGGCAAGCTGGAAATAAACTAAGGGTGCAAACGAATAGCTTTCGGTTTGGATGTGCCTGTCACCATATCCGAATCCCAAAAGTTGTGATGACATTCAACCGCTGACATAATTAATTCAAAATCCGCTGACGAATTTATTCGAATTGGATATCCGATTCGATGAAAACACCAAACAGATTATAGGACAGAGAGTTGGGTTATGTTCATCCCTTCACTAAGACACAAATCAATTGAGATTTCGATACAAAATTTCTGCTAATTCGAGTGAAATAAATAATAGCGAGAAAAGACTAAAGATCGATCAGAAGAGATGGATTTTTGGAAAGGGAAAATAAGAGATGGAGCAAAGAGGTGACAAAGGAAATTAATGGAGAAAAGAGATCTACTAATCCAAGGGAGTCGTTGTGGTGCTATGGTGTGGTGATTGAGTAGTTGAGGAAGAAAGAGATGGAGAGGTGGAGTGGCTTTTGTAGAAAGAATGAAAGATGCCCTAGAATTTCACTTTTTATTAAAACTTTGACTTTATATATCTGAAGAATAGCATAGCACCACCTAAGAAATATTATTATTGATAATTATTTGATATATCTGTTTTTTTTATATGTTTCCTTTTCTGTAGTCCTGTTGTATATCTTGTTCTGATCACCACCTAAAGAAAGAAAAAGTAATATCTCTATTATTTGTTTTTCCTGTGAGAAGAGTGGAAGAATGGACAGTCTCTAAAAATGTAGTCTTAACACGCAGTTAATGACATGACCAGTTAAATATTTCTGTTGTATGAGCCAATGAAGATGTGAAGATTAGCAATGCTTCATTGTTAATAGGAAAACTTCTATGGTTTAATTTACGTAGAGTTTTTATTTTATTTTTGTTATTATTAATTGTTTCATCTGATAGTGATTCACTGTGTGTGACAGGAAAGATGTTCCGAGCTGAGACAATTCAAATTGTTAAAGAAATATTGCATAGATCGAAATCTCATATGCAGTCGATGCTTCAGCAAAACAATGCAGCTATGGTTGAAGATTTCTATGCCAGTCTGGTTTGTTTTTTGATTTAACTGTTAATTTCAACCCACCACTGTGATTATTTCTCCAAGGATGTTTTCTTTAATCCAACCTATCAGCATTTTTTTATTATGTGTTAATGATGCAAAATTATCCTTTTTCAATAGATTCAACATTGTCCATGCTCTCTCCATCCACATTTTTTAAGGGGATTTTTCTTTTATTAAGTTCTCATTTGTTTCTACTTTTCCCAGGTGGATTCCGTACCAGATCTCACAGAGCACATTCATCGAACGACTGCAAGATCGCATCTTCACATAAGTGGGTGAGTTCATAATGACAGTAGCCAAGTTTCATTTGTTTGCAATGAGATTTTTTCTTAATATATATAGCTAGCATATGCCATTCTAATTAACTTATATACAGGTTTAATGTATATGTATAAGTTTCTTTTTTTTCAAGTTCATTCTCACAACAACTGCTTCATTCTTTAAGAATTTTTGAGGAAAAACTCTCTTGCATCAACGGGTGTCACATTTTTACTAAACTGGTGTTTCTATTTCTTTGCGATCATGCAAGGTTTATATCTATAAAGTGGACAAGTCAGGTTTATCTGACGGACATATTCGAATCTCTGTCCAATCACTGAAATGAGTAAACAGGACAGCTTGAGGGCATTTAGTGATTTTTCTCTTCATTTGATTGAGTTCATCTTTACCAATAATAATAGGGCGTTTGGTTATTGCTGGTGTTAGTCATTAAGTATGGTTTGTCTGTGTAGGTTTTGATGGTTTAAGACAGGGCCATGGAAATGCATGTAATCATGTATGCATACTCGCAATTCCAAGTAAGGCCCCTTTGAGAAATGATGTTAGGGAGCATTTCATACCAAAAAAAAAAAAAACAGATAATTTGAAGAGTTGAAGACTACTCATGTTTCTTATAATCATGAGTCAGAAAAGCGCTGCCCAAGCCTGCTAAGTTACGAACTACAATGTTTATTGGTAGATTAAATAATGGTGATGGAGAACTCTAGCATATGCCATGGAATGATGAAACTCTTACTCCTAGTATTAAGTCTATGGATCTAGAAACAGTATAAATCAACAAAATCCAGTACTATCTTGAGCAGTCCTATAATGAGGAGAATTGTTCTTATATTTGATTAACCAAAGGAAAATATACATTTTGATAAACGGTTGAATATGGAAGAGATGAGGCCTCCGTGTTTTGAATGTAAATTTGTCTTATTCGGTCCTACTAACCTTGTATAACTTGTAAGATACAACAATTGGATATAGGAGTTTTCGTAGGATGCCCGAGTTTAATCTGGTTCTATTGGGGAAATGGATCTGAGATTTGTGGATGAGCATAATAGTCTTTGGACAAGGGTAGTCAAGTCTAGGTTTGGAGATAATAATTTTGGGTTGGGTTAGTGGTCTTGCTACTGGTCTAATCACGCAGGGTGTTTGGAAAGGTAATCATAAAGCTTATGAGCACCTTTACGCACAGATTAGTTATGTGTTGGGTGATGGTGGTAGGATGAGAATTTCGGAGGATATTTGGTTGGGTGAGAGACCTTTCTTCTAGGTGGACCTCGAGACTTTAAGCCATTTCAGTCTTTAAAATCGACCCATTTGTGATGCTGACTAATAATTGACTTGCCCTCTTGTGTATGTTGGAGACGATCCCTAATGGAAGACGGATAAAGATTGTCATTTCTGGATTTGTGATGAGGATGGGAAATTCTCTGCTAAGTCTTTCTACTTTTCTATACCTAATTTTCCTATTTTTCTTATTTGGAGCTCTAAAGTTCCTTGTCAAGGTGTCTTCCTCTTCTGGTGTGTGGCACAGGATAAAATTCTTACCACAGATAACCCTCATAAAGTGGAAGAAAATCTTTATTAATTTCTATCCCACGGTTTCTCACACTCATCTACTGTAGTTTCTGTTGGGATGTTTGGACTTATTTTGTCAGTGAGTCAGAGTTGGTTGGGATTGCTTTTTTATGGGTTAGGGATTCCTTGGAGAGTTGCAACTGTGGGCATTCCTCCCTTTGTGCTAGGCAGAGAGGAATATGATACACTTTGAAGACATTGTCTTCAGTAGAGGAGGCCATCATCTTGATCAAAGGCTTGATATTTCTTTGGTCGAAGGAAGGTTTGGGAAACACAATAAAGGGATACACTTTTGGGATATTTGTGTCTGTTGGAGTCTTTGCTTCACATGTTGTAATTAGTTCAGCTTTGTATTCTGTTTGTTGTTTTCTTTCTTTCTCTGTTTTTCTTGCCTTGTAATGGGATATCTCATTTTAGATTCTCTTTCTAATGCTAATATATACCTCTTTGTCTATATATATATAGGGGAGGGATCAGTATACCGTGGTTTTTATACCATGGTTTACACTCACGCCCTTTACAAGATGAGTTAACAGCTAAAACTTTGTGGATATGATCTACTAACCATGTATGGCTACTCCACAAAAATTCAGATCATTTGGAAACCTCCAACCTAGTTAAAAATTGTTGACAACTTTGAGTTTTTTTTCACAAACTCCGATTTTGCAATCATCTTTTGGCATTGTTAAACACCATCAAATGAGTTGAAATTTTGTGGAGGTGATCTTCATGGTTTGTTGGACATATCCACAAAAAACTAGGTTCTAGTTCATTTTGTAGGTGAAGTTGTGGAGCATGGTATGAAAACCATGGTACATTGATCCCTCCCCATATATATATATATATATAGAACAATTGGAATCCTCACACGTTTTTAAGGCCTGGTAATGTGTCTGATAGTTCAACAAACATGATTAGTAAGCTTTCTTCAGTCTGATTGGCTGAACAATCAAATGTGTATGTGTGACGGTACCTAAGGAGCGCTTCAATTTAGAATGTCCGGGGTCTTTTATCAAAGTTATTATGTAGAAAAGAAATGAAGGAAACCCAATCTGAGCATATAATTATTTGGTTTGCAAATCTGTACTTGAAAGTTGTCCACTTGCTTGGTGGTCAAGCCTTTGCACTTTGGGCCCCAAGGTCAGTCCCAGCTGCAGTGGGAGGGGGCGGGGTGTTTTTAATTGTTTTCAGGTTAAATTAGGACAAGTTCTACCAATGAAACTAAAAATATGTCATATCTAACATTTTATTTACTCAGCAGAAGTTTTACACTTAAAAGTGACTCACATCCATGGGGAAGTAGTCAAGTAGGCAAGTTGATGGAAACACATAATATCTCGACTCATTTGAAGGATTTATTATTGCAAGTATTTCTGATTAGCTTTCAGTAGCACCTGTTAAATATTATCTAGGAACTATTGAAACAAATTATAGCTGAAAGTGAGAATGCAATCATGTGGGGTATTTGGTTGGAGCGCAATAGGGGCATCTTTGAGGGTACAACTATGGGGATTCATGAGGTCATATCAGCCATCAAAGGGCTTCTATGTTATTGGAGTAAAGTCTACATGGACCCCTTTAGAATTATTCAGTTTAAACAACTTGTAGCTGGATGAGAGGATATGTACATTGTACAGAGATTCTTGACTAAGGGTTCCTTTTGGTTTTTTTTTTTCTTAGTCTTACTTCGTACTTGTAGGTTTATCTCAGTCTACTTTCTTTGATTTAATAAAGTTTATCTCTTTACTTATCAAAAAAGATAAAGAAAAATTATAGCTGAAGGCTTTTGACATTTTTCCTTTGCATTTTGTAATTTTATCTGCACAGACCAGTTTGGGTGTGAAATGTAATCTTGAACTTGACTTTCAATTTACATTGTAACTTGTTATGAGAACAAACTCTTGTTACTTTGTGACCCAAAATAAATAAAGAACTTTTGCGTTGACTATTTGAGAATATGGTGAGCACAATTTATGTTATATCCCTAATTAGTAGAGTAGCAGGTATGTGGATCGGATTGCTAATGCCAAATGGGAGCTGAAGGATCTTGGACTAGAGCACAATGGGTTAGTGTCCTTGGATTTACTTATGGTGGTTCTAATGCACTTATTTCTTTCTCTTTCTTTCTTTTGACAAGAAAACTTACATTGATCTTGATTATTTGTTAGTCCATAATACTTCTATTTTTGATGAATTTTTTCTTTTATTGTAAGGAAATGTTAATGTTTACTTAATCAATGTTGCTTGAAACATTAATAGTGATCTGCAGTGACTGTTTATGGAAAATATTGATACATGAATCTAGCATTATGTTGGCTGCGGTCAGCTATTCTCCTGTAGTCTATCTATATTTCATCTTTCTTTTTCTTGATGTCTATTTTTATTTAGCTTTCTATGAATCTTACCATTGGATTTGTTCCCAGATTTTACATAAAATATCCAGTCATAGTGTCCGAAACGCCTAAACTGAATTAGATCATCTAGATAATGTTCATATATATATATAAAATATACCCCAAAAGACTTGTCTTTTTAACTAATTGCAAAAGACAAGCAGCTTATATATAAGCTGCTTGTCTTTTGCAATTAGTTAAAAAGATAAGTCTTTTGGGGTATATTGATTGGATAGGTCCTTTCAGCAAATTTTTTTTGAACTATCGGGTCCATATAAGCTGCTTGTCTTTTTGCAATTAGTTAAAAAGATAAGTCTTTTGGGGTATATTGATTGATAGGTCCTTTCAGCAAATTTTTTTTGAACTATCGGGTCCACTTTTGACATTTTAGAAACATTTGATAATTTCTTGTATTGAACATACCGTCTTTGTGTTGGTGCATTGACCTTCTTGTGTTAATGTTTGGCGCTTAGGGTGATTTGCTAATCAAAGCACGAGATTAAAGTCATTTACAGTTAAAAAGGCTAAGTTGGCTTTGATAATGCGTCAAGATGACCACTTGGCATTTGTCCAATTGGCTTCTGATTACATCAATATAAATACCTTTTATTGATAAAAAAAATTAAGTAAAATGTAAAATAAAGCATTGCGATGAATCCTGATGTGTGTCAGTAGCGAACTCGAAAAAAAATAGACTACTATCAAATGTAAAGATGCCGCTGTTTGGGTTTTGGAGGTTATTCAGCTGATATTTTACTCGGAACCCAACATTACCATGGAAACTACACTAACCAAAGCATATTAGAACAACATTGAAAGCAATTCCATTGTATTAACAATTTTACAGTCGTCACCTGGATAAATTCCAACTTCTATTACACAATTTTTATGCTGGGTTATGTAGTACACTTGCATGTTCCTGGTATCAGACCGTCATTATTGGTGTCCATATTTTATGTTTATTGTATATATTCATATTTATTGTTCTATGCTAGGTTACACTACTTAGCGTAAAGAATAATGAGGTATTGAGGGTGATTTTGTGAAAATTCTATCAAAGTTGCTTCTCTCTTCTCATCTATAATTTTGGCTGGGTTTTGATATTGGCGCTAGTGATTTTGTGAAAATGCTATCAAAGTTCTATTCTTGATACAGACTGATGCACAAGATACTTTACTAGGTTGGTCCACGTTGAACTAGACAAGACTTTTTAGAATCTTATCTTATTATTAAATTGCTATTGATGTCCAATGAAGATACGTAATGGTTTTTGTGACTTTGTTGGTACTTTTAAGTTTTAACCATTGCTATTTATAGTGCATGCAACCTTGTTAAGCATTTGTGTCTTCACTACATTTGTCATCGTGTTTGGACATGTTACTTCTGAAGTTTTTATTATAATGGCGTAACATTATCTGGCCTTAACGATAGGTAATGTTGATTTGTTACTGGGGAGAATTTAAGCATTACAAAACAAGGCTAGCACATGGCGAATTCATAAGGAGGTAATGTTTTTCTACTACACATTTTTCAAAAAGTAACTTTATTAACATGGACACTTCATATTTTTAAAAAAATCCTTGTTGGACAGATAGACACACACACATTGCACATACGGTTTCAAACTAGGGTTTCTTGTATAACCTAAAGACTAAAAAATAATATATTAATATAGTTATAGCTCCATGGTATGCCACTTTCATAGTTAATTATTTGTATGGAGGCAATTTGGAAGTTCTTGTGCCCAAGAATTAGTGGTGTAACTAAAGAATAGTAACAGTTAATTAGCTGTGTCTCTATGTTCTACTTCATGTAAGTTGTCGTGTTGGACACTCTGCATCCGTGTTAGACTCTGACACACGTATTCATTTCAATATGACTTGGCTTGTTTTGATTGATAGTCTCTTATGCTAACACTGAACTGATGGGTTCAATATGAAGAGAAAATTGGTCATCCCCAATTTCGATTCTAGGACCACAGTGCGACCGTAATTTATATTCCCTCCTTAAAGCACTAATTTCTAGTGTTTAGGAAGGATTTATGCCTAAAATCATTCCTTCACTCAAATGCTATTTGAAAACCCCTAAATAAACACATACAAAACAAAAAATTTTGCTCCAAAAATGTGTTTTCTTAACTTAAAAATGAATTTCATCCATTGCGGATGAAACTCTGGCCTACTAGTCAAGCCTTGGGAGGATAGGTAGAAGGTCTTTGGTTTGATTCCCACCTTCACTGGTTAAAAGAGTATTTTAGGGTTTAGGAAACAAAATTTCTAAATATAGAAAGTAAAACAAAAAATAGTGGTTTATGCATCCATCAGTGGATGCACATGCACAATAACACTCGGAACATGGAAACTTCTACTTGTAAAATGAAAATATTCTCTTTATAATAGATTTTCACTTCAAAGTACAAATCCGACAATGTGGATGCAACATGCGTGCCAGGTTAACTGGATCACGACACATCCAAAGTTAAAGTTAATACGATGTAAAAGGATGCTGCCATGTGGAAAAGAAACACCTAAAATTACCCAATACCCTGGGATTTCCCCAAGGTCCATAGCCACGTGTCACAACCTGTTTTAAAGTTGCATTATAATGTGTAAAACAGATCCCTTATTGTTGGCCCCAAAACCTCCTAGATTAGTGGACACGTGGCTGAATCACATTGGCAGATTGGGTGTGTAAAAGAGGTTAGATTTTGGTTTCTGACTTTCTTCCTGCCAGAGCTCCAATACAAAGGAAGGGATAGAGAAAAGAAGTCTTTAGCCCAAGGAAGGTCTCTATTAGATAATTTATTTAGTGTGGCATGTATGGTGAAACTAATTTGAAAGAATGATTTTACTTATAAATGAGTTCTTTCTTGATCTTTATATTTTCTTTTTCTCCGTAACATTGATCTTGAACTTTACTTTTCTCTTTTCTAGTTTCTTTTGCATGATTTATTTGAAGTTACCTGGTTTGACATGTGAACTTGTAATTTATAGCTTAACTTTTAAAAACTATACCAGATTCAAGACCTCCTTTTAGAATATGGACTTGAAATTGTGGCTGAAACACTTATTGAAGGCCTATCGCCGCGTCAGGAGGTGTACTGATGAAGGACGAGCTCTAATGTCGCTGGACCTTCAGGTTTTCTTCTAAGATTATAGCACTTCTCACGCTTGTTTCTCTTTATTACCCACCCTGGTTTCTTCACTCAGTTGTGAAACTGAGCTTCTACCTTGACTTTCATGCAGGTTCTGATCAATGGCCTACAACATTTTGTCTCTATAAATGTGAAGCCAAAGTTGCAAACTGTTGAAACTTTTGTTAAGGTGAACTTAGAATATTTGACGTTTCTCATTACACCTTGTTGAATTCTGTTTCTTTAGAATAAGCAATCCACATTTTCAGTTTAGCCGTAAATAATTTGTGGTTATCTGTATCCCTCCTATAATCATACATATATGAAATAAGGCAATAGGCAAACAGAGAAGTGTGAAGCAGTTAAAATATGAAGTCACTTCTGTACCTCATCCCGTCATATGTAGTAAGGCAATAAGTCTATAGAGAAGTGTGATGCAGTGTGGAACAAGGCAATAGTCATTGATAAAAGAAGTTTGGTGCAGTTAAAATATTAATTATGACCCACTTGGAATGGGTACCATTTGATTTCGAGACAATAGCTCAAACTTACAGCCTTCTTCTCTGAAACAGGCTTACTACCTTCCAGAAACTGAGTATGTCCATTGGGCCCAATTATATATAACAGTCACCCGGTAACTATCTCCATCACATGATAAATCTACTGAACCTTCCCAATTATTGGATATAGTTGTTATATATCCTATACTTGTTACCTTGCAGGAATACAGTAAGACTCAAGTAATAGGGTTGGTCAACCTTGTTGCCATGACAAAGAGCTGGAAGAGAAAAATAAGGTTAGAGGTGCTGGAAAAGATCGAAGCCTCTGTAATTTAGTCACTCATGTATGGTCCTGGCGTATATAATGTCATTTTGTTTTACTTTCCTTTTGCTTTTTCTTTCTCAGTTTTTGTTTCCTTATATATAATATATATGGGTAATGTAAGTTTGATTACACCCACCCAATTTAAATAGAGTGGGCTCCATGTGTTTCAGTAAAAATTTTGTACGTTTTTCAGTGGTGCGAGGTATATATATATATATATTATTCTTCCTTTTAATTTTTACGTGTACATTATACCTTGTCACAAGTCTTTGGATGCTATAAGAGGCAAATATCACGCAAGTCGCAGCAACGTATGCTTCCCAACTAGAATAAGTACAATCTGTACGTTACAATACCATCTATACCGAAAGTTACTGGTAGAGAACTCAAAGAATGAAAGCTGTTATGTTAGTGGTTCAGGTTACAATACTTATCATCCTGGTTGGAAATATTCTAGTGAAAACCCAACTGGTGCTCTTTGAATTTCGAGTAGGCCTATGGGCTGCAGCTATGGAGCTCTACTATTAGACGGCCGAAGTTGTTACCTTACACAGTACTCTCAAGTCTCACCAACGTGCACTTTGGGCCCAGATTTTGTAATACCTTATAATTAGGCATTTAGACCTTAACAATACCAATCGAGGGGGTCTATGGGAGGTTCCCAGCTTAGTAACGTGAGATTGTAGGTTTATGCTGCTGAATTGACGATGACAGTGCAGTGCAAACCATTAAGCCAATACTATTCAAAACTAAACTAATTAACTAGATGAAGCCTACAGAAACACCCATTCTGGAAAGCTCCGAAGGGTTATTAGATGGCAAAAAGTCATCCTCAGATTGTGCACCCCAAAGTTATAAAAAATTGGTGCTTCTACGCTCGTAAAAAGCTTGGACCTGACCCATTTGACACTACTAGTCATTACCCTGAAAGACTGATCCCTTTCGCCTGGTCTTAAGATGAGCTTACACCAAGGTACTTTCTTTTGTTTTGGGGGCATGTTAAAAGAAATTTCAAAAAGATCCGTAATTTCAGACCGAGCCAATTATTATGGAGTATGGGAGGAACAAGTTCTTTAGAAGAGATGCGATTTACATATTAAAAACCATGAAATTATGCACACAAATACTATCACGTTGAAAGCAATGAAATAGATTAGAAGAGTTTTACCTATAAAAACATTGGCCTACGCAGCCAGACAGCCAGACCACCCTTGATAAAGAATGTTCATATTTTACAAGGAACTTTAAGCTGAACAGGTTTATGACAACTAACAAATCAGTGAAAAATGGAAAGACAAAAAAAAAATATAAACAAAGAAAAAATACAAAAAGAACTGTAGATTGTTCTAATTTTATCAGCTCAAATGTCAAGAAGCTGGGTGGTGCGATATGGATGAGACAAGAATGCTACTGTTTGAGAAGGGTATTTTTCATATATCATACAGTCGATAGCCTCAACCAGAAGATGATTTCGCAGCAAGATGAACGAGTGCCTGCCTGTGATACACCGCTCGAAGCTTCTTGTGCTTTTGTAGAAACACATTCAGGTCAATCTCCTTCTCAAGAAGCTGCTTGTGAAGAGTCTCAGATTCCTCTTCGATTTTATTCATGGAATCTGCAAAGAGAAATCATCACAAATTAGAAATCTCAAGGAAGAATCTAAAAGCAACTGTACAAAGGAGCTATATGAAGTAATTAACCAACGAGGAATAAACCAAGGAACTCTAATGACCTTGTAACTTTTGCAGACGAGTTGAGGGAGAATAGAACTTCAAATTTTCTTCTTTCTGTCTCTGCAATTCATTGAGTTTTTCTTGAGCAGCAGCAAGCTCTGTTGTTCTGATAATCCTGCACTGTGAATTGAAAAAGGAACAAAAGTTATCATAATGACCCCAACTTCTGCTCTTCTTGGTAAGCACAATGGAGAAAGGACTTGAGAGTGCTCACCTGATTTCTAAGTTCCAAGATGCGTGGCTCCTTTTCCTGGTTTTCCCCTATTTCAAAAATATAGTAAAACACGTGTCAAAAACAACATCACTGCAATCTATCGGGTAAATTGTTTCATTTTGTTAACACGTCAAAATACTCACTTGCAAGCTGCAAAGTTCCCTTCCGGAGTTCATCCCGTAACTAATAATTTAAAAGAAAACAGAGATAAAAAATTATGTAAATGTGAAAAAGAAAATTAAGAAGTGATCCAGAAAAGAAAGAGTTCAGTATGGTGGAACCACAGTGAAATAATAAATGTAATGTGCAACTCACATTGTTCTGGATTTTTACTTGATCAAGTGAAAGCAAGAACTGATTGTACGAATCTTTATCAGACAAGAGTTTTCGCAACTCGTCCACACTACAAGGCATTCGATACTACATATCAGTTGAGAAATTACCTATAATATATACAAGATAAAACTTTCTATAACAAAGTCGAACACTATAATCTTTGTTTTAAGAAAAGATATAAAACTAAAACATGTGGGCAATAGATAAATAAAATTACTAGTCTAGAACTAGGGGCTTGATCTTGTGTAATTTCTCAGACTAAAAAGAGATCTGTATATATGTGGTTAAGAAAAGTCCAATTAACATTCGATACCTTCTGTCCTTTAAGAGATGAATGATGGCTACGGCTTCAGAAGGAGAAACAACTTGCCCATACGACGATTGTGATTGTGAGAAATCAGATGGTCTTGGGGCATTAGTAGTAGTACTACCCGGTGTAGATGGGCGTGAGGAATCTGATGGAGAATACCAAGAAGAAGAAGATGGCCCAGGAATTTCTTGTTGCTCTTGAGACCCCCTGCAAATAATAATAACAACAATCTTTCAAATTTGAAAATAAATTTAACCAATCATCAAAAAACAGTAAAGAATACCAGAAGGATTTGAACATGGCTGAAACCGGATCAAGAGACAACCCCTTTCTAATTGCTTGATATCAAGGATGGGTTTGTTTTTTTTATATATTCTCGACTGATAAATTGGTCTAAAATTCCTGATATTTTGGTCACCTTAAATACCGACATTTTGTCTGAAATATCTACTACTTATCGACAGGTTATACCAAGAAATTGCCTAACCATTTCTCCTCGTTTGTCAACAATCCATCTATCACTCGTTTTCTTAGCGAATAAGCTATAATGAGAGTTCAGATTAGAACCACAGTCATATATGTCTCCTGACTTTTAGCAAAGATATGATTGGAAATTATTTAGCCGACTGATATGGACTATGTCAGAATTTTTATTTATTAATTTATTTTTTCACTAGAACTAATTTCTATTCTAAATAGGTTTCTGTTATCCGAGCGGAATGGCACGTGTGTGTTTGTGTATCGAGCTGATCAGTAGTGAAATGAGATTTACATTTGAATTGATGAAAAAATAAAGAACGTCAATAGACAAGAGGTAAATGATATCTTCAAAGTTGGAATTCCTTTAAAAGTTTAATGGGACTTGTTCATAATTCCGGCACAGTTTAACACCACATTAGAACGTCTAAATCAGTAGTGGACCAAAATGTGTCTTGTAAGTTCAAAGTTTATAGGGATTTGTGAGGGAATAATATTCACATCTAATGAATATAAGGCACGCGTCCAGCATAAGCAGAAATATCCTATCGACTTTATGTCTTCGTCCTCCGAGCTCGTTTTATAAACAATTCACCTCATGTAGGTGGTCTACTTCAGCTCGTGATACAAGCAACGACATCATTGCGATCTAAGATGTTCGTCCTAGCAGCTCGCTCCAGGGTGACGCAGGTACAACAAACGATCTCATGACATCATCCCTTGTCCAGATCCAATCATTACCAAGGCCATACTTGTACAACCCCTTACCACAATATACGAACTACTGCAATCATTCCCCATCATTACGAAATTCCTACTAACTCTAGCCCTACACGCATCCTTGATCTCAACCACACATCTGTACTTATCAGTACACGTGTTGCGCATATCTGCACGCACAACAACTATAAATACCATCTGCATGAACTACGCCAGACCTGATTCAACTCTCCCCCTCGAGTGAGAAGCGATCGTGGCGATTAAACTCAAAAGCGAACTTCGGTTTTCCAATCTACTAACCCGCTTCTCCTCCACTTTAATCACATTTATAAATTCGGACTAATTCACACATTTACATTGAAAAGTCGTCACGTGGTATCAATTTCTTGAGAAACCACTTTCCATAAGAAAAACCCTCGAAGCCCACGAAGCATGGCAAGCCTCGAAGCTCAAATCGAGCCCTAGCAAATCAACTAGGTACAATGAGCGAGCACATCACCTCGCCGAGGCGAGAATGTTGTAATCTGAAAGCACAAGTGGATCGCCAAAACCCAAATGGTGCCATAGCAGATGGCGGTATCAATGAAGTTAATTAGCGGATTTAACGAAGGCGTCGCCAAAGAATCGATCAGAGTGTAGTCAAGAAGGGCGCCACTCAGATCGTTCAAAAAATGCTAAAGACGTGAACGAAGCGTCCCCATTCACTACTGAGGTACTTTCGATAAACCTTCCCCTCGGTTTCATCCAACCACGCTTTGCAGTAATGCGATGGCAACATATGTCTTGGTCAACCGCGTGGCTCACTACATTAGAGCCTCGCGACTTTATAGTGCCCAAGAGTTCGACCATCTCCACTACCGCTTTATTCCGCAAGCCTTAAAGATGGCACTCGATTGGTTTTCTCACTCGAGCCCGACTCGATAAAGAACTTTGAGAATCTCACCAATCTATTTGCTAGCCAATCGTCCACAACAAAGTAAAAAGCCGACCTAGATTCACTTTTCTAGCTCTCACTGGGCAAAGATGAAGACATCCACGCCTTCTTAGGTCGGTTCAAAACCGAACTGCTATGCATGGAGAGCGGCCTCAAAGAGTCATTCGCCACATTGGCATTCACCAACGCTTCCCGTGTACACAACATAGCGCTCTCCAGATCACTCTTGAAAGAACGTCCAGAAACTCTAGCTGAGCTGTATGCTCGAGTAGACAAATATATCAAGCTACAAGAAGGCCTGAAACGGGAAGGCCTAACCGAAGAACAACAAGTGGTAGCGATATCTGACGATGCCCCACCTTCTAAGAAGCGTCCCCAGCATTTAGCGACCCGAACTTCGAGGGAGGCGCAAGCGCGCGCGGTGAGTGATTTATCTACTTACCTGATCTCCCGTTACATCTTGGAGAAAATCAAGAAAGCCGCCTATTACTAACCTGCGGTACGACAGCCAGAAGATCGACTAGGAAAGCCATACTATGCCTTCCATAGAGCAAAGTGTCATGACACCAACGAGTGTTGGGGGCTCAAACACTACCTCCAAGACCTCGTCAAATCAAGGTATATAAAGCATTATGCCAATATAGCCGATGACGACTTGTACCATAACCTCATGGCTTGCAGAGAGCGTAGAAGATCTCCCGCTCGCAACCATGGCCAAGCTCGCTCTCAAACAAGGGGACATCCCAGCGACCGATTCCATCATGACCGTTGTTAACACTCATCTGACAGAGACAACGACAGGACGATCAACATGATCACCTTCCAAGATGATTATGTTACGTCCACTAGGGAAAAACGCAGACGAGTAGGTGCTCTTCAAGAAGTTTACCAGTTCTCCTCGCAAGCCTCACCTGTCCCACGTACTTCAAGTCGCAGTTCTGGCGATATAACTTTCACTGAGGCTGACCTCAACAAGGTTTGCCTCCCCCATAATGATGCCCTGGTTGTCCACGTCAGAATTATCGACTGGACAGTCAAGCGCGTGTTGATCGACCTAGGTAGCTCCTATGACATCTTGTTCTATTAGACCATCAAAGAGATGAACCTGCCTAGGTTGGTCTTCATAGATCCAATTGCCCCTCTCTATGGATTCAATGGGTCTCGAGCTGACCCAATTGGTGACATCATACTCCTCGTTTCCATTAGATCCAGGGAAGACAAAGTCAGCATCAACACACATTTCAGCGTTCTGGATATCCACTCGTCCTTATAATGTCATCCTAGGACGTCGTTGGATCCACCAAATGCAAGCAATACCATTAACACTCCATCAAGTACTCCGCTTTCCCGGTCCCAGAGGTATGATGGAGCTTTGCAGCAACCAGCTTGAGGCTTACCACTGCAATCAAATCCTCTCAGCGAATAAGCCCGCTGGGGCTTCCATTCGGACCAAAAGCGAACTCGCCAGCACCAAGATGGCCAAAGACTTCATCGCTGGGGGCTTTGTCAAAAAAGTCAACCCCCACAAGTTAGGACCCCAGAGGTCGCCCTAGCCCCTGTTGTCATGACCACAGAGGTCGCCCCAGCTCCCATTGTCAAGACCTCAGAGGTCACACCAATTCCTGTTGCCAAGATCACCATTCCTCAGGTCGAGAAATCATCACCCACGACCAGCTTCACTGAAGTCGCTCCCCTTCTTCTAAAGCGGCGGTTGGACTAAAAGAAAAGGAGAGAGTGAACCTAGGGACTGAAGATGATCCCAAGTTTGTCTATGTCGGGGCTAACCTTGACCCTACCCTCAAGGCACATCTTGTAAACTTTTTATCATTGAATAAAGATATTTTCGCTTGGTCGTACATTGATGTACCTGGTATAGATCCTAGTATTGCCTGTCATAATTTAAATGTCAACCCCAATGCTAGACCAGTTTGTCAGCGACCTAGGAAGTTATCCTTGAGATTTCAAAAAGTAATTAATGATGAGATCGACAAACTCAAACAAGTCGGCTTCATTAGAAAGGCCGACTACCCAGACTGGATCGCTAACATAGTAGCAGTCCCCAAAAAGAATGGCACCGTTCGCCTCTGTGTCGATTTCACCAATGTCAACCAAGAAACGCCTAAAGATAGTTTCCCTCTACCATGAATCGACCGACTTGTGGACCAGACCTGCGGCCACGACTCCTGTCATTTATGGATGAATATAGTGGGTACAACCATATCCCATTTGCAGAAGAGGACCAAGAGAAAACTTCATTCATCACTGAGCAAGGAATCTACTACTATAACGTCTTCTCGTTCGGCCTCAAGAACGCTTGCGTGACCTACCAACGGCTCATCACTGACATGTTCCAAGACATGTCAGGTGACACCATGGAAGTCTATATAGACGACATGGTGGTCAAGAGCAAGAAAGCGGTTGATCACCTCACTAACCTCGAGTAGGCGTTCTCCAGATTATGCCGAACTCAGATGAAGCTGAATCCCGAAAAATGCCTTTTTGGAGCGTCCTCTGGGAAATTTCTTGGGTATCAGGTATCACAACGTGGAATTGAGGCTAATCCAGACTAGATCCGAGCGTTCTTGGAAATGCTCGATCCAAAGACAAAGAAGCAAATACAGAAACTATTAGGAATGGTGGTAGCTCTTAATCGATTCATATCGAGAGTGTCAGACAAATGACAACCTTTCCTACAAATTCTCAAAAAAAGGGAACAGTTCTCATGGAGCAACCAATGCCAGCAAGCGTTCTCTACTCTAAAAGAATACCTAACAACTTAACACCACCTGTCGTGGCAAAACCAACAGATGGTGAAACATTGGGGCTCTACCTCGCGGTCTCTGACTTTGCTATCAGTTCAGTTCTCTTCAAGGAGGACCAAGGGTCAGAAAAGTTGATCTACTTCACAAGCAAGATGCTAACACTGGCTGAAAATAACTACTCTTACATTGAAAAAGCAGTACTCGCATTGTTATACTCTGCAAGGAAGTTCATGCCTTATTTTCAAGCACATCCACTCAAAGTACTCACCGGCCTCCTACTGAAGAAGATCATTCTCAAAGACAACAAGACCACTCGTATGGCGGTATGGGCAGAAGAACTCGGGGAACATCACATCAAGTTCGTCCCGCAAACTTCTCAGAAAGGACAGGTCGTTTCTGACTTCCTAGTAGACTTTCCTATTGACGACCTAACCTGGGAGCCAGAAATAGATATCCCATCCACCAAACAGCCAGATAAGTCAGCCTGGTCACTCTTTGTGGATGGTTCTAGCAATCCCGGAGGAAGCGGGATCGGAGTCGTCCTAGTGTCACTAGATGACATTATGGTTGAGAAAGCAATTTGCATCGATTTTGCGACCTCTAACAATGAGGTGGAGTACGAAGCTTTAATTATGGGACTTAGACTGGTGCTACAGCTCGGTGTCAAGGAGCTAAAAGTCTTTAGTGACTCGCAACTGGTTGTTCGCCAGATTGCTAAAGAGTACACTACCCATGAAGGTAACCTTTCTAAATACCTTCACGTTGTTTATCAGTTACTTTCTTCTTTTAAGACAACCACCATACACTACTTCTTGCGTGACGAGAATCGCCACATAGACAGTTTAGCCTATCTTGCTACTCAAACACCGAACTGCCCCCCTAGACAATTATTTATCGAAGTAACTGACCGACCTGCTTACCAAGATGAGCACGTCCTAGCAATCAACGACTTGTGCCCACTCTCTGACATTTAGATGTGTCAAACCTGGATGCAACCCATCATAGAATACATCCAACACGACACAACCACAGAAGACCGTACCAAAGCCAGGCAAGTTCAATATCAGGCATGTCGCTACTGCCTGGTAAACAACAAACTATTCAGAAAGTCTGTAGGCGGACCTCACTTGAGGTGCATAAACCCAGAACAAGGTCAGTTGATTTTTGTAGAAATCCATGAGGGAGAATGCGGGAACCATGTTGGAGGTCGCTCTTTGGCTCATAAAGCGATCTCCCAAGGTTACTTTTGGCCATGAATGCAGATCGACGCCAAGAAGTACGTACTAAAATGCATCAAATGCCAAACATTTGGCCACAATATCATCCAGCCAGCTCGCGAATTAATCAACATCGCCAGTCCTTGCCCTTTTCACATGTGGGGCTTGGATAGCATGGGACCATTTATCCCATAAAAGAGCACCGGATTTAGATTCGTCCTTGTTGCCACTGATTACTTTACTAAATGGGTAGAAGCAATCCCTTTAGCTCGTCAAAGAGTCACATGTCAGAAACTTCATCTGGACTCACATAATCACCTGATTCGGTCTACCTCACATACTGGTGATGGACAATGGCTCACAATTCAAGGGGAAAATAGTCAAGAAATTCCTAGCAAAGTGGAAGATCGTTCATGCATTTTCCACTCCCCAGTATGCCCAAAGCAACGGCCAAGCAAAGGCCAGCAATAAGGCAATTTTGGAAAACTTGAAAAAGAAGATTGAAAAGAACAAGAGTCAATGGCCGAATTAGTTGGAGAACATCCTATGGGCCCATCGAACTACAGCTCGTTCCAGTACAGGCGAATCACCATTCTCACTATGCTATGGTACAGAGGTCGTCATCCCTACCGAACTGACAGTCACCACGACTTGGTCAGAGCTCGTCGAATCTGGGCAGAATGACTCCGTTCTCACTCGAGAGGTTGACTTACTGGAAGAACGCCGCGACCTAGCAACCATCAGGGTGACATCTTATTATCAGACTTTAAAGAATTGATACAATAAGCGAGTCAATCCTCGATCTTTTCAGCCTAGTGACTTAGTCCTGAAAAAGACTAAGGATGACTCCAAACTGGCACCAACATGGGAAGGCCCCTACATAGTAGAACGGGTTGTTGGCAATGGAGGCTATTGGATCAAAACACAGGACGGTCAAGTATTACCACGTCCATGGAACACTTACTCTTTAAAGAAGTTTTATCAATAAAGTTCTTTTTCATTTCCGTTGCGTTTTTTACTATTATTGTTGTTACCATGTATACACGACTCTTCAGTATCAAAGCTAGTAATTACAATCTCCAAACACACGCACAACTCGCTCTCTACAGTTCTCACTAGTTGCTGACCTACAACGCTAGGCTCAACGCAGCGAGAACGTTCTCCGTGAGCAACACGCTTTCTTAAGCTAACACGCTCACTCGAGCTCATAGGCTTCTTAGCCTCTACAGTTCTTACTAGTTGATGACCTATAACTCTAGGCTCAACTCAGCGAGAACGCTCTCCACGAGCAAAACGCTTTCTTAAGCTAACACAATCACTCAAGCTCATAAGCTTCTTAGCCTCTACAGTTCTTACTAGTTGATGACCTACAACTCTAGGCTCAACTCAGCGAGAACGCTCTCTGCGAGCAACATGCTTTCTTAAGCTAACACGTTCACTCGCGCTCATAAGCTTCTTGCCTCTACATTTCGTATTTGTTGTAGACCTACAACCCTAGGCTGCAATGATGAAGTGACAAAACAATATGTACAAGTAGTTAGACATAAGCAAAATACATGCATTCCATAACATCTAAAATTTGAACTGCCTGAACTAACTCAGGAAACCAGTTCATAAATCCACCGATTTGCTAGGTCTACCTAGAAATCCAGATCGATCTGATTACAAGTTTTTGAAACTACCAAACTGCCACCTATGGGGAAACCAGTTCGTTCAGTATCTTTGCAACTATAAAGAAAGGCGAACTGCCCGGGCAAGCCCCGGAAACCAGTTATATTGTTATACTACCAAGTAAAAGCTGAAATCATGAAAGAAAATTAAAAAACAACCGCACAACTTCTACCAAGGAAGAAGACATCCAGCAGAAATGGTCAAGCGTAAGGAGTAATGTGCTTATCGTCAGCAAGCACAGGAGCAGCACTGGTTGATGGAGCATTACCAACATCTCCTGGTACGACAAGCATGTTCTCTTTCAACTGAAAGTACGTCTCCTTCAGCATTGCATAGTCTCCACACACTTGGTCATACATCCCCTGAGCCTTTCGTGCAACTGACTGACAATGCTTAGCGTACTCAGTCACTACATCAAGCTTCTCCCGCCGTCAATCATCGAAATGACCCGAAGCGACTTCTCATCTACAGCGTCCTGATGTTTTTCCTCAACGCCATCAGTTCCTTCCTATCCGCCTCCCGCACAGCTCGCATGGTCACCAACTTTTCCTTGGCCTTGCCCACATTACCTTCGACATTATCAACACGTTGGACAGTATGCTTCAACTTGTCATACCCAGCAAGGAACTACAAATAGAACAATCAACGTTACGTTCGCTAATAAAACAACAAGACACCAAACACGGTGAAGAGCTTACCAAGCAACACACCATGTCTATGGTCTCCAGAGTCGTCCCCAAGTCTTCGTCTCCAAGCTCTTCATTGTCACCATCCAGAACGATCCCCTCCGAAGACAAATCGCTATGGGTGCCGAGTGGAAGCTACAGTCAGAACGTTTAACCATACGCTTCTTACCTATCTTCCCAATATAGAAGAACTCACTTCCAGGTTGCTAGCACTCTTCCCTAGGAACCCAGTCGCAACACTCTCACCAACAACACCTTTTCCCTTGCCCAGTACACCACGGTCCTCCGTGTTCAGATCACTCTTACCCCTACAACTAGGAGACTAACACCACACCCGGTTAAACAGCGCCAACCCGATGAAAGCGACCCTCAACTTTGGACTGTTTGGTGCTCCTCAAGCTAGAAGCAACCGCCTTCCGCTTACCATGATCGCACTGATGACGAGACACAAATTCAACCTCATCCATCACAAGGGGGGAGACCTCCCTCGCCCTTCCATTGTCATGAGCATTTCCACGTCGCCTGGCCATCGTGCACTCTAAAGACAACCCAACATTCAGCAAGTCAACAAGAAGACCAACCCTTATTATTAAAAAGAAAGGAAAAGCAGTTCAAGAAACCAACCTGGAACGATCAAAACAGTTGGACAAGAACCTTGGAGAAGCAGCTTGAAGAGAATGCAGAACCAATACCCTTGAACTTCTCATCAAAGTTCATTTTATGTTCCATTGTGTCCCTTCCCAAGACATATCATAAATACATCAAAACTCTAAACGACGCGCCACATGGCTCACTGCCCCTTCAAATTCCAAACACCCGGGCGGTTACCATTTTTTGGCTGTCTGTATTCCCACACGTGCCACGCACGTGCTAAGGTCCTCTCTTAGCAGAACGCTACGACATGGAAAACGCTTCATACGCGCAAGACATTCACACGACCTCTCAGGATACATAGCCTTAATACCTCTCACTATTTAGACCTACAACGCTAGGACTTTTTAAAGAGCAGGACGCTCAGTTAGGATCACAGGCTACTTAGCCTCACCAACTCTTACCAGGGAAAGCCTACAACGCTAGGTAGGTCCATCAACATCAGGGAAATCGCATTCAGAACAACACGTAAATAAACAAGAAGCAGAAGCATGCATTTCATAAAGGCAAAAGAACAAACTACCTGAACAAACTCAGGCCCCAGTTCGTCTACTAATCGAGCTACTGAGTCAACTCAGAAAATCCAACTCGGTTAGCCAGCATTCATCACACCACGAACTCTCCAGAATAATCCGGGTAGCCAGTTCGTTCAAAGTACAACAAAGAAAAACAACTATGTAAAGCAAATTGCCCAGGTTTCCCCAGGAAACCAGCTCTAATGTATCACAACTTACAAGATGAGCACAAGAAAAAACACTCACAACTCTCCAATTCAAGAAACAGCAGACAAATTCTCAGTGGACAGGGGCTCCAGCACGCCTTCCGCGGGGTTCCCATCACCAGCAGCAGTTGAGGTACCAACAACATTCACTTCCACATGCACACCAGGAGCGACCTCATTAGTATGGGGATCAATGGCCTCCAGAGCAGTTGTAGCTAAGATAGGAACATCACATGCATCTTCCAGTACGTGTAACATTGGTGTACTGGAAGCTCCGCATTCATGCTCCTCTTTAAAAGATTTGTACTCTGCCTCCAGCTCAAGATAATCAGCATCCATAACTTTGTAAGCCTCAGTAGCCTTCCGAGTGACATCCTTACAATGTTGGGCATAACCAGTCACCCTATCAAGCTCCTTACATGCAGCACTTTCGGCTCCAAACCTTCTCCCCCCCAGCTCGTTGCTCATCAAGATCTTCTCAAACAAACGCGTTACGATCTTTGCTTCTTCCCAGTTCCTCGAGCTCCTTGAGGTCAATGGTGTGCACGTCCTGGACATTCCTCAACTCCTCCTTCAGTTTTGTTACAGACTCCTTTTCTGATTCATCAATCTGAGCGATCTCCTTCAACTTTTGGTATTCGCCCACAAGCTACACAAGCAAAAACACAATAGCAGTTGATCTCTGAAGTTCAAGTAAAGAATGAACGAGTAAGCCTTGTAGAGCGTCACTTACCAAACAGTGAGCAAGGTCCATTCGCCTCAGATTTTCAGTAAGTTCCTTGGAATCCAGCTCCTTACGGTTGCCATCTAGAGCCATATGATCAATCATGCAGGCCGCAATCTTACTCGACTTGTAGCTGACGTCAGTTTGTTTCACCATTTGCTGCACCCCTTGATCGTCCACATATACCACTTGGCGGTCCAAGTAGTCATCAACTACTACGGACTTCCCACTCACCTTACTCGGGCCTTTCAACCTCGCCATCGAGCTGTGGTCTTGAGGCGCTGGTGGCTGGCTCTGACCAACCCTGAAGGTCTCCAGCTCCAAGATGCTCAAGTTGGGCGCAACCCTCGACCTAGAACTACAAGACGTCTTAGCCCCAACTAATTCACCACCAGCACCGGAGCTGCCCCTAATAACATGCTCCTCTGCCCTAGCAACCTTTGCAGCTCTCTACTCAGCCGTATTAGCCTTTCTCTTCAGTGAGCTGCTTTGCTTGCGAGGGATGAAGTCGATCTCCTCGAATTCGAAGGGAGCGCTACCAAATGCTCTCCCCCTTCAGGTCGCCTACTCGACCCACCAGCTCCAGAGGCTCCAGCACCACCTGCAGGTTGCTTGTGACCAGGACGGTTTTAGTTTCTTTCTTCCCTTGTCACCAACTCGTTAGCGTTCCTCTCCATCATTGATTCACTAGAAGATTCACAAATAGCTTGACCTCGCACTTTTTTTTTTATTCTTCCTCTTCTCCCTGATCCCGCGACCTCTTCTTTCCACAAAGTAGTTCGCTACTTCGGACATTTTCCCTTCCTTTTGAGCTCGAGTTAGCTTCGCAAATGCTTCTATCACCCCATGTTTGGTTCGCTTTTTGATAACAGCCTCTGCAAAATAGCACAACAAAGTATCAGCCACAAAGTAAACAAACATAACATCAAACCAATAAGACAATACATTAGTACCCACCCGAAAAGTTACAAACCCTAGTGTGTACGCCAAATCCTCTGGCACAGTAGTTCCCAACTAACAACAATGGCCTTCTCTCCCAAGGCTCATTGCTCACACCATCCAGCACGCTACACTTTCTCGTTCGTGTTTGCAAGCTAAAGTTATTAGCTCGAGATCGCTTCACCGAGAAGTGATCAGCAATATCAGCAACCCTTATGCGATATTCACCACTCACATTCAACAAGTCGAACACCCTAAGCAGCCGCCAGGTATTACCCATGAACTGGCAAGGCACTTTCCCACAAAAATTCAAAAATTCACAAGCCAACTTCGAGAACGGTATCCTCATTCCTGCCCTCAGCTGCTTTTCGCAGACTACTACCCCATAGTTCGAGGGCGTGTACCTCTCACTAAACACGTTTACGTTCTCTCCCAGTTCGTGTATCTCCAAGTCGCTTACGCTAATACAGTAAGCTTCCTTTAGATCGGCAAAAACTTTCACCGCACGTTTATCTATAGCCCTAGGGGGCAACCCACTCGAAGATGACCCCTCGTCACTACCTGAAGTGCTTTCTACAGCAACAATAGTATCAGATTTAACTTCCTCCCTCTCACTCTCAAATCCAACTGATTCTTCCATCTCCTCCTCAAAATCATCACAACTCGGAGAAACCTCGCGAATCTCATCAGATCGCGTATCATAAGAATCAAACATCTCCCTTTTTCTTAGTGATTACAAATACTAAACAAAAAAATGCTAAAGCTGACCTAGCTACTGGACACAAAAAGCAATGACAGAAGAAAAATGAAGAGCAACAATGGCGGAAGCACTAACCTAAAGAGTTCTAGACTTTGCGTTTTCTGGAAATGAAACAAAAGATGGCTTTTCAGATCTCCAAAAGGGGTTTTGTGCAATCGGCCCTTCAATTCTCAACGCGTCATGATTGCACCCTAAACCCTATATCACACGTCTACCAAAGTGTTGTCTTTTCAAAATCCCAAAAAAAGAGGCGGCGCATTTTCCTCCTCAACTGCTTAGATTCTCCCACGTGCTAATCACGTGCTTGCTACAGTCCAACACCAGTTTGTTGTACAACACGGAATGATCTCTCCAGCATGGTGGATATTTCTGTTCACAAACGTTCACCTCCTCACATATGCTAGACACATGCCAACGTTCTTTCTCAGCAGATCACTTCCCCGTATAAAGCGACCTACTGAGATGGGGCTGTGTGAGGGAGTAATATTCATATCTAATGAATATCAGGCGCTCGTCCAGCATAAGCAGAAATATCCTACTGACCTCAAGTCCTCGTCCTCCGAGCTCGCTTCATAAGCAACTCGCCTCATGTAGGTGGTCTACTTCAGCTTGTGATACAAGCAATGACATCATTACCTGATCTAAGATGTTCGTCCTAGCAGCTCGCTCTAGGGTGATGCAGGTACAACAAACGATCTCATACAGAACGCTTCATCTTATTACATCATCCCTTGTCCAGATGCAATCATTACCAAGGCCATACTTGTATAACCCCTTACCGCAATATATGAACTAATGCAACCACTCCCCATCATTATGAAATTCCTACCAACTCTAGCCCTACACGCATCCTTGATGTCAACCACACATCTGTACTTATCAGTACACGTGTTGCGCAGATCTGCATGCAAAACAACTATAAATACCACCTGCATGAACTGCGCCAGACCTGATTCAACTCTCCCCCCAGAAGTGATAGCTTGATACGTAGGCAGTTCGCTCAAAATGAACTCGGTCTTTCCAATCTACTAACCCCTTCTCCTCCACCTTAATCACATTTATAAAGCTCAGACTAATTCACACCTTTACAGGATTGTTTCGATCCACATACTTTTTGAGTTCTTGTCAAGCGAAAGGAAGCCTGAATAAGCAGCAACTTCAAGATCTAAAAACTACTTTAATGTCCGGGACTCTCATCTACAGTCTTCGCAACAGTGATTTTTTTTTATGTATCTCTAAAACTCTTGGTCATTTTTTATTTTGACTATGTTACCCTCTGTTTTTTTAGTAGATTGACGATATTACCTTTTGATGCTTTAAGCAAAACGCACAACGTGGCAATCTAGTATATATACTTCATATGTAAGTTTCATGTGAGATAGCAGGATAGGTTTTACTTCGCATTGAATAATCTACCAAATATCGAGACAAATATGGATAATTTAACACAATAAATAATCCTTTATATAGAAGCGCTGTCTTCTCATACACGAACTAGGTTACTTTGTTTTATTGACCGCCATTACTCTTGGTTCTCATGTTTCATCACTCATCATCGTGAAGTCCTTTTCAAGTGACTGGAAAGATAACAACTCACTTCATTCAATTATGTATTGTACTACCTACACGCATGGTGTTGCCAATTATAATACCCCGTTTATTTTCTTTATATTTTCCCATATTTATTAGGGTTTAAAAAATAATAATAATATTAAAAAGAAAAGAAAAGAAAAGAAAAGGATAAAGATAAAATAAGATAAAAACGTGGGAGAGTTACCCTCCCTCTTTGTTAGTATTTTTTTTGGGTTTTTGAAATACAAGAGAAAAACAGAGAGACGTACAAGAGAAAAACAGAGAGAGAGATAGCTATTGCTTGAGAGTGCTTGAAAGAGAAAGGGGCGGAGGAAGATAACACCTTGACGTCAGTTATCGAGTTCGCTGGATTTCGAGTTTGTTACGTAAACAAACGTTTTTACTTTTCGATTAATTTCGGTGAGTAGTCTAAATTTTAATTTGTTCTAAATTTTTTTAATGGATTGTTAGCTGATTTCTACTAATTAAGTCATTGAATTGTTTTACTTGGAACTATGGGATGTAAATATATTAAAGTGCTCAAAGACTTAAATCGCATATTGACACATAGACATTCTTTTGGTTATCTATGTATTGATAGGTAATTGTATATGGAATTCATTAAATCGTTGGTTAACTGATTGAAGTGAGTAATTGTTATATGTCAGAGTTCGGTTTCTCGTAAAAAGGGGGTCGGTTATATCCATTGATGATTGCCATACCTTGTTTGCTCTTTTTAGTGGAGCAGATACATTACCATGAGTAGTTAGAGGGTATAACAAGTAATTAGTTGATTCTAAATTGACTTTTAGATATGAGAATGTATAATGGTATATATTCTCTGCATGTCTTTATAGGCTTCTGACCTTTTGTGATATGTGAGCTATTCCTGGCTTTATATGGCTGGTAGTTTTCTTTGCATGACTTTATTGCATTTAAATGTCTTATACATGATAAGTACAAGTTGGATTTTGATAAGGAATATTTGACAATGGCTACTGGTGCACCTATTTATGATACTTAATTTATGTTGTTTGTGGAATTGCTTGAGTAGTACGCATGTTATTCCATGTCTTAATTCAATGTGGTATTCCATGACTTGATCACATATAAGATGGTACTAGTAAAGTTGTGATAACGTGTAATTGGAGCCAAGACTCTTTGTTTTATATGCATGTATGTTTCCATAGTTATGTGTGTGGTAGTAGCTAGTACTGTTGGTTTTTGGATGACTTGGCGTGTTTTAGATGTTAGAAGTTTTAAACTTAGCGTTGGTCTGATTTCGAGCTCAATTTTGATTTAGTTAGAGTTTGACTAGATTTTTATAAAAACATAAGAAAGTAAGATCTGGAAGTTTGCTTTCTATTCCATTTGGCCTCATCGCATTCCGAGGCCTGTGGAATTAATTATGACGTCTGGAAGTTTGACTGGCAGAAAACAGTACGCCAGAAATCAGTTTCTATGCAATGTGTTTGAGCCTAGTTTTCACACATTTAGAATAAGATTAAGTATTTTTGTAAAACATAAACGAACAAGTTCTTAGAGTCTTCTTTTCAACTCAAAAAGCCTTGTCTCGTTTGGACACCTGTGGAAAGAGTTGAGCCATTCAGAAGATAGTCCATTAGAAATCTAGTTTGCTGAAAATTAGGATTTTTACCGTTTTCGACCTAAGTTTTCTTCTAGATGGGTTGAGGTTGGGACTTTGAGTTTTACATGAAAAAGTAGGTCTACATACCATAGTTTTTAAATAATTAAGTTACATATAATTTGGATGAATGTAGGAAAAACTATAGCATTGACAAGTTGGCTAGAAAACCTACCGTGTTATCCTTTATGTGCATGAACCTATTTTGGGAAATATGTCTAGTAATGAACTAAGAGTCTCTTAAAATCTTATTGGGTGTTTTATATAGTGTTTGTAGCCTACTTTTAGAATGTGGTTTTATTTGGAACTTATAAGAGCCCAAAAATGTAGTTTTAACCCCTTTAATAATATCGCTTTTGACCAATTATGTGATTAATAAGTAAGAGTTAGTAATGTTATCGTGTTCTTATATATTTCAGGCATTGGAGTCTAATATGTATAGAAATGCGCCCCTTTTGCGAGATAAAGGAGCAAGGGTTGGTTGCTAAGAAGTTCTATGATAAAAGGCCAAGATTCAAGGAGAAAAAACATTTTTAAAGCCCAGTCAAAGCTGAAAAGTCAAAGTCAACGCGGGCAGAAATAGTGCATAAAAGTCAGCAGAACTTTCGAAGGCCGTATCTTTGGACTCAGACCTCAGAATTGGGCCTACCTTATGTCAAAATGACCGGCTCGGAAAGAGCTTTTCAATGGTCTAAGCCTTGACCCAATCAGAGGAGCAAAAGTGGATAAAAAGGCTATTGAAGTCATTTCCACAAAGTGGTTTTCAGCCCATGCACGAATTTGTGGATCTTGTCTCCTCCATATCAAGAGACAAAAACTTAGCTCTTAAGTTACTTAGTTTTTAATTAGCTTTGCTTAGTCTAGATCCAATAGTTAGTTTTAGATCTAGTTAATTAGCATCAAATTAGTATTTAGAACAAGATTTAGTTTTTAGAATAAATAATTAGTTTGTATTTCAAGTTTTAGTTTAGATTTAGTTTGTAACCTTCATTAGATACTTTCAATAAAATCTTTAGTTAATTCAATTCAATTCAAGTTATTTCAATCAAGTTTAGTTTACTTTCAATTCAAGTTTAATTTAATTATGTCTTATTATTATTGTTTATTGTTAATGAACTTAATGAAACTAGGCTAAAAACTCTATTAGAAGAGTTTTATGAAGTCTATGTGAGGGTTATGATTCTTCTTCTTTAATTTTCTTATTGTCTTATGGGCTTCAAGTTCAAGTTCTATAGTTGTCTAGAGATAGAGATTATAGAAGTTGAACTAGAGAAAGGAAACTCCACAAAGAGATTTGTAGAGGAGAATTTCTCTTATGCTGATCATATTTTAGTACAGAAATTGCTAGGATTGGTTAGGGATCAATAATAAATTGTGGCTTTTGTTGTTTTACCTTGTGTAGATTAATAAAGGTTAAAATTAAAATATGAGAAACTAGTTAGAATAATCATAGCTTCACATAGATGGATTAATCCTTCCTCTATATTCTTCCAATTCATTAAATTCACTTTTTAATTGCTTAGTTAAATTAGTTAAATTTATAATTAGTTTTAGTTTAAATAAATCACAACACTACTCTCATTGTTCTCACCTTTGTTCCTTGTGTTTGATTAATTGAATTCGTTTAAGTCTAGATAGATTAAGAGTGGAATGATTTTGTACTATATATATGTGAGAGTAGAAAATAAATAATTGATACCGTAAGAATAAAGTTAGAGTAATCTAGTTGAGTTTTTACGGGTTATCAAATGGCGCCGCTGCCATCTTAAACTCTTTCTGGACAAGAATTCAATTGCTTGAATCCAAGGGGCAATCACCCATTCTCAACCCACCCACCCTTTTAATTTTTCATTATTATTTCTTGAATTTTCTGTACTGTTCACTGTTTTAGACATAGGGGTTGCGGAAAGGTATCAATAACACTGCAGTAAAGGTATTTGTAAATTTCAAACAATTCTGAAAATTTACAAACGTAATCCTTATGGTGTTATTGATTTACTGTAATTTTTTCAGATTTTTCCTAGTTTGTTTACCTAGTGAACTAATACGATCTTTACAGTGATACATTTTAGTTTTCAAACCGTAAGTTCTTGAAAACCAGACGAGTAGGGTTACTTAGACAGTTCCAAAAATTTTAAAATTTTTACAGGAGTATCTATCATAAGTCAAGAGTTTGAAGTAAAACTTTGATGAGTTTTTGATTTGTTTTGACTACCTAACTATTGGATTGTTTTCAGTGTATTTCTGCAGTTTTGCAAACACTTAATTTCTGGAACACCAGCCGATAAGGAGGGTTTGTAGAGCTTCAATTACTCTAAATTTTTTTACAGAAATACGTAGGATCTGTCAGGAGTCTCCAGTAAAATTTTGGAGATTTTTGGCTCTGTTTTGATTTGTTAACCATTTGGTTGTTTGTATTGTATCCGAAAACTGTTTCATAAACTTTGAAGGGCAGTAAAAGGACTTTCATAGCTCTGATTGATTTGAAATTTTACAGGATACTTGATAGACGTCTTAGCAAACTACTGTAAAAATTTCAAATTTTTTAGAGTACGGTAAACTTACTGGACATTGCCAAAGGAAAGAGCGCGACCTGCGCCCTTGTCAGGCAAATTTGGAGTGCACCCTGCGCTGAAGTGCCTGGACCTCGAGTAAGACCAGAGCGCACCCCGCGCCCTACCTAGGCTAATTCAGAGCGCACCCCATGCCCTCTTGTGTACCAGCCCAATTTTTCACAGGTTAGTTCAAGCTTTCATTTCTTCAAGTTATTCAGTGTTTCTAACATCATACAAACACTGAGATCGAGTATACAAGACGCTATTCAAACGCATAGCAAGGAGGCATTCAGGTACTATTTCTTCCACTCCTCGTCTCTTCTGTCAGAGGAGTTTTAATTCTAGTATAATCAGACTTGTTTTTCGTAGACATAGATACCACACGCCTATCTAGAATTTCACACACTACACCTGCATCAATGGCTAAAGAACAAAAGACTCCTCTCTCTGATTTTTATAAAGCCCTAACCGATGGCCCTAAGTCGTGCATCGTTCTTGCAGACCTAGTGGGGGATTTTCGAATTCCCCCTAATATATTTAACTTGTTACTGGTTTTTCATGGTTTAGACCACGAGAAGCCTTACCAGCATATGTGTAGGATAGAACAAGTTCTCACTACATTCCATCATCCTAGCGTAAGTCCGGATCAAGTTAAACTTAGGGTGTTTCTTTTCACCCTAGCCGACAAGGCAGCGTCTTGGTTAACTGCCCAAATACCAAACTCTGTGAACTCATGGGCTCAACTTGTTTAATTGTTCATGGAACAGTTTTACCCACCACTGAAAACAGATGAAATATTTCACAAGATTCATTTCTTCCGCCAGAATCCTCATGAATCCTTTTCAAAGGCCTGGAATCGTTTCACTGATCTTCTCATTGAATGCCCGCATTATAATCTTGCGAAAGACATGCTTGTTCGTGCTTTCTTCAAGGGGCTTTCACATTATCATAAGGAGGTTCTAGATATCATGACTGAGGGTAGTTTTCTTAGTAAAGGAGCCTTGGAGGCTTATAAATTCTTAGAAGATCAATCTAAAAGGAACAACAATTGTGGAGGTAACGACTCTTCCCGCTCCACTTCTTCTTTTGAGGTTATACCTGATCCCGAGCTTAAAACTCTTATTGATGCCCTCACTAAAAAGGTAGATGCCATCTCTGTTAAACAACAACCCACTCCTGTCATGAACATTAACTCTACTCGTTGTAATGTCTGTTTTAGTCTTGAGCATTCCGACTTCTATTGTCCTCTTGTCTATGCACAACCACCACCACAACCATCAAACTTCCACTAGTTAACTCAACCTCAAGGACAAGGAAACTTAGGTGACCAGAATAGAGGTTTAGTGCCCATGACCAAGAACTATCAACATCAAGACATGAATGCTCAACAAGCTTTAATTTCAGTTCAACCATCTACAGACAAAGTAGTAGTGACCTTGTTGGAAAAACAAAATCAAATTATGAAACAAAACTCCAACTTGATGAAAGATCAGCATGATCAAAACTCTAATATGATGAAACAAACGATGCAAATGAAGCAGTCTTTGTGCCAAAAGATTATTGACATGTCCCCTAACCAAAATAATAACCAAACAAGCGTGTTTCAAGGTTAAGCATTACCTAATCCTAAGTCAACAAACACCGCCTTCGAAATAAACAGTATTCACTCTAATTGTAATATAAACCAAGGGGCCCTATAAGCAGTCATTACCCTTCGTTTAGGGAGAGTAGTTGATAACAAAATAACTATGCCTGAAGACCACTCGCAAACAGAAACTGAAAATGAAACCATACCAAATACTGTAATGGAAACTGAAGACCCTACAACTATAGAAGTACCAGTTAAACCACAACCAAAAGGGAAAACCTTATAAGACCCAATAATAGAAATTGAAGACCCTACACCTGTAGAGGTTTCAATATGGACACCTAGATGGAAAACGGCTAGAGATAAAGCAAAGACTAATAATACTTTTAACCCTTCTGCTAAATATAGCGATAAACCACCATATCCCCAGAGACTAGTTGTGTTTAAAAAGGACAAGAATTTTGATGAGATTAGGAAAGTGTTTAAAAATCTGACTATAAACCTACCTTTTCTAGATGTTATAAAAAGTCTACCTGGACACGCTAAGTTTCTAAAAGAGTTGTGCACCAAGAAGATGAAAACCAACATACTCAATGAAGCCTTCTTAACTGAACAATATCCCTCTTTATCTGAACATAACAGAATTGTTAAGTACAAGGACCCTGGTTGTCCTACTGTACAATGCACCTTAGGTGATACCTTTATAACAACTATTTTATTAGACTTGGGAGCGAGTGTTAACTTACTCTCTTTTTATTTATATAAACAACTAGGTCTAACAAAACTTCAACCAACCAAAATTACTTTGCAGTTAGCCGATTGTTCTACTAAGTATCCCAAGGGTGTAGTTGAAAACATTCTCGTTAAAGTTCAGGATTTTTACTATCCAGCCGACTTTGTTATTCTCGATACAGAAGTTGCTCATGATTCCATTCCCATCATCTTAGGGCATCCTTTCTTGGCAACCGCCAATGCCCAAATTAATTGTCAAGATGGCTCAATGACTCTTTCTTTTGGGAATCTTTCTGTGGAAGTTAACATGTTTAGACAAAAGCAGGGACAACTAGGTTTGCCTATAGAAGGAAAAATGAAGTCCATTGAGAGTTTTATACCTCACATTAGTGCGGCTGAAGCTTTAGTCCTCACACTAGTAGATACCCCTCTTATGAAAGAAGACAAGGATCACAATTTCTACTCCCTAGATGTAGATAACATTGAGGAAGATTTCCTTCAATTTTTTTTGCAACCCTTCATTGCCACCTCGCGAGTCCCCTCCTATTGACATCCACTCATCTCTTGACGCCATAATGGAAGAAGAATTTTTCACCCTCTATCCCAGTAATTATTCTTACCCACCTATTGAGGAATGTCTTGCATATCTCAAGGCTTTTGATGATATAGAACTAAGAACACTAGTTGAGTACCATTCACCCACCTCACATCCTCATGTCACTCATTCACCTTCCATCACGAATGTTCCTCGGCCTCTACCTTTTCAAAGAACCATTGAGTTTGTACTTGACCTTCTTGTTTCTCCTATGCTTCATAACTTTCTAAACCCATCTGGTGAAGAAGTAACACCCAAGGACAAGCCACCTGACACTTTTTCATTTTTTCCATTCATTCCTTCTCAAAATTATCCACATCCCACGTATCTTCCACAACCATCCATTTTCTCATGTTCATTCACTTGGCATCCCTTTCGTAGGAGGACAAAAAAGAAACTGTATGCTCGATTAGGTTCTTGATCTATCAGGCTTCGCTCTCATTCCACTAAGCCACGTCATAGGAAATCTTGGTGCTTACTTTTGTTTGATGGTAATTTCCATGTTAACTATTTATGGAAAGATCCACAATTATTTAGATTATTGATATATGATAAATTGCATGTTAATACATATATATCACATTAAGTCTAGGGAATCTGACTTTAAAAGACCCAAGTTTTTGTACAATACCACTTTTCTGGAGTATAGGCCAAACAAAAATTTTCAAACTTAAAAAGAGTTTTCCAATTTTGTTTGGGGGTGGCGTATTTTGGTATTTCATTTCAAAATATTTTGCTACCCATTGTCTATCATGTTTACTCCAATTTAGTTAGTAATGCAATGCTTTAATTGTGCTTCATGTTATCATATCATCTTTTATAATATTTCTCATTCACAATGCGCCAATTTTGCCACGCTTCTATGGTAAATTCTTTCCTTATCTCTTTTTACACTTTGAGGACAAAGCGTTGATTGATTGTTTGGGGGTGGGATAGAAACATTTGCAAAAATTAGGCACTTTTAGGATGTAAATTATGCACTTTTCTTTATAAAATATTAAAAATCATAAATATTGTTTATACTAGGCACTTAGTGATAATGGTATTGTTCCTTTCTCCATAATGATAGTAGTCTAGAAATCTCACGTAGTACTTGAATTAGGATTTAATTTTTGAAACTTAGATTAATATATAGGTAATAGTCATTGCATCTTTTCACAAACATCTTGCATGAGCATCTTTGATTGTACTTGGCAGTATTTTTCTGAGACCTAGGTTAGCGTACTTAATACATATCCTGTGAGCATCTAGCATAAAAGCCTCATAAGAGTGAAATATCTGAGTGATGACACAGGGAGAAGTAAATTCCGAGTAGAGAAATCACACATCCACTTGCTTGATCACCATACCATATCCTAAGCGAGAATTTTGGCCCTCTTTGGATTGATATAGCAAGAAATTCACACCTATATGAAATTTATTATCCGCTAGTCTCCCCACTGAGCTTTTTAATAGCCTTTTCACAAACCAAAAATCATTTACCCAATAAAACAAAATAAAAAAAATAAAATCAGCCTACCTATCTGGATAAGTCTGAGAAATAAGATGAGTGAAGAAAAGAGAAGAGAAAAACCTGTGTAAACAAAAATTAGTTAGTTGCTTCAGAAAAGAAAAAGAAAAGAAAGTTTTCATCCAAAGAAAAGAAAAGAAAAGAAAAGAAAAATAAAATAAAATAAAAACTCTAAAAATAGAATAAAAGGAGTAAAAAAGCCAAAATAAAAAGGCTAAAGATGGAAACAAAGTGTAGAAGCAAAAGAACAAGATTTTCTCTAATTACATAATATGAAAACCCTATTTTCTCAGACTTGTCTTTTTGAATATCCATTTCCTTCCTTCTTTAACCAACACCTAATAAAGACCTCTAGCTCAATTAGGAATAGGTTGGTGTGATAGTAAATGGTAGATGTGTTTGATCGACCTCGGCTTCCTTGGGTTGTCATTGAGATTGTGAGGAAACGTGTGCCCACTGCACACTGGAGTTAGCAAACTTGAGTGAAAAAATCAGAGTGTTATGTGTTTTGACACATTCCTTGTGAGAACTTACTTAGGCACGCTACCCAAAAGTTTCAGAAATAGACCTGCCATTGCATTTCATATCATAGTTCATTGTATAGTTGTTTATCTTAAGATGATTTGATTATTATGCATGTATTAGTTTAAGTTTTAGATAGATCATTCTTGTTTAAATACTAATGAGATGTATAGATCATTGAGACATAAATAAGGAAACAATAGTTTTATTTCTTAGTCGTTGAAGTATATATGAAGTTTGTGAATACCTTCATTGGAAAACTCTCACGAGGCTATAACTCGTCCACTAGGGAATTCCTAGTGGTTTAAGGCCTTGTTGCATATGGTCAATGCAATCGCACTCGGCGAAACGAGATTAGTTAAAACTCTATTTTTGGTCACTCATTCTAATATCTCATATTTGCTTGAGGACATGCAAAATGCTATTTGGGGGTGGTTTCATAAGAGCCCAAAACTGTAGTTTTAAGCCCTTTAACAATATCGCTTTTGACCAATTATGTGATTAATAAGTAAGAGTTAGTACTGTTATCGTGTTCTTATGTATTTCAGGCATTGGAGTCGAATATGTGTAGAAATGCGCCCCTTTTGCGAGATAAAGGAGTAATGGTTGGTTGCTAAGAAGTTCTATGATAAAAGACCAAGATTCAAGGAGAAAAAGCCTTTTTAAAGCCCAGTCAAAGCTGAAAAGTCAAAGTCAACGCGGGCAGAAACAACGCACAAAAGTCAGCAGAACTTTCGAAGGCTGTATCTTTGGACTCTGACCTCGGAATTGGGCCTACCTTATGTCAAAACGACCGGATCGGAAAGAGATTTCTAATGGTCCAAGTTTTGACCCAATCAGAGGAGCAGAAGTGGACGAAAAGTCTGTTGAAGTCATTTCCAACTGAAAACCCCTTTGTGGACTGAAGTAATGAGGTTTTGGGCCCGATTTTCTTGCCCAAAACATGGCTCCTCAGCCCATGCACGAATTTGTGGATCTTGTCTCCTCCATATCAAGATACAAAAGCTTATCTCTTAACTTACTTAGTTTTTAATTAGCTTTACTTAGTCTAGATCCAATAGTTAGTTTTAGATCTAGTTAATTAGCATCAAATTAGTGTTTAGAACAAGATTTAGTTTTTAGAATCAATAATTAGTTTGTATTTCAATTCAATTCAAATTATTTTAATCAAGTTTAGTTTATTTTCAATTCAAGTTTAATTTAATTATGTCTTATTATTATTGTTTATTGTTAATGAACTCAATGAAACTAGACTAAAAACTCTATTAGAGGAGTTTTATGAAGTCTATGTGAGGGTTATGATTGTTCTTCTTTAGTTTTCTTATTATCTTATGTGCTTCAAGTTCAAGTTCTATAGTTTTCTAGAGATAGAGATTATAGAAGTTGAACTAGAGAAAGGAAACTCCACAAAGAGATTTGTGGAGGAGAATTTCTCTTATGCTAATCATATCTTAGTACAGAGATTGCTAGGATTGGTTAGGGATCAATAATAAATTGTGGCTTTTGTTGTTTTACCTTGTGTAGATTAATAAAGGTTAAAATTAAAATATGAGAAACTAGTTAGAATAATCATAGCTTCACATAGATGGATTAATCCTTCCTCTATATTCTTCCAATTCATTAAATTCACCTTTTAATTGCTTAGTTAAATTAGTTAAATTTATAATTAGTTTTAGTTTAAATAAATCACAACACTACTCTCATTGTTCTCGCCTTTGTTTCCTTGTGTTTGATTAATTGAATTCGTTTAAGTCTAGATAGATTAAAAGTGGAACGATTTCGTATTCTATATATTGAATGAATATATATGTGAGAGTAGGAAATAAATAATTGAGACCATAAGAATAAATTTAGAGTAATATAGTTGAGTTTTTACGGGTTATCAGGAATCGACATGGTTCATCAAATCGTTTATTTTTAGAATCAAAAGTAGAGAAATATTCATTTGTGAGTTTTTGGATTCAAAGGTTCATAGTACGTGTATCTCTGGGTATGAAACTTTAAGTATATGATTGTGGGAGTATTTGAAACTTAATGTATGTGATTTTATATAGTATAAATTATTGTTTTCCTTAAAGGTACTTACAGGGATGTTGATATTTATTGGTTAAGAGCTACATAAGGCTTGATTCTAATCTTGAAAGATTGGATACGTAGGCAGCCTTATGTACAAGTGCAGCCACTATATTATATAATATATATTAGTTTTTGTGATAACTATATGTGTATAATGTTAGTATTTAATTGTGTATGCGATTGTGGCTGTTTGAATTGTATTTGATTGATGAGCATTCGTGTTGTGTTCAATGATATTTAAATGCATGATTGATTTGCATTGATGCGTGAAAATACCTTCTTGCACGTGTGATCAATTGTTGTGCATGATTAATGTTAGTACAATGATACGTAAGCTGAGAATAATATTTTCAACGAGTTGACCACACCTTTAGAGCTCTCCACGCCTCAGGATTTGGTAATGATATATTATGACTTGAGATGTCATGTGATAGGAAGGTATTCATTGAATGTGCCATGAATGACCTATTAGTGTTATGATGAGTATTTCTTGAATGTGGCTGGAATGACCCAATGTATTAATTAAATGTGCCATGAATGACCTGTTAGTGTTATGATAGGTATTCCTTGAATGCAGTAGGAATGACTTAAGGTATTCATTAAATGTGCAATGAATTACCTGTTAGTGTATGATGGGTATTCCTTGAATGTGTCGGGAATGACCTAAGGTATTCATTGAATGTGCCATGAATAACCTGAGATATTGAATGCCCATAAGAGGCTGTGATTATGCGCATGGAAAGCCCAGAGATGGTTGTGACGCACAAGTTACGAGGTTGCAAGATGTAAATATGTTCCTAGAGGCGATATCCCCGCTTGGGACATATGTCTTGTAGTGGTACTCGGTGTGAGAGAGGCACGCGGGTATGTGTAATTTGGCAAATGTGTGAAGTGCAAATCGTAGAGTAGAAACTAAAAGTGAGGTCAATAAATAAGTGATTAATAAACAAGATACATTGTGGAATTGAATGAACTAAAAGTATGTGAATTTGTGTGATGTTATGGATGTGAAGTGTGACTGTGAATAATATTAGTGAATGCTTGTGCTCTTTTATGTGATTGCAAAATGACTATAAGTTGATATGTTATTACGAAAATATTAATGACTTGTGATAGTCTGAGATCTATGGTTATGCACGCAGAAATTTTATGACGTAATGATGTCATGTGAATGACTACCCTTGATATAGGTATTATGATAAGTGGTATTCCCCAAATATGCAGGATGAACTAGGTTGTATCAATTAGACTTAAATGTATTAAATGAGGTTTGATTATGAATGGAAATTTGACTGGCTGAGATAAATCATTTTATTGTGATGTCTAACTCTGTTTTGCAGGAGAGTAGGATCTATTAATCTTTTATGCAGGGACGTAAATATCCTACCCTAAGACGACGTGTTGGCTTAAAGATAAGGTGTATCAAACTTATTTTTAATTAGGTTATCATATGTGCATTTAATAAGTGAAATGTAAGTGGTATTTATATTGTGAGTTATTTTAGAAAGTGGAAATGATGAGTACTGTTATATGAGATTCTTGAAATTGTATATTAGGGGTGAAATCTTACTTGGAAAGAAACTATACATGCCGTTTTGAGAAAACGGAACTAACTTGTCTTCAAAGTTGAAATGATTGTAATAGTATATTCTTTTATTTGAAATATTGAACATATTGCTTTTATATTTAGTCTTACTCATACCAGCAAATTCAATTTGTTGACCCATGTTTGCTTTCTTTTGTAACGTATGTGTGTTAATGGAAACATAGATGGTTGAAAGCAGTGGATGTCGACGTTTGATTTGGATTCGCTTTTGGAGTTTTACTGGTTTAAGTTTTCTAAAGTGGAAAGTTTTGATTTGAAACAGATGTAATTGAGTGGGTTAATATATATATATTTTTTATTTGTGAATGAAGAGTTGTTCTTTCGGTTTTAATTTGATTTTTTTTTTATATCGTGTTTGGTAATGGGTTATTATGGTTTCATTTTATCCTGGGTTTTCAAAAAATGGAATAGGGTGACGATTGAGATAATTATATCTCGGATAATTCCCTATTTTAATTTTCTGGAAATTTGGAGTGTGACACCAATTATCTCCAAAGATACAAATGGCTGATCTACTGGTACTTGAACAAGTTTAAATGTGGAGTATTAATTTTTTAAGCCTCAAATTGGATTGAATAAAGTAGAATTGTAAGTTCAATGACGATGAGACTTACAAAATGACTTGCTCCGAGATCCAATAGAAATAAAGATTCTTGTATATATGATTTCACAAATGCTTTTGTGACTGATTCATCTCCATCGCAGTAAAGTGGAGTTCTATCTAAGCTCAGAAAAGTACTCAATCCCTCGCTCCTACCTGAAATTTTTTAAACCCAGTTAGTGGCATATTCACGGCAATATGGAAAAGTTAAGTTATTTCAAACATGTAATAGATGGAGTCAAAGGCCAAGTTTGCTCGAGCTTTTCGATCCAAGCTTCGGCTCCAGCAGTTGAACATATGAGATCAACCTATCAGAATATATGCAGTCATCACAGTACTAGGTGACGGAGAAAAGAAATGCGCCACGGTAAAATATAGGATTTCTTCTTTAAATCAGTTTGTCGAGAGAAACAATTACTTCGTGTTTACTTGAGAAGAATATTAAGTGTTTATCAAGTTATTATTGTTAAAACTTTTTAGATAATTGTAATTCCATCGAAGCTCATGGAATGTCCCGATTAAGGCACTCATCATATGAATCAAGGCAATGTTTTACTCTGCATACATTTTCACTTCTAAGTGTTCCTTACTAATATTCAAACCATCAAATTACAATCTAGCATCATGTGTGCATTCTGAGCACAAGCGTGTTACCAGCAGAAAACCCATATATACCTGTCCATTATATACAGTCACATTTATCCCTTTTGCTAAAAGCTCGTCTACCTGAAGAATGCTATCAAGCAAATATTAATAATTTCTTTGAGAAATACATGTAATCAGCGGGAAAGGGACTGGGAAAGTTTGGTCTTATAATTATATAAAAGCAAAGGTAAGATTAAATAATGAAAATAATGGAAAAATTGTGAAAAATAAAGCTTATCACCCTAGCGTAAATAATGTGGTAAATAATTGTGGTAGGTGACCAAAAGGTCCTGTTCTTTCCTATATCATATTTTGTACTTAATCGAATTATATGATGTAAAATGAGGTTTATTTATTACTGTTATATACCTCTTCGATCCTTGGTTTCATGAAGTCACCTCCCAGAGCTGGGGAAACCCTCCCCATCTGCATTACCAGGACAGGCTAGCATTCAATATCCACTTAAAAATATACTTGAAAGTTATTGAGGTGATTCAGGTACAAAAAACTTACGAAACATTTGTAGCTAGGTATTATCTTTAGCTTCTCTCTAATAATCCCATTCATTAGGGTAGGCAGGTCATAACGTACCCGCTTGTAAAGGAGCGTTTTGGTTTTCTCCTAATTACTACTAGGATGAACGGGAAGGGTTAGGATTTTTGATGTGACCGAGGTCGCCGCGGAGCTTAATCCTTACGTCTTCTCTCGCTTTTCCTTTTCCGGGGAGAGAAGAATCGTCCGACGTAGTTCCAAAAGAGGGTGGTATTTATAGAGTTTTGAGAGAGGAGATCCTTCCGACACGTGTATTCTTTTGTACAAATGTAGGGTGGAGATCGCGATGAGTGTTGGGTTGATCCGCTATGATTGGGGGTAGATGCGGTAGTCCCTATTTCCGGTGTTGAGATTACCACTAAGATATTGGCAATCATTACCCCAGTGGGATGTGTTTCTATCCGCCGCTCTATATCCGGCGAAGTGTTCAGATCGTGAGATGTTCGTTAAGCACCACCTACTCGAGCTACTCGCAGTCGGTCTTGAGGTCGCCTTTGATTAATCTATGAGTGCCCTCGCTAGGGGCGCCGTTCTCGTGTCCGCCTTGGAGGTCGATATCTTCGGTTAAACTTTATGCTCCACGCGAAAGCGCGATGCCTATGAGGATATCGCCCCTGACGACCCTCTCGGGGCGTAGCGTTGAAACGCTACCGGTAGAAAGAGTCGGACGGGCGGGTGGAGCCGCGGAGCTTAACAAGAGTGGATGAACCGACCGGGTAGAGCCACTTTGAATATTGTGGCCTCGTGAACCGGGCGGGAAAAAGGTAGTTGTATCTTACGCACGCGCGATGTAATCGTAGCGGTTGAAGCGAACGCGTCAACGCGTTATGCGGAACTGCTGAAAGGACAGTGCCTTGGAACACGTGTGCGGGCTATAGCGTAGGATGTAATGATTACTCCTTGGTAACTGAACGGGCGGTTTATACAAAATCAGATTTGGAATACGAAAAAGTTACTTCGTGTTTTCTTCTTCTTCCGCAAAAACGCCAGCTAGGGTTTTCCAGGTGAGTGCTCCCCGACGCCGTTTTCTTCCCATTTCCATTTGCTTTCCTCTCTCCGTCCGCCTGTTATTTTAAGTAAGTAGGTTATTGTAAGGCTATAGGGTTTAGAACCTGAATCTTTGATAGAAAAGGGTTGTTATAATGTCCGATTCGATGACACTCGGTCGGAGGAGGTCCGAGATATCTTTGAGTCAGGAGAGTACGAGGATGAAGAATCGCGAAAGTGTCGGGCGCTGGGGTTGAGTTAGAAGAAGAAGATAGGATGGGCGGGGGTAACGCCCGATCTCGGTCAGGAGATGACGTGGCTAGTACGTCAGGTCGAGGGGAGAGGTCGGCATCAAGCGATGTGCCCCCTAGAAGAGTGAACCGTCGTCTGCTAACTCTTTCCCCGAGCTGAGGGCAGCGTATGGGATTAATGTCCCTGACCTGGAGATATACGAGCCACGACTGAGTGAAAATGTTCGTAGTGAGGAGTATAACCCGCCGAACGGTGGAGTTATAATCTGTGAGGGCCACCGAGAGCCAGATGCACATACCGCTCTCGAACCGTATGCGACTTTTTTGGCTTTTGTTGAAGTCGCCTCGCTGTCGGTTGCGGGTAACACCCGGGCGATTATTTAAGGTGTTCGACCAATAACGCGAGCGGAATAATATGACATAGGTGTATCCGATATAGTGGAGCACTATGTGATACGCGCCGATCGGGGAACATGAACTTTAGCTTGCAAACCATGACGACGCTGCTCGCAGTGATCGATGGAGTAAGCAATGAGGCCCGACTAAGAGACCGTTGTTGCTAGTTGGCAATTACCGCGGTGAGCGGGTGTATACCGCGAACTAGGATTTGTAACATATCCGCGGGTAGGAATACTTTTCTCGTTGTTATTTTTCGTAACGCTTGATAGCCGCTCTAACAGTCTTTGTTTTGCTTTGGCGCAGAGTTTTTCGTGAAGCGCGAACCGATCGTGGGGAGATAGAAAGATTCGCCGGGCCGACTCGTGGCTGAAAAACAAAAGCCGGCTTGCCCGAGGTCGCTCATTTCTTTGAGGAAAAGGGAGGGGCTGCGATCCGGGAGAAGAGGAAGGTGCAAAAGGAGCTGGCTCTAAGTCGAACGACGCCGGGGGTGATGGAGAAGCCGCATGCGATCCGATAACACGAGGAGAGGCAGCTGGTGCGGGGGAGCGCAAGGCGCCTGTGGGGGGAATCCTCAGAGTCGGAGGATCGGCAATCGGCCCGAATCGGGTTCGATGGAGGCCCCCCGAGTTGGAGCCGGGTTTTGATCGCCGCGGCTAAAGGGCAGTCGGAGAGGAGGCCCCGCGACGCCTCTCGAAAGGTGATCGACGAAGCCGCGAAAGTAGCTCGACATGCTCGTGGAGATGGTGCTAGCACGGGGCGGATCCGATGGTGGAGCGGCCGGGCCACGGTATCTCGCCCAGAAGGGGCCCGACCGAAAGCGTGTCATGGACTTGGCCACTTTTGGAATGGGGTCCGCCTCGCCGATCGACGCGATCCCAACCGTGAAGAAGGCCAAGGCTCCAATGAAGGCGAATCGAAAAGCGTGGCGCTCTTCGACGATCCGAAGGACATTTTGTCTATCCGACGAAATGGGGCGCAAATAAGACCGCGGAAACGGCTAATCGGGCCGCCGATCCAAAGAAGATAGCGGGTTGTTTGCTAGAACAAATAGCTCGATGGCAACCGCAGAGAGCTAGATGAGAAGAGGGGTTAGCCGACAACTTGAGACGAATGGAAATCGCGCGAATGCGCGGTATGTCTATAACTTCATCCGAGGTACTTTGCTTGCTTATGCAAATTGTGTTGTGCAGGCTAACCATGTGTATGTTCGCGGTACCGGTGAGCGGATTTCGGTTGAAAGAGATCGCCTACCGCTAAATCGATAGTGGAAATGGTGCCGTTCGGGGTGGAGTTGAAAAATGTTCGGACGCCTCGCAGATGGAGCGAGGAACCGGAAGACTTTGAAGAGAGCCCATGAAGCGTTGACTCGCCAAGATGTTGAAAGATACCTGCCGGAAGAGCCGAGGCAAAAGCTAGAGGAGGATAATGAAGATAATGTGCGAAATACCGGAAATCGAAGGTTGAACGAAAGCACGCCTTTGCGACCGCAAGAAGGTTGCTCAGACGCTTAATCGTGCCTATGACATCGCCGGACGCAGACTTCGCTGAACCGAGAGGCGACTACTATAATGCCTTGAAGAAGGAACACCACCGGCGGCCCCGCCCCTCGGTGGAGGAGGTTCCGTGGGATGCCGGGTGGCGATTGCCTCTTCCGTGGAGCCGCGCCGTAAGCCGGGTTGCTCGAAATTGAAGCACCCGATGCGCGATGATGAGCTTAGAGTTGGATGGCATAGCGATCATTGTGGACGGGAGAGAGGCTGAGGTCGATGAAGCGTTTGAGCGTGGAGGAGTAGTTAATGTGGCGGGAGATGACGAGTTGTAAAATTTGTTCTTTGTCTGTTTATCAGCTTATATGCTGTGATACAATAGAACTGGTTTCCTGGGGTAACCTGGGCAGTTCGCCTTTCTTATGTTTGTGTACTGTAATCCTGAACAAGTAGGTGTTTCTTGCTGATTCGGGGTAGCCGAATGTGACGAACTCGTGTGGGGCCGGGTTGGATTTCCTGAGTAATCTCAGCAACTCGGCTCAACACTGAGCTGTATGATAAAGCTATTAAACCAGATTTACCCTTGTTTATATGCGATGGTAAATAGTTGTGTTGTGTGTATGTCTGAGTCGTCTGCCCACTCATAGTGATGTAGGATGACACGGCTTAGAATGGAACGTGGTAGGCCCATTGTGGTGACGACCTCCTTACTTATGATTGGTAAAATGGGGAGCCGCCCCCTGTTGTTGAGTGCTTGAGATTGCGAAGCGCGACGCCGCTAACGCGGAGCATCGATCACCGAGTCCGCTCGAGATGCGCCTCGAATTGCTCGATTCGCCGCCAACCGCGCAGTTGTTCCGCTCCGCTATGCGACACGCGGTAGGAGACGAAGCGTTCATGGGACATAATGATGGCGGGCAGATGGCGCTTACGCCTCAAGGTGATAATGAGGCACTTAGGAAAAGACGCTTCCTAAGGAATATAAACCGCCGCATTATATCATCAAGAGGTTCTGCCATTGTTTCGCCTTAAGCTTTCCTTCCTCATCGCTGCTCGCTCTTTGACCGTGGCTTTTCTCGTCACCGCTTGTTCATCGTATGTGGCTTCTTCTATCGCGTGTTATTCAGTTTGAGAAATACCTAGAGTAAGTATTAACTTTGCCGCCGCAACTTTGCCGCTAGGGTAAGATGGCTAGATGTCGCGGCGCTTGTGAGAGAAACGCCCCCATCAATGGAGGAAATGGAGTTTGAGCCTCATGTTCATGGCGATCGAGGGAAGAGGGAAGGTTGTCATGGAGAAACGGGGGTCATAAGCGAGCAAGGAGAGATAGTCGCCACCGGGCGAATTGTTTCAGTCGCCACGCCGAAAGGGGGAAAATGACCGGTCGCCGACCGAAAGAAACGAAGTCAGGGCAAGGTCGCCCGCTTCATGAGAGAGTTCGCCCCGCCATGTAAGGATGTGGGGAGCTTAATTCTACTACCGGAAAGACGGGAAGAAGCGGATGGTGAAACGCCGGATCAGAAGCTTCCACTGGCCCCCATAGCGACTAGCGCCTGCTCGGGATCAGTGCTAGATGGAGATAAAGCGTAAGTTGAGGACGAGGACATGGGGACACTACCGGGACGATGGATATGGCCGCTTTGTTGGTGAAGTTCCCGATAGCTTAAATCGTTGTACCGACCTCCCGTGGAGTCCGTTCTTCTAATGATGTTCATGCAGCTTCTTGCGGGGTATGATAAGCCGAAAGAGGCCGCGGCAGCCGCTTCGAGATCGGGTGGTAACCCGCGACGGGAGTCGGGTTGATGCGAAATGCGTGGGGGGTGGACAAGAAGAAATCGAAGTGATGTCCACCAAGTACCGTAACGAATCGCTGTGAAACGCCAGATCGGTGACGGATTTGACGAAGCCGAAAAGGAATTGACGGGGCACGTGGACGCTTTATGCGAAGAAATGTCGGGTGGCGGCTGGCGCGAAGAAGGCGATAATCGGCCTCATACGCTGATTATGCCGCCTCGACGAAAAAAGTATGACGCTACCGAGGAGAACGAGACGCGGGGAAGAAAAGCCCGATGCGCGCGGTGATGCCGAGGTCGGCTCGCATAATCGCTTCACTAGCGCAGCCCCAAGACAAGCACGCCATTACCGAATTGATAAGGTGATCGCCCCGCGACTCGTAAAGTCGGTTGTGATTGTAGTTTACATTTCTCTCTTATACGAGCAAACAATAGAGCCGTGTTTTCAGGCTTGCCCGAGCAGCTCGACATTTTCATTCGGGCGAACCGGTTTCCACGAAAAGTGGCGCTCAAGACTTGTTGAATTTTTGTAATGATCATCGATCCGATTTCCGGGTAATCCCAAAGAGACGGGTGGATCGTAGTTGTGATGACGATTGTCATGTAACGTTGTTTTGGATGTGTATGCATGCCGCGGTGTTTGTGTGTAACTAATATCTTGATCTTAGAAATACGCGCCCCTGCTAAGTAGTCAACCCTAGAAATATAGGTCGCTGATGGACAGAACCGGATGGGTTATGGTGCCCGTGAGCTCCCGGAGAGCGCTTGTTCGAGGAGAGCGTTCGTATGGTCGAATCCTAGAAATATAGGCCCTCGACGTAATAAGAATTGTAGAGGCTATGTAGCCGAGAGCTTCGTGAGAGTCGTGGTGCTCAATGGAGAGCGCTCGTCGTAGTCGATCCTAGAAATATAGGTCCCTCGACGAAACAAGAATTGAGAGGCTATGTAGCCCGTGAGCTCCCCCGAGTCATCCTAGCAATATACGCGACGAATAGAGCTTCGCGGTAGTCGATCCTCCTAGAAATATAGGTCCTCGACGTAACAAGAATTGAGAGGCTATGTAGCCCGTGAGCTCCCCGAGAGCCGCCCCGCCACCGAGAGCTGCTTCGTAGTCGATCCTAGAAATATAGGTCCCCGACGAACAAGAATTGAGAGGCTATGTAGCCCCCCGTGAGCTCCTCGAGAATCCGCCACCGAGAGCCGCTCGCGGTAGTCGATCCTAGAAATATAGGTCCTCGACGAATAAGAATTGGAGAGGCTATGCCCGCGAGCTGTAGCCCCCGGAAATAGTCCCCGACGCAACAAGAATCGAGAGGCTATGTGAGAGCCGCTCTCGTAGTCGATCCTAGAAATATAGGTCCTCGACGTAACAAGAATCGAGAGGCTATGTAGCCCGCGAAATGTACCAATACAACTAACCGAGTAGATAGTATCACCAAAGACAAAAACTTGTCTTTACATTAATGAAAACAAAAGATTTACAACATGAATGGCGCCACCGATAAAAATTTTTTCAAGATAAGTATTCCAAGGTCGAGGCAACATCTTCCCCTCTCGGGTTCTTATCCAAGATGCTCCATTGCCAACGACGCCGCCACACTATGTAGGGGCCTTCCCATGTGGGTGCTAACTTGGAGTCGCCCCCGCCTTTTTGAGCACTAGGTCACCAGTTGAAAAGACCTAGGATGAACTCGCTTTTGTCAGGAGTTCTTCGAGTTTGCCGATAAGAGGCTTACTCGACGGGCGGCTAAGTCCCGCTTCCCTTTTCTCCAAAGAAGTCGACGCCTCGCGATAACACGGAGTCGTTATGCCCCGATTCGACAAGTTCCGATCGAAGTTGTAGTGACGGTCGGCCGCGGGAATTACGGCTTCGCGCCATAACATAAGGAGAATGGCTTAATCACGGCATCGAGCGAAATAGCCAGGGCGCGAGCCCATAGAATGTTTTCCAACCGATTTGGCCATCGGGCTCTTATTCTTCTCAATCTTTTTCTTCAAATTTTCCAAGATAGCTTTGTTATCGGCTTCGCTTGACCATTACTCGAGCGCATCGCGGAGTAGAGAACGATGAATGATCTTCCACTTGGCTAGGAACTCTTTGACTTTTCGCCTTTGAATCGAGGCCCATTGTCCATTACCGCTGTATGTGGTAACCCAAATCTGGTGATAATATGAGTCCGTGATGAAGTCATGACACATGGACTCTTTGACGGTAGCGCGGGGAATGGCCTCGACCCACTTGGTGAAGTAGTCGGTGGCGTTTAGGACAAAGCGGAAGCCGCGATTCTCGGATGAATGGTCCCATAATGTCCATGCCCCACATGTGAAATGGCCACCGCTCGCTTATGCCGATCGGGCCATGAAGCAGGTCGATGATGATATCAGGGTCAACGCTTGGCATTTGAGACATTTGAGGACGATGCTTTAGCATCGACCGCATCCGGGGCCGAAATATCCTCGGAGAGATGGCCTTGTGAGCTAACGAGCGTCACGGGCGATTTCCACATTCTCCTTCGGGATTTTTCGCAAAAATTAATTGACCCCGCTCGGGTAATGCATCGAGGGTGTGGGCCACCGATTTCCGGAATAACTTGTTTTGACTAAACAATAACGCCGAAGCTTGATAAGAGACTCGCCGGCTTGGTACGCCCTCGTGGAGCCGCCCGCGGTACCGGATATAATCGATGATGGGTTGCATCCATGATTGGCCTAACCGACCGGGCGAGAGAGGAAATAGGTCGCTTTATCATCAAGGTATGGTCGATTTGGTATGCCGGGTCGATCGACTACCCCAATGAGAACTTGTCGGGAACGCAACTCGGTCCGGGTAGCCAAATAAGCTAAACCGTCAAGCGCATGCGCGTTCTCCCCACGCAAGAAATGATGTATATGTACCGCTTAAAAGAAGGCAATAACCGATGAACGACCAAGATACTTTGAAAGGTTACCTTCGGGTAGTGTACTTTTTGCAACCCGGGCGAATCCACCGCCATGAAGTCACTAAAGACTTGAGCTCTTCGACAACCGAAGCCGCAAATACCATCCTTAGTCCCCTAATTAGTGCTTCAGACTCCGCCTCATTGTTGGAAGTGGCAAAGTCAATGCTTAACCGACTTTTCAATCATATTTCCGCCGGGGAAACTAAGACGACCGATGCCGCCTCCACCGAGGTTACTCGAACCATCCACAAAGAGAGACCAGTGGTGATTTGACTCGCGCTTATGCGTTTTGGGAGCTCCGCTTTTGTCCCAATCGGGGTCTTCGACCGAAATCATGAGGAAATCAAAGAACGACCGACCTTTCTCGAGAAGTGCGGGGACTAACTCGATGTGGTGTTCTCCGAAGTTCTTCGCCCAAACCGCCATTCGAGTAGTCTTGTTTTCTTTATGAAGGACTTTCTTCAATGGAAGGTCGGTGAGAACTTTGATTGATGTGCTTGAAAGTACGGTCTGAATTTCCGCGGCGAATACAACAAAGCGAAAGTACGCTCGCTCCAGAAGGAGTAGTTCTTTTCGGGTCGGGCGGAGTGTCTTTACTCGTGAAGTAGATCGGCTTCTCCTCAATTGTTCTCCTCTTTAAAGAGAACCGAAATACGGCTAAATCGATAATGGCCGATAAAGCCCCAAAGTCTCCATGTAATCGGCTTGGCTAAGACGAGGCGGGTGAGATACTTTTGAGAGTAGCTAATGCATGATGACATTGATCGCTTCCATGAGAACGGCTCGCCTTTTTGAGGAGCCGTAGGAACGGTCTACACTTATCCGGAGGCCCTTTGATATGAACCGTTAAGCCGCCGACCATTCCCCGACAACTTCTCAGATTCGCTTTTTGTGCGGGATCGGCATATCCAAGAACGCCGGATCCGGGTCGATTGGCTTCGATCCCACGCCGCGACACCGATACCCTAAAAACTTGCGGAGGACGCCCCCAAGAGGCATTTTTCGGGTTCAACTTCATGCCCGCACGGGCGAAGTCCGAGAACGCTTTGTTCTAAGCGGGTGAGGTGATCACCAAATTTTTGCTTTGACCACCATGTCGCCAATGTAGACCTCCATGGTGTCGCCTAACATGTCTTTGAACATGTCCGCGACTAGGCGCTGTATCGTATTCCAGCTTCTTCGTCGAATCGAACGGAGGACGCCAGTAACAATAGATCCCTTTGTTCCGATGAACGGTTTTCTTGATCTTCGCCGGCGAAAGCGGGATTTGGTTGTACCCAATCGACGATCCATAAAGGAGAGGAGTTCGTGACCACAGTTTGGTCGAATCACCGGTCAATGCGGCGCGGAAAGCTATCTTTAGGCGGCCCGATTGACATTTGTGAAATCGACACATACGTTTAACCGCGGCCATTCTTTTGGGGACGGCGACAATGTTGGCAATCCACTCGGGTAGTCTACCTTCGATGAAACCGACTTTGTTTGAGTTTTTCGACCTCGCCATTGATGGCTTTTGAAAGCGCAGGGGATAGTCGACGGCGGTCGCTTGTCGAACCGGTCCGGCATCGGGGTTCACATTTAATTTGTGGCATGCGGTTAGGATCGATTCCGCACATCGATATAATGCACAAAGCAAAACATCTTTATTCATAGATAAGAAATTTACAAGTTGTGATCCGAAAGTGGGGTCGAGGTTAGCCCCCCTACATACACAAACTTGGGGTCGCCTTCGTGCCAAGATTCACTTTTTTTTTTTACCGAGGCTTTACACCGATGCTTAAACATTGCTTAACAACTCGCCATCGGAGGAGATCCGAAAGCACTCGTGGGACGACTGACCGGGTCACCGAATGTGGAGCGATCTTCTCGCAACGCCGCCGTGGGTATCCACGACCGAGGGGCCCCGCTGCAAGCACATTGATGGAGCGGCTCGGCGGCCGACAATTGTGGGCGGCTTGATATGAGCCGGGACGATCTCCAAACTTTAACCGACAAAGGTAATCGACAAAGGTACCGACGCTGGTTCGATGTCGAAGTCCATACTGGCGCATCGAGGACTCGGGAGCGAAAAGCGGTATCGCATCGAGAGAACTTCGCTTGAAGAGCCCCCGCCGCTCGCTTGGCAGCCGGGTGGACTTCTCGCGACTAAGTCTCGTGCTATTGTGGTAATGGAGGGCTCCCGTGATGGTGGGAAGCAATTCACGAAAAGCATTCGCTGATTGACCTCGGTTGCAATGGTACGCCTAAGTTGATTGCTTCAAGCTCCATCATGCCTCGAGGTCCGGGAAACGGAGAACTTGATGTAAAGTGGACGGTACTTTTGCATCCGATGAATCCAAATACCGTCCGAGGATGGTATTGTATGGCTTAATTTGTCAGTCCGGTGAACGCAGAACCGAAAGTATTACAGTAATCTTATCCTCTCGAGATCCCACCGATATCGTAAGATAATGTCACCAATGGGGTCGGCTCGAGCCATTGAACCCGTAGTGGGGGCGATTGGGTCAACGAACGGATTTGGGGAGGTTCATCTCTTGCATAGTGTGGGTAAAATAGATGTCACAGAAACCGCCAGTGGTCGATCAGACGCTTTGACCGTCTGGGGCCGATTTTTTGACATGAACGACCAACGCGCCATTATGAGGAAGGCAAACTTTGCTTAAGTCGGCCTCCGCGGAAAGTGATATCGCCGCTGCCGCGACTGAACCACGCTGGGCGGAGCTGCCTGCGGAAGTAAAATGATAGACTTCCCCGAAGAGCCCAACCCGGCGCCTTTTTCTCTGAAGAGGTCACGAATCGTCCGAAAGGTAATCACATGAATAGTGCGAGCATTGTCACGATCGACGAAAGGCCGCCTTTCGCCGGGCGAACGCCACGACGAGCGCCCCTCGACCGCGGAGGACGAGCCCGTATCCCTTTGGCGTGACGGTGGGGAGGAGATCGATCACGCATTACACGACGAAGCCAAAGAACTTGTGACGCAGTCGCCATCGAATGCTAATGTAGTGTTTGATATAACCAAATTTCCACCGTGTCTTGGAGATAATGCTTGAGCCCCCAAAGATGCATCGGCTTCATGGCACTTTGCTTTATGAAATGCACAAAAGGCTTGCCAGTCGACCGGGTCACCCGATGGATGGTTGGCGGAAAAATGAGGCGCCGCTTTAATCTTATCCAAGATGTGATCGAGAACGCGGTCGTGACAAAGAAACTCTCTCGCTATTATCCGATCGCGGCACGAAGCCGCCGGGCACCGACCGCCGCTTTGCCCCGGGGGAACGATCCGAGACTTCGGCGAATTCTCGGCCTCTCGCTAAACCATGAAGTTTTAAGGTTTCCGCAACTTGATGTATTTGTCGACACGAAGCGCAGAGCTCGGACAAAGTTGTCTCTGGCGTTCTTCATCAACGACCTAGCAAGGTCACCGCTTTCAAGACTCGCAAGCATTAGAAAAAAAGCCGCTGTGGCGAAGATTCTTTCAAGCCACTTTCCATGCACGCCAGCTCGCCTTGAACCGCCCTAGGAATTCACGAATGGTTTCGCCCCTGAAAGATAATTGAAACAGAGAATCAAGATCCGCCTTCTTCCGCCATTTGCGGACGATCGGCCGGGCGAACAAATCAAGAAGTCGCCGGGCGTGTTGATAGAATCGACTCTGCTGAAAAGAACTATCGAGAGCCATCCTTGAGGTCGGGCCGGAAATAATCTGCGCAGCGGAGATAATCAAACTCGTGAGCCGTAAAGTGCCGACTTTGAATATAGCGAGCCAGATATGTCGACCGGGCAAAATGCCGCCGTATATGGGAAAGCGTATCGGATGAAGTCGCGGGAGAGGATTTGCCGAGGACCTCTCGGTGAACGGAGATGCGCGATACGCCTTAAGCATCTTGTGTACAACTGCGGTCGAAGTCCTTCTTCAGAGGTCCGCCAATCCTTTGGGACAACTCGTTAAGCCGGCCGATTAACGCCATTGATGTCGTGTTCACCCGCTTCCGACTTGTTGTTGCCGATAACTATCCACCCGAAAGCCAGAACGTAGCATTTTCCTCCCCGAAAGCAAGGAAATGCTCTCATTCGTTACTCCCAACTGGTGAGCAAGGTTCTGAACTTGTGCTTCTATGCTAACCATGCTTCGTGGGCTGGAGAATTAGAGATGATCTCAAGTGGTTCTCCAGTAATCGAAACCACAGACGGCGCCAATGTAAAGGAGCGGTTTGGTTTTCTCCTAATTACTACTAGGATGAACGGGAAGGGGTTAGGATTTTTGATGTGACCGAGGTCGCCGCGGAGCTTAACCGCCTACGATCTCTCTCTCGCTTTTTCCTTTTCCGGGAGAGAAGAATCAGTCCGACGAAGTTCCAAAGAGGGTGGTATTTATAGAGTTTTGAGAGAGGAGATCCTTCGACACGCGTATTCTTTTGTACAAATGTAGGGTGGAGATCGCGGATGAGTGTTGGGTTGGATCTGTTATGATTGGGGGTAGATGCGGTAGTCCCTATTTCCCGGTGTTGAGATTACCACTAAGATATTGGCAATCATTACCCCAGGTGGGATGTGTTTCTATCCGCCGCTCTCTATATCCGGCATGAAGTGTTCGTGATCGAGATGTTCTTCGTTCGCACCACCTACTCGAGCTACTCGCAGTCGGTCTTGAGGTCGCCTTTGATTAATCTATGAGTGCCCGCTCGCTAGAGGCGCCGTTTCGTGTCCGCCTTGAGGTCGATATCTTCGGTTAAGCTTATGCTCCACGCGAAAAGCGATGCCCTATGAGGATATCGCCCCTACAGTATGTATCTAGTAATATTGATGCCTTTACCGGTTGTACCATCAACAGGATCGTTGTCCGCATCCAACATGAAGTTATAGAAGTCCTGTGAATGTGAGCAAGAAGATGGTTTAAACAAAGCTAATTCATCTATCGGAAGTTGGACATAACAATCTAATAAAGATACTTGTCACAAAATTCTTCTAGTCCCAATGACATTCTCAAGTTCACGCCATGAATGTTTATCCTCCAAATATTGACCCTCAATAATTTGTTGCTTGATGACTTTAGATAGACTGTTTTGCAAAGTGGTTGTCGTATGAAATCTAGAATTTGTTCTTAATTCAGCTTTCAATATACAAGAATGTATATACTTTATACCTGTTTGAGTCCTTCAAACTGTTGTTGTCAATCCTTGAAACAGCTTTGAGAAGAGGTCCATATGATAGCTGCACATTAGAACAAAAAATGATTGTTATCCCATAAATTTGTTGGGGTTAATCCCGATACCAATCGATCCCCACTACACAGATAACTTGTAATATGAAACACTACAACTCCAGACAAATTCTAAATATCCACTACAACCAACCTAACATGCCCAACTCTCTAAACAACTATCAACAACAAATAATAATGTAAAGAGAAGATCAAGCATACCACAACACAAAGATATAACGTGGCTCGGCCAATGATGCCTACTTTCACAAGAGCTAATCCTTTTATAAAGTGGAAGGAAGATTACAATCACTCCTTCCAGTCTCTCACCTTACTAAATCACTCCTCTCTCCTTATAAACTTTTCTAGATGCAAGGGTTTTCTCTCAATTTTGATTGCTCTCAAAATTGGATTTTCTCTGACTTGTGTTGGCTGCCTCGTGTTTCCAAAACCTTGTTTTAGGTTTATATACCAAACACAAAATTCGTTGTTACTGTAGCGAATTAGAAACCGCAATTATAGGCATGGGCGCGGGTGCGCTCTCGGCAAGGCCAATGTCGAAATGACGCTACCAACAACTTGTTTCGCTTTTCCAAGTTTTCACCAAGGCCTTTGGTCTTAGACTAATCTAAGCGGGCGCACTTAGACCTCTTCAAGCAAACATTGCTGATTTCTCCTTCTTCCTCATGTGAGGGATAACTCCAACAATCTCCCCCTCCCGAACAACGAGGGTGGATACCTCCATGCAATTTCCAAATCAACAGGAGGAGTGTGCTACCATTCCAGCGGTAATACAACAAATATCTCAAACTTACCTTTCGGTAAGACTTTGGTCATCATATCCGACCCGTTCTTGTCGGTATGAATCTTCTCAATATACAAATGTTTGTCTTCGAGTACTTCTCTAATCGAATGATAACGCACATGTATGTGTTTGGATCTTCAATGAAAACTCGGATTCTTGCTCAAATGGATGGCGCTCTGACTGTCACATAGAACTACAAACTATTTTTGCTTTAGCCCTAGTTCATCGAAGAACCTCTTCATCCATAGCATATCTTTGCAACACTCAGTGGCTGCAATATACTCGGCTTCTATAGTGGAGAGAGCAACACACTTTTGAAACTTAGATTGCCAAGAGACTGCTCCCCCTGCAAAAGTAACCAGATAACCGGAGGTAGACTTCATCAAGTCAACATCATCTGCCATATCTGCATCAGTGTAGCCTTCAAGTAAGGGCTTACTTTCACCAAAACACAAACACAATTTGGAAATGCCCTTGAGATATCTCAATATCCACTTAATACCTTCCCAATGCTCCTTACTCGGATTTGATAGAAATCGGCTTACAACACCAACGGCAAAAGCAATATCCGGTCTTGTACTCACCATTGCTTACATCAAGCTATCCACTGTGGATGCATAAGGAATCTTTTCTATCTGACACTGCTCATGCTCACCCTTTGGACACATCTCTTTGGTCATGAAGAACTATCCACCAAGCGGACAACTAAGTGGCTTTGATTGATCCATGTTGAATCTCTTCAACACCTTCTCAATGTAGCTTTTTTGAGAAAGCCACAACTTTCCACTCTTACTGTCACGAGTGATCCGCATCCCAAGTATTTGCTTTACTTGACCTAAATCCTTCATCTTAAAGGACTCACTCAAGTCTTTCTTCAGCTTAGATATCTTGTTGATGTTCGGGCCAACTATCAATATATCATCTACATACAACAAGAGCACTATGAAATCCCCATCTGAAAATTTCTGAACAAACACATAATGATCGAAAGTAGACTTCTTGTATCCTTGCTTTGCCATAAAGGAATCAAACTTTATGTATCACTGTCTCGGTGCCTGCTTCAACCCATACAAGCTCTTTATCAGCATGCATACTAGGTGCTCCTTGCCTTTGACCTCAAACCCCTCTGGCTGGTCCATGTAGACATTTTCTTCAAGGTCTCCATGAAGAAAATCTGTCTTAACATTTAGTTGCTCAACCTCTAGGTTCATACTTGCGGTCAAACCCAATACCACCTGGATAGAAGTCATCTTCACAACAGGAGAGAAAATTTCATCAAAATCAATCCCTTTCCTTTGACCGAATCTCTTCACAACAAGGCGAGCTTTGTGCCTTGGGTGTGGATTATTCTCCTCATGCTTGACTTTGTAGATCCACCCATTCTTGAGAACTTTTCTTTCTTTCGATTTCTCAACTAAGTCATAAGTGTGATTCTTATGCAAAGAATCCATCTCATCATGCATGACCTTCAACCACTTCTCTTTGTCTGTACCTTCAAGAGCCTCTTGATAGTACATATGTTCTCCACTATCAGATAGTAAAACATATATATGCCTGGTTGAAGCTAGTCTTTCTCTGTCAGACCTCCTTACCCCTTCTTCTCGTGGCTCAGGAGGATGCACTTCTGCTTGCTCAGGTGGTGGTTCATGCACTTCATCTACATCTTCTATATCAATAGGTTCTATCCCATCATGAGCAATAGGATCATCATCATGAGCTTCAAACCCATGGTTCTCTACATTCTCAATGCCTTCTGCACGTTCTACAGTAGGAACTTCTGGTTCTGAATCAACAAGATCATTAGTGAAAGCTTGTAGCTTCTCACCATCCTCGAAATCTGCTATGGTTTGGTCTTCCAAGAACACAATATCTCGACTTCGGATTACCTTCTTGTTAATCAAATCATAGAGTTTGTAGCCAAACTTCTCATCCCCATAACCTAGAAAAATGCACTACTTGGCTTTGTCATCAAGCTTGGATCTCTCATCCTTGGAAATATGAACAAATTCCTTGCACCCAAATACCCTCAAGTATCCATAATCAACATCTCTGCCTGACTATACTCTCTCTGGATAATAACTATTCAGAGGCTTTGACAGCGATAGATTGATCACATGCACGGCTGTACGCATTGCTTCTACCCAATAACTTCTAGGTAACTTAGAGTGAGACAACATGCATCTCATCCTATCTACAATGGTACAATTCATCCTCTTGGCTATACCATTCTGTTGCGGTGTCTTGGGAGCGGTTTGCTCATGACGAATCCCATGACTCTTGCAATACTCTTCAAATGGCCCTATGTACTTACCCCCATTATCTGAGTGAATACACTTCAAAAGCTTCCCTATCTCTATTTCCACCATGCTATGGAAAGTCTTAAACACGCCAAGTACTTCATCCTTGGTCTTCAGACTATATGCCCATATATTTCTTGACGCATTATCAATGAGAGTCAAGAAGTACAAAGCTCTCCCGTGGGACTTTACTTTCATAGGACCACATAAGTCAGTGTGAACTAGCTCAAGGACATTATCCTTTATATGAGATGGGAATCTTTGGAAAGACACCCTGTGTTGCTTTCTTACCAAACAGTGACTACATCTATTTAAATGTGTACCTTTGATATACGGCAAAGCCTTTTACTTGGCAAGAACTTCCATGCCTTTTTCGTCCATATGACATAATCTCTTGTGCCATAGTTCGGAGGAAGCTTCTTCTTCTGCCGCATTTACTTTTGCTTTACACAAACTAGCCTGTGTCTTGTAAAGAGAGCAAATTTTCTTCCCTTTGGCTGCTACAATGGAACCTCTGCTCAGTTTCCATACCCCGTTACCAAACGAGTTTAGAAAGCCATCATCATCTAACTTCCCAGCGGAAATTAGGCTTAGTCGAATGTCAGGGACATGTCTTACATCCTTGAGTATCAAGGTGTAGCTGACATTGATTTCTACATGAACATCACCAATGCCTACAATCTTTGAGACTCCAGTGTTACCCATCTTTACCTCACCAAATTCACCACAGCTGTAGGTAGTGAAGAATCCCCTGTGCAGTGTGACGTGATAGGATGCTCTTGTATCTATTACCCACTCTGTATCCTGGCATGAGATACTAAGACAGCACACACCACAATCTGACATAATTCTCACTAGATCATCGTCTACTAGTGCGGTAGTATCTCTGCTTGTGTTTCCATTCCTCTTTACCATGTCTTCATGTACACAATTATTCTTCTCATCCTTTTTCAGTGTTCTGCACTCATACCTGAAGTGACCCTTGGTGGCACAATAGTAACATTGCCTCTCTGCCTTAGGAGTTATAGCTTCACCCCTAGATTTGCTTCTGTCATCACCTCTAGAATAAGATGGTTTTTTGCTTTTACCTCTCCCCCGCTTCTCTGTGACAAGTATCTCTGAGTGAGAGGAGCTGCTTCTTGAACCCCTTCTTGTCTCCTCATTCAACAATGCCCCGGTAGCCATCTCTATGGAAATAACTCCATCCTTAGCGGCTCTGTTAGGAGAAACTGCTAACGTCTCCCAATTGTTGGGTAGAGAGGTTAATAGGAACAAACCCTCAACTTCATCACCCATATTAATCTTCATCAAATTCAACTGATTGATGATATTCTATAGTTCATTAAGATGCTAAGACATTGAAGAACCTTCTTTGTACTTCGTGTTGGCAAACTTCTTAATGAGCAACACTTTGTTTCTAGCCGACTTTCTCTTATAAAGGTCTTCGAGTTTCTTCCACAAGCTAAAAACTGTAGTCTCTAGGGATACATGGTGAAAGACACTATCGTCAATCTACTATCTAATGTACTCTATTGCTTTTCTGTCAAGCTTGCTTCACTCAGCCAATGGAATCATTTTCGATTTTTCTCCCCCATTCTCAATGGGTTGTACCAAGTCCTTGCAGTATAGCAAGTCTTTCACCTTGGCTTTCCAAATAGTGTAATTTGCTCTATTCAGACTAATCATGCGAGTGTTCATAGAATGGTCCTTTCAGGAATTTTATCAAACACCTTCTGGGCTAGGTTTGGATATCAACTTAGGTTAATCTAACCTGACTCTGATACCACTTGTTGGGGATCATACCGATACCAATCGATCCCCACTTCACAGATAACTTGTAATATGAAACACTACAGCTCCAGACAAATTCTAAATATCCACTACAACCAACCTAACATGCCCAATTCTCTAAACAACTATCAACAACAAATAATAATGTAAAGAGAAGAACAAGTATACCACAACACAAAGATATAATGTGGTTCGGCCAATGATGCCTACTTTCACAAGAGCTAATCCTTTTATAAAGTGAAAGGAAGATTACAATCACTCTTTTTAGTCTCTCACCTTATACTAGATCACTGCTCTCTCCTTACAAGCTTTTCTGGATATAAGGGTTTTCTCTCAATCTTGATTGCTCTCAAAATTGGGTTTTCTCTGACTTGTGTTGGCTACCTCGTGTTTCCAAAACCTTGTTTTAGGTTTATATACCAAACACAAAATTTGCGGTTACTGTAGAGAATTAGAAACCGCAATTATAAGCATGGGCGTGGGTGCGCTCTTAGCAAGGCCAATGTCGAGCGCGCGCCCCCTCAACAACCTGTTTCATTTTCCAGTACCAAGGGCGCGGGCGCGCCTTGGTCTTAGACCAATCTAAGCGCGCATGCGCTCAGACCTCTCCACACAAACATTGCTGATTTCTCCTTCTTCCTCATATGAGGGATAACTCCAACAAAATTTAAGGGGAAAACAAGAAGAGAAAAGAAGAAAATGTGTATAGAGTTTGAGATGGAGATCCGACCGAAAAATCTTCTGGAGAGATCCAACTATCTCCTAGAGAGACTCCTATATTCATAGCACCATTACAAGAACATAATCAGCAAAGAAATGATCTAACTGAAGTTTGAAAATGTGTATCTAATGTAATTTTTTTAAGTTGGCAAAAAACAGGACTCCATGGAATTCCAAGTATTGCTTGAAGAGTCCTGTATTAGGCACCACTAGAATTCAATCGGGCAGCCTCCAGCCCAAGCCTAAAAATGAAACCCAACAGCAAAAACCCAATTCACCCGCCACCTCAACGCATACCTGCTACAAACTGCTCTAACCGGTCATCTCTCTCGCTAGTTCTCACCAAAAAACCTAAAAAACACCCAAAACAAAACCCAAAACAAAATTTGAGTTTGAGTTTGAATTGATTGTGGACATTACTGTTAACACTCATTGTAGACATTGTGTTTGGGCGCATTGTGGAGATTGAGAGTTTGGAGTTTGGTTGAACACTCAAGAGATTTTGAGTTTATTGAAGGAGTGTCGTTATGCATTGCAAACAAGAATAGTTTCGTTGGTGCAAACAATCATTTCTCCAGCTTCAAATAACAATTTTGGTGAGTGCACAATTTAATTTATTTTCTTTTTGATTCAACTCTAGTTTCTCAATTTTGTGTGTATATTATTGAATAATGAGTATAGTTGTTATTGTTATTTTGATTACTCGTAATGTTTTGTTGTTATTTTGGTGAGTGCAAGGTTGTTTGGGAGTACCAAAATAAATTATTGTTTTTGTTTGACAGTGAGGTCATTTGAAAATGCCCCAAATGACCCAGCGATGTCGTTTTGTATATGGCCCAATGAGGTCGTTTGAATATGTTCGTAAGGAGTTGAGTGTTTAAGTTTCTCATTTAGAATGACATAGAGTTGAGTGTTTGTAGTGATTGTAGGGTTCGAGTGTTTGTGTTATTCAACTATCCGTCTTAGTGATTGTAGTGATCATAATGTCAAAAGAATTTTAATTTAGCTCAAAATGTAGAAAGCATTGTAATTTAGCTGGAAATGTAGAAAAAAATATATGGAAGTTTAATTTGAGTAGTAATGCAATGTCTGGTTTAATACCAGAGTTTGTTGGTTAGTTTTAGTTCGATTCCATTATCTATTGGAAATTGTTTGAATTTAATGGTGTTTGATTTTTTTTTAAATAATCTTAGTGGAAGTTTGTTTTGTTGTAGCAATGGGTTTGATTCCATTACCAATTATGACATTTGTTCGATTAGTTTTATTGGTTAGTTTTAGTTCGATTCCATTACCAATTATGACATTTGTTTCATTGTGAAGTAATCTTTGTTGGAATTTTTGGAAGTTTGGAGGTTTTGGAACTGTAATAGTAGCTAATACTTGTCTTATTTTTGTTTGTAGCAATGGGTCCTCGATCAAAGAATGTCAAGAATGTAGCTAAATCTACATTCAAGGGTGTACATAAGTTGTTTGGTGGTGGCAATTCCTCTTCAGGTTGCGGTGATGGGCTTGAGCCTGAGAAGAAGAGAGATAGGGGTCGAAAACAACGGCTTCAATCCGTAGAGGCCATAGAAAAGCAGATGATGTTGATCCTACTAATGTAGGTGATGTAGAAGGAGAGAAGAAGAGAAAAAAAGGAGCGGGCACCTTGGCCTCAGTGCGTAGAAGGGACCATAAAGAGGTTGTTCCGAGTAATGTAGATATTGAGAGTGATAGTGAAACTAAGAGTGAGGGTGATATTAATATAGATAAAGATTTAGATGATGTAGATAAAGATTTAGATGTAGATGTAAATGTAGCAATGGATCGTGGGAAGAGTGTAGTTAAAAATATTGGGGATGAGTCAGGTGAGGATGGAGATGATGAGGAAGAGCCTGGTGATGAGGAGGGTGATGAAGAGGGTGACAATGATGAGGAGGATGATGATTTGGAAGAATTGATGGAAGTTGAAGCACCAGTCGAAGTCGAAGCACCTCCAGTGGTAGACTATGTGAGAAAATCCAATGATGATTTGGAGTACACACGAGGTGTATATGGTGGTGGCCCTACTGAGTTAGAGCTTCTGTATGACTATTCGGTGCATGTGGCTCGTGATGTTTGGGAAAGTAAGGTATTATCATAGACTTAGTATCTTGATTTTCCTTTGTCTTTACAAAACCTTTTGCTTCTCCTCATTGAGTCTTTATTGTTTCAAGTGGAGCACGGAGTGTTAAAGTGTGTTCCGCATCTATCCAAGTTAAGCCAATGAGATCTCAAGAATGAGTTCAAAAGATCTCCCAGATTTGAAAATGATCTTAAGAGGATTGGGTTTTATGATCTGGTATTTGGGTGTTACAAACATCAAGATCCGGCGCCGGTCTCTCGCGTTTGGGAGAGGGTGGCATCCGTGAGACCAACACCTTTCATATGCCATTTGGGGAGATGACTGTGACTTTGGATGATGTCTCCCGAATCCCAGGCGTCGCGATTAGAGGCAGAGTAGTGTGAGGGAGCACAAAGTTGACCCATGAACAATCGGAGAGTCTCCTACACCGTGCTTAGGGTGTCTCGCTGCCTGTGATTAAAGCGGAGATGGATGTGGGCCGGTTCATTTCAAAGGTAAGGCTAGAATTCCTACGGAGCCAGTTTGCTAGGAAGGTCCGCGATAAGGTTAAAGATGGGAATGTAAAGGGGAAGGTTTCGACTTTAGTGGAGGTATAACGGGCTGTAAGAGCTTATCAACTATTTTTCTTTGGATGTACCATCTTCACCGACAAGTCTGGGACTGGTGTGCCTGTTTATTATTTAAGGCTGATGCTGAAATTCAGTGAGATCAGCGAGTATGCATGGGGTGCAATAATTTTGGCCTTTTTGTATAGAGGACTTGGGACTGCCATATGTGTGAAGGTGAAAGGTGTTTCGGGCTTCCTGACTCTTTTATAGGTAAAACTTAAGTATTTTGCAGATTCTTTTTAATGTTAATTATATTATTCTATTAGTATGTTAACTGTGTGTGTATATATTTAGACATGGATCTATGAGTACTTCCCGTTATTCAGGCCAATCCCAAACTTGGAGTATAAGTTGGCTGGGTTGCGTGTTCTTAGACACACAGTTAGCGCTGTGCACTATGAGAACCCATGTTATGCATTGCAGTATTATCGAGCAATAATTGATGATATGATGGTGTTCAATGTAAGTATTTCAGTTTGTTTCAATTTTTTTTAGTAATTGATTATTTGAGTGTGTGATTAATGACACATTTTATTTTGTTTAAAGTTAATTGATTGGCGTCCATACGATAATGTCAGAGCTATACGCCCAGTCGATGACATTGCCTTTTTTGAGGGAGTGATCTGCTTTTTTGACGTTGTGGAGATTTACGCCGTTGCATGGGTCATGCGCCAATTGGGTCATGTGCAGTTTATACCCGCAGCTCCTCCAACACCAAATTGGATGACCAAGACTGTAGCCGGATGTGAGTATGAAGTGAAATGGACATTGACAACTGTTGGGCCTGTATATTTGGAGTCCTGGCAGAATCATGAGATCCAACCCAACAGTCGAGGACCCATATGTACTTATCCATGGGAGTGCTATCCAAACTACATGGAGTGGTATGTCAGGCATTCTCAAATTCAATTGGTAAATCCCGAGTGGCTTCCTATCCATTTCTCCCTGCATACACTTCCCACTTGTGCACCGATTGTGAGTATTGTGATTTTCTAATTGTGTTTTGGTTACGGTCTTTTAAAACGGTAATTAATAATTGTTTTGCATTCTTATTTCGACATAACAACGTCATCATTGAAACGAGTCACTTGCTAGAGAGAGGATTGTAATTGGGTGGGAATAATATTCTCGAAGAAGCAAGGTCCTCGTTCGAGGAGGCATATAACTTGACTAGGTGCAAGTACAGTGGTGGGTGGTACATTTATCATAATTGATTTTTGAATGCGGCTTTCGATTTTGATGTAATTTATGTAATTTTGAATTTGATATATTTTGCAGTGGAATTTGATGTATTCAAATTGAATTTGATGTGGAAATGAATTTGATGCGTTGGAATTCAATTTGATAATGAATTTGATGTAGTGGAAATGAAAGTGGATGTGGAAATGAATTTGATGTAAATGAATTTGATGGTTTGAAGTGGAATTTGATGTTTTGAAATGAATTTGAAAGTGTATATGAATTTGATGTTTGGTATATGGATTTGATGTTTTTAAAGTGGAATTTGTTTTGTTTTTTATATGAAAGTGTTGTAAAAGCAAAATAAAATTCTAAATTTTGTTTGTCCAAACGACCCAGCCATGTTGTCCCCTTGAATGCTCAAACGACCCAGCCACATCGTTCCTTTGAGTTCCCAAACAACCCATTTAGATCATTTCATGAAAAAAACAAAGAGCTCTATCTTAAACGACCAGCTCAGACCGTTTGGTTCAAAGGTCAAACAACCAGTTTAAACCGTTTCATGAAAAAAAAACAGAGAGCTCTGTCTCAAATGACCAACTCAGATCGTTTGGTTTAAAGGTCAAACGACCAGTTCAGACTGTTTGGTTTGAAGCCTAAACGACTTCACCATGTCGTTTGGGGTAAAATCAAGTAAAATCAAATCAAATCAAATTACATTTATTCCAAATTACATCAAAATATCATATTGACAACATTGTACAACTTAGTCGATCACTCAATTTCCAAATAAAATAAAATAAAAGCCCAAACATTATTTCTAAATAACATAAAAATAAAATCAAATTACACTTGTTCCAAATTACATCAAAATAACATGTCAAAATGAATTTACAAATTACATCAAACTTATCATATCGACAACATACGAACACCTTAGTCGATAACATGTACTGTTGGGTCTTCAATGGGCTCGTCTTCCCATATTAGATTGGGAATGTTCAATGCCATAAATTGCAATTACCTTGCTGTGAATGCCAAATTCCAACTTTCTGCAATATCATATCGAGCTCTAAGCCATTGGCGCATTACTAGAGGAACCAGACAATCTTCAACAAGTTCAACATTGACAAAATGATTTCTACCAACATGTGCGCTACCCAACACTTTTTTCACTCTCTCAGGATTTGCTTGGGTTCTCAGTGGCATGATAAGGAAGTATTGACGACTTCCTAAATGCAGGAGGACAATATTAAATCTTGAAGCAAATAAGTATCCAGCAAAATGCATGCTCATCCACTTATTTAAGGGTGCGTAACCTTCTTCATGTGGGATTGTTTTCTTCACATAAACAACCTCATTTTGACTATACAAAGTACAATAAAGGGGGAGGTGGTTAATAAGCTCTTGTTATAAGTTCTTTTTCATCTGCGGCCAATTTTCTTGACTTCTTCCTAATGCAATGCACAAAGCTCTATAACCGTAGTTGCCATCGCCAATAGGGTCATTGACTCTAACAATGTATTTGTGCATTTCTTCAGGAATATCCAATCCGTAATCCTTAGGACCCCTCGTCTTTCCAAAGTCTATCCCATCTTTCACATTTCGTGGTGTGGTTGTTGTTGGAGAAACCTTATTTCTTGGTGTGGTTGTTTTTGGTGTTTTTGGAGAAGCCTTTTTTCTTGGTGTGGTGTGGGTGTTTTGGGTTGGTGTTTTTGGAGAAACCTTCTTTCTTGGTGTGGTGTGGGTGTTTTGGGTTGGTGTTTTTGGAGAAGGCTTATTTCTTGGTGTGGTGTGGGTGTTTTGGGTGGGCATAGTGTTTTGTTGTGACGAGTCCCACTCCTCATGGTCACATTGAGAATGTTCAAAATGAGATGGATCTCGCTTTAAAGAGTTCTCATCTCCAATTGAAAGCTTTCTCTTGCAGCTACCTTCTGACCGACCTTTGGTTTTTGCTTCCTTATGAGGCGGTACTAGCTATGTACTTTCTGGTACGGTAATCTCCATAAGCTTCCTAATCATAACCCTCTGCTCTTCTTCAGAAGCCATTGGAAACTTTTTCATAAACAAGTCTATCGAAGGTCTAACATCGGGACCAACACCCACTGACATATTGGGAGAAGCAGACAATATTTTCCAAAAGGTGTCGATAGCAGTCAAAGGGATGGACTGCTCTTGCTATTCAAACTCAATTAATTCATGAGCACATGGCAATCCATGGCTCGTGCGCAAATAACACCAACACTTGATCTCTCTATCTTTAACATATTTTACGTGGGTATCTATTTCTTCAAATAGCAAGCCCAAACATTTGCGTGAGACAAGGCCTTTGAGTTCACAAAACAAAGAAATCTGGTAGTGGTGCTGAGTTACAATCATACTCCTTTCGATGGTAGCTCTAATCTCGGACATCTGGATCTCTAGAATTGGGTGGATTAAGCTAAACATACTCAAAAAATCATGACAGTTTGCATTTCCTAGTACACGCTTCACCTGAGCATGAGACCCTTCAACTCTATTGGTCGTTTTACTCCCAAAGTGAATGTGTTGGTCAGTCCAACACCATAAGAATCGATCTCTATGAGGAAACCAAGTTTATCACAAATAACTAACAAAATTGGAGTACTCAACCCTATAATATTGTTCCAAAGCATCACATCTACGCTGAAAAATAACCTCTGTTTTCGATTTGACTACAGTGTTCCATGAGAATTGATCCTTCTCTACAAGTTCTATGCTTGGAAAAATATCATAATATTTTGAAAGGATGCACGTAGCGATATGCCATCTACATAGATGCTTGTGTGTGTTATGGAAAACTTTATCAGCGGCACTCATCAGGGCCAAGTCCCTGTCAGACACGATCACGGATGGGCTTTTATCACCAAGCAAGCCACTAAACTGATGCAGGGCTCACTCATAGTTGATTGTTGTTTTAGACTGAAGCAGTACCTGACACACGGTGAAAAACTTCCACATTGAACTCACCCCAACAAACTATATGAAAGGCCACCGATACCTGTTAGTTTTGTAGGTAGCGTCTAACATGAAAATTGTTGGAAAAGTATGAGCCAACTTAACACCTTATGGATGGGCCCATAACAACCCCGTTATCTCCTCGGTATTCTCATCCTCTCTCAACTTTTCAAAATAATGTTCTTTTGCTAACAACTCATGCAATCTCTACAATTGCGTGAAACCGTTCATATCCAATCTCCTCACTTTCTACCTTATAGTGTAGACTTAGGATATACTAGATATATTTTCATGATACCTATTCTTGATGGAATCCAAAATTTGTTTAGGCTTTATTCTACACTTACTCATCTCTAACAAGTACTCGAACTCTAGAATGGTCAGACGAGTAGCAAATAAATGCATGCCTTTCAATGGTTTTCGCCAATACATGGTTGTGAATACCATTTCTAACTTCTATTTTCCAACTATCGACAGTGCCGCGTTGGAAAACACCTTTTAACTTAAATGGACATCCCAATTTCTTGATTCCCGACTTTCTCTTATTAGCCCTCCCTTTGCCTTTCTTCTTGTGTAACTGATGCACACCCGAGCAGTCGCAAACCAAATTCAATCTTGCTACTCGGTTTCCCTTAGCATACTCTGACTTTTCAATTACCACAACCACATTAACTTGTTTTCTTCTAGCGGTTGCCCAACCAATTGCCTCGCTACGTGTATGAAAGACCTAAACACACAAAAAACAACAACTATTATTAATACACTAATAAAATTACATTTAGAAAATAAAAAAAAAATTGAAATCAATGCCTACTCCGTCATACCTCTTCTGTAGTAAATATTTTTGTTTTATCACTTAAAATCGGTTGACAATCCACGTCATTCGAGTTTGTAGAGAATCGGTTCTCGAATCGCGACAAAGGATCCTACATATAGAATAAAACAAGAGTTTAAAACAATTTGTGTAATGAGGGATTTCAAATTCACCAAAAAAAAAAATGAACTTCTCACTAAATTTAGTCCAAATGACCTAGCCACATCGGCCAATAGGGTCCCTAAACGACACAGTCATGTAGTTCCATAGAGGGGTCCAAACGACCCAGCCATGTTAGTTGCTAGAGTCCCCAAATGACCCATAGGTTTTGTTTGGGCTCGGGTTCTAAATGTTGTTGATTCATTGATTCATTCAAGTATTTTGCATTCATTTTAATCAATGCTCTCTTGTAGATTCATTTATTCATTCAATCAATCAAGTGTTTTGTATTCATTCTAATCAAGTGTTACCTCATTATTTAGGTTTGGTTGTCTTTGTCGTCGACAATTTCTCGGCATCTCATTTGCTCGGCTAGTCGCATCTTCTATTTCTTCAACTTCTTCACCTTCATGCACCTTCAACATTTTTTGTCATTTCTTCACTTTCTATTGGTTGTTCTTCACCTTCAACATTTCTTCTAATTTGTTGTTGCACCTCAAACATTACCTCAAATGCTTCTTCTTCATCTTTGTGTTCCATTTAGGATTTTGATTGGGTTTTGATTGAGTATGAAAATAGTAAGGAGTAAATGAGAAACTTGAGTATTTGATTGAGTATGAAAAAAGGAGTAAGGAGTAAATGAGAAACTTGAGTATTCTATGTAGAGATATTTGAAAATTTGATATATTTCGAATAATTGAGTGAAATATGTTTGTAAACCCTAAACCTAAACCCCAAACTAGTTTATTATTCACAATTGAAAAAAAAAAAGAAAAATAACAAGTTTAGATATAAAACAAATTATTATTTTAGATTTGGATAATTGAGTGAAATATGTTTGAAATTAAAATTTTTTTATGTTGGTACGAAATTTGTAAACCCTGAACCCTAAACTCCAAACTCCAAACTAGTTTATGATTCACAATTTGAAAAAGAAAATGAAAAATAACAAGTTTAGATATAAAACAAATTATTATTTCGAATAATTGAGTGAAATATGTTAGTATGAAATTTGTAAATCCTAAACCCTGAACCCCAAACCCCAAACTAGTTTATGATTCACAATTTGAAAAAGAAAATGAAAAATAAGAAGTTTAAATATAAAACAAATTATTATTTCGAATAATTGAGTGAAATATGTTAGTACAAAATTTGTAAACCCTGAACCCTAAACCCTAAACCCCAAACCCTAAACTAGTTTATGATTCACAATTTGAAAAAGAAAATGAAAAATAACAAGTTTAGATATAAAACAAATTATTATTTCAAATAATTAAGTGAAATATGTTGGTACAAAATTTGTAAACCCTGAACCCTAAACCCCAAACTCCAAATTAGTTTATGATTCATAATTGAAAAAAAAAAAGAAAAATAACAAGTTTAGATATAAAACAAATTATTATTTTAGATTTTGGCATGTTTGATTACAAGTTTTTACTTGGTTATATAGATACTATGTCATAACAGATAAAGAGTTCAGAGTGCATGTAATTGTGTTGTTCCTAACCTAATTTTTTAAATTAGATTTCAATTTTGCTAATTCAATTGGGATGTGTTGATCATTGATAATTACTAATTCAATTTTGCAGATCATTGTTTAAATAAATTACTGTACAATTATGATCGATTAATGATTTGTATTATAAGAAAAGTGTTCGGTGTTTATGTATAAGAAAAGTGTAATTGGTGTTTATGTAATCAATTTTTATTGGTTAATCGGGCTAATCCTTTGTTTAATCAGAGATTTCCTTGGTTTAGAACTTCTCAATTATTTTAGTCCAAACGACTCCCCGATGTCGCCCCATAGAAGCCCCAAACGACCCCAGCGGTACTGCTTGCATCTGATGCCAAACAACATGGTCAGACCGTTCGATGAAAAAAAGATAGAGCTCTGTCTCAAACGATATGGCCAAGCCATTTGAGTGTACACTCAAACGATATGGTGGTACCGTTTGAGTGTACACTCAAACGGCACGCTCATACCGTTCCATGAAGAATCCAGATAGCCAATTCTCAAACGACTCTAGGGGACCGCATGCATGTACAATGGAACGACATGGTGGTATCGTTTGAGTGTACACTCAAACGATATGTTGGTATCGTTTGACTGTACACTCAAACGATCCGAGGGTTTCGTTATGGCGAGACCGGTTGAATTGGCTGTTGGGCCTGGGCTTTGATGGCAAAATTGTAATATGGCAAACTTGTAAAATTTCTTTTTTTTTTGGGGGTTGCCCAATCCAATTTGATGAGTGCCCAATTAAACTACCTTGCTTGAAATAGCATCAGCCTGTAAGAAGATTTTTAACAAAAAAAATAGCCTGTAAAATTTTGGGGCCGACCAAAGTGTGGAAACAACAAATATGAAGAACCTAAAATTTTGTCTAATGCACTACTCTGAATCTTTGATATGAACTAAAATAGGCACTGATCAGAGCCCAAAACTGTAGTTTTAACCCCTTAACCATTATACTTTTAGACCAATTATGTGAGTAATAATTAAGAGTTAATACTGATTACGTGTTTTTATGCATTCCATGCTTCAAAGTCTATTATGTGCAGAAATGTGCCACTTTAGTGAGATAAAGGAGCAAAGGTCGGTTGCTAAGGAGTTTTATGAATAAAGGCCAAGATTCAAGGAGACAAAGCCTTTGTAAAACCCGGTCAAAAGCCTTTGTAAAGCCTGGTCAAAAGCTGAAAAGTCAACACGGGCAGAAACAGCACACAAAGTCTGCAGAACTGTCGAAGGCCGTATCTTTGGATTCAGACCTCGGAATTGGGAGTATCTTATGTCAAAACGACCGGCTCGGAAAGAGCTTTCCAATGGTCTAAGCTTTGACCCAATCAGAGGAGCAGAAGTGGACGAAACATTTATTAAAGCCAACCGCAGCTGAAGAGCCCATTTTGGACTAAAGAAATTGGGTTTTGGGCCCGATTTTCCGGCCCAAAACATGGCTCCAAGCCCATGCACGATTTTTGGATCTGAAAGTATAAAAACAAAAGCTTACCTCTTTGTTAGAGTAGTTAGGTTAGGAAGCTAATGTTAATAGAGTTTAGGGTTAGAAAAAGATAGATCTAGATTAGTTTTTAGATCTAGATCTAGTTTTTTTACATTCATTCAATTAGTTAGTTTAGAACCATATTTTAGTTTTTAGAATAAAGTATTAGTTCTTTATTTCAATTTAGATTATTGCTTAAATTCTTATTTAGATTTAGTTGTCTTAAATTCATAATTAGTTATTCACAATCTTAGTTCTAAATTAGTTTTACTTTCAGTTTAATTTAATTATGTTTTATTGTTATTATTGTTCTTGTGTTGGGAATGGTAGTATAGAAATTTCACATCAAATCTTTACTCTCACCATTGTTCCTTTTGGGTTTGATTAGTTGAATTCGATTTAAGTCTAGAGAGTTAAGAGTGGACGAATCCTTACTCATTATATTGCATGATTATGTTTTGAGAATAAGAAGAATTGATTTAAACGTAAGAATGGTAGGATTATGTATTAGTGTTGTTAACATTAATATTTAGGATTCTATTATTTTTATGGGTTATCAAATGGCGCCGCTGCCATCTTAATCTCGTTCAAGACAAGAATTCAATTGCTTGAATCTAAGGGGCAATCCCCCATTCTCTACCCACCCACCCTTTTAATTTTTCATTCTTATTTCTTGAATTTTCGGAACTGTTCACTCTTTCAGGCATAGGGCTGGATTCACAGAGAAAACACTGCGGTGAAGGTATTTCTAAATTTTTGAAAATTCTGAAAATTTTCATACATAATATTTAATGTGTTTTTGATTTACTAGAATATTTTTAGATTTTTCAAAGTTGGTTTACCTTGTGAAAAAAATACGATCTTTACAGTGCTGCATTTCAGTTTTCACACCGTATGTTCTTGAAAAACAGACGAGTAAGGTTACTTAGGGAGTTCTAAAAATTCTATAATTTTTACAGGAGTATCTATTCTAAGTCAGGAGTTTGTAGTAACAATTTGAGGAGTTTTTGATTTGTTTTGACCTCCTAAATAGTAGAGTGTTTCCAGTGTGTTTCTGCAGTGTTGCAAACACTTAATATCTAGAACACCAACCGATAAGGAGAGGTTGTAGAACTCCAATTGCTCTAAACTTTTTACAGGAACAAGTAGGATCTGTCAGGAGTCTCCAGTAAAATATTGGAATTTTTTGGCTTTGTTTTGATGAATTAACCATTCGGTTGTTTGTATTATGTCCGAAAACTGTTTTGCAAACTTTGCAGGGCAGTAGAGGGACTTTCATAGCTCCGATTGATCTGAAATTTTACAGGCTACTTGATAGACGTCTTAGCAAATTACTGTAAATATTTCAAATTTTTTGGAGTAAGATAAAAGGCCTAAAACTCGAACACCCTGAAGCGCGACCCGCGCCCAAACCGAGCGCGACCCGTGCTCAAATACTGGACATCTGAAATTCCTGAGCGCGACCCGCGCCCTAAGCAAGCGCACCTGCGCTCAAAACACTGGAAGCTGAGCGCGACCCGTGCCCAAACCGAGCGTGACCCGCGCTCAAACACTGGACATTCACAAAACCCCGAGAGGCGACTGCTTCCAAGGAGAGCGACCCGACCGAAATGATTTTAGCCGGATTTCCACATTTTTGTTTCAAACTTCGATTTTTCAAGTTTTTCAGTGTTCTAACTTGTTATATACACTAACACGCTAACACGCCAAAACAAGATGCTATTCATAAGCGAAGCAAGGACGCAATCAGGTATTCCTTTCTTCCACTCCTCGTTTCTTTTATCAGAGGAGTTTTAATTCTAGTATAATCAGGCTTGTTTTTCGTAGACATAAATACCACACGCCTATCTAAGAATTTCACACACACCACCTGATATAATGGCTGAAGAAAGAGAGACTCCTCTCTCTGACTTCTACAAATCCTTGAGCGATAGCCCCAAATCTTGCATCGTTCTAGCAGACCCAGTGGGGGATTTCCGAATCCCCACAAATATTTTTAATTTGTTACCCGTTTTTTATGGTTTAGACCATGAAAAACCTTATCAGCACATGCGTAGGATTGAACAAGTCCTTACAACATTCCACCATCCTACGGTTGGTGCGGAACAAATTAAATTGAGGGTATTCCCTTTCACCTTAAATTTATAAAGCGCCGTCTTGGTTAACTGCCCAAACGCCAAACTCTGTGGACTCAATGGCTCAACTTGTTCAATTGTTCATGGAACAGTTTTACCCACCACTGAAGACAGATGAAATGCTTCACAAGATTCATTTCTTCAGCCAGAATCCTCATGAATCCTTTTCAGAGGCCTCGAATCGCTTTCATCGATCTTCTCATTGAATGCCCGCAGATCATAATCTTTAAGAAAAGACACGCTTTGTTCGTGCTTTCTTCAAAGGGCTTTTCACATTATCATAAGGAGGTTCTAGATATCATGATCGGGGTAGTTTTCTTAGTAAAGGAGCTTTGGAGGCTTATACATTCTTAGAAGATCAATCTAAGAAGAAAAACAATTGGGGAGGTAACGATTCCTCCCGCTCCTCTCCTTCTTCTCTTGAAGTTAAATATGATCCCGAGTTTAAAATCTTATCAATGCCCTCACTAAAAAGGTAGATGCCATCTCTGTTCAACAACAACCCACTCCACTCATGAACATTAACTCTACTCGTTGTAATGTCTCATTTGTAGTCTTGAGCATTCTGACTTCTATTGTCCTCTTGTCTATGCACAAACACCACCACAACCATCACACTTCAACCAGTTAACTCAACATCATGGACAAGGGAACTTAGGTGACCGTAATAGAGGTTTAGTACCCATAACCCGTAACTATCAACATCAAGACATGAACGCCAACAAGCTTTAATTCCAATACAACCATCTACGCACAAAGTAGTAGTGACCTTGTTGGAGAAACAAAAAATCAAATTATGCAACAAAACTCCAACTTGATGAAAGATCAAAGATGATCAAAACTCTAATATGATGAAACAAACGATGCAAATGATGCAAATGATGCAGTCTTTGTGCCAAAAGGTTATTGACATGTCTTCTAACCAAAATAATAACCAAACCAACAGAGTTTCCAAGTCAAGCAAAGGCCTAATCCTAAGTCAACAAACACCGCCTTTGAAATAAAAAGATTTACTGTAATGGTAATATAAACCAAAGGGGACCTACAGGCCAGTCACTACCCTTCGCTCAGTATGCGTAGTAGTTGATAACCAAGTGACTATGCCTAAAGATTACCCAAGAAACTAAAAATGATACCATACCAAATACTATAATAGAAACTCAAGACCCTACAACCGTAGAAGTACCCGCTTAAACCACAACCAAAAAAAGGCAAACATTACAAGACCCAATAATAGAAAGTGAAGACCCTACACCGTAGAGGTTCCAATATGGATACCTAGATGGAAAACGGATAGAGATAAAGCAAAGACTAATAATACTTTTATCCCTTCTCGTTAAAAATAGCGATAAAGCACCATATCCCCAAAGACTAGTTGTGTTTTAAAAGGACGAGAATTTTGATGAGATTAGGGAAGTGTTTAAAAATTTGACTACAAACCTACCTTTTCTAGAAGCTATAAAAAGTCTACCCGACACGCTTAAGTTTCTAAAAGAGTTGTGCACCAAGAAGAGGAAAACCAACATACCCCACATGAAGCATTCTTAACTAAACAATATCCCTCTTTATCCTAACATAACGGAATTGTTAAGTACAAGGACCCCGTCGCCCCATCAGCATAATGCACCTTAGGTGATACCTTCATAACAACTGCTTTATTAGACACGGGGCGAGTGTTAACTTACTCCCTTTTTATTTATATAAACAACTAGGTCTAACAAAACTTCAACCAACCAAAATGACTTTGCAGTTAGCCGATCGTTCTATTAAGTATCCCAAGGGTGTAGTTGAAAATATTCTCGTTAAAGTTCAGGATTTTACTATCCAAAATTTACTTTGTTATTCTTGACACGTGGTTGCTCATGATTCCATTCCCATCATCTTAGGGCGTCCTTTCTTGGCAACCTTGAATGCCCAAATCAATTGTCGGGATGGCTCAATGACTCTTTCTTTTGGAAATCTTTCTGTAGAAGTTAACATGTTTAGACAAAAACAGGGACAACTAGGTTTGCCTGTAGAAGGGGAAGTGAAGTCCATTGAGAGTTTTGTACCTCACATTAGTGCGGCTGACACTTTAGTCCCCACATTAGTAGATACCCCTCTTATGGAAGAAGACAAGGATCATAATTTCTACTCCCTAGACGTAGATAACATCAAGGAGGATTTCCATCGACTCTTTTGCAACCCTTCTTGTCACTCGCGAAGTTCTCTCCTATTGACATCCATTCAAATCTTTGACGCCATGACGGAAGAAGAATTTTTCGCCTCTATCCCAAAGGATTCTTCTTACCCACCTATTGAGGGAATGTCTTGCATATCTCAAGGCCTCGATGATATAGACCTAAGAACACTAGTTGAACACCATTCACCCACCTCACATCCTCATGTCACTCATTCACCTTCCATCACGAATGTTCCTCGCCCTCTACCTTTTCAAAGAACTATTGAGTTTGTACTTGACCTTGGCGTTTCTCCTATGCTTCATAACTATCTAAAACCAACTGGTGAAGAAGTAACACCCAAGGACAATCCACCTGACACATTTTCATTTTTTCCAATTTTTCCTTCTCAAAATTATCCACATCCTACGTATCTTCCACAAACATCAATTTTCTCACGTTCATTTACTTGGCATCCCCTTCGTAAGAGGACAAAGAAGAAACTGTATGCTTAATTAGGTTTTAGATCTATAAGGCTTTGCTCTCATTCCACTAAGCTACGTCATAGGAAATCTTGGTGCTTAATTCTGTTTGATAGTGCATTCCATGTTAATTATTTGTGGAAAGACCCACAACTTTTTCGATTGTTGATATATGGTAAACTGCATTTTAATACATATATATTAGTAAGTCTAGGGAATCGACTTTAAAAGACCCAAGTTTTCGTACAATACCAACTTTCTGAGTATAGGCCAAACAAAATTTTCAAACTTAAAAAGAGTTTTCCAATTTTGTTTGGGGTGGCGATTTTGGTATTCATTTTAAATCATGTTGCCACCCTAAGCCCTGTCATGTTTACTTCAAGAGAGTTTGTGTTAGTTAGTACGCACCGTTTAATTGTGCTTCATATTATCATATCATCTTTACAATATTTCTCATTCATGTGCACCAATTTTTTGCCACGCTTTCTATGGTAAATTCTTTCCTTATCTCTTTACACTTTGAGGACAAAGCGCTTGGATTGTTTGGGGTGGGATAGAAACATTTGCAAAAATTAGACACTTTTAGGATGTAAATTACGACATTTATTTATAAAATGTTAAAAATTATAAAAATTAGTTAGTTACATAATTTAATTGTGCTATTGAATTGTTTCATGAACCCCTTCTCCCAAATTGTTTGGGGTGGTATAGAAACACGATGTAAATGTTAAGCACATATTAGGTTGTATATTACGATTATTTGTCTTAAAAATAATAAAAATAAAAATAAAAATAAAAATAAAAATAAAAATAAAAAGTTTATGCTATACACTTAGGAATATTGATATTGTTTCTTTCTCTATGCTCTTAATAATCTAGAAGTCTCACGTAGCTTTTGCATTAGAATAGTTTTTAGAAACTTAGGTTAATATGTAGGTAATAATCTTTGCATCTATCTATAAATATATTACATGAGTATCTATGATTGTTTGGCAAGAAGTTTAAAATCTAGGCTAGAGTACTTATTCTACAAATCCTGTGAGAATATAGCCTAAAGCCTTATATGAGTGAAACATTTGAGAAATGACACAAGGGAGAAGTAAAATCTGGATAGAGAAATCACACGTCCACTTGCTTGATCACTATGCCATATCCTAAGCGAGAACTTAGGCCCTCTTTGGATTGATATAGCCAGAAATTCAAACCTATGAATTATTTTTCGCTAGTCGCCCCTCTGAGCCTTTCTTTAGCCTTCCATAAACCACAATTCCTTTACCCTGTTACAAAAAAAAAAAAAAAAAAAAAAAAAAAAAAAAATCAACCTACCCATTTTAGAATAAGTCTGAGAATAGGATGAGTGAAGAAAAGAGAAGAGAAAAACCTGTGTAAACAGAAATTAGTTAGTTGCTTCAGAAAAGAAAAAGAAAAGAAGTTTCCATCCAAAGAAAAGAAAAGAAAAGAAAAAGAAAAATAGAAATAAAATAAAAACTCCAAAAATAAAATAAAAGGAGTCGAAAAGCTGAAAAGAAAAAAGGCTAAGGATGGAAACAAAGTGTAGAAGCAAAAGAACAAGGTTTTTTCTAGTTACGTAATATGAAGACCCTATTATCTCAGACTTGTCTTTTTGAATATCCGTTTCCTTCATTCTTAAACCATCTCCTAATCCCCCGAACACCTAATAAAGACCTCTAGCTCAATTAGGAATATGTTAGTGTGATAGTAAGTGGCGAGATGTGTTTGATCAACTTCGGCTTCCTTGTGTGTCATTGAGATTGTAAGGTAAAGTATGCCCACCGCATTAATCGGAGTAGCAAAACTTGAGTGGAAAAATCGAGTGATTTTTGTCTTGACTTTTATGTGAGAACCTACTTAAGGACGCTTATTCTAAAGTTTCAGAACGGACTCGGCATTCTTGATTTCATAGCATTACTCATTGTATATATGTTTATTCAGATGATTGATTATTATGCATATATTAGCTTAGGTTTCGACTTGATTACTCTATATGCATTGCTAGTGAGAGGTATAGTTAATTTAGAGCATGAATAAGGAAACAATAGTTTTATTTCTTAGTCGTTGTAGTATAGATAAAGTTTGTGAGTACCTTCACTGGAAAACTCTCACGAGGCTATAACTTGTCCACTAGGGAATTCCTAGTGGTTTAAGGCCTTGTTGCATATGGTCAATGCAATCGCACTCAGCGAAACGAGAATAGATAGAACTCCATTTTTGGTCACTTATTCTAATTTCTCATCTTTGCTTGAGGACAAGTAAAATGCTGTTTGGGGGTGGTTTGATAAGAGCCCAAAACTGTAGTTTTAACCCCTTAACCATCATACTTTTAGACCAATTATGTGACTAATAATTAAGAGTTAATACTGATTACGTGTTTTTATGCATTTCAGGCTTCAAAGTCTATTATGTGCAGAAATGTGCCACTTTAGTAAGATAAAGTAGCAAAGGTCGGTTGCTAAGGAGTTCTGTGAATAAAGGCCAAGATTCAAGGAGACAAAGCCTTTGTAAAGCCCGGTCAAAAGCTGAAAAGTCAACACGGGCAGAAACAGCACACAAAGTCTGCAGAACTTCCGAAGGCCGTATCTTTGGATTTAGACCTCGGAATTGGGAGTATCTTATGTCAAAACGACCGGCTCGGAAAGAGCTTTCCAATGGTCCAAGCCTTGACCAAATCAGAGGAGCAAAAGTGGACGAAACATCTATCGAAGCCAACCGCAGCTGAAGTGCCCATTTTGGACTAAAGAAATTGGGTTTTGGGCCTGATTTTCCGGCCCAAAATATGGCTCCAAGCCCATGCACGATTTTTGGATCTGAAAGTATAAAAACAAAAGCTTACCTCTTTGTTAGAGTAGTTAGGTTAGGAAGCTAATGTTAATGGAGTTTAGGGTTAGAAAAAGATAGATCTAGATTAGTTTTTAGATCTAGATCTAGTTTTTTTACATTCATTCAATTAGTTAGTTTAGAATCATATTTTAGTTTTTAGAATAAAGTATTAGTTCTTCATTTCAATTTAGATTATTGCTTAAATTCTTATTTAGATTTAGTTGTCTTAAATTCATAATTAGTTATTCACAATCTTAGTTCTAAATTAGTTTTAATTTCAGTTTAATTTAATTATGTCTTATTGTTATTATTGTTCTTGTGTTGGGAATGGTAGTATAGAAATTTCACATCAAATCATTACTCTCACCATTGTTCCTTTTGGGTTTGATTAGTTGAATTTGATTTAAGTCTAGAGAGTTAAGAGTGGACGAATCCTTACTCATTATATTACATGATTATGTTTTGAGAGTAAGAAGAATTGATTTAAACGTAAGAATGGTAGGATTATGTATTAGTGTTGTTAACATTAATATTTAAGATTCTATTGTTTTTACGGTTATCAAGCACCTCAAGTTTTTCCACTTTTAAAATATGTTATCTTTCTTAAGAACTAGCAAAATTGCACGCACATTGTGCATGCAATAAATTGAAATGTTTAATTAGATATAAATATAGAAACGGTGGCAATGCCAATGGATAACTGATGGTGTTGCTCAATTCAAATTAAAGTCCATCAGGTAAGAGGCAATGGTGCACAAGGCAGTTTATGTAGGAGTCATCAATAATATGTGGAGGCAATGTCACCAAGTCACCTGCGGGATTTGGCTGAGCTTCAAAGCTTCTAATATTATTATGCTAAGTCGTGACGCATCTGTAGTTATTATTGTTAGGTTGTGGAATTGTTGAGTGAAGCTCCGGTGTCTCACTAACAAGCTTGGGCGACGTCGAAGCGTCGATGTTGTGAAGCCTCCACGATCTGCAGAGGTCATTTGGGATGAAATCTTCTGGATATTGGAATGTCCCTACGACTTGTCGACATAGTTTGGAAGAAACTTGTGCTACCTAACGAGGTAGTTTGGAAGGAGCTTGAGCTACCTGACGGGGTCGTTTGGAAGAAGCTCGAGCTACCAGACGGGGTCGTTTGGAAAAGTTTTGAGCGGTCTGAGTGCATTGTTTGGAAGCAATTCTACTAGATTTTCTCTCCGAACGACCTGCAAGTGTGGTTTGAAAATAAATTTTTTGAAACTTTTCGGAATTTCGACGGTTTGTCGATATTTCGGCCCAAAACCCATTTTCTCACTTTCTTCTATGTGTACCTATATAAAGGAAATATATTAAGGTTTTGAGATAATTTTGAGTGATTCATTTTATGGAAATTGTGGGAGCTCTATTGAGCTAGGGTTTGAGTGAGGCTTTTTGTTCTTGATTCTAGTTAGCTCTTGTAAACTCTCCAATCTTTACTATAAAGGAAACTTGGCTCTTGTGTGGATGTAGGTAACATTTACCAAACCACATTAAATCTTGTGTCTCTTTGCATTTACTTTCATACTTATTGCTTGTGGATTAAGTAGTAGCCTTTATTTATCTACCGTACCGTGTTTGTTGTGATAACTACCAAAGTCTTGGGTGGGTGGTTTCCTTGGTGTGAGCTCCAAGAGAAATCATTTGGGGTCAAGAGTAACTAGGTTGAGGTGTGAATTCCTAGTGAAATATCCCAACAACTATTGTTTCGTTTGAACCTTTAAAAAAGGAGATTCCGCGCTTGCTTAACTAATAAGGTCTTCCTTTAAACCTATCCATTTCCTGAACCTTCAACTTTGCTCCCCATTTAGATGTTTAATTAGACTTAGCTTAATCAATGCAGAGGTGACTCATCGCTTGACCAGGCTGATATCTTCTCTAATTATCTATCTGTTCCAAAAGCATAAGCAGCTTCCATGCACACTGTAGTAGTCCATTATATGTTAGTGGCCTCTTTAATGTTATCAATAATAATGTCACTCTGCCATGTAGCTTGTAGCTTTGTAGCAACGCAAATGTTTATTGCACTTACCATCTCCAAATCACTCATGTAATATCTGAAAGTACACAATCTGCCAGTTTGCCCAGGATTTAGTCTTTCGTAAAGTTCTGGCCGAGTCCAGGATTGACCCCCACATCCTTAGTGCATATATATCTTGTCCATATCTATGACCTTTAGAAAGGATACTGATAATTGTAAAAAGTATCATTTACTCCTACTTAACTAATTAAACTTAAATAGAAGTAAAGCATAGGTATTTACTCTAAATTATCAAAGTTCTACTCTCGTGAATCATGCAATAAATGGAGTAGAGAATTCGTTCCACTCCTAGTTGTTTAGAAGCTAAGATTTCCTAGTTTAATTAATTCTAACAAAATCGATGAGAGTAATGAAATGAAAATATACTAATATGGTGAATGAATACTGATTAAAATGTTCTAATTTATACTACGACAATTCAATACTAAGATTTGAATATGGAGAAGAAATTAGGGGAATTTGATTCTACCTTGATTTCAACTTAATAAACTAGCATAGATTTGTTGTAATCCTAATCTTTATGTTTTTACATAAAGATTGGGTCTTTCTAATCCCTAATTATTTATGGAAATCACTACCAACTAATAATTAGCATATATGTGAGGCAATTTAAACGATTCTCATGTTGAATTAACTACCTTCTAGAGTAGAATAGATTATTACAACTATTTTTACACTAACACAATCAAGTTTTCATCAATGCTTCCACAAACCCCTCTAATGGAGGTTTAGCTTCAATTAATCAAACTATCATTAATAGAAGAATAAGAAGAAGACATATTTGAAGAAATATAAAATTACTTTATTAATCTAATGAAAAAGAGTCTAATGATTCAAAACTGTATTAAAAACTAAGTACTGACTAATTAATTAAGTCTAATCTATATTATCAATCTAATCTAGGGGAGTCTAAGTGTTTGGCCTTAGTCCTCTTTATATAGAAGAGGCTAGGTCTACAAATTCGTGCATGGGCTTTGGAGTCATGTTTTGGGCCATAAAATCGAGCTCAAAACTTGATTACTTTAGTACAAAAAGGGTTTCTCTGTTGGAAATTACTGTAACAGCTATTTCATATACTTTTGCTCCTTTGATTGGGCTAAGTCCTAGACCATTAGAAAGCTCTTTCCGAGCCGGTCATTTTGACATATGTTAGGTCTAATTCCGAGGTATGAGTCCAAAGATACGACCTTTGGAAGTTCTACTCACTTTTATTTGCTATTTCTGCCCGCGTTGACTTTGACTTTTCAGCTTTGACCGGGCTTTAAAAATGCTTTTTCTCCTTGAATCTTGGCCTTTAATCATAGAACTTCTTAGCAACCAACCTTTGCTTCTTTATCTCACAAAAGGGATATATTTCTTCACATATTCGACTCCAATGCCTGAAATACACAAAAGTACGTAAACATTACTAATTCTTATTTATTAATCACATAATTGGTCTGAAAGTAATATTGTTAAATGGTTAAAACTACAATTTTGGGCTCTTATCAAACCACCCCCAAACAACATTTTGCTTGTTCTAAAAAAAATATGAGAAATTAAAATAAGTGACCAAAAATAGAGTTCTAACTAATCTCGTTTCGCCAAGTGCAATTGCATTGACCATATGCAACAATGCCTTAAACCACTAGGAATTCCCAAGTAGACGAGTTATAGCCTCGTGAGAGTTTTCCAGTGAAGGTACTCACAAAGTTCATCTATACTACAACTAAGAAACAAAACTACTGTTTCCTTATTTATTCTCAGATCCATCTCACTAGCAATGAATACAGAATAATCAAGTCGAAACCTAAGATAATATGTGCATAATAATCAATCATCTATGGGTAAACATATATATAATGAACTATGCTATGTAATGCACTAATAGGTCCGTTTCTGAAACTTTGGAATAGCGTCCTTAATTAGGTCCTCACATAAATGTCAAGACAAAAACCACTCTGATTTTTCCACTCAAGTTTCGCTCACTCCAGTGTGTAGTGGGCACACTTTACCTTACAATCTCAATGACACACAAGAAAGCCAAAGTCGATCAAACACATCTGCCACTTACTATTACACTAACCTATTCCTAATTGAGCTAGAGGTCTTTATTAGGTGTTGCAGATGGTTTAAGAATGAAGGAAATGGTTATTCAAAAAGGACAAGTCTGAGATAATAGAGTCATCATATTATGTAACTAGAGAAAACCTTGTTCTTACTTTGCTTCTACACTTTGTTTCCATCATTACCCATTTTTTCTTTTTCTTTGGCTTTTGACTCATTTGATTATGTTTTTGGAGTTCTAACTTTTTATTTTATTTATTTATTTATTTTTTCTTTTCTTTGGATGGAAAATTTTCTTTTCTTATTTGAAGCAACTAACAATTTTTGGTTTCACCGGTTTTTCTTTTTTCTTTTCTTCATCTCTATTCTCAGAGTCATTCAAATATGGGTAGGCTAATTTTTATTTTGTTTTGTTTTTGTAATAGGGTAAATGAATTGTGGTTTATGAAAGGCTAAAGAAAGGCTCAGAGGGGCGACTAACGGAAAATAATTTCATATAGGTTTGAATTTTTAGCTATATCGATCCAAAAAGGGCCTAAATTCTCTCTTAGGACATGGCATAGTGATCAAGCAAGTGGACGTGTGATTAATCTATTCGGAATTTACTTCTCCCTTGTGTCATTTCTCAAATATTTCACTCATAAGGCTTTTAGGCTATATTCTCACGGGATTTGTAAAATAAATATACTAGCCTAGATTTCAGAAACTTATTGCCAATACAAACATAGATGCTCATCATGCAATATATTTATAGAAAGATGCAAAGATTATTACCTACATATTAACTTAAGTTTCTAAAAACTATTATAATGCAAAAGCTAACGTGAAACTTCTAGACTATTATCATCATAGAAAAAGAAACAATATCAGTATTCCTAAGTGTATAACATAAACTTTTTATTTATATTTTTTTTCTTCTAATTTTTGAATTTTTTACTAGAAAACAAGTGCATATTATACATATCTATATCCTAACAAGTGCCTTAAATTACGCGTGTTTCTATGCCACCCCAAACAAAAGCATGCTTTGTCATCAAAGTATAGAAATAAGAAGGGTAGAAAAATACCATGGAAACACGTGAAATTTTGGAACATCTACAAACCAAAGTTAAAACATACTAATATAGATAAATAAAAATAGACGCAACTCTATATGAGTTCCACCCATTATGGGAATAACAAAAATCAAATTGATTGGGACATAAGTGATAAGCACCAAAAACTGTAATATTAGACCCCATAGAGACATATCAATTTGGTTAATTATATGTTTAATAAGCATGAAATAATTGCAGTTTCGTGTTTTTGCAGGTTAGAGCTATTAACATAAAAATAATGATAAAGGCAGCATTCAAGCATAAAATAGGGAGTATACAGAAGCTTTCCAATTAAGCCCACATGAAACCCAACAAAATCCAGACTAAAGCCCAAAGACTCAAACAGTACAGAATCCAGTCAGAAACGGGAGTACGTGCACAGAAGCGTCAAACTTCCGAAGCTCATATCTCTTGAACTAGGACTCCAAATGCGACAAGTGAGCTGCCCAGACGATCAGTGCAACGAACTCTATGCATAGGCAAGAAGTTATAAAAATGCCAAAAGACTAGACTGCCACTGGACACTGCACATGGACCCACTAGGCGGGCCCGTATGATTTGATGAGTCATCATGAAAGTCAAGACAAAAGTGCAATTAATTGGTGCAAATTTGACACCTTGCATGAAATTAATGAAGTGGTTGGATTTAGGTGATGATTATCTAAAAAAAGGAGAGGTGTCAAATGGGGGTTAGTTTTGGATAAGAGGAAAGTAAATGAGGGGGGAGTGTTTCGCGTGGGAAAAGAGAAAAATGATCTTTTATGTAAAGGGGGGCTGATTTTAGGAGTGAGCGAGTATTTACTTCCTTGACTTTTATTTTCCTTTTACACTCCTTGTCTTTATTTTTTAGTTTTTAGTTTTTAGTTTTTTTTGTAAAAGCTTGTAGCATTTTAATGGTGGAAAACACTTTCTAGTTCTTGTAATAAACTTCTTCCTTAGGTAAAAACATGTTGTTATATCTTGTTTCTTCTTTATCTCTCTCATTTTTACTTATCTTACTTGTAGTTTTAATTCAATCCTAGGATCATGAGCTTGAACCCTTCCTTTGTGGAGGGTTAATGATGCTCATGTGAGGAACCCCTTTTGTACTGATTTTCTAGTAGTTGTTTATGAAAAACAAACTAGACTTTATATCCTACCCCAAAATGGTAGTGGTGTAGAGTCTAGTTAGGAATTAAGTTGATGACTTAGAGATAGGTCATTTTCTTGGTTTCTCATGCTAGCAATATAATCTTAGAGATAAGTTGTGTTGTTAGGGATCAAAAATACAATCTGATTAGGATTTGTGTATGAATTCTAAAAGAATATAAGATGCAATAAACTAGAGTCAAACAATAGAGGTTGTTTTCAGATAAGGAGAACTAACTTTCCACACCTTTCTATAAATCGATTTTTACTTTGTTTTTAGTGTGCATGTTACGTAACTTTAAAGAATCTAGAAGAAAACTAAATAGTTTTAGTATAACTAACCATAAAGTATAAAAAGAAACTTACTCACTATGTTTCCTAACTTAGAGCATTAGAAATTTGTATGCTGTCCTAGAACTTAGATTGGTTCGAATCCCTACTCTAGCTATAAGAACGAAGACATGTGAGTAGGAACTTGTATTTACACTAAATGGATAATAGAAACTTTCATTCTAAAGACTCCAAAGTGTAAAGATCAATAAGTAGACACGAACAAAAAATAAAACTTACTTCATATCCAGCATTTAGGCGTTGTCAACCTCTTCTATAAAGAAGTGAGGTTCATTTGCATCCTACCACACCATGATAATTTGCTAGGCCTCACGCCATTTATCATCTACATTTGTTAACCTGTTAAGCGTCACTTGGTCGGATGCGGTGTAGGGGGCAACCCAATTAGGTTGTAGCCTCCACCCCCGCCAAGTCATTACACGGAATGAGTGTATAATGCAATTGGTGGGTCTTACAATGTCAACCCCAATCCAATCTATGAAATAGGTACAAAAAGTAGGAAAGAAACATAGCATTATGCGGTAAACTAAAACAGGCATAAGAAGGTACTTATGCCTCATACTTTGGGTTCGTGCTAAACTAGACATTAATGTCTTGGGAAGGCCATATAGCATACGTCCCTCAGCTAGAGCAAGGAAAACATCGCAAGTGGCATCATTCGCAGAAGAAAAATGCCATTCCCCTAATATATTTAGTATGATAAAGAACATCACCGTGCCCACGTTAAGGGACAAGCTACCAAAGGCTACGTTATATTGCCCTTGGTCCTCTACACCGAAAATTCCTGCCCCATAGGTCTTATGCAAAAACTCATAGTTGTAGGCATAGAAATTATCAACTAAATAGCCCCATGAGTTCATGATTTCAGCAGGCATAGGAAGGTCAACAACAAAGGCCAACAAGAACTTGGTTATGTCCATTATTTCATCATCAATGGTGATAGAGAACACGTGTTCTCCATCCATCCGATAAAAGAACTTACAATGTTCATAGAAATAAGCTGTAAGTGCAGGAGAATATAGTTCATCAGAACTTACCATTAGAGACTGTCATCCTGCTTGTATGATCACTTCGCGAAACCAAGATCCATATGTGTCACTCGAGAACAAATCTTCAAAAGACTGCTCCGTTATGAGTGTAGGAGACTTCATATCAAACAACACACTCTAGAGCTGCTGGAAACAACCTCGGAAGAACCCACAAAAAAAATTCAGAAGTGGAAGTGCTACAAAGGCCAAGGCGCGGGGCGCGCTCAGGAATTGCCTGTGAAGGGCGCGGGGCATGCTCTTGCTTGACTCGGAGTCCAGTAGCTTGAGGGCGGGGCACGCTCAGGATTTGCCTGTGAAGGGCACGGGGCGTGCTCTTACTTGACTCAGAGTCCAGTAGCTTGAGGGTGGGGAATGCTCAGGATTAAGCAAACTAGGGGGAGCGCGCGCTCCTTGTACTTTGAGTGCTCTGAATTAAAAAGTGAAAAATAAAAATGAGAGATAACAATGCAAGGTGCAAAGTGAGAGGTGTGGTGTTATGTTTAGAGTGAACCAATGATTTATAGAGGATTAGTTTCTTAATCTAATTCCACAAGTTGCCCAAATTGTTAAGGCAACTTGATGGAAACATAATATTTCTAAAACCAAAACAGAAACAGACCAGATGCATATTCCAAAAACAAACCAATAGCTTTTTAGCTTGAAATTATAATAGCAACTTTCCAATTCCACTCCTTGAAGTTGCACCACTACGACACTAGTTAATCCTAGCTACACCAAATTAGCAACATGTTCCCATAATCATATTCTCACAATCTTGCAACAATAACTTCCAAAACGGTGGATAGAGTAAAAAAACAATGCTGAACAATTAATGCCACCCCCAAACAAATTAGGAAGGTGGGATTCATGAAAAACAATAGCATGCTTGGACAAAAATGTAATTAAACTTAGAATTCAACTAACAACCAAATATTTGAAAACAATTATATAATCCAAAATTAACTACTTAACTAAACAACTAAAAATAAAATTCTACTAAAAATAGGGAAGTTTCCTAAACACAATACAACTAAACTACTAGCCACGAGATGAGGATGGGCCAAAGTCATCAGTCCTGCGTCAACGACGCTCATGCCTCTCAGAGTCGTCAGAAGTAGAACTCTGATAAGGTGGCAAGCGTCGTAGAACTTCTACTTAGAACTTCCGCTGTCCCTCTATATGTGCGTTCATGGATTCCTCACACTCCTTATCACGCTGGACTAGGGTCTCCTTGTTAGCTTGGAGCTCCTGGTTACTAGCACTGAGCTCTTCAAAATTCTGATGGATGTTAACCTGCTTAGTCCGCAGATCCTCACAAATGGTATTAAGAGAACGCAGGACACGATGAAGCAATGCCATGCGTTCTATATCAGAATTAGTCTTTTCCAAGGCATCGGCCTCAAAACATGCCGTGTCTTCCTCATCATCATCCAAGTTAACAACCCTATCCTCAGGCAACCGCCACGTCTTCTGAATACATTCCGTATAAATCTTTGCATTTGCATGCAACTTCAACATAATCCGATTAGTTTTCGGAACAGCTCCAAAATGCAGCATGATCTTAGTAATCAATATAGGGAAAGGTGCAGTATATTTTCCAATGCCTCTAATTATATTTAAGACAAAGACGAGGATGCAAAAATCATACCTCTTCTCCTGCAATACCCAGAGAACGTGTAGACAGTTCAAACTGATGTCACTGACTTTCGAGGTGCCAATGATGTTCTTACCAAATTTCATCAAGGCTACAACCAAACCGGTTGGTTCTCGAGACGATCGTCGAAACACAATGCGATTTCGCGATTGTATCGCTCTTCCAATACGGTCTCTTTTAGCAATGCCTCGATCCCACTCCACTGCAATTCCTGTATTGTGATTACGAGGTTGTGTCTTCACTATAAGAAAAATGACTTTTGGCCACAGGTACAAGTTAGCTTTAGCCACGGTCTATGGCTATGGCAGAGTATCTACGGTCTTTAGCCGTGGCTAAAGCTTTTAGCAGCTGTGGCCAATTACGTATGTGGTTTTGAGTTTAGGTGAGTTTTTGGCCACGGTCATGTTTCTTTTTCTTTGAACCGTTGATGTAAATCTGTGTTTTTGTATCCGTTGATCTCTTGAAAAATAAAGGAGCGCAAAATGAAATGTATCACTCCGAAATATTCATCAAAATAGCATTAGGATAAACCCTCTTGCTCGGTTTTCTTCCCATCTCTCTCTCTCTCTCTCTCTCTCTCTCTCTCTCTCGCCATCACAAATATGGGCAGCAAGAAAGAGTGGGTATAAGGTCGTCTCTCTTCTGTTTCCCCCATTTCTTATTCAGGTTGAGCTCTTTATGTTATTGCCCCATTTATTTTCCTGGAAGTCATCTTCTTTCTTTAAATCATCTCATTTTTCAGCAGCGAAAATGACGTCTTCAATCGAAGGTAATTATTCTTCCTCATGTCTCCCTTTCCCATCTCACAATTTTACTTTTTAGGGTTAGGGTTTACCAATTTCGGCTTTGAAGGTAGTGTTTTTCTTAAGATATTTTTGATAATTTATGTTCATATGAAATGACTTCATTCACTGTTTATTATATTTGATGTAAACAGGTTTGTTCAGCTTTCATTTTTCCCATGCGTTTTTTTCCCATCTCTGTATTGGTGTGGGTTTCGATTGTTACTCATGTTTGTATTAATTATTTTTTCATAGTTTAGAACTTATTTATGGGCTTTTAATATGTGTTTGGGTCATTGTAGTAAGGTTGTGGAGCTATCCATGCTTTTTCCATTCACGCTATCCCCCTTCTCTCTCTCATGCCACCTGATAGTGTTGTACTTTGTTAAAGCAGGTTTGTTATCTTATCCATTATGATATATTTGATCAAATTGCTTGATATATATTTAAAATTGTGTAATACCTAATTTGTGATATATTAAATTTATTAGTTGCATGTTTTTAAGAACTTGAGCTTGTAAGTTGTGTATGTATGTGCAGACATGGAATTGCATGCCTTTAATACTGTAAGTATTTGCTTTCCTTCTTTTAGTGCCTTGGGAGATATGAATGACAAAGAATTATATTACTGATTTAACTACTAAGAAAACTAGTACAAAAACATTCTGATCCATGATTTAGTTGCTTCAATATTTTGTTGTCCTTTTGACATTTTGACAGTAAGATGCTCCCATTTGAATTCCCTATCTTCCTCTTTGTTATTACATATTTTGGCTATATACAATGCCATTCTAATTAATAATTTTACCAATAGTATTGGAAAACCCATGCTAGCTTAGGATGCATCCAATTATAAATAATTTTGATTGTTTTGGTTATTGTTTGCACAAGGTTGAACTCATTACCCTTACAAGATGTTCAAAACTTATTGTCTTGTAATTTTAGTCTGAGGTCAACGTGACATGCTATTCCGGTCCTAAGCTTTGAATATTTACTCAAAAATACTTTATGTTTTCTCCATTTCAATCTATTGAAGTAAATTATTGTTCTATAACTTATTGTGGTCCTCATGTTTGACTAATTGCAACAAAAAGCAGGTCCGAACTAACCAATTAGTGATAAGTGGAATGGCCTCATGAACTTCTATGTTATAACTTATAAGCTAAGCTGCAGGCTCCCATTGTGGGACTATTAATCTCAACATGATTGCATAGTTTTATTAATTGTTTGAGTGATAATTGTTCAGATGCCATGTAGCTAAAGTTCAACACCTTACTTTGCTAACCATGTGTAGGTGCAATGACGACACTTAGAAAGCTTTTGCTCAGTGGCAATCCTCTGAGGAGTCTTCGAAGGTTTGACCCAGTTCTTGATTTTGCTTGGTTTAGTATTTGTATTGGATTAATTTGTTATATATCTAATTCAATTTTACTATTAGCTCACTTGTATCAGGACCTACCCCAGCCTTATTGAAGTATCTTCGAAGTAGACTTTCAACTGGAGAAGGTAGTTGACTTTGATATCTCATATTGAACTTTGGGCTATTGATCGGTTCCTTGAAAATTTGAAGCCTCTAGATGTTTGAAATTCCCATTTAGTTAACTGTTGTGATTAATTTGAGTATTTGAGAAGGTTTCAATTGTGAGTTCCAATATCAGTTGTTCCTCTTTTAAAGTTTAATGCTTTTAGTTTTGTATGAATTGATATTGTTTTTTTTTTCTATGTAGAGTCTAGAGCTGCTAGTACTCCTACAAAAGAAGAGACCATATCCAGTGCAGCAAGATTGTCTATCTCTACCAAGGTTTGTATGCCAGGTTATACATTCTTATATTATGTTACAGGGTATTGAGTTCTTTAGTGGGTACTTGTGTATTCCTAACACAGTCAGATAGATTTATGCAAGCAACAAACTGTCAGAATTATCATTATTTTCTTAGTGGATGGTTTTCAAAAGCACTTGCAACATACTTTATTTTATGAACACAATAGTCGAAAGCTGTGATCACTCAACCAATTCAGAATGCTATTTGGTTTTGTTCTGTGGAGTCATTGAATGTTGTGTTTAATTGCTTAGGCATGTCATTGCATTTGCATGTGCAAATTCATTTTTTTCTTCTTCTATCTGTACTCCTTATATTGATTTTTTTTAATAAATGGTAGGGGATTTTGACCCTTCTCTTGACCCAAGAAGGAGCCCTTTAACAGTACTTAGTTGAGAGCTTAATACACTTGATTGCTTAAATAGTTAAATTGTCTAAACAAATATTACTTTTATGCTAAGGTCATTTGCTAAGGTCATCAGTTGTTTGTAAATATATCACTGGATCATTTTGACCATGTAGGTTTTTTAGAGAAGAAACCCTTCAGCTTCTAAATTTCCCAAGACAAATGGGAGGCTCTCACGTCCAACATGTAGAGCTTACGTTGGTAATTTGAAGTTTGGATACGGTCTTATTCAGCTTCATCTGAAACCAAATGCTAATTTAAGATCAAAGCATTTAGCATTTGCCTCTCTGAAAGAAAATGATGAACTTGATAGAGGTAGTTTCGTGCCTTATGCTGAAGAAGAAATGCTCAGATCAATCTTTGTCTCCCGAGCTAACCAAAACCCCAAAGATTTAGCCGCTGACAAATACCAGATCTCTGCTCCAACCCCGAATCGACCACGCTGAATTGTCACTCGATCATGTGGTGAACCAAGGAGACCTTCACGATAAGTTGAAGGCTATTCACTTGCACGTGTTAGCATTGGAACAATGGAATGCTTATCAACTTAAACTATGTCATAGGTACGTGATTCATTCTATCACCTTTGAGGTACTTCAGTGCTGTTTTATAGCTTAATTAATCTTGCTAACATCTAAAGGAAATTTGATAAACAATGTAGTGTGGTATAGTATTAAAGGGTCAAAACTTGGGTCTGGAAAATCTATTAACATCCATGAGAGCGAAATTCGGTTTGAAGGCCTCACATCAAAGGATCTTATGGATCTTAAATTTGTTCTTTGCTTTCCAAGCACATGGTTGTGGGTATTATTTGTGCGAGATGTTCATGATATTGTTGTTCTACGAAAAGAATTGGAGAAGTGGAAGTTTAGGAACTTGGGGTTGTATTGAAGATTGAGACCCGTGAGTGCATTTGAGAAATTGCCCCTTTTGTTGCTTACTAGTAATGCGGTCTCCTAATCCCTTGGGGATTAGGATTGCCAGAGGTGATCTTGCTGTAGAATGTGGATGGGTAAGGCTAGCAAACATTCAAGAAGAAATTATATCTATGTGTGGAGTTGCTCACATTCCAGTCATCTGGGCAACACAGGTTTTGGAATCACTTGTCAAGTCAGGTCTGCCTACTAGAGCTGAAATTACACATGTGGCCAATGGAAGGAGGTAATTGGTGCTTTTCTTTGCTTTCTTTATTAAGTTATGATAACATTTCTTATTTCCTTAAGGACAAGTAGTCAACACATTTACCTAAGGATTTTACAGATATGATAACATTCCTTATTTCCCCAGGTTTTGATGTTTTCAGATATTTTTATCTCTATATTTTTTGTAAGGTGGCTTCACCGATCAACAACTACCCACTTTATCCCATCCCGCGGAAGATCGAGTCATACATGTATATGAAAACAATGCTACTGTGAAGGAAAACCTAGTCAATAGATTCTCTAAAGGATTTCCAGATAGGCTTATTATTAGCTCATTCCTAATACTTTGACTACAATTTTATTGCTAATCAATTTGATGTTTATAAATCTTCGAAAATGGTTGGTTGATATGCAAACTGTTTAAAAGTTACCCATGCATTGGAAATCACTGCATTTAGCAGCCTACTTCTTCTAGGGTGCCAAATATGAATGTTATGCCAAGCTAATTTGGCTTGGTGAAGCTCTGTGCCAATGAAGAGTTTTCAAAAATTGATTGAAAAATATGTTTGGAAAATTTATGTCTTTGGTTCCATCTAAGTGTTTGTCAAAACTTGCAGGCTTTGATATTGTCCGGGAGTAAGATAAAAGAATGGCCAGGTTCAATTTTATGTTCACTTCCCAATCTCTTGTGCTTAAAGCTTGACAATAACTCTCTCAAACAGGTAAAACCAAATCTTATTATTGATTTGTTAGTTGGATGATTTTCTAGTGACTATTTTAGTACTTTCTCTACTTATACTTTTCTTAGATGGAGCAGTTTCTTAGAAGCAAAGAAGTTGGAGTCAACGACTAATTACGATGCAGCGTTTGGCTGAGATTAATTTGTACAACATTTTACAACACGTAATGGCTAGTGCTTTCTCTTTCAATTGATATTTGCTATATCACACGATTTTCTGTGCGATTGGTGTGTCATTTTAATTCTAATGGTTGCTTTTATATGGCTGTAGCTAAGTCTTCAAAGCCTACTCTCTAAGGTAGGATACATGATGATGAGGTACAACTAAGCGAACCTATGTATGCAAACTTTGATCCGACATAGTTGAGGCATTGTTTAGATGGCTAGGAATGCAGTCTACCGAGTTTAGGCATTATAAATGGTGATGTTTTCATTTATTTTTTTGGGATTTTTAATAGTTTTCAAATTTCTTAAAGAGTAGTTAGTAGTATATTATCTTCTTTTATGGAAGTTTGGATTCCTAATTGGACTTTTGATGTAAAAATATTTATGTTAAGTACTGTTTATGAAATTTTAAATTGTAGACAATTATGATTCTGGGGGGTTTTTTATTGAAATGGTAGGTCTTTGTATGATATGAACTGCAGGTGTGATATAAAGGTGCTGGAACAATTTTTTTTTAAAACAATTGAAAGCATTTGCCATGGCCTTCAACCGTGGCCAAACAATACATCCAGCAGTAAACCCCCACGTTTCATATAAGCATTAGCCACGGTTTCTAGATGTGGCAAAAGAGTCATTTGCCACGGCCCGTGGGACGGTTTAGAACTGTGGGAAAAAAACAAGCTTTGACCACGGCTAAAAACCGTGGCAAAAGATTAGCCACAGGCGCATTGGCCACGGTCGTGCAAAGGCTAATGACCGTGGCAAAAGGTCTTTCGCCACGGTTAATGGCCGTGGCTAATACTCAGTATTCTTGTAGTGCTTGCCTCAACGCCCAGAATCCTAGACAGCATAGTTGTACACACTTCTCTCCTCGTACCATTCACCTTCACAAAAATTCTTCCGACCCTCAATCCTCTCTCTTCTTATAAAAACTCAACACCAAATCGGGGTGATAGAAATCATTCGTCGAATACCACAACTTCTGCCACTTCCTACTAATCATCTCATCACTGTAAAAGGGTGTAAAATGGTCAGAAGTGAAAGCTTGTTCCGGAAGAATTTTTCGGTTGTTAGCCATTGAGGTATGGAAGTCGAATTTGGTTTTTAATGTAATGTGGGGAACGAGTTTGAATTGAAACTCACTCGAGAATTTGGAGTGGGTCGCGGTTTGTTTGTTTGTTTGTTTGTTTTTTTGTGTTTTTTTTTTTCCGGTGGTTTAATGGAGGTGTGGAGATGGAGAAGATGAATTCGAATAAGTAAATAGCGAAAATTGGAGTCTTGGAGGGGGGAACTATGTCACGGTGGTTGGCGATTTTTTTTATTTTTTATTTTTTTAATTTTTTTTCTAGGTTTGGTGTTCTTGAGCTAGTGGAGGCGTGAAGAAGATGACTCGCAAAGGGTTTTTCTCCTTATTTTGGCTTTTTTTTGGAGCACGTGCGGTGACCCTTTTGGGCCCAAACCGAGAACAATTTCCAAAATAGCAATTCTGTCCTATGACTCGTAAACTTAAAACTAAAAACCTCAATTCGTTAACGGTTCGATTTTTTCGAATGAGCTATGAAAATGATCAGCACAGAGAGTACAATCCATTGATCTATAAAAAAAAATCAAATCTAACCATGGTTGACATGTAAGAAAATGGAAAATGCCTCAAAATGCGTGCATGACATAAGTTATGTGAGCAAAAGGAATCTAAATTCATAGATAATGTCAACCCGAATCAAAATATGACTAAACGGCATAAACAACAAGAATAGGAAGTTGAGCGAACAAGAATGGAAAGACCAACAGCCCACCCCCAAACAAATTTTGAAAACATGGTTTAGAAAATTTGTTTAAACACGTTGGTCTTTTAAAGTCAGATTCTCGAGACTTGCTAGATTATAATTTTTTATGGTTTGAACATTTTCTATTTTTTTTTTATGAATAAGGTTTAATATAAAGGAAAACAATAAAGCAATAAAGACGTAAATCACTCCATAGAGAAACATGACTCAAAAACGGAGAAAACATGCAAGAGTGGAAAGCGTGAATTACGTTAAACGTGGACTTAGGATCCGGTACTTACAGCCACACACTCCAATTGGAGGGCCCGGTTACCTTAATGGTACACTTACCAATATATGGAAATGAAAGGAAGGATACCAAACATCAAAGGTCAGTCCTCGTAGACAGGGTCCTGTAAAAGGACATCCTCCACATCAGTGGACATTAACTCGTGAAAATATTTTAACCGTTGGCCATTGACTTAAAAGGTATTGTTGTCCTTGGGATTTACCAAGGTGATTGCCCCGTAAGGGGTGACTTCAGTAACCAGAAAAGGACCAGACCAACAAGTTTTTAATTTTCCTGGGAAAATATGCAAACGGGAGTTGTAAAGCAAGACCTTTTGACCAACTACAAACTCTTTACGAAAAATCTGTTTATCATGAACACGTTTCATATTAGCTTTATAATCCTTTGCGAGATCATAAGAATCGCTATAGATTTCTTCAAGCTCATTTAATTGCAATTTGAGCTTGACACCCGCCTCATCAAAATTGAAGTTAAAGCTTTTTATAGCCTACATAGCACGGTGCTCCAATTCAACGAGCAAGTGACAAGGTTTTCCAAACACAAGTCTAAAGGGAGACATACCTATAGGAGTTTTAAAAGCAGTCCGATACGCCCATAAGGCATCAGTTAGACGCTTAGACCAATCTTTCTGATCAGGATTTACTGTCATTTCTAATATTTTTTTAATTTCCCTATTAGAGACTTCTACTTGGCCACTAGTTTGTGGATGATAAGGAGCTGCCACTTTATGGGTAACTCCGTACTTTTTAACTAGAGAAGCAATAATTTTGTTGCAAAAATGTGTTCCGCCATAACTAATGATGGCTTTAGGAATGCCAAACCGACAGAAAATGTACTCCTTAACAAAAAACACAACTGTCTTATGGTCATTGCTCTGACAAGCCATGACCTCTATCCATTTAGATACGTAGTCCACGACAACAAGAATATAAATAAAATCGTGGGAAACAGGAAAAGGACCCATGAAATCAATGCCACATACATAAAAAATTTCTACTACCATAATGGGATTTAAAGGCATCATATTACGTTTAGTGATACGCCCCAGTTGTTGGCAACGGACACACGTCTTGCAATGCACTTGGGCATCTTTAAAAAGGGAAGGCCAATAAAAATCACATTGAAGAACTTTAGCTGCTGTTTTCATACCACTAAAATGGTCACCACACTCTTTGTCATGGCAGAAGGATAAAACCTCATTATACTCCCACTAGGGAATACAACGACGAATAATCTGATCCGCACAATACTTAAAAAGGTAGGGCTCATCCCAGTAGTATAACTTAACTCTGGAAAAAAACTTCTTACGTTCATTTCTTGACCAAAGTTCAGGAATAATATCAGAAGCTAAATAATTCACAATGTCAGCATACCATGGTGCAGAAAAAATAGCATAAAGATGCTCACTAGGAAAAGAGTCAGGTATGGACTCAGAATCACTATCACTGTCATTTGTTAGTCTAGATAAGTGGTCGGCAACTACATTTTCGACCCCTCTTTTATCCTTAATTTCTAAGGTGAACTCTTGCAGGAGAAAAATCCATCGGATCAATCTCTATTTAGCATCCTTATTTGCGAGAAGGTACCTAAGTGCTGCATGGTTCGTGTAAACTAAGGTCTTTGTACCAACCAAATAAGGACGAAACTTATATAAAGCATAAACCACAACTAAAAATTCTTTTTCCGTAGTAGTATAATTTCTTTGAGCATCGTTTAAAGTTTTTACTAGCATAATAAATAACAGTGGACTTATCATCTAGTTTCTGTCATAACACAGCACCAATAGCATAATCACTAGCATCACACATAAGTTCGAAAGGTTTAGACCAATCGGGAGGTTGTATAATTGGTGTAGATGTTAAAGCAGATTTTAAAGTTTCAAAAGCCTATTTGCAGTTATAATTGAAATCAAAGATGACATCTTTTAAAAGCAGATTAGTTAAAGGCCTAGCTATTTTTGAAAAATCCTTGATAAAATGCCTATAGAAACCTGCATGGCCTAGAAAGGCTCTAATGTCATGGGCAGTCTGTGGTATAGGTAGAGATGCTATCTTATCTAATTTGGCCTTATCTACTTCGATGCCATCACTAGATACAATATGACCTAACACTATTCAATTTTTAACCATGAAATGATATTTTTCCCAATTTAAAACCAAATTCTTCTCCTCACACAATGTCAAAACCTTAGACAGGTTAGACATGTAGTCACTAAAAGAGTCTCCATAGATAGAAAAATCATCCATGAAAACTTCCATGAAGCACTCCACCATGTCACTAAAGATATAAAGCATACACCGCTGGAAGGTACCAAGAGCATTACAAAGGCCAAAAGGCATTTGTTTATATGCATATGTTCCAAAAGGACATGTGATGGTAGTGTTGTCTTGGTCATCAATATCGATAATAATATGAAAATAGCCAGAGTAGCCATCTAAAAAATAATAATAAGCATGACTAGCTAGACGTTCGAGCATCTGATCTATAAAGGGTAAAGGAAAGTGATCCTTTCGTGTCATGGTGTTTAAGCGTCTGTAGTCAATACAAATCCTCCATTTCATAGGGATTCGTGCGGAAACATATTCACCCTAAGCATTACGCACAATGGTAACCCCTGATTTCTTAAGAACTACATGAATGGGACTTACCCATTCGCTATCGGAGATGGGATATATGATACCCGCATCGAGTAACCGTAAGACTTCTTCCCTGACCACCTCTTTCATGGCAGGGTTCAAGCGACACTGAGGTTCGCGTGAAGTCTTGCATTATCCTCCAAATGGATACGATGTGTGCATATATTAGGGTTAATCCCCTTAATGTCGTCCAGGGACTAACCAATCGCGGAACAATGTTCCCTAGTCACCCTAATCAAACGTGCCTCTTCATCAGTAGACAACAGAGAAGATATAATCACCCGATGACTACCATTCGTATCAAGTTGAATATACTTCAACTCAGAAGGAAGATGTTTAAGCACAGGGGTGGGAGGAATATCGATAAAGGCTTCTGGAGGTTCCTCATCTTGAATAGTGAAGACTTGTTTAGGTAGAAGATCTTCAAAATTGGTAGATGGAGCTACAGAAAGATCTAAGATAGGAGTAGACTCGAAAAGGGCGTTGACTTCCTCTATGTAGGAGTCATCGTCAAAATCTGAACTTCCAAAAGAAAGGAATTTATGCATCTGATTTTCTAGAAACGTGTTGTTGAAATAATCTTGAGCTAAGCTCTCGATCATGCTAACTTCCTCATCGATAGTCGTATCAAGTAACTGTTGCATCATTTTAAAAATATTTACCTCAACAGAAAGATGGCCAAAAGACATGTACATCGAACCATTGCAGTAGTTTATGAGTGCATTGGCAGTTGCCAAGAAATAACGCCCTAAGATGATAGGAACAGAGTCGGTAGCGACTTCTGTATTGAGGATATTGAAATCAGCTGGATAGTAGAAATCTTGAACCTTAACAAACACATTTTCAACCACACCCTTATGATACTTAATAGAATGATCAGCTAATTGCAACGTCATTTTAGTTGGTTGCATCTCTTGTAGACCTATTTGTTTATAGAGATAATAAGGGAGTAAGTTAACACTCGCCCCTAGGTCTAATAGAGCAGTTGTTGTGTGAGTATCCCCTAAGGTGCATTGTACAGTTGGGTGACCAGGGTCCCTGTACTTAACGATTCCATTATGTTCGGATAAAGTTGGAAATTGTTAAGTTAAAAGGCATCTTTAGGAATATTTGTTTTACGCCTAGTAGTGCACAACTCTTTTAGAAACTTAGCATATTGTGGTAACTTTTTAATAGCTTCAAGAAAAGGTAGGTTTATCGTTAGATTTTTAAAAACTTCTCTAATCTCATCAAAATTTGTATCTTTGTTTAACATGGCTAATCTCTGGGGAAACGGTGGTTTCTCTCTATATTTAGCATATGGATCAACAGGATGTTTAACCTTGGCCTTTTGTTTCTTAGATTGTGGTTTAACTGGTACCTCTATAGGGGTAAGATCTTCAATTTCTATTTTGGTATCTAGTAAGTTTTAATTTGTTATGACCACTGGTGGCGTAACAACGGGCATAGCTATGACGTTATTAACCACTTTGCCAGAACGGAGAGTGGTGATAACATTTAACTCACCTACATTTTCATTTTCATTACTAGTATTACCGTTTACTTCAAAGGCTGTGTGGCATTTTAGGATTAAGTATAGCTTAACCTGGAAACACACCATTTGGTTGTACTTTCTCTTGGATTACCTTGCCCTTGTCCTTGTCGTGGTGGAGCTTGGTTGTAATTGTTTGCTGGCCTAACATTTTGATTATTATACCCTGGAGGTGTAACTTGTTTATTATTTCTCCAATTGAAGTTGGGATTTTGTCTCCAAGGGACGTTAGGAATAGGATAGCTATTTATGGAGCAAACATTATTTGGCTGTAATGGTAGTTGTTCATAGGCGAGAGGATAATAGGAGTTAGGATGCTCAGGTTTCAAATAGAAATTACATGGAATAGAGTTGACATTCATGACAAGGGTAGGCCGGCTTTTGTTGAACAAAAATAACTTATACCTTTTTAGTGAGGAATTCAATTAGAGTTTTAAGCTCAGGATCAAATTTAACCTCAAACATACTGGCAGCCTTAACTGTTGAAGAAGAGCTAGCGAAGCGGGGGATATCGTTACTACCCCCTAGTTATTATTATGCTTTATTTGATCTTCTAAAAACCTATAAGCCTCTGAGGCTCCTTTACTAAGGAAACTACCCCATTCATTGTATCAAGAACTTCTTTATGATGGTGTAAAACCCACTTGAAAAAGGCACGAATTAATGTGTCTTTCGCAAGATTATGATGTGGACACTCTATAAGAAGATCAGTGAAACGATTCTAGGCCTCTGAAAAGGATTTATGAGGATTCTGGCGAAAGAAATAAATCTTGTAAAGCATTTCATCTGTATTTAGTGGTGGGTAAAACTGTTTCATGAACAATTGAACAAGTTTGGCCCATGAGTCCACAGAATTAGGTGTTTGGGCAGTTAACCAAGACGCCGCCTTATCAGCTAGGGTGAAAGGAAACACCCTCAGTTTAATTTGTTCCGCACTTATAGTAGGATGATGGAATGTGGTAAGAACTTGTTCTATTATAACACCCCGGCTTTTATTTGCTTTTCCTATAATAATATTAATAATAATAATAATAATAATGTAAATAAATAACAGAGATAAGATATCCAGTAGTTTTTGGATAAAAGCCCGTAAGTAAGTAGATAGGTTTAAAACCCTTGTTTTCGGGGAGGTTTTAAAAAAACCAGAAAATAGTGGTTTCTCACGTAGAGTTTTTAGGGAAAAACAAAACGGGAGTTTTAGAAAAAAAAAAAGAGTTTTACTGAGAGAAAAAAAAGGGGGTTTGAACAAGAAAGATCGTCCGGTTTAAAAACAAGAAGCGTTGGGTTTTCGGGTTTAAGCTCTCGAAAAGTCGCTCGGTTTTAAAACGGTGAGTAGTCGGACGATCTTTTAAATATTTGTTTCTCGCTACAGAATGTTGGTTTTTTTATCCGTAAACTCGTTAAAGGGTGCCGATTCTGTTAATGGTGTCGACTATGTTAGATACCATTTGGAAACACCGCATATAAATAACTAGGGCGAATTTTGGCATTTAAACCGGCGGTCGGACATCGTGGGTAATGGCGCGCGCCATCAACACCAAAGCACCAAACCGCCCTTCCCGTTTTTGTGGTTGAAGTATATTTCATTTTTTGATTTGTGGAAATGTTGAAGTGTTAAATTTGAATGTTATTGATGATGTTTGGTTGTGGTAATGAAGAGTTGGGTATCGAATTGGTGTTTGGGTTGATTGGGTGAGGGGAAGCCTTGAAACAGCCATTAATGGCGTTCGACCAAGACCCCAAACCGTCCGGATTTGTAATGTGTTGTTTGAATGTTGTTGTTGTTTGGATTTTTGTTGGGACATGGTTGTCCGGTTGCTGTGAATATGTTAGGTGGATTGGGTGCTGGAGAGGAGCTGTCGAAGCTCCAAAGGTTGTTAATGGCGTGGGATGTGATTTTTACAGTATAACAGAATCATGAATTGTTAGGATAGGTGTGTAGGGGTTTTTGCGAGGATGAAAACCACTGGGTTCTTTTTGTCATGGATGGCCGGTGGTGGCTGTTGTGGTGGTCGGTGGTGGCTGGAAGTTGAATGAGGGAAGGAGATGAACAGTAGCAAAAACGAATTTGGGCTTGGGCCAAAATCGTGTGGGCTAATATCTTTTTACTTTTGGATTTTTATATTTGGGCCTTAGACTTTGGGCCTTTGGGTTAGAAGAGTTTGTGGACTCGACTTTGATCGGCCAACCAGAGTGGACTCGACTTTGACCGGCCGACTAGAGTGGACTCGACTTTGATCGACCGACTGTTGACTTTGACCAGTTGACCCGAAAATTTGACTTTTTCCTAAAATTATGATTCGGTCTAATAGGATAAGTCTAGGACTATTAACGTGTTTGACCTTAGGCTAGGACCTTTATAAATATACTTGTGTACGTGTATTTACTGCTTTGTGATTTTTCAGTCTTTTGCGATACACAACGTTATGACACTTATACATTCATGAAATTAATAACGCCAGAAACCAAAAAATAATTGAATGAAGATATTCCTCGTTCTCTCGAAATAATCTATGCAATAAAGTACAATAATGCGTAAACAAAACTTACCGCACCCTTTTAGAACTCTCCACGCCTCAAGTTTTGGAATTGAATTTATGACTGATGAAGTCATATGTTAGGTGGGCATTTATTGAATGTGCCATAAATGGCCCGTTAGTGTTATATAAAGTATTCATTGAATGTGCCATGAATGACCAGATTGCGCTGGACTGCCCTAAAGAGGAACTAAGGTATTAAGCCATGCGGGTTAGTTGTATTCCTTGAGTGTAATGGGAATGTAGGATTGGGTATTCCTTGAATGTGGCGAAATGACCCAGGGCATTCATTGAATGTGCCATGAATGGCCCGTTAGTGATTTGATAGGTATTCCTTGAATGTGGCGGGGAATGACCTAAGGTATTCATTGAATGTGCCATGAATGACTTTGAGTTTTGTGCCCAAAGAGGTCGTGAATATGTATGAAAGCCCGTGATGGCTATGATATTGTGGTATTCGGTGTGAGAGAGGCACACAGAATGTGTGATTTGGCAAATGTGTGGAGTGCAAATCGTGGAGTAGGTACTAAATGGTGGGTGTATAAGAAAAGTAATTGATTAATTGATAAGAGAAATGGATTTGTTTATCTGAGTGTGCTTGGGTTTACCTTTGAATACATATAGAATATCTACATATGTTATATATACAAGTTCTAACTTTCTTTTGCGAGGAGGGTAGGACTTAATAATATTTTGTCTTGGAGGGGCCAGTCCTACCCTTATACAAATGGCGGATATCGGTAAGTGTAATTCAATTACTTAGATATTAAAAGGGAGTTATTAGAATGAGTTAATAAAATGGAAGTTAATAAAATGAAAGTTTTGCTTGGGAAGAAACTATGCCGGTTGAGATGACGGAACTACATTCTTCCAAGCCGGAATGATTAGGTTATGATAGATTTAAAGTGCTAGTTGGATAAGTAAAGTTTGAAATGTTTATATGTAGTTAGTCTACTCATACCAAAGAAATTCCATTTTGTCAACCCATGTTTGCTTTGTTTTGGCAACGTGGGTGTGTTCTTGGGAACATAGGTGGAAGGCGCATGGAACCGCCGTGTGATTGGGATTCGTGCCTGGAGCAGTCCGTTAGTTTTCGTTTAGGTCTGATTCTTTATTGGAAGAATGTAATAACGTAGTTTACCTTTTGCATGGCATGAGAACATGGTAATGAGGAAATTTTATTTATGAGAGTTTGGTTGATATTTTATTTGGACGGATGATATCTTAATAAAGCAATGGCAGATAATTATTGGGATTATTTTAATTTAAGTTGTTTTTGTTATGACATGGCTATTAGGGTTTGTATGTGTAGTATCCTCCGTCATAGTCTGGGTTTTTAAACAAGTGAACCTAGTGATGTTTGAGATATTTATATTTCAAATATTCACTTTGTTATTGTTTAGAAATTCGGGCTGTGACATTTTGGTATCAGAGCCTAGGTTAGCTTAGTGTTGGAAAGTCTAAGTGATCCTCGGATGTGGAATATGGGTTATAGTATTGAGAGTTTTGGATATATGTGAATATTAATGGGAGTTTTGTTTGAACCGTAGATCATGGTTAAGACATCGTAATGGTAATACTCATCGACTGCGGTGAACACTCCAAAGATGATGTCGGGAGGACAGTTGAATCGGTTGTTCTGCGGCTATCTTGTAATAACCATCCCCGTTCAGGGGAGATCCTTTTGCTAAAAGCCGCAATAAGGAGTTTGGTACTCTTGGTGGGCAGCGATTTATCTTGGTGTTGGGAATGCGATTGCAGCCGAGTCTTGATTCAAAGTTGTCAAAATGTATTTGCCGTATGCAGCCTTCTTGAGATTCAAAAGCAGGAGTTAGCTGACTCACCAACTTGATGACGCCGCTAGGTTTTGGTGGCGAAGCTCTCACCCCTAGTCCGGACACTAGAACTTTGACTTGGGAAGACTTCAAGATTAGATTTGAGAGTAAGTTCATTCGGAGGCAAAGAAAAAAGCGGTTGGCTCAACAGTTCTCGAGTTGACTCAAGACGGGAAGTCGGTGGGATCGGTATGTGACCAAGTTTAATGAGTCATCGAGGTTTGCTCCTTATCTTGTGGATACCGACAAGAAGAAAAACAAAAGTTCATACGTGGGTTAGAGAGTCACTTGTCCGCAAGTTGATTCCTTTTGATGGGGACATTTTTGATCGTGTGTTGGACTTGGCCTTGAGATATGAGGAGCGAAATGCAGCCCTAAGAGAGTCGAGGGGAAGAGGAAGTTTGGTGAGATACCGGTTGTTGGTCCTAGGCCTTTTGAGAGCGAGCTGGCACCGAATAGGTTTAGGCCTTATGATATACCCTCGAGGTCCGTTTGAGAGACCACCATCCCGGGGGTTTTGGGGAGGATTTCATCGGCCAGGGTGTATTCCGACCCGGGGAGGATTTCATCGCCAGGGTGGTTATAGGCCACCGGGCAGACCGGAGGCTATAGACCTCGAGGGAATCGATGGCGGCGGCAGTCCCCAACCTTCGTGGTCGAGCTCCTCGCTCTTCCGTGATCGACCCGGCATCATTACTTTTACCCGCACCGGCCACCAATGCTCGAGCCATAGTTCCCGTTGAAAGGGCTTCTTTGGAGTGTAGCGGTGGGGCATTTATCTGTTATTGCCCTACCAAGCGTAAATCGGCAAAAACAGAGCACCGGCACCCGATCCACTCGTGCTTTAGAGCCTATCAGCCATGCGGGACACAGGAATGTTGAAGGTACCTTTAGTTCATCTCGGTTTACATTCAGAGTTTTGTTTGATTCGGTGCTTCACATTCCTTTATATCTCAAGATATGTTGAGAAAGAAAGTTTTAAAACTACCCTTTTGTCTAAGCCCTTGTGTGTTGAGACACCGTTAGGAGGTTCTCCGCCTTGTATGACCGAAAGTGCAAAGGTTTTAAGTTATGTTTCTTAGAACGCGTGTCTTTATGGTAGACTTGATCATTTTGGGGTTTGAGGGTTTCCATTTCATACTTGGTATGGATTGGTTGACGTTATCATGTTACCTTGGATTGTCGAGGAGGGAGGTTATAGTGAATACACCTGGCATGCCAAGGTTGATTCACACCTGTGTTAGTAAGGAGGACTCGGTGATGTCTAGTTTCCTGTGCTCTATAGAGATACCCACGAGGGATATCAGTGATGTGGAAGTAGTGAGAGACTTCGAAGATGTTTTTCGGAGATTCCGGGGTTGCCACCCAAGAGGGGAGGTGGAGTTTAAAGATAGACTTGTTACCGGGGACTGCACCAGTTTCAAAGTCGGCTTACAGGTTGGCCCCTAAGCTATTGGACAAAATGAAAGTGCAAGTCGAGGAATTACTCAAGAAGGGGTAAGAGTTTAATGTTTAATGATTTTGTTTTTGGCTTAACCATATCTTTTGAGTATATAGGTTTGAATCTTTTAAGGTGTGTATGACCAGGTTCATACGACCGAGCAACTCACCATGGGGTGCGCCTGCTATTTTTTTTTTTTTTTTTATTTTTTTTCAAAGAAGGATGGTACTTTGAGGATGTGTATTGACTTTAGGGATTTGAACCAGGTAACTATAAAAAATAAGTATCCGCTTCCTAGGATTGATGACCTGTTGGACCAGTTGAAAGGGGCTAAGATATTTTCAAAGTTTGATTTAAGGACTGGTTATTACCAGATGGGAGTTGAAGAGAAGAGTATTCCTTTGACTGCATTTAGGACTCGGTATGGGTTGTATGAGTTTTCTGTGATGCCTTTTGGGTTGACGAATGCACCTGCATTCTTTATGGACTGATGAATCGTATATTTCAGGCCCTTTTGGATAAATTTGTGATTGTTTTCATTGATGACATTTTAGTGTATTCACAAAACACGAAGAACATAAGATGCATTTGAAGATAGTGATCTGAGGCGTTAGAACGAAGTTGTATGCTAAGTTTAGCAAGTGCCATTTTTGGGAAGAAGAAATTCATTTCTTGGGACACGTGGTATCTAGTGAAGGGATTGCTGTAGACCCTGAGAAGGTTGCTGCAGTGAAAGAATGGAAACAACCAACCAATCGCTTCTGAGATTAGAAGTTTCTTGGGGTTAATTTGGATATTATCTGAGATTTATTGAGAAGTTCTCACTTATTGCAGCTCCGCTCACCAAGTTAACTAGGAAAGATGTGAAGTTTATGTGGACTAATGATTGTGAGAAAGCTTTCCTAGAATTGAAACAGAGGTTGACTATAGCTCCAATTCTAGTAATCCCGACTAGAGGCGGAAAGTTAGTGGTTTTTACAGATGCTAGTGGAACTGGTTTGGGTTGTGTGTTAATGCAAGACCAGAAGGTGGTGTCGTATGCTTCACGACAGTTGAAGATACACGAGAGATGTTATCCTACTCATGATCTGGAGTTAGCAGCAGTGGTTTTTGCTTTGAAAGTGTGGAGACATTATTTATATGGTGAGAAGTTCGAGCTTTACACAGATCACAAGAGTTTGAAGTATCTTTATTCACAGAAGGAGTTGAATATGAGACAACAGAGATGGATGGAGTTCATAAGTGGTTATGACTTCGAGATTCAGTATCACCCAGGCAAGGGCAATGTAGTTGCGGATGCACTTAGTTGATTGCCTGGTGTTTTGACCACTCTTATGGTGCAAGAGTGGAAGAGTTTAGAGACTATAGCCGCTTATGATGTCCGGACTACACCAGATACAGATGAGGGGTATATATGCAGTTTGGAGGTTAGGCCGGTGATTTTCAGTAGTGATTGCCATGCAACACAGAGGCCGATTTCTTTTGAGTCGGTTGGATGATCTGGTCATTGATATTTTAGATGATTGTCCGTCTGATTGGGCAGTAGATTCTGAGGGAGGACTGAGATTTCATGAGAGATTATGTGTACCAGATGATGCAGAGTTAAAGAAGGAAATATTATATGAAGCTCATCGTTCTCGGTTTACAATTCATCCTGGAGGAAAGAAGATGTACCAAGACTTGGAAGAGGACCTTTTGGTGGGAAGGAATGAAAAGAGATGTCAGAGAATATATTTCTCAGTGTTTAACTTGTCAGCAGGTTAAGGCAGAGCATCAGAGGCCTTCTGGATTATTGCAGCCATTAGAGATACCGATGTGGAAATGGGAGCACATTTCAATGGATTTCATTGATGGCTTGCCTAAGTCTCGGAGAGGTAATGAATCTATTTGGGTTATTGTTGATCGTCTAACGAAATCTGCTCATTTCATTCCTATTGGCGATGCGTAGAAATACTGAGATAAGTTGGTTTCCTTGTACATTCGAAGTGGTCGGGTTACATGGGATTCCAAATGTATTGTTTCGGTCGAGATCCTTTGTTCACTTCCGAAGTTTTGGAAGAGTTTTCAGCGTGCTATGGGCACTAGTTTGGCGATGAGTATTGCTTATCATCCCTCGCATGGATGGACGCACGGAGAGGTGAATCGAGATATTAGAAGATATGTTACGGTCTTGTGTAATGGATTTTGGTGGAGGATGGGAGGAGTATTTACCTTTGGTGGAGTTTGCATATAATAACAGTTTCGGTCGAGCATCGGTATGGCACCCTTTGAGGCTTTGTATGGGCGTCCCATGTCGATCACCGCTTGTTGGGCGGATGTGGGAGACCGAAAGTATTGCTTGGGCCTGAGATAGTGAGAGAGACATCTGAACAGATTAAAGTCATTAGAGAAAGGATTAAGACAGCACAGAGTAGGCAGAAAAGTTACGCATATTTGAAGAGGAAACGGGTAGAGTTTTCTGTAGGCGATTTTGTGTTTTTGAAGGTTTCCCCTATGAGAGGAGTTATGAGGTTTGGCATGAAAGGAAAGCTGAGTCCACGATATATTGGACCATATGAGATAGTAGCCTCCGTTGGTAGTTTGGCGTACCATCTTGCTTTGCCGCCTAACTTAGCGATGATTCATGATGTCTTCCACGTGTCTATGCTACGGAAATGTGTGAAAGATCCTACTGAGGTTGTTCAGCCAGCAGAGCTAGAGTTGAATGATGATGTTACTTTTACAGTGCGGCCTATCACGATAGTAGATAGGGATGTGAAACACCTTAGGAGGAGGATTGTAAACTTGGTAAAAGTGCAGTGGAGTGAAAGGGAAAATGATGTGACCTGGGAACTTGAAGATAAGATAAGGCAGATGCACCCTGAGCTCTTCTCTGACACTCTACCTTGAATCTCGGGACGAGATCCTTTTAAGGTGTGTATATTATAACACCCTGGCTTTTATTTGCTTTTCCTATAATAATATTAATATTAATAATAATAATAATGTAAATAAATAACAGAGATAAGATATCCAGTAGTTTTTGGATAAAAGCCCGTAAGTAAGTAGATAGGTTTAAAACCCTTGTTTTCGGGGAGGTTTTAAAAAAACCAGAAAATAGGGGTTTCTCACGTAGAGTTTTTAGGGAAAAACAAAACGGGAGTTTTAGAAAAAAAAAAAAGAGTTTTACTGAGAGAAAAAAAAGGGGGTTTGAACAAGAAAGATCGTCCAATTTTCGCTGATGAAGCGTTGGATTTTCGGGTTTTAAGCTCTCGGGGAAGCCGCTTCGGTTTTAAACGGTGAGTAGTCTGACGATCTTTTTAAATATTTGTTTCTGCTACAGTAATGTTGGTTTTTTTTATCTAATAAACTCTGTTAAAGGGTGTCAATTTTGTTAATGGTGTCGACTATGTTAGATACCATTTGGAAACACTGCAGTAAATAACTAGGACGAATTTTTGGCATTTAAACTGTCGAAGTCTGGACATCGGTGGGTAATGGCGTCGCCATCAGCACCAAAGCACCAAACCGTCCTTCCTGTTTTGTGGTTGAAGTATATTTCATTTTTTTGATTTGTGGAAATGTTGAAGTGTTAAATTTGAATGTTATTGATGATGTTTGGTTGTGGTAATGAAGAGTTGGGTATCGAATTGGTGTTTGGGTTGATTGGGTGAGGGGAAGCCTTGAAACAGCCATTAATGGCGTTCGACCAAGACCCCAAACCGTCCGGATTTGTAATGTGTTGTTTGAATGTTGTTGTTGTTTGGATTTTTGTTGGGACATGGTTGTTGGGTTGCGGTGAATATGTTAGGTGGATTGGGTGCTGGAGAGGAGCTGTCGAAGCTCCAAAGGTTGTTAATGGCGTGGGATGTGATTTTTACAGTATAATAGAATCATGAATTGTTAGGATAGGTGTGTAGGGGTTTTTGCGAGGATGAAAACCGCTGGGTTCTTTTTGTCATGGATGGCCGGTGGTGGCTGCCGGGTGGTCTGGTGGTGGTGGAAGTTGAATGAGGGAAGGAGATGAACAAGAGCAAAACGAATTTGGGCTTGGGCCAAAATCGTGTGGGCTAATATCTTTTTACTTTTGGATTTTTATTTTTGGGCCTTAGACTTTGGGCCTTTGGGTTAGAAGAGTTTGTGGACTCTGACTTTGACTGTTGACCAGAGTGGACTTTGACTTTGACTTTGACCAGTTGACCCGAAAATTTGACTTTTTCCTAAAATTATGATTCGGTCTAATAGGATAAGTCTAGGACTATTAACGTGTTTGACCTTAGGCCAGGACCTTTATAAATATACTTGTGTACGTGTATTTACTGCTTTGTGATTTTTCAGTCTTTTGCGATACACAACGTTATGACACTTATACATTCATGAAATTAATAACGCATAAACCAAAAATAATTGAATCAAGATATTCCTACGTTCTCTGAAATAATCTATGCAATAAAAATACAATAATCGTAAAACAAAACTTACCGCACCCTTTTAGAACTCTCCACGCCTCAAGTTTTGGAATTGAATTTATGACTGATGAAGTCATATGTTAGGTGGGCATTTATTGAATGTGCCATAAATGGCCCGTTAGTGTTATATAAGGGTATTCATTGAATGTGCCATGAATGACCCGGGTATTCATTGAATGTGCCATGAATGACCAGATTGCAGTGGACTGCCCTAAAGAGGAACTAAGGTATTCGCCTTGCGGGTTAGTTGTATTCCTTGAGTGTACGGGAATGTAGGATTGGGTATTCCTTGAATGTGGCAGAAATGACCCAGGGCATTCATTGAATGTGCCATGAATGGCCCGTTAGTGATTTGATAGGTATTCCTTGAATGTGGCGGGAATGACCTAAGGTATTCATTGAATGTGCCATGAATGACCTGAGTTTTGTGCCCAAAGAGGCTGTGAAATATGTGTATGAAAGCCCAGAGATGGCTATGATATTGTGGTATTCGGTGGGAGAGAGGCACACAGGAATGTGTGATTTGGCAAATGTGTGGAGTGCAAATCGTGGAGTAGGTACTAAATGGTGGGTGTATAAGAAAAGTAATTGATTAATTGATAAGAGAAATGGATTTGTTTATACGAGTGTGCTTGGGTTTACCTTTGAATACATATAGAATATCTACATATGTTATATATCAAGTTCTAACTTTCTTTTGCTTGGGAGGGTAGGACTTAATAATATTTTGTCTTGAGGGGCGTGGTCCTACCCTTTATCTGTGGCGGATATCGGTAAGTGTAATTCAATTACTTAGATATTAAAAGGAGTTATTAGAATGAGTTAATAAAATGGAAGTTAATAAAATGAAAGTTTTGCTTGGGAAGAAACTATGCGGTTGAGATGACTCGAACTACACCGTCTTCCAAGTGAGAAATGATTAGGTTATGATAGATTTAAAGTGTTAGTTGGATAAGTAAAGTTTGAAATGTTTATATGTAGTTAGTCTACTCATACCAGCAAATTCCATTTTGTCACCCATGTTTGCTTTGTTTTGTAACGTGGGTGTGTTCTTAGGAACATAGGTGGAAGGCAGTAGAACCGCGGCGTGTGATTGGGATTCGTGCCTGGAGCAGTCCGTTAGTTTTCATTTAGGTCTGATTATTTATTGGAAGAATGTAATAACGTAGTTTACCTTTTGCATGGCATGAGAACATGGTAGTGAGGAAATTTTATTTATGAGAGTTTGGTTGATATTTTATTTGGACGGATGATATCTTAATAAAGCAATGGCAGATAATTATTGGGATTATTTTAATTTAAGTTGTTTTTGTTATGACATGGCTATTAGGGTTTGTATGTGTAGTATCCTTCGTCATAGTCTGGGTTTTTAAACAAGTGAACCTAGTGATGTTTGAGATATTTATATTTCAAATATTCACTTTGTTATTGTTTAGAAATTCGGGCTGTGACATCTATCCTATGCATATGCTGATAAGGCTTCTCATGATCTAACCCATGAAAAACTGGTAACAAATTAAAAATATTCGGGGGAATTCGAAAATCCCCAATGGGTCTACAAGAACGATGCAAGACTTAGGGCTATCGATCAGGGCTTTGTAAAAGTCAGAGAGAGGAGTCTCTCTTTCTTCAGCCATTTATGCAAGTGTAGTATGTGCTATTCTAGATAGGCGTGTGCATTGACATTTACAATAGATCATATTAGTCGGTTTTTGCAAGTCTAAGTCCAATATTAAAGAAACACGACGACAGTAATAAATCCCTAATATGCTAGAATTAAAGACTCCTTTTACAGAAGAGGCGAGGAGTGGAAGAAGGAGTACCTGAATGTCTCCTTGCTATGCGTTTGAATAGCGTCTTGTATACGTGATCTCAGTGTATTCAAGAAGATAGAAACACTGATTAACTTTGAACAAACGAAAGTTTGAACTAAGCTGTGAAATTGGGCTTATTCAGAAGAGGGAGCGGGCGTGCTTGGAATTAGCCTAATTAGGGCGCGGGGTACACTCTTGCCTGAGACGATGTCCAGGTGGTTGAGTGCTGGGCACGCTTTGAATTTGGCTAAAAAGGGTGTGGAGCGCACTCTTGCCTAATACTATGTCCAAGTGGTTGAGTGCGGGGCACGCTTGGAATTTGGCTAAAAAGGGCGCAGGGCGGGCTCTTGGTATTTCTGCGAAAAAAATTAGTTTCTGAACCAAAGAAACACAGTTAGAACCAAACAAGGGTGGGTAGGTTTAATGGGATTTTGGTAGGATTAACACTACTAAAGGAAATGAATCTAAACAAAACTAAGATGGCAGTGACACCATTTGATAACTGTAAAAAGTATCATTTACTCCTACTTAACTAATTAAACTTAAACCGAAGTAAAATATAGGTATTTACTCTAAATTATCAAAGTTCTACTCTCGTGAATCATGCAATAAATGGAGTAGAAAATTCGTTTCACTCCTAGTCGTTTAGACGTTAAGATTTCCTAGTTTAATTAATTCTAACAAAATCGATGAGAGTAATGAAATGAAAATATACTAATATGGTGATTGAATACTAATTAAAATGTTCTAATTTATACTACGACAATTCAATACTAAGATTTGAATATGGAGAAGAAATTAGGGGAATTTGATTCTACATTGATTTCAACTTAATAAACTAGCATAGATTTGTTGTAATCCTAATCTTTATGTTTTTACATAAAGATTGGGTCTTTCTAATCCCTAATTATTTATGGAAATCTCTATCAACTAATAATTAACATATATGTGAGGCAATTTAAACAAATCTCATGGTGAATTAATTACCTTCTAGAGTGGAATAGATTATTACAACTATTTCTACACTAACACAATCAAGTTTTCATCAAAGCTTCCACAAACCCCTCTAATGGAGGTTTAGCTTCGATTAATCAAACTATCATTAATAGAAGAATAAGAAGAAGACATCTTTGAAGAAATATAAAATTACTTTATTAATCTAATGAAAAAGAGTCTAATGATTCAAAATTGTATTAAAAACTAAGTAATGACTAATTAATTAAGTCTAATCTATATTATCAATATAATCTAGGAGAGTCTAAGAGTTTGGCCTTAGTCCACTTTATATAAAAGAGGCTAGGTCTACAAATTCATGCATGGGCTTTGGAGCCATGTTTTGGGCCATAAAATCGAGCCCAAAACTTGATTTCTTCGGTCCAAAAAGGGTTTATTTGTTGGAAATTACTGCAACAAACGTTTCATCTACTTTTGCTCCTCTGATTGGGTCAAGGCCTAGACCATTAAAAAGCTCTTTCTGAGCCGGTCGTTTTGACATATGGTAAGCCCAATTCCAAGGTCTGAGTCCAAAGATACGGCCTTCAGAAGTTCTGCTGACTTTTATGCACTATTTCTACCCGCGTTGACTTTGACTTTTCAGCTTTGACTGGGCTTTAAAAAGGCTTTTTCTCCTTGAGTCCTGGCCTTTAATCATAAAACTTCTTAGCAACCAACCTTTGCTTCTTTATCTTGCAAAAGGGACATATTTCTTCACATATTCGACTTCAATGCCTAAAATACACAAAAACACGTAAACAACACTAATTCTTATTTATTAATCACATAATTAGTCTGAAAGTAATATTGTTAAAGGGTTAAAACTGTAAACTATAGTTTTGGGCTCTTATCAGATACTATTATAGTATGATGTCTTTTTATTCAGTTCAACAAAAGCTGAAACTTTGCTCTTCTTCCTAAAAAATAATCATGTTTCTGCTTTCCATAAAGCAAGCAAGGTACTTACTATTGCTGCAGTGCATGTGTCTTAAAATGAGACTCCCTACACTGAAAACAAATTATATGCATTAACTGGTTTTCTATATCCAAGAAGTAATGAATGGATACAGTTGCATCCACAAAGATGAAGACAATGTATAAGATATAGAACAAAACAAATTGTATTAAAAGGAGAAAATCTCTTAATTTGTCTAGTACTTAATTGGATTGTAAAAATAATATCATTTTCAATTAAAAATAATACTTCAAAATAGTAATTGTTAGTTTGTATGCCTTCACAACTTTTGTATCTAAATAAATGGATAACGTACAAATGAAACACATAAACCAATTATAAGGTGCAAACTGCCAAAAACTCTTGTGTCTACAATCTCCAAATTTCCTCCTTCAATTTAATGACTAACATGGACAATATCGATATCTTTTTTGAGGTAGAAACTTATATACCTCATGAAGAAGTAGCCATTCTGTCATAACTTGAAGCTCCTACATTTTCAAGACAAAACTCAATAAACTTTGTGACAGATTTAACTACAAAGTGGAGGACTTCTTTGCTATTCATTTGGATGCAAGAGGATGAAAAGGGTATGGGAGGGAACTCTAGAACAAAACCGTTCCAACCATATATTACTTCTCTTTCATGTAGATGTTTCTTCTTTTTTCCAGGCTTTTAGGTGTCTACCTAAGTAGATTCTACATCTTTCATGTGTCCAGTTATAACACCCCATGTATTTCTTTTATTTTTCCTAGTACCATAATAATAATAATAATAATAATAATAATAATAATAATAATAATAGATAAAACAAAAATAGGATAGATATTAGTTAAGGATAGGAAACCCCGTAGGTAAAAAGATAAACCTTCATCCTTGTTTTTAGGGGGTTTCAAAACAAAAAAGAGTTCACACGTAGAGTTGATTTTTTTTTCACAGAGAAGAAAAAATATAAAGAGTTTTTCACATAGAGAAGAAGAGAGATTTCTTGCTGGAGATTTACTGATAGCTGATATCAGCGGATAGCATGAGCGTATCACGGGTGAGTAGATATTTTGTTGAATTTCTTTTATATAAAAATTCTCGTTATTTGGCAATTTCACGATGCTGGAAAATGGTCTGTGCTCATATTGTGTTTTGATTCAGTTTTAGTATTGTATTCTATTTAGTGTTAACTGTGTTTATATTTGTGTTTATGGATTGAAGAAAACTCTGTCTCTGGAAAACTTGTCCCGATCCCTTGATAACAAGCGAGAAATCAATCGATTTAAGGACTACTGTAAATAGATTTGTAGATTGATGTATAGATTATTTGTGGTCGCGTTTTGGTGGATGGTGAGGTGATGGTGTATGGGTGTTGTCGGGATTAAAATTGGATGGGGTTGTCGAAGCTTTGAATCAGGCATTAATGGCGTTGCCTGTCCTGTTTTTTTTTGGATTGAACTCTTGTTGTGGTGATTTTTAATTTGTTAGTTTGAGGTTGGTTATTGATGTTTGAATGGGTGCTGGAGAGTGGTGCAATTGAAGCTTGAATAAGCATTAATGGAGGTCAAAAATTTCTAGATCTAGTTTAGAGGGAGTGGATGGAGTTAAGGGATTTAGTTTTACCTTTTGTTAAAGTTGTAGGGTTTTTCACCATGATCAAAATCGAGGTGATGAGGAAGGGAGGAGAGGTGGCCGAAAACCGAGCTGGTGTGGTGGAAGGGATGACGATGATTTGTATCCAGTGCTCCCATCTCACCATTTATGTTCCTACCTTAGTTGGGCTTTGGGCCAAAGTTTTTAGTTTTTGTTTCTTTGGGCCGAACCAATTAGTTGTTTTGGGCCAGTTTCTATTCTTTTTGTGTTGGGCCGAAACCTATTAGTTGCTCTTGGGCCGATTTTATGTTTTTATGTGGGCTGGTCCATATAACTTAAAATGGGTCAGGTTGTATAAATAGGTTGGTTTTAGACTTTTGGTTTTGGGCCTTGGTTTTGGGCTTTTCCTTTTGTTTTTGTTTTGGATAATTGGGTTAGGACCATGGGTTGAACTGTTTTAAACATGGGTTTGGGTTAGGACCTGTTTGGAGGAACACCGGTTTGGGATTAGTGATTGTTGGGTTTGACCTGTTGACCATTCAACCCTTTGACTGTTGACCGTTGACTTTTTGAATGTTGACTTTTCGGACTTTTGACTTTGTGGACAAATCCAATAATAGGATGTTGTCGAAACTTGTATAAACATGTTTGTCATTATCTAATAAAGATTTGGCGTAGTATTATGCAATAATATATATTTGGCTTTGATGGACTTTGATTTTTACTATGTGGTTGATAAGAACTACGAAGGCTTGATTCCAATCTTGAAAGATTTAGATACGTAGGCAGCTTTGAGCAAAAGTGCAGCCACTATACTATACTATATTATATATTATATAGTAGTTATGGTGATAATTATATATGTATAATGTTAATACTTAATTGTGTACGTGTTTGTGGTGGTTTAAAAGGTATTCACGAGGCATTTAATTAACGTGTTAATCATAATTGAGAATCAGGATATTTATGATTTTTATAATGGATAATGAGGTGGGTTGATTAGTTATTGTGTTTAGAATCTTTATTAATGATTCTATTGCTTGAGACGATGTTTATTTTATAATGACAATATTATAATAAATGATAACTCTTGAGTGTTAAAAATATGATGTAAAAAGTGTCCGGTGAAAATTTAATGTGTCGCCCACATCTTTAGATCTCTCCATGCCTCTTTGATGAAAAAAAATGTTTATAACTAATGATGTCATGTGAAAAGCCGCCTTAGAGAGAAACTAAGGCATTCGCCTTGCGAGTGGTGATAAGTGCTCAAAAAGTGCAATTTAACCCTCGATTATGCCTCTTGTTTAGCCATCTTAGTAGACTAATAGTGTTTGTAAGTTATGTTTTATGATTCTACAGGAGAAAAAGTGAGTTTTGTGGAATATTAGAGAAAAAGGGGTAAAACGGAGCAATTCGGAGCATTAAGGATCACATGGGAAGCCCGTGGACAATCATGGAGAAGGCCAAGGAATTGGAGCTATTAAAGATGCGACTTGGACCTATTTTAAAGCCTATTTGGAAGCCCACGGCCAAAGGATTCATTGCTTGGACCAAAGCCCGCAAAAGAGGATAGAAGGATAGAGCAGAAGAGACAAAATCGGCTAACGCGTCTGGGACGCATGGATCAAGCATCCAGATGCATTGCTTGCATCTGAGACGCATGAATAGTGCGTCGAGATGCATGAATCGACACTGTAGCCAATTCCTTCTCAGTTTTGGAGACGAAGTTGGACTCTGAAAGAAGTCTATTTGTATTAGGAAACAAATGACAGTTTGGAATCCTTCTAGAGCTTATTGTAACCTATATAAATAGAGGACCTAAGTGCCTCATGTAATTTGCCAATTCACTTATATTCTTGTCTCCAGAACTTGAGGCAGAGAGAGATTAATAATAAAAGGTCGGTTTTAACTAGCTGAGTATTAATAAATTAGTCTTTCTAGTATTATGTTCTTCAACTCTTCTTCTTCTCGTTCTTCGTGTTCTTCCTTCTTTATGGAAGACTAATCTTCTCCTTCATGGGAGAAGATGAAGTCGGTGCTTAAAGTTTAATGATTCTTCTGGTTCATGGTGTTCTTCAATCAAGTTAGTTCTTTATGTTTTTAGTTATTAGTTCTATTGCCCAGACCAGGGGATGAAAGTATAGATTAAGGTTTTTATTTATTACAATCGAATATCATGCTAGTTTAGGGTTTTATTTATTGCAATTGAATATTTGCTAGTGACATGCTTTTATTTATTACAATCGAATATCATGCTATAATCGGGTTTTATTTATTGTAATTGAATATTATACTATTATTCTCTACTTTTCTTCTAGTTGTGTAGTGTTTTAGAGTAAGGGAAGTATTCCTTGTGTTTGCCTTAGATGGTGATTCATTGAATAGCTGCTCAAACTCACATAAAAGGAAAGAAGATACTAGTAACATGAACATAGGAACAACCTTAAGTAGAGTTATTCGTTAACGATATTTCGTCCAAGAGGGCATCGGCACTCGCTCGATTGCCTAATTGTAGTCTACTTGTGAGAACAACCATGAAGCAAAAGGTCATTGAATCAAAAGTATTGGTGGATTCTAATTTCTTGAATTCCCTCTCTTATAAATTCTTAATAGTTTAGTTTAGCTTAGTATTATAATCTAAAATCTCTATAATAATAGTTTTTAATCCCTCAAACCCCTTTCCAGTCCTATTCTTCACATAACATACACTTAAAAGTGGAACGATACCCTACTCATCCTTTACTTATTGAGGTATAATTAGGTTTTGATACGTTTCTATTTTGTTCAACGACCATCATCTATCTACATCATCCATATACCATCTCACACACAAAAATAAGCTTGTCAGGTGGGCTGTATTCCTTGAGTGTACGGGAATGTAGGTCTAGATTCCTTGAATGTGGCAGGAATGACCTAAGGTATTCATTGAATGTGCCATGAATGACCTGTTAGTATTATGATGGGTATTCCTTGAATGTGGCGGGAATGACCCAAGATATTCATTGAATGTGCCATGAATGACCTGTTAGTATTATAATGGGTATTCCTTGAATGTGGCAGGAATGACCCAAAGTATTCATTGAATGTGCCATGAATGACCTGATATTTTGTTATGCCCAAAATAGGCTTTGTGATTATGTATATGGAAAGCCCAGAGATGGCTGTGACTCACAAGTTACGAGTTTACAAGATGAAAATATGTTTCCTGGAGGTGATATCCCCGCTTGGGACATATGTCTTGTAGTGGTACTCGGTGTGAGTGAGGCACACGGATATGTGTGATTTGGCAAATGTGTGTAGTGCAAATCATGGAGTAGGAACTAAAGGTTAGACTGTGTCTTTTAATAAATGAGTCAACGAGATAATTAATAAGCAAAGTAAAATATTGATTTTACGTGTGATGGAGTTATTGCATATGAATATTTATATATTATGATGTATATGATTTCTTATGAGAAATGTTTATGTGGTTTGTGTGAGTTGATGCATGCTCACGAGGGATGAATGTACTCCCTGGTTGTGATTCTTCTCGTTATCATAAGTAGACGAGTCGTTTTAAAGAAAAATATTGGCTTTATGTATGAGCGAGTTATTGGATATGATTGGTTGTGTATTATGATATGATACATATGATTTCTTACGAACTAATGTAAATGTTGTTACGTGATATAATTGATACGGTGGGGTGACATAAAAGTTAATATTGATGATATATTATGTCAGATTGTATATTCTCATGGGTATTATGAGAGAAGTAGATGTATGAATTAAATGTTTAGGTTTGGAAAACCTAACTTTGTTTTGCAGGAGGGTAGGACTTAATGATATTTTGTGCAGGGACGCTGTCCTACCCTTATACAGAAGGGGGTATTGGTAAGATTTAATTTAATTACTAAGTTATTAAAATGAGTTATTATAATGAGTTAATAGAATGGATGTTTTGCTTGGGAAGAAACTATGCCGGTTGAAATGACGGAACTACCTGTCTTCCAAGCTGAGAATGGTTAAGTTATGAGTACATATAAAGTGTTTGTTTGGATAATTAAAGTATGGAATTGTTTTTATGTTGTTGGTCTACTCATACCAGAAAATTCAATTTGTTGACCCATGTTTGCTTTCTTTTGCAACGTGGATGTGTTCTTGAGAACGTAGATGGTAGAATGCAGTGGATGAAGACGCTTGATTTGGATTCGCTCTTGGAGTCTTACTGGTATAAGTTTTATGAAGTATAAAGTCTTGATTTGAGACAGATGTAATAGAGTTGTTTAGTAATTCTTGAATTTGTACATTAAGAGTTGTTCTTTTGGTTTTAATTTGATCTCATATTTTAATATCGTGGTTGATGATCGGTTATTAGGGTTTCGTTTCATCCTAGATTTTCAGAAGATGGAATAGGGTGTGGATAATTCCCTATTTTTAATTTTCTGGAAATTTGGGGTGTGACACCAGTAATCCTACTAAACAACTACTATGTGAATTTCATACATACAACATATTAACGACAATCTTTGTGTATTCAACCCAACTTTTAAGTACACTCTTTGGTTGTCAAAGAGACCCAAGTGTAGGTTCTAATGAAAGTGCATGTGGTAACTTACAACTGAGATTCCTCTTAGCTTTCCTCCTATGTCAAAAAAGGAGGATTGGTGCTAGTGCCTACTACAGAAAATTGTTGGATTATAAAGTCTACAGTGAAATCTGTGTGAAATCTATAAGTATAATCAGTTGCCAAGCAAACCTTATCAAAAAATTAATATTGCTCATTGGTTTTCAACTCACAATTGTGTAATAACAATTCATAATTGTGTATTCCAGCACTCTAAGAATCCCAACTGGACTACAATATGCTTAGGAGAATATTTATGAACACAATATTTGGAATGAAAAAAATAGTAATACTGCATCATAATGAACATAATATTATATTAAAATTCAGTAACCTTATATTCAGAATGGTTGCCATGTTCGAAGTTTGATGAAATGTAGAGTTGTGTCCTGGCTTCCCCTTCCAGTATTGAAATTGCATCCATAGTTGGGCATCTCAGATTATATTTTTGTGAGCCAAATTGGTGACTACATATTCATTGGGAACATGATGTTTGTATAAGTAGTTTCTCTTTGATGTGCATTTGAACCGTTAAGTTGACCATATACGCACATTATAATCCTAATTAATCAATCAATAAAAGACATAAATTAGCGCCTAAATCTAAAAGCTTAACACAACAAAATATGGTATATTGTCTTCCCATTCAACATTGAAGATCGAAAGACTTTAAAATAACCAACAGAACTCAAAATATATCAACCTTTAATAAACAAAAACAAAAGCACGTCACCCCAATATATCAATATGTCTTTGCTTGGGTCATTGAAATCAATGGGGTTCATTGTTTTCTGACAATTCGATGCGCCAAAACAAAAGTTTTAAGGGAAAGAGTATTGAGTTTTTGAAGCAGTCTATAAAACAGTATGGTTACTCCTCTTTGTAATTGCTTTTGTATTAAAGTAGGAAAACGTAGATGAAAAACTTGAAATCTTCTAGAGGAGAAAACTAACCTCATGTTAACGCAGAAAGTTTAAACATTGTTAACGACTTGTCGAATTAGTGTAGAAAATCTCTTCAATCTGCAATTAAATATAGAAGGCCGAGAGAAAAAACCAATTAAAATTCAATGTGTTGCATTTGTTGAATGAAGAGTGAGAATTAGAAAATACAAAATAGAATGGGAGAGAGATAGAAAAAAAGAGTCGCCACTTTTTAGAAGGAAATAGTGGGGAAGAAAGCCCGCACTGTTTCAAGCGAAGGGTCGCATCAGACATCAACTGAGATTCTACGAAAAATGACTAAAAATGGTATCAAACTTTACACTTTTTGACAATATCGGGACCAAATTTTTTTTCCTTACAAGTTGGGGACGTATGTTTTTTGCAATGTAGGAACTAATTACCTATTCTGTCAAATTTCTCGTTTCCTAATTTGTATTAATTTTCAATTTTTTTCTTCTCAAACTAAAAGGCATGCCGACGTGGTGTAATTATGTCGCCAACAGTGGCATACTCCAATATATACCAAGGTTGGATATAGCTGGCGGGTGCAAATACGATACTTGATTAAACTACAATCAAACTTAAAAAAACACACGAATGCGTTGCAGTTCAACACTTAAAACAATATCAAGAACCAATACTGAAAACCATATCAAAGATATGAAAGTGAATAACACTGATATATAGAAAAAGACAAAACCATAAAGAAACGTTCAAATAGCATAAGAACAACTAAGGGATCAGATCTCTGTTATATGAGAAGGAGCTCAAATAATCTGAAAGTTCAACAGACCCACATATCTATCTATTAATTTTTGAACCTTGACAACAACTCTAAGAATGTAGAAAAGGATCACTGTTATAGGAGCAGTCCAAAATAGAGCAAATAGAACCAATGAGCCAATACATACAATAATCGGTCCAAAAACAATGCAAATGTATACATTAAAAGCAATAGTTCACTTCCAAACTGGCCTTGTTGTCTGACTTGTTGCCCTTTTCGCCCGAGGTCTTTGTTCTTGCTCCGACTCTACTTTGTGTGGCATTAGGTGACTCACATGGTGGAGCACTAATTGGTGGAACAGTAGGTGCTGCTGCTGCTTCATGCATTCTTTATGGAGATTCCATCAACAAAGCCGGCCACCACCTTTTAGGTTGAGGGTTATTTGTGGAAGCAACTCTCGTATTCCTCGATGGTGTTGTCTTTGTTGCAGTAGAGTCGGTATTACTTGGCACACTTGGAGTAGTCTTACTTGGCGCAACTTGAGGTCCATTTCTCCTTGTTGCAGTATTCTTCGAAGCAGCTTGATATCTACTCCTTTTCATTGTTGAAGCTATTGTGGTAGTTGAAGTTTGACTCACTTGAGTATTGTTAGTGTCCACAATATGTGGGAGATCATCAATGTTGACTGGTGGTCCTTGTCTAGACATCTTTTTAAACCTCACATTTTTAGTATAAGACAACAACTAATCAAAAATACATTTAAACCACACATGTTTGTAACTCACCATGAAAGTGTTCCCAGTTTCAGAGTCAGTCAACACACCAATCCCTTATGGCATTCTTTGTTTCTTCTTGTATCTCTGTAAAACAAGAAAACACAAGTGAGACATAAAACACATTATGATATAAGTATGAAAATGAATTTCTAAGTTTAACTTACCTTATCTGTTGGAACTGGTTTTGGCATCGTACAAGTTTTCCTATTATTATGTCCTGGTTGTCTACATATCCCACACTTGGTTATCACTATTGGCTGAGTAGAGCTTTCACCATTACAAGCTACATTACTTGTCGGAACTGGTTCTGGCACTGGATGCTTATATGTCTTCTGATTATGCCCAGTTTCTTTACATCTCCCACACCTTATTAGTCTCCCAACTTTATCCTAGCTTTACTCACTTTAAAGCTAGTGTTTGGACCCTCCTTCTCTCCTTCTTAACTTATTTGGCCTACCAAGCATCGTTCTATTTTTTGGAGGCAAAATCACATTACCTTCGGCTAGTGGCCACATAGTCTCACCCTTTATTGGCTTAATATAAGTCAGATATGCCCTATTGTACTCCTCTAATGTATACCAACTGTTTACATATTTGTCAGGGGAATTATGACACAAATAGATAGACGATATAACATGGGCATAAGGGATGCCACTAAGTTGCCACATTCGACAACTACAACTTTTGTCTTTCAAATTCACTGTGTGAGCATCAACCAACTTAACACTTTTCTCACTTCAAACTCATACTCACCACACACATATGTCTCCCAGAACCTTGACTCATCCTTGTTTTCTTCAAGCTTTTTTCTAGCATAAGGGGTCAAAGAGTCAATCCACTTACTATAGATCTCCCTCTTCTTCTGCATTCTAACCATCATTTGAAGTCTGATATCATCTAGCATGACAATAATTGGCTTTTCCCTTGCTTCCACAATTCTCCCATTGCACTCACACATATTGTTCTCCATAGCTTCACAACAAGCCCAAATTAAAACCCAAAGAATGCCCTAGACCACCACATAGGGTTTTGATTAGTTTGTAGATAATTAGCTGCCTCTGGAAGAATGTCTTCAATCAATTTCATCACAAGGTGGAATTCTTGAGGAGTAGAGCTTTTGCTAGCTTTCCAGAACAAACCTTTCAGTTGTGAACCTATACATACATACAACAAATGAGAAAAAAAAAATGCATAAGTATGAATGCAAAAATAAAATAAAATGAAAATAAAAATGTATATGCATATCTTTTTCTAAAGTTTGCATGGATGTGTCTTGCACACATCCTATGTTCAACAGTAGGCAGGAGTTCCTGTATCGCTTGTATAATCCCCTTCTGCTGATCGGTAAGCAATGAGAGCCCATTCCCATCAATAATCCCAAGGTCTTCTATCAAGAGATCCAGGAACCACATCTAACTCTTCTTATTTTCACCTTTAACCACAACCCAAGCTAGTGGGTACATTTGGTTGTTCCCATCCCTTCCCAATGTAGTTAATAGTTCACCTTTACAAAACCCTTTCAGAAAACACACGTCAAGACCTATCACTTTTCTGCATCCTCTGATATAACCCTTTTTCAGTCCATCAAAGCACACATACATCATAAGAAAGACTCCATTATCTTGGTCAATCTTCACTGTAGATCTCGAGTTTGACCTCCTAATTTCAGTTGCATATTTCCACAATTTAGCATACACCAGTTTCATCACTTAATTCATATCACCTATTGCTTTCTTCCTTGCTCTATAACATTGTTCTATATTCACAATCATCTTAAAAGTACGTTTAATATCCTTCTTAAAAACTTTCATACTCCATTTTGGGTCCTCCATAATTTTGTCATAATAGTAGTTAGCCAACCATTTTGTATTATCAACCTTGACATTGAAATCCCTCACACAACCATGTTAAGACTTAAGTGATTTTATTTGGACAGACATGCACTTCATTCTGCATATAAGTTGCATAACACTTAAATGGACATTTGGATTCACAATTTGCAACTAACTTTCTTAATTGATTTGTTGATAACAAACTTAATGGGATAGCCATTACATACTGCATAGTTCCTTAGACACTTTTTTAGCTCCCTCCATATTTGAAAACCTCATTCTAAGTATAGGCTTCTGCTTAAATACATCAAGTTTAGGGTAAAATATAAGATACTTGCTTGGACCCTCACAAAATGTACACCTTCATCACTAAAAACAGGGCTATCACATTCACCTGAGTCTGCATACTCAGAGTCACATCTCAACTCATTAACTTCCTGACCTATATTATTTTCTTATCTTAACTCATTAACTTCATCCATTTCAATTGCCATTGTAGTCTCAACAACATCCTTATCATCATCATCATCTAATTTCTTTTCTTTTTCTAATCTTTTCCGGCCTCCTCATGCTTTGAACTTTTTTCCTAACTTCTATAAGCTCCTCATTATCTCTAGATAAATGCATGGTCTAAACTTGGCCGGACTATCACTTTCAACTTCAAATTCACTACTTTTTACTTTCACTTTCAACACTTACATCATGTAGTTGTGAACCCTCATCCTCAACAACTCCATCATTTACAGAGTCATGCTCTATGTCCACCAACACCTTCCCATGTGCCTTAGCAACTGTAATCATCTCCGTTGTCTGAGTGTCATAAAATATTACTTTAATACCAACCCTCAAATCAAAGAAAGGGTCACTATAATACATTTGGCTCATGTATGTAACCTTACAATCATCATCGGTAACAAAGGATTTCAACTCAAAATAACTAAATCTATCAGGGTCAACATAGTAGCGTTTTTGGACAACCCACCCTTGTAGGATAAAATATATCCTTCTTCTTCATTGTGTACGCATCGTAGAGCTCTAAAGCTTCAGTAACAAACTTACCCCGATGATGCACTTCTAAAAGCAAAGTTTCACCCACTATATAAAGAACTACTATTAAATATGACTTAAAAACTGTGGTATAGAAAATGTGCGCTGAAAACAACACAATATAATAATATTTTGAAATTACAAAAAAAAAAAAAAAAAAAAAAAAAAAAAAAAACTAAACTAACGACAAAGGAACATCATTTTTTTTTGCTAAAGACAAATGAAAATCTTGAGCAAACACCTTATTTTTAATGAAAATATGCAGTGGAAAGCGCAAACAATGTAGTAAAAATTGAAAAAATTCTTACTTAGTTCGAGTAGAATCGTCGATATACCAAACTTCAACAAAATAAATGGAATTCACTTCGATATTAGCCAGGAAACAACTCTGTCTCGCACTCCACCATTTAGGGGTTCCAATTTTGGGACTCCAAGCTAGGATTTTTTCTTTTTTTGGAATAACTTAGCTAGATTTTTTTTTTAATAAGTGGAAATTTTATTCATAATGATAATGAATTTTACAAATAATTAGGACAAGTGTGCAACAAGCTGTGCCGCAAGTCCTTTCTGAATAGCAAATCTTATCCTTTTAAAAACAAACTCGTTAGAACTAGCTGTCATAACGTTACTGTCCATAACTTTTTGAAGTCGCTTGAGGAGCTCAACAGATTGTTGTTACAAGAAACCGTAAGTTTCAAAACTAAACGGAATGAAACAATGATGGTTAGCCTTGCAAGCTTCCTCATGCTTCTCTATCTTCCCTGTAGCTTCTCTCTTAGCTACTTCTCCCACCTCAAAGCCACCATTCCCCAACCCTACCAACGGAGAGACTCCAGTTACATCAACACATGCATGTTTTCCCTTAGACCAATTGTAGATAAAGACATCCGCAGGCTGAACTATCGATCTACCCTCATTCGGATCAATGATAAAGTTAACAGGAGCTTCTTTTTTCACTTGTACTCCAGCCCTCCAAAATGCATCACACAAAATGTCTTTAACATGATCATGTCGGTATTTAAAACCCAAAAAATATCTACAATATGTTGTATGGTCCCCATAAGCATCTAATATACTCTTTTTGCATACAGGGCAAAGACCACCATCAGATCGAGTACAGAGGAATCATAAGACGGTATCGGAGAATGGAACGATACTCCACATGTGACATACGCTGTCCAAGTCCCTCCATCGGAATAGCAAGTAGAAAATATTTTGCATGTTCCGACTGCAAGCATCCAATGACTGCTTTCTGACGAGCAGATAACTCAAACTCCCTCTCAAAGCTAACAACCATCTTACCGTAGAAAGCTTTCGCTAAAAATTTTTGTGTTTTTTTTATCAATCACTGAAACTCTAATTTTGGGAAGACTCTTTGTTATCATGTGAGAAAGTGTGTGCGTGTGTTTTGTAAGCTACGTACTTAAAGTTGTACCACGTCAGCATGCCTTCTATTTTGCGAAGAAAAAAATTGAAAATTAATACGAAATAGGAAACGACGTGTGAGAAATTTGACAGAATAGGTAATTAGTTCCTACATTGCAAAAATCAAACAGTTTGGTCCCCAAACTGTCAAAGAAAAAAGTTTGATCCCCATATTGTCAAAAAGTGTAAAGTTTGATACCCTTTTTAGTCATTGTTCAGAGATTCTAATAAGGATTTTTTTTTTAACCAAACTCGTTGAACCGAAAAACGATTACTACATGGAGTTTGCTTTCTTTTTAGAATAGATGTGGTTTTGGATATTACCTCCAAGTTTGAGTTTCAACTCCCCTGCTTCGTTTGCTTTCAGAGCTGATAATCCAATAGTAACTGTGAATTTCCATCCATAAGACTCGGCTACAACATACAAAGGACTTTGTGGAAGGCACTCATTAGCATTGAATAGCTCTTTTAACAAGGTTGTCACATCGGTTGCTGTGTCCTCGTTAGTTTTAATTGTCAAATTGCTACTGTTTACATCATCGGCCACATAACTATATCCTGTTCCAACTGGACTATCCTATATTCCATTCGAGAGAAAGAGTTTAGTATGATTCACAATAATTAACTACATGAATATATGGAGGAAATTATTGAGACGCACCACAAAAAAAAGATCGGCTTTTCGAAGCCATGTGGAGTTTCTAGGCTTCAAGTTCCCAAGGCCACCTCATCAATATAGCAAACTAAGCAGCTGCTTAGGGCCCCGCTGCCCAAGGGCTCCCCAATATATTAGCTACTATGAATTTGATTGGTTAGTAAGGATATACAATCTAGGGATATGCCCATTGACATGGCTATAAATCAAATAAAAGGTCTAATCACATTTTTTTAAAAAAAAAATATAGAGAGGAAGGATTTGAAAAGGCTAAAATAGCATCCGTGGATATTGCACGTCAAATGGATATAGAACCGGTATTTCTTGAAAAACGTGCAATTCGGAGAAAGAGACAATTTGATGAGAATGTTGACAATGAAGTAACTCAAACATCTGAAGAGTCATTTTGATCTAATTTTTTCTTATATAATTGATCAAGCGATATCGTCTTTTAATAATAAATTTGAACAGTTAAAAAGCTTTGAAGAAATGTTTGGATTTTTATTTGACGTGAAAAAATTGAAATCAATAGATGATGATAGAAGGTTAAAAGAATATTGTCTTAATCTTGAAATTAAAGTTTTTTAAAACATGGAGAGAGTTGTGATATTGATGGTACATATTTGTTTATAGAATAATTAAGATTACCAAGAGAAATTTTAGATACCAAAAATGAATTTGCAATTAAAATATTGAACTATCTAAACAGAATACAATTTTTTCCAAATGCTTATATAGCTTAGAGAATATTGTTGACAGTACCTGTAACCATTGCTTCAACAGAAAAGAGTTTTTCAAAACTAAAGTTCATTAAATCTTACTTAAGATCAACCATGCCTACTAAAAAAAAAACTTGAAACAGGTTTAATGACATTTTTTCGTTAAAGAAACTACTGTCATTATAGAGCCCGTCATAAAAGCTCATAAAAGTTTACTACAAATGTCATTACTTTGATGACGGTTCTTGAGAAGCTGACATAAAACCTCCAATTTATATGACATAAATTTAGTTTTAAATGTTGTAATTGGGTAACTTTGCATGACGAGTTTTACTTAACCATCATAGTTTTATTAGGAAAAGCGCCAAGAAGTACACCGGTTTATGATGGTTTTTATGAAAACATCATTCGTGATTAAGAAAAAGTGTCAAGAATTAATCACAAAAAATGTCAATAACTGGTGTGTCTAATGACAGATCTTTAAAAGCTTAAACGCTGTCATAACCACTTTTTTTCTATTTTTTTTCCGCATCGTACCCCTTGGTGAAATATATATGTTTTTGTACAACCTGGAAACCCATGTGTACATACACCCTAACTAATTAACTCCATTATAGAAACTAGAATCATACTTTTATTACCAACATAAATCACTCCTGAAACTTGTTCATATTACATGATTTATTCACGAATAAAATACTAAATAACTAAAACATTGGGTTGAAAATCAAGTCTCATAATCAAATAATAATCAAATTTACGTAACCCATCAACCGATGAAACCAATCCATCTCAAACAAACTAAAGCGAGCTACTACTACTAAAAAAATGGCTTTTTATGACAGCTTTTAGCTGTCATGAAATACATATCATGACACTTTTTGATTGAAAAACTAACCGTCATTACTGGGGGTGTCATAAAAAGTCAACCAAAACCGTCATTAAAATTATGACAGTTCATAAAAAAGCGTGTTAAAAGTTCCTCCCATTATGACATATATTAGTCTTTAAAACGTCATAGTAGGTAAATTTTATTATGACACCTCATATGTAACCGTCATAAATTATAGTTAGAACCGTCAAGAAATGCCCATTGACTACGGTGGAACCGTCATTTTATGGAATGAAATACGTCAACAAATAGTTTACACTATGACAGTTCTTCTACAACCGTCATCTATTTTTTATTTTTTTTAAATTATATTATTATTCTATTTTCCTGCCAAAAATACTGCATAATAACACCTTTGTAGAAAACTAGAACTTGCCAAAACAACACATTTAAAAAAACAAATTGCTCCATAAAATGCACATGTACACCATCATTCCTATTCAAGAATATAACATTCATTCTATCATTATACTTATATTTTCCTCCAAAAGAAAAGTACAATACAAAAAGTACATTACATTAAATTAACTGCTAGCTAGAAAGAAAATCTAGTTAGAAAATTTCCAAGTTGTTACAGTATAGACCACCTCCATTCTTCAAGGCAACAAACAAATGCCACATACGTTGCCTGTTTCCAACAACAGAGTTTAGATAGACTTCAATCTTAAATTGAAACTTAATATTCATAAATTAGATGAAAGCTGGTAGGCACTGGGCATGCATTCCACTAATAAAGACTACTCATCTCGACAAAATGAAAAATAAAATAACAATTAGGAAATCCTTAGGTCATGCATCCATATGCAAGTAAACAACTCAAAACATATAAGTTTAAGGTAATAGGTACCAAGAGTTCAAGGGTGAAACAAATGTAGCAACAACTATAGTTACCCAAAAAACAAACTACTATAACAGAAAGGCTCAATTGCAACGCCATCTAGTGTCGCTACAAGTATGAAAAAGCGCTGCCAATTATTAATGGCAACGCCAATGTGGGTGTCACAAAGGCGCTGCAAAAAATTGGGTCACAAAAGCTAAATTAAGACGCAACAATTGGCGTCGCAAAAGCTTGAAGGCTATTGCAATGCCTTGTCTCATTGCTATTACTTTATTACCGTTGCTAAAGTATTTTTCCAAACTAAAATGATTTTTAAAATATTTAAACTATTTACAGCGGTTGGCATTGCAAAAGGTTAGTTTTAGTTGCACTTGCTAGTGTTGCAAAATGGTTACTTTTAGTTGCACCCTTTGGCGTCCCAAAAGAACCAAAACATTAGCGGTAGGTCTTTGTCGCAAAAGGTTTAAACCATTAGCTGCACCAAGGGCATTGCCAAAGGTGTGCTTTTAGCTGCCCCTTGTTGGTGGTTTTAGCCGCACCAAATGTGTTGGTGATTCTTTAAACACATTTGCAACCCCTAATTCTTTTACAACGAGCTCGGCGTTGCAAATGGGTTTACTCATATATATAATAGGTATTACGCATTATTTTGAATTATTTCAATTTATATAAACTTGCCCAATACAATTTATGATTAAACTAAAAATACCGATAAGATGTATTCATTCACAATAAATTATAGCAAAATATATTTCATTAATTAAGATCATCCAAAATCATTATTTGAGCATCCATACAATTAGTCTCTGCCAATATATTGAATTACAAAATCTTCAAAGCCATCCACTAAATAAGATTAGTTCTTAAAAAAAAATAAGATTTTGGCCAAATTCCCATAATCTGCCAATTCGAACAACATCCACCCAAGTTTTCTTTATCGATATACCACCAACCAATCGGCCAATCTGGTACAAACAACAAATTGGAAAAGAAAAGAGACATTAGTAAGTATACTTATCCAAATTAAAAGAAGATTGAAGCGAAAATGCAAGTAAGTAATGCATGAGAAATATTTTTATGTGGTCAAACTAGGGTCCCATCAACAACATAGAGATGCATCACGCAAAGGAAGTAAGATTATTCCTGGAACAAACCAACTCAATAGGGAAGGGAAGGCTAAAAAAAAAGTAAAGATCCTCCAGATTGATATTTAGTTCCAGATCCCAAGTTGACTACTACCTCTCTCCTTGCTAGCTCCCTTAAGCCTGAGTATCTCTAGCAATAATATCCATAACAAAATCAGGGCAAGACAACTACTATTGTTTCGTTCCCTTCTACAAAATTAGGGCAAGACATCTACTACAGTTTCGTTCAGGGCAAGACAAAATCAGGACAAAATCATTAGCTAGTCTGAAAAAAGAGCATCAGTACCTAGTCTGAAACTAGCACCCAATGACTTGGACAAGGGATGGTACAAGGTCATGTACAGAAAACTGAGCATATGCAGGTCTAGAAAGGCGACCAGGCAGTCAAAATCACTGATCATTCCTTTAAAATCAATGATACTGCGTATGCCAAAATACTGCCTATGCCAGAGGACTACTACCCCTCTCCTTGCTAGCTCCCTTAAGCCCGAGTATCTCTAGTAATAATATCTTTAACAAAATTAGGGCAAGATAACTACTACAAGAGAGAATGCATCTGACAAAATCAGGGCAAGACAACTACTATTGTTTCATTCCCTTCTACAAAATCAGGGCAAGACAGCTACTATAGTTTCGTTCAGGGCAAGACAAAATCAGGGCAAAATCATTAGCTAGTCTGAAAAAAGAGCATAAGTACCTAGTCTGAAACTAGCACCCAATGACTTGGACAAGGGATGGTACAAGGTCGTGTACAGAAAACTGAGCATATGGAGGTCTAGAAGGGTGGCCAGGCAGTCAAAATCACTGATCATTCCTTTAAAATCAATGATATTGCCTATGCCAAAATACTGCCTATGCCAGAGGACTGCTCATATCAATGATACGTGGGCGCCTTTAAAATCAAAATCACTGAACATAAAGTCACCATCTCTCGATACTGCCTATGCCAGAGGACTGCTCACATGTATCATGTATGGAGAAGTATTCTTTTATTTAGGGAACCAATGACAACACACTCTTAGCTTTTCAAGAAATAACATAAAGTTGGCCATTTTGTTCGTGGGCCTCTACACAATTCACTGTGTCTGTGTGCATGAGGAATGCACTAAGCTACTTGTTGGCATTCCATATTAAAAAAAATTATGTAAACAAAGTCATCCAAACAGAAAATGTACTCTGATGGCTAATCCACATAGTCATATATAAACTTTATTACAACAATGTATCTAGATAGTGGGTGGGCATGCTTAATTTGTATAATTTAACTAATATGGGACCACTGGTAATATATTTTGAAAGGGGCTTGAATTTGGTGACATGCATTGACCTCGCTATATATACAAATTTCCCCGACACAAGTAAATATGATCTCCACATTACAATTGAGAGATTAGAAATTCAAGCCTCTACCACATAGTACTTAAGATTGATAAGCTAAAAAAATTCTATAAATATTCATCAATTTATCCTTAGAGCCATTTTTTATTCACACCTCTACCACATACCACATAGTACCCTTGTAGTTTTTCACACCTCTACCACATACCACTCAAACAAATGAGCATGTAATTTGGCCCCTTATCCTACTGGTAAGTTCTTTCTGGTGAGTGGAAGACAGATTACGAGGTAATACAGAAAAAATTCGAGGAAAAAGGATACACGTATAGTTCTCGCAGACTAGTATAAATGCAAACACAAAACATCTCAAAAGGAGTTACTCGATCAGGCATGCAACCAATCAATTTAATACAAACAGCTCATACGTACCATGAAGAACTAGCATTGACTTGCAACATCCAAGCCTTAAACCTAGCTTGACGGACCACCATCTCCTCTATTTGACTTCTTTGAGATATCATTTCAGCAATGAGCTCCTCGTTACGCTTTTCAGCTTCCTCAGCCCTCCTCCTCTGCACATCTTCCTCGTCCCTCCTCCTTTGCACTTCTTCCTCTAAATGAAGGGATTCCAGCCTTCTAGATGACTCTGGCAGGTCCCCATGCCCAAGGCCATGGGAATATCCAGACCCTACACCCAATACTATAATAAAAATTTCATCCTCAGTCTTTGGCTCAGCGCCTTCGACTTCAGACTCGGCTTTAAGTTATCGCATTCGGTCCTATAAGTTTAAATTGGGCATAAGTATATCGAACTATAAGTACACCATGGTAAAGCTAGGTACATGTAAATTTACTTACATAGTTTTGTTCAGCAATGAGACTAGTCCATCCCTTACTACTGCTAAAGTGGGTTCGACGATAGAATTCGATCTTTCCAATAGGTTCCTTAGTCTCAGAGTCACGCTGTAAAGATTTGAAAACATATCCCTTTATAATTTACTTCAAATAATATCAAACTGCGAAAAAGCAACCCAATGTATGTAAATAAAGAAAGTTACAGATTCCTCCAAGTATCCTAGGAATGACTTTGAACCACCATATTGGTTTGTTTTGAGCTTTTGCCGATTATTTGAATTTTGCTCACTAATTTTCTGCAATAAAATGAATACAATATCAAAAGCAATGCCAACAAAAACATTAAATTGAACTCATTCAAAATCCAATAAATTAAGTACTCCCTACATCATCCAAATAGAAAGACAGACCAAGCTAAAACATAAAATTACAACGAGTATATAGTTTTTCTTTAAGAAGTCAACACAACCCTTAAGTATAATTCAATACATAGCAGTTTCCTAATTAGCACAATAAAGTATATTACCTTGAAATCTTCTCTTCTAAACCAATCACAACATGCATTCCATTTTTCTTGTGCCAAGCCACTATAAGGGTGTGATCGTGCGACTCCATCATTTCTGAAACTCCTATAATGCTTGTGAAGATTACACCTAAATCCTCTTAAACGCGTGCCCTAATATTAAGTCCCACAACAGTACTTCACATGTGGAAGGTGCATATCCACATCCAATTTTTTCCTAACAAGAAATGTAGTTTAAAGTTACATAAAATAATTATGGTATATCATATAGCTAAAACATAAAACTCCATTACCAGAATACGGCCACGTAATGATTTTCTCACTTCCTCTCCCACTTTACTCCAATCATGGCCAGTAAGAGGACCGTGTCGACGCGCAACTAGGCCAATCTCCCTGACAAATTGAGCACTCCACTTCCCCACAGGTCTAGCATAACCTGGTTGAATTTCTATCCTCGGTTTCTGACCAGTAACGTCTTTGTAGTCTATGAATTTCTGATTCACAGCCTTGCCTATTTTCTTCTTAAATGGAGCTGTTAAATAAAAAAGTATGAGCTTCAACGACATTTTATTTGAACTAACCAACGAATTACACAAAACCATTAATTATAATCTTATCGACACTTGAACCATTCACCTCGTTAACCACAGACTGAGGTTGTGAAATAGATTGTGCCCTCGAGGGTCGATTTAGACCAGGTACCATAACTATAGAAACAGATATAGCATGAAAATGAAAGAAAGAATTCATGAATGATAAAAATCAAGTTTAATATAGTATGTAACATATCCAAAAAAATGAAACACATGCTAGAAAAATCAGGTTTAATATAGTATTTCTACTCAATGGAAAAACAAGATAAAATCTAAGATAAAGCTCTCCATTCAATAACAAAATTGATAATGAAGTTACTAAAAAAATATTCAATCTACGTCCGGGTCATCATCACTCGATATGAAAGCTTCTTCCTCTGAACAATAATCCATTAATGTATCATCATCCTCTTCATCAGTTTCCTCATAAACAATGGTATTGTCATAAAGGCAACTTTCCATAGCAGTCACGACCTCACTGGCATCAACTTCATTTGGGTTCATATCGTCTCTATTTAGTTGTATGGGTGTTATAGGTTCATTTTGGATTCCGCTGCTACTAGCTTCATGTGTTTCATCATGTTGGACATTATCCAAATCCATCCCAGTATGCTCCTCCTGTTAATATGCCTCATCAGTGCCTCCTGCTTCAATCTCTTCTTCCCTCTCTAGAACATCAAACACATTTCTAGGCTTTGTCTTTTGCACAACTTGCCAACTACTACCCAATTTGGCATCATCGACGTAAAAAACTTGACATGCTTGTGTGGCTAAAACAAACTGGCTATCTTTATACCACGTCTTAGAGGTATTAATACTAGTGAAAAACCATCCGTTTGTATCCCTGTCCTTCTATTACCAACATCATACCAATCACATCTAAAAAGATAAACTCTCTTCCCGAATAGATAGCTGACTTCAAAAACATCGGTCAAAATACCGTAAAAGTCAGTCTCTTTTCCTTGGTGTTCTCCTTTTACAATAACACTACTATTTTGGGTTCGAAGATTTTTCTCTCGATCTTTGGTGTGAAACCTAATCCCATTAACAATGCAACCACTATAACGTTTTACACGTGTATCAGGTCCACATGCCAATGAATACAATTCATCAGTAGCTTAAGGAGAGTTCTCATTGCGTAATATTTGCATCTATTCATAAAAATGTACACCAAATTAGTAAAACATAATTAGCATATTATTCCGGTTCATAACAATAACATTAAAATAAACAATACGAACACTTACACGTTTTTCATACCAACTAGGAAACAACATTTCTTGTCTCTCAGGCAAGTTATGTGAGCTTTCCATTTGAAGCTCATCATGTGTTGACTACATGCATATCAAACACATAAACTTAACAACTTAAAGTGGCTTAAAATGTATAAAACATAATTGATAAGTTAAATGCAGTAGAACTTACTCTAAATAAGTTGATAACTCCTCTGTATTATTCAACACATAGTAATGAGCCTTGTCTCGATCCTTTGGTTTGAGAATGATATTTGTATAAGCTCAAAATGGTCAAACATTCTGCGTGAAAACATCAAATCCTGTCTTTTGATTCTCATTACCACTATCATAATTTCTTTTTTCATGATTGAACCGAGTTTCAATTCCTTGAAGATACATGGAGAAAAACGTGAGACATTCATTGTCAACATATGCTTCAGCAATTGAACCTTCGGGGCGAGCCTTATTTCGAACGTATTGTTTTAGCGTGTGTAGATACCTGTTTACAAATCACACATATATGATTAATGTATAATAAATATTTTAACTTTAAAATGCTAATTTCACGTTAAATGAATTGCAAGTTATATGCCTTACCTTTCAATAGGATACATCCACCTATACTGCACCGGTCCTCCAAGTATCGCCTCACGCGGCAAGTGGACAGCCAAATGAACCATTACATCGAAAAATGCAGGAGGAAATATTTGTTCAAGCTTACAAAGTATAACTGCAATGCCTTTTTCCATCTTCTCAAGTACTTCCAATTTTAGCGTCTTGCAACATAACTCTTTGAAGAACAGGCCCAACTCAACCAATGCAATGGCTTCATCCTTCGACAAGAAACCACGTATTGCAATCAGGAGAAGTTGTTGCAAGAGCACATGACAGTCATGACTTTTCATTCCTGTTATCTTACCATCTTTAGCATTCGCACATCGAGAAATGTTAGACGCATAGCCATCAGGAAACTTCACCGACTTCAGCCACTCGCAAAAAGATTTTTTCTCTGAAGATGACAATGTGTAACATGCCGGGGGTATTACAAACTTATCACCTCTTGGGATTAGATGCAACTCTTTTCTTATACCCAATGCGGCCAAATCTAATCGAGCTTTTATTGAATATTTTGTTTTGCTATCTAGGTCTAGCAATGTCCCCACAACATTGTCACAAATGTTCTTCTCAACATGCATAACATCAAGGTTGTGTCGCAGCTTAAGAGTGTCCCAATACGGTAACTCAAAAAATATGCTCTTCTTTGTCCAGTTCAACTCCATCTCGGTACGCTTTCTCTTTTTTTTAGGCTTTCCAAATTTCTGAAGGGGTTCTACAGAGTTCACTTGTGATAACAATTCATCCCTAGACAACTCTTTAGGTGGCAACCTGCTCTCCCTATTTCCATCAAATAATTGTTTGCCACGAGTTCTCGAAGCATGCCTTAACGGTAGAAAACGACGATTTGCCATATAACACAACTTTCGTCCATTCTTCAAATACATGGAAACTGTATCCTTGTTACAATTAGGGCAAGCTAGCTTTCTCTTGGTACTCCAATCAGATAAATTACCGTATGCGGGAAAATCATTTATAGTCCATAACACTGCAGCATGCAACCGAAATTTTTTCTTTGCCACTGCATCATAAGTCTCTACCCTATCTTTCCACAACTCTTTAAGTTCATCAATCAAAGTTCGTAAATAAATATCGATATCATTCCCAGGTGATGAAGGTCCTGGAATAAGTAACGTCATGAAGGTGAACGGTTCTTTCATACACTTCCACGGTAGTAAATTATATGGTATCACCATTACATGCCACATACTGTATTGGCTACTCATATTGCCAAATGGGTTAAATCCATCAGTTGCAAGACCCAAGCGAACATTGCGAGAATCATTGGCAAACCACTCATGTTCTTTATCAAAATCGCCCCAAGCTTGAGAATCTGGCGGGTGCCTCGAGTACATTCTCCTTCCTCCGATCATGTTTTCTTTGTGCCATCTTATATCTGCAGCAAACCCTCGACATAAACAACCTCTTGAGCCTTGGTTTAAGTGGAAAGTAACGCAACACTTTTTGTGGTATTTTTTTAGTCTTGCCTTCACAAACTTTATACCTTGGCTCCCCACATTTGAGACAATTTTGAAGACTGTCATTTTCTTTCTAAAACAACATGCAATCATTCTTGCATGCATGTATTGAGATATAACCAAGTCCCAGGTTACGCATTAATGTCTTTGCCTCGTAATGAGACTTTGGCAGTGTCTCACCTTCAGGTAATCCAATTTTAATCAACTGGAGAATCATAGTGAACGATTTGTTACTCCAGCGATTGATTATCTTTAAGTGAAGAAATTTCACAAGATAATCTAACTTAGAAATCTTACAACCTGGATACAAAGGTTGGCGTGCTTCCCTCAAAAGGTCATCATATGGATCTACATTTCCTCCATTGTTGTTAAAGCCACCTTCACCTTTTGTTGCATTCAATGCATCATCATCTCCGGATTCCCCATGTTCCACGTGAGGCTCCAAATTATCAACATGTGTTGAAGCTTGTAAATCTTCAATCATGTCATCTAACCCATCAAAATTTACCATTTGAACACCATTGCCATCACTTAATTCCTCATATTCTTCTCCATGAAACACCCAACGAGTGTACTTCTTGTCCATGCCTAACCTCTCTAGATCATCATTTACCTCATTGATGTGCTTGTAATTCCTATTTTTGCACTCTTTGCATGGACACCTAGTCCCGCCCGCACTGTCTACATGACCACGAGCAATATCAATAAAATCCTGAATTCCTTTTTTATACGCTGGCCAAAACCTATTTGGCAATTGTATCCAACTCTTATCCATTTCTGTGTTTCCTACTACAAGATAATAATTGTACAATCAGTTTTGACATAACAAACGAAAACAGTACACATGCCACACTAACTTATCAGATTTGTTTATGAGAACTTAAACGTTTACTTATACAACAACTAATAAACTTTCAAACCCTTAAAAGTAAAGTGAAAGTCACTTAATGAAGGGTACTTTTGACATTTACTTCAAGAAAAGACAAACTGCAATATAAGACATCTCACTTTTAACTTTTCAACTTTACCCCTAATCTTCTACATAGTTTAAGTACTTTATCTCTGAGAAAGAGCATAGTTGTTACTTTTTTTTTTTCAAATTAAATTGGTTATAAAAAGTCTACTTCGATTTATTCTTTTTATCACTATAATTGTCTAATGTAGTCATTGTATGTTAATAATTTTTGGTCTTATTGAATGTCTTTTATTTACTAAATTTGGTCTATTGAACTGTTCACTAATGCTCAATGGACAAAGATGCTCAGAATGACATTGACATTGAATACTTTTTACATAGTCCTGTTGTTTTACACCCTATAATCAGTGTGTGATCAGCTAGTGTGCATTTTTCGCAAAAGAAAAATAATAGCAATGCAAAATCATGAGGAGCGAGTCTGTATGAATAAGCAAGACCTATATATTCTTGTGGTGAGACAAAAACTATACGGTCCAAGCACTAGTTCATTTTTTAACTGAAACAATGAAACTGAAGCAACATACTAATCCAAGTATAAAACCATATCTAGGCAAAGTAAAACAAACTCCTCTAAACAAAAGAAACAAACATTCAATCCATGTAGGTATATAATATCATAAAGGCTTGTATATAGTGCTCATTAAGCCTACAAAACAAATAAAAGAAACCAAGTTCTAACAATCCAAATAAGTCTCAAGAGACAAAACATCATGCAACTAATTATAAGTTTTCTCTTAAGTTTAGAAACTTACACTACGTCAAAACTAGAAATTTAGGACACGGGCTACACTTCTAATAAGACAGCTGGTAACCATGGTTTAGTAATCGATCCAAAAACTGATTTTGACGGCTAAACAGTTTCAAACCTTTTGGACGGCTCAAAGGTGGTGAATCCTTTTTGTGTTGAAACCTTTACTTTGAAACTCCTTTTCCCCCTCTCCCCACCGCCTTCTTCTAATTTAGAGGGAAACTAAAAATTAGCTGAAATTGAAACGTTCGCGCTGCTCACTCTCTCTCAGTCAAATATTTCAATCTCTCGCTTTTGTTGCTAGAAAAGAAAAGAGTGGGTCTTTATTAATTATTTTTGAAGCCTCCTTTCTCTGTTTTATTTGTGACGCAAAGATAAAGCTAAAACCTTTACTCATCCTGTTCCTTGTTTCTCTCTCTCTTGGGGTGGAAAATACAAACTAACAGCAAGGAGTGCGTATTGATTATGTTCAGTAATATTAATTTCAAGCATAATATTTGTGTTTTATCTATTAAATTTTAGTTCAATGTGTTATTTAACCACTTTCACTCAATTTTTTTTGTTAATATGAAATCTAGGGTACTACAGTTGGGTGGTTGCATCTCGTTTGACGAAATTCTTGAACCGCTTTTCACTCAAAATTTTGCTGTTTGGTGAATTTCTTACTTTCTCTCTTTCAATTTATGTTTAGCTCTAGAAAGTAGATTATTTAGAAAGTGTAAAGTTTCATGTTTTTCACTATGATTTATTTTTTAATCTCATTGTGTTTAAATGTTTCATTTTTATTTTTCGCTAATGTTGATGTGTTCTCTAATTATGTTTGAATATTTGTCTACCTTTTGAAATCTGTGATGAACTCTAATAGTTAAGTATTGGGTACCTGAAATCTTGTTATTTCCTTCAAAACTATTTTTTTATGGAACTTATTAATGGTTAGATTCTTGGCTATTCACTGCTATGTTTCTAAGAATTGTGTTGTCGTATATTGGATACTTAGAAATGTAATAGTATGGTATATCCTGTAATGAGTAGTTGTGACTCTTGAATGTATTTTGGAGTTTAAGGAGTTTAGTTGTTCTTTTTAAGAAGTATAAAATGTTGTTATGATGTGTTGAGTTTCGTTTGATATTCTTAAATTGATAGTTTTGACCTATAATGGTTGTTGGGTAGTGTAGAAATAGTTGTTTCATTGAATATTCGTGTTTTTAATTCAATTGATTGGATTAGTGGTTTTACGCTCTCGTGTTGTGTGCCCATTTATGCTTAGAAATATAGTACGATGTTGGTTCTATTGGTTCTTGATATTCGTTTACTTTTCAGAAGCTCCATTTTGTGCCTTATCTGTTGAAGTTTGGTTGCAATGTAGATGTAAACGTTGTAGAGTGGGCATTTAATGTTCAATTAAATATTAATTCTATCTGAATTCATTAATCAAAATATGATATCATTATATCACGAAAAGAAAAAGTTTATGTGTTTGTCTTAGGGGTGTCAGATTAAGCAAATGCATATAGCTGCATTGTTGAGAGCTGTCATTCTCAGATATATCGTGGTTTCAAATATTTCCTTATGCTTGATTATGTTCCAAAACTGCCTTTCAATATGTTTACAATTTTTTCCATTTTTATTCCTCCCCCCCCCCCGAAGTGATATACATATTTAGGGTGGTTTTCAATTTTCCTATTTATATGGAGAGGCAGGGAAGTAAGGTCCATAGTAGACCTAAATCCTTGCAAATATGAATGGCTAGTCATGAAATATGGGATGATATGCTTCTTATCTTGGTCTCCTCTGTTTTTCATATCTACCTTTTGAATGTAATTAAAGTGAAATATAGTCTTTGTATCAAACATTATGAATAATTGGGAAATGTAGTAGAGTGTTGGAATATATGTGGTTTTAGTTTTTAATATAAGCTTTTGAATATTTCTAAGTTGCCTCATTCATTGAAATACCCTTCACAACAAAAATGGTTTTCATTCTGTCCTTGGAAAACCCCTTATCTAGTAGTGTAGTTTTGATATGGGACTAAAAGAATAATAAAATACTTGCAACCTTGTTATGCATAAGCCTTCTGGGTATAAGGAACGCCTTGGCCTAGCTTTACAATTCCAGACACCCTATAAGGGTTGGCAACCACAAAATGTAAAGCACCAAAACTGTTTTTGATGGAAAATGTGAACTGAGTACACAAGGCAATTTAGTCCACAAGTATGAGTATACCTTTATAGATACACCTCTGCGTCTCACACTCTCACACTTGTTTACCCTCACACCTCTTTACATAATGACACGCCTTGTAGGTTTTGCAGTTTTGATAATACTTTTTTCAAGTTTCGACTTGTATATGACTTGTATGTTTTCTCTCATTTCATAACAATGTTTTCCCTTCTTTCCTAATGTTTTGAGAGAAAGAGCTCGTGAAAGAACTGATGCAAACTATGGGACAATCCTGCAAAGACTTGATGAAGAGTGTACGACTAGGAAGGACCTTGAGGAGGAAGTAGCTACTATTCGGTGATAGTCTTTTAGTATGGGCAGTACATCTCAGGTAATATTTTTGAGATATGTACTAAGCTTTCGTCATGCTTGCACTTTTAACATTGCATTAGGATCCTTTTGTTCACAAGCTTCTTCAATACTTAGAGTTCCATTTTAGGACACTGAGGGTTAGGAGTACTTGCATGTTTGAGAAGCAACCAGGTTCTCATAGTCACCAGGGGTATACAAAGTCCCGTGTTTGCCTGATAGAACAGTATAGAAGCAGTTGAGGTGATGAGGATATACCTTTAGCTGAATCTAAAGATGTGTAAAGGTATGCTCTAATTCACTAGTGTTCAATATACTTTCCATCTTTTTGTATCTAACAAATGTTTCGTGTTGTGTGCATGTATTGGATTTTTGTCGCTTTCTTCACTGGTTCTGTGCAATTTAATCTGCGAAGGCTTTTACTCGTATATTTGACACATTCCTTGATATTGAATATATGAAATATATATCTCAGGTTCAAAGGGCATGATATCTTTGCATTGTTCATATCGGAGGTTAGCGAGTAGTGATACCGATCCCCAAGTAATCCATAGGTCCGAGGTAATTACCTTGTCTATTCCACTTGTTTACCAAAGATAATCACTTCAAAATAGAAAGTGGCACAAGAACTTCAACTAGTGAATGAACACGAGAAGTTGTCATCACCCGTGTAGTTGCATAGCTTATCTGTATGACATTAATACTGTTCACCTTAGATCAATAGTATCAAGATTAAATTCCCTTAGCATATGAGTCCTTATATGTGCATTTATTAATTTCTGTGGAAGGGTGGGGGTGGGGCTGGGCTGGGAGTTTATCTTTTAGCTTAGATAGTTGACAGACTTTATCTTAGACCTCTTGGCTATAAAGCCGCCTTGGGCTCAGGTTCTGCTTCCTGTTTTATATATGTTACTTGGTAAATAGTTCCCATATATTGGAATGGTTCCTGTAACTCAAACTCTTATATTATGAGTTGGTAATTTAAGTGACTTCTACTCTTCTACACGGATGAACTCTTTCATCATTTCTAACTAATAGCCACAACTCTACAGATGCATTTGTATTTTGTTTTCTTTAGTCAAATTTTCATATAATCTGATTTTGCATAATACCATAATTATCTTAGACTTGCTTAATTTTTTTTCCAACTAGTGTACCATGTGTTGATATCGATCATCTTGCCATTACACTTTATTTCTCAATGTGTTTCTTTATATATACTTGATGGTTATTCCTGTCCTTATTTTATAGTCTACAATTTGTTTTATACTTACTTTTTCTTCTGCATATACTATTCTGATGGTTATTTGTTCCTAAGATTAGTATCTCTTATTCTTTATTCACCAGTTCAATCAAACATGGGCCTTCTTCCATATGCAAGTTTTCAAGTGAAAAGTTCATAACAAAAAGGGTGGTTCCATATTGGTATGGCACCATCTATGTACAATTTCCTATAACGGACACATTGATGAGATACTTAATTGCGATAAACCACTTTAGGATGGAGATGGAATGTTGGAGATGCTGAATTTGGTAAAGTCATCCCCTGGTCAGGGAGATATGTATTTTTTACTTGATGAAGCTCCTCGACTCTCCTACCTTTAAAATTAAAGATTGTACATTTCTTTTCTTATGAGTTTTGAGACATCAAATTTAGTCTTGTATGTAAGCAAGTACATATGTAGTATTTTGTCTAAGTGTTTAGAGAGTAAACAGTTAAAGTTGCATTTATCTCTACTTTTGGATGTCAAGCTTTTGTAAACGTCAAGTTATCTTGATATTTTGGTATTTTAATGGAAATTTGGTGCAAAATGAAAATGAAGTTGTGAAAGTGTGATTTGTGTGCTTGTTACAACAGGTCTTATATCTCTGTGATTTGTGTACTGGAAATTCTTGCAGGTGGGAAAAAGAACAAAAAAAAATGCCAAAAGGACGGCCATTGGATGTAATTTCATAATTTTTGAAGACAACAAAATAAACTAAGCAACCGCCAAAAACTGTCGAATATTTTCAATTAACCATGGCTTCAAGCAGTTGTATTATTTGAAATTAACTACAGCCGTAAGCTATCGATTTATTTAAATAAAGCAACGATTAGTAGCCGTTATTAATGAAAATGACAGCGAATTTAAGGACGGCTATTGCGACGGTCGATAGCCATCATTTTAAACCATTTAGGACAGTTAGTGGCCGTTGCAAATTGAGAATTCTAACATAGTGTTAGTTGTGTAATATCGCTAAAGAAAGGTTACCACAAGCCTCCACCAGCCTCGAATGTTCGAAAAGCTTTACTAGAACTTATCTGGTGAGTTATTCCAAAGACAGGGAATGCCTAGATTGGGTCTTGTTCAGTTAAGATCTCCCGTAGAGAAACTACTAATAAAATATATTAGACCTTGCCTCTAGATAATCTACAACGACTAAAAAACAACTCAAGACCTTTCTTAAATATAGCTATCAATTGTTCAAAAGTTCAATTCTAAAATATAGCTATCAATTGTTCAAAACTACTAAAATTGCATTACAACAAACAAAAGTTCAATTTTAATCTAAAAAATATACAAGCTAGAGAACATGAAAAGGCTACCTGAAATAAGTTTACAGCTTCAACCTATTTTCCTTGTTGCAAGTGTTTAAGTTGAGGACCTGAACCAAGTTTTCAAACACACTCTATTACATTAAGTTGCAAAGATCGAGGAATCGACAAAATTAGCCAAAATAAAATAAGACATATAAGGTTCTCACTTGTAAACTCAAAACTCAAATTCACACGCACACGTCATAAACAAGGCACCACTTACAATCGCTGAAATCGTACAAACCTTAATTGACCTAAAGAAAAAGTGAAGGAAAGATTCATACCATACTTTTCTACTTTCAGCGGCACTTTTCTATTCGCGCGATATCCATATCCAAAAATTGACTCAATATTTTAAAAGTCGGTCATTTTTTTTAATATCTTCTTAGCAATAAGGCCATGGTTGGGAAACTAAGGTCTCCCTTCTATTTCAATATGCTCCAGCAAAAGAGAACCATATATAAAAGATGACTCAAGTATGGAATGAGCCACCACTCTTCTTTCTTGATATCATAACTTTACATGTATAGTCATGCAATTTGTTCTTTAACTGATAATACCAATATTTTTACAATAGTATGGCATGGTTCGTATATTGCATAACAAGAATATTAAAAGGCAACGCTATTCCCATAGAAAGATTGATATTGGAAGAGGAGAAAGGGTGTGAAATATCTTTGTGGGAAGTAGGGAAAAGTAACAATGGAAGAAGAGAATGCTTATTGTTACTACTATGATCAAGAGTTTGAAAATGAGGATGTACTTGATAGGCATCAGAAATCAACCCATTTCAAATGCCAGCACTGTCATGAGCAGTTTTTAAGCGTTGGTGGAATGGCTATTCACGTTATTCAGACTCACAGGGAAACTCAAACTACTAACAACAACTCTTCAGTGGCACCAGCATTAATTTTCACCAGGACTGTTTGAAACGTGACCTATTGTGCCGGTCAAGGCTCAAAACTGAGTGTTGTAGTCCACGAACTTTGACTCCGGGGAAGCTCATTCAATTATAGAATGCGTTAAGGGCTCTTGAGGAGAGAGAGGGGCTAGGCTGCCTGATTCTAAACAGGTTAAGACGCCATCTGGGTTGTAGTATTGAGGGAGGTGGAATAGAAAATTCTGTGAATCAAGGCTTGCTGCGTCCCGTCGATGATTGTCTTATGGATGTCTTGAAAAAGATACCACAAGATGTTTCATCAGACAAGTCCTCCTGATTGACTAATTGGTAATCCTGTATGTTATAGCTTCGACCTGAAGTCGGCTACCGATAGGTGTTAGTTTATCTCTTTGAAGTTATGAAGGTCTTGATCGACCTGCTGTGCCGGTCAAGGCTCAAAACTGAGTGTTGTAGTCCACGAACTTTGACTCCGGGGAAGCTCATTCAGTTATGGAATACGTTAAGGGATCTTAAGGAGGAGAGATAGGGGCTAGGCTGCCGGATTCTAAACATGTTAAGGCGCCATCTGGGTTGTAGTATTGAGGGAGGTGGAATAGAAAATTCTGTGAATCAAGGCCCGCTGCGTCCCGTCCATGATTGTCTTATGGATGTCTTGAAAGGGATACCACAAGATGTTTCATCAGACGAGTCCTCTTGATTGACTAATCGGTAATCCTATATGTTATAGCTTCGACCTGAAGTCGGCTACTGACAAGTGTTAGTCTATCTCTTTGAAGTTATGCATATCTTTCACTTATGTTAAGCGCTTGACTGAATAGCTTTACCTTAATAGCATGCCGGTCTATGGATCTAGGTGAACCTGGAGGGCTGAGTCGGAAGGGGTAGGGGATGAATTGCCCAACGGGGTTTTGAGTTGGACTGATTGATGTTCAAATCTCACTAACACTGAACACCAACCCAATCGAAACCCCCCCCCTCCCTTATACTATACGTTCGGTTGCGATAGAAAATTCGGCTTTCCGATTTCTTGGCTTTCGAAAAATAGTAGGTTTGGTACAGGACGAGCCAGAGGGGTATAGATGGTATAGAAGAGAAGACCATAGGACAGGACCAGAATAAGTTGGGATTTCTATCTGAGACTTGACACATCGTATGAATCCTTATTCCATAACGAAAGAAAGTGAACTGGATCTTTCGAAGTGTTGGACTGAATCCACACTCCCCACCAGCGAATCTTTTCACCAGTTACAACTGTATCTGCAACTTCAGCCCCCACTTCACCATGCTCTCAATCAGAAAATACAGATGTCACATTTGTTAACTATGTTAACTCTAAATCCTGCGTTTCTGGTCTAAATAATGGTCGTCAGAGCCCTAACGTATCTGGAAACTAAATCCCTCTATCTAGTTTGGGATGATGAAGCCTTCTCCATGGAGGAAAACAGAGCATTTGACATGCATGTCAAACAAGAAAAAGCTTGTTGTTGAAAGTATGGGGTGGGTGAAACTAGCCAGATGATTATCCCTAATGCAGCAGATAGAAGGATATTGGTGTAGGCCTATTTTGGGTTCCCGCGGATATGTAGGTTGTAAATTTTATGGACTGAGTCACTGAGATACAGGGAGCAAAAAGACATATACGAGTAACTATATTTAACTGCAAGGTGACATTGTATTTGAGGAAGGTCACGATATTGTTGTTGTATCTTTATGAATACTATAACTTAACCAAGAGTAAAAATGGACGACTAAAGGTCGTCGCGGAACTTTTACGTAAGATTGATATTGGAATAGAATACACGCCAAAATTCCTTCAAATTGAAATATAAAGATTTGTTCTTTATATCACAAATCAAAAACAAAAACAAAATATCCAAAATCAAAAGCAAAGCAATATATCTTACCCACTGTAGAGAACCCCAATTCGAGCAGTTCTACCTGGCTCCACAAATCACTGCAAAGAACACTAAAAATTTCACTTTAAAGCTTAAACAATCAATCAAGACAAGAAAAAAAACAAAACAAAAAAAAAACGATTTCAACTAGGGCAGGGAACAAAAAAAACGAAGCTTTTGATTTTGTTATAGCTTCAATGACTTTTCAATTCTTCTCACCTCAGTAAAGTCAGAAACAGTGGATGTTGAGGGTGGAGGAGAGATAAGCTTTGAAGATGTGGAGAGAAAAAGGATGAGTTTTGGAGATGGAGGAAAGAAGTTTCGGTTTAGATGGAGAGAGAGACGACAATCTAGGGTTTTAATATGTTTTTTTTTATGGTATTTCTAATTTTGTTATGACTTGGAGCGGGAACATGAAAACTGGAGCGCGAATAATATTTGCAGCCAAAAAGAATATATTCGCCCAAACCAGAGCCCATTGGCAACATCGAAATCGTCGCAACAAGCGCATACACATAATCTATCCCGGAATTACCAGTGACGGCAATGGGGTTGCAATAGATATTTAATCTATAGCAGCACCACACTCGTTGTCAACAATAAACATTATCAATTTAATTATTTTTCTTATTTTTCGTAAATTTAAGCAAACACTTTTGCAACGCTCAAGGCGTCGCTCTAGGTATTTCCCAAAATGAAAATTCTATTAAGACGGATGACATTTAGCAATGCCACACGGTGTTGTAAAAGATGACTTATTGCAACAAATTTTAGGCGTGGCGAAAGAGCGCGTTGCAACAAACCCATTTTGTTGTATTACAATAAAAGCCTTGTAATGTAGAAAAGAACTGAAATTTCAGATGAACTTCATGGGGTCATGCAATCATTTCTAAAACTCAAAATGATATGAACATTGTGTTGCGAATGTGCCTTGGCCGGAAAATTAAACGGGGTAAAAGAAATTAATTGTGAATTCACTTCAAGACCGTTACAACTTTTGACCTACTGTAAATATCTAGAATAGTACAAGTAGATGATAATGCAATATAATTTACTAGATAAACCAAGTCTCAATTAAAGACTTTAGGAACATATTAATAGATATGTATGAAAAATCACACCTAAAAAAATCAACCATACAGATAGTTAGATAGATACTGTATTAAACATTTTTAAAAAGGCCTCAACAATGTTGGCTTATTTCCTTGGGCACGCTTCAAGATGTACTTGCTTTGGATGAAAAACAAGGGCTGCCACATAACAAGCTTATATTCAGTAAAAACTTCAAAAGTTTAAAACTAATTCGAGAAAATCTTATTACTAATTATCTTTTACACACAAGGGATAACTCAAAGCCCAGCCCAACCAACATCTTAAATATTTATATACATCAACAAACTAACATACAAGTAACAAACATGTGTAAGAAAAATAAATACCAAAGAGAAGCAGGTCCATGGTAGTAGCAGGCAACAACAACAACACCCAACAACAGTAGCAGGGCAAGCATCGCGAAGATAGCGACAAGCATGCCGTGGCGAAGACACACTCCATCCAAAGAAGAACAACACACAAGAAAGACACACTCCATCCAGCAGCAACAACACCCAGCAGCATATACCTTGCAATTCGTAGCCAAGAGGGCTATGTAAATCCCTAAGTGTGAAAGGGTATAATCTAGTTACAAGGCCTAACAAAAAATGTCATTGCCACAGTAGAAATAATTTAGTTTTCTTATATAAAAAGTCAGTTTTAAACAAATAACAAGATGAAAGAGTCTTTATGTGAGCCATGGTCTTCTTCCTTGACTAGTCTACAACCATACATTATTTTGGCTATGGTGTGGTACGCGCCAACTCGGAAGCATTTTGATATAAGTACCCAACTCCAATTGGTATCAAATTTTAACATGTAACTTATTAGTTCGGTGCACAACCTCCAGGTCTTTACAACCATTATATGTGAAACAAAGCCAATTCAATAAAAAAAAAACTTGAATTATGCATAACAAAGTGATCCTCTAAAAGATACATACCTCTTAACATGTTGTACTACGTGGCCTGCCGTCAAATTCAGGAGTTGCAGCGAAGCACAAGGAATACCAAGCCTGTCCACCACAAACCATAATGCATTTCAAAAAGAATAACAAACACAACCTAAAAGATACAATCAATACATAAAAAAGAAACTGAATATATATATTCATACCATTACATGCAAATATATTAACTAAAACAAATGCTCAAGTTAAACAAATCAAGTGAATATATTTTGCACTGGAGGGTCCTATAAGCCTCATAATATAAAAAGGATCAATAAATATCTTATCGAACAATAAATCACAGACTAAGCTAGTAATAACGTACGAATCGATAAAGAGAGTTCACTTACGTAAAACAGGAAGTTGTTAACAATTAGACCATCCATAAACCTTTTGCCAAAGATTTCCGTCTTATACACGGTATTCCTAGAACGGTACGATCTATAGAGCTCGTGGTCCTTGGTGCTCTTTTCCATTAAGCATGTTTGTTTAGGGAATCTACACTGAGTATATAGTATGTTTTTGACTACCTCTTCCCTGACCATCTGCCCTCTTTATTAGATACACACTTGTTTGGGACGATGATCAACCATGCATAACGGTTAGCGGACCACTACTAGTACTTATTTACTATTGAAACACCAATTTCACTAGATAGAATAAATTAATTAAACAATGCTAGTGTTGGTAACAAACTTGTAATTACCAATTGATGAAGAATTTAACTTAAGAAAATGTGAGCAAGACCCACTTACTAAGTAATATGATAATCACCTTTCAGAAAGCAAAGTTCCTCTTGCAAGCAACCGCAAAACCTATGAAATCAAAGCACTACACCAAGTCTTTTTTCATGTATCCATCCAATACCTAGAAAACCCAAGCACATAAAACATACTTGAATACGTTTTCGTCTCCACAAGGTGACTGTAATTTTTAATTTCAAAATGTCAACCAATGGTAGCAGCAAGACAAGGTGTTAAAGATTGGTAACAACTTACCATGTAAGCAAAATAAAAAGTTGATAGTGTTAGCAAGGGAAGAGATAGATTCTTTTCACATGTAGATAAGGTTTCTACTTACAATAACATCTTCCTCAAGTGTACTAATCTACATGTAGACCTTTGCATGGACCACCTGAAGAAAAGGTAATGAATGGATCCTCCTGATCAACAATAAAATGAAAATTTTCCTTGAGTCACAAACTAGTAGCACCATACAATGAAAACTAACTTCTAGTCCAGTGTCGATCGTAATCAGTTCTGCTTCCATTATAAGTTGATTCTGCCCTGTTATAACAAGTCAACCACAAAACTATCGTAAGTGTTATAGCCATAAAGTACTAAAGAAAAAACTGAATGGAAACAACCTAATTAATTCATTTTAAATAATATCAAATAACACATCTGAATGTGAGTCATTCTCTTATTAACTTTGTTTTATGAAATCTATTTATAGACCCAAAAGTGTAGCGCTTGAAAACATAAAGAAAATATAGGTAGGCCATCCCCCAACCAACCAACACACATCAGGGGCGTGGAATGAATCTCAAGGCGGTCGCTATCCCGATTCTACCGAAATTTCGGCAGAGTTTCCTTTGTTTAATCGACATTCGTAAACCCTAAAACCTGTCATACAAACCTGTCATAACCTGGAAATCCTAAACTACAACCTTCCAACAACCATATATATACAAACCAACCTTCTAAACAACATTATATACATCCACCAACTGTTTAAGTGTAACTGCTACTCAAATACATCAAGTATTACATCAAAATGAGCGAAGCTCTCTCTATATATACAACCAAAATGACTAGACTATCTCTATACAACCCAAAATATGAACTTGACTCTGTCCTCGTCAAGCATAAGGGAATCCTCCCAAATCCCCATAACCATCATCGGTAGGGTTAGGAAAAGCCTCCTCCGCAACTGGCTCGTCTGAAATGTTAAGTAGGATGAGCAACAACTATGCCCAGTAGAAATGCACATAACCAATAAATAGTCTACTTATAGAAAACATTTAAAACATGCAGGGTTTCCATAAAAGTATTCAAATATCGTGACTATATATATATATATATGTACATCACTAACTAGCAGAAATCGTCTTGACATGCTTCATTGATATACAAAATAGAGTTTTTCACAATCATCATTCAACTATTGTGGCCGCTGCATCCTATTAGAATGGTGAGGGTACGACCGTACTTTCGGCCCCACCACGAGGCAAATCTCGGTTCAAGATACTTTCCAAATTAGAACCATGCACCGTTGTTTTCCTGATTTTACCGGCAGGGAGCTGAAATGCCGTTGTCGTGTTCGTACACACAAAATCCCCAAAGCTTTTAGGGCTCAGGTGGGCCTTGTGACCACGACCCTCATACAGGCTGTCACCTAACTTATGGTGGTCAACCGTTCGACAACTGCAGACTGCTCAGGATCCTGACACACATCCAGGAGTGAACTAAACTCTCACTCCTCGCGTCTAAACCTCATCGAGGTAGCATGTAACCTCACACAAGCTAATCACCATACAGCGTGACACGTACAAACATGGTTATCTAGAAAAGTAGAAAAGGAATTCCCGGACTACATCCTGTGATGCATCCCTTTAAAGGTGGCCCACCACCTCGAAAGGTGTACACCATAGTTGGAATCCTAGAGCGAACTGCCGTCTCCGGAATTGTGACAACAGTTCCTTCTTTATAGGAATTCACAATTCCTTTTCTAAATCCCCTCGTGATAAGCATAGTAATATATATATATATATATATATATATATATTCGTATTACCGATTGTTTCCAAATACTCTAGTTACATAGTTAGTTTTTCTTTTAAAACTGTTGATTCTGTAGGTGTGATTTTCTGGATTTTCCACCATCAAGTACAAGCAACCTATGACTCCCAAACGGGCCAATCATAGTAAATAACAACCGATGATTCCCAAACGGCGAATCATCGTAAATAACAACAACCACCCCGGGAACAATCCAGAACCTCACACCTAGTTACAAACAACCGGGTAATCCTTACCCGCATTACAAAATCCATCTCTCTCGTCTCCCCATCGAGACAAGAGATTTAGAACCCTTCCCAAAACCAGTTTTGCTCTTTTAACAAAGAAAATAAATCCCCGCTACCCCGCTTTCGCAAACTCATTTTTCACACAAAAGCTATCCGTATATTTAGTTTATATCGCGGAAAAATACAAATGCAACCCATGAATACCATATATACATGCATGGTTGATACGCAAACTATCTTTTAACAATTTAAACAAATCAAATCATGCATGGAAATAAGCATGCTATATATTGGTATGTAGGTTCCTACCTTAGCAAGCTCCTTCTCTTCAAGCCCACTTAACTGAATCAAGCCCACTTAACCAAATCTACTCGAGATCACTCCTATAACATCAGATGTATACGTCGGTCGTTAGAGTTTATCAAACTAACGAGAAAATTCTTATCTACGAAAGTCGAAAAGAATCTCGACGTTAAGGATTTGGTTTTGTAGATAGCATCAAAACCAAATTCTTTCTCAACGTTAATAATACTAACGTTGAATATTACTAAGTGGATTGAATAATACTAACGTTGAATATTACTAAGTGGTTTGAACAACACTAACGTTAATAATTCTAACGTTGAATATTACTAACGTTAGTAATAATACTAACGTTGATAATACTAACATTAATAATCTAACGTTGAATATTACTAACGTTAATAATACTAACGTTACTAATAATGCTAACGTTGAATATTGTAGATAGCATAGTAATTCTTTCTCGACATTAATAATCCTAAGTGGGTGTTCTTTCTCACTCACTCGATACTCAACGTGATCTTAAACAAGCCTAGAACCAACATCAATTCTTTAAAATAGATTGAATATACTAAAATCCTTACCAAATCGGTAGAATAGCTCCTTAGCTTTCGGTTCCACCAATTTTCGTCCAACTCTATCTCTTCCACAAGCTACTGCCGAAGATTAACACCCCCAATTCACTTATCTTCCATCAATACAATCAACTACATCGAAATCGAGTTTAAACATCTAATTAAAACGAAATTACACTCACCTTTCTCTGCGATACGATGAAATTCCCGGAAATTCGAACTCTTGCAATTGAGGTTATGGTTTCCAAGGGATTGGGTGTTCGAATTCTTGGTTTGAATCGGTTGAATTTGGGAGAAAGTAGTTTTCTCTCTCCTAGGTTTTCAGTAATAGCGAAATTGGGGAAGAAGGAGAAATTGGGTGTGATAATTTGGTCGTGCGATTGTTTGATTTGGGCCAATTTGTTTGGTTAAGGCCCAAGCCCAATATGTCCTAATTAGGCTTACGTCATACTTAGACTCCTAACCACTAACGAATTTGACGTCGCGTCGTAATTATTTTTCCGGCCCATCCCGCTAAATTTAATCTCCTATATTCTATCTCACTGTAGGCTATAACAATAACCCACTCATGCGTGTAAGCTGTTAACTCGTACCCGCTTCGAACGCAGAAAGCCGCTAACCGGCATTTTGTCAAATTTTCGCATATGGTTCGCTTACCTAACGTGACTTATGATTCGGAGTTAAGTTTCATTAAATTACGTACGTTTGAAATATAAACCCAACCGACCAATTACATAAATGACCCTAGGTTAAATATGAAATTTACAAAAATACCCTTAGCGAGAATTTGAGTCTTTACAGTAGCCAACACGTATTATTTACTTCGGTATTGTACTATACCAAAGCAATGTGCGAAAGGCTAAGTGTTAATTTCAGTTTCATGGCAGATCAACTTTAGTAATGAAGTATTGAATCTCTTAGAACTTCCCAATCCTTCAAAACACTTGAGCACCTTTAAAAAGAGTAAATTGTAAGGAACTCTACTTTTCCATGTTGGTTGCCAATAAAAAAAACACTTTTGGCAAGGGCAGCCACTTAACCCAGACCAAGGCACTATGGACACCTAAATTACCAAGCTAGTTAAGTATAGGGAAGCCACCCATCATATATCCAATTTCAGTTGTAACGTTAACACTACCAAAAAGAGCTACTTGTCAGTCTTTGCTTTTTTATTTTTTTTTTCTATTAAAAGCCCTTGTTATTCACATAAAAGCAAGAGAAAATAAACTAAACACAAGCACTATATATACAGTTTTTACCACTGATTATATTTTAACAACTACAAAACCAGCTACTTCTTTCCACTTCTCTTCACGCTTCAAACACAACCATTTAATCTTTGTCGTCGTTTACTTTTACCAAAAATGTGTCCGGCCACCGAAGGAACCATCGAACTCACAAATAAAACAATAAATCTACCATACAGAGCACCATTGCATATTGTACTAACGCTAAGCTGAAATATGGAGCTAAAGTATGCAAATATCTAACACAAGTTGAACACAATATTCATTACCAACATCTCTATATTACTTGTACGTGCTGCATAGCTACTCCATACACAAATATGTAATTTGTTCAAGGTTGCTTATTAAGCTAAGAATCAGGAGGAGTAACAGTTGACTAGCAAAGAAAAAAAAGGAGCAGTACGACAATGTTAAAAATTTATTAGAAATTTATTCAAACAGTTTTTGTGCACTTTTATAGAGACCACAGGCAGTGTAAGAAATAGCAAAATCTGTAACCAGCCATTATATCCGCCATAAACCTTGAGAAATCTTAGCTGCCTATATATGAAGTATATATTTTTTATATCATTACCTCGAGAGAAACACTGTACACTGAGAGGTTAAGTCGTTGCTGTTGTTCCTTTGTTGAGCTCGCTCACTCATATTTTTTTTTCTAGAGAATAACCCAATGAATTCAAAACAAGGAAACATGAATTTTATTTTATTGAATTCTAAAAAAAACTAGGAATTCAAAGTCGGGATGTATACATGTCGAAATGATATAGAATTAGTGAGCAACTAAATTCGGAACTGGGAGCGAAGAGATCTCTCAAAATTTCAGAGAGGAGAAAGCAATCTCATTTGTTGGGTTAGGGGTTTTGAAAGAGAAGAGAGAAGGGGCGGAAGGGGCAGTATTGCCCTCTAATTCTTTTCTGCCCTCTTTTCAATTCAATTTCTCTGATGGTCCAGAGACCGAGAGACAAAATTTTTGGAGGCTATTTTCTTCACACTTGATTTAATGACTTCTTGACGCTTGACTAGTTGACTATGAATTAAAACACTACAATTAACCAGTCAATATGGTTTAAGTTTTGTCCCATAAAATTTGTCGATGCCTCTTAAAATAACGTCATTATAAAATATGAAAGTTGTCGGTTTGGTCAAACTCGTCATAATATTTCATGACATCTCTTTTAATTATGTCATAAATTATGCGCATGCGTCATAAAAAAAAGTTTAAACTACTTATTTTGACAGTTTTTAATAAAGCTGTCAAGATAGAAAAAATAACAGCCGTCACAATAAGTCATTTTTTTAGTAGTGTACCACCATGGTGTTTACTTACTCTTTCCTCCATCGAACGTCACCGGCCGACTTATTATCACTTAAGAAACAATGTGAATAAGAATATGTTAGTTTGTTTAATAAAATAACTAAACATAATCAGATAGCCATTTCTACAGTATTAAGAAAATACACAGATGATACTAGCTAGCAAAACAATACGCCGTGATTAGAAATAATAAGTATCCATGATATATGCCACTAAAGGCTAAATTTCAAACTACGAAAGATAGAGAGCATATATACATACATTAGACATAAAATGTCAGAAAAAAGTAGTAGCGGCCGGTGAGCACACAAATGTACAACATGTCAACACCCTTTGAACAAAAGGTTAGTACTAATTCATATAGTTGGTTCACCTACTAACATGCGTTGAAGCATACCAATTCCAATCTTTTCTAAACAACAGAACAAACAATTAAATATTGGCGACTAAATTAAATACATTATGGGTTGCAAAGGCAGATCGAGTACCTTAATAGCTTTGGTATTCCTATACTAGTTTGATCACAATGATTTCTCCCAGCATCCCCAGTTTATAATGTGCCCAGCCATATGTGATACCTGCTACATCCTGCTTGATGTAAATAAAAATGGTGATGTGGAAATGTAAAAACTTAATAATAAAGACAAAATATGCAATTTACTTTACTAGCTTATATCTTGGCAATTCACATTATGTTCTTATTTGGGTCGTCAATTATGCATTTTCTTACCTTTGGTATTCTTAGTGACGGTTCAATTTTTCTTAGTGAGTTACTTGATTTTGGTATTCTTTCTTTTTGTTAATTAAGTTGCTGATGGTTTATTGAAAGCCAAAATGGTCCAACCTAGTGCCCAAAAAAGTGTGAGAGGGTTGACAGTTTATTTTATTGCTAATTTGACTGACCATATATTTTTTTGACGTTTGTGTCATACACTACATAATGTTGCAACAACCGTCATAAAATTATTATATTTTCTCGACGCTTGTGTCATACACGACACAATATTGTAATATAGTGTCATAAAATTATTATATTTTCTTGACGTTTGTGTCATACACGACATAATGTTGCAATAGGCGTCATAAAAATATTACTAAAACACCTATCTTGACGGCTTTTAACAACCATCAAAGTATTATTACTAAAGTCGTCAAGATAGATAAAAAACAATTGTCATAATATGTCCATTTTTTTAATAGATATGATACATCTCACAAGAAAGATTGAGTGGATTAGCTATATTATCTATATAAAGAGATTTTTTAGAAGAACTTGAATACAAAGATTTAATTAGTGATTTTGCAGCTCAAAAAGTAAGAAAAATGAAATTTAATTGAAGTTTGTAAAATGTAAAAATTTCTTCGTGTTAAAAAAAAAAAAAAAAAAAAAAAAAAAAAAAAAAACTGTAGACCGCCAAAGTATTTTGATAATACATTGCTGGTCCCAAGCGGCCCAGATAAAAGATGAGGGTTTGCATTCATACGATGAAATAACATAAATAAAACAATAAGTTGTAAACAATTTTTATTGGTATTAATTGTAGAAGGCCCCATATTCGAACTTTGCTTAGGGTCCCCAATGGCCTTGAGCCGCCCTTGCAAGTTCCCATCTAGAGCCGGTCCTATCTCTAGAAAATTTCCAATTCCAACTCCAGCCATAAGCTCCCTCTTCAATTTAAAAAACCAAAATTCATACATTTTTGTATGTTCTAGTATATACTTATTGCATTCCATAATATGTAAGTCTTGTGAATGTCGTCGTTTGCATGTGCTAGTTCTAATACTCACTGGGCCACCTTGCAACCACAAAATTATAGGCCAAGCTTTGGAGGGATCTTCAACTCTGTAAGGACTTTTATACAACCATTAGAATATGTGCGCGATTACACAAATCAAGAACTTCAATTCAAAACAAGAACTGGTACAGAAATGTATTATAGTGGTGACAGATATGTATCATCCCATAGTGGTGATACATCAGGTATGCACTAGAGCACAATTACATATTTTTATAGGTTTATTCGATTTTGGCCCCACTTTTAATAGGGTATTCAGCATTTAGCTCTTGTAAGTTGCTTAATTCGTTTTTGGCCCCAGTTCTGTGAGTTGATTGGGTCAACTTTATATGTACTGTATCATATTTTCAAAATGACATTTTTACCCTTCACGTGACTTGCACATGAAACTTGTAAATATCAGTTTCAATTTATTTCGATCTCGAATTCCAGTACAATTTCGTTTCGTTGATTTTGATTTAAATTAATTAAAAAATCGATAGCTTGGATGTTAGTTTTTACATATCACGAGAAGTCGAGAAGGTGTTAGTTTATAATTAGGGTACTAAAATTACTAATTAACAATTATCCTAACAATTAGGATTTAAGGTTACTTACAAAATTTGGGGGTTTTTTCCAATTATAATTTATTTGTAAAATTGAACATAAATTAGCCCAAATTATACCATATATATTGGGGCTTTTGTCAAATTAGGTTTCTATTGTGCATATTGTGATATTGTACATAAATTGGCCCCAATTACATGTAACAAATAGAGGCTTTTGTCAAATTAGGGTTATATTGTGCATATTATATATTGAACATAACTTGGCCCTAATTACACGTAACAATAGTGGTTTTATCCAATTAGAGTTCTATTTTGCAAAGTGAACACTATGAAGTCTATTGGATTGTGGAATTTAAGTATATTTAAAAAAAAATATTCCATTTAAAAATATTTTTATTTTTGGCTCCTTTCAACAAAACTTTTAAGCTTTTAGCCCTTCCTCCATTAACAGACTATGGGAGCAACATTCAAAGATCCAACGGCTAGTAGCTAATAACCCTTGGATGCCAACCGTAAGATTTCGACATGTGTCATTTTGTTTTGTTTCAGAAATAAAAAAAGTCACGTGTGGCACGTGTGAGGGGTATTTAGGCCATTTTGAAATGATGAGGATCAAAACATACGGTGCAGTTAAAGTTGACCTAGTCAACTGACAGAACTGGGGCAAAAAACGAATTAAGCAATTTACAGGACCCAAACGCTGAATACCCTATTAAAAGTGGGTCAAAATCGAATAAACCCTATTTTTATTGCAGAAATGACAAACAAAAGAACAAAATCTGAATATTCTTCTCATTTACAGGGTCGAAATTCAACGTATCCCCATTGTTCAGTTCCATCTTCTGTTCCAGTTGCCAAGGCTAGATCTCCCTCAAAAGAGTGGAAGAGCTATCAATAATAGAGAGAGAAGAACAAAAGAGAACTTTTCCATTGTTAGTTGCCAAAACTAAAAAAAGCCCAACAAGAACATAAAAGTTTACAATGATTAGGGGTGGAACTTGGGTCAGGTTAGCCCAAGCCTAATGGACTAAAACCCGACTTTGGTTGGTCCTGGGCTAACATGTCAGATTCGTGGTCTGGGTTTAGTTTTGTAAAATAAAAATCTGACCCGGTTTTGGGTTGGGCTTGGGTTAGAATATAAAAAAAATGAAAAACCCAAGACCGTGTGCATATATGTACGTATATCTTTCAATCATTCTATTCTTATAAAAAATAAGGTTGAGAATCTTTATTTTAGAGAGAATAATGTAATCAACAAGGTTAGCTTCCCTTTCAAACAATCAAATCTCTTTGATTTCATTAGAAGATTTCAATTTCGGTGTTTTTTGCCTCTTAATTCCAAAAAAATCTGAGAAGTTTAACCAACCCGACATAACCCGACCCAACCCGAATTGGTCGGGCTACGGCTTGGGCTGAAAATTTAAGGACTGGCTAGGGCTTGGTCCCAGGTGTAAGGGGGATTTCCTGTCATTGAATAGATGACACGTGTATGGGAAATAACCTAAGACTATAGATGTCCAGAATGAGACGAGGACCATCGGATCAGTTCTATGAGTAAGTGATCTCGTGCTTAGCACGAGTGTTTAGTGGACATGTGCTAGGCACGTGGCTGACCACCTCTAAGTATAACAGTTCTCCAAGTCGTTAGGAATTGATATAGATAGTTTCTGAATAGAAGGAAACTGAAGATGGTGATCTCGGATGATAAGGAAGGAATCGTGATGACATATATATCTTAGGAGTTACCTTTTAGATATAATCTTCCCATACACGATGGGACATTATAATCAACAAGGAAACTTATCTCTCATAAGATATGGTCTAGATTCAGACTTTCATAAGGAGAGGAATCCTAATAGGAAGGCAAAGTCCAAAGATGGAAGGGAACTCACAAGCGGTGAGGACAGTCCTAATCCTAGGACTCTCGTAGCTCTTCCTATATAAACCATAGGGATTCGCTCTTAGGAACTATGCAAGATAGGGTTTGATTCTCCTAAATAAACAAGGAGATATGTAGGTAGCCGCCAGGCAATTCAACCCTGAACTCACAATCATCTCATCCCTTCTCTACTCAGTAAAAGCTTCTAGATCACAAGGCACAGAGGAATATCATGGGATACTCGAAAACTCCCCTACATCTTTTGGCGCCGTCTGTGGGGATGAAAGCAGGTAAACATTCATTCCAAAAGACTGATTTAGTTTAAAAACTCTTACCATTGTGATGGCAGGAGCAAAGAAAACAAAGGGTGGCGTAACCACATGCAGCGTCCCTGAGCTGTGAGAGGAGAAGAGCACGAGATACCTGAAGGAGGGGGGGGGGGGGAGAATGTCGATCACCATGATATGAATAATCCCTACCAAAGACCTATGACCAGCACCGACAGATCAGCAACTCCCGGTGTAGGCCCTAGGAATATTGCTCAAGAGGAGCGTCAAGATGGTGAGAATGCTGTCGTCACCAACCCAGAGTCTGTTCAGGCAAGCTAGGCAGTACAAGCTCCAGAACAGCAAAGAAGCAATCTTGAACGAGAAGTATAGCTGCTGAGGCATTTGTATTAATCTGACATAGGGAAGGAGGCACTCATCAATCTTGATTATGATGACTTTCCAAAAGGTGCTCGTGTAAGGAACCTAAGGCGTAGGGGTCCAGCACGATGCGAGACATCTAAGTCGGAATACAGCAACTTAGATGAGGACTCAGATACAACATCCGAACAAGAGTCAACTGACTAGGATCGTGACGTCGACCCTCGACACAGGAAAATAGCTCAGATCAAGAAGCATTCTACCAAAGAAACTGCATGGGAAACTGAGAAAAATGACCTTATCCGTCAGATGCATCAGATGACAGGCAAGGGGAGAAAAAGCAAGACTCCCTTGTTCAATCCGCCATAATGGGGGCAGGCAGATCTTCTTTCGCATCTCGAATAATGAGAAAGCCTTACCCCTATGGTTACCAGCAACTGAAGTTTAGTGTCTTCAATGGCAAGTCAGATCCGGTGGATCACGTGTCTAGATATCGAGCAACTATAGGACAATATGAAATGTATGACCATGTCTTGTGTCAAGAGTTCAAAGCTTCCCTGTCTGTATCTACGCTCCAGTGGTACCACAGGTTACCTGAGCGGTAGATCAGGTCCTCAGAAGAAATGTTTAGGACCTTCATAGATAGGTAGTCATGCAACAAGTACCAACGAAAGCGGATTGACGCATTGTTCAACATCAAGAAAAAGGACGGAGAAACATTGAGGTCCTACATGCCACAATTCATGAAAATTTCAATCCAGTTAGAGTCTTGCAATGAACAGACTACCATAATAGCTTTCAAACAAGGGTTGGATGAAAACAATGCCTTATTCGGATCCCTCTCCAGGAAACCACCCCGTGATTTAGAGGAACTCCTAGACAGGGTTGAGACTCATGCGGGGTGGGAGGAGGATGTCCTAAACAGATGTCATGAAGCAAAAAAAGCTAATCGGACAGCTCTTGTGGCCCTCGAGAAGAGAACTCTTCATCTCAAAAACTGAAAAGAGACTGTCATCATGGCCGTCAAAGGGCTGAATCCCCATCAAAGGGACGAATGCCCAGAGGACACTACCAGAATGTAGCCAGTAGTACAGATGGAAAACCATAGAAGAAGCCACGTGTGGAAGAAGCTGAAGAAGTTCTTCCCTCGATGGATAGAAACTTCGCCCCTTTAAACAAAATGCTAGATGAGGTTCTAGACTTGATCAAGAATCAGAGTTACCTCAAATGGCCAGCTCCGCTTAAGCCAGGCTCCCTGGGTACCAGAGACCAACGGACCTACTGCAAGTTCCATAAGAGTAAGGGTCACAGCACCAGAGCCTGCAGGACTCTGAAAAATGAACTACATGATCTGATTGAAAGGGGCGGGGTATTTGAAGTAGTTTGTAGCACACGAACAAGCAAATGCAGTACATCCTGAGGAGATCAGCACGTTAGTTCAAGATCCCCCATGAACTAGACCGCTTAATGGCTGCCTCCAGATAAATATGATTTATGGAAAGGCAAGCAAATGAAGTGGGTAGATCACTAAAAAGGGTGTGCGATATCAGATGCGCATCGCCAAGCAAATGAGGATCATGAACAGTGAACTGACTACGGGCGCACATGTCAACGCGGTACCCCACAAAGATCCACTTATCCTCTTCACTAAGGCTGACTGTCGTAGCATCCAGAGCCCACATGAGGATGCACTTGTTCTGACACTTCCTTTTAGAGATTATGATTTGCATCGCATATTGGTTTATCTAAGCAGCTCAGCAGATGTGTTATACTACAACGCATTCAAAAAGCTGTAGATTCTTGATTCTGAGATGGTCGCCACCAACTCTAACCTATATGGATTCAGCAGGGACAAAACTCTAACAGTTTGGGAAATCCAACTACCTGTTGCTACTAGTCCGGTAACTCTCATCATAAATTTTGTTGTGGTAAAAGCTAACACACCCTATCATATGAATTTAGGCAGGACCTGGGTGCACAGACTCTATATTGTTCCCAGCACTTATCACCAATGTCTGAAGTTCCCATATAACGGGACAATTAAGACAATCAGAGGGGATCAGGTAGCTGCCAAAGCATGCTATGCACTGGTGACGAAGCAGTCCCTACTCCCTTTTGAACCAATAGAGGTGGGGCAACCCACCAAATAGCAATTACAGTTGGATCCACCTCTCCTGGACCTGGTCCCAAGAGAGAGGGAGGGTCCCCCCTCATTGGAGCCGCTAGAGGAAGTGGAAATTATGGGAGGCAGCTTGTTGAGTTATGAAGAATGTCAGGCTCTAATACACTTCCTTTGATAACACAAAGATGTGTTTGCTTGGTCGTTCAAAGAAATGCCAGGAATTGACCCCCATGTGGCATGCCACTGGCTTAATTTCCACAGTGATGCAGTAGTGGTCAAGTAGAAACCGAGAAGGATAGGTGCTGACAGATCCAAAGCGGTAAAAGCCGAAGTTGAAAAACTAAAGGCAGCTAACTTTGTCAGGGAGATCAATTTTCCTACTTGGATTTCTAATATTGTCCCAGTACATAAGAAGAATAGGTCATGGAGAATATGTATCGACTTCACGGATCTAAACCGCGTATGTCCAAAAGACATTTACCCTTTACCGTAGATTGACAAATTGGTAGATGCGACGGCTGGAAATGAACTATTATCTTTGATAGATGGATCATCTGGCTACAACTAGATCCCATTGCATGAGGAAGACCACAAGCATGCAAGTTTCATAACCGAGGATGGCCTGTACTGTTATCTGGTCATGCCGTTTGGACTGAAAAATGCGGGGGCCACGTACCAGCATTTGGTGAACAAAATGTTTGAAAGATTTATAGGTGATATTATGGAGGTGTATGTAGATAATCTCTTGATCAAGAGCCTGAAACGGGGAGATCATCTCTCTCACTTGAAACGTGCATTTGACATTCTCCGAGAGTATCGCATAAAACTCAACCCTGCGAAATGTGCTTTCGCTGTCTCATCAAGGAAGTTTTTAGGGTATCTGGTTACTAAGCGAGGAATCGAGGCAAACCCAGACCAGATTCGGGCGCTCATAGAGATGTTTTCACCTAAATATATGAAAGAGGTTCAAAAAGTTACAGGCAGGCTAGCAGCTCTGAACATGTTCATCTCCAAGAGTTCATATAAGTGCAAACCTCTATTACAGTTACTGCGAAAGAGTACCTCATTTTTATGGACAGAAGAATGCCAAAAAACATTCGATCAGCTCAAAACGTACCTGGGGGCACCACCAATCCTTTCCAAACTAGTTGAGGGAGAAGTTTTGGGTCTTTATCTCTGTTCATCTGGCTACGGTATCAGTTATGTATTGATACGTGTGGATGAAAAGAAGGTTAAAAAACCTGTCTATTTCTTGAGCCGAACGCTTCTACCAGCAGAAACAAGATATCCTAAACTCGAAAGAGTCACTTTAGCCCTTATTTTTGCAGCAGAGAAGTTACGACCGTACTTCCAATCCCACACTATTCGGGTAATCACATAATACTAGTTACGATCAGTTCTGGAAAGGCCGAACAGGTCAGGGAGGTTAGCTAAATGGTCCGTGCAACTATTAGAGTATGACATTATCTAAGTCCCAAGAATCTTAGAGAAGGGTCAGGCACTAGCAGAATACTTGGGAGATTTTCCAATGACCTACACTGGGTACGACTCAACCACCCCCAGTTCAGATGATGGCATCCTGCCTGAATCTCCAAATACCCATCTAGACCCATGAGAGTCGAGCTCCAGATGGCAACTGTTTGTGGATGGATTTTCAAATGACAGAAACGCGGGAATGGGAGCTGTGTTAGTTACTCCTTACAACATGCAACTGGAGAAATCCATCTGATTAGGTTGGAACGCCTCTAACAATGAGGCAGAGTATGAGGCAACACTTGCTGGCCTCACAATGGCTCTCGACTTGGGCCTAACATACCTCACAGTTTTTAGTGAATCACAACTGGTTATGTTCCATGTTGATGGAGGATATGAGGCCATGGACAAACGGATGGCCAAATATCTGGAACTGGTAAGGGGTCTTCCGGGCAAGTTTGAGAACATTCAGTTTTATCAGCTGCCTCAATCCGAAAATTGGCACACAGATGCTTTAGCATATGTTGCCTCGATGTTGGGCAACAACGAGTCTCGTTCCATCCCTATAGAGTTCCAAGAGAAATCTAGCATCCAAGCACTCATAGTTACAAACATTTGTGTTATTCCAGCCACCACTCCAAATTAGATGGATCCATACAACTCCTACCTCAAAGACGGAACAGTCCCTGAGGATAAGAATATAGTCAGGCGTCTGCTTACAAAGATACACATATTCACCCTCCTTTAAGATGATCTGTACAAAAAGTCCTTTTTGGGACCTCATCTCAGATGTCTCTCCCCATACCTCGCTGAACAGGTTATGTGAGAGGTTCATGAAGGAATTTCTGGCAACCACGCTCGGGGAAGAACACTAGCTCTCAAGATCCTAAGGCAAGGATACTTTTGGCTTTACATGCAAAAGGATGCACAGGTTTTTGCCTGCAAATGTGAAAAGTGTCAAAGATATGCATTACTTATCCATGCTCCAGCAACAGAGCTGCACCAATTGGCCAGCCCATGACCATTTGCACAGTGGGGAACATTATGATCTTCCCATACACGATGGGACATTATGATCAACAAGGAAACTTACCTCTCATAAGATATGGTCTAGATTCATACTTCCATAAGGAGAGGAATCCTAATAGGAAGGCAGAGTCCAAAGATGGAAGGGAATTCACAAGTGGTGAGGATAGTCCTAATCTTAGGACTCTCATAGCTCTTCATATATAAACCATAAGGATTTGCTTTTAAAAACTACGCAAGATAGGGTTTGATTCTCCTAAATAAATAAAGAGATACGTAGGCAGCCGCCAGGCTGTTCAACCCTAAACTCATAATCATCTTATCCCTTCTCTACTCAGTAAAAACTTATAGATCACAAGGTACAGAGGAAGATCAGGGGACTCTCGAAAACTCCCCTACACCAGGCTCGAGTTGAAACATTTGAAACTCGGGTTGAACTTGGGTTATGCCTCAGCCCAACCCAACATGCCCTTGTTCCACCCCTAACAATGATTGATATTAAATAGAAATAGGACTATATCATGTTTGGGAAGCTTCACTGATTTCCTTTAGTAGAATCTTAAACAAGGAAAAAGTACAAACAAAACCTCGTAGTTGTGGACAGAACCAAGGACACGAGTATTATGAAGTCAATATGCATAATTTTTTTGATAAAATGCACTACACCAGAACCGTCAATTTCTAACAGCCCAAAATTTCATTTAGTAACGGATATATCTATTACCAATTTTGTCACGGATATAGTTGTTACTTATGGAAGAAACCGTTAGTAAATATCGAAAATAAAAATTTAATAACTTTTCACGGTTATTTTCGGCAGTGGCTAACGTATTTATCTGTTAGTAATGTTTCAAAACAGTATTAAATAATAATAATAATAAAAATAAAAGAAGCCTACACTTTTGATCACGCAGCCATCTCTTTTCCTTTTTTTTTCTCTCCCCAGACAAACCCTAACAATGGCTTATCATTCTCTCTCCAACTATTGCAATTATTCTCTTTCTCTATTGCAATAATTAATTAAAAAACTTAACCTTAAGCGCCCAAACGAACTGGTAAGCTCACTCTCGTTCTTCAATCTGATCCCAAAAGCCCGCTCATTTCTAATAATTTCTTTCTTTGTTTTGTAACTTATGAATCATTGATCGTGGCTGACCTGCTAATATTGGAGAACAATGTCTTATGGTTTCGTATTGGGTTGTTTGAACATGTTTTTGTTACCCAGATACTTCAAAGAAGAAATTTTGTAAGTTATCTTCATAATTTTTATGTTTTTGTTTGTTATAAATTCCTTTCCTTGTCTCATATTCCATCTGTCTACTTGTTGAAGGATTTCGACTGAAACAATAATGTTGGAGCAAAACTTCTGATTTTGTCAAAATTTCCCTTTTGCTGGTAACTCTATTTCAGATAAAAGAAACTTGGGTGTTAACTCTTTCGTGGTTTAATAGATCGTTTGAAGAAGTTTACTTTTTGTTTATATCTTCAGTGAGATTAATGTTTTGATTGTATTCTATGTATACTTGAATGACTGTAAACGAGTGAACTTTTATTACATTCCATACATACTGAAATGGCTAGAGAGTGAATGCTCTGACTAACAGATTTGGGTGAATGGTACGTACCGACTTTTTGATACGGTTAGAAATATCAAGTTGAGTTGGTTTTTTCATGAGAAATGGGTATGTCCTTTTAAAACAGTACCTAATGAGAAGTGATGTACTTATGTCTCAAATGAATTCAATGGAAAGGGTTCAAAACCTTCTACTCTTGACCTATAGATTTATGGATTTCCCGGGTCTTTGCTAAACAAGGTGCCATTTGATCTAACAAATCCTGGACTCCGAAACCGATAAAAATCAGGCTTAAGGCTAAAGCAATCACTGCCTTTTCAGGCACATAAGAGTGACTTACTATCTCTTGTGTGTTTTCGTGGGTTGGGGGCATTTATGGGTTGACCAGGAAGGTGTAACCGGAGCTTGAATTAAGGCGAAGTAAGGGCCAATCCAAGTTTTGGCATCAAGTACAAGTGTTGGAACTGTTGAATTGAAGCATGCTAAGCTAGCTTTTATAACGTTATATAGATTGGAATCTTTATTTGATAAAAGGATCTGATTTGGCTAAAAAAAAACATTTAAAATGACTTGCTAGACACTTGATCGAGACATCTAGTTAATGATTTATTTCTTCAGAAGTTGATATCTATCATAATCCAATTAATTGTGACTTGAGGTATCTGACAAGGATTAGAAGAACTATATAAAGTCTAATATAATGCTGATTTGTTTACATTGTTATGCTAATATATGATTTAACAGGATGAAACTGGGTTTACGTACACAAATTTACTACAAGAAACAGCCCAAGAGATGGTTTAAGACTTCCAATTTATACCATTATTCATCTTGGACCAAGCCATGAACCTGTCTTTCATTGAATAGTTGAGATTGCGAGATGGAGCTTCACAGGAGAACCAGCAAACACAAAGAAGCAAGCTCAAAAAATACGTCCATGGCTGCTTGGTCCACACTTAAAGAATGAATGTACATATTTTTTCCCCTTTTTTTATTCCGCGCAATTTGTTATGTTTGAGGTGAGTCTTCAAATTGATTATTGTATGCTACAAACTTGGTTTGGCCTTTCCTTCACACACACTCTTCTTAGTTTGAGTGGAGTTTGTGGTGCTTACTGTGCCATTTTTTGCATGGCCTGTTATTTTGGATTATTTATAGTATACTGTTCACAAGTGCTGATCCTTTATTCCTCTCTCCTAGCACTCACTTGGTTATACATTCCAGTCTTCCTCATCTTCCTCAGCAAAAAGATGAGGTTGGAGGAAGTTGTTGTTGCTCGGGCTCTTACTAAACTCTGTCCTCCTTATATGAAAAAAATAGACAATACAAAAGGATAAGCATTCTGTTCGATAGAGATCTGCTCCTGTTCATCAGCATATGAAACTTGCTAGAAGTGGGATGCGCTTATATCTGGTTCCATATCCAAGTTGGCCCTATCCGCATTGTACCCCTGAAATGACTATGTACCGGATCGTAGTCAGTTGGGTGGGGGATACGTAAACATGTGGTCAGTTTTTTTCCATCTTTCTATTTTAATTTCAATTTTGTTACCTTTATGTTACTGAGAATGTCGCTTTCATTTGATGTATGCTAGGTTCATAAAATGGGAATTGGATTGCTCCTACCACCTTTGAAGCTTGTTAGTACCATTATGAAATTGGAACTTTGCATGACAATTTTGTGTGAGTATTCCTTTGTTCTTCTTAGTTACTCATCTAAATTGTTTTAGTTTATTTATACCGTTGATCTTCCCTTAAAATAATTATCTACTGCTACATTTACTTGAATTGAAACTTTGAAAACATTGTCTATACTATTGTTAACATAGGCCGGCAGTTGAAACATTCCAAGATAACAAAATTTGGGCACATGAATTCTAGTGGACGGAATAGTTGGAGAGTATGTTTATATTCCAATTTTTTTGCATTTTTTGTTTCTAAGTTCATAATTGAAATTTCATTATCTTGATTTTTATTTATACTTTGTACTTAAAGGTACAAATGGATGACATATGGAGAAGCAAGTACTGCCCGATCAGCAATAGAATCTAGTCTTATGTATCATGGGATACGAAAGGTGAGTTTGTGTTGGAACATGGTTTTTTCTCTTGTACTTTGTTTTGATATTGGGCTTACTCTTCCTGATCCGATCCTATGCATGCTTCATACAAATAGACTTAGTAAAGAACTATTAGAACTTAGTTGTTTTCGTTCTGTAGGATTTGCGCTTGTGTTTTGCCTAATGTCAGAAGAGAGGACCTGTTTATTATTGTCTATGTTTAGCCCACTAATGATTGTAATCATAGATGTAATGCATTTAAACCTTAACATGTTATGATTGTGAAGTCTTGACATGCACATTCATATAGGTGTCCTATTATGATATTCGCACAAGTAATGTTATCTTTCTTCACTTGAAATATATTCCATGTCGTTGAGTTTATGTTCAATATACTTTTGTTTCCAACCAAGATACAACTTCTTGACACATTGAAGTGACATTATTTGTATGCATGCATGAGTTTTTAACTATCTCTATTATCTCTTGTGGTTTGGAATTCTTTGAAGTCGTGCTTGCTTCTAGATTACTTTATCTTGGAGTGATTCTAAGTTACAGTCATATTGATGTAACTTCTGGCACGAAATATCTTTGGAGCGTATTAATGGATTTTAATAGATCTTGTGAGAGTATGTAGCCATGGTTATTCTTGTTTGATGCCTTACTTTCTTATTGTTTTATTCTTGAAGGAGAAAATGGATATTTAGTCCAAACTTGTAGATGCTTTTGATAGTGAGATGTTTGAATGGACACAAAGACAATGCTCTCCTGAACTTTGTTCTACACTTGTAAAAAACAAGGTATTTTATTCAAACTGCCGATACTTTTTCCTCCATTATTAAATTATTGTTCATCTGCTAAAGAACCGAGTTGTTTGCTTCCATAGTATTAAAACCGATACATGATTGAAATGCAGGTTTCATCTCGAAATGAGTTCGAAAATGTTAAGGAGAATAATGAGGTGGGTTCACAATATATTACTCCTAGCAGAGAGGAGCCTCTTTCAGACAACACAAAAAGTATAAATCACAAACATGCTAGGTAATGAGAGCACAGAGATGGATTCTTTTGCAAGTAGTTTACTTTGTTGATGAATAAAATACACTAGGGTACAGTGGATGCCAACCCAAAGTCACGTGGAGTACTAACTGTTTTTTGTAGGGGGTACAAGTATCCCCAAAATTAAAACTGATTTTTTTTAAAAATATATCGACCATTAGTAACGGATATTTCCGTTACAAACAATAGTTAAGTAAATAGCACGCCTATTACTAACGGATATATCCGTTAGAAATGACAAATTTAATTGGCCACCAACAGTTGGCTATCTGTTACTAAATTTTAGTAACGGATATAACTGTTACTAATAATAATTATTAGTAACGGTTATATCCGTTACTAAATTTGGCCTAAGTGAGAGTGACGCCCCAGAGCTAACGGATATAACCGTTAGTAAACGCTTTTCTGGTGTAGTGATGATTTGCGTAATACAAGAAATTATTAGAACAAATTACAAAATAAACGTATCAAGTTCCAAATGAGTGACCTAAGTGTTGCAATGTTGTTTTGTGGTTAATGACCGATCCTATATATGACACTTTCAAGTTTCGACATTATGTATAGGATCAATCATTAACCACAGAACAATATTATATATATATATCTCCAGATGAGTGCTTGACTTTCTCTTTAGATTTAAAACATGGTAAAAAACAAAATAAGAAGTAGCTGGAATTTGAAAGCAACTCAATCAATCGATCTGGTTCGAGTAATAAACAACATTCAAATGTAGTAATTTCCTTGCTCTATAAATCCTGAAATTGCTGCTGCTAAGAGAGTAGAGAAGTTGCTTTTAAATATGTGTAAGTACCCTCCGTTCTCAAACATATCACTACAACACACGTGTCCACACACCACGTTGTATCTTCACAGCTTGTACCATGCCACCAGGACGTGACAATGAACAAAACTCAGGTCGTCCCAAATATCAAGCACAACCATATATGGAAGCAAATGATCCACCGCGATTCTGAAGCTCAGTCAACGCACCAATCAAGGAGACATTTACTTTGTAACATCAGAAGTAATGACAAATAATTAAGATAGCACAAAATATGGATCTACACTTGACAAAGGCCTGGAGAAAATAAGGAAAGTCAGCTCAAACATCTATAAGTAGAGAGAGATGAACTACGTAAGGCTTGATTCAAGTTTACCCAAGGAACTTGATTCGTAGGCAACTCTTGTCCAAAGAAAGAGTGCAGCCATTCAATACCAAACTCAACATCAGGTCGTAGACACAAAATCCACACCTCTACATTGGCGCCGTCTGCCGGTTTGTTTCCTTGAGAAAACACCCACATTATTTTCTCAAGCCCACGAAGCTGGTTAGAAAACCACCATGGAAGCACAACTACAAGCTCTAGTAGATCAAGCCAAGTTCATCCACGAGTCATTCAACATGTTCCAGCAAGAGAACCAAGCTATGCGCGAGCAAACCACTTCTAACGCCAACAACGTGACTCAAGACGCAATCGACAACAATGCGGCCACAACCATCATAACAACCACTAATCAATGCTTTGATGACCTCACCCAACAACTAGACAAAATAGGCAAAAATGCCAGCGCAGCCAAGATCGTTCAGAAGATGCTCCAGTCATACAAGGCGTCACCATTCACCACAGAAGTCAGGGACAAGTAGCCTCCCACTGACTTTATCCAACCAAAGTTCTCGTTGTACGATGGTAGCTCGTGTCCAGGCCAGCACATAGCTCGTTTTTGCCAAATCCTGGCGCTTTACATCGCTCCAAACTATAACTACCTAAAGTGCAAACTTTTTTCAGCCAGCTTGAAGGACGGATCATTATACTGGTTCTACACGCTCACTCCTGATTCAATCAACAACTTCGATAAGTTGGCCAATACGTTCGCAGCAGAGTTCGTCCACAACAGAAAGAAACAAGCCGACCTAGATTCTTTGCTCTAGCTGAAGCAAGCACACGGCGAAACTATCCGCGCTTTCCTAGGATGGTTCAAGAAAGAACTCCTATCAATATAGCTAGGCCTCAAGGACAGCTTTGCAACTTCTACGTTCACCAATGCACTCCTAGACGACTCCGATCTAGTAGGGTCTCTCATGTGCAACAAGCCAGAATGCCTAGACGACCTGTACCACAGAGTCAACAAGTACATGAAGTATGAAGAATGGATGGCCCAGCGCAAAGGCAAATAAGTCCTCGCAGTCAGTGACAAACAGGGACCCAAAGAAAGCAACCAATACTCAGGTAACAACAAGGGCACCACCTCCCACAAGCCTATGATACACCAAAAGAGAATTCTCCAACTTCTCTAGGACGCCAAGCTATATCCTGAAGAAGATATATACAACACCTTATTTCAAACCAAACATCAACAAGGTGATTGCAATATCAGAACATCCATACTGCCACTTCCACAAACTCTACCACCATGACACCGATGAATGTTGGAGCCTCAAGCACTACCTCTAAGACTTAGTCGAAGAGGGAAAGCTAAAAGAGTTCCTACCAGAAAGTGACCTCATGCATAAACTGAATGCCAACTGCAACAGAAGCAGGAGCCGTAACCATGAACAACCTGCTCACAGAAGGAGCAGAACCTAAACAACCCGACGATCTAAATCTCTAGGTCGGTTGAGGCACAACAGGAGACAACACTCCTCTTATCACGACGAGGAAAAGGTAATCCACTTGATTACAGACACCTCCAACAACGAGACCTCAGGTCGTGAAAAGGGCAGGCGTGTAGGAGCACTGCAAGAAATCTACCACTTCTCCCACAAAGCTGAAGTGATCACTCCTACTAGCTCTTAATCTACGACCTCCATATCATTTATCGAGGAAGATCTGGACAAGGTGTGCCTACCCCATAATGATAGTCAGACGGGTCCTAATCGATCCAGGCAGCTCCTGCGACATCCTATTCTACCAAACATATAAGGATATACACCTGCCAGATTCGGTGATGATAAAGTCAAATGCACCACTCTACGTGTTCAATGGAGACCGCACAGATGCCATTGGAGACGTCATCCTACCAGTCTCCATTGGAGAAAAATAGGACATGGTCAAGACATCAACACGCTTTAATGTGATTGATGTCAAGTCGTCATACACTGCCATCTTAGGACACAGGTGGATTCACAAGATCCAAGCAGTTCCATCAACCTTACACCAAGTCCTGCGGTTCGCCGGACCCTGAGGCATCATAGAGCTCAGAAGTAGCCAACTAGAAGCTCATCGGTGCAATCAAGTCAGCGCAACAACCATGGCCAAAACTCAGGTTGTCTAAACCAAAAACATCCCAAAGCCGCAAGATCTGCAAGCTTCCAGCCTTCCAGCATCAGGAACAGACAAGCTCAAGGAAAAACAAGCACAAATTGAACCTGGAGAAAAAGAAAATTTGGGCACAAATGATGACCCAAAATATGTTTATGTAGGGGCTGATTTAGACCCCAAACTCAAGGAGCAACTTGTCAATTTTCTATCTCTCAATAAAGATGTTTTTGCTTGGTCGTATATTGATATGCCAGGAATCGACCCTCAGGTCGCTTGCCACAAATTAAATTTAGATCCAATTGTAAAGCCTATCAAACAACGACCTAGGAAACTAGCACTCAAATTTTAAAAAGCCATCAATGAAGAGATAGAAAAGCTCAAAAATGTTGGATTCATCAGAGAGGTCGAGTACCCAACCTGGCTAGCTAACATTGTAGCCGTTCCTAAGAAAAATTAGCCAAGTACGACTTTGCATAGACTTCACCAACGTCAACAAGCATTGCCCAAATGATAGCTTCCCCCTACCCAGGATTAACATACTGGTGGATCAAACTCGCCGACATGAACTTCTATCATTTATGGACACATATAGTGGATGCAATCAAATACTACTTGTAGAAGAAGACTAGGAAAAAACGCCCTTCACAACCGAACAAGGAACGTTCTGCTACAACGTTCTACCATTCGGCTTGAAGAACGCTTGTTCAACCTACTGGAGACTTGTCACAAAGATGTTCAAAGACTTCCTGGTTGGGGACTCTATGGAAGTTTACATAGACGACATGGTAGTAAAAAACGAAAAGGCTGGCAAGAAGCCTTTGAAATATTGTGCCAAAACAAGATGAAGCTCAACCAAGCAAAATGTGTAATTGGGGTAACCTCAAGGAAATTCTTAGGATACCTCGTTTTACAAAGACTCATTGAAGCAAACCCAGCACAAATACGAGCTCTCCTTGAAATGCCAAAACCAACTTCCAAACAACAAGTTCACAAGCTATTTGGCATGGTTTCAGCCCTTAATAGATATATTCATCTCACGTGCATCTGACAAATGCATACCATTCCTGCAAATACTAAAGAAAGGCGCAACATTCACATGGACAGACGAATGCCACAAAGCTTTCAATGACCTGAAGGCTTACCTATCAACTCTGCCCGTCCTGTCCAAACCAAATGAAGGAGAAACACTGGGGCTTTACCTTGCGACTACCGACTTTTCCATTAGCTTGGCCCTCTTTCGCAAAAGCGAGGGAATCGAAAAACCAGTCTATTTCACCAGCAAGACATTGGCAGATTCAGAAAAGCATTACTCTTTAATTGAGAAAACAATTTTATCTTTGTTATACTCTGCTTGTAAGTTTCGACCTTACTTCCAGGCTCACAGCATCAAAGTCATAACAGATGTACCCATCAAGTAGGTTTTGAGTTCTAAGAACAAAACAGCCCGCATGGCCAAATGGGCTGTGAAGAACTCGAAGAACATCACATCTAATTTTTTCCCAGAACGTCTCGCAAAGGTCAGGTCATTGCTGACTTCCCTATCGAAGATGTCAACTGGGAACCCGAGCCCATTACTTCACCCCATCAACCAACCACCCCAGACACATGGCACCTCTACGTATATGGAGCGTGCAACAACAGCGGTAGTGGACTGGGGGCTGTGTTAACTTCACCAGAAGGAACCCAGCTACAAAAGTCAATCAAGATCGATTTTGCAACATCCAACAACGAAGCGGAATATGAAACATTAATCACAGACCTCAGCATGGCACAATAACTACAAGTTTGAAAGCTCAAAGCTTACATTGACTCATAACTAATCGTCAAACAGATCACCAAAGAGTATGTGACAAACGAAGTAAACTTAGCCAAGTATGCTCAGGTCGTCAATGATATCATCAGCTTGTTCACAATATTCTCCTTGGAACACATTCCCCGAGAGGATAATAGACATTCAGACATCCTGGCTTTCTTAGCCTCGAAATCCCAAGATGCATGTCCCAGTACAGTCTACATTAACATCCTAAAGAGGCCCGCCTACCAACAAGAAAACGTTAACAGCCTCACGAACTTCCAGCCCACATTTGAAGAAGAGATCACTTAATCTTGGATAGGCCCATTCCTAAAATTTATCTTACATGGCGAGCTCCCAACAGAGGCAAGGAATGCTCGTGCCATACAATTTCGAGCCCCCAAATACACCGTGATCAACGGACGATTATTTCATAAATCTGCAGGAGGACCCCACCTAAGGTGCATAACTCCACGCGAATGCCAACTCATCTTCGACGAAATTCACAAAGGCGAATGTGGCAACCATGTAGGAGCAAGATCTCTGGTGCCCAAGGGAATTATTGGCCAGGCATGCACATCGAGGCAAAGATGTATGTTCTCAAATGCCACCAATGTCAAACATTTAGCCATAACCATCTAAGTCCAGCACGGGAGTTGATCAACATAGCCAGCCCCTGGCCTTTCCATATGTGGGGGCTAGACATCATGGGACCATTTATCCTACAAAAGAAAATAGGACACAAATACGTCCTTGTAGCCACAGATTACTTCACCAAATGGGTTGAAGCAATACCACTCATTCAAGTCAAGGAAGTCCACATCATTAACTTCATATGGACCAATATCATCACAAGATTTGGTCTACCCCACACCTTCATCATGGACAACGGAATCCAATTTGCTGGCACACAAGTCAATGCATTACTACAAAAATGGTGCATTACTCAAGCATTTTCTACACCTAGATATGTACAAAGCAATGGCCAAGTAGAGGCCACAAACAAATCCATCAAAGAAAATATCCAAAAGAAGTTGGAGAGCAAGAAAAACCAATGGCCAGAACAACTCAAGAACATTTTATGGGCATACAGAACAATAGCCAGAGCCAGTGCCAACGAGTCTCCTTTCACACTTTGCTTCGTAACAAAAGCAATCATACTATCAGAACTTACAATCACAACCACACGTTTTGACATTGTAGAGTCAGGAGAAAATGACAACATCTTAGCCAAAGAAGTCGACCTCTTAAAGGAGCAAAGGGAAATAGCTGTAATATCCCTAGCTCGGTACCACCAAACAATCCAACGATCTTACAACAAGAAGGTCGTCCTAAGATCTTTCCAAGTTGGCGACCTAGTCCTCAAAGACCTTAGCACCAGCCAAGCTTGAGCCAACTTGGGAAGCCCATACATAGTTCACAAAGTCGTTGGAAATAGAGCTTACTGGATCAAAACTTAGCTTGGTGATGTGATTCCTTGACCTTGGAATACAGCTCTACTCTAGCATTTTTACCAATGATATGTCTCTAGATGTATTAATCAAATGAATAAAATTTCATCAGCATTTAGCATATAAATGTTATCCTTACATTGCATGAATACCACGTATCTTACACTCGCTATCCGATCGGGGATATCAAAGTAATCGACCTAGCACCAACGCCAGGGTTAAGCACGACTCAACTATAATTATCACGTAATGGTTAATTATCAATCAAATTCAATCCACGGTCTCCCAAAAGGACCACAAATCAACTTAACACTAACACCAGGGTTAAGCATGATTCAACTGTAATTGCCACGCAAAGGCTAATTATTAGTCAAATACAATCCAAGGTACCCCCAGAAGGACCACAAGTCAACTTAATGCCTTTTAAAGGGTTAAGTTTGACTAAACTATAATTACCACTAAAAGGCTAATTATCAATCGACAGTCAATAAGAAGTTCCCTCAAAAGGAACCACTCAATCAATACACACACCTAAGGACATGAAGCAACCTAGGTGCTAACTATGCGTATCTATCAGGTCATACACAAACACCTACGACCTACAAGTATTAGACGACCTAGCAAGGTACGACAGGTCCTCTAATCTACTACTATGCAGCACAAGTCGTCAAATAACAAAACAAAAAGTAGGAGGAACAATCACATTCATACAAAATTCAAGGATAATCTCAATTCCAAACAAGTAAGTAATTAAAATATTTTTACTTATTACAAATTCGGTTAGATACTAGAGGCCCCCAGGTTATCCTAGAAAAACGATGTCAACATCCCCATAAAAAATAGAAGTATCAGTATTAACAAAAAAAGAAAATATAGTTCAAAAAGCTTCATCCAACATCAAGTCAAATTACAAGAAGAACAAGATCAGTTGACACAAGGAAGATTCTCCACATTCAAGGGGTCCAGTTGGCAGTGCCCTCTTCACCAACAGGGCCACTAGTCAGATCACCACTTGCATTCAGCACTTCAGTGGCAGCATCTTCAGTGGGCTGAGCAGCAGGAACAACACCCAGGTCGGTTGGTAAATCAGATCATTTACTAGCATCTGCAACAATACTTTATACAGTTACTATTGCAGCCATACTTTCAATAGATCTCTTAAGGGTTTTGTACTTACGTTCTAGCTCCATGTAATCATCCACCAGAACGCAAGCGTCACCACTCTCTACCAAGTCCACCAGGTCGTTATATTCATTATGAGCTCGTTCAACAATGGCTTGTGATTGTTTGCTCTCAGCAACCCAATGCACTGCCTCCACCCTTGAAACATCAAGAGATGGCTGCAACAAAGCCACCTTCCCAGCCAGATCCCCGACCTGAGCCCTCAACCCCACCACTTCAGCACGTTCAACTTCTTGCACGGCCAGCAACTTGTCATAAGCCTCATTCGCAACATCCAACTCCTTCTTGTACGAGTCGGAGATAGTTGCCATCTCCCTCATCTTCCTATACATTGCCAAGACCTAACAAGATAACAAAGTAAGTCAGGAGTCAACATCACAAAGCACAAAAACACTTACAAAACACAGCGAGCGATCCATGTTTTTCAGGTTCACCTCCAAGTTTTTCCCTGTCTCCAGCTGGTGCTTATCACCATCTAGGGCAATACTTTCTAGCAGCCCATTCGCAACTAGTGAAGACTTGAAACTACAGTCCCTATTCTTCACTAGCCGCGTCAACCCACTCATGGGGTAGTAGTAGGTGACCGTTCTGTCCAGAACGTCAAAATCACCAGCCTTGTCACCTGGGACTGTACTCCCCGACCCCTTACACTTTTGGGCAACTGACTCAATCTCACTAGCCTTCTTCTTACCCCTAGCATTAGCCACCCCCACATCCACCACCAGCTCCTTCAGATTCATCTTGTTCAAAGGAGCCCGACCTGATGAAGAACAACCTTCCACCATAGCAGGTCGTTCCCCAGACTCAATTCAGGTCCTCTTCGTTCCTTCAGCCTCACCGACCTCAGCTCGCCTCTTCAGTTGAGGCCTACGAAAGGGAGCGGGAGCATCACCACCTCCCCCAACACTCCCACCTCCACGACCAGCCCTATAACCTTCATCCCCCTCAGGTCGTCTAGACACAGAACAGCTACCAGAACCTCCTCCATCCGTTGTAACTCCACAAATAGGTGCCCTATTTTGATACTCTCTTTCCATCTCAGTATCAGAGTTAAAATCAGAGATGTTAAATACTAGCTTTCGAGCCCTTTTCTTCTACTCATCTTTCTTCAAGTTTATCTTCACACCACCTCGCCTTTTGAAATAGTGTGCAACCTCCTCCAACAAAGATGCTTTTTTGCCCAACTCAGCCTGACAAACTCTTCAATAGCCCCCGTAAAAGTACGATCACGAATTACGACCTCTACAAAACAAACAAATGTCAGAATGTAATCATATCAACTCATAACCAAAACAAACGACCCATATAAGTAGACGCCCTACACATGAAACCGACCCATAAAGATAACAACCTACCATCAGTCTTCACACAACGATTCTCCAAAACAAATCCAGGAGGACAATAACATCCCACAATCAACAGAGGCCTATGCTACCACTCCTCCTTACTCACACCAACAATCACAGATGATTTATCCCTCATCACTTGAAAACCAAATTTCATAGCAGAAGATATTTTCACAAAAAAATTCTCCATTACGTCAGACAAACAAATATTGTAATGCCTTTGGCTCAACAGATCCAGAACATGAAACACCCTCTAGCTATTACCCACAAATTGCAGGGGTGCTTTCCCACAAAAGTTCAAAACGTCTAAGGTCAGACGTGAGAACGGCAACCTCAACCCTGCCTTCTGTTGGCCATACGTACAACCCCACCATCCACGACACCATAATAGGATATTTGCAACACACACCTTTTTTGATTTGCAAGGGTTATTTACCGTTAGTAAGTTTCCAACGTTAAATAAGCGTTGGCAATATTGTAAAGCATTGCTTTATTTGGGTGAATTTCCGGAATTAATTGCTAACGCTTAAAAAAGCGTTGGAAAAGTGTTACAAATTAAAAACTTGAAAATTTCGCGAAATAGGGAAATGGGGGAAAAAATTGAAATATAAAACATAATTTTCTTTCTCTCCTCTCTCTCTCTCACCGCCGCATTTCAAGATCCCTAAAATCATCCACTCCTTAAAACTAATTTTCGCACTCCTCAAAACTAATTATCATCTCGATCCCTATTTACAGACCAATCCAGTATATATTCTGTCTTGATTCCTGCAGAAACAAGATCGGGTTCTGTCGAAATCAAGAGAAAAGCACGAGGTACGTACATTATTGTAAAATTTTATTTGAAAGGTATGATTTTTTTTTTTAATTGTGAATTTGGGTCTAGGCTTTTGTTTTTATGTATGCGTGTGTGAGAATTGTTGGAAATTTTGAATTTTTTAAGGAGAGTTTTTATGTATGCGTGTGTGAGTATTGTTGGATGGTCCCTACTCTATATTTAGCTAATTGTGGTTATTGTTTAATGTGTCCTGGAAGAATACATCTGGTGTTGGAGTACTGCAGAGGAGGGGATCTATCAGTATATATTCAACGTCATGGAAAAGTTCCGGAAGCTACTGCGAAGCACTTCATGCTACAGTTAGGTAAAATTTTCTCACTTACAACTGAAAACTCATCTTTGTTTCTAGGATTGTTCTTTGATTGGTTTCATGTGAAATGATTGGGTTGTTTCTTCTACAGCTGCTGGTCTGCTAATTCTTCGTGAAAACAATCTCATACACAGATCTCAAACCTCAGGTTCTTATTTATCTTCTACATCAAAATTCAAGCTCTTCCTGATCTAAATTAGTTGTCTATCTTAATTGATCTAGTACCATGCCTATAGTGTCCAACGATAGCAGACACATGTGTCTATGCAGAACAGCAGAACATTGTATATGTTTGCCAACATCTTAATTTTATAGCAAACTGGATGTCTGGATCAGGATAATATCTGATAGTCATTTTATGTGTCTTCTAAGTGAAATCATTAGGTCTATTTTCAGAAGCACATATTATCATCCTTCAATGTCCACTGGTTACAAAAAGATTAAAGTTCATTCATTTAGATCCCATTTTAAGTTTGAGACAGTAAGATGGGTAGAATAAGTTGTGGGCTGGCTAAAAGTTATAATGAGCTATGGTATATAGCTATATGTTTATATGAAATATATCAGCTTCTCTAGTAAGGCCAATTTTGATTAATATCTGAAAGACAGGATAGATAGTGCTTGGGATTCCTTTCGGGACTGAGGGATTAATTGGCCCCTAGTATATTAAGAAGGATCTCTTCTGCCCATAAGGCCGTAAGGGAGCCTCTTGGTTTATGTATTTTGTGGATACTGTACTGTTTGATGAGACTAGAAAAGGCTGAAAAGGGATAGATGTAAACTACATCTCTAGATAGCTAATTTGGAGTCAGGTGCTTCAGATGGACAAAATATGTTGTATGCAACTTTAGTAGGGGTACTTGTTTTTTGTATAAACTCGTCACACTCACTCTAGTTACTAAGTCTGGTTACATCAACGTTACTTGCAAGATATGGGAGCGCCGTAGCGTTCATTTGTGTGAAATATTTTACTATAAAGTGGAAGAATAAAGAATCTAGATCTTGTCCACCAGGTTGGACAAGTTTAATTATTCATATGAAATGGTGAACCTTGTCAAATCTAATTCAAGTTATGGTCACATTAATGTGAAAGAAATCTGGATCAAAATCACCCGAGATCTTGGTGATTTGGTAGCAAGGATATGGTCACATAAAATTCTTCTAGGCACATCTGGTCCTTGGATGTTTGGCCCTTTCATAGTACACCTACGTCATAACTATGTTCTACATTTAGGGACGAGAACCGAAACCGAGGTCGGGGGTGCTAATCCTTATAGTTTTCGACATTCTACTTCAGATAATCAGAGCTGATTACTAGTGCACTAATGGAGGTTTATCAATCTGTGGGGATGCGGTTAACAATCCTTTGTTCTATTGGTAATTCAAACTGAAAATTGTGAGAGTCCCTATTCTTAGCTAGACTCAAATGTCAGGCCCATATATGGGACAAAGAAAGCGATGATAAACAGAGTTGATAGTCAAATGTATAAGAGTTAAATATAATTAAATTGATATTCATGTGTGAAGTGTACCTAGCTAGGTGTGGACCAGAAGTACTCATGATTCATGAATCAGTACACTTGAAGAAAAGCGCAAAATCTTGTACTAAAATGGGAATTTATATAACCACTTTAACCAACTCCAAGATTTGCGGAGAATGCCAATCCAAACAAACAAACTGGCACTTTGAACCCAACCCAAAATTGACCCTTTAATTAATTCTTATCCTCTAGCTTTATCAGCAGTGAAAACATGGAAATTGAATCACAAAAGCAAAAATTCTTTTGAGAAGAAATATTATGAAAATATTAGGCTATTGGCAGAGTACTTTTACCAAGTGGAGCAGAGATGATGGATAAAATGGTCGGAAGACAATAGAAATTTGTGTTCCTTGATCCTTCTTGGTATTTTTCGTGTTCAAGATCCAGCCTCCTGAAATTTTTGAATGATAGCCTTCTCATTGTTTTCTATTTAGGAAAAGAATTTTGGTGGACTTGAATAAAGATATGTCAGTGGTGAAACAGTGATGAAGTATATGTGGTTGGTTAGATAAAGATATGTCGATTGAGGGTTTGACGGCGGTGCCTGCCTAAGGTGGTAGTATAGCCCAATGTTACAGCAGATTAAATCAATTTTTCTTTGTTAGTATTCTTTGTAAATGGTGTGCTCTTGGTAAGCTTTAGATAATTTGCTAAGGTGAAGTAAAGTATTCTCATGCATGGTAGACTAAAAGATCTGTATTCTACATGTTTAATATTACTACTTGAATTCACTTTGTGCTACTTGCTTTAATTAAAGGAGAACTAGGATTGTGGATCAATGTATACTTGTTCTATGTATCCCTAGGAGTTAATTGGTAGTGCACACACCAATTAAGTAGTTAGTTAATTCTATTTATAGCTAATTCCTTTAATATCATAGACTTAGCTAGAATTTCGAAAATACTAGTGATACTTGCTACCTAGGCCAGCTGCGCTAGACCGACTTAGATCGTACTTTTGATGTAGTTCGAGTCAAGTTTAGGATTCAACGACTTACACAAAAGCCTTAGTGCTCTGTGTCTATATTCAAGGTTTGATTGTGTATTATGTTGTATCAAATTGATAGATTACACAATGTGCTTGTTCAACCCCCCACATGTCTAATTTTGCAGAATGTCTCGGCCAATTCAAAAAGAGTGAATGAATGAATTGGACAGATTTGGAGATGTGTACAAACAAGGGGTGGCTGATTTCATTCAATTTGCGACTGTGAACAACCGCGGCTCGACCACGTGTCTTTGTCCTTGTAGAGAATGTCGAAATAGAAAAAGCTTTGTGTTTGGTACAATCTCTAGACATTTGATTAGGTATGGGATGGATAAGAATTATCGTGTATGGGTTTTACATGGTGAGAACCCATGTACGGATCCGGTGGTGGAGCCAGTGATTGAAGAAGAAAACACCGAGGCTGAAGGGCTTGGGATGGGAAATTTTGTTGATGCTTCTTATGTAATTAAATCATTAGTGTTTCTCTCTTGTAGATATCCCACAAGTACGGTTTGATATATGTGATCACAAAACTTGGACTTCTATTTGTTTACAATTTGGAGATTGCTACCGCAGTTTACAGAAATCGAATCAGTCCAGATCCTATATTTTTGACATTAGAGGCATCATCAGTAGGAGGATTCTATGCTCTTAATCGGCGAGGGCAGGTGTTACTTGCCACTGTTAACGAGGCAACAATAGTGACTTTTGTCAGCGGTCAAGTATGTTTTATAAGCTTACCTGTTATGCTATAAAAAGGCAATTGGAAGATTGTATAAATGGATGTTATCGATGATCATTCTGACTAAACAACCCGGAGCTTCTTTGTTAATCTTGCTAAAAGAGGAAACCTTCCTGGAGCTGAAAACTTGGTAGGTGGATACGTTTGAGTCGCCTTTGTATATGATTTTTTAATTATCCAAGAATCTAGGGTTTGCAGAACTTTATATAGTGACCTTTATATAGTGTCTAAAGTACAACCAGCCCCCTTTTTTGGCTAAGAAGTAGAACTTCTGTTGGCATCATTTGTGAGAAGTGTGTCCACCTTCTCACATGGGAGAAATGATATAGGTATTATAATGGTAGCACACATTTAATTTAAACTTTAGCTAAGTGTTCAACTAGATATTTCATAAGAAAACACAAAAGAAACAAAGAAACCAAGATTTTAACTATCCGAATAAGTGATTCACAGTGATCATGGTCATGAATGTTGTATGTCACATGCTATATATTTTCTTTGGGCATCATAGTTTACATGTTCTTCATCGTTTTCATACGTCGGGTTGTCCAACGGTTCCAAGAATTGTTCTCTCGGACAAAGTACAAGGAAGTTCTTTGAACTTGTTTGCGAGAATCCCCGCAGGGACTCCTTTGAACTCGACCACGATTGCAATGTTTCGTGTACAACTATTTTGGATGTGAATATATTGTGATTCTCGGATTTTCTTCTTGGTATCATCATTTAGGATGTATCTTAAGATATGTACTTTTAATTCCATATGATGTCCTACAAAATAACTTCGGTGTCCAATTTCTTATTTACGCAAGTTATTATTGCTTCCTGAGAGAGAGCTACATCGCTAAAAAATCTTAAATTAAAGGAGTAGGTATCATAAAAAAAAAAAAGTGTTTTTGAATTTAGGGAAACTCTTGTAGGTATCCTAGGATTTATTTGTTATCTTATTCTTTGTTGTCCACAAGTATCTTAATCTTGTTATCTTAATACTTGTTATCATTACATTTTAGACCAAATTTGCATTCTTAGTTATCTTGTTGAAAGAAATTTTCTAGTTCTTGGCACATTCAAGTGTGTTTTGGTGAGTGGTGAAGTCCAAATTTATGTAGATAGAGACTTACATTTGATTTATGCGAGTGATGCTTTTAACGTACAGTACATCGTCTGTTCGTATATTTTGTTGGCCTTCAAGATGAATGTGCATATTTTGCACAGTTGAACTGAATAACCTTTATTGACTTATGAACCATAATTAGAATTGGCCCAGCGTTTTTGCTATAAATCGACACTAATTTGCACTACCATTTGGATTCTATGGATCTGTTTTTATGTTATGCACATTTACTTTCTTTTTCTTTCTTCTTTTCATCCAGGTCGTGAGTCCTTGGATATGCCTAGATTTCAAGGATCTGAACTTCCGAAGTATTGCAGCACCTGTGTGGTGGTCAAATGAGCTAAGGCTACTAGTACTATTGTTTTGGTGTAAATTTTATGAGACCTTGGTATTCTTGTAGAAACTTGAGTATAAGTGAAGGGTGGATAATCTAAATGAATGTTTGACAAGCATTGATATATTTTTTAGGTTCTCTTAAATATATGTTATCTTAGTTGAAGGCATTTGGGTTGAAATGTTTTTTGTGTTTTTTGGTGTTTGGTGTTTTTGGTGTTTAGGGAAATATGAGAAATTATTATTTTTTTTATTTGCAACCCATCAGCAACGGTTCATAACCGTTACAAATTTAAAACCGTTGCTACGAAACAGTATAAACAAGTGTTACAAATAATATTTGCAACGCTTAAAAACTGTTGGAAAGTTTTTCTTGCAACGGTTAATAAGCGTTGGAAATTTCTGTTTGCAACGGTTAATAACCGTTGGAAATTTTTGTTTGCAACGCTTATTAACCGTTGCAAAAATTTCCAACACTTTACCCACGCCATATTTGCAATGCTTAAAAAGCGTTGCGAAAATTATTAGCAACGGTTTTTTGCCGTTGCAAATAGCCTGTTCTGGTGTAGTGATCTCGAGGAACATAGTCTGAACCAAAAATGTTCTTCTCATCACTCGGGTCGTATATCATCAAATCGGGACTATCAATCCCAAATTCCCTTCTTAAGTCTCCAAAGTTATCAAACACTGACCTAGACATTGCCTCCCCAGTTATCGTCTCGAATGAAGAGGAAGATGATGCCTCACCTCTACTACGTGCCCTAGCACCATCATCTCCATCATTTACAGTTCTCTCTCTCTACTGATCCAACTCAACTTCCCCACTCAAAGTATCACCAACTCGTACCATGCCACCAGGACGTGACATCGAACCAAACTCAAGTCGCCCCAAATATCAAGCACAACCATATATGGAAGCAAATGATCCACCGCAATCCTGAAGCTCAGTCAACGCACCAATCAAGGAGATATTTACTTTGTAACATCAGAAGTAATGATGAATCATTAAGATAGCACAAAATATGGATCTACACTTGACAATAGCCTGTAGCAAATAAGGAAAGTCAGCTCTAACATCTATAAGTAGAGAGAGATGAACTACGTAAGGCTTGATTCAAATTTACCCAAGGAACTTGATACATAGGCAACTCTTTTCCAAAGAAAGAGTGCAGCCATTCCCTACCAAACTCAACATCAGGTCGTAGACACAAAATCCACACCTCTACAATATGCCACCCAAAATTTTAACATCCACAACATCTTGTTGCCAAGTAGAAATCATAGACATCTAGAACAATGAGCTCTTGGGGCTGTATGCTTCTAGTATGGATGATATTATGAGGTTTGATATGGTCAAGTATGTGTTGATCAATAGACAAAGACGGTGAGTCTAATGCATGAATGGTATCTGTAATTGAATTAGCTTGATCAAGCTGCTTAAGAAGATGCATCAGTTGGATTTGAGAAGGCTTTATATACCGGTTTGCCATACTGTGCACTGAACATTATACTTAAGGACTGATCAAATTTAGTAGGGGTGTATCTTCATGAGGAACTATTGACTCTGTTACCTCCATTAGGGTGCATCCGTGCAGGTTCATAACAGATGCCACTAGACAAGCATGAAATTGAGGATACAAGCAAGAATATTTGGAGGTTAGGATTCAATCCAAGGTTGCTGGATTTTATATTCTTTGGGTGCTAGATTATAATTCATAGGGTGCTAGCTAGACAAAGGCTTATTTGTTGATTTGCTTTTACCGAGACCACTTGTCTATGCGGGGAGGAGTGACAATTACCTCCTTCATGAAATGTAAGCAAGGAATTGATGCGTTACAGCCCTACGGGGTTTACATTAGACACAAATGAAGCCACAAAATTAGTGGTGGGTTGTTCACATTTTAGAGTACTTCTAGGACAAATCCTCAGGTCCCCAACCCGCTGCCACTTGGATCATTTTTTTTTTAGTTTTTAATTTATTTGATGAGCAGCACATCCCTGTAAATTCAGGTGATATTAAGAGATAGGAATAATAGGAAAAGGGTAAACAATGAAAGAAGAAACAAGGTCAATACACATGTACATGAATAACATAATCCTATATGTCAGGTATTGAGGCCACGATTTTAAAGTATCACAGGACTCCTTTATGCTATTCCAATAGATCAATTAATTTTCACATTCTTCTTTGCAAATGTATAAAAATCCAAACTACTGCAATAGATCAACGAAATCAAGGGTAAAGCTAGTGGCTGTGACCAAAGTTTGAAAGATCTGGAAGAAACCTGGGCATTTAACAAAGGCAACACGATCTGAGCATAACTTGCCAGGATTAAAACAAATACAATTACCGATCACCAAAAAAAGAGATGAAAGGAGAGAGTCAACAATCCCAATGCATAGATCAAACGAAAACCAACTGGAATGATTTTTATTTACCAAAGGATCTAAAGGTAATATGCTTATATGGAGGACATGAACGAGACTGAGGAGGAGGTGGGGGGAGTGGACTATGCTAAGTATTACAAACTTTTAGTAATCTAATATCATGAAAGTGGCATCTTGATAAATACTCAAAGTATCCTCTACTTTAAAGCTCTATTGACTAAAAGTGATCAATTGTTTCACAAACTAAATAGAGAAAGTGAATTCTAAAGGAAAAATATCTACCCACATTCAGGTTATCCTCAATTTCAAATTCAACATAAAGGCACGAATTATTATTGCGATATTCACTTACCACCTAATATGAGATTTGGCCAAACCTTCTTTCCAAAAGCACGACCACATTTGGACTCCAATATTTAAGGAAAGCATCGACTGTAGCAGGAGTATCAAGAGGTGCAAACTGCCATTTAAACAAAATGATCATAAAAAGTAAAATACAGAAAAAGTCAAGAAAGATTAGTTTTCCGATTAAGTTCGCTATGAAGGCTTCCTGAAAATTTACGGGAAGTATTGAATATAGAGAAGAAAAATTCAATCAATGAAACATCAAAATACCTAACCAGAATAGATATAAGACTTTCTAAGGACTACAGAGAAACTAGTTACACTTGTTGAGCACCAAAAAACTACTAGTAGGCCTTAAATACTACTACCATATCTTTATACTACAAGAAGCTACAAACCACTAGTTACACTTGTTGAGCACCAAAAAATTACTAGTAGGCCTTAAATACTACTACCATATCTTTATACTACAAGAAGCTACAAACCACTAAAGTAGCTTTCCTCTTCAGATAAGAGATCCCTGTTAAATTCTGAGATTTCCTCATTCCTTGGAAAACAGGTATACTGGTCTAGTTAAATCTGTGGTAACGGTAACCTCTAATCAAGGGGTCCAATCAAAGAAAAATCTAGTGAAAGTGCGGTGTACGTAAGATATGTGTGTACATGGATGTGAAACTAGGAAGAGCATAAGATATGTGCACTTCACAGTATGGAAAAAATTAATAAAAAATAAAAACCCAAAGACATCTCAAGGTTCTACATAAGATATGTGCTATTGGAGTTAACTCTCTCCTCTCAAGGTTCTGCACTATAGTCCCAGCCACCTCGAAGCTGCTACCCATTACACCAACCACCATTTCACCAGAATTCATCACCAACCACCAGTTCATCGGAATTCATTCTTCCAATTTAATTAATTTCAAATGTCATATGATTAAAACAGTAAGCAATTTAATTAATTTCGAATGTTTACTTACTTACTGATGATATGATTATGCATTTTAGTAAGCAAGGTTTGTTTACTTACTAATGATATCGATCAAAACAAAGATCAAACAACTATTTTCAACCTATAGATCAATCAAAACAATAATAATTTGTTAAACAATCAATCAAAACAGCTAAAATCGTTTATTTGAGATCTCAAATGATGAAGACATTTACCTGAAATTCTCAATAATGAAGAGAGTTGATTTGATGAAGAGAGTTGATTAGGTTTTGAGATCGAGTGATTTGATGAAGAGAGCTGATTAGGTTTTGAGATCGAGTGATTTGAGTGAGTGAGTGATTTGATTTTTTAGAGTGAGTTTCAAATCTCCGGAAAGTGATTTGAGAGAGCGAGTTTTTTGTTTTTTAAGATTAGTTTCGAGGGGGTTTTTTTTTTGATAAGCTGTGTCATCCGACACTCAGGGTTTTTTCCATGCGTGAGCAAAAGACAAAAATGGGGCGTCGGTAGCATTGTCTTTTTCTAACGAATCTGGTGTAGTGAGGGTATACATTAGACACAACAGAAGCCCTGAAATTAGTGGTGGGTTGTTCACATTTTAGAGTACTTCTAGGACAAATCCTCGGGTCCCCAACCCGCTGCCACTGGATCATTTTTTTTTTTTTTTTTTTCAGTTTTTAATTTATTTGATGAGCAGCACATCCCTGTAAATTCAGGTGATCGAAAAGCTGGATTATACCACAATTAATCTCAGAAGCTCAACCTTAATCCATATGCGACTTTGTGTTGCATATCTGTAGCCTGCTTTCAGATTTTGGCATGTTTTAGTATGTCAGTCCTTAAAATGTACTTCTAGTTCACTAATAAACTAGAAGTACATTTTTACCAGATTAACAGATGCCCTAAGAGTCTAAGACTCCTAAGTTCCCTTCAGGCCGGTCTTCAACATTTCTTCTGTCAAAATGTATGTTGCCTTCAGCTAAATGGATAAATTAACTAAATCACTAAAGACCAACTTTTATCACTTGAATCAAGTAAGAATGCAATGCAAATTCTCTTTTTTTATTATTTGGGGAGGTATACAATGGTTGGAATAATTCTTTTTCTTTATCATAAACTTTTCCTTTTTTTCTCTAGATTGTTGTTTCGCTCGGTTTCCCTGTTATTGTCACCATCTATATTCTCTATACTAAGAAATGTTCGGTGATTGGGTGATGTTACCAATCATCTCCAAAGATATACAGGGCTGATCTACAGGTACCTGCACAAGTTCAAATTCAAACCAGTAAACTGAGTTGCCGAAATGCTTGAGTTAAGTAAGTTTAAAGTAGAATAGGACTACCAAATCAATCAGTCTTAGCTAGCTAATGATAAAGATCAACTATATATGGTAATGGTGTTACTTACAAAATGACCAGCTCCAAGTATCCAATAGAAATGAAGATTCTTGTATGATTTCTTAAATGCTTTTGTGACTGATTCATCTCCATCACAGTAAAGAGGGTATCTGTCTGAACTCAAAACGTCTTCAGTCCTTCCCACCTGAGATAGTTTAGCAAGTTTCAAGATATGTTGATAGTACACAATTTAAATGTATTCTTAAATTTTAGCAGATGAAAAAGTGGAGGAAAGGGTTTACTCAAGCTTCTCGACCCAAGCTCTACTCCAGGAGTTGAGCATATGAGATCAAGCTATCAGAAAGTAAACAAAAGTCATTTCAGTACTAAATGACAGAAGAATCATAATGGCTCAGCCATATTCCAACAGAAGTGTTGTTATCACATTCCCCTTCTTATATACAAGAGTACGTACAAGACTAACTCCAACAAGATGTTTTGGGGGTTCTTATCAGATGGGTTTGTCAATATTTTGAAAAGGCTTTGCACAAAAGCTGCGTGGCGTATACATTTATATCCTGACTGAAGTACTCAACTGATGAAGCAATAAATATTTGTATTGCTGTCCAAACTACAAAGTATAGTCATGTAAACATTCGATCTGTTGAAGGCAATAGCACAGAATCCATACCTGTCCATTATATACTGTCACATTTATCCCTTTCGCTAGGAGTTCATCTACCTGAAGGAGTCATCGTGAAAATGTCAACAAATGTTTGAGATATAAATGTCAGGTGGTACATACAATCTCCACTTTAATTAGTACACCAGCCATTAATCGATAATATTTAATCTCATATGATTGAAAATTTGAAAGGTAAAAACTGCTGACAGAGAAAAACGTTCAAATTGTAGAGGAGGCATGAATATGGCCTTATAAGCATAGGATAAAAATTCTGGTAGATGGAGAGAAAGATCAGAACCTATGAAAATATCAAGGAATTTTGCTAGAAGTCTGGAAGCTGTTTTTTGTGATTTCTCAATCTTCAAATAATTGAGGATTTATGAAAACTAACCATATTTTTGTACTAAGATTCCTTAAAGAGTAGCAGAAGTATGAATTCAAAATCTGGTCGATTGTAGTATTTAAACTGATATGAATGTGTAATGAGACAGCGGCATACTAATGTATACCTCCTGGATCCTTGGTTTCATGAAGTCGCCTATCATAGCTGGGAAAACAATATTTTCTTGCCCTCCCCATCTGCCACATAACACAGTACACAAGCTATCCCTCAATTTTGACAAAATATGTACCTTATAGTAGTATGTGGTGATTTAACAATGAAAGAATCACGTAATATTATTAGGAATAATCTTTAGCTTCTCCCTAATAGCCCCGTTCAATAAAATACTAACGTCATCTTCTGCTCCTGTAGGCCTGAATGAGTACAAATGTTTTGAGTACCGCTGGACTGATGTTGCTTTTGATGCTACACTGGATGTACTTGAAATAATAGGGTCGTTTCTGTGGTCCAACAAGATGTTATAGAAGTCCTGTGCGACAAAGAATATTTAAGTTTTAATCAGTTTAGAGAACAAAATTTTGGATGGGAATCAGGAACGAACAGACAGATAAAGACACTTGCCACATCATTACTGCTAGCCCCTATCATATTCTCAAGTTCTTCCCATGACTGTTCTGCCTCCAAGTATTGCCCCTTCGCAAGTTGTTGCTTGATCGTTTGAGCTAGACTGTTTGCAAAAATAATTACGTTACAAATCTCAAATTTTCATCTTTATTAATCAGCTTTTATGTGCAAGAAGAGATATATCTCAAACCTGTTTGAATCATTTAAACCATTGCTGTCAACCCTCGAAACAGCTTTGAGCAGAGGTCCCCATGATAGCTGCATTTCAGAAAGTACATTTAGATGATTGCTATAGTTTAGGAGCATATAAGATAGTTCAGGAGTTGAAAAAACTTTACTAAACATGCAAAACAAGGATATTGTATTTGAGGTAGAGAGTACAAACCACAAAATCTTCTGAGGAGATCCAGCTATTTCCTAAAGCAACCCCTGGATGAATAAAACAAAAACAACAGGATCAGCCAACCAATAACCTAAACAAAGTCTGAAACGGAGTATCGCAAGAGGTTTACCTTACTGAAGGGTTGGTTACAAAGCAGGATTGCAAACAAGATGAACCAATAGTTTTTCACGTTTGGGATCAGACTATAGTTTGAAAACAGGAAATCTATTTTGAAACTCAGAAGTCTTTCAAAAGAAAGAAGTCGAAGGGAACTCAAGATTCAGTTGAACAATCAATTTTGATCTGAAGTCAGATGAGTCTAACAAGTGTAAAGTTCTTAGATTACCTCCAAGTTTGAGGTTCAATTCCCCTGCTTCAACCGCCTTCAGAATAGATAATCCAACAGTAACAGCAAACTTCCCTCCATATGATTCTGCTACGACAAAAAGAGGACTTTGTTGAAGACTCATATTACCATTGAAGAGTTTCTTTAACAAGGTAGTTAAATCAATTGCTGCCTCATCATCAGTTTTAATTGGCAAACTGTCATCCTTCACATCATCCACATAACTGTATCCTGTTCCAACTGGACTATCCTATATACCATTAGAAAAAGGCACCTTCGATCAGTCTATTTCGCAACTAGTATATTCAACTGACAGACCTTCTCTTCAACGGATTATCCGTTAACTTATTTAGTATCTTGAACAGCTTATATAGTGTCTTGAACAACTTTTTCATTTACGCTTATTACATGGTCATGGGCAAGACACTAAATAAGATGCGTCAAGCCTCTATATAAAATGTCCGTAAACAGATAATCGGTTTAAGAGAATTCCTGTTCAACTGAAGCAATTTAAAAAAAAACATAGTAAAGAAACTAAGAGATGGAAATGTACCACAAACAAGAGATCAGCTTTTCGAAGCCAAGTTGAATTACGGGGCTTCAAGTCCCCATCCAAAGGCCCTATCTCTAGAAAATTTCCAATTCCAACTCCAGAGCCTCCCTAATGCAATTGATTAACTGATTCAAATTAGATACAGTGTGGTTACTGTGGTTCTTTTGTAGTGTAACGTTCTTATTATTTGTTTATCAAAAAGAAAGTACACACACTCTGTATCATATGTCTCTACATAAATGCGTGTTTATGGCGCATGTACACATGTATGTATGTACGTGTTCGATATACTCACAGGACCACCTTGCAACCACAGAATTACAGGCCAAGGTTTAGAGGGATCTTCAACTCTATATGGACTTTTGTAGAGCCACCAGAACAGATGAGCTTCTACATAATACAAACAACATCAATTAGCAAAGACAGTTGTAACATTAATTACCAAGATACACAACCTGCAGATTAACTATAGAAGAATGCTAAGGCCCTTCACAGTGTTGTCCTTGCACTAAAATCTAATGGAATCAATGAACTTAAAAATTAATTAGGAATTACTGGGTCGAACTTCAACGTATCCCCATTGTTCCGATCCATCTTCAGTTCCAGCTGCTAAGGCTGAAAGTCCACAAAAGAGAGGAAGGGCTATCAGTACAGAAACTAGAAAGAAAGACAATCTTCCCATTGTAGTTGTATGAGCAAAACGAACAGTGGATAGCAAAAATAATCTAAACTTTGATTTATATATGAAAAAAGAACAAGAACTTTTGCATGGGAAGCTTCAGTATCTGTTCATAAACGAAAAGGACTGAAAAAAAGGAACAAGAACTAGATACAAAAGTACATTATGGTTGTGATAGAAACAAGTTATGAAATATTTGACTTTGTTTATAAAATGCATAAGAATTTGGTACCATTATTTGTTACGGGAATAACAGGATTGGCACAAACAAGGAAACAATGGAAGAAATGGCAAACAAAAATACACAATTTTAAATTTAGGCCGCTTTATTTGTCTTTATATTAACTTGCATGGATTGCAATAATGCGGCGGTAGTTTGAAATTGGCATATAATTCTACGTTATTTAGGTGACAGTTTCGGTATTTATTATTTAACATGAGTCCAATTATTGACAGACCCCATCACCAAAGCCCGAACAAAAATAAACCGGAAATAACGAGTAACACTCCAACCAAAGAAACCAGTTACCAGCCACCGCCCCCTTCATTTAGAACTAGCCAATATGCCCGCCTGTGGCCGGCCTACAACATTAATAGTTGATTTGCTCCAGCCTATTATAAGTGTATTGCGCTATTATTTTAATGATGATTTGATTAAGTACTCAATGTTTTAAAAGAAAAAGTTCAAGCCTATTATTAAAGTGTATTGGGTTTTAAAATTAGTTTGGATCTTTTTGTTAAATGTTAATTGTTTGGGGAAAGAATAGTCCGTCTGAAGACATAATTTTTTTTTGGGCAAACACAAATGCTTTTAGAGAGAAGAACACATATTGCCAAATTACACCACCTGTCGAATGTGTTGTTGCATGTACTTCTTGTTTTAGGGTTACATTTGGAATCCCTATCGAATAACTCCAACCAAATTAAATTCTATACCCAATCAATCATCAAATTAAATTGTGGGAACTTCAAATCGCGTTCGGCTGCAAAAAAAACCACTATAAATCAATTCATTCTTAACTACAAAAAATGAAATATTTCAAATGGGTTTCCTGTTCAAATACCTGGAGTAGTTAAAATCAAATGGGCATTATCTAATTTCCGATTTCACGTTAATTATTCTTTGACGTTACTTCAATGCATTGGTATCTAGTTTTCAATTTTCCTTTAATTATTCTTTTTAGTTTAGTTCAATGCAGTTGTATCCAATTTACAATTTTCCGTTAATTATTTTTTTAGGTTAGTTCAATCCATTGACATCCATTTTATGATTTCCCGTTAATTATTCTTTGAGTTGTTCAATCCATTAAGATCCAATTTTCGATTCCCCATTAGTTATTATTTGAGGTTAGTTCAATACATTTGCAACAAGTTTTCAATTTTAAGTTCATTAATCTTTGAGTTTAGTCCAATGTAGATGTATATAGTTTCCGATTTCACGTTAATTATTATTTGACGTTAGTTCAATGCATTCGTATCCAGTTTTCGATTTTCCGTTAATTATTTTTTTTAGTTTAGGTCAATGCAGTTGTATCCAGTTTACAATTTCCAGTTAATTATTTTTTGAGGTTAGTTCTATCCATTGACATCTAATTTTCGATTTTCCGTTAATTATTCTTTGAGTTGTTCAATCCATTGAGATCTAATTTTTGATTCTTCGTTAGTTATTATTTGAAGTTAGTTCAATACATTTGCATCTAGTAGTTTCTGATTTCTCGTTAAATATCCAAGGTAGTGCGTAATACCAACATCTATTGATCATTCTATAGTGTCCTTGCAAACATGTCATTAAAAAAAATTATACATGATTATTTAGTTTCTGATTTCTCGTTAACACAATAAAATAATGTATCACAACAAAAAAAACACATACTTCTTCTAGTCAAGCGACATCTTTTTTTATGAAGTGATAATCGGTCATAAATAAGACTACATGGGCCGCAAGCTCAGCTCCTAGTAATGGAGCTTCCATGCATATACTCATATAGCACATGAGGAAGGTCATGTGACACCCCAAAGTGTAGGACTATAAAAGGCCTAAGAGCAATTTATGCAAAAATGCATAAAGAATCTATCTATCAATGAACATGCATCATTTGGGAAATGGGAACTCAGAGTCTTCTTACAATGAAAAAAGCTGGTTTGCCTTCAATAAAACTAAAATAAAAAATACAATGAACCGAAATATAAAAAATGCTTTGACTGAACTGAGTAAAATTTACTGAAGGATGTTTATCGAAAAGATAACTCCATAGGACATTCTCTAGTGCACATATCATAATCGTTTTGAAATCATTACAGGTAAATTAGAGCATAAAGTCTAGAGAAACAAATTTCCATTGGCCAAGAATCCTTCCTGATCCAACTTTAAAATTTGGGGATTCACACCTCTCAATATTTCATGCTCGCAAGTATTGTAAATCCTCGGGGTTTCTATAAACTTAATTAAGGTCTCTTACGGGAATAGTCTTAGAATACATGGTCAGACGGATCAAACACTGGATATTCAGTATTAGATGTTTTGTTTACTTTCAAGCATTTCTCTATATTCCTAACTTCCTCTCTAAATTTTTTTCTAACTTCTCTCAGTTGCTGGAAGATTTTATTCAACATCATCCACTTTGCTGCTGGAGAGCTTCAGGTCTTATATGAGATTCTGTTACATTCCTGACATAATCTGTTACATCTCACCGAATCAAATACTTATCTTTTTTGCTTTATCAGATAGGCATGCATAGGCCTGCAAAAAAATAAAAATAAATAAATGTTGAAATTTGAACCATGAATGCAGCGCTACTGATAACAACATACATCCATATTTGATTGTCAAATGTTGTTTTTCTAACCTAATATTCCATCCTTTTACTATTTCCATTATATTTGAATTGAGTAATCACCAATTTGTTCAAGATCCACTTATTACTTTGAGATTAAAGTAATAAGTTACATATGAAAGAATGTCATATATATAAGAATCATAGACATCATGAAATAATAGTTTACACGGATTTTCTTAAGAAGAGAGCGCATACCTGTTAAGAGCATACAACTTAGAATTTCCGAAATAGATCTCTCTCAAGCAAGTGCAGATACCTACAATAAACATGTTTAGAATGGTGCAAATAGTTCAAACATTAGTGTCTCTTGGTAATAATAGTTAACTGATAACCAAGTTCTCGTATAGCTTTTACTCCATTTCCTCAAACTATATATGAAGTAATTCATTTGAAAAAAAAAACCTAAAGCAACTAATAAATTGCATAAAGTCAATATCATTTAAGCATCCAATGATTTTTCATATCCAACCAATGCTTGCATAACACAATTACATAAGGTCAGACTACTATTGTTACACTTATTATTCTATATACTTTCAAGTTATATTATTTAGTTCACTATAAATTTAATTGCATAAATCAATTGAGCCAAATCCAAACAAAAAGCTTAGCATTAATCAAAACAACTGCCAATAGTAGTATCAATCTAAAAAAAAAAACTTCATGCCAGAAATCTAAATCTAGCCATATGTATATAGATATAGTGGATCCAAGAACAGTTTTAGATCATTAACTGTTGAAACCTTACACAAAAAATGGTAGCAAGTAAATACACTTAATGTGGAATTACTACTATTCCAAAAGGGCATGCACAGTAGCTTCAAATAAGATATAAAGAAAGTTAGTTAATCACTTAATTGTACCCTCTCAATGTTGCAGTTTTGTACTGCACTCTATTGGATTTGAACTGTTAATCATTTAACCTTCATTGAGTTGTGAGGACCCAAAGTTAAACATTCCTATATACCTAGCCAACTAGGCGCACTTAATTGTATCGAAAACAAATCCCACCAGAGATGCTATGGCAGCTCTAAAACCACTGTAATTCCATCACAAAAGCCATGTTATGTTTAGTGGAAAAAAGGAATGTAGATACCCAATGTAAAAAAAAAAAAAAAAAAAAAAAAGAAAAAAAAAGAAAAAGGAATTTCAACATGTAACAGTGATTAAGATAGAAACAAAGATATTCACCAAATGAAATGAAAGCAATTAATAGACGTAATACCTGTAACAACCTAGCCAGAAAAGAATGAGATCTTCTTAGTATGTATAAGTGCTAGAATAATCAAGAGGAACCAACAATGTGTACCTGTAAAAAATTGGGAATTCCAACCAATAAGAAGAAGAAAAAGTTAGTACTAAATCTAACCAATGGAGAGGCAATGTTCAACTTCACATCATCCAAATGATACAAAGGGAAGGAATGATAAACAACATGAAGTTATCAAATCAGGCAGGTGTGCTACTTAATATAACCAAATAACACATTATCACCCATTCTTTTGATTGTGATATACTTGTGATAAATGGACTAAAGTCACTCTAACTTGTAGCAGAGGTCGGTATTAGTAACCCCAATTGCAATGACCTTGATATAAGACAAAGGACTAACAATTATTTTACATGTATTTACAATATGGTAGAGGATGAAAAGTAAGGCATATCACCCCTAAGCATAGCCTGCTTGATTAATTTAGTCATCTTTCATATCAGTCGTCTTATTTTTTGAAAAATTAAAAACCATTCATATAAACAAAAACATATTAACTAACTTGAACTATTTTATTACAGCAATCTATAACTAAATCATGTGACATTAGGAACCAATTTATAGGTAGGAACTAAAGATGTAGTATAACTTATGGTAGTAAGCCCACACTTGCAACTAATATACATACCAACATTTAAATTGGAATAAAATTTTAAGCTACTATTTGTAAAATATGTAGTATAACTTATATATAGTAGTACTCAGGCTAGATGCAATAACAGTCTAAATGAATAAACTACATTCTAAAGTTATTGAACATACTAGAGGACTAATGGTGGGAAGTGTCCCTGTTACTCGAGTAAACAGAACTGACATTTATGAAAAAAAGGATTTCTTGTTCCAATATATATAACAACAACATCAAAAACATGCTTAAACGATGCATTTTCTCCCATCAATAAATATCGTTCAACACCTCTATGTTTATTCATAGCAGTAGCTACGAATTATTAGACTAAATATATCAAGGCCAGTATCCAACAACTAGTATCTATTCTAACAAAGTCACAAAAACCTACTTCAACACCAAGATATAGATTTAGAACTCAGAATCATAAATTGCTATTACCTCCCAATAGTTAGTACACAACTTGAATTTTTAACTTACTCGAACTATCTAATCATTGTCACTATTTTCGACTAAATCAGGACACCCCAAATCAGTACAAAGACTTAAAATTTGATATTGGTTCCACCCATTCTCACATTAAATTTTACTTTACTACTAATACAAAACTCTGACATTTATAAGTCAAACTGGCTGGAAAAATAAAATTAGAGAGATTACTATAAGGCGATTTGAAAGAAGTTATTCGGAATAAGCATATTCCAATGTATGTCCCGCTTCCTTCCTTGTCAAATGAAAGAAGATATTCAGAGGAATCCCAAGATGAAGAAAGATAAAGACACGAAAAGAGAACATAAAGAAAAGTGCTTACCAATCAAGTAATTTTTATCCCATTGTATGTTGCAAGTTTACGCTCAATCTGTACCATTTGACCATTCGACCAAACTCCATTTGAAATTTTATTTAAAACATATCATTGACCCCCACCAAGCAGTGAACAACAAAAATATTCATAAGCAAGACAACTCAAATTGAGATTTAACAATTGAAAAAAATAATTACACTCATTCATTTGTTATGGAATATATTAGGAAACTAAATGGGTTAATACGTATAAGGTGTCAATAGTTAACTACCATGACATTTCCATAGCACAAATGATGGAAACATATATGAAGTAGCACTACTTAATTCATCCTAAAAAATGTAGTCAACATGTTGATCTTATTGTAGGTTAGTCAAAAGCTAAAGAACCAAAATGCAAGTTGATCTTATGGGCCGTTGATCAGGCCTGAGTTGTTTCAGGTCCATGCAAGTCCATCTTACAAAGCCTATAAACAACTTCGGTCCAATACTTAACAGGGGATTTGGGATTTAGTTGGACTCCACAGTCGTATGTTCATAACACTTAGAGATATAAGTGTGTATAAATGAAGTGGCATGACATGCATGGCCAGCTTAAGACAACTCGAAACCTAAGGCGGAGCCTAAAATGTGGCCTTCTCAAACACTTTTTGTTAACTTAAAAATATTGCACATAGTAAAATTTAAGTGAAATTATGAAAGAGATGCCTATTTTTAGGTATACTATGAAGGCCTACTTTTAAGGACCGCAAACGTCAAACAAATGCAACATGATTTGTAAATGCAATGAGATTCCATTCCATGTTATCACAACAACGGATCAAATTTGAAAAACCAAGTTTTGAATCTCAGAAGAGAAAAAACTAACATGACGTTTAAAAACTGAGAGATCATTAGCAGGTATTTTGAAATTATACAGAGAATATGTATTTTAACCCCGCAAACCTACACATAGAGAGCATACCAATATGCTATTTATATAAGCATACACATTGTCATAGACCATCATCACTAAAGTGTTTTACGTCAGATTTCTGTATCATTATTCGTTAGTCAATTTATATTCCATTGAATACTGGAATCTAAAGTCACAGTTTCTCGAAATGCACAAATTTCCAGAATTAGCTATTTTCTTTGCAATAATTTCAACATTTAGATTAACAGAATTTCGAGTACTGTTTGTCATTCCGTGACGAATTATTTTGTGTTTTTCTGAACAAACGAAATGGAATCAAAATGGTTAATATATATAATGCGAACACCACACCTAAATTATGTTCGTAGTTGTTTCACTCTATGGTCGTTAGATTCCAATCAATTCAAATTGACTACAATACCAAGCCACTTTTTTACATACAAAACATTTGTACTATTTGCTCTTAGCAAAAACAAATTGTGAAGACAATGTTACAGCTAGTCGTATGTTTGCATTATAGGCTTACAACATCAAACCTCCTATAAGATTTTAACCAACATAACTCGTCACATAATTGAAGCACATTTATTGAAGACCATGTTACAGCCAGTCGTATGTTTGCATTATAGGCTTACAATATCAAATCTCCTATAAGATTTTAACCAACACAACTCGTCACATAATTGAAGCACATTCATGGCATCCTCAACATATTCAAACAATTTTTTGTCAAACAACAAAAGTAAAAATGAAATTCTACGGCAACACCATACACTTCAGGGCTTATTACTGCCCTCAATAGTCACATTAAACATATGTTCTAATACTATGATTAAGTCTATCTAAATTAATGTAGCAAGCTCATATTCAATACTTGGATGCAAGGATGCAGTGTCAAAAACAGAAACTTACTTGTTTGCAAATAGGACAACTGGTCACTGTAAAGGTTATATTTGGTTTTACCTACATATTCAATAAAGTGAGGGAGATGATGTGTAAATATGATATTGACCGAGTTTGTATGGACGAATTGCCTACGTATCAAGTTCTCTCTCTGGGGGGACTTGAATCAGGTCAGACGTAGTTCTTCATCCTCTTTATATAGGTAAGGGGTTCGGGCCTCCGGCTGGCGCACATCAGATCAGATCCAGGTCTTTAGGTCATTTGCGCGCCATGATGATGAGTTAAGGACATTTATGGTGAAGCGTGCCTGAAGCTCCGGTCTTGATGATGGTATTTAAGACTTATGTTACTATCCGTTGGTGCGAGCAAGAATCTTGGAGAGCGATGTTTGGTAGAGGTCGTTCGTGTGTAGTGAGTCACTATGGAGCAAGCTCATGTGACGAAGACTTCAGGTCGGATGACTACTGATTAGTCAGGTCGATTTCCATAGTCGAGTCGCTATGAAGTGAGCTATGAGGACGAGGATCGATGGTCGATCTGCATTCACATCTGTGCTGGACACGTGTTTAATATTCATTGGATGTGAATATTACTCCCTCACACAACCCCATCTCAGTAGGTTGTTTAAGATCGTGTTATCGATCTGCTAAGAGTATGAAGTTTGTGCGTGTGCGGTACGTGGTACGTATGATTTGAAAGGTTGCAGCTGAGACGCCTCGTTTTGCGGGAACATGTGGCACGGTAGGTTTAAATAAAATGATTGTGTTTTTTTCGAAAAATGAATCGGTGGGTGGCTTGTGATATACGCCTGGAGGAGTAAAGAGTTCTCATTTGCTTCCCTAGAGAACGAGAGCTAAGGTTAGTTTCAACCATTTTTGTTTCTTGCACTTTTCCTTCTGTTCATTTTTCTTTTGCTTGGTATCTGATTTTGGTTTTGGTTTAGTAGTTGTTGTGATCTTGAAGAGAGGAAGAATAATGTCTGATTCTGATGATACCCGTTCTGAGGAGGTTAGGGAGGTTGAGTTGAGTGGGGAGATAAAGGATGTTGGTTCTGAAATTGTGGTCGCGGTGGCGAGCAGTTCTGGTGCATCATGCTCTAGTGGGTTACCTCCTAGGGTAGTAGATAAACGAGCTTTGAAAAGTTTTGGTGATTTGAGGCGTGCTTACGACATTTTGTGTAGCGATCTGGAGATTCACAAGCTGGGTGATGACGCGGACGTGTTTAGTAGTGTGTTTGTCCCTCGTGACCACGGTGTGGTTATCTGTGAGGGACAGCTGAGAGCGGGGTTGAGGTTAGCGTTTTCTCGGTTGACATGTGAGTTTTTAAATTTTTGTGAGAAAGCACCCTGCTAGTTCGTTGGGAACACATGGCCTTTGCTTAGGGTGTTCGATCTTTTGAATGAGAGTGGAGAATACAACATTGGTGTTGTGGATATTGCTGAGCACTTTGTTGTGAAGCGATCTAGTGCTAACAACTTCAGCTTACAGACTTTGACTGGAAAGTCTAGCGTTCTGGATGGAGTTAGTAACGAGCCTTGGGAGAAGATGCCGTTTCTGATAGTTGGGAATTTTTACACCCCTGGGTTTAGTGTGGAGACTAGGGTGTGTAATTTCACTGGTGCGTTCTAGGCTGTATGGTTTACCCATGCCTTTGTGTTTGTATGATGATGAATTTGAGCTATAACGAACTAACCTTTGACTTTCTTATGTGCAGAGGTTGCTATTGCCAGAAAGAAAGGGCGTAGTGTGATAGAGAGGTTTGCTTGCTTGAGTCATGTTGAGAAGCGAGAGAAGTTGCCTGAAGTGGCCAATTACTTTGTTGAAAGCGGTAGTCGTGGGATCAGGGCGAAGAGGAGGAAATAGAAGAAGAGGTCCAGGGGTGAAGACATTGTGAGGCTTTCCAGTGATCAAAGTATGAACCGTGAAGATAGCGGGATAGTGAGTAGGGAGCAGAGGAAGAAAAACGCTGGAGGTTCAGGGCGACCTGGTGGAGGTGCTGGTGGAAGTGGAAAGCGACTTGAGGTGGATAGGTCTACTACTGGTGGAAGGGGGAAGGGACTGGAGAGCTTCCCTGTTAATGTGGAGGACATCTCTTTTGTTCCTTGTGAGTGAAAGAGTTCCCTGAAGAGGAAGGTTGACGAGCCTGTGTCTAGGGTTGTGAAGGTCACTAGAGCGACTAAGATCATCCTCAATGGTAGTTTTAGTGCTACTAGTGGGGAACAAAGTGGTGGGAAGTCAGCTCGGTCTTCCCGATCTAGGATAGACTTTAGCATTCTGGGTCACGGGGATGCTGGTACTGCTGCTGAGAAGGTTAAGGAGAAAGCTCCTATTGCTAAGGCTGCGAAGGGTCATCTTGATGCTGGTGTGGATGACTTGGAGCGTAATCTTGTTTATGTACACGAGCGAACTGGTTGGGAGGTGACTATGAAGAGGTCAGATTGTAGTTATAAGTCCGCATTTGTGGCGTCCTGCTTGCTGGAAGGGATTACACTGTATGGTGATCGGAAGGATCTGGATTCAAAAGATCTGGTTGAGAACCTGCGAGCATTAGACCGTGCTCACTGCTTGGTAAGTGCCAAACCTTAGTCTGAAGATGAAGCTTTGCTTGTGTCTCTAACCGTGTTTGCTTGGTTGTAGATTATAGCTGGGTACCAGAAGATGGGGACTGCTGTTTAGATCACTGAAATGGAGAAAGGCTAGCTGGAGAAGCTGAGGGATGAGCTTGCCAGTGTTCGAGAGGTGCAGCAGGCTGAACAAAAAGAGTTGAGAGACCTTAGGGGGCAAGTCATTAACCATTCCTTGCAGAGCACTATTGCAGAGAACCGAGCGGTTGATCTGGAAGGGAAGTTGACCATAGCAAATGACTTCACTGATAAGTGTAAAAAGGTTGCTCTTGATGCTAAAGAGGCGTATGATCATATGTTCACCGAACTAGAGGACCTAGATGAGATGCATGAGCAGCTCGAGATAGAACATGAGCAGCTCAAGGAGGAGTATGCTCGTGTAGCTGTGGGTACAAAAGAGGTCTCTCCCACCGTAGATGCAAGTGGCGATCTTGAAATGGTACCCACTCCTACGCTCCTGCTATTGAGTCGCTTGCTGAGACTGAGGTGGGAATGAACTCTGAAGTTCCTTGTGCCTTGACCCTGCTCCAGGTTGCTTCCGAATAATTAGTGGATTCTCTTCAAGTTGATGATGTTAACCATTCTTTGTAAAAGTTTAAGTTTCTTTCATTGGCCGTGGCCCTGATACATTAGAACTGATAACTTGGGGAAACCCGAGCAGTTCGCTTTTATGATATGTTTTGAACAAGAATGAACGAACTAGTTTCCCAGATTGTTCTGGGTAGTTCGTTGTGCGACGAATGATTGCTAGCTGAGTTGGCTTTCTGGGACGTCCTAACAATTCGGCTATCAGACGAACTGGTTTCCTGAGCATGTTCAAGCAGTCCGTTTCCTTTCCTTATGAAATGCATGCTTTTTCTTGTTGCTTTCTTCTTGATGCCTTAAATGTGATTGTTGATGTTGTTACACTTGCCTAGCGTTGTAGATTACCACTGGTCAGGTGCGTCAAGGCATTGTATCTTTTGAGCCTGATTGAGTGTCAAGCTCTTGGGTAGCGTTCTTGCTTAGTCAGTTCTAATCGTTGTAAGGATCATGTAGTGGTGGGGAGCTGAGGCTATGTAACCTATGAGCTAGAGGGAGCGGGTTGCTCATAGAGAGCGTTTTCCATCTTAGAGCATTTTGGCTAGAGTGGACCTTAGCACGTGTGTGGCACGTGTGAGGATGTGAACTGTTTGGTAGCCAGAAAAGGTAACCTCGCTGATTTATGGGATTTTCAAAAAATGGCGGTCCTTTTGGTATGTCGGTTAGGGTTTCGGTATATTTATGGTATGGGAAGTGGAACGGTTGCCTTAAAGGCCTTGTGTGAGCTTTTAGGGGTACTGGTTCGTCATTTTCTTCAAGCTTGTTGCCAAGTTCTTGCCAAAGTGTTGCTAAAGCTCTTTCCAAAGTGGTCTAGCGCTTCAGGTTTGTTTCCGACCTCTATTCCTTTTTCTGCTTTGTGCTATGTAAGCTTTGCATGCTAACTTTGTGTTGTCAATGGAGTGTAGCATGTCGAGGGTAGACGGTAACGATTTTGACTATTTGGTCCCTCCAATGGGAGGGGTGAGGGAGACCTCTCCACTCGTCATGGAGGAGATTGAATTCTTGCCATGCCATTTGTGTGGTGTGGGTAAATGGAAAGCGGTTGTTTTGTACTCGAGGGCATAGAAGTGCTCTAAAAGTGTGGGTCGCTCCGTTTCTGGTTCGCGCAAGCAAACTGGAGCTTTGGTGATTCGGGGCCCGAGTTCTGGGCGTGGGGTCGACCTGGGGGCTCACATCCGTGTTGTGGCTGGGAAAGTAAAAGCTATTGCTAGGGAAAGCTCTAGGGCTGATATATTGGGGGGGGGGGGAGGCAGGATGGCCACCTGGGCAGATCGTTCGTCTACGCTAGGAAGACAGGGAAGAGGCGAGCAATAAAACGATCTCACTGCAGTAATAAAACTATCTTCTGGAAGGTATTGTCTTGGATGGTAACAAGGAGATTCTAGAAGAACAAGATTTGGATAAGACTGTGGAGACCATGGATATGGCTTGCTGTTTGGTAAGTTTTTACTATTCTCTGGTCTCTTTCTCTTTTACTGGCTAGAATAACATGTATGTTTTTGTTGTAGTTTCTGACTGTGTACCATAAGTTGAAGCATGCGGCCCGAGTTGTGGGAAATGTGGAAAATGATGTGGGAAAGATAAAGGCGGACCTGCTGAGTTTCCAGTTCGCTCGAGATGCTGAGAAGAAGGAACTGAAAGCTTTGAGGAAAAAGCATCAGGACGCTGTAATTGAAAGGTCATTGATGATCAGTTCGATGATCGACTTGCACGAAAAATTGGGTGCAGTAATTGAGCACGCCAAGCAATGCAAGTCGGTTGCTTGGTAGGCTCAATAGGCATATGACCAAGTGTGCGAAGATTTTGCGTTGCTGGAGGAGATGTACGCTGAACTGAAAGAAGAGCGTGAACGTGGGGCTCAAGACGCAGGTGCGCTTGTTGTAATTGGAGATGCTAGTAACGTTCCGTCCACCAATATTGTCCCTGTTGATCACACTCTCGTGCCTGCTGAAGATAAATATGTTACTCCTGACGCGTGAGGTTTGTTTTGATGTTCTATCTTATTCCAGAATTTCCAATGGTTGTAAAACAATAGAACTGGTTTCCTGGGCTTGCCTGGGCAGTTCGCTTTTTGAAATGGTTGGGGCTCGGCCTAGATACATTAAGAGTTGATACCCTGGGGAAACCTGGGCAGTTCAACTTATTTATTGTTTTATTTTTGAGACCTAGATGAACTAGCTTCCACCTGAGTGGCAATTCGGTAGTGTTTAAAGAACTAGTTTCCTGAGTGTGTTCAGGCAGTTTGTATTTGCACTTATGAAATGCATGTGCACTTTGAAGTATGTTCGTCTTTTGGCTAAAAGCTTGTTGCATATATTTTCGTAGGAATTTAACCTAGAAATATATATCCCATTGACTAGGAAGACATAGGGTCTATGAAGCATTCAAGCTTGTTTGAGCGTTTTAGCTTAAGCATGCGTGTTGTTATCGGAGAGCATTCTTTACTACATTAATCCTAGCAATGTAGGTTTTGAACTTAGCGAGAGCTGTGTAAGCTATGTTGCCCTGAGCTCGTGTGAGCGTTTTAGCCATTATAACGTTTGAGCTTCGAAGAGCGTTAAAGTTCATTTGAATGCTTTGCCTTTGGAGAGCATTCTGCACTTGTTTGACCTAGGCATTATAGGTCTTCATCTGGTGAGAAGTGTTAAGGCTAAGAAGCTTGTGAGCTATGTAGCTCTGAGCTTCAGTGAGTGTTTTGTCATTCAGAACGTTTGAGCTTCGGAGAGCGTTTAAGTTTGTTTGAAATTTCTGCCCTTAGAGAGCGTTCTGCGCTTAGTTGGCCGTAGAAGTAGAAGTCTCCAACTAGCAAGAAGTGTTAAGGCTAAGAAGGCTGTGAGCTATGTAGCTCTGAGCTCAAGTGAGTATTTTTTCATTTAGAACGTTTGAGCTTTGGAGAGCATTTAAGTTCGTTTGAATGTTTTGCCCTTAGAGAGCGTTCTGCGCTTAGTTTGCCCTAGAAGTATAGGTCTCCAACTAGCGAGAAGTGTTAAGGCTAGGAAGCCTGTGAGATATGTAGCTCTGAGCTCAAGTGAGCGTTTAAATGTGGAGAATGTTTAAGCTCTATAAGCTCTATAGAGCATTTTAGTTCGAGTGCGCGTTCTGCTCCTAGAGAGTGAGTTGTGTGTCGATTTGACAATATGGCGAGATTGCAGTGCATTGGTGCAAAACAAAAAGTATGAGTATTAGTACTAAGAGTAAGAATTCATGAAATGGAATTGTTTATTGATAAAATTTCTTTAACAAGAAAGTATTCCAAGGACGTGGAAGTGCTTGTCCCTCTTGGGTTTTGATCCAAGATGCTCCATTGCCAACGACTCGTTTCACTATATAAGGGCCTTCCTAAGTGGGTGCTAGTTTTGAGTCATCCTTAGTCTTTTTCAAGACTAGGTCGCCAAGTTGGAAACTTCGAGGATTAACCCTCTTGTTGTATGATAAAAGTAAAAACTATAGTTTTACCTACGAATAAGTAATTAAACTCAAATGTAAGTAAAACTAAATGCAATTTTACGCTAATGTATCAAAGTTTTCTACTCTCGTTATCAATGCAATATTTGGAGTAGAGAATTCATTCCACTCCTAGTTTGTTTAGATGTGAAGTTTCCTAGTTCATGTATTCTAACAAAATGATGAGAGTAATGGAATTAAATTTAACTACGATGGTGAATTAACTAATCAAGATGTTATAAACCAACTATGGCAATTCAATACTAAATTGACAATATGAGAAGCAGGAATTAGAGGAATTTGATTCCACCTTGATTCGACTTAATAACCTAACATAGAATTATGGTAATCCAAATTGCAATGTTTTCACATAACAATTGGGTCTTTCTAATCCCTAATTGTTCATGGTAATCTCTAACAACTAACAATCAACTTGTGAAGCAATCAAACCCATTCTCATGGTGAACTAATTACTTTATAGAATGGATTAGATTATTACAACCATTTCTATGCTAATACAATCAATTTTTCATCAAGGCTTTCTCAAACCCCTATAATGGAGGTTTTAGCCTTGATTCATTAAACTATCATTTCTAGAACAAAAACAATAAGAACAAGACATTATTTAATGAATAAAAATTACTTTATTAATCTAATGGAAAGAGTCTAAGAATTAAAATGAATTAAAACTAAATTTATGAAATGAAATTAAGAAAAAACTAAAACTAACTAAGTACTGAATTAGAAATTAAGTATTTGATAATTAACTAAGTTGAAATGTAAAGCTAATTCTTTATTATAAAACTAAATCTGATTCTAAAAACTCATTTCTTGTTCTAAAACTAATTACTTGAATATAAAACTACTTTTTTTTATCTAAAAAACTAATTATATGAATTATAACTAAATAACTTAAGAGCTAAGCCTTAGTCTCTTTATATAGAAGATGCTAGATCCATAATTTCGTGCATGGGCTTAGGAGCCATGTTTTGGGCCAGAAAATCGAGCCCAAAACCTCATTACTTCAGTACACAAAGGGGCTTTCAGCTGGAAATGACTTCAACAGCCTTTTTCATCCACTTTTGCTCCTCTGATTGGATCAAGGCTTTGACCATTAGAAATCTCTTTTCGAGCCGGTCGTTTTGACATATGGTAAGCCTAATTCCGAGGTCTGAGTCCAAAGATACGACCTTCGGAAGTTCTGCTGACTTTTATGCGCTATTTCTGCCAGCGTTGACTTTAACTTTTCAGTTTTGATCGGACTTTAAAAAGGTTTTTTCTCCTTGAATCTTGGCCTTTAATCATAGAATTTCTTAGCAACCAACCTTTGCTCCTTTATCTCACAAAAGGGGACGCCTTTCTTCACATATTCGACTCCAATGCCTGGAATACACAAAAGCACGATAACAGTAGTAACTCTTACTTATTGATAAGAGCCCAAAATTGTAGTTTTAACCCCTTAACAATATAGCTGTTAGACCAATTATGTGATTAATAATATTGGTTTATTACTAATTACGTACTTTTGAGTATTTCACGCTTCGGAGTTGAATAAATGTAAATTTGTTAATAATTAGGCGCTAAAAGGAGCTAAAGGGATTGCTATGAAAGTTCTATGAAGAAAGCCCAAGTTTCATGGAGAAAAAACCCTTAAAAAGCCCAAGTCAAAGCTGTCAAGTGAAAGTCAAACCAGATTAGAAAGCAGAAGAAAAGTCAACAAAACTTCAAAAGGTCATATCTTTAGACTCAGACCTCAGATTTGAGCCCATTTTATATCAAAATGACCGGCTTAGAAAGCTCTTTCCAATGGTTCAGACCATGACTCGATTAGAGTAGTATAAGTTAGTGAAAACTTGCACTATAGTAACATTGCCAGAATAGGAAGTCTTGGATTCAACAAATTAGGTTTTGGGCTCGATTTTTCGGCCCAAAACATGGCTCCTCAGCTCATGCAAGAATTTGGGGGTCTAACTCTTCTATATCAAGAGACAAAAGCTTAGCTCTGAAGTTATCTAGATCTAAACCTAGTTCTAGTTCATAAAAATTTAGTTTTGTAATATAGAATTAGTCTTAATTCATTAAATTAGTTTATATAGATTAATCTAGTTAGTTGTCAATTTTATTAGTTGTTAGAACAAGAATGAATGTTTTTTTTTATTTAGCTAGACCTAGATTAGAAAATAAATTAGCTTAGACTCTATTAATTAGTTTTATTACCTTGTTTTTAATTTAGTTATTGAATCATTGATAATTCTTCATTAGATTAATAAAAGTCAAGTTATTGTTCTTCATTATATTTTCTTATTATTCATATCTAAATGATAGTCTAATGAATTCTAGCTAAATCTCCATTAGAGGGGTTTAATGAAGCTTGGATGAAGACTTGATATGTTAGTTAGAATTATTGCATTTAAGAGTTCACTCTAGTAGGTTAGTTGATTCGCCATGAGAATGGGTTGAACTTCCTCACATGCTAATTATTAGTTGGCAGAGATTGCCATGAATAATTAGGGATCACAATTAATCTTAATTGGTTATGATTGCAATAATATACACTAGCATATTAGGAATTTATTTAAGTGAAATCAAGTCCCCCTAATCTCTTCTCCATATTTTTCTCTATATTTTATTCAATTCATATTCAATTGCTTAGTTAAATTATTATAAGTAAATTCATATAATTAGTTTCATAGTGTAAATTCATATCTATAAATATTGCTCTCATCATTGTTCCCTTGTGTTGATTAATTGATTTCTTTCTGTCTTGGTAGTTTAGGAGTGGAACGATTTCGTACTCTATATATTACATAAATCTATATGTGAGAGTAGAAAATAAATAATTGATACCATAAGAATAAGGTTAGAGTAATCTAATCAAGTTTTTACAAGTTATCAAATGGCGCCGTTGCCATCTTAAACTCTTTCAGGACAATAATTCAATTGCTTGAATTCAAGGGGCAATCCCCCATTCTCTACCCACCCACCCTTTTCATTTTTCTTTTTTTTTTCTCATATTTTCGTTACTGTTCACTGTTTTAAGCATAGGGGCGCACGTCTTCCATTTTTTCTTGTTCAGAGTGCGCCCGCCCTCCCTTGTGTCTGCGGAATCACAGCGAAGAATATTGTGGTAAAAGTATTTTTAAATTTCCGAAAATTCTGAAACTTTTCAGGTATAATATTTAAGGTGTTATTGATTTACTGGAATACGTTCAGAATTTTCCTAATTGTTTTACCTTGTGAACAAATACGATCTTTACAGTGCTGCATTTTAGTTTTCAAACCATAAGTTATTGAAAAACAGATGAGTAAGGTTACTTAGGCAGTTTCAAAAATTCTAAAATTTTTACAGGAGTATCTATCCTAAGTCAGGAGTTTTCAGTAAAAATTTGACAAGTTTTTTATTTGTTTTGACCTCCTAACTAGTGGAGTGTTTTCAGTATGTTTCTGCAGTTTTGCAACACTTAATTTCTAGAAAAACAGCCGATAAGGAGGGTTTGTAGAACTCCAATTGCTCTAAAAGTTTTACGGGAATACCCATGATCTGTCAGGAGTCTCCAATAAAATTTTGGCGATTTTTGTCTCTGTTTTGATTGGTTAACCATTCTGTTGTTTGTATTGTGTCCGAAAACTGTTTCACAAACTTTGAAGGGCAGTTAAAGGACTTTCATAGCTCCGATTGATCTGATATTTTACAGGCTACTTGATAGACATCTTAGCAAACTACTATAAAAATTTCAAATTTTTTGGAGAGCGAAACCCGCGCCGATACAAGGCAAAGGTTGGGCGCGACCTGCGCCCAAAACATTATAACTCGAGTTCCACCTGAGCGCGACCCGCGCCCTTCACAGGCAAATTTTGAGCGCCCCCCGCGCTCAACTCACTGAAAATTGCCTCAGGCACGAGCGCGACCTATGCCCTTCACAGGAAAATTCTGAGCGCACCCTGCGCAGCAGCCCGATTTTCACAGGGCACTCCAAACTTCCATTTCTTCAAGTTATTCGGTGTTTCTAACTTCTTCAATACACTGAGATTGCATATACAAGACGCTAGTCATACGCGTAGCAAAAAGGCATTCAGGTACTCCTTCTTCCACTCCCCTCTTCTGTCAGAGGAGTTTCAATTATAGTATAATCAGACTTGTTTATCGTAAACGTCAACGTACATGCCTATCTAGAAATTTATAGTTAGAGTTTTGTTTGCATGTTAATTGTCCTATAATATATTTGTAAAACCAATATGACATATCAATATGTAGACGAACAATCATGTGATTCTTATGCAAACCCTTCACCATGTTCATGCTGTGGTAGTCCTTACCATTGGGCTTCTCATTGCCCATCATATCAAGAGCAATCATATAATTATTATGAAAACCCTTCACCATGTTCATGTTGTGGTAGTCCTGACCTGTGGGCTTCTCATTGCCCATCATATCAAGAGTTTAAGCCTACTATAGGATATAATAATAATTATGAACCTCAATTTTCAAATTTTTATAGTAACCCATACAATCAAGAGTTTTCTAGTAATCCAAACCATACAGGGAGTCAACCAGTGTCGTCTACTTCTAGTTCCGTGATGAGTGTGTACAATGAACCAAACACTTTTCCGTGCACAATTTGTTCAGATCCAGACCACACCGTCCATTCATGTCCCATATTTATTCAGCCTCAACCTAACCCATCACAAAGACGAGATCAACCGAGTCACTCCAACACCAATAACTATGACTATCACACACCATACCAGCCCGGACCGCTTCCACCATGCCGAAATCACCCACCCATCTAGTTCGCCACCCTTCCCAGACCAAATTTCTCAAACTATGCTTCAGAACCTAACTATGCTTCAGATCATAGCCCAGATGATTTCCATGATCTCCTCACCTAACAAAAAACTTTCAACCTTGTTAGAGATCGACACACAACTAGAACAACCTATTCCCATTACCACACCATTCGACCTAGTTAAGACCTATCCTAAATTTCATGAATCATTACCTTCCCATGACCCTCCTATTAACCATTATGTTGACTCTACACCACACCTGGATGAGGAAATTCTTGAAGACGACTCTTTAGGACATGTGTTGGATGACCACTCCAAATTGAGAGATGCCACCGAGGAACCTCCCATTGATCCATCTGAAGATGAATATAAGGATGACACATTAGAAGATATTTATAAGGATGTGATGGAGAAAGAATTTGAAAACTATTGGCATTCTCTTAATATGGACCCTCCTGTTGAAAACTCGGCTGGATGATTCCTTGACACATTCGAATGATGCCATTGAGGATACTTATAGTGTTTTAGAGGAATAGGGTGAGGAAATAGAGATTAACAATTCTAATATAAGGCATGAATAAGGTCATGTGCAGAAATTAAAGGAAGTAACTTCTTTATCGCAATGTGAATCTCAATTTAGTTTGGCAGCTGAGGAAATAACAATGGAAGAAATTGATGAATTTCTTAAAGATAAAGCCACGAACCACAACTTTATGGATTCAACTAAGCTAGATGAAGACTTCAATGATTTCTTAAGAGCGTGTGAAGATCCACCAACTGATGAACCACTAAACCACCCACCATCCACCTGAGTTACCACCTCCTAAAATCCAACTATCTATCACAACTAAACTATCAATTCACCCACCATTTCAGAGGAACCTCAAATTTGCACTTGAGCCTATTGCCTCAGAGACACTCTATAATTTTTTCAACCCTCACGGTGAAGAGTGTTTGCCTAGCACACAATCCCATGAGTACACCATTCCTGTAGTTGAGAGCCAAGCTTTGACCGAGTGTAGTGAGAAACCTACTTTGTCTTATTTTTCCTCATATGAGCCTCATGAAAGACATCAGGATCCATACTTCATTACTTTTTCACCGAAAGTATCGCTAATTTATCTTTTAGGTTATTCCAACTTTTTAACGCAACTACAACATGATGGTTTGCATATGTTCTTTGATGGGTTGCATAAGTTTTCTTTCATTCTTCTACATGATTGCTTCCAATTATACAACTTCATTCTGTTTGGAGGTGCATTTAGTATCATGTTTTTATGGCTAGACCCCCAACTCTTTTAACTATTAGTTTATAGTTGACCACGCATCATCTATTTTGTGCCACCCCAGTTTCTTGCTTGTTTAGGGGTGTGCACAGTCTAGGGGAATCTGACTTAAACGACCCCATATTAAGTCTAGGGGAATCTGACTTTAAAAGACCCATGTTTAAAACAAATTTTATAAACTCTGTTCTATAAAATTTGTTTGGGGGTGGGGTGTTTGGTTTTTCCATTCTTGATCACTCAAACTTCCTCATCTTGTAGCTAGATTTCTTGTTGTTTGTTGTTTTGATGTTGTTTTTATTTTTTTAAGTAGATTGGATGTTAAGTTGTTAAATTCAGTAGTTAAATTTGAATTTGCTAGTTAAATGTTGTTTGAATTTCAATTTTAATATAATGTGGTTCTTTTCAAATTGTGCGTTGTTTTATTGTTAATCACACATTCCCGAATTGTTTGGGGGTGGTATTATTTATTCTAGCATGATTTTTATATGATCCTCATTTTTTGAAGTTGTTTTGGAGTGATTGTTGAGAATATTGCCGATATTGGCATGCCTATGATTAGATGTGGTGGTAGGATGAAATCTACAAGAGTTAGAAGTTACTATTCTAAATTCAGTCTAAGAGATATTAGGTTTGTATTAGAATCAAGAATATGGGTTGTTTCCGTTTCCGTTCCCGATTTTGGAAATTTTTGTTTCCGGCAATTTCCTTAAAACTTTTTGGAAACTTCCTGATTTGTTTTGGAAACTCAAACCTATATAAACTTCATTCATTCTCCACACAAAACTCACATCTCTCACCTTTCCCTCCCAAGTTTTCCTTATTTTTCCTTCTTACTTCAAAGATTTTAGCACCTCGGGCGTGCACTTCTCGCCTCGATGGGCGCCACTGCGCCATAACACCGCCGATCCGTTTACCCCCGAAGGCGTGACCCATGCTCTACCAAGCCCAAAACTGAGCGCGACCCGTGCCCTACCCAGACATAGGTTGAGTGCGACCCGCGCCCAAAACACTGTAAGTCCAAATTCTCCAGAGCGCGACCCGCGCCCATACAAGGCTTCAGTTGAGCGCACCCCGTGCCCTGACTCTCATGGGCACGAAAAATTCCGATTTTTTGTGGGTTGTTCCAGGATCGTTTGCAGTTGTTCTAGAGGATAGTTTTGCAATGACATCCTCTCGTATCATACCAGAGCAGTCTTTTGAAGACTTGTTCCAAAGTGACACCTATGGTGCGTGGTTTCACGAGGTGATCATACAGCAGGCTGGGAACCGCTAATGGTAAGACCTGATGAACTTTATTCTCTTGCACTTATATCTTATTTTTATAATAATTGTAAGTTCTTTGATAGACCGGATGGAGAACAAGTGTTCTCCATCCCCATTGAGAATGAACCAATGGAAATTACCAGGTTCTTGATAGCCTTTGTTCTTGGACTTGCAATGCCCGTTGAACAAGACTTATGGGCCTATTTGGTAGATAATATGTACCTCTATAACTATGAGGATTTGCACAAGCATTATGGGACAGGAATCTTTAGGATAGAGGACCAAGGGGAATATAACGTCGCCCTTGGTAGCCTGTCCATGAATGTGGGCATTGTTATGTTTTGGATCATGCTAAACATTAGCGGGGAATGGCGTTATTCTTCTACGAATGACGAAACTTGTGATATTTTCCTTGCTTTAGCTGGGGGACGTATTCTCTATGATATTCCCCAGACCCTTATGTCTAGTTTAGCACCAGCCCATAGCAAGAGGCATAAGTACCTTCTTATGCCTGTTTTAGTTTGTCGTATTATGCTATGTTTCTTCCCTGTTTTTTGTGCCCGTTTCACGGATTAGGTTCGGGTCAATATTGTGAGACCCACAAATTGTATTATTCGATCTTTCCGTGCAATGACTTGGCTGGGGTGGAGGATACAACCTCATCTGGTTGCCCCATACACCCCATCCGACCAAGTGGCGCTTAACAAGTTAGCGATTGTAGATGATAAATGGCGTGAAGCCTTGCAAATTATCATGGCATGGCAGGGCAGGACGCGAAGGAACCTCATCTCTTTAAAGCGGATGATGAGGAGGATGACGATTAAGTGGGAGAGGAGGTAAGTTTTTAGTTTCAGTTAGTGTCTGCTTATGTCCCAAGCAATTTAATTCTTATTAACCCCATAACGGGTGGAACTCCTATAGAGTTGCGTCAGTTTTTATTTTCTATATTAGTATGTTTTAACTTTGTTTTGCAAATGTTCCAGAATTTCACGCGTTTCCATGGTATTTTTCTACCTTTTTTATTTAAATACTTTAAGGACAAAGCATGCTTCTTCTTTGGGGGTGGGCATAGAAACATGTGTAATTAAAGCATCTGTTAGGATATAGATATGTATAATATGCATTTGTTTTCTAGTAAAAATTTGAAAAATTTAAAAATATAAATAAAATGCACTTAGGAATATTGGTATTGTTTTCTTTCTCTATGCTCTTAATAATCTAGAAGTCTCACGTAGCTTTTGCATTAGAATAGTTTTAGAAACTTAGGTTAACATATAGGTAATAATCTTTGCATCTATCTATAAATATATTACATGAGTATCTATGATTGTTTGGTAGTAAGTTTATGAAATCTAGGCTAGAGTACTTATTCTACAAATCCTGTGAGAATATAGCCTAAAGCCTTATATGAGTGAAACATTTGAGAAATGACACAAGGAAGAAGTAAAATCCGGATAGAGAAATCACACGTCCACTTGCTTGAACATTATACTATATCCTAAGCGAGAATTTAGGCCCTCTTTGGATCGATATAGCCAGAAATTCAAACTTTATGAAATTATTTTCCGCTAGTTGCCTCTCTGAGCCTTTCTTTAGCCTTTCATAAACCACAATTCCTTTACCCTTTCACAAAACAAAATAAAAATAAAAATCAGCCTACCCATTCTTTGAATGAGACTGAGAATAGAGATGAAGAATAGAAAAGAGAAAGACCTTTGAAATCAAGAATTTGTTAGTTGTTTCAAATAAAAAAAGAAAGTTTCCATCCAAAGAAAATAAAATAAAATAAAATAAAATAAAGAGTTAGAACTCTACAAATAGAATCAAGGGAGTCAAAAGCCAAAAACCAAAGAAAAAGAAAAAATGGCTAAGGATGGAAGCAAAGCGCAGAAGCAAAGTAAGAACAAGGTTTTCTCTAGTTACATAATATGAAGACTCTATTATCTCATAATTGCTCTTTTTGAATATCCATTTCCTTCCTTCTTAAACCATTTCCTAATCCCCACAACACCTAATAAAGACCTCTAGCTCAATTAGGAATAGGTTAGTGTGATAGTAAGTGACAGATGTGTTTGATCGACTCCGGCTTCCTTGTGTGTCATTGAGATTGTAAGGTAAAGTGTGCCCAATGCACACTAGAGTAGCGAAACTTGAGCAGAAAAATCTGAGTATTTTTGTCTTGACATTTATGTGAGGACCTACTTAAGGACGCTATTTCAAAGTTTCATAAACGGACCTGTTAGTGCATTTCATAGTATTACTCATTGTATATATGTTTATTCGTAGATGATTGATTATTATGCATATATTAGCTTAAGTTTCGACTTGATTATTTTGTATTCATTGCTAGTGAGATGTATATATAATTGAGACAAAAATAAGGAAACAATAGTTTTATTTCTTAGTCGTTGTAGTATAGATGAAGTTTGTGAGTACCTTCACTAGAAAACTCTCACGAGGCTATAACTCGTCAACTAGAGAATTCCTAGTGGTTTAAGGCCTTGTTATATATGGTCAATGTAATCACACTCGACAAAACGAGACTAATTAGAACTCCATTTTTGGTCACTTATTCTAATTTCTCATATTTGCTTAAGGACAAACAAATGTTGTTTGGGGGTGGTTTGATAAGAGCCCAAAACTGTAGTTTTAACCCCTTAGCAATATAGATATTAGACCAATTATGTGATTAATAATATTGGTTTATCACTAATTACGTGCTTTTGAGTATTTCAGGCTTCAGAGTTGAATAAATGTAAATTTATTACTAATTAGGCGCTAAAAGGAGCTAAAGGGATTGCTATGAAAGTTCTATGAAGAAAGCCCAAGTTTTATGGAGAAAAAGCTCTTAAAAAGCCCAAGTCAAAGCTGTTAAGTGAAAGTCAAACCGGATTAGAAAGCTAAAGAAAAGTCAACAGAACTTCAAAAGGTCATATCTTTAGACTCAGACCTCAGATTTGAGCCCATTTTATATCAAAATGACCAGCTCAGAAAGCTCTTTTTACTAGTTCTGACCATGACTCGATCAGAGTAGTATAAGTTGGTGAAAACTCGTGCTACAGTAACACGGCCAGAATAGAAAGTCTTGGATTCGACAAATCGGGTTTTGGGCTCGATTTTTCGGCCTAAAATTTGGCTCCTCAGCCTATGCACGAATCTGGGGATCTAACTCTTCTATATCAAGAAACAAAAGCTTAACTATGAAGTTATCTAGATCTAAACCTAGTTCTAGTTCATAAAAATTTAGTTTTGTAATATAGAATTAGTTTTAATTCATTAAATTAGTTTATATAGATTAATCTAGTTAGTTGTCAATTTTATTAGTTGTTAGAACAAGAATGAATGTTTTTTTTTTAATTTAGCTAGACCTAGATTAGAAAATAAATTAGCTTAAAATCCATTAATTAGTTTTATTACCTTGTTTTTAATTTAGTTATTGAATCATTGATAATTTTTCATTAGATTAATAAAAGTCAAGTTATATATTAACTACTACAAAAAAGGACATAGATAGCACTTACCAAATGCTATCAAACACGATGTTATGCTTTTATTGATAGCGTTGTCCCCAAAAATGCTATCGATTTGATAGCGTTTTCTGGTAAATGCTATTAATTTAATTGTGTTTTTTCTTAGCGCTATCAAAGTATTTATAGCGTTTTCGGGTAAATGCTATCAATTTAATTGCGTTTTGTTTTTAACACTATTACTATTTCAATAGCATTTTTTACATAAGTGCTATCTATTTCGATAGCATTTTTTTCAATCAGTGCTATCTATTTCAATAGCGTGTTTTTCTTTTTTTTTTTTGTTTTTTTAGCGCAGTGAATTGTTGTAATAACCACCCCCACCTGTGCAAATATACTGTAAAATCTACAAATTAACAACGCCTAAACACACGATAATTAACAATAACTTCATTCATTAATAACCAAAATATAGTATTCCACTGTCTGTACAACAACAAAAAGAACAAAAAACACAATTCAAGTTTTCACAAAAGTTTTTTTCAATAAGAAAAATAAACATGCTACTGTCAACCTACTTCGCGTGGTAATAAGTAAATAGTATGTGCTTTGTAGGTCATGCAATTGCAGTCCCTTTAGCATCTCCCATTGTTTGCAATTAAGAATTTTCTCTCCAAAGACGTGGTTCTGAGTATGTTAACAACTTCTTCTATCCAAACTTTCGAGGTATTGTCTGCAAGAGGTACACCATATACCGGTTTGATAGGCTCGTCAGTCTCCCAACGTCTTTTAACAACTAATTCATGTGGAGCCACCCAATTCAACAACTTGCATTGTCGTCCAGGTGCCTACATTTCCAAAAACAAAAAGAAGAAAAAAACTTTAGTATGTGATGAGTAGTCTTAGGCACACATTATACATTGCACAATGACACACTAATATATCTTAACTCAATAAAATATCACACCAGACCAAATAACCCACAAGTTACCCTTGCTTGTAAAAAGAAATATTTTAACTGTGGAAGAGTAGTTTGTATCCCCTGATCACCACTGCCTATGCCTTGACCCTAACATCGTGCGAGAAAATGATTTCATGTCTAGCTTATCCATCATTCCAGCCATCATAGCCTCATTCTATTAAGTTCAATCTACAAAATAGAAAAACAAAACAAAAGTAGTTAGGTTTAATATATCGTAAAGCGACAAAATCTAATATAATACAAAATGCAAACCTCAACTTCAGTAATGGCCTTATAGTATCCTCATAAACTCCAACAACTTTCCCAGACATTTATACAATACAAAAGAGTACAAGTAAAAGAAACAAAACTTATCAAATATGATGGGTAACTTACTTGCAAAGGCACTTTAAAATTGCAGAAATGCTGCAAAATGAATGCACAAAAAAGAATTAGTATCTCCTTAGTACAACAAAAACTGAAATAGGAATACCACCATAAAATAAGGAACTAAAACATACTACCTATGACCAATCAACTATAGCTAGGAAGATGTAATGCTTTGCATAACAACTTGAAACCTAACATATTCAAAATGCAAATGTTAGTTACGAAGTTCTAGTCAGCAGCCACAAAGGAGGTAACTCAAAGATTGTAACGTCAAACCATGTGATACCTTCACCCATAAAATAGACTCCACCAGCTAATAACTTCTCCACACAACCCAAAATCCCAAAGTTGTGTAACCTCTCTTTGTGAAAAAATACCATAAGAAAGGTTTCAAGAAACTCTCACTCGTTTACTATAAAAATTTCCAAAAATAGGCCCGTGCACCTAAATAGAGAATATCATAAGTTATCTAGCCACTTTGTCGATGCTATAACTATCCCTACATTCATCCAAATGATACAGCACTTGATTATTTAGAAACTAGGATATGTAAACTTACGTTTTTATATAAAACTCGAAGTCCCAATATCATTCGATCTAGAAGTAAAAAAATGCTCAGACTTGGTAAAAATCCTAATTTTCAGCAAACTAGAAATCTGACGCGCTATTTTTCAATTGGTACAACTCTTTCCACGGGTATCCAAAAGCAACGAGGTTTTTTGCATTGAAAAGCTAACACACAGAACTTACTTTCTTATGTTTTACAAAAATTCTCGACCTCATTCTAAATATGTAAAAATTGTGCGCGAACACTGTGCAGAAGCTGTTTTCTGACAAATTGTTTTATGTCATCCAAACTTCTAGATGTCATATCTTTCTCTAAAGGCCTCAAAATGCTATGAGGCCAATTGGTATGGAAAGAAGACTCGTAAAAATTACTTTTTCATGTTTTAATAAAAGCCTAAATCAACACTTCACCATATGAAAAGATGACCCCGATCCAGTGCACTGAAACTGTTTTCTGCAGTAAAAAAAGTCTGACGACCTAAGTTGTCGAAACCATAACTTTCTCCCCACACATCCAAATGAGTTGGGGCTTTCTAAGTTGAACAAAGGACTCATTGAACTTTCATTTAGAGTTGGATTCAATTAAAAATATCAAACGTTTAATTTTATATGTAATGTCGAAGTAGGAGGCAGAAGCATAAAATTTCCAGTTCATCTTAACACTTTGCACTCGATTGAAATTCAACAACCACACTACAATTAATCTGATCTTAAACATGTTCAAATAACATAAAAACAGGGTAAAAAGACAATTACTCACCTTAGGAATGAACCCCAACAGTAGTAGATAACGCTTTAATTAACACTTCCATCACTAGCTACCTATTTTGAAATCATATAACGAAGAGAATTTAACCCAAGTCCTAAGTTTCCACGATTGATATTCACACACCAAAATTTAAATACTGAGTTACAGACTGAAATTAGCAAGGACAACAACAATAAATTCAAGAAACCATACACAAATCCACAAAACTTTTAATCGCAAGTCCTGATATTTCACTGCGACAAATAACCCCTCTCAATCTTTCGAGCCAATCAATTTCATCAAATAACTATCATTCTTAAAATCAAAGCTTTGAAAAGTAAGATTTCATGTTTAACTAATAAGATTGGATGAATTCAACAGAAAAAATATAAATATGACGTAAAACTTGAAATAGATTCGGCAGAACCTGGACGAACTAGTGATGCTCTGTTCTCTGTATCCTCCCCTCATTTTCTCTCAAGAGAAATTCCAATGTAAAGAAGATATAACATGCCATAAACAGATGAGGAGAACATCCAACCCCTTTCTCTCCCTGTACCCTACATAGTATGGCTAGCTCTTGACAGTACAACCAGTAGAGGTTTATTCACTCTGATTCTTCGCAAAAAAATTCAATTCATAACACACTTCAATTCGACAATGTAATCACTACAAAGTAAACTCCACAGTTTCGAAAAATTAATCCCATGTTAAAATACAAAGTGATTTCTTCAAATAGAAACCAACTCACCTGTAAAATTCTTGAACTTGAAGCACGAGAGCGAGAGAGGGAGGGCGCCAAGCCTATAAAAATGCGAGAGAGATTAATTGATGAACAAGAGAGAGACGAGGTGGGGGTGAGAAAGGAGACCGTCTGTTTTTGGGAGTGGAATGGGTTTCGGTTTCCAGGTTTTGAAAGCTTGAGATTTTAGATTTTTCATTTTGATACCTTGAGTGTGTTGGGTTTTGAACTGTTTGAACTTTGAAGTGTCGGTTTTCTAAAATGGGAAATAATGAAAACTTTAGAAGGGTCCCATATGGTGGCCGTTTTGGGGTACCTGGTGAATATGGTGTGGTGGTGCGGCTTTGCTTAGCGAGGATTTTGATTATTAAAGATAAAATCAGACAGGATGATGGGGTTGTTTTGCTTCATTTGGTAAGAGATGGGAAATATAAAAACAAGAAGGGCGGGGCTGAAATTTGGAATTTTCATTTGAGGCGGGCCCGAAAATTTGGTGTAAAGTCCAATAATTGACTCGCGGCAATAGCACTTCTCTAAAAACGCAATCAATTCTATTGCGCTCTTAGACTAAACGCTATCCTTCGCTTTCCCAAAAACCCTTATAGCGTTTTTTTTATAAAAGCTATTGAATAAATGCTATCTATTCACATTTTTCTAGTAGTATATTGTTCTTCATTATGTTTTCTTATTATTCATATTTTAATGATAGTCTAATGAATTCTAGCTAAACCTCCATTAGAGGGGTTTGATGAAGCTTGGATGAAGACTTGATGTGTTAGTTAGAATTATTGCATTTAAGAGTTCACTCTAGTAGGTTAGTTGATTCGCCATGAGAATGGGTTGAACTTCCTCACATGCTAATTATTAGTTGGCAAAGATTGCCATGAATAATTAGGAATCACAATTAATCTTAATTGGCTATGATTGCAATAATCTACACTAGCATATTAGGAATTTATTTAAGTGAAATCAAATCCTCCTAATCTCTTCTCCATATTCTTCTCTATATTTTATTCAATTCATATTCAATTGCTTAGTTAAATTATTATAAGTAAATTCATATAATTAGTTTCATAGTGTAAATTCATCTCTATAAATATTGCTCTCACCATTGTTCCCTTGTGTTGATTAATTGATTTCTTTATGTCTTGGTAGTTTAGGAGTGGAACGATTCCATACTTTATATATTGCATAAATCTATATGTGAGAGTAGGAAATAAATAATTGATACCGTAAGAATAAGGTTAGAGTAATCTAATCGAGTTTTTATGGGTTATCACTTATTAATCACATAATTGGTCTAAAAGCAATATTGTTAAGGGGTTAAAACTACGGTTTTGAGCTCTTATCAAACCAGCCCCAAACAACATTTTGTTTGTCCTCAAGCAAATATGAGAAATTAGAATAAGTGACAAAAAATGGAGTTCTAACTAATCTCGTTTTGCCGAGTGCAATTGCATTGACTATATGTAACAAGGCCTTAAACCACTAGGAATTCCCTAGTGGATGAGTTATACCCTCGTGAGAGTTTTCCAGTGAAGGTACTCACAAACTTCATCTATACTACAACGACTAAGAAATAAAACTATTGTTTTCTTACTTATTCTCAGATATCTATACATCTCACTAACAATGAATACAGAATAATTAAGTCGAAACCTAAGCTAATATATGCATAATAATCAATCATCTACAAATAAACATATATACAATGAGCTATGCTATGAAATGCAGTAACCAGTCCGTTTCTGAAACTTTGGAATAACGTCCTTAAGTAGGTCTTCACATAAATGTTAAGACAAAAACACTCTGATTTTTCCGCTCAAGTTTCGCTACTCCAGTGTGCAGTGGGCACACTTTACCTTACAATCTCAATGACACACAAGGAAGCCGAAGTCGATCAAACACATCTGCCACTTACTATCACACTAACCTATTCCTAATTAAGCTAGAGGTCATTATTAGGTGTTGCGGGGATTAAGTGATGGTTTAAGAATGAAGGAAATGGATATTCAAATAGAACCAGTCTGAGATAATAGAGTATTCATATTATGTAACTAGAGAAAACCTTGTTCTTACTTTGCTTCTACACTTTGCTTCCATCTTTAGCCATTTTTTCTTTTTCTTTGGGTTTTGACTCCCTTGATTCTATTTTTGGAGTTCTAACTCTTTATTTTATTTTATTTTATTTTCTTTGGATGGAAACTTTATTTTCTTATTTGAAGCAACTAACAAATTCTTGATTTCAAAGGTCTTTCTCTTTTCTATTCTTCATCTCTATTCTCAGACTCATTCAAAGAATGGGTAGGCTGATTTTTATTTTTATTTTGTTTTGTAAAAGGGTAAAGGATTTGCTGTTTATGAAAGACTAAAGAAAGACTCAGAGGGGCGACTAGCGGAAAATAATTTCATAAGGTTTGAATTTCTTGCTATATCGATCCAAAGAGGGCCTAAATTCTCACTTAGGATATGACATAGTGATCAAGCAAGTGGACGTGTGGTTTCTCTATTCGGAATTTACTTCTCCGTTGTGTCATTTCCCAAATATTTCACTCATATAAGGCTTTAGGCTATATTTTCACAGGATTTGTAGAATAAGTATACTAGCCTAGATTTCAGAACCTTACTGCCAATACAAACATAGATGCTCATGCAATATATTTATAGAAAGATGCAAAGATTATTACATACATATTAACTTAAATTTCTAAAGACAATACTAATGCAAAAACTAACGTAAAACTTCTAGATTATTAAGAGCATAGAGAAAGAAACAACACCAATATTTCTAAGTGCATATCATAAGCTTTTTATTTATATTTTTGAATTTTTGATTTTTTTACTAGAAAACAAGTGCATTTTGTACATATCTATATCCTAATAGATGCCTTAAATTACGCGTGTTTCTATGCCACCCCCAAACAAAAAGCATGCTTTGTCGTCAAAGTATTGAAATAAAAATGGTAGAAAAATACCATGGAAACATGTGAAATTTTGGAACATCTGCAAACAAAGTTAAAACATACTAATATAGATAAATAAAAATAGATGCAAGTCTATATGAGTTCCACCCGTTATGGGGTTACCAAAAAAGTAAATTGCTTGGGACATAAGCAGGCACGAACAAAAAATAAAAACTTACCTCCTATCCAACATTTAGGCGTCATCATCCTCATCTATATAGAAGCGAGGTTCTACTGCATCCTACCACACCATGATAACTTGCCAAGCCTCTCTCCATGTATCATCAACTCGTGCTAACCTGTTAAGTGTTACTCGGTCCGATCGGGTGTAAGGAGCAACCCATTGAGGTTGTACCCTCTATCCCGGCCAAGTCATAACACGAAATGAATGAACAACGCAATTTGTGGGTCTTATAATTTCAACCCCAACTCAATCCGTGTAGCGGGTACAAAAATCAAGGAAAAAATGGCACATGATACAACAAACTAAAATAGGCATAAGAAGGCACTTATGCCTCATACTATGGCCTATAGCTAGACTAGCCACTAAAACTTTGGGAATGTCATATAGGAGACGTCCCTTAGCTAAAGCAAGTAAAACGTCACCAGCGGTACTATGTGCAGAAGTAAACTGCCAATCCCCTAAAATATTCATCATAATGAAGAACATGGTAAGGCCTATGTTCAGGTACAGGCTACCAAGGGCTATGTTATACTGCCCTCGGTCCATTACACGAAAAACCCCTCCCCCATAAGTCTCGTGAAAGTACTCATAGTTATAAAGGTATGTATTGTTAGTCAAATATCCCCATGAGTTTGTAGGAACAGACATAGGCAGTCCCACAACAAAAGCAACTAAGAACTTGCTGAAATCCATAGTCGTATTATTAACTACGATAGAGAACATTTGTTCTACATCTGGTCGACAAAAGAACCTTGAATTATTATTGAAATATTCAGTAAGTTGAGGTGAATACGAGTCATCAGGACTTACCAGTAGATGTGTCCATTTTGACTGCACGATTCTATCACGGAACCATCCTCCATAGGTGTCACTTCGGAACAAATCTTCAAAAGACTGTTCCAGTATGATATGAGGGGATGTCATCACAACAAATACACTCTAGAAGTTCTACAAACAATCTTGAAAAAATTCACAAAAAAATTAGAAATTTAAGTGGCTGCGAGGGTCAAGGCGCGGGGTGCGCTCATAATTAGCCTCTGAAGGGCGTAGGGTGCACTTTTGTCTTGCTTGAGGTTCAGGCACTACAGTGCAGGGTGCGCTCGGAACTTGCCTATGAAGGCGGCGGAGGCTCTTTGTCTAACTTCGAGTTCCGTGCACTACATCACAAAGCTAAGAATTGGCCCTCGTAAAGGCGGGGGGTGTCCGTATACCTTGAGTGCTCTACAGTGAAAAACTAAGAGAAAAATGAGAAGTGAAAGGTGAGAGGTGTGGTTTGTGAGTGTAGAGTGAATAAAGTATTTATAGAGGTTTATTTTTTAAAACCAACATCCACAAGTTGCCTAAATTGTTAAGGCAGGATGATGGAAACATAAATTTCTAAAACTAAAACGGAAACAAGTTAGGTGCATATTCCAAATATAAACCAATAGCTTTTTGGTTGAATTTAAAATAGCAACTTCCTAATTATCTTCATTGAAATTCCATCACCACAACAATATATAATCTTAGCCATACCAATATTGGCAACATTCTCAATAACTCATATTTTCACAGTTTGCAAAATTTAACTTCTAAAACGGTGGATAAGATAAAAGCAATGCAAAAAATAATAATACCACCCCCAACAATTCGGGAAGGTGGGATTCATGGAAAAATCATCGCATGCTTGGACAAAAACCAAATTAAATTAAAAATTCAACTAACAATCAAATAGTCGAAAATGATTACATAATCCAAATCTAACTAATAAACTAAACAACTCAAAATAAAATTCTACAAAAACAGGGAAATTTCCTAAACACCAAACAACTAGACTACGAGCCACGAGACGAAGATGGTTCTGAGTCATCAGTCCTGCGTCGACGACGCTCATGCCTCTCAGACTCGTCAGAAGTAGAACTCTAATAGGGTGGCAAGCGTCGTAGAACTTCCACTTGGAACTTCCGCTGACTCTCTAGGTATGCGTTCATGGATTCCTCACACTCCTTATCACGTTGGACTAGGGTCTCCACGGTAGTCCTGAGCTCCTCATAATTCTGATACATGGTAGTCTGCCTAGTCCGGATGTCTTCACAAATTGTGTTAATAGAATGCTGGCCATGGTGAATTAACGCCTTGCGTTCTATATCAGAATTACACTTCTTTAAGGCATTGGCATCAAAACATGCTGTGTCCTCCTCCTCATCATCCGAATTAACATCTTCCACAACCCTATCTCCAGGCAATCTCCACGTCTTTTGGATACATTCCGTATAAGCAATTGCATTTGCATGCAACTTCAACATAATCCGCTCAGTTTTTGGTTTCTCACCAAAAGACAACATAATCTTAGTAATCAAAATAGGAAAGGGTGTAGTACTAACTCCAACTCCTCTAATCATAGTTAACAAGAAGTCGATGATACAAAAATCATACCTCTTTTCTTTGTAATACCCGAATGCGTCGCGAGGCATTGGCATCGATGTCACTGAACTTTTCTTTCCCAATGATATTCTTACCAACCCACTGAGCTACAGCTGGTTGGTTCTCAGAGACAACTGTCGGACGCAGTGCGATTCCGCATTATACAAGGTGGCGTTTTTGACTAATGCCTAGAACATGAGTCAACATTGAAGCACTCACTTCTCTCTTCGCACCATTCACCTTCACAAAAATCTTCCTACCCTCGATTTCCCGCTTGTAAAAATTCAAAACCAAATCCTCATGGTAAAACTCATTCTCTTTATACCACAACTTTTGCCAACTCCTTCTTTGCATCTCATCATTGTAAAACGGTGCAAACTGTTCCGTTTTGAAAACTTGTTTTGGAAGGATTTTGCGTTTTTGGGCCATTGATGTTTGAATTTGAAAAATAGGTTTAGAGTAAGGTGGGGAACGAGTTTGAATTGAAACTCACTCAAAACTTTCGAGTTGGGCGCAGTGGATTTTGGATGGAAACTCGTTCAAAAATTAAAAATTTTGGTGGTTTAATGGAGGTAGAGTGGAGAAGATGAACTGGATGGGGCTAAAATGGAGTGGGTGGTTTGATTGGAGTGGGAAAAAAATCGGTGGTGGTTTTTTTTTTTGGTTCGATGGTTTAATGGAGGCTGATGGCGTGAGGAAGATGAAGAACTCGCGAATGCGTTTTTTGGGTTTTATTGTGGACTTACGTGTGAGGCACGTGACTACGATATTTTGGGCCCAAGCCCAAACAATTTAGGAAATACCCATTTTGTCCCTATGTGTGCAAACTTAAAATTGAAATTCTCGACTCGTTATCGGTCCGATTTTTGCGAATGAGCTAGGAAAATGATCAGGAGAGAATTTCCAATCAAATAATCCATAAAACACTCTATTCTAACCATGGTTGATATATAAAAAGATGAAAAATACCTCAAAGTACGTGCATGACATAAGTTATGTGAACAAATGAAATCTAAAGTTATAGATGGTGTCAACCCAAATCAAAATACTATTAAACGACATAAACAACAAGAATAGGAAGTTGAAAGATCAAGAAAAGAAAAGACCAAACACCTCACCCCCAAACAAATTTTTGGACAACGAAGTTTGAAAATTTGTTTTAAAACGTGGGTCTTTTAAATTCAGATTCCTGAGACTTGCTAGATTACTATTTTTTGTGGTTTTAATATTTTTTACTTTTTATGAATACGGATTATTATAAGAAAAAAAAATAAGGCAATAAGGACATAATTCACACCATAGAGAAACATGACTCAAAAATCGAGAAAATATACAAGAGTGGAAAATGTGAATTATATGAAACGTGGACTTAGGATCCGGCACTTACAGCCACACACTCCAATAGGAGGGCCTGGTTACCTGAATGGTGCACTCACCAATATATGGAAGTGAAAGGAAGTACACCAAATAACAAAGGTCAGTCCTCATAGACAGGGTCCTGTAAAAGGACTTGCTCCACATCATGGGACATTAACTCGTGAAAATGTTTTAACCGTTGGCCATTGACTTGAAAGGTACTATTGTCCTTGGGATTTACCAAGGTGATTGCCCCATAAGGGGTGACTTCAATAACCAGAAAAGGACCAGATGATATTATATAAAACGATAGTTTTACCTACGAATAAGTAACGAGACTCAAACGCAAGTAAAACTAAAGTTATTTTCTACTAAGGATTTATCAAAGTTTTTTACTCTGAATGCTATCGCAATAGAGTTGGAGTAGAAGATTCGTTCCACTCCTAGTTCTTTAGAATTCAATGTTTTCTAAGATTATCGGTCTATCCAAGGTTAATGAGAGTAATGTGGAAATTATACTATGATGGAAATTATACTAACAAGATACGATAATTCAAACTATGGAATTTCTAATTTGACTATATGATAAGGAATTAGGGGGGACTGATTCCACCTTAACTCGACTTAATTAACTAGCGAAGATTCGTCGTGATCCAAATTTTAATGCTTTCGCATAAACAAATGGTATTTCTAATCCTTAATTATTCATGGCAATCTCTACCAAATAATAACTAGCATGTGAAGCAATCAAACCCATTCTCATGGTGAACTAATTACTTTCTAGAATTGAATAGATTATCACGACGATTTCTAAGCTAGCAAAAATCAAGTTTTCATCAAGGCTTCCTCTAATGGAGATTTTAGTCTTGAATCATTAAACTATTATTTCTATATGAATTTAAGCAAGACATGATATAAAGATTATAAATTTATTATATTGAATTAAAATGGAAATCTAATAATGCAAGATTGAATTGAACTAGTAACGATTAAAAATTAAATTTATGAATTGAAACTAAAATGACTTAATGGAATGAAACTAGATTATGAATAACTAACTAACTTTATTGATCTAATGAATAGATAACAATACTGATTCTAAAATAATAATCTACTTTGTTCTAAAACTAATTAATTGAATGTAAAAAAACTAGATCTAAAACTATATGCTAATGGCAAACTAAAAAACTAACATGCTTCAGAGCTAAGTCTTGTGTCTTGAAATAGAGAAGACCAGATCCACATTTTCGTGCATGGGCTGAGAAGCCATGTTTTGGGCCTGAAAATCGAGCCCAAAATCCAATCTCTTCAGTCCACAAAGGCTTTTTCAGCTGGATTTGACTTCAGCAAACTTTTCGTCCACTTCTGTTTCTTTGATTGGGTCAAGGTTTGGACCATTGGAAAGCTCTTTCTGAGTTGGTCATTTTGACGTAAGGTAGGTCTAATTCCGAGGTCTGAGTCCAAAGATACGACCTTTGAAAGTTCTGCTGACTTTTGTGCGATGTTTCTGCCCGCGTTGACTTTGACTTTCTGCTTTGACCGGGCTTTTTAAAGGCTTTTTCTCCTTGAATCTTGGCATTTAATCACAGAACTCCTTAGCAACCAACCCTTGCTCCTTTATCTCGCAAAAGTGATACATTTCTACACATAATTGACTCCAATGCTTGAAATACATAAAAGCACGTAATCAACATTAACTATTATTTATTACTCGCATAATTAGTCTAAAAGTATTATTATTAAGGGGTTAAAACTACAGTTTTAGGCTTTTATCACAGGACCAACAGGTTTTTAATTTCCCAGAAAAAATATGCAAACGAGAGTTGTAAAGCAAGACCTTTTGACCAACCACAAACTCTTTGCGCAAGATTTGCTTATCACGAACACGTTTCATGTTAGCTTTATAATCCTTTGCGAGATCATAAGAATCGCTACGGATTCCTTCAAGCTCATTTAATTGCAATTTGTGCTTGACACCCGCCTCATCAAAATTGAAGTTAAGGCTTTTTATAGCCCACATAGCGCGGTGCTCCAATTCAATGGGCAAATGACAAGGTTTTCCAAATACAAGTCTAAAGGGAGACATACCTATAGGAGTTTTAAAAGCAGTCCTATATGCCTATAAGGCATCAGTTAGACGCTTAGACCAATTTTTCCTATCAGGATTTACAGTTGTTTCTAAGATTTTTTTATTTCCCTATTAGAAACTTCTATTTGGCCGCTAGTTTGGGGATGATAAGGAGTTGCCACCTTATGTGTAACTCCATACTTTTTAAATAGAGACGCAACAACTCAATTGTAAAAATGTGTTCCACCATCACTAATGATGGCTTTAGGAATGCTAAACCGATAGAAAATGTATTTCTTAACAAAAAACACAACTATCTTATGGTCATTGCTACGACAAGCCATGGTCTCTATCCATTTAGACACGTACTCCACGACAACAAGAATAGAAATAAAACCGTGGGAAACAGGAAAAGGTCCCATGAAATCAATGCCCCATACATAAAAAATTTCTACTACCATAATGGGATTTAGAGGCATCATATTAAGTTTTGTGATTCGCCCCAGTTGTTGGCAACGAACACACGTCCTACAATGCACTTGGGCATCTTTAAAAAGGGTAGGCTAATAAAATCCACATTGAAGAACTTTAGTAGTTGTTTTTATACCACTAAAATGGCCACCACACTCTTTGTCATGGCAGAATGATAGAACCTCATTATATTCCCACTGGGGAATACAACGACAAATAATCTGATCCGCACAATATTTAAAAAGGTAGGGCTCATCCCTGTAGTATAGCTTAACTCTGGCTAAGAACTTCTTACATTCATTTGTTGACCAAATATCAGGAATAATATCAAAAGCTAAATTATTTACAATGTCAGCATACCATGGTGCAGAAAAAATAGCATAAAGATGCTCATAAGGAAAAGAGTCAGGTATGGACTCAGAATCACTCTCATTTTCATTTGTTAGTCTAGATAAGTGGTCGGCAACTACATTTTTGACTCCTTTTTTGTCCTTAATTTCTAAGGTGAACTCTTGCAGGAGAAGAATCCATCGGATCAATCTCTGTTTAGCATCCTTCTTTGTGAGAGGGTACCTCAGGGCTGCATGGTCTGTGTAAACTAAAGTCTTAGTACCAACCAAATAAGGACGAAACTTATCGAAAGCATAAATGACAGCTAAAAATTCTTTTTCCGTAGTTGTATAATTCCTTTGAGCATCGTTTAAAGTTTTACTAGCATAATAAATAACGGTGGACTTATTATCTAGTTTCTGTCCCAACACAGCACCAACAACATAATCACTAGCATCACACATGAGTTCGAAATGTTTAGACCAATCGGGAGGCTGTATAATGGGTGCAGATGTTAAAGCGGCTTTTAATGTTTCAAAAGCCTGTTTATAGTTATAATTAAAATCAAAGATGGCATCCTTTAAAAGCAGATTAGTTAAAGGCCTAGCTATTTTTGAAAAATCTTTGATAAAATGCCTATAAAAACCTGCATGGCCTAGAAAGGCTCTAATATCATGGACAGTCCGTGGTATAGGTAGAGACGCTATCTTATCTAGTTTGGCCTTATCTACTTCAATGCCATCACTAGATACAATGTGACCTAGCACTATTCCTTTTTTAACCATGAAATGACATTTTCCCCAATTTAAAACCAGACTCTTCTCTTCACACCGTGTGAAAACCTTAGACAGGTTAGACAGGCAGTCAGTGAAAGAGTCTCTATAAATAGAAAAATAATCCATGAAAGCTTCCATGAAGCGTTCTACCATGTCACTAAATATATGAAGCATATACTGCTGGAAGGTACCGGGAGCATTACAAAGGCCAAAAGGCATTCATTTATAGGCATACATTCAGAAGGTAGTCTTTTCTTGGTCATCAATATCAATAATAATATAAAAATAGCCAGAGTAACCATCTAAAAAATAATAATAAGCATGACCAGCTAGACGTTCGAGCATCTGATCTATAAAGGGTAAAGAAAAATGATCCTTTCGTGTCATGACATTTAAGCGTCTGTAATCAATACAGATCCTCTATTTTATAGGGACACGCGTGGAAACATATTCACCCTTAGTATTACGTACCATGGTAACCCCCGATTTCTTAGGAACTACATGAATGGGACTTACCCATTCGCTATCAGAAATGGGATATATGATACTCGCACCGAGTAATCGTAAGAGTTCTTCCCTGACCACCTCTTTCATGGCGGGGTTCAAGCGACGCTGAGGTTCGCGTGAAGTCTTGGCATTATCTTCCAAATGGATACGATGAGTGCAAACATTAAGGTCAATCCCCTTAATGTCGTCTAGGGACCAACCAATCGCTGAACGATGTTCCCTAAAATCCCATAATCAACTGTGCCTTTTCATCCGCAGACAACAAAGAAGATATAATTACCGGATGACTACCATCCGGATCAAGTTGAATATACTTCAATTCAGAAGGAAGAGGTTTAAGGACAGGGGTAGGAGGTATGTCGATAAAGGCTTCTAGAGGGTCCTCATCTTGAGTAGTGAAGACTTGTTTAGGTAGCAGGTCTTCAAACTCAGTAGATGGAGCAACAGAAGGGTCTACGATAGGAGTAGACTCGAAAATGGCATTGACTTCCTTTAAGTAGGAGTCATCGGCGAAATCTGAACTTCCAAAGGAAAGGAATTTATGCATCTGGTTTTCTGGAAACGTGTTATTAAAATAGTCTTGAGCTAAGCTCTCGATCATGCTAACCTCCCCATCTATAGACGAATCTGGTAACTATTTCATCATTTTCAAAACATTTACCTCAACAGAAAGATGACCAAAAAACATGGACATCGAACCATCGTGACAGTTTATAAGCGCGTTGGCAGTTGCCAAGAAAGGACACCCTAAAATGATCGGAACAGAGTTGTGAGCGACTTCTGTATTGAGGATAACAAAATTAGCATGATAGTAGAAATCCTAAACTTTAACAAGCACGTTTTCAACCACACCTTTAGGATACTTAATAGACCGATCAGCTAATTGCAACGTTATTTTAGTAGGTTACATATCTTGTAGACCTATTTGTTTATATAAATAATAAGAGAGTAAGTTAACAATCGCCCCCAGGTCTAATAGTGCGGTCGTCATGTGGGAATCTCCTATGGTGCATTGTACAGTAGGATGACCAGGGTCCTTGTACTTAACGATTCCATTATGTTTCTCAAAGAGTTGTCCTAGTAGTGCACAACTCTTTGAGAAACTTAGCATGGTGAGGTAACTTTTTAATCGCTTCAAGAAAGGGTAGGTCACCCCCAAACTAAACTAGATTTCTCTAACCTCATTCTTACGGTATCAATTATTTTTTGTTTATTTCCTACTCTCACATATAGATTTATGCAATATATAAACTACAGAATCATTCCACTCTTAACTCTCAAGACTTAAACGAATTCAACTAATCAAACACAAAGAACAATGGTGAGAGCAATATGTGATGTGAAATTTCTATTCTACGATTATACTATAGATTCAAATAAATTATCTAAATTAACTAAACTAATAGAAATAGGGTTTTGATAGAAGAGAAAGTATAGAGAAGAGTAATCAATCCACCTAATAACTAGTTTCATGCAAGAATCGAATTATTTATTGAAAAGAGATCATATTTGAGGTTTTCACGCAACGATTCAACCTAAAGCCTCAACCTTTATCATCCCTAGCAACAACCTACATCTCTATAGTCATTATTACTAGCATGTAGGATTATTACAACCAAGTCTCTCGACTTAATTACAACAATCCCTAGTTTAATTTATCATATGCCTATTTTGGAAGTCATACAATAAACTAAACTCATTGAAACACATACACAATGAAATAATTTTACTAAGCAATCTATTCCTCATTAGGTTTCATAATCACTCCCTCTAATAGGGGGATTAGCCTAATATCATTTGATTAATTAAACTAAAATAATGAAAGAAAAACATAATGTAAATTAAACTAAACTTGATTAAACAAATAGAATAAGTCATTATTGAATAAGTATTAAACTTTATTAATATATTTGAACAATAACAATAATAATTCAAAATGAATTAAAACTAAAATTAAAACTAATTTAGAACTAAGATTATGAATAAATACTTATCAAATTAAAACAAATTAATTAATTGAATGTAAAAAACTAGATCTAAAACAAGCTATTGGAACTAATTAATGGAGTCTAACCTAATTTTCTAATCTAGATCTAGGTAAACTTAAGAGTTAAGTCTTCTCCATACAAATAGAGGAGACCAGATCCACATTTTCGTGCATGGGCTGAGGAGACATGTTTTGGGCCGGAAAATCGAGCCCAAAACCCAATTTCTTTAGTCCACAAATGCCTTTTCAGCTAGATTTGACTTCCATAGAATTTTTGCCCACTTCTGCTTCTCTGATTGGGTCGAGGTTTGGACCATTGGAAAGCTCTTTCTGAGCCGGTCGTTTTAACATAAGGTAGGCCCAATTCCAAGGTCTGACTCCAAAGATTCGGCCTTTGGAAGTTCTACTGACTTTTATGCGCTGTTTCTGCCCGCGTTGACTTTTACTTTTCAGATTTGATCGAGTTTTAAAAAGGCTTTTCTCCTTGAATCTTGGCATTTTATCATAGAATTTCTTAGCAACCAACCCTTGCTCCTTTATCTTTCAAAAGGGACGCATTTCTACACATATTCGACTCCAATGCCTGAAATACACAAAAGCACGATAACAGTACTAACTCTTATTTATTAATCACATAATTGGTTTAAATCAATATTGTTAAAAGGGTTAAAACTACAGTTTTGGGCTCTTATCATTTATCATTAGATTTTTGAAAACTTCCTTAATCGTATCGAAATTCGTATCCTTGGTTAACGTGGCTAATCTTTGGGGAAACGGTGGTTTCTCTCTATATTTAGCATATAGATCAACAGGATGTTTAACCTTGTCTTTTTGTTTCTTAGGTTGTGGTTTAACTGGTACCTCTGCTGGGGTTAGATCTTCAGTTATTACTTCGGTATCTAGTAAAATATCAGGTGTAGGGACTACTGGTGGGGTAACTACAACCATAGTTACGGCGTTATCAACCACTCTGCCAGAACAGAGAGTGGTGATGGTATTTAACTCACCTACATTTCTATTTTCATTAATAGTATTATCGTTTACCTCAAAGGCTGTGTTTGGTGTTTTAGGGTTAGGCATCGCTTGACCTAGAAACACACCTTTTGGTTGTACTTTCTCTTGTATTAACTGCTATAAGGAAAGTTGGATGGATTGTAAAATATGTTGTTGGGTTTGCATAAAAGCGTCAAAACAATCCGGTTGTGGAGTATTTGTTACAGGTTGTGTGACAGGAACTATGTCACGTTGATTATTAATGGGTGGGTTGTGATAGTTATTATTTACCAGAATGATACCTCTATTAGCATTATAATTATTATTGTTATAATTATTATAATTCTCTTGTCCTTGTCCTTATTGTGGTGGAGCTTGCTTGTAATTGTTTGTTGACCTAACATTTTGATTATTATACCCTGGAGGTGTAACTTGTTGATTATTTCTCCAATTGAAGTTAGGATTTTGTCTCCAAGGGGCGTTAGGAATAAGATAGCTATTAATGGAGCAAACATTATTTAGTTGTTATGGTTGTTGTTCATAGGCGAGAGGACAATAGGAGTCGGGATGCTCCAGACTCAAACAGAAATTACATGGAATAGAGTTGACATTCATGAGAGGGGTAGGCTTTTGTTGAACATAAATAGCTTCTACCTTTTTAGTGAGGGGATTCAATTAGAGTTTTAAGCTCAGGATCGGATTTAACCTCAAACATACTAGTAGCCTTAACTGTTGAAGAAGAACTAGCGGAGCGGGGGATATGGTCGCTACCCCCCCCCCCCCCCAGTTATTATTACGCTTTGTTTGCTATTCTAAAAACCTATAAGCCTCTGAGGCTCCTTTACTGAGGAAACTACCCCCATTCATTATATTAAGGACCTCTTTGGGATGGTATAAAAGTCCTTTGAAAAAGGCACGAACTAATGTGTCTTTTGCAAGGTTATGATGTGGACACTTTATAAGAAGATCAGTGAAATGATTCCAAGACTCTAAAAAGGATTCATGAGGATTCTGGCGGAAAAAATGAATCTTGGAAAGCATTTCATCTGTTTTCAGTGGTGGGTAAAAATGTTCCATAAACAATTGAACAAGTTTGGCCCATGAGTCCACAGAATTAGGCGCTTGGGCAGTTAACCTAGACGTAGCCTTATCGGCTAGGGTGAAAGGAAACACCCTCAGTTTAATTTGTTCCGCACTTACCGTAGGATGATGGAATGTGGTAAGAACTTGTTCAATCCTACGCATATGCTGATAAGGTTTTTCATGGTCTAACCCATGAAAAACTGGTAACAAATTAAATATATTCGGGGGGATTCAGAAATCCCCCACTAGGTCTACAAGAACGGTGCAAGATTTCGGGCTATCGTTCAGGGCTTTATAAAAGTCAGAGAGAGGAGTCTCTCTCTCTTCAGCCATTATTTCAGATGTAATGCGTGGTATACTAGATAGGTGTTTGTGTTGACGTTCACGATAAATTACGTTAGTTGTTTTTTCTCTACCTGACCTTAATCTCATGCAAGGCTAAGTCCAATATTAAAGAAACATGATAATAGTCAAAACAACCCTGATATGCTAGTATAAATCCTCTAACAGGAGATGGGAGGAGTGGAAGAAAGAAGTACCTGAATGCCTCCTTGCTTTGCTTATGAATAGCGTCTTGTATACGCAAACTCAGTGTATTTATTGAATAACTTGAAGAAATGGAAGTTTGTACTAACCTGTGAAAATCGGGCTGTTCAGAAGAGGGTGCGAGGTGCGCTCAGAATTTGCCTTACAAAGGCACCAGTCGCGCTCTTGCCTAACTCGAAGTCCAGGCACTTTAGTGCGTGGCGCGCATCAAATTTGCCTAACAAGGGCGCGGGGCACGCTCTTGCCTTGGACGATGTCCAGGCACTTTGGCGCGGGGCGTGCTCGGAATTTAGCTAAGAAGGGCGCGGGGTGCGCTCAGTGTATTTCTACAAAAAAAAATTAGTTTTTGAGCCAGACAACCACAGTTAGAACCAAACAAGGGTGGGTGGGTGTAATGGGACTTTGGGAGGACTAACATTATGAATGAAAACAATTCTAAACAAAACTAAGATGGCAGCGGCGCCATTTGATAAAAGTAAAAATGATAGTTTTACCTACGAATAAGTAATTAAACTCAAATATAAGTAAAACTAAATGCAGTTTTACGCTAATGTATCAAAGTTTTATACTCTCATTATCAATGCAATATTTGGAGCAGAGAATTCGTTCCACTCCTAGTTTGTTTAGATGTGAAGTTTCCTAGTTCATGTATTCTAACAAAACGATGAGAGTAATGGAATTAAATTTAACTACGATGGTGAATTAACTAATCAAGATGTTATAAATCAATTACGGCAATTCAATACTAAATTGACAATATGAGAAGGAATTAGGGGAATTTGATTCCACCTTGATTCGACTTAATAAACTAACATAGAATTGTTGTAATCCAAATTGCAATGTTTTCACATAACAATTGGGTCTTTCTAATCCCTAATTGTTCATGGTAATCTCTACCAACTAACAATCAACATGTGAAACAATCAAACCCATTCTCATGGTGAACTAATTATTTTCTAGAATGGAATAGAGTATTATAACCATTTCTACGCTAATACAATCAAATTTTCATCAAGGCTTCCTCAAACCCCTCTAATGGAGGTTTTAGCCTTGATTCATTAAACTATCATTTCTAGAACAAGAACAATAAGAACAAGACATTATTTAATAAATAACAATTACTTTATTAATCTAATGGAAAGAGTCTAAGAATTAAACTAAATTTATGAAATAAAATTAAGACAAAACTAAAACTAACTTAGTACTGAATTAGAAGCTAAGTATTTGATAATTAACTAAGTTGAAATGTAAAGCTAATTCTTTATTATAAAACTAAATCTGATTCTAAAAACTCATTTCTTGTTCTAAAACTAATTACTTGGATATAAAACTAATTTCTTTATCTAAACACCTAATCCTATGAATTATAACTAAGTAACTGAAGAGCTAAGCCTTATTCTCTTTATATAGAAGTGACTAGATCCATAATTTCGTGCATGAGCTTAGGAGCCATGTTTTGGGCCGGAAAATCGAACCCAAAACCTCATTACTTCAGTCCACAAAGGGGTGGGTTTTCAGTTGGAAATTACTTCAATAACCTTTTATGCGCTATTTCTGCCCGCGTTGACTTTGACTTTTTAGCTTTGACCAGATTTTAAAAAGGTTTTTTCTCCTTGAATCTTGGCCTTTAATCATAGAACTTCTTAGCAACCAACCTTTGCTCTTTTATCTCGCATAAGGGACGCCTTTTTTCACATATTCGACTCCAATGCCTGAAATACACAAAAGCACGATAACAGTACTATCTCTTACTTATTAATCACATAATTGGTCTAAAAGCAATAGTGTTAAAGGGTTAAAACTACAGTTTTGGGCTCTTATCATTGTACGTCTTTCTCATGGTTTTTTGGTAAGATGCTACTCGAATAGCTGCTAAGTCGCGACGTTCTTCAAGTAGGTCGACCTCTCGAGCTAGGATGCAATCGTTCTGACTAGATTTGACGATCTTAGATTGAGTCGTTGTAATGGTCAGCTCAGTAGGGATTACGGCTTCAATACCGTAACATAGTGAGAATGGTGACTCACTTGTACTAGAATGAGCTATCGTTCTATGATCCCATAGAATGTTTTCTAGCTGTATTGGCCACTCACTTTTGTTCTTTTCGATCTTCTTTTTCAAGTTTTCTAGGATTGCTTTGTTACTAGCTTCTGCTTGACCATTGCTCTGGGCGTACTGGGGAGTGGAGAATGTGTGAACGATCTTCCACTTAGCCAAGAACTCTTTCACCATTTTTCCTTTGAACTGAGAACCATTATCCATCACCAAAGTGTGGGGGAGGCCAAATCTGGTAATGATGTTGGTCCAAATGAAGTTTCTGACATTAACCTCTTTGACATGTACCAAGGGAATCGCTTCCACCAATTTGGTGAAGTAGTCTGTTGCAGCTAGGACGAACCGAAAGTCTATGCTTTTCTGTGGAATGAATGGACCCATGATGTCCAAGGGCGGGCAATGTTGATCAGTTTGCGAGCTGGCTGAATGATGTTGTGGCCAAATGTTTGGCATTTAACGCATTTGAGCACATACTTCTTAGCATCGATCTGCATTCGCGGTCAGAAGTATCCTTGTGAGATCGCTTTATGAGCCAGAGAGCGACCTCCTGCGTGGTTATCGCATTCTTCCTCATGAATTTCTGCGAAAATCGTTTCACCTTGTTCTGGGCTTATGCACCTCATATGTTGTCCTCCAGCAGATTTTCTGAAAAGTTTGCCGTTGACTAGGTAGTGGCGACCTGATTGATATTGAACCTGTTTGGCCTTTATGCGATCTTCTGGTGCTTTGCCTTACTGAGTGTAATCTATGATAGGTTGCATCCATGTTTGACTCATCTAAGTGTCAGAGAGTGGGCATAGGTTGGTAACTTCTAGGACGTGCTCATTTTGGTAAGCAGGTCGGTCGACTACTTCAATGAGTAGTTTTCTAGTGTCACAGTTCGGTGTTTGGGTTACGAGGTACGCCAAGCTGTGAGTGTGGCAATTCTTATCCCGTAGAAGATGTTGTATGGTGACTTTTTTGAAAGATGGTAATAATTGATCTACAACTTAAAGGTACTTAGAAAGGTTACCTTCATTAGTGGTATACTTATGAGCGACCTGGCGAACGACTAGTTGTGAATCACTAAAGACTTTAAGCTCCTGAACATCGAGCTTTAACGCCATACGGAGTCCCATGATCAGGGTTTCGTACTCCGCGTCATTGTTGGAGGTCGCAAAATCGATGCGAACTGACTTTTCCACCATGGAGCCATCTGGTGATACCAAGACTATGCCGACTCCACTACCCCCTGAATTGCTAGCTCCATCCACGAATAGTGACCATACCGATGGGTCCTGTTGTTTAGAAGTCGGGACGCTATCCTCTAGTTCCCAATTTAGGTCGTCCACTGGGAAATCTGCTAAGAAATCAGCAACGACTTGACCTTTCTTTCTTGGGGGAAACTCAATGTGGTGTTCACCGAGTTCTTCTACTAATACTGCCATGTGAGTTGTCTTATTGGCTTTAAGAATGATCTTCTTGAGTGGCAGGTCGGTGAGCACTTTGATTGGATATGCCTGGAAGTAGGGCCTGAACTTTCTTGCTGAATAAAGCAGTGCCAATACTGCCTTTTCAATGTGGGAGTAGTTCTTCTTTGTTGGCAGCAAAGTCTTACTTGTGAAATAGATCGGTTTCTCTGCATTCTGGTCCTCTTTGAAGAGAACTGAATTGATAGTGAAGTCAGAAAAAACTAGATACAGCCCCAGTGTTTCATTATCGATCGGTTTTGCCATCACAGGTGGTGTTGTCAAATATTCCTTAAGAGTAGAGAACACTTGGTGGCATTGATCATTCTAGGAGAATTGTTCCCCTTTCTTGAGGAGTTGCATTTCTCTGGGTTGAGCTTCATCTGAGATCGTCTGAGTCTGGAGAACGCTTTTTCAAGATGGTTTAAGTGATCTCCAGATTTCTTACTTTTTACAACCATGTCGTCTATGTAGACTTCCATGGTGTCTCTTAACATGTCTTGGAACATTTCGGTGACCAATCTTTGATAGGTCGCTCCAGCGTTCTTTAGGCCAAACGGGAGAACGTTATAGCAGTAGATGCCCTATTCTGTTACGAATGATGTTTTCTCTTTGTCTTCTTCGGCCAGAGGAATTTGGTTGTAGCTGTTGTAGGAATCCATGAAAGACATGAGTTCGTGGCCAACAGTTTGGTCTATAAGCTGGTCAATTCTTGGTAAAGGGAAGCTGTCTTTAGGGGTATTTTGATTGACGTTGGTGAAGTCGACACATAGGCAAACTGTGCCGTTCTTTTTTGAGACTGCTACTATGTTAGCAATCCATTCGGGGTATTCCACCTCCCTAATGAAGCCAACCTTTTTGAGATTATCGATCTCGTCATTTATTGCTTTTCTAAACCTAAGAGATAGTTTCCTAGGTCGTTGGCGAACTGGTTTAGCATTGGGGTTCACATTTAACTTATGACATGCAATATTAGGATCGATTCCGGGCACATCAATATACGACCAAGCAAAAACATCTTTATTCAATGATAAGAAGCTTACACTTTGTGCCTTGAAAGTATGATCAATGTTAGCTCCTACATAAACAAACTTGGAGTCATCCTCCATTCCTAGGTTGACCTTTTCTTTCATCTCGGTCTGGGTAACCGTTTCGGTGGGCTGGCCGACCTCTGGTGTCTTGGTCCCTTGCGATGTCTCCTCCGCTTGTATGGGTGGAGCTACTTCTGGGGGCTTGAGTTCTAGAAAGATGTTTTTTGCCGATCCCCCAGTGTTTTCTTTAGCGACCTCGATATGGGGGGGGGGGGTATTGATCAATGTCTTGACCTCAGAGATGAAGTCTTTTGCCATCTTGACTTTGGCGATCTCTCCCTTGTTGCTGAGGGAAGCCCCAGCGGGTTTGCTAACTGAGTGGATCTGATTACAGTTGTGAGCGTCGAGATGGTTGCTTCGGAGCTCCATCATGCCTCTAGGTCCAGGAAAACACAACACTTGATGAAGTGTTGATGGGACGACCTGCATCTTGTAGATCCAACGTCGTCCTAGTATAGCTGTGTAAGACGAGTTGACATCCAAGACGCTGAAGCGTGTGTTGATGATGATCTTGCCTACATGCGATCCCACTGAGATAGGTAGAATGATATCACCTATTAGATCATCTCGTGATCCGTTAAAGCCATAAAAGGGGGCTATTGGATCCATGACCGACTTGGGCATGTTCATCTCCTTCAGAGTTCGATAGAATAGGATATCGCATGAACTGCCTGGATCGATCAGGATGCGTTTGACAGTCCAATCGCTGATTTTGACGTGGACTACCAAGGCATCATTATAAGGGAGGCACACCTTGTTGAGGTCGACCTCAGTAAAGGTGGTGTCTCTTGAGTTGCGGCCAATTGTGCGTGGGATGGGGGCCGCTTGTGAGGAGAACTGGTAGACTTCCTGGAGGGCACCTACTCGTCTCCTTTTTTTTCTTTGGAGGACGTGATAGAGTCATCCTGGAAGGTGATCATGTTGATTGTTCTATCGGTGTCTCTATTAGAGGAGTGCTGCGACGCTCGTGATGCAATCGCTCATTTGAACATCCTCTATCATGAGAGCGAGCTCTGTTGGTTGGTCGTGGTGGAGTTTGGCTTCGCTCCCTACGAGCCATGAGTTTATGGCGCAGGTCACCATCAGGTATATCAGTGTAGTGTTTGATATGCCCTGCCTTGATGAGGTCTTGAAGGTAGCTCTTGAGCGCACGACATTCGTTAGTCTCGTAACAATTTGCTTTATGAAAAGCACAGTATGGCTTTCCTGGTGTGTCCGCTCGGCGTTTTACCTCTGGTCGGTAATAAGCCATGTTTTTTATCTTCTCCAGTATGTAACTTGGAGATCTAGTCAGCACAGTGAACTCTCTTTTGCTTTGGTTCCTGGTGCTGGTCTGTTGGCCCTGTTGCCTGGGTCACTTGTTGGAGGATGGGGCATTATCCGAGATCGCATCGACCTCTCCTATTGCCTTCAGCCTTTCTTTTTTGAGGCCTTCGGCTAGCTTGATGTATTTCTCCACTCGCGCGTACAGCTCGACCAGTGTTTTAGGGTGCTCTTTCATGAGCGACCTGGATAACTCAGTGTTTTTCCTGAACGCATTGGAGAAAGCTACTGTGGCGAACGACTCCTTGAGGCTGCTTTCCATGGACAATAGCTCTATCTTGAAACGTCCAAGGAAGGTGCAAATTGGCTCGTCACTCTTCTGAGACAGTTAGAAAAGTGAATTCAAGTTGGCAGTTTTACATCTGTTGTAGACGTACTGGCTGGTGAACTGGTTAGTGAGCTTTTCGAAGCTGTCGATGGAGTTTGGTCCTAATTAGTAGAACCAATCAAGAGCTCCATCCTTTAAACTCGCTGGGAATAAGCAACACTGTAGGTGGTCGAACTCATGCGCACTGTAGAGTGTGAGGCTCTGAATGTAGCGAGCTACGTGCTGACCAGGGCACGTGCTGCCGTCGTACATTGCAAACCTAGGCTGAATGAAATCTGTAGGGGAGGCTTTACTGAGTACCTCGAGTGTGGAAGGTGATGCCTGATATGTTTTCAACATCTTATGGACAACCTAAGTGGCATCCTTCTTTCCACTGTTCTGTTCGATTCGCTGGGAAAGGCTATTGATTTGCTGGTTAACCTCATTGATCCCACCCTCAGCGGTAACTCCGTTCGGATTCTAAGACTCGACCTGGGTTCTGAGAGTGGCATTCTCTTGTCGGAGTTAGGTGATGTTATCGATCATGGCTTCCATTTTGGTAGCCATATTCTTCACTTGTTCTTGAAGGCTTTCCATGCTTCGTGGGCTTGAAAATTTGGGAATCTAAGAAGATTGTTGGAAGTGATGTAAATTATGAGTAGATGAATTTTCAAGAAATTTGATCCACAGACGGCGCCAATGTAAAGGTTATATTTGGTTTTACCTTACAGATTCAAGAAAGTGAGGGAGATGATGTGTAAATATGATATTGACCGAGTTCGTATGGACTAACTGCCTACGTATCAAGTTCTCTCTCTCCTGGGGACTTGAATCAGGTCAGACATAGTTCCTCATCCTCTTTATATAGGTAAGGGGTTTTGCACCTCCGGCTCGCGCGTATCAGGTCAGATCCAGGTCTTTAGGTCATATGCGCGCCATGATGATGAGTTAAGGACATTTATGGTGAAGCATGCCTGAAGCTCCGATCTTGATGATGGTATTTAAGACTGACATTACTGTCCGTTGGTGCGAGTGAGAATCTTGGAGATCGCTGATCGATAGAGGCCGTTCGTGTGTAGCGATTCACCAGAGGTTGTTGTAAGGAGTCAGTTTGCACTTAAAGTTTTTTACTATTCATCTACCACAAGGCCTCCCTATGCAAATGATATCTTTCAAATTTAACCGTATTCTCATCCTCAGCCTAGGTAATGACTGATGAACTTTTGTACTCAGCCTAGGGTTTTGTTGCATATGGGCCAGGCAGGCATGTTTCAGAAAAACTAATGTGCATATCCGTTTTCAAAAAGGAGGCTTTCCTGCGTTGGAAACACAGATTAAGTGACCAAACTGTGATACTCCTCTCCTTACAAGTGTATCCTCATTGCCAATTGTTCATTGCGCCAAGTCAGTAAAGTTACAACGGACGACAAATGACTTGTGAGGCAGGGTACGATCTATGCATGCATGTTGAAAGAGTACTAATTCCCGGATATAGATCTTACGGACGATATAGAAGGTCAAGAAAAGGTTTCTTTTAGATCAACCAAATGAATCGAGAACATCTCCTATGGTGATATGGCAAAGGAACAAAACAAGACAGGAGCTTAAGGATTTTTAATATAAAAAAGTGATGTAACTACTCCTGTTGACAAGGGAGGATATATCATTTCAATAAAAAGTGACAACAAACCGCAGATTAAAAAAAGGACGACAAGAAAATGCCAGTCTAGAAAAAACCTCGCTCAAATGTGAACATAAGAGTGATGACAATGTTATCACTAAGGCCTTTTCTTATAGTAACCTTCAGTGGTAACTTCTCAAAGTAACCAATAAGACGGACATGTATCATTGTGATGAAGTTGAACATATTTCAATATAGTATTGCAAGAACAAGTAAATTTTAATCTACAATGAGATATATACTAGAAAACTTGAAAGACATAAGACAAAGACTAATGACAAGATGGTGAAAGTAACGATGGCTGTTTTACTAATCTAACTATTACTTCCCTTCACTCAATTCTAGCCAAAGCCCTCATAACACGAATGCAGGTTCACCAAAGGTTAGGTCTTTGGTGAAAACTAAACAGAGTCTACCTGTGTATGAAAATAGTCACGTTGTACAGGGGGATTAGGAGCAAGAAAGCTTCAAGGGGGAGCAGACTAGAGGTTACTTTTAAAAGATCATGACAGAAAAAAGTACGAATCGAAAATATAGTGTATTAACTAGCAGAAACAGAATATTTATATTTGCCTAACGAGGCTTTAAATTATTACTAAGCATTTTGGACGGAGTTTCTACTTTTATCATAATTAGAACTTAGAAATGTGCAGTCCAAAAGTTATCATCTAAAACTTGAAGTCAATCATAACTTATTTGTAATAGCCCCACCTTTTTCATCGGTTTTTCAGAAAAGGCACCTTATCTTTGGGGCGACATCAAAACACTAATCCTCATAGTGCATCCAAAAGTACAACATAGAATAGTGGGTAAATTCACTATACAAATTTTAAATTATTTATAGCTTGCCACTTCATGAGGATGTTACATTTTTTCAATACAGAGGGTTATGGCCCCGTCACTCTAGAGGATTTTCTCAAGTCCAAGTCGAAGGAAGGTGTGAGGGTGCTGCTTTTAATTGGGGATAATCCTACTTCAAGAAGCATCTTGGGTTGTCAAACAGTAAGATTTACGAGCTTTTCTTGGATTCATGATGCTGCTGTATTTTATAATCAATCACACACAATACATATTCAAGAATGCAATGAAGAATCAGTAGCAGGTTTAGTAAAAGTTAGCCTAGATTGGTAGTCTAAAATTTAAAATAATTGTTGCATATGAAGAACAAAGGTGTATAGCCTGATCTCATTTTGTGTTTATGCATTTGTGCATGAATTCTTTCTTCTTTCCTTTTATTTTCTTTTCTTTAGATATTTTTGTATATCACAAGAATGTATTATCTTATACGAACCTTTCATAAAGTGTTTATCAACTTTGTACCCGAACTTCACTGCCTGAGGAAGATACCAATGTGATTTGTTTTTTATCTCCTGGACTAGCAAGGAATTATACGGTCTAATTCCCATGCCTACATAAGGACTTCTTCTACCAAAAGAATCCTATTTATACTTAACTTCCTAAACAAACCTATCTAATAAGAATCCTATTAATACTAAACTTCTAATGACATAAGAAAACCTAAACAATTAACCTAAACAAACCTATATATATAAAAAAACCAACGATCCTCCTAACATAAAACAAAAAACAAAGGTAAACTTTCAGTTTTTTCTTTTAGTATGATTTACATTAGTTTTACATATATAACTGAGTTCTTTTTCTTTTTACAATAGAAGATATTTAATCAAGGCTTCAGAAAGAGTTAACAAAAATGGATAAGGTAAACTATTTCTTTTCCAGTATCTTATTTAATAATTTTGTTGATTTCTCTTTTATGATTCAACTGATGATAAAAAAAAAAATAATAATAACAATATTAAAGTTTAAACACATGAGATATTAGCGTAAGCCTGTAACGGTTTGTTTTTTATTATTCTTTTAATTCAAAATTATATTGAACTATATTGAACTTAAGACCTGTATTAGTGTAACAACCACTTACTATTAACTGTTCCTAGGACCCCTCTTACCCCTCCTCTTTATAATTCTTCTCAATATTGTGAAATCAGTGGGACTGTGGGAGAGACAAGTCTCGAGTTGAAGTTATTGAGTCAATCAATCCAACACCACAATTATTTTATCTTAAAGAACTTCAGCATCAAATCTTCCATTATATAATTTTCTATACTCAGTAACATAACTTCGATATGATGAAATTATATGAAATATAAGAGCAGACCTAAGGAGAACATATCAACTTTCAAATCATCCATATGCTTTAAAATTTATTTCAAGGGGGAAAGGTGTGTGTGTATAAGGTACGGTATAGTATATATATGTAAGTAGAGTATAAGAAAATGCATGTTTTTATATCAAAATTATGTAATGCTGAAACCAAGTTTAGTGGTATATATATACCTGCTTAGAGTCTCCGATAATATCGGTTATAACTCCATATCCATCTTCCATGACATTTCTCATTCCTTTCCCATTAGCCACAAAAAAATCTTTTCCTTCCATCTCAAACTCAGGAAAAGTTCCACAGGGAACTAGCACCTATTCACTATAGCCCACTTTGACACACATTTGGTATCCTCCCACAAAGCCTACAAGACAGTAAAAGATCCATCAATAAAACAAACCCTAAAATTTGCATGTTCTAAAAATACCAAATTACTATATGCCTTGACAATGGTGAGACTGCATATTTCTGGATAATATAAACTAATTTAATTTTTAAAATGCAGCTCATGGAGTATGAAACCAAACACAAAATTTCACTCAAGACAGCGTTGAGGGAAATTCTAATCAAGAAAAAAATTCAGGGAGAACCATTTTACATATCAAAGATTGAAAACAACCAATACGCTACAGATGTCATAATAGATTTGCCGATAATGAGAGAAATCTTCAAAAATCCGAATTATCTTATAAGCCAATCATTTTCGGGGACATATCAAACTAAGAAAGTGGACTCAGAAAATGCGGCTGCAGGAAACGCTATCCGCTTTCTACAGCAGATATACAAATTTGAGGTTTTAGACGTCAACCACAAAGAAATCATTACTAAATGTGAAGAGCTACATGAAGCAAATACTAGAGAAAAACAACTTCATCAATATATTGAAAACTTGAGAAAAGAAAATGCCTATTTGAAGTCAATAAATGAAGCATTGCTTATAGGAGGACCAAATTGGGATATGGACTACCTAAGCATCCCAAATAATTCATCAGATTTGGATGAGGATTAATGTAGTGTTTTTCAAGCTGAATTCTATATTGGATGAGGATTAACATAGTGTTAGATCCATCAAAGTTATGTTTTTGGTTTTTTCAATTTGAATTATCTATAGTTCATCATACCTTAATGAAATATTTATTTTAGGACATATACAGAGTCGTTCAGAATATTTTTTTGATGACATTAAGAACCTGTTTTGGCTTGACTCGACCTAAGGTCATCTAAAACAAAACCTTTTGCTCCTCATGTGTTAGCCTACCCCCATATGTATGACCCCCTAAGTCGGTCTTCAGCGGGTGGTTGTGGCGACCACATTCAACACTCACCTTCCACTTATCATCACGCCCAGGCAAGTAAATCCCCCTAAGCAAGAAGGGACAATCACACTTCTTTGTGCCACTCTTTATCTTTCTTTTCTTTTTCTTATATTGATCATTCACTATTTTCTTATGCCTTTCAAAGTTCACATCATAGTCAATACTTATTCCGATAGTATTATAGACAAATTAAGATAATTGCAAGACTAATACAGTTCGTACAAGAAACTCACATTGAGCACACAAACAGAATATATGGTACATTAGCTTTGCAATCATAGATACATAATTGCCAGTTTTATGTCTGTATTGGTAGCATGCCAATTTTACATATAATGGAATTAAAAATGCAAATACACTAGATTTTATGTTTTAATAGTTAGGTACTCGAGAATGATACTCCGGGATTGGTTGAATAACCAAAATTTGCTAAAATTTGGGAAACAAGAACTAAGAAAGATCAAGAAGTATACTGATCTTGGCACAGAAAAGCTGCTTCGACACAAATTTTCATCCATTTAATGACATCGGTAGGTTAAAAAGAGTGTGTTCAAATAACCATGTCCAAGGATCAGGACGTGAAGGTCCACTGTTTGAGATTGAAAGTCTTCCACCTATGGATTATTAAGTATAAACCAGCACAAGTTTCTAGGTTTACTAATTAAAACCTATAAATCAGAAAAACGATGCTTACAGTCCTCATGAAGATAAGCAATTCCACGAGCTGCACAAGCAGTAACTTAGACCTGGTTCCCCATTCCATAACAGGCCAACCGTCGCCTGAAAAATGTGAATGAGAAAATTAAGAGAAAACTTAAAGATACAATTCTTGAGAACACATCCACATAATCAGATACATATCTTACCATGAAGATTGGAACAATTTAGTGTGGAATGAAGCTGCGTGTGAAAAAGAGGTAGCAACTCAAATTTGAATTGAATTTGAGATACAATGCCCGCTTAAAACATATGTTATAATTTGTTAGGCCCAGGCCCAACAGTAATAGTATACTTAGAGGTTTCTAAACCCAATAGCTTCTACCTAATTAAAAAAAAAATCTAATTTCAAATAAGGTGATTTAGGTCGTCCTAATAATATAGGTATTTGCGTTGGACCCAAAGTTTTACGTTTTTTAGCTTTAGGTAACCCTATCGTTAGTTAACGATTCATTTACCAAGTTTGACTGTCTATTGTGGTGTGTCTGGTGTTATGCCCTTTCAAAATGCCACAACTACCCCTCACACGCTTTGCACATGCCTACACCATAAAACTCAAAATCCAAATTTCAAATTACCCAACACGTGTCATAATCCATGGTCCTAATAGAGTGGAGGCTGCAAAAAAGGAGAAGCTCGCTGTTCCAAAATATCAAAATTTAAGAGATATACAAAACTAAAAACCTACGAAAAGTAAACTTCCAATCACTTAGTAAAACATAATCTATTAACCTAAAAAAACAATTTAACTACACATATAGAAAAACCAGGTAGCCTATTTTCTTCCTGTTCTCCATTATTTACAATTATTTATTGACTTCATTTTATTATGTATATTGCAGATAATGGCGTATGAAAATTAGAGCTTATGTAAAAAAAAATGCTAAAGGAAATTCTAGAAGCAGGACTTAACATTCAACAAGATCCGGTCTACAACACAGAATTAGAGAGTGGGCGATTCAAAAGCACTATAACATTAAAGGTACCAAAAGACTTATTCTTTAATAGTGAAGACGTCATAGTTAAAGAAATTGATGGAAGCACCACATATTCTGTGGCAAAAGCAGAGGATTCAGCAGCTTTTCACGCAATACCGTTTATAAAGGATAAACGTGATATGGAAATTGAAGACTTCAATTTCAAAGAACTTATGAAGAAAAGAATAGAAGTTGAAGAGAAACATAATCAACTTGACATCCTCAAAAATATTATGCTAGATTGTTTGGTTGATGATAAACACAACAAAGATAAAATATATTATCTTGAAGAAAAAATTAAAGGAATGAAGGGGCATGGAGAGTTCCATAATAAAGAAAAGAAAACCATGAGGATTAGTACTTTAATGCCAAAATTTTATTATGTTGGTCACATAGTATTTTTTTTCTGTTAAACGCTTACTTTAAACTTTAGGTATGCATTTCTAGTTATTACGTTAAATGTCCAGAGTCTTTCGGCGTGCAGCGACGCCATTTGATAAAACATTAATTTTCCGTTTTGGTTTTATAGTTAAGTCCGAAGTCCACAGTCCAAAGTCTAAAGACCAAAGTCCAAAGTCCAAAGTCTGTATAGTCATCCGTTTAGTCAAGTTACCTTACTCACGTGGGTTTGGTAGGATAGGTCGAGTAAGGGATCGTCACCTTAGGGTTCGGCAAGGCTCACAACTAGAATTACAACTTTTGGTGAGTAGGATTTTAGGTTTTTTAGCTGGTTTAATATTAACGGTAATGCAAATAATGTAAATTACTAACGGTGATTTCGATGTAAATAAACAAAGATAGAGAAATAGGGAGAGGGTTAATCATACCCATGCAAGAATCATTTTTTAATAGTTTATATTACCACATCACTACATCTCTAATTCGTCTCGAGTTCATAGACAAACTTGAGACGACGTCGAGTATCAATCCCTAGGGAAATGCCTTCATGTCTGAGTCGCATCGCATTAGCATAAGGAGTTGAACTAATATTTCATCTCTGGAATATCATTTCAGCTCCTGGTTCAATTCTACATCAGCTGGACAAATTGGAAAGTTGTCTGACACCATAGAGTCACGCACGAGACATTTTGGGTCTCTCGCGAGACTGTTCTGGGGCATTAGCACTCCAAATTTGTACAATCTCAATCATTTTGGGACCGGATGTATAATCTACACCTAATTCCTAAGATTAAAGTGTCAATCCGGATTCTCACACGAGCACCATAACCCTCCTGATAAGAGCCCAAAACTGTAGTTTTAACCCTGTAACAGTCATACTATTAGACCAATTATGTGAGTAATAATTAAGAGTTAACACTGATTACGTGTTTTTATGTATTTCAGGCTTCAAAGTCCATTATGTGCAACAATGTGCCACTTTAGCGAGATAAAGGAGCAAAGGTCGGTTACTAAGGAGTTCCGTGATTAAAGGCCAATATTCAAGAAGATAAAGCCTTTCTAAAGCCCGGTCAAAAGCTGAAAAGTCGACGCGGGCAGAAATAGCACACAAGTCAGTAGAACTTTCGAAGGTCGTATCTTTGGACTCAGACCTCGGAATGGGGTCTACCTTATGTCAAAACGACAGGCTCGGAAAGAGCTTTCCAATGGTCCAAGCCTTGACCCAATCAAAGGAGCAAAAGTGGACGAAAAGTCTGTTGAAGCCAACTGCAGCTGAAGAGGCCTTTTTGGACTGAAAGAATTGGGTTTTGGGCCTGATTCTCTGGCCCAAAACATGGCTCCAAGCCCATGCACGATTTTTGGATCTGAATGTATAAAAACCAAAGCTTCACTCTTTGTTAATGGTAGATAGTTAGACCTAGAAATAGATTAGATTAGTAGCCTCCATTAATGAATTCTAGATCTAGATTTTCATGTAGATTAATTAAGTTTAGTTCCATTTCAATTATTGTATTAGATTAAACCTTTGAATCTTGTTCTTCATTTTGATTAGATCAATAAAGTAGTATTTTTATCAATTTCGATTTTTGTCATTTCCATTTCTAGATATAATTTCAATTCCTGTCCTTATTTCATTTTAGTCATTAAATTAGATTTCATTATTGTTTAATTAAGTAAATTTCAATTCTTTACATTATGTTTAGTTTAGATTCAATGGGAAATGTTAGTTTGATTAATCAAGGCTAAAACCTCCATTAGAGGGATTGATGAAGCCTTGATGAAAACTTAGTGGTATAGTGTAGAAGCATTGTAGAGTCTATTCCAATCTAGAAGGTCATGATTCGCCATGAGAATGGGTGGACGACCTCACATGCTAGTTAGTACTCGGTAGAAATGCCATGAACACTAGGGATTAGAACTCGAATTTCTTGCCGTAAGAACGTAAGAATCGAGATACAAGAATCTATGCTAGGTTATTAAGTTGGATTCGAGGTGGATTCAATTCCCCTCTAATCCTTTATCTAGATTCAAAACAATCATATTGCCATAGCATTCATAGTTAGATTCAACATAATCAATTTCATATAGGTATCGTAGTATAACACACCTTCGTAAAGCTCCATGCTAGAGCACTAGGAGTGGAACGAACTTCCTACTCCACTATATCTCATAGGGATGAGAGTAGAAAAATCTTTGATAAGGATTATAAGATAAGTTTTAGTTTACTTACGTTTAGAGTTTCATCGCTTTATTCATTAGTAAAATTATTCATTTTATGTTTTATCACCTCCCCTTGAGGGGGGGGGGGGGAGTATACAATAAATAAGTAAATGCAGGACAGGAATTAAACATGAAAAGAAATGACTTTTATTAAGAAGAAATAACTTACAGTATTGAAGCTGCTGGAAGAGAAAATGACGGAATATAAAGTACTGTAATGAAGCTACAGACGATAACTAAAACTAACTAACTAATAAGCAAAGGCTAAAGCATAAAATGCTGAAGGGGAAATATTGAAGACCCCCCTTACATATATATAGGCTGGTCTCTCGTGAAGGGATTTAATTGGGTTTTGTCTTTTTGTTAAATTGAGACATTCAAAACTTTGAAATACAAAGTTTTGTCTCGAAAGTGCTTTCTTTAGTTTTTGTCTTCTTTTAGCCCAATTCAAAACCAAATTTTATGTTTGGTTTTGTCTTTTAGCCCAATTCAATTCAAACTTTGAATTGGTACGTGTTTTCTCCTTTTGCAAGGTGGCACAAAATTGTGACCATCACTTGCCACCTGTCTATGCTGACTCGTCATGCCTTTTGGGCCCGTAGAGTGGGTCTAGTGGCGGCACCGGTTTTGGCGTTTTTATAACTTTCTGTCTTTGCGTAGAGTTCGTCGCCCTAGTCGCTCTGGCAGTTCACTAGCCAACGTCGACATCTAGATTTCTAAGATGTGAGCTTCGGAAGTTTGCTGCTTCTTTACAGGTGGACCCGTTTTGCACTGGTTTTGTTCCTTTGGAAACTTCGGCTCTAGTCAGGCTTTGTTGGGCTTCACTGGGGCTGAATGGGAAGACTTCAAATATTCCAATATTCCCGTACTTCGATACATGTTTTATCATTATATTCATGTTAACTGCGGAAACCTGCAAAAGTACAAAAATATAATTATTACAGGATTATTAAACACATAATCGACCAAAATGCTATGTCTCTCGGAATTTAATATTACAGTTTTGGGTGCTTATCAACCACACACTACACCTGCATCAATGGCTGACGAAATAGAGACTCCTCTCTCTGATTTTTACAAGGCCCTTAACGATAGCCCTAAGTCTTGCATCGTTCTTGCAGACCCAGTGTGGGATTTTCGAATTCCCCCGAATATATTTAATTTGTTACCAGTTTTTCATGGGTTGGACCATGAGAAGCCTTATCAGCATATGTGTCGGATAGAACAAGTTCTTACCATATTTCATCATCCTACCATTGGCTTAGAACAAATTCAATTGAGGGTGTTTCCTTTCACCCTCGCCGATAAAGCGGCATCTTGGTTAATTGCCTAAGCACCTAATTCTGTGTACTCATGGGCCAAACTTGTTCAATTATTCATGGAACAGTTTTACCCACCATTGAAGATAGATGAAATGATATATAAGATTCATTTCTTCCGCCAGAACCCTCATGAATCGTTTTCAGAGGCCTGGAATCGTTTCACTGATCTTCTCATCGAGTGCCCACATCATAACCTTGCGAAAGACACGCTGGTTCATGCCTTTTTCAAAAGGTTTTTACATCACCATAAGGAGGTTCTTGATATAATGAATGGGGGTAGTTTCCTTAGTAAGGAGCCTTAGAGGTTTATAAGTTTTTAGAGGATCAATCTGAGCGTAATAATAATTAGGGGGGGGGGGGGGGTGTAATGACATCCCCCACTCCGCTAATTCTTTTTCCACAGTTAAAGCTACCAGTATGTTTGAGGTTAAATCTGATCCTGAGCTTAAAACTTTAATCGAATCTCTCACTAAAAAGGTAGAAGTTATTTCTGTTTAACAAAAGCCTACTCCTGTCATGAACGTCAACTATGTTCCTTGTAATTTCTGTTTAAGTCATGAGCATCCCGACTCCTATTGTCCTCTAGTCTATGAGCAACCATCCACACAACCAGACAATGTTTGTTCTATTAATAGCGAACCTAACGCACCTTGGAGATAACATCCCAACTTCAGTTGGCGAAATAATCAACCAGTTGCACCTCCAGGGTTTAATAATCAAAATATTAGGCCAGCGACCAATTACAACCAAGCTCTACCGAGATAAGGACAAAGTTAAGGGAATTATAATAATTATAATAATAATTATAATGCTAATAGAGGTATCATTCCGGTTAATAATAACTATCGTAAGCCACCCGTTAATAATCAACGTGAGATAGTTACAGTCACACCACCTGTGGCCACTACACCTTTACAACCGGATCGTTTTGAAGCCTACATGCAGCCTAACCAACAGATTTTACAATCCATTAATCATTCTAACCAATAGCTTTTGCAATCTATTAATCATTCCATCAAGCAGTTAGCCCAAGAGAAAATTCAACCCAAAGGTGTGTTTCCAGGTCAAGCCATACCTAATCCTAAAATGCCAAACACAGCCTTAGAAGTAACCGGTACTCCTAGTAATGAACATTTAAACATAGGTGAGTTAAATGTCATCACCATTCTCCGTTCTAGCAGGGTAGTGGATAACGACGTAACTATGCTTGTTGTTACCCCACCTGAAGTCATTGCACCTAATAATTTACTAGATACCGATGTAGGAACTGACGATCCTACTCCTGTAGAGGTACCAGTTAAAACTCAACCCAAGAGGAAAGTGGCCAAAGTTAAAACTCTTTTTGATCCATATGTTAAATATAGAGAGAACTCACCGTTTCCCCAGAGACTAGTATGTTACACAAGGATACTAACTTTGATGAGATGAGGGAAGTTTTTAAAAATCTAACGATAAACCTACCTTTTCTTGAGGCTATTAAAAAGTTACCACAACATGCTAAGTTTCGGAAAGAGTTGTGCACTACTAGGCAGAAGACCAATATACCAAAAGATGCCTTTTTAACTGAATAGTTTCCAACTCTATCTAAATATAATGGAATCATTAAGTACAAGGACCCTGGTCGTCCTACTGTACAATGCACCTTGGGGGATACCCACACAACGACTACGTTATTAGACCTGGGGGCGAGTGTTAACTTACTCCTTTATTATCTATACAAACAAATAGGTCTACAAAAGATGCAACCAACTAAAATGACTCTGCAATTAGGTGATCGTTATATTAAGTATCCTAAGGGTGTTGTTGAAAACGTGCTGATTAAGGTTCAAGATTTTTATTACCCAGCAAACTTCGTTATCCTAGACACAGAAGTCGCTAACGACTATGTTCTTATCATTTTAGGGCATCCCTTTTTGGCTACTACCAACGCATTCATAAACTACCGCGATAGTTCGATGTCCATGTCCTTTGGCCATCATTCTGTTGACGTAAATATTTTCAAAATGATGAAATAATTACCCTATTCATCTATAAATGGGAAGGTTAGCATGATCGAGAGCTTATCTCAAGATTATTTCAACAATACATTTCTAGAAAATCAGATGCACCAATTTCTTTCTTTCGGTAGTTCCAACTTCGACGATGACTCCTACTTAGAGGAAGTCAACGGCCTTTTCGAGTCTACTCCTATTTTAGATCCTTCTGTGGTTCAATCTTCCGAGTTTGAAGACCTCTTCCCTAACGAAGTTTTTCTTACTTAAGACGAAGATGCTCCGTACGCCCTTCTACCCATTCCTCCCACCCCTGTTCTTAAACATCTTCCTTCTGAGTTGAAGTATATTTAACTTAATCCAGATGGTAGCCATCCGGTGATTATCTCTTCTCAGTTATCTGCTGATGAAGAGGCGCATTTGATTAGGGTGATTAGGGAACATCGTTCCGTAATCGGTTGGTCCTTGGTCGACATTAAGGGGATTGACCCTGGTGTATACACTCATCGTATATATTTGGAAGATAATGCGAAGACTTCATGCGAACCCTAGCATTGCTTCAACCCTGCCATTAAAGAGGTGGTCAGGGAAGAAGTCTTACGATTACTCGATGCGGGTATCATATATCCCATGTTCGATAGAAAATGGGTTAGTCCTATTCATGTAGTCCCTAAGAAATCGGGGGTTACTTTTGTTCGTAATGCTGCAGGTGAATATGTTTCCACACTTGTTCCTATTAAATGGAGGATCTGTATTGATTACAGACGTTGATAATAGTGAAATTGATAGTTTTACTAATGAATAAAGCAATGAAACTCTAAACGCAAGTAAAACTAAAACTGAACTATACTCGTGATTATCAAAGATTTCTACTCTCGATACTATTGAAGTAGAGTTGGAATAGAAGATTCGTTCCACTCCTAGTTCTTTAGCATTCAAGTTTCCTACGACTATCAATCCTACGAAAGTCAATGAGAGTTTTACTAATTATACTACGAAATGCTACGAAATACTAAAGTTTGAATCTAGAATAAGAATTAGGGGGGAATTGAATCCACCTTGAATCCAACTTAAGAAACTAGTATAGATTGTTGTAATCCCTAATTATAATTCGTAATTATAATTAACCTTGAATCCCTAATTATAATTCGTAATTGTAATCCCTAATTATAATCAACCTTGAATCCAACTTAAGAAACTAGCATAGACTTCTTAAGTTCTTACAGTAAGAATTGGTCGTTCTAACCCCTAATTATACATGGTATCTCTACCAATTCATAACTAGCATGTGAGGACGTCCACCCATTCTCATGGCAAATCAATGACCTTCTAGAGTGGAATAGACTCTTACAACGATTCTATACTACACAATCAAGTTTTCATCAAGGCTTCATCAAACCCCTTTAATGGAGGTTTAACCTTGATTCATCAAACTATCATTTCCATATGAAATTGAATAAGACATAACATAAAGATTCTAACTTTATTAAATTCAACTAAACAATAATTGAAATCTAAATTAACAACTAAGAAATCATTAACGACTAAGAATTGAAATTAGATCTAAGCAATTTTAAATAACAAAATCAAAATTATCAAGAACAAACTATTTTATTTATCTAATGAATGATAAACAATGATTCAATACTGAAATTAAAAGAAGAATAACAACTAATTAATTAATTAAAAAACTAGATCTAGAACTAAGCTTTTTGGCTACTCTAATGGCTACCTCTATCCTAAACTAATTGATACTTAAGAGCTAAATCTTCTGTATGGAAATGGAGGATACCAGATCCACATTTTCATGCATGGGATGAGGGTCCATGTTTTGGGCCGGAAAATCGAGCCCAAAGCCCAATTTCTTCAGTCCACAGGGCCCTTTTCAGCTGGCTTTGACTTCAATAAGCTTTTTGTCCACTTCTGCTCCTCTGATTGGGTCAAGGCTTAGACCATTGGAAAGCTCTTTCCGAGTCGGTTGTTTTGACATAAGGTACACCCAATTCTGAGGTATGACTCCAAAGATACGATCTTTGGAAGTTCTACTGACTTTTATGTGTTGTTTCTGCCCGTCTTGGCCTTTAATCCAAGAACTTCTTAGCAACCAACCCTTGCTCCTTTATATCTCCAACGTGGCACATTTCTGCACATAATTGACTTCAATGCCTGAAATACATAAAAGCACGTAATTAGCATTAACTCTTATTTATTACTCGCATAATTGGTATAAAAGTATTATTGTTAAGGAGTTAAAACTATAGTTTTAGGCTCTTATCGGACGTTTAAACGCCATGACACAAAAGTATCACTTTCCTTTACCTTTTATAGATCAGATGCTCGAACGTCTAGCTGGTCATGATTATTATTGTTTTTTAGATTGCTACTCTGGCTAATTTCATATCATTATCGATCCTGATGACCAAGACAAGACTATCTTCACATGTCCTTTTGGAACATATACTTATAAACGGATGCCTTTTGGTCTCTGTAATGCTCCTGGTACCTTCTAGCGGTGTATGCTTCATATCTTTAGTGACATGGTGGAGCGCTTTATGGAAGTTTTCATGGATAATTTTTCTATCTATGGCGACAGTTTTAGTGAATGCCTGTCTAACCTTTCCCAGGTGTTGAGACGGTGTGAGAAAAAGATTCTGGTTTTAAATTGGGAGAAGTGTCATTTTATGGTAAAGAAAGGAATAGTGCTAGGTCATATCGTATCGAGTGACGACATAGAAGTAGATAAGTCTAAATTGGATAAGATAGCGCCTTTACCTATACCACGGACTATCCGTGACATTAGAGCCTTTTTAGGCTATGCAGGTTTCTATAGGCGTTTTATTAAGGATTTTTCGAAAATAGCTAGGCCTTTAACTAATCTGCTTTTAAAAGATGGCATCTTCGATTTCAATTTTGACTGAAAGCAGGCTTTTGCAACTTTAAAAGTTGTTTTAACATCTACACCAATTATACAGCCTCCTGATTGGTCTAAACCTTTTAAGCTTATGTGTGACGCTAGCGACTATATTGTTGGTGCTGTGTTAGGCCCAAAACTAGTGGATAAGTCCACCGTGATTTATTATGCTAATAAAACTTTAAATGATGCTCAACAAAGTTACACTACTACTGAAAAAGAAATTTTTAGTTGTGGTTTATGCTTTAGATAAGTTCCGCCCTTATTTGGTTGGCTCTAAGACCTTAGTCTACACCGACCATGCTGCTCTTAGGTACTTTCTCGCCAAGAAGGATGCTAAACAGAGATTGAATCGATGGACTCTTCTCCTACAAGAGTTTACCCTAGAAATTAAGGATAAACGAGGGGTCAAAAATGTTATTGCTGATCACTTATCAGGACTTACCAATAATAATGATAGTGATTCTGAGTCCATACCTGACTCTTTTCCTGATGAGCATCTTTATGCTATTTTTTCTGCCCCTTGGTATGCCGACATTGTTAATTATTTAGCTTCTGATATTATTCCTGTTGTTTGGTCAAGATATGATCGTAAGAGATTTCTGGCTAGAGTTAAGCTATACTACTGGGAAGAGCCCTACCTTTTTAAGTATTGTGCGGATCTAATTATTCGTTGTTGTATTCCCCAATGGGAATATAATGAGGTTTTATCCTTCTGCCATGACAAAGAGTGTGGTGGCCATTTTAGTGGTATGAAAACGGCTGCTAAAGTTCTTCAATGTGGTTTTTATTGGCTTACCCTTTTTAAAGATGCTCAAGTTTATTGCAAGACGTGTGTTTGTTGCCAACAACTTCGGCGTATTACTAAATGTAATATGATGCCTTTAAATCCCATTTTGGTGGTAGAATTTTTTGATGTCTGGGGCATTGATTTCATGGGTCCTTATTCTGTTTCCCACAGTTTTATTTATATTCTTGTTGCCGTGGACTACGTTTCTAAATGGATAGAGGCCATGGCTTGCCGTAGCAATGACCGTAAGATAGTTGTCTTTTTTGTTAAGGAATACATTTTTTGTCGTTTTGGCATTCCTAAAACCATCATCAGGATGGTAGAACACATTTTTGCAACAAAGTTGTTGCTTCTTTAATCAAAAAGTACGGAGTTACCCATAAGGTAGCGACTCCTTATCATCCACAAACTAGTGGATAAGTAGAAGTCTCTAATAGGGAAATAAATAAGATATTAGAAACAACAATAAATCCTAATAGGAAAGATTGGTCTAAGCATCTTACGGATGCCTTATGGGCATATCAGACTGCTTTTAAAACTCCTATAAGTATGTCTCCTTTTAGACTTGTGTTTGGAAAACCTTGTCACTTACTCGTTGAATTAGAGCACCGTGTTATGTAAGCCATAAAAAGACATAACTTCAATTATGATGAGGCAGGTGTCAAGCGGAAATTGTAATTAAATGAGCTTGAAGAAATCCGTAGCAATTCTTATGATCTCGTGAAAGATTATAAAGCTAACATGAAATGTGTTCATCATAAACAAGTTTTGTGTAAAGAGTGTGTGGTTGGTCAAAAGGTCTTGCTTTACAACTCCCGTTTACATATTTTTCCAAGGAAATTAAAAACCCGTTGGTCTGGTCTTTTTCTGGTTACGAAAGTCACCCCTTACGGGTCAATCACCTTGGTAAATCCCAAGGATAACAGTACCTTTCAAGTTAATGGCCAACGGTTAAAATATTTTCATGAGTTAATGTCCTCACATGTGGAGGATGTCCTTTTACAGGACCCTGTCTATGAGGACTGACCTTTGATGTTTTGTGCATTTAATTTCATTTCCATATTTTGGTGAGTGCACTATTCAAGTAACCGGGCCCTCCCTTTGGAGTGTGTGGCTATAAGTACCGGATCCTAAGTCTATGTTTAACATTATTCATATTTTCCACTCTTGCTTGTTTTCTCGGTTTTTTAGTCATGATTCTCTATGGTGTGAATTTTGTCTTTATTGTTTTCTTATTTTCCTTTATATTAAACCTTATTCATAACAAGTAATAAATATTATGAAATAAAAATAGTAATCTAGCAAGTCTCGGGAATCTGACTTTAAAAGACCCACGTGTTTAAACAAATTTTCTAAACAATATTTTCAAAATTTGTTTGGGGGTGGGGTGTTTGGTCTTTCCTTTCTTGATCGCTCAACTTCCTATTCTTTTTGTTTATGTTGTTTAGTCATATTTTGATTTGGGTTGACACTATCTATGAATTTAGATTCCTTTTGCTCACATAACTTATGTCATGCATGCACTACGAGGTGTTTTCCATTTTCTTATATGTCAACCACGGTTAGATTTTAGTTTTTTTTATAGATCATTGGATTGTACTCTCTTTGATGATCGTTTTCATAGCTCATTCGCAAAAATTGAACCGTTAACGAATCGGGTATTTTAGTTTTAAGTTTACGCGGCATAGGACGGAATGGGTATTTCAAAATTTGTTTTGGGCTTCGGACCAACAAGTTAAACCCTACGTTTTTAAACACTATCGTGTTTTCTTCTTCTTCTCCACACCTCCATCAAACAAACTCACGAACAAACCAACTAAGAGCAGCTTAAGCGTGTCTGCCCTCGTGTCGCGCCCTCACTCATACTCAATTCTTGATCGAGTGATCCTTTCCCATTTCCCCTACCTCGCATTCACCACAAATTTGAATTACAAACCTCAATGGCTACTCAAAACAGAAAAATTCTTCCAGAACAAGCTTTTATTTCCAACTAATTTTCACCCTTTTATGATACTAAGATGATTAGTAGGAGGTGGCAAAAGTTATGGTATTCGGCAAATGATTTTTATCACACCGATTTAGTGTTGAGCTTTTATAAGAAGAGGGAGATTGAGGGTAGGAAGATTTTTGTGAAAGTGAATGGTAGTAGGAGGGAATTGTGTACAGGTGTGTTGTCTAGGATTCTTGGAATTGAGGCAAAACACCTCACACTTACATTGCAGGAATCTCAGTTCAGAGGAATTGAGGCTTTAATGAGAGAGACTATATTGGAAGGGCAGTACAATACGAAATTGCATTGTGTTCAACAATCGTCTCTGAGAACCAACCAGCGGGTTGTAGCTTAGCTAGATTTGACTTCAACAGACTTTTCATCCACTTCTGCTCTTCTGATTGGGGAAATGTTCAGACCATTGGAAAGATCTTTCCAAGATGGTCGTTTTGACATAAGGTAGGCCCAATTCCGAGGTCTGAGTCCAAAGATATAGTCTTCGGAAGTTCTGCTAATTTTTGTGCACTGTTTCTGCCCGTGTTGACTTTGACTTTTCAGCTTTGACTGGGCTTTAAAAAGGATTTTTCTCCTTGAATCTTGGCCTTTAATCACAGAACTTCTTGGCAACCAACCCTTGCTCCTTTATCTCGCAAAAGTGACACATTTCTGCACATAATTGACTCTAATGTCTGAATACATAAAAGCACGTAATCAGCATTAACTCTTATTTATTACTCGCATAATTGGTCTAAAAGTATTATTGTTAAAGAGTTAAAACTATAATTTTGGCTCTTATCAAACCACCCCCAAACAGCATTTTGCTTGTCCTCAAGGAAATATGAGAAATTAGAATAAGTGACCAAAAATAGAGTTCTAACTAATCTCATTTCGCCGAGTGCGATTGTATTGACCATATGCAACAAGGCCTTAAACCACTAGGAATTCTCTAATGGACGAGTTATAGCCTCGTGAGAGTTTTCCAGTTAAGGTACTCTCAAACTTCATCTATACTACAACGACTAAGAAATAGAACTATTGTTTCCTGATTTATGTCTCAATTATCTATACATCTCACTAGCAATGAATACAGAATAATCAAGTCGAAAGCTAAGCTAATATATGCATAATAATCAATCATCTATGAATAAACATATATACAATGAGTAATACTATGAAATGCACTAGCAGGTCCGTTTCTGAAACTTTAGAATAATGTCCTTATGTAGGTCCTCACATAAATGTCAAGACAAAAACACTCTGATTTTTCCGCTCAAGTTTCGCTACTCCAGTGTGCAGTGGGCACACTTTACCTTACAATCTCAATGACACACAAGGAAGCCGGAGTCGATCAAACACATCTGCCACTTACTATCACACTAACCTATTCCTAATTGAGCTAGAGGTCTTTATTAGGTGTTGTGGGGATTAGGAGATGGTTTAAGAAGGAAGGAAATGGATATTCAAAATGGACAAGTCTGAGATAATAGAGGCTTCATGTTATGCAACTAGAGAAACCCTTGTTCTTTACTTTTGCTTCTACACTTTGTTTCCATCCTTAGCCATATATTTTCTTTTTCTTTTTCTTTGGCTTTTGACTCCTTAATTCTATTTTTGGAGTTCTAACTCTTTATTTTCTTTTTTTTTATATATTTTTTTTATTTGGATGGAAACTTACTTTTCTCATCTGAAGCGACTAACAAATTCTTGATTTCAAATGTTCTTCTCTTTTCTATTCTTCATCTCTATTCTCAGACTTATTCAAAGAATTAGGTAGGTTGATTTTTTTTATTTTGTTTTGTTTTGTAACAGGGTAAAGGATTTGTGGTTTATGAAAGGCTAAAGAAAAGCTCAGAGGGGAGACTAGCGGAAAATAATTCATAGGTTTGAATTTCTGGCTATATCGATCCAAAGAGGGCCTAAATTCTTGCTTAGGATATGGTATAGTAAACAAGCAAGTGGACGTGTGATTTCTCTATCCGGATTTTACTTCTCCCTTGTGTCATTTCTCAAATGTTCACTCATATAAGGCAGCTTTAGGCTATATTTTCATAGGATTTGTAGTATAAGTACTCTAGCCTAGATTTCAGAAACTTACTGCAAACAATCATAGTATAAGTACTCATGTAACATATTTATAGATAGATGCAATGATTATTACCTACATATTAGCCTAAGTTTCTAAAAACTATTATAATGCAAAAGCTACGTGAGACTTCTAGATTATTGAGAGCATAGAGAAAGAAAACAAATCCAATATTCCTAAGTGTATAGCATACTTTTTATTTATATTTTTAAAATTTTTGAATTTTTTTTAACTAGAAAACAAGTGCATATTATACATATCTATATCCTAACAGATGCCTTAATTACACGTGTTTCTATGCCCCAAAACAAGAAGCATGCTTTGTCCTCAAAGTATTTAAATAAATAGGGTAGAGAAATACCATGGAAACGCATGAAATTCTGGAACATCTGCAAAATAAGGTTAAACATACTAATATAGAAAAGAAAAACTTACGCAACTCTATAAGAGTTCCACCCTTAATGGGTTAATGAGAAATAAATTGCTTGGGACATAAGCAGACACTAACTGAAATAAAAACTAACCTTAACTCCCGTTTAAGCATTTTCCTCCTCATCCTTAATAAAGAAATGAGGTTCCTTCGCATCCTGCCATGCCATGGTAATTTGACAGGCTTCACGCCACTTATCGTCTACTATAGCTAACCTGTCAAGCGCCAGTTGGTCGGATGGGGTGTAAGGCGCAACCTGATGAGGTATCCTCCACCCTTGCCAAGTCATTGCACTGAACGATCGAATAATACAATTGGTGGGTCTCACAATGTCGACCCCAACCCAATCCGTGAAACGGGCACAAAAAACGGGGAAGAAACATAACATTATACGGCAAATTAAAACAGGCATAAGAAGGTACTCATGCCTCTTGCTATGGGCTCGGGCTAAACTAGACATTAGGGTCTGGGGAATATCATAGAGTGTACGCCCCCCCTAAAGCAAGGAAAATATCACAAGTTTAGGTCATTCACGTAAGAATAACGCCATTCCCCTCTAATGTTTAGCATGATCCAAAACATAACAAAGGCCCACGCGCTCATAGACTACCAACCAAAGGCGACGTTATAATCCCCTTGGTCCTCTATCCTAAAGATTCCTGCCCCGTAATGCTCATGCAAATCATCATAGTTATACATGTACATATTATCTACCAAATAGGCCCATGAGTCTTGTATTTCGGCCGGCATAGCAAGTCCAAGCACAAAGGCTATCAAGAACCTAGAAATTTCCAATGGTTCATCCCCGATGGTGATGGAGAACACTTGTTCTCCATCTGGTCTATCAAAGAACTTACAATTATCATAAAAATAAGATGTAAGTGCGGGAGAATAAAGTTCATCAGGACTTACCAATAGTGGCTCCCATCCTGCCAGAATGATCACTTCGCGAAACCACGCACCATAGGTGTCACTTTGGAACAAGTCTTCAAAAGACTATTTCGGTATGGTACGAGGGAATGTCATCACCAATAAACTCGCTAGAATAGCTGCGAAGGATCCTGGAACAATCCACAAAAAATTGGAATTTTTCTTGGCCACGGGGTTCTGGGCGCGAGGTGCGCTCCACCTATGCCTGGGAAAGGCGCAGGGTGCGCCTTGGTGATTTTCAAGTTCCAAGCACTTGGGCGCAGGGCGTGCTCACTTTGTGCCTGGGATGGGTGCGGGTCGCGCTAAGGATGAAAACTGGAATTCTAATGTTGTGGGAACAGGTCGCGCTCAGCTTAGGGCTTGGTAGGTATGGGTCGCTCGATGAAATTCTATCGACGGTGCCTAGAGGGCAATGTCGCGACTCCACTTTAGGCGCGCGCTCCGCACTCGAGTGATAGTGCTAAAATGGATAAGAAAGATGGGAATCGTGAGAGTGAAAGGTGAGAGATGAAAGTGAGGTGTAGTGTGGGTTGTGAGTATAGAATGAATGAAGTTTTTATAGGTTTTAAGTTACTAAAATGAATTGGGAAGTTGCCAAAAAGTTTTAAGGCAATTGCCAGAAACAAAAAATTTCCAAAATCGAAAACGGAAACAACCCATATTCTCTATTCCAAAACAAACATAATATCTTTTAGGTTGAATTTAGGATAGAAACTGCCTAACTCATCGAGATTTCATCCTACCACAATATCTATTCATAGGGATGCCCATATCGGCAATATTCTCAACCCTCACTCCAACACAAATTCTAAATTGGAGGATAATATCAAAAATCATGCTAGAGTATATAATACCACCCCCAAACAATTCGGGAAGGTAGGATTAACGATAAAAACAATGCATAATTTGAAAAGAACCGTATTATATTAAAACTGAAATTCAAACAATATTTAACAACCAAATTCAAAATTAAATACGGAATTCATAAATTAACATCTGAACTAACTAAAAAGCAAATACAAAACAACATCAACTTAAAATATTCCTAAACCACTCGCTGCTGGTAGTGGAAGGGACATGGGAAGGTGATGGCTCCTGAGTTCCTAATAGGCCAGAGCCATCCGTCCTGCGGCGAAGACGCTCGTGCCTCACAGACTGCTCCTCAGAAGAAGCACCCCCCTGGGGTGGAAAGCATGCAAGCATATCATCTCAGAACTTGCGCTGAGCTTCCATCTTGGCCCTCGTCTATTCCCACCGCTCATCCTCGCGCTGGGCACGAGTTTCAAAGTTATGATGCATGGTAGCCTGCTGAGTTTGGAGGTCTTCGCAAATAGTATTGAGAGAACGCATGCCACGATGAATCACAGCCATGCGTTCTGCATCCGACCTACACCTCTCCAAGGCATCGGCATCAAAACATGTCGTGTCCTCCTCATCCTCCAAGTCATCCTCTCTTCAAACAACCTCCAAACTCTTTGGATACACTCCGTATAAATATGAGGATTTTGGTGCTCTTTCAAGCAAATCCTATCAGAAGTAGGAGTCGCTCTCAAGGTCATCATGATCTTCGTTATCAAAACAGGGAGAGGTGCATTACTCTTCCCAACTCCCCTAATCATGTTACTCAAAAACTCCAAAATATAGAACTCGTACTTCTTCTCCTGGAGTATCCATAGAATGTGAAGGCACTTCAGACCGATGTCACTAACTTTCTCCTTCCCTATGACATTCCTACCAATCCACTGAGTTACAGCCAACTGGTTGGTTCTGAGAGACGACTGGCGAACACAATGCGAGCTCGCATTGTAGTTCCCTTCCAAACAATCCACGCTCATCAAAGGCTCGACCCCAGTAAATTGGGAATCCTGTAATGTGGCATCGAGATGGCGTCTAGGCGGAATACCTAAAATCTCAGTTAACAACCCAGTAGATACTTCTCTCCTCCTCCTAGCCACCTTAACAAAAATCCTATTTCCATCCAACTCCCTCATCCTATAAAACTGTCGAACCAAATCTTCATGGGAAAAATCGTCTGTTGAGTACCACAAACCACTCCAATCTCTTCTAACCATCTCGTCACCATAAAACGACGCGAAGTGGTCGGCAGTAAATGCGTGCTCCGACAAAATCCGACGTCTTTGAGCCATTGATACTTTGGAACGATTTAGGGGTTTAAATGGAATGTGGGGATGGAGTTTGAGATAACCTCACTAACCAAACACTGGTGGTGGCGCAGCAGTTCAAATTCCTCAAATTTTTTTGTTTTTTCTAATGTTTTGATGGTGGGAATTGGTGGGGAATGATTTGGAGAGGAATTGGGATTGATTTAAATATTTGGCGTGGGTGTAGTTACGTTTCTTTTTTTTTTCTTTTTTTTTTTAGGTTAGGTTTTTAAGCTTAATGGTTGTTAATGGCGGTTTTGGAAGGTGAAATCGCGACTGTTATGTTGAAGATGGAGACGCACGTGCGTTGCACGTGTGCGCGAGATTGGGCCCAAGCCCAATTTAATTTTTCGAATTTTTTGCGCAACTTCAAACTAAATTTATCGCTTCGTTACCAGTCTAATTTTTGCGAATGAGCTATAGAAATGATCAGGAGAGAATTTCCAATCCACTGATCCATAAAACACTCTATTCTGACCGTGGATGACATATAAGAAGATGGAAAATGCCTCGACGTGCGTGCATGATGTAAGTTATGCGAACGAATGAACTCTAATTTCATAGATAATGTCAACTCGAATCGAAATACAATTAAACGGCCTACGCAACACAAATGGAAAGTTGAACAATCCAGTACAGAAATGAACACCCCACCCCCAAACAAATTTTTGGCAACGAAGTTAAGAAAATTTGTTTTAAAAGCGGGTCTTTTAAAGTCAGATCTTGAGACTTCCTAAATTACTATTTTTATGATTTTAACAATTTTGATTTTTTATGAATAAGATTTAATATAAGAAAAATAATAAAACAATAAATGCATAATTCACACCATAGAAGAACATGACTCAAAATCCGAGAAAACATGCAAGAGTGGAAAACGTGAATTATGTTTAACGTGGACTTAGGATCCGGAACTTACAGCCACACACTCCATAAGGAGGGCCCGGTTACCTGAATGGTGCACTTACTAATATATGGAAATAAAAGGAAGTACACCAATGAAAAAGGTCAGTCCTCATAGACAGGGTCCTGTAAAAGGACTTCCTCTACATCAGGGGACAATAGCTCGTGAAAATGTTTCAATCGTTGGCCATTGACTTGAAAGGTATTGTTGTCCTTGGGATTTACCAAGGTGATTGCCCCATGAAGGGTGACTTCAGTAACCAGAAAAGGACCAGACCAACGAGTTTTTAATTTCCCAGAAAAAATATGTAGACGGGAGTTGTAAAGCAAGACTTTTTAACCTACCACAAACTCTTTGCACAAGATTTGCTTATCATGAACACGTTTCATGTTAGCTTTATAATCCTTCGCGAGATCATAAGAATCGCTATGGATTTCTTCAAGCTCATTCAATTGCAACTTGCGCTTGACACCCGCCTCATTGACATTGAAGTTAAGGCTTTTTATAGCCCACATAGCACGGTGCTCCAATTCAACGGGCAAATGACAAGGTTTCCCAAATACAAGTCTAAAGGGAGATATGCCTATAGGAGTTTTGAAAGCCGTCATATATACCCATAAGGCATCAGATAGATGTTTTGACCAGTCTTTCCTATCAAGATTTATAGTTGTTTCTAATATCTCTTTGATTTCCCTATTAGAAACTTCTACTTGTCCGCTAGTTTGTGGATGATACGGAGTTGCTACTTTATGTGTAACTCCATACTTTTTCACTAGAGATGCAACAACTCTGTTGTAAAAATGTGTTCAACCATCACAAATAATGGGTTTGGGAATGCCAAATCGACAGAAAATATATTCTTTAACAAAAAACACAACTGTCTTATGGTCATTGCTACGGCAAGCCATGGCCTCTATCCATTTAGACACGTAGACCACGGTGACTAGAATATAAATGAAACCGTGGGAAACTAAAAAGGGACCCATGAAATCAATGCCCCATACGTGAAAAATTTCTACCACCATGATTGGATTCAATGGCATCATATTACGCTTTGTGATTCGCCCAAGTTGTTGTGGCAAAATGCCGCACGCCTTGCAATACACTTAGGCATCTTTAAAGAGAGTAGGCCAATAAAACCCACATTGAAGAATTTTAGCAGCTATTTTCATACCACTAAAATGGCCACCACACTCTTTGTCATGGCAGAATGAGAGAATCTCATTATATTCCCATTGGGGAATACAACGACGAATAATCTGATCCGCACAATACTTGAAAAGGTAGGGCTCATCCCAGTAGTATAGCTTAACTCTGGCCAAGAACTTCTTACATTTATTTCTTGACCAATCATAAGGAATAACATCAGACGCTAAATAATTCACAATGTCAGCATACCATGGTGCAGAAAAAATAGCATACAGATGCTCATCCGGAAAAGAGTTTGGTATGGAGTCAGAATCACTATCATTGTCGTTTGTAAGTCTAGATAAGTGGTCGGCAACTATGTTTTCGACCCCTCGTTTGTCCTTTATTTCTAATGTGAATTCATGCAGGAGAAGAATCCATCGGATCAATCTCTTCTTAGCATCCTTCTTTGCGAGAATGTACCTAAGGGCTGCATGGTCTGTGTAAACTAGAGTCTTAGAACCAACCAAATAAGGGTGAAACTTATGTAAAGCATAAACGACAGCTAAGAATTCTTTTTCATTAGTTGTATAATTCCTTTGAGCATCGTTTAGATTTTTACTAGCATAATAAATAACGGTGGATTTATTATCTAGTTTCTATCCCAGGACAGCACCAATTGCATAATCACTAGCATCACACATGAGTTCGAAAGGTTTAGACCAATCGAGAGGCTGTATAATGGGTGCAAAAGTTAAGACGGCTTTTAAAGTTTCAAAAGCCTGTTTACAGTTAAAATTAAAATCAAAGATGGCCTCCTTTAAAAGCAGATTAGCTAAGGGTCTAGCTATTTTCGAAAAATCATTGATAAAACGCCTATAAAAACCTGCATAGCCTAGAAAGGCTCTAATATCACGGACAGTCCGTGGTATAGGTAGAGTCGCTATCTTATCTAGTTTGGCCTTATCTACTTCGATGCCATCACTAGATACGATGTGACCTAGTACTATGCCCTTTTTTACCATGAAGTGACATTTTTCCCAATTTAAAACGAGACTCTTCTCTTCACATCATGTTAAAACTTTTGACAGGTTAGACAGGCATTCAGTGAAAGAGTCTCCATAGATAGAAAAATTATCCATGAGCACTTCCATGAAACGCTCTACCATGTTACTAAATATATGAAGCATACACCGCTAGAAGGTACTAGGAGCATTACAAAGGCCAAAAGGCATTCGTTTATAGGCGTATGTTCTAAAAGGACATGTGAAGGTAGTCTTTCCTTGGTCATCAATATCAATAATAATTTGGAAATAGGCAGAGTAGCCATCCAAAAAACAATTAAAAGCATGACCAGCTAGATGTTCAAGCATCTGATCTATAAAGGGTAAAGGAAAATAATCCTTTCGTGTCATGGCATTTAAACGTCTATAATCAATACAGATCCTCCATTTTATAGGACCATGTGTGGCAACATATTCACCCTTGGCATTACGTACCATGGTAATCCCTGATTTCTTTGGAACTACATGAATGGGACTTACCCATTCGCTATCAGAGATTGGGTATATGATACCCGCATCGAGTAACCGTAAGACCTCTTCCCTGACCACTTCTTTCATGGCAGGGTTTAAACGACGCTGAGGTTTGCAGGAAGTCTTTGCATTTTCCTCTAAATGGATACGATGAGTGCACACATTTGCATCAATTCCTTTAATGTTGGCTAGGGACCAACCAATCACAGAACGATGTTCCCTAATCACCCTGATCAACCGTGTCTCTTCCTTCTTAGATAACAGAGAAGATATAATTACCGGATGACTGCCATCCGGATCAAGTTGAATATATTTGAACTCAGGAGGAAGAGGTTTAAGCACCGGGGTGGAAGGAATATCGATAAATGCTTTTAGAGGGTCCTCATCTTGAGTAATGAATACTTGCTTAGGCAGCAGGTCTTCAAACTCTGTATATGGAGTAACCGAAGGGTCTACGATTTGTGTAGACTCGAAGATGGTGTTGACTTCCTCTATGTAGGAGTCATCGACAAAATCTGAACTTCCAAAAGAAAGGAATTTATGCATATGGTTTTCTGGAAACGTGTTATTAAAGTAATCTTGAGCTAAGCTCTCGATCATGTTAACCTCTCCATCTATAGACGAATCTGGTAACTGTTTCATCATTTTAAAAACATTTACCTCAACCAAAAAATGGCTAAAAGACAAGGACATCGAACCATCACGGCAATTTATAAGCGCGTTGGCAGTCGCCAAGAAGGGACGCCCTAAGATGATCGGAACAGAGTCGTTAGCGACTTCTGTATCGAGGATAACAAAATCAGCAGGATAGTAGAAATCCTGGACCTTAACAAGCACATTTTCAACCACACCCTTAGGGTGCTTAATAGATCGATCCGCTAATTGCAACGTCATTTTAGTAGGTTGCATCTCTTGTAGGCCTATTTGTTTGTATAGATAATACGGGAGTAAGTTAACACTCGCCCCCAGGTCTAGTAAAAGCGATTGGTTGCCAGGTGGGAATCTCCTAAGGTGCATTAGATGCGATGGGGCTAACCGAGGTCCTTGTACTTAACGATTCCATTGTGTTCCGTTAAAATTGGAAATTGTTCAGTTAAAAAGACGTCTTTAGGAATATTTGTCTTACGCTTTTTAGTGCACAACTCTTTGAGAAACTTAGCATGGTGAGGTAATTTTTTAATTGCGTCCAGAAAAGGTAAGTTTATTGTTAGATTTTTAAAAACTTCCATAATCTCGTCGAAGTTTGTATCCCTGTTTAACATAGCTAATTTCTGGGGAAACGGTGGTTTCTCTCTATATTTAGCGTATAGATCAACTGGATGTCTAACCTTTGCTTTCTGTTTCTTAGGTTGTGGTTTAATTGGTACCTCTATAGGGGTAGGCTCTTCAGTTTCTATTACGGTATCTAGTACAATCTCCGGTATGGGGACAACTGGTGGGGTAACTATAGGCATAGTTACTTTGTTATCAACCACTCTCCCAGAACTGAGAGTGGAGATGGCATTTAGCTCACCTACGTTTTTATTTTCCATACTATTATTACAATTTACCTCAAAGGCGGTGTTTGTTGTTTTAGGATTAGCTATCGCATGACCTGGAAACACACCTTTGGGTTGCACTTTCTCTTGAGCTAACTGTTGTAAGGAAAGTTGGATGGCTTGTAAAATATGTTGTTGAGATTGCATAAAGGTATCAAAACAATCCGGTTGTAGAGTAGTATTTGCTACTGGTTGTGTGACAGGAACTATGCCACGTTTATTATTAATAGGTGGATTTTGGTAGTTATTATTTACCGGAACGATACCTCTATTAGTATTATAATTTTTATTGTTATAATTATTATAATTACCCTGACCATAACCTTGTCGTGGTTGAGCTTGGTTTCTATAATGATAATTACCCTGGCCTTGTCCTTGACCTTGTCGTGGTGGGCCTTGGTTATAATTGTTTGCTGGCCTAACATTTTGATTATTAAACCCTGGAGGTGTTACTTGATGATTATTTCTCCAACTGGAGTTAGGATGTTGTCTCCAAGGGGCGTTAGGAATAAGAAAACTATTAATCGAGCAAACATTATCTTGTTGTGATTATTGTTGTTCATAGGCGAAAGGACAATAGGAGTCGGGATGTTCTAGACTCAAATAGAAATTACATGGATTGGAGTTGACAGTCATGACAGGGATAGGCGTTTGTTGAATAGAAATAGCCTATACCTTTTTAGTTAGAGATTCGATTAAATTTTTAAGTTCTGGATCAGGTTTCATTTCAAACATACCGGCGGCCTTTACTATTGTAGAAGAACTAGCGTTGCGGGAGATATTGTCACTACCCTCCCCCCCCCCCCCAGTTATTATTACGCTTAGTTTGATCTTCTAAAAATTTATAAGCCTCTGAGGCTCCCTAACTTAGGAAACTACCCCCATTCATTAAGTCAAGCACCTCCTTGTGGTGGTGTAACAGTCCCTTGAAAAAGGCACGAACTAGCATGCCTTTCACGAGGTTATTGTGTGGACACTCTATAAATAGATCGGTGAAATGATTCCAAGCCTCTGAAAATGATTCATGAGGATTCTGTTGAAAAAAATGAATCTTGGAAAGCATTTCATCGGTCTTCAGTGGTGGGTAAAAATGTTCCATAAATAGTTGAACAAGTTTAGCCCACGAGTCCATAGAATTTGGTGCTTGGGCAGTTAACCAAGCCGCCGCCTTATCGGCTAAAGTGAAGGGAAATACCCTTAGTTTAATTTGTTCAGCACTAACCATAGGATGGTGGAATATAGTAAGGACTTGGTCAATCCTACACATGTGCTGATAAGGCTTTTCATGGTCTAACCCCTGAAAAATGGGTAACAAATTAAATATATTTGGGGGGATTCAGAAATCCCCCACTGGGTCTGATAGAACGATGCAAGATTTAGGGCTATCATTCAAGGCTTTGTAAAAGTCAGAGAGAGGAGACTCTCTTTCTTCAGCCATTACTTCAGGTGGTGTGTGTGGTATATTAGTTAGAGGTGTAGTGAGTGGTATACTAGAAAGGCGTGTTTGTTGACGTTACCGGTTGATTACGTTAGGCATTTTTTTTCGACCTGACCTTAATCTCATGCAAGGCTAAGCCAATCTTAATGAAACACAACAACACTCCAAACAATCCTGATATGCTAGTATGAACCTCTAACAGGAGATGCGAGGTGTGGAAGACAAGAGTACTTGAATGCCTCCTTGCTTCGCTTATGAATAGCATCTTGTTTACGCGTGCTCAGTGTGTATAACCAGTTAGAACACTGAAAACTATGAAGACATGGGAATTTGAAACAAACCTATGGAAATCGGGCAGTTTCAGTTGAGGGCGATTAAGCCCTTAGAATAGGCCCTAAGTAGGGGCGCGAGGTTGCTTTCGAGGTTCAAGCTTGAGTTGCGGCGTTTTGAAGCGTGTCGCGCTCAATTTAGCCTTAGTATGGCGGGTTGCTTCGGGGGAAACCCTCAAGGTCCAGGCTTTCGTAGCGGCTTGTGTTTTGCCTTGGCAAAGCGCTGTTGCTCTCCCAAAAGTGGAGTTCCAGTGACTTGGGCAGCGTGTCGCTCCGTGTAATTCTTGAGGAAAATTTTAGTGCTTGAAGCGGACAACTCGGTGAGAATCAAACAAGGGTGGGTGGGTTATGGGACTTTGGAAAACTAACAATTCTACTGAAAAACAATACTAAAGTGAACTAAGATGGCGGTTTTTGATAATAGTGAAATTGATAGTTTTACTAATGAATAAAGCGATGAAACTCTAAACGAAAGTAAAACTAAAACTGAACTATACTCGTGATTATCAAAGATTTATACTCTCGATACTATTGAAGTAGAGTTGGAATAGAAGATTCGTTCCACTCCTAGTTCTTTAGCATTCAAGTTTCCTTCGACTATCAATCCTACCAAAGTCAATGAGAGTTTTACGAATTATACTACGAAATGCTATGGAATACTAAAGTTTGAATCTAGAATAAGAATTAGGAGGGAATTGAATCCACCTTGAATCCAACTTAAGAAACTAGCATAGATTGTTGTAATCCAATTCTTACGTTCTTACAGTAAAAATTGGTCGTTCTAATCCCTAATTACATGGCATCTTTACCAATTCATAACTAGCATGTGAGGACGTCCACCCATTCTCATGGCAAATCAACGACCTTCTAGAGTGGACTAGACTCTTACAACGATTCTATACTACACAATCAAGTTTTCATCAAGGCTTCATCAAACCCCTCTAATGGAGCCTTGATTCATCAAACTATCATTTCCATATGAAATTGAATAAGACATAACATAAAGATTCTAACTTTATTAAATTCAACTAAACAATAATTGAAATCTAAATTAACAACTAAGAAATCATTAACGACTAAGAATTAAAATTAGATCTAAGCAATTTTAAATAACAAAATTGAAATTATCAAGAACCAACTATTTTATTTATCTAATGAATGATAAACAATGATTCAATACTAAAATTAAAACAAGAATAACAACTAATTAATTAATTGAAAAACTAGATCTAGAACAAAGCTTTTTGGCTACTCTAATGGCTACCTCTATCCTAAGCTAATTGATACTTAAGAGCTAAGTCTTGTGTGTGAAAATGGAGGAGACCAGATCCACATTTTCGTGCATAGACTGAGGGTCCATGTTTTGGGCCGGAAAATTGAGCCCAAAGCCCAAAGCCCAATTTCTTCAGTCTACAGGGCCCTTTTCAGTTGGCTTTGACTTCAACAGACTTTTAGTCTACTTCTGCTCCTCTGATTGGATCAAGGTTTGGACCATTGGAAAGATCTTTTGCGAGCCGGTCGTTTTGACATAAGGTATGCCAAATTCTAAGGCCTGAGTCCAAAGATACGATCTTCAGAAATTATGCTGACTTTTGTGTGCTGTTTCTGCCTATCTTGGCCTTTAATCCCAGAGCTTCTTAACAACCAACTCTTGCTCCTTTATATCGCCAAAGTGGAATATTTCTGCACATAATTGACTTCAATGTCTGAAATACATAAAAGCACATAATTAGCATTAACTCTTATTTATTACCCGCATAATTGGTCAAAAAGTATTATTGTTAAAGGGTTAAAACTATAGTTTTAGGCTCTTATCGGACTTTTAAATGCCATGACACGAAAGTATCACTTTCCTTTACATTTTATAGATCAGATGCTTCAACGTCTAGCTGGTCATGCTTATTATTGTTTTTTAGATGGCTACTCTGGTTAATTTCATATCATTATCGATCCTGATTACCAAGATAAGACTACCATCACATGTCCTTTTGGAACATATGCTTATAAAAGAATGCCTTTTGGTCTCTGTAATGCTCCTGGTACCTTCCAGTGGTGTATGCTTCATATCTTTAGTGACATGGTGGAGCGCTTTATGGAAGTTTTCATGGATGATTTTTCTATCTATGGCGATTCTTTTAGTGAATGCCTGTCTAACCTTTCCCAGGTGTTGACACGGTGTGAGAAAAAGATTCTAGTTTTAAATTGGGAGAAGTGTCATTTTATGGTAAAGAAAGGAATAGTGCTAGGTCATATCGTATCTAGTGACGACATAGAAGTAGGTAAGTCTAAATTGGATAAGATAGCGTCTTTACCTATACCACGGACTATCCGTGACATTAGAGCCTTTTTAGGCCATGTTGGTTTCTATAGGCGTTTTAATAAGTATTTTTCGAAAATAGCTAGGCCTTTAACTAATCTGCTTTTAAAAGATGGCATCTTTGATTTCAATTTTGACTACAAGTAAGCTTTTGCAACTTTAAAAGCCGCTTTAAAATCTGTACCGATTATACAGCCTCCTGATCGGTCTAAACCTTTCGAGCTTATGTGTGACGCTACTGACTATGTTGTTGGTGTTGTGTTAGGCCCAAAACTAGTAGATAAGTCCACCGTGATTTATTATGCTAGTAAAACTTTAAATGATGCTCAACAAAGTTACACTACTACTGAAAAGGATTTTTTAGTTGTGGTTTATGCTTTAGATAAGTTTCACCCTTATTTGGTTGGCTCTAAGACCTTAGTCCACACCGACCATGCAGCTCTTAGGTACCTTCTCGCCAAGAAGGATGCTAAACAGAGATTGATCCGATGGATTCTTCTCTTACAAGAGTTTACCCTAGAAATTAAGGATAAACGAGGGGTCGAAAATATTGTTGTTGATCACTTATCAAGACTTACCAATGACAGTGATAGTGATTCTGAGTCCATACCTGACTCTTTTCCTGATAAGCATCTTTATGCTATTTTTTCTGCCCCTTGGTATGCCGACATTGTGAATTATTTAGCTTCTGATATTATTCCTGTTGTTTGGTCAAGATATGAACGTAAGAGGTTTCTGGCTAGAGTTAAGCTATACTACTGGGATGAGCCCTACCTTTTTAAGTATTGTGCGGATCAGATTATTCGTCATGGTATTCCCCAATGGGATTATAATGAGGTTTTATCCTTCTGCCATGACAAAGAGTGTGGTGGCCATTTTAGTGGTATGAAAATGGCTGCTAAAGTTCTTTAATGTGGTTTTTATTGACCTACCCTTTTTAAAGATGCTCAAGTTCATTGCAAGACGTGTGTTCGTTGCCAACAACTTGGGCGTATTACTAAACGTAATATGATGCACTTAAATCCCATTTTAGTGGTAGAAATTTTTGATGTTTGGGGGATTGATTTCATGGGTCCTTTTTCTATTTCCCACAATTTTATTTATATTCTTGTTGTCGTGGACTACGTTTCTAAGTGGATAGAGACCATGGCTTGCCGTAGCAATGACCATAAGATAGTTGTGTTTTTTGTTAAGGAATACATTTTCTGTCATATTGGCATTCCTAATGCCATCATCAGGATGGTGGAACACATTTTTGCAATAGAGTTGTTGCTTCTTTAGTCAAAAAGTATGGAGTTACCCATACGGTGGCGACTCCTTATCATCCACAAACTAGTGGCCAAGTAGAAGTCTCTAAAAGGGAAATAAATAAGATATTAGAAACAACAATAAATCCTAATAGGAAAGATTGGTTTAAGTGTCTTATGGATGCCTTATGGGCATATCGGACTGCTTTTAAAACTCCTATAAGTATGTCTCCTTTTAGACTTGTGTTTGGAAAACCTTGTCACTTGCTCGTTGAATTAGAGCACCGTGCTATGTAAGCTATAAAAAGCCATAACTTCAATTATGATGAGGCAGGTGTCAGGCGCAAATTGCAATTAAATGAGCTTGAAGAAATCCGTAGCAATTCTTATGATCTCGTGAAAGAATATAAAGCTAACAAGAAATGTGTTCATGACAAACAAATTTTGTGTAAAGAGTGTGTGGTTGGTCAAAAGGTCTTGCTTTACAACTCCCGTTTGCATATTTTCCCAGGGAAATTAAAAACCCGTTAGTCTAGTCCTTTTCTGGTTAATGAAGTCACCCCTTACGAGTCAATCACCTTGGTAAATCCTAAGGACAATAGTACCTTTCAAGTTAATGGCCAATGGTTAAAACATTTTCATGAGTTAATGTCCTCACATGTGGAAGATGTCCTTTTACAGGACCCTGTCTATGAGGACTGACCTTTGATGTTTGGTGCATTTAATTTCATTTCCATATTTTGGTGAATGCACCATTCAGGTAACCGGGCCCTCCCTTTAGAGTGTGTGGCTATAAGTACCGGATCCTAAGTCCATATTTAACATTATTCACATTTTCCACTCTTGCATGTTTTCTCGGTTTTTTAGTCATGTTTCTCTATGGTGTGAATTTTGCCTTTATTGTTTTATTGTTTTCCTTTATATTAAACCTTATTCATAACAAGTAATAAATATTATGAAATAAAAATAGTAATCTAGCAAGTCTCGGGAATCTGACTTTAAAAGACCCACGTGTTTAAACAAATTTTCTAAACAATATTTTCAAAATTTGTTTGGGGGTAGGGTGTTTGGTCTTTCCTTTCTTGATCGTTCAACTTCCTATTCTTATTGTTTATGCTGTTTAGTCATATTTTGATTTGGGTTGACACTATCTATGAATTTAGATTCCTTTTGCTCACATAACTTATGTCATGCACGCACTACGAGGTGTTTTCTATTTTCTTATATATCAACCACGGTTAGATTTTAGTTTTTTATAGATCATTGGATTGTACTCTCTTTGATGATCGTTTTCATAGCTCATTCGCAAAAATCGAACCGTTAACGAATCGGGTATTTTAGTTTTAAGTTTACGCGACATAGGATGGAATGGGTATTTCAAAATTTGTTTTGGGCTTGGGCCCAACAAGTTAAACCCTACGTTTTTAAACCCCATCGTGTTTTCTTCTTCTTCTCCATGCCTCCATCAAACAAACTCATGAACAAACCAACCAAGAACAGCTTAAGTGTGTCTGCCCTCGTGTCGCGCCCTCACTCATACTCAATTCTTGATCGAGTGATCCTTTCCCATTTCCCCCACCTTGCATTCACCCCAAATTCGAATTCCAAACCCCAATGGCTACTCAAAACAGAAAAATTCTTCCAGAACAAGCTTTTATTTCCAACTAATTTTCACCCTTTTATGATACTATGATGATTAGTAGGAGGTTGCAAAAGTTATGGTATTCGGTGAATGATTTTTATCACACCGATTTGGTGTTGAGCTTTTATAAGAAGAGGGAGATTGTGGGTAAGAAGATTTTTGTGAAAGTGAATGGTAGTAGGAGGGAATTGTGTACAGGTGTGTTGTCTAGGATTCTTGGAATTGAGGCAAAACGCCTCACACTTACATTGCAGGAATCTCAGTTCAGAGGAATCGAGGCTTTAATGAGAGAGACTATATTGGAAGAGGCGATCTGTCTGAAATTGCATTGTGTTCGACAATCGTCTCTGAGAACCAACCAGATGGTTGTAGCTCAGTGGATTGGTTGAAATGTCATTTGCACTACGAAAGTCAGTGACATCAATTCGGACTGTCTGCACGTTTTATGGGTCTTACAGGAGAAGAGGTATGATTTTTGCATCCTCGACTTCTTGATAGCTGAGATTAGATGTGTTGGTATAAATAATGCACCCTTCCCTACTTTGATTACAAAGCTTATGATACATTGGGGTTGTGTTCCGAAAACTGATAGAATTATATTGAAGTTGCATGCAAATACACGAATTTATAAGGAATGTATTAAGAGGAAGTGGAAGTTGCTTGAGGATAGGGGTGTTGAGACGGAATCGGATGAGGACGCGACGTCGTGTTTTGTTGCTGGAGTTTGGGAAAGGGCTACTACGGATGAAGCCCTTGCCTCCTTACTACATCGTGGCATGCGTTCTCTTAATACCATTTGTGAGGATCTTCGGACTAGGCAAGTTACAATTCATGAGAATTTTGAGAAAATCAGTGATAGTCACCAGGATCTCCAGGCTAACATGGAGACTCTCGTCCAGCGTACGGATGAGTGTTGGGAAACCATGAATACATTTATGGAGCAACAATGCCGATTCCAAGTAGAAGTTCTACGATGCTCACCACCTTATGAGGGTTCTTCTTCTGATACCTCTGTGAGGCTTGAGCATCGTCGACGCAAGACGGATGACTCTGGCCCATCCTCGTCTCTTGGCTAGATTTATTTGTATTATTATTGTGTTCGTACTATTTTTTCCTATTTTTATTAGATTTTGTTTTCGAATTGTTTAGTTAAGTAGTTAATATTTGGATTCTGTATTTGTTAATTTTTTTTTTAATTTGAAGTTATTTTAGTTTCCGGCATATGCTATGTTTTGTATCGTGAATCCTACCCTTCCAAATTGTTTGGGGGTGGACTTATTTATTTTAGCACTGCCTCTAATCATATCCACGTGCTTTTTGTCGAAAGATTTTTGCCTGCTTGATAATGATTGAATTATGTGAGAATGTTGTTAAATTGGTGTCTCTAGAATTAGCTAGTGTTGTTTGGTGCAACCTTAAGGAGTTGTAATTAGATGATTGCTATTTTAATTCTAGCCAAAAAGCTATTTGTTTAGTTTTGGAGTATGTCGCTTGTTTATTTCTATTTCGGATTTGGAAATTTTCTTTTTCCATCTTGTTGCCTTAACTATTTGGGCAACTTGTGGAACTTAGAAACTAGTCCTCTATAAATACAGGGATCACTCTCAACTTCACATCACACCTCTCACCTTGCACCTCTCACTTTACCTTTGATTTTCACTTCGTAGCACTTCACATACATGGAGCGTGCACGCCCTTTGTTGTGCCTATATTCAGAGAACGCACGCCCCCAAAACACTGGAACTCTCGCCAGGCAAAAGCTCGACCGTGCCCTTCCACATGAAAATTTGAACGCGCCCGCCCGCAAAACACTAGAAGTTAAGTCAAGCAAGAATGTGCCCGTGCCCTCACACATGCAATCTTGAGCGCGCCTACGCCTTTCACCTCCACAGTCACTTCCAGTTTTGATTTTTTGTGGGTTCTTTCGAGGTTGTTTCTAGTAGTTCTAGAGTGTGTTTGTGTGATATGATGTCTCCTCAGGTCATACTGGAGCAGTCCTTCAAAGATTTGCTTGGGAGTGAGACCTATGGAGGATGGTTCCGCTAAAGGATCGTGCAGTCAAGATGGTAAAATCTACTGGTAAGTCCTGTTGACTCGTATTCACCTGAACTTACTGAATATTTCTATAATAATTCTAAGTTCTTTTATCGACCTGATAGAGAACAAGTGTTCTCTGTCATAGTTAATGATACGACAATGGATTTCACCAAGTTTTTGGTTGCCTTTGCTGTGAAAATGCCTATGCCTGTTGCTAAAAACTCATGGGGCTATCTGTCTAATAATGTATACCTTTATAACTATGAGTATTTTCACGAGACTTATGGGGCAGGGGTTTTTCGTGTAGAGGACCAAGGGCAATATAACATAGCCCTTGGTAGCCTGTCCCTGAACGTAGGCATTACCAAGTTCTTCATCATGATGAATATCTTAGGGGAGTAGCGCTTTTCTTCTGCTAGTAATGCCGCTAGTGACGTTTTCCTTGCTTTAGCTGAGGGACGTGTCTTATATGACATTTACCAGGTCTTAGTGGCTAGTCTAGCAAGAGCTCATAGTATGAGGCATAAGTACCTTTATATACCTATTTTGGTTTGCCGCATCATGCGTTTCTTTTTTCCTGATTTTTGTGCCCATTTCGTGTTATGACTTGGCCGGGATGGAGGGTACAGCCTCCTTAGGTTGCTCCTTACACCCCATCGGACCGAGTAACGCTTGACAGGTTAGCACGGGTTGATAATACATGGAGAAAAGCTTGGCAAGTTATCATGGCGTGGCAGGATGCAAAAGAACCTCGCTTCTATATAGAAGAGGAGGAAAACGATTAAATGCTGGATACGAGGTAAGTTTTACTTTTCGTTCGTGTTTACTTATGTCCCAAGCAATTTGATTCTTGTTAACCCCATAACGGGTGGAACTCATATAGGTCTGTTTTTATTTATCTATATTAGTATGTTCTAAATTTGTTTTGCAGGTGTTCTTCAACTTTCACCTGTTTCCATGGTATTTCCCTACCCTTCTTATTTTAATACTTTGAGGACAAAGCATGTTCTTGTTTAGGGGTGGCATAGAAACATGCATAATTTAAGGCACCTATTAGGATATATATATGTTTAATATGCACTTGTTTTGTAGTAAAAAATTCAAAAATTCAAAAATATAAATAAAAAGTTTATGTTATACACTTAGGAATATTGGTATTGTTTCTTTCTCTATGATGATAATAGTCTAGATATTTCACGTTAGCTCTTATCTTATAATAGTTTTTAGAAATTTAGGTTAATATGTAGGTAATAATCATTGCATATTTCTATAAATATATTGCATGAGCATCTATGTTTGTATTGGCAGTAAGTTTCTGAAATCTAGGCTAGAGTACTTATTCTACAAATCTGGTGAGAATATAGCCGAAAGCCTTATATGAGTGAAATATTTGAGAAATGACACAAGGGAGAAGTAAATTCCGAATAGAAAAATCACACGTCCACTTGCTTGATCACTATACCATATCCTAAGCAAGAATTTAGGCCCTTTTTAGATCGATATAGCCAGAAATTCATACCTTATGAAATTATTTTCCGCTAGTCGCCCCTCTGAGCCTTTCTTTAGCCTTTCATAAACCGGAAATCCTTTACCCTTTTATACAAAACAAAATAAAAATAAAAATCAGCCTACCCATTTTTAAATGAGTCTGATAATAGAGATGAATAGAAAAGAGAAAGACCTCTGAAACCAATAATTTGTTAGTTGCTTCAAATAAGAAAAGAAAATTTCCATCCAAAGAAAATAAAAATAAATAAAAAAATAAAAATAAAAAGTTAGAACTCCAAAAACATAATCAAATGAGTCAAAAGCCAAAAGCCAAAAGAAAAAAATGGCTAAGGATGGAAACAAAGTGTAGAAGCAAAGTAAGAACAAGGTTTTCTCTAGTTACATAATATGAAGACTCTATTATCTCAGACTTGTCCTTTTTGAAGATCCATTTCCTTCCTTCTTAAACCATCTCTTAATCCCATAACACCTAATAAAGACCTCTAGCTCGATTAGGAATAGGTTAGTGTGATAGTAAAGTGGCAGATGTGTTTGATCGACTTGGCTTCCTTGTGTGTCATTGAGATTGTAAGGTAAAGTGTGCCTACTGCAAGACCGGAGTGAAAGCGAAACTTTTGAAAAAAAAATGAGTGTTTTGTCTTGACTTATATGTGAGGACCTACTTAAGGACGATATTCCAAAGTTTCAGAAATGGACATGTTATTGCATTTCATAGCATAATTCATTATATATATGTTTATCCGTAGATGATTGATTATTATGCACGTATTAGCTTAGATTTCGACTTGATTATTCTATATTCATTGCTAGTGAGATGTATAGATATCTGAGAATAAAGTAGGAAACAGTATTTTTATTTCTTAGTCATTGTAGTATAGATAAAGTTTATGGGTACCTTCGCTGGAAAACTCTCACGAGGCTATAACTCGTCTACTAGGGAATTCCTAGTGGTTTAAGGCCTTATTGCATAGGGTCAATGCAATCGCACTCAGCAAAAAGAGATTAGTTAGAACTCTATTTTTGCTCACTTATATTAATTCCTCATATTTGTTTGAAAACAAGCAAAATTCTGTTTGGGGGTGGTTTGATAAGAGCCCAAAACTGTAGTTTTAACCCCTTAATATCATTACATTTAGACCAATTATGTTTATAATTAATAAGAGTTAGTATTGTTTACATGCTTTTGTGTATTTCAGGTGTTGGAGTTGAATATGAGAAGAAATATGCCACTTTTGAGAGATAAAGGAGTAAAGGTTGGTTGCTAAGAAGTTCTATGATTAAAAGCCAAGATTCAAGGAGAAAAATTCTTTTTAATGCCCGGTCAAAACTGAGAAGTCAAAGTCAGCGCGGGCAGAAATAGAGCAGAAAAGTCAACATAACTTCCACAGGTCGTATCTTTGGACTTAGACCTCAGAATTGGGCCTATTATATATCAAAACGACCGGCTCGAAAAGAAATTTCTAATTGTCTAGGCATTAGATTTTGGACAAGTGGATAAAAAGGCTGTTGTAGTAAATTCTAACAGAGAATCCCTTTTTGGACTTAAGTAATTAGGTTTTGGGCTTGATTTAAGGTCCAAAAACATGGCTCCAAATCCCATGCACGAGATTGTAAACCTAGCCCTCTCTTATATAAATAGGACTAAGGCATAACTCTTAACTACCTAGGTTTTAATTCATTAGCTCTTTCATTAGTTTTAAGTTAGTTGTTTGTTCTTCATTATTCCATTAGATTAATAAAATCCAAGTTATTGTTCTTCATTATGTCTTGTTCTTATTTATATATTAATGATAGTCTAATGACTTCTAGCTAAACCTCCATTAGAGGGGTTTGATAAAATTTTAATGAAGACTTGATATGTTAGTTAGAATTATTGTATTTAAGAGTTTCACTCTAGTAGCTAGGTTAGTTGATTCGCCATAAGAATGGGTTGAACTTCCTCACATGCTAATTATTAGTTGGTAGAGATTGTCATGAATAATTATGGATCAATTACATAATCTTTATTGGTTAGGATTGTAATAATCGACGTTAGCATATTAGGAATTAATCTAAGTGGATTCAAATCCCCCTAATCCCTTCTCCATATTCACATTTTAGTATTAAATTATCATAGTATAAGTTAAAATATCTAAATTAGTTCAATTACCATATTAGTATAATTTCAATTCATTATTCTCATCAGTTTTGTTAGAATTGTTAGTATTAAGGAAATTTACGTTTAAACGAACTAGGAGTGGAACGAATTCTCTACTCCACATATTTCACGATAACTGAGAGTAGAATCTTTGATCATAGCGTAAAATAGCTTTAGTTTCTTATTCTTAGCATAAGCGATTATTCATAGGGTAAGAAAAAGTTTTTTATGAATATCAGGTCATGTCGTTCGGACTGAAAAATATGGGGGCCACGTACCAGCGTTTGGTGAACAAAATGTTTAAAAGATTGATAGGTGATATTGTAGAGGTGTATGTAGACGATCTCTTGATCAAGAGCCTGAAACGAGGAGATCATCTCTCCCACTTGAAATGTGCATTTGACGTTCTCCGAGAGTATCGCATAAAACTCAACCCTGCGAAATGTGCTTTCGCTGTCTCATCAAGGAAGTTTTTAGGGTATCTAGTTACTAAGCAAGGAATCGAGGCAAACCCAGATCAATTCTGGGTGCTCATAGAAATTACTTCGATCTGAAAGAGGTCATAAAGATCAATTCCGGTCATAAAGATGCATTCACCTAAAAATATAAAAGAGGTTCAGAAAGTTAAAGGCAGGCTAGCAGCTCTGAACATGTTCATCTCCAAGAGTTCAGATAAGTGCAAACCTCTGTTTCAGTTACTACGAAAGAATACCTCATTTTTATGGACAGAAGAATGCCAAAAGCATTCGATCAACTCAAAAGGTACCTGGGCCCACCACCAATCCTTTCCAAACCAGTTGAGGGAGAAGTTTTGGGTCTTTATCTATGTTCATCTGACTATGGTATCAGTTATGTATTGATACGTGTGGATGAAAAGAAGGTTGAAAAACCTGTCTATTTCTTGAGTCGAACGCTTCTACCAGCATAAACAAGATATCCTAAACTCGAAAGAGTCGCTTTAGCTATTGTTTTTGCAGCAGAAAAGTTACGACCGTACTTCCAATCCCACACTATTCGGGTAATCACAGAATACCAATTACGATCAGTTCTAGAAAGGCCGACCAGGTCAGGGAGGTTAGCTAAATGGTTCGTGCAACTGTCAGAGTATGACATTATCTACGTCCCACGAATCTCAGAGAAGGGTCAGGCACTAGCAGAATTCTTGGGAAATTTCTCAATGACCTACAGTAGGTACGACTAAACCACCCCCAGTTCAGATGATGGCATCCTGCCTAAATCTCCAAATACCCATCCAAACCCATAAGAGTCAAGCTCCGGATGGCGATTGTTTGTGGATAGATTTTCAAATGACAGAGGCTTGGGAGTGGGAGCTGTGTTAGTTATTCCTGACAACATGTGAATGGAGAAATCCATCCGATTAGGTTAGAATGTGATAAGAGCCCAAAACTGTAGTTTTAACCCTGTAACAGTCATACTTTTAGACTAATTATGTGAGTAATAATTAAGAGTTAATACTGATTACGTGTTTTTATGCTTCGAGGGCTTCAAAGTCAATTATGTGCGAAAATGTGCCACTTTGATGAGATAAAGGAGCAATGGTTGGTTGCTAAGGAGTTCTGTGATTAAAGGCCAAGATTCAAGAAGACAAAGCCTTTCTAAAGCCCAGTCAAGCTGAAAAGTCAAGTCAACGCCGGCGAAGCAAACAAAGACACAAAGTCGTGAGAACTTCGAAGGCCGTATCTTTGGACTCAGACCTCGGAATTGGGTCTACTTTATGTCAAAACGGCCGGCTCGGAAAGAGCTTTCTAATGGTCCAAGACTTGGCCCAATCAAAGGAGCAGAAGTGGACGAAAAGTCTATTGAAGCCAACTGCAGCTGAAGAGGCCTTTTTGGACTGAAAGAATTGGGTTTTGGGCCTGATTCTCTGGCCCAAAACATGGCTCCAAGCCCATGCACGATTTTTGGATCTGAAACATATAAAAACAAAAGCTTATCTCTTTGTTAATGGTAGCTAGTTAGACCTAAAACTATAGATAATTCTAGATCTAGTTTTCATTAAATAAAATTAAGTTTAGTTTAAATTCAATTCTTGCTTTAGATTAAACTCTTAGAATCATTGTTCTTCATTAGTTTGATAAATAAAATAGTTAGTTTGTCAATTTCGATTTTTGTCATTTACAATTGTCTAGATCTAAATTCCTTTATTACTTGTTATTCATTTCCTAGTTATTACCTGAGATTTCAATCATTGTTTAGATAAATTGCATAAAGATAGAATTTTTATATGATATATAGTTTTAAATCAATGGGAAATTATAGTAGTATGAATCAAGGCTAAACCTCCATTAGAGGGGTTGAAGAAGCCTTGATGACGCTTGATCTTTGTTAAACTTAGAAATCGTCGTGATAATTATTCCACTCTAGAAACGATTAATTCACCATGAGAATGGGTTTAATCGCTCACATGCTAGTTATGAATTGGTAGAAATGCCATGTATAATTAGGGATTATAATTACTATTTTGATATCGCGAAGCATTCAATTTGGATCACTGACGACGAGTCTTTGTTAGTAGGATTAAGTGGAACTTAAGGTAGATTCAATTCCCTTTAATTCTTTATCTAGATTCAAACCCTTAGCATTCTCTCATTTTAGCTATTAAGTAACTTGTTAGTTGAGTTCACCTCGTAGTATAGAAATCCCCTCGTAAACCTCTCATTAGACTTAAGACCAATTAATTTGACTAGAAAACATTCCATGCTAGAGAACTAGGAGTGGAACGAATTTGTTACTCCACTCTATTTCGATAGAATTGAGAGTAGACAACTTTGATAATTATAAGCTCGTATTAAAGTTTTAGTTTACTTACGTGTTGAGTTTCATCGTTCATTTCGTAGGTAAATGATCATTTTTATCTTTATTAGAATGCCTCTAACAATGAGGCAGAGTATGAGGCGACACTTGTTGGCCTCACAATGGCTCTCGACTTGGGCCTAATACACCTCACAGTTGGTTGTGTTCCAAGTTGATGGAGGATATGAGGCTATGGACGAACGAAAGGCCAAATATCTAGAACTGATAAGGGGTCTTCAGGGCAAGTTTGAGAACATTCAATTTTATCAGCTGCCTAGATCCGAAAATCGGCACACAGATGCTTTGGCATATGTTGCCTCGATGATGGGCAACAGCAAGTCTCGTTCCATCCCTATAGAGTTCCAAAAGAAATCTATCATCCAAGAACTCACAGTTATAACAGTTTGTGTTATTCCAGCCACCACTCCAAATTGGATTGATCCATACAAGTCCTACCTCCAAGACGGAACACTCCCTGAGGATAAGAATATAGCCAAGTGTCTGCTTGTAATGATACACAGATTCACCCTCCTTGAAGATGATCTGTACAAGAAGTCCTTTTCGGGACCTCATCTCAGATGTCTCTCCCCAGACCTCACTGAACAGGCTATGCGAGAGATTCATGAAGGAATTTGTGAAGAATACTAGCTCTTAAGATTCTAAGGCAAGGATACTTTTGGCCTTACATACAAAAGGATGCACAGGTTTTTGCCCACAAATGTGAAAAGTGTCAAAGATATGTGCCGCTTATCCATGCTCCAGCAATAGAGCTGCACCCATTGGCCAGCCGATGCATGGTCATTTGCACAGTGGGGAACTGACATTGTAGGACCTCTACCACCCGCTCCCGGCAATGTTAGATTCTTACTGGTCGCAATGGATTACTTCACCAAGTGGATAGAAGCAGTTCCCTTGTCTTCATTCGAGAACAGGACGTCAGAAAGTTCATTTGGAACAACATTGTCTGCAGGTTTGGCATACCCAAGGTTATCATCTTAGATAATGGGCAACAGTTCGCTGGATGATTGTTCGCTGAACTTTGCGAGGAGTTTCACATTACCCATTTGTTCTCAACTCCAAGGTATCCGCAAGGCAATGGACAGGCTGAAGCCTCTAATAGGGTCATTTTGGATAACATGAAGCGTAAATTAGATGACGCAAAAGGATTATGGGTCGAGGAACTACCTAAGGTCCAATGGGCATACCGAACTACACCCAAACGATCAACTGGTGAGTCCCCATTTTCACTGACATATGGAACTGAGGCTGTCATACCTCCTAAACTACTAGCTCCCACTCAAAAGTCAGACGTTGTGCACACTCTGGATAATGAGGAGTTGTTATGTAGAGAAATCGATCTCCTAGATGAAAAGCGACAAGGTGTCGCACTTCGCTTAGCTGCCAACCAGTAGATTCTGAAAAGATCATACGACAAGAGAGTCTGGATTCGATCTTTCAAATCTAGAGATCTGGTTCTATGCAAGATCCTAGAGCCCAATGGAAAGCTTGTCCCCAACTGGGAAGGACCATACATCATCGACAAGGTTGGTCGAACTAGTTTTTACTACCTACGCCCTGTTGAAGGGATCGTTCTTGTCAAACCATGGAACGCACATCACCTTCACAAGTACTATCAATAAACTATTATTCTATGCTTCTTTATGCATTGTTTACTCCTCTTCAAGTCATCAATAAAGTTATCCACATTGCCATCGAATTTATTCCTTGCATCAGTTCTTTATTTATGATCAACAATGGACTAAGCCTTTAGGGAATTATCTTCTCACTATCTGTTCAAGATTATTGTATGCCAATTTGCTTTAGAACCAGTGATACTGAGTATGGGAAAGTTGAACTATATGCCAAATCCTTTTTCATTCCCATGCAGCTGGAACTGTACGCCAGTTCTTTCAAACTGCGATTATCCTCAATGGGTTAAGCCTTTAGGGAATCGGACCACACTAACTGTTTAGTAAACTGTATGCCATTTTGACTTAGAACAAGAGATAGTGTTCTTGAAAGCTTGAACTATATGCCTATTTCTGGAGCTCTCAAAACATCAAACTGCTGGGAAGATCTAGGTTGGATCCAGATCCTAGCATGCAATCATTGGCCTGGAACTATATCAACATGATGGCGCTGAGGAAAACTCCCCCACTGCTGTTCTAGCGATAGCCTATTCATTTTTTAAATAAATAGGACCTGTCATTATTAAACACAATGTCGTGCTCATGACACCAAGTTACTTTCGCAAAGACATATGTCTCTATTGCGATCGAACTCTTAATTACAGTTAACTTGAATGGCTTCTATGATATCCTGATCAGATTCTAGTTATGCCTCATTTTAATCTGTTTAGCCTATTAGGTTCACCTATTGTTGTTCCAAATGAACTTTGGGGGAATCAGGGGGTAGAGTATGCATAGTAGTATATGTTATATAACATAAAATGCTTTAAATGTATGCATAAACTAGAAAAGCTGCAGAGTTCAGTAAGTAAGTAGTATGCATGCATAAACTAGAAGAGCTGCAGTGCTCAGTAAATAACATAGTATGTGAGCTACATAGCTCAATATTACAAACCCATAGAATAATTGTTTATGTGAACCATCAACTGAAAGGCTTATAGAGCAAGGGTAGAATCAAACTTTGGTTCACCATCAGTGCTTGCTGCTACACCGTCGTCAAGAACTCTTGGTTCACTCTCAAGAACAGACTGTGTGGTTGGATTAGCTGGAATGGTTTAAAAATTTGAACAAAACAAAACGGCCCGGTTTCTGAAACCGCAAAAAGGAAGCTGAATAGGAGGCATGTCATCATCGGTGTCTTCTTCAGAAGATGAGGAGGCAGCAAGCATAAGTTCATCCTGGATAGCTGAGATACTAGCGTCCAGATCAGGAAACAAGATGAAAGGGTTGGTCATGCACCCTTGATCATCCAACTGAGAAACATACCCAATAGCCTCAATATCCTCCTCAAACTTAACTTGTTTGGCTACATTGAATGACTCTTCAGAAACATCAAGCACTCTCAGAGCAAAGTGAATAGCATTTTCAGCTGACCTCTTCTTCACCTCCTTCACCACTTGGGAATAGAACTCAGAGGTTTCCGCCAAGAGGTCACCATCCTTCTTATCAGAGAGAAGACATTTCTCTTTTAGAGCCCTCTCATAACCTGACATGACCTCATTTGCATGGGCAATGGCTTGGCCAAGGGTTCTCATCTCGGTGTTCTTACGGTGAAGTTCCCCTTGGACCTGGTCATGTTTTGCTTGCAAGGTGGTGAAGTGGGCGCGAAGTTCCAAGAACTTCACTTTCCTAGTGGCAAAAGATCGCTGACTCCTTTTGGGCTTTTTCTAGAGAGCCCTGAAGGTTGGAGATCGTATCTCTCATGTTTTTGAAAACAGTATCAGATTTCTTCTCTCTAGCCAAGAGCTGGACAACCTAGATCTGCAGCTCCTCAGTTCTTTTCTCAGCAGCCTCTTTCGCCTAGATGAGCTCACCAGTAGCCATGTCATCAGTGGTTGTACCGGCTGAGGCCGCAAAGATGGGCTCTTTCATGGCTAAAAAGTTATTCACTAACTGGAAAAAGATACAGAGTGTGTAAGTGACACAATGAGAGAAACAAAACATTGAACAGAGAGGGAAAGGCTTACCTTGGCAAGGTGAATAGTAGATCGGTGAAAGGACAGGTCCAGGCTCCCAGCCATGTTGGCTACAGCCTTGTCAATAGGAAGTCGCGCAACTTCCAGAACTCCAAGCGCAATATCAACATCATTAACAGAATGCTTGTTGGTAACAGGTAGTTCATCAGTTCGTCCCCAACGCCTCATCTGCATGATCATCTCCCTTTCAGGGGAATCTAGAGATCTTGGCGAAAAGGGAATGTCGTCACTCACCCCCCTCCTATCACTGAATCAAGGAGGAGGGAGAGCGACAGTTATAGCAGTTGTTTCAACAATGTCCTTCCCCTTGCGATTATCAGGGAGGGAAGGGTCAACAGTCAGAGGGACATTGTCACCAGTTTGTTCAGAACTTGTGGGAGGATCTGGAACTGGTAAAGGTACAACTACTTTCTCAAAACCAGAACGAGGAATAGTTATAGGAACCTTGAAAAGTGTTTCTTCATTCCTAGAGAGAGGGTGAAATTTCATTTTCTTACCAAATGGGGCAACATCAGAAGCAGAAGCAGGGTCAGCTCTCTTCAATCTAGAGCGATTAGACGCACGTACTCCCCTTTTAAAATTACTTACTGTCAGCAGTTCATGAGGAAGTTCAGGGACCCTCCCGCCAGTGATCACACAATCATCACTGACAGCAAGCTCCTTAACTGAGCCCAATGTCACAACATCACTGGAGACAGCCACAGAGCTCTTCTCCTTGCGGTCCCCTATTCTTCTAGTACTTAAAGAGGATTCATCCTGAACTGGAGGAGGAAAAAGTCCAGCATCCTGGTCTACAGGAGGAGGAAGTGTTGTGGGCCCAGAATTCACAGTGTTTATCCTAAAAGGGGAAAAGTCAGGGGCAAGTTGCAGTAATTCTTCAGCAGACATGTTGAAATATTTAGAAAGACGGGTGGGATCAGGAACTATCACCCAAGGCATCCTCTGTTCCTTGGGGATCTTCTTGATAAAGTCCACCATAACAGCATCCGCTGCAGTTAGTTGATTCCAGGGGGAAGAGTCATCTAAGGAAAAATAGCAAAGAAACTCAGTCGAAAGACTCTTATAGTGATTACAAAATTTGTAAGAAAAGAGACTTATTGGTTGGAGCATGAGTGTGTTTTCTGGGCATCATCCTCAGCATCAGAAGGATGAACGTCCCACGCATCACTCAACACACAGAGATGGCGATTAGCCTAGCCTTCGTCACTCTGCTTCCCCTCGAAAAAGACAATCGGAGAATTCTTGCCTCTAGTCATGAGATAGTAGTAAGATTGGTCTCAAATACGCCGGACCTCAGAAAAGTACCCAAACACCCAGCTATTAAAAAATGAATCCATGCCTCTTGGCCAACATGGCAGAGTACATAATGGTTATGTAGAACAAAGGTGTTGCTTGACCAAGAGTAAGATTGAAGTGAATCAAGCACTGTCTTAACAGTGGGTGGAGGGGAAGAGTGAGTCTGGCCCTGAGTTGACCAATGGTGATAAGCGCAACTTCTATATAGGCTAATTTATCTAACAATCTCCCCCATTCCAGGCTGATAATATCAAGGATGTGCGATTTCTCTCAAATCAGTTCTAGGGAGGAAAGATCTCCGAAGTTTACAAGTGACCAGTTGGGATTCATGATCGAAAAAGAGAGAAAGTTTTAAGTTTTGGTTAAACCCTAAATGGGAGATCAAAAGGTTTAGTATACAGGGAAAAAGTAGAGAAAAGATAATGAGGGTTCTCTCACCATATCTTTTATATATAGATAAGATGGACGGTTACAATTAGCCCAAGCAGCGCGTCTTTTCATGATGGAACTGGCATCATTACCTTTTTCGGGAAACGACGTGACTGTTTGAGCCATCTTTACAGAGCCTTAATTAGTTAAGTAAGTAAGCAGTTCCAGTAACTATTTAGGAAAAAGATTCTCACGCCAAAAGCAGTGTCGCTTCAAGCGCCCACGTGCTAGATGGCACGAGAGGGGGCATCTGTAAGGGGGATTTTGTGTCATTGAATTGATGACATGTGTATGGGAAATAACCTAAGACTATATATGTCCAAAATGAGACAAGGACCATCGGATCAGTTCTATGAGTAAGTGATCTCGTGCTTATCACGACTGTTTAGTGGACATGTGCTAGGCACGTGGCTGACCGCCTCTAAGTATAACAGTTATCCAAGTCGTTAGGAACTGATATAGACAGTTCCTGAACATAAGGAAACTGAAAATGTTGATCTCTGATGATAAGGAAGGAATCGTGATGACATATCTTAGGAGTTACCTTTTAGATATAATCTTCTCATACACGATGGGACATTATGATCAACAAGGAAACTTACCTCTCATAAGATTTGGTCTCGATTCAGACTTCCATAAGGAGAGGAATCCTAATAGGAAGGCAGAGTCCAAAGATAGAAGGGAACTCACAAGTGGTGAGTACAGTCCTAACCTTAGGACTCTCGTAGCTCTTCCTATATAAACCATATGGATTCGCTCTTAGGAACTACGTAAGATAGGGTTTGATTCTCCTAAATAAACAAGGAGGTACGTAGGCAGCCGCCAGGTGGTTCAACCCTAAACTCACAATCATCTCATCCCTTCTCTACTCAATCAGTAATAGCTTCTAGATCACAAGGTACAGAGGAAGATCAGGAGATACTCGAAAACTCCCCTACACCGAGCTCGGGTTGAAACATTTGAAACTCGGGTTGAACTCAGGTTATGCCTCAACCCAACCCGCCTGAGTTCCACCCCTAACAATGATTGATATTAAATAGAAATAGGACTATATCATGTATGGGAAGCTTCACTAATTTCCTTAAGCAGAATCTTAAACAAGGAAAAAGTACAAACAAAACCTCGTAGTTGTTGACAGAACCAAGGTGATAAGAGCCCAAAACTGTAGTTTTAACCCTGTAACAGTCATACTTTTAGACCAATTATGTGAGTAATAATTAATAGTTAATACTGATTACGTGTTTTTATGCATTTCAGGTGTCAAAGTCTATTATGTGTAGAAATGTGCCACTTTAGCGAGATAAAGGAGCAAAGATCGGTTGCTAAGGAGTTCTGTGATTAAAGGCTAAGATTCAAGAAGACAAAGCCTTTCTAAAGCCTGGTCAAAAGCTGAAAAGTCAACACGGGCGTAAACAAAGACTCAAAGTCGTCAGAGAGCTTAGAAGGCCGTATCTTTGGACTCAGACCTCGGAATTGGGCCTACCTTATGTCAAAACGACCGGCTCGGAAAGAGCTTTCCAATGGTCTAAGCCGTGAGCCAAGCAGAGGAGCAAAAGTGGACGAAAAGTCTGTTGAAGTCAACTGCAGCTGAAGAAGCCTTTTTGGACTGAAAGAATTGGGTTTTGGGCCTGATTCTCTGGCCCAAAACATGGCTCCAAGCCCATGCACGATTTTTGGATCTGGACATATAAAAACAAAAGCTTAGCTCTTTGTTAATGGTAGCTAGTTAGACCTAAAACTATATAGAATTCTAGATCTAGTTTTCAGTAGAGTAATTAAGTTTAAGTTCCATTTTCAAATCTTATTTTAGATTAAGTCTTTGAATCATTGTTCTTAATTGATTAGATAAATAAAATAGTTATTTTGTTAATTTCGATTTTTGTCATTTCAATTTATAGATCTAGTTCTAATTCTTGTTGATTATCATTTCGTAGTTTAAGTAGATTGAAACATTGTTAGTTAAATTAGTTAAGTTAGAATTTTAATATGATGAGTAGTTATAATTCAATGGGAAATGATGGGTTGATGACTAAAGGCTGAAACCTCCATTAGAGGGTTGATGAAGCTTTGATGAAAACTTAGTGGTATAGTGTAGTAGCGTTGTAGAATCTATTCCACTCTAGAAGGTCGTGATTAAGCCATGAGAATGGGTGGACGACCTCACATGCTAGTTAGTATTTGGTAGAAATGCCATGAACACTAGGGATTAGAACTCGAAAATTCTTGCCGTAAGAATGTAAGAATCGAGATACAAGAATCTATGCTAGGTTATTAAGTTGGATTCGAGGTGGATTCAATTCCCTCTAATCCTTTTATCTAGATTCAAAACAATCATATTTCCATAGCATTCGTAGTTTAAATTCAACATAATCAATTTCATATTGTATCGTAGTATAACACCCTTCGTAAAGCTCTCATTAGACTTAAGACTGATTAATTAGATTAGAAAACACTCCATGCTAGAGAACTAGGAGTGGAATGAATTTGTTACTCCACTCTATTTCGATAGAATTGATAGTAGAAACTTTGATAAGCAATCTAGCATCATAAATAGTTTTAGTTTACTTACGTTTTGAGTTCATCGTTCATTTCGTAGGTAAACTATCAATTTTATGTTTTATCACAAGGACACGAGTATTATGAAGTCAATATGCATAAAAAAAATTTGATAAAATTATTTGCGTAATACAAGAAATTATTAGAACAAATTACAAAATAAACGTATCAAGTTCCAAATGAGTGGCCTAAGTGTTGCAATGTTGTTCTGTGGTTAATGATTGATCCTATACATAATGTCGGAGCTTGAAAGTGCCATATATAGGATCAGTCATTAACCACAGAATAATATATATATATATATATATCCAGATGAGTGCCTGACTTCTCTTTAGATTTAAAACATGGTAAAAAACAAAATAAGAAGTGGCTGGAATTTGAAAGCAACTCAATCAATCGATCTGGTTCGAGTAATAAACAACATTCAAACGTAGTCATTTCCTTACTTGGTCTATAAATCCTGAAATGGTTGCTGCTAAGAGAGTAGAAGAAGTTGCTTTTAAATATGTGTGAGTACCTTATGTTCTCAAACATATCACTACAACACACGTGTCCACACACCCAGTCATATCTTCACAGCTCGTACATCACCAGCTCACGCCATGCCACTAGGACATGACAACGAACCAAACTCAGGTCGTCACAAATATCAAGCACAGCCATATATGGAAGGAAATGATCCACCGCGATCCTGAAGCTCAGTCAACGCACCAATCAATGAGACATTTACTTTGTAACATCAGAAGTAATGACAAATAATCAAGATAACACAAAATATGGATCTACACTTGGCAAAGGCCTGGAGCGAATAAGGAAAGTCAGCTCAAACATCTATAAGTAGAGAGAGATGAACTACGTAAGGCTTGATTCAAGTTTACCCAAAGAACTTGATTTGTAGGCAACTCTTGTCCAAAGAAAGAGTGCAGCCATTCCCTACCAAACTCAACATCAAGTCGTAAACGCAAAATCCACACCTCTACATTGGCGCCGTCTGCCGGTTCGTTTCCTTGAGAAAACACCCACATTATTTTCTCAAGCCCACGAAGCTGGTTAGAAAACCACCATGGAAGCACAACTACAAGCTCTAGTAGATCAAGTCAAGTTCCTCCACGAGTCATTCACCACACTCTAGCAAGATAATCAAGCTATGCATGAGCAAACCACTTCCAACACCAATAACGTGACTCCAGACGCCATCAACAACAATGCGATCACAACCCTCACAACAACCACTAATCAATGCCTCAATGACCTCACCCAACGACTAGACAAAATAGGCGAAAAAGCCAGTGCAGCCCAGATCATTCAGAAGATGCTCCAGTCATACAAGGCATCACCATTCACCACAGAAGTCAAGTACAAGCAGCCTCCCACTGACTTTATCCAACCAAAGTTCCCATTGTATGATGGTAGCTCGTGTCCAGGCCAGCACATAGCTCGTTTCAGCCAAATCCTGGCGCTTTATAGCACTCCAGACTATGACTACCTAAAGTGCAATCTCTTTCCAAACTTGAAGGGCCGGAGCATTAGGACTGGTTTTACACTCGCTCCTCGATTCAATCAACAACCGATAAAGTCGGCCGAGACGTTCACAGCAGAGTTCATCCACAACAGAAAGAAATAAGCCGACCTAGACTCGTTGTTCCAGCTGAAGCAAGCACACGACGAGACTATTCGTGCTTTCCTAGGACGTTTCAAAAAGGAACTGCTATTAATAGAGCTAGGCTTTAAGGACATCTTTGCAACCTTGGCATTCACCAATGCTTTCCTAGACGACTCCGAACTAGCAGGGTCTCTCATTAACAACAAGCCAGAACGCCTAGACGACCTATACCACAGAGTCGACAAGTACATGAAGTACGAAGAATGGATGGCCCATCACAAAGGCAAAGAAGTCCTCGCAGTAAGCGACAAACGGGGACCTAAAGAAAGCAATCAGTACTCAGGCAACAACAAGGGCAACAACTCCCAGAAGCCATCGTACAACAGAAGAGAATTCACCAACTTCTCCAGGACGCCAAGCCATATCCTGAAGAAGATATATACAACACCTTACTTCAAACCAAACATCAAGAAGGTGATAGCAATACCAGGATGTCCATACTGCCACTTCCACAAACTCCACCACCATGACACCGATGAATGTTGGAGCCCGAGCACTACCTCCAAGACTAAGTCAATAGGGAAAGCTAAAAAGAGTTCCCGCCGGCCCGACATCGGGCATAAACCGAATGCCAACCGCAATGAAGCGAGTCGAGCTAGCCATGAATCGACCTACTCACGTAAGAGCGAAGCATAACAGCCCGACGATCTAAATCTCCAGGTCGGTCGAGGCACAACAGGAGACAGCACTCCTCTGATCACGACGAGGAAAAGGTAATCCACATGATAACAGACACCTCCAACAACGAGACCTCAGGTCGTGAAAAGCACAGGCGTGTAGGAGCACTACAAGAAATCGACCACCTCTCCCACAAAGCTGAAGTGATCACTCCTACCAGTTCTCAATCTACGACCTCCATATCATTTACTAAGGAAGATCTGGACAAGGTGTGCCTACCCCACAATGATAGTCAAACGGGTCCTAATTGATCCAGGCAGCTCCTGCGACATCCTCTTCTACCAAACATACAAGGATATGCACCTGCCAGATTCGATGATGATAGAGTCAAATGCACCACTCTACGGGTTCAATGGAGACCACACAGATGCCATTGGAGACGTTATCCTACCAGTCTCCATTGGAGAAAAAGAGGACATAGTCAAGACATCAACACGCTTCAGTTTGAATGATGTCAAGTCGTCATACACTTCCATCTTAGGACACAGGCGAATTCACAAGATCCAAGCAATTCCATCAACCTTACACTAAGTCCTGCAGTTCCCCGGACCCCGAGGCATCATGGATCTCAGAGGCAACCAACTAAAAGCTCATCGATGCAATCAAGTCAACGCAACAACCACGGCCAAAACTCAGGTCGTCCAAACCAAAGACATCCCAAAGTAACAAGATCCTCAAGCTTCTAGCCCTCCAGCATCAGCAATAGACAAGCTCAAGGAAAGTCAATTTGGGCACAAATGATGACCCAAAATATGTTTATGTAGGGGCTGATTTAGAACCCAAACTCAAGGAGCAACCTATAAAGATGTTTTTGCTTGGTCGTATATTGATATGCCAGGAATCAACCCTCAAGTCACTTGCCACAAATTAAATGTAGATCCAACTGTAAAGCCTATCAAACAACGACCTAGGAAACTAGCACTCATATTTCAAAAAGCCATCAATGAAGAGATAGAAAGGCTAAAAAATGTTGGATTCATCAGAGAGGTCGAGTACCCGACCTGGCTAGCTAACATTGTAGCCGTTCCTAAGAAAAATGGCCAAGTACGACTCTACATAGACTTCACCAATGTCAACAAGCATTGCCCAAAGGATAGCTTCCCCCTACCCAAGATTAACATACTGGCAAATCAAACTTGCGAACATGAACTTCTATCATTTATGGACGCATATAGCGGATACAATCAGATACCACTTGTAGAAGAAGACTAGGAAAAAGTGTCCTTCACAACCGAACAAGGAACGTTCTCCTACAACGTTCTACCATTTGGCTCGAAGAACATTGGTGCAACCTACTAGAGACTTGTCACAAAGATGTTCAAAGACTTGCTGGGCGACTCTATGGAAGTTTTCATAGATGACATGGTAGTCAAAACCGAAAAGGCTGGCAAGAAGCCTTTGAAAGATTGCGCCAAAACAAGATGAAGCTCAACCCAGCAAAATATGTGTTTGGGGTAGCCTTAGGGAAATTCTTAGGATACCTCGTTTCACAAAGACGCATTGAAGCAAACCCAGAACAAATACGAGCTCTCATTGAAATCCCAGAACCAACTTCCAAACAACAAATTCACAAGCTATCTGGCATGGTTTCAGCCCTTAATAGATTCATCTCACATGCATCTGACAAATGCATACCATTCCTGCAAATACTAAAGAAGGGCGCAACATTCACATGGACAGACGAATGCCACATAGCTTTCAACGACCTGAAGGATTACCTATCAACTCCGCACGTCCTGTCCAAACCAAATGAAGGAGAAACACTAGGGCTTTACCTTACGACTACTGACTTTTCCATCAGCTCGGTCCTCTTTCGCGAAAGCGAGGGAATCGAAAAACTAGTCTATTTCACCAGCAAGACATAGACAGATTCAGAAAAGTATTACTCTTCAATTGAGAAAACAATGTTATCTTTGTTATAATCTTCTTGCAAGTTTCAACCTTACTTCCAGGCTCACAACATCAATGTCATAACAGATGTACCCATCAAGAAGGTTTTGAGTTCTAACAACAAAACAGCCCACATAGCCAAATGGGCTGAAGAACTCGGAGAACATCACATCAAAATTTTTCCCAGAACATCTCGCAAAGGTCAGGTCATTGCTGACTTCCCCGTCGAAGATGTCAACTAGGAACCAGAGCCCATTACTTCACTCCATCAACCAACCACCCCAGACATAAGGCACCTCTACGTAGATGGAGCGTGCAACAACAGCGGTAGTGGACTAGGGGTTGTGTTAACTTCACCAAAAGGAACCTATCTACAAAAGTCAATCAAGATCGATTTCACAACATCCAACAACGAAGCGGAATATGAAACATTAATCACAGTCCTCCGCATGGCACAACAACTACAAGTCCATAAGCTCAAAGCTACAGTGACTCACAACTAATCATCAAACAGATCACCATAGAGTATGTGACAAACGGAACAAACTTAGCCAAGTACACTCAGGTCATCAATGATATCATCAGCTCATTCACAATATTCTTCTTGGAACACATTCCCCGAGAGGATAACAAACATGCAGATAGCCTGACTTTCTTAGCCTTGAAAACCCAAGATGCATGTCCCAGCACAGTCTACATTGATATCCTAGAGAGGCCCGCCTACTAACAAGAAAGCGTCAACAGCCTCACGGACTTCCAGCCCTCATCCGAAGAAGAGATCACTCAATCTTGGATAGGCCCATTCTTGAAATTTATCTTACATGGTGAGCTCCCAGCAGAGGCAAGGAATGTTTGTGCCATACAATTTCGAGCCCCCAGATACACCGTGATCAACGGACGATTGTTCCGTAAATCCGTAGGAGGACCCCACCTAAGGTGCATAACTCCACATGAATGCCAACTCATCTTCGATGAAATTCACAAAGGCGAATGTGGCAACCATGCAGGAGCAAAATCTCTGGCCCATAAAGCAATCGCCCAAGGGTATTATTGGCCAGGCATGAACAACGAGGCAAAGAACTATGTTCTCAAATGCCACCAATGTCAAACATTTGGCCATAACCATCTAAGTTCAGCACGGGAGTTGATCAACATAACCAGCCCTTGGCCTTTCCATATGTGGGGGCTAGACATCATGGGACCATTTATCCCACAAAAGAAAATAGGACTCAAATACGTTCTTGCAACCACAGATTACTTCACCAAATGAGGTGAAGCAATACCACTAGTTCAAGTCAAGGAAGTCTACATCATCAACTTCATATGGACTAATATCATAACAAGTTTTGGTCTACCCCACACCCTCATCATTGAAAACGGAACCCAATTTACTGGCACACAAGTCAATGCATTCCTACAAAAATGGTGCATTACTCAAGCATTTTCTATACCTAAATATGTACAAAGCAATGGCCAAGTAGAGGCCAAAAACAAATCCATCAAAGAAAATCTCCAAAAGAAGTTGGAAAGCAGGAGAAGCCAATGGCCAGAACAACTCGAGAACATTTTATGGGCATACAGAACAACAGACAGAGCCAGTGCCAACGAGTCTCCTTTCACAGTTTGCTTCAGAATAGAATCAGTCATACCATCAAAACTTACAATCACAACCACACATTCTGACATTGTAGAGTCAGGATAAAATGACAACATCTTAGCCAAAGAAGTCGACCTCCTAGAAGAGCGAAGGGAAACAGCTACAATATCCCTATCTCGGTACCACCAAACAATCCAACGATCTTACAACAAGAAGGTCGTCCCAAGATCTTTCCAAGCTGGCAACCTAGTCCTTAAAAAGACCTTAGCACCAGCCAAGCTTGACCCAACATGGGAAAGCCCATACATAGTTCACAAAGTCATTGTAGATGGAGCTTACTGGATCAAAACTCAACTCGGTGATATGCTTTCCGACCTTGGAATACAGCTCTACTCAAGCATTTTTACCAATGATATGTCTCCAAATGTATCAATCAAATGAATGAAATTTCATCAGCATTTCGTGTATAAATGTTATCGTTGCATTACATGAATACCACGCATCTTACACTCGCTATCCGATCGGGGATATCAAAGTAACCGACCTAGCACCAACGCCAGGGTTAAGCATGACTCAACTATAATTACCACGCAATGGTTAATTATCAATCAAATTCAATCCATGGTCCCCCAAAAGGACCACAAATCAACTTAACACCAACACCAGGGTTAAGCATGATTCAACTGTAATTGCCACGCAAAGGCTAATTATCAGTCATATACAATCCAAGGTGCCCCCAAAAGGACCACAAGTCAACTTAAGGCATTTTAAATAGTTAAGTTTGACTCAACTATAATTATCACTCAAAGGCTAATTATCAATCAACAGTCAATAAGAAGTTCCCTCAAAAGGAACTACTCAATTAATACACACACCTAAGGACATGAAATAACCTAGGTGCCAACTACGCGCATCTATCAGGTCATACACAAAAACCTATGACATACAAGCATTAGACAACCTAGCAAGGTATGACAGGTCGTCTAATCTACTACTATGCAACACAGGTCGTCAAATAACAAAACAAAAAGCAGGAGGAACAATCACATTCATACAAAATTCAAGGATAATCTCAATTCAAAACAAATAAGTAATTTAAATATTTTTACTTATTATAAATTCGGTTCGATATTAGAGGCCCCCAGGTTATCTTCGGAAAACAACCTCAACATCCCCATCAAAAATAGAAGTATCAGTATCGACAACAAAAGAGAATATAGTTCAAAAAGCTTCATCCAACATCAAATCAAATTATTAGAAGAACAAGATCAGTTGACACAAGGAAGATTTTCCACATTCAAGGGGTCCAGTTGGCAACCCTCTTCACCAACAGGGCCACTAGCCGGATCACCACTTACATTCAGCACTTCAGTAAGCTGAGCAGCATGAGCAACACCTAGGTCGGTTGGTAGATTAGATCGTCTACTAGCATCTGCAACAATACTTTCTATAGTTACTATTGCAACCCCACTTTCAACAAATCTCTTGAGGGTTTTGTACTTACATTCTAGCTCCATGTAATCATCCACCAGAACGTAAGCATCACCACTCTCTACCAAGTCGACCAGGTCATTATATTCACTCTGAGCTCACACAGCAATGGCCTACGATTGTTTGCTCTCAGCAACCCAATACGCTACCTCCACCCTTGAAGCATAAAGAGACAGCTACAACAAAGCCACCTTCCCAGCCAGATCCCCGACCTAAGCCCTCATCCCCACCACTTCAGCCCATTCAACCTCTTGCACTGCCAGCAGCTTGTCATAAGCCTCCTTCGCAACATCCAGCTCCTTCTTGTACAGGTCAGAGATAGTTGTCATCTCCCTCAGCTTCCTATATATCTCCAAAACCTAACAAGATAACAAAATAAGTCAGGAGTCAACATCACAAAGCACAAAACAAAAACTCAGATCGGAATGACACTTATAAAATATAGCGAGTGATCCATGTCTTTCAGGTTCGCCTCCAAGTCTTTCCCCGTCTCCAGCTGGTGCTTATCACCATCTAGGGCAATACTTTCCAGCAACCCATTCGCAACTAGTAAAGACTTGAAACTACAATCCCTATTCTTCACTAGCAGCGTCAACCCACTCACGGGGTTGTAGTAGGTGACCATTTTGTCCAGAACGTCAGAATCACCAGCCTTGTCACCTTGGGCCGCACTCCCCGACCCTTTACACTTTTCGCTAGCTGGCTCAGTCTCACTAGCCTTCTTCTTGCCCTTAGCATCAGCCACCCCCACATCCACTGCCAGCTCCTTCAGATTCATCTTCTTCAAAGGAGCCCGACTTGATGAAGAACGACCTTCCACCATAGCAAGTCGTTCCTCAGACTCAGTTCGGGTCCTCTTCTCCCCCTCAGCGGCTCAGCCTCACCGACTTCAGCTCGCCTCTTCAGCTGAGGCCTACGAAAAGGAGCGGGAATATCACAACCTCCTTCAGCACTCCCACCTCCACGACCAGCCCTATCACCTTCACCCCCCTCAGGTCGTCTAGACATAAAACAGCTACCAGAGCTTCCTCCATCCATTCTCACTCCAGAAATAGGTGCCCTCCTTTGATCCTCTCTTTCCATCTCAGTATCCGAGTTAGAATCAGAGATGTTAAATACTAGCTTTCAGGCCCTTTTCTTCTGCTCATCTTTTTCAAGTTTATCTTCACACCACCTCGTCTTTTGAAATAGTGTGCAACCTCCTCCAACAAAGACACTTTTCTTCCCAACTCAGCCTGTCAAACTCTTCAATAGCCCCTATAGAAGTACGATCACGAATTACGACCTCTGCAAAACAAACAAATGTCATAACGTAATCATATCAACTCGTAACCAAAACAAACAACCCACACAAATAGACGGCCTACACATGAAAACGACCCACAAAGATAACTACCTACCATCAGTCCTCACACAACGATTCTCCAAAGCACATCCTGGAGGACAATAACTCCCCACAATCAATGGAGGCCTACGCCACCACTCCTCCTTACTCACACCAACAATCACAGATGATTTGCCCCTCATCACTTGAAAACCAAAGTTCATAGCAGAAGATATTTTCACAGAAAAATACTCCAGCACGTTGGACAAACAAATATTGTAACCCCTCTGTTTCAACAGATCCATAACATGAAACACCCTCCAGCTATTACCTACAAATTGCAAGGGTGCTTTCCCACAAAAGTTCAGAACATCTAAGGTCAAAAGTGAGAATGGCAACCTCAACCTTGCCTTCAGTTGGTCATACCTAATTACAACCCCACCATCTTGAGGAACATAGTCTGAACCAAAAACGTTCTTCTCACTACTCAGGTCGTATATCATCAGATCGGGACTATCAATCCCAAACTCCCTTCTCAAGTCCCCAAAGTTATCAAACACTGACCTAGACACCGCCTCCTCAGTCATCGTCTCCAATGAAGAGGAAGATGATGCCTCACCTCCACTATGTGCCCTAACACCATTATCTCCATCACTTACAGTTCTCTATCTCCAATAATCCAACTCAACTTCCCTACTCAAACTATCACTAGTAATCGATATTATAAAAGCAAAAGAAAACAAAAGATCAAATTTTTTAGATTGAAAGAGACGCACCTGAAGACGAAAAGATTTTGGTTTTCTTTTTTTCTCTGCTTTTTCTCTTCTATTGTGTTGATATAATGAAGAAATGAAACACCCTCACACACAAAAACCCTTCAGCTGCATAAATCTCGAAAACAGACAAAACATTTTGCCTTCCCACAAAATGCAATCATAACCTCGCCCACAAACCGCCGCGATTTAGGCCCATGGATCAGATCCAATAGTTCCCACACATTTTCCAAACTTGTTCAAATAAACCAGTTGTCTGACACGTGTAAAAAACTTTCTTTTATCATTTCTTTTCACACCACAGCTGTCCAAAAAATTAAATAAAATAAAGGGGGCTATGTAAGTACCCTCCGTTCTCAAACATATCACTACAACACACGTGTCCACACACTAGGTTGTATCTTCACAATTACATCACCCATTGCATTACCACACCACCAGGATGTGACAACGAACAAAACTCAGGTCGTCCCAAATATCAAGCACAGCCATATATGAAAGCAAATGATCCAATCACATCCCGAGCTCTCGATCCAACTCACCAATCAAGGAGACATTTACTTTGTAACATCAGAGTAATGACGAATCATCAAGATAGCACAAAATATGGATCTACACTTGACAACGGCCTAGAGCAAATAAGGAAAGTCGGCTCAAACATCTATAAGTAGATAGAGATGAACTACGTAAGCCTTGATTCAAGTTTACCCAAGGAACCATACATAGGGAACTCTTGTCCAAAGAAAGAGTGTTGTCATTCCCTACCAAACTCAACATCAGGTCGTAGACACAAAATCCACACCTCTACAATAAGTCAGCCAAAATTTTAACATCCACAACACCTTATTGCCAAGTAGAAATCATAGACTTCCAAAACAATGAGCTCTTGGGGCTGTATGCTTCTAGTATGGACAATATTATGCGGTTTGATCTGGCCTGGTCAAGTATGTGTTGATCAATGGACGAAGACGGTGAGTCTAATGCATGAATGGTATCTGTAACTGAATTGGCTTGATCAAGCTGCTTAAGAAGATGCATCAGTTGGATTTGAGAAGGCTTTATATACCGGTTTGCCATACTGTGCACTGAACATTATACTTATGGACTGATCAAATTTAGTAGGGGTGTATCTTCATGAGGAACTATTGACTCTGTTACCTCCATTAGGGTGCATCCGTGCAGGTTCATAACAGATGCCACTAGACAAGCATGAAATTGAGGATACAAGCAAGAATATTTGGAGGTTAGGATTCAATCCAAGGTTGCTGGATTTTATATTCTTTGGGTGCTAGATTATAATTCATAGGGCGCTAGCTAGACAGTGCTTATTTGTCGATTTGCTTTTACTGAGACCAACTTGTCTATGCCAGGGGAGGAGTGACAATTACCTCCTTCAGTGAAACGTAAGCAAGGAATTGATGCGCTACAGCCTACAGGGTTTACATTAGACACAACAGAAGCCCTGAAATTAGTGGTGGGTTGTTCACATTTTAGAGTACTTCTAGGACAAATCCTCGGGTCCCCAACCCGCTGCCACTGGATCATTTTTTTTTTTTTTTTTTTAGTTTTTAATTTATTTGATGAGCAGCACATCCCTGTAAATTCAGGTGATCGAAAAGCTGGATTATACCACAATTAATCTCAGAAGCTCAACCTTAATCCATATGCGACTTTATGTTGCATATCTGTAGCCTGCTTTCAGATTTTGGCATGTTTCAGTATGTCAGTCCTTAAAATGTACTTTTAGTTCACTAATAAACTAGAAGTACATTTTTACCAGATTAACAGATGCCCTAAGAGTCTAAGACTCCTAAGTTCCCTTCAGGCCGGTCTTCAACATTTCTTCTGTCAAAATGTATGTTGCCTTCAGCTAAATGGATAAATTAACTAAATCACTAAAGACCAACTTTTATCACTTGAATCAAGTAAGAATGCAATGCAAATTCTCTTTTTTTATTATTTGGGGAGGTATACAATGGTTGGAATAATTCTTTTTCTTTATCATAAACTTTTCCTTTTTTTCTCTAGATTGTTGTTTCGCCTCTCGGTTTCCCTGTTATTGTCACCATCTATATTCTCTATACTAAGAAATGTTCGGTGATTGGGTGATGTTACCAATCATCTCCAAAGATATACAGGGCTGATCTACAGGTACCTGCACAAGTTCAAATTCAAACCAGTAAACTGAGTTGCCGAAATGCTTGAGTTAAGTAAGTTTAAAGTAGAATAGGACTACCAAATCAATCAGTCTTAGCTAGCTAATGATAAAGATCAACTATATATGGTAATGGTGTTACTTACAAAATGACCAGCTCCAAGTATCCAATAGAAATGAAGATTCTTGTATGATTTCTTAAATGCTTTTGTGACTGATTCATCTCCATCACAGTAAAGAGGGTATCTGTCTGAACTCAAAAACGTCTTCAGTCCTTCCCACCTGAGATAGTTTAGCAAGTTTCAAGATATATTGATAGTACACAATTTAAATGTATTCTTAAATTTTAGCAGATGAAAAAGTGGAGTGAAAGGGTTTACTCAAGCTTCTCGACCCAAGCTTCTACTCCAGGAGTTGAGCATATGAGATCAAGCTATCAGAAAGTAAACAAAAGTCATTTCAGTACTAAATGACAGAAGAATCATAATGGCTCAGCCATATTCCAACAGAAGTGTTGTTATCACATTCCCCTTCTTATATACAAGAGTACGTACAAGACTAACTCCAACAAGATGTTTTGGGGGTTCTTATCAGATGGGTTTGTCAATATTTTGAAAAGGCTTTGCACAAAAGCTGCGTGGCGTATACATTTATATCCTGACTGAAGTACTCAACTGGTGAAGCAATAAACATTTGTATTGCTGTCCAAACTACAAAGTATAGTCATGTAAACATTCGATCTGTTGAAGGCAATAGCACAGAATCCATACCTGTCCATTATATACTGTCACATTTATCCCTTTCGCTAGGAGTTCATCTACCTGAAGGAGTCATCGTGAAAATGTCAACAAATGTTTGAGATATAAATGTCAGGTGGTACATACAATCTCCACTTTAATTAGTACACCAGCCATTAATCGATAATATTTAATCTCATATGATTGAAAATTTGAAAGGTAAAAACTGCTGACAGAGAAAAAAGTTCAAATTGTAGAGGCATGAATATGGCCTTATAAGCATAGGATAAAAATTCTGGTAGATGGAGAGAAAGATCAGAACCTATGAAAATATCAAGGAATTTTGCTAGAAGTCTGGAAGCTGTTTTTTGTGATTTCTCAATCTTCAAATAATTGAGGATTTATGAAAACTAACCATATTTATGTACTAAGATTCCTTAAAGAGTAGCAGAAGTATGAATTCAAAATCTCGTCTAAACTGATATGAATGTGTAATGAGACAGCGGCATACTAATGTATACCTCCTGGATCCTTGGTTTCATGAAGTCGCCTATCATAGCTGGGAAAACAATATCTTCTTGCCCTCCCCATCTGCCACATAACACAGTACACAAGCTATCCCTCAATTTTGACAAAATATGTACCTTATAGTAGTATTTGGTGATTTAAGAATGAAAGACTCACGTAATATTATTAGGAATAATCTTTAGCTTCTCCCTAATAGCCCCGTTCAATAAAATACTAACGTCATCTTCTCCTGTAGGCCTGAACATAGTACAAAATATCGGGATATGGCAAAATATCGACATCTGATTTATGGATATGTATCGTGGATATATCCCCCTGTGTGGGGATATATTACATTTTGGCATCTGTAAATATCGTGGATATATCGACATATATCGATAAATATCGACAAATATCCACAAACTATATGTGGGTATTTATGACTGCAAATATCGTGGATATATCGACAAATATCGATAAATATCCACAAATATCGACAAATATCTATATTTTCTTTGAATGTGGTCATTATAAAAGTTGAATTTGATCAGTCCTTACAAGTGTGAATAATGGAGAAGATTGTGATGGGTCGAGTTTTGACTCGAGCTCTTTGGGACGGTAGAAATGCCTACATATCAAGATTTTTGTGATGAACTTGAATCAAGTCGGACATTGTTCCCCCTTCCTCCTCAATTTCAAGTCCCCTGCCTTGATGAGAATAAATGAGCTTTTAGGCAGTGTATTTATAAGCTGGATGATGCTAATACGACTTTAACTAACACGCCCACGTTGAGCCGCGTTCTTGCCCGTTATGCATGTGTTAGTTGTCACCTCGCTCGGGCGAGGTGTTATATTGTAACGATCTATCATGAGTCCTGGAGGTTATTACCTCGTTCTAGACAAGGTGTTATGTTATAACGATCTTCCATGAGTTTTCCTGATTCGTGTTGGACACGTGCATAATATATATAAATATACTATTCCCTCACAGTCATACTTTTAATATAAATTACTCTCTAATACTCAAAAATACACCTCAGAATTCCTACATATTACATTGACTTTTCATTCTTTAACAATGAATCTTGAATTTTTTTTCTACATATTACAATACTTGTTGCACTTGCACCGAAATGCTCAATCATATAATGCATCTATTAGATCTTCTCAAGGTGATTGAATCCATGATGAGAGCGCGTGAAGGCCTCAGAACCCTCGATGTCCATAGATGCCTCACCCATAGAGTCTATCCAACACTCTAACGCCTTCTTCGAGACGCCACCAACACAACTCCAATCCACTTCATCGCTTGTCAATATGGCGTGTTCAATTACATCACTTGCCAAAACTATGCTCCCACTAGTATCCTCCCCTATCACTACCATAAACCGCATCCATCATCTTGATCGTGCAATCTACAATATATTGTAGCCCTTTGGTTGAAGCCGGATTTTACATCCTTCAATGGAGGTTGTTATTTGGGACAATAAGGGGAAGCATAAATAAAAATAGAATAGAATGGTCTTGGTTCATCCTCACCCTTGATGGAAAGAAGGTACTTTCGAGAAGATCCAGAGCCTTTAGCATGCAGGCAAAGGGTGATTCCGCCAAGTACTTCCCAACAAACAACACTAAACCAAGAAGATCCTCTCCTTTTCTATGATCATGATCCTTTGCCTCTTGCAAGAACTCTAGAACCTTACCCATCGTCTCGTTCGGACCATTGACCATCATTATTCCCATGCTTTTATCAATATAACTCTCATTGATTTCAGAGACGTTTTCTGAGACCCATTTCATCATCTTTTCATTGAGACTAATTTCATCATCTTTTCTTATGATGATTCCTTCACGATAAATCTTCGAAGACATGATACACACAAGAACAACTAGCCCTAGCATTTCGGAGAGATAAGAGATAAGAGAACAAAGATAACAATAAAAAATCCTCAATACCAAAGACACGTGGCATCTTTAATTATTACAAAACTTCGGGACGGATATAGACCAACTAAGCAAAACCTAAAACTACGAGACGAGAAAAAATCCTACAAAAATTTCGGCAGAGTTTCCTCTCATTTTTCGACATTTCATAAATTTAAATCCTGTCATAACCTTCAAATCCAATAAAACTACACCCAACTACTAAAAGAAATATCGATTCGCAGAACCGCTACTTAACCATCTCGACTAGTGCTAGTTAAGTCAAGTAACCAATCCTCGAATCAAAAATCCTACAAAAATTTCGCAGAATTTCCTCAGTATTTTCAACATTTCATAAACTTAAATCCTTGTCATAACTTGGAAATCCAATAAAACAACACCTAACTACTAAAGATATAATTGATTCAGAGAACTCCACTACTTAACCATCTCGACTAGTGCCAGTTAAGTCAAGTAACCAACCCTCGAATCAAATATCGACAAATTCAAGCTAACTAGAGGAAGGAACCGCTTGGTTCAGCTCACCTCAGGGCTCAAAGTAGAGGAATAAAATTTCAAAATTTTTACGACTTTCTACTTATGTTGATTTCCACAATTCCAAACACATATGAAATGATAAACTAGCTAGATTAAGAATTGAAGAAAGCAAGTCAAATAAGTGAATAACATATGTGAGCTGGAAAGGTAATTCTTTCAAGACAAGCTATAGATTTTAAGAAACAAACCTATAGATTTCAAGATAGCTACTCTTAGAAGTTAAAATAAGGTTGATAAGCTAATAGAATCCTTAAGGGATAAGCAAGTAACAGGGGCATCAATCAAGAGCAACAGTACCTGTGCAATACTAAAATCAGGATAACTACACATTATAAGACCTTTGGTTATAGGTTGTGAACAGAGTCATAATTACACAACAAGTAAGCATCTTCACTCACCTCTTAGCTCGAGAAACATAAGCTAGTATGAACTTGCAGCAGTTTACTTCTCTGAGGCAGAAAAGTTGGTTCACAGTATCAAAAAGTGGAGAGATGTTATGCTGTTGAAAGCGTACAGTGCGTCAAGAAATTCAAAAAGATGCAATTGTAACTAAGAAATAAGCAAGCCCAACACTACATATGAAATTGAAGGATATAAATATCAGCTCCAAGAACCAGATCAAATCCCTCTGGATACTGATCTGAAATTTGTTTTATATGATTGTCATCTCCCCATTCTAGCTTCTCTGCTGCCAATCCTAAGTACAAGTGTCCATCAAAGACAAAGCTTATCAATATAGCTTCTTTTTGTTACTAGACACTCGGCTTAATTAAAACAAATAAAACCCCATAGGAAGATTATTGTTTTCTCCTTACGTAACAATTACTACGACATTCAAGCCGCATGGAGCTCTACATTTTTCTTCAAGATCTAAGTGGCTCACCAAAAACATAACAATTACAACTAATCCATAGACATAAAGAACTCACAAAACAGGCGATATTTTTTGTACTATGACTCAAACTTTATTCAAAACCAACAGAGAGTCGACACTCCAAACCATTAAACATGAAAAAAAAAAAACCGGCCCAATACAAAAACACTTTAACTTTATTCCAAAACCAACAGAGGTGACACTTTCTAAACCATTAAACATGATAAAAAATGACAGCCAATACAAAAACACTTTAACTTTATTCCAAAACCAATGAGGTCGACACTCCAAACCATTACAAAAAGACTAATCTTGCCGAATGATTTGCGACCTTCTTGTATGCCTTTTACACCATGTAATGCCGATTCAAAAAGAAAATCATTACAATCTGGTTCCAAGTGAGGGTTTTGGCGAACCAATTCTTAAAGTTTTCCGCGTTACAAGTCATCAATGCTTTATCGATCCAAGTTCTTGCCACACAATTGAAGGTAACCAATAATCGGATACCCAGTTTCCTCAACAACGGTCGACTCGGAGGTTCCCATCTAAGTTCCCCATGCAGGTGGAGGCATGTCCACACTATGGTCCGAGAATGGCTGAACATCTTCTATACTTTGGTCCCTTTCATTCCATCCTCCATAAGAATGACGAGGAGGTGCATATTGCTCTGAAGGTAGCACAAATGTAGATTCAGTAGAATACTCGCGAGATGGAGCATTCCAATCTCCATAAGGCTGAGGGGACGCATATTGTTCCGAAGAAGTAGCATAGGTGGAAGCAGTAGAGTATGCTTGAGGATCATTCCATTCCCATAATATTGAGAACGTGAATATTCTTACGGAGGATTCGTGATATGAAGAGTCCAGAGAATATTCAACCATATTCGAACCGATGAGAAGAATATCCATAAGGTTGATCGTGAAAACAATCCTCCAAATTGGCCTTGCCAACGAGTCCACGGACATCTCGACCCCAAGAGATCTAATTCCGCGCCCATAAAACAATTGCTCGAGTCCGTTCGTGTAGGATCCGCTCTCCTTTGTCGACCTTTTCTTTGACCGAGATCCTCGTTGGGCGGAAGCACCATGGTCGAGTCTTGAGTTGCATGGTCAAACCCATCCTCTTCAAGAAAGTATACTCCTCTATTATCACGCGGCCTTTGTGAGGAACCACCAGGTTGTTTGTTGAGACCAACAAAGGTGCATCCACCCTACCACTTGGTGGGATTTGTGAGGACCCACCCTTGATTGTTGTGAGGATCCACCCCTTGATCTTTGCATTGAGGACCCACCCCTTGACAAATGATTGAGGACCCACCCGCGACTATTGTGACCTTGGTGTCACACCGTTGTGACCAACAAAGACCACCAATGGAAACTCTAGGTTGTTGTGACTGAACCCCATCATTACCATCAAAACCTGGAGGACCACCACCACCTACTCGACTCGGACCACTGCCATCTCCACAACCACCACCACCTCCTCGACTTTGACCACTAGCACGAACTTGAGCATGATCATCATCAAAACTAGGGGGACCACCACCTCGACTCGGACCACTACCATCTCCACGACCACCACCACCTCCTCGACTAGGACCACTGGCACGAACTTGAACATGATGATGATCATCATCATCGTTATCGTTATCGTCATCAACAACATTGTAAGCATTATCGTGCTCCCCATCACTAGGCATTCTCCATGCATCAGGATCATAATATGTTTCACCATCAAGTTGAGTGTCATTAGGAGATTGAGCTGCTTCAAAGTTATCCTCAGGATTGGGATTCGAACGGGTTCCCAATTTCCATCTATTGGCACACCAGTTGCTCGCAATGTATGTATGAATTAGGGACGACCGCTTTCATCTAATAATGCCTCAGGGGTTCTCTCTCTGTCATCGATCCAATCAAAAATAGGACAGTCTGAGTCATTATCGACTGGGTACAATGATGTGGGGTCCAAGATCTTCTTCTCTTCTTCGAATTGGTTCTTTAGTTGGACATGCTTGCTTTTCAGTCGAAGGTTGTAATGGACAAAGACTCGATCCTCCAGTGACTCGGTTCTCGAGTTACAATGTTTCGCCGAGTGTATGAATCCAAACGTGCTCCAATTCCTCTCACATCTAGATGATGAGGTAGTTTGTGAGAGGATCCGTATAGCTAACGTTTTCAAGTGGTCGACATAACCGTCTTCAACATTCATCCACCAATCAACCAATGACAAACAATGTAGACCATATTATATAATTTTGTATGGACTAAAACTAAAATAGGTCAGTTACAAGTTCGTAGTGGGTTAACAATGAAACTAACCCGGCATGACTTTGGTTCTTCCATATACAAGAATTGGCGCAGAGAATACCCCAGAAGCCTCTCGATAAGCTTTACATTCATTTAAAGCCAATTGATCTGATAGGTTTGGGATCAATTGGTTAATGACTGTCTGCATTGCTGAGAGGAACTCCCCATTGTATGCAACACTTTCACTATCAGGGCCGTAAATTACGGCAGGATTAAGGTAGTGTGCTACAAGCAAATTTGTAGCATATTAGCTTACAAATGTAGCCATGGTACAATTAAATAAACCTCGAGTTAACAAAAATATTACCAGCTTTGTGTAATGGGTGCCCCAATTGGTTGTTCCACCTCCTCTTAATGATTCCAACAATCCATTCAGGCGAGCGAATCTTCCTCCGAACTTGCTCAATTGTTATTTCTACCCATCTGTGTAAAAATGGCATGGTCGGTTTATCATCCCTATCCACCTTCCGCAATAAAACCACAATAGGTTCTAATACAGCTACAATCCCCTTCACATTCTGCCAAAATTCTCGGTCGTTTATAATATCCTCGACCATCATCATCTGGACCGTAGGATTATCATTCTTAATTTCAAGATATCCTTCGGAAGTAAACATTGACCGAGCTTATTCTTTTCTTGACAAACTTTTCAATGCCATGTAATTCTTGGCAAATCTAGTTGGACCAGCTTCGGACTAAGTCTCCACCACACACTTCCCTCATAAGGGAACAACTTCGAGAGTGGTTATAAATGAACGACGTGATATCCTTCACCGATCAAGGATTGCTTTTCGTCGGGGGCTCGAAAAATTCTTTCAAGATAAGGTCTATAGAATGAGCCACGCATGGGGTCCGAAAAGGTTATACCCTATTGTACATGAAGTAGTTTAGTAGACGGTTCATACAAAAACCTATTTGCAAAAGGAATCTAAAATGGGAGAATAAAACTTATTTGTAAGTATACCATTTTCTCTTACAAGCATCTCTCCGGCTTTCTTAAAATTAAGCCCGTTGTCCGCGTTACAATCTGAACAACATTCTCCTTGCCAACCTTTGTCAACAACACGCCTCATGTGTTTTAATGTAAAGTGGCGGTGATCTTTCTTGTGTTTCGATAGATCAACGGACCGAATCAAAAGTCATGAGCCCATCCACAATACACCATGAAGTTCATCAAGCATTTGCCGCGTTGGACCAGGTCCGGGAATCACACATAACAGTGACACCATATGTAGACCCTTTTATTTTCATATGGTCAATATACAATTTGCACTCTGCCTTAAGCCTCTGCAACTCTGAATTTAGTAGTTGATAGGCTGAAGGAGGGGTCACTCCAAGACCGGCGCGACATGCCTCATCGAACATCGGCTTGTAATACGGGTTGTTGGCCACTGCATTTGGAGACAAGTTTCCCCACAGTACAAAACTAGCCACAGCTGTTCTAAACACCCCAGCTTTTGACTTACCAGTGGGCGTCATCTGGTGGACGGATGGTTGATTAACATCGGGGCCTTCTCGGCGAATCGACATCAATAAGCTCGGGATGCCTAGTGCTCTTCGAACGGAGAAGAGACATAAGACCTTTGCCTTTGGAGAGCTTGTGCTTGCAACATTGGTGTTCTCTCTCCTGGTTGGAGCCCTCTTATCCCGAGCCGCTCGCTGGAACCTCTGGTACTCATCCCTAGATTGTTGCCGTGCTATCTTGAACTCGTTGTCATCCTCGTCTGAGTCTTCTCCAAGAGGGTGTGGATGCATGGCAGCTCTATAATGTTCTTCAGCTATTTTTTTTCCATTTCTCTTCTCAATTCCGGACTCAATTATTTGTCGGAACATGTCTCGAATTACCTTTCCACACTTTAAACATTTCTCAACATTTTTGTTCCCTCCGCCAAGATGTACTTTCAGCCTTGTAATGCCACCTCCAGCTAAAATCTTATCACAGTATTTGCACTGTGTCCCGTTTTATTTCGGGGATACTGAATAAGCGTGGTCCCACCCGATATCAAATCCCTTTGGCATTTCTATCCTCATTTATCACAAACGAGAATAATTTAATATATACATCAAACCAAAACATAATTAAATTTGATGATTCCTATTTAAAAATACATGGATCAAGTATGTGGTCCTATAACTCAAATTCCAATGTTGCCTTAACTGTGTCTGGCGTTTTTTCTACATTTAATTATAATAGTCAAGCATCCAAATATTAATAATATCAAACAATTACAGTCAAGTTCGAAACCGGCATCCGGGCTTGTGATCGGAATTAACCAATCTTTAAACAAGTAGGAACTCTCAGATCACCCGTAGGTGCACCGTGTCTGGAACCAAACTGTACTTTGAGTGATATCAAAAATATTCCAATGCTAACTATGTACTTTTATTGATATTCCAATGTTGTCTTAACTGTGTCGGGCGCTTTTCAAACATCTAATTCTAATATTCATGCCTCTACCAATGCTAATCATATCTTCCCTGTACTTAGAAATAACGGTATAAATCATTTAGACAATTTTACCATTGCATTATATTTTTAACACTAACTTGCTTGTTTATAAAACAAAAGAGTTAAAAATATTTTGACAAAGTTTCCTTTGTTTATTCAACTTTTTGACCACCTGTATTATGCCTAAAATACTCATATAGTAAAATAAGAAGAAAAAAATAAAAAAAGACAACAAAAAGACAAACATAAATTCTATAACTATCAGTTCATTAATAAAATCTGAATACCAAGTTAAATTACATTAGCCATTCAAATTAATTTAAAGTCATGCGCAAATAAAATATAAAAAACATATAACCTGCACACTCGATAATTAAACCAAGAATAAATCCTAACACTACCTAATATACGAACCAAATGACTTTACCATGGCACACAACCAAAACATATCCCTTATATGCATACAAACACCCACAATTTCAGTTGTTGCAAAAAATAACAAGCAAAAAATAAAATTAGTATACAAAATGGGTAGAAGTTTTACCTCAAGAGAATCAGAAGCCAACTCCACTACTACGAATCAAACTCCACTACTGCAAATCAAACTCCACTACTGCACCAACAATGAACATGTTATTTGAATTATTCTTACTAATAAATGCTCAACTTTCTTACTCAAAATACTAGAAAAATTGATATTTGCTGGAAAAAAAAACGACGTACCTAGTGCGCAACAACCAAAAGTGGGAGAAGAACAAGCCCTTTGAGACAACCACGACGTGCCTAGAAGCTAACAACTAAGTTTTAAAGTCAACGTGCTTATCTTTTGCAAAATAGAAAAACAAGCAACCACTGAGAACATACTTGTACAAAAGACAAGGAAGAGTTCATGGAAGAGTTTGCTCTACCCTACAAGGACCAAAGATGGGTACAATCCTCTTCTAGATGACTTCAAGAAGACAAAATATTTTATGATATACATAACTCAAATATAAAACCACCACTTAACATCACATTCTAAAAAAAATTTGGCAGAGTTTCCTTTGTATTTTCAACATTTCATAAATTAAAAACCTGTCATAACCTGAAAATCATATAATATACTTCCATAACATATATTAAAACCTCATACCTCGTAAACCCAAGTACCCAACTACTCAAATATATATTGATTCGTAGAACCAGCTACTTAACCATCTCGACCAATGCCAGTTAAGTCAAGTAACCAATCCTCGAATCAAAAGAATACTATAAATTATATATAAAAATTAAAATAAAAACAACATATACATCATTTCCACTTATATCATTGTTATACATAAGGGTGTAGACGGATATCCAAAAATTCGACTCCGATTCACATTTGTATTCGAAAAATCGGATATTAATTTTAAGACTCAAGACTTTTGGACTCAAGAGTCAAGATTCATCCAACACACTCAATCAATCACAGAAGACCAAGTACCCTTAAGAGATGCAAGATCCTACTGCATTAAGGGTTTTGCTAGAAATCATGGAACTAATCTGAAAAAGGAAATACATAAAATATATGTTCCCTCGAAAAGAAAAATATAACAGTCAATATATGTCATGAAGAAATAGGCCTCAACTTTCCAAGTACAAAAGTGTACATAAGACGAGTGAAGTGGGGATTGCCGGGGACTGCAAGTGAGGACTATGTGTATCATTGTCGCACTAAAGGCTAAATCCATTTAAAAGTGTACATGGATTCTACACAAATGAGTCGATGCAGGGCCGAAAAGATCACATTCGGATAGTTCCCCCTCCCTTATTTTACAGTCCAGTAATTACACAACGTTCTTGTTTAAGTATACCTACACATACTAAGTAGACCAAAAGTCCTACCACACCCCACCAAATAGAGCATATATATGCAAACGCCAAGCAATAATAGAGACATGAGGTAATTGTCTTATGCTCTGATGAGGTAATTGCTTCCTCAAAAGCCCTCACCCCTACCTAAAAATAATATTAATAAATAAACAAACAAACAAATAATAATAAATAATAATAATCATCATCAGACTGAACACTATGTTCCAATTGCATCCCTCTCTAGCATGACTACCTTGTAGGCTTCATAGATGCAACAGGGCATAAAACGCAGAACATGTTGGTGCGCCTTGCCAACTCACTAAACTCTACGACAATTTCGGACTAAATACCAGGCACTCCGTCTCGGACGAGGTGCCGATCCGGCATATATCCTTGGGGTATCACAGGCCCTAATTAGCAAGGAACGATATCCACATGGCTATGTACAAAAGAAAAATAACCAAAGAATTCCTTTGCGGACATTGAAGAGCAAATACCAACTTAAGTAACTATTCAATTGACAAACTCAAAGGGGCCATGATACTAAGTAGTAAGTACAGCCTCATCGTCATGTGAGAACTGCAGGTCTTGCACCGGACTGAATCTGTCGACTAAACTCAGTCTTGGGGCGGAACCTAACCAATGTCGGACTACACTCCGGTCTTCGTCCGGAACCTAACGATTGTCGAACTAAACTCCTAGTGCAACGTCGGTTAAATCACCCTATCTATATTGGTCAAGGTGCCTTTCAAGCATACTCGAGGGGTATCATAGTTGCCCGCCTTAAAGATGAAAGCGAGAACCTAGCTCTATTACCGGTTTAGGGACCCACTCCATCACCATGTTGCCATTTTGGTAGGGGCTGGATTATGTTAGGTAAATAACTGAATATGGGTCATGAGTCAAATTAAGTAAAGACGTTGAGCGAAAAATAATACTAATGCTAATCGGTGATTGAAAAGAGAACATTGATCAAGCTTTCAGTGATTTAAAGTCAATCAACTTAACAATCAACTTAACTCAACTCTGAAATGCTTATACAATAGACCTCCTTTAAAACACATTTCACGGTATAGTAATGGTCACAATTTCATCTGAAAACAAGTTATTCTAATCAATAATTACTGACTTTTATTTGATGCTAAGCCATACCTTGGCAACACATTGAATATTCATCACCCAGAACTGGTCGTGTAGTCCTCTCAGCTTGTTCCTACCAGTTATTTGATGAAATATACTAAGAATATCTTTGCAGCCATCAAAATTCGCAAGTTCGCAAGCTCTTGTGCGAGAGTGGAGAAGAAGGAGTTTTTTAGCCATCAAAATTCACAAGCTCGCATGGGAGAGATAGAGTAGCTCGCGTGGGAGAGGAGGAGTAGCCTTTATTAATTTTGTTCGTCTGTTTGCAATTGTTCGTCGGTTTGCAATAATTCTCTCCTTTCAGCACCAATTATCTCCGATAATATCGGCATTAAAGCATATCGTCGATATATCGCGATATATCAACAAATATCATCGATAAATGTATTGGTATTTATCTAAATTAGTATCGCGATATTTATATATCCATCTCTGAAATCGCGATATATCACGATATTTTGTACTATGGCAGCAACAGCCACCTGCTCATAAAGAGTCCACTCTACACAAAGAATCACAATCCCTTATCAAATACATTTTAGCTACAGAATAAGAAATCATCCCACTACAATCCATGCGACTATCATAAAACAAAGAAAAATAAACATCCAACTAAATAGACCTGACAAATAAGAAAATCATAACTAATTTCCTGCTCGGTTCCCTCTTTTGATTACGCCTCCAATTTTGTTGTTGTATTTTGTAAAGTTTCTCGTTTTAAGGTGTAGGTGATTGATGCACTTAAAGTGCCACATTTAGACTTAGTCACTTATCACATAACTATGTTATTCACTGCCTCCTCCTCAGTTTGGGCTTGGCGTAGCTAATTGATTTACTTATAGTGTCAACAAGTTGAGACAACAAACCACTAGATGCATCACGTGTTCTAAGGGGAAAGAATTAATTCAACCCAATAACAATACCCATTTTGCAAAGTATAGCAATACAAATATCTAATATTTAATAATAATCAATTGCATGAATAAATAAATAATAATAATAATAAAAAACAAGAAGCGTTACATTCGGGGCCTAACTTGGAACGTTTTTTAGGATCATTCAAAATGGACAGCCCATGTTTCAAAACTTTATCAGAACGGCGAATTTTAAGTTTACTAAGGGCATCTCCAATGGAGAGTGGAAAAATCCACCTCCACATAGGCTCCACATAGGCGCCATTAGGATTATACACTCTAGAGAAATCCCAAATACATAAAGTGTATATTTACTATTTGTGGCTATTCCAATGGTAGGTGGAGGCAAATGTATAAAAATATATAGCAACGGACTTAAACTGTCACAGCCCATTCAAAATAATATAAAATAACGGATTTGGTCCGTCGCAAAAGCTTAAAACAAATAGTGGTCCACTTTCAAACGTCATTCAAAGCAACGTCCGTGTTTTTAACATTTATAAATCACTGAGCGACGGACTTAGACCGTCGCAAACAGAAAAATAAAGCTTCAAACGTGTGTTGAAGTGACGTCCGAGTTTTTAAGTTAAACAGACGTTATTTTAAGTGACATCCGGGCTTTTTATTAACTAATAGCGAGAGGGGGAATTCCCCACCCTCTCTATTAGCTAATACACTATTACTTACGGTATAGCATCCCCATTGGAGATAGTTTTTTGATATTTGGGGTGTAAAATTTTCACTCTATACGGTTTACACCCCCCATTGGAGATGCCCTAACGAGACAAAGATATTCCCAAACAACACCACCACCATTATCCACCTGGTTTTCTAACCTATTCAATTACACTTCCTCTGTTGCCCCTACCATCTTCCCCACTAACTACAACTCAATTATTTCCAATCCTAAATTAATAATAGTTTGCGATGGATGGGAATTTTGAGGAGACTTTGCATGCATCAACAACACTAAGATGATAAATATAATATATTTCGTAACCGAGATCGGAACACCGTTTGTAATCCATTTTCTTCCTGGTCTCGATTTGGTGGATTTGAATAAAAAAAAATATAACTTATAGAGGGATAAGAGAGAGAAGACCAGGTGCAGGCGTGTAGAGGTGGAAATTTGGGTGGACAGTTTATTTTGAGTCGTGACCTCGTGGGGCATGCTGTTTAACTTTGTTTGTAATTAATTTCTTACGTCAGCATACTCAACACGTAACAGTAACAATTAATATCCCAATTATGACTGGCCTATTGGAGTGGTGAGTCACACATAACACTAACTAATTAGCCAAGATGGTTTTTGTCACGGTTCAGTTTATGGCGGTGATAAAAACCTTTTTAAAATAGTCACAAAAACCCTTTTATGCCATTTGTGACAATTTCAAACATAACAGTCACAAATAGCATTTTAAAACAGTTACAAAAAGTCTTTTTTCTACTAGTACCATATACCAAAAAATAAATTAAAATCAATCAACTAGAGCCCAAAGTAGTCACGCTCCTCTAGAAAATGACAAAAATATAGCCACGAGAATTTAGAGTAATCAGTTACCAGATTCCGGTGGACTAACTACCTTCCTCACTCCCTTCCCCCCAGATTCATCGTGAGTGAGATTCTTAGTAGCACACAACTTGGGGAAGTAACTGCCTACTCTTCTGAGATGTGTAGTAGAGCCATCATAGTCTCGCGCCCAATTGTTCCTTTGAGCAGAGCATCGTAAAATATATACCAAACCAAATATTTTCAAAAATTCAAAGAAAAATGAATTTCTACTATTTGTGCATCATCATTGATTGAGCATTCATGTCTTATCAATATGCATCGCAACCATCATGGAATTACAATGCAAACCTAGAACCTTTTTCTTTTTGCGGTAGTCATTATCACTGGTTATCTCATTGTCCATCATATACCAAATTCAAGTCTACTACAGGAAATCCTTACAATTACCAACTTCAATTTTCAAACTTCCCTAGTACCCCATACATTCAAGAGTTTTCTAATCATGTTGACAATTTATGGAGTTCCATCACAATTAGTCAACCACCATTCATCTATCCACCTAGTCAGTCAGAATACGGTTTCACCCAAAACCCATTACTATTCACATCCATATCAAATTCATATTCTACTACACCATCCTTCACATACCAACTCTACCAGGAAATGGCCAAGCAAATAATACTAACTTAGCAAATAGCAACTACCTTATGTTTTCTCCAATCCGATTCAAATAATGCCACATCGGAGAGTAATATTCTTCCACCCAATCCAGAACCCATCCAACAAGAGAAATAAGGTGTTACTATAACAAAACAAATTTCTAAAGCCCTTCCTGATATTCATGACCAATCAAATCCTCATCACCTCCCACCTGACTATCGTGAGAATTCAAAATATCATGATGATGACTATATGCCCAAAGTCATAGTTTCTCTCACATGCCTTAATGCATCATCACCCATAAATGAGAAAACTCCGGTAGAAGAGACTCAAGAGCATGTATTGGACTAGACACACTTAGACAATGGTATTGAAAATATTTATGAAGATCTAGGTAGAGAGGACAAAGACAATGAAGTGCTTGGAAAAGAGGGAGTAAAATATATGGTGGAAAGTGGATTTCAATTTAGTTTGACCGTTCAAGACTTATCGATGGAAAAATTTGTGACATCCTTGCTATTGCAGATATGAACCACAATCTTGTGGAAATGCCAAACCTAGATGAAGAATTCTCTGAGTCATCGAGATCATGTGAAGAATCACCACCTAACCATCACCATCCCAAATTAACACCTCTTGAAATCCAACCTTTATTCATAAAAAGTCCACCAATTTCTAGGATTGCACCACAAAACCATATCAAAGAAACCTCAAAGTCGCACATAAGCCAATTGCCTTTGAGATCATTCATAATTTTCTAAACCTTTTCAGTAAAGAGACTTCGCCCAATATACAATCGCAAGAGTCCATCATTTCAGTAGTCGAGAAACCTAGTATGTCCCATTCCCCATCATTTGAACCTCATGAAGGACATCTACCACCAACCTCTCACTCTTTTGGACAATTCATCAACTATGACGGGTTATTGCATAAGTTCAATGATGGGTTGCACAAACATTCTCTTATCATTCTGCATCTTACACTCCATATGCATCATCTCATTCTGTTTGGGGGTGTATGCTTTCATATATTTTTCTATAAAGATCCCCAACTATTTAGATTATTAGTATATAGTTAACAGCATATCATCCATCTTATATGTATAGTCTTGGGGAATCTGACTTAAAACGACCCCACATATAGTCTTGAATATCTTACTATAAAAGATTCATGTTATGTTTTCTCGATGCATTCTATGGGAGTGCATCCTTAAGCTAACCGGACCACTCCACTTGAAGTGTGTAGTTGTTAGTGCCGGAACCTTAGTCCACGTATATCTCGCATATTCTTTGTAAAATATTTTTTACTCATCATTTGAGTAACTGTGAACCTGTAGAGCGAGTATACAATTTTCTTTTTCTTTCCTTTACAATTCTTTTTCAAAATAGTTGTTTTTTCTCTGTTCTTATAATAGATGATTCTCGATATATCAATAATTAAATGATTTTTCCAAAAATAAAATGGGCAATAGATTCCACATAGACCAAACTTTAGAAGTACGCAATCTCCATTCTTCTAAGGGTGGTTTGAGGATCAGTTATGTGTTACTAAGGGTTGCTCATATCACCATGCACTTTCTGTCTCAACTTAAACCGTACCATATAGATACCAATTGTCCCTTACTCACCAACATATCATCACGTTAACCATCAAATATATTCAGACAAGGACAACCTACCTACAACAATTAGAATATAGCATTGGTTCCCATCCCATTTTAACCAGAACTACCAAGATCCACCAAAGAGACCTAGTTCCACCACCCACTAGTGTCCAATAAGATAAACCATTCCATTATATCTTGTGCAGTAAATCCCCCAACACATAACTGAAGCCACAATCTAACTTGATTGGGTTCAATAAAGAGTCGACATGAAAGTTGCCTGAGATCACCAGTTATGGTTTGTTTTCAAAAAGTAGAATTAAGAATCACGATTTTTGAGTACGAGTATCTTTATAATATCTCTACATAGTTTTCAAAACTAGAGGATATAAAAATGAAAATTATATTCCCCGGAGTAACCAAAATGATATCGGATCAACATGTAATTTTATCCTTTTGTCAAAACCTCTATATGGTTAGAGATATCTTTTGATTGAGAAAAGCATTTACTAAAACACACACACACACACACACACACACACACACACACACACACACACACACACACACACACACACATTTTATATGTGTCTGCTGATAAGCACCCAAAAGTGTAGTTTAAACCCCCTTAATAGTATTACATTTATGCCAATTATGTTTATAATAAATAAGAGTTAGTATTATTCACGTGTTTTTGTGTATTTCAGGTCTTGAAGTTGTTTATGTGCTTAAAAACGTCATTTTGCATGGAAAACAAGTCAAGATGATTGCTGAGGAAGTTCTACGTTTAAAGCTACAGAATCATGAAGAAAAGCCTTTTTCAAGCCCAGTCAAAGCTGGGAAGTCATAGTCAATTCTGGTAGAAAAAGAACATAAAAGTTAATAGAACTTCAAATGAGCATATCTTTAGACTCGGGCATCGGAATTGGGCCTACTTTATGTTAAAATGACCAGCTCAGAATAAGCTTCCCAATAAACCTGGCTTTGCCCCAATCAGAGCTGTAAAAGTAGATGAGAAAATCATTGAAGTAATTTCTAGTATAATTAGCCCTTTTAGACTTGACCTAATGGACTTTAGGCTCACATTAGAGGCCCAAAGTTTAGCCTCCATGCCCATACATGAAAATGTAACCCTAACCCTCTCTTATATAAAGAGGGTTAAGGCTAAACAACACATGGGTACTCCCCTTATTAGTTTAGTTGTAATTTAGGGTTCTCTCTCTCCCCTCTTCTTTAGTTTAGTTTAGGTTAAGTAGTTTAGTTTGTAGCCTCTATTAAATCTTTCAATAAAAAGCTTTAGTTTAATTTTCAATTCCCTCTTTACATTATGTATTTAGTTTATTGTTTAGTTAGTTTAAATCCAATAACACAAGGCTAAAACCTCTATTAGAGGGGGTTAATGAAGCCATGTGAGGATGATTAATTAGTAGTTTAGTTATTCTTTTGCAATATAGTTTTAAGTTTGATTCTTATGCTTGTTTAGAGATAAAAATCATAAGAGTTGAAATAGAGTTTAGAGCCACCATCAAAGAGATTTGTAGTAGAGCTAAACTCTCATGCTAGTGAATCCATGATCAGAGATGACTTGGTATTCACTAAGGATCAACCAGCAATTCGATAACCAACCTAATGGTCGATCGAATTACGTGGTGGATTAACCATCTCTATATCTTTTTCTCATCCTTTAATCTATTGTTTTAGCATCTTAAATTTACTATTTTTATATCTTAAGAATTACTCTCTCATTAGTTGATTAGTTTAATTAGTTTAGATTCGTTTTAAGTACGTACAAGCAAGAGTGGAGAACACGATTGCTCCTCTATATCAACATGTTTAGAGAGTATTATAATAGCTTGATTAGCATGATTTAGTACTGTAGAAACACTGTTTTTACATCTATTAAACTTCTCTTATCAAATGGCTCTGCTTGCCATCTTGCTCTGTTATGTATAGCGTGTTTAGAATAAGCAAAACTATTTTCACTATTCATACACCAAAACACTGTTTTCACTGTTCATGTTTTTTCGAAAATTTTCTACTACTGCCTGAGTGCATACGAATTGTGATTCTAACTCCTTGCACTCCTGTGACCTGGCCCTAAAAAATTCAACCCTAGTTATTTACTTGAGAGCTAGGCGCTACCCGCGCCCAATTTACCCTATTCTTAAGTGTGCCTCGCGCTCCTTTAAATTTATGGAAAAAAAATACCAAATTGTGACCCTGCACCCAATTTAACTTATTTTTTATGGCGCGCGCGCCCTAGGTTAAGTAGAATAAATTTATTTATTTTTATATTAATTACAATATTACCTCACGAGTATAGTACAGTACTCGTATGCCCAGCCGCTCCAGTAATTGCATAAATTTTTTTTCATACTTTACGGTGTCTAGAAAACTCAAAGAATTGGGGTTATCTAATTAAAGGACGTACACGCACAGACAACCTCCCTCAATTCTTAAGTAGCCTGGCCATTGGTTTGAAAAGTTTTTAAAAGATGTGCTTCAAGGCTATTGAAGGCACTATTTATACGCGTAGCAAGGACGCTCCAGGTAACACCTCTTTCCGTCCTCGAATCTACTGTAAGAGGATTCTATTCCTAGTAATAATCAGGCTATTTTTACATGCTTGTTAGAAATTGCATATTAGACTTAAAATTTGCATGAGATTAAAAACTAGTACGCATAAACCTGCCTTATTAGTTTATCATCGACGCAAAAATAATTGCCTATCTAGAAATTCACACATCACCACACACACACACCAACTACACCCACCCTAACTACATTTGTAGCAATGGGTGAAAAAATAGCAGAGAGACCCCTCTCTGAATTCTATAAGGCTTTAAACGATGGACCTGAGTCTTGCATAATTCTTGCATATACTACGAGAGATTTTAGAATCCCCCCTAATATATTTAATCTGCTACCTGTTTTCCATGGGTTAGACCATGAGAAGCCTTATCAACACTTACGTATGATACAACAAGTTATTACTACATTCCATCATCCTAACGTAACACCTGAACAAATAAAGCTAAGGGTGTTTCCACCCTAGCTGACGAAGCGACTGCTTGGCTAACCGCACAAAAGCCAAACTATGTCGACACATGGGAAAAACTAGTTGAATTATTTATGGAACAATTCTACCTACCACAGAAGATTGATGAAATGCTTCAAAATATACACTTCTTTTGCCAAAAGCCTCAAGAATCTTTCTCTAAGGCTTGGAATCGTTTCACTGATCTTCTAGTAGAATGTCCCCATCATAATCTTGGTAAAGACACACTAGTTTGTGCCTTCTTCAAAGGCTTATCCCAACACCATAAGGAGACTTTAGATATAATGAACGAACTTACTTTTTTAAGTAAAGGAGCCACAGATGCATATAACTTCTTAGATAATCAATCCAAGAAAAGTAACAACTGGGGAGGTAATGATTACTCCCGCTCCACTTCGTCTTTTTCAACAGTTAAGGCAACTAGTATGTTTGAGGTAAAACAAGATCTTGAACTTAGAACTTTAATTGAATCCCTCACTCGTAAGGTCGATGCCCTCTCTATCAATAAACAAGAAGCGAAACCCACTCCTGTCATGAACGTAAACTCTCCTCGTTGTAATTTCTGTTTTAATCCTGACCATTCTAACTTTTATTGTCCTTTTTTCCATGACATTCCACCACCATAGCCAGACAATGTCTGTGCTTTTAATAACAACCCTAACACACAATGGAGGCAAAACACTAATTATAATCCACAACAATAAGCCTTAGTTCCAGTCACTCCACCAGTTAAACCATCTACAGAGGACGTAGTAGTAACTTTGCTGCAACATTAGAATCAAATCATGCAACAAAACTCAAACTTGATGAAGGAATAAAATGAACAAAACTCCAGATTTATGAAAGAACAGCAAGATCAAAACACTAACATGCTACAACAAACGATGCAAATGATGCAATCTTTGTGCCAACAGGTTATTAACATGTCTGCTAACCATAATAATAACTAAACAGGCATGTTTCCAGGTCAAACTATGCCTAATCCTAAGTCAGCAAACACTGCCTTTGAAGTAAACAGTATTCAGTGTAATGGTAATATAACCCCAGGGGAACTACAGACTGTCACTACCCTTCGTTCAGGGAGAGTAGTTGATAAAAAAATAACTATGCATGAAGATTGCCCACAAACGGAAGCTAAAAATGAAACCATACCTAATACTGTCATAGAAACTGAAGACCCTACAACTGTAGAAATACCAGTTAAACTACAACTAAAAGGGAAAACCTTACAAGACCCCATAATAGAAATTGATGATCCTACACCTGTAGAGGTTCCAATATGTAAACCTAGTTGGAAAACGACAAAAGATAAAAACAAGGTTAATACTAATGTTAACCCATATGCTAAGTGATAAGTGCTCAAAAGTAATGATTTATAACCCCAATTATGTGTATGTTAGTCTCCATTTTATATTTAGATATTCTAATATGATGCAATTTGAGTTTTTGCAGGTCAAAGAACCTAAATATGAAATATGGAGGAAAAAGAAGTCAAACAAGTCAAAAAGGAGTCACTAGGAATTACAGCTAAAGGCCTAGGGCAAAAATGTCATATTTGTCTCCATAAGTGTCAAGCCTAATGGGACTCTAAAAGAGGATAATAATTGAGTTAGAAGAGTCGTCAATCTGATCTCAAAGCCTTAATTTCGACTTCATAGGAAGATGAGATCAACATAGAAAAGAAGTCAGAGTTTCACAAGAATTAGGAAACTGAAAGCTGTCAGAAGCTACAGCTTGGGAAATAGCCTGCAGGGCAAAGTGGGCCACGTCCAACTTTGGTCTAACCGAATTTAACTTTTCCAGGATTGCTTCTAGAAAGATTACAGAGAGTTTGACACCAAATAAACATAGGATTCGGATCTTTATCCAGACGAGCATGTAAGCCAATATATAAGGCACAAAAACCTCAGTTTAGATCATCTAGGAAATTTAGTGTTTGCATCTTAGATCTAGAATTAAGAGAGAAGAAAGTTCAGACCTTTTCACCATTAATAGCTATAAAGATTATTCCTTTTCATATTGTGTTCATAGCATAGTATGAAAGGCTAATCTCCCTTCTCTTGGGAGGGGAGATGAAGCCTTTTAAGTATGTTTTAGTTTAGTTCTTCTTCTATCATGTTTTAGTTTAAATCCCTCATTGAGTTTCTTCTTATTCGTCCATTGATCTAACTCTCCTGTGGAGGTTAGGAGGTCTTAGGGTAATTCAAGATTGTGTAGAGCCAAATACCACAAACCCTAGATTCTTTTCTTCTAGTTTTTAGTGTTCTAGTGTGATGATTGGATTCTTTATGGCACCTCAATTAGTTGTATGGTTAATGCCACATGTGGATTTTCCATGGCACCTAGAGTTGTATATTGAATGCCACTTAAAGCACAATTTGGTTAGATAGAATATATCATTGGAGATTGAAGAAGTATTTGATAGAAAGATAGAAAACACGTTGAAAGCCACATATTATCTATTATACTATGATAGGTAGATCTATTAATTTATATTAAGTATGATAGGTAGATCTATTAGACTAATTCTATGATTTTGGTGGATTCATCTCTCCCAAGATATTCTCTCTCTTGATTCATATTTATATATTTAATTTAGTTTATTTTATGCATAGCTTAAATGCAAAATCAAATCAACTATATATTAATTATTACTTAGCCACATCTTGTACTTGCATCCATTAGAGTAATTTAGATTAGGAATCTCTATTATCATCACTTAGTTATTTAGAGTAGGATTGATACCTTGCTAGCCACTATACTAATCAATATATATTAGGCTAAGTAAGATTTGCAAAAGATACATAACACAAACAACGACATATAAATAATTACGTGTTGCGTGGTTTTTCACTTGCTTTTTCACCAAGTATAGAGAAAAACCACCATTTTCCCATAGACTAGTTATGTTTAAAAAGGACGAGAATTTTGATGAGATTAGGGAAGTGTTTAAAAATCTGACTATAAACTTACATTTTCTAGATGTTATAAAAAGTCTGCCTGGACACGCTAAGTTTCTAAAAGAGTTGTGCACCACAAAGAGTAAAACCAGCATACCCAAAGAAGCCTTCTTAACTGAACAATATCTCTCTTTATCTGAACATAACAGAATTATTAAGTACAAGGACCCTGGTCGTCTTACTATACAATACACCTTAGGCGATAACTTCATAACAACTGCACTCTTAGACCTAGGGGCGAGTATTAACTTACTCCCTTTTTATTTATATAAACAATTAGGTTTCCATCAACTTAAACCAACCAAAATGACTTTGCAGTTAGCCGATCGTTTTATTAAGTATCCCAAAGGCGTAGTTGAAAACATTCTAGTTAAAGTTTAGGATTTTTACTACCCAATTGATTTCGTTATTCTTGACACAGAAGTTGCTCATGAATCTATTCTCATCATCTTAGGACGTCCTTTCTTGGCAACTGCCAATGCCCAAATTAATTATCATGATGGATTAATGACTCTTTCCTTTGGAAATCTTTCTATGGAGGTTAACATGTTTAGACTCAAACATAGACAACTAGGTTTGCCTGTAGAAGGAGAAGTGAAGTCTATTAAGCGTTTTGTATCTAACATTAGTACGGTCGTCGCCTTAGTCCCCACCCTAGTAGATACCCCTCTTAAGGAAAAAAACAAATACCATAATTTCGACTCCCTGAACATAACTGAAATAGATGAAGAATGTTCCACCTTGCCTTCCGACCTTATAGAAGATGTAGTCAATCTCACAATGGAAGAGATAGATGAATTGCCTTAAAGATGCAGATGAATATCACAATTATGTGGATGTGAACAACCTAGATGAGGTATTCAACGAGTTTCTAAGAGCCTGTGATGATCCACCCTCTCAAGAACTACCTAAAGCACCACCCGACCATCATCCACCTCAACTAATCCCTCATTTAATCCAATCATTTACCACCACCTTGATTCCCCGCCCTCCACATTTTCAAAGGAACCTTCAGTTTGCACTAAACTTTCTTGTTTCTCCTATGTTTCATGACTTTCTAAACCCATTTGGTGAAGAAGTAATGCCCAAGGACAAGCCACCTGATACTTTCTCATTTTTTCCATATCTTCCTTCTAAAACTTATCTATATCCCACGTATCTTCCACAACCATTCATTTTCTCATGATCATTCACTTGGACACCCTTTCGTTAGAGGAAAAAGAAGAGAGTACATGCTAGGTTACGTTCTAGGTCTATTAGACTTCACTCTCATCCCGCTAAACCACATCATAGAAAATCTTGGTGCTTAATTCTATTTGGGGTGTTCTCTATGAAAATTATTTATGGAAAGATCCATAACTATTTAGATTGTTGATATATGGTAAACTGCATATTAATATATATATTAGTAAGTCTACGGTATCTGACTTTAAAAGACTCAATTTTTTGTAAAATACCACCTTAATGGAGTATAGGCTACAAAAAATTTCAAACTTAAAATGAGTTTTCAAATTTTGTTTGGGGGTGGCGTATTTTGGTCTTTCATTTCAAAACTTTTTGTCATATTTTGCCAGTCATGTTAACTCCAATAGAGTCTAGGTTAGTTAGTTACGTAATTTAATTATGCTATTGAATTATTTCATGAACCTTCTTCTCCCAAATTGTTTGGGGGTGATATATTTAATTTTAGCACATTATACATTCACATATTAAAATTGCACATATAAATATCGAAATATATAACCCATGGGCCATGTTGATTTAATAATATAATTAGGTACCTTAATTTCATAAATTTTTACTATTTCACAGAATTTCGAAAGCTAATCTTATAGGAGCCACGATATGCGCATGCTTAATTTGTGAACGTATGGTATTATTTTATTTATGTTAGAGTCCGCTTATGTCCCAAGCGTTATTTATTATTTCATGTTATCCCCATAATGGGAGGAACTCATATAGGAGTTGCGTATGTTTTTATATCTTTATATTAGTATAGATTAACCTTCTTTTTCAGGTGCTCCCATTTACAAGCATGTTTCTATGGGAACAAAGCATGATTCTGTTTGGGGGTGGTATAAACACATGCTGTAAATGTTTAAGCACATATATATTAGGTTGTATATTACTTATTAATTATTGTATAAAAATTAGAAAAATGTTAAAATCATAAAAATAGTTTATACTATGCATTTAGTGATAATGGTATTGTTCCTTCTCCATGATGATATTAGTCTAGAAATCTCACATAGTACTGGAATTAGGATTTAATTTTTGAAAATTAGATTAATATGTAGGTAATAGTCATTGCATCTTTTTATGAACATCTTGCATAAGCATCTATGATTGTACTTAGCAGTATTTTTTTGAGACCTAGGTTAGAGTACTTAATACATATCCTGTGAGCATCTAGCCTAAAAGCCTCATAAGAGTGAAATATCTGAGTGATGACTTAAGGAAGAAGTAAAATCCGAGTAGAGAAATCACACATCCACTTGCTTGATCATCATACCATATCATAAGCAATAATTTATGCCCTCTTTGGATCGATATAGCCATATATTCTAACCTAAGTATATTTTTCGCTACTCGCCCCACTGAGCCTTTTCATTAGCCTTTTCACAAACCACAAATCCTTTACCCAATAAAAATAAAATAAAAATCAGCCTACCTATCTAGATAAGTTTGAGAAATAAGATGAGTGAAGAAAAGAGAAGAGAAAAACCTGTGTAAACAAAAATTAGTTAGTTGCTTTGAAAGAAAAAGAAAAGAAAAGAAAGTTTTCATCGAAAGAAAAGAAAAACATAAAATAAAAAGTTAGAACTCCAAAAACATAATCAAAAGATTCAAAAGCCAAAACAAAAGGGTTAAGGATGGAAACAAAGTGTAGAAGCAAAGTAAGAACAAGATTTTCTCTAGTTACATAATATGAAAACCCTATTTTCTCAGACTTGTCTTTTTGAATATCCATTTCCTTCCTTCTTTAACCAATACCTACACCCCGTATCACCTAATAAAGACATCTAGCTCAATTAGGAATAGGTCAGTGTGATAGTAAGTGGTAGATGTGTTTGATTGACCTCGGCTTCTTTGGATTGTCATTGAGGCTGTGAGGAAATGTGTGCCCACTGCACACTGGAGTTAGCAAACTTGAGTGGAAAAATCAAAGTGTTATATGTCTTGACACATTCTTTGTGAGAACCTACTTAGGCACGCTACCCAAAAATTTCATAAATGGACCTGCCATTGCATTTCATAGCATAGTTCACTTCATAGTTCTTTATCTTAAGATGATTTGATTATTATGTATGTATTAATTTAGGAGTTATATTGATGATCCTTGTTTAACTGCTAGTGAGATATATAGATTCTGAGATAAAATTAGAGGACAATTACTTTTATTATTTAGTCGTTTTAGTATAAATAAAGTTTGTGAGTATATTCTCTGGAAAACTTTCACGAGGCTATAACTCGTCCACTAAGGAATTCCTCGTGGTTTAAGGCCTTATTGTATATGGTCAATACAATCGCACTTCGTGAAACGAGATTAGTTATGACCACATTTTTTGCCACTTATCTGTTTTTATTTCTCATCTTTGCTTGAGAACAAGAAAAATGTTGTTTGGGGGTGGTGTGATAAGCACCCAAAAGTGTAGTTTAAACCCTTTAATAGTATTACATTTAGGTCAATTATGTTTATAATAAATAAGAGTTAGTATTGTTTACGTGTTTTTGTGTATTTCAGGTCTTGAAGCTGTTTATGTGCTTAAAGACGTCATTTTGCATGGAAAACGAGTCAAGATGATTGTTAAGGAAGTTATACATTTAAAGCCCAAGAATCATGAAGAAAAGCCTTTTTCAAGCCCAGTCAAAGCTGGAAAGTCAAAGTCAATTCGGGTAGAAAAATAATATAAAAGTCAACAGAACTTCAAATGAACGTATCTTTGAACTCGGGCCTCAGAATTAGGCCTACTTTATGTCTAAACGACTGGATCAGATTAAGCTTTCCAACGGACTTATCCTTACCCCAATCAAAGCTATAGAAGTAGATGAAAAAGTCACTTAAGTAATTTCCAATAGAATTAGCCCTTTTTAGACTTGACCTAATAGACTTTGGGCTCACATTAGAGGCCCAAAGTCTAGCCTCCAGGCCCATGCACGAAACTATAGCCCTAACCCTTTCCTATATAAAAGGGGTTAAGGCTAAACAAAACTTAGCTACTCCCCTCATTACTTTAGTTGTAATTTAGGGTTCTCTCTCTCCCCTTTTCTTTAGTTTAGTTTAGGTTAAGTAGTTTAGTTTGTAGCCTTCATTAAATCTTTCAATAAAAAGCTTTAGTTTAATATTCAATTTTCTCTTTACAATATGTCTTTAGTTTATTGTTTAGTTAGTTTAAATCCAATAGCACAAGGCTAAAATCTCCATTAGAGGGGGTTAATGAAGCCAGATGAGGATGATTAATTAGTAGTTTAGTTATTGTTTTGCAATAGAGTTTCAAGTTTGATTCTTATGATTGTTTAGAGATAAAAACCATAAGAGTTGAACTAGAATTTAGAGCCACCATCAAAAAGATTTGTGGTGGACCTAAACTCTCATGCTAGTGAATCCATGATCAAAGATGAATTTGTATTCACTAGGGATCAACAAGCAATTTGATAACCAACCTAATGGTCGATCGAATTGCATGGTGGATTAACCGTCTCTATATCTTTTTCTCATCCTTTAATCTTCTATTTTATCATCTTAAATTTATTGTTTTCATAGCTTAAGAATTACTCTCTCATTAATGGATTAGTTTAATTAGTCTAGATTCGTTTTAAGTACATACAAGCAAGAGTGGAGAACACGATTGCTCCTCTATATCAACATGTTTAGAGAGCATTATAATAACTTGATTAGCATGATTTAGTACTGTAGAAATATTGTTTTTACATCTATTAAACTTCTCTTATCATCTGTATAGATAGTTGTTTACATACTTTACATTTCTAACTTTTTAGTGTAATAATCATGTATGCATGGATTGCATGCATGTTAGATTTTTTGCATTTCATATGCTTTCAAAAATACAAAAATCCAAAAAGATTTCATAGTAAAATAATTATCACTAGTATAATAAACCATGTATTTCTCATTTTATATAACCCACGCCCCAAACTTATTTGGGGGTGGCGTATTTTCATCATGAAGAATAGAATACAGGTGCATCGCTATATTTGCTCATGTTTCTATGGTAATCTCTTTCCTTATCTCTTCATACTTTTAGGACAAAACATAGTTATATTTGGGGGTGGTATAGTAACATTTTGCTAAAACTAGGCAATTTCTATATAGTAGATATAATAGTATATTTCTTAATTTTTTAAAAAAATTAAAAAGACCAAAAATATTTTTCTGTTTAGTATTAAAAAGTCTTGTTTCTTTTTTCTATGATGAATAAAAACTTTAGAAGTCTCATTATAGCAATAAAGTAAAGATTCGTTCTTCGTACTTAGACTAATATACGTACAATAGTTTCTGTATCTTTTCATGAATGGTATGCATCAATATTTGTTTGTATATAGCAGTGAGTTTCCAAAGCCAAGGTTAGAACAATTTAGTTCAATATCCTATGAGAATCTAGCCAAAAGCCTCATCTGAATGATTATTGATTGATGACACAAAGGATGTCCAGATAGAAAGACCACATGTCCACTTGTTTGATCACTACGTCATATCCTAAGAGAGAATTTAGGCATTTTTTGGATCGATATAGCCAAATAAACGTTAAAAACCCAAAAAGATAGTTTTCCTCTAGTTACCCCTCTTGAGCCTTCACCTTTTTCTAAAAGCCTTTTTATTCTTCACCAAAAATTCCTAACCTGTTACAACACACAATAAAAAGCTTACCCAACTGACAAGTTGAGAACTGGATGGATATCAAGAAAAAAAAATGACCTTGTACAAAAATAGAACAGTTACTTGCTCCAAAATGAAAAGAAAAGAAAGACCCATCCAAAAACGAAAACTCCAAAAAAAATCAAAGAAGTAAAAAAAATCGAATCTCCCAAAAGTTCAAAATCAAAGTAGACGATATTAAAAACAAAAAGAAACAAAAGCAAAGTTAGAACTCCAAAAAATTCACAATCATATGGAGTCACAAAACCAAAGGGCTAAAAAAATGTATCACAATTCAAAAGCAAAAGAACAAAATGAGGTTCTTCTCTGGTTACAAGTATCTTGAAGACCCAGTTTTTCAACTTATCAGATTTTGTTTTTCCCTTCCTTTCTCTTTCTAAACCATCACCCTAACCCCGTAACTCCTAATAAAATACCTCTAGCTCGATTAGGAATAGGATAATGTGATAGTAAGTGGCAAGCATGACCAATCGACCCCAGTTTCTTTAGACGTCATTTGAGTATGCGAGGAATATAAGTGCCCGCTGCACTTAAGAGAATGAACCTTGAGTGAATTTATCAAAGAGTTGTGATTGCAACACACCCTTGTGAGAACCCACTTTAAGGACGCTCTGCAAAAGTCTTGGGAACAACTCTGCTTTTGCATTTCATTGCTCATGTTTTGCATATTTATCTTTAGATGGTTAAATTACTGTACATATGTTATTCTAAGTTCAAAGGAGCTTGTCCGTATTCTCCGCTACTGAGATGTATGAACTTCTGAGAATAAATAAGGAAACAAGACCTTTTGTACTAAATAGAAGAAGTTTGTGAGTACTTTCACTAGAAAACTCTCACGAGGCTTAAAGCTTATCCACTAGGGAATTCCTAGTACTTTAAGGCCTTGTTGCATATGGTCAAAGCAATCACACTCTGCAAAACGAGATTAGTATAACTTATAATAAATCACTCATTTGTGATCTTAGTTTTTTCTCTTCTTCTTACTTGAGGATAAGCAACATTCTATTTGGGGGTGGTGATTAGCTCCCAAATGTCCATTTTATTACCCTTATATTACTGTATTACAGCCCGTCTTACGCTTAACGAAAATACAACTCATAGCTTTTATTGCTTTTTTCAAGATATGGAGAATTTCATACCACTTATCAGAAAAACTGCATCTTAGCACCAAAAGGAGCCTTAATCACGCTTATTATGAAGACCGAAAACTGCTATGGAAAAGTGATAAAAAAAAAAAGTCAAAGTCAATGGTCAAAGTCAAAGTCAAAATCAAAGGTCAAAGCCCTCAACTCATAAGACCAAAGATGGAGGCCCTTATCTCAAAATATGACATTTTCCAAAACCTACCTTGGTCAAGAAGAAATCAAAAAGCAAAAGAAAAAGTAAAAGCAAAAGTGAAGTGTGAGGTGTCTCAAAAGTGATGGAGGAGGGCAAATCAGTAAAAGGTAAAAGTAGCGGTATATAATCTAAAAGTTAGGGAGAGAGGAAGCATCTATTGCTTTAAGATCCAAACCATTTGGTTTGTTTTAATTTTCTTGTCTAGTTTTTCAATTCAAGTCCTTACTTTATTGTTCTCCATTTCCTTTTATTTAAATCTTGTTATTTTGCTTTGTTTGTTTTAATCAATCAATCTTATCTTGTTGTTATTATTTCAATCTTCAATCAATACTTCTTTCAATATTTTCATGTCATTTCCATACCAAACAACTTGAGTTTTCATATTTTCCTTAGCTTAAAACTAATTAAATCTATACCAAGAGTCTACCTTTCTTCTTCTTAACTCTCACACTCAAACTCTAAACAATTTAGGATGAACCTCACTTCTTACAAACTTTTTTGAAGTTACACACCACAATACAACAAACTTCATACATTTCAATGTAAAATTCACTATATGCATGTGTATATGTAGATGTTTTAATTATTGTATGCATATTAACTTGAGTTTTAAAGGAATTAATCCTCGTTCCCTGCTAATGAGATGTATAGATATCTGAGATTAATTAAGGAAACAAGCCTTCGTTGCTAAGTCGTTGTAGTATAAATGAAGTTTGTGAGTATCTTCTCTGGAAAATTCTCATGAGGTTATAACTCGTCCACTAGGGAATTCCTAGTGGTTTAAGGCCTTGTTGCATATAGTCAATGCAATCGCACTTTGCAAAATAAGAATTAGTTAGGACTACACATTTTTTGCCACTTATCTGTTTTAATGTCTCTTCTTTGCTTGAGGACAAGTAAAGTGTTGTTTGGGGGTGGTGTGATAAGCACCCAAAACTGTAATGTAAAACCTCGTAGAGACATAGCATTTTGGTTAATTATGTGTTTAATAATAATAAATTAATGATATTTTCGTGCTTTTACAGAATTGAGCAATCAACGTGAAAATGATGATAAAAGCCAGTATTTCAGCACGGAATAGTGTGTCTACATGAAGTATTTCGATTTAGCCCACGTGAAGCTCAATGAAGCCCGACTAAAGCACAGGGAATCAAACAGGACAATTCCAAGTCAGAACAAGATCAAAGCACTAGAAAAATATCAAACTTCCGAAGCCCGTATTTACTGAACCTGGACTCCAATAGGCGGAAAATGAACCATTAGAAAGATCAATGCGGCGAGCTCTACACATAGGCAGGACTTTGTAAAAAGTCAACTTTTTAGACCCGCCATTGGTCGAGGCATGAGGGACCCACTGTGTGGACCTATAGAATCTAACAAACAAGCTCACATGTCAAGCTTCCGCACAAATCAACCTACTGCAATAAAACCATGAAAGACTTTTGTGTATAACTTTGGCTTAAAAGTCCTAATTGGTGGCATGATTAGGTGGCTTAATTAAGTGGAAAAAAAGTCCTAATTGGTGGCATGATTAGGTGGCAAACAAATTTATTTGATTTTGGCACAAAAGTCCTGATTGGTGGCTTAATGTCTTGATTAGAAAAATATCAAGATTTCTCATTTATGGATGTAGTTGGATGTTAGATTTCACGTGGATGTAAAGAATATTAATGAGCACTCTCATTTGCTATAAAAAGATGTCTTCATGAGCAAGAAATAACTTTTGCTGCATTTGTTAAGTTTAGTCCGGAGTAGAAAATTTCCATGTTTTGTAATTTTTGGTTTTGTTAAGTCAAGTTTCTTATAATGTTTTTAAATCTATGTAGTTAATTTAAAATCCTTTCTAAGTAATAAGTATCAATTTTCTTTGTTATTGTCTTTTATTTACAATCAAGTTAAGTTGTTGTAATTCTGTAGCAGCCATCAAATATGAGACTTCACGATTGCAAGAAGTTATCTTCACTCATGTGTACAGAGAAGTAAACCAGAGCACAGACTACCTAGCAAATCTACCAAGCTCTACCTCTAGACTCTAGATTATCAGAACTCGTAACAAATGATGTAAGAGGAATGATATACTTAAGATTCTAATACAGGTAAGGGTCCGCCTTACCCTATTAACCCCTTTTCAAAAAAGAAAGTTAAGTTGTTGTAATTTGTAGAATCTAAGGATCATAAGAAAATTGGTTAAAACTTTCGTAAGTTTTAGTAATTTGAATGTCAAACACCGTAGAGTAGTTTAATTAATCAATTGCAAATCCTTCTCATGAATTCCCTAGGTAAAAATTCTAGTGAAATGTCTACAAACAAATACTCTATACTTTAGGTGGAACGATTCCCTTACTTGAAGTGTATTACAACGTACACGTAAGTTAGGTATTTGATCAAGTGTACTCGAGTGTGTGTGAGAGTCATAGATTTTTACACGTGCAAAAGGGTGATTATCAAAGTATACTCACCAAAATTATAGTTCTAGTACCCGTATAAGTTGGTAATTCTTCTCAATCATTCATAGATTTTTTTCTTTATCTTCATTGCTGAAATCGCCTTTGGGAATATGATTTTCGACGGATTTCATCGATTGGGTTTTTATCAAGAAGTATGATGTTTTTGAAGATTAGACCCTTTTTCAAATTTGTGATAAAAAACACTCGTTATCAAGGAAAATGGAAATTGGGTTACTTTCTTTGTTCATATGTGGAGGAAGGAGATTAAGCTAGGCTGTTTTTTGTTTTTTCTTTCTTCTTATTCACACCGGGGTGTTATTATTACTGGCGAACAATTCAAATTAGGAAAAGAGGCGTGGAATTCCTTCTTTTCTGCCAAAATATGACGTGTCCACATTAGAGAAAAAAGGGGGCTCACCAATCAAATATCACAACATATATTAAGACCCCATAAATTAAGTTACACTTAGATTTTTATCATTATCAATTAAATTTTGTCCTGCATAACGCTAATGCCAAACGAAAGAAGGAGTTTGAAAGGGGCAATTGTAGAAAAATCGAATGTGCCTGCAACTTAAAATATTGCTTTGTTCAAGCATAATTAGCCATTCACACCCCCATTTTGCCTCAGTCATTCACAACCTATATTTAGTGAAAACGTTATTCTCAAACTGCATATAAACGAAGTAAAAAAATAGCACACAAACCCACACACTTTAAAACAATTGACAAAACCATTACACGTACTGTTAAACATGGTATTCTATGATTACTATTTACAATAATCATGGATCAAAATAAAATGCTACCAACCACTGCAATGATACCTATGAGAGTAATAGCTCCTTCATCAATATTAACCAAGCCTTGTAGTAGTAAACTGCAATACCTAGTTTGCTATATACGTAAACATACCCACCATGAGTAGTATATAGCATAATCATTGAAATCCAAGTAACAGCTAGTTGTTCAAGAAGATCTAAGTTAAGGAAATGAAGACAAAAACAAAAGAAATTATAATATCAAGTGAAATTTCATATTATTCCTAACCGTCTCAATTGGGAACATTAGTTTTTGAATTCATGGCTGTTATTCCATCAAGTGGAAATTTTCAGATCATGTCAAAGTGTCTCGATCACTTGTGTAACAACTTTGGAATTCATAGCCACTACTCATTTTGCACCACTCCATATAACGTAGAGACTAGTAAATGCTTAAGGCAAACCATTTTTCTTTATAAATTTTAACCAATGCATTATAGCGTTTAAAGAAACAACCCATGATCAATTTAGTAATCTGAATTTGTCGACCATTCGCTGAAGCCTTTCATCAAATAAGCAGATAAAATAAATCAAATTTCGAAACACAATCAATTTCATGAACAACTATCAAATGGAAAATTAATACAAAAAATATATGCATTGTCCATATTACCTAATGCAGTAATCTAAAAAGACACGCTAGTCAACTTTCCTTCCCAATGTCCCCATTAATTTCAACGTTCTCCTTCGTTACATGGACACACAACATTGATTGGCATTTTTTTATATATAAAAAAAATGAGCTTATTGGGATCCTGAACACATTATTCATAATTGTTATGGGTAATGGTTAGAATAAGTGAAATAAATAAAATAAGTGAGAGTTGGTTGTAATACAAAACTTGTCACTGATTTGTCACTGCTTGATGTTGGCAACAAATTTGGTTTGATCTTTTTCAGCTAAGCTCCTGATATCTACCAAGCTGCCATGTACTCATCTTCTTCCTTGTGTGACAATCATTTCAAACCAATAAATAAATCAACAGATTGTTTACATATGAAATAACAACACCAAAAAAGGCAGAGGCACAAATAAAGAGAAGAAAATTTAATAGCGGATAATTAATTTGACACTAGAAGTTTAGTGTACTTCAGTAGTAGATTGAGACGAAACAAAAAATGGCCCCAAAGCCATTTTTCATATGAGTAGTTGGAATCAAATTGGCATTAGACCGTAAAAACCGTCAAGGACTTCAAATTTAAGTTCCTCATATTCAATTATCCACAAATCAGGCCAAAATAACAGTTGGATGACAACAGACTGAAGATACATCACTTTTTTCAGATATGTTCGACAGTGAAAATAATGTTCAATGCATTATTTCAACACTTACACTTACACGTGTGATGAAATATTATGAAAACCACCTATACCTTGCGGTAATAAACTTGTGACAATTAAAATCAATACCAATTACAACAATTCACTACATATAAATAAATAAATAAAAGAGATCTAAATCCGATCCCAATCATAAAAACTCGCCTATCAGACACGGGTGAAGCAGAAATAACAACAAATAACACTGATCTCCAATGAATCCAAGAAGATGATGACACCACTGAATAAGAACAAGATAAATTTCAAATCTGGGTTCTTCTAATATCATAAAACAAAAAAAAAACCCAACATTAAATGAAATTCGGTACAGCGGGATTTGAGAGATGTTGCCACCATCATTTTTTTTTAGAGTTCTTTCCCATTTTGAGATTTGAGGCCATCGTTTTATTTAATTGAAGTTTGAAGAGATTCGGTTTCTGTTGACATGGAGATAAGAGGAAGAGAGAGAGTGCACAAAGGTTTTTCTTTTGGACCTTCTGTTTTTAGGTTTATTTTTACGAACAATTGAAAATGGCGTGGATTTGCCTTTTTTTCTGCCAAACTTTTGTTAAATCTAACGTGTCCACATTAGAGTAAAAAGGGGGCTAACATGGCTTCCTGGGAGCATTCTCAACTGTTCAGTATTAATGGTCTTTGATTGGTATTCAGAGAGCAGACCTTCAATTCGTCCCCTTCAATTCAGGGAGCAGACTCCACCAAAACAAAGCAACTGGAAGAAAAACCGAAGAAACCAAAACACATTCTCTACTTCAATTCCTTTTGTGATCACAACTTCTTCTCCTTCAGCCGAATAGGTTACTCTAGGTCCTTCAACCATTAACTAGGGTACTTTCCTTCAGCCGAATAGGTTACTCTGGGTCCTTCAACCATTAACTAGGGTACTCTCCTTCAGCCACTTCTCTGAAAGAGGTATAGTATTAGATTGAAAGAACGCGCTCATTCATGCTTATTCGTGTTTAAAATTTTGATGGCATATTCATTCTCTTTGTAAACGATACAGATGAAATATGAGTAACATGAAATATTTAATTCAATTCTTTTTATTACCATGTACTCCTTTTTATATATCTTTTAGTAATAACCTTGTTCGCACTTTTGGTTTAAGTTAGCTGGTTAATTTGCTTCTATGTTCATTCGGGCATACTGAAAGAATGTTTTGACTTTCAGTTTTCTTCTACATTTGTTGATTCATTTGATTGAATACATTGTATATCTGTTAACATTATTTCTATGTTCATTAAACGATGCGAGTGGGTTGTTTAAGATTTCCTACTGGAATTTTGCCTCTGGGGCGGTCTGCTCACATCGTTTGAAATTATTGGTCTATACGATGTGACTTGGTCGTTTAGGACTAAGTCAATGCGATATGGCTGGGTCGTTTAGGACTCACCCAATTTGATGTGCCCATATCGTTTGAGACTGAAGAGAAACAATGTGAGTGGGTCGTTTAAGATTTCCTACTGGAATTTTGCCTCTGGGGCGAATGGTGGAATTCGAGCTAATCAAGCCGAGCTTCACTATTCTCAAGCTTGGCTCGTTTATTAAGCGAGCTTTGAAAAAAGCTCAAGCTTTGGCTCATATATATAATATATGAACGAGCCCGAGCCGACCCGAGCCTGAGTAATTTGCTTAACAAGCCGAGCTTCATCAAGCTCGTTTGTTACATGAGCTATAATATAGGCTCAAGGTTGGTTCATTTAATAAATGAACCAGTTTGAGCCGAGCCCGAGCTGCTCGGCTCAAATTCCACCCTTATCTATCTGGGGCGGTTCATCCCTTCATATCCAAAAATTCATATCCAATATCATAAAGCATCAAGATCGCGCATAAGATTGAAGCTCCAGCAATGTATAACCCAATAACAGGCACAGGAGATGAGGTCATCTTTATTTCGGAATGTTAGCAGCTGTCATTGGAGGAATGGTGACATTGTATGATTGTAGAAACAAAATTTTCTTTTAAGATAGGGTCTCTCTTTTTTTTCGATAATATAAGATATGGTCTCTCAAAAGGACATTTTGTCGTCGATATTTATAGAGAATAGGGATTGCCGCTTAGACCAGGCCCAGCTCCCACTACTAGAAGGCGCATGTGGTTGCCCCAGCTACGCATCAAGTTAAATAAGCTCAACATTGATGGTGCAGGCGTGCAGCTAGAGATGACCCAACAGGACAAGCTGGTTATTGACTTATGGTTTTTCCTGCAGGGACCATCATGGAAAATTTTTGTGTGTATTTGGAAAGGGACTAGGGTGTGACCACTTGCTACTCAGTTGAATGTGTTACTACTTACTAGCTATCGTGGAGGGGGTGGAATGAAATGGGTCTCTCAAGGGCATGGAATCATCTATGGGTGGAATCTGAACCGTAACTGCCTTCAACTCATTATCTATGCCTTGGCAACTTGTGAACAGATGGAAATGGTGCTTGGTACAAGCTGACTCAGTATCTGTTACTCACATATGGAGGGAAGCAAACGTGACAGCTGATGCAGTTGCCAAAAGAGGTTCTAGATTGAACACAAATGAGAGTATAGCTTGTAATGGCAGACCCCATGGCTTGATAAATGGGAGGAACCTTACTGTCTTTATGTTAGATGTGATGTGTGAATGAGCGACTCTAGGTGCAGGGTGCTTTAGCGTCGTAGAAAACTTGTATTTTTCTTGGCTTACCTGGCAAAAAACAAAGAATGTTAGGATCCTGTGTCTTTCAATGCAAATTAACTGGATAGCATGAGGACCGTCAGAGTAGAAAATGCTATTTTGTTTTTGCTAATGAAATACTTCCATAAGAGAGAAACCAAAAAAACACTAAATTTTTTAACCAAACCAAAAAAACACCAATCAACTTGAGGACAAACATTAAATATTCGACATCAAATGACGCGGTTTTGGATAAACCGCACCATATAGCTCACGCGGCTTTTTCAAAACTGCGTACTGAAGCCCATCTTAAAAACCCAAGCCCACGCGGTTTTCCAGAAACCGCGTGGTGTTTGCAACACCACATGTTATGTCTATATAAACATGACCAAAACCACGCGGTTCATTCATTTTTAACTTTTCTCTCAATTCATAAACCCTCTCCTTAGTAAAAAAAATTAAAAACCTACCTAAACTCTAAAAAATTTATATGGATCATTTTCAATCTTTCGATGATGATGACGATGAGTATTGGCAGTACACAAACGACATTGGCAATGATGTAGAGGTAGAAAACCCGAGAAAGTATAAGACGGTGGGGGAGAAGAAGCCGAGGATGTCGCGCCGACTGATTGACATCCATATGTACTTGAGTATCAATTGAGCGACTTCGATTGGCAATTTAATCCCGATGAAACACTTGATATGCAAGTTGTGTCTTCTACATGTGATACAAAACACGTGTCGAGTATAGTGGCTAATTCTCAGGTAATTTAATTAGTTTTGATTAAATATTTTGAATAGTATTATGCCTTAATTAGTTGAGTTGGACCAATTAATTATTTATCTTATATGCATTATTATTTTTTCATAATATCAGCAAGTTATTGACTACCGAGTTAAATCGGCTTTACTTAGTGTTAGAGAGTGGTGGAAGGTTCTTAAGAGTTTGGATGAGTTGTACATATTAGAGATAATATTTTGTGTACACTTTTGGGTCTTTTGGTTGATGTAGATTATGAGAAAGCTGATTGGGCAATGATCATAGCTTTAGTAGAAAGATGGTGGAATACAACTCATACATTTCATTTACCTTGTGCGGAGTTAGGGTTCACACCACTAGACTTTACCATGATATCTAGGTTGAGTATTGATATAGGTCAGCCGATACCGTTTAATACAAATTATGAGAACATTGGTAGTATGTTTATGATTTTTCCTTACTTAGATGTGAATGCTTATGATTTTTCTGGTATTAAGTTATCTCATATTAAGAATGCATACATGGAACCACTCTTGGATCCTAATATACGAGCGGATTAGCTTTGACTGTTCTACCTGGTAGTGAGGGTGCTGATGTGTATGTTAGGGCTTTTTTTATATTTTTTATTGGGCATGTTTTGTTTCCAAATGGTCATTCTATGGTACGACTTGGATATTATGCTTATATTTCTGATTTGCATAATATGAGAGATTATGACCTCGGTAGCTCAGTATATGCCATATTGATAGCGGCGTTAGACAAATCTTCATAAACATTTGGAAGTAGAAGTCTTCTGATTGCAGGATTCACAAGACTTTTGGAGATTTGGTTTTATGAGTACTTCCGTTGTCTTTGTCCTAATATAGATATGATTGCTGATACTCGCCCTAGATTTGCAAGTTGGTCAAGGCCTCACTTGACTCATAACAGTGGGCAGATTAGAAATAATGTGTGTATGGCTCGTTCTCAGATTGATATTAGATAATTGTCATCTATTGAGTGGAGACCTTGGCATTTGTCTATTTCCTTTGACGATCCTGTTGTGCGGCATGTGATATTCACCTTTTGTTACGTTAGAGATTTGAATCCCTTCTTATGCGAAAGTGCGAATTCAAAGATTTTCCTTACTCACGATCTACGTGTTCATATAGTTTGGAGTAAGGATTCGAACCAACCTAAATTCTAGGACCACTTACAACTTGGTTTTTACTCTTTTAGGGAACTAGTGAGTAAGTTTAAATATGATTATATTAATACTAAATATTTGGTTTCTTACTACACAAAAATTAAAAACATTAAGTTACGAAATCATGCAACTAAGACACAATAAAATTTTACTAAAACAAAAGTGGAGAGTTAATTCTCCTCATGTGAAGATTACTTTTGTTATTTGATTTTTATAAGTGCATTAAAATCTTTCTAGAACTAATAGACAAGTTATACTAAAAGAAAATTTGATCCCTAACAAATATGACTCATCTCTAAGTTCATACATGCTAGTATGTGGAACCAAGCAATGACTTATCTCTAAGCTCATCACTTGATCCCTAACTAGACTCTACACCAACTATCATTTTGAGATAGGATGTAGGCTTAGTTGTTCTTCCTAAACACTTACTAAACCAAATAACAAGACTTTTCCCTCACATGAGTGTTATTAACTCTCCACAAAGGGAAGGTTTAGCTCATGATCATTGGGCTAAAACTAAAACAAGTGTGGAATGTAAAAAGAGGGAGAACTAAAAGAAGAAGAAAATATATATTTATAAACTCACTTGCATGAAGAAGTGAGAATTTTTTAAGAGGAACTCAAGATTTCCTCCATTAAAACTATTACAAGCTTTTGTTTTCAAAACCCCAAAACTAAAACTATCTAAAAACTAAGGAACTAAAATAATACATGGTAAAGGAAAATAAGTCAAGGGAGTAAATGGAGTGTCCCCCCCTTGTTTTGTTTTCTTCTTCATTTGAGAGAAATCTCATTTCCTCCCACGTGAAACATCAAACCATATTTACTTCATTTTTATCCACCACATTAAAATAAAGTGACACCTTGCCATTTTTTCACTATTAACACCTAATCTAATTAATTACATGCAAGGTGTCAACTTTGCACCAATAATTTGGTATTTTTGTATTGACATGCTCCATGATTAATGACTCATCAAATCTTGCAGGCCCGTATAGTGGGTCCACGTGCAGTCTAGTGGCGGTTCGGTCTTTTGGTAATTTTACAACTTCCCGCCTATACGTAGAGTTCATCGCCCTGATTGTCTAAGCAGCTCACTTGTCGCATTCGGAATCCTGGTTCAAGAGGTAAGAGCTTCAAAAGTTTGATGCTTCTGTGCGGATTTGTTGGGCTTTACATGGCTGATTTGGAAGAATTCATATATCGTGGTTCCCGTGCTTTAACGCGAGTTTAACCAATATTTTCATGTTTACTCGAATACACGCAAAAGTATAAAAATATATTTATTTCATGATTATTAAACACATAATTAACCAAATTTATATGTCTCAATGGGGTTTCATATTACAGTTTTGGGTGCTTATCACACTACCCCCAAACAGCACTTTGCTTGTCCTCAAGCAAAAAAGAGACATTAAAACAGATAAGTGACCAAAATGTGTAGTCCTAACTAATTCTCGTTTTGCAGAGTGTGATTGCATTGACCATATGCAACAAGGCCTTAAACCACTAGGAATTCCCTAGTGGACGAGTTATAGCCTCATGAGAGTTTTTGAGAGAAGATACTCACAAATTTCATTTATACTACAACGACTCAGTGACAAAAACTCGTTTCCTAAATTAATCTCAGATATCTATACATCTCCTTAGCAGGGAACGAGGATTGATTTCTTTGAAACTCAAGTTAATATGTATTCAATAATTAAAACATCTACATATGATAATGCATACAGTGAACTTTGCATTGAAATGTACTAGCAGGGCCGTTTTTGGATCCTTTGGAGAGCGTACCTAAATGGGTTCTCACAGGTATGTGTCGAAACACAATTCTACTCAAAATTTTACCACTCAGGTTTTGTTAACTCCAGTGTGCAGTGGCACACATTTCCTCACATCTCAATGATAGTCAGAGGAGCCGATGTCGATCAATCACGTCTACTACTTATTATCACACCACCCTACTCCTAATTGAGCTAGAGGTCTTTATTAGGTATTGTGGGGCTTAGGTGATGATTTACAAGAAAATGGAAATGAATAATCAAAATTTACGAGTATGAGAGAATAGGGTTAAGATATTTATACTAGAGAATTCCTTGTTTTCTTTCCTTCTTCTAACTGAGTTTTCCAACCTTGTTCTTAAGCCTCTGGATACTGTTTTTTTTTTTTTTTTTTAAATTGCTTAAGAACATGATTCTATTTTTCTTTCCTGAAGCAAGTAACTGACTTTTATTTGGGACAAGTCTTTCTCTTTATTTTTCCACATTTCATCCTATTTCTCATACTCATCACTTAGGTACGTTCTTTTATTTGGTTTAATAGATGGGTAAGGAATTTTTGGTGGAAGTGAAAGGTTTGATGAAAGGTTCAATGGAGTGACTAGCTGTAAAATTTGTAACAGGTAAGAATTTTTAGCTATGTCGATCTAAAGAAGGCCTAAATTCCCGCCTAGGGTTCGGGTGGTGATCAAGTAAGTAGACGCGTGATTTTCTCTAATCGGAAAAGCTACTCCTCTGTGTCATCACACATAAATCACTCATGTCAAGGCTTTTTGTTAGATTCTCACAGGATTTATAGTTTAAGTAACTAACCGTTGGTTCCACAAACTTACTGCTATGTACAATCGATGATACTCAGTGCATGAATGTTCATGAAAAGATGTATAAACTATTGCATATGTATTATCTTAAGTTTCTTAAAACAAATCCTAATTCGGATACTAATGTGAGATTTCTAGACAATTTTCATCATTGAAAAGGAAACCAGACTCTGTCACTAAGTACAATTATTAACAAGAAAATAAAAACTATATACAGTTTACAATATGCTTACTTTTTGCTACAGGTTTAAAAGCACCCCCAAACTGAATGATGCTTAGTCCTCGAAGTATCAATAAATAAATAGAGAAATTACCTGAGAACCGTGAGCAAAATTAGGGCTAGATTGTTGGAACAGAAAGGTTGGATAACATAATATATTATTCATAAAGAAATAATAAAATGTTCAATAGCACATGAAACATAGCACACGGAATAATGAAAGACAACAGCACACGAAACATAATTTTTAGCTAGATATATGTACAATGAGAAGCTCAAATTTACCATCCAGCGGGATGTGTAGGTCTGGCGTCCTCAATAAGGAAATGCATTTCCTTATCATCACGCCAAAAGATAATAGCCTGCCAAATTTCTGCCCATTCTTTGTCTCCGGATTTCCTCAAATGGTTTTTCATATTTTCATCCTTCGGGTAACAACAAACATGCCTCAGGTACCGAGCAGGACGCTTCCATTGCCTAAACCTTAATGAACGAATGATTCTGTTTGTTGGGCACATAGAATCTACCTTGACCCAATCATGAAAAGTAGCTGCAAACTGTGGGAAATGTGTCTTCATGATTCGGCAAGTGGTTACAGGTAAAAGAATATACTGATCCTGAAAAGTGTGAGTTCGTTTCAGGTTGGAAATAACACAGCCTAAGATGTTAAATAATGTATGACCTTGAGCCAAATTATCAATACTACACGCAGCCTCATTGGCGGTAGAAAAATGCCAATCTCCCATGATGTTTAGGAGTACAAACAACATCGCAGTCCCCATGTTCATGGTCATGCTTGCTAAAGGAATGGTGATGTCGCGCCATGGCACATGGCCAGCTCCTTCTCGTTTAATCTCAAGACCATCACTGTAAGTGTCGCGAAACACTTGCCACTTAAAGGAACGGTAAGAATTATTATAGATGTAATGCCATGATGCGGCCGGTTCGTGATATGGAAGATCCAAAGTTAGGGCAAGCTGTTGTTCAGAAAAAATATGATGTGTGTCACCAACTAGGATTGTGAATCCATCTAAGTATAAGCCATGTGCATGATTGAATGCTGGTGTGTCCTCCATATTAGCATAAAAGTATGCGGCCAAACTCGGAGAATAAGTTTGGTCAGGTTGAAGAACTAGGAAAGACCACCCAATGTTAGTGATGTAGTCACAGAAGAGATGACCATAAGTATTAGAGTCCATCATAGACTGAAAGGATTGCTCAGAAATGAGTTTTGGAGGTGTCATGTTTGATGAAGATGCAATGTTTGATGAAGATGTCATGGTGGATGAAGTAAAAAAAATGGGCAATGAGAAAGGCAACTGGATGGATAAATGAGTATGGAAGAAAATAAACCCTCCTGTAATAACATTGAAAATCACATGTTAAAATTAGTTAGTCACAACATAAATGATTCTAGCAAGCATTTCTTACAAAAGATGACACAAAGATAAGAACAAAATTAATAATACGACGAAAAACGTAATAATATATACGATTATTTATTTATTCACTTAATATTATTATTTCATTTTTATTCAATAAGAAAATTGTGGATTATTATGATGCTACTGGAGACCCATATCGTGCACCACAGTGTTTAGTTCTTCAATTTGTTGTCTGAGCTGCATCTGAATCTCCCCTTGGCTAGCAAAGAGTGTAGTTTGATTCTCCATTAGGAGAGCGTGATTTTTCAAGGACTGAGAATGATTTTCCAAGATTTCCTCCTGTTCAACATCATGCATTGCTTGACGTTCTTGGAATTCCTTAAGAGTTGTAATGATGATATTCTGATGAGCATATAGTTCCCGCATGCCGTGATGAAGAAATTGAATGCCTTCCATGGGATTAAAAAAATTTAGCATGGCATTTTCATCAAAGAAATGGTCAGGGTTTGAGCTTGGGTCGTTCTGTTCATCTGTCAGAGTATCAGGAGTCCAAAAACCAATGGAGTAGTCTGTTTGGAGTACACTAATATGTGATCTTTGAAGTGGTGTTTCTGGAGAAATTACTGGATAACCCCAACGCATCATAATTTGCGTGACTAAAGTAGGTAGAGGTAGAGGTGCTGACTTTCTTGTTTTCCTGGTGATTACGTTCCAGAGGTGTTGGATTAGACAAAAATCATCCCTTTGAGTCTGCAAAACCCAAAGTAGGTCAAGTTGAGACTTTGTGACTTCTGATTGGTGAGATGTACCTATCACATTGTGTCCCAACCAGTGGAGCACAACTCGTTGATTCTGTTTCAAAGAGCATTGAAGAACAACGTGATGTCTATTTCCTACTTCGCCATGAGATACGGTAGCTCTTAGTAAAGTTTTGACGGAATCAAATGATGACTCTGGAAAAAGGAACTCCTGGGAATTCATTGGGATCTGAAGTATGTCGGAGATAATTTCCCTAGTCAATTCCAATCGTCATCCATAAGCATTGAAGTAGAATTTTCCATTCTCAGGTCCTATAAATTGGTAGAACATCAAAACCAATTCTCAGGAATAACCAGCTGCTGAATGATATAGAAGAGGCGTCCATCCCCGACGTACAATTTTGGTGTCAAAATAAGGAGAAAACTAGCCATCTTCAAAAACTTTTAGGTAGTCTTTCTCAGACATTATTTTTCTTGGTTGATCCATTTGGTACTATTACGGAGGGAAGGATAGTGAAAATTGTTTGAAATGAGAATGGCTGAAAAGAAGAGATTTATAGCCAATCTATGAGTTTGTACCAATCTGAATTCCAAGTGTAGTTAATGACCCATGTGATTATGAATAGCAACAATGGGGATCCATCGTAAGTCTTGTCATGTCAGATTTCCAAAAACAATTAATGAGATGTTTCAATGTTAGAAAATACTGAGGAAAGTTTCACAGGGTAGTTAGACTTACACATAATTTCAGAAATGATGATCAGACCTCAGTAATAACATATGGATAGAATAATCAAGTTGCATGTGTGACAAGTGTTATGCGTACCTTGTAGCGTGCGCGATCTTCTATGAACACCATAAGTAGCAATTTAATTATTTTGGTGAGTTTTGGATGGTGTTTTCTTTGTTATGGTTTGTTTTATTATAATTTTTTTTGTTTTTGTTTTTTTTTAGAGGAAAAGACAAGTAATATACCCAAATATTTAATACGAAACTTCTCCATTTAATACGTAACCCGTACAAATGTGTGAGAATTATTTAACACACCATACTAATATACAAAACGACAGATGGAAAGAGAGATGTCGGTTACATAGATCTAGATGTTCTGGATCATGTTATGCATGAGTGATGATGAGAACAATGATAAACACTGTTATCATGAATACTGTGATAGCCCATTCGCGTTGCTCCTTTTCCCATCGCTCGATTGGATTCATTATGTTCAAGAAAATGAGAATTTGTGAAGAGTGAGAGAAGTGGATGAGTGAAAGTGGAAAAGGAGAGTTGTATTTATAATTAGAATTCTGACCGTTGGGCATCTAACCGTTTGGATCAGTTCGTTGGGTTATGACCGTTGGGCTTTGAGAGTAGGCCCAATGCATCAAGGAACAAACTAATATATTAAGAAGTACAATAATTGCATAACATAAATAATTTCTCATTCAAACCGTCTGGAGATACAAAATTATGAGAAATCAAACGATATATAATTTTTTATCACTAGAAAAATAAAAATGCAATGCATAAGGGAAATAAATGACATAGTCATTTCTAAGCCAATGGAAATAAACAGCTACTGGGAATCCTCAAGGTTAGCAGAAGATGAACCAGGGTTTCTACTTCGTCGGCTACAACGAATTCCTGGCGGAGCTGACTGGTTTGGAATGTGGCCTAAAGACTGTAGCAGTTGATCTTAGAATTGCTGCTTATTTGCCATCATCATTCTCTGGAAACGGCCTTGGCGATTGCGCATTTCTTGCTGGAAGTCATTTTGGGAAGTAAGCATCTCTTCCTGACGAAGAAACATCCTGCGCATGCTGGTATTCATGTGTCTTAAAGCTTCCATGGGAGTGCTGATTCGGCGCATGATATCCTCATTAAAACAGTTGGGTGGTGAAGGAGGAGGAGGAGGTACGTTATCTCGCTCGATATCATCTCTCGCTATAGGGTCCCAGTGATCCATGACACAAGTCTCGAAAATCGCAAAATTTTCAAAAGACCTTGTTGGAGTTAAAGGACTAACGGACTGGAACCCTAAGTTAAGCATAAGCTGAGTAACAAGTACAGCAAGAGGAGCTGACTTGGTTGACGCAGACGTAAGAACATGGCCCAAGAAATGGACCATATAGAAGGTATCTTTCTTCTCCTGGAGGATCCACAGCAGGTGTAAGAATGTCTTGTTCATGTCAGACGTTTTTGAAGTTCCAATGACGTTGTAAGCCAGCCACTGAGTAACGGCTAGTTGGTTACGTCTGAGCAAGTGCTGGTACACGCAGTTCGAGATAGCATTGTATTCGCCCTCGAAAAACGTGTCAAACATCAACTCCATTGTATTCGGATACTCCAAAATCAGCAGTGTCACACTATCGGAGTTGATTGGAATATTCGTCGTTGTCGATATCAATTCCAATGTGAGTTCACGTTCCAACCCATCCGCCGTAATCCAAAACTCATTCCCCCAAAAACCTCCATTATTATAGAATTTCAACACTAAATCTTCGAAATAATGAGCTGGAATTCAATGCAAAAGATATTCCCACTCTCTACTAGCAATTTCCCCATCGAAAAAGGGATGAAACATCCCGGAATTATAGAGATTTGCAAAATTTCTCTCAACTGTGATTCTCCAATGTCCAGCCATAGAGGGATCGAGATGAATTTCTGAGGTTATATATTGGATGTGTTGAGTGAGGGATGGTTCTAGTCGAACAGGATCAGAGTTGGTTTGATTCGTACCACGTGCGCAAGTCAAATTTAGTGTAGCAGTACCGCGTGCGCGAGGATTGCTATGGGGGACCAAGATCCGGATTTCGGGGGGGAAGAAAAGTGAGAGGCTGACGCGTGGGACGCCTCGCGTGCTGGGTTTTGTAACCATACTCGTGATTTGGGTCGGGTTCTAATTTTTGGCCCAAGCCCAATTGATTTCCATAAATTCCCCTTATGTCCCGAAATGTTCTGAAATTTCAAACGTAGAATTTCGATTCGTTTTAACTCCAAATTGAACGAATGAGATATCAAAACGATCGGCATTAAAAATGTCATCCACTAGAATATGACATAATCACATTCAAACCTTTTTTTTTTCTTTTTAAAGGAAGTTTATTTATTTACAAATTATATATACAAATGTACAAGGGGAGATGAACGTGTTAACAACACTGGATTTCAAGAAGAAAAATCATTACTGTAAAATCAGGCAACTGTCATGTTGGCTCTGGGGCGAACCCAATCCAGCCAGACTATGGCTTAACCTTTATGTTTTGGGGGCCTAGGGTTCAGGACGGTACCATCCCTGACCAATGTGCAATGGTCTAATAATAATATTACCCTTAGTACATATGGTATAGCCTCAAACCGCCCCGAACTGTAATCAAATAGAACACTATTCGGGGTTGGCCTGGTGAAATCCATTGCCCGTGCGAATGAGAGACCATCCGATGTTGCCTATCACGTCTCTCTTTGTGCACAACACTTAGTGCAAAGTTGAAAATAAAAGACACGAGTATAAACAAGTTGAGTCTTTTAACGTCAGATCCTCAAGATGAATGTGAGTCTTTTAACGTCAGATCCTCAAGACGAATACCAACCATTGGGAGCAATGGGACGACGATGAAGTTTATCCTGCTGAGCTGGTGTCAGACAATAATATACCTTATACCGGCTCATATCGAATAGTAGATCAAGACCTGGACAGAAAAGTGTTTGACAATTCATACACCACCCCATCCTTTTCGCCCGTCACTTTCGAGCAAAAGTACTACGACCATTACCTACTTGAGATGGGTGAGATTTACACCCAATGATGAGCTGAAGTTAGCGAGGAAGAGAATAGAAAAGGGAAGAGAAGGAAGGAGTTGAAATTTTTGGTACCCATTGTTTACCAGAAGGCACGTTTGCTCGATTAACAGAAGACATTTATACTCAGTTCTGAATAGAGTTTTTGTGGACTAAGGTTTCGGCGCTTGCAACCACACACTCTAGGGAGTTTTAGAAAAGAAAATAGAAGAAGGCCTGGCTACCCTAATGGCATACTTTCCCTGTTTATATCACATGGAAAAAAGTACACCAGTGAATCTATTAGTCTGTGTAGACTGGATCTTTGAGAAGAGTCTCTTCGACATCTGGAGAGCGTAACTCATGATAATGTTTTATGCGTTGGCCATTTACTTGAAATTCGCTTTCATCATTTTCGTTTTTCAAAGATATAGCCCCATAAGGGGTGACAGCAGAGACAATGAAAGGACCAGACCATCGAGTTTTTAATTTTCCTGGAAAAATATGTAATCTTGAGTTGTACAACAAAACTTTTTGACCAACTTTGAAATCTTTTCTCAATATGTGCTTGTCATGCACTATTTTCATTTTGGTTTTATAAGATTTCGAGAGATCATAGACATCACTCCGAATTTCCTCGAGCTCATTTAACTGCAATTTTCTCTTTGCACCTGTGGCATTAGTATTATAATTGAGGCTTCTGATAGCCTATAGAGCACGATGCTCAAGTTCAACCGGCAGGTGACAAGGTTTTCCAAAAACGAGGCGATAAGGAGATATCCCTATAGGTGTCTTAAAAGTTGTTCTGTATGCCCACAAGGCATCAGATAATCGTAGAGACCAGTCTTTTCTAGATGGATTAACAGTTTTTTCAAAATGGATTTGATCTCTATTAGAGACTTCTACTTGGCCACTGGTTTGAGGATGATACGGAGTTGCCACTTTGTGCGTGACTCCATATTTCTTTACTAATGATTCAAAAAATTTATTATAAAAATGTTTTCCCCCATCACTAATAATAGCTTTTGGAACGCCAAATCGAGAGAAAATATTTCTTTTACGAAAAAAACGACAGTTTTATGATTATTTCATGACATGCCAATGCCTCAATCCATTTTGACACGTAGTCAACTGCTAACAGTATGTAAAGGAAACCATGAGAATTTGGAAAGGGGCCCATGAAGTCAATGCCCCATACATCAAAGATTTCCACAATTAAAATGGGATTTAAGGGAATCATATTACGTTGAGTAATGCGTCCTAGCTGCTGGCAGCGGTTGCATGCTTTGCAATGCTCATGTGCATCTCTAAACAGTGTTGGCCAATAAAATCCACATTGTAGAACCTTGGCCACTGTTTTCTTACCACTAAAATGACCACCACAAGATTGTTCATGGCAGAAGGATAACACGTCATTGTGTTCCCAGTCGGGAATGCAACGACGGATTAGTTGGTCGGAACAATACTTGAAGAGGTAGGGATCATCTCAGAAATAAAATTTTACAGTGGATAAGAACTTTTTTCGGTCATTACGAGACCAAGATGAAGGGACTTCCTCAGTAACTAAGTAATTTACTATGTCAGCGTACCAAGGGGACGAAAAAAATTGAATATAAGTGTTCATCCGGAAAGGAATCACAGATAGGTTCTGTATCAGTATCAAAATCACTGACAAGTCTTGATAAATGGTCTACAACCACATTTTCGCAACCTTTTTTATCTCTAATTTCTAGTATAAATTCTTGCAAAAGGAGAATCCATCGGATCAACTTCTGTTTTGCATCTTTTTTCGCTAATAGGTAACGAAGCGCCGCACGGTTAGTGTAGACAATTGTGGAAGAATCCACTAGGTAAGGACGAAACTTATCCAATGCATATACAACGGCGAGAAATTCTTTTTCAGTGGTGGTATAGTTACGTTGAGCTTCATTAAGGGTTTTACTCGCGAAGTAAATGACAATTGGCTTATCTTCTCGGCGTTTCCCTAGTACAGCTCTAATAGCATAGTCACTCGCGTCACACATTAATTCAAAAGGTTTAGACCAATCAGGTGGTTGAATTATCAGAGCAGTTGTTAAGGCGGATTTTAAAATCTCAAAGTCGACAGGATAGAAAAAGTCTTGGACTTTTACAAGGACGTTTTTCACAATTCATTTTGGATACTTAATGGAACGATCGGCTAACTGTAAAGTCATGGTGGTGGGTTTCAGCTCATGAAGACCTAGTTGTTTAAATAAGTAATATGGAAGTAAGTACTAGCTCCTAGGTTTAGTAGTGCAGTAGCCGTATATTTGTCACCTAAGGTGCATGGAACCGTTGATCTACTAGGGTCCTTATATTTGACTATACCATTCAAGTTCGGTGATGGATGGAAACCGCTCGCGAGGAACGCTTTGTTGAGGAACATTAGTTTTCCTTTTTATGGTGCACATATCTTTCAGAAATTTTGCATGTTTTGGCAATAGCTTTAAGGCCGAGAAAAGGTAAGTTGATTGTCAAATTCTGAAAGTCTCTCGAATTTCAAAGAAAATTCTCATCGGGTTTATTCTTTGTCAAGCGTCAGAAACGGTGCCCTAAAGCAGCGCAATTTGGCAAAGGGGTCCGCTTTCTTGTTTCCTAAATTCTGAGATGTTGACTTTGTTGTATTTGGTGAATCCTCCGTAGGTTCATTATTGGAAATAGATTCATTTGAACCGCCGGATTCCTTTGGTTGATCATCCGCATAATGATTTGATTGTCTACGTTTTCCATATATAAGAGTAGTGATTAAGTGCACCTCACCTTGGTTGGGAGTACTTGTACCGGTGCATTGGTGAGTTCAAAGGCGTTGTTTGTCGGCTTAGGGTTTGAAAACCGCTTGTCCAGAAACACGCCTTCGACTCTTTTCTTGCGCCAATTGTTGAAGTGATTGTTGGATAGACGTTAAAATTTGAGATTGTTGGTTCACGTAAGCTAAGAAAGTCTCACTTGTCCTATCCGTAACGAGTGGCATAGGTTGTGCAACAGGTACTAGATCACGATTATTGCTGAGAAGTTGTTGATTATAGTTGGGATTTGGATTGGTTGGAATAAGGCTATGGTTGGTTTGATAGTTAGCATCCGAAGTATTTTGAAATGGATTCTGACTTTGTTGGTATTGTTGATTATTGCCTTGGCAGTATGGAATAAAGTTGTTGGTTGGTCGAACAGGTGGATTAGCTTAAACCCGGAGGAGCCCCTAACCGTTGGTTATTCCGACGCCAAGCTTAAATTCGATGCCGCCGCCAAGGTGCATTAGAATGTTGAATGCACATGCCTCTTCCTCGATGGTTGAGAAAGGGAGGCATATAACAAGGGACAATAAGCATCGATGGTCGATCGAGACAAAGAACACATGGGGATGTGTCAACGCTCATGACCTTGTTTTGGGAGTTGATCGCTTACTTGAACCGCAAGGGCATCTACTTTTTAGTTAGCAATTCTATCAAATTTTTAATTCGGGATCGGGTTTTACCTCAAAAATAGATGTAGCCTCTGTACAAATATCCTTTGATGATCTAGACGGCTCGTTGTTACCCCAAGTGTACCACTTTTTTCGCTTGTTTTTCAAGAAAAGTATATGCTTCAAGAGCTCCTTTGTCCATGAAGCAACCGCCGCTCATTATATCAAGAGTTTCTTTTTTGATGATCGAAAAGTCCATTAAAGAAGGAACGGACAAGGACGGCTTTGTCTAGTTGGTGATGAGAACATTCTAAAAGAAGATCGAGAAAGCGACTCCATGCTTCCGTAAAATGATTCATGAAGATTTTGACGAAAGAATTGAATTTTTCAAGCATTTCAAGAGTTTTCTTTTTGAGTGTAAAATTGAAGCATGAAAGCTTGAACAAGTTTATTCCATGTGTCTATGGATTGTGGTCGTTGTCCCCGCAAGCCCAATTGACGCTTTTTTTCTGCTAAGGTGAATGGAAAATAGCCAAAAAGAGTTGTTCCTTAGAGACAATTTGGATGGCGAAATGTTGTGACCACTTGTTGAAGCTTCACGAAGATGATTGTACGGTTTTTCGTGATCCAAACCATGGTACACAGGTAACAAACTCAAAACGTTTGGTGGGATACGAAAATCACCGACAATGTCCTCAAGTTTGATGCAGGAAGAAGGTCCTTCCTATAATGCAGTATAGAAGTCCGATAGGGGCTTCTCAGCTGGTGGAGGATCGTCCGCCATAACTACGCAGGTTAATGGCGGCGAAAAGAACTTGATTAAGGTAATTAACGTAAGAGAGAACAATTTTTAGGTGAGAACTTACGCAGTTGCTTATCGTATTTTTTTCGACAATAGGTATGTTCAAATTCTTCAGTGGAACCAAACCTTAATCTCATGTAAACATAAAATTAGATCTAATTGACAGAAGGAACTTATTATTACTTGAATTTTATGATTCTCTTAAAGATTTTGGAGTTGAACAACGTAGGCCTAAGTTGTTGCTAATGTAGCAAAGGAAGTTTAGGAATACGTGTATAAACCAAATGTACCGTGTTACAAGAGAGATATGAGGGAGGCTTTCCGTGCAAGCACGGTTCTAATTAAGTAACCTCAATCTTTCAAGTTTCCTAGACACCGTTGAAATATGATTAAGATTTATGGAATTAAAATTTATGCAAGGTCGTTCTTAATTATTTTTTTTAGCTTTTTTTTTTTTTTTTTTTTTTTAAGATTTATGCAAGGATGAAAATACAAACATGCAAATACGATCTACTCATACAATACTAGATGCAGTAGCATGTGAAGATACTCTACTCATATGTATAGCTATACGAATAGGCAAGGTTGTATCATCGATAAATACTTCCATACGTACAGGCAAATATACATCGCTAATAATGTGTGTATGCTTAATTTGCATATCGATATTACATAGACGATATCAACAAAGAATGTGCAAATTTGAATCACTCATAATGTTATCTAAATACAAGAGCATGCTTAATATAGTATAATGACGCATATAAATTAGACAATGCTAAAACTAAACATGCAACGTATTATACATAGACTAAAATACGACTCTTGTATTGCATAATAAATCGATTTCGCAATACTCATTGAGATTGCGAAAGTGTCATATAGAGAGCAGCTTCACCCGTAGGTTTAGAAACAACTTACCCAACTCAGATTTTAACCCTCGTTGAATGTTCTCCTCTTTCTTGACAAAATCAAAGTATTATACAAGATGTGTACTTATATCGTAGAGAAATACTAAACATGCAACAATAGACACTTATAATGAGAAAGACGGATAACCATGCAAAACAAGATTATTTATATGTATATATACATTAAGATGCAATTCATGCCCAGCTTAATCGTGATATAAATATTTACGTATATATGAATATGATTCATGCATATTTCTAGGCTAACACGTAAATAATAATTCATAAATTAGCACATAATAACTACATACATGACATTCATGCAAAACAAAGGAAATTTGGAACCCGTTGCTTCCCCGCAAGTCCACCAAAGAAATGAAACGACGTTTCAATCCGTCCAACGTAATTAATCCCGTAAGATATTCAATTTTATGTCACGCTTACGATAGTTAGGCCCTGGATATGGATCAAGATTTATCGCTGGATGCCGGAGGTAGAACAGAACAAAGAAAAGAGAAAATACACCCAGCTGACGCTGGTTACACCTCCATGACGCTGAAGTCCAAAGATCACAAGACGCCAAGGTCTATTATGCCACAATGAGTTCAAATTTTCACAAAAACCTTAGAAACTTGTGTAGTTTACTTTCCCGGTCCTAACTTTTTTTCCCTGGAAGTACAACCAAAAATTCGAGAGAGGTCAGGTTGTTTTCGAGACAAAAATAACGAAAATAAAACAAAAACGTAAAAATGAAACGAAAAGGAAAGAAGGATGAGAGTGGGGGCTCCCCTTGGAGCAATTCCCAGTCCGTAGCATAAGCCCTTGGTCTTTAAAATGGCAGTGGCGCCATTTTGATATTCACCTTTTGTTACATTAGAGATTTGAATTTCTTTTTATGCGAAAGTGCGAATTCAAAGATTTTCCTTACTCACAATCTTCGTGTTCATATAGTTTGGAGTAAGGATTCGAACCAACCTAAATTCTATGATCACTTACAACTTGGTTTTTACTCTTTTTAGGAAACTAGTGAGTAAGTTTAAATATGATTATATTAATACTAAATATTTGGTTTCTTACTACACAAAAATTAAAAACATTAAGTTACGAAATCATGCAACTAAGACACAATAAAATTTTACTAAAACAAAAGTGGAGAGTTAATTCTCCTCATGTGAAGATTACTTTTGTTATTTGATTTTTATAAGTGCATTAAAATCTTCCTAGAACTCATAGACAAGTTCTACTAATAGAAAACTTAATCCCTAACAAATATGACTCATCTCTAAGCTCATACATGCTAGCATGTGGAACCAAGCAATAACTTATCTCTAAGCTCATCACTTGATCCCTAACTAGACTCTACACCAACTATCATTTTGGGATAGGATGTAGGCTTAGTTGTTCTTCCTAAACACTTACTAAACCAAATAACAAGACTTTTTCCTCACATGAGTATTATTAACTCCCCACAAAGGGAAGGTTTAGCTCATGATCCTTGGGCTAAAACTAAAACAAGTGTGGAATGTAAAAAGAGAGAGAACTAAAAGAAGAAGAAAATATATATTTATAAACTCACTTGCATGAAGAAGTGAGAATTTTTCAAGAGGAACTCAAGGTTTCCTCCATTAAAACTATTACAAGCTTTTGTTTCCAAAACCCCAAAACTAAAACTATCTAAAAACTAAGGAACTAAAATAATACATGGTAAAGGAAAATAAGTCAAGGGAGTAAATGGAGTGTCCCCCCCTTGTTTTGTTTTCTTCTCCATTTGAGAGAAATCTCATTTCCTCCCACGTGAAACATCAAACCACATTTACTTCCTTTTTATCCACCACATTAAAATAAAGTGACACATTGCCTTTTTTTCACTATTAACACCTAATCTAATTAATTACATGCAAGGTGTCAACTTTGCACCAATAATTTGGCAATTTTGCTTTGACATGCTCCATGATTTATGACTCATCAAATCTTGCGGGCCCGTATAGTGGGTCCATATGCAGTCCAGTGGTGGTCCGGTCTTTTTGCAATTTTACAACTTCCCGCCTATGCGTAGAGTTCATCGCTCTAATTGTCTGGACAGCTCACTTGTCGCATTCGGAATCCTGGTTCAAGAGGTAAGAGCTTCGGAAGTTTGATGCTTCTGTGCGGATTTGTTAGGCTTTACATGGCTGATTTGGAAGAATTCATATATATGTCGTTCCCCGTGCTTTAACGCAGGTTTAACCAATATTTTCATGTTTACTACGAATACCTGCAAAAGTACGAAAATATATTTATTTCATGATTATTAAACACATAATTAAGCAAATTTATATATATATATCTCAATGGGGTTTCATATTACAGTTTTGGGTGCTTATCAGCATGCTTGTGTTTTGTCACGTCATAGACTTATTTTTACCGCATGTGACTGTAAGGTTTGGTATTGTGGTGACAGATGTTGGAGATAGTTGACTGGACGTTTTGGAGTTCCATGTGCTCCCATACCAGATATTAGTGATGCTAAGTCGTGGAGTATAACTCAAGTTCATGAAGTTCATGGCAATGGTGGTCCTTAGCCAGATGTGTCTTCATTTATTGTTGAGCAGACTGCTGATCAATATTATATATGGTGGAACCGTGTCTCTATGGGTCCGTTGTTGCCCCCTATTGGTCGGGCTAGCAACTTCGAGTTTGTGGGCCTAGAAGGGATGAGACGTGAGCTACGTATTCCTCATCCGCCACAGCTTGTTTACAACACACAACCTGCAAATGCATATCATCCAGCTCCTGTGTCTGCCACTAATCTTCAGATGTTTACCATGTGTGGACCTGATAGGGAGGCTACTTACATTTCCATTCCTGAGATGCCTCATGCTCATTTCTATGAGTTAGAGCCGCAGATTGATCAGTATACCACGGTGAGTTTAGTTGTTTTATTTATCTTCTTCATTATATATATATAATATGTACTCACACTGTATTTTCTTGAATTTTCAAACTGAGGTTCGGGAAAGATATGAGAACCAGATTCTTATGTTTGATGGGATGAGGATTGTCGTGTATCATTATAGCCAAGAAAGAGAGGAGGCATATTCTCAAACATATCAGCAATCCCAACGTGCATATGACGAGGCTCAAAAAGCGTATGAGGATATTCAGCAGATGTACATGCAACAACATCAGGAATATGAGAAACTTCAGGCTGAGGTAGTTAACCTTCGTGTAGACAGAGAAGATCTTGGTTCTCAGGTTAGGAACTTAGAGGAGCAGCTTCGGAACATCCAAATAGAAAGAGGAGAGTCATCGAGTAGTAAGAGGCATAAGAAGAGAGCTAAATAAATTTTATGTAATATGATAGGTTTTGGATCATTTTGGATACATAATCATAATCATAGATTTTGGATCATTTTTATCATTTTGGATACATAATCATAATCATAGGTTTTGGATCATTTTGGATCATTCTTATCATTTTGGATCATAGGTTTTGGATCATTTTTATCATTTTTAGATACAATTGCACAGTTCCTAATTTCTTCAATTGCACAATTCTTAATTTCTTCAATTGCACAGTTCCTAATTTTTAGATAAAACACACGCGATTTTGGTAAAATCGCGCCATAAAAGCCCACTTAGAAGCCCAAGCCCATGCGGTGTTAGGAAAACCGCGAAAGAGATTTAATACAGCACCAAAGCTGGAACCAAATTTTGGCTGATTTGGTGTTTGGTTTAGTGTTTTCATCAACATGTGTCTCTCCTGAAGATGAAAAAACACCAAATTGTTGGAAATTTGGTGTTTGATATTAGGAAAGTATCTCACCTTAAAATGCCCTAACACCCTATAAACACCATTGTTGTCGTTTCCCGTGTCCAGCACCTCCAACGTGAACACCACGTACAGGACATCTGCGCAACCACCACCATGACCTTGCTTCTTTGCTTTTTTTCCTTCTCTTTTTCTTCTTCTTATTCCATTTCTCCCTTACCAAATTTGCTGAATATAATGGAGAAGAATGAAAAAGAAGGGGAGGGTCTTCCAGAGAAATACAAAAATGGGTTAACTAGTATTACCCATCCACTAGATGACCCAATTAGGATTTCTCCCCTCCTAGATGGGAAATTAGGGTATCCCCCCTAAACACACAGTTAACTTGGATTGACCGTTAAATTTCAAGTCTAGCAATTGAAAATGACACAAATACCTTCATTGTTTTTAAAAATAAAATGTTCAATTTTACTTAGGTGGGGGTAGTTGTGTCATTTTCAGTTATTTTCAATTATTTGACCTAAAAATTAACAGTCAAACCAAGTTGACCGTGTGTTTGGAGAGGGACCCTAATTTCCCATGTGGGGAGGAAATCCTAATTGGGTCATCTACTGGGTATAAACATACTCGTGATCGTTAATGACTTACTACACTTCAAAATTTTATATTAAGATAATGTTTTTTAGATATAATCTCTTAACTTTATGGAACATTTTCACACCAAAATCAAGTCACTACGAAATCTCTAATAAATACAAACATAATATTCAATTAAAAATATAAATTAAAATTTTGGATTCGTATAACTTTCTGCAAAAGTATTTTATGGTGAAAAGATCATATCAATGGAAACTATTAGACTCATCTAAAAATTCATGGTAGAGAAAAAATTTGTATAATATCTAGTAATAGTACGTTGTACACTATGCAACTTAAGTGTTTTGCTTTAGGACTGGAGTGGTTAGTCGTGATCTTACAAAAACAGAAAACAATCAAGAGACCACTAGATAGGTCTCTAAATAAATTCAAATCTAGATACCAAAAAAAGAGAGAAAAAATCATTTCTACTTATAGCTAACTTCATTTGAATTTTCATCACTTGTACAAGCAAGAAATGGGCCTCAGCCCCCTCATTTTGGTTCAGTTATATGTAAACCCCCTGCTTACGGACTTACCCATAAAACCCCCCTATTATTCAAATCCAACCAATTAACCTCCCTGCTTTCTATAATGGACGCAAATCTCGATCTAATTTTTATCTCCACATTTATCTGTTTCCTTTTTTGCCCTTCTCAATAAATAACCACCGTATGTTCTTTTTTTGTTGAGTTCGCTCTAACGAAGAAGCCAACGAAAACACTGATTTTAACTTCGTTTCTTTCGCCATTGAAGAGAGTCATTGGTATTTGATTCTTATGTGAAAATACTCTTTACCACATACATCTTCATAATGATATTTATAAGCCAATGAGACATTTTAGGGAGTTTGAACCAGGGCGTTATTAGCACTCGGTGATTGATGAGAGATTAGTAGATTGAGTGGAATTTATTTGATGAAATGTTTGTAGGAAATAAGTTGGTGTTTATTTGATCTGAAGAGGTTAGTGAAGTAGGAGATCTTGCATGGGAGAGAACGATCACTTTAATCTACTCAAAAGTGATGGGTAAGGAGAAACCAAAGCAAATGCAGAGACAAAATTGGAGAGTTGAAATTGTCTGATGCCTTGACAAAATATATGTAAATATATATTTACATGGTAACTACTATGCAATTTAAGATTGCAGAATAAAATTTAAGATTGTAAAGTAAAAGTACTATGAAAATGTAAGATTGCAGAGTAAAACCACTATGAAAATTTAATATTGCATAGTGAATTTTAAGATTGCAGGATAAAACTACTATAAAAATTTAAGATTGCATAATAAAACTACTGTGGACCTGACAACCTTTAATTATCGAACCAAAATAATATTTCGACTTAAGTCTTGCTATGTACCATCACCGCATGTTTACATCCCCAAAGCTGCATATTTGTTTTCTAAATAACCTCCTATAATAACAGCTTCAAAGACACAAACACTCAAAGACCTACCTATTAAGGCTTATCAAAACTCTAACATCATGAATTTTTTAATTGACTACTTAGAAAATATAATAATGCATAGTAACAATTATTACTTGATCTATGACTTTCCCTTTCTAAAACACAATATGTTTTCAATTCCAGGAATGAACTAGCCATTGGCACCATACTAACTTTAAAATCCGAACAAACTCGACTTCTGATTTTAATGTGGAAATTTAAATTGAGAAAATAACCAAAAAATACATCAAACTTTGCAGTTGGTTTCAAAACAGACATCGTACTTTTTTTTTATTCAAATAAACATTGTACTTTCAAAATATTTCAATTTAGTCAAACCGTCAAATTAATTGGATGGCGTGCTGACGTGGGTCGTTAAAAATTTCCCCAAATCTAAATTTGCTTATGTGGCATTAGTTTCAACCTTGAGGAATCCACATAACATTTCGACACACCAACTCTTGAAATATCAACTGAAAATCCGAAATTATAGTGAAATTGAAATTTAAAATGTTTGAAATTGAGATTTGAGGTGGCATTAGTTGAACATTGTCTATCACTTTTCCCGCCAATGCAACTTTTTCCCTCCATTTTCTCTTTATTATGACAGCTAGGATTAGTTGCAAACACCCCAAACACTCCAGCACTGGTTAAATTTTCTCTTCTCATTTCTCTTTGCCCTCTCTCTTATTATGTCTTCCAGCTCAGTTAATACTCGCGTTAATTCTCGTACGATTTGTGAATGTGGGTATCAAGTTGTTGTAAAAGGTTCCAACTGTTGGGTTGTTGGAACCGTCGAGCTTTGCTCCGGTGTCCGTATGCCACTCTCGACTCCTGAACCTGATGAAGAGGGCGCTGATCGCTGGCCATCCACAGCGCACTCGCTTCGCCATGCTCGATGAAGAGGGCCCAAGGCACACCTTAGCTTCCATGATCTAATAAAGAGGGCGCTCACCTATGGCCTTCAGCTTCATGCTCCGCAATTATGCCCCCAAGCCATTTTTCTTCCCCTTTGTCTATGTACACCTATATAAAGGTAATAGATTAGGGTTTTGAAGAACAACTTTTTGAGAGATTCATTTCTAGGGTATTGTGGGAGCTCTATTGAGCTAGGGTTTGAGTGAGGCCTCTTCTTATTGATTCTTGATCTCTTGTAAACTCTCCAATCTTTGTTATAAAGGAAACTCGGCTCTTGTGTGGATGTAGGTAACATTTACCGAACCACCTTAAATCCTTGTGTCTCTTTGCATATTTACTTCCATTATTATTGTTTGCTTGTTATGGGTGATGATAAGTTAGTGGCTTTGCTTGTTTGAGTTTGTTGTGATAACTACCAAAGTCTTGGGTGGGTGATTTCCTTGGTGTGATCTCCAAGTTGAAATCATTTGGGATAGAAAGTAGCTAGATTGAGGTGTGACCTTCTAGTGAAATCTCCCAACAAGTGGTATCGGAGCTTCAGGACTGTGTCAGAGCTACAGGGTGTTTGAGGAAATTCCTCTGAGAGGTTCTCCACCGTGGTTTTTTTATTCAGTAAAGTCATGATGACCGACAAAGAAAGCTACAAGATAGAGAAGTTTGACGGAACAAACTTCGGCTATTGGAAGATGCAAATTGAGGATGTTCTCTATCAAAAGGATTTGATGGAAACATTGATAAGTGAGAAGCCTGAGGAGATTCCGCAAGATAAATGGGATTTGCAAGATAGAAAGGCCTTGGCCACAATCCGATTGAGTCTTTCGAAGTCGGTAGCCTTCAATATTAAGACCGGAAGACGCGGTCTTCATGGGAGGCACTTACTACGATGTATGAACAACCCTCGCCGCCAACAAAGTCTATTTGATCACCAAGCTATTTAGTATGAAAATGTTGGAGGGGACTCTCTTCATGATCACCTAAATGAATTCAACCAAACTAAGGACCAATTGAGTCGGTTGAGATTACATTTAGTGATGAGGTGCTAGCTTTGGCGATACTTGGACAATTGCCTCCAAGTTGGAAGGCGACTATGGCGCTATTAGTGGCTCTGCTGGAAATGACCAAGTTGAAGTTTGAGCACGTTGTTAGTATGGTACTAACCGAGGAAATCCGAGACGAGATTGTCCATCATCCTCGGATCAACTTCGTGGTCGGCATTGAAAGCAATCGAAAGTAGGGAAGAAAGTCAAACAGAGTCGAGTAAGAAAAGTGGAGGGGGAGATCGAAATCTCAAGCCTCCCAATTGCAAAGCGTTGAACACAAACCTCGAGACATAAGTGAAGTGGTGTGCTATAATTGTGGTAGGCCGGCCACTATAGCCCCAATTGCCCGCACCAAGAAACAACAACAACATTAATAAGAACAAGAAAAAAAGAATCAAGAAGCTAATGTTGTTGAGATGGTAGATGACGCTTTGATATGTTCGCTGGAGCACAAGAAAGAGTCTTGGGTACTTGATTCCGGCAAGATCATTCCATGCTACCTCACATCGAGAGTTCCTTGAAACTACATCGGCGTGACCTTGAACGGTCTTTCTGGGATGACCAACCTTGTGACATTGTCGGCAAGGGTGACGTGCATGTCAAGATGAATGGCTCGTCATGGTTATTGAGGGACGCCGACACGCCCGAATTTGAGGGAAGAATTTGATTTCGTGGGGCAATTGGCAAGTGAAGGATTTGTTACGCCTTTACCGGTGATACTTGGAAGGTCTCGGGCGGTTCATTGATTGTTGCAAATGGTAAGAAAGATGGTACTTTCTACATGACTGCATTATGGTTGTGAGTCAATTGTCGCGGGCACATGGCAAAGAGGATCCAAATGTTTGGCAATCGCAGACTTGGTCACATGAGTGAGAAAGGAATGAAAATCCTTCACTCTTCGGTAAACTCCCAAAGTTACAAACCGACCGAAATTGACTTCGTGGAGAACCGTATTTGGAAAGCGTAAGCCGGTGAGTTTTCAGAGAATGGGCGACTCGAAAAGCAAGAAGGCTTGAGTTGATTCATACAGATGTCCGGGGGCGCCTAATGTCTCTTCACTTGGCGAAAAGTCATATTTTGTGACTTTCATTGATGACCATACTAGGAAGGTGTGGGTCTATTTCTTGAGACACAAGTCGGCATATTTGAAGTGTTCAAGACTTGGAAGGCCATGGTTGAGAATGAGACAAGCTTGAAAGTAAAGAAGTCGAGATCCGACAACGGTGAGAGTATGAGGATTCAGGTTTTTAAGAAGATAATCGGTCGACAATGGCATCAAGATGGAAAAGACTTTGCCAGGGACACCTCAGCAGAATGGGGTTGCAGAGCGGATGAATAGAACACTGACAGAGAGAGCTAGGTGTATGCGCATTACTAGCGAGGCTTGCCCAAGCGATTCGGGCGTAAAGTGTTAGCACAAAGAGCCTTTACCCGATTAATTAATAGAGGACCATCGCACCTTTGGATTTTAAGATTCCGAGGAAGTGTGGAGCGGGAAGGATGTGAACCTTTCCCATTTGAAGGTGTTTGGTTGTGTGTCCTATGTCCACATTAGTGACCAAGCTAGAAGCAAGCTTGATGCTAAGTCACTAAAGTGCACCTTCATTGGCTATGGCGGTGATGATTTTGGGTATCGCTTTTTGGATGATCAAAATCGGAAAATCATTCGTTGTAGATGTTGTGTTTAATGAGAAGGTGATGTACAAGGACAAAGATGAAGCACAAACCAAGGAATCGGGGTACGCAGAGAGCGGCGACAGTATGTTGAGTTGGAAGACTTCGATGTAAGTCGGTATAGTGGAGCCCCACAAATCGAGGATGATAAGAAATAGTGACTTCGAGAATAATGAGGATACTACACCACCGAGTCCATCTCCACCTCATGCCCCAAGGAAGACATCCAGGCCACATGTACCGAGTTCGAGATATCCGCCCTCCACCTATGTGAATTACTTGCTACTTACTGATGGTGGCGAGCCTCAATGCTATGATGAAGCATTGGAGGTGAGTGATGCAAGCAAGTGGGAGCTTGCTATGCAAGATGAGATGAAGTCCCTCATCTCTTGGGCACGGGGAGTTAGCCAAACTACCCATGGGCAAGAAGGCTCTACAGAACAAATGGGTGTTTAGAGTCAAAGAGGAACATGATGGTTCCCAGAGATACAAGGCAAGGCTAGTAGTCAAGGGTTTTCAGCAGAAAGCAGGCATTGACTTCACAGAGATATTCTCCCCAGTGGTGAAACTGAATACTATTCGGTCAGTGTTGAGTATTGTTGCAGCGGAAGATTTGTATCTTGAGCAGTTGGATGTTAAAACTGCCTTCCTCCATGGTGACCTAGTTGAGGAAATTTATATGCAGCAACCGGAGGGTTTCATCAAGAAGGGGTAAGGAGAATATGGTATGCAGTGCGAAAGAGCTTGTATGGTTTGAAACAAGCCCCCAGGCGTTAATACAGAAAGTTTGATAACTTCATGCAAGGAAATGGCTACTATAAGTGCAACGCCGATTATTGTTGCTACTTCAAGAGGTTCGACTCCAGCTACGCCATCCCGTTGCTATATGTTGATGATATGTTAGTAGCGAAGTTCGATATGTCGAAATTGGGAGATTGAAAGAGAAGTTAGCAAGTGAGTTCTCTATGAAGGACTTGGGTGCAAATAAAACGATTCTAGGATGAGGATCGAAGAGATAAAGCGTAAAGGTATTCGAGTTGTCTCAGTCGAAAGTATATTGAGAAGGTATTGAAGAGGTTCAAGATGGGTAGTGCGAAAACCAGCTTTGCACACCTTTGGCGATCCACTTCAAGTTGTCCAAGGAACACTCTCCCAAGATCGTTGAGGAATGAAACTTCATGGCTAAGGTACCATACCTCGCCATTGGAAGTCTTATGTATGCCATGGTTTGCACACGTCCGATATAGCCCAAGCAAGCAAAGGAGCCGCCGTGGATTTATGTCTAATCTCGGCAAGCAACATTGGGAAGCCGTGAAGTGGATATTGAGATATCTGAGAGGTACTATAGACAAATGCCTATGTTATGGAAGGGGTGTTGTGAACCTGCAAGGGTATGTGGATGCCGATTTTGCAGGAGAAGTAGATCGCAGAAGAAGCACTCTTGGTTATGTCTTTACAATGGGTGCTACCGCAGCCGAGTTGGATTTCGCCATTCTGAAGATTGTTGCTTTGTCTACCACGTAAGCGAGTATGTATGTGGCTGAGAGGCAAGCAAAGAGATGATCCGTTACGAGGGATTGATAGAAGAGCTTGGGATGAAGCAAGAGAGAAGTGTGTTACACAGTGACAGTCAGAGTGCTATACATCTTGCCAAGAATTCCGCCTTTCATTCTAGGACCAAGCACATTGGTCTCCGGTATCATTTTATCCGATCTCTGTTGGAGGATGAGGTTTTGGCACTTGAGAAGATCCAAGGGAGTGAGAATCCGGCGGATATCTTTGACCCAAGACCGTGCGCTCTCGAGAAGTTGAAGTTGTGTTCAACTTCGGTGGGTCTTCTTGCTTGAAGACCATGATGGACGAGCCGAGTGTTTTCTTTAGTATATTGGATTTGGATTGAGTTGTTACAATTGAGATGTGATGTGCATGAAGAATCTCGAAGGTTCCAAGTGGGAGATTGTTGGGTTGTTGGAACCGTCGAGCTTTGCTCCGGTGTCCGTATGCCACTCTCGACTCCTGAACCTGATGAAGAGGGCGCGATCGCGCTCATCCACAGGCGCACTCGCGCTCATGCTCTGATGAAGAGGGCGCCAAGCACTACCTACCTAGCTTCGCCATGATCTAATGAAGAGGGCGCTCGCACTCATGCTCCAGAATTGCGGCCCAAGCCCATTTTTCTTCCCCTTTGTCTATGTACACCTATATAAAGGTAATAGATTAGGGTTTTGAAGAACAACTTTTTGAGAGATTCATTTCTAGGGTATTGTGGGAGCTCTATTGAGCTAGGGTTTGAGTGAGGCCTCTTCTTATTGATTCTTGATCTCTTGTAAACTCTCCAATCTTTGTTATAAAGGAAACTCGGCTCTTGTGTGGATGTAGGTAACATTTACCGAACCACCTTAAATCCTTGTGTCTCTTTGCATATTTACTTCCATTATTATTGTTTGCTTGTTATGGGTGATGATAAGTTAGTGGCTTTGCTTGTTTAAGTTTGTTGTGATAACTACCAAAGTCTTGGGTGGGTGATTTCCTTGGTGTGATCTCCAAGTTGAAATCATTTGGGATAGAAAGTAGCTAGGTTGAGGTGTGACCTTCTAGTGAAATCTCCCAACACCAACTAACACCCCACAAAACCCAGGAAGAAGATTTTATGGGTGTGCCATTAGGGTTTGTGGTATTTTTGGGTGGGTTGATCTTGATCCTCCAAGAACTGTTCAGCCCAACCAATTGGCTGATTTACATAATCGAATTAGAACATTGCAGACAAGTAATGAGCAATACCAGCTTGAATTTGGTCGTTTACATAGAATGGAATTTGAACTTTTGAGGAGAATTGAAGAACAAAAAATGCTCAACAATGAATTGAAAAAGGAAAATGCGTCATTGGTGAAGAAATGTGCTATGGTGTCGAAGATTGTTTTGTCTGCCGACACACAAAGACGAGGTCATAATAAAAAGGGCACCACTCTGCACACTCAACGCCTCTCTCCACTTTTTTGTAATGCTCATTTCTGTGGATTTCAAAACTTACCCATTCTGTTTCTTACCTTTTTCTTGCAAAGGGGGTTATGGATTTTTGTAGGAATGTATCAGTTTCTGGTGGTTTGCCTTCTGAATACCAGCCAGAACAAGTTATTTCTCCTGCCTATTCTAAGCTCAATGGTACAACAACAACTTATTCTTCTTCACTTGATGACTTAGTCCCTATTCAAAATACTGTGAGTATATTGCCTTGTTTTCTTTGCATTTTTAGAGTTTCTTTGGGTTTTTGGTGTTCTAGTAAACTAGTACTCTAACTTGAATGGGGCTTGTTTTGTTCTTATGTAAAGTTGCTATTTTGATTACTTAAATGACACATTTTTATCTTAATTTGTGATGATTTTGGGTTTTGCATGAGGGTGATGTTAGTTTAGAATGGCTATCAGCTTTTGTTGAAGATTGTTTATCAAGTAGTGGAAACTGCATAGCAGCAGCACCAGTTACTAGTCACGAGCAAATAACCAACACCCCAATTGCACCTCCCCAACCCCCAAAACCTTCTGAAAAAACGTTAACCTCTTAAATTTCAAACATCTTAAATTTCGATTTCACTATAATTTCAGATTTTCAGTTGACATTTCAAGAGTTGGTGTGTCGAAATGTTAGGTGGATTCCTCAATGTTGAAACTAATGCCACATAAGCAAATTTAGATTTGGGGAAATTTTTAACAACCCACGTCAGCACGCCATCCAATTAATTTGACGGTTTGACTAAATTGAAATGTTTTGATAGTACAATGTTTATTTGAATAAAAAAAAAATGTGTTATCTGTTTTGAAACCAATTGCAAAGTTTGATGTATTTTTTGGTCATTTTCTCATTTAAATTTACATAGTTACATAGTAGTTTCACATATGAAAATTTAATTTTACAGAGTAGTTTGATATATGAAAATTTGAATTTACATAGTAGTTTGATATAAGAAAATTTGAATTTACATAGTATGCATAGTAGATTTGCGAAACAAAACATGTCTGATGAAAAAACATTTGTACTATGCAAACTTAAATTTACATAGTCACTGGAGCTATGAAAACTTAAATTTACATAGTAACTTGATCTATGAAAATTTAAATTTAATTAGAATAGTGTGTTTACAAATATGCAACACAAATAAGAAACTATGCATGATAAATTGTTTTCACATAACATTTCTTTGAAATTGACCAATCTAATATCTGACAAAATGAGTTAATATCTGACAAAATGAACTCATGTAATTTTATACAACCTGTTAAAATGTATTTATACACAGTAGATTACTACAACTAATATCTGACATAACTGATCTATATAAATTTAAATTTACACAGTAACTTGATCTATGAAAAGTTAAATTTTCATAGAAAAAACAGAAACCTATACAAAATTATAGTATAACTGATCTACTATACAAATTTATTTTTGCATAGCAATTCTAATATGTAAATTTATTTTTGCATACAAATGTTATGTAAATTTATATTTACATACAAATTTTACTGTATAAATTTCCTTTTGCATAATATTCTAAAATGAAAAGTTATTTTCGCATTAAAAATGCAAACTATGCATTTTTTTTTTTTCAAAGAGCGATTCCTTGGCCATTGTTTTTTTGTTTGAAAAATTATCTAGAGATTTTCCAATGGATTATGGTTTACATATGTTTTTTAAAAAACCAAACTTGTTTTGATTTTAGTAGTGTTTTATGACAAAGAAATTGATATTTTACATCTGAATAGCAAGATGTTTCTACACTAATTCAAAAATGATAAATTTCTGGATCTGAAATAGAGAATAGAAGAAAGTGGACTAATGGAGATGACGGGGGTATTCAGATTATTATTAGTTTTATTTTCTTATTTCGAAAAACAGGGAAGTTTTGTGGGTTTGTCCGCAAACTAGGGTTTTTTAAGTACCTGAATCAAGCCGAGGGAGATTTATCCCAAAACCTGCTTGTACAAGTACCTTTACTAGTACACGAAATATTAAATTTTTTCTATTTATTCAACTCAAAATCCTTGAGGACAAAAAACGAAATGTAAAAACTCCTTATGCATTTGGCTCGAGTAAAGTTCCTCCTCATCAAAGGTCTTTTCCACCTTTGCACCATGTTCTTCCGTGGTCGATCTTCTCTGATTTTGTCCTCGTTGGATACAGAATTCACACTATTTGCATTCCTTTTTCCCTCTTATTCTAAAATAATTCTAGTCATAGTGTCTATTACGAAGAAATTGGAGAGCGAGTGATGTCACCTATCATCTTCAATGCGAGACAAGGCTGGTCAACGGGCACCTGCGTCAGGTTACATTACTCAGTCAAGCTTACATTAAATCCATGCCCTACCGCATGTGGACCAAAGTACAACTGAGTGATGACCACAGTACTAATTGACACTTGAGACCAAAGTTCAGAATTTCCTCCATTAATGATGCACACATCATTTGTCATAAAAAATGGGGTCTTGGGTATGTCTCAAATAGTCAAATGTACCTCTCTTGGTGTACTTAACAGTGTTTGTGTGTAAATGAAAGTGGAGTACTCTGATTCCTGAATTGGTACTACAGGTAAATTGGTAAGATTATGACATTACATACATTTGTACCAAGTACCCGGACACCAACTTCCTTACATGGTACTGTTCTAGACATGTATGTGCAAGATATAATTTACCAAATCATATTGCAAACACTCGAACCAAATTATAGGAAAGCTGTTGTCCTAATAAGAATCCTATGAAGTCAGCACTCTATATAATATTTTCGTGCTTCACACATTTTAGTCAGTTGCTTTGACTGTAAAGTCGGCGATTCATGAGAGTTAATTGGTGATGATTGTGACGTGGAGATGATGATGGATGTTGACTTACAAAATGACCAGCCCCAAGGATCCAATAGAAATGAAGATTCTTGTATGACTTGGTGAAACCTCTTGTAATTGTTGTGTCTTCTGCACAGTACAATGGAGTTCTATCCAAGCTGAAGAAGCTTTTCATACCTTCCCATCTAAACAAGTAATGAACGAAAATGAAGGTTGTTTCATTAACATCTTATTATTTTTATTGAAGGAAAATTAGACAGGAAATGTCTAATGTTACCTAAGCTTCTCAACCCATGCTTCAGTTCCCTTGGTTGCACATATTAGATCAAGCTACAAAAATCAACCAAAAGTCAGCTCCCTTGTAACTTGGTGCTTTCCAGAACAAAAACAAAAAAGCTTAGCCACGCACTTTTTTGCTTTCCAAAAGTAACTATCCTTTAAGTTTTGGTCTCAAGCTTAGATTCAACTTTCATCATTGCAAGAAATGTGCTTAATGTTTACTCAAAGCTTAAACAGGCAATGTAGCACTGGAAGTGGGTGGTCCAACAACCCACTTTATTTGAGATTTTGAGGGCTTATCCTTGTAATGAGGATTAAATTGTGCCCAATTGTTGAAAACGACTTCCAAAGAGTCAAGATCCCATACCTGTCCATTGTATACAGTCACATTCACCCCTTTAGCTAAGAGCTCATCTACCTGCACAAAACAAGAGGCCATCTTAATTAGATAACTAAACTTCCTGCCAGCTAAAATGATAACATTAGAGATGAACAGGACTGGTATTGTTGGGAATACCTACATTAGAAGTATCGCACCTTGGTAAGTTTAAATACATAATTAATCAGGAAGAATTACCCCGAATAAATTTAGAGATTCTTGTTGTGAAGACTAGGATAAATGCAATCAGAATTAATCGTAGTTGTATCATTTTCATATATAAGAGGCATTTCAAAAATAATAATAATATACGGCCGATCCAAGTTCTTGGTTTTCCAAATAGAGTTTGATTCAAAAATCTAAACCGAATGAAGACCAAAGACGTCGTCATCATGTTTACGTCTTCCTTGGTATCAAGCATTCTTAACATGACTTTGAGGCTACTAAGCTCAACCATAAACAAAGCTTCCATAGAACACAATACCTCGTTAATTCTTGGCCTCATGAAATCACCTTCAAGACCTGTGAACACTAGTTCTGACTGCCCTCCCCATCTGCAATAGCAAATTGACTGATCATTTAGCGAAAAGTGATTATATACTAGTTAAAAGAAGTACTTGATAAACTCACGTTACATTCTCTGGGATGACCTTTAATTGCTTCTTGATAGGCCCATTCATGAAGCTACCAAGATCACCACCCCCACCAGGGTAAGCTTTCAGGGAGTCGAGATATCTGGAGTATCTCTTGATTGCAATTCCTTTTGATAATTCCACGGCTACTGTGGAAAGTGGGTCCCTTCCTGAATCAAGCATGAAATTGTAGAAATCCTGTAACACCCAAACAATTGTTGGTAAACCTAAAAATGACTTTCAAATCGAAGATAAATAGATGTCAAAAACTCAAAACAATGAGTAAAGGATTTTGTTAGATACCACAGAGTTACTGTATCTGCTAATCACACCCTCAAGTTCGCTCCATGAATTTGTTGCATCTACATATTGGCCATCCTCAAGTTGCTTCTTAATTTGTTGAGCTAGACTGTTGTTTCAAATGGGAGTTCTTAGTTAATTAAAAAAATACTCTATTGAAATTGCAAAATAAGGAATTTATTCAAGTGTTAACCTGTTTGACTTCACTACTCCGATTGTGTCGAGGCGTGATACATCCTTGAGCAAAGGCCCCCATGAGAGCTGCATATATTGGAAGTGAAGTCTTACTAAACGTATTTGCTTAATGATCTCAATGGAGAACAAAATAATGACGATAAGAGAACCAAAATAAAACGAGGATGACCATTTGAAATACTAATACTGAGTACTACTGACCACAAAATCTTCAGGAGAAATCCAACTATCTCCCACAGCAACCCCTGAATCCAGAAAAAAAAAGAGGAAAAAAACAGAAAATATGATTCAATAGGCAATTCATAATGAAACAATCACCATTGGCAGAATGATACAGGACAATGTCTACAGTGTACCACATCAAATCTGTAATTGATTACTTGATAAGTGCATACTGTAATGAGCTCTAAGAATGAAATTGGCAAAAAGGGATATAAACACATTTAAATACCTCCAAGTTTAAGCTTCAATTCGCCAGTTTCTATTGCTCTTAGAACCGATAATCCAAGAGTAACGGCATACTTCCCCCCATAAGACTCTGCTACAATATAAAGAGGACTCTTTTGAAGATCCTCATTCTTATTGAACAGCGTCTTCAGCAAGGTAGTTAAATCAGTTGCTGCCTCAACATCAGTTTTCACAACTGCCTTCTCATTCTCCACAAAACTGAATCCAGTCCCAACTGGATTATCCTAAAGAACACCAAAAACCTCTCATTTACCCATTCCATTTCATTATTGAAAATGTATTAGAAAGGAAGAAAAGAGCAAAGCGCAACGACTTACGACAAACAAGAGATCAGCCTTCCGCAACCAAGTTGAGTTTCTAGGCTTCAAATTAGTATCTACAGGTCCTACTTCTTGAAAATTACCAATCCCAACTCCAGAAGCACCCTTTTTTTTTAAAACCAAACACAAATTCACAAACAAATTCATATTTCCAGAAATAATGAGTTGACATGAAAAATGGTACTTACAGGTCCACCTTGCAACCAAAGTACAATTGGCCAAGGACTGTTTGGATCTTCAACTCTGTAAGGACTTTTATAATGCCAATAAAACATGTGTGCTTCTACATAACACAACAAAAACAATCCTCACATTCTATAAATAAATGCAATAAAAAGAATGCAATACTAATAAACTGTCAAAAAGACAGTAACCTTACTTGGTCGAACTTCAACATAACCCCATTGTTGAGATCCATCTTTAGTACCAGCAGCATTCGTCAAAAGTCCTCCATGAAAAAGAGGAAAAAGAATAAGAACAGAGACATGAAGAAGAAGAAGAAGGAAGAATAGTTTCTCCATGACTCAGATGAAAAAATGAGCACAACCACAACCACACTTCAAAGAGATAAAAGACAGATGGAATGCATATATATATCTGTAACAGAACACCTAAAAGAGTATAAAAGTGAAGTTAAATGATAGAATCATTTGAGGTTAAAAATGGAACTTTGTATCTGGCCAAAAAGGTTGTTGTCCTTTTTTCCTCTGTTTAGCTAACGTTTTCTATATATTTTTACGTGTGATGAAAGTCAGTACATAATAATGAGTATATGAAAATGAATGACGAAGAAAAACTAGCAAAGAAAGAAAAAAGAAAGGCTGAGAGAGAAAAGATATTGCGTAAAGGATTTGACTGCAGGTAATAAATCCAGAGATAGACGCACACGTTTGTCCTCAAAATCCTCAAAAGTGTTCAGTGATACAGTGAGTCAGTGACTTATTTGAAGAGATCCTCTGTTTGTTTGCGCCATAAAAAAAGGATATATTTACTATTTTTCTGGATAATATGCTGCAGACTAGATCGTGAACCCTAGAGTACTAGACTAGATACAGATTAGATTAGAGATTGAGCTGCGTTGGGGCTGTGAATCCTTATAGTATGGACATTTTTCTAAGCTAGTTACTAATACAATTATATAAAAAAAAATTGAAATCCTCGGGGTGCGGTCTCCCTCACCAGCATCTCCTGGTTACATCGAATATTAAATCTCCGTCTGCAATCTTGTTTATATTGGGAATGCATTTGCCAATTCGCTTGTACAATGTCTATGAACAAAAACATTTTACTATTTAAGCATAGAACACAAAGCAAAAAATGCTACACTTTTGTTTATTATTGACTTTGAATTTGTAGGTGAACAAGTTTGGACTACTTTCAATCACTATCATATTTGTTATCTATATTTTCACTAATGTTCATGTAGCTAAAAATATAATCTGGGCAAGAACATTTTAACCTAAAGTTGAAAAGAAACCTGATCATGAAGCTGCACATGTTGTAGAAGATGTCTTGCCGAATACGATGAAACATTAACAAAATTAGCTGGTCCATCCAGCGCATTTTGCTCCCACATCATTCCAACCACATGCCTATTAGAAGATACATTCTCTGTCATTTTATTTTATTTTGACTTCAGCTTGTGATTTGTACTTTTGTTTACATCTCTATTCACAGGACTACAGGAGATCCTATTCACAGAATCCTGTCAGGAACCTTCAAGCTCCTTAGAGCATTTGCAATGCAGGTGATAGTTTTCACCCCCTTTATCACCGTCACCTCTTCACTTTTCACCCCCTCTATCACCAACCCGGTGATAAACAAGGTGAAGTTGTGCAATGCAAAAGTGATAAAAAATATCTCCGGACGGGATGTTGGATTCCGGCCCGGACATAAAAATTGAAAAAAATCTCGGACGGAATGAAACATCCCGTCTGAAATTTAAAAAAATCGAAAAAAAAAAACGAAAAATCATGCGAGACGGAATCTAACATCCCGTCCAAAAAAAACCATTTTTTTTAAAAACAACACGAGACGGAATCCAACATCCCGTCCGGTTAACAAGTCGATGATAAACTTCGGTGGGAAGGTTTCACCTTGTTTTGAACTTCGGGAAAACTATCACCGAAGTTTATCACCCAAAGATTGCACAAAGACTTTTAGAGGAAAGTAGGTGATAGTTATCACTTCCCCCCCTCTATCACCTGCATTGCAAATGCTCTTAGCTTGGAATTATTAACCCCATCTGATTCTGTTGAGGGTATACCACGGTTTGATATAACTAATGAGGATTGGAACTTAGGCCAAGTCCAATGGTGCGGTAAAATACTAAATTTTGCGTAAAATGTGATTCAATGGTACGTTAAAACGTTATCCCATCAACGCTATTGTTATAAATTTCGCTATGTATACAGTTACTTTTAATGATATAGCGTATGCTCTGCACGCCAGAACGAGTGGCGGGTAGGAAAAAAAATCCAAATAAAATTGTACGCCCCTGTAGATAGCGGTTAAAAATTTGATTTAATTTTGAAATAACTCTACACGCCACTCACTGTGGCACTGTGGATAGTGGTTAGAAATTTGATTTAATTTTGAAATAACTCTACACGCCACTCACTGTGGCGGTTAGAATTCAATTAATATTTCCACCCACCACTCCCAATAGGGGTTAGAATTGAATTCGTTTTTTTAATAAATTAATTTATTCAATTACCATTCTATTCTACAAGTCTACACACTACTGTGTTTTTTTTTAAAGGGTAAAATGAGGAGATAATTACCTACACACCTGTGGGAGTGGCGTATAAAACAATTTGGTTTTTTTTTTTTTTTTTTTTTCGCCATTACTAATGGAGGATAACAAAGGGTCGATATTATTGCGAAAACACAATAACGATATTTAACAAAATCGATATTTTAGGCTGCACGTGGCGGCTGAAAAAACAAATCATTGGGTTTTATTTCGCTATCCCACTAACGGTATCCATTGTGCTATTGTGGTTTGGTGTTTGGTGTGTGGTTTGGTGTTTTGCTACACCAAACCATTCGACTTAGCCTTAGTAAACGAGGAACCTCGGTTATTTAATCTTGTGTTAAGTCAATGGATAGTATCCAACTATGTCCAACGAATGTATACATAGTTACAAAAAAAAAATTCGAATGCATCTAAACAAAAAAAAAAATCGTACTGAGTTGTGTTTTTGGTAATAATATGATGATTTTCATGGCGTATAATGTTCTAATTCCATGTTGCGTGTTTCCTGTAAGTCTTCTTTTCACTTGAATTTACTTGGAGAGCTTAAAGACATAGACACTGGTCATGGGCTCATGCGTCTCCAAAATCCTGGCATTTTGGAGTTATATGTATGTATTGGGTGGGCCATGGGTATAAGCCTTGTATCATGGGCTTGATACGGCAAAACGTTTTGGGGTTGCGCTTGACATAGTGCTTTGGGTTGGATAATCTCCACTGCATCAAAATTTTGACATAATGGATTGGGCTGAGTGGCTGACATATGTATGAAATAAGATTCGCAGACAGCGACCACGGGCAATCCAGATTCCCGACCAGATAAAAGGTTTCAGCAGAATCCAACTTGCCAGTTAAGTTGCAAAACGATGACATTGTTCGCATACCAGTTAACTCTATGACACCACTTCATTTCTGTGATGTCTAAGAACACGTTCTTACTTATGCTCTAAAATCACACAACAAAATGAATGAAGAAAACAGAATCAAAGAAGATGAAATGAATACTTGTTTTATTAAAATGGCGATAACAATTTACAATTTCTCTCTTTTCTTCTTCTCTATTTTTCTCTCTCCTCTTTTCAATGATTTTTTGGATAATGAATAAATGAATCCCTTTTCTGATGCTCTTCCAGTCTTTATATAGTGTCCTGATTTGGTTTGGACCCAGTCAATCTTTGACACGTGTCCCTTGCCTTTCTTTCTTGTTTCCTGCTTTTTATCTGCAACACAATTTAAACACCTACGAGATTTACCCAGATATTGGCCTTTATCTCGAGTTTTAAAATACCAAAACGAACATGTTTATAGGTACGATATTTGCCCACTACATCGCCCCCTCTCGAAAATTTGAATTTTTTTTTTAAATTTCAACTTTTCGAAAAGCAATTATACCAAATAACGGATATGAAAACTATCGGGCCCAAACAAACACCCGGTCCAATATTTCAAAAAATATAAATTTAAACCTCTTTAGCTTCTTCAGTACGCCTCCAAACACCTAAAAACAAACTCTGGTTTTCTTCTTCTTCAACTTTCCAGAAGTCATCCCTCTTGCAATCCATAAGGTATGCTCTTTTATCCTGCACTTTATTAACCTTTCTAACACATGCATTGATATACTTGCTTTAGTAATAATAGATACGATATTTTATCTTAGCTTTAGTTGTTTACATCTGAATCACTTAATTTTGCATGTCTATGTGTACTAATGCTTATGTAATGACATATATTATTACCTTGAACTTCTAAACATATAAAAGTTTGACTCTTTTTATTCCTACCTTAGTTTTTATCTTTTTGTTTGTTCTGGCTTTACTATCGGCATGTATCACAATATTTCTGATATTACTTTATTCCGATATAACTTTATTCATCTGTATCTCCAATGACTTATATCGACCTTGCCGATACTACAATATCATGCAGCTAATAACATTATAAATATTGAAGTGCCGATATTAAAAATACCTTTGTCCTTCCTTCTTTGTGTATAGTAATTTCAATGGCTAGTGAAGATATCATCTCTGATGCTAGTCTCCCTTCTGAGGATACCATATCGGATAGCAGACGATATAATTTCTGATGATAGACCTTTTAGTCAAAACTTCGCTTCGACTTCGAACAATAACTCTCGACCCCATATTACATGGGACCTATCTTATGTTGTAGAAGGTATTCCATGCCATCCTTTTGCAACCACTGATTCTAAATCTGAACGTGATACCATAGAAGATACCAGCCGATGGAGAACTGGTCTTTGTAATTTCTTTATTAAACGACCCAATCTATCGTTAGTTCAAACCACCTATCAAATTCCTTCTTTACTTTATCTACAACATTATGCTAGTAGTCGGGCTTTTACTCAATGCCAGAGCGGTACCAAGAATGGAATCATTATTACTGTCGGCCAACTCGCTACTGGTCTGAGATTTCCTCTATCCACCCTTGATCGTGAAGTACTGAACCATTTAGACATTTCTCCCCGGTCGGGTAATCGGTAACTTCGGCACCGATGTTTGTATGTAATTATTATAATGACCACCTTTCTCCGATAAATATGCTCTTGATCAGATTAGGTTATCCGATATTCTTATGCACTATAGATTCTGTGAAAAGATTATCGGATACTTTTATCCCAAAAAACATACCTATCGAAACATTAAGGGTATTCTTAGAAAAAACCGCAATAGCAACAAACAATTGGACCCAAAGATCCTATTGTTGTTTTAGGTAACTGGGAAAGTTCGATAGCCCAAAGAAATCCCCTTTGAAACATCAAGTCTTCAACCCCACAAGTATGTCCCCCCTTTTCCTTTGTTTTCCTTCTTCAGTCCTCAGAACCCCTTATCTAATTTCACTCTCATTTGCGTCTTTTCAGTACTTCTACCTCATTTTGCCAAAGCTCATGGTAATTCCGACCGAGTATTAAGGCTTTTAGAAGGAACTGAAGCCGATGTTGATATTAAAATGGGTGCCGATAAAGAAGGGAATCCCAAAGTTACTGTTCATCTGCCCGATATCTCCCACTATCGGGCACCTCTTTACGTTCTCAAACATCAAGCTCTTCAAAAAATGGGTCAGTCGCCAACTCCCCCTCAATCTCCTTTAAACGATTCCTCAGACGATCTACCCTTTATTATATCCTCCTTTGCCTTGCACGAATTGCCTCCTAAACTTCCCAAAAGCTTCTACGATTATCTAGATAACACTTGTATCATGACTCCCAATCTTTTCCCTGATATTAAAAAAGAAGTTTCTGATTTTTATGAATATCCGATATTGCAAAATATATTTAATCAACATATTTTATTGTACACAGATATGGCTCCTCGAATGCCGATGAATGCCAACACTGGTCGTTATTTATCTGAGAAAGGGAAAAAGAAAACACCGAATCCCTCTTCCAAACCCCCTGCTGCTGATAAACAACCTGCTCCCCCTTCCATCCCTACCAATCCTCCTAATGTTCCTAAAAATCATCATCCCTCTGCATCCCAACCCAATACCACCATGCCCCCTCCAACTACTAATGTCTCTTCTAAAAAAAGAAAAACTCACTCATGGGGTGAAAGTAGTCTTCCCGATGGTCAAAACCTTAACTCCTTTTTAAATCGGCCGATGCTCAAGAAATTTTCGGACTGAATTTTTACCTTGCTTTGATGGCAGCCCTATCCCTTTAAATACCTCTTTTTTCAAGATACTCATAAGACCCGAACTAGGTGTTGCTTTAGCTAGCAGCTCTATTCTTCCTCGAAAAGACAAAATTGTTGCTCTCAACATTGACTCCTCTGAGCGGGTTACCGAGTTTTACGATCATATGGAGAAGGTACTTATATTTTGTCTTCTTTTATTTCATACCAATCTCGTCTTTTTACTTTGTACTTATCTACTTTGGATATTTTTATAGGCGAAAGCACTTGCCATGGCTCAATTTGATCTGCTTCATAAGCAAGAATGCGAAATCAGGCGCATTAGAAAAACTCTGACTACTTAGCGATTAGAATTCGATCAATTATCCCAAGAAAACAATGGGTTCCAGAAGGAAATTCGTCAGCTGAAAGCTGCTATGAAGCAACAATCTGAGAAAGCCCAGAAAACATTATCGGATAAAGAGGTTGATCATGCCGAACTTGTGAAGAAAATGATTGATGATTTTGCTTTGCCGAAAAGACGAGAAGTCACGTAAAGCCTCCGGCTGCCGATGCTGAATTCAATAACATCATGGCAGCTGTTAATTCCCTTAGTGATAAGTTGGATATCTGCAAGCCTTTTGTTCCCCGTAACATCCTTATGGAGAACAATATGCTTCCGGATGATGAAGATGGAGATACAGCTACTGTGGCTGATACCACCTCACTGCTTCCACCTGATGCTACTCAACCTACTGAGGCCACCTTATCTGATGTTGATGCACTTCTGAACAATCCTCTTTAAACTATCCTCTTTTTGCTCCAAAGTTGTAATCTGCTAACACTATATAGTTCTTGACTGTTCTAAATTCTTAGTTCCATTGATCTTTTGTTTTGATACTTCACCATTATTTGTAATTTTTCCATACTTGCATTATGTCGGCAATATTTAGAATTAAATCAGAAAGAAAATACAATTTTCGATATCCTCAACTAAAATAATAGTATCGACGATACTTAGAATTAAATCAGAAATAAAATATAATTTTCGATATCCTCAACTAAAATAATAGTATCGGCGATACTTAGAATTAAATCAGAAAGAAAATATAATTTTCGATATCCTTAACTAAAATAATAGTATCGGCAATACTTATAATTAAATCAGAAAGAAAATACAATTTTCGATATCCTCAACTAAAATAATAGTATCGGCGATACTTAGAATTAAACCAGTCTGCCAATTTACTTTTATCAAAGCACTACCACATACCTTTATTATCAAATGATCTTCCATGGCTCCTCCTTTACGGATATCTTGCTTGATAGCTACGATCTTTTTATGCCTGATATCTGCCCCTATTTTTGATATCAGGACTTTTTGACAATACGCCTGAAATCAACATTTCTGCCAATCCCAGGACTTTCTTATGCCTGATATCTGCCACTGTTTTTGATATCATGTCTTTTTGACAATATGCCCGATATCAACACGTCTGCCGATATTAGGACTTCTTATGCCTAATATCAACATTTCTGTCAATATTAGGACTTTTGACAATATGCCTGATACCAACACGTCCGTTGAAATCAGGACTTCTTACCCCTAATGTCAACATTTCTATCGACATCAAGACTTCTTATGCCTGATATCTGCCTCTGTTTCTGATATCAGGATTTTTTGACAATATGCCTTATATTAACATTTCTGTCAATATCAGGACTTTTTATGCCTGATATCTCTGCCTTTGTTTATGATATCAGGACTTTTTGACAATATGCCTGATATCAATATTGCTACCAATATCAGGACTTTTTATGCCTAATATCTACCTCTGTTTCTGATATCAAGACTTTTTGACAATATGGCTGATATCAATATTGCTACCAATATTAGGACTCTTTGACAATATGCCTGATATCAATATTTTTATCGATACCCGGATTTTTACCATATGCTAACACCATATATATTTATATATATATATAAAATGAAATTTGAAACTTGAATCCCTTTATATTGAATTGAAAATTCATGCTACACATCTTAATTGCTCATGAAATTTGATATAAATACCTTTACATTATTGATAGAATACCTTCAGATTACTGACATTCTGGGGTTTTTCTAACACTTCACCATTAGCTTTCTTTAGATAATATGCTCCATTTAGTCCCACTTTGTGGACAATGTATGGACCTTCCCAATTCGCCGATAACTTCCCAGCTCCTTTTCCTTTTGTCGCCCGTGTAACCTCTTTCAGCACTAGGTCACCTTTCTGAAAACTTCTTTCTTTTACTTTCTTATTAAATGCTTTTCTGAGCTGCCTATGATAAGAATCAAGCCTCATTCTTGCTTGCTCCCTTCTTTCTTCTAAATTTAAGATCTCTACCTGCATCCCCCGATCATTCAATCCTTTTTCTACAAGCATTGTCCTTGATGTCGACACTACCATCTCAGCTGGAGTTACAGCTTCCATCCCATAAGGTAACGTAAATAGTGATTCTCCTGTTGCTACTCTAGGTTGTTCTATATGCCCACAACACACTATTTAACTCATCAATCCACAAGCTTTTCTTATCTTCCAGCTTCTTTTGATGTTGTCCATAATGGTCTTATTCGTTGCTTCTGCCTGCCCATTCCCTTGAGCATAATAAGGTGTCGATGTAAAGTGTTTGATCTGATACGATTCTAAAAAATCTTTCACTTTTTCCCCAATGAATTGAGGTCCATTATCCGATATAATAGCATGCGGCAACCCATATCGGCAAACCACCTTTTCAAACAAAAACCCAATAATGTCCTGCTCCTTGACATGTCGCAAAGCTATCGCTTCTACCCACTTAGTGAAATAGCCAGTTACTGCTAAGATGAATCTCTTATTTCCTCTTCCAGGTACGAGAGGCCCTACAATGTCCATCCCCCATAACGCGAACGACCATGGGTTCGAAACACAGTGTAATTCCTCTGTTGGCACATGAATGGCATGTCCATGTTTCTGACACTGACTACACTTTTTTGCATATCGTAGACAATCTCGCCTCATTTGTGGCCAAAAATACCCCTGCCTTGCAATCTTATAAGTCAACGATCTTCCTGCCGAATGATTGCCACATTCTCCTTAATGCATTTCTACAATAATTTTCTGAGAATCTTCTGCCGATACACATTTTAAATGTGGTCCCCCTGGATTTTTCTGATATAACTGATCATCTATTAGTAGATATCTTTCAGCTCCTCCTTTTATCCTTCTAGCCTCATTTTTATCTGCTGGCAACATTCCCTGTGATAGAAATAGCATATAATTGCTCATCCATGACGCCCCCAGTATATCTATTTCCATTATCTCTGTGTGCCTTATATTAATACTTGGAATTTGCTGAACCCCTATATGCAACAATCGCCCTTCCTCATTTTCGAGCATTGCAGCCACATATGCCAATGCATCAGCATGTCGGTTCTCACCCCTATCAAGATGCTGAAAAATAATATTCCTGAAATCCTTGAACTCCATCCTCACTAAATTTAGATAATCTATCATGTTATCACATTTTGCTGCATACCCTCCATTGATCTGGCTTACCACCAATTGCGAATCACTGAAAATCGATAAGTCTTTGACATTCAACGATTTAGCCATCTCCAAACCTGTTATTAGAGCCTCATACTCAGCTTCATTATTAGAAGCGTGAAAACCTAACGTAACTGCTGTCTCGAGTCTTTGGTTTTTTGGAGTTACCAGCACAGCGCCGATACCACATCCCTTTTGCCCTGATGACCCATCTACAGAAAGTCTCCATCCATTTGTTCCTACCCAAGGATCATCATCATCTATTACATTATCACTCTCTTGTACCAATAAAATATTCTCTTCTTCAGCTTTCCATTCTTCATCTTCAGCAGGAAAATCTGCTAAGAATTCTGCCAAAACTTGGCTTTTCTTCGATATTCTATTTTTATATTCAATCCCAAATTCATCAATAAGAACCGACCACTTCGCCATTCTCCCCGACTTAGATGTCTTAGCTAAAGTTTACTCCAAAGGAAGATTTGTCATTACTACTACTGAATGGGACTGAAAATAAGGCTTTAACATTTGAGTAGAATATAAGAGAGCTAATGCATACTTTTCTAACATTGAGTATCGAGTTTCAGCTTCAAGCATTGTTTTAGATTGAAAATACATAGGCCGCTCAGCTCCGTCTTCCACTTTGACTAGTATTGAGCTTATAGCAAAATCTGAGATTGCGAGGTATAAGAACAGCGTATCGCCTTCTTCTGGTTTTATCAAAGTTGGTACTTCTTACAGATACTTTTTTAACTCGGTGAATGCGAGTTCGCATTCATCACCCCATACAAATTTTATATTCTTCTTCAACAGTTTGAATAAAGGTTTACATCTATCAGAAGTTCGAGATATAAACCTATTCAACGCCGCAATTCTGCCTGTAAGCTTTTGAATCTGCTTCCTTGTGCTGGGTGAAGGCATCTACTGGATAGCTCGAATCTGATCTGGGTTAACATCAATTCCTCGCTTAGTGACAATATATCCGAGGAATTTTCCTGAACTTACCCCGAAAGTACATTTCTCAGGGTTAAGCTTCATATTAAACTGTCAGAATATCTGGAACACCGTATTCAAATCTTGAACATGGTTAGACGCCTTCTTTGATTTGATGACTATATCATCTATATATACTTCCACAATATGTTTAATCAGATGTTTGAACATCTTTTCGACCAATCGTTGATATGTTGCCCCAGCATTCTTCAACCCGAATGACATTCTAATGAAACAATAAAGACCTACTTCAACAACGAATGATGTTTTCAATTGATCTAATATTGACATAACAATATGAAAATACCCGGAATCACTACAACATAACAGCACTTTTGTGACGGCTGGGAGGCGTCAGAATTATTTTTTGTGACGCCTCCAAGGCGTTGGAATTTAGGCGTCTCTATTGGTGTCAGAATTATTTGTGACGCCAAGGTGCCGTCACAATTGCTAATTTACTGACGCCTGTACGCCGTCACTAAATATGCATTACTAACGCCTATACGCCGTCACTAAATATGAATTCATCGACGTGCAGACCCGTCACTAAACGTGCATTACTAACGCCTATACGCCGTCACTATTGAACTTTCGAATCTCTCCAAAAACTGGCGCTATAACTTGGCGCCAAAACAAATTAACGCCTCAGTACCGTCAGTAATTATAAATTTGCATTTTTTTTAAAAGGCTTACTGACGCCTGTCAGGCGTCACAAATTATTATATATTTGAAAAAAAATAATATTTGTTTTTGGTTTCCATCCTAATATTTACCTTATCCCACCTTCCCCTCCAATTTAACTGTACAAGAGAGAAATCTCATAATCTAAAACACAAACCAATATGTACGCAGCAACATTTCTTCATTTACATTAAGCCACAATTAGCTGGAGCGACCATTACAAATTTCCCATAACAGCTTTACATTAAGCCACATTGGGCATGGGCATGTATGATCTCTGAGTCCTTAAACCCACATGTCCACTCTCCATCCCCTTTTTGTTCCATGAAGATCCATACGCACTCGGCCCTCTGGGAGGATCAATGGGAAAGCGGATCCAAAGATCCTCTTGTGGATTGTATTTCTCACTTGTTGCTTTTGGGTTTATTTTGGTCGCCGCTTCTGAAAATGCCATAGAAGTCAAGAGAGAGGTAAAGGAAAGGTAAAATAAGGCGAAGACTTCAATCAAATTGATAAACAAATATAAAAAAAAGGGCCAACTCTAATAACAGTATGAAGACATGGACATACTTGTAATGAGATTTGTAACTCAGCATTCACATTTGGATCTGCTGCAGCGTTGGAGTTTCTCGAATCCCTCCTCCCATATTCGATTCACGGCCTTTAACGTAGCTGCTCTTTGCCCGCATAAATATCGTCGGTTCAATCTGGTAGTAGAAAATAATTGCATGATAGAAAGAAAATAGTAACACTTTGTGCCTTTTGTGGAAGAGGTTGGAGTCCTCCGGATTAGTGTTCTCGGATCTTCCTTTTCATTTTCATATTCAAAACAGGCGTAAGAGCTTCTAGCTACCATCTAAAACCATCTATAGAGGACTCTACCTTTTCATATTCCTTTTCATTTTCATTTCCGAACAAAAAGAATGACATAAGCTGAAATAAATTAATTATTACATACCTTCTAGCTTCCTCATCCCGGAGTTTAGTATCAAACTCCTTGCTCGGTGGATAGTTGGGCAAAGTTGATGGATCACAGGGGTATCAAACCTTCTGCCAATCAAACGCTTAGTCCCGAGACCGTGTGTTTGTCGGGTTTGTTCTGGATCGACGCCTTGGCGGGAGTGCCAACGAGAAATTCCCCTTTTGGTTGAAGGCTACCACCGATGGAGTGGTTCGAGCACCTTCTGAATTTTCAATCACCTTTGCGGACTGCATACATGACAAGAACAAATAAGAAACAACCTTAACTAAGTAAACTCTTGGAGAATTGACAAGTCTCATACCTTCCCTTCCATGACGTAAACACACCGCAATTGGTGGTACCCAAATTGATACCGATAATATCATTTCCAGCAGGCTTTGAACTGCATAAAGTCAGAAACTTAGTTATTTCATCAAAGAAACAATATAGAAATTAAAGAATAGTTGTAGTGGATATCATAACAACTCTCTCTTGTACCTGAATGGTCTTGCTAGGCTCGCCCATTTTTGGCCGAAAGTCGAACTGGCCAATGAGTTCTTAACATTGCCACTGAGCTGCAATGTTATATCTTATATCTTATATTAGATGCAAATAGGAACTCTTAAACGAATGAACTGAAAGATTAAGATCTACCAGTGGAACAGAGATAATGTACCTGCTCATAGGCTTCACGTGCTTTATTCCTTATTCCAACATTTGCAAGTGGCAATATTAAGTGCTCCCTCTGGTTTGCTACATTTCCTTTTTTCATCCAGACATTTCAAGACAGCACAAAGAGAAAATGAAGTAAGTTTGAGCAAACAAAATGATATTCAAAAAGAAAGAGAAATTTTGGTGATCCGAGATAGAGGAGTGAACACTACTATTGTCTTCGATCTGAAGCTGGCCGGAGAGAGGCAGCCGTGGGTGATGAAAGAGAGTCAACTTACCCCCTTCGCCGCTTGAGCTTCTTCTTTACTTTGGTTGAGTTACCTACCATTACCAAGCAATCGCCTTTCTTTTGCAGCCAAGGCAGACCCACTGAGCTGAATCTCCCCTTCTCGCTGTCTCTACCTACCTACCACGAAAAAAAAAAGTCGATCTTATACATAGATAGATAAAGACAGCAATACTACCTAATACCCGATTACACTCTATTTATGAAATTCTTGCAATCGGAAATGCTCTAGCCTAGCTAGAGGAACAGAAACACAACGAGACATATGAAGGGGTCTCTTGGACTTGGACTAACCATCACTCAGTATATGAAGGGGTCTCTTGGACTTGGACTAACCATCACTCAGTATATGCGCCCCGTATATGAAGGGGTCTCTTGGACTTGGACTAACCATCACTCAGGGACCGTTAAACACCTTCTTTGCATTCTACGATGACGACTCGGATGGCTGTCCAGATAGCGACGGTACACTATTGGCTTCTTCCTATTTATCGGAAAAAACTCTTGACTTGCGCGTTTACAAAAAGCAACCCACTCTTGACATTATAGGGCCCAAGCCGAGTACAAGGTACCCCCCTTCTACCTATTCACTCTTATGCCTTTCTTACTTCCTACCCGATCTACCGGTCCCATTTCCATACCCATTTCTCCTACATTTGAGAATGCTAGCTTTTACACACTTGCCGCCAATCCTGTCTTCCATGCCTACTATAACCACATAGAAGTTGACTAACACTTTGTTCGTCACCTCATCGGAGCGGGAAAATTGCTCATTCGACTTCTTCAGAAAGCAACAATCAAGTTTAGGACATTTTCAATAAAGGATTACCTGAACCAGCCTTCCATCATTTGAGTGGCAACCTGCCGTCTCCTTTGCTGCCTTCTCTTGAGCCCTTAATCGCTTATACGAATGATCATCCGTTAATTAAATATGCTATTACCTTCTCTTTATAGGTAAAGAGGCTGTCCATCCATCTCATGCTAGAAAACATTCCCGAATCGGTATGTCTCTGTCTCTATTGCACTCGCAGAGAGAGAGCTTTTGCAACAAATTGATTCTGCTTGGGCAACACAAGTAGTAAGACAATCGGGATCTGAGGTTGACTCAATATCGGGATAGACAGAGGTGGCTTGATGGCTTTACCCCCCTTATTGAAGGATGAAAAACCCCTTCTATTACTAAAGCATTTATGTACTTTCGGATAGGTGGCTAAAAAGATTGGTTGAGAATAGGAAATAGCAACCTATGAACTAACAACCTATTATTATAAAATCGGTTGCTACAAAGATAGGTTGTGGAAAGGACTGATTCATTACCGGTGAAAACACGCTTCACTAGTAAACCTTGCTTTTTTGAAACAAAATAAGTTTTCCGGGGATTCAAAATAGGAATCGGGGTTGTAGTAAGTGGGGAGTTTGACTTGCCTTTAGGCCCGCCCACTATCAACTCTTATCCTCTTACGGGAAAGAATCCGTTGTGGACATAGTAAACCTGCTACTAGGAGCGCCGCCCTTAGCCCATTACTGACTTTAGGCAGTCATCGAGGGTTGACGAATTCCTTATCAAGCTAAAAGCAAACGGAAGGTACACCTTACTCATGAACAAAAATATGCAACCTACAGGTAGAATATTTCTAGTGGACCTTATGCCAAAACCTCAGAAGATTATTAGTAAATGGTTTCATGGGTGACTAGGTCTAGTCGTCTATCCAATCTAACTAACTGTCGCTTCCAGGGTAAAACCCGACAACTCATGATAAACTATCAAGAAATTATAATATACTCGAGATCAAAAGCTAGTTCTTGAAATAATACAACGGAAAATATTTCCTTCACCTGAGACAGACTCTCACCAGGCATGTTAAACTGTCATCAGTAACTTTGCAGTGTCCTTATTGTGTTCTATAGAAACAGCTTTTAACATCCTGCTGTCGACCTTGGCAACAAACAAATAAAAAATCTCTTAATCCTTTTCAGTTGAAATAAATAAATAATGGAATCATCTGCTCAGATTTCTCACCTAAAAGTTGGAGCGGTGGTGGTACTTCAACCTCTGCGCTAGGCGATTCCAACCACGCCTAACTTTCCTGTCTAAGTCCATCACCTGCAAAGGAGTAATAAGCATTAATAACCCAAGTAACAATGAGAAGCGTTTAACAAGATGGAATGAAACCCACCAATCTCTCGCAAAACTGTGCGAGCTCAGCTTTGAACTTGGGCACATGCGCATTGCTTGAACACAGAACAAAGCGGCCAACAGAGTTGCTCTAGACCGTGGGTTGGACACTTTAGCTTCCCGCAAGAATATGAAACTTTCATGTGATATGCTAAAGAAGAATAAAAGCGGAAAGTATGAATATGAAAAATCCAATACACGAATTCAAAGAAAATCATTATTTTGGTCTCAAAGAAAGAAGACTAAATCGGTTCAAGTAGTGAAACAAATCACAAATCACAAGACACATAGTTATTGTTTTTATGCACGAGAAAAATCATCCACGGTTTCATCACTAGAAATCTTCCCTCTAACCATTGACAAGTGTCAACTTTCTATTTGTCCCACAAGCCCACATAGAATATGTTCCCATTATAAAATTCACAACTCCGCACACACACACACCCCCCCTCTCTTTTTCTCTTTCTCTCTCTCCTTCTCTCCCGGCTGAAATAAAATAATAACATTGAGCATAGTGAAAGACATGCAAATAATCGAAATAGAAGTTATATATAAGAAACCAATTCAAGTTAAGACAACCCGAGATCAGAGGCTCTTTACTTCGAACATTACTTTGAATCAGCTCATTTGTATACCATCTACGTCATGAGAGAGACATTGGCCCCATGCATTGGATGAATCAAGGAATGTGCAAAGATTACCAATCAAAATAAACACTCAACAATGAAACGAGAACAATCATACATGACGCTACTGGGTGACCCATACTAATAACCAAGTGCTTTAATCCATTGGGAGACATATACCACTACCAATCTAAATAAACACTAAATAACAGAACGAGAACAATCATACATGACGCTACTGGGTAACTATACTAATAATCAAGTGCTTTAATTCATTGGAAAATATATACTAATCACTATACGAAATTAAACATAAAGTCCCCGAGGTAAACATTGTACTGGATCTGCATTATATGACATATTAAGCAAATGAAATACATGGTTTTGCATTCTTTATAACTTACGTGTGTCTCCAAGAGTGACTCAAAACTTACTTGATGGTTTTGCATGACAAGACAAGTCGATACTCAATTTTTAAGCAACTCGGAGGGAACCTCGCACATCCCCAAATGTATCATTTATTAAAATTACTGAACGCGGTTGCCATCACAATATGGTTAGAAAGATTTACTACCAAGCTCAATTACTTGTCAGTCTTGAAAGATTTTCAATAGAAAGACTTGACAATTTTTTGATCGAGCAACTATTCTACCAACATAAATCACTATTCTACTAATAGAAATCAGGGAGACAATGACTTCAAAGTTCAAAGCACATTCATAATCAAACTATGTCAAACGTCAAAGCATTCACAAAGTAAAATAACACTATACTGTCAGTAAGAAAATTTAAGACCTGCTTTTGTAAAACATTTAGATCAGAACTTAGACCAACCTAAGTTAGGAAGCCGAATGTTTGAATTCAAGCTACCATGACTGAAAATGGATACAAAAATGTTGGAACACTAAAGCTTGGGATTCATTATACTTGAACATTTTTAGAACAAACACATATTTTAGTGTTTCAAACATAGGGTACTCAAGATTATAGGACCAAAGACCACCACCCACCACCACTATCGTCACCACGGAAAAAAAAACAATTAACAAAAGCCAAACAAAACCCCAATGTCCTAAATAGATATAAATATTAAACAATTCAGGCACAAATTATGAATTATGAATGGCGAGAGAGAGAGTGGGGTTCTCAATTCTCGTTCTAAATCGATCACGGTTGGGTGGAGGGTTTCACTCTTTCGAGAGTTGAGATCGAGATCGAAGAAAAACCCGATGTCTTTTCGAGTTTGACGCGCTGTCGCGAGAACACGTCTTGGCGATTTCAATTTTTATTAGCTAAAATATTTATACCTTTCAACCTATATGCCATCACTAATTTTTTCTAGAATTTTCTTAAAAAAAATTAAATAACCTTTTGATTTATTGTGACGCTAAAACTGACCGAATCTTGGCCTAATTGCCATCACAAATTTTTTCGACGCCATTTTGGGATCACAAAACCTCAAAAGCCTCTGTCACAAAAATGCAGTTATGGTGTAGTGAAAATATACTGAAAAACTTATCTCCTTGAGAATGCTTTCAAGCACAATAATCATAGACATGGTATGATCCCTCAAGCAACACCTTTGTTCATGATGGCTCAAAACTCCAAATTTATGAGTATGAGCTAATGAATATCATCGACTATGGATCATGTGCAAGAAGACACCCTCAAGTATATTAAAAATGAGAAAGTTCAGAAGTTCTGAGGAACAAATTCTTATGATGCACCAGTAAAACTTCCGTGAACACGATCTCAAGTACAATCTACAAAGGCATAAGATTAGACACAACTTTGAAGCACAATTTACAATTTCATTATAAAGGTAGACCACAATTCAGTACTACCAACAACACATAGATTAGACACGTGCATAACTCTCGACATGCTCGTGATTAGCCCCCATAAACTAATTTCAGGTTCTTGGGTATCAAATATAAAAGCGTGATTAGAACATATGAAAAATACAGAACGAGGAAACAGAGAAAAAAAATCCGCACTCGAGAACTCACTCAGATAGCTTTACTAATTAACTGTTAAGGCAATCTGCGTCATCAGTAATAAAGCAACGTAAACTTAAACACCTACAACTAGGGGTAACATAAATAATGAATAAGGTGCCTCTAGACCCGATCATTTAAAAAAAATCTGTTGCTAATCTAATGCCCTAAGAATTACCTTTTGTTGTTGTTGTTGTTTCCCCTTAGCTCACTCACTTGTCTCTTCTAGTGGAAGATCCTCCAATTGTGTCTTTGGAATCCAACTATAGTAGAAGTACTGTTTTGATGCATAAACAAGAATGTGTGTGCAAGGAATTCCATTATTAGATCATGTCAAACCTTCTTTGGAAGGGAAATCGTGTAAAATAGCGGCATGTTAACTCATTCACCAAGAAAATTATAAACCCTAGAAAACTAAAATCAAGAATTGCAAACCCAAAACCCAAATCGAAAAAAACTAATCTTTATAGAAACCGACCTTAAAAAGATCGGAAAGATGGTACCTTTGTCATAAGATGAAGATTTTGAGATGAACAAACTACCTCTTTTAGTTCATTTTCATCAAAACTTGGAGAAGATGAACGGAAAACGGAGTGGAATTCGAATTCATTGAGAAAAGTGGAGAAGAAGATTGAGAAAAGTGGGATGGGGTTTCTCTTCGCTGTGTTGAGAAGAAATCGCAAAGATTGGATTTTGACGCCTCTTCCTTCGTACCTGCCAAACACGTGATCTGTATCTTTATTACAGTGATGCCTCCTTGCCGTCACTAAGTTTTCAACAAATTTCATAAATAAAGTAAAACGAATTTTTAGATTTATTGTGACGCCAAACAACAATACTGACGACACTTTGACGTCACAAATTTTCTGACGCCTATTTGGTGTCACAAATTGGGAAAAGCCCCTGTCACAAAAAAGCTATTATGGTGTAGTGAATGACCATCGCAGAAACTCAACAATTCTAATCTAGCTGTCCTATCCACCAGTTCATCAATTCTAGGCATCGGATAGTAATCCTTCGGGCATTGCTTATTAACATCTGTAAAATCCACACATATACGAACCTTGCCATTCTTTTTCGGAACAACCACAATGTTTGCAACCCATTCTGAATTATCAATCTCTTTAATGATTCCACATTCTAGCATTTTATGAATTTCATTTTATACTGCTTACGCGTACATCGACCTAACCCTTCTATGACGCTGATGAATTGGGATTGCTCCCTTCTCGCATATTCAATCTATAGGAACATATTTGAGGGTTAATACCAGGAAGATCAGCCATCGACCAAGCAAATACATCTTTATTCTCCTTTAGAAACTCAATTAAATCACTCTTGATTTCTGAACTCAACTCTATTCCAATGAAAGTGAAACAACTTTCATTGTTTTGTCCAATATTGATCTTCTGCACTTCTTCCATTGTCTTACTTAGGATTATCTCAGGCTCTATCTTCGCTTCTGATGTAAACTGAACATCCTCCTGACGACTTTTACTATCGAACCTTGGAACTAAATTTTCCATTAATTGCTATCTGGCGACTTTCGAGATGCCCCCAGTTTCTACTTGCTTTTCTTTCATCATACCCTTCACAGTAACAAAATTGCACTTCTCGAATTCCGACTGGTAACCTCTTATCTCATGTGGCCCATATGCTGTCGGAAATCTGATAACTTGATAAAAAGTGCTCGGAACTGCTCTCATAGCATGTATCCATTTCCTTCCCAAAATAGCATTGTGATCTGAATGATGCTTTATAACTATAAATTTAGTCATAATGGTCTGTGGGCCTGCCCTTACTGGCAATTTGATTTCTCCCGTTGGTCTTGTTGAGGTTCCATTAAAACCATACAAATTGAAGTGTGATTCTTTTAAATGGGATTCATCAAATCCGATACCGGTATATGCTTTCCAAAATAAAATATTGACAGAACTGCCACAATCGACCAATATCTTTTGGACATCATACCCTGATATCCTTAAAATGATTAGCAAAGCATTGTCATGAGGTAACATTACCTTCGATAGATCATCAGGTACAAACATAATAGCTCCAGGTATACTTGCTGATATGAGAGCAGTATCTACTGGGATTGGTTCCACATTGACTTCAAGCACCTCTTTGACCGTCGATATCTTTCGAATTTTGTCCCTTATGATCTTCTTCTGTGGAATAACTCCCTTATATATCATGTTAATCACCCCTAAAGGCTTATCATTCATCATTGTCGCCACCTCTGGTCTGGCATCAACTCTAAACTCCCTGAGCTTTCCATCTCTCATTAATCGATCCACTTCCCTGAGCAATTGAAGACATTTGTTTGTCTCATGATTCTTCACCTTATGAAAATTACAGAAAGGTTTATCTTCTATCTCCTAAGGTTTATGAGTCGGATGTTGGAAATAAGGCTCTTTCCCTACCCTTCTCAAAATGTCTTCTAATGTAGTATTAATAGCGATATAATTGGATGCGTCCAACTCCTCTCTTAATGACCTTTCAAACTTCTTCTTTTGTGAAGATTGACCGTCAGCTTTTGAGTAAGAATCATTCACCTTTCGCTTTTCGGATTTATGATGGATCTCTTCTTTCACTGAATTGCTTGCCTCAGATACTTGCAACACAGGTTGACTTAAAGCTGATAAAATACCTTCTTCAACTTGCACGTCTTTCTCGGCTTTATCATATAGCTCTCTAAAAGTCTTAATCTCCTTTCGAAGCATATACTTGTGCATATCGGACGCAGGAATGAGCCCTGTCTGAAAGGCCATTACTGCCGTCATTTCAGACTCATCCAAATGTTCTACTAGCTGCGCCTCTGCCTTGAATCTTGACAAGAATCCTTTTAGAAATTCCTTCTTTCCCTGCTTTAATTGGAACAAAACTGATACCTGCTTCGGTTTTACTCGCTGATGCCTATAGTTGGTCAGAAATTTTTCTTCAATCTCCCTATAACTTGATATTGAACCCTCTTGTAAAGAACAGAACCACTTCAACGCCTTTCCCTTTAAACTTGAAGAAAAAGATTTGCATAACAATGAATCCAAAAATGCAGTTCCCTTATATATCGAAAACTGATGCCGATATGCGAAAAGATGGTCCATTGGATCCGACGATCCATCGTATTGTGTGAACTTAGGTAACTTAAACTTTGGCGGAACAGGCATCAACTCAATACTTTGATGTATCGGATTTCTACTCACATCATCCGCTAACTTTCTTATTGATGCTAAAGTCTTCTTGAGCCCTTGATTTCCCAGTTGCTTTATCATCATTTCTTGTATCATCTCCTTTGTGATAGGTTGTGGTATCGGAATTTCCGATATTGGAGATACTTCAGCAACTCTTTCCTTTCTTGTTGATTCCTTTCCAGTATAATGACTACCCGACTTCGATTTACATTCCTCCTCGTCTTCCTCATGAAGATCTCTTACTGCATTACTTAGACTTCCCTTCTTCATCTCTTGGTTCTCTTTAAGTAAAAAAGCATTCAGTCTTTTCCACCTCTTTCAATCTTTTTCAATACTTCCCCGGCGGAAACTTCACCTTCAATATTTTCTTCCTGTAACCTCCGACTTACAGAAGTTCTTGTATTCCTTGTATGTGATTGATTATCGTTATCCATTCGCTTGCTATTTGCTTTCTTCCTGGGAGCCATTATAATCCACTTCTCACTCCTATTTCACACTTCTTTCACTCAAATTCAAAGAAACACTTCGGATTCTTGATCGAAGAAAAAGAAAAGCAAAGTTTTTCTTGTCTTCGATGCACAGACGCCGCCAATGTGATGTCTAAGAACACGTTCTTACTTATGCTCTAAGATCACACAACAAAATGAATGAAGGAAACAAAATCAAAGAAGATGAAGTGAATACTTGTTTTATTAAAATGGCGATAACAGTTTACAATTTCTTTCTTTTCTTCCTCTCTATTTCTCTTTCCTCTTTTCAATGATTTTTTGGATAATGAATGAATGAATCCTTTTTCTGATGCTCTTCCAGTCTTTATATAGTATCCTGATTTGGCTTGGACCCAGTCAATCTTTAACACGTGTTCCTTGCCTTTCTTTCTCGTTTCCCGCTTTCTACCTGCAACACAATTTAAACTCCCACAAGATTTTCCGAGATATTGGCCTTTATGTCAATATCTCGAGTTTTAAAATACCGAAACGAACATGTTTATAGGTACGATATTTGCCCACTACAATTTCTATACTATTTTTACACGACTCCATGAAAGTATAAGGTCATCTTCAGAATTCAGATGTCCCTTTGCACATATTCATCAACCCAGACAAAGAGCCAAGGCAAACCATATATATATTTAATTTCTTTCCCATTCACAAGTTGTTAGTGAGCTGCGCCAAGTTAAACCACTTCTTGAGTAGGGGCCAAATTCTCACTCTCACGGGATTGCACGTCAAAATTGTTAGCTAGTGGTATGGACCACACACAGTAGCATTTTTTTTTGTTGTGTGAGATTTTTTTTTTTTTCGTTATCATTATCAATAAAATTTTCACTTTTAAAAAATAATAATAATAAAATTAAATTAAAAATCCTGTTGGGATGTTAAAATATTGATCTTTAAAAACTCAGCAAATATTGTTCATATTCCGATTGTCGGCATTTTAAATTTTTACATAGAAAAAGTTGTTATCCTCAATACTTTGCCAGGACGTACAAGTACCATTGTAATTAATAATTTAATATCTCAAATGTTGATCGATATATATAGTTCTTGGCGACATGATATGGTTGGTGGAATCAGTGGAGTGGACACTTCTAAAAGGAATGACTTTATACACACGTACATACGTACAGTGAGGGATGATCAAACTGTGTCATAGTGATTTAAGCAAGAAAAAAAAAAAAAAACTGTGTCATAGTGTTGTCATAGAATAATTCTATATGTACCAAGAACTAACATATCTCGAATAACATTAATGTAGAACCTGTTGTCAAGAACTAACACTAACCCTTAGTTTTCCTTATTCATCATAGAATTAACATATAGCTCTACTCCTTACCAAAAAACAAATGAAAAGAAAACATATAGCGCGCCCAGCTGGTATATTTATTTATTTTTTACGAATTTGGCCACGCTCTATTTCATTGTTGATCGAGATCTGCTTAATGGCGGTGAGGATATATGGTTTCTTTGGAATTGAAACTGAGTGTAGCGTAATGTAAATGTGCACACTTGTAGACTCTTGTTATGTGTTTGGGACTTTGGGCTTGTTGCTATTCTATTAGGAATTTATGCCACAGTGTGTTTTTCTTCATTCGAATGTTTATGTGTGTTTTGACCGTATCACGTGTACATTTCATTTTTCATCTGGACCGTATCAGTTATATTAGAGTACTTGTTCGTTATATATAACATTTTTTTTTTTTTTTTTTTGATAAAAACTTCATAGATATATTTATATTAAAACCTGCATAATAGCATCCGGAGAATACATATAAAAGTCCGTTGGTCCATATGATCTAGCCCAGTCAGCCAAACTCATTGACCAAGAATTACCAATTCTGAAGTGGTTCTAAAACAAAAACGAAAAAGAACTTAAAAGAGGCATGAATGCTTTCTATCATAGCATTCCAGTCCAATTTGAATTTTTTCAGCTCCATCAGAATCCTAGTAACTTCTTTACTTGGTGCCTTCAAAAGTAGCTTCCACCACCGCTTCGCCTCGCCAAGTTCATCTTGCAAACTCAAATGCTAACAAATGTGCTTCCGGTTTTTGATAAAGCTCTACTCGATGCGTAGGCTGCAAAGAATACACCCTCCATTCCAGGTCTCTAATAATCACAAGCAGTATTACACTTGTTTTCTTAGCACACATAAACAAACCAAACAGAAGTTTACTTTAACCTTTACCGAAAAGAGAGGAGCAACCCAATTCTCCTCTATGCAAGGTAAACCAACCTCAAGAGATATATCGAAACGCCACTCTCTCGATTCGTCCCACTCTTGCCAAGCATAGAAAGCTTTCTCTAGACAGAGATAAAGTTAGGTTTCATAAAGCTAAACCTACACTCATTTCGATGCCACCATATGTTGTACATAAGAGAGAAAGCATATAGAGATAAATTTTCATAACTGCTGCTTGTCTCTACTCCAAAAGTAATTAAACCAATTTTGTGTTTCAAAAGCATCACAATCCACCCTTAAACCCAGCCAAGAGGAGAACGGAGCACGGAAGTCCAAGGACAAGTAAAGAAGAGATGTTGGAAGTCCTCGACATGATTATTGCGAGAAAACACGCCAGCTTATCCACGGGAACATGATGTTGCTCAAGAGTAGCCCCAGTAGATAATAGATTATTTGCAATTTTCCATAGAAAAAGTTTCACTATTGCAGGAATTTTCAGCTTCCAAATAATCATAAAATCATGTGATTGTTGAGCAGAAGAACACTGGCCAATATTACTTTCCAAATGCTTTTAATAAAATTGAAAGCGATTTCACGTAAAATCTCCCATTAACCTGCGGGGTTCCACATCAACTTATCTCGAAGAAGATGGCCTAGCACCGATACTCACAATAGAGTTTAGAACTAGACTAGGAACCAAAGCACGGAGTCCCACACAATCCCAAGAACCATCGATTAATGAACTCATTAACAAGAAGATTAAGATCCACCAAAGGTGGCGAGAGGCACCACCATGTCAATCGAGAGCATGGTTTATCCATTACCTTAATCCATTGATCAGTCGAATTTCACGTAAGCACCATCCCCAATACTCCGTGATAGCCCCCAACTCTACAAATCGCTTAACTTTTTGTAAACCTCTCAGAGATAGAGACACCCCGTGAGGAGGGGTTAGCATGATTATGAAGAGTCAGATCTTTCTCATACTTGGCAAGCATAAGATCACTCCATAAAGATTTCTCAGAGACAGCCTTCCACAATAGTTTACATAGCAGAGCTAGATTAAAGAGATGAGAATCTCTAAACCCTAACCCCCCCTCAGCTTTAGGCATACATAACTTATCCCATGTGCATAAATGAATAGCATTACTATCAGACGTAAAACCAAATAATAGTTCAATTTTCCTGTCCCAAAATTTAACATAAGCCGAATTGAGAGTTATGACCGGGTAGGGTCTTCCCAATTTGCCATTGGTTGCAGCTTCATAGTAAGATAGATTAATTCTCTCTCTTTTTCGTTAGAAAAAAACGTACAAAGAATCTTAGCCACTTTCTCACATCTGTATCTCTTTTGCATTTTCACTTGATCAACAAAAATTTCTCTTACAAAAATGGGAAATAGTCAATTTGCTGTCTAAGTTAGCTTACTCTAAGAATTTTGCGATAAAATAAAATGCCACATAAGTATGATAGACAAGTGTAATCCACATGGGGAGAGATTCTTTACATGAACATTTTCCCTGCCTAAATGAGTAGCCTAGTAGCCGACCTTGTGCCTACCAAAGGACGCAAACAAGAACCAAAGTAACGTAAGCGCCAAAAACATCCCTCTCTTACAATCCAACGATTATTATAAAGCCTGACCCACTACACTTAATCTGTGCCGTTAAGTTTCTATTACTTAATACATTTGTTTATTTGTTTGTGATCTGTCACTAATTAAGGCGTTGTTATGTTGTTGATTCCTAAGTTGTATTTGGGTTACACATTTCTCTTCCTCTCCCCCTCCCCCTCTCTTTCTCTCTCTTTATCTCATGTCTATCTTTGCACTCTTCATCAAAAAATCCAACTAGTGTCAATTGATTATCAACATTGGTTCAAAAAGTCAGCTTAACCACACACTTGGTCTTTGATAATGGTAAGTGTTGGCCTACTTATACAAACTTTTTCTTAGTTTGTGTTGTTAGTCCACATTGTCTCAATTCTTCATGCATTTATATGTATTTCTTTGGTCCATCTAGGCATACTCCATGTTGGTTCCTCCATGGCTAGAATCATTGTTATCGACGGATTTCTTTTCTGTATGTCGTATCCATGGGGATGCTGCAAGAAGTGAATGCAACATGTATTGTTTGGATTGCAATGGCACTGCTGCATTTTGCTTCTATTGTCGATCATCAAGACACAAAGATCATTCTGTAATTCAAGTGGGTCTTTATTTTCTGATTTTTTTCCTTACATTGTTATGATCTCATTTTCAGTTTTTGGTATGATGGTAAATGTAGATTTTATTTATGGTTTTTCCATATTTGTTTTTTGATACATTTTGATTGTGTGTTGGTGCAGATAAGGAGGTCTTCATATCATGATGTAGTTAGGGTGGCTGAAATACAAAGGGTACTTGATATTAGTGGAGTTCAAACATATGTCATAAACAGTGCTAGAGTTCTCTTTCTTAATGAGAGGCCTCAACCAAAATCCGGCAAAGGGGTGTCTCATATTTGTGAAATTTGTGGCAGAAGTCTCTTAGACACATTTCGTTTTTGCTCATTGGGTTGTAAGGTTAGCTTCTCTTTTATCTTAAACATCATAAGCGTACAAAGACATACTACTTTCTTTTTTTTCTTTTTTTTTTCTTTTATTTATTTATTTTTTTCTTTAAGACATACATTCATTCCCTTATATATTCCCCTATAAGGTTAATTGTTGATGATCATCACCTGCATTGTGTCATTCTCTCGTTCATTTTCCTTATTGACTTCAATTCAAGGTATACATTCCTTTCTAATGGTATTGTAATTAAGTTTGAAACCTGCATCTTTGATGCAAATAAATGAGCGTAGACCATTATCATCATTAACAGTTTAGCATGACCAATTACTAATGTTAAATAAATGAAAATTAATATTTTTTGCACTTTTTTTTTTCTTCTATAAACATAGCTTGTAGGAATAAAAAGGAATGGAGATGCAAGCTTTATCTTTGACACCAAGAATGAAGTAATACAAAGAGATGAAGGAAAGTCAAGAAGAAGAATGTCAATAGAGGGAGAGGAATTGCGTGAAGGCACAAAACACGAAATAGACCCATCTACGCCATCTAATCCAAGGAGAAGAAAGGGCATTCCTCGGAGGGCACCCCTTTAAGTCCTAATCAAAGTGTCCTTAAATTATATATACTTTCATACAGTAAAATTCATTCCCTCACAACAAAAACACCCCTTGAGTCCTAAAGAAGGGTAATTAGTAAATGTTAAGAATTAAGATAATTAAACCCTCTGGGAATGTGTCCAAATCTATACATCTCTCTATCGAGCTCTTTCTCGTGGTGAAGCAATAATGCTGAATTATTGATGGAAGTTGCAAGGTTGTACATTTAATTTAATATTTGAAAAAGAAAGTCATTGTGAAATCCGTTAAATAGTATAGTTAGGCCCACCAACCACATGGATCGTTTATGTAAAGCAACAATAACTTTTTATTGTTTAATACATTGAAATGGGCAAATCAACTTTCTATTGCTATTGTTACTTTGCTGGGCTACGAAACTCCATGAATGAGGGTCTTTCCGGCCTGCTCACCTTTCCACCATGAATGCGTATGTAAATATGTAATAATGCTATGGCTTAAGGTTCCAAAATCCAAACCCCTTTTTTATAGATATTTTTAAGGATAGCTCTATTTTTGTAAAGAAAAGCGTTTAAAGTTGGGGAATCTGAACTTCTTTTGGAATTTTATTTGTTATCTAAAATGATCTAAGGTTCACAAAGCAGGCAACACATCAAATATCTAATGCTTGCAAAAGCCAAGCTAAGTAATCCTTTTAGCAGGTGGATCAACACCTGGCCATGAAATACATACAATGATCTTATGTGCAATGACAATCACATCGACTTGCCATTACGTATTAGAGAGACCGACTCCAATAATCTGAATTGCATTGGCAATGGAGTTGTATTTCATCTCCATAAAAAATCACCTTAATTCATTGTTTATGTTCTTTCAAAAAAAGAAATGTACATGAAGATATAATAAGATGTTCATATATATATATATATATATATATATATATATATATATATATATATATATATATATATATATATACATCCATTCATGATCGATGACTAGAATGAGGCAATTGATGAGTTGGTTTCGTCAAGTAAATTTCATTCCAGTAGTGGAGATAGCAAGTCCATATCAAATTTGACAGTGCACTGATGTATGTTTGTGTCGTATTTTGTGCTTATACATAAATTATTTATGCTAATACTTCATTACTTGGACTAACTTGAACTGTCTAACGACAAGTGTAAAGTTTATGATATTATTTTTTTCGATGATAAATAAAGTTTATGATATGAAGAGAGGGTAATGATTTATATATTGCCAATGAAAATAAATGATTTTTAAGATTTGTACGATCCAGATATCTAACAGGGACTAAAATCTTCATGCATCCCGGCCCGGCCTATGGCCTACTAGCAATTTCTTTGTAGTTTTGAGTGTCTGACTGGAACCTATCACTAACTTCGGTTCATTGTGGGAAGCGAATATTGGTAGAGACGTAGACATGCACTTCCAAAGGTCCAAAAGAAAAAAACTCCCACTATATTTGGGCAATTCACCTAAACATATGCAAGTGACAGCGGGCAATTCACATAAAGATATGATATACTTATGCAGTTGTAAGGAGGACCGGAGGAGTGTTGTTTCTCGTAGTGGAGGAGTGTTGTTCTCGTAGAAGCTAGAGATCGAGCTGAGACTGAACCATGTCAATGCATGGCTGCCTATGCTTCCCGAGTGTTTACTGAAATCAAATCCCAATGTCCGTAGTTCTAAGGGTGAGAGAAGGGGCATTTATAAAGGATGTTTCCTAGCTTGTTGCCCAAGAATCAAATTTCCTAAGATGATGAGAGTTTCCCTTAGTTGTTAAAGCCCTATCTCATAGACTTTTTTTTGGGTTAACTAATTGGAACACTGTCCCTTAAGAGAAGATTTCACCTTTCCTATTTTGTCTCCGACCCGTTACTAAGAAAGATGTTTACTTCTTAAAATATCCTATATACGTGGGCGGTAATAGGGGAAGGGGTCAGATTTATCCCGATGGAAGTAAGAGTAACAATACAGTCTATAATGCTACGACATCAGGTATAGTAATTAAGCAAAATAGTACGTAAAGAAAAAGGGGGTATGAAATAACCATAGTGGATGCATCCGATGGACACCCAGTCGTTGATATTATACCCCTGGGACCAGAACTTCTTGTTTCAGAGGGTGAATCCATCAAGCTTGATCAACCATTAATGAAAGGAATATAGGAGTTTGTCGCTAGGTATTTGACCAAATATGATCGTCCAGTTCCTATATGACATCAGTAGTGTAAGGTGTACTCCAATAGCAAGTGCAACTCTTTTTGGTGGCTAAAGCTTGAAAGAAAGAGATGGATTTAGGTCTAAGAAAAAAAAATTTATTTGGTTGATGACCACAAACCTTTATATATATATGCTCAATATCACTCACAAAGAGTTAACTAACCGATGTGGGACTAAAACAATAACATAGAATGCAAAATTGGTTTCCAAAAGTTTTCCAACTATTGTGAGATTAACACACAAAGCACAAGGAGAGAATGAACACTCATGTTCTTATTCTCAACCAAGCTTGCATAAGTAATTTGAAATATCAAAAGGAAACTTTATTGAATAGGGAAAATATTACAGAAGCAAATTACAACTTATCATATGCTCACAAATGCACTGGAACATATATACTAGTTAAGGTTTTTGCATAAAAACGGTCTATGTAATCTCGATTATATGACCAATTATATATTACATTTAGTATTTTGTCCCAAAAAATTCTCCTAGGACCTATTTTAACAAAAAAATTGATTAAGTTAAAATTCTGGAAATATACCAACAGAACACAAAGGCACAAATGTAAAACAACATACAGGACAAACACCTCCATATACCAAAAAAACAACAAAAATGAATGTCCTAACTCCTAAACAAATGCTCCCAATAATGCACCAAAATATCATGGAATTTGTAGCCTCATATTTTGGTCGCTCCCCCTACCCAATACCAAGCCACGACTTTGATATCCACCACCAATCTATTAAGACAATGTTTTTTTTTTTTTTGAATACTACATTGATTCTGCATCGCCAAACACTCCACAAAACTACATAAGGTAGCACTTCCCATAGTTTCAGCCCCAAGCTACTGCCTCGCTCTTAGGGGTGTAAAACGGGTCAGGCCATTGAGGGGCGGGCCTATGAGGGCCAATGCTAACATTGTGAAACCCTAACCCTCACCTCATTAGCCCTCTCTTTAGAGAATTGAGGGTCGGGCCAGAGAGCCGGATTTGATTACTCTTTTAAATTATTTATTTACAATATAATCTTGTTAAATTGATACGCAATAAATTAATTATCACGTTTAAATAATTAATATAGGTTTTCTCAATCTCAACTTTGGTTAATGTACTTAATTAATAATTTGGCTAAAATTTGTAAGATAATAAAATTCAAAAGTTTCATTCTTAGGTTCTATGTGCCGATGTATTCCATGAATCAATAAGAAGTGTATATGAGACCAAAAATATGATGAGGTGTTTTGTAGGTTGTAGAATAATTTGTGTTTGATTAGTTGAAGTTGATTAAAAACTTCATTACCGTACCATAGTACCATAGACCAAATATCATATCACATGACTTTGGTTTATACTTTATTCTAGCTTATACATAGAGAAGTGACCCGAGTTCATCATATATATCCTAGTAATGGAACAATTTGTTATTTTGAACTAGATTTTTCATGTAACGTTGGAGGAGCCTACACAAGGCACTAACTTATGTAAAATATATTTTTCATTTTGTTATTTATACAATTACTTTTTAACAAAATATAAATAAAACTAGAAAGTAGACTCGTGCATATGCACCGACTCTTTTTAAAACTTGCTCAACAATCATAACTATATATATAGAAATTTTCTAACAAATCGTGATTCATGTTTTTGTTGCTAACCCGTTTTAATTTCCTAACAAATTGTTTTAATCAAGTCATAAAAACCCGTTTTAATTTCTCAAAAAATTATTTTAATTAAGTTTTAAAAACCCGTTTTTTAATTGGGAGAGGGATCCCGTTCTAATTTAGAAGTGTGATGCCTATTTCTAATAGGATAAGGATTCCCGTTTTAATTAGAAGTGTTAAAATTTTCTTTTTCAATAGGGGGAATTCCCATTATAATAGGAGAAGGATTTCCATTTTAATTAGAAGTGCAAAATTTTACTTTTCAATAGGAGAGGAATTCCTGTTTTAATAGGAGTTGATGACGTAAAATTTTAAAAGAGCTAGAAAAACACCCTTTATGGAAGCTTTAATATTAATACTAGAAAGTAGACCCGTGTATATGCAATGACTCTTTTAAAATTTGTTCAACAATCATAACTATACATATAGAAATTTTCTAACAAATTGTGATTCCTATTTTCGTAGCTAACCTGTTTTAATTTCCTAACAAATGGTTTTAATCAAGTCTTAAAAACCCGTTTTAATTTCTCAACAAATTGTTTTAATTAATTTTTAAAATCCCGCTTTTTTTTAATTGGGGGAGTCCATTTTAATTTAGAAGTGTGATTCCTATTTTTAATAGGAGAAGGATTCCTGTTTTAATTAGAAGTGATATATTTTTTTTTTTTAATAGGGAGGAATTCTCATTATAATAGGAGAAAGATTCACGTTTTAATTAGAAGTGCCAAAATTTCTCTTTTCAATAGGAGTTGATGACGTGGAATTTTAAGAGAGCTAGAAAAATATCCCTTGTGGAAGCTTTAATATTGATATATTGATATTGATTACATAGAGAAGTTATGAGGGCCTTAATACGGGTCTGGTGAGGGCCTTTGAGGGTCGGGCTGAAGGCTGCCCTCATGCTTTCTTATATAGGTCCTTACCCTCCCCTCAAAACGTGAATGCTTAAATTTGATGGCTTTTTCGGTCCATGGACCGAGTCGGGTATAACACCCCGTGTTTTAGTTCTCTTATTTTCATAACAATAATAATAATAATAATGAATAATATATAAAATAATATAGGATAACTATCAGTTAAGGATAAAAGCCCGTAGATAAATGGATAAGGGCCGTCCCTTGTTTTTCGGGAGTCTTCGCGACGTAGAGTTTTGGGGAAAAAAAAAAAAAAAAGGGTTTTTAGAAAAAAAAATGGGAGTTTGATCAAGGAAGGAAAGGAAGGTTTTTCCCCGTAGTCGGTTGATAATCGGAGAGCGCTACAGGTGAGTAGAGTTAACTCTCACCACTACTAGAACTATGATTTTCGCCCGCTTAATATTTCTGTTTTACCGTCCATTATATGGTTTTGATTCGACGTCGTTGTCGAAGTTGTTGAACTCGAAAGTGATTTCGATTTTGTAATTAAACCGTCGAACTGTAATACTTGTTGAACCGCTGATTTAGAACTGTCGAAACTCGCTGACGCTTTGGGTCAATGGAGCCTGAGCCTCAAGCTCAAACAAAACAATGGTCCTGCATATGATTAGTACCTGTTGTGTTTTATTTTTCGGTTATACAATCGATTGTGGGTTTTGAAATCGCATCGATTGGGGATTAGTGGGGGATTAAATGCCGGATTTGGGGGTGGATCATTGAAGCTCTTAACGGGGTTAATGGAGGCGCCATCATACCGCTTTTTGTGTAATTTATCTTGGATTGTTGTTTTGTTTGGGATGTTGGTTGTTGGGTTGTGTAGTGGGATTATGATGGGTTGAGTGGGGCTTTGGAAGCTCCTAAGAGGCGTCCAATGGCGCATCGCCATTACCGAAAATTTGTTTTTGTGTATTTATTTTTTGTGTTTGAGCTGTTTTGTATGGAGGATTGTTGGTTGAATGAGTGGTGGTTGAGGGTTTGTGGGGTCGTCGATGGAAGCTTGAAACAAGCTTTATGGAGGTCGGCCAGTTTATAGATCTAGTTTTTTGGTGAAGTTGGATTTAAGGAATTGAGGATTTGGCGTTAATTAATGTTAGTGGGTTTTCATTTGGAGTCGAACCGACTTGATGGAATGGGAGTGGTGGCCGGAAAAAAATTCGGTGGTCACGGGGAGGAGGAGAACTGTGAAGAAGATGAACAAGATAATATCGGTTTGGGCCTTGGGCCAAAACCTTTGGTTTTGGTTGGGCCGACCTTATTTTATGTTGGGCCAGTTCAAATTCTATTTTGTTTGGGCCCGGTTTGTTTTAGTTGTTTGGGCCAACCTCTTATTTGTTTTGTTGGGCCGGTTTCAGTTCAATTTTTCGGGCCGAACTCAGTTGTGTTTTGTGGACCAGTTTAACTTAACAGCTTTTGGGCCCGTTTCTAATATTGCTTGGGGCCAGTCCATAGGACTTAAATAGATCTAATTGGGTCTTTAAATGTTTAGACTTTCGGATTCTAAGGTTTGGGCTTGGCCAGTTGGGTCCGAACCATGGCCTTAACCATGAGCCCATGAGTCATACACCTTTGACCTTAGTCATGAACCATGGCTATGACCCTGAACCGGTCGAACATGAAAATGACGTGTTGACTTTGACCAAAGTTGACTTTGACCGTTGACCAGAGTTGACTTTTAACTCGGATTATAATTCGGTCTATTAGGATAAGTCTAGGACTATTAGCATGTTTGTCTTAGGCTAAGACCTGTATATATATACGTGTGTATGTGTATTAACTATATGTGATTTTGCAGTATTTTATGATATGCAACGTTATGACACTTAGACATCCATGAAACTAATAACGCGTAAACCAAAAATACTTTAAATCAAGATACTCATTGTTCTCTCAAAATGATATATACAATAAGGTTCAATAATCGTAAACAAAATTACCGCGACTCTTTTAGAACTCTCCACGCCTAAAGTTTTAGAATTAAGTTTTATGATTTGCCGATGTCATATGTTAGGTGGGCATTTATTGAATGTGTCATAAATGGCCCGTTAAGCTATCTATGGTATTCATTGAATGTGTCATGAATGACCCGGTATTCATTGAATGTGCCATGAATGACCGATTGTTTGGACTACCCTAGAGAGGAACTAAGGTATTCGGCCATGGGGGTTAGTTGTATTCCTTGAATGTGGGCGGGAATGACCTAAGGTACATAGGTTGTGAAATATGTGTATAAGAAAAGTAATTGATTAATTAATAAGATAAATTAATTTGATTATGCGAGTGTATTTGGGCTTGCATTGGAATACCTATAGGATATCTACACATATTATATAAAATTGCTAACTTTCTTTTGCAAGAGGGGTAGGACTTAATAATATTTTTTTGCAGGGACGCCGTCCTACCCTTTATACAAAGAATGGATATCGGTAAGTTTTAAATTCAATGGTTTAGATATTAAAACGAAAGTGATTTGAATGAGTTAATAAGATGGAAGTCTTGCTTGGGAAGAAGCTATGCTTGGTTGAAATGACTCTAACTACCCGCCTTCCAAGCCGTGAATGATTAGGTTATGATAGATATAAAGTGATTGTTTGGATTATTAAAGTATGATAATGTTTATATGTGTTTAGTCTACTCATACCAAAGAAATTCAATTTGTTGACCCATGTTTGCTTTGTTTTGTAACGTGGGTGTGTTCTTGGGAACATAGGTGGAAGGCAAAGAACCGCTGGCGCAGTGATTGGGATTCTCACCGAGGCGGTCGGGGAGTTTAGTTTATTAGGTCTGATCTTTTGGAAGGATGTAATAACATAGGTTACCTTTTTTATATGACATGAGAATACAATGTTGGAAATTGTTTTTATTTAAAGTTTGTTGATGTTTTATTGGGACAGAAGATAGACTTGTTATAAAGTAATAAAGAGAAGTTTTGGAGATGATTTTGTTGTTAAGTTGATCCTGTTGTGATGTGGGTTTTAGGTTTTGACATGTGTTGTATCCCCCGTCATAGCCTGGGTTTTTAGACAATTGAATATAGTGATGTTTGAGATATTTATATTTCAAATATTCATTTTTTTTAATTGTTTAGAAATTCGGGCTGTGACATTTTGGTATCAGAGCTTAGGTTAGCCTAGATAGTGAAGGTCTAGGTGATCCTCGGATTGTGGTGAATGGGTAGTAGGAGTGTTTCTTTGTGGTATTTGGATTGGCTTGTTGTTTTGTGTTTACTTTTATAGTGGAATGTTGGGATATGATTAGGAAAATAAAATGCTTGTTTTAACGGTTAATTTCGTATGAAATTTATAATCGAATTTTTGCATGTTATAGTGTTGTTTTCCTAACGGAGTTTTCTATTTTTAAGTAAGTATTGGCTAAAGAAGAAATGGTTATTTTAAAATTTCATATTTGAGTAATTGGAATTATCCAAGGAATAAAGAAACCCTTTTGATAAAGGTTGGATTTGAAATATTTGATATTGTCCAAGTTATGTATATCGTTGGTGTGTGATCCAATATACATAACATCTCTCCTATGCATCGTTGGAGTTTGATCCAGTGTGTACATGTACATCGTTGGAGTGTGATCCAGTGTGCATACCACACATCGTTGGTGTTTGATCCTATGTGATGGTAGAGAGTTAGTATGCATCGTTGGTGTGTGAACCAGTGTATACTTGCATATCGTTGGTGTGTGAGCCAGTATGCATACATCACATTGTAGGTGTTTGATCCTATGTGATGGTGGACATAGTATAGGTCGTTGATGATATGAATCAGCCTATATAATGTTTTTCAACATGTGGTGTTTGTGAGACCCTGAGAGAAAGGTTAAATTTTTTTTACACCAAGATGGTGGATGGAATTTTTGAGTTTTTTTTTGTGAAAAGATTTGACTGAGAAGATTGTTGGGAAATGAAATTATTAAATGTATATTAAATGTGGAACGCTTGAACTAGTTGGGAAATACTAAGAGAGGAACTGATTGCCTCGGTGTGAGAGGAACTACATTGCCTTCTTAGTATGACTTAACTTGAAGAATATGGGTTTTGCTAAACTGTGAAAGAATGATTTTAATTAAGTGTTGGTAATTGAAGAAACTAATTATGTTTATTTCTTTTGAGTTGTGTATGCTAGCGTATATACGTATTTCTTGGGTTCAATACGTATATAGACACATCTTTCAAAGTATGTGATTTGAATATTAGTATGTCTATCTATATGATATTATATATGTGTATTCCTTTTAAGGTGTGTATACTTGCGTATACACGTATGTCTCAATTTAATTATTTGACGTACTGTTGTTTGGTTAATCTACACTCTACCTTGAATCTCGGGACGAGATCCTTTTAAGGTGTGTATATTATAACACCCCGTGTTTTAGTTCTCTTATTTTCATAATAATAATAATAATAATAATGAATAATATATAAAATAATATAGGATAACTATCAGTTAAGGATAAAAGCCCGTAGATAAATGGATAAGGGCTGTCCTTGTTTTTCGGGGAGTCTTCGCACGTAGAGTTTTGGGGAAAAAAAAAACACAGCGAGGGTTTTAGAAAAAAATGGGAGTTTGACTGAAGGAAGGAAAGGAAGGTTTTTCCTGGTAGCTGGTTGATAATCGGAGAGCGCTACAGGTGAGTAGAGTTAACTCTCACCACTACTAGAACTATGATTTTCGCCCTGCTTTTAATATTTCTGTTTTACCGTCCATTATATGGTTTTGATTCGACGTCGGGTTGTCGAAGTTGTTGGAACTCGAAAGTGATTTCGGATTTTGTAATTAAACCGGCCGAACTCGTAATCTTGTTGAACCGCTGATTTAGAATCTGTCGAAACTCTGTTTGACGCTGATTGGTTGTCAATGGAGCGAAGCCTCTCACAAACAAAACAAAACAATGGTCCCGCATATGATTAGTACCTGTTGTGTTTTATTTTTTCGGTTATACAATCGATTGTGGGTTTTGAAATCGTCTTGATTGGGGATTAGTGGGGGATTAAATGCCGGATTTGGGGTGGATCATTTGAAGCTCTTAACAGGGTTAATGGAGGCGCCATTCATACCGCTTTTTTGTGTAATTTATCTTGGATTGTTGTTTTGTTTGGGATGTTGGTTGTTGGGTTGTGTAGTGGGATTATGATGGGTTGAGTGGGGGCTGTTGGAAGCTCCCAAGAGGGCGCCAATGGCGCATTGCCATTCTTGAGAAATTTGTTTTTGTGTATTTATTTTTGTGTTTGAGCTGTTTTGTATGGAGGATTGTTGGTTGAATGAGTGGTGGTTGAGGGTTGTGTGGGGCTGTCGATGGAAGCTTGAAACAAGCTTTAATGGAGGTCGACAGGTTTATAGATCTAGTTTTTGGTGAAGTTGGATTTAAGGAATTGAGGATTTGGCGTTAATTAATGTTAGTGGGTTTTCATTTGGAGTCGAACCGACTTGATGGAATGGGAGTGGTGGCCGGAAAAAATTCGGTGGTCTCTTTGGAGGAGAACTGTGAAGAAGATGAAACAATAATATCGGTTTGGGCCTTGGGCCAAAACCTTTGGTTTTGGTTGGGCCGACCTTATTTTTATGTTGGGCGAGTTCAAATTCTATTTTGTTTGGGCCCGGTTTGTTTTAGTTGTTTGGGCCAACCTCTTATTTGTTTTGTTGGGCGGTTTTGACCAATTTTTCGGGCCGAACTCAGTTGTGTTTTGTGGACCAGTTTAACTTAACAGCTTTTGGGCCCGTTTCTAATATTGCTTGGGGCCAGTCCATAGGACTTAAATAGATCTAATTGGGTCTTTAAATGTTTAGACTTTCGGATTCTAAGGTTTGGGCTTGGCGAGTTGGGTCCGAACCATGGCCTTAACCATGAGCCCATGAGTCATACACCTTTGACCTTAGTCATGAACCATGGCTATGACCCTGAACCGGTCGAACATGAAAATGACGTGTTGACTTTGACCAAAGTTGACTTTGACCGTTGACCAGAGTTGACTTTTAACTCGGATTATAATTCGGTCTATTAGGATAAGTCTAGGACTATTAGCATGTTTGTCTTAGGCTAAGACCTGTATATATATACGTGTGTATGTGTATTAACTATATGTGATTTTGTAGTATTTTATGATATGCAACGTTATGACACTTAGACATCCATGAAACTAATAACGCGTAAACCAAAAATACTTTAAATCAAGATACTCATTCGTTCTCTGAAATGATATATACAATAAGGTTCAATAATGCGTAAACAAAATTACCGCACTCTTTTAGAACTCTCCACGTCTAAAGTTTTAGAATTAAGTTTTATGACTGTTGATGTCATATGTTAGGTGGGCATTTATTGAATGTGTCATAAATGGCCCGTTAGCGTTATCTATGGGTATTCATTGAATGTGTCATGAATGACCCGGGTATTCATTGAATGTGCCATGAATGACCAGATTGTTTGGACTACCCTAGAGAGGAACTAAGGTATTCGCCTTGCGGGTTAGTTGTATTCCTTGAATGTGGCGGGAATGACCTAAGGTACATAGGTTGTGAAATATGTGTATAAGAAAAGTAATTGATTAATTAATAAGATAAATTAATTTGATTATGCGAGTGTATTTGGGCTTGCATTGGAATACCTATAGGATATCTACACATATTATATAAAATTGCTAACTTTCTTTTGCAAGAGGGTAGGACTTAATAATATTTTTGTGCAGGGACGCGGTCCTACCCTTATACAGCAATGGATATCGGTAAGTTTTAAATTCAATGGTTTAGATATTAAAACGAGTGATTTGAATGAGTTAATAAGATGGAAGTCTTGCTTGGGAAGAAGCTATGCCGGTTGAAATGACGGAACTACCTGTCTTCCAAGCTGTGAATGATTAGGTTATGATAGATATAAAGTGATTGTTTGGATTATTAAAGTATGATAATGTTTATATGTGTTTAGTCTACTAATACCAAAGAAATTCAATTTGTTGACCCATGTTTGCTTTGTTTTGGCACGTGGGTGTGTTCTTAGGAACATAGGTGGAAGGATGGAACCGCTGGCGCAGTGTGATTAGGATTCTTTGGAGCAGTCTGGGAGTTTAGTTTATTAGGTCTGATCTTTTGGAAGGATGTAATAACATAGGTTACCTTTTTTATATGACATGAGAATACAATGTTGGAAATTGTTTTTATTTAAAGTTTGTTGATGTTTTATTGGGACAGAAGATAGACTTGTTATAAAGTAATAAAGAGAAGTTTTGGAGATGATTTTGTTGTTAAGTTGATCCTGTTGTGATGTGGGTTTTAGGTTTTGACATGTGTTGTATCCCCCGTCATAGCCTGGGTTTTTAGACAATTGAATATAGTGATGTTTGAGATATTTATATTTCAAATATTCATTTTTTTAATTGTTTAGAAATTCGGTTGTGACATTTTGCATATCGAGCTTAGGTTAGCCTAGATAGTGAAGGTCTAGGTGATCCTCGGATTGTGGTGAATGGGTAGTAGGAGTGTTTCTTTGTGGTATTTGGATTGGCTTGTTGTTTTGTGTTTTTACTTTTATAGTGGAATGTTGGGATATGATTAGGAAAATAAAATGCTTGTTTTAACGGTTAATTTCGTATGAAATTTATAATCGAATTTTGCATGTTATAGTGTTGTTTTCCCTACGGAGTTTTCTATTTTTAAGTAAGTATTGGCTAAAGAAGAAATGGTTATTTTAAAATTTCATATTTGAGTAATTGGAATTATCCAAGGAATAAAGAAACCCTTTTGATAAAGGTTGGATTTGAAATATTTGATATTGTCCAAGTTATGTATATCGTTGGTGTGTGATCCAATATACATAACATCTCTCTCAGTATGCATCGTTGAGTTTGATCCAAAGGTGTACATGTACATCGTTGGAGTGTGATCCAGTGTGCATACCACACATCGTTAGTGTTTGATCCTATGTGATGGTAGAGAGTTAGTATGCATCGTTGGTGTGTGAACCAGTGTATACTTGCATATCGTTGGTGTGTGAGCCAGTATGCATACATCACATTGTAGGTGTTTGATCCTATGTGATGGTGGACATAGTATAGGTCGTTGATGATATGAATCAGCCTATACGTTTTTTCGAACATGTGGTGTTTGTGAGACCCTGAGAGAAAGGTTAAATTTTTTTTACACCAAGATGGTGGATGGAATTTTTGAGTTTTTTTTTGTGAAAAGATTTGACTGAGAAGATTGTTGGGAAATGAAATTATTAAATGTATATTAAATGTGGAACGCTTGAACTAGTTGGGAAATACTAAGAGAGGAACTGATTGCCTCGGTGTGAGAGGAACTACATTGCCTTCTTAGTATGACTTAACTTGAAGAATATGGGTTTTGCTAAACTGTGAAAGAATGATTTTAATTAAGTGTTGGTAATTGAAGAAACTAATTATGTTTATTTCTTTTGAGTTGTGTATGCTAGCGTATATACGTATTTCTTGGGTTCAATACGTATATAGACACATCTTTCAAAGTATGTGATTTGAATATTAGTATGTCTATCTATATGATATTATATATGTGTATTCCTTTTAAGGTGTGTATACTTGCGTATACACGTATGTCTCAATTTAATTATTTGACGTACTGTTGTTTGGTTAATCTACACTCTACCTTGAATCTCGGGACGAGATCCTTTTAAGGTGTGTATATTATAACACCCGTGTTTAGTTCTCTTATTTTCAATAATAATAATAATAATAATGAATAATATATAAAATAATATAGGATAACTATCGATTAAGGATAAAAGCCCGTAGATAAATGGATAAGGGCCGCCTTGTTTTTCGAGGGAGTCTTCGCGACGTAGAGTTTTGGGGAAAAAAAAAAACAAAATGAGGGTTTTTAGAAAAAATGGGAGTTTGACCAAGGAAGGAAAGGAAGGTTTTTCCCCGGTAGGTTGATAATCGGAGAGCTTACAGGTGAGTAGAGTTAACTCTCACCACTACTAGAACTATGATTTTCGCCTGCGCTTAATATTTCTGTTTTACCGTCCCATTATATGGTTTTGATTCGACGTCGGGTTGTCGAAGTTGTTGGAACTCGAAAGTGATTTCGGATTTTGTAATTAAACCGTCCGAATCGTAATATCTTGTTGAACTGTTGATTTAGAATCTGTCGAAACTCTGTTGACGCTGATTTGTCATCAATGGAGCTGAAAGCTGAGCCCTCGCTCAAAACAAAACAATGGTCCCCGCATATGATTAGTACCGTTGTGTTTTATTTTTCGGTTATACACGATTGTGGGTTTTGAAATCGTCTTGATTGGGGATTAGTGGGGGATTAAATGCCGGATTTGGGGTGGATTGAAGCTCTTAACAGGGGTTAATGGAGGCGCCACTCATCTTTTTTTTTGTGTAATTTATCTTGGATTGTTGTTTTGTTTGGGATGTTGGTTGTTGGGTTGTGTAGTGGGATTATGATGGGTTGAGTGGGGGCTGTTGGAAGCTCCCAAGAGGGCCGTCAATGGCGTTCTTGCCATTCTTGAAATTTGTTTTTTTTGTATTTATTTTTGTGTTTGAGCTGTTTTGTATGGAGGATTGTTGGTTGAATGAGTGGTGGTTGAGGGTTGTGTGGGGTTGTCGATGGAAGCTTGAAACAAGCTTTAATGGAGGTCGGCAGGTTTATAGATCTAGTTTTGGTGAAGTTGGATTTAAGGAATTGAGGATTTGGCGTTAATTAATGTTAGTGGGTTTTCATTTGGAGTCGAACCGACTTGATGGAATGGGAGTGGTGGCCGGAAAAATTCGGTGGGCTTCCGGAGGAGGAGAACTGAAGAAGAAGATGAACAGTAATATCGGTTTGGGCCTTGGGCCAAAACCTTTGGTTTTGGTTGGGCCGACCTTATTTTATGTTGGGCCAGTTCAAATTCTATTTTGTTTGGGCCCGGTTTGTTTTAGTTGTTTGGGCCAACCTCTTATTTGTTTTGTTGGGCCGGTTTCAGTTCAATTTTTCGGGCCGAACTCAGTTGTGTTTTGTGGACCAGTTTAACTTAACAGCTTTTGGGCCCGTTTCTAATATTGCTTGGGGCCAGTCCATAGGACTTAAATAGATCTAATTGGGTCTTTAAATGTTTAGACTTTCGGATTCTAAGGTTTGGGCTTGGCCAGTTGGGTCCGAACCATGGCCTTAACCATGAGCCCATGAGTCATACACCTTTGACCTTAGTCATGAACCATGGCTATGACCCTGAACCGGTCGAACATGAAAATGACGTGTTGACTTTGACCAAAGTTGACTTTGACCGTTGACCAGAGTTGACTTTTAACTCGGATTATAATTCGGTCTATTAGGATAAGTCTAGGACTATTAGCATGTTTGTCTTAGGCTAAGACCTGTATATATATACGTGTGTATGTGTATTAACTATATGTGATTTTGTAGTATTTTATGATATGCAACGTTATGACACTTAGACATCCATGAAACTAATAACGCGTAAACCAAAAATACTTTAAATCAAGATACTCATTCGTTCTCTGAAATGATATATACAATAAGGTTCAATAATGCGTAAACAAAATTACCGCACTCTTTTAGAACTCTCCACGTCTAAAGTTTTAGAATTAAGTTTTATGACTGTTGATGTCATATGTTAGGTGGGCATTTATTGAATGTGTCATAAATGGCCCGTTAGCGTTATCTATGGGTATTCATTGAATGTGTCATGAATGACCCGGGTATTCATTGAATGTGCCATGAATGACCGTGTTGTTTGGACTACCCTAGAGAGGAACTAAGGTATTCGCCTTTGGGTTAGTTGTATTCCTTGAATGTGGCGGGGAATGACCTAAGGTACATAGGTTGTGAAATATGTGTATAAGAAAAGTAATTGATTAATTAATAAGATAAATTAATTTGATTATGCGAGTGTATTTGGGCTTGCATTGGAATACCTATAGGATATCTACACATATTATATAAAATTGCTAACTTTCTTTGCAAGAGGGTAGGACTTAATAATATTTTTGTCTTGAGGACGCCGGTCCTACCCTTATATACAAAGAATGGATATCGGTAAGTTTTAAATTCAATGGTTTAGATATTAAAACGAGTGATTTGAATGAGTTAATAAGATGGAAGTCTTGCTTGGGAAGAAGCTATGCCGGTTGAAATGACGGAACTACCTGTCTTCCAAGCTGTGAATGATTAGGTTATGATAGATATAAAGTGATTGTTTGGATTATTAAAGTATGATAATGTTTATATGTGTTTAGTCTACTCATACCAGCAAATTCAATTTGTTGACCCATGTTTGCTTTTTGTTTTGCAACGTAACGGGGTGTGTTCTTGGGAACATAGGTGGAAGGCAGTGGAACCGCGGCGTGTGATTGGGATTCTCGCCTGGAGCAGTCTGGGAGTTTAGTTTATTAGGTCTGATCTTTTGGAAGGATGTAATAACATAGGTTACCTTTTTTATATGACATGAGAATACAATGTTGGAAATTGTTTTTATTTAAAGTTTGTTGATGTTTTATTGGGACAGAAGATAGACTTGTTATAAAGTAATAAAGAGAAGTTTGGAGATGATTTTGTTGTTAAGTTGATCCCGTCAGTGATGTGGGTTTTAGGTTTTGACATGTGTTGTATCCCCCGTCATAGCCTGGGTTTTTAGACAATTGAATATAGTGATGTTTGAGATATTTATATTTCAAATATTCATTTTTTTTAATTGTTTAGAAATTCGGGCTGTGACATTTTGGTATCAGAGCTTAGGTTAGCCTAGATAGTGAAGGTCTAGGTGATCCTCGGATTGTGGTGAATGGGTAGTAGGAGTGTTTCTTTGTGGTATTTGGATTGGCTTGTTGTTTTGTGTTTACTTTTATAGTGGAATGTTGGGATATGATTAGGAAAATAAAATGCTTGTTTTAACGGTTAATTTCGTATGAAATTTATAATCGAATTTTTGCATGTTATAGTGTTGTTTTCCTAACGGAGTTTTCTATTTTTAAGTAAGTATTGGCTAAAGAAGAAATGGTTATTTTAAAATTTCATATTTGAGTAATTGGAATTATCCAAGGAATAAAGAAACCCTTTTGATAAAGGTTGGATTTGAAATATTTGATATTGTCCAAGTTATGTATATCGTTGGTGTGTGATCCAATATACATAACATCTCTCTGTATGCATCGTTGGAGTTTGATCCAGTGTGTACATGTACATCGTTGGAGTGTGATCCAGTGTGCATACCACACATCGTTGGTGTTTGATCCTATGTGATGGTAGAGAGTTAGTATGCATCGTTGGTGTGTGAACCAGTGTATACTTGCATATCGTTGGTGTGTGAGCCAGTATGCATACATCACATTGTAGGTGTTTGATCCTATGTGATGGTGGACATAGTATAGGTCGTTGATGATATGAATCAGCCTATACGTTTTTTCGAACATGTGGTGTTTGTGAGACCCTGAGAGAAAGGTTAAATTTTTTTTACACCAAGATGGTGGATGGAATTTTTGAGTTTTTTTTTGTGAAAAGATTTGACTGAGAAGATTGTTGGGAAATGAAATTATTAAATGTATATTAAATGTGGAACGCTTGAACTAGTTGGGAAATACTAAGAGAGGAACTGATTGCCTCGGTGTGAGAGGAACTACATTGCCTTCTTAGTATGACTTAACTTGAAGAATATGGGTTTTGCTAAACCGTGAAAGAATGATTTTAATTAAGTGTTGGTAATTGAAGAAACTAATTATGTTTATTTCTTTTTGAGTTGTGTATGCTAAGCGTATATCACGATTTCTTGGGTTCAATACGTATATAGACACATCTTTCAAAGTATGTGATTTGAATATTAGTATGTCTATCTATATGATATTATATATGTGTATTCCTTTTAAGGTGTGTATACTTGCGATACACGTATGTCTCAATTTAATTATTTGACGTACTGTTGTTTGGTTAATCTACACTCTACCTTGAATCTCGGGACGAGATCCTTTTAAGGTGTGTATATTATAACACCCCGTGTTTTAGTTCTCTTATTTTCATAATAATAATAATAATAATAATGAATAATATATAAAATAATATAGGATAACTATCAGTTAAGGATAAAAGCCCGTAGATAAATGGATAAGGGCTGTCCTTGTTTTTCGGGGAGTCTTCGCACGTAGAGTTTTGGGGAAAAAAAAAAACACAGCGAGGGTTTTAGAAAAAAATGGGAGTTTGACTGAAGGAAGGAAAGGAAGGTTTTTCCTGGTAGCTGGTTGATAATCGGAGAGCGCTACAGGTGAGTAGAGTTAACTCTCACCACTACTAGAACTATGATTTTCGGCCCTGCATTTTAATATTTCTGTTTTTTTTGCCCATTATATGGTTTTGATTCGACGTCGGGTTGTCGAGTTGTTGGAACTCGAAAGTGATTTCGGATTTTGTAATTAAACCGCCGAACCGTAATATCTTGTTGAACTGTTGATTTAGAATCGTCGAAACTCTGTTGACGATTTAGGTACATCAATGGAGCGCTGAAACCCTCATGCCAAACAAAACAATGGTCCCGCATATGATTAGTACCATTGTGTTTTATTTTTCGGTTATACACTGATTGTGGGTTTTGAAATCGTCTTGATTAGGGGATTAGTGGGGATTAAATGCGGTTTGGGGTGGATCACAAGCTCTTAACAGGGGTTAATGGAGGCGCTCATCTTTTTTTTTGTGTAATTTATCTTGGATTGTTGTTTTGTTTGGGATGTTGGTTGTTGGGTTGTGTAGTGGGATTATGATGGGTTGAGTGGGGGCTGTTGGAAGCTCCCAAGAGGCGTCAATGGCGCATTCTTGCCATTCTTGAGAAATTTGTTTTTTGTGTATTTATTTTTGTGTTTGAGCTGTTTTTGTATGGAGGATTGTTGGTTGAATGAGTGGTGGTTGAGGGTTGTGTGGGTCATCGATGGAAGCTTGAAACAAGCTTTAATGGAGGTCGGCCAGGTTTATAGATCTAGTTTTTGGTGAAGTTGGATTTAAGGAATTGAGGATTTGGCGTTAATTAATGTTAGTGGGTTTTCATTTGGAGTCGAACCGACTTGATGGAATGGGAGTGGTGGCCGGAAAAATTCGGTGGTCTTTGGAGGAGGAGAACGTGAAGAAGATGAACAGCATAATATCGGTTTTGGCCTTGGGCCAAAACCTTTGGTTTTAGTTGGGCCGACCTTATTTTATGTTGGGCCAGTTCAAATTCTATTTTGTTTGGGCCCGGTTTGTTTTAGTTGTTTGGGCCAACCTCTTATTTGTTTTGTTGGGCGGTTTCACAATTTTTCGGGCGAACTTCGGTTGTGTTTTGTGGACCCGGTTTTAACTTAAACGACTTTTGGGCCCGTTTCTAATATTGCTTGGGGCCAGTCCATAGGACTTAAATAGATCTAATTGGGTCTTTAAATGTTTAGACTTTCGGATTCTAAGGTTTGGGCTTGGCGAGTTGGGTCCGAACCATGGCCTTAACCATGAGCCCATGAGTCATACACCTTTGACCTTAGTCATGAACCATGGCTATGACCCTGAACCGGTCGAACATGAAAATGACGTGTTGACTTTGACCAAAGTTGACTTTGACCGTTGACCAGAGTTGACTTTTAACTCGGATTATAATTCGGTCTATTAGGATAAGTCTAGGACTATTAGCATGTTTGTCTTAGGCTAAGACACGTATATATATATAATGTATGTGTATTAACTATATGTGATTTTGCAGTATTTTATGATATGCAACGTTATGACACTTAGACATCCATGAAACTAATAACGCGTAAACCAAAAATACTTTAAATCAAGATACTCATTCGTTCTCTGAAATGATATATACAATAAGGTTCAATAATGCGTAAACAAAATTACCGCACTCTTTTAGAACTCTCCACGTCTAAAGTTTTAGAATTAAGTTTTATGACTGTTGATGTCATATGTTAGGTGGGCATTTATTGAATGTGTCATAAATGGCCCGTTAGCGTTATTCATGGGTATTCATTGAATGTGTCATGAATGACCCGGGTATTCATTGAATGTGCCATGAATGACCAGATTGTTTGGACTACCCTAGAGAGGAACTAAGGTATTCGCCTTGCGGGTTAGTTGTATTCCTTGAATGTGGCGGGAATGACCTAAGGTACATAGGTTGTGAAATATGTGTATAAGAAAAGTAATTGATTAATTAATAAGATAAATTAATTTGATTATGCGAGTGTATTTGGGCTTGCATTGGAATACCTATAGGATATCTACACATATTATATAAAATTGCTAACTTTCTTTTGCAAGAGGGTAGGACTTAATAATATTTTTGTGCAGGGACGCGGTCCTACCCTTATACAGCAATGGATATCGGTAAGTTTTAAATTCAATGGTTTAGATATTAAAACGAGTGATTTGAATGAGTTAATAAGATGGAAGTCTTGCTTGGGAAGAAGCTATGCCGGTTGAAATGACGGAACTACCTGTCTTCCAAGCTGTGAATGATTAGGTTATGATAGATATAAAGTGATTGTTTGGATTATTAAAGTATGATAATGTTTATATGTGTTTAGTCTACTAATACCAGCAAATTCAATTTGTTGACCCATGTTTGCTTTGTTTTGGCAACGTGGGAGTGTTCTTGGGAACATAGGTGGAAGGCAGTGGAACCGCGGCGTGTGATTGGGATTCTCGCCTGGAGCAGTCTGGGAGTTTAGTTTATTAGGTCTGATCTTTTGGAAGGATGTAATAACATAGGTTACCTTTTTTATATGACATGAGAATACGATGTTGGAAATTGTTTTTATTTAAAGTTTGTTGATGTTTTATTGGGACAGAAGATAGACTTGTTATAAAGTAATAAAGAGAAGTTTTGGAGATGATTTTGTTGTTAAGTTGATCCTGTTGTGATGTGGGTTTTAGGTTTTGACATGTGTTGTATCCCCCGTCATAGCCTGGGTTTTTAGACAATTGAATATAGTGATGTTTGAGATATTTATATTTCAAATATTCATTTTTTTTAATTGTTTAGAAATTCGGGCTGTGACATCGGGCTTGAGGGCCTCTTTTACACCCCCAATCGCCTCTCCTATTAGGCCAAGGTTCCAGCAGGTCCTTCACTGTCATAGCTGGTACAAACAAACTATATATCAATGTTCAGTGCCCCGCAGAGACATCCTCTTCTCCGCTGAGTTGAGAAAATCTTTTCCGTGAGATATCCTCTATTTTGGTGAACATCAACCCCTCTCTTCTTAATAACCCACCCTTCTTCCAAAAAACCCCCTCTCCCCTCTCCCCTTCATTCCACTTACACACTATCCATACTATTTATCTCTTGGTCTTTTTGGGTGACAAACAATTGTAAATTAGACAATCGGGCATATTTTCTTTTCCGTTTTTCTTTACGCTTCCTCTCTTTTCAGGGTTTACCTGGTGATTGGTAGGGATGTTGTGGTCAAATAGCTCAAGTAGGCAATTCTATTCAGATGATTTGAGCCCTATATTCTCATCAACATTATCTCTTACAAGTTCTCATCAGAAGCTTCCAAAGCTATCAAAGGTTGATGATAGTGTAGAGCAATCCTACCTAGAAGCTCAAAGCTTATGGCAAGCTCATTACACATAGAACGTTTGCCGATCACTATATTGATCAATAGTTGAAAATACGATGGGGCTTCTGAAGTTGTTGATTGTGGAAGTAAGTTTCAAAGAGTATTGAAGTTGAGGTTCACCATAAATTGTTTAGAATATGGATTGATGGGAGTTGTTAATGAGAAAATGTAGTATTCTTAACTAGAACTCATGACTTGTTTTGAATGACTCAAACTTTGTATTGAATGAACAAACTTAAATGAAACAACTTGATTGATGAAAAAAAAAACTTTGATTGAAAATTGAAACATAAACTTGAAAAGAAACAACTTTTATTGAAGATTGAAACATAAACTTGAAAAGAAAAAGATTGAATTGAAGAACAAAAAGTAAAAATAAAACTTGAATGTAAATAACTTGAAAATAAATCCTACTCTACTCCTACATGACACTAGAGTAAGTCTAGGTGCATTCTCTCCTCCTACTTTAAGATTCTTATACCTCTACTTTTATAAAAGATTGATTTGCTCTCTCCCTCTACAATCAAGACACCTCACCATGTTGCTTTATGATTTTTCATTTGCTTTTTCATATCTTCTTGATCAAGCTAGGTTTTGAGCAAATCTTCTTTTCTGTCAAGGCCATCCATCTATAGTCTTCTGAGTTAAGGACGTGACTTTCAGTTATTTGGTTTTGAGTCCTTGACCTTTGACCTTTAACTTTAACTTTGACTTTTATTTTTTCAACACTTTTTCATAGCAGCTTTGAGTCTTCATAATAAGTATTAATAAGGCTTCTTTTGGTGCTAAAATGCAGCTTTTATGATAAGTGGTATGAATTGCTCTGTAACTTGAAAAAGGCAATAAAAGCTATGAGTTGTCTTTTTCATTATGCGTAAGAATGGTTGTAATGCAGTAATGTAAAGGTAATAAAACACACATTTGGGAGTTGGTTAACTTCTTGGATTTCAGTTTTAGTATCATTAAAACGGGTATGTTTCTGTTCGACTTTACATGTAAGAAACAACTCGATCATGTTTTGGGAAAAGGTCCATGGATTATTGGAGGACATGTCATGGCTTTCAGATTTTGGGAGAAAGATAAAGCTCCAGAGAATATGAACTTCTTCTCCATGCCACGTTGGATTCAAAATTTCAAAATTCCTCTGGAACGATTCACAGTTGATACTAGAAAGCAATTAGGGTCATCACTAGGAAATGTTAAAGTAGTGGACCCTCAAAGGCATTTTGACAATGATGGTCATTATATGCGTATTCAAACTATACTCTAGGCCAATCGACCTTTTCCAATGTATGCAAAGGCACAAGGCGAAGAGTTTCATCTCCTCTTATTTCCGATCAAAATTGAACGCTTGGAGGCATTCTGTTATGAATGCGGATGGCTTGTGCCATGAAAAGAATGCATGTAGCACCAAAGAATTAATTAGTTGGGCGAAGAATTTGACTAACAAAAGATGTTACACCAGCTTGGTTGAAATGAAGTGTTGACAAAGAACTCATGCACGTCAAACCAGTGCCAAAACCTAGGACTCAAGCTACTAACCATACAACATGGAGTACAGCCACACCATTCTGAAGCACCATTGACAAATGGCACACCTTCCGTACTGCGCAAGGACTCAGTTGAGCAAGTAAAATCACTCTTGCAAGTAAATCACGCAAGTGGGATTTCAACATTACTGACTTCCCATACTCCAGATGCACATTTGGCAAATAATATTTCCCATGTTTCACAAGCTCAGGACAACACATCACATAATGATGTTGCACAACCTGTGCCATTGCCAAGTGGTAGTTCTAAGACTGTTCAACATCTCGAGGTGAATCAGGATCAAGCAAGAACAAGTGGAGGATATGCAAGTTGAAGAAGCAAGCCAAATCATAATCATGCCTACTGAAAAGCAACATATTTTGGCATTACATGAATCAGGAATCTCTAAAGGTAAACAACCTCTGATTTACACACAAAAAGTATCCAAAATCACTGAGCTTACTTCAAATAATGTCAACTTACATAAACATTATCAATTTCTAAATCTTACCTTTTCCCAAAACAACTACACTCTAAACTTACCCATAGACAAAGCCTTTATATCCACACATGCCTCCTCCAGCTCACAAGTTCAAACTATCCCACCCAAAAAACCTCTCAAATTCTTTAAAAGGCGCCAAAAAGCCAATGACACTCTCTCATCCAACCAATTATGTCTCTAACAACACTAGCTCACCTTCAACTCTCAACCTTCAACTCTCGACTCTCCAACTTCCCGTAAGCACCCAAGATATGGCAAGGATCACAAAACAGTTATTAAATTCTCTCCTCCCCTAAAAAATAGAGGTTATTTTTCAATCTTGAAGATAAAACTTGTAAAAATATGGCTGTGGACACCAAGGTTCAAGAGGATAATGATGGAACGAGAAACCAAAATGCTGATGAATTCACTGATGGCTCTTATGCACTAGCAAATGAAGTTTTGGCTACCTCGAGCAACTTTGATCAGCCACTCCCCACCTATCACCAGGTATACAATTACACTCCTGTTTCTCTCTCGCTTTTTCTCTCTGCCTCTCAAATATCTATTCCTAACATTTATACAAAGAAGTTCACATACAACTACACCCTATGGCCTCCTCCCAACCATCCATAATGATTGCTGCTTGGTACTATCGAGGAAGTAAAAAACCCTCTACAGTTAATTATATTAGACAACAATATAATATATATAAGTTTAATATATGTTTTATCATGGAATCTAAAGCTAACTACCAAGATAGTCACACTCGTATTTCATCTCTCTTTTTGAAAACTTTTTCATCCTTCCTGCTAATGGTCTTAGTGGAGGATTCTGGCTTCTCTAGAACTCATCTATTAAAATTAAAATTCTTTTTACTTCTCAAAATAGTATTCATACAAAGCTCTCCTTTCAAAACAGTCATTATAAGATGTGCCCCCCCCCCTCCATAAAAAAAGATCGTTTCTTTTTCTGGAATCATTTAAAAAATCAACATAACTTTTTATAAGGGGATTGGATGTTGATTGGTGACTTCAATGGAAAATTTTGGGAAGCCTTTTAAATCTACAAAAACTTCCGATGAATTTCAAAAATTTCTTTCGTCTACTGATTTACGAGATTTAGGTTTTTCTGGGGTTTCTTTCACTTGGTCCAATAACCAATGGCTCCTTAGCTTAACTAAACAACGATTAGACGAAGCTTACTTCAATGACTCTGCTCTACACCACTTCCCTAATGCCACCCTTTTTACTCATCCCATTATTCACTCTAACCATAGTCTTATTCTTTTTTACTCCAATCCAAAACAAGAAAAACTCAAAAAATAAACCTTTTTACTTCTAATCATCTTGGACCTCGACCCATCTTATGAAGAAGTAGTAGCTTTAAACTGGAAACCTCTACAAGATAATCATTCAATGGCTTTCTTAAACAACGCATGACCTTGGTTAGGAAAAATTTTTGATGTGGAATAAAAAGCACTTCAGAAGTGGACACTGAAGTGCAAACCTTGCTTCAAACCCTCAGTCATATCCAACTTACTAACCCTACATATGATACTATAGCCTTAGAATATGATATTAAATATAGGATTATTGATATTAACATTCACCAAGAAGCGTATTGGAGAGATAAATCTAGATATTTAAAACTTACTTTAAGAGATAATAATACTAGATTTTTTCATAATGCTGCAAATGCTAGAAGAAGCCATAATAAGATCATGATGTTAAAAGATAATGAAGATAATTGGTTGAACAATAGAAAGGACATTGGTAATCATATTGTTGATTTTTTTTCTTCCCTATTTACATCTACTAACCCTAGTGTTCTTGATTGTATTCCCTTTGTTGATTGCTTGATTGATGTTATGGATAATGATAACTTAACTCAACCTATATCTTTAAATGAGATTCATGAAGCCCTATTTGCTATGGAACCATGCAAGGCCCCTGGGCCTGATGGTTTTATCCCCTTGTTTTATCAAGATAACTGGAACGTGATCAAGGACAACCTATTTTCTATAATTCAACATTTTTTTGATAATCATTCTCTAGATTAGACATTTAATCATACTAATCTTACCCTTATACCTAAAGTTCCAAACCCAAATCAAGTGAAGAGCTTTCGTCCTGTTAGTCTTTGTAATATCATATATAGAATTATTGCAAAAAATTTGGCCAACCGTCTCAAGCCCCTCTTGAATAAGATCATTTCACCTATGCAATCTGCTTTTGTTCAACAAAGGCAGATTACCAATAATACTATTAATCTTCAGGATATTTTACAAAAGCTAAAAAAGAAAAAAGGCATTCATGGGTGTATGGCTCTTAAACTTGATATGCATAAAGCTTTTGATAAAGTTGAATGGGTTTTCCTTTTGAAATTTTAAAAAAGTTCGGTTTTTGCTCTAAATGGATTAACTAGATTAAAATCTATCTTACATCTACCTCTTTCCCAATTATCTTAATGGTTATCCCTTTGGGAAGTTCACTGCTTTAAGAGGGATAAGGCAAGGTGACCCCTTATCCCCCTTTCTGTTCATTATTTGCACTGAATTCTTTTCTAGGCATATTTTGCATTTGTTAGCTACTAAGCAGATTCATGGCATCAAGATTTCTCACTCTGCTATACCTATTACTCATTTAATGTTTGTTGACGATTGCTTTATTTTCATAAGGGCTAACATAACTGAAACTCATAATGTTTTTAAGTGCCTTAATATGTATTGTGATCTTTTTGGCCAATCTGTGAATTTTAGTAAATCCTCTCTTATCTTTAGTCATAACTGAATAATAGACATAAAAAGATCATTTCCAGAATCCTTAAGATCCCTTTAGCTAACTGCAATAACACCTACCTAGGCATTGACTTCAATCACACTACCCAATTTTATTAGTTCTACTAGAATCATGAAAAAAGTTTTAGATAAGTTCAAATCTTGGAATAACAAATTTATGTCTATGGCTGGACGTAGTACCTTAGTCAAAAGTGTAACTTATGCTATTCCAATATATGATATGCAAACTAATCTTTTTAAAAAATCTCTTTGTCATCAATTAGATATGTTAAACTCTAATTTCTGGTGGGGCGTTAATGAGATTGGGAATCACAAGATACACCTGTTAAATTGGAATGCTTGTTGTGCAAAATAAAGTGTGGGGGGATTAGGTTTTAAACACACCTTCTCTCAGAATAAGGCCCTGCTAGCTAAGCTGTGTTGGAAGCTTATTACTGAGACTAACTTTTTATGGGTAAAAATTATAAAAGCTAAATATTTTCAAAATGTAACCTTCCTTAAAGCTAAAACTTCTAAATCTGCTTCTTTGTGGTGGAAAAAGATCATTCGGATTAGAAATGGGATCTCTTTTATACCTTGTTGGATCATTACTGATGGTCGAGGAATCAAAATTTGGGAGGATAACTAGATTCCATCCATTCCTTGGAAAAGGCCTATTGGTCCTCGACCACTATTGCATCATAACATTAGGTATGTCTCTGATCTCATTGATAATGTGACTCACTCTTGGAATATTGATCGGTTCCAATCCTTTTTTACTAAGGATATTCAAGTTGATATTTTAAAAACAAAGATTCACTCCTCTAATATGGATCAAAGGATGGTTTGGTCCTTGGAAAAAAATGGTAAGTTTACAATCAAATCCGCGTATAATTGGCTTTATAACCAACTACCTACTTCTGTTGTGCCCCTCTTTTTGAGTCATGTACAAAATGTTTGGAACTAATCTGGAAGCTGAATGTACCACATCATATCAAATTGTTTTCTTCGAAAATCATGTCAGGTATTCTGCCAACAAAAAAGTTTTGTTTGATAGGCATAGTTGTGACTCAGATGTTTGCCCGAGGTGTTTATCTGATTCTGAAACGATTGAGCATGCTCTATTTAGTTGCTCATGCTTTGAAAGAATCTAGTTTGATTCTTTTATGGCTCTTAACTTTAGTAATTGGCCTAGGCACTTCACTATATGTGATGTGTTCAACCGTATTATAAGTCATAGTTTATCTAAGGCTTGTACAATAGAGAATCTTATGATTCTTGTTACCATATATAGCTTATACTGTATGGATAGATAGAAATAACATGGTCTTTGTCTCGAATTATAAGAATCTTAATCCTAACCACATTTTTAATCAGGCCTGTAAGTTTATTTTACCTGTTAAGCATCCTATCATTCTCATATATCTTATTCCTAAGTTTCACATTCCACTTCTCTTCATGCTTGATATTGATGGTGGTTTTGACCCTATTTAAAAAAAAGCAAGTGTCGGCTACACTATTAATAGTTGGAATGGTGAAATTCTCATTGCAGGAAGCAGGCCCGTCGTAGTAGATTCAGCAGAAGATGTAGAGTTGTAGGCTCTAAGGCTTGGATTGCTTCAGGCCACTCAGCTTAATCTATGCAAGGTGGTAGTTTGCTATGACAACCAGGTTGTTGTCAATGCGGTTAATAGAGTGTCTTCTGATAGCTCTTGGAGTCTATCTAGTCTTTTGCTAGAAACTGTGGCTCTAAAGGCAACTTTCAGTTTTTGTAAATATTCTTTTTGTCCTAGAAGGCTGCTTCACCATGCCCACCTTTTGGCTGATGCAACCAAGTCTAGTATGCAGTTAGGTTGTAATGGGCAGGTGCCTATGTCTGTTAAGTCTATTTTTAAGCAGGTCCAGTCTGAATTGTATCAACTTTTCGCTGATTGTTTTTCTGACAATGTCCGAGAGAATGTCTTTGCGTTGCTGGTGTCGCAAAAGAAAATCCTTGTTCAGCTACCGATGGGATTTGGCTATGAGAGGGAAGAAAGGTCTCACCCTCTCAGTTACTTCTTCGGGGTTATGTGCCCGTGTTCATTATCCTTTTCAGGATCGTCACGGATGCACCAATGGAGTGAACGGTAATGGGTTTACTGTTCCCTACATTTGCACACATTTTGATAAACAACACTTGGATTGCCAGTTAAGTATCGAAAGGGTACGAGATGAAATTGAGGATGATCATGAACTGTATTTGTCACTAGAAAACTCCTTAAAGTCCTTAGACAAATGGATTTGTGGCATTTATCTTTGCATCCATGCACTTGGTATACCGTGTCATCATCTAAATGATACCATATAACCACCTGCTTTAATGGAGAGTGGAGAACCCGCATGTGTCATTGTGGGCATAACATAGTGATAAGTGCAGAATTATTACATATTCACGCCCAATTTTATATGAGTTAGTCCAGTTATTTTATATAATTTCGTATTGATTATCGTGTTTCCTTGGTTTTGCAGAAATGGTATGAATCGTGAAACAGGTTGAAAAGTCTTTGGAAGTTGGTGATTGTGCTATAGAGAGGGCCTCTATTTCCTAAGCGCTTGACTAAGCCCAAGTGACCAAAGCCCGTAACCGAGAGTTAAAAAGGTTGGACCGAACCGTTTAACAATTAATGGCCATACCGGTTCATGTCCACATGAGAGCACCGAATCAAACCTTATGTTTCTCCACCCTTCGCTCATGAACGAAAACATTTTTCACGAACGAGAGAACAAAAGGCCGAAAGTCCTTATTCAAATAAAACCCGGTCGAATTGAAAATCTAAGCTACCAAATTAGATACTCCTAGTTCCATTCCAAATCAAACACTGCTAAAACCCGAAACCTCTATATATACAAGTGAAAATAAAGAAGAAAAAGGCAATTTGGGGGCTGGTTTTGGGTGGAGAAAAAGGTAGAACACAAAGCAGTGAAGGAGGTCAGGTGGAGGAGGTCATTGGGGGGGGGAAAGAGGCAACAAAGCAGGTGAGTGAAGAAGGCGTCTCTTGGCTGGAAAAGAAGGCGAACCAAACCAAAGACCTGGCGTGGAGGTCAGCTGGTTGGGGCGATGAAGTGTGGCTCTCTCTCGGAACGGGCTGGACAACACGAGAAAAACGGAAGGGAGGTCAGGCTGGAGAACACAACACTGGAGATCGAACCAGAGAATAGAGGCTCCGGAACGCATGAGTTATTCTTTCCCTTACCTTTGTTTAAGTTCAATTGTTATTATGTCTAGCTAAACTTTTAAAGCTAGGGCTATGATGAAGCCCTAGCCTTGATGTATTTGTTTTATGATTGGGTTTCGGTTGTTTCACATATACAATTTACTGTTCAACCTTCTTTTGTCGCATTCTCGATTAATAGCTAGTTTTGTTTGTGCACCTTGTATGTCAAGCATCCTAGGTAGTGTAAACCGATCGACTAATAATCATAGCCCGAAGTTCCATTGCCAATATCATATTTGGATATTATTTGTGCCTTAAAAAGACAAATAATCTTTTACGTTTGATCTTTTGTCTTTGAATTTGAAAGATGTTTTTATATACAATTAAGCGTTGTCACGATAAAATCCCGAAAGCACTTGATTTCTCATTCGGATGTTTCTCGTATTAATTTGAAACATTGAAACCTAATCTTAAAATATTTACTAAAAGGTTTAGTGGTGGAATCTAAAGTCCTAGTATTTCTCTCCAATCGTTCGTTTAATTTCAATTGTTTAATTTATTATTTTAGTAAACGTAGTTAAAATAATTAGCTTTAGTTAAATAGTAATTCCAAATTTCTATAAAACAACATTGTCGAATTAGGTTAGGTAATATTTTAGTATTCAATTGTCCCTAAACAAAGAATCCCCATGGGATCGACCCGTTGTCTTGTGACTATTTTCAACGATAGGCGTAAACTGCGGTTTAATTAGGGTTAGATTAGTCTATTTAATTAGACTGACTAATTTTCTATCAAGTTTTTGGCGCCGCTGCCGGGGATTGTAGTGGCACAATTGAGTTTTAAAGTCTTATTTATCGTAATTCGTAGTTTAAGTTTAGTTGTAGTTATATTAATTCGTAGTTTACGTATTTAATTTTAGTTATTTTTGCAGATAGTTAAGCAAAGATTTTTTTTCTTACAATGTTGATAGTCGTGATTTTGTTGTGGACTTTGTGAAGTTGCTTGTCTTTGTCGTCACCAGTCGTCATAAGTAGCCCCCGAAGGCTTCTTAGGGAGGTACGTCTCTTTCCTTTGTGGGCTTAGACTTTGTTTGTTTTCCGTGTTTTGCTTGTTTTCATTGTTTCTTGCATCTAGGAAGGTTAAATCACCTTGACCAGCCTTAGGCATCTTGCATTAGGGCGAGGTTTTAGCCCGCTCACTAGGAAAGCCCTTTGACCCGTGGATCGAGTGACGGTGCTTTTGCACAAGAACTGGGAATCGTGTTATTTGGGTTTAGGAGCAAATATATTAAACATTATTGAAAATTCAATCTGGTTTGAAATAAAATTGTTTGATATTATTTGTGTGTGTGCATCGTTTGCATTAATTATAGTCTTAGGTATTAAGTTAGTTTTCTTTTTGTTAGGGTGTCGTCCTATAGAGTCTTAAAATAAAAATAATAATAATAATAATTAAAAAAATAAATAAAAATGGAAGGAGGCAATAATAACGAAGTTGTTGCCCAAGTACCTAGATCCATTAAAGAGTTTATCTATCCCACTAGGACAACTCGACCATCTTGCATCGTTCCTCCACCGACCAATGCTAATCATTTTCGAAGTTAAAGCCCAATCTACTTGGGCTACTTCCTAAGTTTAGGGGAATGGATGAGGAAGATCCGTATCTTCACGTAAGGGAATTTGAGGATATCTGTGGGACTGTTAAGCTTCAACAGTTTAGTGAAGATGCTATAAAATTGAAGTTATTCCCATTTTCCTTGAAGGAGAAAGCGAAGAGTTGGTTTCACACTCTTCCATCTAATTCTATCGCGACCTGGGAAAAATTATGCATTGTATTCTTAAAGAATTTTTTCCCTAATAATAAGGCAACTGCTTTTAGAAAAGTAATTTCATCTTTCTGCCAAAATGAGGGTGAGTCGTTGTGGAAGTGTATGGAGAGATTGAAAGACATACTCTTGCAGTGTCCTAACCATGGCCTTGAGAAAGGTAGACTGGTACAAATTTTTTATGAGGGCCTTGATTTTAATTCTAAGGCCATGGTTGAGACCATGAGTCACGGGGAAATTTTTGTGATAAGACTGTGGATGATGCATGGTCATTTTTAGAAGACGTTCTTTGAAAAGGTTCAAAGAAATGGGAAACTAGTCGTGAACCTAAGAAGGTGGCTAGTAGTACTACAAAGAATGCTATGTTTCACGTTGATAAGGATTGTGGACGCTTGAATGCTAAAATAGTTGCCTTAGTTAGAAGAGTTGAGGCTCTTGAGCTAGAAAAGGAGACAAAATCTCCATTTCAGTTAATAATGTTGAGACCCACTGGTTTGTCTTTTGTGCGATAGTCTTGATCATGTTATTGATAATTGCCCGGCTTGACCACAAGTCAATGCCTTTAACACATACGAACCCAAGCAATAACTCCTTTTCTAATAATAGTTATAACCAAGGGTGGCGTAATAACCCTAACTTGTCTTGGTCTAAAGGTATACACCGGGAGGCCCCCGTGGGTAACTCAACCCCAAAGTACCACAAGATGCACCTCAACCACCTAAACTTTCACCTATAGAAGAAGCCATTGCTCAATTATCACAAAACGCCATGAAATTTCAGGCAACAACCCAACAGTTTATGCAAGCCAGTCAACTTGCTACTCAAGATAATGCTCAAGCCATTAGGAAGATTGAAGTCACCATAGGTCAAATTGCTAATACTTTGAATGAAAGGGACAAGGGTAAGTTTCCTAGTCAACCAGTAGCTAATCCAAATGGTCAACATGAGGTAGGCTCTAACTTGAGCCAAGGGCACCACCATGAGCAAGTAAAGTCGATTACTACGCTTAGGAGTGGTAAACATGTTGATAATAAGGTTGAGATGCCTAGGGTAGAGGTTAGGTCTGATTTGGGTGAACGTGAAAGTGAGGAGAGTGATATTAGTGGTCCTCATGCTAGTGAAGCTTCTAGGCAACCTTCTATTCCTGTAGAGTCTAGTCCTGTGCCACATTATATACCAAAAGCTCCTTTTCCTCAAAGATTGGTTCAAGTAACGAAAGGAATACAATCTAATGAAATTTTGGATGTTTTTAAAAAGGTTCATATAAATATTCCATTTCTTGAGGCTATTAAGCAAGTTCCTGCCTATGCCAAGTTCTTAAAAGATTTGTGTACTGTGAAACGTAAGATGCATGTGCAGAAGAGAGCATTCCTTACTGAGCAAGCAAGTAAGCTCAATCATTCAATACAAAACTCCACCTAAGTTTAAAGATCCGGGTTGTCCCACCATTTCGTGTGTTATAGGAAGCCATAAGATAGAGCAAGCTTTAGTTGATTTGGGAGCGAGTGTGAATTTACTTCCCTATTCTGTTTATGTGCAATTAGGATTGGGAGAGCTTAAGTCCACTCCAATAACATTACAACTTGCTGATAGATCTGTTAAAATCCCTCGTGGTGTTATTGAAGATGTTTTGATTCAAGTAGATAAATTTTATTTTCCAGTGGACTTTGTGGTTCTTGATACTCAACCTGTCCAAAATTCTAAAGGAAATATTCACATGATTCTTGGTAGACCATTTAAAAACTGACTAATGCCATTATAAATTGTAGGAATGGTGTCATGAAAGTTTCTTTTGGTAATATGACGGTCGAGCTTAATGTTTTGATGTGAGCAAACAACTTGGAGAGTTAGAGAATATATATGAGGTTAATATGGTCGAAACCGCTAGCAAACAATTAAGCACTAATAATGACACTAGTTCGATTTTGGATGATGATTTTTGGTTGTCTGATAGTGATGATGATGATGTACTAAAAGTGGTAGTGCATACTCTATCTGATGAACTCTCTCTTGAGAGTACTCTTGAAGTTAACTCTTCATGTCCTAATTCCATCGTCCCTCTCTCTAGTACTTCCACTCCATGTTTTGACCCTAGCTGTGTTGTTGTAGTGAATGACTTTCATGAGAAAGTTACTAAGGATTATTTTGAGTTGTTAGAGAAAAATAAACAATTACTTGAGGAAAATGAGAAGTTGTCTGACAGGATGCTATCTCTTGAGAGTGAAAACATTGTTTTGAGTTCCAAAGCTAATGAGTTTATGCATATTGCTAATAAATTGAAAGCGGAGAATGAAACTCTTAGTGATATGAATAAATCTTTGGAACGTGAGTTTGACATGATCAAGGAAAGGCAAAAATGTATTGAAACTGATTTTGATCTTTTAAAGAAGAATTTCGACTCGAATATGACATTTCCAAACACTCGTGTAATGATGTTGAAATTTTGGATACAATCCCAAGTGTTGGGGAGTGTTCCAAAGATGATCACGATAGTCTTATTACTTGTTCTAAGTCACTCCATCTTCTTTAGAACGTGTCTCAACCATCGCCCCTTCCACTACTCATATTGAACGTCCTAGGCCTCTTGTTGTTTGTTATTATTGTGGTGGTGAAGGGCATATTAAGTATCAACTGTCGGGGTTAAACGAGCAGCATTTCAGTTTTGGTATAAATCTAATACTAGTGTAAACCCGGGGTAACTCTGTGGAACCAAGTTCCACAATCGGGTATTTCACCTCATGACCATCCTAGTAAGTTTGTCACATCTAATTAAACTTCCTAACTCTTTCTTTGGAATCTGCCTATAGTCTACCTATGACTCATACTAAGAAAAGAAATGTAAGATTTAAACAAACAGACCCTAGACACTTTCCAACTAATGTACGTACCGTTTGGGTGAGAAAAGATGACTTGAAAGTATTGTCAGATTTGCGAAGATCTCATGGCATTTTCACTATTTGTTAAGTGCATTGTCCTATGTTAGCCTATAGTGCACTGCATTGGCATATCTTATTAGGTGATACATGGTATGTTTAAGTGTTGTTTTGCACAAGTTTGGGGTGACAGTTAAAATGAACTTCACATGATCTTTTGCTTGAGATTGGAATATTTGATTATTATTAGGTCATAATCCGAAAGTGATATCTAATGAGTATGTTTGTACTTTAGTAGTTTAGGTTTTGTTTTTCGTTGTTTTAGGTTTTGTTCTTCTTTGGTAAGAGTCGCCAAGATTGTTCCCAAATATTTCATTCTAGCCCCTAGTCTCCATTTGGGGTTAACCAATGAGAAAACATATTATCGTGATTTTAAGGTTATAGCCAGGTTGTCTATTTATGAAATGTCGAAAATACAAAGGAGACTCTGTCGAATTTTTTGAAATTTGGAGCGTTCATTTTGTGTTTAGTTGGTAGACAAAATGCTAATCTAAGAATTGGGTGTCGCGAAGCATTAAATGCGCTAGAGACGTTAATCAGAAGCGCTTATGGGAGGCAACCCATGTTTTTATTTTTGTTGAGTCTTTTGTGCACGTGTATCATGCATTCCACTCTAGCACCTTTTCTCCGCCTTTTTTGGAGACGTGTAACTCTATGGGATGAGACACGTGACACATTTTAGTCATTGTAGTAACTTGGTCCTCTTTTATATTATCATTGTTATATCTTTTGTGAGGTACTAATTTCTACAGGTGACTCAAAGATATTATTTTTCGTTTTTGGAAGCTCTTGGTAACTTCTTTCCTTATATAATTTTACTTGTCCATGTTGTTATCTTTTAAATTACGCATCTATGTTAACATTGAGGACAATGTCTATGAGAAGTTTGGGGGGTGGGAACGAAATGTTTGTTTGGCGAAAAATAAATGTCCAACATGGTATGATTAATGGTGATTTTCTATGACGAGAAATTAAAAAAAAAAAAAAAAAAAAAAATTTGATTTCTAAAGCCAATGATTTTCAAGGAATCTATGAAGTTAAGAGTCACTTTTGAAGCCATTGTTGCTTTTAGACTATTTTCTACCTCTAGAAATAGATTTTGTTGATGAAAGTCTAAGCCAAAGTGGAATATGCACTATTAGCCACCTGATACATGTCAAATTGAAGAGTAATTTAATCTCCTAGTGAACTAGAAGAGGAATATAGACTTAACCCGTGAGACTTGAGCCTTTGAATTTCTTGGAGAGTTTTTACGTAAATTATGAGTCCAAGTTGACTCAATCATCCTTCTATGCTTAAATTCGTTGTATGGTCTCATTTTTTTTCTTATTTTGGTCGATCACGAAGTGACATCAACTGGGGAGATAGCCATTAGGTCTTGTAGTCTATTCGAAGCGGAATATCATACTGATAAGTCAAGTAGTAAGCCAATTAGCCTTTATCTATACCACCTAGTAGGATCATCATGTTAACCCTTTTTGAGCCTTATATATTAAGCCTTTTCTTCTCAAACCAACTATACTTAACCCAACTCCAGATATGGAGTGTAAACCCATATTATTGGCCTTACCCATATTTCTGAGGATTTCTAAAAGACTAAGGAGAAAGCTAGAAGAAAGAAGATTCAGAAGGAAAATTTACCAAAATCAAATGAAGAAAATCATTCCTTTTGCTCAAAGTAATTGAATTAAAAAAAAAAAAAAAAAAAAAAAAAAAGAGAAATCATTGAGTGTAAAGTGAGAAAGTCAAGTAATGTGATCTACAAAGTGAAGAAATTTTCCATGAAGGTCAAGTACAAGATGGTCTTTAGAGTATTCTCAGAAATTTTTGATTCCTTTTTACCATTTTCTTGTTAACCTATCCTAAGCCCCGTCTTAATACCCAGACTTATCACAAAAGTATGATATGAAGTGTAGAATAGGTGAGAGGATGCTAAAGTGAAGGACCGACACTTATGTGATTGATGTTCTTTCCATGAGACTAATTTGTTTTTGAAATTTCACAAGTCCGTCTTTAAATTCACGTTATGTGGGATGTTCTATTATTTTACTCATTTCCCTGCATACAGAGGTAAAATTGAAAACTTATCTAAAAGAGAGACTTTCTTGTGAGTGTATGAATGGTGAGGATTGAGGTTGATATATTCTTTGGATAATAAGTTAGGAATTCCGTTACTTGGATGTGAGCTTGTATTAGTTTGGCTAAACACACACACACGCTTTGGTTTTGGAAAGTAGTCCATGATTTCTATCTTTGGAAATAGTAATGCGTCTTGGTAATAATGATGGAAACTGTGATAATTAATAATTTTGAACTTGTTTAGTAATGGGCGAAAAAGATTTTATCTCTGAGAAAATTATATCACCATTGGTTATGCTATGTTAATGTTTGTGGGTACCGTTTCTGAAAACCCTCACGAGACTAAACTCGTCCACTAGGGGTAACCTAGAGGTTTAAAGGCTTGTTACACATGCTAAGTGTAATCGTGATTCCTACGAAAGTGAGTTAGAATTTTTGTTTTTGTCATTAGTTTAGTTTTAGTTTTGCTCGAGGACTAGCAAAATGTAAGTTTGGGGGTATTTGATAAGTGCAAATTATTACATATTCACTTCCAATTTTATATGAGTTAGTCCAGGTTATTTTATATAATTTAAGTATTGATTATCGTGTTTCCTTGGTTTTTGCAGAAATGGTATGAATCGTTGAACAGGTTGAAAAGTCTTTGGAAGTTGACCCGATTGTGCTATAGAGGGCCTCTATTTCCTAAGCTTGACTAAGCCCAAGTGACCAAAGCCCGAACCGAGAGTTAAAAGGTTGGACCGAACCGGTTAACAATTAATGGCCATACGGTTCATGTCCACATGAGAGCACCGAATCAAACCTTATGTTTCTCCACCCTTCGCTCATGAACGAAACATTTTTCACGAAACAGAGAACAAAAGGCGAAAGTCCTTATTCAAATAAAAGCCCGATCGAATTCAAAATCTCGCTACCAAATTAGATACTCCTAGTTCCATTCCAAATCAAACACCGCTAAAAAACCGAAACCTCTATATATACAAGTGAAAATAAAGAAGAAAGGGGCTGAACAATTGGGGGCTGGTTTTGGTTTTACTGAAAAAAGGTAGAACACAAGAAGTGAAGGAGGTCAGAGGCGGAGGGGGGCTGGGGCTGGAAAGAGGCAACAGCAGTGAGTGAAGAAGCGTCTCTTGGCTGGAAAAGAAGGCAGAACCAAACCAGCCGCAGAGGCGTGGAAGTCGCTGGTTGGGAGCAAATGAAGTGTGGCTCTCTCTCGAACGGGCCGACAACACGTAAAAACGGAAAGGGAGGTCAAGCCGAGAACACAACACCGGAGATCGAACCCGGAGAATAGAGGCTCGGACGCATGAGTTATTCTTTCCCTTACCTTTGTTTAAGTTCAATTGTTATTATGTCTAGCTAAACTTTTAAAGCTAGGGCTATGATGAAGCCCTAGCCTTGATGTATTTGTTTTATGATTGGGTTTCGGTTGTTTCACATATACAATTTACTGTTCAACCTTCTTTTGTCGCATTCTCGATTAATAGCTAGTTTTGTTTGTGCACCTTGTATGTCAAGCATCCTAGGTAGTGTAAACTGATCAGCTAATAATCATAGCCTGAGTTCCATTGCCAATATCATATTTGGATATTATTTGTGCCTTAAAAAAGACAAATAATCTTTTACGTTTGATCTTTTGTCTTTGAATTTCGAAAGATGTTTTATATATACAATTAAGCGTTGTCCGCGATAAAATCCGAGAAGCACCGATTTCTCATTCGGATGTTTCACCATTATTAATTTGAAACATTGAAACCTAATCTTAAAATATTTACTAAAAGGTTTAGTGGTGGAATCTAAAGTCCTAGTATTTCTCTCCAATCGTTCGTTTAATTTCAATTGTTTAATTTATTATTTTAGTAAACGTAGTTAAAATAATTAGCTTTAGTTAAATAGTAATTCCAAATTTCTATAAAACAACATTGTCGAATTAGGTTAGGTAATATTTTAGTATTCAATTGTCCCTAAACAGCAATCCCTGTGGGATCGACCCGTTTGCCGCGACTATTTTCAACGATAGCTGTGCGCTTGCGGTTTAATTAGGGTTAGATTAGTCTATTTAATTAGACTGACTAATTTTCTATCACATAGCCGCCCCCTAAGCCCAACACTTTAGATCTTACACTCATGACACACAGGGGTGATGATGATACCCCTAATATGCTTGGTATTGTTTCACATCTTGATGAGACGTTACTTGATAGTGCATTCCGTATACCTTTTCGTAATGTGAAAAGTATACCACGTGCTTGTCGTTTGGCTTTTTCTGGTGCACTGAAATCAGCACTCAATCTGGGATATTACGACTGATCCTGGTTTAGTTCCTTGGGTTCGTCTCCTTCTTCTACTGCGCTATACTTTGCAAGTTTTTCAACCACAGAATCGTCAGGAACGTCGTTCTGGTACTAGAGAAAACCTTTAGCATAAACATATTCTCTATGCTTTGACCACATGGAATGAGCCTGGTGGAATGTTTCATCTGTAATAGAGCCTCCTTCAATCCAGCCACCCCAGAGATCTGTCCCCTCTCAGAATATGCGTTGATGCTTGCAGAAAGTTGTTGATGGACATTTTGCTATAGCGGTAGAAGTGTTGTCATCATCAGGAGTTGCCTCCAATACTGCGGAGACTATATGTGCATTAAAGGAGAAGCACCCGATGCGACAACCACCTGTAAGACCAACTGTTCCTTTTGATGACCCCCTTTTAGTGGTAGAGAAAGACGCCCTATTGTCATGTATTAGGTCATTTCCGAAAGGTACTTCTTGTGGTAGTGATGGTCTTCGAGCTCAGCATTTGTTGGATGCCATGAGTGGTGCTGCAGCAGCTATATCGTATAATTTGCTAGATGCATTAACCCATGTGGTGAATCTTTGGCTATAGGGACGATGTCCACAGCCGTTAGCGGAATTCATTGCGAGTGCTCCACTTACTCCAATTCTCAAGCTGGATAAAAGTATTCATCCTATAGCTGTGGGGATGGTTTGGTGTCATCTAGTCTCTAAGATTGCAATGAAAGGAGTTTCCAAAGATGTGGTAGGATACTTATAGGATTTTCAGTATGGGGTTAGTGTTTATAGTATAGCAAAAGCGATTTTGCACGCTGTCAACCACATAATGTATGCTAACAGTGACAATACCTCTCTTTCAATGCTTCTTGTAAATTTTCAGAATGATTTTAACATGGTTGATCAGACTACCATGTTGAGAGAGGTTCGTATTTGTTGTCCAACTATTGCCCTTTGGGTCGAGTACATGTATTGTCAACCTGCGAGGTTATATTTGGGGAATGGCTACATATGGTCTGCTACTGGGGTCCAGTAAGGTGACCCTTTGGGTCCCCTCCCATTTGCACTAGTGTTGTATCCCCTGATTTTGCAGATCTAGTCTAGTTGTCAGTTATTGCTACAAGTTTGGTATCTAGATGATGGGACTCTGATCGGAGATACATAACAGGTGGCGATAGCTTTGGGTATGATTCAGGAAGAAAGACCTTCTTATGGGCTGGTTCTTAATGTGGCAAAAACTGAGATATTTTGGCCATCACTAGATCCACATCGCTCCACTCCTGGTTTCTTTCCTTTAGATTTGTCCCATCTTCAGTAGGGAGTCAGGTTAGTTGGAGGTGCGGTCAGCACTTATTCATCCTTTGTCATGGGCGTTTCTCGCAAGCGTGTCGAAAAGGTTGTGACTTTGATGGACCATTAATTAGCTATATTGGAAGATCCACAGTGTGAGTTAGCTCTCTTACGTGCTTGTGTTGGGCTCTCTAAGTTGGTCTTTGCAATTCGTACTTGTCCACCATCCCTTTTTAGAGAGGTACCTAAGACTTTTTATCGACATCTCCACAGTGTTCTCCAGGGTATTGTGGTTTCTGATAGTCTTGACTTTGGTGATTTGAAATGGTGTTTATCGACACTCCCATTACATCTTGGTGGGTTAGGTATTTATTGTGCCACTGATGTCTCTACTTTTGCTTTTGTGGCCTCCCGTTGCTTCTAAGCTTCAGAACCACATTTTAGGAGTTGTGGCCCAGTGCCTTTGGATGAGATTCTTGATGTTGCTAGCAGTGCATTGAGTCTTTATCTACCCGATTTTGACCTTAATTCTATGGCTGTGAATGCTACCGTCCCCTCAAAACCACAAATTTTTTTGGCGGAAGCGTTCTATGGTAAGATTGTTGCTGGTCTTGAGAGGGAGTTTGTGTCATCTGCTCGTCAGAAAGAAGTCATTGGATGTTTGCAGTTAGAACACGCAAAAAAATTTCTACTTGCTATTCCGATGGAGGGACTTGGACCGTGTATGTCTCCGGTAGAGTATCGTTCTATTCTCTGGTACCGTCTCATGATTCCTTTGTACTCTGATAGTAGTCTATGCCCTGTTTGCAAAAAAAGTATACTAGATGTTTTCGGGGACCATGCAACACATTATAGAAATTTTCCAGGTTTCAAATACTGACATGATCATGTCAGAGATATTTTATGTGATGCATTTTGGAGGGCTGGGGTACAAATGAAGAAGGAGGCTCCTGTGAATTTTCTCACTGATTCGAATGAGGGAAGTTCGGCGCTTCGGCCTGCGGATGTATTGATCTATAATTGGTTTGAGGGGAGACTTGCATGTGTTGATATAACTAGAGCCTCTCCGTTGGTAGGGCTTGGGAATGGAGTCTTTGAGGTGGGAGAAGCAGCTAATAGAGCAACGTCAGGGAAAATTGAGAAACACGAGGAAGCTTGTAGAGCTAACCAGCATTGTTTCATTCCGTTTAGTTTTGATACTTTTGGTTTCTTGGCACAACAGTCTGTTGAGCTCCTTAAGAGATTGCCGAAAGTAATGGATTGCAACATAATGACAGCTGGTTCTAACGAGTTTGTATTTAGGATGATAGGATTTGCTATTCAGAAAGGATTTGCACGCAGCTTACTGCACGCTTGTCCTAATTATTTGTAAAATTCGTTATCATTATCAATAAAATTTCCACTTAAAAAAAAAAAAAAAAAAGAGCTCAGGAACCCCTATCTCATAGACTTATGATACATGTAAGAATGTATTTGTATATAGATTAGAGTTTACAAAATTAAGTATGATATAATAGGACCACACAGAGCATAACTTGTTACTTGGACGGGTCGCTTTGACTGGTCACTTGGACTTGTGACTAGGACGGTCATTTGGACGATAAACAAAGATCGATCACTTGGACTTGTGACCTGGATCGATCAAGAAGGTTGGTGGTACATACACCTACTATTTGTTATGTTTAATTGCTCGGTAAATACTCTTAAGAAAACATTCCATTTCTCGTGGAAATTGTTCTCATGAATTTATAGCCAATTTGAGGGAGTAATATTCACATTCAATGAATACCACACACGTGTCCAGCATATACAGAACTAACGACCGACCTCGTATCCTTGTCCTCAGAGCTCGCTTTATAGTGACTCAACTCAGGCAAGAAACCTCCACAACTTGCACCCAGAGTGATGTCACCACCAATCGATCTCCGCATCTACTTTCGACCTCGCTTCAAAGTGACTTCAAAGTGACTTGAGTCGGCGTCACTAACTAAGAAGACCTCCATAGCGCTCACTCCTCTCGCTTCACAATGGCTCATAACATAAGCCTTTATTACACCCATCAAGACCGAAGCTTCAGGCACGCAACTTATTGATTCTCCATAACTTGCCATTATGGCTCATAAGAGACTTGAAGACCTGGATCTGACCTGAAGCGGGAGAGCATGAGGCACGGGCATCTTACCTATATAAAGAGGATGAGAAACTACGTTTGACCTAATTCAAGTCCCCCCCCCCCCCCAGAGAGAGAACTTGATATGTAGGCAGTTCATCCAAACGAACTTCGGTCAATTCAATCCAATCATCCCAATCCCTTGATCAAGCCTACATTTGTAAGGTGAACCAAAAATATCCTTTACATTGGCGCCATCTGTGGATCGAATTACTTGAAAATTCATCTACTCAAAATTTCCATTTATTCTAACCATCTTCCTAGAATCATTAATTTCCAAGCCCACGAAGCATGGAAAGCGTCCAAGATCAAATAAAGGTCATGGCTGCATAGATGGGAACCATGAATGACAACATCACCCTCTTATGACAGGAGAACACTGCACTGAAAACTCAGGTGGCAGCCCAGAACCCCAACGGAGTCATAACTGAAGACGACATTAATGAAGTGAATCAACAAATCAACGAGCTATCCCAATGAATTGACTAGAGTGCTGTGAAGAAGGATACCACTCAGATCGTCTAGAAGATGCTGAAAACTTATTGAGCATCCCTATTCACTCTGGAGATACTAAGTAAGCCCTCCCCGCACGATTTCATACAGCCATGCTTCGACGATGTATGATGGAAGTTCGTGTCCCGGTTAACACGTAGCTTACTACATCCAGAGCCTCGCACTCTATAGTGCGCAAGAGTTCGACTACTTGCAGTGTCGCTTATTTCCTGCAAGTTTGAAAGAAGGAGCTCTCAACTGGTTCTATTCGCTGGAACCAAACTCCGTCGATAGCTTTGAAAAGCTAACTGATCAGTTCGCTAACCATTATGTCCACAACAGACGTAAGAAAACTGATGTAGACTCACTCTTCATGCAATCTCAAAAGAAAGATGAGTCAATTTGCTCCTTCTTAGGGCGATTCAAGACAGACTTGATGTCCATAGAAAGAGACCTCCAAGAGTCCTTTGCAACCTTGGCATTCACCGGGCAATTCGGAAAAGCACCTAGCTATACAGGTCACTCATGGAGTGTCCTGAAAAGTTGAAAGACTTGTACACTCGCGTGTACAAATATATAAAGTTACAGGAAGCTTTAGATAGTGATGGTGAACAAGAAGAAGTCACAGCAATCTCAGGCGTTGTCCCATCCTCAAACAAACGACCCAGACCTCAGGGGCAGAAGTCTGGTACCAGAATGCACACGAAACGCGAGTTCGCTGTGCTGACAAGATCTCCAAGCTACATACTGGAGAAAATAAAACAGCGGCCTATTACCGACCTGAGGTAAAGCGACCTAAAGACACACCAGGAAAGCCATATTGCGTTTTCCATAAAGCAAAGTGCCATGAGACCAACGACTGCCACGAACTCAAACACTACCTCCAAGACCTCATTGAGGCAGGTCATATCAAGCATTATACTGATATAGCTGATGGCGACCTGCGCCATAAGCTCATGGCTCGCCAAGAACGAGCCGATCTCCTCCATGCCATAACCAATGACCTCATTCACACGCTAGAGGACGCACCAATGAGGGTTCTCTCCATAAATGCCGCCAACACTCGTCTGACAGGGAGAATCACAGAATAATCAACATGATCACATTCTAAGACGACTCTGTCGTGTCCTCCAGGGAGAAAAGGAGACGAGTAGGCGCTCTGCATGAGGTCTACTGATAAATGTAAAATGAATAGTTTACCTACGAAATGAACTACGAATCCAAAACGTAAGTAAACTAAACTTATATTTTACGTGTTTGATTATCAAATCTTCTACTCTCAATGCGAATTGCACTAAATGGAGTACGAAGTTCGTTCCACTCCTAGTTCCCTAGCATGGATTGTTTTCTAAGTCTAACTAGTAAGCTCTTAAGTCAATGATGAGAGCTTTTACGAAGGTGTTATACTACGATGAAACTAAAATGAGTCTACGTTGAATTGAACTACGAATCCTATGGGAATATGCTTGTTTTTTTGAATCTAGATAAAGGATTAGAGGGGAATTGAATCCACCTCGAATCCAACTTAATAACCTAGTATAGATTCTTGTATCTCGATTCTCACGTTCTTACGGCAAGAATTTCCCGAGTCTAATCCCTAGTTTTCATGGCATTTCTCTACAAAGTACTAACTAGCATGTGAAGTCGTCTACCCATTCTCATGGCTGAAACACGACTTTCTAGAGTGGAATAGAATCTACAAACAATTCTACACTAACAACTAAGTTTTCATCAAGGCTTCATCAACCCTCTAATGGAGGATTTTAGCCTTGATTCATCAAACTAACAATTCCCATTAAATCTAAACTAAACATAATGAAAAGATTCTAACTTTATGCGATTTCACTAAACAATAATCGAAATCTAATTAATAACTATGAAATGATAACAAACAATAATGGAATTTAGATCTATAAATCGAAATTGACAAAATAACTATTTTTATTATCTAATCAATCAAGAACAATAATTTGAGAGTTTAATCTAAAACAAGAATTGAAATGAAATTAAACTTAATTAAACTAATGAAAACTAGATCTAGAATTAAGGTTTAATGGAGGCTAACTAATCTAATTTATTTTCTAACCTAACTATCTACCCTATCTACCATTAACAATGAACTAAGCTTTTGTTCTTATACATTCAGATCCAAAAATCGTGCATGGGCTTGGAGCCATGTTTTGGGCCGGAAAATCGGGCCCAAAACCCAATTCTTCGATCAAAAAGGCCTCTTCAGCTGCAGTTGACTTCCACAGACTTTTCGTCCACTTCTGCTCCTCTGATTGGGTCAAGGCTTAGACCATTGCAAAGCTCTTTCCGAGCCGGTCGTTTTGACATAAGGTAGGCCTCAATCCGAGGTCTGAGTCCAAAGATATGGCATTCGAAAGTTCTGGCGACTTTTGCCTTTATCTCGCTAAAAGTGGCACATTTCTTACATAATGGACTTTGAAGCTGAAATGCATAAAACATAAAAATGGTGTTAACTCTTAACTTATTATTCACATAATTGGTCTAACAATATGATTATTAAGGGGTTAAAACTACAGTTTTGGGCTCTTATCAAACCACCCCAAGATTTTGTTTTGTCCTCGCCAAATATGAAAATTAGAATAAGTGACCAAAAATGGAGTTCTAACTACTCTCTCGTTTGTGAGCGATTGATTGACCATATGCAACAAGGCCTTAAACCACTAGGAATTCCCTAGTGGGCGAAGTTATAGCCTCGTGAGAGTTTTCCGATGAAGGTACTCACAAACTTCATCTATACTCTGGCGACTAAGAAAATAAAACTATTGTTTCCTTATTCATGCTCAACTATCTATACATCTCTCTAGCAATTGAATAAGAATAACCGATCAAAACCCTAAGTTAATATATGCATAATAATCAATCATCTACAATAAACATATATACAATGAGTAGTACTATCAAATGTTTAGCGGTCCGTTTTATGAAAACTTCGGAATAAGCGTCCTTAAGTAGGTTCTCACAATAATAGTCAAGAAACAACACTCACGATTTTTCCACTCAAGTTTAAGCTACTCCGATTAATGGTGAAGGGCACACTTTACCTTACAATCTCATCAATGACAACAAGGAAGCCGGGTCGATCAAACACATCTGCCACTTACTATCACACTAACCTATTCCTAATTGGGCTAGAGGTCTTTATAGGTGTTACGGGGATTAGGAGATGGTTTAAGAAGGAAGGAAATGGATATTCAAAAGGACAAGTCTGAGATAATAATGAAGTTCTTAGTATTATGTAACTTAGAAAACCTTGTTATTTTCTTTTGCTTCTATACTTTGTTTCCATCCTTAGCCATATTTTTCTTTTCTTTGGCCTTTGACTCCCTTTTATTCTATTTTTTTGGAGTTTTTCTTTTTTTTTTTTTTTTTTTTTTTTTTTTTTTTTTTTTTTTTTTTTTTTTTTTTTCTTTGGATGGAAACTTCTTTTCTTTATTTTCTGAAGCAACTAACTAATTTTTGTTTACACAGGTTTTTCTCTTCTTCTTTCTTCCTCATTCTATTCTCAGACTTATTCTAAATTGGGTAGGTTGATTTTTTCTCTTTTTTTTTTTTTTGTTTTTGTTTTTGTAACAGGGTAAAGGAATTGTGGTGTATGGAAGGCTAAAGAAGAGGCTCAGAGTGGCGACTAGCGGAAAATAATTCATAGGTTTGAATTTCTGGCTATATCGATCCAAAGAGCGGCCTAAATTCTCACTTAGGATATGGTTTAGTGATCAAGCAAGTGGACGTGTGATTTCTCTATCCGGATTTTACTTCTCCCTTGTGTCATTTCTCAAATGTTTCGCTCATATAAGGCTTTAGGCTATATTCTCACAGGATTTGTAGAATAAGTACTCTAGCCTAGATTTCAAACTTACTTGCTAACAATCATAGATACTCATGTAATATATTTATAGATAGATGCAAAGATTATTACCTCACGATTAACCCACGTTTCTAACAATTATTATCGATGCAACAAACTATGTGAGACTTCTAGATTGTTAAAAGCATGGAGAAATAAACAATACCAATATTCCTAAGTGTATAGCATAAACTTATTTATTTATATTTTTCAATTTTTTGAAATTTTAACTAGAAAACAAATGCATATTATATATATCTATATCCTAACAGATGTCTTAATTACACGTGGATTCTATGCCCCCCAACAAAAGCATGCTTTGTCCTCAAAGCATTTAAATAAAGAGGGTAGGAAAATACCATGGAAGCGCGTGAAATTCAAAAACATCCGCAAAACAAGGTAGAACGCACTAATATAGGAAATAAAAACCGACGAACGCTTATAAGAGTTCCACCCATTATGGGGTTAACAGAATGAAATTGCTTGGGACATAAGCGGACACTAACCGAAAACTAAAACTTACCTCCACTCCCTGACATGTATATTATCTACCCAATAGCATCATGGGTGTTGTATTTTAGCCGGGCATGGCAAGTCCAAGAACAATTGCTAGCAAGACCCATAAGCGGTTCCTAGCCTCGTGTGTGATCACCTCATGAAACCAAGCACCATAAGTAGTGCTTTGGAACAAATCTTTGAAAAGACTGTTCTCGTATTATTATAGGAGATGTCATCTCAAAACTACGCCTGGAACAGCTGCAAAACAACCGGCACAACTCGAAAAACTGGAATTTTTCTGGTCCACGGAAGTCGAGGCGCTGGCGCTGCGTATTATATAGGCGCGAGTCGGCCTCACGAAATTTTAGAATTCCAGTGTTTTAGCGCGGGTCGCGCTCAACTTGGCAGCGCTGGCGCCTTCTAGGTCCGATAGATGAGAGGGTCGTCGCTCGGCTTGAAGCGCTGGGCGCTTCCCGAGCAAAATTCAGAACAAAATATCAGAGCGAAAGTGCGCTCCCCGTAGCGCTTGATGCGCTTCGAGTTCTGAAAAATTGAAAATTGAGACGCAAACGTGGGAGTGGAAAGGTGAGTGATGGAAGTTAGGTGTAGTGTGGGGTTGTGAGTGTAGAATGAATGAAGTTTATATAAAATCATGCTGGAATAGATAACACCACCCCCAAACAGTTTGGGAAGGTGGGATCAACATTAACTAATCACGCACAATGAAAATAACGACATTATATTCATATTGTCATTCAAACAACATTTCACTACAAAAGTCAAAATTAACTACGGAATTTAACAACGTAACATCCTATCTACTAAAAATAATAAAAGACAACATCAAAACAACAAACAAGTAGAAATCTAGCTACTCTTCAAGGGAGCGAGGTGGGGGTAAGAATAGGAATTTGAGTGATCAAGAATGGAAAAAACAAACACCCCAAACAAATTTTTGAAAACAGGTTTGTAAAAATTTGTTTTAAAACGTGGGTCTTTTAAAGTCAGATTCCCGAGACGTGCTAGATTACTATTTTTATATATCTTTAAACTTTTTTACTTTTTATGAATTAGGTTTAATATAAAGGAAAACAATAAGCGATAAAGACATAATTCACACCATAGAAAACATGACTCAAAAACCGAGAAAACATTCAAGAGTGGAAAACGTGAATTATGTGAAACGTGGACTTAGGATCCGGTACTTACAGCCACACACTCCATAGGGAGGGCCCGGTTACCTGAATGGTGCACTCAATAATATATTGAAATGAAAGGAAGTGCACCAAACACAAAAATTGAGTCGTTTATAGTCAGATACTCGAGACTTTATCTAAATATATGTATGAATATGCAGTTTATCATATATCAACAACCTAAATAGTTGTGGATAGTTCCATAAATAAATATCACAGAAAACATATCCAAACACAATCAAGCACCAAGATTTCCTACTCTGGCAGCCTAGTGGAATGAAAGCGAAGTCGAATAGACCTATAACATAACCGAGCATGCACCTTATGTTTCATCTTTGAACGAGAGGGTGTCCTAGTGAATAAGTGTGGAAAAGTGAATGGTTGTGGAAGATATGGTGGATTGGGATAAGTTTTAGAGGGAGAGCATGGAAAAAATGAGGATGTGGGTTTAGCACAAAACTCATTCATGGTGTAGTTAGGGACCCGCCTCAAGTCTAAAATGAAGGTGTCTAGTGGTTTATCCTTGGGAAGTATTTGTTTAATAGGTGGATTTAAAAATCATGAAGCACGGGAGAAACTAAAGGGTCGAGAAACAAACTTCGAGGTTCCTTTGGAAAGGTGGAGGGTGGGGGGAATATTGGTGAGGGAAGGTGAATGATTCTCAGCTAGAGCTCTCAAGTCCATATCATCAGAAATCTTGATATGTGCAAGACATTCCTCAATAGTTGGGTCAAAAGGATCACTGGGATAGAGATTGAAAAATTCATCTTCCGTCATAGCATCAAAGGATGTATGGTTGTTGGCAAGGGGGACTCATGAAGTGGTAAAAAAGCGGTGCAAAAGAGTTCGCGGGAATTCTTCTTCTATTTAAATCTACTACCGGGGAGTCATTGTTAAAGTCGAATTTCGAAGGAAAGGAATTTCTTAATCTGTTTCTCGGAAACATGTTTTTGAAGTAATCTTGAGCTAAGCTCTCGATCATGCTAACCTCTCCATTTGTAGATGAATCGATATCTTGTGTCCTCGTTTTGAAAACATTTACCTCAATGAAAAGATGGCCAAAGGACAAGGACATCGAACCATCGTGGCGGTTTATGAGCCGTTGGCGTTAGCTGCCAGGGGGCCCTAAAATGATAGGTACGAGTCGTTAGTGAGTTACGTGTCTAGGACAACGAAGTCGGCTGGGTAGTAAAAATTTTGGACTTTAACTAGCACGTTTTCAACCACACCCTTTAGGATACTTAATAGACCGATCGACTAATTGCAATGTCATTTTAGTAGGTTGCATCTCCTCTAGGCCTATTTGTTTATACAAATAAAATGGGAGTAAGTTAACACTAGCCCCCAGTGTCTAATAAGCGCCGGTCGTCGTGTGAGAATCTCCTAAGGTGCATTGTCTGATGGGGCGACCGAGGGTCCTTGTACTTAACAATTCCATTATTTTCGGATAAATATTGGGAATTGTTACGTTAAAAGGCGTCTTTTGGTATATTGGTCTTCGCTAGTAGTACACAACTCCTTAAGAAACTTAGCATGGTGTGGTAGCTTTTTAATAGCTTCGAGAAAAGAAGGTTTATAGTTAGATTTTTGAAAACGTTCCTAATCTCCTCATAATTTGTATCCCTAGTTAACATGGCTAATTTTTGGGGAAACGGTGTTTTCTCTCTATAATTAGCATATGGATCAACAGGATGTTTAACCTTGGCTTTTTGTTTCTTAGGTTGTGGTTTAACTGGTACCTCTACAGTTGGTAGCTTCTTAGGTTCTTTTTTCGTATCTAGTTCGATATCCGTTGTAGGGAGTACTGATGGGGTAACTATAGGCATAGTTACTTTGTTATCAACCACTCTTCCGCAGCGGAGAGTGGTGATGGCATTTAGCTTCACCCTCGTTTGTAGTTTCCATTACTAGTATTACCGTTTACCTCAAAAAGCGTGTGTCTTTGTTTTAGGATTAGGTATCGCTTGACTGGAAACACACCTTTGGGTTGGGCTTTCTCTTGGGCTAGCTGTTGGTTTAAATTATTAACAGTTGTAGAATGTGTTGGTTAGATTGAGCCATGGTTTGGAAAAGTTGTTGGCTCACTTGTATGAAGGTGTCAAGACGATCCGGTTGTGTTGGTGTGTAGTAGTCATGGGTGGTGTGGATCGGAACTATGTCGCGTTGATTATTTATAGTTATTGTGATAGTTATTATTTACCTAACGATACCTCTATTAGCATTATAATTATTATAACTATATTGACCTTGTGCTTGACCTTGTCGAGGTTGTGCTTGGTTGTTATAATTATTATAATTACCACGACTCGCCCTTGTCTGGTGTAGCTTGGTTATAAGCGTGTGGTGGCCTAACATATTGATTATTGTACCACGGAGGTGTGACTTGTTGGTTATTTCTCCAACCCGAAGTTGGGATTTTGTCTCCAAGGGCGTTAGGTTCACTATTAATAGAACAAGAATGTTCATAGGCTATAGGGCGGTGGGAGTCGGGATGCTCGGGACTCCAAATGAAACTACATGGATTTGAATTTACATTCATGACGGGATAGGCTTTTGTTGTACAGAAATGGCCTCAACCTTTTTAGTTAGAGATTCGATTAAATTTTTAAGTTCTAGATCGGGTTTAACCTCAAACATACCGGTAGCCTTAATCGTGGAAGAAGAACTAAGCGGGCCGGGAATATCGTCACTACCCCCAATTATTATTTACGCTTAGTTTGGTCCTCTAAAATTTATAAGCCTCATTGGGCTCCTTTACTTAAGAAACTACCCCCATTCATTATGTCAAGGACTTCTTTATGGTGATGTTGAAGTCCTTTGAAAAACCGAACTAACGTGTCTTTTGCTAGGTTATGGTGTGGACACTCTATAAGGAGATCGGGTGAAAAACGATTCCATGCCTCGAAGAAAATGATTCATGAGGGTTTTGTCGAAGAAATGAATCTTGGAAAGCATTTCATCCGTCTTTTAGGGTGGGTAAAAATGTTCCATAAACAAACAACAAGTTTGGCCCACGAGTCCCACGAAATTAAACTTGGGCAGTTAACCAAGACGTCGCCTTATCAAATTTAAGGTGAAGGGAAATACCCTCGTTTAATCATTCCGTACCAACGGTAGGATGATGGAATGTTGTAAGGACTTGTTCAATCCTACGCGTGTGTTGGTAAGGTTTTCATGGTCTAGACCATGGAAAAACGGGTAACAATTAAATATGTTTGGGGAATTCGAAAATCCCGTTAGATTACGCTAGAACGATGCAAGATTTAGGGCTATCGCTCAAAGCTTTATAAAAGTCGAGAGGGGTCTCTCTTTCTTCAGCCATAATATCGGTGTAGTGTGTGAAATTCTAGATAGGCGTGTTGTATTTATTTCTCTGAAAAACAAGCCCGATTATACTAGAATTAAAACTCCTCTGGCAGAAGATCGAGGAGTGGAAGAAGGAGTACTGAATGCCTCCTTGCAGCGTTTGAATAGCGTCTTGTTTTACGCGTGTTCATGTAAATAAGAGATTAGAACACTGAAAAACTTGACAATTCGAAGTTCGAATCAAACACAGGGAAATCCAGAAATTTCAGCTAAAAGTATTCTATCTATCTTAGCGCCTTCGAGTTAAAAAGTCGAAGCTCGATAAGATAGCGGGTCGGCGCTCTCTTTGAAGCGTGGCGCTCGCGGGTAGAAGAAAGTTACAGTAACTTAGCGCTGGTCGCTCTCTTTGAAGCGCTGGTATCTCGGTGTATTGATGAAATTCGATAACATAACATAATTGGTCGCTCTCCTTTGAAGCGCCAGCTCCGCGTATTTTTTTTCGAATTTTTCGAAAGCCCGAAGCGAATAACCACGGTATGAATCAAACAAGGGTGGGTGGGTTTAATGGGACTTAAAAATGACTACTTCTACAAAGAAAACAATGCTAAAAGTGCAACTAAGATGGCGGTAAAATTTTTTTGATAAAATGTAAAATGAGTAGTTTACCTACGAAATGAACTACGAATCCAAAACGTAAGTAAACTAAACTTATCCTTTTACGAGTCTATTATCAAATCTTCAACTCTCGAATCTATCGAAATAGAATGGAGTATGAAGTTCGTTCCACTCCTAGTTCTCTAGCACGGGTTGTTTTCTAAGTCTAACTAGTCGCTCTTAAGTCTATGAGAGCTTTACGAAGGGTGTTATACTACGATGAAACTAAAATGAGTCTACGTTGAATTGAACTACGAATCCTATGGGAATATGCTTGTTTTTGAATCTAGATAAAGGATTAGAGGGGAATTGAATCCACCTCGAATCCAACTTAATAACCTAGTATAGATTCTTGTATCTCGATTCTCACGTTCTTACGGCAAGAAATTGCGAGTCTAATCCCTAGTTTTCATGGCATTTCTACCGAGTACTAACTAGCATGTGAAGTCGTCTACCCATTCTCATGGCGAAACACGACTTTCTAGAGTGGAATAGAATCTACAAACAATTCTACACTAACAACTAAGTTTTCATCAAGGCTTCATCAACCCTCTAATGGAGGATTTAGCCTTGATTCATCAAACTAACAATTCCCATTAAATCTAAACTAAACATAATGAAAAGATTCTAACTTTATGCGATTTCACTAAACAATAATCGAAATCTAATTAATAACTATGAAATGATAACAAACAATAATGGAATTTAGATCTATAAATCGAAATTGACAAAATAACTATTTTTATTATCTAATCAATCAAGAACAATAATTTGAGAGTTTAATCTAAAACAAGAATTGAAATGAAATTAAACTTAATTAAACTAATGAAAACTAGATCTAGAATTAAGGTTTAATGGAGGCTAACTAATCTAATTTATTTTCTAACCTAACTATCTACCCTATCTACCATTAACAATGAACTAAGCTTTTGTTCTTATACATTCAGATCCAAAAATCGTGCATGGGCTTGGAGCCATGTTTTGGGCCGGAAAATCGGGCCCAAAACCCAATTCTTCGATCCAAAAGGCCTCTTCAGCTGCAGTTGACTTCCACAGACTTTTCGTCCACTTCTGCTCCTCTGATTGGGTCAAGGCTTAGACCATTGCAAAGCTCTTTCCGGGCGGTCGTTTTGACATAAGGTAGGCCCCAATCCGAGGTCCGAGTCCAAAAGATATGGCATTCGGAAGTTCTGGACTTTTGCTCCTTTATCTCGCTAAAGTGGCACATTTCGCATAATGGACTTTGAAGCACGAAAATGCATAAAAAACGCGTGTCGGTGTTAACTCTTACTTATTATTCACATAATTGGTCTAACAGTATGATTATTAAGGGGTTAAAACTACAGTTTTGGGCTCTTATCATCTACCAATTCTCCTCCTAAGTGGCTCCTGCCCCACATGCAATGGCCCGCAACTCAGGAGACATCACTTTCACTGAGGCCGATCTCAACAAGGTGTGTCTCCCACACAATGATGCCTTAGTGGTCCACGTCAAGATCAGTGACTGGACTGTCAAGCGCGTCCTGATAGACCCAGGCAGTTCGTGTGACATTTTATTCTACCAAACTCTAAAGGAGATGAACATGCCCAGGTCAGTCATGATCGATCCAATATCCCCCCTCTATGGCTTCAATGGATCACGAGCTGGCCTAATAGGAGACATTATTCTACATGTCTCAGTTGGGTCGCACATGGTCAAGGTCAGCATCAACATGCGTTTCAGCATTCTGGATGTCAACTCGTCATATACTGCTATTTTAGGATGACGTTAGATCCATAAGCTGCAAGCAGTTCCATCAATACTTCATCAAGTTTTATGGTTCCCTGGCCTAGAGGCATGATGGAGCTTATAGCAACTAGCTCGATGCCCACAATTGCAACCAGATCCTTTCAGTCAACAAGCCTGTTGGGGCTTCACTCATAGACAAGGGAGAGATTGCTAAAGCTAAGCTGGTAGAAGACTTCATCTCTGAGAACAAGATCCTGACCAAGGCCCCCCAAAGCGAACTGACAAAGGAGACCACTGGGGCCTCATTCCAACACACCCCTCCAGAAGCTCAGACCCCAGAGGTTGCCCCACCCCTTTCGATCAAGGAGACATCGCTAGAGACTAAGACCCTAGAGGTCGCTCAGCCCACTGAAAAGGCTACTCAGATCGAGCTGAAGGAAAAGGTTAACCTAGGAACTGAGGATGACCCCAAGTTCGTTTATGTAGGAGCTAACCTTGACCCTACTTTCAAGGCACAACTTGTAAGCTTTTTATCATTAAATAAAAATGTTTTTTTTTGGTCATACATCGATGTGCCTGGAATTGAAGCCAACATTGCATGCCATAAGTTAAATGTGAACCCAAATGTTAAACTTGTTCGCCAATGACCTAGAAAACTTTCCCTTAGGTTCAAAAAAGCAATAAATGACGAGATCGACAATCTCAAAAAAGTAGGCTTCATTAGAAAAGTGGAGTACCCCGAGTAGATTGCTAACATTGTGGCATTTCTAAAAAAGAATGGCACAGTTTGCCTATGTGTCGACTTCACCAATGTCAACCAAGAAACCCCCTAAAGATGGCTTCCCCTTACCAAGAATCGACCAACTCGTGGACCAAACCGCTGGCCATGAACTCCTGTCGTTCATGGACGCCTATAGTGGCTACAACCAAATCCCACTAGCTGAAGAAGACCAAGAAAAAATCTAATTCATAACAGAGCAAAGCATCTACTGTTATAAAGTCTTCCCGTTTGGCCTAAAGAATGCCGGAGCGACCTACCAACAATTGGTCACCAATATGTTCCAAGACATGTTAGGTGATACCATGGAGGTCTACATAAACGACATGGTGGTAAAAAGCAAGAAAGCTGGAGATCACTTGGGCCATCTCGAACAAGCATTCTCCAGATTGAGGCGGACTCAGATGAAACTCAACCCTGAGAAATGCTTCTTCATAGCATCCTCCGGGAAATTTCTTGGATATTAGGTATCTCAATAAGGGATAGAAGCAAACCCAAAACAGATTCGAGCGTTCTTGGATATGCTAAATCCAAAAACAAAGAAGTAGATACAGAAACTGTTTGGGATGGTGGCTGCTTTAAACCAATTCATATTGAGAGCATTTGACAAATGGCAACCCTTCCTACAAATTCTCAAAATGGGTGAACAATTCTCATAGAACGAGCAATGCCACCAGGCGTTCTCCATTTTCAAAGCCTCACAACATCACCAGTACTAGCAAAACTAATTGATGGAGAGATGCTGGGGATATACTTGGTTGTCTCTGACTTTGCCATTAGTTCGGTTCTCTTCAAAGAGGAGCATAACACTGAAAAGTTGATCTACTTCACTAGCAAGATGCTATTACCAGCTAAAAAGAATTATTCCATAATTAAAAAGGTAGTACTGGCACTACTTTATTCTCGCAAGAAAGTTCAGATCATGTATCTAGGAGCATCCAATCAAAGTTCGGACTGATCTACCTTTGAAAAAGATCCTTCTCAAAGCCAACAAGACAACTCGCATGGAAATATGGGTAAAGAACTCGGGGAACACCACATAAAGTTCACCCCGAGAACCTCACAGAAGGGACAGGTCGTTGCAAATTTTTTAGTTGATTTCCCAGTCGACGATCTCACCTGGGAACCACCGGCCGACATCCCGACCTCTAAAAAACAAGACGCATTTGTTTGGTCACTTTTAGTAGATGGAGCAAGCAACCCAGGTGGCAGCAGAGTGGGTGTAGTCCTAGTGTCACCAGATGGCAACATGGTGGAAAAATCAGCTTGCATTGATTTTGCAACCTTGATAAATGAAGCTGAATATGAATCCCTGATTATGGGGCTTTGCACGACATTGGAACTTGATGTCCAGGAGTTGAAGGTTTTAAGCGATTCATAACTGCTCGTTCGCCAGGTCGCCAATGAATATACAACTAATGAAGGCAACCTTTCTAAATATCTTCAAATTGTGAATCAAATACTGCCTTATTTTAAGAAAGTCACCATACACCATTTCCTACGGGAAGAGAATCGCCATGCGGACAGCCTGGCGTACCTAGCGACCCAAACACCTAACTGTGACCCTAGGAAACTACTTATCGAATTAATCGATAGACCCGCTTACCAAAATAAGCACATCCTCGAAAGTTAGGGACCTATGCCCACTCTCTGAAACTCAGATGAGCCAAACATGGATGCAACCTATCATAGACTATGTCAAACAAGGCAAAACACCAGAAGATAGACTCAAGGCCAGACAAATTCACTACCATTTAGGTCGTTTCTGCCTAGTAAATGACAAATTGTTTAGAAATGCCGCCGGAGGACCTCATCTGAAGTGCATAAGCCCAGAATAAGGTCAGATGATTTTTGCAGAGATCTGTGAGGGAGAATGCGGAAATCATGCAGGAGGTCGCTCTTTGGCTCACAAAGCGATCTCACAAGGTTACTCCTGGCCAAGAATGCAGATCGATGCAAAAAAGTATGTACTCAAATGCATCAAGTGCCAAATGTTTGGCCACAATATCATCCAGCCAGCTTGAGAACTCATCAATATTGTCAGTCCTTGGCCATTTCACATATGGGGTTTGGACATCATGGGTCCATTCATTCCACAAAAAAGCACATGCTTTCAGTTCGTCCTAGCCACAACAAACTACTTCACCAAATGGGTGGAAGCCATTCCCTTGGATCATGTCAAAGAATCTAATGTCAGAAGCTTCATTTGGACCAACATCATTACCATATTTGGCCTCCCCCATACATTGGTGATGGATAATGGTTCCCAGTTTAAAGGAAAAATAGTTAAAGAATTCTTGGCTAAGTGGAAGATCATCCACGCATTCTCCACTCCCTAGTACGCTTAGAGCAATGGTCAAGCAGAAGCTAGTAACAAAGCAATTCTGGAAAACTTGAAAAAGAAGATCGAAAAGAACAAGATGGCTAATGCAGCTAGAAAACATTCTATGGGCCCATAGAATGACAGCTCGTTCTAGTATAGGTGAGTCCCTCGTTATCACTATGTTACGACACTGAGGTCGTTATCCTTATTGAGCTAACAGTTACAACAACCCGCTCAGAGATCGTTGAAACCGGTCAGAATGATACCATTCTCACAAGTAAAGTTGACTTACTGGAAGAATGCCGCGACCTAGCAGCCGATTCAAGTGGCATCCTACAAGCAAACTCTGAGGAAGACATACAACAAGCGAGTTAACCCTCAAAATTTTCAACCTGGCGACCTAGTCTTGAAAAAGACTAAGGATGACTCAAAACTAGCACCAACATAGGAAGGCTCTTATATAGTAGAACGAGTCATTGGCAATGAAACATATTGGATCAAAACCCAAGAGGAACAGGCACTTCCGTGTTCTTGGAATACTTTCTTGTTAAAGAAATTTTATCAATAAAAAATTTCATTTCCACGAGTTCTTACTCTTAGTATTTATACACATAGTTTTTATTCTTGCATCAATGTATTGCAATCCTTCAATGTTATCAAGTTGACTAATAAACATTAAAAACACAACTAGATTTCTCTAACATATTTTTACGTTATCAATTATTTATTTCATACTCTCATATATATATTCATGCAATATATAAAGTATGGAATCGTTCCACTCTTAACTCTCTAGATTTAAACGAATTCAACTAATCAAACACAAGAAAACAGTGGTGAGAGTAATATTATGAATGTGAAATTATATTACAAAACTAAATATATGAATTTAACTTATACTAATTTAATTAAAGCAATTGAATATGACTTGAATAAAATATGGAGAAGAATAAAGAGAGATTGAAATCCAATTTAATGAATTCCTAATATGCTAACATGATAAGAGCCCAAAACTGTAGTTTAAATCCTTTAATAGTATTTCTATTTAGCCAATTATGTTATTAATAATATAAGTTTATCAATAATTACATGTTTTTGAGTTTTCAGGCTTCGGAGTTGAATAAATGTAAATTCGTTACTAATTAGGCGCTAAAATAAGCTAAAGTGATTGTTATGAAAGTTATATGAAGAAAGCTCAAGTTTCATGGAGAAAAAGCCCTTAAAAAGCCCAAGTCAAAACTGTTAAGTGAAAGTCAAACCGGATTAGAAAGTAGAAGAAAAGTCAACATAACTTCAAAAAGCCATATCTTTGAACTCAGACCTCGGATTTGGGCCCATTTTATATCAAAATGACCGGCTCAGAAAGCTTTTTCCAATGGTCTAGACCTTGACTCGATCAGAGTAGTATAAGTTGGTGACAACTTGCACTATAGTAATACGACCAGAATTGGAACTCTTGGATTCAACAAATTAGGTTTTGGACTTGATTTATAGGTTCATAACCTAGCCTAAAAGCCCATGCACGAAATTGTAAACCTAACCCTATCCTATATAAAGAGGGTTAAGGCAAAAAAAAAACTTGGCTACTCCCCTCTTAGTTTAATTAAATTAGCTCTCTCTCTCTATCTCTTTAGTATAACCTAATTTATGTTTTCTTTAGCCTAGCCACCATTACTTCAATCCAATTCAAGTTATTATTATGACTCCTTTTTCTTGCTTTAGTTTAATTAATCCAATGATATTAGGCTAATCCCCTATTAGAGGGAGTGATTATGAAGCCTAATGAGAAATATATTGCTTAGTAGAATTATTTAATTGTGTTTGTATTTCAATGAGTTTAGTTTATTGTATGACTTCCAAAATAAGCATATAGTAAATTAAACTAGGGATTATTATAATTAAGTCGAGAGACTTGGTTGTAATAATCCTACATGCTAGTAATAATGACTATAGAGATGTAGGTTACTGCTAGGGATGATAAAGGTTGAGGCTTTAGGTTGAATCATTGCGTGAAAATATAAATACGATCTCTTTTCAATGTATAATTCGATTCTTGCATGAAACTAGTTATTAGGTGGATTGATTACTCTTCTCTATAACTTTCTCTTCCATCAAAACCCTATTTTTATTAGTTTAGTTAATTTAGATTTATTTAAATCCATAGTATAACCGTAGAATAGAAATCTCTCAACATAACATTACTCTCCTCATTGTTTTTTTGTGTTAGATTAGTTGGATTATATTTAGTCTTGATAGATTAAGAGTGGAATGAATCCTGACTCTCTATATTGTATAATGAATTGAGAGTAGGAATATTGATCTAAGCACTTGTTTAGTTGATTGATTATTTGTGTTTACGCATAGATAGTTAGTTTACGTAAATTTATAATTACCATAACATATAGTTGTTGCAAACCTTAATCCCTATGTTTTCATACAAGGTTCAAACATAAAGGTTAGGCCTTTTATGATCCCTAATCACTTTATACTATCTCTAGTCATAAACTAATTAACATGAGAGAAACCTTGTTCCCATTCTCATGGCAAACTCACTATTCTCTAGTTTAGATTTAACTTTTCTTATCTCTAAGTCAAGAAAAACCTAAACTTGAAGTTCTAACCAACAATTCTATACTAACAAATCAAGTCCTCATCAAAGCTTCATTGAAACCCTATATAATGAAGGTTTAGCTTTAATTTATGGGACTATCATGAGAAGAAGACATAATAGAAAGAGAAGTAATTTAATTTAATAATAATAATAACTTGAAGGTATTTTAATAGAGGTTTTATGGAGGCTACAATTAGAAACCCTAATTACTTAAACTATACTAAACTAAAGAAAGGGGAGAGAGAGAGAGAGAGAGAGAGAGCGAGAGAGAGAGAGAGAGAGAGAGAGAGAGAAAACATAATTTACAACTAAACTAAAGAGGGGAGTAGCCAAGTTTTATTTAGCCTTAACCCTCTTTATATAGGAGAGGGTTAGGTTTATAATTTCATGCATGGGCTTTGGAACTGTGTTTTGGGCCACTAAATCAAGCCCAAAACCCAATTACTTAAGTCCAAAAAAGGTTTATCTACGGGAATTTCCTACAACACCCTTTTCATCCAATTTTACTACCTATATTGGGTCAAGGCTTAGAACATTAGAAATCTCTTTCTGAGGTGGTCGTTTTGAAATATAATAGGCACAATTCCGAGGTCTGAGTCTAAAGATACAGCCTGCGAAAGTTCTGTTGACTTTTCTGCTCTTTTTCTACTTGCGTTGACTTTGACTTTTTAGCTTTGACTAGGCTTTAAAATGGCTTTTTCTCCTTGAAACTTGGACTTTAATCATATAATTTCTCTAGTAAGCAATTTGACTCCTTTCTTTTGCAAAAGTGAAGTATTTTTTCCACATAATTGATCCCAAGACCTGAAATACACAAAAACACGTAAACATTACCAACTCTTATTTATTATAAATATAATTGGCCTAAATATAATACTATTAAGGGGTTAAAACTACAATTTTGGGCTCTTATCAAACCACTCCCAAACAGTATTTTACTTGTCCTCAAGCAAATATGTGAAATTAAAATAAGTGGCCAAAAATGTATTCCTAACTACTCTTGTTTCGCTAAGTGCGACTGCATTGACCATATGCAATAAGGCCTTAAACCACTAAGAATTCCCTAGCAGACGAGTTATAGCCTCTTGAGAGTTTTTTAGAGAAGGTACTCACAAACTTTATTTATACTACAATGATTAAGAAATAAAAGTAATTGTCCCTTAATTTATCTCAGATATCTATACATCTAACTAGCATTTAAACAATGATCATCAATCTAACTCCTAAATTAATACATGCATAATAATCAAATCATCTTAAGATAAACAACTATACAATGAACTATGATATGAAATACAGTGGCAGGTCTTTTTCTGAAACTTTTGGGTAGCGTGCTTAAGTAGGTTCTCACAAGGAATCTGTTAAGACACATAACACTCTAATTTTTCCACTCAAGTTTGCTAACTCCAGTGTGCAGTAGGCACACGTTTCCTCACAATCTCAATGATAATCCAAGGAAGCTGAGGTCGATCAAACACATCTACCACTTACTATCACACCAATCTATTCCTAATTGAGCTAGATGTCTTTATTAGGTGATACGGGGCATAGGTGTTGGTTAAAGAAGTAAGGAAATGGTTATTCAAAAAGATAAATCTGAGAAAATAAGGTATTCATATTATGTAACTAGAGAACCTCGTTCTTATTTTGCTTCTACACTTTGTTTCCATCCTTAGCTTTCTTATTTTGGTTTTTTTACTCCTTTTATTCTATTTTTTTGGAGTTTTTATTTTAATTCTATTTCTATTTCTATTTTTATTTTTATTTTCTTTTCTTTGGATGAAAACTTTCTTTTCTTTTCTGAATCAACTAACTAATTTTTGTTTACACAGGTTTTTCTCTTCTATTTTCTTCACTCAGACTTATCTAGATAGGTAGGCTGATTTTATTTTTTATTTTATTTTATTGGGTAAAGGATGTGTGGCTTGTGAAAAGGCTAATGAAAAGCTCAGTGGGGCGACTAGTGGATAATAAATTTCATATAGGTGTAAATTTCTGGCTATATCGATCCAAAGAGGGCCTAAATTCTCACTTAGGATATTGTATGGTGATCAAGCAAGTGGATGTGTGATTTCTCTACTCATAATTGACTTCTCCCTTGTGTCATCACTCAGATATTAATTTATATGGGCTTTTTTGCTAGATGCTCATAGGATATGTATTAAGTACTCTAATTTAAGTATCAGAAAAATATTGCCAAGTACAATCATAGATGCTCATGAAAAGATGCAATAACTATTAACTATATATTCATCTAAGTTTCAAAAATTAAATCCTAATTCAAGTACTACGTGAGATTTCTAGACTAATATCATCATGGAGAACGGAACAATACCATTATCACTAAGTGAATAGTATAAACTATATTTTTGATTTTTTTTTCTAATTTTTATAAGACAAATAATACGTAATATACAACCTAGCTAATATGTGCTCAAACATTTATAACGTATTTCTATACCACCCCCAAACAGAATCATGCTTTGTCCCCAAAGTATGGAATGAATATAAATGATAGAGACTACCATATAAACGTGCTTGTAAATGGGAGCACCTGAAAAAGAAGGTTAATCTATACTAATATAAAGAAATAAAAACATACGCAACTCTTATATGAGTTCCACCCGTTATGGGGATAACATAAAATAATAAATAGCGCTTGGGACATAAGTGGACTCTAACCGAAAAAAAATAATATTATACGTTCACAAATCAAGCATGCGCCTATCGTGGCTCCTATCGGACTAGCTTTCGAAATTTCATGAAATAGTGAATTTCACAAAATTAAAGTACCTAATTACATTATGCATCCCAATAAAATCAACAAGGCCCATGGATTCTATATTTTGATATTTATATATGCAATTTTAATACGTGAACATACAATGTGCTAAAATTAAATATACGACCCTCAAATAATTTGGGAGAAGGGGTTCATGAAATAATTCAAAAGCACAATTAAATTATGTAACTAACTATTTTTTATGATTTTTAACATTTTATAAAGAAAAGTGTGTAATTTACATCCTAAAAGTGCCTAATTTTTGCAAATGTTTCTATCTCATCCCCAAACAATCGAACACTTTGTCTTCAAAGTGTAAAGAGATAAAGAAAGAATTTATCATAGAAACGTGGCAAAAATTGACAGTACCTATAACAAAAATATTATAAAGAAGATATGATAACATAAAACACAATTAAACTATTACGTACTAACTAACATGGACTCTACTAGATTAAACATGACAAGTAAAGGGTGGGAAAAAGATTTGAAATAAAATACCAAAATACACCACTCCCAAACAAATTTTGAAAACTCTTTTTAAGTTTGAAAAATTTTGTGGCCTATACTCCAGAAAGGTGGTATGTTACAAAAACTTGGGTCTTTTAAAGTCAGATTCCCGAGACTTACTAATACATATATACGTGTTGCTTACCATATATCAACAACCAAAAAAGTTGTGAGTCTTTCCATACATAATTAACATGGAATGCACCCCCAAACAGAATCAAGTACCAAGATGTTGTACGACGCAGCTTAGTGGAATGAGAGTGAAGCCTGATAGACATAGAACGTAAATAAGTATGCACCTTCTTCTTCTTCTTTGAACGAAAGAGTGTCCAAGTGAATGATCGTGAGAAAATGGATGGTTGTGGAAAATACATGGGATATGGATAAGTTTTAGAAGGATGGAATGGAAAAAATGAGAATGTGGGTTTAGCACAAAACTCATTCATGGTGTAAGTATGAACTGTCTCAAATCTGAAAATAAAGGTGTCAGGTGCCTTGTCCTTGGGTATTATTTATGTATCAGGAGGGTATAGAAAATCATGAAGCACAGGAGAAACAAGAATGTTTAATGCAAACTAAAGGTGTTTTTGAAAAGGTGGAGGGTGGGGAATATTGGTGATGGAAGGTGAATTAGTGACATGAGGATGTGAGGTGGGTGAATGGTGCTCAACTAGTGTTCTCAGTTCTAGATCATCAGAAGCCTTGAGATATGAAAGACATTCCTCAATAGGTGGGTCAGAAGAATCAATGGGATAAAGGTTGAAAAATTCTTCTTCCGTCATGGCGTTGGGGGATGAATGGATGTCAATAGGAGGGGACTCGTGAGGTGGTGAAGAAGGGTTGCAAAAGAGTTGAAGGAAATCTCCATCAATTTCATCTACGTCTAGGGAGTCAAAATTGTGATCTTTGTCTTCTTCCATAAGAGGGGTATATACTAGTGTGGGGATGAAAGCATCGGCCGCACTAATGTGAGATACAAAACTCTCAATGGACTTCACTTCTCCTTCTACAGGCAAACCTAGTTGTCCCTGCTTTTGTCTAAATATATTAACTTCCACAGAAAGTTTCCAAAAGAAAGAGTCATTGAGCCATCCCGACAATTGATTTGGGCATTGGCGGTTGCCAAGAAAAGACTCCCTAAGATGATGGGAATGAAATCATGAGCAACTTCTATGTCGAGAATAACGAAGTCGGCTGGATAGTAAAAGTCTTGAACTTTAATGAGAATGTTTTCAACTACGCCCTTAGGGTACTTAATAGAACGATCGGCTAACTGCGAAGTCATTTTGGTTGGTTGAAGTTTTGTTAGACCTAGTTGTTTATATAAATAAAAATGGAGTAAGTTAACACTCGCCCCCAGGTTTAATAGAGCAGTTGTTATGAAGTAATCTCCCAAGGTGCATTGTATAGTAGGACGACCATGGTCCTTGTACTTAATAATTCCGTTATGTTCAGATAAAGAGGGATATTGTTCAGTTAAAAAGGCTTCGTTAGGTATGTTGTTTTTCCTCTTCTTGGTGCACAACTCTTTTAGAAACTTAGCGTGTCTAGGTAGACTTTTTATAGCATCTAGAAAAGGTAGGTTTATAGTAAGATTATTAAACACTTCCCTAATCTTATCAAAATTCCCATCCTTTTAAGACACAACTAGTCTCTGGGGATATGGTGGTTTATCTCTATATTTAGCATAAAGGTCAAAAGTATTATTAGTCTTTGCTTTATCTTTAGTCGTTTTCCATCTAGGTGTCCATATTGGAACCTTTACAGGTGTAGGATCATCAATTTCTATGGTGGTATTTAGTAAGGTCGTACCTTTTGGTTGTGGTTGGACTAGAACTTCTATAGTTGTAGGTTTTTCAGTTTCTATAACAGTATTCGATATGGTTTCATTTTCAGCTTCCATTTGCGGGCGATCTGTAAGCATAGTCACCTTTTTATCAACTACTCTACCTGAACGAAGGGTAGTGACTGCCTGTAGGTCCCCTTGGTTTATATCATCATTACAGTGAATACTGTTCACTTCAAAGGCGGTGTTTGTTGATGTAGGATTAAGCATTGCTTGACCAGGAAGAACGCTTGTTTAGTTATTATTTTGGTTAGGAGACATATCAATAACATTTTGGCACAAAGACTGCATCATTTGAAATGTTTGTTGCATAATTTGATTCTGATTTTGCAGCAAGGTTACTACTACTTCGTCTCTAGATGGTTTGACGGGTTGAGTGGCCATAGGTGTCACACCCTGAATTTCGACAGAATTCGGAAAAACATTATTTGTTCCCGACTCTTCGATCTCCGAGGTGTGACGCACTCTCAACTTCCAAAAACCCATAAACAATTTTAAAAAAATGCGGATAATTAAAAACCAATAAAAATTTTAACTTAAACAAATGTCCTCTTCATTACAAAAATTCATCAAATAAGATTAGGTTACAAATCTCTTTTCAATAACTCTTTATTTAAAATTACAAATGAAAGTACAAATACATTGTCTAGACTGAAAATCTATATCACCTTAAGGGAAAACAAAATACATCCTGAAATGCAATGCTAACGCAAACCACAAGCAGCAGCCACTCTTCTTCAACACTAAACCTGTCAAAACTTATCAACTATGTTCATTGAATGAACACACCGATAAGCAAACATGCAAATCGGGTTGACATTATAAAAATGCTGGTGTGAGTAGCTCTAAAATCAACATATACTTATACAAATATATACATAATCCATAATGGCAGCTTAGTTCCTCCACCGAAAACTTTCAACGACTAATACAACATCCTTAAGTTCAATAACTAAAGGCAGTAGTTCCTCCACCGAGGCCTTTAACTTCCCACTAACCACACAACAAACTATACTCATAATAAGTAAGGCATGTAGTTCCTCCATCGAGAGTTAGGTTCTAACTAAACTATAACCAGATGAGCATATACAATCATCTATCTAAAGATACATCATTAACCAACACATTACCATAATTAGGTTATTTCAGGCTTTCTTTCGTGTCCTAAAAATCACGTCAGATCTTTGTCTTACCTAGTTTCCTGGCTACCACAATCGCTACCCAACGAAACATGTACATCCACATGCCTCCCCTTACATAATGAACCACTCCGTGCATAACCACCACGGCGGGATGCCGCGACACCGTAAATCCTCACACCGGAAGCAATTATGTAAATCTTTTACCACTATTCGGCATAAAATATTATGATCATCGTTCTATTTTGCGAACGGAATAATCAAGCTACTATTCGGCTCGCCCGGAGGGCCATTCAACTTTACCGGAAGCGCCCGGAAGAAGGGTCACCAAGGCCATTCGGTCGCGATTAACCCGGAAGGGCAGCCGGGGCCATTCGGATTAACTGAAACGCCAGAAGGGCCAATCACATGAGTTGTGGTAGTCAGGTTCTAGGATTTTCGTTACGTAATTTATTCAAGTGTCATACATTAATGACTCATAAACATATCTACTATATCACGTGCAGGTCAATTGCCTTATTGCACTAAGCCCCAATATATAGAAATATCTCAATTATATCTCATAGTCACTTTCATTCTTTCACGTGCCAATATATTATTGCACTACACCACACTCCCGTGGGCAAATATTCACCAATACTATGCTACCTCATAGTAGCATCTCACATATATAATAATGGAGCGTTTATATAAATTCCTCCAAAAATATTACATTAGTACATATATCCCACCATATAATATCATGTCATAATGCTTCAACGTATCGCATACATTTTTATTATAACGTATTAGGAATATAATGTCTCCTAACATCTCAATATCGTCACGTGTCAAAAATACACAACATCAATGTCAAATCTTTCTTAGATAATAACAACCAAATATATACTAGCTTCCACAGCATTTTATTACTATATGTGTCCATATAATATACAACATAAAACGTAGCACAATTAAATAGTCCACAGTCCACAATCAAAGCCCAATATATATATGTTTTCCACACTACTCACGTCAAATCTAAATTAGATAATGACCAACCAAGTTATACAATAACGACAATATTTTATATAATCAAATATGTGAAAAACTAGAAAAGTCAACATTCCCAGTCAACGGTCAACAGTCAAAGTCAACATGTCCTCGTCAAAGTCAAACTGTCCTGGTCAAAGTCAATCTGTCGTTTCCATGTTCGACAGGTTCATGGTCATAGCCATGGTTCATGGCTAAGGGCAAAGGTGCATGGCTCATGGGCTCATGACCACGGTCCTGGTTCGGACCCAACTGGCCAAGCCCAAACCTTAGAACCCGGAAGTCTAAACGTGTAAAGACCCAAATAGATCTATTTTAAGTCCAATGGACTGGCCCCAAACAATATTAGAAACGGGCCCCAAAACTTTTAGACTGAACTGGCCCAATACACAACTGAGTTCGGTCCGAAAACAAACAAAGAAAATTGTCCCAAAACTTAACTTAAACTGGGCCCAAGCTAAACTTAATTAAACCGGTCCAAAGATTTCAAAACAAAAAGAAAAAGGCCCAACCACTTAAATTAAAACTGGTCCACAGCTTAAACTAAACTGGTCCGAAACAAAGGATTAATCCGGCCCAATAACTAACTAGTGTTTAGGCCCAAAAACTGAAACTGAACTGGCCCACAACAACTAATTAGTTTGGCCCAAATCCGGAATAGAACTCGGCCCACAACTAACACTAAACTGAAATTTCGGTCCAACCACCATTGAAATTTCGGCCCAAAGAACTAATCTAAACTGGTCCAAAACATAAATGGGTTCGGCCCAAAACTAATATCAAAACCGGCCCAAACAAACAAATCAGTTTTTGGCCCAATTAACTTAACTTGGTTCGGCCCAACAACTGAATCTAAACCGGCCCAAAAGAACTAATCCAAATTGGTCAGGCCCAAGCCCAAGCGAATTAGAGTTAGACTAGGTGGGACTGGGAGCACTGGATCCCTCTCACTGTCATCTTCCTCAGCTCCAGCAGCCACCAAAAACCGCCGGCCACCATTCTCCTCTTCCATCAAATCGGTTTTATACCAAATCCAAAACCAAACAACATTTGTTAAAACAAAAACCCCAAATCCTACAATCCAACCCTCACCAAAACTAGATCTAGGAATCAATCCCGCCGCCATTAATGGCTTCTCCAAGCTTTCACAGCCCCTATTCGACCGCCCTCACCCACTCAAACACACCCCCTCTTCAACCAACCTTTGGGGTGTAATCAACACCCAACCCGAACCTCCAAGCCCTCAACTGCCGACGCCATTGACGTCTCCTCCAAGTTCTCACAGCACCTCCGTCCAGCATCACACCACAATACAAAACCACCCCATCACTTTAACCCCCATCCGAAACTGTATAACAGTTCAACCAATCTACTGGCCGATATTATTCATTGAGCTTTAGCCGCCGCCATTAACGGCTTCTCAAGCTCCAACAGCACGCTCAAATTTCCATCTCGACGTCCATCATATATCAACAACCAATCCACAACAAGCCTCAACAGTTTAACCAATTTTTAACAGTATGAGCAGGACGAATGCTAGTCACAGTATGAGCAGGACAAAAAAAAAAAACAGTCTCAACAGAGTTTCGACAGTTCTAAATCAACTCTGAGTTTCACACGAGTTTTAACGAGTTTTAACAATTCGACACGACGTCGAATCAAAACAAAATAATGAGCAGTATATATAAAAATATTAGACAGTATATACCGATATTCGAAAACTGTAAATCCGGTAAATCCGGTGATATTGATATAGCAAAATAGCTACTCACCTGTTTGAACAGCTCCTACGAATTTTCCGAGTCCGAGCCGTCGCGCTCCACCCTCCAGAAATTCAGCTTTCATCTCTACCTCCATTTTTAATTATTTTATTATTCTCTGAACCCTATTTTCTAGAAAAATGTGTTTATATACTTGGGTCCGAAACCCAAGCCCAACACCGACTCGGGCCCAAAAACCAGGCCCACGTATTCCGAATCCAATCCGACGAATTTTGAAAATAATTAATTTAATTAATTAATAAATAGATAAAAACGTATTTTAAAAATACGGGCGTTACAATAGGAGGAGTGACCGGAACTAAGGCTTGTTGCATGGTCATATCTTGATGTTGATAGTTATGGATCATGGTCACTAAACCTCTATTCTAGTCACCTAAGTTTCCTTGTCCTTGATGCAGAATAAACTGGTTGAAGTTTGTAGTAGGCCTAACGTTTTGATTATTAAAACCTGGAGGTGTAGCTTGTTGTTGTGGATTATAATTAGTGTTTTGTCTCCATTATGTGTTAGGTTTGTTATTAAAAGCGTAGATATTTTCTAGTTGTGGTGGTGGTTGTTCATAGATAAGAGGACAATAGAAGTCAAAATGTTCAAGACTAAAACAGACATTACAACGAGTAGAGTTTATGTTCATGACTGAAGTGGGTTGTTGTTGAACAGAGATGGCATCTACCTTTTTAGTGAGGGAATCGATAAGAGTTCTAAGCTCGGGATCAGGTTTAACCTCAAACATACTAGTAGCCTTAACTGTTGAAGAAGAAGGAGTGGAGTGGGAAGAGTTGTTACCTCCCCAATTGTTGCTTCTTTTAGATTGATCTTCTAAGAATTTATAAGCCTCCAAGGCTCCTTTACTAAGAGAACTACCCCCATTCATGATATCTGGAACCTCCTTATGATGATGTGAAAGGCCCTTGAAAAATGCGCGGACAAGCGTGTCTTTCGCAATGTTATGATGCGGGCATTCAATGAGAAGATCAGTGAAACGATTTCAGGCATTCGAAAATGATTCATAAGGGTTTTGGTGGAAAAAATGAATCTTTTGAAGCATTTCATCTATCTTCAATGGTGGGTAAAACTGTTCCATGAACAATTGAACAAGTTTAGCCCAGGTGTCCATGGAGTTTGGCGTTTGGACAGTTAACCAAGACACCGCCTTGTTGGTTAGGGTGAATGGAAATACCCAAAGTTTAACTTGATCTGGACTTATGCTAGGATGATGGAATGTAGTGAGAACTTGTTCTATCCTACGCACATGTTGATAAGGTTTCTCGTGGTCTAAACCATGGAAAACTGGTAACAAGTTAAATATATTATGGGGAATTCAAAAATCCCCCACTGGGTCTGCAAGAATAATGCATGACTTAGTGACACTCGCTCCTTTTTGTGTTTATTGATGGTATGTGGATGATGTAGATAGATGATGTATGATGGTCGTTGAACAAATAGAAGCGTATCAAAACCTAATTATCCCTCAATAAGTAAAGGATGAGTAGGGTATCGTTCCACTTTTAATTGTATGTTATGTGAAGGACAGGACTGGAAAGGGGGTTTGAGAAATTAAAAACTATGATTGTAGAGATTTTAGATTCTAATGCTAAACTAAACTAAACTAACTAAACTAATGAGAATTTATAAGAGAGGGAATTCAAAAGATTAGAATCCACCAATACTTTTGATCTATGACCTTCTGCTTCATGGTTGTTCTTACAAGTAGACTACAATTAGGCAATCGAGCGAGTGCTGATGCCCTCTTGGATGAAATATCGTTAACAATTAACTCTACTTAAGGTTGTTCCTATGTTTATGCTATTAATATCTTCTTTTCTTTTATGTAAGCTTGGGCAACAATTCAATGTATTACCGAGAGCAACATTAAGGAGTACTTCCTAATAGGGCGGCCATTCAATGAATCACCACTTAAGGTAAACACAAAGAATACTTCCCCTAGGCAGCCACTCCCTGAGCTACCCCTTCTAAGGCAACACAAAGAATATTTTTCTAACTCTAAAGAACTATACTTCTAGAAGAAAAGTAAAGAACACTAGCATGATATTAATATTGCAAAACATAAACCCTATTCTATACTTCCATCCCCTGGTATGGGCAATGGAACTAATAACTAAAAACATAAAGAACTAACCTGATTGAAGAACACCCTGAACCAGAAGAATCATTAAACCTTAAGCACTGGCTTCATCTCCTCCCTTGAAGGAGAAGATTAGCCTTCCATATAGAAGAAAGAACACGAAGAACGAGAAGAAGAAGATTCGAATAACATAAGACTAGAAAAGACTAATTTATTAAGACTAGGCTAGTTAAAACCGAATCTTTTATTATTAATCTCTCTCTGCCTCAAGTTCTAGAGACAAGAATATAAGTGAATTGGCAAATTACATTAGGCATTTAGGTCCTCTATTTATAGGGGTTACAATGACTTCTAGAAGCATTCCAAACCACCATTTGTTTCCTAATACAAATAGACTTCTTTCAAAGTTCAACTTCGTCTCCAAAACTGAGAAGGAATTGGCTACAGTGTCGTTTCATGCATCTGGACACACGATCCATGCGTCTCAGACGCGAGCAATGTGTCTGGACGCGCGATCCATGCGTCCTAGACGCAGAAGTCTATTTTGTCTCTTCTGCTCTATCCTTCTATCCTCTTTTGCGGGCTTTGGTCCAAGCAACGAATCCTTTGGCCTTGGGCTTCCAAATAGGCTTTAAAATAGGTCCAAGTCGCATCTTTAATAGCTCCAATTCCTTGGCTTTCTCCATGATTGTCGACGGGCTTCCCATGTGATCCTTAATGCTCTAAATTGCTCCGTTTTACCACTTTTTCTCTAATATTCCACAAAACTCTTTTTTTCACCTGTAGAATCATAAAACATAACTTACAAATACTATTAGTCCTTTAAGATGGCTAAACAAGAGGCATAATCGAGGGTTAAATTGTACTTTTTGAGCACTTATCACATAGGTCTATCGATCAGGGCTTTATAAAAATCAGAGAGAAGAGTCTCTGGTTCTTTAGCCATTGTTACAGGTGTACGATGTGGTGTGTGATATTCTAGATAGGCGTGTGCGTTGACGTTTATGATAGATAACGTTAGATGGTTTTTTTCTTACTAGACCTTAATCTCATGCAAGGCTAAGTCTAATATGAAAGAATAATAACAGCAGTTAAACAAGCCTGATTATACTAGAATTAAACTCCTCTGACAGAATAGATGAGGAGTGAAAGAAGGAGAACCTGAATGCCTCCTTGCTACGCTTATGAATATCGTCTTTAATACGAATCTCAGTGTCCAATAGAAGCTTGGAATACTTAACCAGCAATTATTTCCAACGAAAATACGAATTGTAACTAACCTGTGTAAATCGGGCTTTCTTGGTAAGCGCCAAACATAAGGTAACTAGGGCACGTCCGCGCTCTATTAAATATTTTTTAGAAACAGGCTTTCGCACGATTTTCTGATTGGCTGGGCCTTGAAACTTTACCGCAGTATTCTTCACTGTGAGTCCGCAATCTTAAGGGAGCGCGGGCACGCTCTGTGCAAGGCAAAAGGGAGGGCGGGCGCGCTCTTAGTTTAAAACAGTGAATATCAAGATTGAACAGTAACGAAAATATGAGAAACAAGAATGAAAAATTAAAAGGGTGGGTGGGTAGAGAATGGGGGATTTCCCCTTGGATTCAACCAATTGAATTATTGTCCTGAATGAGTTTAAGATGGCAGCGACACCATTTGATAATCGTAAAATTTATACTACCAAAATAGTAAATTGAATGTGAAGAAACAATATAACTAATGATGAGAAAAAGATATAGAGCGAGTAATAAATCCACCTAATGATTAGTTTCATGCAAGTTATGAATTATTCATTGAAAAGAGACCGTCTTTAGGTTTTCACGCAATGATCCAACCTAAAGCCTCAAATTTTATCATCCCTAGCAATAACCTACATCTCTATAGTCATTATTACTAGCATGTAGGATTATTATACAACCAAGTCACTCGACTTAATTATAACAATCCCTAGTTTAATTTACTATATGCTTATTTTGGAAGTCATACAATAAACTAAACTCATTGAAACATATACACAATTAAATAATTCTACTAAGCAATCTATTCCTCAATATGCTTCATAATCACTCCCTCTAGTGGGGGAGATTAGCCTAATAGCATTAGATTAATTAAACTAAAATAATAAAAGGAAGACATAATATAAAGAAGAGCAATTGAATTGAATAATAATAATAACTTGAAGGTATTTTAATGGAGGTTTTATGGAGGATACAATTATAAATCCTAATTACTTAAACTATACTAAACTAAAGAAAGGGAAGAGAGAGAGAGAGAAAAAAAAACCTAATTTACAACTAAACTGAATAGGGGAGTAGCCAAGTTTTGTTTAACCTTAACCTTCTTTATATAGGAGAGAGTTAGGTTTACAATTTCGTTCATGGGCTTTGGAGCTATGTTTTGGGCCACTAAATCAAGCCCGAAACCTAATTACTTAAGTCTAAAAAAGGTTTCTCTGCGGAAATTTACTACAACACCCTTTTCGTCTACTTTTACTACTTTGATTGGGTCAAGACTTAGACCATTAGAATGATCTTTCTGAGACGGTTGTTTTTACATATAATAAGCCCAATTCCGAGGTCTAAGTCCAAAGATACAGCCTGCAGAAGTTCTGTTGACTTTTCTTCTCTTTTTCTACCCGCGTTGACTTTGACTTTTCAGCTTTGACTAGGCTTTAAAAAGGTTTTTTCTCTTTGAAACTTGGACTTTAATCATATAATTTCTCTAGCAAGCAATTTGACTCCTTTCTCTTGCAAAAGTGCCGTATTTATTCACATAATTGATTCAAAGACCTGAAATACACAAAAACACGTAAGCATCACTAACTTTTATTTATTATAAACATAATTGGCATAAATATAATATTTTAAAGGGTTGAAACTACAGTTTTGGGCTCTTACCATCGACGCATAGCTTGCTCTCTAAAAGCAGAATGCTCACTCGAACTAAAACGCTCTACAAGGCTTAAACGTTCTCCACATCAAAACGTTTACTCGAGCTCAGGGCTACTTAGCCTTAACACTGCTCATTAGTTGGAGATCTATACTTCTAGGGTCAACTAAGTGCAGAACGCTCTCTAAGAGCAAAACATTCAAACGAACTTAAACAACGTTCTCCAAAGCTTAAACGTTCTGAATGACCAAACACTCACTCAAGCTCAGAGCTACATAGCTCACACACCTCTCACTAGTTCAATACCTACATTTCTAGGATTAACTTAGTGTATAATACTCTCTAAGAGTAGAACGCTTACTTAAGCTACAACACTCAATCGAGCTCAAACGCTTCATAGCATCCTTTGTCTTCCTAAACAACGGGATATATATTTCTAGGTCAAGTTCCTATGAAATGTCAAAACAATATGCAACAAACATTCAGATAAAAGTAAACATCATGCGTTTCATAACATGCAAAACAAACGAACTGCCTGAACACACTTAGGAAACCAGTTCTTCAAAATAACCGAACGGCCACTTATGTGGACACCAGTTCGCTACGATTATCAATAACACAAACTGCCCAGGTTTCCCCAGGGTATCATCTCTTAATGTATTTGGGCCACGCCCTAACCATTTCAAAAGCAAATTGCCCAGGCAATCCCAGGAAACTAGTTCTATTGTTTTACAACCACTAGCAAACATGAATTTAGGGAGAAATATTCAAAAGCCACACAACTTACACAAAGGAAGAAGAAATCCAAAAGCAATGATCAAGCACCAGGAGTAACGTGCTTATCTTCAGCAGGCACGTTAGCTCGCTCAACATGAACAGTACTGGTAGATGGAGTGTTACTAGCATCTCCAGGTACGACAAGAACACTTGTACCTAGAGTTCAACGTTCCCCCACGTTCACGCTCTCCTTTCAATTCAAAGTACGTCTCCTCCAGCAACAAATAATCTTGGCACACTCGGTCATATGCCTGCTAAGCCTTCCGTGCAACCAACTTGCAGTGCTTGGCGTACTCCGTTACTGCACCCAGTCTTTCCTGCAAGTCAAGCATCGAACTTACCATTGATGTCCTCTCAGATACAGCGTCCTGATGCATTTTCCTCAAAACCTCCAGTTCCTTCTTTACCTTGCCCACACCGTTTTCCTCAACTTCCATAGCTTGGGCAGTGTGCTTCAATTTCTGATATCCAGCAAGAAACTACAAATAGAAATAGCAAGTCAGATCGTTTCATTGCACGCTTCTTCCCCGTCTTCCCAGTATAGACGAAGTTGCTTCCCAGGTCGCGAAGCTACCTCCCCAATGAACGAGTCTCAGAACTTTCTCCAGCAATAACTTTCCCTTTGCCCGCCACACCATGGTGGTGAGTGCTCAGGTCGACCCCACCCGTAGAGCTCGGGCACCTGAACACCACACCTCCAGTTCGCTTGTGTGAACCAGAGTTAGAGCAACCCACATGTTTGGACCGCTTCGTGGCCCTCAAGTCAGAAGCAACAACCTTCCGCTTACCCAGATCGGCCCTACAACGTGTCAAGAAATCATTCTCATCCAAAATGAGGGGAGAGTCGTCCCTCGCCCTACTCGTTGGAAAGACCAAAATTTCATCATCATCACCATTTAGCCTAGCCAACTTACACTTCATTGACAACACAACATTTAGCAAAAGAAGCATACAAAACTTACGTATCATAAAACAAGAGAAAGGAAAAGAAATTGAAGCTAACCTGAAACGCTCTAGAACTTTGGCAAGAACTTTGGAAAATCGCTTGATGGAAATAACGAACAAGTACCCCTAAACCTCTCACGAAAAGGTTTTAGGGTAAACCGTTTAACTTCCCAAGACATACCATTAATACATCGAAACCCTAAGTGATGTGCCGCACGACCCGCCATCTTTTCAAATTCCACCATCACGAGGTGCTTACTATTTCTGCTCACAAACGTTTCGCCTCCTCACACGTGCCAAACACGTGCAAAATTCCTCTCTCAGTAGAACGCTCTAACATGGAGAACACTCTTTACGAGAAGGACGCTCAATCGAGCCTACAGGCTACATAGCCTTAGCACTTCTCACTAGTTGAAGCCTACAACACTAGACGCAACTCAGTGAAGAACGCTCTATACGAGCAGGATGCTCATTCGAGCCCACAGGCTACATAACCTTAGTACTTCTCACTAGTTTAAGCCTACAACGCTAGACGCGACTCAGTGAAGAATGCTCTATATGAGTAGTATGCTTATTCGAGCCCACAGGCTACATAGCCTTAACACTTCTCACTAGTTGAAGCCTACAACACTAGACACGACTCAGTGAAGAACGCTCTACAAGAGAAAGACGCTCACTCGAGCTCAAAGGCCTCATAGCCTGGACAGTTCTTACCAGTTGGAACCTACAATGCTAGACAAGTGCAACAACATCAGGCAAATTTCATTTAAGACATCAAGAAAAAGAGCAAGGAGAATAAACATGCATTTCATAAATGTAAGAGAACGAACTGCCCGAACAGGCTCAGGAAACCAAATCGTTCTGAACTCAAACTAAAGCAGATAATAAAGATGAACTGCCCAGGCAAGCCCAGGTTATTAGCTCTTAATGTATCGGGCCATAGGCCATACAACAATAGATAAAGGCGAACTGCCTAGGCAAACCCAGGAAACCAGCTCTAGTGTATCATAACAACCAGTCACATATAAGAAAAACAAAAACAAAGGGACATTTCTTTCACAACTAACAAGATTCAAGAAACATTCGGCAAACTCTTAGTGGCTAGCCGGCTAGGGGCTCTAACATGTCCTTCACAGTAGCTCCATCAAGGGCAGGATCCGAGGCAACATCAGCCACAAGAGTAGGACTTTCAAATACAGGAAGAACGGTACTAGCATCTTCAGGTGCGTCTAACATTGTTGCACCTCGAGCCCCATGTTCTAGTTCCTCCTGTAAGGCAAGGTATTTCTGCTCCAGATCGTTGTACTCCTTGGCCAGCTCGGTCGCCTCTCCGAACAGAGTCTTATAGGCATCCTTCACCGACTTGGCCGCAGCTGTTGCCTTCTCCACATACCCAGTGTACAATGCCGGCTCATCATTTGCTTCCTCCAATGCCCCTGCCATGACTATTTTCTCTAGAGTGACCTGATCGTGCTGCTTCTTAGTTCGTCATAACTGGCTTGGAGAGAGACTTGAACAGAATGCACATTCTCTAGTTCTTCTTTCATCTTCTCTCGCTCGCCCTTATCAGCCTCAGCGATCACGGCCACCTCTTTCAACTTTTGATTCTCAGATAGTACATCCACAAGTCAATAAATCATCCTACTCATACACAATAAAAGGCCAAGTTATACAAGTATGTACCAAGCAATATCCAAGATCCATGGCCCTCACATTTGCAGCAAGGTCACCCATAGCATCCAAGTTCCGCCGATCTCCATCAAGAACGATGCTATCCAGCAAACACCTTGTGATTGGGGCTGACTGGAAGCTATAGTCAGACCTCATCACATATTGGGTTTCTCCAGTATCGGGATTAACATATGTGACACCCGTCTCAAGAGCGCCACCTTTCCCCTTACCAGGACCAGCATTGGCACTACCCTTGCCATAAAACTTTTCTCTTCTAGCAGGAGGAATAACAGCCACAGCAGTAGTACCCTTCTCCCTCTCGAGTGGGTTCAAGTCATCATCTCCTAGATCGACCCTCTAGAACGACCTCACCCGAGAGGCCGAACCTCTATCAGAATACACAATTTTCTTCCCTATAGAACGGTGACCAGAATCCTCCCTCATTATGCTTTCCAGACGAGCTGCCTTAGCCACCCTATCGTCGTCAGCAACAATTTTTCTTTTTAACAAACTCCAAGGTTCACGAACTGAAACTCTCAGCTCATCTACATCAACCAGAGCGGGCGCTCACCTCTTGGTTTGTTCCCGGGAAGTAGGATCAGAACCAGAATGGTAACCCTTCCCACCACTAAGCTTGGGCATCCCACCATCACCCCCAAAGGCCCCAACACCTCTCATAGGCCTCAAAGGCCCACTCTGGCTCCTATTTCTAGCCTCCCTGGTCAGAACGCCACTATCTTCCCTCTCCATGACGAACTTGCTAGAAGACTCACTATCGACCTGACCACGAGCCCTTTTCTTTTGACTCCTCCGCTTGAGCCTTATCCCACAACCTTCCCTTTCCACAAAGAAAGAAGCTACCTCAGGCAGTTTCTTTTGCTTCTTAGCTCTGCTAAGCTTAGCAAACCTCTCGATCACTCCCCGGTTAGTATGACTGCATATAGCGACCACTGAAAATAACCAGTTCTAAGGTCAGTTCAAAACAAACAAATATTGCTCAAATATACAACAAAGGACACAAAAACATACCAGAAAAATTGCAAACCGCAGTATGAACTGCAAACCCACTAGCACATTAATTTCCAATTAACAACAACGACCTTCTCTCCCAAGGTTCATTGCTCACACCGTCCAGAACGCTCGACTTCCCCGTTAGCGACTGCAAACTAAAATTATTGGCACGAGATCGCTTCACAGCGAAGTGCTCAATAATATTAGCAACCTCAACACGGTACCATAATCTCTCATTTAATAGGTCGAACACTCTCAACAAACGCCAAGTATTGCCAACGAGCTGGCAAGGTGCTTTCTTACAAAAGTTCAAAAAATTATAGATAAGTGGCGAGAACGGTATCCTCATGCCAGCTCGCAATTGCCCCTCACAAACTACCACCCCATATCCTCGTCGGATGAACACATTGCTTAAAGCGTTAACGTCATCCCCAATTTCATGTATCTCCAAGTCGCTAACATCAATACCACAAGCATCCCTCAAATCTCCAAAACTTACCAAAGCACACTTATCTATATTTCTAGGGAGCAACCCACTGGAAGAAGAACCCTCACAACGACCAGAGCTACTCTCCAAAGCAACTACATATTCAGATCTTACATATTCTTCTTCACTATCAAACCCTAACGTATCACCTCCTCCGATCGTGTATCATCAAAATCAGACATGTTTGAAGACAAAAAAGGAAATAACCTAACAAGCAAGGTTTAACTACCAAACGAGAAGAGGAAAAATGGTGGAGATTAAATTAACCTGAGTACTCAACGATCTCAACAATTTGAAGAAAATGAAGCAGAACAATAACTCTCAAGTTCCCCAAACCGTCTTATACACGCCGCCCGTTCAGTTCCTAATGCAGGCCATCATTACCCAGAACCCTACCCGACACGTCTCCTTACGTCTTGTCTTTTCAACTTCCACAAAATGAGGCGGTTATTATTCCACACATATGCTACACACGTGCAAACGTTCTCTCTCAGCAAATCGTTAAAATGTACTAAACGACCTACTGAGATGGGCTGTGTGAGGGAGTAATATTCACATTCAATGAATACCACACACGTGTCCAGCATATACAAAACTAACGACCGACCTCGTATTCTCATCCTCAGAGCTCGCTTTATAGTGACTCAACTTAAGCAAGAAACCTCCACAACTTGTGCCCAGAGTGATGTCATCACCAACTGATCTTCAGTACTCGACCTTTGAGCTCGCTTCAAAATGACTCGAGTCGAGTAAGCGATCTCACTAAGAAGCAACCTCCATAGCGCTCACTCCTTTCGCTCCACAACGGCTCGTAACGTAAGCCTTTATTACACCTATCAAGACCAAAGCTTTGGGCATGCAGCTCATTGATTCTACATAACTCACCATTATGGCTCATAAGAGACCTGAAGACCTAGATCTGACCTGAAGTGGGAGAGAATGAGGCACGGGCATCTTACCTATATAAAGAGGATGAGGAACTACGTCTGATGACCTGATTCAAGTTCCCCTCCAGAGAGAGAACTTGATACGTAGGCAGTTCGTCCATACGAACTCGGTCAATTCAATCCAATCATCCCAATCCCTTGATCAAGCCTACATTTGTAAGGTGAACCAAAAGCATCATTTACAGCCAACATAATGTATTATTGATGTGTTTGCTTGCACACGAGAAAATTTGAAAAATTATTCTTCTTGGTTTTGAAACCAAAAAGGTCTACCATCGAAAAGTATTTGACTTTTTTTTCGGTAAATAAAAAGTATTTGAATCTTTACTTTGTTTAGTTTCATGTTTTTGAAAAGCAAGTTACCATTTGAATGAAGGGGCTATTTTAATGATAAAATATCAAATAGTCAAGAGGAAATAGTTAGGGCTGTCAATGGATCAGTTTGGGTCGGGTTCTGGAAAATTCAAACCCAAACAGATTAGAAAATTGGGAACCCAAAACCGAACCAACTCGAATCGAAAACTATAAAATCAATTAATTTCAACCACACAATTGATAAATATATACACAATTAATCATAAATATTACTAAAATGCCATCTTATCGGTTCAGTGGAGAGTAAACCAGAAACCAAACCAATATCTTATCAGTTTGGTTTGGTTTTGGGTCGGTGGAGAACAAACCAAATTACCAAAACCCAAACCGTTTTTATCGGTGTGGTTCGGGTCAGTTCTCAGGTTATCGAATCCCATTGACAGGGCTAGAAATAGTGAATCAAATATCAGGCAACGTAAGCCATATGCTGTGTAACGTACATATCACGACTAGATTGGGCTTAAATTATATACGCGCTTATACAAAGCATGGGTTAGGCCTTTATTAGGCATTACACAAACTATCCTAGATAAAGCCCAATTAGTAAGTCCACACAGACATGTCAATTGTCAACTGTTATGCATTTCCAAGACATCAATAGGTACAACTATCCTAGCAAAAGCCCAATTACTATAGGTGATTTAATTGGGCACTCATCAAATTGGATTGGGCAACCCCTCAAAAAAAATATTACAAATTTGCCATATTACAAGTTTGCCATCAAAGCCCAGGCCTAATAACCAGTTTCAACCGGTCTCGCCATAACGAAACCCTCAAGTCATTTGAGTGTACACTCAAACGATCTCGCCATGTCGTTTGAGTATACACTTAAACGGTTTTGCCATATCGTTTGAGTGTACACTGAAACGGTCTCACCATGTCATTTTAGTGTACACTTAAGCGGTTTTCACTTGTCATTTGAGACAAAACTCTTGGGGTTTTTAGCTAGACAATACGGCGGGGTCGTTTGGGCAGTCTCTAGGACGACATGGAGGGGTTGTTTGGGGACGCTCTTGGGCGATATGACTGGGTCGTTTGGACCTTATGACAAAGAAGTTTGTTTGTTTGCAAAAAATTCGGTTTGTTTGTTAGGATTCGGTTTGTTTGTTTGTGTTGGTGTTGCAAAAAAATTTGAGTCCAAGACAGAACAAACAAACTATCGATTTTACTTAAATTAAGCAACACCAATCCTTAAAAATTGAGCAACAAACAAACCATCGATTGCAACACCAATTCTAAAAAATTGAGCAACGCCAATTCGGTTTGTTCTCGGGTTTGTTTGCCATGAGGTTTCACTTGCTGTTTTGTACGAGTATTCAGTTTGTTTGTCATGAGGTTCTGAGTATGAACACGACAGAAAACTCAAAAAAAAAAAAAAGAAAAAAAAAATTGCATTTTTGGGTTCAGCCTCACGAGAAAGATGAAACCGGCTAAAACTGTTTGAAAAAATGGTAACCAGTATGCAGGGGGGGGTGTATTGGGCTATTTCGGTTGGACTTTGTTGGTGGGCTTCGGTTGGAGGCTTCCCGATCAAATTCCATTGGTGCCCAATACAGGACCCTTACTATGTTGATGTCGAGAGAGGCAAACATCTCCACTGTTCTTCATTTCCAACACATCAAATAGATTTTGGGATAGGCTTTAATGGGACATCAAATAGAAGTTGGTTGTATTAGTGATAAGAGCCCAAAACTGTAGTTTTAACCCCTTAATAATCATACTGTTAGACCAATTATGTGAATAATAAGTAAGAGTTAATACTGATTACGTGTTTTTATGCATTTCAGGCTTCAAAGTCCATTATGTGCAGAAATGTGCCACATTAGCGAGATAAAGGAGCAAAAGTCAGCAGAACTTCCGAATGCCATATCTTTGGACTCAGACCTCGGAATTGGGCCTACTTTATGTCAAAACGACCGGCTCGGAAAGAGCTTTGCAATGGTCCAAGCCTTGACCCAATCAGAGGAGCAGAAGTGGACGAAAAGTCTGTGGAAGCCAACTGCAGCTGAAGAGGCCTTTTTGGACTGAAAGAATTGGGTTTTGGGCCTGATTCTCTGGCCCAAACCATGGCTCCAAGCCCATGCACGATTTTTGGATCTGGATGTATAAAAACAAAAGCTTAGCTCTTTGTTAATGGTAGATAGTTAGACCTAGATTAGAATTAGATTAAGTAGCCATTAAACCTTAGTTCTAGATCTAGTTTTCATTAGATTAATTAAGTTTAATTTCATTTCAATTCTTGTTTTAGATTAAACTCTCAAATTATTGTTCTTGATTGATTAGATGATAAAATAGTTGTTCTTTTGTCAATTTCGATTTATAGATCTAATTTCCATTATTGTTTGTTATCATTTCATAGTTATTAATTAGATTTCGATTATTGTTTAGTGAAATCGCATAAAGTTAGAATCTTTATATTATGTTTAGTTTAGATTCAATGGGAAATGTTAGTTTAATGAATCAAGGCTAAAACCTCCATTAGAGGGGTTGATGAAGCCTTGATGAAAACTTAGTTGTTAGTGTAGAATTGTTTGTAGATTTCTATTCCACTCTAGAAAGTCGGTGTTTAAGCCATGAGAATGGGTGGGCGACTTCACATGCTAGTTAGTACTTTCGGTAGAAATGCCATGAACACTAGGGATTAGAACTTCGAATTTCTTACCGTAAGAAACGTGAGAATCGAGATACAAGAATCTATACTAGGTTATTAAGTTGGATTCGAGGTGGATTCAATTCCCCTAATCCTTTATCTAGATTCAAAAACAAGCATATTTCCATAGCATTAAGTAGTTTAATTTTAGTTTATATTATATCTTGTTATTTATATTAAGCCATCTTGTTAGTATAATTCCCTTCGTTAAAGCTCTCATTGACTTAAGAGCGACTAGTTAGACTTAGAAAACAATCCATGCTAGGGAACTAGGAGTGGAACGAACTTCGTACTCCATTTAGTGCAATTCGCATTGAGAGTAGAAGCTTTGATAATCAATCTCACGTAAAAGATCAGTTTAGTTTACTTACGTTTTGGATTCATCGTTCATTTCGTAGGTAAACTATTCATTTTACGTTTATCAAATGGCGCCGCTGCCATCTTAGTTGCACTTTAGCATTGTTTTCTTTGTAGAAGTAGTTATTTTTAAGTCCCATTAAACCCACCCACCCTTGTTTGATTCATACTGTGGTTATTCGTTTCAGCGTCGAAAAATTCCAGAAAAAAATACACGGATGCCGCTACGCAAGTAGAGCGCGACCAGCTAAGTTACCGAGCACCGAAGCGCCCGCCTAAAGTAGAGCCGAATTCGACCAGCTTAAGTTATCGGAGCCTTAGAAGCCCACGCTTCAAGAGAGCGACCAGCTAAGTTATCATCAGCAATCGCCCCCAAGCCGGGCCAGCCGCAGCTTTAAAAATTTTCGGATTTCCCGTGTTTGATTCGAACTTCGAGTTGTCAAGTTTTTCAGTGTTCTAATCTCTTATATACACTGAACACGCCATTACCATAAGACGCTATTCATAAAGCGAAGCAAGGGCCTTGTCGGTATTCCTTTCTTCCACTCCCTCTTCTTACGTCGGAGGAGTTTTAATTCTAGTATAATCAGGCTTGTTTTTCGTAGAAATAAATACAACACGCCTATCTAGAATTTCACACACTACACCTGATATTATGGCTGAAGAAAGAGAGACTCCTCTCTCCGACTTCTACAAAGCTTTGAGCGATAGCCCTAAATCTTGCATCGTTCTAGCAGACCCAACGGGGGATTTTCGAATTCCCCCAAACATATTTAATCTGTTACCCGTTTTCCATGGTCTAGACCATGAAAAACCTTACCAACACATGCGTAGGATTGAACAAGTCCTTACAACATTCCATCATCCTACCGTTGGTACGAATGCATTAAACCGAGGGTATTTCCCTTCACCTTAGCTGATAAAGGCGGCGTCTTGGTTAAGCGCCCAAAGCTAATTAAATGGACTTCGTGGGCCAAACTTGTTCAAATTGTTTATGGAACATTTTTACCCACCCCTAAAGGCGGATGAAATGCTTTCCAAGATTCATTTTTTCCGACAAAATCCTCATGAATCATTTTCTGAGGCTTGGAATCGTTTCACCGATCTGCTTATAGAGTGTCCACACCATAACTTAGCTAAAGACACGTTAGTTCGTGCCTTTTTCAAAGGACTTCTACACCACCATAAAGAAGTCCTTGACATAATGAATGGGGGTAGTTTCCTAAGTAAAGGAGCCAATGAGGCTTACAAATTTTTAGAGGATCAAACTAAGCGAAATAACAATTGGGGGGGTAGTGACGATTACTCCCGCTCCGCTAGTTCTTCTTCCACAGTTAAGGCTACCAGTATGTTTGAGATAAAACCCGATCTAGAACTTAAAAATTTAATCGAATCTCTAACTAAAAAAGTTGAGGCCATTTCTGTACAACAAAAGCCTATCCCCGTCATGAATGTAAATTCCAATCCATGTAGTTTCTGTTGGAGTCCTGAGCATCCTGACTCCCACTGTCCTATAGCCTATGAACATTCTTGTTCCATTAATAGTGAACCTAACGCCCCTTGGAGACAAAATCCCAACTTCGGTTGGAGAAATAACCAACAAGTCACACCTTCAGGGTACAATAATCAATATGTTAGGCCAACACACGCTTATAACCAAGCTCCTCCGGGACAAGGGCGAGTCGGGGTAATTATAATAATTATAACAACCAAGCACAACCCCGACAAGGTCAAGCACAAGGTCAATATAGTTATAATAATTATAATGCTAATAGAGGTATCGTTCCGGTAAATAATAACTATCACAATCCGCCCATAAATAATCAACACGAGATATTTCCAAATCCACCACCGTGACTACTACACCCACAGAACCGGATCGTCTTGACACCTTCATACAAGTGAGCCAACAACTTTTCCAAACCATGGCTCAATCTAACCAACACATTCTACAATCTGTTAATAATTTAAACCAACAGTTAGCCCAAGAAAAGCCCAACCAAAAGGCGTGTTTCCAGTGCCAAGCGATACCCAACCCTAGAACAGCAAACACAGCCTTTGAGGTAAACGGTAATACTAGTACGGAAACTACAACCGTAGGTGAGCTAAATGCCATCACCACTCTCCGTTCTGGAAGAGTGGTTGATAACAAAGTAACTATGCCTATAGTTACCCCATCAAGATACTCCAACACGGATATCGAACTAGATGCCGAAATAGAAACCCAAGAACCTACCACCGTAGAGGTACCGGTTAAACCACAACCTAAGAAACCGAAAGCCAAGGTTACACATCAAGTTGAGCCATCGCTAAATATAGAGCTAAACCACCGTTCCTCGAAATTAGCCATGCTAACCAGGGATACTAACTTTGAGGAGATTAGGAACGTTTTTAAAAATCTAACGATAAACCTTCCTTTTCTCGAAGCTATAAAAAGCTACCTAACCGCTAAGTTTCTTAAGGAGTTGTGCACTACTAGCGTAAGACCAACATACCTAAAGACGCCTTTCTAACTGAGCGGTTCCCAACTTTATCCGAAAATAATGGAATTGTTAAGTACAAGGACCCAATTCGTCCTATCAGATAATGCACCTTAGGAGATTCTCACACGACGACCGTATTTACTAGACACGGGGCGAGTGTTAACTTACTCCCCGTATTACTTGTATAAACAAATAGGTCTAGAGGAGATGCAACCTACTAAAATGACATTGCAATTAGGCGTCGGTCTATTAAGTATCCTAAGGGTGTGGTTGAAAACGTCTTTGGTTAAAGTCCAAAATTTTTACTACCCGGCCGACCGTTGTCCTGAACCGCGAAGTCACTAACGACTCTGTACCTATCATTTTTAGGCCCCCTTCTTGGCAGCTCTTAACGCGGCTCATAAACTGCTAACTGCGATGGTTCGATGTCCTTGTCCTTTGGCCATCTTTCTGTTGAGGTAAATGTTTTCAAAACTAGGACACAGTATCCTGATTCATCTACAAATGGAGAGGTTAGCATGATCGAGAGCTTAGCTCAAGATTACTTCAAAAACATGTTTCCGGACAAACAGATTAACAAATTCCTTTCCTTCGGAAATTCCGATTTTAACAATGACTCCCTGGTAGTAGACGAAATCGAAGAAGAATTTCTGCAACTCTTTTGCACCGCTTCTTTACCACTTCGCGAGTCCCCCCTAGCCAACAACCATTCATCCCTTGATGCTATGACGGAAGATGAATTTTTCAATCTCTATCCCAGTGATCCTTTTGACCCAACTATTGAGGAATGTCTTGCACATATCAAGATTTCTGATGATATGGACTTGAGAGCTCTAGCTGAGAATCATTCACCTTCCCTCACCAATATTCCCCACCCTCCACCTTTTCAAAGGAACCTCGAGTTTGCACTCGATCCTTTAGTTTCTCCTGTGCTTCATGATTTTTTAAATCCACCTAGTAATCAAATACTTCCCAAGGATAAACCACTAGACACCTTCATTTTAGACTTGAGATACCCCTAACTACACCATGAATGAGTTTTGTGCTAAACCCACATCCTCATTTTTTCCATGCTTTCCCTTTAACACTTATCCCAATCCACCATATCTTCCACAACCATTCACTTTTCCACACTTATTCACTAGGACACCCTCTTATTCAAAGATGAAACATAAGGTGCCTGCTCGGTTATGTTATAGGTCTATCCGACTTCGCTTTCATTCCGCTAGGCTGCGTCGTAGGAAATCTTGGTGCTTGATTGTGTTTGGATATGTTTTCTTTGATATTTATTTATGGAACGATCCACAACTATTTCGGTTGTTGATATATGATAAACTACATATTCATACATATGTTTAGATAAAGTCTCGAGTATCTGACTATAAATGACTCAATTTTTGTGTTTGGTGCATTTCCTTTCATTTCCATATATTGGTGAATGCACCATTCAGGTAACCGGGCCCTCCCTATGGAGTGTGTGGCTGTAAGTACCGGATCTTAAGTCCACGGTTCACATAATTCACGTTTTCCACTCTTGCATGTTTTCTCGGTTTTTGAGTCATGTTTATCTATGGTGTGAATTATGTCTTTACTGCTTATTGTTTTTCTTTATATTAAACCTAATTCATAAAAAGTAAAAAAGTTTAAAGCTATAAAAATAGTAATCTAGCAAGTCTCGGGAATCTGACTTTAAAAGACCCAAGTTTTCGTACAATACCAACTTTCTAGAGTTTAGGCCAAACAAAATTTTCAAACTTAAAAAGAGTTTTCCAATTTTGTTTGGGGGTGGCGTATTTTAGTATTCATTTCAAATCATGTTGCCATCCTAAGCCTGTCATGTTTACTCCAAAGAGAGTTTGTGTTAGTTAGTGCGCACCAGGTTTAATTGTGCTTCATATTATCATATCATCGTTACAATATTTACATTCACAGTCTTTGCCAATTTTTGCCACGTTTCTATGGTAAATTCTTTCCTTATCTCTTTACACTTTGAGGACAAAGCATTGATTGTTTGGGGGTGGGATAGAAACATTTGCAAAATTAGACACTTTTAGGATGTAAATTACGACTTTTATTTATAAAATATTAAAAATTATAAAAATTAGTTAGTTACATAATTTAATTGTGCTATTGAATTGTTTCATGAACCCCTTCTCCCAAATTGTTTGGGGTGGTTTAGAAACACGATGTAAATGTTAAGCACATATTAGGTTGTATATTACGTATTATTTGTCTTAAAAAAAAATATAATAAAAATAAAAAGTTTATGCTATACACTTAGGAATATTGGTATTGTTTCTTTCTCCATGCTCTTAACAATCTAGAAGTCTCACATAGTCATTTGCATCGGAATAATTGTTAGAAACTTAGGTTAATAATGTAGGTAATAATCTTTGCATCTATCTATAAATATATTACATGAGTATCTATGATTGTTAGCGATAAGTTTCAAATCTAGGCTAGAGTACTTATTCTACAAATCCTGTGAGAATATAGCCTAAAGCCTTATATGAGAGCTAAACATTTGAGAAATGACACAAGGGAGAAGTAAAATCCGGATAGAGAAATCACACGTCCACTTGCTTGATCACTATGCCATATCCTAAAAAGCGAGAATTTAGGCCCTCTTTGGATCGATATAGCCAGAAATTCAAACCTATGAATTATTTTCCGCTAGTCGCCCCTCTGAGCCTTTCTTTAGCCTTCCATATAAACCACAATTCCTTTACCCTGTTACAAAAACAAAACAAAATAAAAATAAAAATAGAATCAACCTACCCAATTTAGAATAAGTCTGAGAATAGAATGAGGAAGAAAGAAGAAGAGAAAAACCTGTGTAAACAAAAATTAGTTAGTTGCTTCAGAAAATAAAGAAAAGAAGTTTCCATCCAAAGAAAAGGAAAAAAAAAAAGGAAAAAAAAAAAGAAAAAAAATAGAAATAAAATAAAAACTCCAAAAAAATAGAATAAAAGGAGTCAAAAGCCAAAGAAAAAGAAAAAAATGGCTAAGGATGGAAACAAAGTGTAGAAGCAAAAGAAAATAACAAGGTTTTCTCTAAGTTACATAATATGAAGACTCTATTATCTCAGACTTGTCCTTTTGAATATCCATTTCCTTCCTTCTTAAACCATCTCCTAATCCCCGTAACACCTAATAAAGACCTCTAGCTCAATTAGGAATAGGTTAGTGTGATAGTAAGTGGCGGATGTGTTTGATCGACCCCGCTTCCTTTGTTGTCATTGAGATTGTAAGGTAAAGTGTGCCCACTGTATTAATCGGAGTAGCTAAACTTGAGTGGAAAAATCAGAGTGTTGTTTCTTGACTATTATTGTGAGAACCTACTTAAGGACGCTTATTCCGAAGTTTTAAACGGACTCGCTAAACATTTGATAGTACTACTTATTGTATATATCGTTTATTGTAGATGATTGATTATTATGCATATATTAACTTAGGTTTTGACTGGTTATTCTTATTCAATTGCTAGAGAGATGTATAGATAGTTGAGCATGAATAAGGAAACAATAGTTTTATTTTCTTAGTCGTTGTAGTATAGATGAAGTTTGTGAGTACCTTCACTCGGAAAACTCTCACGAGGCTATAACTTCGTCCACTAGGGAAGTCCTAGTGGTTTAAGGCCTTGTTGCATATGGTCAATGCAATCGCACTCAGCTTAAACGAGTAGTTAGAACTCCATTTTTGGTCACTTATTCTAATTTCTCATCTTTGCTTGAGGACAAGCAAAATGTTTGTTTGGGGTGGTTTGATAAGAGCCCAAAACTGTAGTTTTAACCCCTTAATAATCATACTGTTAGACCAATTATGTGAATAATAAGTAAGAGTTAATACTGATTACGTGTTTTATGCATTTCAGCTTCAAAGTCCATTATGTGCGAGAAATGTGCCACATTAGCGAGATAAAGGAGCAAAAGTCGCCAGAACTTCGAATGCCATATCTTTGGACTCAGACCTCGAATTGGGCCTACTTTATGTCAAAACGACCGCTCGGAAAGAGCTTTGCAATGGTCCAAGCCTTGACCCAATCAGAGGAGCAGAAGTGGACGAAAAGTCTGTGGAAGCCAACTGCAGCTGAAGAGGCCTTTTTTGGTCGAAGAATGGGTTTTGGGCCCGATTCTCGCCCAAACCATGGCTCCAAGCCCATGCACGATTTTTGATCTGGATGTATAAAACAAAAGCTTAGCTCTTTGTTAATGGTAGATAGTTAGACCTAGATTAGAATTAGATTAAGTAGCCATTAAACCTTAGTTCTAGATCTAGTTTTCATTAGATTAATTAAGTTTAATTTCATTTCAATTCTTGTTTTAGATTAAACTCTCAAATTATTGTTCTTGATTGATTAGATGATAAAATAGTTGTTCTTTTGTCAATTTCGATTTATAGATCTAATTTCCATTATTGTTTGTTATCATTTCATAGTTATTAATTAGATTTCGATTATTGTTTAGTGAAATCGCATAAAGTTAGAATCTTTATATTATGTTTAGTTTAGATTCAATGGGAAATGTTAGTTTAATGAATCAAGGCTAAAACCTCCATTAGAGGGGTTGATGAAGCCTTGATGAAAACTTAGTTGTTAGTGTAGAATTGTTTGTAGATTTCTATTCCACTCTAGAAAGTCGTGTTTCGCCATGAGAATGGGTGGACGACTTCACATGCTAGTTAGTACTCGGTAGAAATGCCATGAACACTAGGGATTAGAACTCGAATTTCTTGCCGTAAGAACGTGAGAATCGAGATACAAGAATCTATACTAGGTTATTAAGTTGGATTCGAGGTGGATTCAATTCCCCTCTAATCCTTTATCTAGATTCAAAAACAAGCATATTTCCATAGCATTCGTAGTTTAATTTTAGTTTATATTATATCTTGTTATTTATATTAGCGCGTCTTGTTAGTATAATTCCCCTTCGTAAAGCTCTCATTGACTTAAGAGCGATTAGTTAGACTTAGAAAACAATCCATGCTAGGGAACTAGGAGTGGAACGAACTTCGTACTCCATTTAGTGCAATTCGCATTGAGAGTAGAAGCTTTGATAATCAATCTCACGTAAAAGATCAGTTTAGTTTACTTACGTTTTGGATTCATCGTTCATTTCGTAGGTAAACTACTCATTTTACATTTATCAATTAGTCAATCAAAAGAAAGAGTATACACAGAATACGAGTATAGATACTTTGGCAAACAGAGAAACTTTCACGTTCCACCTTATACCCAACTTTGAGGAGTAGTCTCCATAGGCGCCCGCCTAGGGTCCCTTGTTTAGTTGTTTACTAGATTTTAGACCCGGGCATACACCCGGAATCTATTAAATATTTTGTGTGCTGAAAAGACTTTACAAAATGTCTCATACAAAATTTTGAATCAGAATATATTTTTATTGAAAATTAACCGAAATACATTAATGAGCAGCGATTATAGTGCATAAGTACTTGGAAACTAAGAGATTAAATTGAGATAGCCTCTTCACTTTGTGGTTTACGATATTAATCCATAATTTTCAAAATGAAATTATCTTAAACTCGATCTAGCTTGTATAATAGTTTTCTTAGATTTATGGTGATTTAGTGGCAAATTTTCAAATCAAAATATACTTTTATTAAAATAAACTGAAATACGCTAATGAGCAGCGATTATGGTGCATAAGTACTTAGAAACTAAGGGATCAAATTGAGATAGCCACTTCACTTTGTGGTTTAGGATATTAATCCGTAATTTTCAAATGGAATTATCTTAAACTCGATCTAGCTTGTATAATAGTTTTCTTAGATTTATAGTGATTTAGTGGTAAATCATCACCGCTCGGCTTACGTACTAATATATGTATACAAATAACTAAAATATCTATCAAATCATTAAAACAGATTGATTGTTTTCATATCCTCAAAGAATACACTACTCCCAAGATCTATTAAAATATTTTAATCCCGGGATCTATTAAATATTTTGTGTGCTAAAAAGGCTTTACAAAATGTCTCACATAAATTTTCAAATCAGAATATATTTTTATTGAAAATAAACTGAAATACATTAATGACCAACGATTATGGTGCATAAGTATTTGGAAACTAAGGGATCAAATTGAGATAGCCTCTTCACTTTGTGGTTTGGATATTAATCCGTTATTTTTAAATAGAATTATCTTAAACTCGATCTAGCTTGTATAATAGTTTTCTTAGATTTATGGTAATTTCGCGGCAAATTTTCGAATCAGAATATATTTTTATTGAAAATAAACTGAAATACGTTAATGAGCAACGATTATGGTGCATAAGTACTTGGAAACTAAGGGATCAAATTGAGATAGCCTATTCACTTTGTGGTTTAGGATATTAATCCATAATTTTCAAATTGAATTATCTTAAACTCGATCTAGCTTGTATAATAGTTTTCTTAGATTTATGGTGATTTAGTGGCAAATTTTCGAATCAGAATATATTTTTATTTAAAAATAAACTGAAATACGTTAATGAGCAGCGATTATGGTGCATAAGTAATTGGAAACTAAGGGATCAAATTGAGATAGCCTATTCACTTTGTGGTTTAGGATATTAATCCGTAATTTTCAAATTGAATTATCTTAAACTCGATCTAGCTTGTATAATAGTTTTCTTAGATTTATGGTGATGTAGTGGCAAATTTTCAAATTAGACTATATTTTTATTTAAAATAAACTGAAATACATTAATGAGCAGCGATTATAGTGAAGAAGTACTTGGAAACTAAGGGATCAAATTGAGATAGCCTCTTCACTTTGTGTTTTAGAATATTAATCCGAAATTTTCAAATGGAATTATCTTAAACTCGATCTAGCTTGTATAATAGTTTTATTAGATTTATGGTGATTTAATGGTAAATCATCACCGTTCGGCTTACGTACTAATGTGTACAAATAACTAAAATAGATTGATTGTTTCCATATCCTTAAAGAATACACTACTCCCACTTAAAAAGATTTATCACATGAACTTGTCCTACGAATGGGAGCCGTTATATTAAATTATTCTAAAAAATATTAGCAACTATGCATAGCTACGAGATATGAAAATTATATTAATTACTCATTTAAATTTCTTGCACTACTCTCTATAAAAAGAAAGCATCAAACCTTGATAAAACTCATTGACTTCTTTTTATTGTTAGGTTTAACAATAGAAGTTTGATTGAAGTTTTGTAAGAATGCCCAATGTGACGAAGATAATATTGAAGCTACTTGAATAGCAAGGCATTCGCAATCACAATATAAGAATTATAATAAACACTATTTAAAATACAAAACTATATTTGTTGAGACATTTATTCCCCCTACATATAATACAAATATGTTTTAGGGTTATTAGTTCAATGCATTTGCATCAAGTTTCTGATTTTCCATTAATTATTCTTTGAGGTTAGTTCAATGAGTTGCATCAAGTTTTTGATTTCCTGTTAATTATTATTTGAGGTTAGTTCAGTGCAATTGCGTCCGCTTTATGATTTCCCATTAGTTATTCATTAAGGTTAATTCAGTACAGTTGCATCCAGTTTTTGATATTTCGTTAATTAGTCTTTGAGATTAGTTCATTGCATTTGCATCCAGGTTCCAATCTCTTGTTAATTACTCTTTGAGTTTAGTTCAATACATCTGCATCTAGTTTCTGATTTCTCGTTAATTGTTTTTCTAGGTTAGTTCGAAAGTTTATAATTTCTATACAGTTTGCATACATGTAAGAGTCTGTTTTTATAAACTCACTTTCATTTTGGGTTCCTAATTACTCGTAATTATTCATGTGAGAAGGCTAAAAAAGTGCACATTTATGCTTTAAGGTCAGTGTGATGTAGTTACATCCGACTTTCGATTTCTAGTTAACTATTTTTTGAGGTTATTTCAATGCATTTGCATCCAATTTCTAATTTCTCGTTAGTTAATCTCTGATTTTAGTTTAATGCAGTTGCATCCAATTTCCAATTTTATGTTAATTGTTCTTTGAGGTTAGTTCAATGCATTTGCATCAAGTTTCTAATTTCCCGTTAATTATTTTTTGAGGTTAGTTCAATGCAATTACATCAAATTTATAAATTCCCGTTAATTATTCATTTAGGTTAGTTTAGTGCAGTTTCATCCATTTTTCTATGTTTCGTTAATTAGTCTTTGAGATTAGTTTATTGCATTTGGATCTAGTTTCCGATTTCCCGTTAATAACTCTTTAAAGTTAGTTCAATACATCTGCATCTAGTTTCTGATTATTTATGCTTTGAGGTTAGTTCGATACAATTATATCCGGTTTCTGATTTCCTGTTAACTATTCTTTGAGGTTATTTCAATGCATTTGCATTTAGTTTCTGATTTCCCATCAATTATTCTATGAGGTTAGTTCAATGCAGTTGCATTTGGTTTTTGATTTTCTGTTAATTATTTTTTGAGTTAAGTTAAATACATTTGCAACCAGTTTTCGGTTTCTCATTAATTATTATTTGAGGTTTGTTTGATGTATTTGCATACTGTTTCCAATTTTCCATTAAATATTTTTCAAAGACTTGCATCCAATTTCTAATTTTCCATTAGTTACTCTATGTCATTATTTTAATGCAATTTGCATAAAGTTTCCGATTTCTCGTTAATTACTCTTTGAGCTCAATTATGTATTTGAATCCAGTTCCCGATTTCCTTATAATTATCCAATGTGGAGTGTAATACCAACTTCTACTAATCCATTTGTAGTGTTCTTGCAAACATGACATAAAAAGTAAATTATGCTTAATTTACTATGTGGGATCATCAAAAATTATAAATTATTCTTTAAATTATGCATGACTCATTATGTGGAATCTTCAAAGATTATCTACGAACGGGTGTTGTTATATTAATTATTCTGAAAAATATTTGTAAATATGCAGAACTATTATATATTAATATTATATTGATCACTCAACCAAATTTCTTATAACGTGAAAACCTCACTCTCCTTTGATAAAACTCTTCAACTTCATTTTGTTGTTTAATAATAGAAGTTTAATTGAAGTTTTGTGAGATTGCCTAATAAGGCGAAATTCATATATATTGAAGCTACTTGAATAGCAAGGAGTTCCCAATCATACGGAAAGAGATAAGATAAACACCATTTTAAATGCAAAACTATACTTATCGAGACATTCCTACAACATATAACCTAACTATATTTTCAGGTTAGTTTAATGCATTTGCATCCAGTTTCTGATTTTCCGTTATTTATATTTTGAAGTTAGTTCAATGCAGTTGCATCCAATTTTCAATTCCTATTATTTATTTTTTGAGATCAATTCAATGTAGTTGCATCAAGTTTCTGATTTCTCGTTAATTATTCTTTTCGGTTAGTTCAATACATTTGCATCCAATTTCTAATCTCCTATTAATTGTTTCCAATTTCTTGTTTATTATTTGATCAAGTTGCATTTGCATATAGTTTTCGATTTCCCGTTAATTATTGTTTGAGATTAATTCAATGAGTTTGCATCCAGTTTTCGATTTCCCGTTAATTATTTCTTAAGATTTTGCATCAAGTTTATTTTTTGAGATTAGTTCAGTGCAGTTGCATTCGGTTTCCGATTTTTCGTTAATTATTTTTTAAAAATTAGTTATACGCATTTGCATTATGTTTCCAATTTATAATTAATTTTTCTTTGATTTTAGTTCAATGCAGTTGCATCCAGTTTCCGATTTCCCATTAATTTAATCTTTGAGGGTTAGCTCAATGCATTTGCATCCAGTTTCTGATTTTCCGACAATTATTTTTTTATGTTAGTTTGATGTATTTGCATCCAAGTTTTGATTTTCCGTTAATTATTCTTTGAGGTTAGTTTAATGCAGTTGTATCCATATTCCGATTTTCTATTAATTACTTTTTAAGATTAGTTTAATGCTTGCATTTGCATCTAGTTTCTGATTTCCCGTTAAATATTATTTGAGGTTAGTTCGATGCATTTGCATCCAGTTTTCGGTTCCCCATTAATTGTTTTTTTGTCGTTAGTTTCATTCAGTATTATATATATTTTAAAATATTTGTCATTATTGCTTTGCCAGTTTTTTTTTTTTTTTTTTTTTTTTTCCCCCATTTTCTATTATGTAGTGTGTGGTGTTATTTTTTGTATAATTGTTTTTAACTATGTTTTGAGGCCGTGTTAAGGATATATTCGAAATAAGTCGGTGCTTTATCATAGACACCAAAATTGTATGATTTGTAATATGGAATTAGTTTCTACAAATCACCTATTTTTTAATAATTTTTTTTTATTTGATCAAATATATAAGAATTGGAACACTAAAAGTGTTTGATTCGTAATAAGAAATTACATTCTACAAATCACTTATTTTTTAGCAATTTCTTTTTATTTGATCAAATATATAAGAATTGGAAATACACTCAAATTCTCAAAATATAAGAATTAGAAATACACTCAAACTCTTTAAAGAGGTTCAAATCACCTATTTTTTAGCAATTTTTTTTATTTGATCAAATATATAAGAATTGGAACACTTAAAGTGTTTGATTCGTTATAGGAAATTACATTCTACAAATCACTTATTTTTTAGTATTTTTTTTTATTTGATCAAATATATAGGAATTGGAAATACACTCAAACTCTCAAAATATAAGAATTAGAAATACACTCAGACTCTACAAGGAGGTTCCTTGTACGTGGGATTGTAGGTTATTAGAAAATATTATCTTTCATATTAGAGTGTCATATAGGATAGATAAAAGGCTAACTCTTATATTAGAGTACTACATAGGAGAGAAAAAATCCTCCTTTAAAGGTCTCTGCTTTAGTATATAGATAGTAGAGGTCCGGAATGGACACTAAACATTTAATATCATGTCACTCCAAGGCCAGCCTGAGTTAATTCCTTACAATAGTCCAAGCCCGATCATAAAATCCATCACTTTTTCATTATCAGGGCCCATTTATGGAGCTGCCTTGGGCCCCCAAAAACTTGGGGTCAGCCCTTAACGTCTTGTGTATATTACTTAATATTGATTTACTAATCAATCATCATCAACAAATATTGGACAACATCAATCCCATTTTTCAGTGAAGAAGTTATGTTGTTATGACTTGTGAGTACTCTCCACTCTCAAGCACTAGTGGCAAACTATGTGTCCAGACTACAAACAGATCGTGCATACGACTTAAGGTCAGGTCGTCTAAACGACCTAGGATACATAACCGCTACAAGCTAGTCAACATCATCATTAATGAGAGATCATTACTTCGTAACGGAAGGAGTAAAAACAATCATCATGACAGTGCAAAAAGAAAATCTACGCCTATAAAAGGAGGCGTCTTCTCCATTCTTAGGGGAGCCCAATTCTCCATCTTCTCGACCATCTATCTCTATCTGATCTCCCATCCAATCAACCAATCAAAAATTTGAACTACGCCCGACTTGATTCGAGTTCACTAAAAAACTTGATACATAGGCAGCTCGACATAACCGAGTTCCATCGAACAAATATTATCTCTACATAACTTATGAGGAATCAAATTATTCTTTGGGGCTTTTGGCACTCTTTGTATGCATGAAAGTTATCCTTTACACTTGTTTTTGCATGTGCCATTAGCCACAAATTTAAAGGTGTCAAAATGCCCCTCGGGCCCTCACCTTTCTAGCCCAAGAAATCGTTGATTATGCCCTTTAAGTCAGTCCTCGCAACTTTAAGGGCTGGCCCATGGATCCCAGCCCACGCCTTAAATTAGGTTGTGCTCGGGTTATGTTTTTAAGTTTCAGCCCGACTCTTATTGCCACTGTTCACTATCGTCAATTTATGTATCTTCTATGCCAAGGCTTGACTTGGAAAATGGACTTGCTACTGAATTAGGTTGGGCTCGGGTTAAGCCCATGACCAATCCACGCCTTAAATTTGAAGTTTTTTGCATGACAGAAGTACAGTAGTGGAAATTTAGAATACAGGAAGTCGGCAAAGCGTTGCTGAAGCTCATTAAAGAAGAAGAAAATGATCCACTAGGGAAGCATCAAGCATTAGAATCACCTTTTAAAATTCGGATTAGGGGTGAATTAGTGTTACCCCCTACTAGATGAGCCAATTAGGATTTCTCTCTCACGAGATGGGAAATTAGGATTTCCTCCCTAAATATACACAAAAAAAATTTGGTCAACTCACTTTTATTTTATTTTTTTTTTTTGTATTTAGGGGGACGACCCTAATTTCCCATCTAGTAGGAGGGAAATCTTAATTGACTCATCTAGTGGGGAGTAATATTGGTTAACCCTTCGGATTATGTAGATCATGTATCATCTGAGATCATTGCTAAGATAATTGTATGAATTTTACTTTCAGATGAGAAATGGTTGTGTAGTATTTACTTAACCATAATTTTGATCAGGAGTACTCTTTAATTAGTAAAGGAATATTTTTGTTGGTGGCAGGAACTAACCATGGAAAGATGAGCCAATTAGGATTTCTCTCTCACGAGATGGGAAATTAGGATTTCCCCCCTAAATATACACAAAAAAAATTTGGTCAACTCACTTTTACTTTTTTTTTTTTTTTTGTATTTAGGGGGAAGACCCTAATTTCCCATCTAGTAGGAGGGAAATCCTAATTGACTCATCTAGTGGGGGGTAATATTGGTTAACCCTTCGGATTATGTAGATCATGTATCATCTGAGATCATTGCTAAGATAATTGTATGAATTTTACTTTCAGATGAGAAATGGTTGTGTAGTATTTACTTAACCATAACTTTGATCAGGAGTACTCTTTAATTAGTAAAGGAATATTTTTGGTGGTGGCAGGAACTAACCATGGAAAGATGGAGCAGTGATGGAAGTTCCCATCTTGTTTTTTTTACATGAAAAATACAAAAAGATGCAACACCGGTCACAATATTTATGCCTTTATGTTGGTGGACGGTTGCATTCAAAGCCAAACATGGATAAATGGAATCCTATGCTAGTGTTGGGCTGTATTGGAGAGAAAGATAGACTTTAAGAAAGGGCAGTGAGTCCACAAAAAAATTACACGAGTCTGTAAAATGGTAAAACTAACAAAAAGAAGAAACAAAAGAATTTTAAGATCCCCGCCGGCTTCACTATGTTCAAGCTCCAATCATTCCGCAGACAAGTCCTAATTTTTTTATTTTTTTTTCTTGTTATTTTCACTAAGTGAGCAAGTTGTATTGATAATGTAAATATACGAAATACAGTTACATCTTTGTAGATACTATAGCTTTCCTACAAGGTAGGCCCTATACACTTCTACCAATCACGTGCACATCGTCCCCAAATTAGTTTACAAATCTAAAGAAAGGCATACATGGCATTTCCCATTTGGTGAGCCAATTGGTTTCCCATCTAACAAAAAAGCATAAAGTCCTAAAATTTGTTCAAGCTCAATCATATTGCAAAATAATATAAACGAATCATCTCATGGAAAAAAATTCTTTTGGGATAGCATCAATTATAAGTACTAGACGCACAAATTTTCAAATACTTACAATATTTCCACAAGAACTAAAATTCAACCAAAATTTTCACCATTTTAGTTTAAAGAAGTGCTTAGAAATAGTTGAAAAGTGCCTCTAGACTTGGGTAAGTTTAGATTTCTAATTGTCAGAATTTCATGAATCTCGATATTCTTGTGGTCTAACAAAATAGTACTACTTAGATACTTAGAGCAAGTCCAATGGGGTGTTATATGGGCTGCTAAAGGCCATATAGCACCTCCAAACACCAAATGACCATTCCAATGGGGTCGCTAGTTAGAAGGGTTTTAAATTTGGGCTAGTGTGATAAACCCAACTAAATTTGTGGCTTTATCTAACAACTGCTATAATTAAGGTTTCGGGAGATGGATAACACAATTTTTTGTTGTTGCCTGTGTGTTTAAATTTTGATGGATGTCAACAATTGTGTCGTCTGTGCAATAAAATTCCATCTAAGTATTGAAACTAATGGACGAACAACATAAATTGTGTCGTCCGTATCGATTTCGCTTTTCGAATTAGAAACGTCCATTGAAATGATTTTTAAGCTTTTCTCATGGTAAATTTGACTCGCTTGTTAAAAGAGACAAAAATTGATGTGGCACCCTAGCAGTTCCCCATTAGACTTGCTCTAAAAAGAAGGCTACTAAAAATATGCCACATAAGATTTTTAGAGTTTTTAGCTAGTTAGCCAAATTTGCCAAGCCAAAAACTCATAAACTGTTCCAATAGACTTTATATGTTGAAGTGCTAAATAGATACAGATTGCACAATTTCTTGCGTCCGTGTGCTAAATGTCAACGAACGCTAGAAATTGTGTCGTCTGTCGCATAAATTTCAATTTTTATGTTTACAACTAATGGACGGAGGACACCCAAAACTTAAGATTGGTAGCTACTAGATAAGACCATAAATTTAAATGGATTTATAACACCAACCAAATTTAAAACTCTTGTAGGAATTCCATTGGAATTGTTATTTGGTGTATGGGGTGCTAGCCCATTCGACTTGATCTTAGTCTGAAAAAATATTCCATATTGCTAAGTTTGTACGTCAAAAAGCTACACTTATATTTATTGAGTTACCAGTTACGACCGTGAGCATCTCAATCAAACGTAAGTACTAAGTTCCAAACCAGCAAAAAGTAAAAGTCATGGCTGATCATGACGCACTGCGTACATCTTCTAAGTTCTAAGGTCTAGATCCAAGAAGCGTAAATGAATTGTGTGAAGATAAGAAAATTAAAAGTAGAATAAGATACATACTTAGAATAAATTAAAGAATACCAACGACCCTTCTACCTTCTACTGCACGTCTCCCAAACTCTCTATCTTCACATGTATATATAACTCCACACAGACACCTAAAAACCATTCTTCTCCACCCCATTCACACTTTAATTCCTTAGTACCATTATGTCTATAGATCACCAAGTTCGGCCGGCCTTGCCGCCTATACGTCTAAGGACTATCAACGTTCAAACGCGGCATACTGATGAGGATGGAGAGGTAATTCAATTATCAGTGGATGACGATGAATGTCGAACACCAACTTCTAGTGAATACAAGATACCCATGATCTTAAGTTGTCCACCAGCACCACGAAAACGAAGAAAAGTAGTGTTGTGCAAGAGAAAATTATCTGAGATACAATTCTTTGAAGTTGTTGGGCGGGATGAAGTAGAGTCATTTTTCAAGTCTAGCTTCGAGTTCAGTCACAACATCAGGAAGCGACCATGCCCCAATACATGAACGGTGAATTAGAACAGCGGCTATACTGTGGTGGTGCATGATCATATTGTAATATAGTAACCATATAACATTTATATGTATTGCAAAATCCAGTCACTGACCAATGAATTGGTCAACAGATTATACATCAGATATGCTTCTTTCCATTGTATTTGTAATTTGATTATATTTCTTACTGTATTAATTTTACACTTGTTTGTGCATTTATTGAATTTGTTGTTTGGAATGAGAAAATTGTACTGGAGTTTGATTTTATTTTGTTATTTAATTTGTTTGGTATGAGGAGCGGTGGTGCAACCAAAGATGAGAAATATGGTTGCATGGTTTGTTCGGATGTTGCTATGAAATGAAGGTTACCTAATGGACTAATTGCAGGATTGAAGTTTCATATGGATGAAAAGGTAATGTGTTGAATCTGTGCAATGAAGCTACAGGTAACATATGGTTGGTTTGGTTAGCTGAGTGGTTGGTCAGTTGCTCTCATTTGGAAGTCTGAAGAAAGCAGATGTTAAGCTAGACTGGTGGGTTTGCTATTTTGGAGTTGACATTGCATATTGAGTGTGTGACACGGATCTAGGATTGCTTAATTTCTTCAAATTAATGAAACAGTTCTTTCAATTCTACAGTGTGACTTGGTAATATTTGAAGTATATAAGTATATGTGGTGTGGAGGAGTAGATCTTCCGCTAGCAATTTTGATTGACGTCCATGTTCTCGTGGATTGCCTGAACTGAAGTTTGAGTTACTCATCACTACAAATCACCTCATATGGTGAAAAGAGTGAAAATTTGCAAAGCACTGATCTTGAATTAATACTGTACGAAGAATGGTAGAGGGAACAATTTTTTGTAGCATAAATCAGTTTCGATTAGCGTGTTCTTGAAACATTGATGGAGACAGACAGACAGTTTGTGGGATCAGGTTCATAATTACAGAATCATTGTGTGTGCTATGTTCCAGGCGTCAGATGATTAACTTTCTTTATACACTTCGGCCTCGTGATCGATGTAGCACAAAATGGTAGCTTAAGGATCATTTTGTTAGAGTCCGGGTACAGGGATAGCATATCTGTAACTGTTACAAATTTTATGACATCTATCCACTTAAACAGCACAATTAATTTCTACATAAAACTAAGTTCAAAACCCTGATTCCGGTCTTTATTAGCCTAAAACCCGTTGACTTTTTGAATTGTGTCTAAAGCCTATCCGGTTTGTAAAAGTGTGAAATAAAGGTTTCGTTTTCGGTGAGTTTATGAGAAAAAACCAACCGCACCTTTATTGTTTTTTCAAAATACCTTACATACCCTTTTATATGAAAGTTGTTACTTAATTTATTTCTTCCTCAATTGGCATTGGCAATGGTGATTTCTCATATCGTGATTTTGGACTGAAATTGAGACCGTCTTTTCTCTTTTTTTCTTTGTTCTCCTTTTTCTTTGGACTTTCTCGAACTCATCACCACTAAGGTACATTTATTTACACCTACACTTCTATTATTATGTTATCTAAGGCAAGCAAAAGATGGAAATTGACTCATCGATAGTTTAACTTATCGTCATCTCAGATTTGATCATTTTTTCATTGAATAATATAACCTGCACTCTTTTGAGATAATGGAATTGTTGTAATTTTTAGTTTCATTTCAATTTTGTGTTGTAGGATGGATTTTACCGTTCTTGGAGTTATATCCTACAAAAATTTGACTCTTTGCGTAGTGATTGGTCCATCTTCTTTAATTATCGATGTCAAAATGAGATTTCGACGAATTTCCCTTGCATACATGCTATTGCCCGTATTGGTAGTAAGGGTGATTCTTTTATGGCTACATTGATGAAGGATATACGGTGATCGCGTTCGTGCAATGCTACTCACATTCTAACAAGCCGCCCAATGGTTTTATGCCAAGACGCATGCCCCGATTCTCCTAGCGGTTTATCCGTAGTCCGAAGATTGGTCCCGGTAGACCCAAGAAGAAAAGAATTGAAAGTACAGGTGTGATTCGTTAGTCTATGATCAATTTTGATGTTCTCGGCAAACCATATGTTTTTAGTTGTCTTAATTGAGATTTTTAAGTTTGGTCTTTTGACATTTATTAATGAGAAATTGATATTCATTGTATACTTTTATGGAATGTTGATACTCATTTGAGATTATTCGCTAGTCGGTTTGTTTTATTTTTCATTTGTTATAATGAAATTTATAGTCTGTAAAATTATTCATGTTGTAGGCGTAATTGACAGTGCAATATTCATGTTGCAGTTTGTTGCAGTCGTAATTGAGAGTGTAACATTCATGTTGCAGTTGTAATTGATAGTTCAACATTCATATTGTAGTCGTAATTGAGAGTGCAACATTCTTGTTGCAGTTGTAATTGATAGTGCACCATTCATATTGCGATGCATTCGCGATGTACGTGAATTGAGAGTGAAACATTCATGTTGCGGTTGTAATTGAGAGTGCAACATTCATGTTGCATCATTTGTAGTCGAATTGAGAGTGCAACATTCATGTTGCAGTTGTAATTGACAAAATGAAATATTCATATTGCATGCAAATGTAATGCATGCTTAATTTCATCGAACCCATCTCTTTTAAATGAGACTTCTGCATTTTATAGGTGTCATGCTATGTACTGCAACTACATAGTTTGATGCTTAAACTTGGTGTTTTGGTCTTTGGAATCATGTACTCATAATGTAGACAAAGCTACCCCATTTATTAGAAACTTGGAATTTAGGAAGCAACTGGCTGATGAGGCATTCAACATCTACTGATACAAATTGCAGGGATTGTAGGTCATCCTATATAGGGTCTGAACTTTACTACACATTCACTATAATGCCCACCAACACAACAAAACATTGCAACCCCTATTGGACAAGGATATCATTCATAACAACAATCACAATTCACAAGAATGAACCTAAGCACAAAATGGGATTTATGAAGTACCAAATTCTCAAGAAATGACGAAACAGAAGCCTCAATACCACAACCTTTCATCAATTTAGGCATAAAAAAGTAACCAAACTTTACAATTATGCTAACATTTTCTTAACTGCCATCATTCCAATTCAAGATCCATAACCATCATTAATTATAACTGGTTACAGAAATTTACGCCAATAACACCAGATTGGCATTGTAATCAAACCATCTCAGATCTGAACTAGGTAAAACGAATAAAGAAATCAACCAAAATAGAGAACACCAAAAACCCTAATTTCATTCACAAAAGATCTAACTCTGATTCATAGGTTCCAAATCAACTATATATTACATCGACACCACTAACATTGAAACATTCTAATAATACTAAATACTAAAGACAGAAACATTGAAACATTGAAACAAACCCTAAACAAACATCTTCAAGAAATAGTAAATTTGGTAACCGCTTTGGTGCCTTCAGAAACGGCATGCTTAGCCAATTCAATAAGAAGAACAAGACGAACAAAAGAGTCCAATTTCCCCGAAGTGATGGTGGGCTTCTTGTTGTACCTTGCAAGCCTTGAAGATTCCCTCGAGCGACTTCTCAAAGATATCATTAATGAAACCGATGAGGTATCAAACCGATAGCACTAATAAGGAATTTTGTATGCCTTCAAACTCCACCAATCATCAATATTTGCTTTTATTGTGGTCTTAACATTCACCCTATTTTCAATAAAGACACTAAAAAGATTTGCAAACGGTGTATCCATCATTTTTTCCTTATGCACTTCCGTTATATCAGCTCTAATCAAATCCATAATATCAATCATTGACTTTAAACTGGACCTATAATTCAACAACTCGCTTTTCACCAAATTTTCTTTACCTTTCTCCTCTATCTTTTCTTTGCCTTTCGTTTTTGGGTTTTTGCTCGTTGAGGTAGTTGCATATTTAGTTTGTTTCGGAAGGCTCAGTTTAGATTTAGCGGCCTTCTCTTGCTGTGTAACCTGAAAGAAAACTAATGAATTAGTAGTTTGTTGCAACCAATTACGACTGCAACATGAATATTTCAGTGTGTTTTTTTACTACAACATGGATGTTTCAGTGGAAAACATGCCTCAAAACTCAAACAAACATCACCAATTTAAACCTCAAACAATACTCATGTTGCATTCGACCCAAAATATTCATGTTAAAGTGGGATTTGACACTGCAACATCCATGTTGCATTGGGGTTTGATAGTGCAACATCCATATTGCAGTGGTAAGTGACAGTGCAAATGAAAATCTAAGTATATTCGATGCAACACTCATGTTGCAAAGAATACATTCAACACACTTTAACCAATTTTTCATAAAATGAAAATCCTAATATATCAAAATTGTGAAACTATCAATGAAATTTGGTATCTAACCTTTTTGCCATCTTGTTCTCTTTTTTTTTTGTAGTAGATTTTGTGTTTGCTTGCACATTATCGTTTGAATATTTTCTTTTTTCTTCATTAGGGTTCTTCATTTCGAAATTTGGGTTTAATTTGAGAAAACTAGGGTTTAATTTGGGGAATTTGGGTTTCAAAATTTGGGTTTAATTTGGGGAAGTAGGATTAGGGTTTCAAAATTTAGGTTTAATTTGGGGAATTAGGGTTTTGAAATTTGCATATGTTGTTAACTAAATCATGAATGTTGCATATTTGTATTTGTTTTTGATTTACGTTTAAAGGACAATTGTGTAATATTGCCAACAAATAGACCGGATGGGCTTTTGATATAATTAGAAAAAGCTGTGTCTTTTTTTCGTAATTAAATTGAAACACTGGGCTTCAAGCCCATTTCTGTTAGTTTCCTCTTTTCTTTTCTTTTTTTTTAATAAAAAAATCAGGTATCAAAATTATAAGAGATCAATCCTTCGTCTTTAACTCTTTCTGTCTTTAAAGTCTTAACTAGCTAACCTCCATCCCCAAGCCTAATTACCCATATGATTATATTAATTTCAGTAGCAGAAGCAGACCATACACAGATACACTTCATTCATGTGAATTAGAATTAGTTATTCAACAAATGCAACATTCTACAACCATATATCTATATCAAACAACTAGAACCGGCTACAAGGCATAATAAACGTTCACCCCCAAGGGTATAGATCAGTTTGCAATGTGAATTTTGGATCAACGTCTCGCTTCGTATCTTAATGGTCGTGCAACACCCGCAAACAATGTAACTATTTTGACGCAGTAGTTGCAATTAGCAAATGAGTAGAACATATAAAACACTGACATCAGATTAAGATCTTTGGACTAAAATTTAATAACCGAAAGTGTTTAGGATGTGCCAACTAATTGAGTTTGAGAAGAAATGGGTTGGTACTCGAGTTGGGTTTTTTTTAAAGGAAGAACTTTTGAAGAGAAAGATGAATAGTGGACTGTGGAAGACAAAAGCTTTTGTTGCAGAGAAATAACTATTTTAATTAAAGGGTTGTTTGTTTTTCTGAGCCTCTTAATGCTCGATGCTAAATGGGCCATTCTCTGAATGCTAAATGCTGATTGCTGAATTCTGAAAAACATGTTTGTTTGACAATTTTACTCATGCTACCTATTTTAAACACTAGCTTGATTTCTTGTAAAATAAAATATATATTATATTTGACGAGGGGAGATAAATTATCGAAGAAAAAAAATGATAAATAAATTTATTTAAAATATTCTTTCATAAATATATTTTAACTGTTTATTTTCATATTTTGTTTACTTTCAGAAAATATATACGTAATTCTATTTTTAACAAAGTGGATATCATTCACCAAAAAAAATGAAAAAACCCGTGATGCCAACATCAAATTTTGAAGAACCTATTTTGAAGCCATAAAGGTCAACGTATGAAAGTAGATGGGTTCTTGAGATTGGGTTCTTAACAAAAGGGTAAAAAGGGATTTCTTTGTTTAAAGTATTAAAATTCAGCATTCAGGAGAAACTTTGGTGCCGAATGCTGAAGGTTGAAAGTACCACTGAATGCTTAAACTACTTTAAAAAGACAAACAAGTTTTGAGCCTAGGAATGCTTAAAACTTAAGTTTAAGAGTCTCTGAATGCTGAATTCAAAAAAAAACAAACAACCCTTAAGTATTTTATTGAAAATAAGAGAGTAAAAACAAAAGAGAAACTAATGCTAGTTTGTTGGTGTTAAAGTGGACAGATGGCATCAACCTCACAAAAGACAGTTTGTTTTTAAAGACGAAGGATTGATCTCTTCTAATTTTTTAATTAAAAAAAAAAATTATGACTACTGGTTCTAAGGAGTTTGTTTTTAGAATGATAAGATTTGCTATTCGAGTTAATTTCATGCACAACTTGCTTGTTCTTTGTCTCTAATCTATATCTTAATATTAAAGCTCCCATAATAGGTATTTTTCTAAATTTCTCTTAAAATTCCACATCATCAATTCCTATTAAAACGAAATTCCTCCTATTGAAAAGAGAAATTTTAGCACTTCTAATTAAAACCGGAATCTTTCTTCTATTATAATGGAAATTTATCCCTTATAGAAAAAGAAAAATTTAACACTTCTAATTAAAACGGAAATTATTCTCCTATTAGAAACGGGAATCACACTTTTAAATTAAAACGGGGATCTCTATCCCAATTAAAAAATGGGTTTTTAAAATTTAATTAAACTAATTTATTAGAAAATTAAAACGGGTTAGCGACAAAAATAGGAATCAACTCTTATTAAAACGGGAATTCCTCTCCTATTGAAAAGGGAAATTCTAGTACTTCTAATTTAAACGGAAATCATTATCATATTATAATAGAAATTCCTCCCCTATTGAAAAAGAAAAATCTATCACTCTTAATTAAAATGTGAATCTTTCTCCTATTAAAAACGGGAATCACATTTCTAAATTAAAATGGGATTCTTCCCTCAATTAAAAAACGGGGTTTTAAAATTTAATTAAAACAATTTGTTAAGAAATTAAAACGGATTTTTAACACTTGATTAAAATAATTTGTTAGGAAATTAAAACGGGTTAGCGACAAAAACAAGAATCACGATTTGTTATGATTGTTGATAAAATTTTTAAAAGAGTAAGTGCGTATGCACGGGTCTACTTTCTAGTTATTTGTAAAATTCGTTATTATTATGAAAAAAAATAAAGTAATTAAAAAAATAAAGAAAAAATGGAAACTAACAGAAGTTAATTGCGCTCTTTAGGTGGAAAGATGTCATAAAATTTGTAACAGTTACATATCTATCTCTGTACCTGGTTATAGAGGAGCGGGACTCATTTTGTTAACTGATCCTATTCTCACTCTGGAACGATAACAACTAATTATCGACGATATTTGGGACAGGAAAATATTATAGTATTTGTGTTCATTTGGCTTTGAGTCGCCAATGTCACATTCATTCCGAATTTTAGAATTATCGCCCTTTTGATTCCTGGGATGCGTGCAACTCATCCATGGAATGATGAATCGTCACATGGTCTAGTACAGTATGCGTAAATATGCATTAGTATGAATCAATTGTTTGTGTTAATAAAAAAAATGAATCAATTGTTGCTATTAAAAAAACAGGAGAGTATACATAAAATGTATGAACAAATTAACTATATGTTGAATAATTGGCATATGTAGTATTGTTATGGGTTGTCCAATGGTTTAACAAAAACCTAATGTACTAAATGGAATTATGGAAAGAATAAGCTTTTTAGAGAGCTTAGACCATAAGCCACGCTAAAACACTTCTTTGTTTGTTGAAGGAATAAAGATCATACAAGTTTTGGACCCAATGGAATACTCATAGACGACAGAAGACAGAATAAGGTACAAAGACATGAGATAGAACTTCAAAAAGAGGGTCTTCTATAGACCGAATCCAAACCTTAAAAAGGTTGTAGTATGATCACTTTATACTTATAATTAATCGCTTCCCATAGACATCCTGATTGTTCTTCACATTTCAGTACTTCACACTCTTCACACAACATGACAACAGTGTTGGTGTGGGCCAGTATAGCCATTATTTTATGCTCACCCGCAGCCAATAGAAAGTCTTGGGCAATTACGAGAATATTTTTATAGGGATGAAGATTTCGAGACCGTTGGATCGGAAATTCAATGGTCTGAAAATAAAAAACAAAAAGAAAGAAAGAGAATATGAGTTTATTTTTGATTTTTGGACTTTTAGATCTCGGTCTCGGATGTCATCGTATGAGAATATCCTTGGGTAGACGAACTCAGATAGAAACTGTCAGTGGCATGAATGATAGTATCCGCCTGTACAGCTGGATCCATTTCTGTACAGTTCAGTTAAGCCTCAATTGGTATCTATCCTTCAACCTTCATTGACAATTGTGCATCTTTGCTAGCTTCTTTTTATTGTCGGTTTTCTTGAAAATTTATAAGGTCTGAGCCGAAGACAGAAGGAATTGAACATGTAAAAGAAGCAAAATGTGTCTGTTCAAGTACACCCCTCAACTTCACCAAGAAGAAAACGAATGTAAAATGTCATGGAAACTTTTATTTTCACAATTTAGACCAATTGGAAGTTTTCCAGATCGGTTCGATCAACAGAAAGTGTTCACGATCTCTGGCACATATATATAGGAGATAGATCGAAGAACTTAATTTGATAATGCAATATATTTTGGTGTACAAAACATACACCAACTAGTAATACTGATTAGAGTGTAAACTTTAAAGACAGTAACAATAATGTAACTACACCGTAACTATATGTAACTTGTAGAAGACACTAAACATGCACGGAAAACCAATTCAACATTGGAAACAGGATGGAGGTAATATTTGTTGGAGAATAACGATTTCAATCGATCCCCATTACATAGATAACTTGTAATATTAATACAGTACTATTCCAGACAAATTCTAAATATCTACTACAACCAACATAACATGCCCAACTCTCTAAACAACTATCAACAACAAATAATAATGCAAAGAAAATATAAAGCATACCACAATACAAAGATGTACCGTAGTTCGGCCAATGATGCTTACTTCCACAAGAACTAATCCTTTTATAACGTGGGAAAGATGTTACAATCACTCCTATAAAGTCTCTCCACCTTACTAGATCACTCCTATCTCTACAGATTTTTTTCTCTGCAAAGGTTTTTTCTCAATCATGATTGCTCTCAAAATTGGGTTTCAATTTCATGACTTGTGTTGGCTCGGTTTTCCAAAACCTTGGTTTTTTTGGTTTATATCCCAAAAACTTGATTCGCGGTTACTGTAGATAGAAACTGCGAAAAATAGACATGGGCGCGGGTGCACTCTTGGCAAGGCCAATTTCGAGCGCGCGTGCCCTCAAGTGCATGTTCCGTTTTCCAGTAACAAGGGCGCATGCGTGCCTTTGGCTTAGACCAATCTGAGCACGCGCGCGCTCAGACCTTTTCACGCGAACATAACTGATTTCTCTCCTCTTCCTCATTCTCATGTGAGGGATAACTCTAACAATTTTTCCCTCCCAAATAGTGAGGGGGGCTACCTCCATGTATTCCCAAATCAACAGGAGGAGTCTGCTACCATTCCGGCGGTAGCACAACAAACATCAAACTTACATTTCGGTAAAACTTTGGTCATCATATCTGACCCGTTATTGTCGGTATAGATCTTCTCAATGCACAAATGCTTGTCTTCGAGTACTTCTCTAATCCAATGATAACACACATGTATGTGCTTGGATCTAGAATGAAAACTCAGATTCTTGCTCAAATGGATGGCGCTTTGACTGTCACATAGAACTACAAACTGTTTCTGCTTTAGCCCTAGTTCATCGAAGAACCTCTTTATCCATAGCATCTCATTGCAACACTCAGTAGCTGGAATATACTCGGCTTCTGTAGTAGAAAGGGCAACACACTTTTGTAACTTAGATTGCTAAGAAACTGCTCCCCCTGCAAAAGTAAACGTATAACCGGAGGTGGATTTCATCGGGTCAACATCACCTGCCATGTCTGAATCAGTGTAGGCTTCAAGTAAGGGCTTACTTCCACTAAAACACAAACACACTTTGGAAGTGCCCTTGATATATCTCAATATCCACTTAACACCTTCCCAATGCTCCTTACCCGGATTTGACAGAAATCGACTTACAACACTAACGGCAAAAGAAATATCTAGTATTGTACACACCATTGCATACATATATCAAGATGCCCACTGTGGATGCATAAGGAATTTTTTCCATCTGACTTTGCTCATGGTCACCCTTTGGACACATCTCTTTGGTCATGCAGAACTGGCCACCAAGCGGACAACTGACTGGCTTCGCTTGATCCATGTTGAATCTCTTAAACACCTTCTTAATGTAGCTTTCTTGAGAAAGCCACAACTTCCCACTCTTTCTGTCACGAGTGATCCGCATCCCAAGTATCTTCTTTGCTTGACCCAAATCATTCATATCAAAGGGCTTACTCAAGTCTTTCAGCAGCTTGGATATCTTGTTGATGTCCGGACCAACTATCAACATATCATCCATATACAACAAGAGCACTATGAAATCCCCTTCTGAAAATTTCTAAACAAACAAACAATGATCAGAAGCAGACTTCTTGTATCCTTGCTTCACCATAAAGGAATCAAACTTTATGTACCACTGTCTCGGTGCCTGCTTCAACCCATACAAACTCTTTACCAGCTTGCATACTAGGTGCTTCTTACCTTTGACCTCAAACCCCTCTGGCTGGTCCATATAGACATCTTCTTCAATGTCTCCATGAAGAAAAACTGTCTTGGCATCTAGTTGCTCAACTTCTAGGTTCATACTTGCGGTTAGACCCAATACCACCCTGATAGAAGTCATCTTAACTACAGGAGATAAAATTTCATCAAAGTCAATACCTTTTATTTGACCGAAACCCTTCACAACAAGGCAAGCTTTGTGCCTTGGGTGTGGATTATTCTCCTCATGTTTGACTTTGTAGATCCACTTATTCTTGAGAATTTTTCCTCATTTTGGTTTCTCAACTAACTCATAAGTGTGATTCTTATGCAAAGAATCCATCTCATCATGTATGACCTTCAACCACTTCTCTTTGTCTGTACCTTCAAGAGCCTCTTGATAGTACATAGGTTCTCCACCATCAGATAGTAAAACATATGTATGTGGTGGATACCTGGTTGAAGTTTATCTCTTTCTGTCGGACCTCCTTGCCCCATTTTCTTGTGCCTCAGGAGGATGTACTTCTACTTGCTCAGGTGGTGGTTCATGCACTTCATCTGCATCTTCTATATCAATAGGTTTTATCCCATCATGAGCAATATGATCATCATCATGAGCTTCAAACCTATAGTTCTCTGCATTCTCAATGCCTTCTACACATTCCACAGTTGGAACTTCTGGTTCTGAATCAACAAGATCATTAGTGAAAGCTTCTAGCTTCTCGCCATTCTCAAAGTTTACTATGATTTGGTCTTGCAAGAACACAACATCTCGACTTCAGATTACCTTCTTGTTAATTGGATCATAGAGTTTGTAGCCAAACTTCTCATCCCTATAACCCAGAAAAATGCATTGCTTGGCTTTGTCATCAATCTTGGATCTCTCATTCTTAGGAATATGAACAAATACTCTGCACCCAAATACCCTCAAGTATCTATAATCAACATCTCTACCTGACCATACTCTCTCTGGATAATCACTATTCAAAGGCTTTGACGGCGATAGGTTGATCACATGCACTGCGGTACGTATTGCTTCTACCCAGTAACTTCTAGGTAATTTAGAGTGAAACAACATGCATCTCATCCTCTCTACAATGGTATGATTCATCCTCTCGGCTATACCATTTTGTTGCGGTGTCTTGGGAACAGTTTGCTCATGACGAATCCCATGAGTCTTGCAATACTCTTCAAACGGCCCTATATACTCACCCCCCATTATCTGAGCGAATACACTTCAAAGGCTTCCTTGTCTCTCTTTCCACCGTGCTATATATGGAAAATCTTGAACATGCCAAGTACTTCATCCTTGGTCTTCAGACTATATGCCCATATCTTTCTTGATGTATCATCAATGAAAGTCAAGAAGTACAAAGCTCCCCCGTGGGACTTTACTTTCATAGGACCATATAAGTCAATGTGAACTAGCCCAAAGACATTGTCATTTCTGTGAGACGGGAATCTTTGGAAAGACACCGTATGTTGCTTTCCTACCAAACAGTGAGTGCATCTATTTAAATGCGTACCTTTGATGTCTAGCAAGACCTTTTGCTTGGTAAGAACTTCCTTTCATTTTCTCCCATATGACACAATCTCTTGTGCCATAGTTCGGAGGAAGCTTCTTCTTCTGCCGTATTTACTTCTGCTTTACACAAACTAGTCTGTCTCTTGTAAAGATAGCAAGTTTTCTTCCCTTTGGCTACTACAATGGAACATTTGCTTAGTTTCCATACCTGATACACATAAAAACAGTTAAACACTAATATTAATGTTAACAACACTAATACGTAATATTACCATTTTTATGTTATCAATTATATTTCCTTACTCTCTCAAATAATAATGAAGCAATATAGATAAGAGTATGGATTCGTTCCACTCTTAAACTACGAAGACCCAATATGATTCAACTAATTAAATCAAGAGGAAAGTGGTGAGAGTAATAATTATATTGGTAATAAACTAATTATGATTATGTTATTAATTAAAATGTAAGCTAAATAAACTAAACTAATATAAATAAGGTTTTGATGGAAAATAATAATATAGAGGAAGTAATAAATCCACATATGCAAGTTTATTCATAATTAATTTAGTTCATGTATTAATAAGTCATCATCTCTATCAAATTCCGTAATGCAATGAAATAAAGATTCCTACTTTGTAAGATCCCTAATCAACTATTACTTTCTCTAGTTAATAATTAATTAGCATGAGAGAATAGTACTTCTATCAATCTCTTGTATAGAATTACTAAACTCTAGTTCAAAACTAACAATTTCTATCTCTAAAAATATGAAAGCTTCAAACTTTAAACGCATAAACACAAATAACCAACAAAATCATAAACAATCCTCACATAGGCTTTATTAAAACTCCCCCTAATGGGAGTTTTAGCCTTGATTCATTAGACTGAAATTACTTATACAATAAAGGGAAAGCATAATAAAAGAACTTGAAGTAAGAGGAGAATTGGATATGGTAACTAAAGCTTTTTATTGAAAGGTTTAATGGAGGCTATAAACTAAATCTAAACTAAACTAAAAAGGAGAGAGAGAGAACCCTAATTTATTTTAAACTAATGAGGGAGTAGCCCATCTCTTTTTTAGCCTTAACCCTCTTTATATAGGAGAGGGTTAGGTTAAAATTTTGTGCATAAGCTTTTAGGCTAGGTTATGGACCCATAAATCAAGTCCATAACCTAATTTGGTAAATCCAAGACTTCTAATTTTAGTCGTGTTACTGTACCATGCGATTTTACTAACTTATACTACTCTAGTTGAGTCAAGACCTGAACCATTGGAAAGAGCTTTCTGAACCGGTCATTTTTATATAAAATGGGCCCAAATTCGAGGTATGAGTCCAAAGATATGATATTTTGAAGTTCTATTGACTTTTCTTTAGCTTTCGAATCCGGTTTGACTTTCACTTAACAGCTTTGACTTGGGCTTTTTAAGGGCTTTTTCTCCATGAAACTTGGGCTTTCTTTATAGAACTTTCATAGCAATCACTTTAGCTCCTTTTAGTGCCTAATTAGCAACGAATTTATATTTATTCAACTCCAAAGCCTGAAATACTCAAAAACATGTAATTAGTGATAAACATATATTATTAATAACATAATTGGCTAAATAGAAATACTATTAAAGGGTTTAAACTACAGTTTTGGGCTCTTATCCAACCACCCCCAAATAGCATTTTGCTTGTCCTTAAGCAAATATGTGAAATTAAAATAAGTGACCAAAAATGTATTTTTAACTAGTCTCGTTTCGCTGAGTGCGACTGCATTGACCATATGCAATAAGGCCTTAAACCACTAGGAATTCCTTAGTGGATGAGTTATAGCCTCGTGAGAGTTTTCTAGAGAAGGTACTCACAAACTTCATTTATACTACAACGACTAAGAAATAACAGTAATTGTTCCCTAATTTTATCTCAGAATCTATACATCTCACAAGTATTTAAACAAGGATGATGATTCTGAAACTTAAACTAATACATGCATAATAATCAAATCATCTTAAGATAAACAACTATACAATGAACTATGATATGAAATGCAATGACAAGTCCGTTTTTGAAACTTTTGCGGTAGTGTGCCTAAGTAGGTTCTCACAAGGAATGTGTCAAAACACATAACACTCTGATTTTTTCAGCTAAGTTTGCTAACTCTAGTGTGCAGTGGGCACACGTTTCCTCACAATCTCAATGACAATCCAAGGAAGCCGAGGTCGATCAAACACATCTACCACTTACTATCACACTAACCTATTCCTAATTGAGCTAGAGCTCTTTATTAGGTGATACAGAGTGTAGGTATTGGTTAAAGAAAGAAGGAAATGGATATTCAAAAAGACAAGTATGAGAAAATAGGCTCTTTATATTATGTAACTAGAAAAAACATTGTTCTTTTGCTTCTACACTTTGTTTCCATCCTTGGTCTTTTTATTTTGGCTTTTTGACTCATTTTATTCTATTTTTGGAGTTTTTATTTTATTATATTTTTCTTTTCTTTTCTTTGGATGAAAACTTTCTTTTCTTTATCTTTTCTAAAGCAACTAACTAATTTTTGTTTACACAGGTTTTTCTCATCTCTTTTCTTCACTCATCATATTTCTCAGACTTATCCAAATAGGTAGGTTGATTTTATTTTTTTATTTTGTTTTATTGGGTCAAGGATTTTTGGTTTGTGAAAAGGCTAATGAAAGGCTTAGTGGGGGCTACTAGCGGATAATAAATTTCATATAGGTGTGAATTTCTGGCTATATCTATCCAAAGAGGGCCTAAATTCTTACTTAGGATATGGTATGGTGATCAAACAAGTGGATGTGTGATTTCTCTACTCGGAATTTACTTCTCCCTTGTGTCATCACTCAGATATTTCACTCTTATGAGGCTTTTAGGTTAGATGCTCACATGATATGTATTAAGTACTCTAACCTAGGTCTCAGAAAAATACTACCAAGTACAATCAAAGATGCTCATGCAAGATGTTCGTGAAAAGATGCAATGACTATTACCTATATATTAATCTAAGTTTCAAAAATTAAATCCTAATTCAAGTACTACGTGAGATTTCTAGACTAATATCATCATGGAGAAAGGAACAATACCATTATCACTAAGTGCCTAGTATAAACAATATTTATGATTTTTAATATTTTATAAAAAAAAAGTGCGTAATTTTCATCCTTAAAGTGCATAATTTTTGCAAATGTTTTTATCCCACCCCCAAACAATCGAACGCTTTGTCCTCAAAGTGTAAAGAGATAAGGAAAGAATTTATCATAGAAATGTGGCAAAAATTGGCAGTACCTGTAACAGAAATATTATAAAAGATGATATGATAACATGAAGCACAATTAAACTGTTATGTACTAACTAAATTGGAGTAAACATGACAGACAATGGGTGGCAAAACGTTTTGGAATGAAATACCAAAATACGCCACCCCCAAACAAAATTGGAAAACTCTTTTTAAGTTTGAAAATTTTTGTTTGGCCTATACTCTAGAAATGTGATATTGTACAAAAACTTGGGTCTTTTAAAGTAAGATTCCCTAGACTTAATGTGATATATATGTATTAACATGCAATTTACCATATATCAATAATCTAAATAATTATGGATCTTTCCATAAATAGTTAACATGGAAAGCATCATCAAACAAAATTAAGCACCAAGATTTCCTATGGCGTGACTTAGTGGAATGAAAGCTTATAGATCTAGAACCTAATCGAGCATACAATTTCTTCTTTGTCCTCCTACGAAAGGGATGACAAGTGAATGAATGTGAGAAAATGGATGGTTGTGGAAGTTACGTAGGATATGGATAATTTTGAGAAGGAAGGAATGGAAAAAATGAAAAAGTGTCAGGTGGCTTGTCCTTGGGTGTTAGTTATTCTCCAGATGGGTTTAGAAAGTTATGAAGCATAGGAGAAACACAAAGGTCAAGTTCAAACTCAATGATTCTTTGAAAAGGTAGAGGGCGAGGAACATTCGTGGTGGAAGGTGAATGAGTGACATGAGGATGTGAGGTGGGTGAATGGTGCTCAACTAGTGTTCTTAGTTCTATATTATCAGAGACCTTAAGATATACAAGACATTCCTCAATAAGTGGGTAAGAAGAATCACTGGGATATAGGGTGAAAAATTCTTCTTCCGTTATGGCGTCAAGAGATGAATGGATGTCAATAGGAGGGGACTCGCGAGGTGGCAAAGAAGGGTTGCAAAAGAGTCGAAGGAAATCTTCCTCGATGTTATCTACGTCTAGGGAGTAGAAATTGTGGTCCTTGTCTTCTTCCATAAGAGGGGTATCTACTAGTGTGGGGACTAAAACGTCAGCCGTACTAATGTGAGGTACAAAACTTTCAATGGACTTCACTTCTCCTTCTACAGGCAAACCTAGTTGTCCCTGCTTTTGTCTAAACATGTTAACTTCCACAGAAAGATTTCCAAAAGAAAGAGTCATTGAGCCATCCCGACAATTGAGTTGGGCATTGGCGGTTGCCAAGAAAGGACGCCCTAAGATAATGAGAATATAATCATGAGCAACTTCTGTGTCGAGAATAACAAAGTCGGCTGGATAGTAAAAATCCTGAACTTTAATGAGAATGTTTTCAATTACACCCTTGGAACACTTAATAGAACGATCGGCTAACTGCAAAGTCATTTTGGTTAGTTGAAGTTTTGTTAGACCTAGTTGTTTATATAAATAAAAAGGGAATAAGTTAACACTCGCTCCCAGGTCTAATAAAGTAGTTGTTATGAAAGTATCACCTAAGGTGCATTAATACGATGGGGCGACCGGGTCCTTGTATTTAACAATTCCGTTATGTTCAGATAAAGAGGGATATTGTTCAGTTAAGAAGGTTTCATTGGGTATGTTGGTTTTCCTCTTCTTGGTGCACAACTCTTTTAGAAACTTAGTGTGTCCAGGTAGACTTTTTATAGCATCTAGAAAATGTAGGTTTATAGTCAGATTTTTAAACACTTCCCTAATCTCATCAAAATTCTCGTCTTTTTTAGACACAACTAGTCTCTGGGGATACGGTGGTTTATCTCTATATTTAGCATAAGGTTCAAAAGTATTATTAGTCTTTGCATTATTTTTAGCCGTTTTCCATCTAGGTGTCCATATTGGAACCTCAATAGGTGTATGGTCTTCAATTTCTATTATTGGGTCTTGTATGGTTTTTCCTTTTGGTTGTGGTTTAATTGGTACTTCTATAGCTGTAGGGTATTCAATTTCTATTATAGTATTTGGTATGGTATCATTTTTAGTTTGCGGGTGATCTTTAAGCATAATCACTTGGTTATCAACTACTGGCCCTGAACGAAGGGTAGTGACTGTTTGTAGGTCCCCTGGGGCTATATTACCATTACATTGAATACTTTTTATTTCGAAGGCGGTGTTTGTTGACTTAGGATTAGGCACTGCTTGACCTGGAAACATGCCTGTTTGGTTATTATTTTGGTTAGGAGATATGTCAATAACCTTTTGGCACAAAGATTGCATCATTTGCATTGTTTGTTTCATCATATTAGAGTTTTGATCGTGCTGATCTTTCATTAAGTTGGAGTTTTGTTGCATAATTTGATTTTGTTTTCCAACGAGGTGACTACTACTTAGCCTGTAGATGGTTGAACTGGAATTAAAAGGCTTGTTGAGTGTTCATGTCTTGATGTTGATAGTTAAGGTCATGGGCATTAAACCTCTATTCTGGTTACCTAAGTTCCCTTGTCCTTGATGTTGAAAGTAAGCGGTTGAAGTGTGATAGTTGTGGTGGTGCTTGTGCATGCACAAAGAGGACAATAGAAGTCGGAATGCTCAAGACTAAAATAGACATTACAACGAGTAGATTTAATGATCATGACCGGAGCTGGTTGTTATTGAACAGGAGAACATCTACCTTTTAGTGAGGGCATCGATAAGAGTTTTAAGTTCGAATCGGGTTTATCCTCAAAAAGAAGAAGTGGAAGCGGAAAGAGTCGTTACCTCCCCATTGTTGTTCCTCTTAGATTGATCTTCTAAGAATTTATAAGCCTTTAAGGCTCCTTTACTAAGAAAACTACCCCTAGTCATGATATCTAGAACCTCTTTATGATAATGTGAAAGCCCTTGAAGAAAGCACGAACAAAGCGTGTCATTTGCAAGGTTATGATGCGCACATTCTATGAAAGATCGATGAAATAGTTCCAGGCCTGCGAAAAGGATTCATGAGGGTTACGGTGGAAGAAATGAATCTTTTGAAGCATTTCATCGGTCTTCATGGTGGGTAAAAGCTGTTCCATGAACAATTGAACAAGATTAGCCCATGAAGTCCATAGAGTTTGGCGTTTGGGCAGTTAACCAAGACGCCGCCTTTAATTGCTAGGGTGAATGGAAACACCCTAAGTTTAACTTGATCCGGACTTACGCTAGGATGATGGAATGTAGTGAGAACTTGTTCTATCCTATGCATGTGTTGATAAGGCTTCTCGTGGGCTAAACCATGGAAAACCGGTAACAAGTTAAATATATTCGGGGGAATTCGAAAATCCCCCACTAGGTCTGCAAGAATGATGCACGACTTAGGGCCATCGTTTAGTGCTTTATAAGAATCAGAGAGAGGTGTCTCTGGTTCTTTAGCCATTGATGCAGGTGTAGTGTGTGAAATTCTAGATAGGCGTATGATATTGCATCTACAAAAAAAACAAGCCTAATTATACTAGAATTGAAACGCCGCTGTCATCTTAAACTCATTCAGGACAAGAATTCAATTCGTTGAATCCAAGGGGCAATCCCCCATTCTCAACCCACCCACCCTTTTAATTTTACTTTCTTATTTCTTCAATTTTCGGTACTGTTCACTATTTTAGGCACGGGAGCGCCAGCCTTCCATTTTGCCTTGTTCCAAGTCGCCCTACCTCCCATATGTCTGCGGATTCACAATGAAGAACACTGTGGTAAAGGTATTTTTAAATTTTGAAAAATTCCGAAATTTATCAGGAATAATCTTTAAGGTGTTACTGATTTACTGGAATATTTTCAGATTTTTGTAAGTTATTTTACTTAGCAAACTAATACCATCTTTACAGTACTGCATTTCAGTTTTCAAACCATAAGTTCTTGAAAAACAGACTAGTAGGGTTACTTAGGCAGTTCTAAAAATTCTAAAAGTTTTATAGGAGTATCTATCATAAGTCAGGAGTTTTTAGTAAAAATTTGACGAGTTTTTTATTTATTTTGACTACCTAACTAATGGGTTGTTTCCAGTGTGTTTCTGCAGTTTTGCAACACTTAATTTCTGGAACAACAGTCAATAAGGAGGGTTTTAGAACTCCAATTTCTCTAAACCTTTACAGGAATATGTAGGATCTGTCAGAGTCTCCAATAAAATTTTGCAATTTTGGCTCTGTTTTGATTGGTTAACCATTTGGTTGTTTGTATTGTGTCCGAAAACTGTTTTACAAACTTTGAAGGGCCGTAGAACGACTTTCATAGCTCCGATTGATCTAAACCTTTACAGGCTATTTGATAGACGTCTTAGCAAACTACTATAAAAATTTAAATTTTTTGGAGCACGTTAAAGAAGCAAGAATTGTTACACATTCCAGATGCAAAGAGAAAAATGCTTGACGACAAGGGTGTGAAATGTATCTTTCTTGGCTATAGTGGATTGATCCAAAGCTTATAGATTGTACAATCCTATAACTGAGAAGATCATCATTAGTTGAGATGTGGTCTTTGATGAAGTAAATGTGTGGCAATGGAAGGGTACCCGACTTGGAAAGTACACTCCGTGGTGTTTGATGTTGTTGATCCTCGTTAAGTTATAATGAGTGACCTTAACCCATCAAGTACAAATTCACCAAGTACATCCCGGCCATACATCTTCACCAAGTGCATCCAACCCACAACATGTGTCTTCACCAAGCTCATCCAGTTCTCAATCCAATGAGCAATCGGTTTAGCCAATTATAAGGACTTCGACAACCTCGACACATTTGGCTGATTATGAAGTGAGTAAGTTTGCAAATTGTGATTCTTTTACTCACTTGGCTTTATTTTGCGGATCGCGATCCAGTTGCATTTCAAGAAGAAGTGCAAGACCGAAGTGGCTAGCAGCCATGAAGGAAGAGATAAAAAGCTATAGAAGAACAAAACATGGGAGTTAACTGCTCTCATATGGGCACAAATCAATCGGTGTTAAGTGGGTATATAAGACCAAGTTAAACGCAGAAGGGAATGTCGACAAGCACAAGGCTAGGTTGGTTGTTAAGGGCTACAAGCAATAACAAGGCCTTGACTATGAAGAGGTGCTTGCTCCAGTTGCTCGACAAGACACAATCCGCATGATACTTGCATTGGCGGCACAAAACTCATGGGATATATTTCAGTTGGATGTGAAATCCGTGTTCTTACATGGTGACCTACAAGAAACTGTCTACATTGATCAACCTCCTGGTTTTGTGAAAGAAGGGAAAGAAGGGAAGGTGTGTCTCCTACGAAAAGCCTTATACGGACTAAAACAAGCACTGAGAGCTTGGTATAGTCGTATAGAGACATACGTCATGAAAACAGGTTTTGTGAAGTATCCATATGAGCCGCACGCTCTTTATAAAGTCCGATCTGGTGGGATTTTTTAATTGTGTGCTTATATGTAGATCGGCTTAATCTACACAGCAATGATCCGGCTATGTTCGATGCTTTCAAGCAATCCATGATGGCGAGTTTGAGATGTCCACCTTGGAAAGATGCATTATTTCCTTGGTATTGAAGTGGTACGGTCGATGTAGGTGTGTTCATATCACAAAAAGAAATATATTCATTCCAGCTATTAGAAAGATTTCAAATGAAAGATTGCAATTCTGTTTGCACACCACCAAGTTGGTACAAAACTCACGAAGGATCCTCAAGAAAAGAAAGTGGACAACACACTATACAAGCAAATTGTTGGGAGCCTTATGCACTTGACAACTACAAGGCCGGATATAATGCATGCGTAAGTCGGACAAGAGGGGGTACATGGAGAATCCCGGAAATGCATCTTCTTGTAGCCAAAAGCCGTATCCTCAAGGGCTACTTGAAGGGTACTAGTTCTTTTGGCATCTTGTACAAGAGTGGTACACAAATTTGAATTGATTGGCTTCATAGATAGTGATTATGCCGGTGATCTTGATGACCGAAAAAGCACCTCTAGTTACACATTTATGTTTGGTTATGGAGCTATCTTCGGTCAATCAAAGAAGAAAAATAATTACTCTATCCACCACGGGCAAAGTAGTATGTTATCAATTATATTTCTTTACTCTTTCAAATAATAATGAAGCAATATAGATAAAGAGTATGGATTCGCTCCACTCTTAAACTACAAGACTCAATAGGATTCACCTAATTAAATCAAGAGGAAAGTGGTAAGAGTAATAATTATATTGGTAATAAACTAATTATGATTATGTTATTAATTAAAATGTAAATAAATAAACTAAACTAATATAAGAGTATGGATTCGTTCCACTTTAAACTACCAAGACTCAATAGGATTCACCTAATTAAATCAACAGAAAGTGGTAACGATAATTATATTGGTAATAAACTAATTATGTTATGTTATTAATTAAAATGTAAGCTAAATAAACTAAACTAATATAAAATAAGGTTTTGATGGAAAAGAATAATATAGAGGAAGTAATAAATCCACATATGCAAGTTTATTCATAATTCATTTAGTTAATGTATTAATAAGTCATAATCTCTATAAAATTCATTAATGCAATGAAATAAAGATTCCTACTTTGTAAGATCCCTAATCAACTATTATTTTCTAGTTAATAATTAATTAGCATGAGAGAATAATTGCTTCTATCAATCTCTTGTATAGAATTACTAAACTCTAGTTCAAAACTAACAATTTCTATCTCTAAAAATATGAAAGCTTCAAATTTTAAACGCGATAAACACAAATAACCAACAAAATCACAAACAATCTTCACACACGGGCTTCATTAAAACTCCCCTTAACGGAGTTTTTAGCCTTGATTCATTGGACTGAAATTACTTAAACAATAAAGGGAAAGCATAATAAAAGAACTGGAGTAAGAGGAGAATTGGATATTATAACTAAGCTTTTTATTGAAAGGTTTAATGGAGGCTATAAACTAAAAACTAAACTAAACTAAAGGAGAGAGAGAACCCTAATTTATTCTAAACTAATGAGGGACTAGCCGATCTTTGTTTTTGTATGAAACCCTCTTTATATAGGAGAGGGTTAGGTTACAATTTAAAATGCATGGGCTTTTAGGCTGGGATTATGGACCCATAAATCCCAAGTCCATAACCCAATTCGGTTAAATCAAGACTTCAATTTTGGTCGTATTCTTTGTACCATGCAATTTCACCAACTTATACTACTCTGACCTAGTCAAAGGCTGAACCATTGGAAAGAGATTTCTGATCGGTCATTTTGATATAAAATGGATCTAAATCCAAGGTATGAGTCAAAGATATGACCTTTTTTGAAGTTCTATTGACTTTTCTCTTGACTTTAATCGGTTTGACTTTCATACTTAACTTTGACTTGGGCTTTTTTTTCTCCATGAAACTTGGGCTTTATTCATAAAAACTTTCATAGCAATCACTTTAGTTCATTTTAGTGCCCTAATTAGTAAACAATTTACATTTATTCAACTCGAGAGCCCGAAATACTCCAAAGCGTAATTAGTGATAAACCTATTTATTAATAACATAATTGGCTAAATGAAATACTATTAAAGGGTTTAAACTACAGTTTTGGGCTCTTATCAATACTTTGTTACCAAGCGAGTTTAGAAAGCCATCATCATCTAACTTCCTAGTTGAAAAGTAGGTTTAGCGAATGTTAGGGACATGTCTTACATCCTTGAGTGTCAAGGTGTAGTGGAGAGCATTAGTTTCTACATGAACATCACCAATGCCTACAATCTTCGAGGCATGCTTGTTACCCATCTTTACCTCAAAATTCACCTGGCCTTAGGTAGTGAAAAGTTAATCCCTTGTGTGGTATGACATGATAGGATGCTCCCCAGATTTATCACCCACTCGGTATCTCAAAGCATGAGGTACTAAGACTGACACACACCACATTCGACATAATTCCCACCGCACCATCGTAATCGACTAGTGGGTAGTATCTCTGCCTGTGTTTCTATTCTTCTTTACCATGTCTTCATGTACACAATTATTCTTCTCATCCCTATTTAGTGTTAACATTCATTACCAAGTGACCCTTGGTGGCATAATAGTAACTTTGTCTCTCGCCTTTGGAGTTCTAGCTTCACCCTAGATTTGCTTATGTCATCACCTCACAATGAGATAGTTTTATGCTTTTTACCTCTCCCCCATTTCTTTGTGACAAGTATCTGAAAGTGAGAGGAACCGCCAAGAACCCCTAACTTGTCCCTCATTCAACAATGCCGGTGGCAGTACTCCATGGAAATAATTCCATCCTTAGAGCTCCATTAAAACCGCTAAAGTTTCCCAACTACTGCTTAAGAGTTTAATAGTAACAAAGCCTCAACCGTCACCATATCAATCTTCATCAAGTGCAATTGATTGATGGTATTCTATACTTTATTAAGATGCTCGGACATTGAAGAACCTTCTTTGTACTTGTTGGCAAAACTTCTTAAAGAGCAACACTTTATTTTAATCGACTTACTCGTAGAGGTCTTCAAGTTTCTTCCACAAACCAAAATTGTAGTCTCTTGGGATACATGGTGGAAGACAACATCATCAATCCACTTGTCGGGCTGTACCCTAATAAAGCACTTCGTCAAGCTTATTCCACTCGGTAACAATCGTTTTTGGTTTTCTCCTCCATTTTCAATGGGTTGGTGCAAAGTTCTTGCAATAGAGCAAATCTTCCATCTTGCCTTCAAAATAGTGTAGTTAAATACATTTCGGACTTCCTTCATTCGTGTTGTTCACCCGAATGGTCCATCTACACAAGTTATTTAAACTCAAATATTTTCTTAAGAATTTTTGTCAAACACCTTCCGGGCAAAAATTTGAATAACAACCTAAGTTAATGCAACTTGGCTCCCGATACCATTTGTTGGGAATAGATTCTAATCGATCCCCACTATCTGAATAACTTGTAATATAAACACTACTACTCCATAAAATTCTAAATATCCATTACAACCAACCTAGCATTGACTCTCTAAACAACTATCAACACAAATAATACAAAGAAAAAAATATAAAGCATGCCACCTGAAAGATGTCTTGGGTTCGACCCGATGATGCCTACTTCCACAAGAGCTAATCCTTTTTATATCCTAGGGAAGGAAGATTACAATCCACTCCTCTCAAGTCTCTCCACCTTACTAGATCCCACTCTTACTCTTTCCTGGACTTTTCTCTTTTTAAGGTTTTCTCAATCTTGATTGCTCTCAAAAAATTGGGTTTAATTTAGTGACTTGTGTTGGCTTGGTTTCTAGAACCTTTTTTTTTTTTGTTTATATCCTAAAAACACGATTAGCAAGATTCTTTGTAGATAGAACCGCTAAATATGTATGCCAAGCTTCGGCAAGGCTAATTTTTGAGTCGCGCCTTAAGTGCACATTTCATTTTCCAAGAACAAAGGACACGCCTTTGGTTTTAGAACAATCCAAAGCGTTCAGTTCTCTTCCGCGAACAAAGCCCGTTTTCTCTTCTCTTCCTCATTCTCATGTGAGGGATAACTCAACAATAATTAATATCAAGACCAAAATACCACTTAATTTACTACCAAATTCCTTGTAATAAAAAATGAAATTATATTACATAGCTAGTTTTAATCTTTGAATCTTAGATTAAAAAAAAAAAACAACCATTAAGTATTTTATTGAAAATAAAGAGTAAACAAAGAGAAGTTTGTTGGTTGTTAAAAGTGGACAGATGGCATCAACCTCACAAAAGAGCGAAATAATTAAAGGCGAAGGATTGATCTCTTCTAATTTTTAATTAAAAAAAATATTTCTTGCGGTTACAAGGAGTTTGTTTTAGAATGATAAGATTCTTTATTGAGGAAAAGAATTTAGCAGCCTGACTTATTGCATGTTTGTCTAATCTATATCTTAATATTAAAGCTCATGATAGGTATTTTTTAAAACTCTTAAAATTCCACATCATCAATTCTTTATTAAAAGCGGAAATTCTCATTTTGAAAAACTTTAAAGAGCTAATCTATTATAATGGAAATTTATCCCTATAGAAAAAATTTAACACTTCTAATTAAGCGAAATTATTCTCCTATTAGAAGCGGAATCACACTTTAAATTAAAGCGGGGATCTCTATCCCAATTAAAAATGGGTTTTAAAATTTAATTAAACCAATTTATTAGAAATTAAAGCGGGTTAGCGACAAAAATAGGAATTAACTCTTATTAAAGCGGAAATTCCTCTCCTATTGAAAGAGAAATTCTAGTACTTCTAATTTAAATGGAAATCATTATCATATTATAATAGAAATTCCTCTCCTAAAAAAGAAAAATCAATCACTCTTAATTAAAATGTGAATCTTTCTCCTATTAAAAGGAATTACATTTTAAATTAGGGGTTCCTCCCCAATTAAAAAACGGGGTTTTAAAATTTAATTAAAACAATTTGTTAAGAAATTAAGCGGATTTTAACACTTGATTAAAATAATTTGTTAAAATTAAAAGCGGATTTTGAACACTTGATTAAAATAATTTGTTAGGAAATTAAAGCGGGCTAGCGACAAAAACAAGAATCACGATTTGTTATGATTGTTGATAAATTTTTAAAGAGCCAATGCATTATGCGAGGTCTATTTTCTAGTTATTTGTAAAATTTGTTATTATTATGAAAAAAAAGTAATTAAAAAATAAAGCAAAATGAAACTAACATAAGTTAATTGCGCTGTTTAGGTGGATAGATGTCATAAAATTTGTAACAGTTACATAGATGCTATCTTTGTACCTGGTTATAGAGAGCAGGACTCATTTTGTTAACTGATCCTATTCTCACTCTGGAATGATAACAACTAATTATCGACGATATTTGGGACAGGAAAATATTATGGTATTTGTGTTCATTTGGCTTTGAGTCATAATGTCACATTCATTCCGAATTTTAGAATTATCGCCCTTTTGATTCCTGGGATGCGTGCAACTCATCCATGGAATGATGAATCGTCACATGGTCTAGTACAGTTTGCGTAAATATGCATTAGTATGAATCGTTTGTGTTAATAAAAAAATGAATCAATTGTTGCTATTGAAAAACAGTAGAGTATGCATAAAATGTATGAACAAATTAACTATATGTTGAATAATTGGCATATGTAGTATTGTTATGGGTTGTCCAATGGTTTAACAAAAACTAATGTACTAAATGGAATTATGGAAAGAATAAGCTTTTTAGAGAGCTTAGACCATAAGCCACGCTAAAACACTTCTTTGTTTGTTGAAGGAATAAAGATCATACAAGTTTTGGACCCAATGGAATACTCATAGACCACAGAAGACAGAATAAGGTACAAAGACATGAGATAGAACTTCAAAAGAGAGTCTTCTATAGACCGAATCCAAACCTTAAAAAGGTTGTAGTATGATCACTTTATACTTATAATTAATCGCCTTCCATAGACATCCTGATTGTTCTTCACATTTCAGTACTTCACACTCTTCACACAACATGACAACAGTGCTGGTGTGGGTCAGTATAGCCATTACTTTATGCTCACCCGCAGCCAATAGAAAGGCCTGGGCTACACAGAATATTTTCATAGGGATGAGAATTCTAAGACTCCGATTCAACGGTCGAAAATAAAAACGAAAAAAAAAAAGAAGAATGTGAGTTTATTTTTGATTTTTGGACTGTTGGATTTCGGTTTCGGATGTCGTCCTATGAGAATATCGTCGGGGTAGACGAACTCAGATATAAACTGTCAGTGTCATGAATGATAGTATCCGCCTGTACAGCTGGATCCATTTCTGTACAGTTCAGTTAAGCCTCAATTGGTATCTATCCTTCAACCTTCATTGACACTTGTGCATCTTTGCTAGCTTCTTTTTATTGTCGGTTTTCTTGAAAATTTATAAGGTCTGAGCCGAAGACAGAAGGAATTGAACATGTAAAAGAAGCAAAATGTGTCTGTTCAAGTACACCCTCAACTTCACCAAGAAAAAGAATGTAAAATGTCATGGAAACTTTTATTTTCACAATTTAGACCAATTGGAAGTTTTCCAGATCGGTTCGATCAACAGAAAGTGTTCACGATCTCTGGCACATATATATAGGAGATAGATCGAAGAACTTAATTTGTTAATGCAATATTTTGTGTACAAAACATACACCAACTAGTAATACTGATTGAGTGTAAACTTAAAGACAAGAATAATAATGTGTAAATTACAAGCGTAACTATATGTAACTTGTGAAGACATTAAACATACAATTTAAAACCAATTCAACATTGGAAACAGGACTAAGTAATATCGCTTTTAATAACGACCTAATCGACTTCCACTACATTTATTAACTCAATATTGATGGCAAAGACTATTCTAGCCAAATTCCTAAATATCTACTACAACCAACATAAGATGCCTCCCAACTCTCAAACAACTATCAACAATAAATAATAATGCAAGAAAAATTAAAATATATCATAATACAAAGATGTAGCGTGGTTCGCCAACGATGCTTACTTTCTACAAGAAATTAATCCTTTGTGCGCGTGGGCGAAGATTACAATCACTCTTATCAAGTCTCTCTCCTACATTACTAGATCACTCCTATCTCTTGCAGATTTTTTTAGACCTGAGGTTTTCTCAATCATGATTGCTCTCCAAAAATGGATTTCAATTTCGATGACTTGTGTTGGCTAGGTTTTCCAAAACCTTGTTTTTTTGGTTTATATCCCAAAACTTGATTCAACGGCCATCTTAAGATAGAAACTCGGGCGAAAAATAGACATGGCGGTGTGCACTCTGGAAGGCCAATTTCGAGCGACGCCCTCGAGTGCATGTTCCGTTTTCCAAGAAACAAGGGTGGAAGCGCGTGCCTTCGCTTGACCACCTGATCGGCGTCGTAAAATCGGACCTCTTCAGGTAACCGGTAGATTTCTCTCTCTTCCTCATTCTCATGTGAGGGATAACTCTAACAATTCTTTTCCTCCCCAACAATGAGGGGGCGCCTCCATCTATTCCCTAAATCACGATAGGAGGAGTCGCTACCATTCAGCGTAGCACAACAAACAACAACATCAAACTTACCTTTCGTAAGACTTTGGTCATCATGTCGACTCGTTATTGCCTGTGATAGATCTCTTCTCGATGCACAAATGCTTGTTTTCAGTGCTTTCTCAATCAATGATAACACATGATGTGCTTGGATCGGGTAATGAAAACTCAGATTCTTGCTTAAAGTGGATGGCGCTTCGGTATCATATAGAACTACAAATTTGTTCAACAACTTTTAGCCCTGGTTATCGAAGAACCTCTTCATCCGCGGCATCTTTTTGCAACCTTCGATTGTTGCCCGATATATATTCGCCGGCTACCCGTAGTGGAAAGGGCAATACACTTTTTGCAACCAGATTGCTAAGAAACTGCTCCCCCAAAAGCAAAGCGGATAACGGGAGGTGGATTTCATTAATTGACATCACGCCATAATGCAAGATCGGCAGCCTTCAAGCAAGTGGCTTACTTCCACCAAAACACAAATACACTTTGGAAGTGCCCTTGATATATCTCAATATCCACTTAACACCTCCCAATGCTCCTTACCCCGGATTTGATGTAAATCGACGCATAACGGCTAAAAGCAATATCTAGTATTGTACACACCATTGTATAAGCATATCGGCTGCCCCTACCGTGGATGCATAAGGATTTTTTCCATCTGACTTTGCTCATGCTCACCCTTTGGACACATCTCTTTTTGGTCATCGGGCCCGGCCATCTTCGCCGATCCGTGTTGAACTCGCTACCCAATGTAGCTTTCTTGAAGCCACAATAATTTCTGTCAGAGTGATCAGCATCCAAGTATCGCAGCGGCCCCCCTATCAAGAGGGCTTACTTTCGAGTCTTGACTTGAATATCTTGTTGATGTCGGGATGACTATCAATATATCATCTTATATACAACAAGAGCACTATGAAATCCCCTTCAAAATTTCTAAACAAACAAACAATGATCGAGGAAGCAGACTTCTTGTATCCTTGCTTCACCATAAAGGAATCAAACTTTATATACCAGAAAATCTCGATTCTTTCTTGACCAGTACAAACTTCTTTACCAGCTCGCATACTATTGTGCTTACCTTTGACCTCAAACCCCTCTGGTTGGTCCGTATAGACATTTCTTCAATGTTCCATGAAGAAAAACTGTATTGACATCTAGTTGCTAAACTTCTAGGTTCATACTTGCGGTTAAGACCCAATACCACCCTAATAGAAATTAATCTTAACTACATGAGATAAAATTTCATCAAAGTCGATATATTTTCTTTGATCGAAACTCCTTCTTACAACAAGTGCCAGCTTTGCGCCTTGGGTGTGGATTGATATCTCATGCTTGACTTTGTAGATCGGCTTATTCTTGAGAATTTTTCCTCCTTTCGGTTTCTCAACTAACTTCTAAGTGTGATTAACATGCAAAAGAATTCATCTCATCATATATGGCCTTCAACAACTTCTCTTGTTTTGTACCTTGAGAGCCTCTTGGTAATATATATGTTCTCCACCATCGGATAGTAAAACATATGTATGTGGTGGATCGCCGTTGAAGTTTATCTCTCCTTCGGGACCTCCCTTGCCCATTTTCTTGGCACCAGGAGGGGATGTACTTCTACTTTCCCGGTGGTGGTTAAATGCGTTTCATCGCATCTTCTATATCAATAGGTTCTATCCATCGCAGCAATAGGATCATCATCATGAGTTTCAAACCTATGGTTCTCTCATTCTCATACCTTACATCGTTCCACGGTAGGAACTTCTGGTTTTGAATCAACAAGATCATTAGTGAAAGCTTCTAGCTTTCGCCATCCCTCAAAGTCTACTATGATTTGGTCTTCCAAGAACCACAACATCTCGACGAGGATTACCTTCTTTGTTAATGGATCACTTAGAGTTTGTAGCAAACTTCTTTATCCCTATAACCGAAAAATGCATTGCTTGGCTTTGTCGTCAATCTTGGATCTCTCATTCTTGGGAATATGAACAAATGCTCTTGCACCCAAATACCACCAAGTATCTATAATCGACATCTGACCATACTCTCTAGATAATCACTATTCAAAGGCTTTTGGTGGCGATAGGTTGATCACATGCAACTGCTTGATGCATTATTCTTCCCCGGTAACTTCTAGGTAATTTAGAGTGAGACAATATGATTTCATCTCTACTGAATAGTGCGATTCATCCTCACCGGCTATACCATTTTGTTGCGGTGTCTTGGGAATAATGCGCTCATGGCGAATCCATGACTCTTTGCAATACTCTTCAAACTGACCCTATATGCTCACCCCGTTATCACAAGGTGAATACACTTGAAGAGGCTTCTTTGTCTCTCTTTCCACCGTGCTATGGAAAATCACGGAACAATGCCAAGTACTTCATCCTTGGTCTCGGACTATATGCTCATATCTTTCTTGATGCATCATCAATGAAAGTCAAAATTATAAAGCTCCCGTGGGACTTTACTTTCATAGGACCACATAAAGTCGATGTGAAACTAGCCCAAAGATTTGTCGCTTTCGTGAGGCGAGAATCTTTGGAAAGACACCCGTGTTGCTCCTACCAAACAATGAGTGCATCTATTTAAATGGGTACCTTTGATATGCGGCAAGACCTTTTTGCTTGGTAAGAACTTCCTTGCCTTTTCTCCCATATGACCACGATCTCTTTGTGCCGTGGTTAGGGGGAAACTTCTTTACCTTTGTATTTATACCTTTACCTGAGCTAATCACATCTCTTTGTAAAAGATAGCAAGTTTTCTTCTCTTTGGCTACACTACAATGGAACATCGCTTTCGGTTCCATGCGATGCCACACATAAAAATAGTTAAACACTAATATTAATGTTAACAACACTAATCGCGCGTAATATTACCATTTTTATGTTATCAATTATATTTCCTTACTCTCTCAAAATAATAATGAAGCAATGTAGATAAGAGTATGGATTAGTTCAACTCTTAAACTACCAAGACTCAATATGATTCAACTAATTAAATCAAAGAGGAAAGTGGTGAGAGTAATAATTATATTAGTAATAAACTAATTATGATTATGTTATTAATTAAAAGCGTAAGCTAAATAAAATAAACTAATATAAATAAGGTTTTGATGAAAAAAGAATAATATAGAGGAAGTAATAAATCCACATATGCAAGTTTATTCATAATTCATTTTAGTTCTCATGTATTAATAAAGTAAATCATCTACATCAAATTCCGTAATCTGATGAAATAAAGATTCCTACTTTGTAAGATCCCTAATCAACTATTACTTTCTCTAGTTAATAATTAATTAGCATGAGAGAATAATACTTCTATCAATCTCTTGTATAGAATTACTAAACTCTAGTTCAAAACTAACAATTTCTATCTCTAAATATATGAAGCTTCAAACTTTAAGCGTAAACCTGAATAACCAACAAAATCATAAACAATCCTCACATAGGCTTTATTAAAACTCCCCATAATGGGAGTTTTAGCCTTGATTCATTAACTGGAAATTACTTAAATAATAAAGGGAAAGCATAATAAAAAAGAACTTGAAGTAAGAGGAGGCTGGATATGATAACTAAAGCTTTTTATTGAAAGGTTTAATGGAAGATTTATAAACTAAATCTAAACTAAACTAAAATGAGAGAGAGAGAACCCTAATTTATTTTAAACTAATGAGGGTAGCCCATCTTTGTTTTAGCCTTAACCTTCTTTTATATAGGAGAGGGTTAGGTTACAATTTCGTGCATGGGCTTTTAGGCTGGGTTATGGACCCGTACATGAGTCCATAATTAGAATTCAAATCGAGAGACTTCTAATTTTGGTTGTGTTACTGTACCACGCAATTTCACTAAGTTATACAACTCTGATTGAGTCAAGATTTGAACCATTGGAAAGAGCTTTCTGAGCCGGTCATTTTGATATAAAATGGGCCCAAAATCGAAATGTATGAGCCCGAAGATATGATATTTTGAAGTTTATTGACTTTTCTTTGACTTTCAAATCTGGTTTGACTTTTTTTTAAACTTTGACTTGGGCTTTTTAAGAGCTTTTTCTTCATGAAACTTGGGCTTTCTTCATAGAACTTTCATAGCAATCACTTTAGCTCCTTTCGATTGCCTAATTAGTAAAGCGAATTTATATTTATTCAACTCAAAGCCTAAAATACTCAAAAACACGTAATTAGTGATAAACATATATTATTAATAACATAATTGGCTAAATAGAAATACTATTAAAGGGGTTTAAATTACAATTTTGAGCTCTTATCAAACCACCCCCAAACAACATTTTGTTTGTCCTCAAGCAAATATGTGAAATTAAAATAAGTGACCAAAATGTATTTTTAACTAGTCTCGTTTATTTGAGTCATTTGCATTGACCATATCAATAAAGCCTTAAAACCACTAGAAATTCCACAGTGGATGAGTTATAACATCGTAAGAGTTTTCTAGAGAAAGGTACTCATAAACTTCATTTTATACTATGGCGACTAAGAAATACTTGAATTGTTCTCTAATTTTATCTCGAGAATCTATACATCTACAAGTATTTAAACAAGGATGATCATTCTAAAACTTAAACTAATACATGCATAATAATCAAATCATCTTAAGATAAACAACTATACAATGAACTATGATATGGAATGCAATGGCGGTCCGTTTTCAAACTTTTGGGGTAGTGTGCCTAAGTAGGTTCTCACAAGGAATGTGTCAAAACATATAACACTCGATTTTTTCCACCCAAGTTTGCTAACTCCTAGTGTGCAAGTGGGCACGCGTTTCCTCACAATCTCAACGACAATCCAAGGAAGCCGAGGTCGATCAAACACATCTACCACTTACTATCACACCAACCTATTCCTAATTGAGCTAGAGGTCTTTATTAGGTGATACGGAGTGTAGGTATTGGTTAAAGAAGGAAGGAAATAGATATTCAAAAAGACAAGTATGAGAAAATAGGCTTTTCATATTATGTAACTAGAAAAAACCTTGTTCTTTTGCTTCTACACTTTGTTTCCATCCTTGGCCTTTTTATTTTGGCTTTTTGACTCATTTTATTCTATTTTTTGGAGTTTTATTTTATTATATTTTTCTTTTCTTTTCTTTGGATGAAAACTTTCTTTTCTTTTTTCTTTTAGGAAGCAACTAACTAATTTTTTGTTTACACAGATTTTTCTCATCTCTTTTCTTCACTCATCCTATTTCTCGGACTTATCGAATAGGTAGGTTGATTTTATTTTTGATTTTGTTTTATTGGGTCAAGGATTTTTGGTTTGTGAAAAGGCTAATGAAAGGCTCAATTAGGGCAACTAACGGATAATAAATTTCATATAGGTGTGAATTTACGGCTATATCGATCTAAAAGAGGGCCTAAATTCTTGCTTAGGATATGGTATGGTGATCAAACAAGTGGATGTGTGATTTCTCTACCGAATTTACTTCTCCCTTTTTGTCATCACTCGGATATTTCACTCTTATGAGGCTTTTAGGCTAGATGCTCACATTATATGTATTAAGTACTCTAACCTAGGTCTCAAAAAATACTACTAAGTACAATCAAAGATGCTCATGCAAGATGTTCATGAAAAGATGCAATGACTATTACCTATATATTAATCTAAGTTTCAAAAATTAAATCCTAATTCAAGTACTACGTGAGATTTCTAGGCTAATATCATCATGGAGAAAGGAATAATACCATTATCACTAAGTGCCTAGTATAAACAATATTTATGATTTTTAATATTTTATAAAAAGTGCTTAATTTTCATCCTTAAAGTGCATAATTTTTTGCAAATGTTTCTATCCCACCCCAAACAATCGAGGCGCTTTGTCCTCAAAGTGTAAAGAGATAAGGAAAGAATTTATCATAGAAATGTGGCAAAATTGGCGATTGCACAATGAGAAATATTATAAAAGATGATATGATAACATGAAACACAATTAAACTGTTATGTACTAAATAAATTGGAGTAAAACATGCCAGACAATGGGTGGCAAAGCGTTTTGGAATGAAATACCAAAACGCCACCCCAAACAAAATTGGAAAACTCTTTTTTTAAGTTTGAAAATTTTTGTTTGGCCTATACTCAGAAATGTGATATTGTACAAAAACTTGGGTATTTTAAAGTCGATTCCCTAGACTTAATATGATATATATGTATTAACATGCAGTTTACCATATACCAATAATCTAAATAATTGTGGATCTTTCCATAAATAGTTAACATGGAATGCACCATCAAACAAAATTAAGCCAAGATTTCCTATGACGTGGCTTAGTGAAATGAGAGCCAAGCTGATAGATCTAGAACCCTAATCGAAGGCATCTGGGTTTCTTCTTTGTCCTCCTACTGAAAGGGATGCCAAGTGAATGAATGTGAGAAAATGGATGGTTATTGGAAGTTACGTTAGGATATATATAATTTTGAGAAGAAAAGAAAAAAAATGAAAAAGTGTGGTGGCTTGTCCTTGGGTGTTAGTTCTTCACGGATGGGTTTAGAAAGTTATGAAGCATAGGAGAAAACACAAAGGTCAAGTACAAACTCAATGGTTCTTTGAAAAGGTAGAGGGCGAGGAACATTCGTGATGGAAGGTGAATAAGTGACATGAGGATGTGAGGTGGGTGAATGGTGCTCAACTAGTGTTCTTAGTTCTATATTATCATAGACCTTAATATATACAAGACATTCCTCAATAGGTGGGTAAAAAGAATCACTGGGATATAAGGTGAAAAATTCTTCTTCCGTTATGGTGTCAAGAGATGAATAGATGTCAATAGGAGCGGACTCGCGAGGTGGCAAAGAAAGGTTGCAAAAGAGTCAAAGGAAATCTTCCTCGATGTTATCTACGTCTAGGGAGTATAAATTGTGATCCTTGTCTTCTTCCATAAGAGGGGTATCTACTAGTGTGGGGACTAAAGCGTCAGCCGTACTAATGTGAGGTACAAAACTCTCAATGGACTTCATTTCTCCTTCTATAAGCAAACCTAGTTGTCCCTGCTTTTGTCTAAACATGTTAACTTCCATAGAAAGATTTCCAAAAGAAAGAGTCATTGAGCCATCCTGACATTTGAGTTGGGCATTGGCGGTTGCCAAGAAAGAACGCCCTAAGATAATGAGAATATAATCATGAGCAACTTTTGTGTCGAGAATAACAAAGTCGGCTGGATAGTAAAAATCTTGAACTTTAATAAGAATGTTTTCAATTACACCCTTGGAATACTTAATAGTAAGCGATCGGCTAACTACAAAGTCATTTTGGTTAGTTGAAGTTTTGTTAGACCTAGTTGTTTATATAAATGAAAGGGAATAAGTTAACACTCGCTCCCGGTCTAATAAAGTAGTTGTTATGAAAGTATCACCTAAGGTGCATTGTATAAATAGGACGACCGGGTCCTTGTACTTAACAATTTCGTTATGTTAGGATAAAGAGGATATTGTTAGTTAAAGAAAGCTTCATTAGGTATGTTGGTTTTCTCTTCTTGGTGCACAACTCTTTTAGAAACTTAGTGTGTGGGGTAGACTTTTATAGCATCTAGAAAATGTAGGTTTATAGTCAATTTTTAAACACTTCCCTAATCTCATCAAAATTCTCGTCCTTTTTAGACACAACTAGTCTCAGGGGATACGATTGGTTTATCTCTATATTTAGCATAAGGTTCAAAAGTATTATTAGTCTTTGCATTATTTTTAGCCATTTTCCATCTAGGTGTCCATATTGGAACCTCTATAGGTGTATGGTCTTCAATTTCTATTATTGGGTCTTGTAAGGTTTTTCCTTTTGGTTGTGGTTTAATTGGTACTTCTATAGTTGTAGGGTATTCAGTTTCTATTATAGTATTTGGTATGGTATCATTTTTAGTTTGCGGGTGATCTTTAAGCATAGTCACTTGGTTATCAACTACTGGCCTTGAACGAAGGGTAGTGACGGTCTGTAGGTCCCCTAGGGTTATATTACCATTATACTGAATACTTTTTATTTCGAAGGCGGTGTTTGTTGACTTAGGATTAGGCACTGCTTGACCTGGAAACATGCCTGTTTGGTTATTATTTTGGTTAGGAGATATGTCAATAACCTTTTGGCACAAAGACTGCATCATTTGTATTGTCTGTTTCATCATATTAGAGTTTTGATCGTGCTGATCTTTCATCAAGTTGGAGTTTTGTTGCATAATTTTATTTGTTTTTCCAACAAGGTGACTACTACTTCGTCTGTAGATGGTTGAACTAGAATTAAGGCTTGTTGAGTGTTCATGTCTTGATGTTGATAGTTCTGGGTCATGGGCATTAAACCTCTATTCTGGTTACCTAAGTTCCCTTGTCCTTGATGTTGAGTTAACTGGTTGAAGTGTGATAGTTGTGGTGGTGCTTGTGCATAGACAAGAGGACAATAGAAGTCGGAATGCTCAAGACTAAAACAGACATTACAACGAGTAGATTTAATGATCATGACTGGAGTGGGTTGTCATTGAACAGAGAGAACATCTACCTTTTTAGTGAGGGCATCAATAAGAGTTTTAATCTCGAAATCAGGTTTATCTTCAAAAGAAGAAGTGGAAGCGGGAAGAGTCGTTACCTCCCAATCGTTGTTCCTCTTAGATTGATCTTCTAAGAATTTATAAGCCCTCTAAGGCTCCTTTACTAAGAAAACTACCCCTAGTCATGATATCTAGAGCCTCTTTATGATAATGTGAAAGCCCCTTTGAAGAAAAGTACGAACAAAGCGTGTCATTTGCAAGGTTATGATCTGGACATTCTATGAGAAGATCGATGAAATGGTTCAGGCCTCTGAAAAGGATTCATGAGGGTTCTGGTTGAAGAAATGAATCTTTTGAAGCATTTCATCGGTCTTCATGGTGGGTAAAACTGTTCCATGAACAATTGAACAAGATTAGCCCATTAGTCCATAGAGTTTGGCATTTGGGTAGTTAACCAAGGCCGCTTTGTCGGCTAAGGTGAATGGAAACACCCTAAGTTTAACTTGATCGGACTTTAGCTAGGATGATGGAATATAGTGAGAACTTGTTCTATCCTACGATGCATTTCATTGGGCTAAACCATGGAAAACCGATAACAAGTTAAATATATCGGGAATTCGAAAATCCCCACTCAGTAAGAATGATGCCGCGACTTAGGGCTATCATTTAGTGCTTTATAAAAATCAGAGAGAGGTGTCTCTAGTTCTTTAGCCATTGATGCAGGTGTAGTGTGTGAAATTCTAGATAGGTATGATATTGCATCTACAAAAAACAAAGCTTAATTATACTAGAATTGAAATGCACTGCCATCTTAAACTCATTCGGGGACAAGAATTCAATTGTTGAATCAAGGGGGCAATCCCCATTCTCAACCCACCCACCCTTTTAATTTTACTTTCTTATTTCTTCAATTTTTCGGTGCTGTTCACTGTTTTAGGACGCGGAAGCGCCTTCCATTTTGCCTTGTTCCAAGTCATTGACCTCCCCTATGTCTGGATTCACAGTGAAGAACACTTTGCGGTAAAGGTATTTTAAAATTTTGAAAATTCGAAATTTATCAAGAATAATCCTTAAGGTGTTACTGATTTACTGGAATATTTTCAGATTTTTCCAAGTTATTTTACTTAGCAAACTAATACCATCTTTATAGTGCTGCATTTCAGTTTTCAAACCATAAGTTCTTGAAAAATAGACTAATAGGGTTACTTAGGCAGTTCTAAAAATTCTAAAAGTTTTATAGGAGTATCTATCATAAGTCAGGAGTTTTTAGTAAAAATTTGACAAGTTTTTTATTTGTTTTGACCACCTAACTAATGGATTGTTTCCAGTGTGTTTCTGCAGTTTTGCAACACTTAATTTCTGAAACAACAACCAATAAGGAGAGTTTTAGAACTCAATTTCTCTACACTTTTATAGGAATATGTAGGATCTGCCAGAAGTCTCCAATAAAATTTTGGCGATTTTTGGCTCTGTTTTGATTGGTTAACCATTTGGTTGTTTGTATTGTGTCGAAAACTATTTCACAAACTTTGAAGGGTAGTAGAAGGACTTTTATAGCTCCGATTGATCTAAAACTTTACAGGCTATTTGATAGACGTCTTAGCAAACTACTGTAAACATTTAAATTTTTTGGAGCACGTTAAAGAAGCAAGAATTGTTACACATTCCAGATGCAAAGAGGAAAAAGCTTGGCGACAAAGGGTGTGAAATGTATCTTTCTTGGCTATAGTGATCAGTCCAAAGCTTATAGATTGTACAATCCTATAACTGGAGAAGATCATCATTAGTCGAGATGTGGTCTTTGATGAAGTAAATGTGTGGCAATGGAAGGTTTCGATATGGAAAGTACACTCCGGTGGTGTTTGATGTTGCCGATCCTCGTCAAGTTATAATGAGTGACTGAACCCATCAAGTACAAATTCACCAAGTACATCCCAGCAGCATACATCTTCACCAAGTGCATCCAGCCCACAACACGTGTCTTCACCAAGCTCATCCAGTTCTCAATCCAATGAGCAATCAATTTTCGCCAATTATAAGGACTTCGACAACCCTCCGACACATTTGGTGATTATGAAGTGAGTAAGTTTGCAGATTGTGATTCTTTTACTCACTTGGCTTTATTTGGAGACTATGATCCAGTTGCATTTCAAGAAATAAATTAAGACCCAAAGTGGCTAGCAGCCATGAAGGAAGAGATAAAAGCCATAGAGAAGAACAAAACATGGGAGTTAACTGCTCTCCCATATGGGCACAAATCAATCGGTGTTAAGTGGGTATATAAGACCAAGTTAAATGCAGAAGGGAATGTCGACAAGCACAAGGCTAGGTTGGTTGTTAAGGGCTACAAGCAATAACAAGGCCTTGACTATGAAGAGGTGCTTGCTCCAGTTACTCGACAAGACACAATCCGCATGATACTTGCATTGGCGGCACAAAACTCATGGGATATATTTCAGTTGGATGTGAAATCCGCGTTCTTACATGGTGACCTATAAGAAACTGTCTACATTGATCAACCTCCTGGTTTTGTGAAAGAAGGGAAAGAAAGGAAGGTGTGTCTCCTACGAAAAGCCTTATACGGACTAAAACAAGCACTGAGAGCTTGGTATAGTCGTATAGAGACATACTTCATGAAAACAGGTTTTGTGAAGTGTCCATATGAGCCGATGCTCTTTATAAAGTCTAGATCTGGTGGGATTTTTTTAATTGTGTGCTTATATGTAGACGACTTAATCTACACAGGCAATGATCCAGCTATGTTCGATGCTTTCAAGCAATCCATGATGGTAGAGTTTGAGATGTCTGACCTTGGAAAGATGCACTATTTCCTTGGTATTGAGGTGCTACAGTTTGATGTAGGTGTGTTCATATCACAAAAGAAATATATTCATGAGCTATTAGAAAGATTTCAAATGAAAGATTGCAATCCAGTTTGCACACCAGCTAAAGTTGGTACAAAACTAACGAAGGATCCTCAAGGAAAGAAAGTGGACAGCACACTGTACAAGCAAATTGTTGGGAGCCTTATGTACTTGACAACTACAAGGACGGATATAATGCATGCGGTAAGTCTGATCAGTAGGTACATGGAGAATCCGAAGGAAATGTATCTTCTTGTAGCCAAGCGTATCCTGCGCTACTTAAAGGGTACTAGTTCTTTTGGCATCTTGTACAAGAGTAGTACACAATCTGAATTGATTGGCTTCATAGATAGTGATTATGCGGTGATCCCGATGGCGGAAAAGCACCTCCGGGTTACACATTTATGTTTGGTTCTAGAGCTATCTTACTGGGTCATCAAAGAAGTTAAGAAATTGTTACTCTGTCCACCAAGGCGAGTATGTTATCAATTATATTTCTTTACTCTCTCAAATAATAATGAAGCAATATAGATAAGAGTATGGATTCGTTCCACTCTTAAACTACCAAGACTCAATAGGATTCACCTAATTAAATCAAGAGGAAAGTGGTTAGAGTAATAATTATATTGGTAATAAATAAATTATGATTATGTTATTAATTAAAATGTAAGCTAAATAAACTAAACTAATATAAATAAGGTTTTGATGGAAAAGAATAATATAGAGGAAGTAATAAATCCACATATGCAAGTTTATTCATAATCCATTTAGTTCATGTATTAATAAGTCATCATCTCTATCAAATTCCGTAATACAATGAAATAAAGATTCCTACTTTGTAAGATCCCTAATCAACTATTACTTTCTCTAGTTAATAATTAATTAGCATGAGAGAATAGTACTTCTATCAATCTCTTGTATAGAATTACTAAACTCTAGTTCAAAACTAACAATTTCTATCTCTAAAAATATAAAACCTTCAAATTTTAAACGCATAAACACAAATAATCAACAAAATCACAAACAATCCTCACATAGGTTTCATTAAAACTCCCTTTAATGGAAGTTTTAGCCTTGATTCATTGGATTGAAATTACTTAAACAATAAAGGGAAAGCATAATAAAAGAACTTGAAGTAAGAGGAGAATTGGATATGATAACTAAAGTTTTTTATTGAAAGGTTTAATGGAGGCTATAAACTAAATCTAAACTAAACTAAAAAGGAGAGAGAGAGAACCCTAATTTATTCTAAACTAATGAGGGAGTAGCCCATCTTTGTTTTAGCCTTAACCCTCTTTATATAGGAGAGGGTTAGGTTAATTCGTGCATGGGCTTTTAGGTTAGGTTATGGACCCATAAATCAAGTCCATAACTTGATCCGTAAATTCAAGACTTCCAATTTTGGTCGTGTTATTGTACCACGCAATTTCACCAACTTATACTACTTTGATCGAGTCAAGGCCTGAACCATTGGAAAGAGATTTCTGAGCAGGTCATTTTGATATAAAATGAGCCTAAATCCAAGGTATGAGTCCAAAGATATGACCTTTTGAAGTTCTATTGACTTTTCTTCAGCTTTCGAATTCGGTTTGACTTTCACTTAACAGCTTTGACTTGGGCTTTTTAAGGGCTTTTTCTCCATGAAACTTGGGCTTTATTCATAAAACTTTCATAGCAATCACTTTAGCTCCTTTTAGTGCCTAATTAGTAACGAATTTACATTTATTCAACTCCGAAGCCTGAAATACTCAAAAGCACGTAATTAGTGATAAACCTATATTATTAATAACATAATTGGCTAAATAGAAATACTATTAAAGGGTTTAAACTATAGTTTTGGGCTCTTATCAATACCCGTTACCAAAGCGAGTTTAGAAATCCATCATCATCTAACTTCCTAGTGAAAATTAGGTTTAGCCGAATGTCGAGGGGACATGTCTTACATCCGAAAGTGTCAAGGTGTAGTCGACATTGGTTTCTACATGAACATCACCAATGCCTACAATCTTGAGGCATGCTTCGTTACCCATCTTTACCTCACCAAATTCACAACAGCTATAGGTAGTGAAGAATCCCTTATGCGGTGTGACATGATAGGATGCTCCTGTATCTATCACCAACTCTGTATCCTAGCATGAGGTACTAAGACAGCACACACCACATTCTGACATAATTCCCACCAGACCATCGTCGACTAGTGCGGTAGTATCTCTACCTGTGTTTCCATTCTTCTTTACCATGTCTTCATGTACACAATTATTCTTCTCATCCTTCTTTAGTGTTATGCACTCATACCTGAAGTGACCCTTGGTGGCACAATAGTAACTTTGTCTCTCTGCCTTAGGAGTTCTAGCTTCACCCCTAGATTTGCTTCTGTCATCACCTCTAGAATGAGATACTTTTCTGCTTTTACCTCTCCCCCACTTCTCTGTGACAAGTATCTCTGAGTGAGAGGAACTGCTTCGTGAACCCCTTCTTGTCTCCTCATTCAACAATGCCCCGGTAGCCATCTCCATGGAAATAATTCCATCCTTAGTTGCTCCATTAAGAGAAACTGCTAAAGTCTCCCAACTGTCGGGTAGAGAGTTTAATAGTAACAAAGCCTTAACTTCGTCACCCATATCAATCTTCATAAAGTGCAACTGATTGATGGTATTCTATACTTTATTAAGATGCTCAGACATTGAAGAACCTTCTTTGTACTTCGTGTTGGCAAACTTCTTAAAGAGCAGCACTTTGTTTTCGACCGACTTTCTCTCATAGAGGTCTTCGAGTTTCTTCCACAAGCCAAAAATTGTAGTCTCTTGGGATACATGGTGGAAGACACTATCATCAATCCACTGTCAAATCTACCCAATAACTTTTTACGTCAAGCTTATTCCTTTCGGCCAATAACAATCGTTTTTGTTTTTCTCCTCCATTTTCAATGGGTTGTGCAAAGTTCTTGTAATAGAGCAAGTCTTCCATCCTCGCCTTCCAAATAGTGTAGTTAAGCTCTATTCGGACTAGTCATCGCGAAGTGTTCACAGAATGGTCCATCTCTACAAGTTATTTAAACTCAAATATTCTCTCGGGAATTTTTTGTCAAAACACCTCGAGAGCAAAATTTGAATAACAACCTAAGTTAATGCAACCTAGCTCTAATACCATTTGTTGGGGAATAACGATTCTAATCGATCCCCACTATACAGATAACTTGTAATATAAACACACTACTACTCCAGAAAAATTCTAAATATCCACTACAACCAACCTAGCATGCCTAACTCTCTAAACAACTATCAACAACAAATAATAATGCAAAGAAAATATAAAGCATACCACAACACAAAGATGTACTGTGGTTCGACCAATGATGCCTACTTCCACAAGAGCTAATCCTTTTATAACGTAGGAAGGAAGATTACAATCACTCCTCTCAAGTCTCTCCACCTTACTAGATCACTCTTCTCTCTTTACAGACTTTTCTCTTTGTAAAGGTTTTCTCTCAATCTTGATTGCTCTCAAAATTGGGTTTAAATTTCGTGACTTGTGTTGGCTTGGTTTTATAGAACCTTGTTTTTTTTTTGTTTATATCCCAAAAACCTAATTCGCGGTTACTATAGATAGAAACTGCTTAAAATAGACATGGGTGCAAGCGCGCTCTCGGCAAGGCCAATTTTGAGTGCGCGCGCCCTTAAGCGCCTGTTTCATTTTCCAGTAACAAGGGCATGGACGTGCCTTGGGCTTAGACCAATCTAAGCGAGCGCACTCATACCTCTTCACACGAACAAAACTGATTTCTCTTCTCTTCCTCATTCTCATGTGAGGGATAACTCCAACAATAATTAATATCAAGACCAAAATACCACTTAATTTACTACCAAATTCCTTGTAATAAAATGAAATTATATTACATAGCTAGTTTTTCTGCCCCCTTGTATTAGGAAAATGTGAAAGTCCATAAAAAACTTAGCCAAGTAGTGACAAGTAACATAGACAAGATCAACTATTATTCTATTCCTCATTCTTATTTTGCTGCCAAGATTCCTCAACTTATCGAGGAATAACTAGCTTCATGTCGGGGGAAAATATCGTCACCCCGATATTCCAGTCCAAATATTGTGATATATCGATAATTGGTATTACAGTTTGTATATTGCAGGTTTAAGGCGGGAAAAGGAGGAGGAAGAAGAGAATGGACACGCGACAGTTAGTGATTTGTTAAGGCTATTCTCAAAGCACTATATAAAGACTAGAAGGAAAAGAAAAGATTCATTTCGATTTCATTCTAGAAAAATCTGCAAACCAGAGCAAAGAGAGAGAAAGAAAGAAAAATGTGTAAACGCCATTGATACTAATAGAAAAAGCTTAATTCCTTTTCTTTCAATCTTTTTTCTACATCTTCATTAGTTCCTTGTTATTGATCTTAGATAAACATCTTCTCCAACTACATTTGCGCCGTCTGTGCTTCAAGGATCAAGAAAGAACATTCTTTTCTTGGTTTCTTTGAAGTTTTCGAATCTATTGTGAAGGAGTTGGAAGGAGTTTTGATAGGATCAGTGGAGAATAGGAATTTGGTTAAAGAGTTTTATCAAGATGCCTCCTAAATGAGCGACAACAAGTAGAACATTAATGGTTGAGGAAGCAAGTACGTCTCAAGCAGCATCAAAGAATGCAGATCTAAGAACTAGAAGGTCAACAAGTAGACTGGTGGTTGAGGTGGATGAGATACGAGAGGAAGAAATATCTTTGAAAGACTTGTTGAGAAGAATGAATGAATTAGAAAAGCAAAATCAGTTGTTAACGGCTGAGAATAAAGCAATAAGGGAAGAGAAGGAGAAGTGTGCTGAAGACGCTATGTATGAGAAGGATGACGAGGAGTCGAGCTTAGGAATTTCAATAGTACGAAAGAGTCACCTCGAGGAGAGGAGAAGGAGTCATCTTGAAGAAGTACAATCTGTAGCGAGAACGACACGAAAAAGTGGTGCAAGAAGAAGAAGGTAAAACACTAGTCACAAAGGAGATGGTGCGAGGAAATGATGCGAAGCAATTAGGAGATCAGTTATTGAAAAGGTCTGTCGATAAGAAAGCTTGCAAATGATGTCGGTAGAAATCCATTAAAAAGGAGATAGAGAGGGCCTCGTTACCTCCAAAGTTTAAAATCCAAAATTGAGCAATTATGAAGGAGCCACGATCCCATGGACTATCTTTTTAGTTATCGACATCAGTTCTCGATATATCGGGCAACACGAATATTGGGATATTGTACTATGTCGGTCATTTTCATCAAGCTTGAAAGGGAAATTATTAAAGTGGTTTTGCACAATTCTAGAGCGATCCATTTCATGCTTTCGAGAAATTGAAGAAAGGTTCCTTACTAATTAAGGTCACCAGAGGGTGAAGCCAAAGCAGGTGTCAACCTTATTCCAATTGAAGCAAGCGAAGAAGGAGTCATTAAAAGATTTCTTGACAAGGTTCAAGGCTGAAACGCAGTCAGTGGAAAAATTGGATGAATCAGAAATGACAACTGTCATAGCTTTTCAAGCAGGGGTAATACCAGGATCTTATATGCATAAGTATCTGTTGAGGAAAGAGGTTAAAACATTGCAAGAGTTGTATGATAAGGTTGATAGAGATATCATAGTAAAGGAGGGGTTGAGAACCGCTACTGTGCAAGCAGTTTTACAAGTCACCGATGTGGGGAAAAAAGATAAGGATAATAATAATCGCTATGAAAGTCAAGACTTCTCGAGGTCAGATAACAAAAGACCTTAGGAGCATTATACAAACTGAGATAATCAGCCATAACGCCAAAGAAAGTATGATTGAACCTTGAAAGAGGAGCTCTCGATCCTAGTAATTTCATAGCTCTTAATTCCACGCCGGAAGATATTTTGCGGAGGATAGCAAAGGAAGATTTTGTGGTTTGGCCAAAATACACTCTTAGAGACATGAAAGGAAAACCTTATTGTCAATTTCACAAGATTGAGAACCATGAGACTAATAGGTGTCTCCAGTTATTAAAAGAGATAGACAGGGCTTATAAAAGATGGGAAGTCGAGAGTTTCGTCTGATGTTAGACCTGCAGAAACAACGACCATCTGGGGAGAAGCCATTGGGGGTAATAAACATGATTTACAAGGGGAAATTCCTCAGAAAAAGATTTTTTGAGATAAGATAAGAAAGATCTCGACGGTCAAATAAGTGCTCGAGGTTAATATCGAGCCAGTGCTGGTGAGTCAACAGCTAATATCGGCTAGCATTCCTGGGGAAATCATGTTCGTACCGGAGGACTTGTCTAAGGTAATGTTACCACATGATAATGCTTTGCTAATCACTTTGCGTATTTCGGGCTATGATGTACAGAAGATATTAGTGGACTATGGTAGTTCAGTTAATATTTCATTTTGGAAAGCATTTAAAGGAATTGGTCTCGATGAGTCACATTTAAAACCACCAAAGTTCAATTTATATGGTTTTAATGGAACTTCTACCAAACCTGCTGGAGAGATAAAATTGCCAGTTCGAGCTGGGCCTCAAACGGTGATGATGAAATTCGTGGTCATCAAGCACCAATCTGATCACAATGCCATATTGGGAAGGAAATGGATACACAAAATGCGTGCTATGCCTAGTACATTTTATCAAGTTCTTAGATTCCCAACTGTATATGGATTGCACGAGATTAAGGGCGATCAGTCCGAATCAGAAAAGTGTAATTTCGTCATAGTAAAGGGAATGATGAAGGGGAAAAGCCAAGACACTAAGGGCGTCTTGGAAAACTCTACTTAGCAGTTACAACAAGCTTTACCTGCCGATACTAACATCAAGATATAGGAGCAGGTAAAGTTCACTCAAGAGATGAAGAAACATGAAGAACCACCATGGGAAAGAAAAACCATAGAGGCGGTGGAGAATATTAATATTGATAAAGGAGAAAGTGAGCGTCATACGTTCATTGATACAGAAATGGTTGTAAGTATAAGAAAGGAGTTGGTAGTATTTTTGAAAGAGAATCAAGATATTTTTGTATGGTCAATGTCGGATCTCACCGGTATCGATCCAGATATATGTTCACACAAACTAAATATGGAAGAAAATGCAACTCCAGTGCATCAAAAGCATAGAAAGGTGAGGCCAATGTATGAAGAAGCAATGCAAGTGGAGATACAAAAGATGTTAGATAATGGCATCATCAGAGAAGTTGAGCATTCTAAATGGGTAGCAAACATAGTGGTTGTACCCAAGAAAGATGGTAGAGTTCGAATTTGTGTTGACTTTACCGATGTAAATAAAAAGTGTCCAAAGGATTATTATCCCATGCCTAGAATTTCAGATTCTAATGGCTGTGTTAGACCAGTTAAAAATGGCGTTTGTGGTTAATGGAGGAATATACTGCTTCATCAGAATGCCATTCGGATTGAAGAATGCGGGAGCCACTTACCAAAGGCTAGTGGAGAAAATGTTCAAGAAACTCATCAAGCGTATTGTCGAGGTATATATTGATGATATGGTCATCAAGTCTATGAAAGCTGGAGATCACATAAAGAACCTCGACACTGTATTCAAAATATTGAGAGAGTTTAAAATGAAGCTTAATCCCAAAAAATATACTTTCAGGGTCAGTTCTGGCAAGTTTTTGGGGTACATAGTTACGAAGCGAGGTATTGATGCTAATCTTGAGCAGATACGAGCGCTTCAACAAATGCCATCACCTACAACTCAAAAGCAAATACAAAGGTTGACGGGGAGAATAGTAGCGCTCAATAGATTTATCTCTAAAACTTCTGATCGTTGTAAGCCACTTTTTAAGTTGCTTAAAAAGAATGTCAAATTCTGTTGGAATGAGGAATGTGAAGAAGCATTTTCTGAATTAAAAAAATATCTCCAAGAAATGCCAACTCTGACAAAGCCAGATGAGGGAGAAAGTTTGCTCCTTTATTTGTCTGTATCAGATTTTGCTATAAGTTTTGTCCTCATGAAGGTAGAAAATGAATTGGAAAGACTAGTGTATTTTCAAAGTAAAACAATGCTCGAGGATGAGACTCGATATTCGATGCTAGAAAAGTATGCTCTAGCACTGTTATTCTCAGCTCAGAGATTAAAGCCATATTTTCAAGCACATTCGGTGATTGTGATGACGAATCTCCCATTAAAGCAAACTCTGGCAAAAACTACTAAGTCAGGAAGGATGTCTAAATGGTCTATACTAAAAAATGAATTTGGTGTCGAGTATCGAAATTGCGTATCATAAAAGAGTCAGGTACTAGCCGATTTCCTGGCTGATTTTCCATCTGAGGATGCCAGTTGGGGCATGGAAGAAGAGGAATTCACAATGTTGCAAGAGCCTGAAGATGTTATCGATACAGACGATCCATGGGCTGGAACAAATGGTTGGAGACTATTTGCCGATGGATCATCTAGAGGAAAGGGGTGTGGCATCAGAGTGGTGTTGGTTACTCCTGAAAATCAAAGACTCGAAACTGTAATAACATTGGGTTTCCATGCATCCAATAATGCGGCTAAATATGAAGCCTTAATAGCTGGTCTCGAGATGGCTAAATCTCTTAATATGAAAGAGTTATCGATTTTTAGTGATTCGATGCTCATGGTCAGCCAGATCAATGGGGGATACTCGGCAAAATGTGAAAATATGGTCGATTATTTGAATTTTATAAAATCCAAATTGAAGAATTTCAATAAAATAAGACTTCAGCATCTCAATAAAAATGAGAATATACATGTGGATGCCTTGGTATATGTTGCAGCGATGCTGGAAAACACAGAGGATCGCACTCTGCATATCGGAGTTTAACAGAAGCCAAGCATTGACATCAACGACTCAGTAGTCATGGAAATTGATACACTGGGGGCGTCATGGATGGAAGCATATATCTCATATTTAGCTGATGGGAAAGTAGTGGAGGACAAAAATAAGGCTAGAAGAATTAAGTCTGGCACCCAAAGATATGTATTGGTTGATAATGAGTTGTATCGAAAGAATCCTAGAGGTCCACATTTGAAATGCATATCGTATGAGGAAGCGCAGCTAGTCATTGTCGAGCTTCACAAAGGCGAATGTGGAAACCACTCAGCTGGTAGATCGTTGGCCAATAAAATCACGAGACAGGGATATTTTTGGCCTCAAATGCGAATGGACTATCTTCGATATGCGAAAAAGTGTGTACAGTGCCAAGTTCATAGGAAAGCCATACATGTCCCAGTTGAAGAGTTACATTGTGTCTCAAACCAATGGCCTTTTGCTCCATGGGGTATGGATATTGTCGGTGCGCTTACACCAGGGAGAGGCAAAAGAAGGTTCATATTGGCAGTCACAGACTATTTTACAAAGTGGGTAGAAGCCATCACTCTGCAGCACATCAAAGAACATGATGTCATAAACTTCCTTTTTGAACGAGTCATATGTCGATATGGATTGCCTTATACAATTATATCAGATAATGGCCCACAGTTCGAGAGAGGAAAGGTGAAATCTTTCTTGGAATCTTACAAGGTAAAGCATTTCACATATGCGCCATACTATGCTCAGGGTAACGGGCAAGCAGAGGCAACGAATAAGACCATTATGGATAATATCAAGAAAAAAAATTAGAAGACAAGAAAGGTCTTTAGGTGGTTGAGCTAAACAACATTTTATGGGCTTATAGGAGGACACCTCGAACAGCCACAGGTGAATCACCTTTCACTTTGCCCTATGGTATGGAAGTAGTAACTCCATCTGAAATGGTGGTATTGACATCCATAACAAAGATGATAGAAAATGGTCAAAATAATGAAGGAATGGCTTAAGAAGTTTTAAATCTCGAGGAGACAAGGGATCAAGCAAGGGTAAAGCTCGACACCTATCATAAGCAGCTCAGAAAAGATTTCAACAAGAAAGTAAGAGAAAGGCATTTTCAGGAAGGTGATTTGGTCTTGAAAGTGGTCACTCAAGCTACTAAAGAAAAAGGGGCAAACTAAGCGACAAAAAGTGGGATAGGCCTTACATCGTTCACAAGGTCAGAATCAATGGAGCTTACTACTTAAAAACGGCTGAAGGTGTAATATTACGAAAGCGTCAAATTGTAAGCAATTTGAGAGCATTTTATCAATAAAGATTGTTTCAAGTATCATGGTGAAATTTTTGTTGTCAAGGTTATACATTCAATAAAGATATGGTCATTCTCGAAATCAATATTTATACATGTATAATAGATTTATGTATCTCTAGAATTATATGATGGATAACAGGTCAAACAAAATCCTGATGATCTGTAGATCATCATCTCGATACCAGGTCAAATAAAATCCTGGTGATCTGTAGATCCTCATCTCGATACCAGGTCAATAAAATCCTTTTCTTGGCAGAAATGCGAGTTCAGGTAAATAAAATCCAGTTCTTGGAAGAAATGTCAAGTTCAGGTAAAAAAATCCTGGTGATATTTAGATCATCATCTCGATACTAGAATACAATGCAAAATCAGATCACGATCATGGTAACAGAAAATATGGAATATATGGTATTGAGTGGTCGGTACCAGAATACAGAATAAGGAGGAAGTAAGGTATGTTTTTATAAGTAATATTTTTAATACAATGTTGATGTCGAATGTCGAATGTCGACGTTGTTTTTTTATGTCGAAAGATGAAGCATGTATTAATAATTAAGGGTGCCAGTAGATGAGATAGATAAATAATGTTTCATTAAAAAGGGGAAAAAACATAGGCTAAACGGCCTATTACAAGTTGAAATAAAAACTTATAATATAGTTAACAAGACTAATCATCATCTTCATCGTTATCATCATCCTCTTCTTCATCTTCATTTTTGTCATCACCATCTTCACCATCATCGTTATCATCATAAATGCTGGAAGTCTTATCGCCATCTTTTGCATAGTCATAGCAATATGGATCTCTCAACCATTCATCATCATATTCGTCTTCATTTTCTTGTTGTTCTTCTTCATTTTCTTGTTCTTCTTCAGTTCCTTTTTTGGTTTGTACCCCATCATCAGTATAGTCTATAGTGCGACAGTCAGACTAGTGGGGAGGAGGAGAACAATTGGGCAAAACCATAAAAATGGCTAAAGTAATAAGGAAGAGCTGAGGGAGATAAGAGACATGGGTTTTTGTAAGTTAAACTGATAAGGTTTAATCAGTAGGGAAGTTGTAAGAGATGTTTCAAAATCAAGTTTTTAAAGGGTTTTTATTGGAGAAAAAGTTTATACAAATGAGATAATTTAATGGTGTTTAGCAAGAAAAAGAGGAGTATTAATGGTGGGCGAGCATGAAAACGAAGATTTTTTTTTTATGAAAAAGTAATTCTTCGTTGTTTGTGCGCGGGACAGTTAGAAGTTTGAATGATAATTAAATAAGCTTTAATGACATGGTTTAATTCAATGAATGTTGGTTTTTAAGTCAGTTAGATAGTGGTTTGTTAGTCAAAAGTAAATATTTATTTGTTATATTAAATGCATGGCAAAGAGTGCAAAGGTAAGCAACAAGGGGTGGTGATATGTAGATTCTCATCTCGATATCAGGTCAGAAAAGAATGATTCAAATATAAAGGGATATATCGAGGTATATCAATTATTCAATATATATGTTAAGTATTGATACTGCTTTTAGTTGGAGTGGTGTCGAAACTCGATTTTCCAAAATATATGTTAAGTATCGATACTGCTTTTAGTTGGAGTGGTATCGAAACTCGATTTTCTAATTTATATGTTAAGTATCGATACTACTTTTAGTTGGAGTGGTGTCGAAACTCGATTTTCCGAAATATATGTTAAGTATCGATACTACTTTTAGTTGGAGTGGTGTCAAAACTCGATTTTCCAAAATATATGTTAAGTATCGATACTACTTTTAGTTGGAGTGGTATCGAAACTCGATTTTCCAATTTATATGTTAAGTATCGATACTGCTTTTAGTTGGAGTGGTGTCGAAACTCGATTTTCCAAAATACATGTTAAGTATCGATACTGTTTTTAGTTGGAGTGGTATCGAAAATTATTTTTTAAGTTCAAAATATATATTAAGTATCGATACTGTTTTTAGTTGGAGTGGTATCGAAAATCGTTTTTAAAATTCAAAATATATATTAAGTATCGATACTGTTTTTAGTTGGAGTGGTATCGAAACTCATTTTTTTTTAAATTCAAAATATATATTAAGTACTCATATGAAGTATCAATATTATGTTGATTAGGAGTTGTATCGAAAATGATATTGTTTCCTATTTATGGATGAGAAATATTAGATGTATTGCATACAAAATGAGTTTATAAAAAGCAAAAAGATCTATTTTTCATAATTCAAAAGGAGTTTAAGGCAGCCAGAAGAGATAGCCAGATCATTGTATCAATATTACAATTCCAAAATATCAAGACAAAGAAGCTAGAGCTGGGTGGAGGTCTTGATAGGGTTTGCATCAAACCTTTTCATTTCAAGAAGGCTATTGAAACCAACTCGAACTTCTGGATCATCCAAGCAGCTAAGTGTGCTGATGAAGGAGTCAGGATTGAAAACTGGGGTAGACGGGTTGGCCTTGAAAGCATCAGTAACTGGGATAGCCATAGTGGTCTCGATAGTCCCAGCAGTAATGGTAGCAGAATCAACATCATCTATATCCAAATCTTGAGTAGCAATGTTGGAGGGCAGCTCACTCTCGTCATCTAAATCAAGGTTATATTCTTTGATAAGAGTAGCAGGAAGATGTGGTCTGAAGCTTTTCATGGTATCCACACAATATTGCATGTTCTTAGTATAAGTAACCACTTTGGAATGGGCCTTCTCCAGTTCAGCTTCCAGATCAATTTTTTGGGCTGCCCATTCCATTTTCTCAGTGGCAAAGGAGGTTTTTGCTTGGGCAAGTTCTTTCTTCATAGCTTCAAAAGAGCTTTGTAGTTTCTTGTGCAGCGCCGTGTGTTTGGCGAAATATTTCTTCATCTCGTCAGCATGATCTTTCTGGACTTTCTCAAGAGATTGTTGAAGGTCTTCTTTGTCTTTCTTCAATTGTTTATTCTCATCCCTATAACGACAAAAGCTAGCCATTTCACTATCAAACTATCCCACAGTAGCAACTTTAACCTGGGATTGAGATATAGTTAATGAATACAGAATAAGTAAATTAAGATAAGAATAAGGAGAATGATAGATACTTACTTTTTTAATAGAACAACACAAAAGTTGGAATCGTTCATCTTTGCTAATTTCAGTCATTACTGACCTATCTCGAGGAAGTATAGTATTCAGCACAAGAGCTTCTCCGAGGCCTGGTATCGGAGGTTCAGAAAATAGAGAAGCAGTTTTTGGAACTTTGGTCTGATCTCGAAGGACAAGTTTAACCTCAAAATTGCCAGTTGGAGATGAAGAATCAGAAAGCAATAGTCCTTGTATTGGCTGGAATAGTTGAAGATTTGGAGGGTATATTAACAGGTGCAATGTTAGTAGTAGTTTTTACAATTTTGCTTGTTTTCGAGGCTAGTGGTGCTGAAATATGGCAAGGTGCTTTTCTTTTTTTTTTTTGAATTAAGTCCAGTGTCGACATTTTTATCTTTGGAAGAAGTGGGAGCTTGGGAAGAATTGCCATCTGTTGGTTTTTTCTTGAGCAGAAACTTGTCCAGAGATTTCGATGATTTGACTGGAACTTGGGGAATGCAAGATGGCATATCTATGAACAATAAGCAGTAGTAGTCAAACACATCGTGCAAAAGAGGATAATTATAGAAATTGGGAATCTCTTGTTTGATTTGAGGAAAAAGATCTTCAGTCATTTTAAAACCATTAAGCATATATTCAAAATAAGATCGAGGAGTATTAGCAGGTAATTCAGTGGAATCAAAAGTTTTTCTTAATACTTTTTCAGAGGAACAAGGCTATAAGGGAAATGGAGTAGTTTTGCATGGCATAACAGATTGGGGAGGCAAAGAATCTTGACCTTGAAGGACGGTACTTTTTAAGAAGTATAAAAGAGCGACATAATTGTCGATATCTGGAAGATCGACAGTTAATTTTGGATTGCCGTATTTATCAGCGCCAGTTTGAGCAGTGATTTCTTCATCAGTGCCTTTTAGAAGATCCATTACTCTAGTGGATTCTCTAAGACTTTTCATCGAGGTTGGTTTCGGCACTAAAACAAAGTAGCAATGATAGACCAGTCAGATAGTAGGTCCGAGATAGAGGAGGGATGGGGTGTCGTAAGATAACGTACCTTTAATGTTAAAAACAGGATATGCCAAGGATGGAACAACGATCGAAGCAGATGACTCCCATTGCCTAGATATAAATGGTCAGGTAGGAGAAATTGCCTGTGCCTTGGCTAGGAGAAATGGTCAGGTAGTTCAGTACTTCTCGATCGAGGTTAGATAAGGGAAGGCGCAAGCCAGCAGCTAATTGGCCAACAGTAATAATGGTGGTTTTAGGATTGCCACTTTGGCATCAAGTTTCTTTGGTACTTCCAACGTAATGTCGAAGATAGACAGAGTCTGGTATTTGGTAGGCAGCTTTAACTATGTCCATTTTTGGAAAACAAGGATTCAAGCCACTACTCCACATGCTATGATCATCCATAACTTCGCAATCAGATTCTAAATCCACGGTCTCAAAGGGATGACAGGCTAAGCCATCAGCTAGATATGTGGCACGCCATTCTGTTTCGTCAGTCTCAGTCCTTTGCGATGACGAAGCTGAAGAGGACGAGTTGTTTCGAGTTGCAGATTCAATACTAAGTATAATAATCTGGAAAAAGAAGATGGCGAAATCATTCAAAATATTTTCATAAAATGTTAAAGTGAGGATAAGGAATAGCATGTTAAGTTGTTCTTTTTACTAACCTGATGTTGTGCAGAAAGATTTGCTGAGAGCAACAACGAATACGACCAAGATGGAGCTTTTCAGAAAATGTTAATAGTGGTGGGGTTTAGGGTGTTTTCTCTCAAGCTTTTTTGCAAAAACGTGAAGAGAGAGAAAGTGAAATAAGGCTTTTGTAATTTTGATGTGACTGGGTTGTTTACAGCTGTAACTGCTTGATTTTTTGAATTTTGAAATTGGTGAAGTTATTCGGGTTCTCGAAACATTCAAATTTTTAGTGGTTAAAATTTGAAAGTTTCGAGAGGGGGCGATGTCGTGGGAAAATATCGTCACCCCGATATTCTAGTCCAAATATTGCGATATATCGTTAATTGGTATTACAGTTTGTATATTGCAGGTTTAAGGCGGGAAAAGGAGGAGGAAGAAGAGAATAGACATGCGGCAGTTAGTGATTGGTTAATCACTACCAAAAAAACGACTTTACCCGACAAACTCCAGAAAGATTACCTGACGGTTTATAACCATAGGACGTTACCAACGCCTTTTATCCGTCGGGTATTAGTTGGCCATCCGTCCCCGATTGTTTTATTCTGTCCGACGGTTGCACGAGAGTTTTTAGCTATCGGCTAGTTCGACGGGCTTTACATGGCAGTACTACTTAACCGTCGGTATATCTATTCAATTATCAGGCGGCAAAGATTTCACTTCCCACGCCCAAAATTTCATGAAAAATTAAACCACCCTAAAATTAAAATAATTAAGCCGACTCTAAAACTTTCGACTTTTCAGCTTCTTCTTCTACTATTCGCCTTCTGCAATAGCCCTGCTGATTACACCATTACCTTGTGAAACTCTTGAATTTCATTGGCACCACAGTCACTTCGTTCTCAACCTGAATAGGTAATTCAATGTTTGAATATTTAGTTAATTTCAATGAGTTCTAGTCAACATAGTAGAAGTAGAAAACCAAATACAAAAAAGTACGTTTCTCTTAATTTCTCTGGTGAAAGAACTTAAGAACAAAATCTTTTTTTATCAAAAAAAAAAGAATAATATCTTTACTATGCAAGTGATTCTACGAGTGTGCAGTCTGTCTGTAGCACTGCCATGACTCTTGCGTGCCTTTTCCTCCCTGAATTTCCAAGAATTGAGTGGGGTATATCTTTCTAGTCATCCCCTCAAATCGAAACTGTTGCTGTCCTTCCCTCTTACTTGCGGCTAGAGGAAAGGCTCAACATAGTCAGTTGGCACTTCACTCCCGACCAAAATGAACCTAACGCACTGTTGCATGGGGGTCACTACGGAAGTTAGGAGTTTTCACGGTTTGGCCAATTTCTATCTCAATCTTATAAATTTAAGTCAGTGAAGGCCGGATTGACGGATTGTATGAAGAAAGAGTCCCATTTCCAGTGGACGGAGGCGTACATATTCCAATATTATATTAGATCTTTACTAAGGTTATTTTAGTTGATTCAGGACTAAATGAGGGTAAAAATTCAACTAGTTGTTACTTAATCTTGTTTTTAAGTACTTTTAAGTACTGGGTTCTTTACAGTTTCAGCTCTTAATGTTTAATTGTAAAAGTGATGAACGTAATATTGGAATTTCCTGTTCAATACGCTACCGTTACAAAAGATACAAAAAAATCTTCTAATTGTTGGAGTGATATGTAACACCATACATATGGAAGGGTGTTTGCATTCTGTGACTTGTCCAGGCGTGCAAAGCCGCCCAACAACATCATCGTAATCTGTTAAGCCACTTATATTCCCCCGATTTGGGTTGCTAAATTTTCGCTTTTATTACCAAAATTTGAGTAGCCGGGTTTGCCTTGTGAAAAAGCTTCTCGATTTGGAGTATTTTGTTGTACTTTTTTTCAGTGCCCTTAATCTTTTGTTCATGAAACTCATCAATCGGGTCCATCTCGTTGTAGTAGTGCCGACGCCATAGTTGACTTGTGGTGGTGATGTTGTCATCGTGCACCTGCCCCCAGTGGAGAGAAGGTGGAGGGTAGTTTTTGCATGTTTAATCCTTAAAAAATCTTCACTTTCCTTCACTACAAAGCCACCACCTCATCTCTCTGCCACCACACATCTCCTCCTCCACTTCCACTACCACTCGTTTGAACACCGACTTTTAAAAGATGGAAACTTAAGTTATTTATTTAAAACTTGTGTTCGATAAGTGTAACATGATTTCTTTTCTAGCTGTTTTATTAAAACTTGTGTTTGATTAATTTCAGCTCTGAGAATATTCGTCTAAAGACCATATTACGTCGCCATAATTTCTGGTAAGTTTGTCCAATTTGATTTGTGTGGTTCGACAAAGGGCTTCTTACATAATGTCTGATCTTCTTGTTTAAATTGCTTTGGATGACAAGCAGGGTTCCTTGGTTGTTTTTCTTTGCTTTCTGTAAGTGTGTATTCTATATTTTAGTGTCGGTGAAAATTTAGTATTCTATATATGTGTTTTTTTTTTTTTGGCTATCTTTTTGTCTCTTATAATCTAATTTGAAAGCTCCATTTTATATATAACCAACTGTAAGAATGTATTTTTATTTTTCCCATATTCTATTTTTCAGTTCCCCATATTCCACATTTTTATATGACATTGTTTGATGAAACACGATAGTTAAGCGGGCTTTATACTAGTGGTAATGCATTTTGTGGAATTAGAAATGTCGTGGTTTATATAGCTTTACAATTGTAGTAGACTAGTATTATATAATGCTCAATGCCTAAAAAAAATATTCGAACGAAGAGGTGTATGGAGACTAGTATCATATGTAGCATACTAGTATCATACCTTCAAATCAAAGGCTACCGACTTTGATTTGTTTAAAGCAACTCATTTTATTATTATTTGAGTAATGCTTTAATCAAATGTGTTAGTCAAATGAGGATGATGTATCAAAATAAAATTGCCACATTGTGTTTGGTTCTGTAAAAAAAATTCTAAGGTAGTTTGAGAGCAATCTAGTTAACTAAGTTCAACTATTATACCTTTTTTACTCTTTGAAAAACGAACTGATTTTTCAAATAGAAATGTCTTGCTAGCATTGTAGGATTGATGTCTTTCTTATTACAACACCAATATGTTTGTGTATGTATTGCTGATTATATAAGATGCATAAATATATGTGTTCAACTCTAGTTTCATCTAACTTTGGTAATGAATATTAGGTTAGTGTATGCGTAGAGTTGCTTAGAGTTAGCATTGTAACTCCTTGGCCTAGTTAGTGTATGCCTCTACATAACTATTTAGCTATTTTTCTAGTTCTGAGTTTCATTTATTCTTTCTTATCTCTTAGAAGTACATCATGGAGTCAACGTGCTTGATGATAGATAAGAGTTGGATTGATCTAGACAATTTCGCATCCCCGCTTTTATAAGAGGTGTTACGAGTTTGTAACATTTGCCTCGAACACCACGTTAACAAGAATGTCATACCATGTTCTTGTCGAAAAGTGTCTAAAACCAAGGCGCTAAAGAATGAGTCACGATAATGTTGCCCTACACTGTTTTAGCTATGGGTTTGACAAGACATATAAAATGTGGTTCTTGCACGGTGAGAAAGAAGTGGAAGAACAACACAATGAAAGAGGGTCGGGATTTCAAGAGAACGTGCATGTGGTTGACATGAATGATGCTTTCCACACCATTGCTCAAGAGTTTAGTCTTGACAACTTGGACACTTTTCTTGGAGATGATCCAGGAGGTTGTACAGAGGGGAGAGAAGTCATAGACGTTGTTGCTTTTAACGCTAACTTGCATGAAGCAATGACTGCATTATATCCTGGATGTGACTTCAGTGTTCTTAGATTTGTCGTGAAACTCCTTAACCTGAAGTACACAAATGGGTGGAGTGATAAGAGTTTTACCGTATTGCTTTAACTACTCCGCATGGTGTTGCCTGCTGGTAACAAGATACCAGAGAATAACTACAGGGCAGATAAGATGATTAAAGACTTGAAACTGAAATGCAAGAAGATTGATGCATGTAGAAATGACTGCATCTTGTATTGGGAAAAGAATGAATTTAAGGTTACCTGTCCTACTTGTGGAGTTTCTAGATACAAAACTCCAACCATTGAGGATTTGAGGAAGCGAACTAGGGTGCCTGCTAAGGTCTTGCGATACTATCCACTTACGGAAAGGTTGAAGCGATTGTATAGTGTGCCTTGGGTGGCAAAGGAGATGCGGTGGCAAAGTAGATGCGGTGGCATTCTACTGGAGAATCAAAGCCTGGCACGATGAGGCATCCTGTTGACTCGGCAGTGTGGAAGCAAGTCAATTTAAAATATCCAGACTTCTCTATAGAGCCACAGAATGTTCGCTTGGGACTAGCCACTGATGGTTTTACTCCTTATGGCAACTTTGGAGCGCAACACAGTTCATGGCCTGTTATGCTTGTGAACTATAACCTCCCGCCTTGGCTATGCATGAAGTCTCAATTCACTATGCTTTCAACTCTCATTGAGGGTCCAAAGCAACTAGGTAATGATATTGACGTTTATTTGCAGCCGTTGGTTAAAGAACTCCAATAATTGTGGCGTGATGGGGTGATGGTTAAAGATGCATTTAAAGGTGAAGAGTTCCATATGCGTGCCATTTTATTGTGGACAATCCATGATTTTCCAGCTTATGGGAATATCTCTGGCTGTAGAACTAAGGGAAAATTTGCTTGCCCTCCTTGTGGTCCGAAAACTGCTTCTATAAGACTTCACCATGGAAGTAAGCATGTGTATATGAGAAGTAGACGGTGGCTTCCATTGAGATCCGAGGCTAGAAATGATACAAGAGAAAGCACCTATGATAAGACAAAGGAAGAAGGTGAGCAACCAATAAGGTTATTTGGAGTTGAAGTTAAGAGAGTGACTAAGAGTTTGAAAAATCATCAATTTGGGAAGCTTCGGCAAGAATAAGGAAGGGAATAAAGGAAATTTGTGGTTTTCAAAGCGATCTATCTTCTTTAAGCTCAAGTATTGGAAACACATTCTCGTCCCTCAAATCATAACTTTGATGTCATGCATATTGAAAAAATGTATGTGAAATTCTTCTTGCTTTGATGTTGAATACAAAGGGAAAACTAAAGATGATGTCAATGCACGCTTAAAGATTTAAAAGCATGAAAGAGAAAGAAGAAATATTGGGTGCCTAAGCTTGGCGGGAAACAGGTTATGCCTCAAGGTATCTTTTGGCTTCAAAAAGAGGAGAAGAAGTTGTTCATCCAAACCTTGCGCTTAATCTTAGTGTACCTGTTGGGTTTAGTGGTAACCGGTATAATATTGTCAAAGGAGATTCAATGGATTTGAGACAAATGAAGTCACATGACTATCATATTCTAATGCAACATTTGTTGCCGTATTAATACAAAGATGCTTATAAAGATGGCAAAATGAAAAGAAAGCTCGAACAATTATTACTACCATTTGTACTTTCTTTAGTGCTTTGTGTTCAAGAAAGTAGAGATTGAAACACTTGATGTACTGGAAAGGGGTATGGTCAAGGCATTGTGCGCGTTGGAGAGAATCTGCCCACCATCATTGTTTGTTACTATGATGCATCTTCCTATTCACTTAGCTCATAAGGCTCGCCTTGCTTGATTTATAAGGTTGGTGGGTTATACACCTCCTAGGGCAAGAGGGCATTATTGATGTTGGTGTTTTTGGCTAGTTGAAATCAACTCTTTTTAGCTCTTCTAGTGTCCATGTACTTATTTGTATCCTGTTTGATATTTGATCTTCTTATTTGCAGAAAATGGTTAATGGAGGCACTATACATCATTGGATGTGTATCAACTTTTCACAGCTGAACCAAGATTGTGCTGGGCGTTTCTTCATTGATCTTGTTTCCATGTGTAACAGTAAAGGAATGGTATAGCTTTCTTTTCCAATATCTGTACGTACAATTATTCATGTGTATAAATTACATTAACTCTTTTGATCGTCTTGTCAGAGTATCAACCCAAAACCTTTGCTCCCATTGCTCTTCACACGGTCTGTTGATCATATTGAAAAGACTTTGATTCAGGCTTACACCCAATCAGTTGTAAAAATTGCAAGTTCATGTTAGCAGGGGCATCTCCAACTTTTGATCATTATATTACCAGATTGCACTGGTTCATATGGTGAGTAAAAGCTTAGTAGATTTATATAGTCTCATGCATATTATTAATATGCTTGGTTTTCACTCTCTTACAGGTAAAATTAAAAGAATTTGCGAGACAGAGTTGGGTATAATCTCCCAGTGTTGTCAGCCTAAGCAGGCGATGAAATGTAACAAGTAGTATCTTGAAAATGTGGCTCTTAAGATTAATGTGAAGGTTGTTCTATTCATTTCAGCTAGTGTATTTACACTAGACTATTGTGTGGTGGTGTGTTAGTCTCATGGTTTGCAATTTGGTGTAGGCTGGTGGAAGGAACACAGTTCTGGTGGATGCGCTCTCCAGGAGAATGCCAATTGTCTCAGAAAAACCAACGATTATTTTTTGGTGCCGATGTTACACACCCTCCCCGGGAAGATTCCAGCCCTTCTATTGCAGCTGTAAGTCACTCTTTTCTTCCTCTACTTGCTGATGTGTTACCTAAGTCCTTCCATATTTAAAATGTATCTATTGGCAGGTGGTTGCTTCCATGGGTGGCCGAGATATCAAAATAGAGGTCCGGTCTCAAAGACAACACCATCACCGTGAGTTGATCCAAGATCTTTACTCATTGGTTGAAGATCCTCAGAAGGGTACCTTCCATGCAGGGATGATCCGGTGAGTGAATAGTTGTTTTTCTACTGAACTGCTTAAGTAGAATAAAATAGCCTTTTTGTTCAACATTTTAGCTTACCCATGTATCACATATGAATAGCTACAATGTGAAGTAGTTTATAAAATTGCTCGCAAACTTGGAAATAGGTTTCATATCAAAACCATGTGTTTTGCTTTATTCCAGATGACACCTGCCATCAGAAGTTACCGATTCTTATTGTTGGGGATGTAAAGTAATCGGGCTTATTTATCCGTGGCATGGTGTTAAACTGGCGAGTTGGATTAGTTGCAAAGTGGAGCCAAAGTTTTGTTCCTCGAAAGTATTTTCTTATTCTCTTGTAACTTTGTTGTATAGAGAGCTGCTGATTTCGTTCAGGAAGTCAACTGGGTACAAACCACAACGAATTATATTTTATAGGTGATGACCCTTATTTAGGAGCAACGTTTCTTATTATGCGTTGGAAGGCTAATATATTCGCACAATAATATATTTTTTCAAATTTGAGAGATGGTGTTAATGAAGGTTCCTTCCCGTGTCCTACTCAATGAGTTGACGCAGCGACGATTAAAGGTCTTGAATCTTCATTTAATTATCTAAAGATTGTTCTAGTAAAATTAGTTTCTAATATGAATCATCGCTTTTTCTTATCTAGGCTTGTGCTTCTCTGCAAGAGGGTATCTTCCTCCCTGTAACGCTTTGTAGTTGTGCAGAAAAGACACCATACATGTCTTTTCCCTCACGATCATGATAATAAAAATATGACATACGTGAGTGGAAATATTCTTCCCGGTACCCGCTCTTTGTCCAATCAGCTTATCAAGGATTTATTGTCATATGAGAATTGTTGTTTGAAACATGACTTTTCTTAATCGGGCAATCAGAGTTGATTCAATGATATGTCATCCTTCGTGAGTTTGATTTTTACCCTGCGTCATCTTTGGTATCGGTATCCGTAATTCTTTGGCAAGTCATGCAAGTTTTTATTTTTGGATGTCTGTTTTAACCATGGTTCCATAACGCCCACAGGTACCAAAGCCGACCTACTCACTATCATGTTACGTGGGATGAGAATAATTTCCTTTCGGATACCATCACGGATGCTTACAAACAACTTATGCTATAATGTAATACCTTTCGCTTTGTGATCTCTAAATGCTCAAGACTAATGTGTTTTTTGTTCTTTTCTTTTCTTAAGATGTGCTCATTCCGCTCTTTTCACCCTTTTGTTTTAGGTATGCAAGGTGCACACGATCCGTGGTTCTGTTGGTAAGTCTTTATTTGGCATCCAATTTCTGTTGTACTTCTCACAATTTCCTCCTTCCTGTCATTGATGATGAAGTTTTTCATTTTTGTTTTCCTCCCGTATTATCGCGGATTTGGGCTGCTTTCCGTGCCCGCTACTATATTGAAGGGGATGTGTCTGATAGTGGGACTGGGGCATCTGCCACAAGGGGACAACGAGCACAAATACATTCTCTTCCTAAGATCAAAGATAATGTCAAAGATGTTATGTTTCTTCACGAATCGCTGGCGTTTGTTTATCCCCTTTTTCATGGTTTTGGGATTTTTATTTGGGTATTTTTAGGTACTTATAGCTAGAATAGAACAGCTAGAATTATTTCTAGTTCCTAAGAGAGTACTTCATGATCTTCTTTTTTTTTTTTTTTTTTGGTCAGCAAAACTCACTTCAAGATCTTGGCAAATGGATTACCAACTTGGTGAGACGCTTTGGACCTTAGTGATTTTGTTGAAGGGTTGAATCAAGGTTGCAGTATGAGTAATCTATTGTGTGGGATATGCAAACTTCATCTATTTTGGTTTTTTGAATATGTTTGTTGTAAGTAATGGTACTAGAGATTACTAGGACTTGTTGCTAGACAGATGGTGTACGTGGTGCTGATTTTTGGTTTCTGAAGGAAGTAATATGTATACTTAGTGAATGACATGTCTTATTGTTGTTTTTTTTATGAACACATTGTTTCTTTATGAATACATTGGCGTTTGTAGCATTTGAGTGGGAACTTGCAAGAATGTAATGTTGGGATATCTGAAACAATTATTATAAAAATATATTTTTAAATAAAGAACTAATACCCGACGGATAAAAACTGTCTAGTAGCAAACTACCCGACGGCTAGCAGCTGGCATATCCGACGGCTGGTGACAGCTGGTCTAACCGACGGTTCATAACAACAGAACTATCCAACAGTTTTTAACAACAGGAATATCCAACAGTTTTTAGCAGTAGGAATATCCGACGGTTTTAGCAGCAGGAATATCCGACGGTTTTACAAAGAAGAACTATATCCGACGGTTTTGCCGGTACCGCATATCCGACGGTTATTAATAAAAGAGGGAATGTCCGTTGGCAAAGATCCTCAACCCCGACGGCCTGTTTTGACCAATAAAACCGCCGGAAGCCTATGCCGACCGAGCATTTTTCGACGGTCTTCTTTGCAGTTTTGGTCCTGGCCGGGTAATAACTTTCGACAGCCATAGTCAGTCGGGTAAAGTCGTTCTTTTGGCTATTCTCGAAGCACTATATAAAGACTAGAAGGAGAAGAAAAGATTCATTTTGATTTCATTCTAGAAAAATCTGTAAACCAGAGCAAAGAGAGAGAAAGAAAGAAAAATGTGTAACCGCCATTGATACTAATAGAAAAAGCTTAATTCCTTTTCTTTCAATCTTTGTTCTACATCTTCATTAGTTCCTTGTTATTGATCTTAGATAAACATCTTCTCCAACTACACTTCCATTGCACCGTTTTCATCACATAGCCAAAATCGTGATTTAGCCCATCGAAGCTAACCTTTGAATCATCTACTTTGGACCAATTCATAGTAAAGCGATCAAACTTACACATCATATCAGAATTGCCCACATTAGGATCAACTGTTGAGAAATCAAACAAACACTCATTTTCACATTTAGTCATCTTCCATATACAATCAGGTGGTCGCATAAAATTTACTTGTCTTGAAGTTTTGATCGTCATCAAAAGCCATAATACTACCAATAGTGCATAGGATTAAAGGCTTGCCAAATGAAATTAGGAGGTAGGAATACATCTAATTTGAATGAGGACTTTATAGCGGACTTTTGGGCTCAAGTAGACACTAGACATAGGGCTTTGGGATGGGTCCGATCTTTAGGGTTTGGATTCAGTCACAAGACATAAGGTACATGCGCCATGTCCCAGATGGCCAAGATGTATATCTACTAGCATCACGCACGTGCAATGCACGTAATAACAATACAGATGGAACCTTAGGAGGTAGGTTTTGCAACTGTGATAGATACAACATTTGAAAGAAAAATATTATATGTATAGTTGCGTAACAACAAAAGATCAGTATGAGAATGGGTATAGCAAAAGATATTTTATATCAATATAACAAGGGAGGGAAGTTTTATGACCCACGACTGGGATTCCATCCTACGGTGGGTTAAAGTGGTGGTTGGGATTACATATAACGCCTCGATTACTCTGTTGGAGTTTGATGGTAATTAAGACTTTCCATTAATTTAGCAAATCAATTAATAGTAATTAAGACTTTAATTTATTAAATCAATAAATAATGATAGTTAAAATTTTCTATTAATTAAGAAAATCAATAAATAATGGTTTAATTGGTAATTAAAACTTTTCATTAATTTATTAAATTAATAACTAATGATAATGATAATTAAAATTTTCTATTAATTTCGCAAATCAATAAATAATGGTTTAATTAGGTAATTAAAAAATAACTTTCCAATAATATAAAATCAATTATTGCTTTTAGCAATATTTCAAAAATTAAAATAAAGAACTCAGTTCAATCAAAATTTTCAATTTTTTTTTTAACAAAGTTGATATTTAAGGAATCAAAAATCATACACACCAATTGTTCCCACATAGTCACCACAATGTGAGGTTTTTTTACATCGACAACAAGTTTTTAGGAGGTCACCCGTCCTATGACTACTCCTGCATGAGCAAGCTTCACTACATAGTTCCCACGAATCCATAAATCCGGAAAAAATCTCTATGTTGGGATTTGGCGGATAAATTACTTATGTCTCAGATCTCAAACAACTTCATAGATGCTATAATTCATACATGAGGTGACCCTCGCCCCATGGGCTAGGCACCTTTCCAAGTACCTGTTTCAACCTCGCTTCACGGGCTAGATGATGTAGTATATTCCCACGGGCCGGGGTATTACATTATATGCCAAAAATTTAGACTATCTAAAATACTAAAATAAAATTAGTAGCAAATTATTTAAGGTTTCTAGCATTTTTTCCAAAAGCAATTTATTAAAAGACAAGTCTACAAAAAATCAAAATAAAAAATAAAAAATAACAAGTTTATTGAGAATTTCTTATAGAGATGATCAACGGTTCAATGAGGCTTTTCCATGGGTATTTTAATTTCTTAATTGATAGCTTACAATAATTTAAAAACGGATCGGAAAGTTATGATAGTTAAGTACGAATTGGATATTACTACAGAGTTAACTGGTTAAAATATGGGATGAGACATACTCTAAAACAGCAAGATTTCAATCTCAGTCAATAACATGCGAGGCGTTAAAATATGAGAATGACAAAACCATTATGCAACACTTTAAAATGGATAGTTGCTTTACATGGTCTCGATGAATAGTTGGAATTATAGAAAAACTATGAGTTAACAAAAATGAAATAAACAAAAAACCAATTCAAAACTATAAAATGAAATCAAATTATGAAATTTAGGAAAAGTTCGTACCTCAAGTGCATGTAGTCAATTTTTTTTTTTTTTTTTTTTTTTGGAGTTAAGTTTCTTTTGAACTACAAAATTCATGTTCAGTTCGTTGAAGTATGTTCAAAATAATTTTTGTAGAGTGAATTTGACACATCTTTTTCTATTTTTTATTTCATGTCTGTACTTCATCGGTTACGCTGAAGTAAGAGATGAGTCAGGTGTGCCGTCACGAGTCGAACAAGAGCAAATTAACATTGTTGATATATCATTACAATGTGCAAAGGATTGCTCAAAATATAGTTAACCATTGCAGTGAATATTCTCAATTGTATAGCATGGTTCAATTACTTTGCTGGTAACTTTGGTATATTTGCAATCTGCATAGGTTTTTTGTTTACATTTTCAGTGTCAACAGTGGCTGTGTTGAGTTATTCCAAAGTAACACAAGGGATATTTTGCCAAAATTCTTTGTGACATGGTGTTCATGGGCGTGTAGAGATAGCACCAAAAATAAAAGACAACATAATTTGTGCCTTCATAGCTAGCTGGAGCATTTCATATTCATGTTTTGTAATCAATTTTTCTTTATTTTATTATTTTTTTTGTAGGTTTTTTTTTTATAGTTTTTTTTTTTTTTTTTTTTTTTTTTGGAAATTTTATTGATACTGATAACGAATTTTACAAAAAAAATTAGGACAAACGTGAAACAAGCTACACCGCAAGTCCTTTCTGAATAGCAAATCCTATCCTTCTAAAAACAAACTCGTTAGAACCAGTTGTCATAACGTTACTATTCATAACTTTCTGAAGTCTCTTGAGAAGCTCAACAGACTGTTGTTCCAAGAAACCGAAAGTGTTGAAACTAAACAGAATGAAACATTACTGGTTAGCCCTGCAAGCTTCCTCATGCTTCTCCATCTTCCCTGTCGCTACTCTCTTAGCTGCTTCTCCCACCTCAAAATCACCATTCCCCAACCCTACCAACGGAGAGACTCCAGTTACATCAACACATGCATGTTTTCCCTTAGACCAATTGTAAATCAAGACATCCGCAGGCCGAAGAGCCGATCTTCCCTCATTCGGATCAGTGAGAAAGTTAATAGGGAGCTTCTTTCTTCACTTGTACCCCATCCCTCCAAAATGCATTACATAAAATGTCTCTAACATGATCATGTTTGTATTTGAAACCTGGAGAATGTCGACAATGTGCTGCATGGTCCCCGAAAGCATCCAATCTACTCTTTTTGCAAACAGGGCATAAACCACCGTCATAGTACAAAGGAATTATGAGACGAGTATCAGAGAATAGAACGATACTCCACTGGCGAAATATGCTGTCCAAGTCCCTCAATCGGAATAACAAGTAGAAAATATTTTGCGTGTTCCGACTGTAAGCATCCCATGACTACCTTTTGACGAATAGATAAATCAAACTCCCTCTCGAGACCAGCAACAATCTTACCATAGATAAATCAAACTGCCTTTTTTTTTTGTTTTTGTTTTTTTTTTAAATTTTTTTTTCAATATTGGAAACTAAATCATTAGGAAGGTGTATATACATGCTAGGGATACATATTGCCAAAGCATGTGTGATGTATAAAGTTTGTGGACAAGCACGTTTAATGTATCATATTAGTTAAAATTGTTTCGGTGGGATGAATTTTTCACAAGTACTTTTTGTTTTTGTTTTATTTCTTAAAATTGTGAAAAATATATGAATTAAAATATATATGTCTAAGACAAAAAACTGTACCACAATCATAAAATAATGTATCAATAATTATTATTTAAATAAGAGACGAACAAATCAAGAGATGATGTTTGTTAAAACTGTGGCTAGGAGAAAAAATCAATGAATCTAAATAAGAAAAAAATAAAAAACAAAAAACAAAAAAATAATAAAAAGAAAAATAATATTAAAAAAATAAATGCAAATCAAGAAATTCAAAAACAATTCGTGCCAAAGGCACGGGCATTACCTAGTATATATTAAAAGATAGTTTAAAACCAAAATCATCCTACGTACACGCCAAAATTAGTTGAGACGTTGCAAAATAACAAAAGATCGATATGAACAGAAGTTAGTTAGGTGGATTTCTCCATCTCGCTGTGAAGTTCTTCATTCTAGTATTCAGCATAGTATGTCTCCTCACTGGCAAAGCAAGAAGAGATTTGTACGAATAAGCTAACAAAAGTTTATAGTAAGAAAATTGAATTTGTAAAGGTGTTTCACTTACATTTTGATTAAGACTTGGTGATGCATGACTTGCTGATTCATTCATGATCAGAGAGACTTTTGAAAGGGTGTGAAGAAATTGTTTTTGTGTTGTTTGTTGAAACTTGTTATTTTTATCTGAAAGACGGCCTTATATCCAACCAAATTTTGGAAGAGTTGTAGTATAGTTTATGTACCATTCTCCTGGAAATATGGATTGATGTGCATAATTTAAAATGGAGTTGGATATATTTGTTGAAGGTAAAGAAATTAATTTTTTTTGTGATTCAATGCGAGCTAGTTCCTTTTCAGTTTTTTGTAAGAGTATTGTTGCTTCAGGTTGAAATGCTACAACTTTTGCAGTCGATGTGTCATCTTTTATCTCCATCCGCAGTTGATGCCTATGCAATATAGAATAATTATATTATATAAATAAAAAAGTTATATGTATAAATTAAAATCTACCTTTATTCTGGTGACACAATGCCGTGATTCGTGCAAGTGTAACCGTTGTTGATGATATCAACTGCTTTTACACATTTTAGATGTGGACATGCATTGTAAGACCACCCCTTGTCATGAAGTATTTTGGAAATAGTCGCCTCGCAGGTGAAAAGCATTGCTGTAAATAGGATGGTTTGTTAAATTGGATATGGAATATATAAGAGATTAAAAGTGTAGATTAATATATCTTGTATAAGATACCTGTGAAGAAGAATCATTAGCTGAAGCAATTATGTCTGACAATGATTTTCGCTATGTAGTGATTTTTGGTGGTGCTTGAGGAGGCTCTGGCAACAGAATTTTACTTTGTGATGGTACTGGACCATTGTCACCAAGTTCGGCGTTTTTTTCAAAAAAACGCGTTTAAAACCCAAGATATTAGCAAGGCGTCTGGTTCCAGTTTAAAACCGGGTTTTTAAAAAAAAAACCCCGTTTTAAACGTTTTAAACGCATTTTAAACTTAAAAAACGTTTAAAACCCGAGATTTTGAAAATCTCCCGTTTAATTTTTTTTTTTTTTTTTTTTTTTTTTTTTTTTTTTTTTAAAAAAGAAAACACGAAGAAGAAAAAGGGGTTTTGGAGTTTACCTTTTTGAAGAGTGGGCGTTAGATTGACTTATTGAGACAGTTTTATTTTGTTTTGGATTATTAATAATTAATTATAAATTTTAAAGTAATTAACTTATTTGTAGAACTTGATTATGCCATTATGGTTGGTAATTAGTAGTATCTTTTTTAGAGTCGTGTTTTGGTACTGAATCTAAAACTTCTAGTATTTGGATGAGTAATGATAATTTGATACTTTCATGTATTTGAATTTTCTTTCATCTGTATTATTTTTATTTTTATTTTTATTTTATGTGTCAATTCTTTTTCCACTCTTATAAAAAAATCAAATTCTTTATCTATTATATTCTTTATCATCGGTTTTTACCGTTTCTTTTACGTATTGTACGCATTATACGTTTTAAACCCGTTTTTTATGCCCCATATTTTTTTACGCCTTTTTTTTTGTTTTTTTTTCGAGACGTTCCGTTTAAAACACGAACTAAGTTTTTTTCAAATACACCGTTTTAAACCTGTACCGTACTTGGTGACAATGTACTGGATTGCAGAAAAACAAAATAGTCAGAAATCTCATAATATTATCACGGAAATAAATTATCAGAAGTTGAAACTGACCTGGGCAATGTTTTCATGTCGTGGTTCAAAAAGTGTTAGGGAACGTGAATAAAGAGAGTTTATATTGTCCGTATATATAGTGTTAATAGAATAGGATAACAGTAAAACATAGTATAACGTCTCTTCTTTCACATATTTAACAACACCATTGAAGAAAGGCTTATAACTTGAACAACACAGAAACTCAGCTAAATAGCAATGAGTGCCCTAATTAAAACACAACTCAAAAACGACTAAGAATAGTGGTATCTGGTTATTGATTGGGGGAGACGATTGGGATGGAAAGAGGATTAGAGCATAAGTAATTGTGGAATCAATTTATGGTACTACTACCAATAACTATGTACATATTAACATGAGAAGAGGTAAACAGATTACATCATGGTCATATTGTTGATACTGACTCCATTGATTTCCTTCACGATGCCTACAACTTATTACTAACTTAGTACATCTAATTTATGAAAAGATATGTTATATGTACCTTAAGCTAATAAAGATCAAGTATCTAAACTAAATGCTATATTTGGTGTTGGAAATAGATGGATTCAGCAGGAGTTGGGACGACTATTCTTAAGACTGATACTCTTTCTAACTATTTAACTGAAGAGATTACTTGGGCAATTATTTAATGAATAAATCCACTTCACATGGTGTACGGTATGTTGACCAAATGTAGCGAAACTCGTTCCCAATGTGTGAGAAAGGTATTCTCTAAGCATTCAAGATCCAATACCCTTGGCTTGAACATCCTAGCCAAAGAGGAGTACAATGGAGACAAAGAATTCAAATTAGTTAAGCTAAATGACTGCGGACTTCTTGTCTAAACTCAAAGTTAATTCAAATAAGTGTTTGTGAGTGAGAGTAAGGGCTGTTTGGCCGATCATAAAGGAGTATCTCAAGGCAAGTGGCTGTGCTGTTTGTACTAAAGGAGCATCTCAAGTAAGTGCTTGTGCTGTCAGTACTAAAGGAGTCTCTCAATTAAGTGCTTGATAATGAGTAACAATTCCATTTCTTATTGTTGATAATGAGAGTTGTATGTACCTATTTAATATGTCTACAACTCGTGGAATTTGCAAATTTAGATATATCTTTGTTGCAGCTGTAGAAGACAAAACATATTCTACATTGTCATTTGCAATATGTTTAATTTAGGATAAGTTATATGGTAATAAAATATAATACAATTAGATTAATACAAATATTCAGTTTGATGTGAACAAATATATCAATATATTTAATGCTCACAAAAGTCACAATCAAAACTGCATCATTAGAATTCGTGACCGTTTCATCATCGGCTTGCAATGCTGAGTTGCTCCATAGTGTGACTTTCAACACATACCCACTATATATAATGTAATAATATATAGATAGTATGTGTTAGGTAAGAGAGAGATATGCAAAGTTGTTTCTCTGATCGAAATGAAATAAATTACTGTTCATCTTGGAGTTGTATATCCCTTACAATAGTCTTGTGTCCATTTTTTTTTTGTGATAGTCATTTGTTCGTCCCACCTACATGTATATATGTCCAACTAAATATGTTAAAAACAAAAAGGACAAAACATTAGAAGGATGTTAAATATAGTACATAAATAATTTTAGCGGTATTTAGCCATGAGATGTTTGTTGTCAATCTTGGATGGTACATTATTGAAATCCACAATTGAAAATACATGCTCTGGAAAGTTTGTAATTGTCATATTAAGTGGTTTTATACTGGTGCACCATTTGAAACTGATAATATATTCTCCAGGTGCGGCATTATATTTCTTGTCGCTTTTTACCAGAGAAAATCGATCCAGATTGTAAATCTCTTTCTCAACTATATGTCGTTTGAATTTGGCCATTATTAACTTATCAATTCTTGCCTGTAACTGGTGTCTCTGATAAAAGTGCAAATGATGTTATATATATATGGAGTTCGAGTAAGAGAAAAAAATGGAAAGGTTATACAACTATACCTACATGCTTATCGATGAAGAGCATGTAGAGACTTTTTACTTCGTCTTTTGACTAGTCAATTGCTTCCCATATTCTAGCTACTCTGACTTTTATCTTCCAGTCTCTATCTGGCGAGTCGATATTTGCAATGCAGTGATACTAGATATGTGCCATTTGCAGAAGTCACTGTACATATCGAAATGTTAGTTATATATTGTAGTTATAGTAAGGTGTTGTAGTTATAGTTTATCTCGTTATTGCTTAGGAGATGGATAGCAGTTGAACGTACCCTAAAGGTTGCAGCAGCGTTTTGTTTTTTATCATAAGAAAAAAGGTCTAACTACACATAAACATATAGAGAAAGTTGTGGAAAAGTGAAAAACTACTGTTGAATCATTAAAAACGGATAAATTAGAGCATAAAAAGTTGCAGGGTCAATGTCTACTAATAATAAAAGTAACTTTGCTAATGTTACCTTTGCTTACACTAAGTGATAATTAGTTTGGTTTTTGTTGCTTTAAGGCATTTATTCAAACATGTTTGTTTTTTTAAGATGTGAAAGATTATGCTTTTAGAAAAATATTCAGAAAGTACTGAAAATTTCTTAACGAAGTTCTGCTTATATACCTGTATTGTACGTTCTAAAATAGCGAAAGTAGTGTGTCGTACCTTATAGAATCGGAAAAGGAGTTATAGTTTCAGTTAGTTAATGGAAGATTTTTTCTTTGTTTTCTTATAGTTAAATATTGTGGAAGTTTTAGTTTTGTACATATATCTACTTAGATTGGCTGTGGGACAGTGGAAAGAGACAGATCACCCAAAATAAAAAGCCCATGAGCTATTTTTCTGTGTAATCTGGATCACTTAGACATGTTATTTGATAGTCCCATTTGCAATGTTTGGATTGTTTTTTTGTTTGATAAAAACATTATTTCTTAGATATGTTTAAACATTTTTTAGATATTTTTTAGTTATAATTTTTTACATTTGGTAATTCACCGATTTGTTAGATATGTTTAGAGGTTGTAGAGAGTATGTAGGTATAAGAGAATTGAGGAACTAATTGCACTAACTTTATGTATGTATCTGATATAGATTGAAATTTAAACTAAACAAACCCATAATTATGTGTCAAAGTTTAAACACTGAAAAAAAAATTGATTGTCTAAAAGATGCTTTAAAACCCAAACCATGTTTTGTAGATGTCAAAATTAGTCAAGATGTTGGAAAGGAGCAAAAGATCGATATGAACAGAAATTAGTTTGCTGCGGGAGAGCTATGTTTGCAGCAGCTGCTGAAAGCTTTCTTTGCTGGTCATGGAGGTAGAGTATGTTGAGTGGAAAGTCTGCACCATCTCCTTCGCTTCAAGGTCCTCACTTCTAGATTCTACATCATCCTCAACTCGTGATTTACTTTCAACCTTTCAAGCAAGTCCTTCATAGAGGCAATAGATTATATTTCATAAATAATAAAACATAAATAAATAAGGCAGTTCACGCTGACAGCATCATTGGTAACTTGGTACAGGAAAAACATATGATAGTCAAACTCAATTAAAAACAGCAGGATGCATAAAAGCCAAAGAGAATGAAGGAAGATAGTTTTATTACAAACTATTATTCTTAGACCACATCTACAAAAAGGTTATGTTACAATCCTTCATCTGACAATTAATACTCTGCCGCGGAACGCAGTACTTCATAGGATGTTAATTAATAAGATGAAAGTAATAATCTTTCTCTATCAACACAAAACATATCCTTAGAAGTGACAGTGAGCACAAAGTATACACACTGTTTAAACACCATTAGTCACTTCTTTATAACCAGAAATTTAGTTCAAAGCCCCCGAAAAATTCAGGTGTGCTTCACACACTTTTAACAACTAATTCAACACCTAAAATTGTTTTTGGTAAAGAATTGAATAATGTTCTCTTTTATTTTATTTATTTTATATTTTTTTTAATCTTTATAGCTAAAAAGAAGATTTTTGAAACAAAAAGTACTTAGAAATTCAAAAGTTAATTCCAACTAGTTCAAATTTTAGTAAAGCAGTACAACACACCTATGAGTTTCTCTTTACATTAAGGTAATAACAATAAACGATTAAATTGCCAAAAGAAAAAAAATGGAAAGATCTTGGAGTAAAGGATTATACCTTCTCTATTAATCAGTTTCTTTTTGAGCTTCTTGCTTGCAAGTGAAGCCTCAGCAACAATAGATTCAAGCATCTTGAAACTATAAGAGAGGTGTCCAATACTCCAACAATGCCCTGAAGGTCAACAATTCTGAGAATCCCATGGGTAGGGGTTTAAAGGTATAGGGCTTAATATCATGTAAAGTTCTACCAATAAAAGAATAAAGAAAAATAGGCCAAAGAAAAATAATTTGAAATTGGAAAATACATGTAACATTTAGATGTCGCCTACACGAGAACAGAGAAGGTTACATTTAGATAATGAAACAGATTCACAACAACAAAAAGAACTCTAAAAAAATGTGAAGAAAAATGAAAAAGAAATAGGAGATGGTGGTGAAATCCAAGAAAAGAGCGTACTCTATTCACCAACCTCAAATTTCTACAGTCGCTTCCTTAAGTGAAACAGAGGAGGCTATCTCATCTTCAGTATAGAAAATAACATGATTTTGAATAGGTGGACAAAGTATGAAAATACTTTTCGCTTTCTCCCGGTTTTTGATTAGTTACAAATCAATTTAGTTGCATCTGTATGGACTAATAGATATAAACAATGTCTACTATTTCAAGATTGTTAAGTGTTTGTTTTTATAGCTAACCATCCTGTCATGATTTGCTAGTATAAACTATCTTGTAGACACACCAACAGAGACGAATGATGGTTATATCAAGACAGACGATCCAACGGGAAGTAAGAGACGAGTTACTCGCCGTAGTATGGCAAGGATGGCTTCTCACCAGGGATAAATCACAGATCAGATACGAAAGATAAGAAATCCATTCCTCTCACAGATGCAGTGGCCTCTTATAAACACATTCAGTTCAACAGTAAAATATAATGATAGCACAAAATTACTGCATTAGCATCATGGTTGTCAATCCTGTTGGGGAAAACAATACCAATTGATCCCTACTAAGATAGTTTTCTCTTGGAAAATCTTCTACTCCAATAAAAAATCTAAACTTTAACTACAACCAACAACCACAACCTAAACTATGAATATAACTATCACAAACAAGCAATAGAAATATAAAGCAAGTAAAACATACCACAACACAAAGATGTACCGTGGTTGGGCCAATGATGCCTACTTCCACAAGAGCTAATCATTTTATAAGTATGGGAGAAGGAAGATTACAATCACTCCTCTCGCCTTACAAGCTTTTCTCTTTGCAAAAGTTTTCTCTCAATTTTGATTGCTTTCAAAATTGGGTTTCTACATTCAAGACTTGGTTTTCCAAAACCTAACTTCTGTTTTTATAGTAAACTGTAATCTCGCGGTTACTGTAAAAAAATAGAAATTGACAAGTTTAGGCATGAGCGCGGGCACGCTCTCAGCAAGGCCAATTCGAGCGTGCGTGCACCCTCTTATTTTCCCAGCTCAAAAGTCCAGTAACTTTGTTTCGTGAGAGGTTGAAAAAAAACCTATTTTATTTTCATAGCAAGGGAGTGGGCGCACCTTGGGCAAGGCCAATCTGAGCGCACGCGCGCTTAGACTTCTTCACACCAACAGTACTGTTTCTCTCCTTCATCCTCATCCTCATCCTCATGTGAGGGATAACTCCAACAATCCTAGGTATGGAAGTAGCCAATCTTAGAAACGCATCCATCCTCTTCACTGATTGCTTTCTCTTTTGAAACAACATATCACATTTTTCAGGTACGTACTCCTTATACAGTAAGAAAAACGAAAAATTGGGTTAATCTACTAACCTTAACCTTGAATTTAGAGAGCGTATCCTGCTACTTACAAACTGTAGTATAAATTTTCATTTGGGAATTTTTAGGTGAAGAATTAGCTACGAAGATTTATTTAAATGCCTCTAGATTATATAGCTAGCGACCAACAATTAATTCTAGTGCAATTATATTTCCAAAAGTTACTCACATCTGTATTTCACATTATATGTGCACATATATTATTAGGAAATAAACATACCTGAGCAATAAAATTATTGACAACATCAGTGCATCTGTGGTAGTTCATGGTCAATGTTTCAGTTGTACGCTTTGCTTCATCATAGCAACTTCTAACTTCTGCACCCACCACAACAACAATCAAACAATGCTTGTGTAAGATTTCAACTCATTCTCGAACACTCATTTGTAAATGTATGATTTTTTGTACAAAGCATGAGTTGCATAATTTTGTTATGCAATTAGCTTTAGAACTAAACATATCAAGTATCAGCCGTACGAACTACATATAACATAAATCAACAACAACAACAATGTCCATATATAAGAGTTGTGAATATAGGTAGTTTTTTATAAGTATATAGAAGCTTCAAAGCTACTTACAGCAGAAAGAAGACAGTGACCTCTGAGAGATATCACTGTGATATGGAGTTAAATGAGGAAAACATGTCAGTGTAGACCCCTTTTCTCGTGAAAGTTCCCAAGTAACCTGGTTGATTTCCCTTTTTGACCAATACCTTAGTCGTGTGTCTTGATATGCCTCTTGACGGTGCCACATAGAGTTGGCCATGACTGAATACATGATCAAGTAAGTAAACACAAACGTGAGGCAATGTTTGCCCTTGAGCTTTATGTATGGTCAAAGCAAAACTCAAATGAATCAAAAACTGCTTTCTTATCATATTGAATGGAAGCTTCAGATCCTCTCTAGGCTTTAGATATGGTGCTAGAAAGCGGGTGCACCTTTAAAACCACCTGTAGCATAATCTGCATAAATCAAGCTCGGTAGAAAAGACTGGCATATTAACCTTGTTCCATTGCACAACCTATTTTTAGGATCAATGTTTCTGAGAAGCATTATCGGTGATCTTATCTTCAAAGTCAATATGTGAGGAGGCAACCCACCTGGATTAATATAGTTAAGCAACTCTGGTTGGTACAAATGGCGTTCATCATTCTCAACATGATCAAATGAGTAGCATGTGACTTCATCTCCTTGAAAATTTTGAATAACATGCTCGTTTATACAATCAACAACATCTATCATTAGTTGGAGTAATGAGAGCCCGCTGGACTACATAATTTATATTGCCTACATTTTCTTGTATGTATGGGAACACACTGTCTATTAGCCGAGCAAAGAGTGATCATCCACCCATGGTATGACCATATCATTAGGTATCTTTACCATATCACCATTGATACATGTCTCAGTGCCATCTCCTATATGTAGTAAAAGATTAGAAAGTGAAAAATCTTCCAATGCACACATATTCACTCTAAGACGGATGACTTTTACATAGTTCCATAAAATTGATTTTGTTACGCATGCATCTATAGTTTGTGCTATTGTACCTTTATTTACAATAGGTAGCATCTAGCAAAAGTTATCGCCCATCACCAAAACTTTACCACCAAAAGGATTTTCAACATCCATGATATCTCTCAAGGTTTTGTCCAAAGCCTCAAATGCGTGATGATGGGTCATTATAGCTTCATCCTAGATGATAATAGAGGATTCTCGCAACAATTCGGCCAAGGGAGAATGCTTACTTATATTACACGTGGATGTTGATCATAGATTTATAGGTATTTAAAACCTTAAGTGTGTTGTACGACCTCCTGGAAACATTATGGCAATAATACCAGAGCTAGATGTAGCAATTGATATGCGACCCTCATTCCTCAAATAGGCTAAGATCGACCGGTATAGAAATGTTTTCCCAGTGCCTCCTGGTCCATCAATAAAATAAATAGAACTTTCGTTATGTTCAGCTGATTGTATAATAGTGTCAAAAGCAATCCGCTGATCAGCATTCAAACTTTGAATGGATGCTAAGTCTTCAGGTGGTATAGGTACTCGGCGCTCCTCTATAATTATGTTGAAGTCCGAAGAGCACCGAATGCATGTTTCTGATATGCACGACAAATCAAAATCTGAAATAGATTTGTTGTATTGGGACAACAATGAATTCAACTCTTTGAGCAAATGATTCATCTTGTGAGTGGAGTAAGTTATAGAAGAGAAATCATCTGCCATATAGTCATGGAACTCATTCCATAAAACACGAACACCCACTGGTTGGCAATGTATTAAAATAGTGATAAAGCATCGTTTGAGTGCTAAAGGCATATGAATAGTAGCTGCTTCTAACAACAACTCCCTTATTGCATTATCACTTTCAAGTAAACCCAATCTCTCAGCAGTTTCTTTAAATGTTGAGCACTTGTAAGAGTGAACGGTCTTTAAGTTATCGAAAGAGGTTGGGCCTCTAACATGGGGCAAGGAGCAATTTTAAGTGAAATCTTTCTCCTTCGGAAGGTGACACAGTGTGTAACCTACCAATTGAAGCTTTGTTTAACAGTGGTGTGTAACTTGAAAGAGTTAATTTAGAAGTGAGGTTCATCCAAAATTGTTTAGAGTTTGAGTGTGGGAGTTGTGAAGAAGAAATGTACTCTTATATAGATTAGATTAGTTTTAAGCTAATGAAAACATGAAAACTTTAGTTTTTGGTATTGAAATGATATGAAAACATTGAAGAAAGATTGATTGAAGATTGAAATAAAAACAATAAGATAAGATTGAAGATTAAAATAAGAACAATGGAAAATAACAAGTTTTAATTAAAAGGAAATGAAAAACAATAAAGTAAAAACTTGAATTAAAAAACTAGACAAGAAATTAAACAAACCAAATGGTTTGGATCCTAAGACAATGGATGTTTTCTCTCTCGTCTTTTGGTTATATACCCCTACTTTTGCCTTTTACAGATTTGCCCTGCTCCATTACAAATGAGACACCTCACACTTCACTTTTGCTTTTGCTTTTTCTTTTTCTTTTTGATTTCTTCTTGACCAAGGTAGGTTTTAGGAGAATGTCATATTTTGAGATAAGGGCATCCATCTCTGGTATTCTAAGTTGAGGGCTTTGACTTTGACCGTTGACTTTGACTTTTTCAGCACTTTTCCATAACAACTTCTGGTCTTTATAATAAGCGTGATTAAGCCTCCTTTTGGTGTTAAGACGCAGCTTTTATGATAAGTGATCTGAAATACTTTATAACCTGAAAAAGACAATAGCAGCTATGAGTTGTCTTTCCATTAAGCGTAAGAAAGGCTGTAATGCAGCAATATACGGGTAATAAAATGCACATTTAGGAGCTGATCACCATCCCCAAATAGCATCTTGCTTGTCTTCAAGCAAGGACGAGAGAAAAAACTAATATCACAAATGAGTGATTTATTATAAGTTATACTAATCTCGTTTCGCAGAGTATAATTGCATTGACCATATACAACAAGGCTTTAAACCACTAGGAATTCCCTAGTGGATGAGTTTTAAGCCTCATGAGAGTTTTCCAGTGAAGTTACTTACAAACTTCTTCTATTTAGTACAAATGGTCTTGTTTCCTTATTTATTCTCAGAAGTTCATACATCTCATTAGCGGTGAATAAGGACAAGCTCCTTTGAACTTAGAATAATATATATACAGTAATTTAATCATCTAAATATAAATGTGCAAAACATGAGCAATGAAATGTAAAAGCAGAGTTGTTTTCGAGGCTTTTGGAGAGCGTCCTTAAGGTGGGTTCTCACAGGGGTGTGTTGCAATCACAACTCTCTGATAGATTCACTCAAGCTTCGTTCTCTCAAGTGCAGTGGGCACTTATATTCCTCATATACTCAAATGGCGTCCAAAGAAATGGGTCGATTGATCAAGCTTGCCACTTACTATCACACCATCCTATTCCTAATCGAGTTAGAGGTATTTTATTAGGAGTTACAGGGCAAGGGTGATAGTTTAGAAATAAAAAGGAAGGAAAAACAAAATCTGATAAGTTGAGAACTGGGTCTTCATGATACTTGTAACCAGAGAATAACCTTGTTTTGTTATTTTGCTTCTAAATTGTATGATACATTGTTTTATCCCCTTGGTTTTGTGACTCCATATGATTTTGAATTTTTGGGAGTTCTGACTTTGCTTTTGTTTGTTTTTTTTTTTTTTTTTTTTGTTTATGATATCATCTCCTTTTGATTTTGAACTTTTGGGAGATTCGATTTTTTTTTACTCCTTTGATTTTTTTAGAGTTTTGGTTTTTGATAGGTCTTTCTTTTCTTTTCTTCCATTTCTTTTCTTTTTGAAGCAAATAACTGTTCTGTTTTTGTACAAGGTCTTCTATTCTCTTTTTCTGATATCTATCTAGTTCTCAACTTGTCAGCTGGGTAAGTTTTTTATTGTGTGTTGTAATGGGTTATGAATATTTGGTGAAGAATAAAAAGGCTTTTAGAAAAGGTGAAGGCTCAAGAGGGGTAACTAGAGGAAAACTATATTTTTAGGTTTTTAACGTTTATTTGGCTATATCGATCCAAAAAGGGCCTAAATTCTCTCTTAGGATATGGCGTGGTGATCAAGTAAGTCGACGTGTGGTCTTTCTATCCAGACATCTTTTGTGTCATCATTCAAAAATCATTCAGATGAGGCTTTTGGCTAGATTCTCAAATGATATGGAACATAATTGTTCTAACCTTGGCTTCGGAAACTCACTGCTATATACAAACAAATGCTGATGCATGCCATTCATGAAAAGATGCAGAAACTATTATACGTATATTAGTCTAAGTACGAAGAATGAATATTTACTCTATTGCTATAATGGGATTTCTAAACTTTTTATTCATCATAGAAAAAGAAAACAAGACTTTTTAATACTAAACGGAAAAATGTTTTTGGTCTTTTTCAAAAAATTTAGAAATTAAGAAATATACTATTATATCTACTATATAGAAAATGTCTAGTTTTTGCAAAATGTTACTATACCACCCCCAAAATAGAACTATGCTTTGTCCTAAAAGTATGAAGAGATAAGGAAAGATATTACCATACAAACATGAGCAAATACAGCGATGCACCTGTATTCTGTTCTTCATGATGAAAATACGTCACCCCAAAATAAGTTTGGGGCGTGGGTTGTTTGATATAGAACGAGAAATACATGGTCTACTATAAAATCTTTTTGGGTTTTTGTATTTTTTTGAAAACATATATGAAATGCATGAAAGGAAAATGGAAAATTTTGGCATGATGTATTTGTTTTACCTTCTACTTATATACCAAATTCTACAAGAAAAGCAAAATAAAACAAGCATATAATATTAAGAATATAATTAAACTTATTCTACGTCATACACGTAAGAAAGAAATAGAAAAATAAATATATCTAACTATACGAACACTAGGGAGAATCCTAGTCAGAATTCGTGCGTGACTCGTCTCGACATCTAGAAGATCCTTCTCCTTGTTGACGTCGGGACCTAGCATGTCTATCACTACGCGGGAGCGCGTCTCTGATGCTATGCAGTGTTCTAGTGACACTGTGTTGAAAACATCGCTGCTCCTGCTAGAAGAACCGCTGCTCCCCTCTGATGGTCCGTTGTTCCGCTATAATGTTCCCTTGGGTTTCCCTGAGCTAGTGGAGATACGAATGTAGAATCCTCTAGCCTCCATAAAGGAAGTGATAAAAGTGATTTTACGTATTCTAACTATCTATGCGTAAACACAAATAATCAAATTACGTAAATACGAGTTTATATCAATATTCCTACTCTCAATAATGAAGTAATATCAGAGAGTCAGGATTCGTTCCACTCTTAAACCCTCAAGACTTAAATTGAATTCAACTAATCAAACCCAAAAGGAACAATAGTGAGAGTAATGATTTGATGTGAATTTTCTATTCTACCATTCCCAACAATTGAATCTCGAACAAGACATAATATAAAGATTTGAACTTTATTTGTTTAAACTCAATTTGAAACTACTCATGCAATAATTGAATTAAAACTAATAATGACAAATAAGTAAATCTAAGGATTTAAGCTAATAAATAAATGAAAATGAAACTAGATTATGGAGAACTAATTAACTTTATTTATCTAATAGAACAATAAGAACAAGATATGATTGAATGAATAACAACTATTTTATTTATCTAATGAATGATATTCAATGATTTAAATAACTAAGCTAAAACAAAGAATGAAACTAATTAATGGAATGAAAACTAAGTAATTAACTAATCTAGATCTAACTTTTTCTAACCCTAAACTCCATTAACATTAGCTTCCTAACCTAACTGCCATTAACAAAGAGTCAAGCTTTTGTTTTATACTTCCAGATCCAAAATCGTGCATGGGCTTGGAGCCATGTTTTGGGCCGGAAAATCGGGCCCAAAACCCAATTTCTTTAGTCCAAAATGGGCTCTTCAGCTGCAGTTGGCTTCGACAGATGTTTCGTCCACTTCTGCTCATTTGATTGGGCCAAGGCTTGGACCATTGGAAAGCTCTTTTCGAGCCGGTCGTTTTGACATAAGCTACTCCCAATTCCGAGATATGAGTCCAAAGATACGGCCTTCGGAAGTTCTGCTGACTTGTGCACTCTTTCTGCCCGTGTTGACTTTTCAGCTTTTGACCGGGCTTTACAAAGGCTTTGTCTCCTTGAATCTTGGCCTTTATTCACAGAACTCCTTAGCAACCGACCTTTGCTCCTTTATCTCGCTAAAGTGGCACATTTCTGCACATAATAGACTTTGAAGCCTGAAATGCATAAAAACACGTAATCAGTATTAACTCTTAATTATTACTCACATAATTGGTCTAAAAGTATGATTGTTAAAGGGTTAAAACTACAGTTTTGGGCTCTTATCAAACCACCCCAAACAGTATTTTGCTTGTCCTCAAGCAAAGATGAGAAATTAGAATAAGTGACCAAAATGGAGTTCTATATACTCGTTTTTTGAAAGTGCGATTGCATTGACCATATGCAACAAGGCCTTAAACCACTAGGAATTCCCTAGTGGATGAGTTATAGCCTCGTGAGAGTTTTCCAGTTGAAGGTACTCACAAACTTCATCTATACTACAACGACTAAGAAATAAAACTATTGTTTCCTCATTCACGCCTCAACTATCTATACATCTCACTAGCAATTGAATACTGAGAATAATCATGTCGAAAACCTAAGCTAATATATGCATAATAATCAATCATCTACTTAATAAACATATATACAATGAGTAATGCTATGAAATGCTTAGCGTGTCCATTTCTGAAAACTCGAATAAAGCGCCCTTAAGTAGGTCCTCACATAAAAGTCAAGACAAAAATCACTCGATTTTTCCGCTCAAGTTTTTAAGCTACTCCGTGTAATGCAAGTGGGCACACTTTACCTTACAATCTCAATGACACACAAGAAAGCCGAGTCGATCAAACACAACTGCCACTTACTATCACACTAACCTATTCCTAATTGAGCTAGAGGTCTTTATTAGGTGTCATGGGATTAGGAGATGGTTTAAGAAGGAAGGAAATGGATATACAAAAGGACAAGTCCGAGATAATAGAGTCTTCATATTATATAACTTAGAGAAAACCTTGTTATTTTCTTTTTGCTTCTATACTTTGTTTCCATCATTAGCCATATTTTTCTTTTTCTTTTCTTTGGCTTTTGACTCCCTTTTATTCTATTTTTGGAGTTTTTATTTATTTCTTTTTTCTTTTTCTTTTCTTTTCTTTGGATGGAAACTTCTTTTCTTTTCCCAAGCAACTAACTAATTTTTGTTTACACATGTTTTTTCTCTTCTTCTTTTCTTCACTCATTCTATTCTCGGACTTATTCTAGATTGGGTAAGTTGAATTTTTTTATTTTGTTTTGTTTTTGTAATGGGGTAAAGGAATTGTGGTTTATGGAAGGCTAAAGAAAGGCTCGAGGGCTTAATTAGCGGGAAAATAATTCATAGGTTTGAATTTTTGGCTATATCGATCCAAAGAGGGCCTAAATTCTCTTTAGGATATGGCATAGTGATCAAGCAAGTGGACGTGTGATTTCTCTATCCGGATTTTACTTCTCCCTTGTGTCATTTCTCAAATATTTCGCTTCATATAAGGCTTTAGGCTATATTCTCACAGGATTTTTGTAGAATAAGTACTCTAGCCTAGATTTCATAAACTTACTACTAACAATCATAGATACTCATGTAATATATTTATAGATAGATGCAAAGATTATTACCTACATATTAACCTAAGTTTCTAACAATTATTCTCGATGCAAAAGCTAATGCGGAGACTTCTAGATTGTTAAGAGCATAGAGAAAGAAAACAATACCAATATTCCTAAGTGTATAGCATAAACTTATTTATTTATATTTTTGAAAATTTTAACTTGAAAACAAATGCATATTATACATATCTATATCCTAACAGATGCCTTAATTACACGTATTTCTATGCCCCCAAACAAGAAGAATGCTTTGTCCTCAAAGCATTTAAATAAAGAGGGTAGAAAAATACCATGGAAATGCGTGAAATTCTGGAACATCTGCAAAACAAGGTTAGAATATACTAATATAGGAAATAAAAAAACCGACGCCAACTCTATAAGAGTTCCACCCATTATGGGGTTAACGTAATTAAATTGCTTGGGACATAAGCGGACAGATAACTAAAAAGTAAAAACTTACCTCCACTCCGTTTTTCGTCATCCATCCTCTTCTATAAAGAAGTGAGGTTCCTTCAAGATCCCCGCCATGCCATTATAATTTGCCAAGCTTGCCGCCATTTATCATCTACGGATCCTAAACCGTTAAAGCCACTTGGTCGGATGGGGTGTAAGGTGCAACCCGATGAGGTTGTATCCTCCACCCTTGCCAAGTCATCGCACGGAAAGATCGAATAATAGAATTGGTGGATCTCACAATGTCGACCCCAACCCAAACCGCGGAAACAGCACAAAAATAGGGAAGAAACATAGTATAATACGGCAAACTAATATAGGCATAAGAAGATACTTATGCCTCATGCTATGGGCTCGTGCTAAACTAGACATCAAAGTTCTGGGAAGGTCATGGCACATACGCCCCGTATTAAAGCAAGGAAGACGCGCGCAAGTGGCATCATTCACGTAAGAAAAATGTCATTCCTCTAAAATGTTTAGCATGATCTAAAACATAACAGATTCCTATGTTCATGGACAGGGCTACCAAGGGCGACGTTATATTCCCTTGGTCCTCGATATGAAAATGCCCGCCCCATACGACTCATGCAAAACTCATAAGTGTAGACATACATATTATCTACCCAATAGCACCATGGGTCTTGTATTTCAGCCGGGCATGGCAAGTCCAAGAACAAATGCTAGCAAGAACCATAAGCGGTTCCCCTACGTGTGTGATCACCTCAAAACCAAGCACCATAAGTAGTGCTTTGAAACAAATCTTTGAAAGACTGTTCGGTATTATTATAGGAGATGTCATCTCGAACTCACGCTCTAGAACAGCCGGCGAATGAACCGGAACAACCCGCTGGAAAACTGGAATTTTTCTGGTCGACGGAAGTCGTATGCCGAGAAGTCTAGCGTGTATTTGGAATTCCAGTGTTTGAGCTGAGTCGCTTGACCTTGGTCGCGCACGCTCGAACAAAATTTCGACAAAAGTGTGGGCTGAGTGCTGAAGCCTCCTTCCTCCGCTGGCCGCCCGAGGTGTTGATTCGTGAAAAATGAAAAATTTAAACGCGTGGGAGTGAAAGGTGAGAAATGGAAGTTAGGTGTAGTGTGGGTTGTGAGTGTAGAATGAATGAAGTTTTATAGGTTTTGAATTGTTAAAACGAATCGGTAAGTTGCCAAAAGCTTTAAGGCAATTTCCGAAACAATAAAATTTCCAACCCGAAAACGGAAACAACTCATATTCTTGATTCTATAACAACCCTAATATCTTTTATAATCGGATTTAGACTAGTAACTTCTAAACTCTCTTAGATTTCATCATACCACCACATCTAATCATAGGTATGCCAATTATGACAATATTCTCAACCTTCACTCCAAAACAAACTCTAAAATGGAGGATCTTCTACAAATCATGATAGAATAAATAATACCACCCCCAAACAATTCGGGAAGGTGGGATTAACAATAAAATCCATGCACAATTTGAAAAGAACAACATTATATTAAAATTGAAATTCAAACAACATTTAACTACCAAATTCAAAGTTAACTACGGAATTTAACAACGTAACATCCTATCTACTAAAAATAATAAAAGACAACATCAAAACAACAAACAAAGAGAAATCTAGCTACTCTTAAAGGGAGCGAGGTGGGGATAAGAATAGGAAGTTTAGTGATCAAGCATGGAAAAACTAAACACCCCACCCCCAAACAAATTTTTGAAAACAGGTTTGTAAAAATTTGTTTTAAAACGTGGGTCTTTTAAAGTCAGATTCCCTAGACTTAAAGTGATATATATGTATTTACATGCAGTTTCCCATATATCAATAATCTAAACAATTGTGGATCTTTCCATAAATAGTTAACATGGAATGCACCACCAAACAGAATCAAGCTCCAAAACTTTCTACGACGCAACTTCGTTGAATAAGAAGGAGTCCAAGTGAATGATCGTGAGTAAATGAATGGTTTTGGAAAATACTTGAATGTGGATAAGTGTTAGAAGAAAAGGGTGGGAAGAATGATTGGATTTTATGAGGGATTAACTCAGGTGGATGGTGGTAGGGTGGTGCTCTAGGTAGTGCTTGAGAAGGTGGATCATCACAGGCTCTTAGAAACTCGTCGAATTCCTCATCTAGGTTGTTCACATCCATATAATTATGGTATTCATCTCCATCTTTGAGGAATTCATCTATCTCGTCTATTGTGAGGTTTAGTCCATCTCTTGTATGGTCAGAAGGCATGGTTGAAAATTCTTTCTCTAGTTCAGTTATGTTCAAAGAGTCAAAATTGTGATCTTTGTCTTCTTCCATAAGAGGGGTATCTACTAGTGTGGGGACTAAAGCGCCACCGCACTAATGTGAGGTACAAAACTCTCAATGGACTTCACTTCTCCTTCTATAGGCAAACCTAGTTGTCCCCTGTTTTTTGTCTAAACATGTTAACTTCTACAGAAAGATTTCCAAAAGAAAGAGTCATTGAGCCATCCCGACAATTGATTTGAGCATTGGCGGTTGCCAAGAAAGGACGCTTCTAAGATGATGGGAATGGAATCATGAGCAACTTCGTGTCGAGAATAACAAAGTAAATTTGGATAGTAAAAATCCCTGAACTTTAACGAGAATATTTTCAACTACACCCTTGGGATACTTAATAGAACGATCGGGTTAACCGCAAAGTCATTTTGGTTGGTTGAAGTTTTGTTAGACCCAGTTGTTTATATAAATAAAAAGGAGTAAGTTAACACTCGCCTCCTAGGTCTAATAAAGCAGCTTGTTATAAAGGTATCACCTAAGGTACATTGTACCGTAGATCTACGAGTGGTCCTCGTGACTTAACAATTCCATTATGTTCAGATAAAGAGGGATATTGTTCAGTTAAGAAGGCTTCGTGGGGTATGTTGGTTTTCCTCTTCTTGGTGCACAACTCTTTTAGAAACTTAGCGTGTCCTGGTAGACTTTTTATAGCATCTAGAAAAGGTAGGTTGATAGTTAGATTTTTAAACACTTCCCTAATCTCATCAAAATTCTCGTCCTTTTTAGACACAATTAGTCTCTCGGGATACGGTGGTTTATCTTTATGCCTAATATGAGGGGGAACATATTTGTTAACCGTTGCTTTATCTTTTATCACTTTCGAACTAGGTTTCCATATTGGAACCTCTACAGGTGTAGGGTCTTCAGTTTCTATTATAGTATTTGGTATGGTATCATTTTTAGTTTGCGGGTAATCTTTAGGTATAGTCACTTGGTTATCAACTACCGAACGAACGGCGGTAGTGGATCTTTGTAGGTCCCCTTTGGTTTATATTACCATTACATCTGAATACTTTTTATTTCAAAGGCGGTGTTTGTTGACTTAGGATTAGGCATTGCTTGACTTGGAAACACGCCCGGTTTGGTTATTATTTAGGTTAGAAGACATGTCAATAACCTTTTGGCACAAAAGATCGCATCATTTGCATCGTTTGTTTCATCATATTAGAGTTTTGATCATGCTGATCTTTCATCAAGTTGGAGTTTTGTTGCATAATTTGATTTTGTTTCTCCAACAAGGTCACTACTACTTTGTCTGTAGATGGTTGTATTGGAATTAAAGCTTGTTGGCGCTCATGTCTTGATGTTGATAGTTCTGGGTTATGGGTACTAAACCTCTATTCTGGTCACCTAAGTTCCCTTGTCCTTGATGTTGAGTTAACTGGTTGAAGTGTGGTGGTTGTGGTGGTGTTTGTGCATAGACAAGAGGACAATAGAAGTCGGAATGCTCAAGACTACAACAGACATTACAACGAGTAGAGTTAATGTTCATGACTGGAGTGGGTTGTTGTTGAACGAGATGGCATCTACCTTTTAGTGAGGGCATCGATAAGAGTTTTAAGCTTCGGGATCATGTTTAACCTCAAGAGAAGAAGGAGAGAGGCCGGGAGGAATCGTTACCTCCCCAATTGTTGTTCCTCTTAGATTGATCTTCTAAGAATGTATAAGCCTCCAAGGCTCCTTTACTAAGAAAACTACCCCCAGTCATGATATCTAGAACCTCCTTATGATAATGTGAAAGCCCCTTGAAGAAAGCATGGACAAGCGTGTCTTTCGCAAGATTATGATGCGGGCATTCAATGAGAAGATCAGTGAAACGATTCCAGGCCTCTGAAAAGGATTCATGAGGATTATGGTGGAAGAAATGAATCTTGTGAAGCATTTCATCTGTCTTCAGTGGTGGGTAAAACTGTTCCATGAACAATTGAACAAGTTGAGCCCATGAGTCCACGAGAGTTTGGCGTTTGGTTAGTTAACCAAGACGCCTTTGTCGGGCTAGGGTGAAAGGAAACACCCTAAGTTTAACTTGTTCGGACTTACGCTAGGATGATGGAATGTAGTGAGAACTTGGTCTATCCCACGATGTGCTGGTAAAGGCTTCTCATGGTCTAAACCATGAAAACCGGTAACAAGTTAAATATATTAGGGGATTCAAAATCCCCACTAGGTCGCAAGAACGATGCACGACTTAGGGCCATCGTTTAGGGCTTTATAAAAATCAGAGAGAGGAGTCTCTTGTTCTTTAGCCATTGATGCAAGTGTAGTGTGTGAAATTCTAGATAGGCGTGTTGTATTTATTTCTTCGAAAAACAAGCCTGATTCTACTAGAATTAAAACTCCTCTGACAGAAGAGGCGAGGAGTGAAAGAAGGAGTACCTGAATGCTTCCTTGCTTCGCTTACGAATAGCGTCTTGTATACGCGATTTCAGTGTATTTAACAAGTTAGAAACACTTTATAACTTTAAGGAATAGAAATTTGAACTTTCCTGTGAAAATCGGGCTGTTCACGATGAATTTTCCTTGTAGGGCGCGGGTTGGGCGCGAGTGCCCTCTGTTTTGTCGAATGTCCAGTGTTTTGGGCGCGGTCGCGCTCAGTTTGGGCGCGGGTCGCGCTCCAGGGTTTTCAAGTTTTAGGCCTTTTATCGTACTCCAAAAAATTTGAAATTTTTACAGTAATTTGGTAAGACGTCTATCAAGTAGCCTGTAAAATTTCAGATCAATCGGAGCTGTGAAAGTCCCTCTACAGCCCTTCAAAGTTTGCGAAACGGTTTTCGGACACAATACAAACAACCGAATGGTTAACCCATCAAACAAAATCCAAAAATTGCCAAATTTTTACTGGAGACTCCTGACAGATCCTACTTGTTCCTGTAAACAATTTAGAGCAATTGGAGTTCTACAACCTCTCCTTATTGGCTGGTGTTTCAGATATTAAGTGTTTGCAACACTGCAGAAACACAATGGAAACACTCTACTATTTAGGAGGTCAAAACAAATCAAAAACTCATCAAATTTTTACTACAAACTCCTTAGTTAGGATAGATACTCCTGTAAAAATTATAGAATTTTTAGAACTCCCTAAGTAACCTTACTCGTCTGTTTTTCAAGAACATACGGTGTGAAAACTGAAATGCAGCACTGTAAAGATCGTATTTTTTCACAAGGTAAAACAACTTTAAAAAATCTGAAAATATTCCAGTAAATCAACAACACATTAAATAATATGTATGAAAATTTTCAGAATTTTCGAAAATTTAGAAATACCTTCACCGCAGTGTTTTTTCTCTGTGAATCCAGCCCCTATGCCTGAAAAAATTGAGCAGTTCCTTAAATTCAAGAAACAAGAATGAAAAATTAAAAGGGTGGGTGGGTAGAGAATGGGGGATTGCCCCTTGGATTCAAGCAATTGAATTCTTGTCTTGAACGAGATTAAGATGGGCAGCCATTTGATAAAAGTGATTTTACGTATTCTAACTATCTACGTAAACACAAATAATCAAATTACGTAAATACGTGTTTATATCAATATTCCTACTCTCAATAATGAAGTAATATCGAGAGTCGATTCGTTCCACTCTTAAACCCTCAAGACTTAAATTGAATTCAACTAATCAAACCCAAAAGGAACAATAGTGAGAGTAATGATTTGATGTGAATTTTCTATTCTACCATTCCCAACAATTGAATCTAAAGAAGACATAATATAAAGATTTGAACTTTATTTGTTTAAACTCAATTTGAAACTACTCATGCAATAATTGAATTAAACTAATAATGACAAATAAGTAAATCTAAGGATTTAAGCTAATAAATAAATGAAAATGAAACTAGATTATGGAGAACTAATTAACTTTATTTATCTAATAGAACAATAAGAACAAGATATGATTGAATGAATAACAACTATTTTATTTATCTAATGAATGATATTCAATGATTTAAATAACTAAGCTAAAACAAAGAATGAAACTAATTAATGGAATGAAAACTAAGTAATTAACTAATCTAGATCTAACTTTTTCTAACCCTAAACTCCATTAACATTAGCTTCCTAACCTAACTGCCATTAACAAAGAGTCAAGCTTTTGTTTTATACTTCCGGATCCAAAAATCGTGCATGGGCTTGGAGCCATGTTTTTGGGCGGAAAATCGGCCCAAAACCTAATTTCTTTAGTCCAAAATGGGCTCTTCAGCTGCAGTTGGCTTCGACAGATGTTTCGTCCACTTCTGCTCCTCTGATTGGGCCAAGGCTTGGACCATTAGAAAGCTCTTTTCGAGTCGGTCGTTTTGACATAAGCTACTCCCAATTCCGAGATCTGAGTCCAAAGATACGGCCTTCGGAAGTTCTGCTGACTTGTGCACTCTTTCTGCCCGTGTTGACTTTTCAGCTTTTGACCGGGCTTTACAAAGGCTTTGTCTCCTTGAATCTCGGCCTTTATTCACAGAACTCCTTAGCAACCGACCTTTGCTCCTTTATCTCGTTAAAGTGGCACATTTCTGCACATAATAGACTTTGAAGCCTGAAATGCATAAAAACACGTAATCAGTATTAACTCTTAATTATTACTCACATAATTGGTCTAAAAGTATGATTGTTAAGGGGTTAAAACTACAGTTTTGGGCTCTTATCAGGAAGTGAATTCCATCCATGGGCTGAGTGAACTGTTGAGTGGCATCTTCAGCAAAGTAATCCACCTTCTTGGTCGGGCGTGCTTGCTCAGCGGCTCTGGCTTCAGGTCAAAGCCATAACTTCTGGATGTAGTGGGCATAGATAGGACTTGTGGTAGCATCCTTGACCTCCACTAGGGCGTTTGTGGTCTGGATGATGCAGAAGCTGTTCTTTTGCTCTTGAAGAATCTATAAAAGATGAAGCATCGCCTTACCTATATCTGAAGGCTTAACTGAGCCTAGCAGGTAGTAGGCTGTCCACTGAAAATTTTGAAAATGAGAATGATGTTTTCTTCTTAGATTCTCAACTAAGCACTCTCACTCCTTCAATCCCCGACGGCGGCGCCATTTGAAGCTTTGTTTAACAGTGGTGTGTAACTTTAAAGAGTTAGGTTAGAAGTGAGGTTCATCCTAAATTGTTTAGAGTTTGAGTGTGGGAGTTGTGAAGAAGAAAGGTAGACTATTGTATAGATTATATTGGTTTTAAGCTAATGAAAACATAAAAGCTTTAGTTTTTTGTATTGAAATGACATGAAAATATTGAAGACAGATTGATTGAAGATTGAAATAAAAAAAACAAGATAAGATTGAAGATTGAAATAAGAACAAAGGAAAATAACAAGTTTTAATTAAAAAAAATGAAAAACAATAAAGTAAAAACTTGAATTGAAAAACTAGACAATAAATTAAACAAACCAAATGGTTTGGATCCTAAGATATTAGATGCTTTCTCCCTCCCTAACTTTTGGATTATATACCCCTACTTTTCCCTTTTACAAATTTGTCCTTCTCCATTACAAATGAGACACCTCACACTTCAGTTTTTCTTTTGCTTTTTGATTTCTTCTTGACTAAGGTAGGTTTTAGGAGAATGTGATATTTTGAGATAAGGGCCTCTATCTCTGGTCTTCTAAGTTGAGGGCTTTGACTTTTGACCTTGACCTTTGACTGTTGACTGTTGACTTTGACTTTTTCAACACTTTTCCATAGCAGCTTCTGGTCTTTATAATAAGCGTGATTAAGGCTCCTTTCAGTGTTAAGACACAACTTTTATTATAAGTTGTCTGAAATACTCCATAACCTGAAAAATGCAATAAAAGCTATGAGTTATCTTTCCGTTAAGCGTAAGAAAGGATGTAATGCAGCAATATATGGGTAATAAAATTCATATTTGGGAGCTGATCACCAATCACTTTGTTAACTCCTCATCTTTTCTCCATGTATAGTGCTCAGGAAACTCACGATAGGAATACTGTCTTGCATCGATATCCAATGCATTTTTTCTGAAAAACTCATTTAACATCGTGCGTGAGGTATTTTCATGTGATAGTAATTCCCATAGATCTTGACCCTCAGAGTAAAGGACTTGGTGCATGTTTTCAAGATGAACTTGAAGGGCATAAACTGATAGATAAATTTTATTGAGTGGAAACTTGAATATCCTCCAAAGCGCTTCATGAGGTGTAATCCAGCGTGCGTCTACAAATTTCTTTATCTCATCTTGATCATCATGTGACATGGAATTTACCTCTATAGATACTCAGTCAGAGCCTTTATACACATACTTGTACAAATACTTCACGCACTTGATTGTTGAGTATATTTTTACATTGATGTGACAATCATATTTCCGCAGGAGCCTAAGATTATAAGGGATAACCCAACGATTGTCAACAGATAACCCCTTGGAGAGAGTCAGTACCCGACCATTATGTCTTCTTATATATGTAGGGTAAGAGTCAATTCCTTGAACTGTGACTTTAGCAAACTCTTTCGAATATTTTTTCTTGCAAAAACCATCTTTCATGCAAACAACATCTGATTTAAGGTAGCCACAGGTCCCATGAATCATATGACGCTTGACTAAATCATATAGGATAGGCTTTGAATCTGGATATGGAATTTCTACTTGAACAATATTGTCGTAGTCATCAGGAGTGTTAAATTTATCATCATCATCAATGCTTAAAAGTATGTGTACATGTGGGAGACCTCTTTTTGGAACTTAATGACATGAACATGTGCTATTACTCTGCCCAAGATGTTTTTGGTGAAGAGATCATTTTTGAGCTCTTCAAATCTTGCATGATGATCTTGCAATGTCTGGCCTTCATATAAATTCTCTTTGATTTCATCCTAGTTGGGGTTGCAAGTCATTGTAATAAAGAGATCAGGGTTTCCAAAATTTTGAACCAAGGCCATTGCATCATAGTACTTGTGGTGCATATCGCGAGGACTTCCTATATAACTTGATGACAATATTATTCTACGACCAACATTGCCTAAAGGAATCCATAAAGATAAATTATAGATAAGAGAAAAAAAAGTATAAATAATAATAAATAAATAAATTATACCAATTGTGTTTGTTTGCAAACCTGTATCAGTTACCCCAGCAGTAAGAGAATCATGTAAACCTTGGTATAGTTCAGCCTTAATCTTATCTTGGTTGTTGTATATAAAATGGAGTTGTTGAGTTGCTATCTTAACATAATTGTCAACTGCGTACTGCTGGAAAGTTCTACCGCCAGGGAGTAACAACGATAGATCGTTATCTCGAATCTGGACATGTCAAACATGAACTTCATTTATGCAAGCATTATGTATAACTTGAACCCAATTATATAAGAATTAATCACAATTGTCAATAATATATATAAGATGAAAATCGACATGTACCTGTAACATGTAAGAATAAAAAGCTCGGCAACTGATTCTACGTGAATTATCAGAAAATATGTGCAAATCCCAGCCAAAGTTACCATGTGGATGCAATAAAGGATATTGTAATGGGTCATAATAACCCGCAGCGTCTGGGATGTTGAATATATCACCAGATCTTGCTTCAAGAATAATGTCTCTTTCATTCATGTTAGTTGGCTCTTCACCTCCGATTAAGATAGCTGCAACCTCCGAAGATTCTAGTAGTGAATATTGATGGCGATTAGGTGGCTGTTCTTTGATGTGTAGATAAATATTGTTAAGAATGTCATGATGAGAGATCTCATAGAAAATATGTACAAATATGTTGTTTGAGTCTAACACCTTTTTCAGGATAGCCAAAACCCGTCTATCAAGAATTTTTCTCTCAGTTAGACGGTACTCCAATTCATGGTCAATGTCATAAATATACATATATTTGCAAATAATGCGGCCGGTCAGTAGGTTGTGCTAGGAGACCACCAATTCGATGATATATGGCACCTTTGGCATGATATGTGTACACACCATTTCTACCATTTGCCAAATCATCATCAATATGAACTCCCATGGACATAAAATAGAACACATGGTTATATGAACGAATATTCTCTCAAAAATGAATACCCTCAATTGATTGTGACATGTATAAATATGTTAATTCAGGTCGAGGTGCTAGCAAAGGGAGTTTGACCTGCCCGTTAAAACAACAGAGACTACTTGTCTTAGAAGGAAATAATTTCGCTCCATAGTGATGACATGTTTTAAAACTTCAGAGTCGGAACGGTTCAATATAAGGGCTATCTTCAAAACCTCTTGCACTGTTGTGGTATGAACACAATGATGTCCTTCTTGATCTAACACCATTGGATGAAAATCTATTATTTTCAAGTGTAGATGCCAGATATTTTACAAAAGATCAGATAAATTTAAGTAAGAAGTCGGTATATTGATTAGAGAAAATTCCAAGAGAAGTGAACCTGTAGTTGTAGCTATCCCTGTAAAATGAATTTCATCCATAAATGTATGCCGAGAACGAATCTCAATATAAACATCATTTAAGTCAATATTTGGATTTCCTACATCGTCACCAGCTTTCAAAAAAAATAAAAATTAAAAAATTAGTTAGTAATAATATCAACAATGAATTGATAACAATAATAACCCAATAATAACAAATATAACAAACAAATTAATAAAGAAATAAACTGAAGTATAATCATAAAACTCTACATACCAATATTAACTCAAAATGTGTGACCATCAACTTCAAGTGTGACTGGCAAGTAATTACCAGTGAATCTACTAAACTCTGACTCAATATATTGCCTCAGTAGAGAGAGCAAATGGTTTACATTTACGTCATACTCAACAATAGTGACACCTGAAGTAAAAAAATAAAATGTGCATAAATAATGAAAATTAACAATATAGAATTAAATATAATAAAGTCTAAATAGATATTCACATAGATATGCAGTAGAACCCAAGTAATTAATTACATGAATGCTGTGAACTTTGAGCATCAACTTGGGTAGATTCTTTTTGGACCGAACTTGGCTATGGTCTACAGTGTTAAATATAGCAAAGTATAAATAAATAAGCATATATTAATCAAAATAACATAAACCAAGTAATCAATTACCTGAATGCTATGAAATCTGATCGATCCCTCAAATGTATTCTCCTTGGGAATGTAGTTGGCTTGGTCCTTTGACGTTGGTAGGGCCTTCTTGTGGTCTATCATGGTCAAGTTTAACTCATTCACCAGTTAAAACATTCTTTCAACGTCTATAGTACTCACGTCTCTATTCCCGATTAATAGATTGTTGTTCAGCAATCATTCAATGTCTTCTCTCTCGCTGACGCAGACGTTCGTGTTCCATATGCACGGAAAGTTGTTCTTCAGTCATCTTTTGGCGTTGGCTTTCTTGTCTCAGTTCCTACTGATCTCGATGATCATGATGTTCGGTAAGTATGAATGAGTTCTCTTGGGTAGAGTTCTTCTTTTGGAGTGCAACTAGATTAAACGGTGGTGAGAATAAATGGTGGCGAGAAGAATACATGTAGAAGAACCGAAAGTAATTAATTACCTGAATGCTGTGAACTTTGAGTCTCATCTTGGACAGATTCTTTCTGGGAAAGAACTTGGCTCGATACCACAACATTAAATAGTAAAATCTAAACAAATAATTATGTGACGCGAGAAGAACACACGCAATAGAACGCAAAGTAATTAATTACCCGAATGCGAAATTTGAGCGTCAACTTGGACATATTGTTTTATATTCATATGAATGCTAAATGCTCTAATATTTAATGAAACACACACACACACACACACACACACACACACACATAGTAGAACCAAAGTAATTAATTACCTAAATGCTGTGAACCTCTTGAGTGTCAACTTGGACAGATCTTTTTGTGAACCTTGAATAATTACCTAATTATTCATATATATGAATGCTAATGGTAATTATAAATAATCAAATACAATAATAACTAAGTAATCAATTACCTGAATGATGTGAAACTTGATTGATGCATGGAATGTATTCCCATTGGGACCGTAGTTGGCTAGGTCCTTTCACATTGGTAGGGCCTTCTTGTCGTGTATCATGATCGAGTTGAACCTGGCCACCAGTTAAACCATTCTTTCGACGCATATAGTATTCACGTTTCCGTTCCCATTCAATAAATCGTTGTTCAGTAGTCATTTGTTGTCTTCTCTCTCATCGACGCAGACGTTCGCGTTCCTTATGCGCAAAAAGCTACTCCTCAGTCATGTTTTGGCGTCGATTTCTCTGTCTCAGTCATTGCCGCTCCCGACGATCATGAATTCCGTTAAGCACCAATGAGTTCTATTGGGCAGAGTTCTCCATTTGAAGTGCAACTGAGAATAAATGGTGGCGAGAAGAACATGCACAACCTAATCATTAAATATATAATCAAACCAAACATCAAAAAAAATAAAAATAAGTAAATACAAACACAACAAAATATAAACAATTATCAAAATGAGCACCTTAGTGAAAAATAAAATCAAATCCAACATAATTTCTTAAAGAGATATTCTTTTCAATAATCATAGAGTTTATTGGCCCACTTAGATTAGAAGTCTGCATTTAGTTCTTGATAATATACTTAGACTAAAGTGATATAAATGCTTGGAAGACATTTCATTGAAAGGTGTAGAGAGTAATAAGAGTTTGCAAATTTGAAGTTGCAAATTGAATTGGTCTACACAAAGATAATTAGACCCATCAGAGTATATGTTTGCCAAGTGCAATCATATGTATTATCTGATAAGGATTGATGACCAGGACCATCAGTTTGAACTGTATAATACCACTAAATTGAAAAATAAAACGGCCTCCTTAATTAAGAAATAGGAGTAATTATAGGCACTACATCTCTAATCAAGGAACCTGATCTTTTCGCTGATTTATTCATAGTGTTGGAAACCATCTTGTTTTTCAAGCACTTCCACCACCATTATTCTATTATGGCACTTGTGGTTTCATATGCATACAGTAGAAGAGAAGGCAGTGCATAAGAGCAATTCATTTTGGTCAATCCTAGTGGTCACCAAGATAGATAAACAAATATGTCTTCACATACTATCTTTGGCATTGTTCTTGTGTTCACATATACATTTGTGTTTTCTTAGTACTTAAAGTAACTGAAGTATTGCATGTTAAAGCTGGTAGTGTCACCATTAGATGTTTGTCTGTAGTACGTGATTAAGCCCATTCTAAATAAACCCTATGGAAACAACAAAACTCAAAACCCCAATCTAAATAAACCAAAAAGTTGAATCTTTGAAAACTCAAAACCCCAGAGCAAGTTTAATTGAATCTTCGAAAATTCCTTAACTGTTAGGTAGGTTTTGAACGAAGTTAGGTTAAACCATTAAATGGGTTTTGAGTGTGATGATGTCGAAGATGAATTTGAGAGAAATGAATTTGAAAAAGAGAGAGAGAGAGAGAGAGAGAGAGAGAGAGAGAGAGAGAGAGAAGAGAGAGAGAGAGAGAGAGAGAGAGAGAGAGAGAGAGAGAGAGAGAGAGAGAGAGAGAGAGAGAGAGAGAGGTTTTGTTAAGTGATAAAATTACGATTTTGTCCCTGTGACGGACACAAAACTTGACACCAAATCACTATTCCTCAGACCTCATATTTTTCTAATATAGTAAGAATTTTCTATCTACCCTATAAGGCTATAATGCGGGGAAGGCAAGTGAGCCATTTGGGCAAATCCGTTCGCACTACTTCGGACAGTTTTATCGCCAGTTTCTATCTTATCTTATAAGAGAGTTAGCTAAATACAATTATATAATAGCTATTATATTTTAGGGGTTAAAAAGTAATATACCATAAAGATGAAGCTTCCTTTATTAATGGTGTGGGCAAACTTCTTGATTGAGTTGTCTCCATCAATACAAACTATTTGGACAATTCTATCTCTATTTTGCATCTTAAATTACAAGATAATTGTTTTTACATCATTCTAATAGTTGTCTCCATGACATTATGAACATTTTTTGGTCATAAAGGATTATTTGCATATATGTGCATGTCTTTGGAAAACTCCAATGCAAAATATGTTTTATTAATTTGGTTTAATATTTTTTGTAGGAAATAAAGTTGTTGGTCAAAGCCTAATCAAGGCCCTAGCCCATAAGCCAAAGAGGATCATTTAGAGAATCAATAAGTGAGAGCTTATGGAATAAATTGTGCTATCAAGAATAGAAAAAAAATGTTAGAGAATTGATAATTATGGAAAGAAATCAAGAAAGGATAATTGCAACTACCACCATATATTCTTACAATTTTCACCCTATTAAATATCCCCATTTCCATTAATCATTTATTCCCTTGATTTTATCATATCAAATCATTCCTTAATACCTTATGTTTTTGCCACCATATATATTCCCCCATATCCACCATATTCTTGCCAATCACTGTTCCCATATCCCAAATATTATTTCACTTTAGTGTGAAGATATTATATGCACCAATATTTTCTTTGTGGAAGTGATAAGAGCCCAAAACTGTAGTTTTAACCCCTTAGCAGTCATACTTTTAGACCAATTATGTGAGTAATAAGTAAGAGTTAAGACTGATTACGTGTTTTTATGTATTTCAGGGCTTCAAAGTCAATTATAATGCAGGAATGTGCCACTTTGATGAGATAAAGGAGCAATGGTTGGTTACTAAGGAGTTGGTGATTAAAGGCCAAGATTCAAGAAGACCAAGCCTTTGTAAAGCCTGGTCAAAAGATGAAAAGTCAAAGTCCACGCAGTAAAAAAAGTGCACAAAGTCAACAGAACTTCTGAAGACCCTATCTTTAGACTCAGACCTCGGAATTGGGCCTACCTTATGTCAAAGCGACCGGCTCGGAAAGAGCTTTGCAATGGTCTAAGCCTTGACCCAATCAGAGGAGCAGAAGTAGATGAAAAGTCTGTTGAAGCGAACTGCAGCTGAAGAGGCCTTTTTGGACTGAAAGAATTGGGTTTTGGGCCTGATTCTCTGGCCCAAAACATGGCTCCAAGCCCATGCACGATTTTTGGATCTGGATGTATAAAAACAAAAGCTTGACTCTTTGTTAATGGCAGTTAGGTTAGGAAGCTAATGTTAATGGAGTTTAGGGTTAGAAAAAGTTAGATCTAGATTAGTTAATTACTTAGTTTTCATTCTATTAATTAGTTTCATTCTTTGTTTTAGCTTAGTTATTTAAATCATTGAATATCATTCATTAGATAAATAAAATAGTTGTTATTCATTCAATCATATCTTGTTCTTATTGTTCTATTAGATAAATAAAGTTAATTAGTTCTCCATAATCTAGTTTCATTTTCATTTATTTATTAGCTTAAATCCTTAGATTTACTTATTTGTCATTATTAGTTTAATTCAATTATTGCATGAGTAGTTTCAAATTGAGTTTAAACAAATAAAGTTCAAATCTTTATATTATGTCTTGTTTAGATTCAATTGTTGGGAATGGTAGAATAGAAAATTCACATCAAATCATTACTCTCACTATTGTTCCTTTTGGGTTCGATTAGTTGAATTCTATTTAAGTCTTGAGGGTTTAAGAGTGGAACGAAATCCTTACTCATGATATTACTTCATTATTGAGAGTAGGAATATTGATATAAACACGTATTTACGTATTATGATTATTTGTGTTTACGCATAGATAGTTAGAATACGTAAAATAATTGTTATCAAATGGCGCCGCTGCCATCTTAATCTCGTTCAAGACAAGAATTCAATTGCTTGAATCCAAGGGGCAATCCCCCATTCTCTACCCACCCACCCTTTTAATTTTTCATTCTTGTTTCTTGAATTTTCGGAACCTGTTTCAATGTTTTCAGGTATAGGGCTGCGGATTCACAGAGAAAAACACTGCGGTGAAGGTATTTCTAAATTTTCGAAAATTCTGAAAATTTTCATACATATTATTTAATGTGTTGTTGATTTACTGGAATATTTTCAGATTTTTCAAAGTTGTTTTACCTTGTGAAAAAAATACGATCTTTACAGTTCTGCATTTCAGTTTTCACACCGTATGTTCTTGAAAAACAGACGAGTAAGGTTACTTAGGGAGTTCTAAAAATTCTATAATTTTTACAGGAGTATCTATCCTAACTAAGGAGTTTGTAGTAAAAATTTGATGAGTTTTTGATTTGTTTTGACCTCCTAAATAGTAGAGTGTTTCCAGTGTGTTTCTGGAGTGTTGCAAACACTTAATATCTGAAACACCATCCAATAAGGAGAGGTTGTAGAACTCCAATTGCTCTAAACTTTTTACAGGAACAACTAGAATCTCTCAGGAGTCTCTAGTAAAAATTTGGAAATTTTTGGATTTGTTTTGATGGGTTAACCAATCGGTTGTTTGTATTGTGTCCGAAAACCGTTACGCAAACTTTGAAGGGCCGTAGAGGGACTTTCACAACTCCGATCGATCTGAAATTTTACAGGCTACTTGATAGATGTCTTAGAAAATTACTGTAAAAATTTCAGATTTTTTGGAGTACGATAAAAGGCCTAAAACTTGAAAACCCTGGAGCGCGACCCGCGCCAAACCGAAGCGCGACCCGCGCCAAAACACTTGGACATTCGATAAAAACAGAGGGCACTCGCGCCCAACTCGCGCCCTCAAGGGAAAATTCAGTGTGAACAGCCCAATTTTCACAGAAAAATGCAAATTTTTATTCTTTAAAGTTATTTAGTGTTTCTAACTTGTTAAATACTTTGAAATCGCAGATACAAGACGCTTATTCAAACGCGTAGCAAGGAGGCATTCAGTACTCCTTCTTCCACTCCTCGCCTCTTAAAGCCGAGGAGTTTTAATTCTAGTATAATGGGGCTTGTTTTTCGTAGAAATAAATACAACATGCCTATCTAGAATTTCACACACTACACTTGCATCAATGGCTAAAGAACAAGAGACTCCTCTCTCGATTTTTATAAAGCCCTAAACGATGGCCCTAAGTCGCATCGTTCTTGCGGACCTAGTGGGGGATTTTCGAATCCCCTAATATATTTAACTTGTTACCGGTTTTTCATGGTTTAGACCACGAGAAGCCTTACCAAAGACACGCGTAGGATAGACCAAGTTCTCACTACATTCCATCATCCTAGCGTAAGTCCGGATCAAGTTAAACTTAGGGTGTTTCCTTTCACCCTAAACAAGGCTGGCGTCTTGGTTAACTGCCCAAACGCCAAACTCGTGGACTCATGGGCTCAACTTGTTCAATTGTTCATGGAACAATTTTACCCACCACCAAAGACAGATGAAATGCTTCACAAGATTCATTTCTTGACCTTAATCCTCATGAATCCTTTTCAGAGGCCCGGAATCGCTTCACCGATCTTCTCATTGAATTCAAGATCATAATCTTGCCAAAGACACGCTTGTTCGTTCTTTCTTCAAGGGGCTTTCACATTATCATAAGGAGGTTCTAGATATCATGTCTGGGGGTAGTTTTCTTAGTAAAGGAGCCTTGGAGGCTTATACATTCTTAGAAGATCAATCTAAGAGGAACAACAATTGGGGAGGTAACGATTCCTCCCGGCTCCTCCTCCTCCTTCTTCGTGAGGTTAAACATGATCCCGAAGCTTAAAACTCTTATCGATGCCCTCACTAAAAAGGTAGATGCCATCTCTCGTCAAACAACAACCCACTCTCCATGAACATTAACTCTACTCGTTGTAATGTCCGTTGTAGTCTTGAGCATTCCGACTTCTATTGTCCTCTTGTCTATGCACAAACACCACCACAACCATCACACTTCAACCAGCTTAACTCAACATCAAGGACAAGGGAACTTAGGTGACGGAAGAAGAGGTTTAGTACCCATAACCCGTAACTATCAACATCAAGACATGAACGCCAACAAGCTTTAATTCAATACAACCATCTACAGACAAAGTAGTAGTGACCTTGTTGGAGAAACAAAATCAAATTATGCAACAAAACTCCAACTTGATGAAAGATCAGCATGATCAAAACTCTAATATGATGAAACAAACGATGCAAATGATGCAGTCTTTGTGCCAAAAGGTTATTGACATGTCTTCTAACCAAAATAATAACCAAACCGGCGTGTTTCCAAGTCAAGCAGTGCCTAATCCTAAGTCAACAAACACCGCCTTTGAAATAAACAGTATTTACGGTAATGGTAATATAAACCAAGGGGACCTACAGGCAGTCACTACCCTTCGTTCAGGGCGAGTAGTTGATAACCAAGTGACTATGCCTAAAGATTACCCGCAAACTAAAAATGATACCATACCAAATACTATAATAGAAACTGAAGACCCTACAACTGTAGAAGTACCCAGTTAAACCACAACCAAAAAGGGAAAACATTACAAGACCCAATAATAGAAAGTGAAGACCCTACACTGTAGAGGTTCCAAGATGGACACCTAGTTGGAAAACGGCTAGAGATAAAGCAAAGACTAATAAAACTTTTATCCCTTCTCGCTAAAAAAATAGTGATAAAGCACCATATCCCCAAAGACTAGTTGTGTTTAAAAGGGCGAGAATTTTGATGAGATTAGGGAAGTGTTTAAAAATTTGACTATAAACCTACCTTTTCTAGAAGCTATAAAAAGTCTACCTGGACACGCTTAAGTTTCTAAAAGAGTTGTGCACCAAGAAGAGGAAAATCAACATACCCCACGAAGCATTCTTAATCGAACAATATCCCTCTTTATCCGAACATAACGGAATTGTTAAGTACAAGGACCCCGGTCGCCCCATCAGACAATGCACCTTAGGTGATACCTTCATAACAACTGCTTTATTAGACACTCGGGGCGAAAGTGTTAACTTACTCCCTTTTTATTTATATAAACAATTGGGTCTAACAAAACTTCAACCAACCAAAATGACTTTGCAGTTAGCCGATCGTTCTATTAAGTATCCCAAGGGTGTAGTTGAAAATATTCTTGTTAAAGTTCAGGATTTTTACTATCCTGCCGACTTTGTTATTCTCGACACAGAAGTTGCTCATGATTCCATTCCCATCATCTTAGGGCGTCCTTTCTTGGCAACCGCCAATGCCCAAATTAATTGTCGGGATGGCTTAATGACTCTTACTTTTGGAAATCTTTCTGTAGAAGTTAACATGTTTAGACAAAAGCAGGGACAACTAGGTTTGCCTATAGAAGGAGAAGTGAAGTCCATTGAGAGTTTTGTACCTCACATTAGTGCGGCTGACACTTTAGTCCCCACACTAGTAGATACCCCTCTTATGGAAGAAGACAAGGATCACAATTTCTACTCCCTAGATGTAGATAACATCGAGGAAGATTTCCTTCGACTCCTTGAGTTCTCTCCTATTGACATCCATTCATCTCTTGACGCCATGGACGGAAGAAGAATTTTTAAGCCCTCTATCCCGGTGATTCTTCTTACCCACCTATTGAGGAATGTCTTGCATATCTCAAAGCCTCTGATGATATAAACCTAAGAACACTAGTTGAACACCATTCACCCACCTCACATCCTCATGTCACTCATTTACCTTCCATCACGCATGTCCCTCGCCCTCTACCTTTTCAAAGAACCATTGAGTTTGTACTTGACCTTGGCGTTTCTCCTATGCTTCATAACTATCTAAAACCAACTAGTCAAGAAGTAACACCCAAGGACAAGCCACCTGACAATTTTCCATTTTTTCCATTTTTTCCTTCTCAAAATTATCCACATCCCACGTATCTTCCACAACCATCAATTTTCTCACGTTCATTTACTTGGCATCCCCTTCGTAGGAGGACAAAGAAGAAATCAGATGCTTTCGATTAGGTTTTCGATCTATAAGGCGTTGCTCTCATTCCACTAAGCTACGCCATAGGAAATCTTGGTGCTTAATTCGTTTGATGGTGCATTCCATGTTAATTATTTGTGGAAAGACCCACAACTTTTTAGATTATTGATATATGGGAAACTGCATGTAAATACATATATATCACTTTAAGTCTAGGGAATCTGACTTTAAAAGACCCACGTTTTCCTGTTTTCAAAAATTTGTTTGGGGGTGGGGTGTTTGGTTTTTCCATGCTTGATCACTAAACTTCCTATTCTTACCCCACCTCGCTCCCTTGTAAAAAAAAAACGCTTTTCCACTCCATGTTTTACCTTCTTTTTGCTCTAAACTCCGATTTCGGTAGCTTACGAGCGTGCTGCGCTTCTTTACTTTTTTTGAAGAATTTTATCGGTAGCGACCGCCCTCATCTTGAAAGCGACCATATCGACTCTTGGACCTAGAGCGACGACCCATCATAATCGAAGCGACCCACCACTCTTCGGACCAGAGCGCGACCGCCCTCATACCAAAGCGACTTCGGCGCTCAAACACTGGAATTCTAAATACGAGAGCGACTTCGGCAAGACTAGTTAAGGCCGCGCCGACTTCCGTCGACCGTAGAAAAATTCCAGTTTTCAGCGGGTTGTTCCGGTTCATTCGCGGTTTTTCTAGGCGTGAAGTTCGAGATGACATCTCCTATAATAATACCGGAACAGTCTTTCAAAGATTTGTTTCAAAGCACTACTTATGGTGCTTGGTTTGTGAGGTGATCACACACGTGTAATTTGGGAACCTTATGGTTCTTGCTAGCATTTGTTCTTGGACTTGCCATGCCGGCTGAAATACAAGACCCATGGTGCTATTGGGTAGATAATATGTATGTCTACACTTATGAGTTTTGCATGAGTCGTATGGGGCGGTGCATTTTCCGTATCGAGGACTAAGGGGAATATAACGTCGCTTTGGTAATTGGGTCCATGAACATAGGAACTGTTATGTTTTGGATCATGCTAAACATTTTTAGGGAATGACATTTTTCTTTCCGTGAATGATGCCACTTGCGGCGTCTTTCCTTGCTTTAGCCACGGGACGTATGTGCCATGACCTTCCTTAACTTTGATGTCTAGTTTAGCACGAGCCCATACCATGAGGCATAAGTACCTTCTTATGCCCTTTCTAATTTCAATATTATGCTATGTTTCTTTCCTGTTTTTTGTACACGTTTCGCGGATTGGATTAGGGTAGACGGTGCGACCCACCAATAGTATTATTCGATCTTTCCGCGGCAATGACTTGGCAAGGGTGGCGGATACAACCTCATCAGGTTGCACCTTACACCCCATCCGACCAAGTGGTGCTTAACAAAAGTGTTAGGATCCGTAGATGATAAATGGCGGCAAGCTTGGCAAATTATAATGGCATGGCAGGGATCGCGAAGGAACCTCACTTCTTTATAGAAGAGGAGGATGACGAAAACTTATTTGGAGTGGAGGTAAGTTTTTTAGTTTCAGTTAAGTGTGCGCTTATGTCCCAAGCAATTTAATCACATTAACCCCATAATGGGTGGAACTCTTTATAGAGTTCGCGTCGTTTTTTATTTCCTATATTAGTATATTCTAACCTTGTTTTGCGGATGTTCTAGAATTTCACGCGATTTCCATGGTATTTTTCTACCCTCTTTATTTACATGCTTTGAGGACAAAGCATTCTTCTTGTTTGGGGGGGGGGGCATAGAAATACGTGTAATTAAAGCATCTGTTAGGATATAGATATGTATAATATGCATTTGTTTTCAAGTTAAAAATTTCAAAAATATAAATAAATAAGTTTATGCTATACACTTAGGAATATTGGTATTGTTTTCTTTCTCTATGCTCTTAACAATCTAGAAGTCTCAATGTAGCTTTTGTATCGGAATAATTGTTAGAAACTTAGGTTAATATGTAGGTAATAATCTTTGCATCTATCTATAAATATATTACATGAGTATCTATGATTGTTAGCGATAAGTTTCGAAATCTAGGCTAGAGTACTTATTCTACAAATCCTGTGAGAATATAGCCTAAAGCCTTATATGAGCCGAAACATTTGAGAAATGACACAAGGGAGAAGTAAAATCCGGATAGAGATATCACACGCCCACTTGCTTGATCACTAAACCATATCCTAAGCGAGAATTTAGGCCCTCTTTGGATCGATATAGCCGTAAATTCAAACCTATGAATTATGTTCCGCTAGTAAGCCCCTCCGAGCCTTTCTTTAGCCTTCCATAAACCACAATTCCTTTACCCCTGTTACAAAACAAAACAAAATAAAAAAATTCAACTTACCCAATCTAGAATAAGTCTGAGAATAGAATGAGTGTGAAGAAAGAAGAAGAGAAAAACACGTGTAAACAAAAATTAGTTAGTTGCTTCGTAAAAAGAAAAGAAGTTTCCATCCAAAGAAAAGAAAAGAAAAGAAAAATAGAAATAAATAAAAACTCCAAAAATAGAATAAAAGGGAGTCAAAAGCCAAAGAAAAAGAAAAAGAAAAATATGGCTAATGATGGAAACAAAGTATAGAAGCAAAAAAAGAAAATAACAAGGTTTTCTCTAAGTTATATAATATGAAGACTCTATTATCTCGGACTTGTCCTTTTGTATATCCATTTCCTTCCTTCTTAAACCATCTCCTAATCCCCTCAAGAACACCTAATAAAGACCTCTAGCTCAATTAGGAATAGGTTAGTGTGATAGTAAGTGGCAGTTGTGTTTGATCGACTCCGGCTTCCTTGTGTGTCATGAGAGATTAGGTAAAGTGTGCCCAATCGCACGAACCGAGTAGGAAAACTTGAGCGGGAAAAATCGGAGTGATTTTTGTCTTGACTTTTATATGAGGACCTACTAAGGGCTTATTCCAGGAGTTTTCAGAAACGGACACGCTAAGCATTTCATAGCATTACTCATTGTATATATATTTATTCGTAGATGATTGGATTATTATGCATATATTAGCTTAGGTTTCGACATGATTATTCTGTATTCAATTGCTAGTGAGATGTATAGATAGTTGAGACATGAATGAGGAAACAATAGTTTTATTTCTTAGTCGTTGTAGTATAGATGAAGTTTGTGAGTACCTTCACTGGAAAACTCTCACGAGGCTATAACTCGTCCACTAGGGAATTCCTAGTGGTTTAAGGCCTTAGTCGTTGTAGTCAATGCAATCGCACTCAGCGAAACGAGAGTAGATAGAACTCCATTTTGGTCACTTATTCTAATTTCTCATCTTTGCTTGAGGACAAGCAAAATGCTGTTTGGGGGTGGTTTGATAAGAGCCCAAAACTGTAGTTTTAACCCCTTAGCAGTCATACTTTTAGACCAATTATGTGAGTAATAAGTAAGAGTTAAGACCGACACGTGGTTTTTATGTATTTGAGGGCTTCAAAGTCACTCATGCGAGGAATGTGCCACTTTGATGAGATAAAGGAGCAATGGTTGGTTACTAAGGAGTTCGGTGATTAAAGGCCAAGATTCAAGAAGACCAAGCCTTTGTAAAGCCTGGTCAAAAGATGAAAAGTCAAAGTCCACGCAGCTTGTAAGTGCACAAAGTCAATGTAACTTCAAAACCCTATCTTTAGACTCAGGACCTCGAATTGGGCCTACCTTATGTCAAAGCGACCGGCTCGGAAAGAGCTTTGCAATGGTCTAAGCCTTGACCCAATCAGAGGAGCAGAAGTAGATGAAAAGTCTGTTGAAGCGAACTGCAGCTGAAGAGGCCTTTTGAATTTGAAAGATTGGGTTTTGGGCACGATTCTGCGGCCCAAAACATGGCTCCAAGCCCATGCACGATTTTTGGATCTGGATGTATAAAACAAAAGCTTGACTCTTTGTTAATGGCAGTTAGGTTAGGAAGCTAATGTTAATGGAGTTTAGGGTTAGAAAAAGTTAGATCTAGATTAGTTAATTACTTAGTTTTCATTCCATTAATTAGTTTCATTCTTTGTTTTAGCTTAGTTATTTAAATCATTGAATATCATTCATTAGATAAATAAAATAGTTGTTATTCATTCAATCATATCTTGTTCTTATTGTTCTATTAGATAAATAAAGTTAATTAGTTCTCCATAATCTAGTTTCATTTTTCATTTATTTATTAGCTTAAATCCTTAGATTTACTTATTTGTCATTATTAGTTTAATTCAATTATTGCATGAGTAGTTTCAAATTGAGTTTAAACAAATAAAGTTCAAATCTTTATATTATGTCTTGTTTAGATTCAATTGTTGGGAATGGTAGAATAGAAAATTCACATAAAATCATTACTCTCACTATTGTTCCTTTTGGGTTCGATTAGTTGAATTCTATTTAAGTCTTGAGGGTTTAAGAGTGGAACGAAATCCTTACTCATGATATTACTTCATTATTGAGAGTAGGAATATTGATATAAACACGTATTTACGTATTATGATTATTTGTGTTTACGCATAGATAGTTAGAATACGTAAAATAATTGTTATCAGGAAGCTATAAATAGATAAGAGAATTGGCATTGAGGGGAGGACCATTCTACACTCATTCAATATCCATTCTAGTATCCAAGTAATAGAAATTTTTCTTTGTACTTTTAGTCCATTTAATTAGTGAGAAAGAGTGCTCTTGAGTGTGTACTTTTCTGAAGATCAACATCAAAACAATAAAGGCGGTTTCAATGTTCACTCTATCTCTTGTCTTTAATTATTCTTTAATTAATTCATGAAATTCTTGTTATTTTGTTTTTGTCATTTTTTTTAGAATCTCCACTATATGTGTTTTTGATGAAATCTCTTTTTAATTGATTTTTGCACTAAGGTTAAATGTGCATGGTTTCTATCACCGTGAAAAATGTGGGGTATTTTCCAGTGTTAGTTTATTATTTATGTTAAAAATCTTTTAGACTAAACTTTATTAGTTATTAAGGGATTTTTGGGATTTTTTGTAGTTCTTGTTGTGGACATTGAATGCCTAAAAATTCCTCATTTGGAGTCAGAGAGAATAGAGGATTGAATTTAATATTGAGATGTTTTATTATGTTCTTCAAGTTATATTTTCCACTAATTCTAGAACTAGCGTTTAAGATTTAGTGAAGTTTCAGAGAAATTTAACAAGAGGTATATGATAAGAGTCCAAAACTATAGTTTTAACCCCTTAACAATATTGATGTTAGACCAATTATGCGATTAATAATATAGGTTTATCACTAATTACGTGCTTTTGAGTATTTCAAGCTTCGGAGTTGAATAAATATAAATTCGTTACTAATTAGGCGCTGAAGGGAGCTAAAGTGATTGCTATGAAAGTTCTATGAAGAAAGTCAAGTTTCATGGAGAAAAAGCCCTTAAAATGCCCAAGTCAAAGTTGTTAAGTGAAAGTCAAACCGGATTAGAAAGCTGAAAAAAAGTTAACAGAATTTCAAAAGGCCATATCTTTGGACTCAGATCTCGGATTTTGGCCCATTTTATATCAAAATGACCGGCTCAGAAAGCTCTTTCTAATGGTCTAGACTTTGACTCGATCAGAGTAGTATAAGTTGGTGAAAACTCGTGCTGCAGTAACACAACCCGAATGGAAAGTCTTAGATTCAACAAATTGGGTGGGCTCGATTTTTCGGCCCAAAACATAACTCCTTAGCCCATGCACGAATTTGTGGATCTAGCTCTTCTATATCAAGAGACAAAAGCTTAGCTCTTAAGCTATCTAGATCTAAACCTAGTTCTAGTTCATAAATTTTAGTTTTTGTAATATAGAATTAGTTTAATTCATTAAATTAATTTTTATAGATTAATCTAGTTAGTTGTCAATTTTTTTAGTTGTTAGAACAAGTTTTGAATCTTAGAATAAAATACTTAGTTTATATTTCAATCTTTAATTTCAAATTCAATCTTGCATTCATAGATTTAGTTGTTTAATTTGATAATTAGTATTCATAATCTTAGTTCTAAATTAGTTTTAAATCTTGTTTTAATTCATTTTGAATCTTAGACTATTGTTAATTTAGATTAAGAAAGTTTAATTAGTTATTCAATAATGACTTGTTTTGATTGTTCTTGATATAGAAATGATAATTTAATGATTAAAGGCTAAAACCTCCATTAGAGGGATTTGAGGAAGCCTTGATGAAAACTTGATTTTGTTAGCTTAGAAATCGTCGTGATAATTTATTCAATTCTAGAAAGTAATTAGTTCACCATGATAATGGGTTTGATTGTTTCACATGCTAGTTATTATTTGATAGAGATTGCCATGAATAATTAGGGATTAGAAATACCAGTTTGTTATGCGAAAGCATTGAAAATTGTATTACGACATTTCTTTGTTGGTTGATTAAGTCAAATCAAGGTGGAATCGAATTCCCCTAATTCATTCTCCATTGTCAAGTTAGTATTTGAATTCTGTCATTTCATTATTCGCATATTGATTAGTAGTTTCCCATCGTAGTATAATTCCATCGTTACTCTCATTAACTTTGATAGACTGATAATCGTAGTTAACTTAGAATTCTAAAGAACTAAGAGTGGAATGAATCTTCTACTCAAACTTATTGCAATAGCATCGAGAGTAGAAAACTTTGATAACATTAAGCGTGAAAATAGTTTTAGTTTTACTTATATTTAAGTTTAATCGCTTATTCGTAAGTAAAACTATCATTTTTTTTACATATTATCAGTATAAAACTAAAATACAAGAATTGTTGGTGAGTTAGTAATTTTCTACCAAGGGTTTTGATAAATTGATCTTTGAAAATTAATTGCTTTAGTTAGTCATTATTTCTTTACAAGTTACTTTTATTTTTAGTTTAGATAAGAAATTAGAAATCCTCAACAATTGTTTTAATATTAATCACCAAGTTAGCTATTGGTTTATGAAATATTTTCTCCCCCATTTATTCACTTCAAGATGTGGATCAATACCTCACTTACCGCTATTCTAATCATATTTTATTGATTATTTTGCAGTTTTTGAGATTTTTGTTGATTGACAAGTTCTAGACGACGGAATTAAATATCTAAATCAAATGGCACCACTGTCGTCTTGAAGTGTGAAGAAAAAGAGGTGAAAAGGTTGATTTTTCAATTGCAAAAAAACAAAAACAAAAAAAAAAACAAAAAAAAAAAAAAAAAAAAAGGAAGGAAAGCATAGGGAAGTAAGCAAAGGAGGTACAATTTTTAATCCCTCCTTTTTTTTGCAGGCAAAATGTGAATATATTAATATTAATATAAGGTTACATGATGAGTCAACATTAACCAGTTACAGAAAAGGATCCCACCATATTGCAAAAAGAGTGAACATACTCTAGCTAAATCTAAAGTACACCTGATCAGGGCTCTCAATTTTGGGCAAAAAAGATGGACGTGATGCACTCCATTCCGATGCATCAAAATCCAAAGACGCCCCATGCTTTGCTGCCAAGTCAGCACTAAAGTTGGCTTCTCTCCAACTATGTGTTATCCCCGAGGGATATCAAGTTATGAGTGGCTCTTTCCCATCTAGTCTTGAGTTTCCATGGAATGTGATCATTTGCAAAAGATTGGGCAACCGATTGGGAGTCAGTTTCTATCCATATTACCCTCCAGCCATGCGCAATGGCTATCTCTGCTACTAATACAATCGCAATGCTTTCTGCTTCATAATTGGTGACCACCGAGACCTTGTGCCTGAATGCCCAAGTAAGTTGGATTGGTAATCTCGAATGTTAAACCAGCCTCCTCTTCCCGGATTTCCGGTGAACATCCATCATAATTGATTTTAATTTCTCCTTGTTCGGTGGGTACCAGGTGACTGTTGAATCGCGACCGAACGCTTTTTGGCTTGCATTCGATGTCTAATGAGTGTAGAATAGCTAGTTCGGCAAAGTTGTTGTACATGTAGCTCATAGACAGATGCCCAATGGACTTGAATGCCCTTCCTAACCTGGTTCTTTTTATGTGTCCCGAAATGAATCCAAGGCCATTGTATCTTTGGCAATTTCTCATCTTCCAAATGGCTACTAGCATGCTTAGAACTGCCTTGATCGACAACTCTCTAATCAATGGACTTGCAAGTCTTTTGCTTTTAAAAAGACCCTTTAAGTCTATCTCTCCCGCCGCTATTATCGGATTCAAATGGAATAATGAAGAATCCATTCCCCAGAGTGCTTGAGTGGTGGGGCAGCTCCATAACAAATGGTCGTAACTCTCCTCCTCTTCTTTGCATCCCTCACACCTGGAGACCAGCGGAATGCATTTACTCTTCACCTTATCATCAGTCGGGATGATTCTTTGCAGTATTTTCCAAGCTATTCCAGCTGTCCTGGGATGCACATAACTGTTCCAAATGATAGTACCCCACCAAATAGCTGCCCCTTTCTCTCTGATGGTGTCGAAGGCTGAGGTCACCGAGAATATGCCTTCCTTATCCGGTTTCCAAATTCTACTATCCTCCATCCCAGTACTTGGTGGCAGCAGTGAGTTGAGATCCATCCCTAGCAGTGCGAACACATTGATCAAACTATCTGGAAAGCTCCATTGATTGTTCACTATCAAATCTCAAACTTTTGAGGAATGATTGCTCCAGTCGAAATGTGGATGCAGGGCTATTGCCGAGTTTGGACCAGCCCAATCATCTCTCCAGACGTCTAGAGAGCTACCCGATCCAATAGACCAGCCCATATGCCCTTTCATTTCTTCCAACGCCCATTTCAGCCCTTTCCAAATGGAGGAGCATTTGTGGCTAGCCAGCCACCTTTCGTGCTTCAGTTTGTATTTCTGCACCATATATTGCGACCACTGGTTGTCCGTCGTGATCATATGCCATGCCAGTTTCATGAGCAATGCAAGGTTCAACTCCTTCAGGGGTCTTAAGCCTAGTCCCCCTTCTGCCTTTGGCTTACACACTTTCGCCCATTTTAGCGTGATAGTCTTTTCTTCTTGGGCTGGGTTTCGCACTGGATGAAGTTTCTGATGGCTTTTTCCCCTTCCTTTATGCTTTGTCTTGGCCATTTGTAGATCCCCATGTTGTACACTGGTATGCTGTTCAGTATAGATTGTGCAAGGACCACTCTCCCCTGAAATGAAAGTAACTTTCCTGCCCATCCACTTGCTCTCTTTTTTATCTTGTCAACTAGAATTTGCATGCTAGATTGTGTGACACGACCTTTGAATAACGGTATCCCCAGGTATACTTCAGGCAAGGAGCCTTCCTTCATGTCAAAAATTGCTTCCACCTTTCTTCTTTTGGTGCCTGTCATGCTTCCGAGGAACAACTTACTTTTTTCTTTGTTTATGAGCTGTCCAGCCACTAGTTGGTAGTCATTTAGGCAATTTCTCAAGAATCTGAGTCCTTTTAGACTTCCATTTGCAAATAGGATGATGTCGTCCGCAAACAGAAGATGTGATGGAGAAAATGTATTCCCTACAAAAGCCATAGGGATGGTTTTGCCTGAAGATTGCAGTCTTACTACGCTTCTGCTCAGAGCATCCTCCACAATACCAAATAGAATCGGGGATAGTGGGTCTCCTTGCCGAAGGCCTCTGCCAGTGCCAAAAAATCCACATGGTCCACCGTTTATCAAAATAGAGATCTTTGCGCTGCTGAGAATGGCCTTGATCATTTCGCGGAACTTCGCCGAATCCAAAACTCTCCAAAGACCATAAGCAGGAAATCCGGCAAATTTTAGAGAATCAAATGCTTGGGATATGTCCAATTTGATGATCGCGTTCCCACCCCTTCTTTTTTATATGCATATCATTAATGAGTTCGAGGCCATCGCGAATTGCCGTACTTCCCGTTCTCCCCTTCAAAACCATGTTGCTCACAACATGATGATGTTCGTGGACACAAAAGAGGTTAGTCGGTTAGCCAAAATTTTAGTAACAATCTTAAAAAGGAAGTTACATAAACAAAGAGGCCTATACTGACCGATCTCCCGGGCGTTTGGGCACTTCGGAATCAGCACCAGAAAATTTGCGTTCATTCCTTGCAGGATGATGTGGTCAGTGAAGAAAGACATAATGGCTCGACAAATGTCAGTGCTCACTATGCTCCAACAATTCTGGAAGAACATGCCTTGAAAGCCATCCGGCCCTGGGGAGCTTTGTGGATCCATACCCATGACTGTGTCTGTTATTTCTAACCTGCTCGGTATGGCTATTAGCATTTCATTTTCTTGGTCTCAGAATTTTGTGGAATGAGGTTTAAGCTCCTGGTTTCATTTCACAGACGGAATGGCCTCAAACTTGGCTTTGTAGGCTTGTACCATGTATTCCTTGATCAGACCTTGGTCGTGCAAAATAGTACCTTGAGCTGTCTTGATCTCCTCAATAAAATATTTGGCCTGCCGCATTCGTGCTTTAGCCTGGAAATAAGCCGAGTTTCTATCCCCTTCAAGCTCCTCTTTTATGCTTGCTCTTTGTTTCCACATAGTGGCTTCCATGTTCATGAGGTTTGAGATGAATTTCTCTGTTTCCATTTCTTGTAAGTGCAAGCGCAGCTGGACATCAAAGGCCTCCTGCTCTTGCTGTTTTGGATGTCTTTGAGGGATTTGTTTGCTTTCGCGCTAATTTTATCTCTAGTGCCCCAAGATGTTGCTTTATGCCAGGCCTTTAGAGTACCCTTGAGTCTTTTGAGCTTGCGCATCACAAGACGAATTGGACCATCACGCATTGGCTCACACCAGCTTAACTTTACCAAATTCATAAACTGATTGTATTCAAGCCAGATCTTTCTAAACCGAAAAGGCACATTTTCCGGCTTAGTGTTTTTGTGACACCAGCCCATTATTGGAGAGTGGTCAGAGAACTTGCGTTGCAATATCTTGCATCTCCAGTTAGGATTCTCTATCAGCCAGCTGTTGCTTACAAGTGCTCTGTCTAGCTTTGCCAGAATCCGCTTCTTCCCTATTTGCCTATTGCACCAGGAGAAGCTATGCCCCATAATGTAGTAGCGGTGTCAAAAGGGCATTATTGTTAATGAAATCCATTTAACTCATTCATTGCTCTTTGGTTCGGATACCTTCCACCTTTCTTCTCAGATCTTGTGGTAATGGAGTTGAAGTCGCCAATTACAAGCCAGGGAGTGTTTAGTGCGCCCACAACCCCAAGATCTTCCCATAAGGCTCGTCTTTGTATATAGAAGCATTTGGCATGCACAAAGGAAATGAAGTGCTGATTCATATTTACAGTTATATGCTGATCATTAATGACTACCACATTCACTGCCATGTCATTCTTCCAAAAAACCCAGATATTTCCTATTTTGCTCTCCGAGTGGTTATGCGCAAAATTATTACTGTATCCCCTGTTAATCAGCCATGAAGGAGTAACAGTGGGAGCTATAAGAGGCTCTGCCAAACCAAGCAAGTCTGGCTTATACTTCTGTATAATTTCTTCTAAGTATAACTTAGGAGAAGTTCTTCTCATTCCGCGAACATTCCAAAATAGGACGTTCGTCATTGATTATGCAGAGCTATTTTTCCTCGCCCTAGTGGATGGAGGAGAGTACTCCTGCAACATCCATTTTGGCTTATACTTTTTCTTTACTGTCGTCTGCCATGGCTCTTCCCCAGACTCTTCATTCTCATCATCCGCTAGGTCAGCCCAGTTAACTGATCTCAACAGTGAATTTGCCTCATCTATTAATTTGGATATGTTTCCGTCTCCCAAGGATGTATTCTCAACATGTCCTGTCGATGTCGATGATTCTGAGTCAAATCCGCTGCCATTCGCACCCTCATCTGCTTTGCGCTCTTCCTGCTGAGCTGTTAAGTTGGCCACTCTTTGAGACGGCTTAGCGCTCCATTTTACCACCCTATCCTCTGGAAAAGAATTTGCCTCAACAGCCTCTTCATGGGTGAAGTTAGACACTATGTTGGAGGTAGGGCCATGTGCCGACTGAGACGCGAAGCTCTCACCTATATCCTTGGAGTTCACCACTTGTAATCCGATAGCCTCGTCCAAATTTGTGCGAAAAATGGTAGCTAAGATAGATGGTGGCTCTTTATGCTGGGACGATGCATGCATCCTCCCTACTTTCGACAAAAGCGAAGCTGCTTCCGCAGGTACCTTAGCCCCAATAGCTGCCATGCTTTCCACCCCTCTTACCACACAGGACTTTTCCAGAAGAGCCTCTTTTTCAGTCCTTTCCTTATCAGTCTTCTCACCTGATGTTAGGTGAACTAGCACATCCTCAACTGGTATCTCAGTTCTACATCCTGCCTGTTCATTCCCATCCATTGACATCGCCACAGCTGAAATCACTTTCACACCCTCAGTACAAGAAATCCCCGTCATGCCTTCAGAAGAGTGGTACTCAGGGGCCCCCTCTAGGTAGAGATTCACTGCTGTGGACTGCTCGTTCACTCCCTCTGCATCACCTAACGATGTGGTGTTGCCCTCTTCAGCAGGTAACAGCTCCTTCTCACCTGCTTCAACTGATAGCCTCTCCACAGAAACTATATTGTCTGCTGTAGAAAGCTTCTCTGCAGTGGATAGCACCACTACTATCCCCATGTTATTCTCCGTATATTTCCCCGTGGTGGTGTCCCGGGAAGCCACAATCTGATCATTGTCCTCCACCGTGTATCTTATCCACGTCAAGCCCCTCGAACCGGTTTTGCGTTTGCACTTCTTTGGGCTTGTCCGTGCTTTTCACTTTCCACCGAGACTCCCCTTGCTTGCTGGGCTCTCCAGTGGTCTTGTTCCTTCCATGTCTTCTTCGCCTTTTTCCCCATTTTGGTTCCAATGTATTGGGATTGACGTCCACTACTCCCTCCTTATCCTTGTTTCCATTGTTTTTATTGTGCCTCATATCATTTCTAAGCCTCCGGCATTCAGTTACCAAATGTCCCACAACTTTGCAATGTGTGCACATTTTTGGTAGTTTGCCCACCTCGACAGATTTCGGGTTGGTAAACTTCGGCCCTTACATAAATTTGATCCGGCCCGGTTCGGATAGGTCCACATCAACCAATATATTGGCATAGTATCCATACTCTGTTGAGGGTTTTTCATCAATTTGCATAGGATACCCCACTCCCCGAGCAATGGACATCAAAGTCTCCGGCCCCGGTATTCTGACCAAGTCCAGCAATCTAATCCAAACCAAACCATGAGATCGCTTTTGGCTGTCTGGGGATTGAAGTTTGTAGTCTATTGGCTGATTCTCATAGGCATTTTGTCAAAGTCCCACGATCCTTTTTCGCCAAACTCTGTTTTGATCCTCTCGCGATTCAAAAATTGGATAAACAAAAACCTTTCCCAATGGGTGTGATCAACCAATCTCCTGATGGATTCCAAATTTGAGATGCAATGACTCTCACTCTCTCCAGCGACACTTTTTTCAAATCTATCCTTCCCACTAAACAATGCTTACAAAATGTCAAGCCTTTTTCATGAGCCTTCTCTGGGATAGTGATTGCTGGGTAATCCCCCATCTTTTCAGGGGTTGGTAGTTCCTGAAATTCCACCGGTTGCCTAATATGGAGCTTTGCGGCATCCACGTAAGAAACTCGCGTATTCTCTACTTGAGCAGCGTCAGCACCCTTCTCAGAGAGAGTTGACAAATTATGATGCAACATCGAGGTTGTCGACATCTGATTGTTTTTCTCAAATTCGTATAGGTCCATGGTTGTATGCCTTCTCAGAACACGCACTGTATATCAATGTGGGATTTCACCTGATAGGCAATAGAACCTAAGAAAAGAGGAAGCAGAGAAGAAGTGCCAATATCACGCTTTTGGAACTCACACTGTGATCAGTGAAGGATTTGACCCAAAAGCTTTGGTTTTACCCGCCTTCCAGAACTCTCACTGTTAAGCAGTGGAGGGTTTTACCTGAAAAGGAAGGTATATTGAAGAAGAAGAGGATAAGTTTTTTTGTCTAAATTTGGTTTTAGCTAAAAGCGGCAAACTAGAGGAGTACCGAAGCATTGAATTAGCTTAAGTTATCTCGCACCCTATCGCCCCGCTACAGGACCCCATTCCTATAACTATCTCCTCCATTGTTTTTAATCCCTCCTTGAATCCCCTGTTAGAGGAGTTCTTTGTGTGTTCAAATGCATATTGTGTGCTGGGTGTTTAAAATTTCGCGAGTCAATTTAAATTTCCAATTTGACTAATGGCAGACCCAGCTTACAAGTGATCACCTAATTCTGACTTGTTTTAGTTATGTACATGGACTTAAAATTTGACCAAGATTAGAGCCAAATAATTAGATCGGTGTTCATAGGACCCCAACTAAAGGGTAGAGTGCTAGGAAAATCCCATTGTTGACTGTAAACATTTTTCAAGTTCTTGGAACACATGGTTTCACTTCGGTGACTACTGGTGCAACCGCCAGAGAATTTCAGTGGAATGCAGAAAGTTCAGTGAATTTAGAGTACGCATAGCTCCATTGGAGTTACCATTGACCACCTTGTGGATGTAAGCGGTTATTCATAGCGGTAAAGCCCAGGCAACACCCCTACTCTTGGTAGGAACACAAACTCCCTTGACAGAGATTCAAGTGTAGACCCTTTAAGTCAGACTTTAGGATTTATTGCATTGTGCTCGGCATTTGTATTATGCATCTAAAAATAAATAAATAAATAAATGTTTGCTAGGTGAATGTTTAGGAAGTGTGTGTGCATCTTGGTTAGAATTTGCATTCGTTTATGCCCCGTTGGAAACGAGTTAACAAATGGCTAACTTGATCTTGGACTCCATACGGTAAGTCTGAGCGAAATCCACCTTTTTCTCCCACAATCATAAGTTTCTCTTCACCAGTCAGCCCAAGAGCATTCACCATGGCTGCAAATAATCAACCAGTTGAAAAGCAACTAAGGGACTACTTTGCCCCTATTGCTTCAAACCCACCCTCAACCTCAAACATCAATTATCCACCCGTGGAGGTGGCTCAATTTGAGATTAGACCGCCCATCATTAATATGCTTGCTCAGCTCCAGTTTCATGGCTTGGATAATGAAGATCCATATGCCCATATAATCAACTTTCTCAACATTTGTGGTACTTTTAAAAATCAAAATTTGGATGAGAACAATGTGAAGTTGAGACTTTTTCCATTCTCCCTTTCGGACAAAGCCCTTTTGTGGCTTATTCTTTCCCGGACAGGCCCATTAGCACCTGGGATGAACTGTTGAAAAAGATCATGGGACAATTTTATCCCATTTTGAAAACTAATGCGATGAGAGCGGCAATAATGGATTTTAAGCAAGTTGAGAACGAGCATTACTATGAGTGTTGGGACCGCTTTTACATTCTCCTTTTGAAGTGTCCCCACTATGGTTATGAAAAGTGGCAATTAGTCTAATTTTTCACTAAAGGACTTTTGCAAGATCAGCGCCAAATGATCCAAACCATGCACAAAGGCAAGTTTACTTACTTGACCGGATCAGAGGCATTCACATTCCTCCAAGACTTAGTTGGGAATTCACAACAGTAGGGTATTAGTACTAGTACCACCCCAATCTATGAGAGACAGACTAGTGAACCTAGGAAAGGAGGTATGTACAAAGTGAAGAGAGATCTCGACGAACTCAAAACTTTGTTGGATAGTCTGAACAATTTGACTAAGAAGTTTGCTGCTTTTGCCTTAACATCTAATAAGGCCCAAAGTCAACAAGTGTCGTCTGCTTCTAATTCCGTGATGAGTGTGCACAATGAAGCAAATACTTTTCCATGCACAATTTGTTCAGATCCAGACCACACTGCCCATTCATGTCCCATCTTTGTTCAACAACCTGAGTCCACCATGGAACAAGTGTGTGCCTTTAATGATTTTAGGAGAACACCCCCAGGAGCTTTTAGTCCAATATACAACAAGGATTGGAGAAACCACCCTAACTTCTCCTGGAGACAAAATTTGCCTCAAAACCAACAGTTAGGTCCACCAGGCTTTTCTAGTAACAACCAAGGTAGGCAACAAAACCAATTCCCCATGAACCACCGGATGAACCCAAATTTCAAGATAACCAAGACAACCCATCTTCTAGTTCCCAGTATGTTCCATCCTAACAACCACAAAGACAACCATGGGAAGAAGCTTTCCATAAGCTTGACAACAAGTGAGCCAACAGTCTAACTAGATTAGTCAACTCATTAACCTTGTGGCCGCTAGGAAGAAAGGAACGTTCCCAAGTCAACCATTGGCTAACCCAAAGGGGAACACCAAGGAAAATGCCTTTGAAGTTTCAAGTTCCCAAGATAATACTTTTCCTCAGGAGATAAAAGCAGTCACCACACTAAGATCAAGGAGACAAATTGACAATCAGGTTAGGATGCCAAGTGAGTCCACTACTCCAGCCCCACCTAGTTAAGAAACTGAGTCAAATGTAACCTCGAGTTCTAAGACTACATAACAAAAGCTAGATGACTCCCTGACTAAGCCAGATTCCCAGATTAGAACTGTCATGCCAAAAGCCCCTTTATCAGAAACTCTTACTTAAAATAAGAAAGATAAACAATTTTCTGAGATTATGGAGGTTTTCAAAAATGTGAGCATTAATATTCCCTTTCTCAGCGCAATTTAGCAGATCCCATCCTACACAAAATTTGTGAAAAACTTGTGCACTATTAAGAGGAACACCCATGCCCCTAAGCAAGCCTTTCTTGCTGCTCAAGCCACATCTTTAATCCACCAGAAAACCACAGTTAAGCTTAAGGACCCTGGGAGCCCTACAGTCTCTTGCCATATTGGAGACAAGTTCAAGGGCAATGCTCTGTTAGATCTTGGTGCTAGTATCTACCTGTTATCTTATTCTGTTTATCAGGAGTTGGGCCTACAAGATTTAAAGCCCACAATAGTCACCTTGCAACTAACAGACTGATCTGTTAAGATTCCGCGTGGTATAGTTGAGGACATCTTAGTCAAAGTAGCTGACTTCTACTACCCTATAGACTTCATAGTTTTGGACACTCATGAGTCGGTAGATAATAGGATTCTAATCATTTTAGGTCGACCATTCCTAGTTACATCCAATGCCTTGATAAACTGTAGAAATGGTGAGATGAAGATGTCCTTTGGGAATATGTCTGCAGATGTGAATATTTTCCACCTTATGAAGAAACATAGTGATGATGAGGATGTTGGTGAAGTTTCTCTCCTCAATAGTTTGGTCCCTACTCCATAAGTGGATGACCCATTAGAAGCATGTTTAACCCATTTTGCTTGTGGCTTTGACATAGATGGATCCATTAGTGCTGTGAATGAGTTATTAGATTTTGCACCTATCCTAGAAACTAAAAACTGGAAAGCTAAAGTACAACCACTCCACCTTCCTATTCCCGAAACAATTTCCAGTGTTGATTCCAAGGTTGTGCCTAGTAGTGAGCCTAAGGTTGATTCTACTCCTTCACCAGCAAGCCCAGAACTTAAACCTTTGCCAGCTAAACTCAAGTATGTTTTCTTAGGACCCAATGAGACATACCCTGTTATTGTTGCCTTTGATCTATCAGATGAACAGGAGATCTTGTTAGTTGAAGTTTTGAAAAAGCATAAGTCTGCCATTGGTTGGTCCCTTAGTGATATCAAAGGTATTAATCCTTTAGTGGTTCAACATAAAATTCACTTGGAAGATAATGCTACAACTTCTAGAGAACCCCAAAAGAGATTGAACCCACAAATGAAGGAGGTAGTCCGAGCTGAAGTTTTGAAGCTCTTAGATGCAGGTATCATCTACCCCATCTCAGATAGCAGTGGGTGGTACAAGTTGTACCCAAGAAAGCTGGGATAAATGTTGTCCCAAATGATAAGAATGAGTTGGTCCCTACCAGAGTTCAAACCGGATGGAGAATGTGCATTGATTTTAGGAAGCTTAATGCACAAACAAGAAAAGATTATTTCCCTCTCCCGTTTATTGATCAGATGTTGGATAGATTAGCAGGTCATGCTTCCTATTTTTTCTTAGATGGTTTCTCAGGTTACTTTTAGATTGTTATAGTCCCAGACGACCAAGAAAAGACTACCTTTACCTATCCTTTCGGTACGTTTGCTTATCGACGTATGCCTTTCGGGCTTTGTAATGCACCTGCGACTTTTCAAAGGTGTATGATTAGTATCTTTTCTGACATGGTAGAGAGGTTTTTAGAAGTTTTCATGGATGCCTTCTCTGCCTTTGGTTCTTCTTTTGATGATTTCTTGAACCATCTGAGTCTTGTCTTAGAAAGATATGAGGAGAAAAACTTAGTCCTCAATTGGGAGAAATGCCACTTCATGGTGAAGAAAGGCATTGTCTTGGGTCACGTTGTTTCTAGTGAGGGTATCCAAGTTGACAAGTCTAAAATTAATGTGATTTCTACTCTACCCATTCCCAAGTCTGTTAAAGATGTTAGATCATTTTTAGGGCAAGCAGGTTTTTATTGTCAGTTTATAAAGGACTTTAGTCAAATCGCTAGGCCTATGAGTAACTTAATTGCTAAGGATGCTCCTTTTGATTTCACTAAGGGTCGTATTACAACTTTTGACTATCTGAAAAATGCTTTGACCACTGCACCCATCATTCGACCACCTAATTGGTCACTCCCTTTTGAGTTGATGTGTGATGCTTCTGATTACGCGGTTGGTGTAGTCTTAGGTTAAAAGGTTGATAAACTCCCACACATCATCTATTATGCTAATAGAACTCTCAATGATGCCCAACTTAACTACTCAACCACTGAGAAAGAGTTGTTGGCAATTGTTTTTGCTTTTGATAAGTTTCAACACTATTTGATTTGTTCCAAAGTGATTGTTTACTTTGATCATGCGGCTTTAAGACATCTTCTTTCTAAAAAGGATGTCAAACCATGATTGATCCGATAGATCTTGTTGCTGCAGGAGTTTGATCTTGAGATTCGTGATAAAAAAGGAACTGAAAATGTAGTTGTCGATCATCTGTCTAGGCTAGTGACTGAGGCCATTGAAAATTGGCCTATTTCTGAGAGTTTTCCTGATGAGCACTTGATGGCTGTTGCTCAGACCCCATGGTATGCTGACATAGTGAACTTCCTTGTCACCACTCAATTACCCAATCATTGGAGTAAGCACGATAGGTCTAAGTTTTTGGCCACTACCAAATATTTCTTTTGGGATGACCCCTACCTCTTTAAGTGTTGTCTAGACCAGATAGTATGTAGATGCATTCCTAAGTGGGAACATAGAGCTATTCTCTCATTTTGTCATAATCATGCATGTGGTGGCCATTTTGGCTCCAAAAAGATCGCTGCAAAAGTGTTGCAATGCGGATTTTATTGGCCTACATTGTTTCGTGATGCCCATACTTACTGTCAAGCTTGCAGTAAATGTCAACACCTAGGGCGTATGTCTCGTAGACACATGATGCCTCTTACCCCTATTCTGATTGTAGAAGTTTTTTATGTGTGGGGTATTGACTTTATGGGACCTTTTCCTAACTCCCATGGCTTTGAGTACATTTTAGTGGCAGTTGACTATGTCTCAAAGTGGATTGAGGCTATTGCATGTAGAACCAATGAACATAAAGTTGTTGTCAATTTTCTAAGAGAACACATTTTTGCTAGATTTGGTACTCCCCGCGCTATCATTAGTGACGAGGGAAAACACTTTTGCAACAAGGCTTTTGAAAGTTTAAGGAAGAAATATGGGGTTACTCACAAGGTTGCCTTACCTTACCACCCCCAGGCCAATGGCCAAGCCGAGGTCTCCAATAGGAAAATTAAGCAAATCCTTGAAAAGACGGTCCGACCAGATAGGAAAGATTGGATTTTAAGACTCCCTGATTCACTTTGGGCCTATAAAACTGCTTTCAAAACACCTATTGGTATGTCACCTTATCATCTAGTCTTTAGTAAGCCTTGTCATTTGCCTGTAAAGTTAGAGTATAAAGCCTATTGGGCCGTAAAAAGCCTTAATTTTGACCTTGTCAAGGTTGGTGACCATAGGAAGTTACAATTGAATGAGGTTGAGGAGCTTAGGAATGATGCATATGACCTCTCTAAAAAGTACAAAGCCAATATGAAAAGAGTGCACGATAACCAAATCATGAGGAAGGAATTTTTCATTGGTCAAAAAGATTTAATGTATAATTCTCGTCTTCATTTGTTCCCTAGGAAATTGAAAATTCGTTGGTCTGGTCCTTTCATAGTCACACATGTCACTCCTTATGGAGCAATCACAGTTGAGAACCCAAAAGATGGTAGTACTTTTAAAGTCCATGGTCAACGTTTGAAGCCATTTTTGGAGTTACGTTCCCCAAAAGTAGAGGAAGTACTTCTGGAAGATCCTGTCTATCAGGATTGATCATCTCTTCGATCACAGCTGCGTCGGGCTGACGACGTAAACTTTAGCGCTTTTTGGGAGGCAACCCAAAGTATTGTACCTATTCCAAACTCTAGGTTTAGGGGTGCACTTGTATATATAGTCGTTGTAGTGTAGTTGCATTTTCTTGTGCTTTCATTCTTATTTTATTGGCAGGAAATGTGATTAGTAAATAAGCATCAAACAAGGTAAAATGTTTTAATTTCTCTCTTTCCAAGCTTACATTCATTTTATCCTTAACATCATTATTGTCATTTTGGAGGCTTAGTTTTCAACATTGGAGACAATGTTTCATTTCGGTTTGGGGGTGTTGAAATTTAAAATTTTCTCTTTGATGTTTATGATTTTTGTTAAAAAAAAACATAGTGTTCTAGATTTCAACTATGGGATTCTTATGATAATAAAGGTTTGATACCCTTTCGATGATGAAATAGGTCTAGAAGTCTCAATTTGGCTACATACTTTGACTTGAGTCTTAGAAATCTGAGTTAATTAGAGTGTAATAGACCTTGCATTAGTTCTTGACTATCTTTGCACGAATCTTGCATTGTTTTTTATGAGTAATGAACTTCTGGAATCCAAGTGTCAAATGAATTAACTAGACAAACCTGTGAGTTTGAGCCAAAAGCCTGCATTGTGTGTGAATTTTCTTGAGTGATGATACCATGGATGAAGCTTTTCTGAGTAGAGAGATGCACACTTCTTCTTGCTAGATCACCACACGGACACCTAGGTAGAATTTACGCCTTCTTTGACCGTTTGAGCCTAATATATCCCACCTATATATATCATTTCCTTAGAAGCCTTGCTCTTTAAGCCTTTTTCTTGTGAACCAAACTCTTTAACCCATATCTTTTAACCCATAATACAGCCTACCTAAGTTGTTACTTGAGAGTTAGGATGACTGTGAAGAAAATAAAGAAAGTGTACTCAAAGTCAGTTGCTTCCTTAACAGAAAATTCAGAGTTTCAAGACCTTGCCACAAGTCAATTAAAAATAAAAATGGCAAGAAGATGTGCCCACCTAAAAAAACAAAAAAAAAATCAAAATCAAAATCAAAATCTTGGGCCTCCTTGAAAGTTACAATTTGAAAAAGCACTAAAGTTTGAAGTTTCTTAAAGTAGTTGTGAAGACCCTATTCTCTCAAGTAATAGCTATTTGAAATATCCATTCCTTTTCTTGTGAACCCCTACCTAAACCCCATTACAACCCATTTAAGACCTCTAGCTTCCTAGGCTAAGTGTGGTGTGAAAGTAAGAAGATGATGTGATGATCGACCTCGACTTCTTTGGTTAGTCATTGAGAGTGTAAGGATTGAGTGTGCCCTCGCACACTAGAGAGACCTTGACTTGGAGTGTAATAATATGAGTGACACGTGTCTATGACACAGCCAGTGAGAACCCAAGTTAATGATTCTTTCTAAAGATACCAGAAGTGAAGTTACTCGTGCATAGCATTGTATCTTTTCATAGCACAGTGCTTATATTGCTTAATGCTTGTGTTTATTACATTTTTATTAACTTTGGTGTCATGAAAATTGTAGTTTATTGCCAAAAGAGATGAAAAGACTTTGCTGAGATAACTTAGGGTGATAACCTGGATAATCGAGTCTTTGTAGTCTAATTTAGAACATCGAAATTTTGTGGGTATATTCTCTGCAAACCCTCACGAGACAAAACTCGTCCTCTAGGGGTAACCTTGAGGTTTAACGGCTTGTTGCACAAGCTAAGTGCAATCGCGATTCCTGCGAAAGTGAGTTAGGATTTTCTTTTGTTTTTGTTTTGCTCGAGGACTAGCAAAATATAGGTTTGGGGGTGTTTGATAAGTGCCCAAAATTGTATATTTTATATATAGTTTTATAGGCACTTTATAATATCATTTATGCTTAATTATGTATTTTTAACGTAAAGCCATACATTTGCTTTATTCCATGACATTATGCACATTTTTTTTGTCATAAAGAATTATTTACATATATGTGTATGTCTTTGGAAAAGTCCAATACAAAATATGTTTTATTAAATTGGTTATAGGAAATAAAGATATTGGTCAAAGCCCAATCAAAGCCCGAGCCCATACGCCAAAGAGGATCATTTAGAGAATCAATAAGTGAGAGCTTACGGAATAAATTGTGCTATCAAGAATGGAAGGAAATGTTAGAGAATTGATAATTATGGAAGGAAATCAAGAAAGGATAATTGCAACTACCACCATATATTCTTACCATTTTCACCACATTAAATATCCCAATTTCCATTAATTACTTATTCCCTAGATTTCATTATATCAAATCATTCCATAATACCTTATATCCTAGCCACCATATATATTCTCCCATATCCTCACCATATTCTTGCCAATCACTCCATTCCTATTTCAAAACCATATCATTCCATTTTATCCTTTATTTGATTTCCAATTTATATTTCCTTCCTTTCTCATGCCTTGATAATATCTCTTCGTATTCCATTTCCTAAATTCTTTTATCTTATATTTTCTTCCTATATCCCAAAGATTATTTCTATTTTGTGCGAAGATATTATATGCACAAAGATCTTGTTGGTGGAAGCTATAAATAGAGAAGAGAATTGGCATTGAGGGGAGGACCATTCTACACTCATTCTACACCCATTCAACATCTATTCTAGTATCCAAGTAGTAGAAATTTTGGTATGTAGTTTTAGTTCATTTAATTAGTGAGAAAGAGTGCTCTTGAGTGTGTAATTTTCCGAAGATAAACATCAAAGCAATAAAGGCGGTTTCAATGTTCACTATATTTCTTGTCTTTAATTATTCTTTCATGTTAATTAATAGCATGGAGGGCTAAGCTTCCACCCCATGGTGGAAAGTGAAAGCTCTCCATGAAATTTTTGTTTGTTATTTTGTTTTGGGTTAGTTAGACTTACCCCCCCCCATTTTTCAAAATATTAGTGATAAGTCTAACTAACCATTTTGTTTTTGTCATTTTTGTTAGAATCTCCACTATATGTGTTTTTGATAAAATTCAATGATATCTCTTTTTAATTGATTTTTGCACTAAGGTTAAATATGCATGGTTTCTATCACCGTGAAAAATACAAGGTATTTTCCATTGTTAGTTTATTCTTTTTGTTAAAAATCTTTTAAACTCAACTTTATTAGTTGTTAAGGGATTTTTGGGGTTTTTTGGGGTTTTTTGTACTTTTTATTGTGGACATTGAATGCCTAAAAATTTCTCATTTGGAGTCAAAGAGAATAGAGGATTGAATTTAATATTGAGATGTTTTATTATGTTTTTCAAGTTATATTTTCCACTAATTCTAGAACTAGCGTTTAAGATTTAGTGAAGTTTCAGAGAAATTTAACAAGAGGCCGGTATAAAACTAAAATACAAGAATTGTTGGTGAGTTAGTAACTTTCTACCAAGGGTTTTGATAAATTGATCTTTGAAAATTAATTGCTTTAGTTAGTCATTATTTCTTTACATGTTACTTTCATTTTTAGTTTAGATAAGAAATTAGAAATCCTCGATAATTGTTTTAATATTAATCACCTAGTTAGCTATTGGTTTATGAAATCTTTTCTCCCCCATTTATTCACTTCAAGATGTCAATCGATACCTCACTTACGGCTATTCTAATCATATTTTATTGATTATTTTACAGTTTTTGAGATTTTTGTTGATTGACAAGTTCTAGACGATGGAATTAAATATTCAAAGAATTTGTGCAATTCAACCAACAAGGAAACCTACCTCTAATAAGATATGGTCTAGATTCAGACTTCCATAAGGAGAGGATTCCTAATAGGAAGGCAGAGTCTAAAGATGGAAGGGAACTCACAAGCGGTGAGGTAAACCCTAACCCTAGGACTTTCAAAACCCTTTCTACATAAACCATAGGGATTCGCTCTTAGAAACTACGCAAAATAGGATTTGATTCTCCTAAATAAAAAAGGAGATACGTAGGCAATCACCAGGCGGTTCAACCCTGAACTCTAAATCATCTCATCCCTTCTCTATCAAGAAAAGAAGCTCCTGAATCACAAGACACAGAGGAGGATCAGGGGATACTCAGAAAATCCCCTACATCTTATGGCGCCGTTTGTGGGGACGAAAGCAGGTAAACATTCGTTTTGAACGACTGATTTAGTTTAAAAACTCTTACCATTATAATGGCAGGAGCAAAGAAAACAAAGGGTGGCGCTACCATGCGCAGCGTCGCTATCAGAGAAGAAAAGCACGAGATGTCTGAAGGGTGGGAGAACGTCGGTCACCATGATGCAAATAATCCCTTCCAAGGACTTGTGACCAGCACTGACGGGCCAGTTGCTCCCAGTGTAGGCCCTAGGAACAACGCTCAAGAGGAACGTCAAAACGGTGAGAATGATGTCCTCACCAACCCAGAATCTGTTCAAGTGAGTCAGGTGGTACAGGCTCTGGCACAACAAAGAAGCAACCTTGAACGAGAGTTACAGCTACTAAGGCATTTGTATCTGTCTGACACGAGGAAGGAGCCACTTATCGATCTCAATGATGACGACCTTTCAAAAGGTGGTCGTGCTAGGAACCCAAGGCGTGGGGATCCAGTTCGATGTGAACCATCAAAGTCAAAATATAGTAACTCGGATGAGGACTCAGATACAGCATCAAAGCCAGAATCAACTGACCAGGATCATGGTGTTGACCCCCAATACCGAAAAAGGACCCAGAACAAGAAACTTTCTACCAAAGAAAGTGCATGGGAAACTGAGAAAAATGACCTGATCCATCAGATGCATCGGATGATAGGCAATGGGAGAAAAATGCAAGACTCCCTTGTTCAATCCACGATAAATGGGGCAGGCAGATCTCCTTTCGCATCATGAGTAATGAGAAAGCCCTATCCCCATGGTTACAGACAACCAAAGTTCAATATCTTTAGTGGCAAGTCAGATCCGGTGGATCACGTATTCAAATATCGTGCCACCATGGGATAATATGAAAGGTATAACCACGTCATGTGTCAAGAGTTCAAAACTTCCCTGTCTAGATCTACGCTCCAGTGGTACCACAGGTTACCTGAGCGGCAGATCAGGTCCTCAGAAGAACTATTTAGGACCTTCATAGACAGGTACTCGTGCAACAAGCACCAATCAAAATGGATTGATACACTGCTCATCATCAAGAAAAAGGACGGAGAGGCATTGAGGTCCTACATGCAACGATTCATGGAAATTTCAATCCAAATAGAATCTTGTGATAAATAGACTACTATAATAGCTTTCAAACAAGAGTTGGATGAAAACAACGCCTTATTCGGGGCCAGTGATTTAGAGGAACTCTTAGACAGGGTTGAAACTCATGCAGGGTGGGAGGAGGATGTCCTAAATAGATGTCAAGACACTAAAAAGACTAATCGGACAACCCCTATGGTCCCATACGAGGGGAACGACAACTCTTCACCTCAAAAGCCAAAGAGAGACCGTCATCGTGGTCGCCAAAGGGCTGAATCCCCATCCAAGGGACGAATGCCCAGAGGGCGGTACCAAAATGTGGCCAGTAATGCAGATGGAAAACTACAAAAGAAGCCGCGGATGGAAGGAGGTAAAAAAGCTTTTCCCTCGATGGATAGAAACTTCGCCCCTCTGAACAAAATGCCAGACGAGGTCCTGGACTTGATCAAGAACCAGAGTTACCTCAAGTGGCCAACTCCACTCAAGCCAAGCTCCCTGGGTACTAGAGACCAGAGGACCTACTACAAGTTCCATAAGAGTAAGGGTCATAGTACCAGAGCCTGCAGGACCCTGAAAAATGAACTACAGGATCTGATTGAAAGGGGGTATTTGAAGCAGTTCAAAGCACACGAGCAGGCAAATGCAGTATAGCCCGGGGAGATCAGCACGTCAATTAAGGATCCCCCAGGTACTGGACCAGTCAATGGCCAGCTTTAGATAAATATGATTTCAGGAAAGGCAAGCAAACGAAGTAGGTAGGTCACTGAAAAGGGTGCCCGATACCAAATGCGCGTCGCCAAGCAAATGAGGATCATGAACAACGAATTAACTATGAGTGCTCAAGTCAATGTGTTACCCCACAAAGATCCACTCATCCTTTTCACTGAGGCCGACTGTCTCAGCATCCAAAATCCACATGAGGATGTATTGGTTCTCACACTTCCTTTTGGAGATTATGATTTGCACCGCATACTGGTTGATCTGGGAAGTTCAGCAGATGTGTTATACTATGACGCATTTAAAAAACTATAGATTCCTGACTCTGAGATGGTCCCCACCAACTCCAACCAATATGGATTCAGTAGAGACAAAGCTTTAACAGTGGGGGAGATCCAGCTACCTATAGCTACTGGTCTGGTAGCCCTCGTCATAAATTTTGTTGTGGTAAAAGCTAACATACCCTATCATATGATTTTGGGCAAGACCTGGCTGCACAGACTCTGTGTTGTTCCCAACACCTATCACCAATGTCTCAAATTTCCACATAACGGGAAAATTGAGACAATCAGAGGAGATCAAGTGGCTGCCAAAACATGCTACACTCTGGCGACAAATGCAGTCCCCACTCCCTTTTGAACCAGTGGAGATGGAGCAACCCGCCAAATAGCAATTACAGTTGGATACCCCTTTCCTAGACCTGGTCCTAAGAGAGAGGGAGGATCCCCCCTCACTGGAGCTGTTAGAGAAAGTGGAAATTATGAGAGGAAGCTCGTCAAAAACAACTTTCATCGGCACCTTATTGAGTTCTGAAGAGCACCAAGCTCTAATACACTTCCTCCGAGAACAGAAAGACATGTTCTCTTGGTCATCCATGTGTTATGCCATTGGCTCAATGTCCGCAGTGATGTAGTAGTAGTAAAGCAGAAATCGAGAAAAATAGGTGCTGACAGTTTTAAAGCAGTAAAAGCCAAGTTGAAAAGCTAAAGGCAGCTAATTTTGTCAGAGAAATCAATTTCCTCACTTTGATTTCTAAAATTGTCCCAATACGTAAGAAGAATGGGTCATGGAGAATCTGCATCGACTTCACGGATCTAAACCGCGCATGTCCAAAAGACAGTTACCCTCTACCACGGATTGACAAATTGGTGAATGCAACGGCTGGACACGAACTGTTATCTTTCACAGATGGGTCGTTTGGCTATAACCAGATCCCATTACATAAGGAAGACCACAACCATGCTAGTTTCACAACCGAGGATGGCATGTACTGTTATCAAGTCATGCCATTCTAACGGAAAAATGCAGGAGCCACATACCAACGTTTGGTAAACAAAATGTTTGAAGGATTGATAGGCGACATTGTGGAGGTGTATGTAGATGATCTCTTGATCAAAAGCCTAAGACGTGGAGATCATCTTTCCCACCTGAAATGTGCATTTTACATTCTCCAAGAGTATCGCATGAAACTCAACCCTGCAAAATGTACTTTCGCTGTCTTATCAGGGAAGTTTATAGGGTATCTAGTTACTAAGCAAGGAATCGAGGCAAACCCAGATCAATTCCGGGTGCTCATAGAAATTACTTCACCTAAAAACATGGAAGAGGTTCAAAAAGTTACAAGCAGGTTAACAGCTCTGAACAGGTTCATCTCCAAGAGTTCAGATAAGTGCAAACTTTTGTTTAAGTTACTGCGAAAGAATACCTCATTTCCATGGACGGAAGAATGCCAAAAAGCATTCGATCAACTCAAAACGTACCTGGGGGCACCACTAATCCTTTCTAAACTAGTTGAGGGAGAAGTTTTGGGTCTTTATCTCTGTTCATCTGACTACGATATTATTATTGTACTGATATGTGTGGATGAAAAGAAAATTGAGAAACCTATCTATTTCTTAAGCCGAACACTCCTACCAACAGAGATAAGATACCCTAAACTTGAAAGAGTTGCTTTATCCCTTGTTTTTGTGGCAGAGAAATTACGACCATACTTCTAGTCCCACACTATCAGAGTAATCACAGAGTACTAGTTCCGATCAGTTCTAGAAAGGCTGAACAGGTTAGGAAGGTTAGCTAAATAGTCCGTACAACTGTCAGAGTCCCACAAATCTCAGAGAAGGGTCAGGCACTAATAGAATTCTTGGGAGATTTCCCAATGACATACATTGGGTACGACTCAATAATCCCCAATTCAGATGATAGCATCGTTCCAGAATTCCCAAACACCCATCCAGACCCTTGGGAGTCGTGCTCCGAATGGCGACTGTTTGTGGATGGATCTTCAAACGACAGAGGTAGAGGAGTTGGAGTTGTGTTAGTTACTCCTGACAACATGCGACTAGAGAAATCCATCCGGTTAGGTTAGAATGCCTCTAACAATGAGTCAGAGTATGAGGCGACACTTGCTGGCCTCACAATGCCTCTCGACCTGGGCCTAACACACCTCACAATTTTTAGTGACTCACAGCTGATTGTATTTCAAGTTGATGGAAGTTATGAGACCAGGGATGAACAAATTGCTAAATACCTGGAACTGGTAAGGGGTCTTCAGAGCAAGTTCGAGAATATTCAGTTTTATCAACTCCCTCGATCAAAAAATCAACACGCAGATGCTTTGGCATATGTTGCCTCAATGTTGGGCAAGAGCGAGTCTCACTCCATCCCTATAGAGATCCAAGACAAACCTAGCATCCAAACACTCACTATTACAACAGTTTGTGTTATTTCAGCCACCACACCAAACTGGATTGATCCATACAAGTCTTACCTTAAGGACGGAACAATCCCGGAGGATAAGAACAGAGCAAGGTGTCTGCTTGCAAAGGTACCGAGATTCACACTCATTGAAGATGATCTTTACAACAAGTCCTTTATGAGACCTCATCTCCGATGTCTCTCCCCAGACCTCGCTGAACAGGTCCTATGAGAGGTTCATGAAGGAATTTATGCCAACCACGTTGGGGGTAGAACACTCACTCTCAAGATCCTAAGGAAATTGTACTTTTGGCCTTATATGCAAAAGGATGCACAAGTTTTTGCCCGTAAATGTGAAAAGTGCCAACGACATGCTCCGCTTATCCATGCTCCACCAATTGGCAAGTCCATGGCCAATTGCACAGTGGGGAACTGACATTATGGGACCTTTGCCACCCGCTCCCGGCAATGTCAGATGCTTACTGGTCACGACGGATTACTTCACCTAGTGGATAGAAGTAGTTCCCCTTGTCTTCATTCGGGAATAGGACGTTAAAAAGTTCATTTGGAACAACATTGTCTACAGGTTTGGCATACCCAAAGTTATCATCTCATATAATAGGCAACAGTTTACTTGCGGATTGGTCGCTGAACTCTGTGAGGAGTTTCACATTACCCATATTTTCTCAACTCCAAGGTATCCACATGGCAATGGCCAGGCTGAGGCCTCTAATAGGGTTATCTTAGATAACATGAAGTGAAAATTAGATAACGCCAAGGGTTTATGGGTCGAGGAACTACCTAAGGTCCTATGGGCTTACTGAACTACACCCAGACGATCAACTAGTGAGTCCTCATTTTCACTGACCTACGAAACTGAAGCTATCATACCTCCCAAACTGGTAGCTCCCACTCAGAAGTCGGACGTTGTGGACACCCAAGACAATGAGGAATTATTATGCAGAGAAATGGATCTCTTGGATGAAAATCAGGAAGGCGCCGCACTACGCTTGGCTGCCAACCAGCATATTCTGAAAAGATCATACAACAAGAGAGTCTGAATTCGAGCTTTCAAATCTGGCGATTTGGTTCTGCGTGAGATCCCAGAGCATAACGGCAAGCTTGGGCCCAACTGGGAAGGACCATACATCATTGGTAAGGTTAGTCGAACTGGTTTTTACTACCTACATACTATTGAAAGGGACATTTTTGTCAAACCATGGACACACAACACCTTCACAAGTAATATCAGTAAATTGTTATTTCATGCTCCTTTATGCATTGTTTATTCTCTCTAGTTATCAATGAAGTTCCTCATCTTGCAATTGAATTTATTCCTTGCGACAGTTCTTTATTTATTATCCACATTGGAGTAAGCCTTAAGGGAATTACCTTCTAACTATCTGTTCAAGAATATTGTATGCCTATTTGCTTTGGAACCAGTGATACTGAATTTGGGGAAGCTGAACTGTATGCCAGTTCCTTTCTCATCCCCATGCAGCCTGAAATAAATGCCAGTTCTTTCAGACTGAGATCATCCTAGATGGGTTAAGCCTTTAAGGAATCTAACCACACCAACTATTCAGTAAACTGTATGCCAGTTTGACTTGGAACCAGAGATAGAGTTCATGGGAGCCCGAACTGTATGCCAGTTCTTTGAGCTCTCATAACATCAAAAATGGGGTTGCTGGAAAGATCTGGGTTGGATCAAGATCCCAGCACCCAATCATTGGCCTGGAATTATATCAGCATGATTGTGCTGAGGAAGACTCCCCCATTGTTGTTCTTGCGATAACCTATTTATTTTTTAAATAAACAGGACCTATCGTTATTAAACATAGTGTTGTGCTCAAGGCACCCAGTTACTTTCGCAAAGGCACATGGCTCTTCTGGGACACTGTCTCTATTACGATCAAACTTTCAGTTACAGCTAACTTGGACAGCTCAAATGATATCTTGATTGGTGTCTTCTTCAGAGGATGAGGAGGCATCGAGCATAAGCTCATTCTAAATCGCTGAGATACTGGTATTTAGACTAGGAAATAAGATGAAAGGGTTGGTCACCCACCCCTAATCATCCACCTGAGAAACATACCAGTAGCCTCAATAGCCTCGTCAAACTTAACTTACATTGCTGCATTGAAAGACTCTTCAGAAACATCAAGTACTCTCAGAACAAAACGAATGGCATTTTCAGCTGAACTCTTCTTTACCTCCTACACCACTTTGGAATAGAACTTAGAGGTCTCCGCCAAGAGATCGCCATCTTTCTTTTCAGAACATAGATGCTTCTCTTTGAGAGCCCTCTCATAACCTGTCATGACTTCATTTGCATGAGTAATGGCTTGGCCAAGGGTTCTCATCTCGGTATTCCTACGGTGAAGCTCCCTTTGGACTTGGTCATGCTTGGCTTGTAGAGTAGTGAATTAAGAACACAATTCCAAGAATTTCACTTTCCAAGAAACAGCCTCAGTAGCTCCCCTTTGGGCTTTGTCTGGAGAATTTCAGAGGTTGGTAATGGTCTCTCTCATGTTCTTGAAACCAGCATCTGACTTCTTCTCTCTGGCCAAAAGCTAGTCAACCTGGGTCTGCAGCTCCTCAGCTCTTTTCTCAGCAGCTTCTTTCACCCAGATCATCTCACTAGTAGCCATGTCATCAACAGTTGTAATGGATGAGATTGCAAAGATTGGTTCTTTCATGGCCAAGAAGTTATTTACCAACTAAAAAAGAATATAGAATGTGTAAGCAACACAATGAGATAAACAGGACATGGTACAGAAAAAAAATCCTTACCTTGCTTGGCTAGATAAATAGCAGATCTATGGAAAAACAGATGCAGGCTACCAGCCATATTGGCTTCAGCTTTATCAACAAGAAGTCGCGCAGCTTCCAGAACTCCAAGCACGATATCAACATTATTAACTGAGTGTTTATTGGTGACTGGCAGCTCATCAGTTCGTCCCTAACGCCTCATCTCCACGATCATCTCCCTTTCAGGAGAATTTGGAGATTGTGGCGAGAAGGGAATGTCGTCACTCGCCCCCATCCTATCTCCAAATTGAGGAGGGGCAGAGCAACAATTACAGTAGTTGTCTGAGCAACGCCCTTCCCCTTTCGGTCATCGGGGAGGGAAGGATCAATAGTTAAAGGTACAAAGTTACCAGCCAGTTCAGAACCTATGGGAGGGTCTAGAACTGGTAGGGGTACAACTACTTTCTCAAAAGACTTACCATAATAGGGAATAGTCACAGGAACCTTGAAAAATATTTCTTCATTCATAGAGAGAGGACAAAATTTCGTTTTCTTACCAGATGGGGCAACATCAGAAGCAAGAGTAGGATCATCTCTCTTCAGTCTTGAACGATTGGACGCACATACTTCCCTCTTAAAATTGCTAGCTGCCAGAAGTTCATGAGGCAGTTCAGGGCCCCTCCCGCCAGTGATCACACAATCATCACTGATAGCAGGCTCCTTAACTAAGCCCAATGTCGCAGCATCGCTGGAGGTTGCCACAGAACTCTTCTCCTTGTGGTTTCCTCTTCTTCTAGTACTCAAAGAGGATTCATCTTGAACTGGAGGAGAAAGAAGTCTAGCATCCTGATCCATAGGAGGAGGAATTATTGTGCACCCAGAATTCACAATATTTATCCCAAAAGGGGAAAAGCCGGGGGCAAGTGCCAGCAGTTCTTCAGCAGACATGTTGAAATATTTAAAAAGATGGGTGGGGTCAGGAACTATCACCCAGGGCATCCTTTGATCTTTGGGGATCTTCTTGATGAAATCCACTGTAGCAGCATCAGTTGCAATTAGTTGGTTCCAGGGGAAGAGTCATTTAAGGAAGAATAGTAAAAGAACTCAGTCGAAAAACTCTTATGATGATTGTAAAATTCATAAGAAAATAGACTTACTGGTTGGAGCATGAGTGTGTTTTCTGGGAACAGGAATCCCCACTGGCTCACCATCAGCATCTAGAGGACGAATGTCCCACGCATCACCCAACACTCGAAGGTGATGATCAGCCCAACCCTCGTCACTCTGCTTCCTCTCGAAATAGATGATCGGAGAATTCTTGTCTCTGGTCATGAGGTAGTAGTAAGATTGGTCCTGAATACGACAGACCTCATAAAAATACCTAAACTCCCAACGATTCAAAGTGAATCCATGTTTCTTTGCTAGTAGGGTAGAGTACATGACAGTTCTATAGAACAGGGGTGCTGCTTGACCAAGAGTAAGATTGAAGTGGATCAGACATTCTCTTAATAGTGGGTGGAGGGGAAGGGTGAGTCCGGCCCTAAGTTGACCTATCGTGATGAGCGCTACTTCCTTGTAAGCCAACTCATCAGACAATCTCCCCCACTCAAGACCAATATCAGTAGGGATGTGAAATTTCTCTTGGATCAATTCCAGGGAAGAAAGATCCCCAAAGTTTATAAGTGACCAGTTGGGATTCATGATTAGAAAAGAGAGAAAGTTTGGAGTTTTGGTTAAACCCTAATGGGAGATCAAAGGATTCAGTATACAGGGAAAAGGTAGCGGAAGAGATAATGAGAGTTCTCTCACCAAATCCTTTATATACAGATAAAATGGACAGTTACTATTAGCCCAAGAATGTCGTCTTTTCGGGATGGAACTGCCATCATTACCTTTTTTGGGAAACGGCGTGTATGTTCGAGCCGTCTTTTCAGAGCCTTAATTAGTTGAGTACGTAAGCAGTTCCAACAACTGTTTATGAAAAAGATTCTCAAGCTGTGAATAACTGATCTCGTGTTTAGCATGAGTGTTTAGTAAGCATGTGCTAGACATGTGACTGACCGCCTCTAGGCATAACAGTTCTCCAAGTCATTAGGAACTAATATGGACAGTTCCTGAACAGAAAGAAACTGAAGAGGGCGATCTTTGATAATAAGGAAGGAATCGTAATGACATATCTTAAGAATTACCTTTTAGATATAATCTTCCCATATACGATGGGATATTATGACCAACAAGGAAACCTATCTCTAATTAGATATGCTGTAGATTTAGACTTCCATAAGGAGAGGATTCTTAATAGGAAGGCAGAGCCAAAAGATGGAAAGGAACTCACAAGTGGTGAGGTTAACCTTAACCCTAGGACTCTCAAAACCCTTCATATATAAAACATAGGGATTCGCTCTTAGGAACTACATAAAATAGGGTTTGATTCTCCTAAATAAACAAAGAGATACGTAGGCAGCCGCCAGGCGGTTCAACCCTGAACTCTAAATCATCTCATCCTTTCTCTATCAAGAAAAGAAGCTCCTGAATCACAAGACCACGAGGAGGAGGATCGGGGATACAGAAAAAATCCCTACACCCAACCCAAAAACAAAGAAGCAGATACATAAACTGTTAGGAATGGTGGAAGCTCTAAACCGATTCATATTGAGAGCATTAGACAAATGCTGACCTTTCCTACAAATTCTCAATAAGGGTGAACAATTCTCATGGAACAAGCAATGCCACCAAGCGTTCTCTACTTTCAAGGACTATTTGACAACACCACCGGTGCTACCAAAACCAATTGATAGTGAAACGCTGGGGCTGTACTTAGTAGTGTTTAACTTCACCATCAGTTCAGTTCTCTTCAAAGAAGAATAGAACACAAAGAAGCTGGTCTACTTCACAAGCAAGACGTCATTGCCAGATGAGAAGCCAGCTGAGAAGAACTACTCCCACATTGAAAAGGTAGTACTAGCACTACTCTATTCAGCAAGAAAATTTAGGACCTACTTCTAAGCACATCCAATCAAAGTACTTACCGACCTGCCATTAAAGAAGATCCTTCTTAAAGCAAGACAACTCGGATGGCAGTATGGCCAGAAGAACTTGGTGGACACCACATTGAGTTCACCCCAAGAACCTCTTAGAAGGGTCAGGTTGTTGCTGATTTCTTAGCAGACTTCCCAGTTGACGGCCTGAACTGGGAACCAGAAGACATCACCCTGACCTCTAAACAACACAACCCGTCAGTATGGTCACTTTACGTAGATGGAACTAGCAATCCAGGTGGCAGCGGAGTCGGAGTAGTCCTAGTGTCACTAGAAGGCACGATGGTGGAGAAATCAGTTCGCATTGATTTTGCGACCTCCAATAACGAAGCTGAGTATGAAGTCCTGATCATAGGGCTTTGCATGGCATTAGAACTCAAGGTTCAAGAGCTCAAGGTCTACAGCAATTCACAATTGGTAGTTCACCAGGTCACCAACGAGTATACTACCAATGAAGGTAACCTTTCTAAGTACCTTTAAGTTGTAAATCAATTACTGCATTCTTTCCAGAAAGTCATAATACACCATTTCCTACGATAAGAGAATCATCACGCGGATAACTTGACGTACCTCACAACCCAAACACCGAACTGTGACCCTAGGAAACTACTCATCGAAGTCATTGATAGACCTACTTACCAAAATGAGCATGTCCTAGAAATCAGTGACCTATGCCACTCTCTGACACTCAGATGAGTCAAGCATAGATGTAACTCATCATAGATTATATCCAGCTAGACAAAGCTCCAATAGATCGCACCAAGGCCAGACAGGTTCAATACCAGTCAGGTCGCTACTGCCTAGTAAACAACAAACTTTTCAGAAAGTCCGCCGGAGCATAAGCCCATAGCAAGGTTAAATGATTTTTGTAGAAATCCACGAGGGAGAATGTGGAAACCACGCAGAAGGTCACTCTTTGGCCCACAAAGCGATCTCACAAGGATATATCTGGCCAAGAATGCAGATCGATGCCAAGAAATATGTACTCAAATGCATCAAGTGCCAAATATTTGGCCACAATATCATCTAGCCAGCTCGAGAACTCATCAACCCCTGGCCATTTCACATGTGGGGCTTGGACATCATGGGTCCATTCATTTTGCAGAAAAGCATAGGCTTCCGATTCGTCCTAGCTACGACAGATTACTTCACCAAATGGGTGGAAGCGACCCCCTTGGCTCATGTCAAGGAATCTAATGTCAAAAACTTCATTTGGACCAACATCATTACCAGGTTTGGCCTCCCCTACACATTGGTGATGGACAATGGATCCTAGTTCAAGGGAAAAATAGTCAAGAAATTTTTGGCTAAGTGGAAGATCGTTCATGCACTCTCCACCCCCCAGTATTCCCAAAGCAACGGTCAAGCAAAAGCCAGCAACAAGGCAATCCTAGAGAACTTAAAGAAGAAGATTGAAAAGAACAAGAGCCAATGGCCAATGTTGCTAGAAAACATCATATGGGATTATAGAATGACAACTCGTTCTAGTACAGGCAAGTCACCATTCTCACTATGTTACGATTGAGGCTACCATTCCTACTAAGCTGACAATTACAACGACTCAATTTGAGATTGTCAAATCTGGTCAGAATGATTCCATTCTCACTCGAGAGGTTGACTTACTTGAAAAACGACGTGACCTCGCAGCCATTCGAGTGGCATCCTACCACCAAACTCTGAGGAAGACATACAACAAGCAAGTTAACCCTCGAAGTTTCTAACCAGGCGACCTAGTCTTGAAGAAGACTAAGGATGCCTCGAAATTGGCACCAACATGGGAAGGCCCTTACATAGTGGAACGAGTCGTTGGCAATGGAGCATATTGGATCAAAACCCAAGATGGCAGGCATTACCACGTCTTTGGAATACTTTCTTATTAAAGAAATTTTATCAATAAAAATTTTTATTTCATGAGTTTTTACTCTTCAAACTATACACATAGTTTTTATATTGCATCAATGCACTACATTCTATCTATGTTATTAAATAGATGCACAGCTCGCTCTCTAAGAGCAAAACGCTAACTCGAACTTAAACGCTCTCTAGAGTTTAAACGTTCTACACACTTAGACGCTTACTCGAGCTCAGGGCAACATGGCTCACACACTTCTCACTATTTGGATACCTACACTCTAAGGTCAACTCAGTGCAGAACGCTCTCTAAGAGCAACACATTTAAACGAACTTAAATGCTCTCTAGAGCTCAAACGTTCTTTACGATCAAACGCTCACTCGAGCTCAAGGCTACATATAGCTCACACATTTCTCACTAGTTGGAGACCTATACTTCTGTGGTCAACTCAATGTAGAACGTTCTCTAAGAGCACCACGCTTACTTAAGCTAAAACACTCACTCGAGCTCAAGGGCTTCATATCTCCAACACTTCTTACTCGTTGTAGATGTACAACTCCAGGATCAACTTAGTGCAGAAGGTTCCCTATAACACTCAAAATGCTCTCCTGAGCAGTACACTCAATCGAGCTCAAATGTTTCATGACACTTTAAGTCTTCCTAGATAATGGGATATACATCTCTAGGTATAATTCCTACTCAGATGTCAAGACAACATGCAACAAGCATTCAGACAAAAATAAGTTAATATTTCAAAGCAAACAAGCATTTCATAAGTGCAAAATGTGAACCGCCTAAACAAACTCAGGAAACCGATTCATAATCTAATCAAGCCGCCAGGGACATCCAATGAGACCAGCTCAATTAGAACGCAACAAATAAACACAAGCGAACGACCCATAACATTCAAGGAAACCAGTTCGGCAAGTGATCACTACAATTAAATAAAGTGAACTTGCCAGGTCACCCCGGTTACCAGCTCTTAATGTACTTGGCCCATGCCACAACAAACAAAAAAGACGAGCTGCCCAAGCAAGCCCAGGAAACCAACTCTATTGTATAAAAACAACCCCTCTAAAGACAAAGCAAATACGAACAAACTTTCAAGAGAAACATTCACTCACAACTGATAAGATTCAAGAAACATTCGGCAAATTCTCCGTGGCTAGGGGATCCAGTACGCCCTCCAAAGCGGCTACATCCAAGGCTAGATCCGAAGCAGCATCATTCACAACAATAGGACCTTCAAGTATAGGAAGAACGATACTAGCATCTCCAGGTGCGCCTAACACTGTTGCACCTCGAGCCCCACATTCTGGTTCGTCCTGTACAACAAGATACTTCTGCTCCAGCTCGTTATAATCTTTGGCCAACTCAGTCGCCTCTCCAAACATAGCCTCATAGGCATCTTTTGCCATCTTGGCCGCCGTTGTGGCCTTCTCCATGTACCCCATGTACAACGCCACATCGTCATTAGCTTCCTCCAACGTCCCAGCCAAGACCATTTTCTCCAAAGCGACCTGATCGTGCTACTTCTTCAGTTCTTCATAAGAGTTTGAGAGACGAGAAACAAGAGACAAGCAAATAACTTTTTTTCTCTTTCCTGATTTCCAAAACCCTCTTAAATAAACCACCATTTTGGTTCCCAAAGCGACGAGAAATGATTGTTCACATTCCCAAAACGATACGTCTTGTTAAGCCGAAAAGCTACCTTGATTTTCGCTAGCACGAAATTCGAAGCAGTTCAAACTTTTCAAATAACCTACAGCTAGCATCTCACGCACCGAACACGTGCCAACGAACAAAGGCTCTTACTAGGTCATTTTCCAAACACAATAGATAACCGACCTAGTAAGAGGGGGCTGTGTGAGGTACTAAACTACTAATATACTCAGGCATATTATCCACGTGTCCCACACATACCAAGCTGCATCTTAATCAGTTCGTCATAATCCGTAGTATCGAATCTCGAGCTGCAAACGAGTCAACCATTAGTGCTCACTCTCGATCTGATAAATGACCTCGATCTCGATAGTTCGCCACCCCTCGACTGGCAGGTCGACTCATCTGCCAGTTCGCTTAGCTACATATCCTCAAACTGAGGACTCTTCTCATATTTGTAACGGCACGTAACGCTCGAGCACAGCTACCACCATCAATAATGTGATTTTAAGGATGCTCATCAAAGAGCTCTCATAACTCGCCATCATGGCTGACCACGCGCATTCAAGACCCGATCTTGACCTGAAGTGGGAGAGGAGGAGACGCGGGCATCTCACCTATATAAAGAATAGGAGGAACTACGTCTAACCTGATTCAAGTCTCCCCCCCCCCCCCCCTAGCAAAGAGAGAACTTGATACGTAGGCAGTTCGTCCAAATGAACTCGATCAAACCCAATCAATCAACCCATCCCCCCCAAATTGCCTACTCTGGTAAGGTTAAAACGAAATATAACCTTTACACTCCTCGCTTTTTTTTCTTTCAAGTTAGCTTAATTGGATATCCCTGAATGGAACCATTATGTAGTTAAAGATGCTGATCATAGTTAAAATCATTTAAAGAGGCCCACTTCCCATTAATCTTTGAGCTTGAAGTTCAAAGATTTTATTTTTAGGTATGAATTCAACATTCTTCATACCATACTTATGTAGTGTATAGGTATAATACTTTATGTAAGTCATATTGCTAGAGTATGGCGTTTAGATGTTTGGTAAAAGATTTTCATTGTTTAATTTCTTCACAACTGCACTTGCGCTCTTTTAGGAAATATGATGTAGAGATGAAGACACTTACAAAGAATTATTTTTCTTTTTTGTGATTATTAATACAATTCCAGATATTAACTCAAATCGTACATACCTTGGTCTGACAATAACTCATGTGAAGAGCCGCTTACAGGTGAGATTATTTGAAGGAACCTTTTATTATTATTATTATTATTATTATTATTATTATTATTATTATTATTTCAAATGGATATATCTATCATTTTTCTGTTGTGTGGTATTAAGTATTTGAAAGGTGGCTTTAGTAGGATAACTTATAATAGGAACACACTATTAATTAGTGAATGAACTTATTGTAAAAGATTTATAGATATGTGCTCAAGGTAAAGATCTAATGTCTTATCTTTTTATATATATATAATAGCATGCCCTTTTTGAGCTCTCTGAGAGTGTACACGTTATTTTTCACTCACGATAGAATAGGAATGAGAAAAAAAAACACGAGTATCTAGGAAATAAATAAGGAAACAACTGCCTAGCAAAATTTCCACACAAGCTAAACCTACAAAATATTCAATCTATTTTACCCTCATTGCCTCTTTGTTGTTCTTCTTCTCTTCAACTCTAACTCTATATGAGGTATTATTTTTGTTTTTATCCAATTTCCTGTCCTTTTTTTATTTATGTTCTATAGGCCACACCATTTTTTTTTTTTTTTTTTTTAAGGTTTGTTTCAATCTACCACAAATTCATTCTCGTCCTCTACTTTAGATTCATAGCGGAAAATAATGTATATAGCGTAAATCAGGTTAGAATAAATCTATTAAAGTATTACTCATGTTATAATGTATATAGTGTAAGAGTTTCTTTTTTGAACAAATTTTTATTTGGCTTGCTTATAGTAGCATTTGGAATGTGTTTCGTATAATCAGAAAATGAGTTTTCAGTCCATGGGACAATATGATATAAAACTTCAGGTGCGGGGCAAAATTGAACTCTAGCCATGGAGAGAAGAAATAACTATAAGGTCTAGGACTGTAGGAGCCTTCGCAAAAACATTGACATTGTCAACTGCTAAGTATCGTAGTTCCAAACCCTGAAGGTTTAAAACTTTAAATGCACAATGCCAACAGAGATTTCACTTAATAAAAATAAAGGATTTTGCCAATCCCTTTGCGAGGGACCGAGTGATTTTTATGAATGTATATTAATCAGGTGAATATCTTTTTATACTATAAATTTTCAAAATGTATTTGTAATGTCTCTAGAAAAATTGGGGGAGATTAAGCTTTGTGTACTGCATCGGCAAAACTTGGAAAATTTTGGAAATGTTTAATCTTAGCTTATGTATATTATTTTGTTTATTGATTTTTGTTTTTCAGTGTTATTGTGCTTTTTTTTTTGTTAGTTGTGATCATTTCCAATGAATACTAGAAAGGTTGATGAAGTAATTGTTCATACGTAAAACAAGTTTCTTTCAGGCTTCATTATTTTTTTCTGACTTTCATTGCAGTTTGTACAAAAATAATCTATCCTCTTCTCTTTTACTTCTTTTTTCTCCTACGAAAACATAACTTAAAAGTAAGAAAAAAATAGTCGTCACACACAAATGATACCAGATACAAATGTTTACCTATAAATAATTGATTGCCGGAATTGAGTTCATTTAAGTAAATAAAAGAAATGTTGTTATAATTCACTTTCCAAATTTACTTAAAAATTTATAAAAAATAAAATGCAAATAATACATTGTCAAGTAACATTCTTAAAACAATCCTTAAAGTTTAAACTCCTACAATACTCATAGTCTCTTACATCTTTCAAGCATATAGGAAACTCAAAAAATAATATATTAAATAATACATTATTACAACAAATTTTTTACTAATTTAAAAATCCTAATCCTTGCTATAGTCCCACAACAGTATTATAATATTTTTTATTTTGTGATTTGTGATTTTTGGTCATATTTTTTAGGACAGTTTTGCTCACATTATTTTCCTATATTTACAATATTACTTTTATTGTCTTAATCATTTAGTTTGTGCATAAAAACATCCATGTGCTGCATCACGGCATCACGCTAGTTTTATTTAACGGTACCGTTCGTATGACCGGTTCAAAATCTAGTTCCTTGCTAAAAGTTCTAATAGTATTCGAGGAGAAAAGTTGTGGCTGTCACGTGTTGCACAATAAATCTTCTTTCATCCCACTCCCACACAATAGTATTCGAGGAGAAAAGTTGTGGCTGTCACATGTAGCACAATAAATCTTCTTTCATCCCACTCCCACACAAATCTCGTGGGTCGATTAGAAAGCCCATCTAGAAGTAGCACACTATACTATATATTATTGAACACACGCACAAGAGAGTAGAATATATATACTGGTAACAGTTAGCTAAATTCCACAACAACAAAAAAGGCCACAAAATAGAATATTTGTGAGACTTCGGTAAGCATGGTGTTCACAGAGCATCAAGAAATTTTGGTGAAGGAATCATGGGAGGCCATGAAGCAAAACGTACCCGAATTAAGCCTTCAGTTCTTTACAACGTAAGCATTATATATGTGTGTTGCATTTTTTTTCATGTTTGATGTTCGATGTTGGGATGATTATAAGATGTTGTATCTTGTGTTGTATTTTGATGAATTAGCATCTTGGAGATAGCCCCAGCTGCAAAAGGGATGTTCTCTTTTCTTAAGGACTCAGATGAGATCCCTCAAAACAATCCCAAGCTCAAGGCCCATGCTGTCAAAGTGTTCAAAATGGTGAGTAGCAATTTAAACTTGTAATCAAGCATCCTATCACTATTATAGAGTTTAGCGTCAGTTTTAAACTTTTGGTTACTATTTGATCTTTGAAACCGGAACTTTAATTGACATTACGGAGAACCCAATTATATTCAATAGAGGTTTAATTTATAAATTATAATATTCACTAGTGAATATTGCATATTGCAAGCTGCGGCATTCTTACAGAATTTTGATCGAACTTAATAAGGATTTGTAAAAATGAAAAGGAGAAGAAATAGGGGCCATCCCTTGGATATTACCAACAATGGGACAATATTTCAAATGGTGCTCGATCATCTTGATACGTGACTACTGTAAGGAACAAGACGCTTTCACTTGAAATATTTAGCAGGAACAAATGTTTGGCCTTGAAAGTTAGTTGTGATTTGTGAATGTGAGCAGAGTATCAGATCATGGAAGCCGTGAAAGTTACCAGAAAAATACCATAATAAACAAGATAATCCAATAACTTTTGTATTCAGTGTTTGTCGTGCTTCAATGATTTGTTTTCAATCTTTAGCAATTCAATCATTTTATTGTTTAGTGGAAAGGCAACTTGCCTTTATTATCTCAACAAAAGAAAAATGTCTACTAATACACATTTACACAACCATAGCCTTCCAGGCCTGTTTCTCGGCCGAGGCCGAATCTAGTCGTCCATAGTACACGTATCTTCAGATTACTTAACTAGAAATTTCATTAATTATGATTCAAACATTAAAAACTGTTAATTTGGTTTTTTCATAAATTCTGTTTTATGTACTTTCTTATTTTTCTCTAATTAATTAGAGGTGTTACTGATTCTTACTTTTCTCCCACTAACCTTTTTTTTGTACTATAGCAAAACTAAGTAATATTTTGACTGAAACAGACTTGCGAGGCAGCCATTCAACTACGGGAGAAAGATAAAGTGGACATTCCAGAGAGCACTCTCAAATATTTGGGGTCTGTTCATCTTAAGAAGGGTGTTATCGATCCCCATTTCGAGGTAATTACTTAAGAATTTTAGGGACATTTAATTCAGAAAAGTGAACCATTTGTGTGTGTGTATAAATTTTTAAGGCTGCTCATAGGTATGCCTAAGGGACTCTCAGTTTTTAGGCCTGCTCATAGGTATGCCTAAGGGTCCCTGACCCATACTTGATCATGGCTCATAGGTTAACTGTAATATAATTGCTAGAGCCGATTAAGTTAGGAACAATGGAACATAGACCGATAGCCAACGATTTAACTAGCCAAACCCGTGCCTGTTTATCTGCCAATTTGGGAAAAAACTCTCGACTAATTTCATTTAATTCGGTAAGTGTGTTAAAATGTTTCGACTGTTTCAGGTTGTGAAGGAAGCTTTATTAAGGACAATAAAAGATGCACTAGGGGAAAAGTGGAGTGAAGAGATGTGTAGTGCATGGGGTGAAGCTTATGATCAGTTGGCTGCAGCTATTAAGGCAGAGATGAAAGAAGAGGCAGCAGCTCAGCGCCACACCAGTACTTGATTATTTACAATCGTTACGCCTTCACAAGGATTGGCTCGATTCTTTCCTTTTGCCCTTTTTTTCTTGATCTAAAACGATTTGTGCTGCATGATTATACTGGAAGACTAAAGAGCCTTGTTTTTTTTCGCAATGAATTGTTTTCATTATTAAATCTAAATGAGAGATTCTTCTAGCTTCCAACTTCCGTTGGGCACAAAAGTGTATAGGTGCGCAATTACACGAGACAAACGACCCAATTAAACCAGACAAACGACAATTACACCAGACACAAAGTAGTGGTGATCATTCACAAACTGCATGGTCGTAGCAAGTCACAGAAAATGGTCATCTGGATTAATTTTAAATGGATGCTGTTTTGTTTTTGTACTTAGTATCAATACCAAAGTTTGAACAAATTAAATAAAAAGACAGCACACAAAGATAGGATATTTGTAAAGAATGAAGACGATTTTGGTGTCTTCACTTTACTGTGAGACATATGTTGGAGTTATCCCTCACATGAGGAGAGAAAACAGAGCTGGAGAGAAACGGGGCGAATTCGGCATCGCACATGTGTCCATACCGCCGTAAGAAGCACCCAGCTTCGAGTTCAGAGATACATTGAAGCGACCACCTTCTCGGACTCCGGTCTTTAGCGCCGACCAAGACTTCGAGACTCGTTGGTTGAGAGCCAGCAGCCCAATATTTGTGGGCTTCGTTACAGTAACCGCGAAATTTGGTTTTTGGAAAAAAACCAAAATCAAGGTTTTGAAAAACCTAACCTAACAAGTCAGAAGGATTGGAATCCAGACTAAAAACAAAAGAGAGAACCTTCTGAGAGATACTGACCCGTAAAAGAGATAAGAGTGATCTAGTAAGGTGAGAGACCGAAAGGAGAGATTGTAATCTTCCTTCCCACTTTATTAAGAACCGCTCTTGTGGAAGTAGGCATCATTGGCGAACCACGGTAAATCTTTGTGTTGTGGTTTGCTTTTACTGCTTTACATTATTATCTGTTGTTAATAGTTGTTTAGTGAGTTGGGCATGTTAGTATAGGCTGTAGTTGATATTTAGATTTTGTCCGGAGTGGAATTGTGTTCAAATACAAGTTATCTGTGTAGTGGGGAACCGATTGGTATTGGTATAATCTCCAACAAGTGGTATCATAGCCTTGGTTAGAATAGCCTAGGGTGTTATCCAAATCTTGGTCAGAAGGTGTTTGACGAAATTCCTGAGAGAAGATTTGAGGTTAAATAACTTGTAGAGATGGACCATTCCGTAAACACTCGCATGATGAGTCTGAATAGGAAGAACTACACCATCTAGAAAGCCAAGATGGAAGACTTGCTATACTGCAAGGACTTGGCACTTCCCATTGAGAATGAGGGAGTAAAACCGAAAGGACCGATGAGGCCGAGTGGAAAAAAGACAAAAAAAAAGCGATTGGATACATTCGACCGGTGGATTGACGGCGGTGTCTTTCACCATGTGTCCTAAGAGACTTGACGACCCGATGCGTGGAAGAAACTTCGAAGACCTTTATGAGAGGAAGTCGGGTGGAAACAAAGTACTAGTCGTTAAGAAGTTTGCGAACACGAAGTACCCGAAGGTTCTTCAATGTCCGAGCATCTTAATGAAGTCTGAGAATATCATCAATCGGATGCATTTGATGAAGATCAATTTGGGAGACGAAGTCGGGCTTTGTTTCTATTAGGCTCTACCCGAAAGTTGGGAGACATTAGCGGTTTCTCTACATGGAGCACCAATGATGGAATTGTTACCATGGAGATGGCTACCACGTCTTTGTTGAATGAGGAGACTAGAAGGAGTGCAAGAAGCGACTCTTCTCACTCGGAGATCCTTTTCACGAGAGAAACGGGGAGAGGTCGAAACAGAAAACCATCTCATTCTAGAGGTGATGACGTAATAAATCTAGGGGTGAATCTAGAACTCCTAAGGCGAGAGGCAATGTTACTATTGTGCCACCAAAGGCCACTTCAAATATGAATGCTGAAATCGAAGAGGGATGAGAAGAATAAGCGGTACATGAAGACATGGTGCAGAGGAACGGAAACACAGGCAGAGATACTACCGCACTAGTCGACGACCTAGTAGGAATTGTGTTAGATTGTGGTGTGTGCTGTCTTAGTACCTCATGTCAGGATACAGAGTGGGTGATAGATCTGAGAGCATCCTATCCGCCACACGCCACAGGGGATTCTTCACTACCTACGGTACCGTGGTGAATATGGTGAAGTAAGGATGGGTAACAGTGGAGTCTCGAAGATTATAGGTATTGGAGATGTTCATGTAGAAACCAATGTTGGCTACACCTTGACACTCAAGGATGTAAGACATGTCCCTGACATACGATTAAGCCTAATTTCGGTGGGAAATTAGATGACGATGGCTTTGTAAAACTCGTTTGGTAGCGGGGTATGGAAACCGAAAGAGAGGTTCCATTGTAGCGTGAGAAAAGAAAACTTGCTCTCTTTACAAAACAGGCTAGTTTGTAAAAGAAAAAGCGAATGTGGCGAAGAAGAAGCTTCATCCGAACGTGGCACAAGAGACCGTGTCACATGGGCATAAAAGGGATGGAAGTTCTTGCTAAGTAAAAGGTCGTGCCGGACATTAAAGGTACACATTTAAATACATGTACTCATCGTTTGGTAGGAAAGCAACACGGGGTGTCTTTCCAAAGATTCCGTCTCACGAAAGGACATTAATCGCCCTTGAACTAGTGCAATACGCACTTATGTGGTCCTATGAGAGTGAAGTCCCACCGGGGAGCCGTGACTTTGACATTCATTGATGATCGTCAAGAAAGATATGAGCCTATACCGAAGACCAAGGATGAAGTACTTGGCGTGTTTGAGAAATTCCACAGCATGGTGGAAAGAGAGACTGGGAAGTTGTTGAAGTGTATTCGCTCAGATAATGGGGGTGAGTACATTGGGCCATTTGAAGAGTATTGCCAGAGTCATGGGATTCGTCATGAGCAGACCGTTCCCAAGACACCGCAACAGAATGGAATAGCAGAGAGAATGAACCGTACCATTGTAGAGAGGATGAGATGCATGCTATCTCACTCTAAGCTACCTAGAAGCTACTGGGTAGAAGCAATGCGTACAGCCGTGCATGTGATCAACCTGTCGCCAGCAAAGCCTCTGAATAGTGATTATCCAGAGAGAGTATGGTCAGGCAGAGATGTTGATTATGGATACTTGAGGGTATTTGGGTGCGAGGGCATTTGTGCATATTAGAAGGATGAGAGATCCAAGCTTGATGACAAAGCCAAGCGTGCATTTTTCCGGGTTATGGAGATGAAAAGTTTGGCTACAAACTCTATGATCCGATTAACAAGAAGGTAATCGAAGTCGAGATGTTGTGTTCTTAGAAGACCAAACCATAGCAGACTTTGAGGAGGGTGAGAAGCTACTGAGCTTTCACCAATGATCTTGTTGATTCGAACCGAAGTTCCTACCGTGGAACGCGTGCAAAAGGCATTGAGAATGCAGAGAACCATGAGTTTGAAGCTTCGTGATGAGAATCTATTGCTCATATATGATGGGATAGAACCTATTGGTATAGAAGATGCGGATGAGATACATGAACCACCACCGAGAAAGCAGAAGTGCAACCTCCCGAGGCACCGGCCAGATGGGGCAAGGAGGTCCAGAGAGAGACTAGCTTCAACCGGTATCCACCACATGCGACGTCTTACTATCGGATGGTGGAGAACCTATTTACTATCAAGAGGCACTTGAAGGTACAGACAAAGAAAAGTGGTTGAAGGTCATGCATGACGAGATGGATTCTTTGCATAAGAATCACACTTATGAGTTAGTTAAGAAACCCACAGGGAAAAAAGTTCTCAAGAATAAGTGGATATACAAAGTCAAGCATGAGGAGAACAATCCTCACCCAAGGCACAAAGGAAAGGGATTCGGTCAAAGGAAAGGGATTGACTTTGATGAGATTTTCTCTCCTGTAGTGAAGATGACTTCTATCCGGGTGGTATTGGGTATGGCCGCAAGTATGAACCTAGAGGTTGAGCAGCTAGATGTTAAGACAGCCTTTCTTCATGGAGACCTTGAAGAAGATGTCTACATGGACTAGCTAGAGGGGTTTGAGGTCAAAGGCAAGGAGCACCTAGTATGCAAGCTGATAAAGAGCTTGTATGTGTTGAAGCAAGCACCGAGACAGTGGTACATAAAGTTTGACTCCTTTATGGCGAAGCAAGGATACAAGAAGTCTGCTTCCGATCATTGTGCGTTTGTTCAGAGATTTCCAGATGGGGATTTCATAGTGCTATTGATGTATGTGGATGATATGTTGATAGTTGGCCCAAACATCAACAAGATATCCAAGCTGAAGAAAGACTTGAGTAAGTCCTTTGAGATGAAGGATTTGGGTCAAGCAAAGCAGATACTTGGGATGCGGATCACTCGTGACAGAAAGAGTGGGAAGTTGTGGCTTTCTCAAGAAAGCTACAATGAGAAGGTGTTGAAGAGATTCAACATGGATCAAGCGAAGCCAGTCAGTTGTCCGCTTGGTGGCCAGTTCCGCATGACCAAAGAGATGTGTCCAAAGGGTGAGCATGAGCAGAGTCAGATGGAAAAGATTCCTTATGCATCCGCAGTGGGCAGTTTGATGTATGCCATGGTGTGTACTAGACCGGATATTGCTTTCGCCTTTGGGGTTGTAAGCAGATTTCTGTCAAATCCGGGTAAAGAGCATTGGGAAGGTGTTAAGTGGATATTGAGATATCTCAAAGGCACTTCCAAATCGTGTTTGTGTTTTGGTGGAAGTAAGCCCTTACTTGAAGGCTACACTGATGCAAACATGGCAGGTGATGTTGACTCGATGAAGTCCACCTCCAGTTATCTAGTTACTTTTGCAGGGGGAGCAGTTTCTTGGCAATCTAAGTTGCAAAAGTGTGTTGCTCTCTCCACTACGGAAATTTGAGTATATTGCGCCACCGAGTGTTGCAAAGAGATGTTATGGATGAAGAGGTTCTTCGACGAACTAAGGGCTAAAGCGTAAAACAGGTTTGTAGTTCTATGTGACGGTCGGGCGCCATCCACTTGAGCAAGAATCCGAAGTTTTCATTCTAGATCCAAGCACATACATATGCGTTATCATCGATTAGAGAAGTACTTTCGAAGACAAGCATTTGTGTATCGAGAAGATCCATACCGACAAGAACGGGTCGGATATGATGACCAAAGTCTTACCGAAAGGTAAGTTTGATATTTGTGCTACTGCCCGAATGGTAGCAGACTCCTCTGTTGATTTGGCAATTGCATGGAGGTATCCCCCTCACCGCTCGAGGGGAGATTGTTGGAGTTATCCCTCACATGAGGAGAGAAAACGAGCCGAGAGAAACGGGCTTAATTCGCATCGCGACATGTCGAAGCGCCGCCAGTGGTATGGCGGAAGAAACACCGGCTTCGAGTTCAAGATATCATTGGCGCGACCGCGCTTCAAAGCGGGCGACGTGCTTTCGAGACTCGAAGACGTTGTGCGGCGCTCGAAAGCGCCGCCGCCCCAATATTTGTGGGCTTCGATAAGAATCAGAAATTTGGTTTTTGGAAAAAAACCAAAATCAAGGTTTTGAAAAACCTAACCTAACCTAACAAGTCAGAAGGATTGGAATCCAGACTAAAACAAAGAAAGAGAACCTTTACAGAGATATGACCCCTCAGAAAGAGATAAGAGTGATCTAGTAAGGTGAGAGACTGAAAGGAGAGATTGTAATCTTCCTTCCCACTTTATTAAGAACTGGTTCTTGTGGAAGTAGGCATCATTGGCCGAACCACGGTAAATCTTTGTGTTGTGGTTTGCTTTTACTGCTTTACATTATTATCTGTTGTTAATAGTTGTTTAGCGAGTTGGGCATGTTAGTATAGGCTGTAGTTGATATTTAGATTTTGTCCGGAGTGGAATTGTGTTCAAATACAAGTTATCTGTGTAGTGGGGAACCGATTGGTATTGGTATAATCCCCAACAACATAAGACTTCAATATATTTATAAACATATTACAAGTACAGGAAGAAAAAATTTCCCTTCAAATTGAGAGACTTTCTCATCAAGAATTTACATATAAAAGGATATCTAATTATACTAGGAAGGAGAATATATACAAAAGATGTACAACGAATATATAGGAGATTAGAGAATATACACCAAGATAGTATATACGTTAACACTCTCCCTCCATAAGACGATGAAATGGATCTGCACTTTGTAAAAATATCTTCTATCTGATTGGAGGAAGGAATGTACCGAGGACTAACGAGGCCTTTCTGAAACTTTTCACGACAAAGTGACAATCAATTTCAATATGTTTTGTAACGCTCATGGAAAACGGGATTTTTAGCAATGTGCAAAGTCGCTCGATTATCACAATACATCAGGACAGGGGAGGAGTGATAAATGCCAAAATCTTTGAGCAAATAGTGCGACCATTGGAGCTCACTAGTTAAGGTTGTCATAGCACGATACTCGCTTCCGAAGAAGAGCGGAAACGGTGGTTTGCTTCTTTTTCGCTAAGATATAGGACATGTTGCCAAGAAGAACACAATATCCCGTCAGAAGAACGGCGAGAAGATGGGCGGATGTAGAGAGCTAGATGATGACGTAAGGATTCCCCCGACTAGCCGAATCTTTGAGATAACAAAGAACACCGCGGTACATCCATATGTGCTCTCCTTGGAGATTGCATAAACCGACTAAGGATATGAACTTAATAAGTGATATCAGGTCGAAAGTAATCAAGTAAATAAATAAGTCGCCAATCAAGCATTGATAAATAGTCGGGTCAGGCAAAGGCATCACATCAGTTGGAGATAATCACAAATTTTGTTCCATGGGAAATGCTGAAATACGGCCGCCACTTGGACCAATATCCTTAAGGATGTCCAGAAGATATTTCCTTTGGGACAAAAATATGCCTTTGCATGAACGTGCCACTTCAATATCAAGGAAATATTTTAGACGTCCAAGGTCTTTGATAAAGAATTTGTTCTCAAGAAAGTGCTTGAGATACTTGATAACGGAATCATCATTACTTGTTATGATAATATCATCGACATAAACTAACACAAAAGTGGATGATTGACCTGTGATATGAGTGAACAAAGAATAATTTGCTTTGGATTGAGAAAACCCGATTTCAAGAAGAGCAGAAGAAAATTTTGAAAACCACTAGTGTGATGTTTGTTTCAGGCCATATATGGACTTGTTTAGGTGGCATACTCGATGCTCTCCCCTGACGGGAAAGCCAGGTGGTATTCTCATATAAACTTCTTCTTCAAGGTCACCTCGTAAAAAAGTGTTATTAACATCAAGTTGATATAGTGGCCATTGCTTAACATAAGCGGCACTTAGTAAAGTTCGAACTGTGACTAGTTTAGCAACCAGTGCAAAGGTATCGTGATAATCCATCCCTTCGAATTGTGGTAATCCTTTACAGACCAATCGTGCTTTATACCGTTCGATGCTTCCATCAGATTTGTATTTGATTTTGTAAACCCATTTGCACCCAATGAGTTTCTTGTGGGATGGAAGAGGACAGAGACTCCATATATTATTCTGTTCAAGTGCTTGAAGTTCCTTTTGCATTGCCTCACACCACTTAGGACACTTAACTGCTTAATTGAAAGAAGTAGGCACATCTCTAGAACAAACACTAGAAAGAAACCCCTTATGTGCAACAGAGATATTAGAATTGGAAAGGTACTTATGAATAGAATATGAATTACCTGTCAACTTGAAATTGGATAGAGGAGGTGAGCTATCATGAGTAACCCGTGTGCATACATAATCACTAAGTTTTATAGGAGGATGTCGATCACACTGTGGATGATGATACTGCTGCAAAACAATAGGTGTTGGAGAGTTATGACCAACAGGGGAATTATGACCAGCAGGAGACAATGGTGCGTCATTGATAGGAATAATTTCTGAACTAGGAAAACCGGGATTACCACCATTATTCCCTTCCACGATAGTATGATGATTGACTTCATTAAGATCATGAGAAATAACTTCCATACTATCATTATCATTTAAAAGAAGGAGAGTAACATAGGGAGATGTAGAAGTAGATTTAGAAACATCACGAAAAGGAAAAATTCCTTCAAAAAAATTAACATCTCGAGAAACATATATGGTTTTACTTGCAATATCAAACACTCGATATCCCTTTTGACCATGGGGATAACCAACAAAAATGCGAGGCTTAGCTCTTTGATCAAATTTATGCTTAATGTTATTGTTGTGAGCATAGCAAAGACTACCAAAGGCTCGTAAATGTGAGTAACTTGGTATAGATTTAAATAAGAGTTCATGAGGACTTTTACCCGATAAAATAGGTGATGGCATTTTATTAATAAGATAAGCTTTCGTGAGAATACATTCACCCCAAAACCTTAACGGCAAGTGTGCTTGAAATCTTAAGGCTCTAGCAACCTCAAGCAAATGACGATGCTTACGTTCCATAACACCATTATGTTGTGGCGTTGAGACACAACTCCTTTGGTGGATGACACCATGATCAGAAAAGAAGCGATACATGTCGTTAGAAAGGAACTCAATGCCATTGTCAAAATGAACTTTTTGAATTGGTGAGAAAAGTAAAGGACCATTTCCTGAATAAAGATTATGGACATGAGTGTTGAACTGAGTTCTAATCATGGCAAAGAAAGATTGCAAAATTCTTTTTGTTTTAGATTTAACATGCATGAGATATATCCACATGCAACGACTATAATCATCAACAATGGTTAAGAAATAACGAGAGCCATTCGTCAAAGGATGGGAAAAACCACCCCATATATCACAATGAATTAGTTGAAAAGGATAACTAGTAGTAATCTCACTGGAAGGAAAAGGCAAGCGATATTGCTTAGCTTGTGGACAAATTTCACAAGTACTTTTATTGGAACATGAAATAAAAGGAATATCTCTACTTAAAGTTTGCAAAGAGCGATAAGATAAATGCCCCAAACGCCAATGTAAGAGATCGATACTAGGTGGTTTGACGACCCGAAAAGCGGATGGAGATGAAAATAATATAACCCCTCTTGATAGTTACCCTGTCTAATCCTCTTCTTCGTTGATAGGTCTTGAAAAATGCATTGATTGTGATAAAAAAATTAGCAGACAATTGAGAGATTTTGTTATTTGGCTAACAGACAAGAGATTGAACTTAAACGACGGAATGTAAAAGACGTTTTCAAGTGATTGTACCAATATGTGTGATTGGAGCATGAGTACCATCAGGCAATTGAACATAATATGGCATAGAACAAGATGTATATGAAGTAAACAAAGAAAAGGAATGACACATATGGTTTGTTGCACCTATATCTATGATCCACATAGAACTAAGAGGAACAGAGAGAGCAATACCTGCGGCTAGGTTAGCATTAGAGTTACTGCTACCTGAAAAGAGTATTTCGACCCCCACCTATGTGGCGAACGTCTATTATTAGGGGTCTCTATTTTTATTCGTTTAATCGACAGGGCTAAAGCCCAATTTGCAATATCATGGATTGATGTATAGGCCCATTAACTCATGTGCTAGGACTGAACCCTAGCCACATGGCTTGCCACTTACGTACATTAATTTATGTCCAGATTTGTTTCTTATCAAAGAGATAATTATCAATTAAGAGTTATATTTAATTACAATTACTTGAGGTACAAGAAATCTCTACTCTTATATAAATACCAAACTATTTTTCATAAATAACTACGTTCTTGAGACTTGATCTCATCGATAATTTGGGTACGTAGGCAACCGAAAGGTATAGTCTCATCATTCACTCGATCACCATCGGTTTTTCACTACTTTTCTACATTCTTCATCTCTTTCATCACCACTTAGTGTTTTGATCATATTTGGTCGAAACATAATTGGCGACGTCTGTAGGGAACTAGCAAAAAAGTCATTGTGAATGAGAAAGCTAATTTCAAGTTCATCAGTAAGTTATCCGTAGCAATCCTCCAAGACAACTTTTCACTCAATCAGGTTGCACACTACCCTACTGCCGTTCCACCAATGCACCAAATTATTCAGTGCGAGATTATTGCCTTTGATGATTCTCCATCCTCTGATGCAGATAATATAAATCAAATGCCTCGAGAAGCACTTCTTTGAAAGTTCAAGCGTGTACGGATCGAAAATAGAATAGTTACTACAAGCATCGTCTAAAATGAACCATTTCTCTTAAAGATGATGTGACATCTATCACACCACAACATAACACACGCCAACGACATCATAGCGTGTGGGATCGTTTACGTGGTGAGGATGAGATTCTCATTATTCCCAATGTTCGGTAATCCACGAGTTCTCAAAAATGGTGTTGTATCTGTAACACCTCAACGTAACACACGCCAATAACATAGTTGCGTGCGAGATTGTTTATGTGGTGATGATTAGATTCTCGTTGTTCGCAATGGTTACCCACGAGTGCAAGACGATAAATACATAATTCACACTAGCTACTTTTCACGAATCTCAGCAAAACATTTCCAATTCATATATGTTCATTGTCGTTAGATAGTGCCGATAGTCGTCTCATATTCTTTGTTAGCAAGCTCTTATATCAGTTGAATCGAGGCATTCTTGCATTGAGAAAATTGCATTGCCCTTATTTCTTGCTGCCAGACGTCTTAAGCTTATTTCCATGATGGAATCATCGAAGTTTATACTGACTATCCGCTGCGCAAGTTTTTTCGCAATGTCTACAAATTGAGTCGCAGAATGGAAAAGTTATCTTAGCGCTTACAACATTGTCTCTAACACTCGTACAATTAAACAAAGACAAACTTTGGTTTTGCTAATGACTGATTTTCTTATTGATAATATTCCTATGTAAAACATATTACTCGATGAGAAAAAACGTCGATCCCTAATTGTCATTACCTCCCAGGGGCGATGACTTGAAATATTTATCAGATATATGAGCTGATTGCTAGATTTACATCAATAGTTTGCATAATAAGTCTACCTCCAGTCTTGGTTTTGTCATCTTGAAGCTAAATGAAGACATAATTGAGAGGTTTCTACATTTGGGTTTTGACGCTTCAAATAATATGGCCGAGTACGAAATTATCATTTGCGGTATACGCACAACTCTTCAGCTGGGGGCGACTAAGTTATGATTAATTATTCTAAGTTAGTCGCTAGCCACTTTGAATGATAATATGCGGCTCGCGATAATAGAATGGTCGTTTATCTGGACTTAATTCAACGACTTGCATGAAATTGTACATCTATCAGTATTGTGCAGTATCCACGTTGTGATGTATGACATCCTGATTCTATCGCAACTTATTTGTGGAAATCAAGTCATCGCTGCCAAAACAACACTAGATTAACCGCTTATGCTATCAGATGATTCTAACGAGCTTGGCATTGATAATGTCTCGGTATCTACCGACGACAATCATGTAGCTGACGATGCTTCGGAATTCCTGATGACCAAAAACTCTATCGCAGCAGCACAAGTCTCAATTCTCTCCTTCGTTGTTTGGGCAGAATGAACGATTTACTAGGCCTCGAAGAAATTCATTTAGGACTATGTGAACACCACTCCCAGGGGGGAAGTCTCACTCACATAGCAATGACCCAATGGTATTGGTGGCCATACATGCCAACGGATGTTAAGCGTTTGTCCGAGAATTGTATGCCTTGACAAAAACATGATATATGATATGGGTCAAACTTCCCGCGATGAAGCGTCATCCAATCCATAAACCTTGGTCATTTAAAAAATGGGGCCTTGACATTGATGGTTTATTTCCGACAGCCCCTGGCAGTGTTCGTTTCTTGCTCATCGTAACAAATTATTTTACTAAGTGAGCAGACAAAATAGACAAGTTGAATGAAAAACCGAACAACAATTTGGTAGTCTATTTTCAGTTCAATAGTTTTTTTTCCATTATTATCTTTGGACTTTTCAAGATTTGGTGATCAATAAAGTATTTCTTTCACCTCAGTTCTAATGATATAATTTGGTTTCCATCGCAACATTATTATCACTACGACAAAATTTGACGAAGTTACTACGTTTAGCTTCGTCAGTCTAAGTTTGAACGATTTTCCGCTCGATCAGTACGTTACTATCACTCCGATAAAATTTGATGAAGTTACCACATTTAGCTTTGTCAGTCTAAGTTTGAACGTTTTTACGCTCGCTTAGTACGTTACTATCGCTACAACAAAATTTGACGAAGTTACCATATTTAGATTCGTCAGTCTAAGTTTGAACGCTTTTACGCTCGCTTAGTACATTATTATCACTACGACAAAATCTGACGAAGTTACCACGTTTAGTTTCGTCAGTCTAAGTTTGAACGTTTTTACGCTCACTTAGTATGGTCCTATCGCTACGACAAAATCTGATGAAGTTCTCACGTTTAGCTTCGTCAGTCTAAGTTTGAACTTTTTTACGCTCGCTTAGTTTGCTCCTATCGCTACGACAAAATCTGACAAAGTTACCACATTTAGTTTCGTCAGTCTAAGTTTGAACACTTTTACACTCGCTTAGTTCGCTCCTATCACTATGACAAAATCTGACGAAGTTACCACATTTAGTTTCGTTAGTCTAAGTTTGAACGTTTTTATACTCGCTTAGTTTATTACTATTGTTATGACAAATCTGACGAAGTTTCTACATTTAGTTTCGTCATTCTAAGTTTGAACGCTTTTACACTCGCTTAGTTCGTTACTATCGCTACAACAAAATCTGATGAAGTTATCACGTCCAGCTTCGTCAGTTTAAGTTTGAACACTTTTACTTCGCTTAGTTCGTTACTATCGATACAACTAATCGGACGAAGTTACCACGTGTAGCTTCGTCAGTCTAAGTTTGAACGCTTTTACACTCGCTTAGTCCATTACTATCGCTACAACAAAATCTGACGAAGTTACGACATTTAGTTTCGTCAGTCTAAGTTTGAACGATTTTACGCTCGCTTAATTCGTTACTATCACTACGACAAAATCCGATGAAGTTACCACGTTTAGATTCATCAGTCTAAGTTTGAACGTTTTTGCGCTTGCTTAGTACGTTACTATCGCTACGACAAATTTCGCCCAAATTACTACATTTAACTTCGTCAGCCTATGATTGAACATTTTTACGCTCGCTTAGTCTAATTTTGCCAAGTTAAGTTAGCATTGGGGGAGTTTTTATCTATATGGGGGCGTCTCGTTCTATTTTATTTCAACTACATAAATCAACAACATTGTCCGTTTTTGGTAGGTATGTTATCTGACACAACAACAATATTCAATAGCAAACCTATACTTTATTTTTATTTTTTATCAAAAAAATTTTTAGCTCTATGGTATTACATTCACACAATCACATAATCAATGGTTTGGGAAAATTCAATGGTTTCTTATCAGTTTTCACTTATACAACTCTACAAATATTTGTAATTTATCTTTTCACGTTCTAGTTCATCTCTCGTTTCCGTCAAAGTCTCTGTCAATTGCCAATTTTCTTAGGGTAGCTTGATTAAATTTTCGTTTTCTTTTTCGAAATATGTATTCGCTTCGCTTAGCGCTTTTGGTTAAATTTTTTCTGATAGTTTCATTATTTTTTCTACGGCATTGAGCCGATTTTTCTGAGCGAATCTTTCCGAGCGGATTGAAACTTTCTGGCAGCTTCATTATTTTTTCTAAGGCATTGAGCCGATCTCTCTCGACGAAACTTCTGTCAGCTTCTTTAATTTTTCTATGACATTAATTGACACCTTTCTACACGAAACTTTTCTCCATCGACTCTTTGTGAATATATTTTGCTCGTAAAACCATCGTTTCTCCGTGCGGCGAAAATTCACATTACGTCAAATTTCTGAGCGGATTGAAATTTATCTTCACCTTCTTTATTTTTCCAAGGCATTGAGATCATGCGGAGTTTAAACTTTTCTTCAGCTGGCCTTTTTCGCGGAATTTCTTTTAGCCAGTAATACCACCGTTTCAACCTGCGGCAGAAAGATATCTAGTTTTTCGTCAATCTTTCAGATAGCCAAACATTTAAAGATAATTGATAACATATACTAACATACCTGTTTTATGTTGTTGAAAATCATTGACACCGCTTTGTCATATTCTAAAAAGTTTTCCGTGTTTTGGTCACACTTACAATATTTTCCAAGTCTATCCATTGCATACGGTAAGTTTAATTTATCCATTGCTCTCCGGATAGCAGTCCCCATATCTGCCCCACTTCATCTCGGTTATTCATTGTAAATGGTGCGCTCACGTAAAAATTAACCAGAATGGAATTGGCAGTTGTCCCGGTGCAATTTGCCACCACTCCAATAATTGCGCAATTTCTTTGATCAACGGATTTTCACTCGTGCAACTTAATTGTGGGTAAGACATTACTACTTCTTCTTCTTCAACTTTCATTTCAAATTCATACACTTCGTCTATCTCAAATCCCTCGAGTACTAATATTTTTTGTATTTCCTTAAGTGACCATCGCTGCGGTCTCGTGTGTTCGCTATATCTGTCACCTTCTTTTCACCTCACCAAGCCTACGATCGTCATTGATTCTTACTATTCTCGATTATCTTTCGCCCGTATAATACAGTCGTTTCTACCTGTGGCACAAAGTACAAAACAAAAAACAAAAAAAAACTTGATTTCCAATTCCTACATGTTAAGTGGGCTTTCCTTTACTGTTGGGCTTTGTATGGCAGGCCTTACTTTAGGGTCTATTTTCTTTTTCAAACTATATGAGTCGGAATTAAAACTCTCTATTTGGATCGGTGAGTTGGCTCAGAGACAACTCATCGTCACCAACCTCAAGTTTGTACCAACAGTAATAAAAAACAAACCCTTTCCATCGGCAACCTCACTGCCACCCATGAACGCCTACCACCAGATGATGCAAACATAAATCCAACCGTACAAATATAATCTAGAGTGTAGTACAACCCTTCCCACCAGATTGCGGCACAATCCAAAGATAGATTACAAATTTCCATGGATTTAAAGTCGAGAAAAATAAAATTTTTAACCGATTATCGGCAACGAATCAAAGCGTATTGATCGAAATCCATTATCCACCTTATGAATATGATTCTTAGATAATGAACTTGTGACCATATGAAACCTTTTTACCGGAACAGATTCGGTGATTCGATAAAAATGAAAAATATTTCGCAAACCGCGTAACTTAAAAAAAAAAAAAAAAAAAAAAAACTCGTTTTTTACTCAATTTTACGTGAAGTAATAAAATTAAATTGTCTGTTCTCTTCATGATTAACATGTAGGTGACTTCATAATACTAACATTTTCCTTTTCGTTGTTTGTGCATAAACGTCTCCACCAATTCGAAACTTGATTTCCAATTCCTCATGGCATGCTGCTTTGCCACGCCATATCACTCACCCTTATATATCTTTCTCTACTTAGTTTTTTTTCCGTATACTGTTTAGCATATGGAGCTTAGCCAACACTTATATAATATTTCTTAGATCTAGTTTTCCATTCTTGGTTGGATTCTTATCTAATATGAATTCTTATCTAATCCGAAGTTGGCATCCAATTTTAGTCGCTAAAGTCTTCACCTTCGAATCCAATTCGTATTTAACTTCTTTTTCTTCCTATTATTACTAAATTTCCCCTACATTTAATTTTAACTGTCTAATCCTAATATAAATTTTCCACTGGCATGAGTCGTCAAAATCAATTTTATTATTATTACGTAATTATTTCGGTACGGTTTTTGCCATCAATTTCTTTTGCACTTTTTTCTGTGTCACCCATTTCAATTCTCACTTCAGCCATCTTTCATTTAATTACATTGCATCCCATATAACTTAGTTTGACATTATTTCGTTCACAATAATTCTCCTGACAGTCTATTTTGCCTATCGTTTACATTTACACGACACTTTGTTATACATTCCGCTCACTCTTTTCTTATTCCATTTTTTCCTTGATTTTTCTTCTCTTCTTTGCCATATGAACTTTGTTCGCATACCAAAGAGGGGGCGGTGTTTCGACCCCCACCTACGTGGCAAACGTCTATTGGTAGGAGTCTCCACTTTATTTGTTTAATCAACAGGGCTAAAGCTCAATTTCCAATATCATAGATCAATGTACATGCCTATTAACTCATGTGTCTAAGGTTGAACCCTAGCCACATGGCTTGCCACTTACGTACATTAATTATATTTATGTTTAGATTCGTTTCATATCAAAAAGATAATCATCAATTAAGAGTCAGGTTCAATTACAATTACTTGAGCTACAAGAAATCTCTACTCTACAGATATAAATACCAAACTATTTTTCATAAAGAACTACGTTCTTGAGACTTGATCCCATCGATAATTTGGGTACGTAGGCAACCGAAAGGTACAATCTCATTATTCACTCGATCACCATCACTTTTTCACTACTTTTCTACGTTCTTCATCTCTTTCGTCACCACTTAGTGTTTTGATCATATTTGGTCGAAACAAAAAACATAGCGAGTAATTTATTGTATTGCTCTTGAGTGAGGGCCGAAAGATTCATCAAACTTAGAATTCGAAGCATAACCAATTGTCTCTGTTTGCTTCCAAGGTACACCGTGCAACTTATAACAAGTGGCTCTATAGTGCCCATCACAACCACAGAATGACAATGGGGACACCCTTTGGGTTTGCGATTTGCTCCTGATTGATTATAACCACCTTGTCGAAAGTTTCCAGTTTGTCGAGGATTACCAATCTGTCGATTGAAAGGATTGTTAGATCGGTTTTGAGGGGCTGGCGCACGATTTTCAAATTTGATGGTGTTGAGGGGCTGGCGCACGATTTTCAAAGAAGCAAGGGTTGGTTGATAAAAAGTTCTGTGATTAAAGGCCAAGATTAAAGGAGAAAAAGCCTTTTTAAAGCCCGGTCAAAGATGAAAAGTCAAAGTCAACGCAGGCAGAAACAGCGCACAAAAGTCAACAAAACTTGCAAATACCGTATCTTTGGACTCAGACTTTGGAATTGGGCCTACCTTATGTCAAAACGACCGTCTTGGAAAGAGCTTTCCAATGGTCCAAACTTTGACCCAATCAGAGGAGAAAAAGTGGACGAAAAGTCTGATGAAATCAAATCCAACTGAAAAAACCTCTGTGGACTAAAGAAATTGGGTTTTGGGCTCGATTTTCCGGCCCAAAACATGGCTCCAAACCCATGCACGAAATTGGGGATCTCTTTCTCTTCTTGAAAGGAGGAAAGAAAGCAGACTCATTAGCTAGACCTAGATTAGAAAATAAATTAGTTTAGACTCCATTAATTAGTTTTATTACCTTGTTTTAAATTCAGTTTTGAATCAGTATTGTTATTATTCATTAGATCAATAAAGTTAGTTAGTTATTCATAAATCTAGTTTCATTTCATTAAATCATTTTAGCTTCAATTCATAGATTTAGTTAATTATCATTACTAGTTTCAATTCAATCTTGCATGATTAGATTTCCATTTTAAATCAAATAAGTAAATTTATAATCTTTTTTATCATGTCTTGTTATGATTTATATATTAATGACAGCATAATGATTCAAGGCTAAAACCTCCATTAGAGGGGTTTGAAGAAGCCTTGATGAAGCTTGATTTTTGTTAGCGTAGAATAGTTTGTGATATTCCATTCCATTCTTGAAAACAATTAGTTCACCATGAGAATGGGTTTGATTGTTTCACATGCTAGTTGTTAGTTGGTAGAGATTACCATGAACAATTAGAGATTAGGAAGACCAAATTGCTATGCGAAAGCATTTCAATTTGGATTACGACAATTCTTCATTAGTAAATTAAGTCGAATTAAGATAGAATCAAATCCCCCTAATTCCTCCTCATATCGTCAAATTAGTAATTCTGTAGTTTGAATTATCATATCTTGTTTACTACAATTTCCATCGTAGTATAATTTCCATCATTACTCTCATTGATTTTAATAGACTGATAATCGTAGTTAACTTAGAATTCTAAAGAGGAGTGGAATGAATCTTCTATTCCAACTCTATTGCAATAGCATCGAGAGTAGAAAACTTTGATAACATTAAGCGTAAAATAGTTTTAGTTTTACTTGTGTTTGAGTCTCGTTACTTATTCGTAGGTAAAACTATCGTTTTACATTATATTACTAGCTGATCATGCCAAAATTAATGATATTTCACGGACAAGGCAAAAGTATGAACAACGAGCTAAGTTTGGTTTCTTGCGTGAATTTTATCACGTAAATAACATTGATTTTGCAGAAGGAATTCGTTTGGAAACTATCGAACCCGGTCCCTTATGTTTTAGTGATAAAAACCTAATGGGAGTCCATCATCCTCATCAGGATGCGGTCATCATCTATGCTTTCATTGGATTATGGCGAGTTCAGCGCATAATGATAGACACGGGGAGTTCTGTCAGCGTCATTTTTGCAGGTTGCTACAAGAACATGCACCTTTCAGAGAATTTGGTGGTTGCAGAAAATAATCCAATAGTCAGTTTCGATGGAATAGCAACAACCCCAGTGGGCAGAGTTTCTTTACCAGTCACACTCATGGACAAGATGGCAGACATTGAATTCCTTCCGATGAATTGCAAATCCCCTTACAATGCAATCTTAGGAAGGGATTGGCTCCACAGTATGGGGGCCGTAGTCTCTACTTTTCATCAGGCAGTCAAATTCCCATCCTTCGGCAAAATTTGTAAGATACGGGGCGACCAAATGGCTTCCCACAGCTACCACGAAAAAGTCTTAGAGGAGTATCGTCAGTCCGATATGCGAGGAAATACAATTCTCAGCAATTCGCAGGAGGTGTCTAAGTCAGAATCAATACCACACAATATTTGTACTGCTAGTTCACGAAATTAAGGGCTGCCAACTATAGACCACCTCTTAGAAGTGTAGATTGGGAATTCAAGCAGCGAAACAACTTTCATATCGGTGGAACTGTCAAAAAGCGAACAAGCGGAGATGATTGTCCTCCTCAAAAAAAACAAGACGATATTTGCTTGGTCAATAGAACAAATGCCTGGACTTAGCCCAGATATTGCATGCCACATGCTTGACATTGATCCTACAACCAAGCCAGTGTGACAGAAACCTAGGCATATGACACCAGATAGAAAACTTAAGGTCAAAGAGGAGATCGATCGTCTACTCTCAGTCAAGCCTAAGAAAGATGGTAAAATGAGAGTGTGCATCGATTTCACGATCCTTAACAAAGCTTGCCCGATTCATCCTTACCCTCTTCCGCGGATATCAGAATGGGTAGATGCCACATTTGGCTACCTGCGATTATCATTTATGGATGTTTCTTCAAGATACCACCAGATTCCGATATCTATTAAAGACCAAGAAGCAACTGCATTCATAGCTGATCAGGGAATTTTTTTGTTACCAGGTCATGCCTTTTGGTTTAAAAAACACGGGTGGCACTTATCAGAGGATGATCAACACCATATTTGGAGATATGTTAGGCAAGATAATAGAGGCGTACATTGATGATATGATTGTAACATCCAAGTATAAGGGAGATCACATCTCTGACTTACAATCAGTTTTTGACAGAATTGAAGAATTCAACATGCAGCTCAATCCTTTAAAATGCGCTTTCGAGCTAATCTCTAGAAATTTTCTGGGGTATTTGATGACTTGTCGAGGCATCAAAGGTAACCCAGAGCATATCCGATCCATTCAAGCCATGCCAGCGCCAAAAACAAAAAATAAGATTCAACGACCACGGAATTTTTTAGCGACTCTCAACCGTTTCATCTCTAAGTACTCAGACAGATGTCGTCCTTTCTTTCAGACTTTAAAAGACTCAGCAGGGTGGAATGATGACTGTGAAAATGCCTTCCAATCCATCAAGAAATACTTAGTCTCTTCACTAATGTTAGCCAGCCCAGCCACAGGGCAACTTGTCGGAGTTTACTTGGCCACTACATACACTGCAGTCAGTGCAGTACTGTTCATCGATGGAGAAGACGGACGTCCAATCTTCTTCATTAGTAAGACCCTAACGGGGGTGGAAACTAGATATGCAAGAGTTAAAAAAATTGCTCTAGCATTGGTTCATGCTGCCAGACGCCTCAAGCCATACTTCCAAGGAAGATTGGTCAAGGTATACACTGAATACCCACTTCGCAAAGTTTTCCACAGTGCTCAGGAATCAAGCAGACTGGCTAAATGGGACATCTATTTAAATGCTTACAGTATTATCTTTGAACCTCATGTTCCAGAAAAGGGTCACACCCTTGCATCCCTAATGACAGATTTTCCAATTGACAATTTTGTCCCTGAAATCAACCAAGACGAGAGCATCTCTAGTGAAGCGCCAGCAGTTAGGGGTGAGGAAGGCCCAACAAATCTTACGGCCCCATCACCCGATTCATAGATGGTTTACACGGACGTCTAACACAATAAAATCGGCTTTGGATTAGGATGGACTTTTATCAAGCCAGACAATTAGTAGTTTGGGCTGACAGTTCCTTAGAACTGGTCCTTGAAGTAATTTTCTTTTGTTTTTCAGATTATCACTCATCAATAAAATGCATTATTCCACATTTCTTTATTTTCATTCAATTAGTTAGTCAAAAATAAGATATATCAATTACTCAATTACCATTCTTAAAGACAAGCAGTTGATAGGAAAGCTAAACTATAAAAAAACATATACAAATTCAAAAGTCATGGAGTTTGTGTTTGCAACACCTCTCTCCATGCACCCAAAAGTCGTGGAGTTTGCGTTTTCAACACCTCTCTCCACGCACCAAAAAGTCATGGAGTTTGCGGTTTCAACACCTCTCTCCATGCACCAAAAAGCTGTAGAGTTTGCATTTTCAGCACCTCTCTCCATGCACCAAAAGCCGTAGAGTTTGCGTTTTCAATATCTCTCTCTACGCACCAAAAAGTCATAGGGTTTGCATTTTCAACACCTCTCTCCATGCACCAAAAGTCATGGAGTTTGCGTTTTCAACACCTCCTCCACGCACCAAAAAGTTATGGGTTTGCGTTTTCAACACCTCTCTCCATGCACCAAAAAGTCATGGAGTTTACGTTTTCAACACCTCAATCTCTCCATGCACCAAAAAGCCGTGGAGTTTGCATTTTCAACACCTCTCTTCATGCACAAAAAAAAAATTAAAAAAAAAATAATCGTCAAGTAAGCAGTGGCAACACCAACAAACACTATGCTTAAAGCACAAATATTATTCATACAAGAAGCGCATGAACCAACAAACCCCAGGTTGCAAAGGCAAAAATGTCTTACCGTTCACTAAGCTGGAATTGGGTCATAACCTCAACCCCCAATCAAATAACACGCTTCGCAACATAGCGTATCATAAGCAAAGTTTAGTAGTCTTAGCCCACACAAGTGCATCCTATCACAAGTCTTTTTTCATTGACTCATATCCCCATAAACAAACATATAGTTCTTCTACAACTTGAACCCAATTGTTTTTAAAGTAGGTAGTACAGCAACCACCTACGAATTAAGTCTTGTGGTTTCAACGCAATTATAGTAAATATATACATAAAAGCTATGTACTAACTTCATTATACAAGTTATACAAATGGCTTCTTTATCATAAATTACATCAAACAACAAAACAAGGAGTATATATTTGTATATGCAGTTGTTTTACTTCTTGCAATTTGTGTATCCCAGTAATACACATGTCTGAAATATCCTCCACACCTTTCACATTATTCGAACTTATCTCCGTTACCAATGGATTATTCATATACTCTTCGACCATCTCGGTAGAAAAAACTATATCATCTGTCGACTTCAGCGCCTCTATCACATCATCATCAAGAAATACAGTGGGAATACGATCTGTGTTGTGGATTGGTATACCATTTGTGGCATACAAAGAGACATCAGGCACACCATTTTTAGTCCCATCTTCAATAGCACGATTGGGGGCGGCTTGGACCCGTTCGATTTTCGTAAATAGTGGCTGCTTCTCCATAGTTTCAACATCCTTTTCGGAAACAAGAATATCAGTAATCATAGCCTCATGGTTTAAAGCAACATGATGTGGTTGATGCTCAATACCCCGAGTAAATTGCCCCTAACCAGCTCCTTTGGCATCAATACCAACACTAGCATTAACAAATGTCATGTCAAACGGGCAGTTGCCACTATCAGCTTTGTCATGCACTTGCATCGTAGATATTTCAATCACACTGTTTCATTCTTTTGCAGTAATATAATGTTTATTCTTCACCACAAGGAACAAATTCCATCCGACGAAGAGGGGGCGGTGTATGTACCAGTGTACTCGTACCCTTACGAACGACCATCATTAGGTACTACTATAAGAGCCACCCACTAATGAGGCGTGTTTGCTTGACCACTACTATTGCATTCCCACTTGCTTACTAGTGAGGCGTGCTTGCTTGCCCGCTACTGTGGCATCGCTTGCCTACTAGTGAGGCGTGCTTGCTTGCCCGCTAGTGTGGCATTCCCGCTTGCCTACTAGTGTGGCATTCGGGCATGCCCTCTATTGGAGAAATGACACTGCCCACTAATATAGCACCCAAGTTATATATAGCAGGTCCGGAGATATGTCAAGGGATTTTTTCCATATAAAGATTTTGGAAAGATTTCATACAAAGAGGGAAATATCTTATCAAATAAGGAAAGGGTATTTTAAGCAATAAAAAGCTTAACATATTCATTTTCAACCCAACAATCATTTCAAACAAAGAACTACGTGTATTTTTTAGACTTTATTCCAAAGAACGATTTGTATGCGTAGGCAGACATTGGTGGTACAGTCTCTCTCACTTCATATCAACCTCTCCAACAAGATCATTGGTGTGTTTGCGTGAGTTCTCACCCAAACACTAAATATCTCTCCTTTAACCAAGAAAAGATAACAATTAATCAATCTTTAACCAAGAGTTGATTGAATGAAGAATAATAATCAAGAAGTCCCTCTCAAAACCCTGCACTTAGCCTTATATAGGCGACCTAAAACAAACCCAAAAATATAGACTAAAACAAGGGCCCAAAACTACTGAAGGAAATAAACACGTAACAAAACACAATAGAGAGCACACGCCCCTTATTATAACTGGGAATGAGGGCGCACACCCCTGTCTTCCAGTAAACAACACTAAGCCTTTGATGCACGATCATGAGCGTCTATGAAACCATTTGCTAGAATCTGTATTGCATCATTCCCCCTGGGTAAATGAATACGTCCTCGAATTTGAGCCATCCTCATTGTCAAAATAGTTACCAAAGAATGGAAGGAGATGTTTGACATTGAAAACATATGAAGTCCGGATATGACTATGCAAACAGAGACGATAGGCGTTAGAGTTGATCTTCTCAACCACTTCAAGAGGTCCAATCTTGCAATGTTTTAGCTTATTGTATTCACCAACAGGAAAATGATCTTTAGTGAGCACCGCCCAAACAAAGTCACCAACCTCAAACTCGACATGTATATGATGTCTATTAGCAACAGCCTTGTACTTAGCATTAGATTCCAAGAGATTAGTATGAACAACAGTATGAATATCCTGAAAGTGTTGAACCAACTCAGAAGCAGTAGCATGAATAGGTTGTTAGCCCGGTATAGGTGCTAGATCAGCAGCAACCCGAGGATTGAACCCATAGAGAACCTGGAAAGGACTAAACCCAGAACTCTGATTAAGTGACCGGTTGAAAGCAAACTCGGCCTGTGCGAGGTGAGAGTCACTGCTTCACCTTAGTACCAACCAAACTACGCAATAAATTACCCAGAGAACGGTTAACGACCCCTGTCTGTCCATTGGTCTATGGATGATAGGCACAACTATATCAAGCATCCATTGTAACATCACACCACACCTTATCATTATACTTGAGCCAATAGAAAAAGGGACCAAACACGTTCAGTCACTGTTACCTCTGTGCCCTTCTTCAGCCAAGAGAGAGAATAAGGCGTTGATGTTTCTTAGTGGATAAATTAAGCTTACATACAACTTTAGATTGAAGAGATGACATTCTCACAACTACCTAAGTCAACAACCAGCTTACATACTTTCTTAAGAATGGTACAAAAAAACTGGAAAATATGATTGCGGAGCCAACCATCACCATCAATCTCTTTAGGAGTAAAACACAGTCGATGCACCGCCAAAAGTTCACCCCTGTCACTAGTTACTATCTCTTTAGGCATATCATCTGACCCCACATCAAAGATAGGAGCACCAAGAATACCACCAACGGGATCATCCTCAATATCTTCATTTTCAGCAAACAAAACCTTACCAGGAGCAAGTAGTTTCGAACATCTGTTAATCTGTTAGCATAATGGTCTATCTCACCACAACGAAAACAATTATCCACATTAGTGTCATGACCTATAACTTCTGGACCCTGCGGCCTAGTGATAGGAACATTGGGAGTTCGGGTAACAAGACCATGCCCCTGTGGTTCAGTTGTTTCTCCATAATTAAGATGCGTTGATAAGCTTCAGAGACAGAAAAAACATCAAACAGGTTCAAGGCATCCAGCAAGTTTGAACGAAAACCCCCAATATAACGAGCCACTAACTGATCGTCAGACTCTGTCAGTTCTACACGAGATAATAACTTATAGAAGTCTTTGGTAAAGTCATCCACAAATTTGGAACCTTAACGCAAGTTCTAAAAGCAGTATAATTGAATGGTAAGAAATCAATGTGAAGATATTTTTTAAGTTTCTCCCAAGCAACGATTTTAGATTTACCTCTTCTGTGACGAGTTGCCTTCAACTATTGCTACCAAGCCATAACACGACCACGAAAACGAGTTAGTTGCAACAAGCGTCACTTGTTTGTTGTCTGACACTTTCTTGAACTCCATAACCTCCTCCACACTACCAATTCAATCAATCAAATCATCCAGTTGCAAACTACCATGAAACTCGGACAAATCAATTTTTAAACCAGATTCCCAACACCTATTTTCTCTGGGAGGTGGAACAAGCGGTATGTCATCTTCATCTTCTAGGCCGGCGAAAGGATTAGCATCCTCTGCACAAAATCGTCCTCCCCTAATGGTGGTTCGCGATCTTGTGGGAGATCGGCCTGCCGATTTAGGGTTTCTAACTGGCAGGTTAGCAATGCAACCTACCTAGAAAATTTGGCCATTCACTCGCAGCCATACACATCTTGTAGGGCAGCTACTCTCTATCCTCTACCACGCCCTCTTCTTGCTAGACGAGGCATGTCCAGTTCGTTACTGATTATGATACCAACTAATGTATGACTAAGAACATTAGCTCACAAACAATCCAAATATTATCTCTCCTTTAACCAATAAAAAATAACAATTAATCAATCTTTAACCAAGAGTTGATTGAATAAAGAATAATAATCAAAAGTCCCTCTCAAAACCCTACACTTAGCCTTATATAGGCGACCTAAAACAAACCTGAAAATATGGACCAAACCAAGGGCCCGGAACTACCGAATGAAATAAACACATAACAAAACACACTAGAGCTGAGGGCGCACGCCCCTTATTATAACTGGGAATGAGGGCGCTCGCCCCTGTCTTCCAGTAAACAATACTAAGCCTTTGACACACGATCACGAGCGTCCATGAAACCATTTGCCAGAACATGTACTGCATCAGCTACCGAGTTGTCTAACCAGTTAATATGTGTGTGAAATCAAAATGGATTGAAAAATGTTGATTAATTGTGTACTACATCTGCATTCGACCATTGTTTTTAGACTATTCGTGCTTGATACAGTTTGAATAGTTTAACTTATTATGTAAATTTGTGGAAGATTTACTTAAAAAAATTAGATAGAGTTATACCATTGTGTTTGAATGCTATAGTTTTGAAAAACTAATTGAGCACAGGTCTCCTGTTTGGTCGAAGATGCATACATGCTCAATGGATTTTCATTGAACTAAATCAACACTCAATGGATACCTAAGTGGAGTTTTAGTCTGAACAAATTCAAGGTTTATTTAGCGCAAAGAAAAAGTTGAAGAGTCAAAATGAAAAAAAAATGTGCTCCAGCTACCCCGAAGATATCCTCATAGGGGTCTGCGAACCGTTGGATGTGTGATCTATGATCCCGAAAATCCAGAGAACAAAAGATGAGAGAGAAGATGAGAGGACCTTACATTTCTAAACTGTTGGATCACACATCCAACTGTCACGGACCTCATCCCTACGAGGACATCCTCGGTAGACGACCTCAAAAACAAATATGACAAGTTCGGTGATCATTTTTGTTGTTAGGCCCGGCTGTTAATCTGATGAAGGCTGTGGATAGGATTCAAAGATTTTGATTTTGTTTGTATATACACAACTTCAGCTGTCACATTGCTATGTGCAATAATTGTATAAACTATAAACATCATTTTCTTTTCAAGGTCGCATTTAGTTCAGGGCTCATAGACCGTGATTATTGGATGGGTCCAAGATAGGATAATGTATGTACGTATGATAAGTTCTGACATAATGAGTAGAAACGAAAAACTGAAAAACTGAAAATCAAACTGTCAAAAGTTGTACAACTTTTGCTCCTTCCGCCGCGTTGTTAATTAATGTTGTGTATTATATTCGTATTTTTGCCACTGCTAACTTGTATACAAGTCAGAAATTAAACATTCATACATTCATTAGGAAATGCTATTTTTTTTTCTTCCTTCATTGGTAGTTTGAGTTTCCCATATGGTGGTCGTTTAAACAAAGTTACTAGCCACACCTGGTGCTTTTGTTTTATACCATCCATCAAAGTCGTTGGAACGGTCATATGTTTCCTAAATCCTAGAAAAGTCGTCGAATGTTATAGGGTGAAGTTTGATCAATGTCCCTAGCAGTTCACACCTGGAGACTCGGTGTTGTTTCCTGAATTTATGTACACAGCCACTGAATCAACTTCAGCCCAAGAGCTGGGGCGACCAAATTATTTGAGCCCACAACTTTCCACATGTGGGATGCACAGCCGTTGAGTTGTCACAGAGTGACAAAGACTATATTCTATGGCTAAATCTTCTGTGCGCAAGGCGTATGGTGCGCTGTGAAATCACAGCCACTCATACCAGGGGGTGCGGGTGTATAGGACGGCAGAAGTACTGAATCTATGGTCGTATGAGGCTTGCGCACCATACAGTCTGCGTACCGAAGAACTGCTCATATTCTATACTTAGTCTCTGCTGAAAATTTGGTTATAGTGGAAATCTTAATTAGTCATGTATAGGGAGGAGTGAGTTCCCACTTCTTCTCCTGGTCTACGAATTATGCTAGAAACTTCTTTCGTACAATTGCAGGGTCAGCTCATGACGCAACCGCAAGACTCGTCATGGGTCCCCGACGACTTTAGGACGGTCTAGGGACATATATAGATCAATTGGAGCCTGACTGTGGTTCCGTCGGGGTAGTGTTAGGGTTAAGGTATAAAACTCTCACCTATAACCCGAGCTAGATCGGGTTTGATAGAGAAATGGTCGCACTCTCTTTTTGGAGAAGAGTTGCCTACGTATCGAGTCTTTCTGCCATACCCGAATCAAGCCAATCGTAGTTCCATAGGATTGAAGATTGAGAATGTGACATGGAGAAGATGGAGCCCCCTCCTTGAAATATAGAATTCTCTCCCTCTTATAAGTGTGACCTTGTCCTTTCCTTTTCTGTGTGAAGCCGTTACAAAGTAATGACTTGTTGAGCTCCTGCTCTCCCCTTTATTAATGACGTGTTAATTAACTTGGCTATTGGATAGATGTCTGTTACAATATGCTTGACTCCTTGTGTTGTTAATGAATGTTTTAATTGTGCTGAGATCGTATGTGTGTCTTGGTGTGTCAGGTCATGTGCTTGACCTATCGCTCTTGGAGTAGACTTGGGTTATAGATCGTATGTTAGATCTATGATCAAACTCTGGGCGTTGGACAGGTGGACCTTAGTGATTGGTTGAGAGCGTAGGATACTAACAAAACCCCCTTTCTTTAGATCACATACTATTTTTGGAACAGTGGTGTAAAGAAAGATAATAAATGAGACCACGTGGAGAACTAGTGCCAGGTCTTTAGACTTACTTGGTTTGTAGTTGAGATTGTTACGAACTATCCCGTTTTGTAAGTTGGATATTGTTTGTTGCTTGGAGCTTTGTTACAAGCTAATATGTTAGCTTGTACTCCTAAATCGTAGTGCGTAGATTGGATTTGACTGATAATTAGCCTTTGAGTGGTAATTACAATTGAATCGAACTTACCCTGGCATAGGCGTTAAGTTGATTTGTGGTCCTTTTGGGGGACCTTTGATTGGATTTGATTGATAATTAACATTTGAGTGGTAATTACAGTTGAATCGAACTTAACCCTTACATAGGTGTTAAGTCGATTTGTACGCCTTTTGGGGGCGTTATTGTTGATAGTTCACCTTTTGGGGGCGTCACTATGGTTGATTTGTGTTGAGTTTCCTTGATTGTGAGCTGACATCGTAGTCCGTAGATCAAACTTGATCCTTAGCAAGGGATCAAGCTGATTGGTTGATATTGAGTCTTGGATGTGCATCAACATGGTTAATTGATTTTGAGCTTTGTGAGCGCATCAATATGATTGACATGGAAAACTTGGAGATCGTCCGCCATTTTGTATAATATGGTGAACTACTATGTTTAAGTAGTACCGAATTTGTAGACACCTTCGTGGCCCTTAGTTGGAGTGTTGTTGATCTGCACTAACTCGCAGCTACCAACAAAGAATTAGTACAAATCAAGTGTAATAATTTTGGGTGTATAGAGTATATATTGAGCCCAAATTATAACTTGACTAGACGTGGGAAGACGGCTTTAGTTAGCCTGAGCTCAGAGATGTTTTAGCTATCGACTTGCAGTAGGTCGAGCTTAATATAAGAGTTGGTTATCCCTCCTGAAATTGACTTGGAGTAACAATGTCCATTCAACCTCTAGTGAACTGATCACCTATTAAAAATTGACCTACAACTGAGAAGGAATTAGTAGAAAAAATTTTTAGTATTTGAGGCATTGTGCTCAAATCATAGCTGGACAATTGTTGTAGCCCCCAGCTTGGATTGTAATTTGAGTAACCCATATAAGCACTTGATGGCCACAATTTTTTATCAATCAAGTTTGACTACTGTAATAAATTACACGGGTCAATCACTCAGAATTGTGAAAGAAGCCTACAATGGGTAGAGAACTTAACGACCTGTGAAAGATTTAGCTATAAACTTAGTGGCCACAAGAATTGATCAGCTGGTACAGTGGTAGCAGTCACGAACTTGCATGCTCATTCCTGCACAAAATATCGTACACTCCCAACTGGTGTGAGTCATTTGTTGATGTCATACAAGATTTGTAATTGGTAATGGTATACATGTGGATCTCTAAAAGGGAGACCAAATGTAAATAAGAGAAAGTAAGCTTAAGTTCGCCCTGGTTGCCAATATGTCTAGACCATTTACAAATTGGTCCGCCGTGATTCTCAGTTGCTATGCTTTAGTTCAATTCGCCATGGTTTTAGGCATGCAATTGAAAAAGGTTGCAGGTTAATCCATAGCCCGATAGATCTGCAAACTTTAAAATTTTAACGGCATTAATGACGTGAGGCAATGAACGTAGCCGAAGCCCCAAGTCGGAATTTGAGCGGCAATTTTGGTGATCAATCCTCGAAAAGATCATTAGTAAAAAGGCTATATAACACCATTAACACAATAGTACTGGTTCAATATGAATTGAATGAATCAAAGAAGTCTATCGAAATTATTAGAATGGAAGTTTTAGAACATAGGCAGCAAGTACGTTCGTAACGCATATGCACTTGCGAGTCATATGTAACGAAAACCAAAATTTAAATATAAAGAGACTGAGACTTGATGGCAACTAACGATAGTTTCAATCAAGCTTTACGTATGTGAGAGATCACAAATACAACACCAGAACTTGGCTAATGTTTATGCTAGATGGATTCATCATTGGTACTAGCTATCAGGTCGTTGAGTGGCAATAAAATAAGAGTATGTATGTGCACATGCTCATCTATGACCTGGAAAATTTGAGATAGCAAAAGCTCTGCTAACAAGGGCAACTAGCTATAATTAGGTCGGTCCCCATGTGATAGCAATATGAAATCAATAACACTTCAAAAGTCATGAAAAATTTGTGAGCGTTTCCTTCCAACCAAAACAAAAAACATGTGAAGGTCGTACTTTTATTGATCTTAGAAAAACACAAGTGATGTTCTAAGCAATTGGGCCTTTGTACGTCAATCGTGAAATTCATAGCAAAAATAAACAAGCCTAATTAGGGCATCGGTTGTTTTCAATTTAGATAACTTGGTGAATTATATAGTGTTTGATAGACAAACCACAAACAATTTATGCAGATGCAATCTTGTAAACTGCAGACTTAGAAGTAATAAATCTTCTAGAGTTAAACTTTATGGAAAACTGATAAATGGGTGGAATCAAATTTGTTGTGATATAGTAACATGTGGCCTTAACCTTCTAAAGTCGTAAGCCTAAAGAAAGGCAATATAAGCAAGTACGAGAAGAACTTGAGTGAAAGACTTATTTGATGACAGAGCTGATCAAACGACTTTTCGTTAGTGCCTTCTCATACTCCTAAGTTTTGTTTGAACCATGTTCAGTTCGGTCATCTCCTAACGCCACGTTGTTGGGGTTAAACACCGATACCAATCGATCCCCACTACACAGATAACTTGTATTTGAACTCACTTCAACTCCAAACAAATTCTAAATATCAACTACAACCTAGCTAGCATGCCCAACTATCTAAACAACTATTAACAACAGATAATAATGTAAAGAAGTAAAACGCACACCACAACACAAAGATATACCATGGTTAGGCCAATGGTGCCTACTTCCACAAGAGCTAATCCATTTATAAAGTGGGAAAGATGATTATAATCACTCCTTTTTAGTCTCTCACCTTACTAGATCACTCCTCTCACTTTACAGGCTTGTCTCTCTGTAAAGGTTATCTCTCAATCTTGATTGCTCTCAAAATTGGGTTTCAATTGTGTTGCTTAGGTTTTCCAAAACCTTGTTTTGGGTTCTATACTGCCCTTCCAAATTCGCAGTTACTGTAGCAAATTAGAAACACAAAAAATAGGCATGGGCACGGGCGCGCTCTCGGCAAGGCCAATGTCGAGTGTGCGCGCCATCAAAGTATTGTAAGTTGTTCACAGCAAGGGCGTGGGCTCGCCTTGGGCAAGACCAATCTGAGCGCGCGCGCTCAGACTTCTTCACGCAAACTGAACTTCTTTTTCTCTCCTCATGTGAGGGATAACTCCAACACACGCTTCGAGGGATTGGAAATCAAATGTTTTCATGAATGATATTGTTAGAAAAATAAAAATGTGGATTTCCAAAAAAATCAATCCACAGACGGCACCAATGTTAAGGTATAAAACTCTCACCTATAACCTGAGATCGGGTTTGATAGAGAAATGGCTGCACTCTCCCTTTGCAGAAGAGTTTCCTACGTATCAAATCTTTCTGTCATACCTGAATCAAGCCAATCGTAGTTCCATAGGATTGAAGATTGAGAATGTGACATGGAAAAGATGGAGCCCCCCTCCTTGAAGCATAGACTTTTCCCCCTCTTATAAGTGTGACCTTGTCCTTTCCTTTTTGCGTGAAGCCGTTACAAAGTAATGACTTGTTGAGCTCCTGTACTCCCCTTCACTAATGACATGTTAATTAACTTGGCTCTTGAATAGATGTTTGTTACAATATGCTTGACTCCTTGTGTTGTTAATGAATGTTTTAATTGTGCTGAGATCGTATGTATGTCTTAGTGTGTTAGGTCGTGTGCTTGACCTATCGCTCTTGGAGTAGACTTGGGTTATAGATAGTATGTTAGATCCATGATCAAACTCTGGACGTTGGACACGTGGACCTTAGTGATTGGTTGAGAGCGTAGGGTACTAACAGGTAGCGACGTTTCTAAATACCACTTCCTAGCGTGTAGTGCTACGCTGTACGTTGTGTTATTTGGTCGTGGATTAACATTATATCCCACGTCCTAATGGAGTATTGGTTATTTAGTTTTGGATATGAAACTAGTTGAAGCTTTAGTATTGGTGGAAGTATACTTCAAAAGAGTTTAGAAGTTGACGTTCATCCTAAATTGTTTAGAGTTTGAGTGAGGGAGATAGAAGAAGAAAGGTAGACTCTTGAATCTTAGAATGGTTCTAAGCTAATGAACTTGAAAGCTTTGATTGTAGATTAAAATGACTTGAAAACATGAAATGAAGATTGATTAAAACATTGAAATGAAGATTGATTAAAAGATTGAAATGAAACAAGCAAACAAAATGAAGATTGAAACAAAGAACAAATAACAAGTTGATTGAAATAAAAGAAATGAAATAACAAGTTGATTGAAATAAAGGAAATTAAATAACATGAAATTAAAAACAAGACAAGAAAATAAACAAACCATATGGTTTGGATCCTAAGACAATGGATGAGTTCTCTATCCTTTGCTTTTTGATTATATACCCCTACTTTTGTCATTTACAGATTTGCCCTCATCCATTCTAAACAAGACACCTCACCCCTTTCACTTTTACTTTTGTTTTTGCTTTATAGGTGCCTTCTTGACCAAGATAGGTTTAGGGATAAGTCTTCATAATTTAAATTAAGGGCCTCCATCTTTGGTCTTCTGATTTGAGTCCTTTGATTGTTTACATTGACCGGTTGACTTGACTTTTTCAGCATTTTTCCATAGCAGCTACTGGTCTTCATAATAAGCGTGATTAATGCTCATTTTGGTACTAAGACGCAACTTTTATGATAAGTGGTCTGAAATACTCATTAACCTGAAAAGGGCAATAAAACCTATGAGTTGTCTTTTCATTAAGCGTAAGAGGGACTGTAATACAGCAATATAAAAACGCACAATTGGGAGTTGATCACCACCCCGAAATAGCATCTTGCTTGTCCTCAAGCAAGAATGAGAGAAAAAACTAAAATCACAAATTAGTGATTTATTATACGTTATACTAATCTCATTTCGCAGAGTGCGATTGCATTGACCATATGCAACAAGGCCATAAACCACTAGGAATTCCCTAGTAGTCGAGCTTTAAGCCTCGTGTGAGTTTTCCAGTGAAGGTACTCACAAACTTCTTCTATTTAGTACAAAGGGTCTTGTTTCCTGATTTATTCTCAGAAGTTCATACATCTCATTAGCGGTGAATAATGACAAGCTCCTTTGAACTCAGAATAATATATGTACAGTAATTTAAACATCTAAAGATACTTGTACAAAACATGAGCAATGAAATACAAAAGAAAAAAATGCATAGATGGGTAACGAACTATACCCTTAATCAAACATTGGGGTTTAAACTTTTTTTTTAGCAGGTTTGGGTATCCATGTCTACCACGTTTTGCAACGTTTGGTTCTGTTACACTTCCATCCATTTATTTCACACGTGTCACACTCTTTTTATTTTTCTCTAATTACGTGGCCTTAGTTTCCAATGTGGCTCTTTCTTATGTGGCAAATGGGTATGATACAATACTTCTGATGCAAGATTGATTAGGCAACCACACATGCACGAATCACGTGCGATTTCAAATGGTATATTTATTTATTTTGATGGTTTTTTCAAATGGTATATAAACTAAGAAATTTCAAATAAATCGAGAAATTTCAAAAATCAAAAAAATTAGAAATTTGAATAAAGTATAACTAAGAACCCTAACTCCCGCTTAGTTCTTGCTCCACCACCCCCAAATTAGATGCACACTACTTTGACAATGTCATCTTCGAAGAACTCAGTCAATTCGCGCAAATCTTGCCACTGTGGTGCTCTTTCTCCAATACGAGTGGCTGGTCCAGATTCCCAAAATCCGGGGAAAGAAGTTTTTGGTTGTGGACAGATATAATAGGGAGACCAAGACTAGAGCATGTGGATGGATTCTTCAGGATGATGAAGAACAAACAAATCATGAAGATGCCCATCATGAAGATGTTTTGATCGCTGAGAATAGACAATTAAAATTGAGAATTATGGATTTGGAGAAGATGAATGCACTTCGTGGGCCAACTTGGAGAAGAAGAATTTGAATGGAGGTCAAGAAAGTAGTAGCTATCTTTGTTTGTGTAGTGATTGTATTTTGGTTGTGTTTTCTTTGAATTTGTAAGAACAATTTGTAATGAGAAGATTTCTAGAAATATTTCTAATGAGAATGAACCTTGATTACATGGATTTCTACTTGGCTTTCTTGAGATTTCTAAATAATTATTTTTCTTCATAGCATTACATAGCAAATTCCAAATACACGATTCATCTTTAAAAGCATTACTAGAAGAGGTTGATTCTCGATGAATATGATTGCCCATAGTCATATGCACTCCCATTTGTCCAAGCTATAACAATTATCACTATCACATTGCCCACATGAACATGAACTATAGGAGGTTGATTTCGATGGAACGAAAAACAAGAGGGCCTTCACCAATCACCTTAGTTCCTTCCAGTTGTTGGCACACTTTTTTTCCCTCCTTGTAAACTACATTGGTCTTCATCATGTTGTTGTTGCTACCCTCAGCTTTGGGTTTTTGGTTTGCAACTCTCTCTATTCTTGAACCAGTTCTAACCCATGATGCAATGCGCCCCTTACCCTTACTAGTATTCTCCTTGTTCTTCCCCTGACCATTATTCTCCTTCTTCTTGCCAGTATCCATTATTTTTTTTTTCTTTGAGATGTTCATCAATGGTTGGTTTATCTTGATTTTATAGATAAGATAGCATTGAAAAAGTCCACCAATTTAGTATTGGGAAAGGAAAGATGCAGTTGAAATTGAATAGTATAGACTAGGCAATGTATAGGCTACAGAGGGCAATGTATAGGCAATGTATAGTATAGGCTAGGCAATGTATAGGCTAGGCAATGTATAGGCAATGTATAGGTTTGAATAATGATTGTTCGTAGCTCCAATAGGTTTGAACACTCATTGTTCATAGTTAATGTTCATAATTGGGGGTATAAACAAAGAGTGTTCATACCTGCTTAAAGGTATTAACAATGATTGTTCGTAGCTCCAATAGGTATGAACACTCATTGTTCATAATTGGGGGTACGAACAATGAGTGTACGTTCATACCTATTGGAGATATGAACAATGAACACTCATTGTTCATAATTGGTATTCATAATTGAGAGTATGAGCGTTCATATCTACTTAAAGGTATGAACAACAATTGTTCATATCTCCAATAGGTATGAACACTCATTGTTCATAGCTAATGTTCGTAATTGGGGGTATGAACAATGAGTGTTCATACCTAGTTAAAGGTATGAACAATGAGCACACTCGTAATAATAGATAATTTATACGAAATAGATGATTTCAACATTCATTACAAAATAGATTGTATCATTCTATACCAAAAGACCACTCATACACATCACTAACGCACACTCATACAAAGAAAGTTTACAATGAACTCAACCCAGAACCAGCGAGCAACATAAATACAAATATATACCATCACCCATGACACTATAGACTCTACAACACCAATTTAAAACAAAAATTTAAAAAAAAAAACTTTGATACATAAAAGTTTTAGCAATGTGAAATTGAATAGTATAGGCTAGGAAATGTATAGGCAATGTATAGATCCAAAACACAAAAGAAACATCTAGAACAAACTCCAAAATGACCAAAATAAAGATACATTAATAAACATGAAACATCAACATAAAGATATCCCAGAACCAAGCTACAACATCAAATTTTCCCTTCTTTATTTCATTGCGGCGAGATCTTTGTCTTCACACCTGGAGTAGTTGCTCTTGTATCCATAGTTCTTTTTCTAGTTCTTTTGAGACCCAGTGTTGTAGGTTTTTTCTTGTTAGGGCTTTTTGCAGGTATCGCATTTGTAGTTGTGGAACTTTGTGTACCAAGATGAGCAGATACTTGAGTTGATGTTGTATCAGTTGTTTTCTTTGAAACTCTTCCCATTGGAGCAGTTGAAAATTGAGCTCCTGATCTGGTCCCTGATGATGGTCCCTTAGATATTTTAATAAGTGGCCCTTCTTGTCCTAGAATCTGCATGACATAAGCATAAAACAATAAACTCTAGAAACTAAGCTCTACACTACAGAGAACCTACAGAGAATGGCAACATCAAACATAACTATAAAGAAATTTCTAACTATATATTACCTTAAGCATTTGAGGCCCAATGTATTCAGAATAATACATTACTGTATTAAACTCATTTTGTGATGCTTTCTCTGTCCCACTAGATACTGTTGCCTTCCCCTTGTCCTTTTGAGCAGTGCTTGGTGTTGCATCTCCCTTACCCATACTAGTACTTGATGCTGCCTTCCCCCTCCCTTTACTAGTGCTTGGTGGTTTATTTGTCCCCTTGGCAGTACTTGTCTCCTTCTTTTTTCCCTTGGCAGTGGTCTCTTTTCCTTTGGCAATGGCCTCTTTTCCTTTGGCAATGGCCTCTTTTCCCTTGGCAGTGGTTGCTTTCTTGGCTGTACTTGTTTCCTTCCCCTTCCCCTTAGTTTTAGTTCTTCCCTTACTCTTAGTTTTTGACCTTGAACTTGGATCTTCAGTTGGAGTAGTTGTTGGTTCTTTTTCTTTTCTTGCTTTCTTGGTTGGCTTGGAACTTTCACTTTTAACACTTACATCCTTCTTACATGTTGTCCTATTATGGCCAGGTTCCTTGCACTTTGAACACCTAATCAATGTCCTCCTTTTACTTAACTTAGTGCTACCACTACTACCTAGTACTTCATGATACTCCTTCCTTCTTGCTTTCTTAGGCCTACCTGGCATTCTCCTTGAAAGAGGAGGCAAGATAATCTCTCTATTTGTAACAGGCCATAACTTCTCACCATTCAAGGGTTTCATGAAGTGATTGTATGCCTTTTGGTAAACTTCAACTGTGTAGCATCTGTGTACATATATGTCAGGGTTCTCCTTCATTGCATAAATTGCAGCTACTTCATGACGGCAAGGTATGCCAACCAACTCCCACATCCTGCATGCACAACTCCTAGTTGCTAAGTCAACCACATACTTGTCATCTCCATGACTCACTTCAAATGCATGTTGACCACAATACTGAGGTACCCAATACCTAGAGTGCATTTTGTTTTCCTATAATTTCACCCTTGCAGTGGGAGTAAGGCTGTCATGCCAACCTTCTATTATTTCTCTCTTCTTTTGCATCCTAACCATTGTACCCACCCTTATATCCTCCAACATTGCAATAATATCCTTTGACCTGGCCTCAATAATCACACCATTATAACATTCACACATATTGTTTTCAACATTTTCACAAGTAGAAACAAATGAGAAATAAGATCTACTCTCTATGGCGAGGATTTTTGCTTCTTTAGCAAATACTCTTTTGCATTTGGATCATATGCTGCAATTTCAGACATCACCTTCTGAAAGTTTGCATGAGTTGCAGCTTTACTTGCTTGCCAAAAAAAAACTTTGAAATGAGCACCTACAATAAAGCATAACTCATATTAATTTGAATTTCAATTAATTTCTTAAACCGACAAAAAATAAAACTTAATGTAAAGGAAGAATGTCAAGTTACCGAGAAAGTCTTCCGAATTTTATAGATATGCCTTGCACAACATCTATGTTCGCAAAAGGCAATCTCTTTTTATAACTCTGTCTAACCCCTTTTGTTGGTCTGTTATCAAAGTCAAACCAATACCTTCAGCTAAATGTAGATCATCTATCAACAAGTCAAGAAACCATCCCCAACTCTGAGTGTTCTCTCCTTCGACAACAGCCCAAGCAATTGGATACATCTGGTTATTACCATCCCTACCAACAGCTGTTAATAGTTCTCCTTTACAATAACCCTTAAGAAAGCAACCATCTAATCCTATAACAGACCTACAACCTTTAATAAAATCTTTCCTGAGAGCATCAAAGCAAATATAAAGTCTCTCAAACATTGCTAGATACAAGAGCATAGGGTTCTCTGGGTTAGTGTTATGTTGACATTGTCTCTTCACTGCAATCTTAATAGTTGAACCAGGAATCTGCTTTGATATTTCAGCACCATAGTCCCAAAGCTTAGCATACACCTTTTTTATAACCTCATCAATTTGTCCAAAAGCATGTTGCTTAGCTCTATAACACTTGAATTTTGACACATTGAATGCGAATGTTTGCTTGACTTCTTGTACCATATCCTTCACTTTCCAACTTGGGTTCAGCAAAATCCTATCATACAAAGTCATGCCCAACCACTTGGCATCAGCAAGTTGGATAGTCAAATCCCTAGAACAAGTGTGCACACTGTTATAACTCTTTATCTGGAAGCTATCTTCTAATTGCATTTTACTTGCCCACGGACCTCCACTTACAACCCTCAAAGACATTCAGCAAGTATTTTACTTTTTTTTTATTCACGATCATCCAAAGCGGGGCAACCTTTTGCAAGCGGCATAGTCTTTCAAAGCCTTTTTCAGTTCTTCATTAGTCCCAAACCTCATCCCTAACTGAAACTCAACAAGTTTGTAATCAATGCTTGGATTAAATATGGGAAACTTAGACTTCTGTCTAAGGCTGAGCTCACCTTCATCATCTTCTTCAGGGCTGTCATAGTCAGAACTATCTGGACAATCAATGTCTTCAATTGTTGTATCACCCACACTAACACAACTTGGTCCATTACCACCTTCACTTCTATCTCCAACAATTAGCTCACATTCTACATCTCCATCAGTTGGTTCAACACCTTTCTCATCACCATCAGTACCCTCAGTCACTTGTTTCTTCTTCTTATTCTTCACTTTTTCTAGATTTTTCTGCCTCACTTCAACAAGCTCTTCATCTAAATCACTTAGGCTAAGTCCAATGGTGCGGCAAAACACCAAATTTCACGTAAAATGTGATCCAATGGTACGTTAAAACGTTATACCGCCAACACTATCGTTATAAATTTCTCTATTTATACAGTCAATTTTAACGTTATAGCGTATGCTCTGTACGCCATAGCCAATGGCGGCCAACAAAAAAAAAATCCAAATAAGTTTGCACGCCATAGCCAGTGGTGTTTAGAAATTTGGTTTAATTCAAATAATAACCTACACGCCACTCCCAATGGCGGTTAGAATTCAATTATTATTTTCCACCCGCCACTCCCAATAGCGGTTAGAATTGATTCCTATTTTTTTGTTTTTTTAATAACTTAATTTATGCAATTACCATTCTATCCTACTATCTTTTTTTTTGTGTTTTGGGTGTTTTTTTTTCTGAAAGGGTAAAATGGGGAGATAATTAGCTACATGCCTGTGGGAGTGGCGTACAAAAAAATTTGGTTTTTTTTTTTATCTCTTGGCTGCCACTGCTGATGGCGGGTAACAAAAGTCGATATTATATTAAATATTTTGGGCTGCACGCCATTGATACTAGCGGGTGAAAAAATAAACCATTGGGTTTGATTTCACTATCCCACTAACGGTATCCACTGTGCTATTGTGGTTTGGTGTTTTGCTACACCAAACCATTGGACTTAGCCTTAGATTATCCAAACTTGCAGCTTCACTCACATCCTCATCACTCTCATCATCTACATAGTGTATCTCATCTTCAGAGCTAGAGTCTTCATGTTCAGGGTGCTTCTTCAGGTTCAATAAAGACTTCACCAAGTCCACCATGTCCACCATCTTCACCATGTTCAATATACAGTTCAACCTTACCAGTCACCCTTGCAATTTTCATCATTTCATTTGTACTACTATCATCAATGACTAATCTATTAGAAGATGCGAAAGTCTTTCCAGGATGGGCATAGTACATCTTAATCATGTTAGAAATCCCTACAGACTTCACCATATCCAGTAGCTCAAAGAAACAGAACTTATCATAATCCATTCTGTAAAAGTATTCTAGTTTATATCCCTTATAATAAGGTATTAGCTCAGACACAAACTTCCCCCCAAGGTAAAGTTCTATGCAAAAATCTGGTTCCACTGGAAATAAACCTTCCAATATATGATCCACTGAACAAAACAAACAAGACAAAAGAAAATTTTAATATTATTTGACTAAAAACATACAAATATAATTGATTAACTATTATAATATACCCCACATTAACAAACAAACCAAAACGTACCTTTAATATTATTTTACTGATAACCTATATAACTAATTGATTGACTATTGTAATATACTCAACATTTTTATTCAAATGAGCACTGAGAACAAAGAAACTAATTTTCTATTATTCTAGAGTGGGAATCGAGAAGCTTTACGCTAAATAACACAAAATCAACTATTATTCTATTGAAACCCTAGAAAATTGCACAAACCACAAAAAAAATTACTCGATAGAAGTAACATACTTGATTCTCCAACGAAATCACAGTCCAATTGAATAGTACTTGTCCTTTCTCTTCGAATTCGTCCCCCAACGTGCACAATTTGATTTTTATTTGGACATCTCTCAAACTAGGGTTTTGTTTTGCGCTCAGACAGAAATTGGGGGGTTTTTTCGCGCTCAGACATAAGTAGTCGGGTTGTGTTTCGGGCTTTGTTTCGGGTTTTGTTTCGTGTCAAGTTAACATAGCCACATTGGAAACTAAGGCCACGTAATTAGAGAAAAATAAAAAGAGTGTGACACGTGTGAAATAAATGGATGGAAGTGTAACAGAACCAAACGTTGCAAAACGTGGTAGACATGGATACCCAAACTTGCTAAAAGAAAAGTTTAAACCCCAATGTTTGATTAAGGGTATAGTTCGTTACCCATCTATGCATTTTTTTTCAATACAAAATCAGAGTCGTTTTTTAGGCTTTTCGAGAGCTTCCTTAAGTTGGGTTCTCACAGGGGTGTGTTGTAATCACAACTCTCTGATAAATTCACTCAAGGTTCATTCTCTCAAGTGCAGCAGGCACTTATATTTCTCGCATACTCAAATGACGTCCAAAGAAATAGGGGTCGATTGATCACGTTTGCCACTTACTATCACTACACCATAACAGCTTATTTGTAACGGATATACATTCGTTACAAAAAATATTAGTAACGGTTATCTTGCGTTGACACAATTGCGTGACAAATATTAGTAACGAATATTTGTAACGGTTAATATTCGTTACTAATATTTGTCACGGTTGTCAAATGTTACTAAAATTAATTTCAATAACGGATACCTAACCGTTACAAATGTATTAGTAACGCTTGCTAATTTAGTTTGCAACTGATCGATTGTTGGCAATTATCCATTTGGAACGGATACTCATCCATTACTAAATCTGGAAGCATCTGAAAAAAAAAAAAAAAAAAAAAAAAAACATTTAGGTTACCTGCTGCTTCTAGTATACATCCCACATATATTATATAACCTTTCCATCCCATCCCATCCTATTAAAAGCCTGGTAAACATATACACAATAAGCAAAAATAGCAAGAAAGAAAAGCACTTAAACCAAATGTATTCCATAATTCATTCATATGTCACAAGTCTTAACTCTAATTACATTTTATTCAACAATGAAAAAATATCCAAGAATATAATAACAACTAGTAAAATTCATTAAGCCTTTTGTAAACAAAATTCACGGATAGAATAAGTCCTAGTAGCTCTCAAAGGAAACATTTGATACTCTTATATCACATCGTCCTTCCTCTAGCAATCATGAAAGTCATTGCATTGACACCTGCAAGTGGGTGCAACCAGCCCAATGACACCAAATAGAAATTATGAAAATAGAAATGATCAATACATAATAATGAGTAAAATTTATCCAAGTTATATTTATAAAAACAAGACATTAGGAAACTAGAAAATATTAGCCATAGGATATTGACCACTAGTTGTTGGGCAGTCTCTTATGAGATGGTTCGGAGAACCACACATGTTCTATTTACATATTCTCTCCAATTAAGAAATGTCAAATGGAGGACCAAGGACAACTTGTCCTCAAACGCAAATATATAATCACCATATAGCTTAGTATAGCATCTATCGAAAGATCAAATGCTTGTTTCACTCCACTATAGAATATCTATTTCTAAGTAGTAAATAAAACATCTATGCCAGACTATCCAAAGTGAATTAGAGCACTAAAAAAATCAGCACACGTTTTTCAAGACCAAAAGGAAGATTGATGAGCTTACCAAATGAACAAGTATCTCCTCATATATTCTCCTGTGTCTGCCAATATTCTCCCCTCTCTAAACTTACTGCAACATAAGAACACCCTAAATTCAGTTCATTGTAATATGTCCTAATCCAATGAAATCAAACGCCAAGTTTAATTCGATCTACGTTAACTAACTAAGAAAAAGAACCGTACTCACATCGATTCATTAAGCGATAAAAATGATATTCAAATCTGCTAGGCCGTAAGGAGAGCATTTGGACATCCAAAATCTTGACTTATAGTCTTATATCATGTAGGAAATACTCATCCAGAAAATACAAGAGGTATAATGTTCCCTTAATTAATAACTTGGGCAGAAAATCAGTCGAGAGATTGGGTTTAATTCCTTAACCCAATCCAGTACATCAAAAAAAATCCAAAAAAAACTTCAAATGTTCAACTGACAATCAAAATTGGGTGAAAACAATATATCTAATCAAGTGCATTTTGGGTGCTTCTCTACATGAATAAGGAAAAAGTAGATGAAGACAACTCTTACCAAGTAATTAATCTAGTGGCAGATCCTCCAATTGTGTGCTGGAAATTTCTACCCAATCAACACTTTCAACAAGATTGATATCATCACCTTCATATTAAAATTCCATGTATTCAATCTTTCAATTGATATAAACTAAGAGATAGGAGTTTGACAATATGCAATTTAAGAGGAGAGAAAATCTTACCTGATTGAGGCGTAAGCTATAAGAGAAATTTCTTATTTTTTCTCATTTAATTCTAGTTCGATCTAACTTTCTTTTTTTTCAAAACTAATAATCTAATATGACAAGTCCTCAACTTATCATTATCTGTTTCCAAAGGGATAGAGATCAAAAGACTTGAGCTACTATTCACCGGGCCTAGCATCTAGTTGGTCATGGCCCATAACATATGCAAGTGTTATTTAAACATGAGATATTAACTTTCAAGTTCATTCTTGAGATGGCAGATCTTAACTTTCAAGTTTAGTAATAACCAGAAACAGTTTAGAACCACACTCAATATCCTTTTAATTTCTAAATATCATCTAACATTTATAAGACTATAACCCAAGTCTAAACATATATAGAAATGTCAAATACTGAATTCAAGACTTCAAGTGAATTATTGGCCAAGAGCCCAAGTGCAATACATGTCACATACTAACAGAGTCAAAAGATAACAAGAAAAATACATTCCTACCATAGTAATTTTGTTCTTTTTATTGGGTGTTTCAGCAAAACATTTCATGGATGAGGACTCCACCACTGTTTCACAAAACGAGCCCACCAGATCAGCCACCTACAAAAACACCATATAGTTGTCAAACTTCAAGACTAAAAATCATGTCTAGAAAACACAAGCGCACACTGATATATAGTTGAGTCTCACATTAACTGCCACTTCATAATAGAACACCCTAAGGTCCTTCATTATGCAATCCAAATATAACTCCTTGGTACCTAAAATAGTGTGCTCCCCTGACTCTTCAACTTTGGTTATCGCCAAAGGGTAACTCTTACTAATCTCTCTCACTAATCTTCTTGAGACCCTTAACCATTTTTGGTAACTTGCTCGGGTTCAATGGCTCTGTTGCTGTCTTGACAACCAAAATAGTATTGAAAAGCAAAGGCTTGAATATGTAAACATCTTCGTCATAGTTCACATTGCAAAGTGTAGCAATTTTCATTATTGAAGTGTCAGTCAGTACCCATGAACCAGCAGGAGCTTTGGCTACAGCAACGCTGTAATGGGCTTGATAAACCCATAACTTTGTTACTTCGTTTATAGTCATGTGCACACCTTAAGCAAAACAAAGTAAGTTATGTGCACACTTCAAGAGTAATTGTGTACCATGTTTATGTAAGTACCCATGACCAACCCATGTTGCACAATTTAAACTGATGTTATAAAGAATTCATTGAAATTATTACGTTCAATCGGTTGAATTGCAGTAGTGTAATACCACTTACCAGATCAGAAAAAGGCTTAGGTAACCCTAAAGGAAAAGTAGAAACTGAATCATGTATACTTTCTTTATTTATAAAGAAAAACAAATTGTAAAATAAGACATAAAGGAAGTTGGTCAAGTAATGTGGTGCCTATCAGTCCGAGAAACTAAGTGAGGTTGAAGCTTGAATACCTTCTCTAGTGCACTGATAAGAGAAACACTAACTCATAATCGGTGCGCTCCATCTTATGGTGAATTTTCAAAATGCTACAACTCGGGATAATTTGAACATGACTAAAGGGAATGAGTGAGAAAGAAATAGATAAAGCAAGAAAAAAATATTAGAGGGCAGTAAAACTAAATAGTCTATGGAGCAAAAATTGTCTTAAACAATATAGCCCCACTTAAGATTGATTTGTTGTCAAGTTGTAATACTAACAAAAGAGAAGATGTCTATTGAATGTAAGTGTTCTTTTCTACATGGAGTCTCAAATGACCAACTAAATAAAAAAAATTATGATGATGATGAATCATAGAAGAATAAGATACCAGCTGATCGAAGCAGCAAGATTAGGTCTATAACACCCCGTGTTTTTCTTTTACTTTTCTTTATTACCATAATAATAATAATAATAATAATAGGTAAAACAAAAAGAAATAGGATAAACTTTTGTTAAGGATAGGAAACCCCGTAGGTTAAAAGATAAACCCGCCTTCCTTGTTTTTCACGGGGTTTTAAAACAAAAAAGGAATTTGCACGGAGAGTGGGGAAAACACAGAGAGTTTTACACAGAAAAATGGAGAATTTTACTGAGAGAGGAAAAGGAAGTTTTCTGAAAATCTACGGATAGCTAGTTGACAGTCGGAGCTAATCACGAGTGAGTAGATAGTTTTATCTTTTCACTGAACTCATAGTTTACGAAACTTATTCCACTGCTCATTATTTTTATGTTCGTTCTGTTTAGTTTACATACTGTCGAACTTTGGAATGAACATTTTTGTCGACATTGTAAATTGAACAATCAACTGCTTTTATTTTCATTTGAATCCTATAATGAATTGAACATGGTGGATTTCGGGTAAGGTGTTGAGGGTTTTGTGTTGAGTGGACACTACTTTGTGGTGCCAAACGATACTGTTGAAGCTCTGAAAGAGCTTTAATGGCCGTCGGATGTTTTTGTGAGTGGGGAAATCAAGTAGATGGTACAATAGGGTTGGGTTGTGATTGTGAATTGAAACCGAGTGGTTTAGGTGTGGGTTGAATTATGTTTGAGTGCTGTGAATGTTGACAGGAGCATCAATGGCAGACAAAAACGTGAATTTCCATAAAAGAGGAAATCACGATTTTTGGGTATCGGTAGATTGGGTTTTTGAAGGGGAGTGGAACCGTGGGGTTCATAGTGGAGATAGGATGGTGGTTGTGGTGGTGGTGGCTGCTGTAGTGGTGGAGGCGCTGTGAGGAGGAAGGAAAATAAGGTGAACAGTGTCGGTTTTTTTTTGTTGGGCTTGGGCCGAACTAAAAAATGTGGGCTTGGGTGCTTAATTTTTGAAATTTCATATTTGGATTTTAGTTTTAGACTTTGGGCCTTTGACTTTGGGCTTTTGGGTTAGAGGAGTTTGGGGCTGGTTGACTGTTGTTGACCTAGCTGGTTGACTGCTGTTGACTTTTGGCAGGTTGACTTTGACTGTTGACCAGGGTTGACTTTGACCAGTTGACCCAATTTGACCTTTTAACTCGGATTATGATTTGGGTTATTAGGATAGGTCTAGGGCTATTAACATGCTTGGCTTTATGCTAAGACCTTTATATATATGTGTGTACGTGTATTAACTACTATGTGATATTTCAATTTTTATATACGACGTTATGACACTTAGACATTGGTATATTAATAACACGTAAACAATAATACAAGGAACAAAATACTCCTCCTTTATCTGAAATAATATATACAATAAAGTTCAGTAGTGTTCTCAACAATTTACCGCACCCTTTTAGATCTCTCCACGTCTCAAGTTTTGGAAAGGAGTCTTATAACTGAAGATGTCATGTGATAGGTGGGCATTTATTGAATGTGCCATAAATGGCCCGTTAGCGTTATATATGGGTATTCATTGAATGTACCATGAATGACCCGGGTATTCATTGAATGTGTCATGAATGACCAGATTGTTTGGATTGCCCTAGAGAGGAACTAAGGTATTTGCCTTGCGGGTTAGTTGTATTCATTGATTGTGCGGGTGTGCTTGAACTTGCATTTGAATACCTATAAGGTATCTACATATGTTATATAAAATTTCTAACTTTCTTTTGCAGGAGGGTAGGACTTAATAATATTTTGTGCAGGGACGTGGTCCTACCCTTATATAGCAGTGGATATCGGTAAGTTTTAATTCAATTATTTAGTTATTAAAACAAGTTATTATAACGAGTTAATAAGATGGGAGTCTTGTTTGGGAAGAAACTATGCCGGTTGAAATGACGGAACTACCTGTCTTCCAAGCTGAGAATGATTATATTATGATATATTTAAAGTGTTAGTTGGATAACTAAAGATTGGAAATGTTTATATGTGGTTAGTCTACTCATACCAGCAAATTCCATTTTGTTGACCCATGTTTGCTTTGTTTTGGCAACGTGGGTGTGTTCTTGGGAACATAGGTGAAAGGCAGTGGAACCGCGGCGTTTGATTTGGATTTATTTCTGGAGCAGTCCGGGAGTTTATTTTATTAGGTTTGATCTTTTGGAAGTATGTAATAACGTAGTTTCCTATTCATATGACATGAGAATACGATGTTGAAGACCTATTATTCTTAGAATGTTATATTGATGATTTTTGGGATGGAAGATAGTCTTTAATAAAGTGATGGTTGAGAAAGTTTGGAGATTATTGTTGTTAAGTTGATTCTTTATGATGTGGTATTTTCGGTTTTGGCCTGTGTTGTATCCACCCCGTCATGGCCTGGGTTTTTAGACAATTGAACATAGCGATATTTGAGATATTTATATTTCAAATATTCACTTTGTAATTGTTTAGAAATTCGGGCTGTGACAAGGTCCATATCCAGCCTCATTTCCCAAGGACCAAGGTATAATGCATGCATGATATTTGTCCCCCTCCCCAATGCCTATGAAACAATCCAGCATAGAATAAGTTCAACTCGGTTCTAACTTGGGATGCTTAAAGTTTTTTGGATTAACAAAACCATGTGTCTCAATGCTAACACATTATAAGATTTTCCACGCAACATCACAATAAATGCTTACAGTAAATTGAGTGTGCATGTATTTGTCATTTAAAACCTTCATTAGGCCATTTAATTAATTTAGCTCAATCATTAGAGTAGCCCATGATGAGCTAAGAAGCTTGGAGATTTTTAATTACTCATTCAAAAGTTAGTCGAATCATTATTAGAATAAAAACTGATAATTGACGCCCTTCACTGTCTAAGTGAGCAAGGCACACTCAACCAAACATTGTAGAAACAATACCAACACATTGCGAAATCCTAACATTTTCTACTTAATTATTGAAATTATCCCGAGTCTTCAAAAATGCTCATTTTCTGTTTCAAATGGTACTATCTTATGAGTATAGTTACACTATTTATCACATTTGACTTAATTACTTCATGTCTAGCCTGAAACAAATACCTTTTTTTTTCAAAAGTTAAGCTAGGGTTAGGCAGACCCCCACCTGTATTGATTCAACTGTTTCGCATATAAGTTTGTCCACTTGCATCATCATTTACAATACATTGTAATCTATGATCTAATGGAGGGACAAAATGTACAACAAAACTAGATGCATTATGAAGAGAAGCTAGATAATCCGCAACTCGGTTCACTTCTCTATAGGCATGAGAGAAGGATATAAAAGTGAACCAAGATTTTTTCGTATCTATAGCTTTAAGCATGTCAAGACAGAACCAAGGAGGTTTCTCTACCTTGTTGATTGCGTTCACAGCTCTCAATGAGTCAGCCTTAACCTCCACTTCCTTGTAACCTTCATCGAGACATCTTTGCAAGCATATGTCAATAGCTTTGATTTCCAGAGACAGCATAGACGCCATGCCTCCACTACCACTGAATCCAGCCAACACTTGTCCCTCTTTGTCTCTTATTACCCCACCTTGTCCAGCTCCATTACTACTTAAGGCTCCATCGGTATTGGCTTTCACTCGATTACCACTTGGAGGGCTCCAAACACATTCAATTTGCCTTTGCGTCTTGTATCTGGGTTCAATGTTAAGTCTCTGAAAAAGATTTCTAGCTCTATCCGAATCAATGATTTCAGGTCTTAAGACTTGCAAATAGTTCCTTGTATCTCTTACCATTTTCTCATATATCCTCCGTGCTGACTTGGCAATATGCTGAAATCTGCGATCGATCCTTTCCTTCCAGATATAGGCAGCGGCTGCACAGTAAAATACCTTGTATACCTCTCCCACATCTGCCTCTTTGTATATACGCAAAATCGATGACCACTCTCTGTTTGTTATTCTGTTGTCTGTGATAAGACCAAGTAGCCGCTTGATTCTAGAGATGACTTCCTTGGAATACGAACATTCAAAAAATAGGTGCCCTAAGAATTCCCGGCTGTTATTACATAAGCAGCAAGCTAAAGATTGTAGAATTTTCCTTTGCCCAAGTCTGTCCTGGGTCGGGAGACTTTGCGAGAACAGCTGCCATGTAGTGAAGGAGTGTCTAGGTAAAACCCACTTACCCCAGACCAGCTTTTGCCATTTTTTCTTTTCCTTCTCTAGTGAAAGAGCCTGATACGCACTATATGAGGTAAACTGCCCCCTCGGATGAGGCGTCCACACTACCTGATCTTGTGCGAGATGGGTATTGATATCCACTGCTCTAGCTAATAGCCTCCATTAAGGTTTGTGATTGCATCAAGTTGACTGCTTCATTCCACTCCCCATTGGAAATGATTACACTCACATTTGTGTTCAAAGGAAAATCCCATTCTGCCTTTGCTTCAGCGTCTTCGATCAGAGGTGATCTTGAGCACCAAATGTCATGCCAAAACAGCATTTCTTCCCCTTTTGCAATGGAGTATTTGACAAATTTCTTGGATGTGGTTCTATTGTTCAAAATACTTCTCCACGTCCAAGAACAGTCTCTTGGTACTTTCATAGTCCAAAAGTAGTTGGTTTTGATGTGTTGCTTCCAAATCCAATCCACCCAGATGGTATCTTCTTCCGAAACAAATACTAGTTTCACCCAAATTATGCATCTACGTCAACCTAGTGACACTCCTCTACATACAGTGATACAACCCCGTTGATTGCTAAATTCAATGCAGAATACCAAACTACTACATACTAACATGGTCAAGTCGACTTCCGCATACAAAAAACAAAAGCAATCACGACTGAACCATTATTGCACACTACATGAGCTACGTTCACACTAACAAATCACTCGATCTCTAAATTACTTGAATATCTCACTCAAAAAAGAAACTCGCACTCATTTAACTAACAATAAATTGTCAACGATATTCAGACAATAAACAACATATCGATCAAATAAGCTCAGAAAGGAAATGGATTATCGAAAAAATAATAATAAAAAAAAATAAGATCATAACACAATAAAAAATTATACGTTCAAAAATCACAATTCAATTTACGATTAGCAGATACATATCAACATACTTGATTCGAAATAATAACAATCCACTCGATAAAAAATATGATCAAATTTCCATGAAAATGAAAACCTACAAATTGAATTGAACCTGTAAAATAAATTGAATCCTGAAGCTTGATTGATGAATTGAACCTGTAAATGGATAGAAGACTAATCAAATGTAATAATCTACAAGGAAAACTGAGAAATCGTAATTAAAGCTTTTAGATTCTAACCACAACAAACAACTATTGAAACTAAACAGACTATACGATTTTAGGCATAGTATAGCCAAAACACCATTTTCAAAAAATTGAAACATAATTATTTGTTACCTTCGTTAAAGCAAGCTTTCTTCCATAGATCGAGCGCTTTTGTGTTGAAATTATAAATAAAAGTTTGTCCTTTTGGGTACAAAAGCAACTAACTTAAAAAACCCTAGAAGATCACCCAAAAAACAAATTCTCAACAGTCATAAATTAGAATTGAGAGAGATAGAGAAGAAAAAAGAAAGAAAATGAATAAGAAAGACCACATTTGTCCTCTTCGTAGCGGCGGCGGCGAGAACACTTCACCCCCTTTCGTTTTTCCCCTTTTGTTTACTAAAAGGTAGTTGACCACTTGACATTGACCTAATGAGCGTGAGCGCGAGGTGAAAAAGTTCCACCCTTAAAAATTTTCCCTTTTTTTATTTTGTTTTTGTCTCAATTCAATTTTTCGATTTACATTTTAACATTAGTCACAGTTGTATATCCGTTAGTTTAAATCTCGATAAATGTCACAAAATAATTCGGGTAATTTAGTGACGGTTAGGTAATTTTGTAACTGGGTATGTGTGCTACAAACATGAAATTGCAACGGATATGTGTATGTGTCACAAAATAATTCGGGTAATGTCACAAATTCTATCTGTTATTAATTTACTAACGGATGTATATGTGCTACAAACATGAAATTGCAATTGTTAGAAAATCCTTACTATGGTGTAGTGTATCACACCATCCTATTCCTAATCAAGTTAGAGGTCTTTTATTAGGAATTACGGGGCTAGGATGATGGTTTAGAAAGAAAAAGGAAGGGAAAAACAAAATTTGATAAGTCGAGAAACTGGGTCTTAAAGATACTTGTAACCAAAGAAGAACCTCATTTTGTTCTTTTGCTTCCGAATTGTGATACATTCTTTTAGCCCTTTAGCTTTGTGACTCCATATGATTTTGAATTTTTGGGAGTTCTAACCTTGCTTTAGATTCTTTTTTCGTTATCGTCTCCTTTTATTTTGAACTTTTGGGAGATTCGAATTTTGACTCCTTTGGATTTTTGGAGTTTTGGTTTTTGATGGGTCTTTCTTTTCTTTTCTTTTCTTTCTTTTCTTTTTCTTTTTGAAGCAAATAATTGTTCTGTTTTAGTATAAGGGCTTCTCTTCTTTTTTCTGATAACCATCCAGTTCTCAACTCATCAACTGGGTAAGCTTTTTATTGTGTGTTGTAACGGGTTAGAAATTATTGGTGAATAATAAAAAGGCTTTTAGAAAGGATGAAGGCTCAAGAGGGGTCACTACCAAAAAAACGAGTTTACCCGACAGACGCTATAAAGAATAGCCGACAGTTTCTGTCTGTGGGAAGTTACCTAAGCATTTCGTCTGTCGGGTAAAATCTGAAGGTCTGTCGGGTAAACTCTCTGAGTATTCTATGGATTTTAGATGTGGCCGACGGTTTTACGAGAGTTACTAACCCTCGGATACGGCGACGGTTTTCACTAGTTGGTGAGTTCCGATGGATTTAATAAATTTCCCAACAGTTGTTTAATATTTTGTAGCCGCGGGGTATCTTCCAATCAATTTCAACTGTCGGCATACCTTTCCCCAATTATCAGGTGCCAAACTAATTTCGTTCCCACTAAAAATTATTTGGAAAAATAAAATAGTAATAAGAAAAAAAAACCTAAAATCTATTTTTCCTCTCTCCCTCACAGTTGTTGCCGCTTCAACTCTCCTTCCCACTCCAAAAGGTAACGTGCACTCTCTCTTTCTCTCTCTCTCTCTCATTCTCACACTTTCTCCCAAATGAAAGATTTTTTTCGTTTGTTTCTAATAGTGCAAGATGAGAACAATGTGTCAATGTGTATCTTATTGTGCTTACTGGTTCCTATAATTGGCATCGTTTATACTTTGTCTTTTATAATAGTCTGGATTAAAGGTATAGAATCATTTGTTAATTTTAGCACAACGGGAAGACAAAACTTAATGAATATAAGTAAGCATGAATTAGAAGCTGATCGATTTTTGGTGAGTCCAAAAAATTTCCTTATTATCTCCAAAATTATGCTACTTTTTGTATCTGCTGACAAGAAAGGGATCGCTAACAGATATCCAGCTTAACACGGACATGTGCACAGTGGCGGAGCCAATAAGCCACGAAACCTTGGCATGCATCGTCGCATTGGCAACGTCCATGCCCCATTTGACCCGTTAGTCGCAAAACTTTTAAAAAAAGAGTCGACATGAAGATTTGTTTCAGTGATTTTTTTGGTTGTTTCATTAAGTTTAGATCTTTAGAGTTGAAAAGCACGGAACTTAAGCACGGGGTAAGGGTGAATATACTTTTTGTTGGTGATTATAGTTTAACAAAATTATTTTCTAATAAATATGAATTTTTTTGTAGTTGATAGATTTCAACTACCATCGCTTCGAGAGAGCCCTCGCTCAAAGAGAGACGGTGTTGATATTCTTGAGCACTTGGTCATATCCCTATTGGTACTTATAAAATCACTTCTTAGCTTTATATAAGAGATTGATATTAGTGAAGAGTGAATTTAATGTACAAATTTAGTTTAGTCTGGTATTTGTGTTTCTCATTGTGGTTGATTGATTTGTTTAAATTGATTTGGATGAGAAGCTGCAGGTTCCTTGGCTCTTCTTTTGTTCTTCCTGTGTTATGTTGGTGAAAGTTTTGGTTATACTGTTGCTTAGTATGTAAGTGTGTATTCTATGTTTTAATTAGTGTCCTAGTCATGCATAATGAATTGTCGTTGTTGTTGTTGTTGTGGTGGTGGTTAATAGTTTGGTTTGGTATTGTTATTCGTTATTTGTTTGTTTGTTGTTGTTTTGTTCCATAGTGCTCTCATTTGTCACCGTTTTTTTCATGCGGATATATATATCTTCTAAATGTTATCTTGGGTTTCAGTACACAACAAATTAAGGTAACATCTACCGAGATAATAGAGTTCCCAAAACCGAGATTATAAATTGACCAATAATCTCATTTCCAAAAGAACTTTGACATAATATCTAACTTTATAATCTCTGTTTTGATGTTAAAAGTCGAAATGAATAACAAGAATAATATTGATTATAGGTGCATGCCCTTCCTACAAATAATAACATCATTGTTAATTAATAAATATGACCCAACCAACATTTTTATTTAAAATTCATGTAAAGGTAGGCCTATCTTTGATTCATACGCTCTTGTACATTTATATAGTAGTGACTGGTGAGCAAGTTGAATCTAATGTCATTGTACTTCTCAAAGTTGTCAAAAACAAATTTTAATTACTACGTAGGAATTTAATGACATGTGAATGAAATTTAATGACATGTGTTGTCCAATCTTTAAAACAACCTTGTTGGCAGCATCAAGCTTTGCCTTGTTGGCATCTAAGTCATTTGCACCGAGTGCGTTCCTAAGTTCTGAAACCTTGTTGGCATAAACGGTCACAATACTATACCATGAATTGGTGATTATAAGATGCATGAATATATGTGTTTGACTCTAGTTTCATCTAATTTTGTACTCACTTTGGTACTGAATATTAGGTCATTGTATGTATGCGTAGAGTTAGCTGGAAGTCAGTGTATGCCTAGAGTTAGCATTGTAACTCCTTGGCCTAGTTAGTGTATGCCTCTACATAACTATTTAGCTATTTTTCTTGTTCTGAGTTTCATTCATTCTTTCTTATCTCTTAGAAGTACATCATGGAGTCAACGTGCTTGATAGATAAGAGTTGGATTGATCTAGACGATTTCCGGCATCCGCGTTTTATAAGAGGTGTTACAGAGTTTGTAACCTTTGCCTCGGAACACCACGTTAACAAGAATGTCCTACCATATAAAATGTGGTTCTTGCACGATGAGAAAGAAGTGGAAGAACAACACAATGAAAGAGGGTCGGGATTTCAAGAGAACGTGCATGTGGTTGACATGAATGCTGCTTTCCACACCATTGCTCAAGAGTTTAGTCTTGACAACTTGGACACTTTTCTTGGAGATGATCCAGGAGGTTGTACAGAGGGGAGAGAAGTCATAGACGGTGTTGCTTTTAACGCTAACTTGCGTGAAGCAATGACTGCATTATATCCTGGATGTGACTTCAGTGTTCTTAGATTTGTCGTGAAACTCATTAACCTGAAGTACACAAATGGGTGGAGTGATAAGAGTTTTACCGTATTGCTTCAACTACTCCGCATGGTGTTACCTGCTGGTAACAAGATACCAGAGAATAACTACAGGGCAGATAAGATGATTAAAGACTTGAAACTGAAATGCAAGAAGATTGATGCATGTAGAAATGACTGCATCTTGTATTGGGAAAAGAATGAATTTAAGGTTACCTGTCCTACTTGTGGAGTTTCTAGATACAAAACTCCAACCATTGAGGATTTGAGGAAGCGAACCAGGGTGTCTGCTAAGGTCTTGCGATACTTTCCACTTACGAAAAGATTGAAGCGATTGTATAGTGTGCCTTGGGTGGCAAAGGAGATGCGATGGCATTCTACTGGAGAATCAAAGCCTGGCACGATGAGGCATCCTGTTGACTCGGCAGTGTGGAAGCAAGTCAATTTAAAATATCCAGACTTCTCTGTAGAACCACGGAATGTTCGCTTGGGACTAGCCACTGACGGTTTTACTCCTTATGGCAACTTTGGGCATAACCACGTTCATGGCCTGTTATGCTTGTGAACTATAACCTCCCGCCTTGGCTATGCATGAAGTCTCAATTCACTATGCTTTCAACTCTCATTGAAGGTCCAAAGCAACTAGGTAATGATATTGACATTTATTTGCAGCCGTTGGTTAAAGAACTCCAAGAATTGTGGCGTGATGGGGTGATGGTTAAAGATGCATTTAAAGGTGAAGAGTTCCATATGCGTGCCATTTTATTGTGGACAATCCATGATTTTCCAAGCTTATGGGAATATCTCCGGGTTGTAGAACTAAAGGAAAAATTTGCTTGCCCTCCTTGTGGTCGAAAAACTGCTTCTATAAGACTTCACCATGGAAGTAAGCATGTGTATATGAGAAGTAGACGGTGGCTTCCATTGAGATCCGAGGCTAGAAATGATACAAGAGAAAGCACCTATGATAAGACAAAGGAAGAAGGTGAGCAACCAATAAGGTTGACTGGAGTTGAAGTTAAGAGAATGACTAAAAGTTTGAAAAATCATCAATTTGGGAAGCTCGGCAAGAATAAGGAAGGGAATAAAGGAAATTTGTGGTTTTCAAAGCGATCTATCTTCTTTAAGCTCAAGTATTGGAAACACATTCTCGTCCATCATAACCTTGATGTCATGCATATTGAAAAAAATGTATGTTAAATTCTTCTTGCTTTGATGTTGAATACTAAAGGGAAAACTAAAGATGATGTCAATGCACGCAAAGATTTAAAGCGCATGAAGAAAAAGAAGAAATATTGGGTGACTAAGTTTGGCGGGAAACAGGTTATGCCTCAAGGTATCTTTTGGCTTCGAAAAGAGGAGAAGAAGTTGTTCATCCAAACCTTGCGCAATCTTAGTGTACTTGTTGGGTTTAGTGGTAACTGGTCTAATATTGTCAAAGGAGATTCAATGGATTTGAGACAAATGAAGTCACATGACTATCATACTCTAATGCAACATTTGCCGCCGGTATTAATACAGCATGCTTATAGAGATGGCAACAGAAAAGAAGCTCGAACAATTATTACTACCATTTGTACTTTCTTTAGTGCTTTGTGTTCAAGAAAGTAGAGATTGAAACACTTGATGTCTTTGGAAAGGGGTATGGTCAAGGCATTGTCTTGTATTTGGAGAGAATCTGCCCACCATCATTGTTTGTTATTATGATGCATCTTCCTATTCACTTAGCTCATGAGGCTCGCCTTTGTGGGCTGTTTTCTTTAGGTGGATGTATTGTTTTGAAAGGTAACGTAGCCTGATTTTTTGTTACTTATTTTATTTATTTATTTTCTCATTTTTAAGATTCTATTGCTTCTAAAATACTTTTTAAGGTACATGAAATATTTCAAGGATTATGTTACCAACAAAGCTGGCCCGGAAGGGTGTATTGCGTGAGCGTTACTTGAAGGAGGAGACACTAATGTATTGTCTTTGGATATAAAGGAGGAGGTGGTCATTTAGATAAACTTGATAGGATGGCTGAAAATGAACCCGATGTTTTACGGATTTTTTGGATAGTGTAGGCGACAACCCACACCGCCAATGAGGGTGGGCCACTTGGCCCAAGTGCAAAGTATTTATTGGAAGGTGTGGAGTATGAAGCGAAGCACGCCAATGGGTACTAAGAAGTCATCCTAGTTATGACAGATGGCACACGTAAAGTATATCACGTCATTAAAGTTTTAGAAACTTAACACAATCTAAATTATATACATAATCCTAACTAACTTTATTACTTCAAAAATCATTTAGGAAGTACACTAGCTTCATTGAGGACAATAGAACAAGTGCAAGGAGGAGGATTGGGCACACTAGGGTTGCATTGTGTTCTGATGATTTCATCACATGGTTAACAAAACAGCAGGAGTTCCTCGAATCCACTGATGATCACTTCAAGGATTTAGTTTGAGGACCTACACACTTTGCTACAAAGTACCATAAGTATTGTGTTAATGGGTTTCTCTTCATCACCAAAGACTATCAGAAAAATAAAAGGAACCAAAACAAATAGGTGTTACCACAAGTTTTGCCCTACAACTTTTCGTTTCTAGTTCTAAGGATAAAAATCCAATTGATGAAGATGCAGATTACTATGGCGTTCTAACAAACATTGTTCAACTAAATTATCGTGAAGACTACAAGACTGTTTTGTTCAAGTGTGATTGGGCTAAGTGCACACAACTTGGTGTGAAAGTGGATGAGGAAGCAAAGTTGAGGTTGGTCAACTTATCCAATCAACTTCGATTCGGACCATATATGTGATGAACCATTTATTCTTCTGAGAGAAGGCTATTGGGTTTTCTATTCCCAAGATCCCAAGAATCTTGAATGGCATGTAGTGCTGGAGGTTCCAAGAAAAGTGTATTTTGATGAAGGTGGATCGTGTCTCTCAGAGGAAAGAGTGGTGAATGATTCAGATATAGGGCCAAACAACCTCAACATTTCTATGGTGGATGAACTTATATTCAACGACCCAGACGACATGTTTGAAGTTGTTGAGAGTAGCAGAAAAAGAAAGAGATCTAGAACATAGTCCATTTATATTTTGTGTTGACTTAGTGGTGTGAGTTTTGTGGTATTAAAATTTTGGTAGTTCTTTGATTAAGTGCAACTTTTTGTTTGAACAGGGTATGCCTGTACTTGAATCTTTTTATTTTCCGGCTGTATTTTTCATGTGTGCATAATAGGCCTTTTATGGAATGCTTTCTCTTGCTAGTTAAATAGAAATTTAAATAAAAAAATTAACTGATCTTGATCTTTGCACCATGGGCATGCATACTTGTTGTATTGTATTACAGCTCTTTGCACATGGACGAGGGACAAACACATAGCAGCTCACATTCACTAAGTGATAGCCTTGGTGATGACTTAGGTAATGGAGATGACTTTTAGTTTTCAGTTTTCTATACCATTGTTTTGATCTTACTAACAAATTTGGTTGATATATGCAGGTGAGACACACATTTCTGGTGCATCAACTTCCTCTTCTAAGGAAACAAGAGGTCCTTCGATAGGTGTTTCGAAGGAACTGCCCGAAAGCTATGAGAAGGTAATCATTAAGCTTAATGAGTGGGGTCAACCAGATGAGCCCAAAGAAGAGGTTGACCATTTCATCACCAAGCTTGGTCACATTGCTCGCCGTGACATCCCAATTCACTATGATAGCTGGAAACCAGTTCGTTCGCATGAGAGCATCATACCCAAAGCTATTAAAACTTTAGGAAGAATGTATGTGTTTGAAAACATCGATACTATTTACACGGATTGGACAATAAGCAAATTCCAGAAAGTGTGGAAGGAGTACAAGCATGAGTTGTTCAAAAAATACGTCAAAGATCAACCTCCTTCCTTTGTGAGGGAACATCCCAAACAAGGAATTCCTCTGCAAGATTGGCGACAATTTGTAGATAATTGCAATTCCGAGAAATTCAAGGTTAATGGGTTTTCTGTTTTATTTCATGGTGATTAAGTATATGTGTTTTGATATAAATTAAAGTGCACTATTACTAACTTTAACATGTGCAGGCTTCTAGTTTGAGGAACACAGAAAATCGTAAGCAACAAAATAACTCTTCGTGTCTTGGGAGGAAATCTGTAGCTGTAGCTAAAGTTGAAATGGCAAAGGAGAAAGGGGTCCATGTGTCATCTATCACTAGATTGGACCAATATATGCACAATCATAAAAGAAAGAATGGGGAACACCAAGACCCGGAGCTAGTTGTTAGTGTACTGACTTAATAAGAATTGAGATACTAAATTATTTTTAAGATAGTAATTTGAGATATTTTTGTTTATCCGATTTACTAGGAAAAGCTTAATGACTACACTGCTTTGCACCCGGAGTCACGAGAGACGTCTGTGAATGATGCCCTCACAAAGGTCTCATATTGAATCATAGTTATTGTAATTAATTGTTGTTTGACATGATTTTAAGGGTATTAAATTGATTGTCCATTAAGTACAGGTTCTTGGGCCAGATAGTAGGGGTTGTTTTCGAGGCATGGGTGAAGGGGTCTGCAAAACATCGGTGAAGAAGATGAAAGTTATGGCACAACAGAATTTAGCTTTGAAAGAGATGAACACGGACCTTGTGAAGAGGGTAGATGTGCTTCGTATCTGATGTTGGAGAATTCAGCTTTGTTGAGATAATTTATGCGCCTAAGGAAGAATGCCTATGGCAGATGTTGATTCGCCATACGTTCTAGTCACGCTTCCCGGTAATTATTCGAAGTTATTTTTGAAAAAATATCTCTTATAAGGAAAAAGACCGATAACACAATTTAAATTTGTAGGTTGTCAATGAATATATTGGTAAAGAATGTGATCTGCGTGGTGGTTGGCCACTTAGAGTCGCATGGCGAGAGGTATCGCGGCAAGATATTGATCCTAATACCGAGTTTGGTAACAGGAGATTGGAAGAGGGGAACTTCAAAGTTCATGTGAGCGTGGTTTATGAATTTAAGGTCTTTGTACTACCATTGCCTCATGATGATTGGAGATCAAAGCATGGCGAGGTCGCTTCAAGGAGTGTTATCCGCCCAAAGAATTACTAATGTTGTAATCATTGGGTCACCTTCTTGAAACACCGCTCATTTACTTAAATGTTTTTATTGGCTTTACGGTGCAAGTACTAAGTAAACTAATCGGCTTTTTGTTATTTCCTTTTGGGTTTTCGTGGTTTGTGATGTATATTTTTATCACTATGTAATATGGTTCTTAGGAAAGCAATAATTGAGTTGTGTTCTACCAACCCCTTGGTAACTTCGGCTGTGCAAACTTATGATAAGTTTGCATTGCTGGTCCCAAGCCCAGATAAAGGAGGGGGGAGAAGGATGGCATATGTTTTGTTTTGCTGGATTCACCTATGTTAACTGAAGCTGCTGGTGCTATTATAGATGTAAGTAATTCTTTTTCTTTCTTCTACGATTTCTGCTTGTTTCTATTCATGGCGAGAAACTCATATTTTACTCCATCCTGTTTCTTAGGGCAATATGGAGCTTTTATATGTTTTACATGGACAAGAAGGTGAAGTTACACATGTAAGTGAATACTATCATCCTTTCCCCCTGATATTCATCATATATGTGTTGCCTATGTTTTTCTCCCTTCTGGTGGATGCATTTTTTAAATTTGATTGTAAAGTTTAGATTTCGTCTCGAATGTACTATTTCCACTTTTTCTGCATGGAATCTTGCATGACTCTTATATCCTATGCAATTCTGCCACATGGGCATCCCATACCACCCACCAAGTTGGAAAGACAACATTTGGTAGGAGAAAAGTGTCTGGATGGTAGAAGCGAGAAGCCAAGTTATAAGTGAATAGCTTACAAGGAGTGATTTGGACTCATAAAATGTAAATTAGGTGTTTGACAGACCCTCAAAACCCTCTAAATAGCATTCTAAGTATCTTCTTTCATTGAAAAAATCAAGAATATCCCTCTTCATTTCTACCTATTCACTCTGTCTTTGAATGCAGTTTGAATCTTTGGTATCAAGGTGTTAATATTCGGGTTTTCAATACACATTCTTGATAAGCGTAAAATGATAATTTACCTACTTAAATGAGCGATAAAACTCAAAACGTAAGTAAAACTAAAACTCTGCTTTGTTACTAGATTATCAAAGTTTTCTACTCTCAATCAAATTAAGATATAGTGGAGTAGGAAATTCGTTCCACTCCTAGTTATTTAGCATGCGATGGTTTCGTGTCAACTAATCAATCATAAGTCTAGTGAGAGATTTACGAGGGGAATTCTATACTACGAGGTGAATTCAATTAACAAGTTACGAATAACGAAATGATAGAATGCTAAGGGTTTGAATCTAGATAAAGAATTAAAGGGAATTAAATCCACCTTAACTCGACTTAATCCTACTAACAAAGACTCATCGTGATCCAAATTGAATGCTTCGCATATCAAAATAGTAATTCTAATCCCTAATTATACATGGCATTTCTACCAATTCATAACTAGCATGTGAGCGATTAAACCCATTCTCATGGTGAATTAATCATTTCTAGAGTGGAATAACTATCACGACGATTTCTAAGTTTAACAAAGATCAAGCTTCATCAAGGCTTCTTCAACCCCTCTAATGGGGGTTTAGCCTTGATTCATACAACTATCATTTCCCATTGAATTAAAACTAGACATCATATAAAAATTCTATCTTTATGCAATTTGTCTAAACAATAATTGAAATCTTAGGTAATAACTGGGAAATGAATAACAAGTAATAAAGGAATTTAGATCTAAACAATTGTAAATGACAAAATCAAAATGAACAAGAATCTACTATTTTATTTATCTAATCGATGAAGAACAATGATTTAAGAGTTTAATCTAAAACAAGAATTGAATTGAAACTAAATTTAATTAAAAACAATTAAAACTAGATCTAGAATTATCTATAGTTTAGGTCTAATTAGCTACCATAAACAAAGAGCTAAGCTTTTGTTTTTATATGCTTCAGATCCAAAAATCGTGCATGGGCTTGGAGCCATGAAATCGGGCCCAAAACCCAATTCTTTTAGTCAAAAAAGGGATCTTCAGCTGGATTTGGCTTCAACAAACTTTTTGTCCACTTCTGCTCCTCTGATTAGGTCAAGACTCAGACCATTAGAAAGATCTTTCCGAGCCGGTCGTTTTGACATAAGGTAGACCCGATTCTGAGGTCTGAGTCCAAAGATACGGCCTTCGGAAGTTCTGCTGACTTTGTGTGCTGTTTCTGCCCGCGTTGACTTTGACTTCTTAGCTTTTACCGGGCTTTAGAAAGGCTTTGTCTCCTTGAATCTTGGCCTTTATCACAGAACTTCTAAGCAACCAATCCTTACTCCTTTATCTCGCCAAAGTAGCACATTTCTGCACATAATTGACTTTACTGCCTTAAATACATAAAAAACACGTAATCAGTGTTAACTCTTATTTATTACTCACATAATTGGTCTAAAAGTATAATTATTAAGGGGTTAAAACTACAGTTTTGGGCTCTTATCAGTTACTTATTTTCAAATTTTACCAAGAGGGTATCTCTTATTTTTCTGTAGTTTACTGTGTTGAAGAAGAAGTTTTGGTGAAGTTTGGAAAGAATCTGTGTGTGAGAGCTAAGAAGATGGTGGGGGCTATATCACTTATAGGTTCATCAGTTGTGGACTCACACACTTGCCCATGTCTTTGTTTGGATGCCCTTTCATCATCTACTATGAGTTTCAAGAGTAGTGGTGATATTGGTTTTAACATAAATTCATTTGGTAAAAAGCAATTGAAGCGAACAGAACAATTGGAATTGAGTAGTTCATTTGTTGATTGTTGTCATGAGTGGCGCCTTTTTATGAAAGTGCTCTCTGGGATTGTCAATGGATATTCTAACAAGAGGCAACGGAAGGTTCGAAGTCTTGTGATCGTCAATGAACTGGATGGTCAGTATGAAGACAACTTTGACGATGTAAAATGGGTTAGGGAACTGATCTCATTTAAATAATTTGTATGTATAATTTTGTTCTAATGCTGAAAACATGAATTTGTTCACCTAAACTGTGCAGCTCATATGTGGTAGATTTTTTTGGAAATTGTTATTACGATTCAAGTGAATTACGTTTTAAGATCTAAAATTATATATCCTTCTCAAGAACGCTTTGAGTTTGTGCAAGACCAACTCTTTACTTTCCGCAGGTTGTAATTTGCATTTAGTATGTCTCGACTAACCGGTATTTCTCTTGATTTCATCACCGTAAATGTTACGCTTTTATTTCCCTTGTTTGTGTGTTTGAAAAGCATCTCTAAAATCAACGAACACTATTATCTGCTTTATACTCTTGCAAGGCTCACTCTCTCAATGCAAATAATTGGGTTCTTTGTGAGGATGGCGTCTTCAGTAATATGGATCCAGATTTACAGAATGGGGGTTTCATTTGTAGACAATACACGGGAAGCCGATTATGATTTCTTAAGTAGTTTTTGACTCCCTCAACTTAGCCTAGACTAGGCAGAATTCTCATTCTGACGAGATTTTAGGAAGCTCTATTTATAGTCCAGCTTATTTCTCATCTCTTTTTGAAGATGTTCAAGAGAATGGATCTGCTGATGGGGTAGTGAGTTTCTTTCTCCTTTTGTTTTGAATCCTTTTACTTTTCTTCTTTCTATGTTATAGGTGAAATTTCCATGATCCCGTTAGCTTGTTTTGACAAAACCCAGTTGATTCAATGCCTGAAATATGTACCTTCTGGAAAGAAATGAAGGCGAAGTCACTAGTGAACATGCGTAATCCATATTGGAAAGAAATGAATGCAAAGTCTTTGAAACATAATGGGAATACTATTCTTTGATTTGATATCTTAGACTACATCTTACAAGTTTGAAAAGATTGTTTTGTAAAGCATGCTTTGGAGAAGGGATCGAGATTGTGGCAATTGGCTAGTAATTTACTAATTTAGTGGTGTAAGGACTATTCAACTTTTCAGTGGTTCAACTTAGTGTTGTTTTCCTTTAGCTTCTCCCTGATTAGAGGTATTTAGTTTCTTAGCATTGAATAAATTCTTATCCGATTTTCACTTGGGAACAAAAAAAGCAGATTAACAAAAACAACATTAATAATGACAACAAACGTTTCCAGTAGTTCAGTGCGAATTGTTAGTTTCTTTTTTTATTAATTTGTATAGACTCATTCATCGGAATTATTCTTTTTGTAGGAAAATAAACTTGATACTGATGATTTGGAGCGTCTGCTGTGCTGATTATTTTCATTGCCAGTAAGGAGTGGACCTTCTAAATATCGTTGTCACTATATTTTGTCAATTGTTAGTTAGTTTACTATGTAATTTCCTCCAACATCGTTCTAGAGTCTTCGCCTCTTAGGTCTCACTTCCCATTGATGTATTCATTACTTTGGTATAAAACTTGTTTTGGTGGGTTTAGATGACATCTGGGTTGGACTGTTGTATTCATTCTTCTTTACGGCGACCTAGCGAAGTCACCAAGGACAATAGCGATTCGAGGATGATTCATCGATGAGGGCGAGGATGAACGACCGCCAAGACTTTAAAGAAAAATGTAAGATGAAATATTTTTGTGAAATGTCCGGTTTGTTACTTTTTGTTTGTGTGTACCGTGTATCCGCATCCCTTGGTTACATCTTTAAGTTGCACACTAAATTTCATTGTGTAATCGTTTATAGTGGGAACTTCACTTTTGAATTGGTTCCCATCACCTATCTCAACAGGTTTGTCGAGTACTTTCCAAGGTTTTTAATTTCGATTTTGTGTGGTTTACAAAATTTGATAAATGATGATGCCTCCGAATTTAACTAATGTAGGGAGCCATCACGAAGAGAATGATAGCAATAGAGGAAATGGCGGGCATGGATGTGCTTTGCATTGATAAAACTGGAACTTTGACCACGAACAGCCTCTGGAGACGGAAATCTTATTGAGGTTAGGCGGATAATACTCTTTGGTGGTTTGTTCTTTTCTAACGACATACGTTATGGAATATAGACCTAATAGATCTGCATGATACTCTTTTGTTCAGATTTTCTTGAAGCTGTGTTAAATGAAGTTGTGGATTTGGTACTTGTTTATCTCTTCTTTTTCATGTAAAGTACATTTTTTTGGTTTTTTGATGAGTTTTGTGATGTTTTGAGTGCAGGAAAACATACCCATTGAAGAAGTATTTGAGAATTTAAGATGTAGTAAAGATGGTTTAACAAGTGATGGTGCTGAAGAGAGATTAGTCATTTTTGGTCATAACAAGTTAGAGGAAAAGAAAGTTTGTTTCATTGACACTCTTCTATATGCCATTTGTTTTATTCATTTTGCTTCAAAATTTGATCTTTATTTCATTTCTATGTGTTTATAGGAAAGTAAGTTTTTGAAGTTATTAGGCTTCATGTAGAACCCTTTGTCTTGGGTCATGGAAGTAGCTGCAATTATGGCTATAGCACTAGCAAATGGAGGGGTGAGCTTAAATTATGTGTTTTATGAAGTTGTTTGTTTGTTTTATGTGATTTTGTTACGATTTTTAAGAATTGTGTTGCAGGGAAAGCCTCCTGACTGGCAGGATTTTGTGGGGATTATTACTCTACTTGTTATTAACTCAACGATTAGCTTCATTAAGGAAAATAATGCCGAAAATGTCGCTGCAGCTCTTATGGCGCGTCTAGCCCCTAAGGTTAAGGTACTAGATTGAACAGATTTTGCTTATACGGGTTTTTTTTGCATTTAGTTGTTTTCTTCAATCGATCTGTTTTAATTTTAAAATTTGCATCGATAATTATAGCTATTGTTTAGAATCTATTTTAAAGAAGTTATGAACACCATTGGTTTTAAAAGGCTTTTTTCAAGCGAAATCTGCTTTGGAAGCCGACTTTAGTTGTTTGGAGTTGGTATAGTTTTGATTACTATGCCTAATGATGAGAAATTGAGTGTTGGGTTTAGATAAAAACTAAACTAGAATTTGAGTGATGGGGTCATTTAGGTGAAAATAATGATATTTTAGGCTTGATAGTAGTAAGTCGGTGATATTCTAAGTGAAGAGTAAAAAATAATAAGTTGAGTGGCGTTTTTGAATTTGTTTCATTTCCATGTGGTATCTAAAATTGTTATGGGTTCATGAAACTAAAATAGGTACCGAGATGGAAAGTGGAACAAAGAAGATGCGGCGAGTTCTTGTTCCCGGAGATGTCATCGATTATAAAACTTGGAGACATAGTACCGGCCGATGCTCGTCTCCTCGAGGGAGACCGATTAAAAATTGACGGTGACTCTACTATCTAATGATCGTCCCTTTTTAAAACTCATTATGCAATCGAGAATACCCCTCCACCCTCTTAAAATTCTAATCTGTTCTCCTTTTGAATTTTCAGTCTTCTCTAACCAGGGGAGTCCCTTCCTGTAACAAAGGTCCGAGGAGATGGTGTTTACTCGGCTCTACATGCAAACAAGGTGAGCTTGAAGCTGTTGTGATCACCAGCATGGTGTTCATACCTTCTTCGGAAAAGCTGCCCATCTTGTAGACTCCACAAATCAAGTTGGCCATTTCAAAAGGTAAGTAATCTGAGAAAAAGAAAATTTCTTGTTGAAGTGATTTACCTATATTCCTATTCACTTTTTACGTGCTAGTTTTATATCTGTATATACACTACTTCTTAGGTCTTAACCGCTATTGGGAACTTCTGCATATGTTTCATTGCCGTGGGAATGATTATAGAGATCATCGTCATGTATCCCATACAAGACCGGAAGTATCGTCCAAGAATTGACAACCTCTTAGTCTTTGCTCATTGGAGGAATTCCCATTGCAATGCCCGACCGGTTTTGTCGATTACAATGGCAATTGGTTCCCATCGCCTAGCTCAACGGGTTTGTTAGAGTACTTTTCAAGGTTTTTAATTTTGATTTTGTGTGGTTTACAAAATTTAATAATGATGATACCTCTGGAATTTAACTAATGCAGGGAGCCATCATGAAGATAATGACAACAATAGAGGAAATGGCAAGCATGGATATGCTTTGCGACCGATAAAACTGGAACTTTGACCTTGAACAAGCTCTCGATTAGGAGAAATCTTATTGAGGTTAGGCGGATAATACCTCTTGGTTTGTTCTTTTTCTAACCTAACATACATTCGGAATATAGACTGATAGATCTCGCATGATATTCTTTTGTTGATTTTCATGAAAGGAGTAGACCGGATAAAGCATCGTTCGATGGCAGCCGAGCTTCGTGTGGAGAATCAAGATGCAATAGACGTTTTGCTATAGTTGGAATGCTGGCTGATCCAAAGGAGGTAAGTGGACGAACCATCTTATTGTGAAAAAGATTTTTATTTTTATTTTAAAATTTTATTTGTAGTTTATTACCTCTGTTCTTTTCCCCATATTTTCTTTTGGCTGACTTGTCCCTTTCTCCTCCTGCCAATAGGTGTGAGCTGGTATTCATGAGATTCACTTCCTTTCATTCAATCCGACTGACAAGCGAACAGCTTTAACTTATATTGACAGTGAAGGCAAAATGCATCGTGTCAGTAAGGGTGCACCTGAGCAGGTAAAATTCGTCTACCTACACATTTACTTTTGCTCTATATTATTATTTTTTGATTTTGTGATTTTGTGACTCTTTGATTTTGTGATTTTCTTCGCTATCTGGATCAATTACTTGATTTTATTTATTTATTTTTGTTCTTTTTTTGACTTGTGTCGGTGATCGAGTTGGCAATAGCAAAGGAAACAGTCGCCATCTGGGAATGGGAGCGAATATGTACCCTTCATCCGCTCTACTAGGTCGAACAAGGATGAATCAATTGCGACCTTGCCTATTGATGATCTAATAGAGAAAGCCGATGGTTTCTTTGGTGTCTTCCCCGGTATGGTTCACTATCCTCGTATAAGGTGTCAAATTGTCTTATGGGGCTTAAAGTTTGCGTCTCATTCGCGTTTTATTGTTTTAGAGCACAAATATGAGATTGTGAAACGCTTGCAAGCGAGGAAACATATATGTGGAATGACCGGTGATGGAGTGAATGATGCTCCCGCCCTTAAGAAGGGTGACATTGGAATAGCAATCACCGATTCAACTGATGCGGCTCATTTCGTTTGCCGACATTGTCCCGACAGAACCTGGCCTAAGTGTCATCATCGGTGTTGTATTGACCGAAGAGAGCAATCTTTCGGAGGATGAAAAACTATACGGTGATTTTTATTATGTTCATGGTCTAATATGGATTAGCTATACTTTACATTTATCCTTTTCACCTGCAATTTGATTGCCATATTTTGCTTTTGGATAGTAAATGAAATGAAAACTAGATCATGTTTTGTGTTTTCTTTTCTTGATAACGTTTTTGGTGGTTGCGGATATATATGCGGTTTCCATCACAATTCATATTGTGGTAAGCTTCCTAGTAGTCTTAGGGTTATTCACTTGCATCATTTGAGTAATTGTAATCGGAAAAGAGTAGGCATACTAGATAGGAGTCTTTTTAGATTTCTATCATCAAGTTTATCTGATTCTTGCCTTCTCACCATGATTTTCATTTGACAGTTTGGTTTCATGTTGCTTGCTCTTACGTGGAAGTTTGATTTTCCACCTTTCATGGTGCTCATCATTGCAATCCTGTGTCATGTGTTGAAGATTGAGCATTGCCAGATGGATTGGAGAAATGGCATATTAGGCAAGGCTCAACAGGAAAGGCAATTTCTAGTCGATTTACTTTTATTCATAAGAAATTATGTTTCCCTCCATGATCAGTAGGTAGATTTCTATTAGAGGCATATCAAATACCTCTCCCAGGAGACGTTACTAGTAATCTTGTGATAGTCAAGTGATCTAGTGACTCATGTCAGAGATCCAAGCTGGTTAGACATTCAATGGTGGCGTTACTATGTGCTTTAGAGCTGACCAGTCCTAATTTTGAATTTCAGCAGGTTGCTAAACAATTGGTGCTTAGTCATTGCTATGGTACTAGAGATTACTAGGACTAGTTGCTAGACAGATGGTGTGGTGCTGATTTTTGGTTTCTGAAGGAAGTAATATGTATACTTAGTGAACGACATGTCTTATTCTTGTTTTTTTTTATGAACACATTGTTTCTTTATGAATACATTAGCGTTTGTAGCATTTGAGTAGGAACTTGCAAGAATGTAATTGTAGTGCGGGGAAAGAATGTAATGTTGGGATACGAAACAATTATTATAAGAAATATTTTTTAAATAAAGAACTAATACCCGACGGATAAAAGCTGTCTAATAGCAAACTACCCAACGGCTAGTAGCCTGGCATATCCGGCGGCCGGTGATAATCCTGGTCTAACCGGCCGGTTCATAGCGGGAGAACTATCCGGCCGGTTTTTAACGGTAGGAATATCCGGCGGTTTTAGCGGCGAGGAATATCCGGCGGTCTTTGGCGCCCGGCAACTATCGGCGGTTTTGACATCCGCATATCCGGACGGTTATTAACAGTAGGAATGTCCGTCGGCAAAGATCTTCAACCCGGCGGCCTGTTTTGACCAATAAAACCGTGAAGGAAGCCTATGCCGACCGAGCATTTTCCGGCGGTCTTGCGGCAGTTTTGGTCTGTCGGGTAATACCTTTCGCGACAGCCATAGTCAGTCGGGTAAAGTCGTTCTTTTTGTAGTGGGTAACTAGAGGAAAACTATATTTTTAGGTTTTTAACGTTTATTTGGCTATATCGATCCAAAAATATAATGGCCTAAATTCCCTCATAGGATATGGTGTGGTGATCAAGCAAGTGGCGTGTGGTCATTCTACCCAGGCATCATTTGTGTCATCACTCGATAATCATTCAAATGAGGCTTTTGGCTAGATTCTCACAGGATATGGAACTTAATTGTTCTAAGCTTGGCTTCAAAAACTCACTGCTATATACACACAAATGCTAATGCATGCCATTCATGAAAAAATACATAAACTATTGTACGTATATTAGTCTAAATTCGAAGAACAAATCCTTAATCTGTTGCTAAAATGAGACTTCTAAACTTTTTATTCATCATAGAAAAAGGAAACAAGACTTTTTAATACTAAACATAAAAATATTTTTGGACTTTTTAGAAAAAAAATTTAGAAAGGAAGAAATATACTATTATATATACTATATAGAAAATGCCTAGTTTTTGAAAAATGTTACTATACCAACTCTATGATAGAATTATGCTTGTCTTCAAGGTATGAAGAGATAAGGAAAGAGATTACCATAGAACATGAGCAAAAACGGCGATACACCTGTATTCTGTTCTTCATGATGAAAATACGCCACCCCCAAATAAGTTTAGGGGGCGTGGGTTTTTTGATATAGAACGAGAAATGCATGGTTTATTATACTAGGGATATTTATTCTACTATAAAATCTTTTTAGGTTTTTGTATTTTTGAAAACATATATGAAATGCAGAAAATATAACATGTATGCATGAATATTATTACACTAACAAGTGAAGAAATAAAAAGTGCGAAATGTAAAGTATGTAAACAACTATCTATACATACACATATGAAGTGTGTGTGTGTGTGTGTGTGTGTGTGTGTGTTTTGAGAAAAATTGTTTTTCTCAATCTAAAGATATCTCTAATCATATAGAGGTTTTGACAAGAAGATAAAATTATACGTGGATCCGGTATCATTTTGGTTACTCCGGGGCATATAATTTTCATTTTTATATCCTCTAGTTTTAAAAACTATGGAGAGATGTTATAAAGAGACTCGTACTCAAAAGCCATGATTTTTATTGCTAGTTTTTGAAAAAAAAAACCATAACAGTACTTTCAGGCAACTTTCGTGTCGGCTCTTTATTGAACCCAATCCAGTCAAACTGTGGCTTCAGTATGTGTGTTGGGGGGTTTACTGTGCAAGATATAATGGAAGGGTTTAGCTGGTTGGACACTAGTGGGTGGTGGAACTAGGTCTCTTTGGTGGATTTTGGTAGTTCTGATTAAAATGGGGTGGAACCAATGCTCTGTTCTGATTGTTGTAGGTACCTTGTCCTTGTCTAAATGTATTTGGTGGTTGACATGATGATATGTTGGTGACAAGGGACAATTGGTATCTATATAGTTTAAGCTGAGACAGAAAGTGCATGGTGGTATAGGCGACCCTTAGTAAGATATAACTAATCCTCAAACCGCCCTTAGAAGAATGAAGATTGTGTACTTCTAAGGGTTGGTCTATGTGGAATCCATTGTCCGTTTTGTTTTTGGAAAATCACATCACTATTGATGTATCTAGAACCTTACATAATGAGAACGGAGAAAAACAACAATATTGAAAAAGAACTGTAAAATAAAGAAAAGAAAAATTGTATACTCGTTCCACATGTTCACACTTACTCAAACGATGAGTAAAAAGTGCTAACAAGGAATATACAAATATATGTGGACTAAGGCTCTGGCACTTACAACCACACACTCCAAATGGAGTGGTCCGGTTACCTTAATGATGCACTCCCATGGAATGCATCGAGAAAGCGTAACATGAATATTTTATAGTCAGATAGTTAAGACTATATGTGGGGTCGTTTTAAGTCAGATTCCCCAAGACTATGCATATAAGATGGATGATATGTTGTTAACTATATACTAATAGTCTAAATAGTTGGGGGTCAATATAGAAAAACATATAAAAGCATACACCCCCAAACAGAATGAAATGATACATTTGGAGTGTAAGATGCAGAATGATAAGAGAAAGTTTATGCAACCCATCATAGAGCTTATGCAATAACCCGTCATGTTTGAATTGTCCAAAAGAGTGTGAGGTTGGTAATGGATGTTCTTAAGGAAGCTTAGATGATGTGGAATATGATATACTAAGGTTTTGAACCACTTGAATGATGGGTTCATCATCACATGCTTTCAAGAACTCCAATAACTCTTTATCTAGCTTGGGTGAATCTACAAAATCAGGGTCAGTGTCGGCACCTTTAAGAAAATCATCGATTTCGTCCATTGTTAAGTCCATAACAACCAAGCTAGATTGGGATCCACATAACACCATAGAATTTGTTTCCTCTTTTTTTGACACTTCAATCAAAGCGGCGTTCTCATCAACTGGAATGATAGGCTCATGAGTATGTATGTTGGGCAAAGTCTCTTTATTGGGAAGGTTTAGAAAATTATGAAGGATCTCAAAGGCAATTGGCTTAAGTGCGAAATTGAGGTTTCTTTAAAATGGTTTAGTGGTGCAGTCCTCAGAAATGGGTAGATTTTTTATGAATGGAGGTTGGATTTCAAGAGGTGTTAAATTGGGATAGTGATGGTTGGGTGGTTGATAAACGTAAAATGAATAGTTTACCTACGAAATGAACGATGAATTCACAACGTAAGTAAACTAAAACTGAACTTTTATATTCTTAATTTATCAAAGCTTCTACTCTCAATGCGAATTGCACTAAGTGGAGTATGAAGTTCGTTCCACTCCTAGTTCCCTAGCATGGATTGTTTTCTAATCTAATTAGTCGCTCTTAAGTCAATGAGAGCTTTACGAAATGTTATACTACGCTGCAATATGGAAAGCAATATGTTGAATGTCGCTACGAAATATATGGAAATACTAATGTTCTTGAATCTAGATAAAGAATTAGAGGGGAATTGAATCCACCTCGAATCCAACTTAATAACCTAGCAATAGATTATTGTATCTCGATTCTTACGTTCTTACGGCAAGAATTCGAGTTCTAATCCCTAGTGTTCATGGCATTTCTACCGAATACTAACTAGCATGTGAGGTCGTCCTCCCATTCTCATGGCGAATCACGACCTTCTAGAGTGGAATAGATTCTACAACGCTTCTACACTATATCACTAAGTTTTCATCAAGGCTTCATCAACCCCTCTAATGGAGGTTTTAGCCTTGATTCATCAAACTAACATTTCCCATTGAAACTAAACTAAACATAATATAAAGATTCTAACTTTATGAAATTTAACTAATCTAAATTAAACAATAACAAAATCTAATTAATAACTAAGCATTGAATAACAAGTAATAAATGAAATTAGATCTAACAATTGTAATTGACAAATCGAAATTGAATCAAGAACAACTATTTTATTATCTAATTCAAGGGAGAACAATCATTCAATACTAAATTTAAAACAAGAATAAAAACTAATTACTTTAATCTAAAACTAGAATTGAAATGGAACTAAAACTTAATTTAATTAATAAAACTAGATCTATAATTCTATATCTTAATTTAGGTCTAACTAGCTACCATTAACAAAGAGCTAAGCTTTTGTTTTTATACATCCAGATCCAAAATTCGTGCATGGGCTTGGAGCCATGTTTTGGGCCAGAGAATCAGGCCCAAAACTCAATTCTTTCAGTCCAAAAAGGCCTCTTCAGCTGCAGTTAGCTTCCACAGACTTTTCGTCCACTTTTACTCCTCTGATTGGGTCAAGGCTTGGACCATTGCAAAGCTCTTTCCGAGCCGGTCGTTTTGACATAAGGTAGGCCCAATTCCGAGGTCTGAGTCCAAAGATATGGCATTCGGAAGTTCTACTGACTTTTGCTCCTTTATCTCGCTAAAATGGCACATTTCTGCACATAATGGACTTTGAAGCCTGAAATGCATAAAAACACGTAATCAGTATTAACTCTTACTTATTATTCACATAATTGGTCTAACAGTATGATTATTAAGGGGTTAAAACTACAGTTTTGGGCTCTTATCAGTGGTTGTTCTTCATATGATCTCGAGGACTTAGAGAATTCTTCACCTAGTTTTGGCGTTTCCACAAGATTGTGGTTCATATCTGCAATAGTAAGGATGTCACAAATTTGTTCCATCAATAAGTCTTTAATGGCCAAACTAAATTGAAATCCACTTTCCACCATAGTATTTACTCACTCTTTCCCAAGCACTTCATTTTATTTATCCTCTCTGCCTAGATCTTCATAAATTTTCTCAATACCATTTTCCAAATATGTCGAGTCCAATACATGCTCTTGAGTTTCTTCTGCTGGAGTTTTCTCATTTATAGGTGATGATGCGTTAAGGCATGTGAGGGAAATTGTGACTTTAGGCAGATAGTCATCGTCATAAGATCTAGAATTCACACGATAGTCAGGTAGATGGTGATGGGATTTTAATTGGTCATTAATATCAAGATGGGCTTTAGCAATGGGTGTTGTTATAGTAACACCTTGTTTCTCTTGTTGGATGGGTTTTGGACTGGGTGGAAGGATATTAGTCTCAAATGTGGACTCTTTTGAATTGGATTGGAGAAAACATAAGGTAGTTGCTATTTCCTGAGTTAGTATTGTTTGCTTGGCCATTTCCTGGTAGAGTTGGTCTGTGATGGATGGTGGAGTGGAATATGAATTTGATATGGATGGTGATGTGAATAGTAATGGGTCTTGGTTGAAACCATACTCTGACTGACCAAGTAGATATATGAATGGTGTTTGACTATTTATGGTGGAACTCCATGAATTGTCGGCATGACTAGAAAACTCTTGAGTGCATGGGGTACTAGGGAAGTTTGAAAATTAAAGCTCGTAATTGTAAGGATTTCCCGTAGTAGACTCGAATTCCGTATATGATGGACAATGAGATAACCAGTGATAAGGACTACCGCAAAAAGAACAAGGTTCTGGGGTTGCATTGTAATTCCATGATGGTTGCGATGCATATTGAAAAGACATAAATGCTCAATCAATGATGATGCACAAACAGTAGAAATTCATTTTTTTGGATTTTTTTTTTAAATATTTGCTTTGGTCTATAATTTTCTATGCCCTATTTAAAGGAACAATTGGGCGCGAGACTAAGATGGCTCTACTACACGTCTCAGAAGAGTAGGCAGTCACTTCACCAAGTGGTGTGCTACCAAGAATCTCACTCACAATGAATCCGGGGGAGGGGAGTGAGGAAGGTAGTTGGTCCACCGGAATATGGTAACTAATTACTCTAAATCTTCGTGGCTATATTTTTGTCCTTTTCTAGAAGAGCGTGACTACTTTGGGCTCTAGTTGATTTGTTTTAATTAATTTTTTTGGTCTAGGGCTTTCAAGAATCAAGCAACATCCAATTTTACTTACATTAGGTAATGACTTCCCAATGGTTGTTATGGCTCGGGTTCAGCCTTATGTGCTAATGTGAATTGTAGTGTGGAAAGTAAATTTCAAACAATCACATAAGCATACTTGAACACACAAGTATCCTCTTACTTGGGCTTCGAGGAGGTTTAGAATTTACCTCTCAAGCTATGCTTAGATGCTGCTTGAGGAGAAGACAACGTCAATGGGCGTTTGATTTGAGATTTAGGCCCAATCTTTCGAGCTTTACCCTGTTTTAAGTTACAAATAAAGGCCCACTTAAAAAGCTCACAAGTTGGGTTTTTGACAATTTATACAACTTTGCCTTCAAGGGCTCAAACTTAAACTAAACTAAGATTATATTAATCTAATTAACTAGTTTTAGATTAATCTCCTAGATTAACTAGAGTCATTTGGACTTAGAGTGTTGATTACCAAGTTGATTCAAACTGTGTGAGCTATGATCCACAACTTGCCTCACACACTTGAACTTCCCAAGGCAATTAAAACTCTAATCCCTTAGTAAGTATTAAACTTAAACCAAGTTTAAGCCCTGTTCATTATAAGAAATCAATCAAAAACCAAGTTTTCTTTTTTTTTCGTTTTTCTTTTTGTTACAAACAAGTTCCATTGTTTTCTCCTGCTCTATTACAAAATCCAGGCTCAGAGTACAATTGTGTGTCACAAATGAATTGGACCTCGAAAAAATCTCACGCACTTCTATGGAGGTGAACCAGCAGTTGCACTCGCGCCGCCCGCTCGGTTGTCGGCCGGCACCGGTGGATGGCGGTCGTCTTTGGCCTATTGGATCAGCTCTTCTCCACCTTTGTTGTCCCACAACCTGATTTGCAAAAAAGTATCTCAGCACAGAGAAACAATAAAAATAAAATGATGAAAAATAAAAATAAAAATAGAAATGGAGAGGTGAGAATGATGCTCCTTTCTTAGATTCTCAACCAATCACTCTCACTCCTTCAATCCCAGGCAGCGGCACCATTTGAAGCTTTCGTATTGGTGGAAGTATACTTCAAAAGAGTTTAGAAGTTGAGGTTCATCCTAAATTATTTAGAGTTTGAGTGAGGGAGATAGAAGAAGAAAAGTAGACTCTTGAATCTTAGAATAGTTCTAAGCTAATGAACTTGAAAACTTTGATTGTAGATTAAAATGACTTGAAAACATGAAATAAAAATTGATTAAAACATTGAAATGAAACAAGAAAACAAGATGAAGATTGAAAAAAAGAACAAATAACAAGTTGATTGAAATAAAAGAAATGAAATAACAAGTTGATTGAAATAAAGGAAATGAAATAACAAGAAATTAAAAATATGAAATTAAAAACAAGACAAAAAAATAAACAAACCAAATGGTTTAGATCCTAAGACAATGGATGAGTTCTCTCTCCTTTGCTTTTTGATTATATACTCATACTTTTGCTATTTACAAATTTGCCCTCATCCATTCTAAACAAAACACTTCACCCCTTTCACTTTTGCTTTTGCTTTATGGATGCCTTCTTGACCAAGATAGGGTTAGGGATAAGTCTTCATAATTTGAAATAAGGGTCTCCATCTTTGGTCTTTTGATTTGAGTCCTTTGACTGTTAACTTTGACTGTTGACTTTGACAGGTTGACTTGACTTTTTCAGCACTTTTCCATAGCAGCTACTGGTCTTCATAATAAGCGTGATTAATGCTCCTTTTGGTGCTAAGACGCAGCTTTTATGATAAGTGGTCTGAAATACTCCTTAACCTAAAAAAGGCAGTAAAAACTATGAGTTGTCTTTTCGTTAAGCGTAAGAGGGACTGTAATGCAACAATATACGGGTAATAAAACGCACATTTGGGAGCTGATCACTAGTATACTAGTTAGTATCCTTTCAGGTTCACCTGGGGATTTGACTGTAGGTAAACGAAGTAATAACTTTCAGTTTTGGCTATCCGTGACAATACTCATCATACTTGTCGTACTGGTCAAGTTGCATGATCATGTATGCTGCACATACCCCTTTGAGCTCATGCTTCAAGGGTGTATACTTGACACATTGTCTCATGTGCCAAACCAAGTTTTTGTTTAATTTGTGCACTTTATGTTTGTACACATTTGTAGTTACAATGTCTTTGCATATTACATGTGTCAGTTAGTATTAAGTCACATCTGTTGGAATCTTTTTAGATATTTCAAACTATTTGTGTGTGTGTGCAAAGTGGAGGAGATGAACTTTGAGTGTTCTCTCCACTTGTGCTTTGTTTATAGTCCTACATTAATTAGTAAGTCACCACTAACCTTGTATGTATATATGGGCTTTCTCTAGCATAAGGGCGTGCCCTTAGGGTATAAAGGTTTTTGTGTTAGAAGAGAGGACTCACACAAATCCACATGCGCTCGCGCACCGTACCGAGCTGAGTCACGTCACGTCGTGACATGTCTAGTTCGGGCTTGGCTTGGGCTTATAGTGTGTGTCTGGTTAGTGGGTAGTGGCAAGTTTCGAATTTCTATTCCCAGTAGGTTTCCTATTCTGTTTTGGAAATTGACTGTGACTGAACTCACCTCTATATAAGTGGTATGTGCGTCCAGACCAGAACTTACTTACAAAAATAGATCTTGAGCCTCTCCTTTTCTTTCTATTAGCCGCCAGAGAGTGTTATATCATCGTTCTAGAGAGAAGTCTAATTAGTGCAAAACTAGGCTTCTGTAACCATTGTATCCTGTGAGGAGAAGACGCCACTATAGCCTTTCTGCACTATTGGAAGGGGCGAAATCTTCTTTAAGGATAGTGTAATCCATGCCTTGGTTGTCTACTGTTCTTGCTGTCCTCTTCTAGTTACTATTTCCATACACCGGTTTGAACAATCTTAAGGAAAGATATTCAAGATGTCTTCACCACCAATCACACCGAACAAGGAAACAAATTCTGGAATAATTGAGGTCACTTCTGATTTGAGGGATACTGCTCCCATACTGTTCGCATGCAACTTACCTGATGTGTCCAACATAGAATCCTTCAGCGGCTCTCACTTCAAGTGTTGGAAAGAGAGGGTGTTCTCAGCCCTAGATGTTCTCAACTATGCAAAGTATCTCACTGATACATCACCCATGGAAGATTCTATTGATTTCAAAAGAAATCATGTTGCTTGGCTCAAAGGAAACAAGGTATGTCGTCATGTAATTTTGAGTACCCTATCTAATGAGATTTTTTATATTTATTGTTCATCTAAGAATGCACATGATATATGGGATAGTTTGAACAAGAAATACATAATTGAAGACGCTGGTACTCAAAAATATGTTGTAGGGAATTTTCTTAAGTTCCAGATGAGAGAGGATAGAGATGTAACGTCTCAAATCCATGATTTTCATGTGCTAGGTAGTGATTTGAAAACTGAAGGTATTGATTGACCTGAGACATTTATTGTTGGATGTTTAATTGAGAAACTCCCTGAGTCTTGGAAGCACTATAAGAATAGTATGAAGCATAAACGCAAACCGATGCTTCTTGAGGATGTGATAATTCACATTATATTCATATAGAGGAAAAGAACAAGACTCGGGATGATGTATTGTCTAAGGAATTCAATTCCAAAGCCAATATAGTTTAAGGTAATCCCAGTAAGTACAACAAAAACTCTAAGAAGCAAAACTACAAAAAAGAATACGAATTTCAAAGTCAAAGGCATTTCTTTTAAAAGAAGTGGTACTGGCAATGTAAATTGTTATGTTTGTGGTAGACCGGGACATAAAGTTTTTCAGTGCAGGCACAAGAAGGGCACAGATGATCCTCCCAACGCTAATTTAGTTGGGGGAGAGGACATCATAGCTGTTATTGTGTCCCAGGTTTTCATGGCTACTGGGAAGAAGAACTGGGTACTAGATTCTGGTGCTACCCGCCACATTTGTGGTGATGTTGAAGCCTTCTCATATTACATACTAGTGAAAGATGTAAAGGTCTATATGGGTGACTCAAGGTATGTTCCTATTGAGGGAACATGTAAGGTTCTACTGAAGTTAACTTTAGGGAAAACCCTTTCACTTAGTAATGTTCTCCATGTTCCTGAGATTCGTCAAAATCTGATTTTTGTGTCACTTTTGGGAAATGTTGGTGTCAAGGTGACTTTTGAAAGTGATAAGTTTGTTCTGAGTAAGAATGAAAGCTTTGTTGGGAAAAGTTATTGTAATAACAGTGGTCTTTTCATGTTGAATATACTTGACAACATTATTATGAATGAGAATAAATTTGTTTCTGTTTACTTAATTGACTATTTTAATACTTGATTTACCATATAATATATTGTAGAACTATTTTTAGAGATATATTGTAGAATTGTTTCTAGAGATAAAACTGAATTACTTACCCTTATTCATACAGATTTTGGTGAATTTAGAAGTACCATGTCTAGAGGAGGGAAGTTATATTATATTACATTCATAGATGACTTCTCTAGGTACATCATGGTATATTTACTTAGAAACAAGCATAAGGCAGGTGAGATGTTTCTCAAGTACAAAGCTGAAATTGAAAACCAGTTTAACCGTAAGATTAAAAGACTTCGGTCTAACAGGGTTGGAGAATATGAGTCTAACCCCTTCCAGAACTTTTATGGAAAGAATGACATTATTCATGAGACTACTCCACCATACTCTCCTGAGTCTAATGGAGTAGCAGAAAGGAAAAATAGAACACTAAAAGAGATGATGAATGCTTATAACTTCTGGAGCTTCCTTGAACTTGTGAGGGGGGGAAATAATCCTATCTGCTTGCCATATACAGAATATGATACCCAACAAAAAAACAAGGAAGAAAACACCATATGAATTATGGAAGGGTCATGTACCTAACCTGAAATACTTCAAAATGTTGGGGTGTAGATAAACGTAAAAATTGATCCTTAATTATCTATAGAAGAGCACAAACAACTAATGATCAACTTCCTTATCAATATTATTCCTACTCTCAATTCATTATGCAATATAGAGAGTCAGGATCCGTTCCACTCTTAATCATTTAAAATTCCACTAGAAATCATGGTGAGAACAATGAAAGTAGTGTTGTGATTTATTTAAACTAAAACTAATTATAAATTAATTAAACTAACAATGTAATAAACTAATTATAAATTAAACTAATTTAAACTAAGCAATTAAAATGTGATTTTAATGAATAGGAAGAACATAGAGGAAGGATTAATCCATCTATGTGAAGCTATGATTATTCTAACTAGTTTCTCATATTTTAATCTTAACCTTTATTAATCTACACAAGATAAAACAACAAAAGTCACATTTTTTATTGATCCCTAACCAATCCTAGCAATCTCTGTACTAAGATATGATTAGCATAAGAGAAATTCTCCTCCACAAATCTTTTTGTGGAGTTTCCATTCTCTAGTTCAACTTCTATAATCTCTATCTCTACGATAGGGTTATATACTAAAAGCATTACTTTTGTATTAACTCTAATTCTTCATTTTTTTAATAAGAATCATATGGGCAAATGTTATGCATATTAGTTATATGCATGCGTCTAATACTTTATGTTGTAGATAATATGGTGTGAACACACAGAAGATCATATCATCAGTACCTTATAAAGTATAAGTAATCGTTCACAACCTAGATAGATTTGGACAAACCATTAGTACGGTTGTAGTATAATCTGGTATTAGTCTATCTTGACTATAGGATTACACTAGTACACTTTGTGTGTATTGAACAGGACCAAGTGAGGTTGTTTCTCTTTATACTAACTATGTAAGAAAACAAACGCCTCTGTTATTATGGATGTTTGTCCTCCTAATCCGGATATAATAACGGGCACTTACGTGCATTGTACATTACTTTAAATCATTAATGAGTGAGATTCATTTGTGAATCAACAAACTCGATGGATTGGGTAATGACATTGTATGTAAGGTGTGTTATTGATTATAGAAGAAATCCGTGTCCTGCAAGAAGTCGGGTTGATGATGTCCCCTTGAGGAGCTCAAAAAGATTGTCATGTAACCCCTGCAGGTGGATTTATTCCGACATGACAATGAGATTGAGTGGTACTACTCAAAGACATAAGAAGTTGATTAATGTAGTTGTCGAAGAACTTGACTTAATCAGCGGACATTCGATATCTTAAACACGGGGAGATCAACGAGCATATAATATGGAGCCCATAAAAATCTTGACCGTAATTTGGGAATAGGGCGGTAGTGCAATAATGGCCTTTAGTGGAATAAGCCATTTGTTGATGGACTTGGGTCGTGTGTTCGGGGCGAACATGGGAAGCTCAAGCCCGTCAGGAGGTCCAACCCTAATTTCTCCTCATGGTCCCTGTTGTAGCCTATAAATAGAATAATCTCTCTCTGGCCGAAATTGACTATTCATCTAAACAGAAAAAGAGGCAAGGAAAGATAGATCCAAAATTGGATTTAGCTTTGTGAGAAAGAAGGGGGTTGGTAGATCGTTGTCCACACAGCGTCCAATCTATTCTAAAGGAATACAACAGAAGATCAAGGGGTTGATTGTTGATTCAGATTCATAAATCTTGGATTCTCAGAGTTATCAAAACCGGATCTAAAAGGTATGTTCTCTATCCAAATCGTGAGAACCCATTGATTCCGCTGCGCGTGGTTCTCGCGGTTTGTAGAAATATTGATTCTGAAAATAACGGTTCCTACATAGAAAACTATAGAACTTGAACTTGAAGCACATAAGACAATAAGAAAACTAATGAAGAACAATCATAACCTTCACATAGACTTCATAAAACTCCTCTAATGGAGTTTTTAGCCTAGTTTCATTGGGTTCATTAATAATAAACAATAATAAGAAGACATAATTAAATTAAACTAAACTTATATTAATAAAACTAATAATGTAATAGAGTTGGAGGCAACAACATTAAACCCTAATTACTCTAAACTATTTGGGGAAGGAAGCAGATATTATTCTAACTAATGGGAGAGAGAGAGAGAGAGCTCTAATTTACAACTAAAATAAAGAGGGGAGTAGTCTATCTTGTTTAGCCTTAACTCTCTTTATATAGGAGAGAGTTAGGTTTACAATTTTATGCATGGGCTTTTAGCCTAGGTTATGGACCCATAAATCAAGTCCATAACCCAATTGGTTGAATTCAAGACTTCCAATTCTGGTCATGTTACTGTAGCGCGTATTTTCACTAACTTATACTACTCTGATAGAGTCAAGGCCTAAACTATTGGAAAGGGTCTTTCTGAGCTGGTCATTTTGATATAATATGGGACCAAATCCGAGGCCTAAGTCCAAAGATATGGCCTTTTGAAGTTATATTGACTTTTCTTTAGCTCTCTAATCCGGTTTGACTTTCACTTAACAGTTTTGACTTGGTCTTTTTAAGGGCTTTTTCTCCATTAAATTTAGGCTTTCTTCATGAAACTTATCTAGCAATCACTTTAGCTCCTTTTAGCGCCTAATTAGTAACGAATTGACATTTATTCAACTCCAAAACCTGAAATACTCAAAAGCACGTAATTAGTGATAAACCTATATTATTAATAACATAATTGGCTAAATAGAAATACTATTAAAAGGTTTAAACTACAATTTTGGGCTCTTATTAGATGTCTTGCTAGGTTCTAGTGAACGAACCTAAAAAAAGAAAATTGGGACATAGAACTGTTGATTATGTGTTCATTGGTTATGCTCATACTAGTGTTGTGAAGAAGTAGAAAGTGGTGAGTTTTATTTTATTAGTTGAAGTTCATCCTAAATCTTAAGATGGGAAAAATGGTTGATAACTAAAAACAAGAACTTTTTCAACTTTTCTTATTCATTGTTCTATATCTAAAGAGGTATTGAAAAACAAGTTACTTATGAAGGGAAAAACATTGAAGTTGGTGTGGGATTAAAACATGAAGTGAAAAGATGGTGTGGGATTAAAACATGAAGTGGAAAGAGAGGAAAGGAGATGACTTTGTCACCAAGTCACACTCACTTGATGTCTTCAAATGAGTGTAACTTGTGCTCTTGATATTTAAATGACAATGAAAGTTTAGAAACAAGTGTGATTGAAATGACAAGATTGAAAACAAGTATTAAAAACAAGTATTGAATACAATAAAGAACTTGAAAACAAAGAAAAACAAATAGATTGAAATAAAAGAAATAACAAGACAAGAAAATAAATTACAATAATGTAAATCTACCTAAGAAAACATGATAAAATTTTATCTCAATTTTTGGGTTGTCAAACCAAAAATTGGGTAATGTTTTTTCTCTCTACTTTTTGCTTTTATACTCCTATTTTTGCAATGACTGATTTATCCTCTCCCTCTACAATTAAGGCACCTCACACATTTGTTTTTTACTTTTCTTTTTTCCTTTATGCTTTTGTTTTTCTTCTTTCTTCTTGAGAAAGTTAGGGTTTGAGCAAGGCTACTTTTGAGACAAGGTCATCCATCTCTAGTCTTTTGAGTTAAGGACATAATTTTCAGTCTTCTGGATTTGAGTCGTTGACCGTTGACTTTGACTTTTCAGCACTTTTTCATATAAGCTCGAGTCCTCATAAGAAGCGTTAATAGAGCTCCTTTTGGTGCTAAAATGCATTTTTTATGATAAGTGGTTTGAAATAGCATGTAACCTGCAAAAGGCAGTAAAAGCTATGAGTTGTCTATTTATTATGCATAAGAAAGGCTATAATGCAATAATGTAAAGGGATAAATATGCACATTTGGGAGCTAATAATGCTGCATATAGATTTTTAGTTGTAAAATATGATAATAACCTTGTGGATGCTAACACTATTATAGAGAGTAAAAATGTTGATTTCTTTAAGAATGTGTTTCCTTTGAAAATTAGCATTAAGAGGTTGGTTGCTCCTAGTGAACAATAATCGACAAACCACGAAATTTTCGAACAAGAAATTGAGGAAGAGTAAAAAGAGATAGAAAATTGTTGATGTAGATAGTGGTGTATTTGAGGTTCACCATGGAATGTTTAAGGAGAATGAATAGAGAGTTTTTAGAGAAGGAGGAAAGGTACGGTAGTTTCAATGAGTTTGATCTTTCAAAGTTCCTACTTTGGTTTGGTTTTGTAAGAAGAAGATGACTTAACTTTAAATGAAGACTTGAATGACAACAATTAAATGAAATGTTGAGAGAAGAGTTGAAATGGAAACAAACATAAGGACTTGAGATTAAAACTTAGAATGAAGAACTTGATAAACAAATTTGGAATTAAAAACTTGATAAACAACAAATGAAAATAAAGCAAATAAAATACTTGAAAATAAAGGACTTGAATTAAAATTCTACACTACTCCTATTGTCACTAGACTAACTCTAGGTGCCTCTCTCTCTTCTCACTTTTTCATTTATATACTCCACTTTTTACATACAAGTTACAGATTTGCCCTCCTCCCTTGGATTCAAGCCACCTCACGAATTTGCTTTATATTTTTTCTAGATGCATGGCACCTTATGAGTTTGTTTTTTCCTTTATGCTTTTTCCTTTATCATTTATGCTTTAGGGTTTCTTCTTGAGCAAGCTTGGATAAGGATGGCTACTCTTGAGATAAGGACATCCTCTTCAGTTTTCTGAGTTAAGGACATAATCTTCTGTCTTTTGGGTTTTAGTCATTGACCATTGACTTTGACCTTGACTTTTTAGCACTTTCTCTATAAGTTTGAATCTTCCTAAGCAGTATTATTAGAGCTCTTTTTGGCGCTAAAATGCATGTATTAGGATTATGAGTCTTGTAAATGGTTTATTAAGTATAAGAATGACATATTTGAAGCATTGTAAATATAATAAAATGCACATTGACTTTGACTATGACTTTTTAGCACTTTCTCTATAAGTTTGAATCTTTAAGCAGTATTATTAAGAGCTCCTTTTGACTAAAATATTTAGGATTATGAGTCCTAAATGGCTTGTATCCACGCAAAGGATAGCAAAAATATAATAAAATGCACATTGTAAATATTTGCACATTTGGGATCTGATAAAAAATCCACCAATTTTGGTGATGACTTTTACACGTTTTTAGTTGATGATGATCCAGTAACATATAATGAGGCAATCAGTTCTAGAGATGCACCTTTCTGGAAAGATGATATCAACTCATAACTAGATTCGATTATATCTAATCATACATGGAAGATAGTTTATCTACCTCCTGGGGCGAAACCTATACTTTACAAGTGGATCTTCATAAAGAAACTGAAAAATAGAAGGTTCCATTGATAAATACAAGGCTAGATTAGTAGTTAAGGGATTTTCCCATAAAAAGGGCATTGACTATTTTGATATTTATGCTCCTGTAACTAGAATTTCTTCTATAAGAGTTATAATGGCTCTAGCTACTATTCATAATTTATTTATTCATCAAATGGATGTAAAAACTATATTTTTGAATGGTGATCTTGATGAAGAAATATATATGATTCAGCCTGAGGGTACTATTATACCAGGGAATGAGCATAAGGTATGCAAATTGGTTAAGTCCTTAATTATATGGGTTGAAACAAGCACCAAAATAATGGCATGAAAAATTTGACAGTGTGATGATGTCCAATGGATATCAAATTAATAATGCTGATAAATGTATTTACTTTAAATCTTTTTATGTGAATAAATTATTTGTCTATATGTGGATGACATGCTCATCATGAGTCTTAGCCTTGATGTTGTGAGAAACACCAAGATGTTCTTATCTTCCCAATTTGAAATGAAGGATTTGGGAGAAGCTGATGTGATTCTTGGAATCAAAATTATCGAAACAGTGTGATGGTTATACGCTTTCACAAGAGCATTATGTTGATAAGTTTTTGAAAATTTTTAACAATTATGATAGTAAGCCTGTGTTGACACCTTATGAGGCAAATAGTGAACTTAAGAAAAATAATCAACATAGTGTATCTCAATCTAAATATGCCCAAATTATTGGTAGTCTCATGTACTTGATGAATTGCACTAGACCTGACATTGCTTATGCAGTTAGCAAGTTAAGCATATACACTCATTGTCCTAGCAAAAAACATTGGAGTGCTTTAGAGAGACTAGCCAAGTACTTGAAAGGAACAATGAATTACGACATATGTTTTAAACGAACTCCACCTATGATAGAAGGTTATTATGATGCAAACTGGATATATTATTCTCATGATATCAAGTCCACTAGTGGTTATGTTTTCACCCTTGGTGGAGGTGTAGTCGCTTGAAAATATTCTAAGCAAACCTTGATAGCTCGTTCAACCATGGAGTCCAAGCTTATTGCTTTAGACAAAGCATGTGATGAGGTTGAGTGGCTCAGAAACCTCTTGGCAGATCTTTTTTTTTTGAACAATAAGTTGAGGTTTTGGCCTACCCCTAACCTGCATTAATTAATCCTCATATACATCTTTCCCTCCATGTCCTCCTTTACAATTGTTTGCAACATTTCAGACAATGGAGGAGTGAAGATAATGCAAGAGTCATCTAACATGTGCTCTGAAGGGTCAACCAAGGATGCCAAGTGATCCGCTGCCCTATTAGTTTCTCTAAAGACATGTTTAAATTCTATAAACTCAAAAGACAAACCCATTCTCTGAATGGATGCTACCATATCTACCATCTGCCATGGGGGAGCTTCTATCTTCGTTATAGCATGAACTGCTCTTCATGAATCAGACGCCACCAAAACTTTTGGGATACCAAGTCGCATACATAAATCCAGCCCTTGATGTATAGCATTTAGCTCTTGGTATAGGACAGAGTTATTTAAACTACTTCCCATGTATGCCATTAAAGTGTCTCCATTGCTGTCTCAGATGATACCTCCAGAACTAGCCCCTCAAGAATTAACTGCTCCATCAGCGTTTCACTTCACAATTCCTTCATCCAGTTTGATCCAGAAGCATGGTGTTTCTACAATCTCTTTGAGCTTGACTTGGAGCATAAGAGTGTGTAGTAGTTGTTTGGTGTCTCTTGTATCCACAATGTTTTTAATTTTGGCCTGTAGATAGATCTTCGTTTGCTTAACAATGAGCTCGATTAGTTCCTTTGCTTGAGTATGCTGAGCTGACTAAAATCTTCTCCTATTTCTTTGTCCATATCTCATGAACCGTAGCACATATGAATGCCCGATATATATATGCAAGATCCTTTTTTTTCTCACATGATCGAAAGATGATGGACCATTCTCTATTGGCATTAACAATGGAAGTGTACAAATTCAACAACATCTTAATCCCATCCATGACTTCCCGAGAGTAGGAATACTCAAAGAACAAGTGTTTTGAGTTCTCATTTGAGTGATGGCAAAAACAACATTCAGAGTAATGAAGAACTTTTCGATGCACTAACACGTCACGAGTTTGTAAACTCCCCGAGAAAAGTTGCCAAGTACAAAATGCATGTCTTGGGTGCACCCATCTTTCCCAAACCAAAGACGACCATCTAACTGTTGGAGATTCTCTTGTAAGAGTTGTATAGCCAGAGCTTGATATGTATAGACCTGATTGTGATGGAGTCCAAATCACTAAGTCCTCTTGTAGATTCGAATGTATTTGCACGCTACTAATCTGTTGTTTCAAGGTTGCATCTTGAATGAGGTTTATTTGGGAATTCCATCGGCCATTCGTAATCAATTCACTCACTTTAGCCTCTGGTGGTAGAATCCCATCCCAAGCAACTTTTGCATGTGCATTTTGAAACAATGGTACTGTCAAGCACCATAAATCATGCCATATAAGAGTGTTTGAGCCATTAGCAATTCTGCTCCTCATGAACTAGGCTGCAACGGATCTGGTAGATAGAACTTGCCTCCACACGTAAGAGCAATCTTTGGGACAAGGCATGGACTAGAAATGCTTACCATGGAGGTGTTGCTCATATACCCACTGTACCCAAATAGATTGTTCCTTTGCTGCAATACTATACACAAGTCCATAGTAAGCTACTTGGTTCCATCTATGCAAAAATTTTAGGTTCAGGCCACTTGCTTCCTTTGTTAAACATATTTGTTCCCAACTAGCCTGATGCATCTTCCCTTTCAATTCAGGTCCACTCCAAATAAATCGGGCACATATACTAGAGATAGTATCGAGAATACTCTTGGGAAGTAGAAATGATCTTGCCCAATAAACATGAAAAGACTGTAACATAGATTAGACAAGTTGAACTCTTCCAGCATGCGACAGAAATCTAGCCTTCCAATCTGTAATCCTCGAGGTAATCCTCTCAATGAGTGGTTGACAGTCTTTGATCTCTAGACGTGCTGCAATAAGCGGTACTCCAAGATATGTAATTGGTGGGAGCATAAGTTTGACATGTATGCTATCAGCTAATAATGTGGCATCACCCTCGGATAGACCCCCAATCAAAATTGTAGTCTTAGAGTTATTTACTTGAAGACATGAAACTGCAGAAAATATGTTCAGTGCATCCTTAATAGCAGTTAATGATGCATGATCTGCCCGTGAAAAGATTAACAGATCGTCAGCAAAGCAAGAGTTTTATCTTCTTGCAATGAAGATGCAACTTGATGGACTTCAATATAATCCCTTCCTATAGTAGACACCCAAGGATTTCCATAACCAACACAAATAGATATGGGGAGATGGGATCCCCTTGTCAAAGCCCTCTTTTCCCTCTAAAGAAACCTTCAACACTTCCATTGACTATGACAGAAAAATGTAGAGTGGTCATACATATAGAAATCCATTTAATGAGCTTAGGAGGAAAGCTAAATATGTGCATCATAGTTTTGATTGTTTCCCAATTCACCATGTCATATGCTTTTTTAAGATCAACCTTGAGAGAGCATGCATCTGGGAGAGAGTCTGTTCCTGGTGTAACCTATTAGCAGTTCATGCGATAGAAGAATGTTGTCTTGAATGTTTCTCCCCGGAATAAAAGCAGTTTGATTACGTGAAATCATCTCTTCAATCACTCCCTTGAGTCTGTTTGTGAGAACTTTTTTGATGCACCTATAGATAATGTTACAACACGTAATAGGCCGAAACTCCTCCAACTTAGTAGGATTCTTAACTTTGGGAATTAGACATAACAGTGTAGCATTTACTCCCCTTGGCATGTTAAAAGAAGTAAAGAAGTTGAGCACTGCGTTAGTGAAATCCTTGCCCACTGTACTCCAACTATGCTTAAAGAAAAAAGCATCGAAACCATCCGCCCCTGGTGACTTTGAGTCATCCATGGAAAACAAAGCTTTCTTGATCTCTTCTGGGCTCACATCAATATCGAGTGCAATTGCAAGTTTAGGGAATATAGTCTTCCTGGCTCGAAGGTCCATAAAAAAATCAGCATTGACCTGCATTTGATGATTGGTACCCAAGAGTTCTTGATAATATTTCAAAATCTCAATAGTTACCTGGTCTTGAGTGCTCAACTGAACACCAGCAGATGATACAAGTGACCTGATTGTATTTTTGTTCTTTCTTTCCTTTAGACAGTTGAAGAAATATGTCGTGCCCTTATCTTCTTGTGTGAACCAATCATGCGAAGATTTTTTATCCAATTTAAAATATTCAGATTTGGCCAAAAGAGCATACTCCTCCATAGCAACATTTTCCCTTCTTACCAAAGAAATATTCAAAGGGTCATCCTGAATCTGCTTCTGAAGACTGAGCATGCATAAGCTCTTTAATTGCTTCAACCCTCGAATGAATACTAGAGAACAACCTTTTTGCCCAAGGTCGCAGCTGACTTTTGAGTAGTTTGAGCTTCTGAAGAAGGATATACATATGATTGGTACTAATAGGTTGGTTCCACACATCGAGAAGCATAACTTTAAACTCTGGATGGTGTACCCAAGAGTTGAAAATTTTGAACGGACTTGCTTTCCTACTGTAATCATACCACTTCACCTGTAATGGACAATGATTAGAGATTCCATGCATGCGGTAGAAACTCTGCCTCTGATGCTATGAAAGACTGTAGCTATGCTGAGTTAACTACGCATCGATCAATCTTAGTCATTATTCTGTTTCTGCCTTCTGAGTTGTTAGACCATGTATAAAAGAACCCAGAATACTTCAAATCAATTAAGCCTACAGTCTGCAAATTCTCTTGTTTCTCTTGGATGTAAAGATGCCCCACCACATCTCTCTCTAGCATTCGTCACATTATTGAAATCCACATCTCTCTTGACAGATCTTCCTATTGGCTCCAAACTGCCTCCAGCTATACCTATGCATTGTGACTGTCAGGCCACAATAGCAAAGGTAAAGAGCAAACTATACAATGGGAAAAGCAGACATATACGTCTGAGACATAAGTCTATAAAGCAGCTGTTGGAATTTGGAGTTGTGGCTCTAGATTATATGAGGTCAGAGTTAAATTTGGTCGATCATCTAACAAAACCACTTAGCAGGAGGCATTTGGCCGGTTGAAACGTCTAGGCTAGGGGGATGGGACTTTTGCCTAAGATATAGGGCGACACTAACGGCAACCCTACCTATGTGATTGGTAATCCCATGAAGTAGGTTCAAAGGGAAAAACAAGTCATTTTAAATGGATGCTCGATTTGGGCCGAATTCTTTGAATTTTTAATTCTGCCGTCTAGAACTTGTCAATCAACAAAAATCTCAAAAACTACAAAATAATCAATAAAATATTATTAGGATAGCGGTAAGTGAGGTATCGATCCACATCTTGAAGTGAAATAGGGGAGAAGAGATTTCATAAACCAATAGCTAACTTGGCGATTAATATTAGAACAATTGTTGAGAATTTTTAATTTCTTATCTAAACTAAAAATAAAAGTAACTTGTAAGGAAACAATAACTAACTAAAGCAATTAATTTTCAAAGATCAATTTATAAAAACCCTTGGTAGAAAGTTACTAACTCACCAACAATTCTTGTATTTCATTTTGGGTTAGTTAGTCATACCCCCCAAATACACACAAAAAAAAACACGGTCAACCCAATTTCCCCAAGTTGATTTTTTTTTTTTTTTTTTGGGGAAACTTGGGGAAAATTACCCCATCTAGGTAGGGGGGAAATCCTAATTGGCTCATCTAGTTAACCCTTTCTACCTCTTGTTAATTTCTCCGAAACTTCATTAAATCTTAAACGTTAGTTCTAGAATTAGTGGAAAATATAACTTTAATAACATAATAAAACATCTCAATATTAAATTCAATCATCTATTCTCTTTGACTCCAAATAAGAAAATTTTAGGCATTCAATGTCCACAATAAGAAGTATAAAAAAATCCCAAAAATCCCTTAATAACTAATAAAGACGAGTCTAAAAAAAATTTAACAAAAATAATAAACTAACAATGGAAAATACCCCGTATTTTCCACGCTGATAGAAACCATGCACATTTAACCTTAGTGTAAAAAATCAATTAAAAAGAGATATCATTGAATTTCATGAAAAACACATATAGTGGAGATTCTAACAAAAATGACAAAAACAAAATAACAAGAATTTCATGGAGAGCTTTCACTTTCCACCATGGGGTGGAAGCTTAGCCCTCCATGCTATTAATTAATATGAAAGAATAATTAAAGACAAGAGATATAATAAATATTGAAACCGCCTTTATTGCTTTGATGTTGATCTTCCGAAAATTGCACACTCTAGAGCACACTTCCTCACTAATTAAATGTACTAAAACTGCAAAGCAAAATTTCAACTAATTGAATACTAGAATGGAGATAAAATGTGCATTGAATGGGGGTCTCCTCAATGCCAATTCTCTTATCTGTTTATAGCTTCCACAAACAAGATCTTAGTGCATATAATATCTCCACACAAAATGCAAATAATCTTTAGGATATGGGAAGAAAATATAAGATAAAAAAATTTAGGAAATGGAATATGGAAAAAATATTATCAAGGCATGAGGAAGGAATGAAATATAAATTGGTAATCAAATAAAAGATAAAATGGAATGATATGGTTTTGAATTAGGAATGGAGTAATTGGCAAGAATATGGAGGATATGGGGGAATATATATGGTGGCAAAAATATAAAGTATTAAGGAATGATTTGATAGAATAAAATCAAGGGGATAAATAATTAATGGAAATGGGGATATTTAATGTGGTGAAAATAGTAAGAAATATATAGTGGTAGTTACAATTATCATTTCTTGATTTTCTTCTATAATTATTAATTCTCTAATATTTCGTTCCATTATTGATAGCACAATTTATTCCATAAGCTCTCACTTATTGATTCTTTAAATGATTCTCTTTGGCTCATGGGATCGAGTTTTGATTGGGCTTTAACCAACATCTTTATTTCCTACAAAAAATATTAAACCAACTTAATAAAACATAGGGTTAGTTAGAGTTGCAATTTGCAAGATCCAAGTGATACCCCCCTCTGAGATATATATATATATATATTTTAGGATGAAGAAATATGACCATTGGATCTTACAAATTATGGGGTCTAACTAACCCTAAAACATATTTTGCATAAGACTTTTCCAAAGATATGCACATATATGCAAATAATTATTTATGACAAAAAAATGTGCATAATGGCATGGAATAAAGCAAATATATGGTTTTAAGTTAAAAATACGCAATTAAGCATAAATTATATTAGAAAGTGCCTATAAAACTATATATAAGATATACAATTTTAGACACTTATCACTATCGCCTTTTATTTTTGAGACGTCCCACCCTATGACGATATGGTAATTTTGTATACATTATATAACTAGAATTGCAGTGATTAAGGATGAGTTATTTTACTCTTATTGGAATTCATAGTCCATTTTATTATGAGATAGTGTATTTTAACTGTAATGTACACTTGATGGAAATCCACAATCCACCTATATGAATGTAGAACTGGGTCGGTTCTTATCGATATTTAGGCATGTATCCTAGAGCATTCATGAAACACAAGTAGCGCAGGGCCAAAAAGCGCAACACCGAAGAACTGACATATAATGAAAGGCTAGTGTGGGTACATATCATCTATTTCACTACAAGGGAATGTTGGTTCAAAAAAATTATATCTACCACTTTCACGTGAGATAAGATATGTTACCCTATGACTGGTTTAACCCCGTAAGGCACCAGTATCTTAGACATTACAATTTCGTTTCTCTCTGTAGGCATTTCGTAAAACCTTTTTTTTTGTAATATCCTATTCCAAAATAGTGGGAGATTATAAGTATTTTGAAATAGTGGGGGATTGTTGGAATTTCTTTAGATATTTCAAACTTCTTGTGTGTGCGTGTGTGTGTGTGTGTGCAAAGTAGAAGAGATGAACATTGAGTGTTCTCTCCACGTACTTGTGTTTTGTTTATAGCTAGTCCCACATTAGTAAGTCACCACTAACCTTGTATGTATATATGAGTTTTCTCTAGTATAAGGGCGAGCCCTTATGGTACAAAGGCTTCTGTGTTAGGAGCTGAGGGAGGACTCACACAAAGCCACACGCCCGCACTGGGCCGAGCCTTGTCGTGTCGGGTTCGGGCTTATTGTGGGTAGTGGCTTGGCTAATTGCCTAGACTTGTTTTTGCTTTTCAAGTTCCTATTCTGTTCTAGAAACCTACTATGACCGAACTCACCTCTATATAAGTGGTCTATGCGTCTAGATCAGAACTTATTTACATAAACATATCTCGCACACAAAACCCTAGCCTCTCCTCTTCTGTTCTTTCTTTCTATTAGCCGCCAGAGAGTGTTATATCGTCATTCTAGAGTGAGAGAAGTCTGATTAGTGCAAAACTAGGCTTCTGTAGCCATTGTATATCTTGTGATAAGAAGACGTCACTGTAGCCTTTATGCACTATTGGAAGGGGCAAAAATTTCCTTAAGGACAGTGTAATCTACTCCTTGATTGTCTATTGTTACTGCTGTCCTCTTCTAGTTATTGTTTTCATACCCTGGTTCTAACAACAACTCCCTATCCCTAGCTATACTACACACAATGCTTATCATACAATAAATATACTAAGTGAAAAGAATAATATCAAAGACAAAATGGAAGTGACTTGGAGGTTGCAATATATATAAAGTCCACTGCCACACAGATCGATAACCAATGCCAAGTCTCCCAATGCATTGGTGACAATGATTGAGATATGTATTGTCAAATGTAAAAATACATAATGGCAGAATTATAATACTGAATGGCTGAGTTGGCTCATGGACATGCAATGAACATGCAATGAATGAGGAACAAAGGACAAATAGTCTAACACGGAGAAGACACTGTGGACCAGCTGGGAACCAACACATAGCTTTCCTGGATTAAGCCATTTAAAAGATTTGACTTGAGGCTCATAGATCACTTCGTTTTAGGCCCCAGTGACCTAAGAGAAAAGGGCGCATGAAGCTTCACTATCATCAACATATATTCAGCCAACAAGTCTATGACCCCTTCTTTCTATTTTTTTCTTTATTTTTCAAGTCGGACGTTGACATAGATTTTGTATAGCCAGAAGGGAGTTAAGTTGATCAGTTTGGTCGGGCTCGCTAGTACAGACACATGTTCTAAGTCTCTAAGCCACAAAATGGTGAGGCTCATATGTATTGCTGATTTTTTTAACGTAGTCGTCACTTGATGTAGGATTTTGGTTACACTGAGACCCATCTACCAAGTTATTTTATAAAACCTAAGTAAGTTTTGGAAGGATACTAAGTTACTAACAAACAATCACGCCGAACATCAGAATGTGAAGATCGAGCATGTGGGTTTTGGAGGCGACTAGAAGTCTAGAACTCTAGAAGTCATGTAGTTATTTAGCTCGTTGATGCACTACAGTCCTCCAGAAACCATATAGTATCTCGAATTCTCAATCGCCAGCTATTATAAGACAGAAAAACGCATACATAAATACAGAGCAGTTGATCAGTAGGCAGCCATTGTCTTATATATTTGTTTATGAAGCAAAAATTATTAACACATCTATTAGTTATATAATTAACTAATCCTATTAAACTTGTGCCAATTAAACTAATAAAATATAGCAATTCAACTGATTAAAAAAATGCATCACCAATAAAAGGGAACTGATTATTCAATAATGGTTTTTTTTTCCTAGGTCAATCACGGGGCTGCAAAAGCGTGGACACGTGAGGAGCAATCAACCCGATGTTACACAATACATTCCAGCTGCTAATGAGGACTTCTCCTACTTTTACATGATCACTTAGGACTGCAGAGTCAACCAGTTTAAGGGTCTTATTCTAAGTGAATATGAAAGAATGGATAATTGTTTGAAGCATTATTACTACTTGTTTGTTCAAGTAATACGCAGTACAAGTAGTCATGGAAGAAGCTAAATTTAGTGTAGCATGTAAACAATACAGGCAACTTCAGAAGAGGTACCTGTAACATGTAACCGGCCAGTACCTTTAGCTTGTTTTAATTATCAGTTTCACAAAATAAAATGGAAATAAAAGAAAGACTGCAACAGATTTTGAATGGACTTTGAGAAGAACTACTAAGAAAGAAAAGTCAGCTAAGTAGATTTGTGGCAAGAACCATATCTTAGACAAACTTCTTAAGATCACCTATTTGTGCACACAAACCACACACGTGGTAAAAGAGATCAGATGCATAGATTGCTTCTCTAACACACTGTAGGCCACAAGAGAGTGAGACAAGCACGCTCTTTTGTTTTCTTTTGGTTTTTATATGAAGGGAGATGGCCATGCTAAGAGTTGAAAATTTTCGGTTGGGAAGGTCAAGCATGAATATGGGACCAACTTATATCTGACTAAATATTTTGTCAACGGTTACATTATATGGAATCAGTCCCCGGATTCAAAACTCAACGTCTGGTTTTCTAATACTTGTTACTATTGCGTACTAGGCATCCTTTGCATTCCTTTCTCTTCTCTTCTCTTCCTATAAATACCACCATGCACCCTTTATTTCATCACACCTCATCTCTTTTCTATCACAAGATTTTAGTTTTTTGTTCATGCTTCAGGCCTCAATTATTAAACCATATCATAAGAACTTCGCTATATTCTTAATTAGCTTCAATCCATTCTTTTTTATTACATCATGTCACCAGCAATGACCTTGCCAATTAAGAGAAGCGTAGAGGATGATCTACTTAACAGCTCATACCAGAAGGGAGTGAAGCATCTATGTGACAGTGGTTCCTAACAAGTATGTCTTGCCTGTGTCTGAGAGACCGAATAGCAATAGCGAAAAACAGAACCAGCTGCTGATGAACATTGCCGCCAATGGCAGCATTAAGTTGCCAATCATAGATTTTGCACAACTGCAAGGTCCTAATAGGCCTGAAGTTCTTAAATCACTAGCAAAAGCCTGTGAAGAATATGGATTCTTTCAGGTTAGTGCTGAAATATATGTTGCAGTATCAGCTACCAAATAAAATAGGACTACAAATTTTAATCAAAATTTGGATTGATTTGTTAATGCAGGCTATAAACCATGGCATTTCGCATAACGTTATTAAGAATATGATAGACGTCGCGAAAACCTTCTTCGAACTCCCATTTGAGGAGAGAGTTAAATTCATGTCGCGTGATATGTGCGCCCCAGTTCGTTATGGAACCAGTTTCAATCAGAGTAAAGATGGTGTGTTCTGTTGGAGAGACTTCTTGAAGCTGATGTGCCACCCCGACGTTCTTCACCATTGGCCTTCTTCGCCCATGGACTTCAGGTAGGTGTCTCTCCTCAATTTAGTACCAAATCCTCATATAAAAGGAAATTTGAACATGGTTCAAGCTTATACTTTCCGAGGTTATTTAATGACAAGTTTACTTGCTTGGCAATTTTAACAGGAAAGAAGTTGGTTCTTATTCCAAACAAACCAAACTCTTGTTCCTTAGTGTCATGGAGGCTGTCCTTGAAAGCTTAGGACAGGAATTAAGTACTGAAATTGCAAATAATTCCGACATTTTAGAAGAATTTGAAGATGGGAGCCAGTTAATGGTTGTTAACTGCTACCCTGCGTGCCCCGAACCTGATCTAACTCTAGGCATGCCGCCACATTCTGATTATGGATTTCTCACACTTCTACTTCAAGATGAAGTGAAGGGACTTGAGATACAGCACAACGGCAAATGGGTAACCGTCGAACCACTCCCAAACTCTTTCGTCGTCAATGTTGGTGATCATCTTGAGGTTAGTTGAGCGAAATCCCCTTATGATTTCTTCATTGTTCCATTTCTTATAAAATTACTATTCTTAATTTTTGAAGTTGGAAAATCCTCTTCATTCACACAAAATAATGATTGATTGATTTTTTTCGTAACTCTGCAGATATTTAGCAATGGAAGATACAAGAGTGTGTTGCATAGGGTTCTTGTGAATGACTCAAAATCTCGCATATCTGTGGCTTCTTTGCATAGTCTGCATTTCGAAAGAATGGTTCGACCATGGCCAAAACTTGTCAATGAAGCTAATCCAAGACGATATAAAGATACTGACTTCGCTTCGTTTCTTGATTATGTATCATCTTGTGAACCTATAAGAAAGAACTTTTTAGAATCCAGAAAGTTGACATGAAAGAAATTCAATTCTGAAATTTTTAAAAAGAAATGAGAGAGAGAATTTTGTACCTCAACTTCTGTAACAAAGATTGTACCTAGGATAATTTAATGGATTAAACAAATTACAAAAACTCAAATTCAATGTACATATACCGAAATTGTTCATCTCCAAGCCAAGCAGCTGCCACAAGATACTGGAGTACATACCTCTGGTTCTTTCCAAGCAATGCCAACTTCTATTTGTTGTGAAGTTCGGTGTATAGTTCTGAATTTCTCATGTGTGGAACATTGTATAAGCTGCCTGTGAGTGGCTTCTTTATAGTTTATGCATGCTATCCAAGGGTTTTAGCTCAACATAATATCAAAATGTTGTAAATTTCTACATAAGCAGAATTTCAAATAACATAGACGTTGCTATATATTTTTCGGCCTTTGGTGTTCATTATGAGTTGCCTCATTTCGAAGTTACCATCATAGCATGAAAACCGACCTACGGATCAATATATGGCATTGTGAATTCTGAAACCTCAAAGGTACCTTTATCCCCTCCCTGCAAGTATCCTATTTATTTAATTAGGGCGCGATGCCATGTCATCTCAACCTAAAATCTAACGCCTAATGCAAAATGAGATCCAGGGCTCCAGGCTGAAAACAAACCTTAAAACTCTAAAACCATGAGAGATATACTATATAAGACTAGATCAAATTAAGGTTTTCAGCATTGACCTAATTCACTTATGGTCATTAACCGCAGCTGGCAATCGGGTATGGACTGGCATTTTGGCTTGTGTACACAACTACACACATACAGGCGTAGGCGAGAAACTGAGCAATTGGTTTTTTAACTTTCTGGTGGTTGGGCTATTTAACAGACTTTTTAGGTTATGGTATTGAGCTTGTATAATGCTTGAAAAGTTGAAAGCTCAGCAGGGCCAACTTTGGGCATATTGGATTTTCATATTGCAGTGAACTTTAAAGCCCAAACATATTCAAGTCGACAAGTAATGATTATTGTTATGTTATAAAGAAATGCTAAAAGCCTGTAGAATGCGCGCAACTTGTATAACTCCTTAGAACTTTAGTAGTTAGATCCTTGTATAATCCAGTACTAATAAAAGTATGGAGTAGCAATGTTTATCACGTTTCAATTAGCTATTTATATCCACCATATACAGTATAAGCTTGCAAGGGATAATTGCAAAAGATTAGATAATTCATCCCCTGGCATAGGTGTGATACGGTATGATATGCTATATTGGCTGAATCTTTTTGTTTCAAATCATCCATGTGGAGTATTCCACTGTTTAGTTTATGTTTATCAATCTTAGTGGATGTGGATAACGTTTAATATGCTATCTCAAGTTTGTTTGGTTGCTATAAAAGATCTCATAAAGATACTTCAATATTGGATACATACTTTCACAATTTAGGATAGAGAGCAATAGTACTTTTTATGTTTTTAAAGCAATCAATGTCAACCATGGTCGACTCTAAAAGAATCTACGAGTTCAAAAGTGAGTGCTCACATCAGGCCATCAGCTAGATTTCTCTTAAATTGCAGTATGCACAATGACAAGTGGGCAACCTTACAGTCGGCATACCTTTTTCTAGATGAAACCATATATGATTAGAATCAGCGGTTGTACAAACTATATATATTCACACGTACAATATAATAAAGGTGTACGATGCCGGCAACACTTTTATCTCCCAAGTACTTATCTTCACACCTCCCTCCACTACTCTCACTCAGTTTCGAACTATATATACACATTTTTCTCGTCTTACTTTCCTAACATCACTGATATTCACAAAAACACAATATATTACACACAACACCTAGACAGATGAATACCCTTAATCGCAAACTACTATCCAAAAATGCACCACTTACCACTCAATCATTACCACCTTCTCAACCACCAAATGCTAAACAGCCTTTAATTTCCTTAACAAGCTTTGACTGTTTAATCATTTTAACCATCTTATTCCTCGTTACCATCTTCTTAATCTCTCTATACTCTTTCTACATTCGTCGATTTTCCACACCCGACCCACTAGTCATCTCGCGTCTAAGAACGCAATTGGTGGGGCCCACATCTTCTCATGGTCTTGACATGTCAACTGTACAATCATTGCCTATATTTGGTTATGATGGGAATGCAAAGGAGGCTGTTTATTGCTCTGTTTGTCTAAGTGAGTTTGAAGAGAAAGAAACAGTTAAACTGATTCCAAACTGTGGACACGTGTATCATTCTGAGTGCATTGACAAGTGGTTCGTTTCACACGTGTCGTGTCCCCTTTGTCGTTCCATCGAGTTGTTCAAGAAGGATACGGTAGTAGTTCTAGAGTGTGAATTGCTAGAGCATAGTAGAGAGAGAGAATGAAGAAAAAGCTAGCGTAAGAAGGAATAGTAGCTGCTCTAGCTTAAATGAGAGAATTTTGTTACAAAGGAGCTTGAGTTTCTCATAACAGAAGTGATGACTACCATAAAAGAAGAGAAACAGAATGACCACTCAATTGGCACTTCTTGTAGTCAGCTGAAACGTATTAGTTGGATATAAATGACCAGACACTTAGAAATTTAATTTGTATTCTATCATTCTATCATTCTATGGATCAAAAACAATTTATAGAAGGGAGTGGAAGACCAACATCAGTAAAAAGGCTTTTGGGAAAGAAGAGAAAGGAAAAAACAGTCCATCATTTTGTTTGTAATCCTGTCCAAAAAGATGGCATTCTCGTATATGTTCGATCAGGTAATAGCCGTATAGGCCCCATTTCCTGTATACGTAGTATACCCATATTAATTTGGGCCTTCCTTCTGGGTTATTTGAGTGGGGCTTCTGCAATCGGAAACTGTACATTGGCATCAGCAACCACTTGGTGAAAGAGATCACCAGATACACTTCACACTTGATAGCAACGAAAAGCGTCCTATAATCGACTAACCAATTACTGCAAGTCCTTTGCAACATTCAAGTTTTAATTGTGTCATTTACGCAATTCCCAAATACAGTCTTCCGCATTTACGCAACATGGCAAAAAATAAACAATGCAACACAAAATTTGACCTGTTATTAGAGAGCACACAGACAGTTGACTCTGCGTCTTTAGTTCATTAACAAACAAGTGAATAGGGCGCACCCTTACAAAGAAACAACATAAATTGTATGACTGTCCATGTTTCTTTATACTAAATCCTAAACAAAATACTTTATAAACCATCTGCAATAATTCTCCTGTAGACCTGTCCCTTCTATTCTAAAAGATGTTACACTTCAACAACTTCTTGTTGTGTGTTTCCACAACTCTTAACCCTTAAAGTCCTATTTATTTTTATTTTTTTTATGTTCAGTCTTGACAAACACCACCTGAGACTTCAAGCGAGAAAAAAAAACACCACCTAGAGACACTAGAACATTTCAGATAAACTAGCATACATTTTGCTCCATATATTAAATCAGTTTAGCATTCACAAAGGAAAGACGGGGCAAGAATAATAGCTGTCTTCACACGATTCAATCCATGTAGCACAGACTTTTGTAGGCTAACACAAAGCAGTTTCTAAAACTGCAGCGATGTCCTGCTTTGTCCACACCATTGCACACAAGATTACAGTTATATCCTCAATAACAAACATCAAGCATGACTTCAAATCTATCTGCTACGCCTGGGTGACAAATCAGCCGACCTAGACCTTGATCCAGGTGGGGATCCAGAAGCACGTGCCGGTGATCTCCATTCAGGTCGACCTTCTTCAGTATCATCATACACAGGCTTTCTGCATTTAACCAAACACAAATTGTTCAGCTAACAAGGCATTGTAAATTGACCAAATTACAACAGAGTATACGTGATCAACAGAGCACTTGAGACAATGCTGAATAATTATGACGTGTCCAGGAACCTTTCAAATTACTAAAAACAGCTCTTTCTATCTTAGAGTATATTTTACAGTAGAATTAATAGCACATAGTACACATCTAAAATAAAAAATACCAAAAATAAAGTCATGATCAAACAAAAAAATACTTCACTCACTTTGCATGGCCATTATCAGCTTCATGATTATCAGCACTGTCGTAGCCTGGAGAGAATGATCGGCGGCGCACATGACCACTTTCACGTTCTTGCAAATGGTCTCTTGGCGATCTTGAGTGATCCATAGCTCTTCCTCTAGGGGAAACAGAATAATCATCTCGCTGTCTTGGAGCAGGAGAGTAGGACCTTGAAAGGCAAAAAGCAATAAATTAAACCACAAATAAAGCACAAAAATTCAAAAAGCTCCCCCCCCCCCAGCCAATATCTTAGCATCCTCTTAACATCATGCTGCCTTGTGAACACACACACGCATATGGGGAATAACAGAGGGAGACAGAGCTTACCTTGAGCGGTATCGGCCTCTAGATGCTGAAGTGTAACGAGGAGAACGTGAACGAGATATGGAACGAGATCGTGAACGACCTGGAAAATAACATATCCGAATTATTACAAATCTCAGTTCATAAATGCTTTATGTTATTACAGATGCAACAAGTCCAGAACAACAAAATCAATACTAGAGCAAACTAGTTTTGCTCTAGGCAATGCGGTACACAAATGCATTAAGCACTTAACATCAGTGTTATTCTGCAATACCTTGAGTTACTAGAAAAAATTTCAAAATGAGAATGTCAACAGCTGAATAAAAATATAAACATCCTACCATAATGAGACGATCGGCGCCCACCATATCCGGAAGAAGGCCCTCTGTAAGAAAAGCAATTGTCATATTGTAGCATTTTTAATGTAGGTTGAGATGTGACACTAGAGATTCCACATACCTAACCCTAGCTCTGCTACGCATTTCCTCAGGCCTTTTCCTCGTCTCTGCAGCAAGTACTACAGTTATCTCCCTCCCACCAAAAAGTTGCCTATTCATGTGATACTGAGCCTCTGCAGCATCATAACCATCTACAAACTGAACAAAAGCAAATCCTCGAGGTTCCCTGCATCAAGATTGGTGTCATTGTTCAACATCAAATATGGAAGTCCGAAAAAACAACAGCTTGTGAGATATGGGACCAACTGCAAAAAATGTTCACCAGGCAATATCAGCCAATTAAGTCACGCAGACAACATGTTCACTTGGTATCACTTCCTCGCTTTAGTTAAACTCATTAAGCTAAGAACATTTCCAAGAAAGAGGCAGAACATAATTTTGGCCTTAAAAGAAGCTAGCAAACCAAGTTTAGTAGCTAACCTTTTCTTCTATACTCAAGTATGTAGGGCAACTTCAAAAAATGCAAGAGACTTGAAATTTCTTCATATGCTTGTAAAAACATGAAGCACTTGAAATCAATGTTGCTCCAAACTTAAATCTTCTCATGCAATGCCCAACTCAAATTCATCAACGTTCAATATTCTTCCTCACCAAACTTCTACAGAGTGAATTAATATTTTGCCTTCATACAGGAACTTTCTTCATTTGAACAAATTCATAAACACCCTTGGGGGCACCACAATAATAGGCAATGCTAAACAGTAGGTCTTCGTCATATGCGGGGCTTGGGCTTGTTTTAACTTCAAACCAACACACCCCCTGACAAACCAGTTAAAAAAGTAACTTACCATGGAAACAAGTAAAACAAGAAGAGAGAATCCATTGTATTGATATATCAGATTCTCTTTGGTTCGAACTCGAGCAACTAAATTTATTTACTAATTGCGCAGCACAGAATTGATGCACACTACATATATGTAGAAACACGGACAAGACAAGGCTAAGCAAGCGATAAACGACTCACAAATCTCAAATTTACCCGAGGGTGTATGGTGGTCCCCTAGTCAAGCCTTGGGTGATTGAATCCTATGGTCTAGGGATCAGAACCCACCTCCACCGCTGAATTGGGATTTAAGAGTATCTGGGTTGACATCATACAAAGCCGTACCAATAAAAAAAGAAAATACAACTAGAAGGTATCTAGCCTTGTATTATTCCTTAAGGACATCCTTTTGAGAGGTAGTAATCTACTAGCTGGAAATAAGTGTCAATGTTCTCTAATGTTCTCTGAACCCATAAACGGAGCTCTGCTCATCATATAATGTTTTAAAAAATATACCTACTCACAGAAGACACATGCTAGCATCAAAATATATGAAAATTATTTGCAACGCACATTCAATAACAACAATAGGATTAAAAGGTTAAGCAACAACCACATAATTCGATCACTGTCCATTCACTTAAAAAAGAAAATCATACCCTGTGTAATAGTCCTTTGGCAAATACACATCCCTTACTGGTCCAAATCTTTCAAATGGAACTCGAAGATCTTCAGGCCTGTAGTAAGTAATATACCATAAGCAAATGTTGATAGACACAACTGCATACAAAATGAAAAAAAAAAACAGAAGAAACACACAAACCTGCAAGTGAGAGGAATATTTCGAACCAAAAGACTTCCATTATTAGGTTCCCTGCTGCGTCCACCGTACCCTCTTCGTGGGGGACTCCTTCCTCGACCACCGTATCCTCTCCTAGGAGGACTATGGTAAGGTGGACTGTACCTCCTCATTATATATCTATCTACAATTAATAATAATAAATCTTTAAACTCAAAACCATCTAAAAATTTCTAAAGAACAAACATATCAACAGATGCAAACACACTTAGCAAGCAACTCCTCACTTGGGCAATTCTTGTTGCTTCAGTGAAATTGGGGTATTTAAAATTAAGGGGTGGACTGCAAAAAGCAATATTTTTCTAGTTCATGCTAAAAAGAAGTTGTATTTAGTTCCATAACAAACATTCTAGGTAAAATTATTACTTAATTTCATCAAACCCTAAACAAGTAGTTAAAAAATCAATTTTGTGTAATTGATACTAAAATTATTATGATTAAACAAAAGATTAAAGTAAAAAAAGAGTAAAAAAATAACCGAATCGAAAGCTTCTAGTCTGATTTGAGTGTGAAGAAAGAAGCACAAGTTTGGAACACGATAAAACAAATGGACTTGTGACTCAACCCTAACTTAAGTCAACTTATTCACGTACCCCTAGGACTGTCAATGGGCTTGGGCCCGTTTGATACTTTGAAGATAGCCCATATATGGCCCAGTGATTGACCAATACGTATGTGACATCAAACACAACAGCTAGTAGTAACCCAAAATATATATATATCTGACCTAAAAATACAACGTATTTTGGTGTTTATTACATTAAATACAATATATTTTTTTTCTTGCCTAAAAATACAACATAGTTTTAATTTTTTACAATTGATATCATTCGTTGGATCTGATTGGACAGACTACGATTTGGCAGTTAAAAAATGGTCACGTGACTTGCACCCACTACCCACCTCCAATTTTTTTTTTCAGTAAACCACCACCTCCAATTTCCCATTTTCTGTAATGAGATTGAAATTGAATCACCATCTTAATTTTTTGCATCCACCAAAATAAAACTAGTCTAGTTCTAAGGACAATTTCAATTTAATTTACAAAAACAATCCAATTACTCATCTCTCACCAATCCAAACTGTAATATTGTACCTTGAAAAATCACAATAATACATTAAAAGAGTTGTGTGAGATATACAGTTTTACGAAAGAAGAAAGAAGAAACCATCTTTTGCTCAGCTTTGAAAATCAGCATTATTTGATCACCATGATCTTGAAACTCAGACACAAACTCAAATACCCTTTTCTTTATCACCTCAGAATCTATCTCATTATCACTCCCAGCAAAAACACCATTACCCAATTCATTAATTTTCTCAGGACCAACAATATAACCATCAATAATAACAACTTTTGGTAAAAGGGTACTGTCTAAATCAGTTGGTAATGTAACAAAAGTTGTAGAAACAAGTTTAATTTGAGAAATTTTATTGAAAGAAGTATCAATGAAGTGAAAACTTTAATCTTTTCTACTAGGCCAAGATAATGAAAGAACATACTGTGAAAAATATAATTGTCTCTAAGCTTTTGAAGTGAAGAATATGAAGAGAGTAAAGGTGTTACAGTCTTCTAAAGTTTCAGCTATTTGGAGAACAATTGGTTCAAAGAGAACAAGAGAAGTACTAGTTTTAATGGGTTGGATAGTGAGATGAGTTTTTGTTTTGAAACGGGGTTTTGAGAAAGACGGAGAAACTAGTTTTTGTTGGAGAATTGGAAAGAAAGAGAGATGAGATGGTTGAACAAGAAGCCTTGGTTGATGGGGAGTGAGTTTTAAAGGTGATTTTAGTTGAAATAAAGAGAGGTGACAATTTTGGATGAGTTTATGATTTGGTGGTACACGATATATTGGTGGTGGCGATAGGGATGGGGATGGGGCAGTGGCGATTCAGGCGAGGTGGAGGAGGAGATAATAATACTATTATCACATAAAATCCATAGCAAAAGATGGACAATGGGAAGTGGGCAGTGTCACGTGACCTTTTTTAACAGTTAAATCGTAGTCCGTCGAATTAGATATAACGGATGGTATCAATTGTAAAAAATTAAAAGTATATTGTACTTTTAGGCAAGAAAAAAAATATATTGTATTTGTAGGGGTCAAATTCGTGACATATAACATCGTTGGTGGCGAAGGGTCCGTATACAGAATAGTGATGAGAAGACCGGGTGCAGCGGATCTGAGCCACGGCACCATATCCGCCGAGAACTGCGGGGCATGGCAGGGGTGGTGAGTAGGCAGTAGTCAGAGTAATGAAGATACTACAGGGTGCATTGGATAGGAGCCGCGGAACCCTAACTGCCGAGAACTGCGGTGTATGTTGTGGGACAGGTGGCAAGCTGATGCACGTAGGATCAGGGTGGATGGACAAACGAGAGAGAGCGGTTAGAGAGAAGAAAAGTATAAGGACAAAGGAGAGAGAAAAGATAGAGGGAAGAAAAAGACGAGAGGAGAGTAAGAAGGAAAGAGACTAGTAATTTCATAGGGTGTAATTCTTGTAGTTACATTTGGCGCCGTCTGTGGGGACCCGAAAGAAAAATTGCTACTGTAGTGAAAAGAGGAGTAGGAAAACCTAAGAAAGCAACGGTTAGAGAAGTGGTGGAGGAAACGGAGAGCACCGAGGTGGAAAGGGTAGGAGAGGAAGAAGTATCTGACGTGGCGGCGGACGCTACCAGACTTCTCCAAGAGGAGATAGTCAGGCTACGAAATGAGAATGACGAGTTGAGAAAGGAGAGAGAGATTACACATGGTGAGACTCGGCGAATGATAATCGGGAGAAATGAAGTGGAGGGGGAAAATGAGGAGCACCCACCACCGGACGCAGAGCAAACGGTGAGTATCACATTGGAGGTAGTACAGGCTATGATTGAGAAGGATAGGAAGATAACCCGCGCAGCATAAAAAGCAAACTAGAGTGCTACGCAGAAGGAGGTTGCAAGCCTCAACAAAAACCCTCTGGCAGATTCGATATGGAATTCGGAAGTGCCCAAGAGGTTCTCCCAACCCAGGTTCGAGAGGTATGATGGGAAGGGAGACCCGACGGATTATTTGCACCATTTTCGGCAGCAGATGCCGTTGTGGCAGGAGAGTAAGTATGATGGGCTTTGCTGCATGATGTTCCCCGCAAGTTTAAAGAGGGGAGCCTCGGATTGGTATTATCGGTTGGCCAGCGGAGCATCAAAAGTTGAAGAACTGGCCGCTTGTAGCGTTGTTGACCACTTCATACACCGAAAAAAGAAGGGTGGTTGATATCGCCAGCTGCATTCAACATAAAACAAAGGTCTGCTGAATCATTGAGAGAGTTCCTGTGCAGGTTCAAGGAGGAGACCTTGAGAGTGGAAAATTTGGATGAGAATACTGCGGGAACCAGGGTTCATGAGTCGGTTTCCAAAATCGAAATCACTTCGTTGCATGCTTTGTATCCCAAGGTAGAAAAATACATACGCTATGAGGATATAATGCAGAGGAACGCGAAGGAACAGAAGAGAGCGGGAAAGGTAGTGCAGGCTGTCGACCGAGATGATCGGAAGGGAAAAAGCAGAATGGAAGAAAGAGAGGAAAGAGCGTATAGAGGGGAGAGCCGAGGTCCAGATAGGACGGGAGACCGCAGCAGAAGGGATATCCGAGAGAGGAAGCCATACTGAGAAATCAAGCAGACACCTCTTAACTACAGACCCTTAGAGGAAATCTTGCCTCTAATTAAGGGGCAACAGTACTTTGAGGGTCCGCAGAGCACACCGGTGGAAATAGAAGGGAAGCCATTTTGTGGCTATCATCAAATCAGGAATCATGCCACGAATGAATGTTATGCTTTGAAGTGGTTAGTGGAGAGAATGATTGAAAAGGGGATGCTCAGGGAGTTTGTCGCAGAGGTTCGCCAAGCCGAGAGAGTGCCTGCTCTGGCTAGAATTATAGGTACCATCAATGTCATTTTTAGTGAAGAAACCCTGGGAAGAAATGCACACAGAGAAAAGGTGAGAAAGACAGCGAGTTTACAACAGATGAACGAGGTCGTCAGCATACCGTGGTTAGTTAAGGGAACCGCGAAGGGTGAGGAAGGCATAGTGTTCACCCTGAAGGACTTGGAGTCAGTAATTTCCCCGCATGAGGATGCATTGGTGATTACTATAGCGATGGGTAATTATATGGTAAAGAGAGTGTTGATAGACTGCGGAAGTTTAGTAGATCTGTTGTTTAAGGGGGCCATGGAGGAGATGAATATAGGTAGAAATCAGTTGAAAGCTCCTCAAACCAATCTGTATGGGTTCAATGGCAGCATGACAGAGCCCATGGGGGAATTTATGTTACCAGTTACAGCCGGCCCGACAACGGTATTCACCAGATTTATGGTGGTGGATTCTAGCTCCCAGTATAATGCTATCTTAGGGAGAAAATGGATCCACGAAATGAAGGCCATCCTATCGACATTTTACGGTGGTGGCTTCCCGACTAATGGGGAACGTGACGAAATAAGGGGGATCAAGTGGCAGCCGAGAACATCCATCAAGTTTGATAAAAATATGGTGCGCGGTACCAAAAGGGGAGAGGCCACACGAACCGGGGTCAACATAGCAATTACAGGGAGTGCCGAAACGAAGTGTACGAGCCTCCGCTGGGACCGAAAACTTTGGATGAGTTGGAAGTGGTGAACCTTGGGGTGGGAGATGAAGAAAAGTTTACATCGGTTGGAGCTGACTTGCCGGAGGAATGGAAATGCAAGCTGGTGCAGTTTTTGATGGACAATACAGATGTATTTGCATGGGTAATCGAGGATATCACTGGTTTAGACCCAGAGTACGCCTGTCATCATTTGCATATGAATGAAGATGCTAAGCCAGTAAGACAAAAGATGAGGAGCATAAGAGCCAAATACATAGAAGGTATTCGCGAAGAGGTGGTACGGCTGAAGGGGGCGGGGATAATAAGGGAGGTAGAGTTTACGGAGTGGTTTTCAAATGTGGTCGCGGTACCAAAAAAGAACGGCAAGGTTAGAATGTGTGTGAACTTCACAGATGTAAACAAGGAATGCCCAAAAGATTGTTATCCTATGCCCCGGGTGGATGAGTTAGTGGATAGAACGGCAGGATATAAGGTGTTTTCCTTCATGGATGCATCGATGGGGTACAATTAGGTCGCGATGTATGGGCCTGACAAAAAAAAAACCACCTTCGTGGTAGAAGGTGGTACCCCATCGTTACACCGAGAATGCCCCCGGCTTGAAAACGCGGGTGCTACCTTCGGCGGTTGGGAGAAAAGATGTTTAAAGGCAAGATTCGGCGGGGATCGAGATATACATTGACGACATGGTGGAAAAAAGTATGTCGGAAAAGAAACACTTAGAAGGTCTCCATGAGACTTTTGGCATATTGCGCAAGCATAAGCTGAAACTCAATCCCGAGAAATGCACATTTGGGGTAACTTCAGGAAAGTTTCTGGGCTACATAGTCACCCACCGCGGAATAGAGGCGAATCCAGAGCAAATTCGATCATTGATTGAGATGCCATCTCCGCAGAATGTGAAGGAAGTACAAAGATTGGCTGGTAGGGTCGCGGCACTTAACAGATTCATTTCCAAGTCTTTGGATAAATGCCACCCTCTATATCATTTGTTGAGGAAAACTCCTGACTTCCATTGGACCGCAGAGTGTGAAGGAGCCTTCCAGGAGTTGAAAGATTACTTAGGGAAGGCGCTATTGTTATCACGACCGGAACAGGGTGAGAAGTTGCATTTATATCTGGGAGTTAGCGAGTACGCAATAAGTTCAGTGCTAGTGAGAGTGATCGACAAGATAGAAAAGCCAGTTTACTTTCAAAGTAAAACCCTACTGGATGTAGAGACCCGGTACAGTAGGATTGAGAAGTATGCTTTGGCTTTGATATTTTCAACCCTTAAGCTGAAGCCTTACTTCGAAGCTCATTTTGTGGTGGTAGTGACGAATTTGCCTCTCAAACAAGCGTTGAGGGGTGAAGTCGCAGGATCTTCGAAGTGGGGCGATTATTACTAAGTTCTTATGAGATTACATACCAGATCAGGACGGCTGAAAAGGCGCAAGCCATGGCGGAGTTTCTAGCCGAATTCCCATCAGAGGATCCCAATTGGGGAGAGGAAATGGTAATGGAATCGGATGGGGAGGTCAGTTGCGATCCTTTGGATCCTTGGGATATGCACAATGGGTGGAGAGTTTTCATGGATGGTTTTGCTATGGATACCGGGAATGGAATTGGGGTCGTGTTAGTAACTCCTGAGAACAATCGCCTTGAGCTATCAATGAAACTGGGGTTTGCGGCTTCAAATAACGAATCTGAATATGAAGCTATGATAGTTGGGTTAGACTTGGCCAGAGATCTGGGGGTGAGTGAGTTATCTGTGTTTTCAGATTCCAATTTGGTAGTTTGTCAGGTGAACGGAGGATTTGCAGCTCGCTGGCCCCAGATGGCGAGATACCTGGAAGTCCTACAGGGAAGGGCAAGCAAGTTCGACAAAATAAAGTTTGCCCACCTAGGCCGCAGAAAGAATAGACATGCCGACACTTTGGCTTATGTAGCGGTGGTTCTTCCTGGATTAGAAGGTCGGTCTATTGAAGTTAGAGTGTTGAGCAAACCAAGTACATCAGATGAGGCTGGCGTTTGGCTCACCACCGAGTGGGATCAGGGTTGGATGGAACCGATAAAGGCTTTCTTGAGGGAGTAGAGATAGAGAATAAACAGAGAGGCTTAAGAATGGAATAAGCCGGAGTCGAGGTACACATTCTTTGGAGGATGACCTATACAGGAGAAATTTCAACGCCCATTACTAAGATGCATAGGGCAGCGCGCAGGAGTTTTGGCAGAGGTTCATGAAGGCGATTTGCGGGGAGTCATTCAAGAGAGGCGAACAACTACTCACAAAGTTGATATCTCGGGGGTATTTTGGCCTCATATGAAGAGAGACGCCACGCAGTACGCCAAGAAATGTGAGAAATGCCAAAGGTTTGCACCATTCATACATTCTCCAGCTGAGCCCTTGCACAATGTGCTCAGCCCTTGGCCATTCTCCATGTGGGGGCTGGATATTGTTGGGCCTCTGCCAATGGCAAGCGGAAAAAGGAGGTTTATGTTGGTCGCAACGGATTATTTTACCAAATGGGTGGAGGGTGTGGCTCGCAGAGTGGTGTGAAGGAAGAGAATGTGAAGAAATTCTTATAGGAGAATATCATCTGCAGGTTCGGGCTGCCCCATACAATCATCGCGGATAATGGAACTTAGTTTACTGGAGGAAGAGTGCGATAGTTTCTTCAGGCATTTAGGGTAAAGCAGGGGTTCTCAGCCCCCTATAATCTTGAGGGAAATGGTCAAGCCGAGGCGTCGAACAAAATCATAATGGATAACTTAAAGAGAAAATTGGAGGATCGTAAAGGTGCGTGGGCGGATGAGTTGAATCACGTGTTATGGGCTTATCGCACCACACCGCGGACGTCTACTAAGGAATCACCATTCGCAATGGCATATGGAGTAGAAGCAGTCATCCCGGTGGAGATGATAGAGAAAACGACAAGAACCAAAGCCGTGGAATTGGGAATAAATGAGAGGATTTTGGCCACCGAATTGAACCTCATAGAGGAGAAAAGAGAAATAGCGGCGCGATAATGACCGGAGGAATATCACCGAAAAGTTCAGAGAGCGAGATGATAAGCGAAAGTGAAAGCCGGACTTTTAGCGTGGGGGATTTGGTACTGCGGCGTGTTACACTGGCCACTAAGAAAGAGAATGATGGTAATTTGGGTCCCAACTGGGAAGGACCATATGTCGTGACAGAGAAGGGTACTTCAGAAACTTACAGGTTAAAGACTTCGGCAGGAGAAATGATAGAGAAACCATGGAATATCAGAATGTTGAAAAAATTCCATAGCGGAGGCAGTCGCTAGTTAGTTTTATTTCTATTTGTAGCAGAGTAAAAATAGAATTGCTAATGAATAAAGTTATGTGTGAGAGCCTGAAATATTGTCTTTTGGTTATCTTAGTTCCTTGAATAAAAGGAGGGTGTTGATTCCTCTAACAAATAAGATATTGCATGAAGAACAACAACCTAGGGGCAAATTGAGCTGCCCCAACAGGCTTCACAGCCGATCAAAGACAGCGGGGGGGAAGAGCCATTCGTAGACTTTAAGTCCAAATCAACTTAGGGGCAAATTGAGCTGCCCCAACAGGCTTCACAGCCGATCAAAAACATCTGGGGGAAAGAGCCCTTCGCGGACTACAAGTCCAAATCAACTTGGGGGCAAATTGAGCTGCCCCAACAGACTTCACAAACCAATCAAAGACAAATGGGTGGGAAGAGCCCCTTGGCGGACTTTAAGTCCAAATCAACTTAGGGGCAAATCAAACAGCCCCAACAGTTTCACAACCCGATCGAAGATACGGAGGGAAGAGCCCTTCGTGGACTTTAAGTCCAAATCAACTTGGGGGCAAATTGAGCTACCCCAACAGCTTCACACCGATAAGGGGAGAGAGAGAGAGGGGAAGAGCCCTTCGTGGACTTTTAAGTCCAAATCAACTTGGGGCAAATTGAGTCGCCTAACAGCTTCACACAACCGATTAAAGACAATGCGGAGGAAAAGCCCCTTTCGCGGACTTAAAGTCCAATCAACTTGGGGCAAATTGAGTTGCCCCAACAGGCTTCACAAGCCTATTAAAGACAAATGGGAAGAGCCCCAGCGGACTATAAGCCCAAATCAACCTGGGGGCAAAGTTAGTTGCCCCAACAGACTTCACAGCCGACCAAAGACAAAGGGGTGGTGGAAGAGCCCTTCGCGGACTATATGTCTGAATCAACATAGGGTCAAATTGAGCTAGCCCCACAGGCTTCACAGCCAATTAAAAATTATTTGCAAGGACATAATATAAGCACCAATGAAGAGATCCCACTTTTGTCAAGAGAGTAAAATAAAGTTAGATGGGTGCATATGAATCAAGGAATATGATTGCACAAAATGAGTAAAGACGATAACAAAAGACACACTACATTTGATTGAATACCTGCTGGGCATACCCAGAAAAACAGGCAAGTTACATATTGCAAAATATACTGTTAGAGAGTGAACATCAGAATAACAAGGGTACAAAAATATATTTCAAACAAGCCATGCGGCCCCCGCGAACCACCCCATGCAGGGAAGAAACTTCGGCCCCTTCCACCGCGGTGTTTGAGTCAACATCCACATCAATGGGGGAGGTGACCCGTTGGGAAGTACCGCCAGGAAGCACTACGGTAGCAAAGATCGGGATCGCGAATAGAGGGTGAGGCATTTTGAGCATCAGCGACTGGGTCTGGAGGCGGAACGGGAAGCAGACGTCCAGCTGTAGCAAGCTCTTCGAGTTGGCTCTTCAATTCACGAGCAATTTTCCTCTCAGCTAGGACTCGGAATCGATCAGCCGCATCCTTCACAGCTTTGTCCACCGCGGCCTGAGTAGCAAGCTTCTCCATCTCCCTTTGGCTCTCCATTTTGGAGGTGACCCCAGCGACATAGTCGAGGTGCTTGTCCTCTGCTTGTTGGAGAGCTTTTTGGGCCTTCACGGCCACGATCCGAAAATCATCGCAGTCCTTCTCTAACTGGGCATGCTTGGCTTTCCACCCGTTGGGGCCATTGATCTCTTGTTTTGCGACTTCCAGAGAGTCCAAAGTGTTGGTCAGCCCGCGCACCACATAGCCAATGTCCAGACTCAGCTGTGGAGGTATTCGTTAGAAAAAAAAAAAAAAAAAAACCTTTTCCCAGCCAGTATAAATGGATGTTCGGTGAGAGGAGAAGGAGCCTGAGTCGTCGTATACTTGGTCTCGGGGGAGATGAGAGCTAAAAAATAGAGAAGCAACGACCGCGGGGTTGTCAAGGGCGGAGTCGTGTATATTTACATCGTGGTCTCGAGCCTTAAATCGCGGGTGCCATATCTCCACAGCGCCGGATGAGGGAGGGACTGCCGAAGAATGTTCTTTGCCAGGGGCGGCGGGATGTAACTGGGGGCCGCGGTATTTGGGTTGATGGCTCTGATGGAGGCGGAGGAGCAGTCCGGGCTTTTTTGGCTGGGGGGCTCTTGGCCACGGCTTCAGTAGGCTCATCACCTTCGGAGTCGCTGTCCCAGAGTTTAAGTTTGCTAGAGGCCATGTCCGCGGCAGGAGTAGAGGCAAAAGGATGGGTAAAATCATCTTCCCAATCCGCTAACGCAGAGTAGGAAGAGGGGGCGGTATCTGTAGGGGTAGGGCGGGATTGAGCGGCGGCTCGTTGGGCGGCGGCCTTGGAGTGGGAGATCTTGGTTGTATAGCCGAAGGATCGGTGAGTTGGGCGTCTTCTTCTGGCAGAAGGAGAGGATTTGGGTTTGCGCTCTTTGGGTGGCAGCAAGCGGTAGAGGGACCTTGGTATTTCCCTATATCTTTAAGAGAGGGGTCAAGCAAAAGAGGGTTGCCTTTGTCGGGGTCTATGCCGAGAACCTCGCACTGGTTACTCCCTAGATTCCGGAGTTCTTGAAAAATTGCAGAGGAGATGCCGGCGTAGAATTGAGAACGAGAGTCTGGTTTCCAACCTAGGCCACAGAAAGAAGACACATTAGAAAGAAGGATATGCAAGAGATCAGGGGACCAAAGTGTTTTACTTACCACTTGTAAGAAAATTGAGATGCCTTAGAAAAACTTCTGAAGGGAGGTCCGTGGAAATAAAACTTCCAGACACATACAAGGGATAATGGTGCCACACCTTGTCTGAAGTTGTAAGGCGGAGAACAAAAGACTTCTTCCGCAGACGTGTACAAAAGGAGTGGTACCCTACGCCCGAATTTAGTGCTCTTTTCAAATAAAACGGGGGCGATTATGTCGTGAGTTGGATTTTAGGGTGTGGGTTTTCGTTGTAATGGTTAGCGGCGTACATCACGCGCCAAAAGTTGCCTATGCCTTGACAAGGCGGAATATTAAAATGGTTGCATACCTCGATATCGAGAAGAGTTAAGGGGAAGCGCAAGCCGGCAGCTATCTGGCCAACAGTCGCGACAAGACATCCTGGCCGCGGTGCTACAAAGTGTGGAAAATGTGTAACGCCAGTCACGTGCTCTAGCAACACGTCATCAAGGATGCCATAGGCAGTTTTAACTGCTTCTAAATTAGGGCGGCGGTAGTATGATGGAAGGGGAGGAAGAGAAGTCTTCCTCCCAGAGGTAGAGGGTATAGCGGCTGGGCTGGAAGAGCGAGACGTTGGAGAGTCCGACCTGTCCGCGGTAAAGTGGCTAGATCTGGATGAATAAGCACCGGATCCATCGGATCTGGCGGCGGAGGAATCCGCCGAATCAGATCCCGACATGTCGTAATGGACACTAAGAGGGGACAGGTGAAGAATGGGGGAAGAACACAAATTATGAGAGAGAAAAGAATGTGAAAACAGTATTGAAATTGGAGTATAGCAATAAACGAAGGGGAGTGAGAAGGTGGAAGACAAACCTGAGATGCAACAGCAGCCAAGGTGGTGGAATGACCAAAACGGACGCAAACGGAGCAGGAGAGAGCCTTGAGAAAGAGGAACGGCGGGTAGAAGTTGAAGAGTTGGGGAAAAGGAAGAATGAAAAATGAGAAGAAGAATTGGGGGTTTATGGGTGTTGAGGAAAATGAAGGGTTTGGACGGGATTTGAAAAAGACAGGGGCAAAAGCGTAATTGCAAAAAGAGAGACCATGGGAAATGGGACACGTGGGTCTCGAGAATTGAGAGGTCATATTTTGGGCGGCGCATGCGCCGTTCTCACGCGACAGTAATGATGGAACATGTGTCATGCAACAGATGGAACGTCTTAAAATAATGGAGATAAACCAGGCTGTGAGATCGTTAGGTCTCGGCCCCATCGGTTGTCCGCGGACTACTAATAGGACCGAGAGAGGGCATCTGTAGGGGTCAAATTCGTGACATATAATATCGTTGGTGGCGAAGGGTCCGTGATCTGAGAATAGTGATGAAGACCGGGTCGCTGGATCGAGCCGCGGCACCATATCCGCCGAAACTGGGGCATGGCGGGGGGTGGTGAGGGAAAAGAGTCGAGTAATGAAGATACTACAGGGTGCATCGGATAGGAGCCGCGGAACCCTAACTGCCGAGAACTGCGGTGTATGTTGTGGAACAGGTGGCAAACTGATGCACGTAGGATCAGGGTGGATGAACGAACGAGAGAGAGCAGTTAGAAAGAAGAAAAATATAAGGACAAAGGAGAAAGAAAAGATAGAGGGAAGAAAAAGACGAGAGGAGAGTAAGAAGGAAAGAGACTAGTAATTTCATAGGGTGTAATTCTTGTAGTTACAGTATTTAATGTAATAAATAGTAGAATACGTTGTATTTTTAGTTCATTATGTCAAAATTAAAAATGTGGTTGTTTTTTTATGTATAACGAAATTAGTAGAATACCTCGGTGGTATTGCGTGGTCGATCATCCAGTGATGCTGAGAACATGGAGGCCGGTAAAACAGAACTTAGTAGAAGAAGTAAATAGAAGCATATGGATTATGAAAAGTCCGACCCCTTGCATCACCCACAACTCAATATCGTGATAGATCAACTATGACCGCAACGTCAAAGTTTGGTTAAAAGTCAAACTATGTATAAGAAAGATGCACTGATATGTAAGTATCAAACTTACGTAGCTAGCTAGTAGCTACTACTATCGTTCAACACTTCAACTCCACTAAAAAATACTGAACAACAATGAATGAAATCCAAGCACTCAAACAATTTCATTGACCATACATCAGCACAAACGATACAAGAATAAATTCAATAAATTTATACAGGAAAAGGGGCCAACCCAACTTAACATTAATAGTTCATTTCCAAGAAACGGATCGGAATGAATTGAACAAGCTTATAGACGCTTAGGAATTTACATCACAATACGTGGTCTCAAACTTTCTTGAGGGATCCAATTGCACCCCAACGGGTTTGCAGTAGACTTTTAAAGTGTGATGTGAAGACTTCCAAATCCCCACCTTAAAACGAATTCTTGCCTTCACTAGAACTGCCAATTCAATCTGGCCAGATGATTTCTCAATTCTAAGATTCTTAGATACTGAACCCATCAATGGAACAGATCGAGCCATGGGCTTCACCTCAAGTCTAGTAACATTGTGTCTTGGTTGATGAAACGGATCAACATAATCAAACGCGATGATTTTATCGTCATAGGCCACAGATACCTCAATTGAATCATAGTACAACGAGATCTTATGATTAGGATTGTAGGACTTTAGGATGAAATCGAAGCTTGCATTGAGATGGTTTTTGTATAGATCGAATCCGTGCACCTTCCCATCTTCAACAGTATAGACTAGTCGTTGTGGCCTGACCGCTAACCAAACAACTAACACTACAAAACCAACAAGGACAACTGTTAATACTATACCAATGACTATACATCTAACCAGCATAGGCCGTCTTTGGGGACTAATTGGTTGTCCTCCTATCGGCCCTGGACGACTGGCCATGGTAGGTAGTGCTGAATGGTTGTGATCCTAAGTTGGGATGAACACATTAATTTGTTCTTTCTTTTATAGGAAGCTTTTAAGAGTAGAATATTTGCTTTTCTTCACATTCTAAATTTCACTTTCCGCCCTTTTTCATTACTTCATTCAAACTCAATCGTTGGTCTTAGAGTTTCTAAGTTTTATTTTTGTCCATCTCTTGGACATTCAAAATGTATAAACTTTAAAATATTATGTATATCTTGTTAAGTGAAAATCCCACTGCCTTAATTACCATATATCAAATTCTTTTGAATATCGAATGTATAATTGTATACAACTTTAAACCATAAAACTGGTCACCAGTCACCACGTACTTAGCATGATTTTAGTGAGTAAAGGATTTTCCCATATATAGTCAATTATATTTTTCAGTGATACTTTCTTTATATTCTTCCTGAAACAATATAGACACTCTTATATTTCTTCTCCGAAATATTAAGATCGATTACATAGCATGATGCATTAGAAGCTACCTATTTTCTTTCTTCGTCATGAAAAAATAAGAGAGGGCTCGAGGGCGGAGGGCCAACTACGTGAGAATCTACTTTCCCATTTCCCTTATTTCTTGCCTTGTCCCCAAGTTATTCCTTACTTCGGGCTCAAGCAAAAAGCCCATATTATGAATATCTACGTCTTTCCCACCAGCGTAAAATCGCAGTGGAAGTCTGTTGAACAAGATTGTTCACTGAGCTTGACCTCGATTCCTTTCAATTATATTCGTCTTTAAAGATAAGTTCTATGAATATAGTAAATCCTAATTGGCTCATCTAGTGGGGGATAATACTAGCTAACCCTTATTTGTTTCACTAAATATTGTTTGTGCTTACATATGCCGCATGTCACACCCTAAATTTCCAAAAAAAATTAAAATAGAAAATTATTCAAGATATAATTATCTCAATCGTCACCCTATTCAATCATCTGAAAACCCAGGATGAAACGAAACCCTAATAACATATTATCAACCACGATATTAAAATATGAGATCAAATTTAAAACCAAAACGAATTGAACAATCCTTCAATCACATTATTAAACTAAAAAGAAACTAACCAACTCTATTACATCTGTCTCAAAACAAAACCGTCCACTTTCGAAAAACTTAAACCAGGAGACTCCAAAAGCAAATCCAAATCATGTGTCCTCATCCACTGCACTCCACTATCTATGTTTCCAAGAACACACCCACGTTGCAAAACAAAGCAAGCATGGGTCAGCAAGTTGAATTTGCTGGTATGAGTAGGACTAAAAATATAAAAACAATATGTTCAATATTTCAAATAAAGGAATATACTATTACAATCATTTCAACTTGGAAAACAAGTTAGTTCCGTTTCGTTTTTTCAAAACGGTATGTAGTTTCTTCCCAAGTAAGATTTCACTCCCAATATACAATTCCAAGAATCTCATATAACAGTACTCATCATTTCCACTTTCTAAAATAACTCACAATATAAATATCACTTACATTCCACTTATTAAATGCACATATGATAACCTAATTAAATATGAGTTTGATACACCTTATATTTAAGGCAACACGTCATCTTAGAGTAGGATATTTACGTCCCTGCATAAAAGATTAATAAATCCTACCCTCCTGCAAAACAGAGTTAGACATCACAATAAAATGATTTATCTCAGTCAGTCAAATTTTCATTCATAATCAAACCTCATTTAAGACATTTAAGTCTAATTGATACAACCTGATTTGTCCCGCATATTCGGGGAATACCACTTATCACAATACCTATATCAAGGGTAGTCATTCACATGACATCATTACGTCATAAAGTTTCTGCGTGCATAACCATAGATCTCAGACTATCACAAGTCATTAATATTTTCGTAATAACATATCAAGTTATAGTCATTTCGCAATCACATAAAAGATCACAAGCATTCACTAGTATTATTCACAGTCACACTTCGCATCCATAACATCAGACAAATTCACATACTTTCAGTTCAATCAATTCTACAATGTATCTTGTTTATTAATCACTTATTTACTGACCTCATCTTTAGTTCCTACTCCATGTTTTGCATTTCACACATTTGCCAAATCATACATACCCGTGTGTCTCTCTTACACCGAGTACCACAACAAGACATATGCCCGAAGCGGGGATGTCGCCTCTAAGAACATATTTACATCTTGCAAACTCGTAACTTGTGAGTCACAACCATCTCTGGGCCTTCCATGAGCATAATCACAGCCTCTTACAGGCATTCAATATCTCAGGTCATTCATGGCACATTCAATGAATACCTTGGGTCATTCCCACCACATTCAGAGAATACCCATCATACACTAACAAGTCATTTATGGCACATTCAATGAATATCTTGGGTCATTCCCGCCACATTCAAAGAATACCCATCATAACACTAACAGGTCATTCATGGCACATTCAATGAATACCTTGGATCATTCCTGCCACATTTAAGGAATACCCATCATAACACTAACAGGTCATTCATGACACATTCAATGAATACCTTCCTATCACATGACATCTCAAGTTATATTATATCATTACCAAATCCTGAGGCGTGGAGAGTTCTAAAGGTGTGGTCGACTCGTTGAAAATATTATTCTCAACTCACTTATCATTGTACTAGCATTAATCATGCACAAAAATTAATCACACGTGCATAAAGCTATTTTCACGCATCAATGCAAACCAATCATGCACACATTTAAATATCATTGAACACAACACGAATGGTGTAAGACCCCAAATTATTTTTACATTATTTTGTAACAATATTTAGTATTTCGGAATTTGATATTTATTTCTTGGTCAACGGGCTAGTAAATGTGAGCTTGATTTTTTTTTTATAGAAAGAGAAAGGAAGGAAAATTAGTATTTTGAATTTTGAATTTTTGTGTAGAGATTTTTAATATTTGGAAAGTTTTCAAAAGATATATTAATATAATGTATATAATAAATATAATACTTATAGTATATAAGAATATTTTATAATTAGGAATAGAGATAGTTGGTAAAATAAAAAGTTTCTAAAATATTAAGCTGAATATAAATTCTTTAGAATGGAATGGTTTATCATAAATTTAGGATTTTTAAGAAAAAATAAGTTTTTGCTTAGAACTAGACTAGTTAACTAAAAGAAATAACGGAGACACGAATCGTGCATCTTTTAGCTAACTTGGGATCGGACTTCTGGCGTGATATTCTATTTACTTTTTCGCGATACTATAGGTGAGTAGTTATTGTTTTTTTTTTTTATCTTTCACTGAACCTAGATTTTTACTTCTATTTAAAAATGGTCAAATATATATAAGGTTTCGCTTTCCAAAGATTCTTCTACTCATTTTCAAGGCTATATATGTCCGCCGACTTTGAAATACATACTGTTGATCGTATGGTCGAATATATGGTTTAAATAGTGTCCCTATTACCATTTTCAAATTGTTATAAATTGTTAATGGAGATATACTGCCCCAAAATTTTTATATTATATGAATTTCGCAAGTTATTATACTGTCTTTAGTTGTGTGAATAAAATTGTTTGGATGATCAAATGGGTTGTTGATTTATGTCGATTGGTTATTGGTTGTTGATTGAGTTGGGTGTTTTGAATTTTAGTGTGGTTGAACTGTTGAAGCTCTGTAAAGGTGTTAATGGAGTCGAACTAGATTTTGGGTATGTAAGTGATGGGAATCAAGTTTTGATTATATGATAGTATGGGGTTTTATTAGTAATCCAAAACCGAACTGTTTCAGTTGTGTTTGGTAGTGTGTAGAGGTGATGTTGAAGCTCTCAAGATTTGTTAATGGCGGTCCAGATCTAGTTTGGAGGAAGGGGATCGATGTAATGTATGGGGTTTTTGTGTTTGTTAAAGTATTAGGGGTTTTCATCAGGAGTAAAATCGGTGAGATGAAAGTGGAGGAAGAGGAGAACTCGTGGTGGAGGAGAGCTGATGGTGAGGTGAGGAAGACGACCTCTTAGTGGGCCTTGGGCCGAAATTTTCAGTTTTGTTTTCTTGGGCCAAAATCTTAGTTTGTTTCTTTGGGCCAAAACTAATTAGTGATTTCTTTGGGCCAATTCTATTTTTGGTTTTAGGCTGGTCCATATGACTTAAAATGGGTCCAATTGGGTATTTAAGTGTTTAGACTTTTGGGCTTTCGTTTTGGGCCTTAGTTTTGGGCTTTGTTTTGGTTAGTTGGATTAGGACTATAAGTTGAAGTGTTGTGCATACGGGTTTGCGTCAGGACCCGTATGGACGAACACCGATTTGGGACTGGTGACTGTTGGGTTTGGCCTTTTGACTGTTGACCGTTGACTGTTTATTGCGTTACGTACATTTTGTATATATTAAATTTTATGGACTAATCTAATGGTAGCATGTTGTAGAAGCCTGTGTAAATTGGTTTGTCATTATCTAAGAAAGATTTGACGTTGATATTGTGTAATTTTGACATGTGACGAGAGTGAAATTTTAAGAGACATGATATTCTTAAAACGCTATAAAAATGTTACGCGGTACGTTTGGAGCAATTGTGACATTATATGGTATGTTATGATATATATTAAATGCGATATTTTTGAGAAATAAATGTTAACGCTCCATTATTATATCGGTGAGATCCTGTTATGAAGTAGTATAATATTTGTGGATATTTCAAAAGGGATTGTGGTTTAGTGCAATATATTTTATTTGACACATGATAGAGTGAGATGGTTATAAGATACAAACATATGATATCTGAATAAATTATTTAACGAAAATCCTAGAACCTAGCTACCACAACTCATGTGATTGGCCCATGTGAAGGGCGTATGTGATATGATTGGGCCTTATGTAGGGGTATGAGATGTTGATTGACCCATGTATAGGGCAATCGTAGCTGAATAGTGGTTTGATTTTCTCGTTTGCAAAATTAGAACGAGACGCGCGATATTTTATGCCGAATAGTGGCAGTACCCACGTAATGACGTTTGTGTGGGGGTTACCTGGTATGCGATATCCCGCTTAGGGTAATTACGCACGGAGTGGTTCATTACGTGAGGGGAGACATGTGGATGTACATGTTCGGCATTGGGGAGCGATTGTGGTAGCCAGGGAAACTAGGTAAAACATATAGACGACGTGATTCTAAAGACACTTAAAGAAACTCTAAACAATAATTGTGATGAGATATCAAAGTATATGTTAAATCTATAATAAATGATTTATTGTAATTTATGTTGCATTCACAATGGTTTTGCAGAAGGGTGGGTTGAATTAATTATTTATGTAGGTGTGGCATACTCTGTGATTAGGCCTACACCAGTTTAAGTATAGAGTAAGTTTTAGTTTTGTTATTTTATTATTAGATGCAGTTGATCTAGTACGGTTTGAAGCTAAGGCGCCTCGGTGGAGGAACTAAATGCCTTATTATTATTGAATTGGAAACTAAGGCGCCTCAGTGGAGGAACTACCTGCCTTAATTATTGTATTTAAGAATATTGTATTATTCGTTGGATGTTAAAGCGCCTCGGTGGAGGAACTAACTGCCTTATGGATTGTGTATGTATATATATGTATAAGTATATTTTGTATATTAGGGCTACTCATACCAACATTGTTTATAATGCTGACCCGATTTGCATGTTTGTTTATCGAGTGTGTTCATAAAATGAACACAGTTGATAAGTCTTGACAGGATTAGTGTTGAAGAAGGTTGATTGCTGCTTGTGGTTCGTGTTAGCGTCTCATTACAGGATATGTCTTGTTTTCCCTTGAGGTGTAATAGATTTTTAATTGAGACAATGTTTTTTGTATTTTCAGTTCTAATTATAATTAAAGAGTTGTTGAAAGGAAATTTATAACTTAATCATACTTGTGAATTTTTGTAATGAAGAGGACTTTTGTTTATTTGAAATTTATATGGGTTTTTGGAAGTTGAGTGTGCATCACACCTCGAAAATCGAAAAGTTTGGAACAAATATTGTTTTTATGATTTTGTCGAAATTCGGGGTGTGACAAATGGTTATCAATCAAATACAATTCAAACAGCTACAATCACGTACACAATTAAATACTCACATTATACACATATAGTTATCACAAAAACTAATATATAATTTATAATATAATGGTTGCACTTTTACTCAAAGCTACCTACGTATCCAAATCTTTCAAGATTGGAATCAAACCTTCGTAGTTCTTATAGGCCACATATTTAAAGTCAAAGTCCATCAGTGCCAATATATATAATTGCATAATACCACACCAAATCTTTAGCTACCAATATACGCTCTATACATACAATATTCATCAAACAATTATGCATGCAACTCTTATTCCAATACATGTAATAGAACTCTTTAGACAAATAAATAATTGCTCCTCCAATAAATACACATTTATTTGAAATATTAATACGATGCAAATTGCATGATCATTACATTTTTTTTCTTGTACAGCTAAAACCTACACTAATAAGTTACGTATATTGTTCTATGCATGTAGGACAGTTTGACCTTTGTCCATTCTAAAAATTCTAGAGAATTCATATAATCAAAGGTTTGAATCAATTATACCATTCTGAAAATTAGACAGAAAATCCATTTCAATACAAAAATTCCTAAACACTAATTCGTTTAGTATGTACCCTAAACTATGTGATGGAACAGACCCAACAACTTAAATACTGCTATTCAATTTTCTGACGCACTTTCTTGTAAAATTCACATCAAATAGAATATAAAGTGGAATCAGTCAAGGCCAATTGGAAATGAAAAATGACTCAGAGAACTAAAATTGTTTAGTTCTGTCAAAAAACTAGTTACATCATCTAATTAGTCGAATCTAAGTCAAAAGTCATTACTTGTGCAGAATTTTGCAAACATATAATCTTTCCGAAAGACAATTAAAATTTCAAAACAAATAGCAAACGTTCATAATTAAATATGGAACTTTTATAAAATGGTAATGAATATATATATATATATATATATATATATATATATATATATATATATTAATCGAAAAACGAAAATGTTAGTGAAAGCAAAATAATCGGCAAACTCGAAAATCAATGGTAAGGTGTTGTCTTCCTCCACCCCTTTATCTTTCAAGCACTCTCAAACAATAGCTATCTCTCTCTTTTTTCTCTTGTACGTCTCTCTCTATTTTTCTCTTGTATTTCAGAAACCAGAAAAAAAAAATGCTAACAAAGAGGGAGGGTTCGGTTGTAACCAAACCCCTCTAACTCTCCCACGTTTTTATCTTATCTTATTTTATCTTTATCTTTTCTTTTCTTTATCTTTTTTTTTAAAAAAATCTTATTATTACTTGTTAAACTCTAATAAATGGGAAAAAAATATAAAGAAAATAAACGGGGTGTTATACCACATCTACATAAATACTAATTAAAGAAATGTTCTTCAACCTCATCTTGTTTTTTATGAGCTTCAAACATTTGATCATCTTCTTGTGACTATTAAAGTTTTGCACGACCCATTTAAAGTATACAGGCATCACAAAATTAGCCAACCCTAACTAAAACTGAAATTCTAAGAGCAAGTCCAATGGGGGCTATATGGGCTGTTAAAGGCAAATATAGCACCCCAATCACAAAAATGTCATTCCAATGGGGCTACTAAAAGGGTCTTAAATTTTGAAGGAGTCAAAAACCCAGCCAAAGTTAAGACCTTCGCTAGCAGCTGCTATAATAAGTTTCGGAAGACGGACGACATAGTTTCTGCCGTCTATTGATTATTTATGTACAGACGGTAGAAACTATGTCGTCTGTCTCCCGTTTTAATTAAATGGATGGACGGCAGAAACTCTGTCGTTTATACCTGGCAAACGCAAAAACTGAGAAATCTTGTTCTTCTTTTCATATACAAATTCATATCCACTCACTCCCCAATCCATTATCATTCATTCCACAACTCAACAATCCACACATCTATTCAACTAACCAAAATTCATTCATTAAACAAACATAATTCAATTTATTCATTAAACATAATTCATACAAACATCAATCAATACAAACATAAAAAAAAATAAACTAATTTCGACTCGAACCCTCGCCAGGTTGCCTCTTCTTTGATTTACTCCCTCACCGTGATTCTCACAATGTCATTTCTAGAATCTGCACTTCTAACTTTTGCTTCTCTTCTCGCTCGGCCACCAAATAATGACAAGATTCGTTTGTCAGTAGTCATAACGAATCCGCGATCCCATGCATCATTAAAATTGCGATTTCGGCATATCACGCTCTAAGTGTAGCCTACAAAAAAATCAATAACTTTAAGAAAAATCATCACTATAAACCAAATATAATTCAAGTTTCAAAATATAAACCAAATACTAACCTCTAGAGTGTCAAAATCCGGGACAAGGTTCAGAAGATAACTTTGATCAACATGAGGTATAGGTATGGCGACATGTATTCCCTGAGATGTAACTATGTCATAGCTCCATGGGTTATTTGGATCGGAAGGAGTTGGAACAAAAGCCTCGTAAGGACCTTGAGATGAAGAGTAAAGCTTAGCAGGGTGTGGGGTACGCAAATCACTTATAAATAGCCTTATGTCCCACAAAGTCCATGTTAGCAACTCTGTACATGTTAGCTGGCAATATAGGACCCCTCTTGAGATGCGATCCTAGTAACTGTCGTAGTCACCATTCACATCTAAATATAGATAAGTTTGTGGCCACAAGTCTTCATGCATTCTAAGATAGGACCTCCACTGACTGACTCTTCCCAATGGACACATATTCTCCGGAGGAGGGTGTGGGATGAAAGGTGTCCCAACGATTTGGTGCCAAGACCTATTGCCCAGGTACCACATGATGATACCTCCAAACTCAAAGACGATTTAGTGCATTTTAAGATTATACGAACGACGTACACACTGAATCGCATCACGTAACCAAACATCATCCATGGTATCTCCCTCCACATCATCAACATTTAATTGCATATATCGAGTATGAAACAATGGTGTCCACTGTATCGCCAATGCCGACCTAGTCTCGAGTTGGTTATGATCTAAGTGAATGTTGTGGCGTCCTTGACCACTTTGGTGATCTTTAAAGTCATTCATCCATGCTCTAATCCGTGGGACGATATCACGGTCCATGTTCGGTCTCAGAAGAGAAGCCATGGTAGGTACGTACTCATGCCACCAATACTATCATAAAAATAAATATCAAAATCAAACTTGTACGTAATTTAAAAATTATAATACTATCATAAAGTTATTATACTAAAAATTTAAAACTTACTTGTAAAAGAGGGGTGAAGCCACCACATTGACCATCTGCAACATTAGCTGTGACTCGGCACACTTGATCCAACGTGTAAATCAAAGCTCCAAACATAGCACCACCCTAATTATACTTATGCATGTAATCTAACTAAACTAAACACTCTATCCAACCTAATCTCAGTGAACTATCACCCGTGGGGAAGAAACACTATGTGATTAAGTAAAAATAGAATGCTCTCAAATATCTCTCCCGATCTGTACTCGTCGGGCACCAACCTTCGTCACTCTCTTTCGTCTTCTCCATGAACTCATTCACAAAAAATGAAGGTTTGTACCACCTTTAGCCCAATGCTCCGACCTTATATTCGGCCATTTTTGTTGTGCATAATCAAAAGTCACGAACCGACTTTCTCCAAACATAACAGCCTTTTTCCTTTCTACGCTCATTCTCGTGAGCATAGTAACATCTATTGGAGTGATGCCTATCTCGCCTTGTGGAAAGTGGAAAGTGTGAGTTGTATCCCACCACCGCTCGATCAAAGCATATATCAAACCACGGTCGGCGTTTTGATAACCACATCGAAACAATGACCCAAACGAAAATTGTAAAATTTCATTTCTTATGTCTTCAAAACAATCTCCCTTGGCAACCATTATCTTCCACCAATTGTTTACGGATGCCCAACAACACCATAATTTCATCTCCCCCCCCCCCCTCCCTAAACATTTATTCAAAATATTTATTCATTAAAATTAAAGAAAATACAAATTATGATGTTAAATAAATCAAATTTAACAATCAAATGCTTATCATATTTACACGATGAGAGATGTGAGTTTTCGGGTTTCTAGCCAATGTAGCATGTATTAGTAGATCGACTGGGTCAGGAAATTCAATTACTGGAGGGTTTTGCAAATTATAGACTTCATCGACGTTTAGTGCTGACGTCGATTCTTGTGTCAATCTACTAACTAATTTTTGACCGAAAAATCGTTTACCCTTGTTACTCATTTTGTGTGGCACCTGCAAGTCAATCAACAATATCATCTTTATAACTTCAATTTAAACAAAATGCACAATTTCAAATTAGCATTCTAACATCAATTCAATTCAATTCTAAAATTTAACATTCAACATTCAATTCAATTCAATATTCAATTCCAACAGTCAACATTCAATCAAAATAACCTCAATCAAAATTAAACTAATCAAAATAACCTCACAATCAAAATAACTCACAATCAATCAAAATAAACTCAATAAAATCGAATTTTAAAGTTGTAATAATTCATACCTGGTGAATGTATATCAAAATGTAAATAAAAAATTGAGGTGAGAGAGAGGAGGCCGCGAGATTGAGAGGGAAGATACAAGAGAGAAGAGAGAAATAGAGAAGAGAAAGAAATTTGCATTTTTAGTAACTGCCCTATATAGATGGCATAGTCTCTCAAACTTAACAACTGCTAAAATGTGTGATTGGAATGGTTTTTTGGTTATGGCCTGCTAAATATGGTTGGGCCTGCTAAAAGGCCTATTTGACACCTTTTAGCAGCCCTCCATTGGACCTGCTCTAACCTCAATTCTTTCCTAAGAGTATCTTTAATGGTGAGACCTGAAAAACACCAAATTTTTTTGAGCAAACCAACACGAAACCAAATAAACACCAAACAACTTCAGTGGAAATATCAAAGAGTGGGCACCAAATGTATGTCGCGGTGTTTCCAAAACCGCGCCAAATAAAGCCCAACACAGCTGCTGCTTTCGGAACAACGCGAGAGAAAAGCCCATAATAGAGGCTTATTTTTGTCTAGAAATGAGAAAGTGTTTTTGCCTACGTGGTGTTAGGAAAGCCGCGCGGTGTTCGAAACACGTACTACATCGTACATTTGGTTCAGCCCCAAAGCAAACACCAAATTCCATCTGATTTGGTGTTTGGTTTGGTATTCAAGATCGAGGTCTCACCATTAAAGATGAAAAACACCAAATTTTCAAGAATTTGGTGTTTGGTGCTCAAGAGGTCTCACCATTAAAGATGCTCTAAATAAGGTTCTTTTTTGAATTTGGTGTTTGGTGCTCAAGAGGTCTCACCATTAAATATGCTTTAAATAAGGTTCTTTTTTTTTGCTAAGATGCAGCTTTTATGATAAGTGATATGAATTGCTCTGTAATCTGAAAAAGACAATAAAAGCTATGAGTTCTCTTTTCACTATGTGTAAGAAGGGTTGTAATGCAGTAATGTAAGGATAATAAAACGCACATTTGGAAGCTGATCATTGATGCATGTGTGGTAATGAAAAGCACAAGGCGAAAGAATTTGTACTAGCTTCCTAACTAGAGGTGTGGTTAATTGGAGCATGTGGAGATTGTTTTCCATATTTGGTTGTTGTAAACTCTACTATGATGATATATCGTGGCTCTTGAAAGGAACGGAATGTCATTTCATTTAGGCATTTTGAATTGGATGTGGAAGAGATATCTCAAACTGTCGCTCTTTGTGATGAAAGTTTGGATGGGTACGCAGCTAATGAAAGATTAGAAGCTACAGTTGTTGTTGAAAATTCTCAATGCAAGCCCATGAGTATATTGTAGCTGCGAAGTCCCTTGTTGTTGTTGGGAACTGTATATGGTTTTGGGGTTGTTGGTAACCGTACACGGTTTCAGGGTATTGGAACATCTCCAAATATTAGAGAAGGAATTGGATTGGAACATCTCGTAATCCGAGAGAAGGTATTGTAACTTCTCTAGAACTTGGCAGTGGAAATGGTATTTGGTAGTATGAACCCCATATTGTTGAAATTGGTTGGTGATTCTTTAGGGACTCACGTCCTTTGGGGCATTGATGGGCTTTGTTGTTGATTGAAGTTGGAAGAACTACAATGGCTTGATCCCTTGGCTGGGTATATACGTAGGCAGCCACTATGTGGTACAGTTTTGTTGGTCCTTCGAGACATTGGTTGGTTGTTGTTTGGTGTCTCTCATTGGTTGATTGGATTGTTGTTGGTTGGTCAGCTCAGATTTGTTGCAAAAATTTTCACCGAGGTGGAGAATTGTTGGAATAAGTCGGTGCATCAAATTGGAAAGCACTGCATGGTTTTTTTTTTTTTTTTTGCTTGTTGCCAAATTTGGTTTGGACTTAAACCACCGCCATGACATCTCCTAATTGGTATTACGTATTAGATTAGTAATTGTTTTAGAAACCAATTACTAAATTGTAATCACACACGCTTTGGGAAATCATTGGGTCAATATATCCATTGATATGTGTGTTTGGCAAGCAAAAGAGGAGAGCCAAAGTTGTAGAAAAATGGTGAGAGCCAAAATTGTTATGAGAAATTGGTGAGAGAGAATTTGTGAGTTCCATTGGGGCTCTTGGGTATTGGTGAGTGTTTGTAATTTGTTTTCTCTATTGGAAATAATTGAATCTCTTTTTGTTGGTGAACGTAGGCATTACCCCCATTACTACAAAAATGCAAATAGATAGCATTTGTTTAATAGATTTAGAAAAAAAAAAAGGCTATAATTTTTTTGGGGATAGCGTTTCTTCATTTAGTGCTATCATTTTTTTTTAGTGAGAAGCTTAGGATTGCATTTTTATGAGCTCACTGCTGTGCCCGGGTCATTGCTGGACTCGAACACCCAATTTTGGGCTCGCTCAAACCAAAAGCCCAAATTTAAGTGGGTGGCTTGTTGTTTTTCTTCTTTTAATTAACCACGATCTGATTTCCTCTCTCCAGTCTCCACCACCTCCAATCAAAATTCATTCTTTCCTCTAATCTTTTCATTCTAAAAGGCCCCAGCTTCAATTGTTAGAATTTTATCTCTATTTTTACAAAATAAATTCATGACCACCGTACAATCGACGGTCAAGTATCAACGATTCTCTTTAATTCCTCTAAATCAGGCTTTCTAGTTTTAAATTCCAAATATGGTTATCCCTAGTTTAAACGTTTTGATAGAAAATTTAGTATTTTCACGAAAGTGGGTTGTTTGTTAAAGCATATGTAAAATGATTATTATGTAGCTGTTTGAAATTATTTCAATGCGTGGGGATTCTGTTTTGTGGGCAGAAGACGTTTGATAAAATGCTTAGCTGGTGAGTCTGGTTATATATCAGAGGCTGAAATTGGATCCAACAACATAGTGCTATTTGTAATGTGTTATTGGTAATTCACTGTAACCCTTGCTTTTGCATCCTGTGTTTACTTGGTAGGTTCTAGAACACCCAAGTGACGACACAAAGTGTTCAACTTTGTGCTTCTTTGGTCCAATTACTGCTACTTAGAGAAGTACTGAATTTGACCATTTTTATTTGGGTTCATATACATACATTAGCCAACAAGCTAGAGTTTCACAATTGCAAAATATTTTAATGCCATTCTTTATGTTCCACTGATTGACTAATGCCATTCTTTAGAGTTGAGGACTTACGGTTTCTTGCGTCTAAGTACACCTCATTCTTAAAAAGTTCCATTTTTAGTTTCAAATAAACCTTCCAGATCTAGCTTTTTCTTCTGAAAAATGGGTGAACAAAACCAGTTCATATATTATGGAATTTATCTAAGTCTATTTGTGAAAATTTGAATGCTTCTAGGTTATTTTTCTGGTGGTGGGACTCATGCAGGAAGGATCTACGCATGAAGTAGCTAGCACAAGGTACCCGGTAGTTCTCTGTTCAAATCTTTAGTAGTCTTGACACTTTTAACTGATTTGAAGTCTTTGAATCTAAATAGAATGAATCATTGTAGTTTGAATTGGGTTCCTTTCCCTTTGTAATGATCAACACTTTCACTGTACTTTTGGAATCAGGTTAGTGTTTTAAAATTTCCGCCATTTCGTATTTCTATTTTCTTTTCTTCCTTTTGGTTGCGAGAATTTGATTATTTGGTTTTTTTTAATGAATCTTGTCTTTTGTTGGATAACCACAATGTCGTAGTCAATGGTGCAATTTATGTGGATATAGTTGATACAAAAATGATGAGCAAAGTAGTTATGCAGACATACGGTGTTATTAGATGGATGCCCAATGTCAAATCTTTGACACTGCTGTGAGTAAGGTAGGCCCTCATTCATTTGTGATTTCATTGAGTTTGCTTCCTCTCGTTAGGTGTCTTGAGTTCTCTATGACATTTGGTTCTTGTAGCTGAACTATATTCTTTTCTTCATTTTGATTTGGGTGTTAATTCTTACTTCTCAGTTATTCATATCTTGATTTACGACAAGTGGTACTCTAAGTTTGCTAAGCAAATGAATTGAAGGACCGAAGGTTTGTTAAAGGATTAAAAGTGATAGGTACGTTAATGCGTAATTTTTTCATAGTTGATAGATTATTCAGTGGACTACTAATTTTTTCAATTAAAAGTGATAGGCATCATCCTATTTTGTCATTTGCATTTTTTTTTCTCTTAATATGCAGGAACAAAGATAGAATATAGAGAAGTGCAATGGGTTTGCTAGATATTAGTCAAGGAACTTTCTTTAGCTAATTTTTATTTTTTGTTATGTATTGCCTTTCTTAGTTACAATAGATGCTAAATGGAAACTTTAGAATGTTTTATTCAATGTGATATTTGAAGTACCTCTTCTTAATTAAGCTTATTTTTGTGCTCTTATATTTAGTAGCTAGTTATTTTTGTGTTGATTCCACACTGTTTAGACAGATTTGCTCATTAAGCTTTTAGTGGCGAGACTCCTGTAGAAAGGAGCCATGCATGACGTAACTAGCACCCGGTACGTGGTAGTTCTCTGTTCAATTCTTTAGTAGCCATGAACTCTTTGAATCTAAATAGTTATTGTAGTTTGAACTTTGAATTGAGTATAGCTTTTTGCCTTTGTAGAGATCAACACTTTCACGTTGAATATTTATTATATTTTTTGCATCAACACATACTACACTTTTTGAAATTAAGTTGTAATATTTTTCTACAAGTTTATTGAGTGGGGCAAATTTACCTAGAGTACAACTTATGCTATTTAAATTGAGAATAGCCCAAAAGTTGTTGAATTTTGTAGGAATACCTTACAAATGCAAGCATATATAGGAGGCACACATGGTCTATGATGTTTAGTTGTTCCTATGAAATAACTATATTAGGTCAAGTTTGTTAGATATTTCACTAGTTCATATGGTGGAATTATCTACGTCTTCTAGCGTGGAATTCGACCAAAATAACCAGTAGGAAGGTTGTTGAATGTATGGTTTGTCAAATTTTGTTTTAAAGGTTACTTTAGATTGATGGAGTGCTCCTAATTCTTTTACTAGTTCCGTTGTAAAGTTTGAGATGAAACTAGAGGCAGCGGTTCAAGCATAGGTATAAGCTCATATTGACTAGAACGATGTGCTTGGATGATCTGGCATTAGTCGAGACATTCAAGTACTAAGTCTCAGTGTTGTTGTGATCTCATTTTTGTACACTGGTTACTTAACTGCTCTGGTATTGATCGAGAGGGTTTAGTAGCTGAGTTGTTGAGTTGATCAATGAGATGTATATTGTTTTGATTTTTAGGTTATGACAAGTTTTATGTTCATGAAATATCGAAAATACAGAGGAGATTCTGTCGAAATTTTACCAGAAAAGTCACGTATTATAGATTTGTAATTGTTCGAGTTTTGGGGCGTTACAAAATCCCTATTGAGGTTAGTGTAGACCTATTGCCTATTCTATTATGTTTTTTAAAATTACAACATTCCACTGAATTGGAATAAGCATGAAATCTTTGCATGGTACAAATTTTGCATGTTATATAAGTAATTTTCATGGATTAATCGTGCTTGTATCTATATTATGTGTATAGTCTGGAGATATCAAAGACCATGAATACTGAGTAGTTGAGAATGCTCCCAGTGACCCACGTCAGCCCTCTTTTTTTCTTTGAGACTGACACATCAGATTTTATAATAATTCAGCATAAAAAAAACAAATCTACGCCGTTTTTTGCCGATTTTAATTGTTTGTAACCCAAAATAGAGAAAAAACAAAACTCCTCTTTCCAATCTCTCTTTTTAATTGTACAAAACACTCCCAACTCAAAAAAAAAAAAAAAAAAAAAAAAAAAATCATCTCTTCAAATCCTATTTCTTATTCTTCTTCCAAAATTAAAATAAAGTTATCCCTTCAAGCCCTCGATAACCTTACCAACATTATTGAAGTTTCAAGTCTCACAAAAAAAGAAAGAATAATAAGCGAGAGACTCTCTTCAAATCAGAGATCAATTAAAACGAAATCAGTCATTGGATTGATGATTACAGCAGCTTCACACAATCAAAATTGCTGACCCTACTGGTGGTATGTTGAGTCAAGATGACTAGGAACCTTTTGCCAATGCCATTGCAAATGTCCTCGACCCCAATGATCTTATTCAGGTGAATATTGAGTTTGTGCTCTTTTTTTATATTTTTATTTGTTTTTGAAGGAAATATGGCGTGATTTGGGTCTTAAACGGCAACACATAATTGATCAGCTTCCATCCTTTTATGGGGTGCCACCTGGTTCCAATTTCATGTGCAGTGCTTCTCCACCACCATCTCCTCATCCTCTTTCATATGCTTACAGTGCTCAACCACCACCACCTTTTTCTATTGTCCGATTGCGCAGACTCCCCTTTGATTGTGTTGAACCAGATATTGTTGAGTTCTTCAATGGTCTTGACATAGTTGACATTCTGTTGGTCAACAAGGACGGGAGGTTCAGTGGCGAGGCGTTTTATGTTTTGGGGTATCTTCTTCAGGTTGATTTTGCTCTTTAGAAAAATAGGCAAAGCATGGGTAGGCGATATATTGAGGTTTTTAGGACTAAGAGACAAGAATATTACCCAGTGAAATTTGATTTTATTTCCAAAGGTAATTTTTTCTGATTCATATGCAAATGCATAAGGGCGATTGTGTGATTGAATTACAAGAGAGAAAATTTGAATGTGGCACTGGAGCAGGTGAGTGCGTAAATTGGTGCGGATTTGGGATTGCATTGCATTCAACTGCTATGGAAAATTACTGAGAGCCCAAAGTAAAATCCACAGAAGTGATCGATCGTTTACAAAGGAGTCTACAGACTCTAGAAATTTATGGGTTACAATCAGTGTTTTGGAAATCAAAATTGAACCACGCTAAACAATGAGGGAAAGATGGATGATTCATCCATGGACCACGGTATCATTCTATCAGCACTTAATCAAACTTTTGTCAAGCCCTAATGGTTTTGCACTTTTGCTACTTTGCTATGTGCCTCGATTCGAGTGTTGATTCGATTATTAGTGAAACTATCAGAATGTGTATTGTACTTGGCAATCATCATGTTTCATTGAAAGTGAAGAAAGAATTCAAGGTTGATAAATTGCTTCTTTACAAATTATTATTGTAGAAATAGTTGTTGCAGCACTATAAAACGTATTGTCAAACCTTGAATCACTTTGCAGGTTTTCGATAAACAATGGTACCAGCTCAAAGTATCTACTTTGGCAACAATCAGAGATCGAGAGGATCTGGAGAAATTTTCACAGGAGGAAAGACCATAAGTTGGTAAGCTTCATAGGCTTTGTGTTGGCTCACTTTTTTCAGTTTAAGTATATAACTTAACATATGTATATAAATGAGTGCTTTGTGTTGGTGATGCTGGGATTTTTCGAATGTTTATTTTTTTATGATTTTGCAATCTGCGATTAATTTGCAATCAACTCTTTGTGTCAAATCGATGATTCAATACCTCCATAATGAATGATTGAAGTTTGTCTTTGGTTCTGAAGTCAGCTCTTTTTCACTAACTGGAATAGTTTCTTTGCCTACATCATTTGGAAAAGAAACAGAAAAACTTTGATTTGTACAATAAAAAAACGTAAGAACGTACCATAGTTTATGTTCTTAATGGTTAAAATGTACTTATCAAGATGAAGATATTGGTAAGGATTTCTTCGTAATATGACATTTAATTTGCAGACTAAAGAAGACAATGTCATGTTTAATCAGTCTTGACTATCGTATGTCTGAAGAATCTATATACGTCTTTCGTGGTTCTTCTGATTTCAGTCTAACTAAAGTGGGTAAGTATATTATAGTAGGGGGTGAGTTAAAGAAATTCAGTCGTTGAACTAACGTTTCGAGTTTAAAATCCTTCTTGGGTGTGTGTGTGTATAAAAAAAATGTATAACTTGATAGTACATAAATCTTTCTTAGGTGTCTTTTGGTTCAAGGGTATATTCAAGTCACTAAATTACTTTTAGATTACTTTTTCTTCGATAACAAATATGACATGATAATAGTACTAGCAACTTTTTATGCATTGCATAGGTAGGTTCGGATTCAGGACATAGAAATGCTCAAGTCTTGAAAAGTGTATGCCAAAGTTTCATGTAGATTTGCTCTTGAAATTTGAAGTAATCAACAGCTTAACAGTGCATTAAATAGAATCTTAGAGCCATTAATTATATATGTACTATGTAGTCTTAACTTTTTTTACTTTTGACCATAAGGAAGAATCAAGCAAAGTTGCACTAGTATGTCATTGCTTGCAAATTATTTACACCTATTTTGAAAAACAATTATTGTTTAAAAAAATACCAAGGGCAACAAAACACATAATTATTGTGTGAAAAAATCAAGTGCTACATTGTAGATAGGAATCCGAGTCAGAAAGCATCCTGCAACTACCCTTTTAGTGTTGTTGTACGTAGTAGTTGTCCTCTTTTTAAAGTCTTCCCATTAGTAGTTGTTAATGAGTTTGTGGTTTGTCATGTTAATTTCTTTCATTGCAGTAGGTGCTCTAAAATTGATATCGAAATTTTTATGATTGGAAGTGGATGCCGTTTCCAGTAGTGTATGCTTTTTTATTGTCCTTTTCTCATTTTTTAGTAACACCGCTTTTGATAAATGCAATTTCTTGCCTAATACTTCTGCTTTCTTCCCCAATTTAAAGAAGATAAAAGGGTTTCGAGACACTAGAACTCATATATATTTTTTCTTGGTGCTGCTCTCATCATTTTTATGTTTTTGCTTTTGCAGCAAAAAATTGCATTACACTGATCATTGGATGAAAGATGAAGGCTCGATACATGTCTACATACTCCTCGCAATATGATTGCTTTCACTTTCTAACTCTAAGATCAAATGGACCATTGTAAGTTCTTGTAGCTAATACTATAAACAATCTAGTTCGTGAATAATCTTATAAATAGTCAGACTGAAGCCTACATTTGATTTGCATTTGCACATACTTTTTAAATTATTATGCCAAAGCCTAGATTGGCTATCTGGCTCTGTAGATGTGACTTTGGTGTAGATGTGACTTTGGTATGTACTTTGGAATATTTATAATTTAAGCAGAATATTATAGTGCTTATTAAGGTTTTTGTTAATGTGGTTAATGTGTTTTCTGCCTCTAACCTGTCTTTTAATTTTCTATCAAATCTTATTTAGCAATGTATTGAGATGCTATCACTTACGAAGAAGCCATATTCTACTGAAGAGTACTTAACCACCACAAAAGTGCAAGTAGGAGCTCAGGTCAACATGATACATTCAAGATCAATTTGAAAGTTAATTACATGTTAAAAGTGTGTAAATTCTATGACTTAACATGAAACCCATCTGTCCAAGCTTCTTGAAATGCACTCCTTCGTTTTCTAACCTGATGTGAAGACACATGACACGTGGTTATGGTGGCTGCATATCAGCTATGGTGGTGGTGGAGGTGGTGTCTATGGTAGTGGAACCAATTTTGATGGAGGTGCTACTTGCCTGGTGGTGGTTATGGTGGAAGCGGTGGGGAGTATGGTGTCAGCCATTTGTTGGAGGTAGCGATGATAATTTTTAGTGTTGGTGCAAGTGGTGGCGTGGCTATGGTATAGTCAAAATGATCTTTTTTAGATAATGAGCCCGAAGATCTTTGGAGGTGGCGGTGATGATAATTTTTTAGTGGTGGTGCAATAAGTGGCAGCAGCTATGGTACGGTCAGAATGATCCTTTAGATAATGAGCATGAAGACTTTGTTGACAAGAGGGGATCAGAAATCTCTCTGCATAATGTGCAAAAAATGACTCGAATGCTCATAAGATTTGAATTTTTGTACCAAGTAGAGTGAAAATAAGGATATTAGTTGGTCGTGATCCCCCTTCTTTCTTAGTTAATGGCCATTCATTATGTTTTGATTTTTATGTCGGTTTTAATGTGAGAATGTTTTGGCTAATTGGTCATATGTTGTCATGCGTACCAGATTTGATAACTAAATATGTCAAAGCGTAGTTACTGTACAGAGTAAAAACAGTTTATTGTGAACTATCAATGTAGCAGGTTTTCTAATGGTAGTAATTGTGAACTATCAATGGTAGTAATTGTGCTGGAAGAAGGTTTTCTAAATATTGGATGTTGCAACCCGAGTGTGGTGACACGTACAGTTCAACATTACGGGTATATACAAGAGTCTGGCTGTCCTTGAAACCTGAACACCAAGTATTCACAAGCTTACCTGCTCTGTAACAAAGAGAGCCAACTGGGAGGGTCTCAATAGTAGTCTCACAAAACACATTACAAGATTACAGACTAGCTCAATAGATGCATAAACATTCTACAAACAAAGATATTTACCAGTGTCACAAACACGCAAACCAGTTATCTCTAAGCAACTGTTGCCCTGTAAACACGAGCCTGTAAAGTGGGATGTAGATCCAGAGTCCTGTAAGAGCAAAGAAGTGTTGAGCACCCCGTAAAACCCCGCCAACATCAAGCTACAAGGGATGAGTGGAATACATGCACCAACTAAGCACACAAATGAAATACAGACAAAGCATGTAGTCAACAATGTAAAGGTTCCCAGTTATGCTTTGAGGAATGAGGACCCAACAGAGTTACCGAGCACCGCCAAATCACAATACCACGTAAAAACACATGCTTTCATAGCCTAAGGAGCCACCTTTGAAGTTTTGTTCACCTCAAAGATATTCATTCAAAATTATAGCAGAGGCGTGTTGATCTTTCGGCCGCATACTAATGCCAGACAACAATCAAGACCAAAAATCCCACAGAAGGCCAGTTTTACACACAAGGTTTATTGCATGGACAATTATCACGATACGAAAAAGATTAGGTATGAACATACAAAGGGTAACCTAATGCCTTATGAAAGCTTATATTAAACCTCCAAATCTGAGTTGCATTGAAAGTTTGTATATGGTGAGTTAGACGCGAGTGATGAACTGAAAAAGAATTCAACTAGAATATTGTATGTTATAATCACTCACTTGAATTAGAGTCATTCTAGGGCGGTTGGATTTTACAAAATAAAACTCCACTGATACAAAATATATATTTACTTTTGGACGGTGTTTTGTCTATGCTTTATGATACTTTCTCTTTGCAATTGATAAGGTGAAAAAATGGATTGAGTTTATGTGATCTCTTTTGTTAAAATTTAATACATTGAAAGTTCACCCTTTTGGGTTATGGATGTCATGGAAGAAGCAACATTTACCGGGTCGCATTTAGCTTTATTTGTAGTGGAATCATTATACAAAATAAATAGCAAATGGTAAATTGGTAATGCATATATTGTTACTAATGTACATGAATTTTTCTGTTTGTTTCATGGATTGATGCAGTGAAGGCTTCCCCTGAGAAGGACCCAAACAAGTTTCGCGAGCTCATTGTTTTATCTTTCAGTGAATATCACTTGCATTGGTATACTTCTTCTTACATTTGTATTTCATTATTTTCGAGTACCTATCTAAATTTGCTCTCCAAAAGGAGTTGATCCTGCGGACTTGAAGGCAGTAAGGCACACAGGAAGTTCAAGAGCAAAACATGATAGTAAGACCACCCTCATTTGGTATTCATTCTCTACAGATGCTTTGGATTTGGTACAACTAAATCCAGCTCAATGTTTCCCATTCTAATTGGGTTTGAGCAAACTCCATTTTTTGAAAATTATCCATTAAGTAATCTAGGAGATGTCAAACCTGAAATGAGATTTAGAATAACATTTTGCTCGAGGTTTCACAACCCAATTGTTTCCCAGTTGAGTTTTTTCGGACCAGTAAACAACATTACTAATAATGAAGAATAGGGGGATAACATGAATTTATTCAATTTAAAAGAAAGTTTCAAGAACTTAGTTTTATATTTCAAAAATATGTCGATGAGCCTAAATGCAGAAAAATGCTCAGCTTAGTTCACATGTTAGTTGTGTTGCATAATTGCATTGTCGAGGATGCAACAACAGCCAAAGGAGGTTTCTACTTTTTTCGTTATTCACTCAGATTCACTAAGAAATTTCTTCCTTGGTTCCCCCTTACAGAATGACCTTTTGCAAGAGCTTCTGAAATTTATTACAATGTCGTGTTAAAAATAAAATGGCTTGGATCTTGGGAAGAAAAAGAACCAACATATTCAACTTCTACAAGTGTTTGAAGGTGTGCCTCTATGTCCTTAATTTTATTTCTTCTTTGTTAGTGTAGTTTGTTTGGGTTTTCTTTTTATGAAAGTACACATCTGATTCATGTCTACTTTTATTACATTCGGGTGTATTAAGGGTTTTCTAGCATCCCATTAATAGAATGATAAAAGTAAAAATTGTTCATCGTGAACTATCAATGTAGCAAGTCCGGCCGCAGGCGGACTAATTGGCTAGTTGTAATTAAGTACTTCGGTATCATTATAGGTGAATTATGTAAAATGGCAAATTAGGGGGCTGAAATACAATCAATCCATAAGCTTGAAATGGAAGAGCGCTCAAATAATTGAGAGGTTGATGGTTCGAATCCATCTGGATCCAATTTCTTTTTCATTCACTAATTTAATAATTTTAATATGCATTTGAATTTTCTAATTTTATATTAAAAAAAACAATAGCATTTTCCTAACGCTATAAAAGTTTAATAGCATGAAAGAAATCACTAGTAGAAAAAAGGTTTTTTGTGACTGTTTTAAAATGTTATTTGTGACTGTTATGTTTGAAACGACCACAAATGGTAGAAAAAAGATTTTTGTGACTGTTTTAAAAAGTTTTTGGTGACGTGCGTTTTTGAAACGGTCACAAATATGGAATTTTTCTAAAGACGGGCGTATATGCGTGGAGAAATATTTGTTTTGAACACGACAATCACATAATTAGTATATATTAATTGTCACTGTTAAAAACTGCTGACGTAAGAAATTAGAAACAAGTGCCTACGATTCACGACTCGAAAAAATTCTAGACTTGCCCACACACTAACTCCCCGCCTCTTTAAAACAATAATAAAAAAAAAAACTCCCAACTCTACACCAGTACGGTATCAAAATTCCATCCCTCTTATAAAAAAAACAAACAAAAAAACTTTCATTTTTTTCAACGAAGAAATAGGATTGCGACCGGTGTTCTGATCTTGGTTACAAAGAGGATTGCTTTGCAACGATCAATTGAACCATGTTAGTTATTCTTATCTTTATATTCTCCTCTCTTCCTTGTTAGGGTTTCTTTCTATTAAATTAGAGCATTTGATTCTGGATTTCATCTCCAGCACTTCATTCATTGGTAGTCAACACTTACTCCCACTCTCTTCATTTCTTCTTCAAATTCGAAGGTATGGCTGGTGAGATTTATGGTAGTCTGAAAGCTTAACTACGATATTGCAGATTGTGTAGAACCCTAACCAGAGCATGAGGCTTCAAGGTTCTTGCTTTGGGTGGGTTTGTGATTCCTTTTCATTTTCACTTATTCCCCATTTTTCTTTTCATTCACAATATTGCTGCTTATCGTTTTAACTATGTGATGTACCTTTAATCAGGTTGCTATAATGGTAATTCTTGGAAGTTGGAAAGTTGAATTGAAAAACTGAATTTGGTTGTTTTTTAATTTTTTTAAGTTCTTTTCTTGGTTAAATTGGCTTTAATTGTATTACAGGAAGTGTGCCACAGTTTCGATCGATGATTTTTATTTAATTGCAGAGAATCAGGTAAAGATACTTGCAGTTCTGATATACATTCTTCTTCTCTGTCTCTGTTTTCTAAATGCAATCTGTGATATACATTTAAAGGCTAAGATGAGGGAGCAAAATCCAGGAAATACTCTCTTGGAGGTATCTATATGAACACTCTCAATCCTTGTATACGTGTAACTGTGATGATTTTTTTGTTTTATATGTGAATTTGCATTCTCAGTTACAAGGAAATGCTGGAAGCCATGATCTACCATTATCAGTTGAAACGCTTTAGGGTCTAACTAAAATGACTAAAAAGGGTAATGCTCCCTACATGCTTGTTAATTATGTACTTCACATTAATCCTGATCTACTAATTCAATTACAAAAGTTCAAACTGGTATCTTCTCTATAGACACATATCTTTCAAGTATTAACTCTATGCTATGCTTATGATATTTAGGTATGAAGATGAAGCTACCACGATATAATAAAGTAAGTACTAACAAACAACACTATTGTTGTTTGCTAATTGATACACATTATTTCAACATTACTTATTCATGAATTCTTCTATAGTCTGCATATGGTAGGAAGGGAGACAGAGCCGATCCTTCAACATGGCCAGAGGTTAAAGGGCCACTAACAGTAAGATAGCAACATGCAAGACTTGTATGTAAATTTGAATTTCATCATGCCTGTTATGCTCACATCTTTTGCTCTTTGGGTGTCAATACAGGTTGTATTGTTCGAAGGTTGGATGCTTGGTTTTAAACCCATTCCAAACGAAGTTGTTAAAGCTGTCGATCCACAGGTAAGGAGTCTTTGAGATTAGGTTGACATTAAAAGTAACTTACTGTGTTAGTGCATATAGGAGCGTAACACTTTCAACATGTTAATGCAAATGGATTTTGATTAGAATTATGCTTCACTTTCTGGCTGGAGGTTGTAAAGAAACCTTGAAGCTTATTATGATGCATGGGACAAGTTCATTAATGCTTGGATAGTTATCAAGATTAAGGAGCCAAGCCGCGTCTACCAATGGCGACAGGTATGGTTAAATCCTTCAAAACTTATTTAAACCTTTGTGCATTGGAACATTATTTTCAGCATTGTGAACATAAGTTCGTGGGTTACTTTGCGAATAGAGATTGCTATGAGAGAGGAAGGCAAACCCGAACGCCCGATGAGGAGGTTTGTCTCCAGAATCGCTTTTTATTTAAGTCCCGGCTTGATTGAATTATGAATGCCCGAACGTTATTGTCTCAAACCTGCAATGATCACTTGATTGAAAACTTTCTTGCTCTGGATTTTTGTCGTCCTAGATTTTGGAAGTGTTAATTTGTGCCGGGTTTAAGACATTTTTTTTTTTTTTTTTTTTTTTTTCCTGCAAATTTTGCAGGTTAGGGACTTTGTTTCACGCTACTTCCAAAGCATACAAGGCTTACCTTCCCAAGAATGTACTCGAAGGACCGCTTGGTTATGATCCGAGCATCTCTTAGTTGTTGATATTGGCTTAATTTTAAAGAAATCCCATCCTAGGAAACTATCTGACAGCAACTACTTAGAAGACTAAAGCCAAAACTGGAGACTATTTTTTATTTTTTATAATACGTAGGAGCATTATTTTAACATCCATTTTAGAATTTGTTAAATGTAAAGGTTAAATGTGCGAAAAGAAAGTTTATATCATACATTGAATGTTTAGCCATTAAAATTAGCGCTGCCATTCCCATTCACATTAATGTTCGCTTAAATTTTTTACGATAAATAATTGCCCAAACGTAGTAAGTTATTTTGCCTTGTTCATTATTTTGGAAATGTACTTTTCATTTGTTTCACATGGTGATTCTTGATCTTGGCTAGTTTAAATACGAAAAACTTTCACTTTAGGATACAATAGTAGAGACGTACACTCGCTAATTGTTTTGCATGCAGGATGAGTATGAGAATCAAGTTGTGGAGGGAGCTATACTGAGGGTAACGTAGTCCTCATCTTGTTGGGTACTATGTGTAAAGTCCTGAATTATTATTAAGGGTAATTGTGTAAATTTCATATCAAATCTAGGGTCATTTATGTAAATTAGTCGTCGGGTTTATGTTTCAAACGTACGTAACTGGATGAAACTTAACTCCGACTCATAAGTCACGTTAGGTAAGCGACCCATATACGAAAATTTGACAAAAGGCCGGGTAGCGGTTTTAAGCGTCTTGGGCACGAAGTTAACGGTACTTACGCTGAGTGGGTCATTGCTATAGACTGCGGTGAGATAGAATATAGAAGATTAAATTTAGCGGGATGGGCCGGAAAAATAATTACGACGCGACGTCAAACGAGTTGGCGGTTAGGAGCGTGAGGACCTTAAGTCTAATTGTAATATATTAGGCTTGGGCCTAAATATATCGGCCCAACTAGAGAAAAACGAAAATCGCGAAATAGAACCCACGAAATCGCGAAATTGAAAAAAATCAAAAATCGGCCAAACTGAAAATCGCGAAACCCACTTCTTCTTCCCCAATTTTCGCCCTTTCTAAAACCTAGGAGAGAGAAAACAAAATTCTCTCAATTCCCATCGATTTTACTTCAATTCTTCACACTCTCAAACCTAGAAACACTAGAATGAAGTGAGAGAATTGAAATCTCTTGGAAATTCGAGCATCCCGAAGCCAAATCGCCGCTGCCGGGTGAGTGAATGCGTCTCCAATCGATTCCACTCAAAAACTTAAACGCCCAATCACTAACAACATTCAATCAAGCGTGGGGATTCAAAAAAATAGTGGAATTGGCGTTGTATTTCCGCGAAAGGTAAGTTTGAATTCGTTTCAATTAATAGTTAGCTTCAATTTCGATTTCTTGAGGGTGTGATCTTTGAAATGGATTGTATTAGGGGTGTTGAAGGTCGGCAATAGCGGTTGGACGAAATGGAGTGGAGTGAAAACAGATGGTGGAGTCGAAAAATTATTTGAATTGCGTCGTGTTTTTACGAAAGGTGAGTAATTTGGTTTCAAACAATTAGTTTAAACTCGTTTTAGTGGTATTGGATGAAAGATATTTGAATGGGTTGGTTGTACACTTCGGCAGTAGCTCGGTTTGGAGAAGGAGAGCTGCGATTTTGGTGAGGCAGCGAGCTAGGAACGATTGTTGCTGCTGACTTGGTAAGAATTTGGTTATTCATTACAATTTCAAGAGATTTATGTCGATTTATAACTGTATAAGAGTTGATTGAGTAATGATCGAGGGATAAGGAACACCCACCGATTTTATTAATAGAATTAATGTTAATTGAGAAGTGGAGAATGGGTTGTAGTTGAAATTTGGACTGGGAATTGGGATAGAATAGGATTGGCGTCGATATGAGGGCCTGCCATGGCCGAAATAGCCGTAGAGACCGTCAGAGTAACAGTGCCAGAAATGGCCTGTAGCTCTGTTAACGGTAGTTAGATGGAAAGTTATCCGAAACCAAATTCTTAACGGCGAGAATTCTTCTCGACTTACACTAGATAAGAATTCCTCGTTGTTCGATCAATTCTAATAATCGACATATTTGTATATGCTATTATAGGAATGAATTCGAGTGGATTGGGTTAAGCGGGATTGATTCAGTTAAGTGGGCTTGAGGAGAACGGAGCTTGCTAAGGTAGGAACCTACATACCAATATATAATCTGCTTATTTTCATGCATGATTTGAGTTGTTTAAAATGTTAAGAAATAGTTTGCGTATCAACCATGCATGTATATATGATATTCATGTTTTTGCATTGTAGTTTTCCTCGATATGAATTAAGTATATGGATAGCTTTCGCGTGAAATGGGTTTTCTGTAAAATCGGGGTAGCGAGGGATTGTTTTCTGGTTAAAAGTGAAAAACTGGTTTTGGGGAAAAGGTTCGTCTCTCTTGTCCGCAAAGGAGACAGAGAGATGGATTTTGTAATGCGGGTAAGGATTACCCGATTGTTTGTAACTAGGTGCGAGGTTCTGGATTGGTCCCGGGATGGTCGTGTTATTTACGATGATTCGCCGTTTGGGAATCATCGGTTGTTATTTACTATGACTGGCCCGTTTGGGAGTCATAGGTTGTTCTACTCGATTTCGGGAAATCCGTGAACTCACACCTATATAATCAACAGTTTTAAAAGAAAAACTAGATATGTAACTAGAGTATTTGAAAATAATCGGTAATACTAGTATATATATATAGATATTACTATGTTTATCACGAGGAGATTTAGAAAAGGAACTGTGAATTCCTATAAAGAAGGAACTGTTGTCGCATTTCCGGAGGCGGCAGTTAAGCTCTAGATTCAACCGTGGTGTACACCTTCGAAGGTGGTGGGCCACCTTTAAAGGGATGCATCCTTTGGATGTAGTCCGGGAATTCCTTTTCTACTTTTCTAGATAACCATGCTTGTAGTGTCACTGTTGTATGGTGATTAGCGAGTGGGGTTACATGTTACCTCGATGAGGTTTAGGCGAGGAGTGAGAGTTTAGTCCACTCACGGATGTGTCGAGGATCCCGGCGGTCCTGCTAGATCGTCGAGCGGTTGACCACCGTAAGTTAGGTGACGGCCCGTGATAGGGTCGCGGGTCACAAAGTGGCCCACCCGAGCCCTAAAAGCTTTGGGGATTTTGTGTGTCTGAACACAACAACGGCATTTTAGCTCCCCACGGTAAAATCGAAAACAACGGTGCATGGTTCACAATGGGAATCTTGAACCGAGATTGCTGCGGATCGGGCCGAGAGTACCGTCATTACCCTCACCATTCTAATAGGATCACGGCCACAATAGTTGTATGATGACCGGAAAACTCTATTTTGAATATTAAAGAAGCATGCCGATATGATTTATGCTAGCTAGTGATTTATTGTATAGTCACGATATTTGAATACTATTATAGAAACCCTGCATGTTTTAAATGTTTTGTATAAGTAGTCTAGTATTGGTTATGTATGTTTCTACTGGGATTTGGGAGGATTCCCTTATGCTTGACGAGAGACAGAGTCAAGTTTACATTTTGGGCTGTATAGAGATAATCTAGGTTATTCTTTTGCTGTAGATAATGAGCATAGCTCTTTTCTTTGGATGTATAGAGATAGTTCCTTCTTTTGTTGTATATATATAGAGCTCCGCTCATTTTGATGTAAAATTTGATGTATTTAAGTAGCAGTTACACTTACATAGTTGGTGGATGGGATGTGATGTTGTTTAGAAGGTTGGGTTGTATATATATGGTTGTTGGAAGGGTATTATGAAGTGTCCAGGGTTATGACAGGTTTATGACAGGTTATGACAGGTTTTTAGGGTTTACGAACGTCGATCAAACAAAGGAAACTCTGCCGAAATTTCGGTAGAATCGGGATAGGTGTCGGCCTCGAGATTCATTCCACGTCCTCGGGATGTGTGTTGGGTCGCGGGGCGTGACACTATGAAATATTGTAGTTATACTAGAGGTGTAGACTATTAGCAAGGACGCGAGTTTGTTGGCTTCATCCAAGAATGTGTTGTGTTTTGGTGGGTTAGGATGAATATGTTTCTATTCTACTGGGATATGTTTAATTTTGATTTATATTCAAATACATATATCGGCTTATCCAAGTCGATCTTGGTTTGTAAAGCTTCACTTGAATTAGTGTTTGTAAATACTATTTTAAAATTTAATGGATTATGTTTGTTTGTTTAGAAAACTTTTATCAGTGCAGATATGAAATGTAGGTCTAATTTAATGTGGAATGGTTAGTTTTTGTTTTCACAAATATTCACTATTTTTTTTTGAAAAAGAAAATATACATATCACTGCTTTACCTAAACCGTCATGACTAATGGTACTTTTTTAGACCGTTCAAAAGAATGAATGCATAACAGTTTATTTAAAACTGTCACAAATTATATGATTTGTTGTAACGGTTTTTGAGCAGTTGTTACCGTTTTTTATGGTAGAGAGAGGCTAGTTTGGAACAAATATTTGTGATGGTTTTGAGAAAAAAAAAATGACTCTCACTCCGTCACGGTTTTGGAAAAAAAAAACAGTGACAAAAGACTTTTTGTGACTATTTTTAACAGTGATATAAAGCCTTTTTTCTTATAGTGAATGCTATTGTTTTGAGGCAAAAATACTATGGAATCTATTACATTCTTAACAAACGCTATTACTTTGATAGCGTTTTCAGACAAAACGCTATTAATTTGATAGCGTTTTCGACACAAACGCTATCTTAAAAAGCATAACATGGACATAGATAGCGTTTTGTAAATGCTATCAAGTAAAATTCATAGTGTTTTTCGTATGCTATCTATGCACTTTTCTACAGTAGTGCCAAACCACATAAAATATTTGGTCTTTTCTTCTCTTCTTCTTGTTGGTTGATTACCTTAGTGAGTAGTTTAATCTTATGTACTACTTTTGGTTAGGAGTTTGGTTGTTTGTCGACTACTATTATTGGTTACACACTTCCACCACACGTTATTTGTTTATCGCTTCTGTTCAGGGCGGACCTAGGAGAGGGCTGGACCAGGCTTCAGCTCGGGGTCCTTTTGTTGCAAAATAAAAATAAATACTATACTACCTAAAGCCCATTTGCCCAAGGCAAAAAAGTTTGCACACATGCTTAGAAGTTGGGCTTTAAGGATTAACAGCCCAAAAGGTCAAAAGTATTTGTTGCTGACATTAAACGTGATAAAAATGATGGTTTGTTCTCTTTCTCTCTCTCTCTCTCTATGTTGAATGAATTTGAATAGTTAAGGCCCCTCAAGTCCTCAACAAGTTCCTCTCTCATTCTCCCTATAATTTACTTTTATTTTTATTTTTTAGTATTTGTATAGTTTTTTTTTAATCAATTCAATTGTTGTTTGTTACTTGTTAGTTACTTAGTTAATGATTTTGTGTCAATGTATGTATAAATTATTAAATTATAATGATTTTGCATTTGGACTTTTGGTATTACTTGTTTCCATATGTATTTGTTTATATTAATTATTATTAATATTTCAGAATCAATGTCAAACAAACGTCCAACGTCGAAGGGAGTACAAAAGATATATTCCTTCTTTAAACCAAAAGAAACTGAGATATCAATTCAAATATTGCTAGTACTATTGAAAAGGATGATCAAGATCGTTCGAAGTTCCAAAGAGTTGAACACATTAAACAAGTTTGTCCCAACTCTCAAGGGATTGAACCTAGCAAAACCGGTGTTACTAGTTCTTTGGTACGTGATCCGGGGTTGCGTTGTCAAATAAGTGAATATCCTATTAATCAACCTGATGAGATTCAACGAGCTTATGTCACATTAGGGCCATTTCATTCCAAACTCAACGAATTTCCACCCACCAAAGATGGAAAGCAAAATCAATGAGCTTATGTCACATTAGGCCATTTCATTCCAAACTCAACGAATTTCCACCCACCAAAGATGGAAAGCAAAACCGTTATTTTAATCGTCATTGGTTTGATGATTTTCCCTGGCTAGAATATTTTGAAGAAAAAGATAGTGTTTATTGTTTTCCTTGCTTTGTCTTTGGTTCCAGTTGCTATAATTTTGTTGTTGATGGATTTAGAAGTTGGAAGGGAGTTAATTGTGGAGTTAAATGTGCATTTTTGCAACATGTTGGAGGCCCTTGTTCCTCTTATATGTCTGTTGTAGTTGTTTGTGAGGATCTAGTGAATTCATCTCGGCATATTTAGGGGCGGCCCTGAGACTTTGGGGGCCCAATCCAAAATCCAACTATGGGGCCTAACTAAAATGTAAATCCCAGGAATCCAATTTACCTTGAGAAGACTTGAACCCAGGAATAACAAGTTGGAAGTTAGTTTTACTACCAACTGAGCTATTTCGTGTTCAAATCTAGTATTTACTAAGCTAATATACAATATATTGTTCAGGAGGATGGGGCCTAATTTTAAGCCAATTTTAGGGGCCCCAGCCACTCGCATGTGTCGACTGTCCTCAGGCCGCCCCTGAGCATATTGGTAATCTTTTAAATGCCCAATACAAACAGGAGGTAGTGATAAATAGGTTTATGTTGAAAACAATATTATGGACTCTCGGATGGCTTGTATTACAAGGTTGTGCACTTAGAAAACATGATAAATCAATCAAGTCAAGTAATCGTGGAAACTTTTTTGAATTTATTGAGTTCTTAATTAGCTGAATTGGATCCTAATATTGATGTTGTTGTTTTAGATAATTCTTCCTAAAAAGCCACTTATACTTCTCTAAAGATTCCGAAAGAGCCTTTTAAACATTATTAGTGATCATGTGAGGGGTAATATTCGTGAGGAAGTTGGAGATGCTAAGTTTTGTATTCTTGTTGATGAGTAACAAGACGTTTCAAATAAAGAACAAATGACTCTTGTATTAAGATTCTAGCTTCATGTTACTGGCCTTATTTATTTTTAGTCTTGAATTTGTTTTGTTTAATGGTAATTGTTACTTACTGTTGTTGCTCTTGAAATCTGTTTTGAATGAATAAGTGTTGTGCTTAATCAACTTCATTTTATGGAGTGGTTGTTTATCTAGCTCATAAGTTGCTATGACTTCAAGTATTTTCTTCTTATTATTGGAAAAAAAAAAAGAATTTTCTTCTTATTGGTTATGTTTTGTTTTTATCGGAATTATACTAGAGATATGTTTTGCTAGAGAACTGTCATGAACATATGCCTCTTTCTCCCTCATAATCTCTAATAGTAGCATATCCTATAATGATCGTGGCCTCTTAAATTCATCCGGGTATTTTTCTTACGCATAATACCCCAAATGAATAATTAAATCAAACACTTAAATACTATTAAGAATAACTATTTGGTCTTTTTACACCCCTATAAATTCTTAGTACCAATATTGTCCTTCAATGTTGTTTAACACTGTTTAATAGGGATAATCGGTCATTTCATGAGGTGGTTAATTAAAAAACCAAATCCACGCCATTTTTAATTGTAATCCACACAATAAATACCCACTTAATATTAATTACGGGTCATTAATTACCATAAATACACATAGCCATTTCACTTTCTGTCTCCCTCTCAAATCTCAATCTCCACTCTACTCTCTCCCACTTTCTTTTGCAAACAGTAAAAGATAACCAAATGAAAAAAATTCATATTTTCTTCTGCTCTTGAAGTTTAATTCTCCTCCTTTTTGCTTTCTGATTTCTCTATTTTTTCATTTGTTAGGTATAACTATAAAAGCTCAACTCTTACTTGAAGCTGATTCCAATGGAAATCTACGGCATCTCAAGAGTAACAGCTTCACTCTTAACTTCTCTACATTTGTGTTTCTCGACTTATGGTATTATCATATAACCGATTTTTTTTTTGGAGTAAATTTGGCTGCAGAACTTGATGTTGGAAAGGGAATAGCGGCAACAGTTGCCAATATTAAGAATTCAAAAGGCAAATCAACTCTTCATCTTGGTGCTGCAGAGGGAAACGGTGATATTTGCAAGTACTTGAGGTTGGGACTTTTAGTGAGAATTAAGATTTTGGTGTGAAGTATATTTGTGAATTGGATTGGTTTCGAAGTTGGAGTTTCGTCATGGCGGCTGTTGATGTAATGAAATATGCTCACATCCCTGTTTACCAATCATTCTAATGCAATCAATCTATGTTCGATTTGGGACTGTGCAGAAGCTCCTTATTCATTTATTGGTTTTGCAGCCATTGTAGTGATATCTATCTCCTCTTTTTATTGAAGAGGGAGGGATTTTTGACAGTGAAAACCGATGAGTGGCCTGAAGAGTTGAATCAGTTTAAACCTGAGGATGAAGAAGCTAAGAATATAGCCATAGATTTGCTGGATTGGCAGGTGTGTCCTCTTTTCTTTGCAAGTTTAGTGATTTTAATTACCTAATGCAATCAATCTATGCTCGATTTCGGACTGTGCAGAAGCCATTCCTTATTTATGTTCAAAATTCCCTAAATGCAGTGTACATTAGTAATTTGTGTAAAATTATTGCTTATGGTCAACTGTCATTGTTCCCCTCATAGTCATCCGCACAAAAGTTATGCATGTTTTTAATTCATCCCATAGTCATCCGCGCACAACGTTGTGAACTTTTCTGTTCAGCCAAGAAGAAATATTGTTTTTAACTAATATGGGCTTGTGTCGCGTGGTGATCATGTTATATTTATTTTGATGCCTATTATGTTAAATAGCTAACCAATGGTCCTCATCGGCGTTGATAACAATGTTAGAGGAGATTTTGTATATCTCTTATAGTTAATTATGCGTGGTCAATCAATGGGTGCTGTTTTCAGCAGGATTTTACTTGCGTGTAGTTTTGGGATTTACAATTTTTTCCTTGATGTTCAGTCTTTTCCTTGCTGTTCAGTCCTTTTCCTTCATGGGCAGCACTAGAAAAGCCCCAAAAACTGAATAATCTGTTCCTTGATTCAGTGCCCCAATTGAATGTGTCTCCATTGACTCCTTTTTGTAGTGATTTTACACTAAATGAAATGTTGCCCGATGACGCTATTTCCCAGTATGCTCTCTTTATCTTTCTGATCTTCTCTGATTTCTTCTGTCTCTCAATCTCTCTTTTCTTTCTTAGTTTTGTTTTCTTCCTCACAAAGACCCGGAAAAAATTTACTTGCTCCATTTCTCTAACCCTTTGTGATGCAATGTACTAAAACCCGCCCAACACACGACACATCATAACCATGTCAACTCATGCTTACGAGGGAGACCTCCATCCTCATTGTTGTTAGATGTATATCCTAAGAACTCCTTGGTAAAGCGATGTGTTAACGTTCATTTCTTTCAAGTAGTCATGTACGTAGTGTGTCGAACTTCAACTTTTTTATTTTATTTTATATAAAGTAGTCTTTAAATGGTGTTGTTTAGTGCTTACTGTCTTATTGCTTTTCACTGTATTATTGCTTTATAGACTGCGCACTTCATATACAACCAAGTTATTTTCCATTTGCCAACGTTTGGAAATTGCTGGGACCGGAAGCTATCCAAATTTGCTTTCGATTAGTGATAATAGTGTGTGCCAACAACAACAACAGGCAGAGAGAATTAGAGAAAGAGAGAGGCAAAGAAATTTGACTTCAATACAGATAACCCACCGAAGGGAGCGTATCCGAAGGCATTATTATCGACGAGTCCAAAACCAAAGAAATGAACAACTTGCTTCTCAAAGAGAACGCATGCGTGTGGCATGGCGCTCGCCTCGATTGATTCCTGCTGATGAATTGTTGGACCCCAACAGTCTAACCCCTCATAGGCTGACCCACGTACGCCGCCAAGCTAGGAATATTTCCAGCCAAATGCTTCGTGCAAGTCAACATTCACAGCGAAGATGCCTGACTCCTATAAGGCAATGAGCCCGAAACTTAGGCAATCAAGAATTGGGTTGTATTGATGCAACATCACTTCCATCAGAAAGTGGAAGCAATGATGGTAAATCTAAAACCCCTAGAATTATTTTGTGACTAATACCACCCTAGCTTATTCCTCAATGAGACAAATTATTCCATGCATATCGCATTATTGATTGAATAAATTTGTCCGCTCGTATCGCACGCATCTCCTATTTTGTCTTATTTTTGGGAAATAGGTTGATTGTCTCAACTTTTCAATCCCAACATACCCACAAGTATTTCCAGGAGGACCTGTATGTCAATTTACAGTTTTTTGTGTTCCTATTCCTCAGCTCTATTTGACACTAAATTTCTTAGGCTTTTAATCCTTTAGTGCATTCTGCTTTTTGAGTTAAGCGGGAAGCCTACTTATCCTGTTTTTGACCAAGGTCAGGATCATGACTTTGAGGAGGATTGTGGTTCCAGGTAACACTGTAGTCAAATACATTAGGCTTTGTTGTGTGAACATAATAAAGTGAATACTTATATCATAAAATGAGGAAACTCTGGATGCTGGTCATAATTATCCCTCCCACATGTAGCCATGTAGGTCACGCCTAATTGTGTGTATGTACTACATTCTTTCAGTTACATTGCGCCCAAATGTGTGAAAACAATTTAATCGAAGCTTCGATTAGGTGGATCTTTATTTCATAACATAAACTAAGATATTGGTAAACAGAAGGCTGAAAATGTCAATAAGTATTTTCTTATTCAATAAGTATTGCGAGATTCCTTCGAGATCGATTGAAGTAGACTTTTTTCAAGATCGGTGTTTGTCAAGATGTTATATCGCGGGTCTGTACTTGGTGTGACCAAACAACCGGAAGGCATTAAAGGACCGGGACCTTATCGTCCTCTCAGATATTTTAATCTATATACTTGTAAGGATTTTTAAGTGTTACTTCATAAGCTTCCGACATATATATGTATTGCATCATTTTTAAGCTGTTCCTTTGTTTCTTCATCATTGATGAGGTACCATCTCCGATGAAGTGGAGGTTTATTTGGTTCTACAAGATTGTCTTCGATTGAGAAAATTATGTGTTAAGGGAAGAGGTTGCTCCTTGGGACAAAGAAGTCATAATTGATCCGAGAACACCAAAGCCCGGTCCAAATCCATTTTCATACTCCTTGAGGCAAAAACGACGTGAGTTTATACTTTTGAAACTTGAATGCTACTACAATTTGGTGATTTTGTATTTCCATTTCTTCAATACTCCCCTCTTCTGCTTAGTAAGTAAAGACTGAAATCATGACTTGGTAATTGCTGTGGGGATGCGTCCATTATTTAATTTCTTTTCAAATTTAACTGTCCTTTATTTATTTCCACTTAAATATTATCCTTTTCCTTTTCGTTCACAACATTATTTTTGGATGGAAAATGGAGTTGTTCAAGTTTATGCAAACAAAGATTGTAAGATGTCAACTCCACAGTTTATTGTGCTTAAGGATTTTCTTACATCCTTTCTTATTATCTTCAGAATTTTTTATGCTGGTCTTTTACCTCTTTTCTTTTAGCGACATAAAAACTTTTCCCTGTGGCTGATGCAACAACCTTTTTCACTGATCTACATTGTATTCTTAGAGTGATGATTGCGATAGAAATATTCGAACTCTCTGTCATCATCACCTGGTCCTTCTTGAGCTTATTGTGTGTTACTTAGGGATTTAATCCATGACTTAGAGAAAATCGGCAAAAACAATTCTGTCATCATCGCCTGGTCAATATATGAGCTTACTGTGTGTTACTTAGAGATTTAATCTATGGCTTAGAGAAAATCAGCAAAAACAAATATTAAAATAATATAATACTGCAAAAAGATGGATTCTAATCCAACCTTTGTCTGATTTGCAGGTCCTTCAAAGTTATGTAGTTGCAGTTTAGGATCTCAAAGCTACTCCTTAAGGATTTTTTATTTAGTAGAAGTTTTTAGTTATTAGTTTTTCTCATTCCTTTATAACAATTGTGGCGGTAATTAATGTATCTTTCTGATTCAAATTTAGAGGAAACATTTATTCTTCAATTCCTATGTTTGCTATGTTGAGTATGGTATTTGACTCAAATCTATAATAAACAATTGCAATTTTTTTTCTCACATTCTTTGTATGGTTCCGTCTATAGAACCAGATGACATATTTTGTTAGATTATTTTAGTTGTCACTTTGTAAACAAGTTATCATACATATTTTTTTTAATACATTAAATTTGTCGTCCACGTGTTTTGCTAGTCATAAGTAACAGTTCTATGGTAAACACAATGACATATGCTCTATTTTCTTAACTCGGTAGTTCTGTCAATCGTTGCATTGATATTGTCGTGCCTCACTCGTCTTGGGGCAACACAAACGGCAGCCAGAACATAAGAACAGCAGCAACTTTGGTCTTTGATAACCTCGTGAACTTTGGATGTCAATCATTAAGAAACATTATGATTCGTTCTCCAAGGAAGCTTACAGTTCTGCTTCGCCACTCAAATTTATCTGAATTTCACTTTTGAAGTTTTGATACAAATGTAACTTTTTTATTAATAAAAACAAAATTTTGTTTACCAGTGAAACAAAGAACACACCAACTGCGTTAGGTTATGTCGCTCAATTGGCACATCAATAGAACACGTACGTACAATAATTTTGGGTAGCCTTAGATAGTTAGAAATCATATATAGAGAAAAGAGCCATTAAACAGAATTTATCAGCAAGCATTCTCTAACATTGGTTAGCTAAGAATAAAACCATCTTATATACTTCAACATGAATTACATCGTCTGATCACCTCTTACACAGACATCAGTAAATGAATCTTAAGCAAAAAATGCGGCTTCCAAAATAGTAAAGGGCCAATAGTAAATAACTTAACAAGCATATCTTCAATAATGGTTATCAATGTCTGCAGCTGTCAAGTCATTATAGTATTATTCTTCGTAAAGCATTGACCCTTGAGGCCTGAAACACTTGATATGGGAGGCTAGCTTCAATATCTCCTCATCATCTTCATCGAAACCAATGCAGTCCCTACTCCCTAACATCAAATAATACTAAGTCTTTGCCATCCATCCAATATTTGTATGAGATGCCCACGAGGTCGAGAACAATTCCTCAAAAACAGATATTTAATTTTCGTAGATTCGTAAAAAATTGACGTTGCCTAGTCAATATATCAATATTAGAACCGGAGATAAGCCACGCACGGAATATTTCCTTTTTTGTAGTGATATTTTTTTATTTTTTATGTTTTGTTTGTTTTTTACTTTTTTTTTCCGGTTTTATCTAACACCGTTAGTTACTTTCATTTTGGTGGTTATATAAGTGGGCACTTGTCTAAAAGATTTGTAAGGTGTAAAACATGATCTTTTCCACCCGGGTGGAGAAGATCAGAACTCATATATTAATACATGCTGTTTTAAGGTTCACTCAATCACACTCTTAGGTAGTCCCATGTTTAATTAGCCATGCATGAAACATGAACAAATCTTTAGATATATATTATAGGTGTACTTTCTTGACTCTATTTTTTGAGCATTCACCGAGTTTCTAATATTTGTAAAACTTTTTGGCTAATTACGAAAATATAGGAGACTAATATAGAAAAATCAGATAATTGGAGCACTCACATAGACTCCAGTTTTTTCTAAACTCTATTACTAATTATGAAAAAAAAAATATGATATAAAGAAGAAAACACTCTCATTTAGAGTTTCACAGATTCTCCAACTTTTCCTAAACACTATAGCTAATTACGAAAAAAAATAGGAGACAAAAAAACTAAATTGCTAAAAACAATAGTTTCCACCAAAAACGATTTTTTCTATAACTCTTACGCCACAAAGAATAGTTTCCACACTAATCTTAGGTGAAGTTTAACATAACAAAGTTTCTTTCTAGAAAAAGACAATGAAATAACGAAGTAAAAAATGAATTGAGTTGCATGAACATTTACTTTATATATTTGTTAACCTTAGATATGACTGGGACAAAAAAGGAAAAATAAAAGTCAACTAATCATAAAATAAGTAACAATGTACACCCAAAACTAAGCGGACAACAAATAAAATATAAAATTGTATTGTATGCACTATATGTCTATATGGGCCTAAACAAATAAAGTTGAATATATTTAATACACCATCCACTTTGGGATTTAGACATTTAGTCATTGTTAAGGATTTCAAAAAACACAGTAATTACAATATATTCCAATTAAATTTCTAATTTTTTTTTTCAACACTATAATGTAATTTCCAATTTTATAATATACAAAACCAAAACAAATTACAGTGGAAAATTAAATTATATAAAAAATAACATCACAAAATATATAATAGAAAATTTTGCATTCATTCTAATGCAAGCTCACATGTATATAAAAAAATAAAAAAATAACGGCAAACCAATAATGACAAATATTTTAAAATATATATAATACTACATGAAACTAAGCTCAAAGAACAATTAATGGGAAATTGAAAACTGGATGCAAATGCATCGAACTAACCTCAAATAATATTTAACATAAAATAAAAAAATTGATGCAAATGCAAACATTAAACTAATATTAAAAAGTAATTAATGGGAAATCGGACTATGGATACAACTGCATTAAACTAACATCAAAAAATAATTAATGAGAAATCAAAACTTGGATGCAAATACATCGAATTAACATAAAAAATAATAATTGTCGGGAAATATAAAACTGGTTTGAAATGCATTGAACTAACCCTCAATGATTAAATTAATGGGAAATCGGAAACTGGATGCAATTGCATTGAACTAACATCAAAGAAAAACTAACTATAAATTGGGAACATGATGCAAATGCATAGAACTAATCTTAAATAATAATTAATGGAAAATCGAAACCGATGCAACTGCATTGAACTAATCTCAAAAAATAAATTGAATGCAAATGCATTGAACTAACCTCAAGAAAACTGGATGAAAATTCATTGAACTAGCCTCCAACAATAATTAACGGGTAATCGGAAACTAGATGCAAATGTAACCTTATCGAATAATAAACAATAAATAAAAAAATGGATGCAAATGCATTAAAATAATATCAAAGAATAATTAACGAAAAATAAAAAATTGGATGCAAATGCACTAAATTGACCTCGAAGAACAATTAACAGAAAATTGGAAATTGGATGTAAATGCATTGAACTAACCTCACAAAATAAATAATAGGAAATCGGAAACTAGATGCAACTACATTGAACTAACATCAAAAAATAAATAACGAAATTGACAATCAGAAACTGGATGCAAATGCATTGAACTAACCTCAAAACATAGTTGTGTTATATGTTGTGGGAATATCTCAATAAGTATAATTTTGCATTTAAAATAGTGTTTATCTTATCTCTTTTCGTATGATTAGGAAAGCTTTGCTATTTAAGTAGCTTCAATGAACTTCGCCTTATTAGGCAATCTCGCAAAACTTCAATCAAACTTCTATTATTAAACAACAAAATGAAGTTGAAGGGTTTTATCAAGGGTGAGTTCTTTTTTTTTTAATTGATAGTGGGGTTTTCACATTATAAGAAATTTGGATAAGTGATCAATATAATATTCATATATAATAGTTCTGCATATATAGTTGCAAATATTTTTTAGAATAATTAATATAACATCACACGTTCGTAGATAATCTTTGAAGATCCCACATAGTGAGTCATGTATAATTTAAAGAATATTTAACGGAAAATCGGGAACTGGATAATTTTTTATGATCCCACATAGTAAAGAAAACATAATTTATTTTTATGTCATGTTTGAAGTTGGTATTACACACCACATTAGATAATTAAAAGAAAATCAGAAACTGGATTCAAATACATTGAATTGAGCTCAAAGAGTAATTAATAGGAAATCAGAAATTTTATGCAAATACAATAAACCAGCCTTAAAAAGTAATTAACCAAAAATCGAAAACTGGATGTAACTGCATTAAACTAACGTCAGAGAATAACTAACGAGAAATTATAAATTGGATGCATATCTTTGAAAAATATTTAACGGGAATTGAAAACGGTATGCAAATACATCAAACAAACTTCAAATAATAATTAACGGGAAATCGAAAACTTGATGCAAATGCATTGAACTAATCTCAAAAAATAATTAACAGAAAATCAAAAACCGAATGCAACTGCATTGAACTAACTTCATAGAATAATTGGCGGGAAATCAGAAATTAGATGCAAATGTATTGAAATAACCTCAAAGAATAGTTAACGAAAAATCAGAAACCGGATGTAATTGCATCGAACTAACCTCAAAACATAAATAATCAAAAACTAGATGCAAATATATTGAACTAACCTCAAAGAGTTATTAACGGGAAGTTAGAAATTGTATGCAAATGCAATGAACTAATCTTAAAGACTAATTAATTAACGAAACATAAAAAAAAATGGATGCAACTGCAATGAACTAATCTCAATGAATAATTAACGGGAAATCATAAATTTGATACAACTACATTGAACTAACCTCAAAAAATAATTAACGGAAAATCAGAAACTTGATGCAAATGCATTGAACTAACCTTAAAGAACAATTAACTAGAAATCAAAAATTGGATGCAACTACATTGAGCTAACCTCAAAGAATAATTAACAAAAAATCAGAAACTGGATGCAACTGCATTAAATTAAAATAAGAGATGAACTAATGGTAAATCAGAAATTGGATGCAATATCTTAAGGAATATTTAACGGGAAATCAGAAACTTGATACAAATGCATTGAAATAACTTCAAAAATAGTTAACAAGAAATCAGAAATCAGAAATCGGATGTAACTGGTCGAACTAACTTCAAAGCATAAATAACCATAAATTTGAAACTATATGCAAATGCATTGAACATCGAGCTAACCTCTAAAAATAATTAACTGGAAATCAGAAACTGGATGCAGATGTATTGAACTAATCTGAAAGAGTAATTAACGAGAAATTGGAACCTTGATGGAAATGCAATGAACTAATCTCAAAAACTAATTAACGAAATATCGAAAACTGGATGCAACTGCACTAAATTAACCTTAATGAATAACTAACGAGAATTCATTAACTTGATGCAACTGCACTGAATTAACCTCAAAGAATAATTAACAGAAAATCGGAAACTTGATGCAACTACATTGAACTAACCTCAAAGAATAATTAATGGGAAATCGAAAACTAGATGCAATAACTACATTGAACTAACCTCAATGAATAATTAACAGAAAATCGGAAACTTGATGCAAATGCATTGAACTAACCTCGAAACATAGTTGTATTATTTGTAAGGGGAATATAATGTCTCGACAAGTATAATTTTTCATTTTAAATTGTATTTATCATAATTCTTTTATTATTATTGAGAGTGTCTTTCTATTCAAATAATTTCAATATCATTTTCGCCACATTGAGCATTCTCATCAAACTTCAATTATTAAACCTAACAACTAAAAGAAGTCGATAGGTTTAACAAGGTTTGGTGTTTTATTTTTATTTAGAGTGATGTAAGAAATTTGAATGAGTGATTAATATAATTTTCATATATACCTCATAGCTCTGCATAATTGCTAATATTTTTTAGAATAATTTAATACAACGGTACCCGTTCGTAGGACAGGTTCAAAAACTAGTCTCATTTGATAGATCGATGGGTTCAAATATCTAAATACTAGATACTCAAACGTAGGTTTCTTAAATAATTCGATTCTAATTATGAAAAGGACTTCCCTGTTTGAAAATGGCGATCAGTCAGTTTGTGGAGGGACAAATGGCCAGTTGAACCTCCTGGGACTTTGAAAAGTCTTAAAGCAAGCAAAGGTTGGTGATCTTATTTTGTAAATGGCCAGTGTGGTCTATTCCAGTTAGTTCATAATATTTTTATGCATGCGGGGATGCATGAGATCCAGTTACCAACTCTGATCGAACTTGCAAAAAACGTACAGATCATAGAATTTGGAAACCCGACCTCAAGGGAGAATTCTCTGTTTTGTTTGCCTTCAATGAGATAAGACGGAAGATACCGAAGGTTGGTTGGTACAAAGCTATTTGGAACAAGTTCATTTACTCTAGGACCTCGGCTATTGGTTGGAAGTTAGTTCATAAATGTGCTGCTATTGATGACATAGCTCGCTTGTTTCTAGGTGTTATGTTTGTCGCTCGCATAGTGAGGACTTGGAACACCTTCTTTAGAATTGTATATTTGCAAAAAACTTTTGGAAATGGGTGGCTGGGTAGTTCTCTTTCAACTCTAACTTTGGAATACGCAAGAGGCAATGGATCGGGCCGGGAAAGCAATGTAGTTCTTATGTTAAGCACCTTTGGTTGTTGGTAATATAGTTGGAGGAATGGTTACTCTATGGAAGCATAGAAAATTAATTGTTTTTGAAGACAAAAATAACAACTTCAGGTGGTGTCAGAAGCAGGTCATAAAGTCAGTGCAACATTCAAGTATTTTGTCGAAAGGTAATATGAAGAACTTTGTTCGAGACCTTGAAGTGATTAAAAACTGGAATGTTTCTTGTAAGCCCAATGATGCTCCAATGATCAAAGAATGCAAATGGCAACTCCCTCCACCTGGTTATATGAAAACAAACTGTGATGGAGCTGCAAAAGGTAATCCTGGTCCTTCGGGGATAGGCGCAACTTTTAGATATGATGGAGGCGACTTCAGACTTGTCATGTGGGAAAAAATTGGAGTCAATACCAATTACTTGGCTGAAGTGCTTGCAATATTGGAAGCTTTGGAAATAGCATGGGAGCACGGATGGGTAAACCTCTTGATTGATTCGGACTCTTCGGATGCAATTAAGGCTTTTGGTACTGGTAAATTGCCTTGGTGGCTAACACGATCGTGGGAAAACATCAAAGGAAAGGTGGTCAATTGTATCTTGGCCAACACCTGAAGAGAAGCCAATTTCTTGGCTGACCTTTGCAGCCAACAAAGCGATCACAATGCCGTCTACTGAGACCTATTTTTTTAGGGTAGACCTGCTCGGATGTTCAAGTGGGAATCTCCTCACTTAGCATAATTTAGGTTTGTGAACTAGAGGTAGTGCACACGATTGGTAATGGTATGGAGGACCTACCTAGTAGCCTAGTAAAAAAGTCATATCTATTACAATGGCACTGCTAGTCAAGAAGTCATATCCATTACAATGATGGAATCCCCTCTATATAGGTTTTTATGGTTTTTTTTTTAATTTTCTCTTACCATGTTCTACTTCTCCTGTGACTTTTCCTTTTTCCTTTAATAAAATTTCAAGCTTACTTTGAAAAAAAAAAAAAAAAGAAGAAGAAATTAACACTATTAAAAAAACTTGTTACAATTTTTTAACCTACATAACTATAAGTACATCAAATTAACGAGGTAAAAAAAAGCTTGTTGTGTCATTTTTTAACCGACACAACAAGCCTGATGTGTTAGGTTTTTGAGATTTATAAGGCGACACAAATAGGCAACAGGTGACACAATAGATATGGTACTTGTGTCCGTTTTTAAGTATAAACTGACACAACAAGTATACTACTTGTATCAGTTTTAGCATTTCACAACTGTGAATTTGGAAAAGCACAAACCAACACAGGAAATAGAACTGTTGTGTCGGTTCTTCTTTAAACCGCACAAAATTGAATCCCTTTGTGTCAGTTTTAGGAGATCGCCTGTTTTGGGGAAAAAAAACGTAGAACAACAATTGACCTGTATAAAAGCATTGTCATCCACATCAATATAACACAACTACCAATCTCAAAAACAATTTCATTTCATTACTAAATAATTCCATTATCCAACATCAGTTTACAACCAACCAACTAACTATCCAAAATACAAAACATTCACAAAACCCACAAAATAAAACCTAATCAGCCTAATCTAACACCATGTGAGAAAATGATTTCACGTCTAGCTTTTATCCATCCTTCTAGCCATTATAGCCGCATTCTATAAAGTTCAATCTAAAAAAAAAAAAACAAAAAAAGTAGTTAGGTTCAATATATCATAAAGCGACAAAATTCATTATAGTACAAAACGCACATGTTCACATTGCATAACTTCAAATACGTGTTTTTAAAGTCAGGGTAAGCAAAAAACAATTAAAACCAACAAAATCTAAAAAACACACCATCCATTAATGAGTACATATGGGTGATCTAAAACTCGTATTCTTTCACATTCAACCCACTTTCCAATAACTGCATAGCCTTGTCACCTCTAACAATAACATAACAAGCACTACTAGTTTGGTCATCGGGTATATACCACTATTCCCCTAATAACAGTGGCTTATAGTCATTTACCACGGTATAAAACTCTTTTCTAGTTTTGGAACAAACAAATATATAACGCCCCAAAACTCGAACAATTACTAACCTATGACACGTGGTTTTTATAGTAAAATTTCGGCAACATCTCAACTTCTCCACTGTATTTTTGATATTTCATAAATATAAACATGTCATAACCTGAAAATCACAATCATATATTTCTCATTGGTTAACCCAGTTACTTAACCGTCTTGACCGATGCCAGAGCAGTCAAATAACTGGCTTACAAAAATGAGATCACTTCAACATTAGGACTTAACACGCCAAAATACTTGAATGTCTCGACTAATGCCAGATCATCCAAGCACCTCGTACAAAGTCATTACTGAAAATATAAGTAAAATATATACATCCAAGTCCCATAGCTATCAAAAAATTTACACCCTTAACAAATGATATTTACTATAAAACTTTCTGAAAGAGAAACAAGAGGCACAAAGACAATACTTATAGACCGCCTTTTAGTACTTTGGCGACTAAATTTAGTCTACTCTAATTTAGCCACATTCTTAAATCTTAAAACCTATGTTGTTTCTTTTGTAGCCTGGTGTGGATTCTATTGGAATCATTGTTGTTACCCATAATTGTCATGGGGTAGCAGCAGCATGTGGTCTCGTGAATTTAGAACCCATGAAGGTAAGTTTATCTCACTCATGGAAAGGCATGGAAAGAGGTTGGTTTCAAATTAAACAATCAAGTTGCTACTCTGTCACTAGATGAAACTAAGCTTAATTAAATGAAAGGAAGGAAGAAGACTCTAAAGTGGTAGGATCTCATTTGGTTTGGTATTGGGTCTGGAATATTTGCCATTACTGGTCAGGAAGCAAAGGGGACTGTTTGGCCTGTAGTGGTTCTATCTTATGCAATTTCTAGTCTATCTGCCATGCTCTCTGTGTTCTGTTACACCAAATTCGCAGTTGAAATCCCTACTGCAAGTACATTTCTAATAGAAACACAATGTGTACATACTGTATTTCCTAAAGTTTCCGTTTGATTATAAATTCAGTGTTTGCTTTCTTGTTGAGTTGGTAATGACTAATCTTATATCCATACTTAAATGAAATCCATTCCGACGCCTAGATCCAAATTTAGAACGAGTTCATCTTGTACTCTTCTCATTTCTCCTGATACCAAAAGATTGAGCAATATACCTAACTATTGAAAAAACTGAAGATTAACAACTAAAGTGTTCCAACATACACCATAGCGGCTACTTAGACTCCTTAACAAGCAAGCTAGCTAGCTACTCCATAGGTAGCTCAAAAAATAAATAAGAAAACAGTTCTAATTAATATAAGCCAATAAAGCCCAGATAATACCTTACACAAATAGCCGTGATGATCTATGGGATATATTGGTCGATAAAGTCAATGAAGTCCTGACGAAGTACATCTATTTTCCTAGTCGTGTACTTGTCCTTGCTAGCCAACTCCATCACCTAAGTGAGTCAAGAAAAAAGTTGATGGATCATGAATTTTTTTCGATATCATATTTTTTTGTTTATGTTGATGTGATATATTAAAGAACATGGTAACTCTATTCACCTTTTTTTTATTGGTAGACCAGGATCCTCGATCAAGTGTAGCATAAAGAACACACAGTAACCACATAGGATAACCCCATTTTGTTGTGGGCACTTCACAAAAAAAATATATAACAATCAATTATATATATGCAACCAATAACAAAGATACACATTGCACTTTCAACGGAAAATAGTAGTTTACAAGTACGGTACATAAAGGGCAACTAGTTCAATAGATCATAAAGTGACAAAATCCAATATAGTACAGAATAGAATACAAGTACGGTACATAAAGGGCTACTAGTTCAAATGGCACAACCTCAAATATATTCCAAGGTATTGAAGTAAGTGAATATACACAAACGAAAAAATATTGCAGTAATTCCAAACTCAACATGCACTAATCCAAAGAAAAAACCTGGAAGCTCAAGAACCTTAAGAACGGAGAGATAAGATCAAACATGACAATTGCCAATTCTCAATACTACAAGTAGACATTCAATCACTTGAAATATTTTAAGTACACTGCCACCAATATTCCACCTGGTAGCTTGATTCAAGATAAATAGACTCTCTTGGTGAGAAAAATAATACCTCTCAATATGGAATAAAGTTACTCAGCTCCTTAATTCTTATAGCTAGCATTACCGTTTCAAATATATATATAAAATAGAAAATGAAACTTATATCAAAACAATTAAGAATGGGTGGCATGCATTCATTCAAGGAACTTTGCCCTATGGCTTATTTAACAAGCAAGCTTACAAAGAAAATGCAACATTTGACACCCTTCTAAGTTCTAACAGATGAAGGTCAATGAAGACATGAATGGATAAATGTGATTTAATTATATAGAACCCGGTACCTTAGACAAATAGTAGTGATGATCATCAGATTAGAGGGCATGCGATTCGGTTTTCTTTTGGTTTTCTTGTTTTTCCCTCTTTCATCGAATTGATACCCTACACAGCACACCCAACGACAAAAAAATGATCTATCTAACTAGGTCACTGAAGCTTAAATTGACTCTCAACTATGCTAAAACGCAGCTGGAAATCAGTCCAGTACTAGTGGACTGGTCAGCCTACGACACGTGTGTTCATCCTTCTATTAAGCCTACAAGTTGTAAACCAAGACTATGGATACATTAGAGTAACTACTTACCTGACCCTCAAACATCCAAAGATACAAAGAAAACAAGAAAAGATTAGACCATCACATGGTGGTGATTAGATTACAATAACTACATGCAAAAGGGGCAGGAAATTGAGGTGGAACAGTCCAACTTTCAAAACCCATAACTCCCAGCTCAGTTATCCAATGATAATGAAACTGGGACCGTTAGAAATTAGATACAGAGACATAACTTTTCATCCTACGACACTTAAACTTAAAACCAACTCTAACCAAGACAAATAATTAAAAAGTGCAAAATTCGGCAAGTTTGGTGTTTTCACATTCACCTATAAGAGCTTGGTGGGTCAGGTAGGTCATGGGTGTTCTTGAATTGGTGAAAGGTGTGTTAGCCTCGTGGTCTTCAGATATGCAATCTCAAAAGGGAAGACGTATATGGAGAATGATTCCTTTTACGGTTTTGTGGGGCCTATAGATGGAACGGAATAGAAGAACTTTTGAGGGTGTTGTGGCTTCTTTGGAAGAAGTAATCATGTCAATTAAAGGGGTTATTATTTTTCTAGGCCAAAGCTCATGAGGAAACTAGTAACATTCCTTTTGAGCACTTTTGTGTAGATAGATGGGAAGATATTTTGATTTGAGAACGATGTTTTTGTTTTTTGTACATTTGATGTTGTTCTTTCTTTTTAGTTGGCTTTCAATGTAAGGATACCTCATCCTACTATTTCTATGTTTTTATATTTTTATATCAATGAAATATCTATTTACCGATAAAAAAAAAAAAAAAAGTATTCTAAACTTCTAAGCAAACGTGCAATACTTATAGAAATCTTATAGCATGGTTAAGGATCTAATTCCACACATCCACTCACCCTCACAAAGTGCTAAGGAGTGGAACCAAATAATTCAAGTAGAAGATGCAAGTATCAGACTATGTATCACCCAAGCTAATGACATAAAGAAAGATGGAAAGAATACTTACCGGTTCCTTGCGCATCAATTCTCAAATACCAACCAAACAATAAACTTAACTCATCTTTATTCTCACACAAACAAAACTTACTATAAAAGTGTTAATTCATACCTGACTAAACTTCCTTAGATACCCTTGAATTATCAAACCAAGACTTTTACATTTTACATTACAACTTACCTTCTCTTTCTTTCTTTTTTTTGCTCCCCCTTCTTATTCTATCCTCCCCTCTTTTTCAATTCAAAGAGATAAGAACAAAAGAGAACCCCCTCCTTCATCTTTTCGTGTCTATCCTTCACTTAGATATGAGCCTAATTAGTACAAAGCCAACATACAGGCCTAACTTGCCCCAAAATCAATATAAAGGCCCCAAAACAGTTCTAAGCCCACATAAAACAAATACTTAATACTTACGACTAGGCATCAAATGCATTTTAATGACACTAACAATTAAATGAATGAAGTATCCCATGCTAGAAATAATATATATGATCACGCCCAAATTCTCATAATTAATAGTAAAATCCAATCACTAACTTAAAATATTAAATTCTAATAATTGCACATTCAATCACCAAATCACAAAACCCATGTAAAGAGACGAGCTCCACTGACTAAACCCGATATGAACCCGATATATAAGCAAACAGAACAGCCACCAAACTTTGTGCCTCACCAATATACTTTATGTAAAATGAACTTTTCAATTATTTAGTAGTACCAGAAAGGTGTGCAAGCCAATGTAATGGTGTCGTCATGCCACAATCATTTTTAGAACTCTTATGGAGTGAGTTGAGAAGAAACCTGAAACTCATATATATCAAATTTATAGGGTGTGCAAAAACCATCAGCTAGATAAACGAAAAAACTCCTCTAACTACTAATTGATATACTGATTCAATAACTCCTATGATCAACAATAAAAAAAACAATACCTTCAATGACACCTTAACAATCAACTTTGCATTAAGTTCAGTGGACAATCCAACTGCCATAGCCTTTGCAAATCTCAAATGACACAAATGACAAAGAAACCAAGATAGCCTTCCCCTTGCATTTGAAACCAAAGAAACATATTCCAATCTTATAAGCAATGTCACCCATATCAATATAAACATATGAGCACAAGAGGATGCGATATGGGTGTTGAACCAATTTAGCTACCAGAAGAAGCAAATGTCAAAGAACTTGACACCTATACTTGAACTATACATACTCTAAGTACATTCTAGTTTGTGATATATGGTTTATTACAGTTTGAAAAAATGGCGATGTGAGCATTCAACCAAACAATAACGTTCAAAGGAAAGTAATAACAACACATGCATGAAGACGCGAAATGAAATCAGTTTACGGTTTTACGCAAACAGAATCCAAACAACCAAAATTTAATTCTTTTACTTTAGATAATAGTGATCATCACTCATCAACACAACTCAAACGACAACAAAACTTCCAACAATATTCAAACATCAAATAACATCTTGTTAACAGAAAATCAGTCATTTTCATCAACAAACCAACACCAACAACTTAAACGGCAGTCAAATTTTTCAAGAGGAGGGATATGAACTTAAAGCAAGAACCAACATATAACAATTTCAAATACACTGATTCAATAGCCTTCAACATGCCAAATTAAAGCTTCCATCGTAATTCTAAACTAACCATACACTTAAAACTTTAAATTCCACAAAAAAAGATGACAAAACAACATAAACACAGAAAATTTCAAATACCCATTTATCAAAATTTGAATCAAAGCATATAATCAACATCAGATCTACAAAACCCATTTTTTGAAACAATTCAATTAGTTAAAATCAGGGGGAATTTGAAATATTTTTAATGGCTTAAGTATCTATTTCGTTAAATCTGCAACATCTTCGAGTGTATTCCAGACCCATCGTCTTCTTCATTTAGCGTCTTTACCTTTTTCTTCAGTGAAAAAAAATAGTAGTCAAATTTTATAATTAAAGCGAGAAAAGTAATGAAATTGGGATTAACTTTTTCTTTAAGAAAGAAGAGAAAGCGTCGGCAATTTGTGTTTTGAGAGGTTCGAATTTTGATAGTGTGGAAAAGCTATAGTTTTTTTCTGGTGTGAAAGAGACGAAGAGGAGAGACAGAAATATTTGGGTATATTTTTGGAGCGGGATACTTATAAACATTTCATTGCCAAAATTTTGATGTGTCGGTCTCACAAAGCCCACTACAAGCACTAACTAAGATTTTATCAGAAGCGACACAACAACATGATTTGTAGTGTCGGTTTCAATAAAACTGATACAATTGAACATTTTGTGGTGTCGCTTTTCAATGAACTGACACAAGAAATGTATTTTAATACAAACCGACACAAGAAAGTTTGTTGTGTGGGTTTCTTATATACCCGACACAACCTGTTTTTTTTAACCGACACAACAATCTATTTTTAGTAGTGTAAGGTAAGAGGATCACACTGATAGGGTTATATACTAAAAGCATTACTTTTGTATTAACTCTAATTTTTCATATTTTGAATGAGAATCATATGGGCAAATGTTATGCATATTATATATGTTATTAGTTATATGTATGCGTCTAATACTTTATATTGTAGATGATATGGTATGTGAAAACACACAGAAGATCATATCATCACTACCTTATAAAGTATAAGCAAAAGTTCACAACCTAAATGGATTTGGACAAACCATTGGTACGGTTGTAGTATAATCTGGTATTAGTCTATCTTGACTATAGGATTATACTAGTATACTTTGTGTGTATTGAACAAGACCAAGTGAGGTTGTTTATCTCTTTATACTGATTATATAAGAGAACAAACACCTTTGTTATTATAGATGTTTGTCTTCTTAATCCAGATATAATAACGGGCACTTATGTGCATTGTACATTGCTTTAAATCATCAATGAGTGAGATTCATTTGTGAATCAACAAACTCAATAGATTGGGTAATGACATTATGCGTATTAAGGTGTCTTTGTCATTGATTATAGAAGAACCGTGACCCGCAGAAGTCGGGTTGATGATGTCCCCTTGAGGAGCTCAAAAAGATTGTCATGTAAACCCTGCAGGTGGATTTATTCCAACATGACAAGAAGATTGAGTGGTACTACTCAAGGACATAAGAAGTTGATTAATGTAGTTGTCAATAACTTGATTTAATCAACGGGCATTCGATATCTTAAACACGGAGAGATCAACAAGCATATAATATGGAGCCCATAAACGCTGACACGTAATTTGGGATTAGGGTGGTAGTTCAACAATGGCCTTTAGTGGAATAAGTCATTTGTTGACGGACTTGGGCCGTGTGTTCTGGGTGAACATGGGAAGCCTAAGCCCGTCAGGAGGCCCAACCCTAATTTCTCCTCATGGTCCCTGCTGTAGCCTATAAATAGAATTAATCCCTTCTCTCTTGGCCGAAATTACTATTCATCTAGATTGAAAAGAGAGGCAAGGAAAGATAAATCCAATTTTGGATCTAGCTTTATGAGAAAGAAAGGGGTTGGTAGATTGTTGCCCACACAACGTCCAATCTATTGAAAGGAATACAACAAAAGATCAAGGGGTTGATTGTTGATTCGGATTCATAGCTATTGGATTCTCAGAGTTAGATTAGCCGGATTTAAAGGTATGTTTTCCAATCAAAATCGTGAGAACCCATTAATTCCGCTACGTGTGGTTTTCACGGTTTGTAGAAATATTCATTTTAAAATAACGATTCCTACACACACAACTCCCTGTTTTCTCTTACTTTTTTTTCCTCCAACACAACGATACACCGCAAACTTGTAACTACATTTATATGCTTCTTAGAGTTTACTATTCTTAATTGTTTAATTTTTGGTTTAATCTTACGGCTTGTTTGAGATTCAAGGGGAAGAAACCTTTATTTGCTTTTCTCACACCTCATTACAGAGGGAACTTCAGATGATTTGCCTTTCACACTTGATACAAAAGACAAGGGGCAATGGGAGCCTCCTTCCCTATCGACCAGACCCGTGAAGGAAAAACGCACACCCTGGAAGATGCATTTTCTTTGCCATTATTGCATGTAGAATCTATATTGGTTGAAGATGATAATGATGAGGATGAAGATCAGAAGATGAACCAAACAAGACATGCAGCATTGGTTTGTGTTGTTATGTGCAGGTTCGTCTCATGATGATGTTAGCCGTGTTTGGGAAATTAGGGTCTCTCCCCCAAATACACAAAAAAAAGTCAAATTGGGTTGACCATGTGTTTTTTTGCATCTGGGGGGGGGGGGTAATACTAGTTAACCCTATTTTGGGAAGCATAACCAAAACTGATTAGACCTTCAACTTGTCCGCTCTTTGGTATTAACTTCTCCTCATAATGACTATATATATACCTGTGAGGCTGTGACTACTTGAATAAAGCCTTCTTCTGTTGTCTCCCATCCGCAACTAAATAAGTGGAAAGCGCTTTCTCAACCCCCACCCAGCCTTAATAAGGCCATGCATGGTTGTTTCCATTGCATTTGTTAACAATGGGAAGAATCTTCTTTTGGTCTTAATATTAGGTATGGATGTTTATAAGGTGGTTTCTTTTAATTTTCAAATGAGTAGGTGGTATTGTATGGAAGATTCTGTGTCTAATTTGGCAGAAATGAGTTTTCAATGAGTTGTAGTTGTGGGCAACGTTTGGTATGTGTGTGATGAGGGGAAGGTGATGGCCTATAACTTACCGAAATGTTTGTGGCCATTCACGGGAGACAACGCTTTTCCCATTTCTTTGATCCATTTAGGCAAGAAAACATTATGTCTTGTTTGTTCTCTAAATAAATTGGAGTTTATGACTATTTAGTACCACATACTTTCATTTTTTTTTTTCTAAATGGTACTCGTATTTTTTTCTCGCCTATTAGTACCACGAACTCTCAATATGTTTCAATTTAGTATCTTAGTCTCTTTTCCGTCTCAATCCATCTAATTTCACTAACGGCGTGTGCTTGGTTTATCTAATTAGCGAGGATAAATAACCCAATTAGGTATGTGGACACAAATTACAAACGTGTGGAAGAAAGGCAAGGGACTCAATTAATTTGTGTCCACGTAACTAATTGGGTTATTTAGCCTCGCTAATTAGAGAAACCAAACTCACCGTTAGCTAATTAGAGAAACATGTGAGCTCGCCGTTAGCGAAATTAGATGGATTGAGATGGAAAAGAGACTGAGGTACTAAATTGAACTAAATTGAGAGTTCGGGTACTATTTCGGAAAAAAAAAATGAAAGTATTAAATAGTCAAACTCAATAAATCGAGGATAAATCAAGGGAAATGGTTTTGACAAGCAACACCTAAGATAAACTAACCTAGTTCATCTGTTGAAAATAGGCACCTGTTGGGGACTTGGGGGTACCCGGATTTTAATTTATTGAATCCAGTCCATATTGTTTCACCACTTCCACCCAATTGAAATAAAAGACGATTGTTAATTTCAATTTCTGTTTTTAGATTTTTTTACTCCATATTCTTTTTCTCATTACCTATTTTATATTGCATAATATGATTATCAACATCGCACCTAGAGACTATACACATGATTAATGGGTATCACATACTGAGGTGCTCCGAGAAATTGGGTTCAATGATTAGACTGAGAAAAAAAAAAAAACACCAACAACAAACAAACAGACACCAACGCGCTGTGTGGTGAGAAGTGTTCGCGGGACAATTGCATGCAAAAGCACTTCGCGTAGATTATCTACGCATAGCACAAGGTGTATCCGTATGCAATCATAATTTTTTGTTTGACAAAGAATTTTTCACTTGCATTAACTTTAAGTCAAACATTTCTCAGTTCTCCGAGATTTGTTCCATGTGAGCTTGCAGTGTATTATCAGAGGCAAACTTGAACAGTGGAAACTATTTTTAACGACCATTTGCAACTTATTGTAGGTAGGAATATTCTTTTTCTTTGTTTCATAAACTGTATATCAGAAGAGCTGATTCTTTTTCTTGTTCCATAAACCCTATTCAGAAGCTGTACTTTGCAGTATTGCTCTTGTTTCAGTTACTTTACTAATGTTGTGGAATGTGGATATGGTCATCAGATTTAGTTTACGTCCGTGAATTATTTCCATCAAAACATCCAATTTTACTTTTAACTTTCATTGTGGTTTAAAATTGATTATAAAACTGATTTCGAATGCAGACGTTTTTCTTGCCAAAACCCGAGAAGACCACTCCAGAGACTGCCAAGACTGCATCATTTTAGTAGCTAAGATCTAAAATAGTAAAACCACAGTCAAAGACTTTAGCATTCAAGGACAAACGTATAACATGTCAGGACAAGTTGGATAACCAAAAGTGCCCACTTAATGAAAGTAAAACGACAAACATATAACAAAAGATGCCTAGTGCAAGTTCCATTATTTTAGCAGATACAAATTACTTAGTATCATTAGGCAATCCTACAATATTTAACAATTTCCAATATAGTATATATGATTGAAGAATCAGCAAATTAAAGAATTACATTCAGTCTATAATATCAGAAATTGGATGGAATAATAAGAACACGAGAAATATCTAAACGAGAGAAAAGTAGGAGTAGCGCATTGATATCAATTTGAATCTCAGATGGATGAGTTTATACTAACTTATATACGACTCATTGCCGTTAGCAGGAATAAGCTAGACGAGTAGCGATAAGCATGCCCAAGGTCTGCTTGACAAGGCAAGATTGAAGGTACATGCAATTACCAAAACCCAAGAAAAATATTATGCATCCAAGATTCCAAGTACAGGGCATTTGTTTATGTCTGAGCAAGAAAGGCAACCTTACCATACTTCAACAATCTTTACACCAGTCCTGAATAACAAAGTAACAAATCTAACAATAACAATTTAAGCCAGAATGGAAACTGAAGATGAGAGAGAGAGAGATAAGAGACGCTATGCTGCTCAGCCACCATATATACCCAAATGGGACTCGACATCCAACAGCATATTGAGCGGAGGATTCAGTAAAAGTGCAAAACACTTGAAAGATATTGTGACCAAAGAAATGAAGAGATTAAGGTGTGTAACTAAACATCACTTAGATGAAAGGAAGCCAGGGTGAAATGAACTTGGGAAGAGTTAACAATACCTACAGGGCAATTTACTCAAAACCTTGCAAAGTACTAACTATGTTGCATCAGCAAAAGTTCAAGGGCTCTACACTGTCTTTAACAATATGAGACCTTTAAACGTTTCCCGAGGGCATCTAAAGGGACATTTCTAGATGTAAAACCTAATAATATTTTATACACATATGAGAAAGAGAGAACCAAAATCAATCAAGGCTGTATACTCTCTTCTTTCCTCTTCTCCATCTATTTGTCTCTTCTTTTGTTCTTTACTCAATAACAAATATACAAAATTTTATTACAGGCAGCTCTTTCGTAGTTTAACCTTACATATCTGAAGTGATAAATATAAAAATGTAGTTATGTATTATCAAAAAATAAAAAACTAACAGTTTGGATATTATAGACCAGTAACTTCCAAGCTATCTAGGTATATATAGTAGACATGGCATGAAACCAGTGACTTCTAACTTGTTCTCGCCATCCATATATAATTATATAAACATCTAACCATATCAAAGTCAGGGTGCAAGTGGATATTTAAAATTTTGAACTCGTATTTGCACAAACGGGTATTATCTGGAATTTCAGATATTGGATTCGAATGAATTTCTATGAACAAAAGGGTTTCGGGTACAGATTCGAATACTGCCATATCCGCATCAGACAATACCCGACCGATCTGAAAACCTAATATTTGTTATAAATTACTTATTTGCTTATTATATATTGTATAAATAGGATAAAAACTAGTAAAATAAACTTATAATAACAAAAATATTTACATATAATACTACTATACTAATTGTATAAATTAATCAAAGCAGATAAAGTTTTTATTAATATTATTTTTCGGATTCAATATCATCCGATATCAGATTCGGATACGAATCTATGATATCCGTCGGATTTGGATTCGGATATCAGTAGGAATTTCAAATTCGGATACCATAACAGGTATATCCGATCCAAAACCTATCCATTGCATCTTTGATATCATTATGTTTAGTGTTCTAAAAACTTAAAAACACTTCCACGTCAAGACACAGAAGACTGACAGAGGATTATGTTCTTGTCTTTCGACGTCGCATTTACAGCAATTAAACACTCTTATGCAGAAAAAGTCAACACACAGACCTTCCCGCGCCAGCATGAACAGGAAACATTGGCAGAGGATGTGGAAGCTCACTGGTGTTTACAGCAAAGCCATCAACAATTGTTTTATGTCATAGATGTCACATGCATACATAATCCTATATACTCCCACCATGACAATAGAACATAACATCATCTACGGCCACAACACCTAGCCACCAACCCTACCTTGTGGAGTGTGTGTGTGTATGGCGGGCCCATGGTAACCAAAAAAAACTATCAGGTTTTCCAATTAGTCTCCATCCTAAAATCCTCCTTCAAGCTATTGTCCACAAGGCCACAGATATTAGAAATTGTACACCAAGGTTTACTCTCACTCCCACTACAACAAATTGTCAAAGAAAAAGACTGCTAAATAACTTCCCCAACCTCCTCCCCCTTCTCTTTATCCCAAATGGAAATAATACCTCGGGAACTACCCAAAGATGGAATAGAAGCTAAGCCCACTTCTCCTCTACCCCAAAGTTGCATGCCTTCCGCTTAGCTACAAACTCCTATCTCATTCCTGAATAACAAGAACATCCAGCCTCCAGTTCCTTCCTCCACCTTTTTTCCTTAATCCCCACCACAATGATGTTCCAAGACAGAATGTTAGGCTTCATTAAGGTTATTTGCAATCCCTATTTCACATCCAAGTCCTCACCCTATAATCAACTAAACTTCCATACTCTAACCGCAAAGAAAGGTCTAATGAAGAATCTCAAACCTCCACCCAACCTCTTCAATTCTCCTCTCATCCTCTTGCCTGTCAAATGGCTCCAACATTTTAGCTCCATCTTCCTTCACCCTCGCCCCCCATCTCTCCCAAAATTTTAAAATGTCCTCTCTTGTGATAGATATGAAAAAACTATGAGATTCAGCATAAGGAAGAATATGATGTATAATAATGCAAATGATTAGATAAAACAAGGTGATTTTCATAGCTATTGGGAAGGTCAATACATACTGGATGTAAATGTCTAAATTTATCCTACTGGATGACATTACACCAATGATTTAAGACTTAGCTCTAGTTTGGGATGGTTATTGTGGATGGAAATGGCTGCTTTTCATAAGTAAGAAGATGTCTACGTATCCAACACTACTTGAGTATGAGAGAAATCAAGAGTGAGACTGGAATCAAGCCAACGTAGTTATGGGGTTGGCTTTTATAGGCATTGAGGGTGTGTAGATAGTAAGACACATGTGGTGGTATGGACAGTTGTTAGGTTATGTGAACTGGCATAAGACCGGCGGTAAAAGTGTGTAATGCCGTATGGCGATGCTAATGATGGCAATGATGAAAGCGATAGGTGATGATGTCAACGAGACAAAGTCGAGTGACGAGTGCACAAATATAGTGACGAGTGCACTTCTGGAGTCGAGTGACAAGTATCTGTATGTCTAGAGTCAAGTCGAGTTGGAGTCGATATGATCAAGGTCTCTTACATAGTCCTCTCTCGTTAGGGCGTCTTTGTAGAAGACAGGCTGACGAGAAATCCGGAGAAATCTGGATGAGTGGTGGACGAGACGTCATTGGAGGAGACATTCTTCTGTGATTTGATGAAGCAGCCAAGGACTCAATTGTTATGTTGAACTGTTGAACGAATAAAGAATGTAGCCCTCGATAAGGGCTATGTAAGGGACCTCCTACTCCAAGTTGATCATATCGACTCCACCAACTCGACTTGACTCCAGAAGTGCACTCGTCACTATACTCGTGCACTCATCACTATACTCACGCACTCATCACTCGACTTCATCTCGTGACATCATCACCTGCCACTTTCATCATTGCCATCATTAGCATCAGGCTACAGGCGGCACCATTGTAGCAATCTTACCATCATTACGTCCTACACCAGCTCACACAGCCTAATATTTGTCCATACCACCGCACGTGTCCTCCCATCTATACACCCTCAATGCCTATAAAAACCACCCCCAAAACTACGTTGGTTTGATTCCAGTCTCACTCTTGATTCTTCTCATACTCAAGCAATGCTGAATACGTAGGCATCTTTTTACTCATGAAGAGCAGTCATTTCCATCCACAACAACCATCCCAAACTAGAGTTAAGTCTTAAATCATTGGTGTAATGTCCTATTAATCCAGTAGGATAAATTTAAACATTTACACTAGAAATGGCTTTAAGGAAAAAGAAAGGTGAAAGCAAATATAAAGGTAAGGCAATGCATGATTAGATTGAATGAAAATGGAAAATGGTGTCGTGACCGTTTTCATGGAGGAACACAATCATCTATTTGTGATCTTGTGAACCCATACATGTCAAGATCCATCAACTATTGTAAAAGTGTGATGCATGAGATCCAATGTCAAGGTTTTGAAAACAATGATAGTGTCTCATATTTCTTCAATAAGGTTAGAGGAGCAGAAAACTTGAATTTCATGGAATAAGATTGTTATAACTCGTTCCCCGGGCACGTACTAAGTTTTCAAAGGAGGGAGATGCATAAGAACATTTAAAAAAATATATATATCAAGTACCAAATAAGATTTGTTATTTTCTATGATCTTCACATAAATGAACAGAGTAGCACTTTCACTTCTGACGTGAAATCACACCTACTATAGTTTTTAGACGTTACGTCTTTTATCTCAACATTTTAAACAACCAACTACACAATTTGTGCACCATCATGGGCAATTTCTTATCTGGATATGGTTTGCTTTTTTCCGATAATCTGAAATGGTTCGCTATAAGATGCATCATAAAGTGTTTTTCATGGTTGTTCGAGAATTTTGTAAAGCAATGGGAAGGAAGAAACCAAAACCAATATTTAAAGAACAACTAATGTCAATTTCCAATACCATAAGACATGTGTTCCCTAATACCCACCAACATAGACTATGCTTAGAACATTATAACAAAACACAGCTAAGTGGTTGTCCGACGTTTTTAACCAATTCCAAACTCTCGCAAAAGATTTTTTGGTGAGCATATATGATTGTAAAAATATTCTAGAGACATGGAAAATATTACTCGCTATGTATAACTTACAAGGTAAAAGAGCAGTAGAAAAATTTATATAAAACTAACACAAAAATGGCACAAGTTCATGGTTAGGATCATCTAAATCAACTTGCATTACTTACCTCCATAGCCATGCACGATAATGGCATTAGCTTCCATTGCCCATCCATGCATTCACTATCATGGGGAAGTAATTAAAGCTGACTTAGATGATCCCAACCATGAACTAGATGATTTAAATGATACTTATATGTCATTGTTTTCTATAAAGTTTTGCATCCACTCGTTTCCTTGCAAGCCAGTCTTAGATAGTAACTTTTTCTAGCTTTCACAAAACTCTTCAACTGTTTTAGTATCACTTAAGTGCTCATCCCAATTATTTTTTTTTTGCAAAGGTTTGGAGTTGGTAAAAACCGCTAAAGTACCACTTTATGCATTTTAGTATGTATATGCTATAAGGATAGACTATTGTGGGTGTTAGGGAACACATCTTATGACACTGGCAATTATCACTTGTTCTATAACGATTATTTCTGGTTGTTTCTGTCTGATTGCTTCTTGAAAAATCTGGAACTATCAAATGAAATACAATATTGTCTTATTATTAGCAAACTACACCCAAATAGATTGCAATGACAATTTACTTATACAAGTGGCTCACAAACCATATTCTGATTTTCTGTTTTAAACATTCCGTGAAACACTTCACATATACATCTACAGCAACAAAAGTACTATAAAGTCTCTTATGTTCATCCATTCAAAGCTCGTAGAGAAAGAACTTGGTTTAGTAGCCTCTTATTTACTTCACAAACATTTTAATAAACATTGTTTATCTCTTTCTTCATGAAATTCCAGACATGTCTTGGGGACAAAGTTGTACCAATCTGATTATATAAAATTTAACTCTCCTACCCCACAAGCTTTAGTGAATATTATGAGACTTCATCATTGACTTCAAAACCTGAAAGTCTTATATCTCATACGAGACATTTTTATGATAACTTTTTAATTGTGCTCCTCCACGAAAACAGTCAGAAACAGACTTTTAGTTCTCATTCAATCGTATCAAAGCATTGACTTACATCCACATCTCTTTTTATTTACTTAAAGTCTCTTCTTGTTTGTATTAACCTTCACAGAGCAACAACTACCTCACGATACAACATATTTTCCTCACACTAAATGCAACTGTTTTGCATATCCATGACAAAAAAAAAATTATCTGCACACAAATCAACTTCAAATTGCACCCCAATTACTTGTACCAGCATTGTTTTCTAAACATTCATTGTTCTCAAATCCAACATCTACATCCATTTCTCCAATATCTTTATCAACTGCAGCTAATTTGATTGCACTAGATATAAATTATTATATTCAACAACATGTATCTTAGTTGGAATCAATATAAACTAATATGCACTGACAATATTCAAATATAAGTATATAACAAATAGCATGGTCATATATTATTCGTTTCAGCCTCCCACACCTCTCTCACCGTGAAGACACTAACACCTAAACCAGAGAAATGTTGGACAAGATCTATTTTGTTCTCTAACCTTGACTCCCCACTCTATGTACCTCGTAATCAAAAGAAATCACAAAGACACAAGAGCTGATAGATAAAACAACACTGATTTATAACCAACACTGATTCACAGGCTCTTTTAAGGCGCTCTTGATTTTTTCAATCATGCTAAGAATGTGAAATGTCTATATTCTCTATATGATTTGCATAACTTGAGGTCTTTGTTCTACAAATGCAGGACTTGTTTTCTCCTTGTCAAGTTATGTGTGAGTTCAATATACTTCCACACAGAAAACAACTGCATCTTCCCATCCCTGTTTAGCACCATTTTCTTTAAGAAAGAACATACTATTCATTAGTCAATAGTTCTACCTTCTCTAAGTGCATTAGTCAATTTTTTTTAACATTACTCCAACTAGGGGTGACTTCGGATCGGATCGGATCGGATTAACTTCTTTCGGAATTTTTCCAAATTTTTTTCGGAACCTAATATGCTAGCCAAACCGATCCAATTTTTTTCGGATTCAAAATATATTTCCAATTTGAACTTTTCGGAAATGAATAACTCGGAAAGGAATACTTGGTAAATTTTCAAAGATCTCTTTACTTTCAATTATTTTTGGAATATCATAATCAATGTTCATTGTAGGAGAGAAAATCATGTCCACAACACCAATGTACCAACAACAATACGCGACTTGTTTTTCGAGAAAACCCATTTTCATTCAAACAAGTGATCCAAAAAAAAACGAGAAAAAAGAACACCACCAATAGTAAGCATTCTTCCCTTCGGATATTTGTAATGTTTCAATCTTTTTTTATGTTGGAACGTGAAGTTCAATTAAATAATGGAGAAAAACATAATATTCTATCTTTGGAATTTGGCTTTTGGAGTTTCATTGTATGACTCCAATGACCATATCATTGTTGTTATTTAAGTGGAAAGGTTATGTTTTTGTTTTATTTTTGGAAGTAAAAAACTAGAAAATGAATTAACGGTCGAGATCTAATCAAGTGGATAGTGAGAGAAGTATATATTTTCGGAAATTTCGGATCGGATCGGATTTTAGAATTATATCCAAATCCGATCCAATTTTTTTTCGGAATTTTCGGAAATCGGAAAATCGGAAAATCGGCCCATGAAAACTACACCCAGAGCCAGACCAATTTCGGGTCGGATTTCGGAAAAATCGGAAATTCGGCAAAAAGAGACACCCCTAACTCCAACTCATTATTGCAATAGAACAAACACAAGCACTTAACAAATATAAGCTACATTCATTCAACCAACACGAAAACTCACTGGTAGCGTGGATCACAGTGACTAGCACTGGCGTTAAGCATTCCAACCAGACACGAAAAGAAGGACCTAGAAACGATCTACCATCTTCAATTCTGATTCAAAACAACAACACAGTCCTTAAAAGAATAAAAAAAAACTATAAATTATAACAACCCATTGCAAATTAAGTTTCATGTAATCAATCTAAACAGATAAAACTCAACAAAAGCTAGTAAAATAAGCAAGCCCCTTACGTTTGTTCATATTCTTATTATTCTTCAACAAAGAAGGGGTCAGTGAAGGAAGCTGCGTTGTGTGATGGTTTTGTAGCTATGAAAGAAAATGGTGTTTGAAGAGAGAAATTGAGATAAGTTTTTTTTTCTTCTGATTTTGGGCCACATACTATTTTGGAAATTGTACCAATTTCTATGGTGTCCTGTGTTGGGCACACTTCGGCCCAAGCCCAACACAGAGTCCAATACGAAAAACGCAATTTCAACACAACCCGGTTACAACTTGTTTTAAAAACAAAAACAAAAATAAAATGGTGATCTGGGTCGGGTTCTTGTCATATTCCATTCGGTCACGTGTAAGGAAAGCAAATTCAAACCCGACCCAATTACTAATCAGCATTGAGTTTGTCAAACCCAAATCCAACCCTCTTATATAACGGGTTACCCAACGAGTGACCTGCTAAGCCAGCAGGTCAGTTTTGGATCGGATTCACAGATACCTTGTATGTAAAATATTTAATATTTCACAGTTTTATTTATCAAAAATCTATATATAAAAAAGTATATATTAATTCTAAAAAATCATCTACAATTCATGTCGGGTTAGCGGGTCATATACAAAACTTTCACCCCTAGGGTGATCATGGACACACCCTATAAAAACACTCACATACCCCAACTTTAAAATAAATAAAAAAATTATTTTAGACACATTTAGGTTCCCAAATTACCCTTTTTTTTATTAGGCGTACCCAAGACAAAATAAGTCATTTATTAGAACATATATAGTGGGACTATTAAGTACTCTATACTAAAATCTTAGATATTCTACATTTTTCACTTGAAACTAAAAAAGAACGTGTTCTTCTTCATTTTTCCAAAAAAAAAAACAGTGTTCTTGATTTATTCTCTAATAATTTACTTTTTTAGCAATATTTCTCTCACCAATAAACATGCAAGCACTTGCTATTTATTTGAATCAATCATACAAAAGTAATGAGGATGAAGAAAAAAAATCAAAATCAAATTTTGACGAATGGGAGAATTCATAAGACTATTATATTTTGGATTACTACAATGGACAAGTACAAGTACCCACGTTTTTTGTCCAGCCTAAGTCTTGATCAACAAGTAATGATTTTGAATTATGAAGTGCAAGATTACAAGGTCGTGTTTTTTTTTCCCCTAATGGAAATACCTCAAATGAATTTGGGAGATATTATTGGATTGAGGCGGCTATTAGGGTATGACAAAATCTTTAGTTAGTTATGGTATGAGAGTGTTTTTATGGGTGTGTCCAAGATCGCCTAAACAAAATAATTCTTTTATTTTTATTAAAACCAACATAATAATTATTAAAACCAAGACAAAAATAAAAATAAAACACAAATAAAATAAAATAAAAATGAAGAACCATAAACCATAATAATAATTAAGAAAACTAAAATAAAATAAAAACAAAAATAAGAATCGTAAACAAAAATAAATATAAGAACCATAAACCTTAATAATAATTATTTTCTTTTTTTGGTTAAGAATACCAAAATAAAATAAAAACAAAAATAAGAACAACCATAAACCTTAATAATTCTCCTATTCTTATTATTGTTGAAATAAACAAATGCATCCTTCTATATAAGCTTAACCAAGGTCGTAATTAGGATGTAGACTAATACAATGAAAACCACTTAATGGTAGGGGAGCATGAAAACGAGGAATTGGTACGAAAAAGCATTTTTTTTTTTCTTTTCTTCGTTGTTTGTGCACGGGACAATTAGAAGTTTGAATGATAATTAAATAAACTTTAATAACATGGTTTAGTTCAATCAATGTTGGTTTTTGAGCTTGTTAGATAGTAGTTTGTTGGTCAAAAGAATATTTATTTGATATATCAAATGCATGGCAGAGAGTAATAAAGATATATGTATATAAGTATCGATACTGCTTTTAGTTGGAGTGGTATCGAAACTCGTTTTTTAAATAAAGATATATATAAGTATCGATACTGCTTTTAGTTGGAGTGGTATCGAAACTCGTTTTTAAAATCAAGATATATATAAGTATCGATATTGTTTTTAGTTGGAGTGGCATCGAAACTCGTTTTTAAAATCAAGATATATGTTAAGTATCAATATTACTTTTAGTTGGAGTGGTATCGAAACTCATTTTTTAACTTCAAAATATATGTTAAGTATCGATACTACTTTTAGTTGGAGTGGTATCGAAACTCGTTTTTTAACTTCAAAATATATGTTAAGCATCAATACTACTTTTAATTTGAGTGGTATTTGTAACGCCCGTATTTAAAATATGTATTTATTTATTTATTAATTTAATTATTTATTTAATATTTGATTGGATTGGATTTGAGATATGTGGGCCTAGTTTCTGGGCCCGAGTCTGTGTTGGGTTTGGGTTTCAAACCCAAGTATATAATCACATTGTTATAGAGAATAGGGTTTTTAGAAAATAAAATATAAAAAAAATGGATGCGGCTTGTTTGTTAGAGCATTGGAGCGCGACGATTTGGACTAGGAAGAATTCGTCGAGCTTTTAATACAGGTGAGTAGAGTTTATCTCTCACCACTACTAAAACTATAATTTTTGTCTGTTTAGAATCTACAAATTTCATAAACTATGGTTCTCATCTGTTTAGTATTTACGAATTTCCTGTCGAGTGTTTCCGACTAGTTTTTATAATTATTTATTTCTGTCGATATCTTTTAGTTTTTTTATTTTGAACTGTTGAAGCTCAAGAGAGCGTCAATGGCGGCTCCTCTGTCCGTATGCATTACTGTGATTCTTTGGATCCTGTGGGGGGGGGGGGTATGGATATATTGTTTTGAACCTGTATAATAGGTATACTGTTGTTGTTTCGAGTTGTTGGTTTGATGTCGGGGCTGTTGAAGCTCTATCCGAGCTTGGAGAAATTGTAAATGGCGACTCAGAGAAATCGATAGTAAAATGAATCGGAACTGTTATGGTTGTTTTTGTGTCGATTGGAGATTGGGGATGATGTTCGGTGATAGTGGGGAGTGTGAGGGCTGTCGAGTGGAGCGGGTGAAGCTTTGAACATATGTTAATGGCGGTCGAGATCTGAGTTTGGGGAGTGATCTCGACAGTCCATAAAAGTGCGTGGTGTGTTAATTAAAGGTTGTTGGTTTTCAATGAGGAATGAAACTGATGTGATGAGGAAGTGAGGGGTGGTGGCCGGAAAATTTTGGCTGGAACTTGGTGGTGCGCTGGTGGAGAAGGTGACCGAAGTCACGATCCAGTACACCTAATTCTTTTTTCCAGTTTCTAACTTAGGTGGGCTTGGGCCGAAAACCATAGGTCTGTTTTTGGTTGGACCGAAAATTAACTTAGAATGCTTGGGCCGAAGTAAATGGGTTTTGTTTTGGGGCTAGTTTCTATATTAGTTAGTTGGGCCTTAGTTGGTTTTCCTTTGGGCCAGTTCTATTTTTGATTGTTGGGCCGGCTCACATTAGCTTTCTTTGGACCGGTTTTTTTGTTTTTGTTTTGGGCTTGGTCCATATGTTTTAAAGTGGGTCAGGTTGATTCACTAGGCTAGTGTAGACTTTTGGGGCCGGGTTCTAAGGTTTGGGGTTTGGGCTCGGCTAGTTGGGTCCGAACCGTTTCCTTAGTCATGAGCCCATGAGCCATGCACCTTTGCCCTTAGCCATGAACCATGGCTATGACCCTGAATCTGTTGAACATGGAAACGATAGTTTGACTTTGACAATGACGTGTTGACTTTGACTTTGACCATTGACCGACCGTTGACCGTTGACTATGGAATGTTGAATTTTTCCAGTTTTTCACATGTTTAAGAATATGGACAAATGTAGTAATAAAATATTATCGAAGCTTGTTGTCATTATCTAAGAATGATTTGACGTTGATATTATGTATATTTTGACACGTGACGAGATAGAAACTTTAGGAGATATAATATTCATAAAACGCTATAAAAATGTATGTGATACGTTTGAAGCAATTGTGACATTATATAATATGTTGGGATATATATTTTAAATGCAATAGTCTTGGAGGAATAAATGTATAAACACTCCATTATTTTATCGGTGAGATGCTAATAGAGTATTTGTGGATATTTCTCACGGGATTATGGCATAGTGCAATAATATATTGGCACGTGACAGAGTGAAAATGGTTATAAGATATATTGAGATATTTCTAAATATTGTGGCTTAGTGCAATAAGGTAATTGACCTGCACGTGATATAGTGGAATGATTCTGAGATATAAAGGTATGACACCTGAATAAATTACGTAACGAAAATCCTAGAACATAGCTACCACAACTTAGGGATTTGGCCCTTCTGGTGTTTCAGTGAATCTGAATGGCCCTTCGGGTGTAAGTAATGTGATTGGCCCTTCTGGTGTTTCAGTGAATCTGAATGGCCCTTCTGGCGTAGCTGAATAGTGGCTTGATTATTCCGTTCGCAAAATTAGAACGAGATGAGCGATATTTTATGCGAATAATTGGGCGATTTACATAATGGCTTTTCGTATGAGGGTTACGGTGTCGCGGCATCCCGCCGAGGTAGTTACGCATGGAGTTGTTCATTATGTGGGGAGGCATGTGGATGTACATGTTAGGTGTTGGAAAGCGATTGTGGTAGCGGAAAAACTAGGTAGGACATAGATATGGACGTGATTTTAGGAACACGCAAAGAAAGCCTTAATTAATATAATTATGGTAATGTGTTGGTTAATAATGTATCTTTAGATAGATGATTGTATATGGTTTTGAAGTGTGGGTCAAACTAATTACTTGAAGCGCGAGACGACCCACTTTGTAATTGAGCATGAAATGCTTGATACGGATATAATATGCATGGTTGGTTATTTGTTTAGTTATAACCTAAAGAGCCTCGATGGAGGAACTACTGCCTTATTTATTATCGTATGGTTTGTTTTGTTGTGGTTAGTGGGAAGTTAAAGGCCTTTCGATTGGAGGAACTAAGCGCCTTACATGTGGTATGTACATATCGATATGATTGTTTTATTATTGGAAGCTAAAGGCCTCGGTGGAGGAACTACCGCCTTTAATTATGATACTTAAGGATGTTGTATTAGTCGTTGGAAGTTAAGGCGCCTCGGTGGAGGAACTAACTGCCTTATTTATTGGGTACATATATGTATTAGTATGATTTGTATTGTAGGGCTACTCACACCAGCATTGTTATAATGCTGACCCAATTTGCATGTTTGCTTATCGGGTGTGTTCATTAAATGAACACAGTTAATAAGTCTTGACATGTTTAGTGTTGAAGAAGGTTGGTTGCTGCTTGTGGTTGGCGTTAGTGTTGCATTTCAAGATATGTTTTGTTTTCCCTTGAGGTGATATAGATTTTCAGTTGAGACAATGTTATTTGTATTTTTTATTTGAAATTTTAAATAAAGAGTTATTGAAAAGAGATTTGTAACCTAATATTATTTGTAAATTTTTGTAATGAAGATGACTTTTGTTTAAGTTAAAATTTTTATTGGTTTTTAATTATCCGCATATTTAAACTGTTTATGGGTTTTTGGAAGTTGAGAGTGCGTCACACCTAGAAGATCGAAGAGTCGGAAACAAATATTGTTTTTCCGAATTCTGTCGAAATTCGGGGTGTGACAGTATTGAAACTCGTTTTTAAAATCAAGATATATATAAGTATCGATACTGCTTTTAGTTGGAGTGGTATCGAAACTCATTTTTTAACTTCAAAATATATGTTAAGTATCAATACTACTTTTAGTTGGAGTAGTGTTGAAACTATTTTTTATATTCAAAATATATGTTAAGTATTGATACGACTTTTAATTGGAGTGGTATCGAAACTCATTTTTAAATAAAGGTATATATAAGTATCGATACTTCTTTCATGCTTGTTTAAGAGGGGTATAAAAAATGAGACTATTTCCTGTGTAAGTATGATAAATATCATAATTGTTGCATACAAGATGAGACTATAAAATGCAAAAAGATATATTTTCCATAGTTCAAAAAGAGATAAGCCAGTTACATAATCATTTTAAACCAACATCAATATTCAAAATTCAGCATCAAAAGCAGTTTCAAGAGATAAGTGGATCATTGTATCAATATTACAGTTACAAAATTGTAAGACAGAGAAATTAGAGCTGGGTTGAAGTCTCGATAGGGTTTGCTTTAAATTTGTTTGATTCCATAAGGCAATTGAGACCAGCTCGAATTTCTGGATCGTCTAAGCTGCTAGGGGTGCTGATAAATGAGTCAGGATTAAAAACTGGGGCAGACAGGTTGGCTTCGACAGCATCAATGACTGGGGTAGCCACTGTGGTCTCGACAGTCCCAACAGCAGGGGATGCAGAGTTAACAACATTGGCATTCAAATCTTGAGTTGGAATATTGGAGGGCACCTCACTCTCATCATCCGAATCAAGATGGGATGCTTTGATAAGAGCGGCAGGTAGATATGGTCTGAAGCTTTTCATGGTGTCCACACAGTATTGCATGTTATCAGTATAAGCAACCACTTTGGAATGGGCTTGCTCCAGTTCAGCTTCCAGGTCATTTTTTTTTGCCCATTCAGTTTTGGCAGTAGCGAGGGAGGTTTTGGTTTGGGCAAGTTCTTCCTACATAGCTTTAAAAGAGCTTTCTAGTTTCTGGCGCAGTTTCTTGTGTTCAGAAAAATATTTATTCATCTCAACGGCATGATCTTTTTGAACTTTATCAAGGGATTGTTGAAGATTTTCTTTGTCTTTATTCAATTGTTGATTCTCCTCCTTATAATGACGAAAACTAGCCATTTCGCTATCAAACTGTCTCACAGCAGCAATTTTAACCTGGGAGGGAAATAAAATTAATAAATATAGAATAAGTAAATTAAGAGAAGAGTAAAGGGAATGATATATACTTAATTTTTCAATAGAAGAACACAGAAGTTGGAATCGTTCATCTATGCTGATTTTAGTCATTGCTGACATATCTCGAGGAAGTATAGTGTTTAACACAAGAGCTTCTCCGAGACTCGGTATCGAAGGTTCAGCTAACAGGGAAGCAGTTTTGGGGACTTTGGTCTGATCTCGAAGGACAAGTTTCACCTTGAAATCAACACCTGAAGAAGAAGAATCAGAAGTAGTAGTCTTTGGATTGGATGGAATAGTGGAAGATTTGGAGGGCATATGAGAAGGTACGGTGGTAGTAGTTTTACGTTTTTCTTGATTTCGAGGCTGGTGGTACTGGAATATGGCAAGGTTCTTTTCTTTTCTTTGAAAGAAGGCCGGTCTCGACATTCTTATCTTTGGAATAAGTGGGAGCTTGGGAAGAACTGCCATCTGTGGGTTTTCCTTTAAGAAACTTATCCATAGATTTTGATGATTTGACTGGAACTTGGGGAATACGAGATGCCATATCTGTGAACAATAAGCAGTGGTGATCAAACACATCGTTCAAAAGAGGATAATTATAGAAATCCGGAATCTCTTGTTTGATTTGAGGAAAAATATCTTCAGTTATTTTAAAACCATTAAGCATATATTCAAAATAACATCGAGGAATATTAACATGTAATTTAGTAGAATCAAAAGTTGTTTGTTGCCTTGCGATGGGGAAGAACCAACTTAGGCGCTGGTGTTGGCAAACGGGTAGAGATGGTGGAGTTCGGGTCACCCAGATCCATCCGCATATCTTGGGCCTGAACATGTTGGAGACATGAAGTTTGGGTTCTTTTCGCTTTGGGCTTGGCTTGGTTGGTTGCTTAAGGGATTGTTTCTAAGCGTAGGAAAATAGCATTTTGTACGGTCCAATTTGGGTATCCTCTAGATAATGATTTATATGCCTATGTAAAAGAGGAATCTTGAAGTTCTTGATTTAATACAGGATGGTACCCTTTTTAATTTAAAAAAAAAAAAAAAAATTCTTAATACTTTGTCAAAGGAACAAGGTTGTAAAGGACATGGAGTAGTTTTGCATGGCATAACAGATTGGGGAGGTAAATAATCTTGACCTCGAAGGATGGTACTTTTTAAGAAGTATAAAGGGACATAGTTATCAATATCTGGAAGGTCGACAGTCAGCTTTGGATTCTCGTATTTGTCAGTGCCAGTTCAAGCGTTGATTTCTTCTTCAATGCTTTTTAGAAGATCCGTTACTCTAGTAGATTCTCCAAGACTTTTCATCGAGGCTGGTTTTGGCACTGAAACAAAGTCGTAACGATAGGCCAATTAGATAGCAGCTCCGAGATGGAGGAGGGATGGGATGTTGCAAAATAATGTACCTCTAGTGTTAAAGACAGGATGTATCAAGGATGGAACAGCGAAAGCAGCAGATGATTCCCATTGACCAGATATGACGATAAGATATAAGGGCCATCTGAAATCGCTATCTCGATTTATCCTTATGATGCCGGCGCGGTTCATGCATTTTTTAGGATAAAAATAACCACTGGGTTCTTTTAAATTATGTTTGTTCTTCTCATTGCGTTCAAGAAAGGAGTTGTGTTTTGGATGTCGATAAGATGAATTCTTTGGGTTGGCCGGACATCGGGTGCAAGGTAAGAATTATAAAATTACAAATGTACAATAATCTCCAAAAATTGCCTGTGCCTTGGCCAGGTAGTTCAGCACTTCTCGATCGAGGTTAGATAGGGGAAGGCACAAGCCAACAGCTAGTTGCCCAACAGTAATAATAGTGGTTTTGAGTTCACCACTTTGGCATCGAGTTCCTTTTGTACCTCCAGCGTAATGTTGAAGATGGACAGAATCTGGTATTTGGTAGGCAACTCTAACTATATCTAAGTTGGGTCTTTTTGGAAAACAAGGGTTTAAACCATTACTCCACATGCTATGATTGTCCATAATTTCGCGATCAGAGTCGGATTCCACGGTCTCGAAGGGATGGCAAGGTAAGCCATCAACCAGATACGTAGCTCGCTATTCTGGTTCATCAGTCTCGGTCCTTTGTGATGACGAGGCTGAAGAAGATGAGTTGATTCGAGTGGCAGATTCAATACTTTCGGTCGACATGTCGATATCACTAGAAATAATTTTTTTTTTATTAGAATTATATGCTTTATCTGAGCCACTATCGCTATATATAGTATAGGTATATAATATATTATTAATTAAATACGTATCGAGGTGTCTTGGGGATAATGTCGGGTTTCGATGTGAAGAAGAAGCGTGTGATCAATAGCGTTCTTGGCGTTGAAGCGAAGCCGTGGATTATTTCGAGAGGGTGCGTTTAAAGTTAACACAAGTTTTTCTCCTAGCCATACTGTCAAAAAATATAATTCAAGGTCTAGTTAGTATAGAGATACACAAATAGAACGTTTAAGCTCAAAACCATAACCCTAATTTTTAGTGATTTAAAAAGAGAAACAGGTATAATTCATCAAGAAGATTAAAGACAACATTGAGTTTATTACAGAAAAACATATATTAAGTGTTTATGTTGGCTAACCTCACAAGTTTGCAGAAAGTTTTAATGATAGAGACAGCGGAAAAATCCAAGTTGAAGCTTTTCAGTTCGTCAATGGTGGTGGGGTTGGAGTATCTTAAGTTTTGTGAATAAGTGAGGAAAGAAAAAGTGATTGGAACTTTTTATATCTAATATTTCGTGATAACTATTCATTTTCCAAAAGGTAACCGCTTGATATGTTGAAATTTTGAATTTTGAAAAGTTTAAATTTATGTTGGTTCTCGAAACATTCAAATTTTTCATAGTCGAAATTTGAAAATATCGAGAGGGGGCGATGTCGTGGGCAAACATCGTCAACCTGATATTCCAGCCCATATATCGTCACTAATGAAAAATATCGTTCTCACTCAAATCCCTAATTCTCAAATCCCTAATTCTCATTTCTCAAATCCCCTGATTCAAATTCCTCTTTGCTATAATACACATCCCTAAATGCCTTTATCTAGATCTTAGCCCAAATTTCCAAATCATTTTTTTCACAGATTCCAAATTCTCCACTATCAATAATTTAGCCCAAATTCAGGAACGGCTTTTCAAACTCTGTTAATCATACCGAAAATTTCCTTACACCTTCTCCTTTCAAAACAATATATCAGTCTAACTTTTGGTTGAGGAGATATTCCACCTTTCAAACCATCGCCATTTTAAGTTTAAGTTTAAGCCTACTTTATTTATTTTCTTAACAAGCCCATGATCAATAATAGCCCACCTTTCTATATGTCCATATATTCCTGGTAAAATCCTACAATGCAAACATTGTAAGTTCAGGAAATGACGCATCTCATTGGCTGTTATATCATCTTATCTTGATTGGCTTGTTGTGACTGTGGCTCAATGCTCGTGCTCTATATCAAACATACCATATTCTGCATGTGGTTTAGTTTTTTCTTATTGGCTGGTTGTCATATCGTTTCTAGGTTGCCTAACTGTGGCTATGGCTTAATGCTCGTGCTCTCTATCTCCAATATATAAGTTTTTGCATGTGGGTTCAGAACTTCCATTAGGGGTTTACTTCTTTTTAGAAACAGTGATTCTGTTCTTCTCTCGGCTGATATTTAACGTATAATGCACGACTTCTCTGTGGAGTTTTCCCCTGCAGTGTTGGGTTTCAAATCTTTATGTGCTCTAAACAGGATTTGGCTGAGTTTACTTGTGATGATGTTTGTCTTAATCTAGACTCTTCTCTGGCTTAGTACGGGTTATGAGCTCAATGGGCAATGATGGTCTAAGGATAGAGGTTGCCATTTGGCAGATTAGTTTCATAAAATGGAGATTATGGATAGATTTTGGGGTTTTATGCATACAGATGGACTTGTATGTATGGGTAAGTGATGTGGTGGTGTTGATACCTCTTGACTGTGAAGGGATTGTGTTTGAATTTGGGCTGTATATAAGGCTATCGGCAGCTTATGGGTTCTTCACACTTCTTCAAACAGAGATCCTTCACTTCCTTATTTACATGATCCCTACCACAAACAAGGTTCTGTCTTCCACCAAGCACCCAAATTCTGTTGAACTTCTATCTATGGAATTTGCTGCCAAGATGATGATGCCTTATACTGAACCACCAATGATAACCAGCTCTGACAAAATGAAGAGTCTTTATGTAGGCTATAATAAGTCCACTCTGTTTGGTCGTGTTCTAGATGGCAGACTGAATATGACAACTGTAAAATCAGCTCTTGAAAAAGCATGGTACCCTTTCAAGATTGAAGACATGAGTCTGTACAAAGGGGAAATATATCAAATCCGGATGGAGTCTCAGGAACAGGTGGCTGCACTTCTGCTGGGGCAGCCTTGGATTGTCGCACAACACATTTTTCAGATTATCTCATGGATGGACTTCTATGAAACCAAGGACTTAAATTTCTCCAAGTTTTATGTGTGGATGCAGTTGCATAACTATCCTGAGGTTTATTTGGACAAGGAGATTATTGAGGGGAATTTGGTGGAATCTGGTTATTTTGATATGTCTGATCTCAAATTCCTAAAGTTGTATCCTAAGACGGAAACGCAGCCTAATTGTGTTCGAGTTAAAGTGGTGCTGGATGTTCATGCACCAATTCCCCCTGGCTTTCTCATACCGGAATCCATAGATGGAGTTGACTGGATATCGTTTGTTTTTGAGTATCTCCCAGTTTTCTGTTTTAAATGTAGCTTCATTGGACATCATTTTGCAGCTTTTAATGTAACTGAAGATATTCATGGGACTGAAGTTCGAGTTTCTCCAGGAGGACAAAGGTTTCAATTTTACTCTTCCAAAACTCGCATTGTTCCAAAACCATTTGGAGAGAGAATTGTTTCAGGCTTCTCCTTGATGTTTAACCCTGATCTAAACCAACCTTTTCTTCCGATGATCACAAATGTTGCTGACTCATCGGTTAATTCAAAGCGCACAGCTGCTAAACATTTAAAAGCTCCCATGATCATTGATATTTCGTCACCTCAACTGCCTGTGCATGAGGGTCCTAGCAATGAACCTGGATGCCATATTCCACATGATCACCTACCTATTGCGGTGGAAGCGCATAACCCCGGATACCAATTTTTTTCAACTCAAATGGATTTCAATAATTTTCATCCTCTGCATGAACTGGAATACCGCTGGATTTGCTCATATAGCAACCGACACTAAGAAGCTTCATTTCATTGATTTGGCTCGGTTACATAATCGCCGTTTCATCGGGATGATTACTCTTATAAAAGACAAGAGATATCACAAGGGGTTGCAGCCAAGGATAAGATGATACATGATCGGGAGATCGCCAATGAACTAGTTGAAAGTTTCTTTGAGGTAGGATCGCGCGAATCAAGAAGAAAACTCCTATTCATGATGAAGGTGAGGTGGAGGTTGAAGCCCAAACATACTGCACAAGAATTCTGCTGGGAAAGGCAAAAAGCTTCAGTCGGTTAAGGGTCCTGGCCGTAAGCAGACCCCAAGGATTCCATGAGTCTACTAGCTTGGAACAGTCGAGGGAGTGGCCGCCCTTCGATGATGGAAGAGCTGAAAAAACAAATCAGAGTTGCCAGGCCTTTCTTTATGTTTGTTATGGAAACTAAGTGTTCTGTAAATAAAGGAGTCAGACTTATTAAAAGGTTAGGAGATTTCGAGTCTTTTGTAGTTCCAAGCTGCGGTTTGTCTGGTGGTTTGTGGATCTTTTGGGAAAAATCTGTGGTTGTAGATGTTTTGATGTATGATTCCTGGTTCATTCACTGTAAAATAGCAGTACAAGTGAATGGTGTAAAGGAATGTTTCTTTTTGTCTTGTGTCTATGGTAATTCTAAATCTTGTGTTAGGAGATTACAGTGGCCTGTTCTTACTATGTTTAAGCCCAACAATAATGAATCATGGTTGCTCATGGGAGATTTTAATGAAATAACTTGTCCAGAGGAAAAATGTGGGGGAAAACCTTTTAATTATCCTAAAGTGAGGTTTTTCTTAGATATGATTGATGATTGTGAGCTGTTTGATTTAGGTTTTGTTGGTAGTATTTACACCTGGACAAATAAACAGAATGGGAGGCACAGAATATGGGAACGAATTGATCGAATGATGGCAAATGAAGGTTGGCGTTCAAGATTCTCTGGCTGGAGAGTTCATCATGAGTTGGCCACCAGTACGTTCTGATAATAAGTTTCTGATTTTAAAATTGCTACAAGACCGGGTTATGATTAGAAGGCCGTTCAGGTTTGAAATAATGTGGGCGCAACATGATGGGTGTCAGGAACAGATAAGAGATGCTTTTCACAAGGAGTTGCAAGGTTCTCCATCTTTTGTACTATGTAAGAAGCTGCAAAATTGTAAAGAAAATTTAAGATGGTGGAATAAACATGTTTTTGGAGATGTGGAACATAAGTTGGACTGTGTTTTACAGAGGCTGAGTGAGATTCAACGTTTGATAGAGAATCACAACGACACAGATGATTTATTCAGGGTGGAGAATGAATTGATGCAGGAACATAATGATATTCTGGTACAGAAAGCAAATCATTGGGGGCAGAAAGCTTGTTTGGATTGGTTCCAATTTGGAGAACAGAATACGAGGTTCTATCATAATATGGTAAATTGTCGTAGACAAAGGAATTACATACACTCAATCAAAGATACTAATGGTGCCATTTTAATGAGAACGGGCGAGATAGGGGATAGGCTCGGTTTTTTTTTTGAATACACAATGACTACTTCGGACCGATCTTTCATCTCCAGATTTTCAATGTTCGGCCCATCACTTGAAGCGAGAAAAAATCAAATCTGTTAAAAGAGTTGATCTCGATGAAATTGTCTTTGCTCTCAAGCATCCGAAGCCTTTTAAATCTCCCGGGACCGGATGGATATCGGGGCATTCTTTTTCCAAAGCATTTTTGGAATTTGGTGGGGGATCAAGTAAGTGCAACAAGAAAGTCTTTTTTCCTTTCGGGCTCTTTCTCCCCGCAGCCTAAATCATTCCTTCATTGCTTTAATTCCAAAAATCATGAATCCTTCTCTCCCGGAACATTTTCGGCCAATCAGTTTGACAAATGTGGTTTATAAAATTATCTCTAAGATTATTGTCAATCGATTGAGACCTATCCTGCAAAGAATAATTGGTCCATTTCAGTCTGCCTTCTTACCCAAGCGTAGTATTCATGACAATGTTTTGCTTGCAAATGAATTTTATCATAAGATAAGAGGGCATGGGAACAGAAAAGCTAAATATTTTGCTCTGAAGATTGATATGCAGAAAGCTTATGACAAAATTGAATGGAGTTTTCTGCGGGTGATGCTAGCAAAGTTTGAGTTTCCGGTGGATTGGATTAACAAGATTCTGTTTTGTGTTCAGAATGTTTCTTATTCGGTGTTACTCAATGGTGCTGCACATGGTTTTTTTAAGCCATCTAGAGGACTAAGACGAGGGTGATCCCCCGTCGCCTATATCTTTTATTTTATGTTCGTGAGCTACTATCTTTGAATTTCTTGAAAATGAACGAGGCGGGCTTATACATGGTTGCAAATCGGGCGATTTCGTCACCGGGTGTCTCACTTAATGTATGCGGATGATCTTTTAGTCCCACAGGTAAGTGTGGATTTGAGGAGCAAAGCATCATTTGAACAACTGCTAAAGGAGTAATCAGAAAGTTTCGTGTCGGACTATCAATAGAACCAAGTCGCAAATAATTCATCACCCCAAATTGCATCGAAGGTTTGTTTACTTTTGAGAAAAAGTTTCATGATGCCGTCGACTTGGTCCCGCCAATCGTACTTGGGAGTACCACATTTAAGGCAAGGGTAGAGTTCAAAGGTTTTCTCCTCTTTTGGAAAGATTTCAAAGGAAACTGGGCAGGTTGGAAAGTTTAATTGTTTATCTAAGGTCGGGCCGACTTACTCCGTAAATTCAGTTTTATCTTCACCGCCTACTCATATGATGTCTGCATAATTTACCTCGCGACGGATCCCGGATCGAATGGAGATTATCCAAGATCTTTCTTATGGGGTCATACACCGAGACAAGGAAACTACATTATTTTCCGTGGAGGGTAGCATGTATGTCAAAGAATAATGGTGGATGGGCATCAAGGAACTCTGATTACAAAATTATGTTTTATCGGGCAAAGAAAGGATGGGATCTTCCTCAATCCCACATCTTTATGGGCACATCAAATGAAACAGAGGTACTTTCACAACTCCAGTTTTTGATGGCGAAGTCAAATCTAATTCATCCGTTATGTGGAAAAACATTTGTGCAACACTAAACATTCTCAATCGCCGGATCGGTCCGAACCGGTAATGGTACTTCTATTAACGCATGGGAGGAAAAAATGGATTCCACATACCGAGGATTTGCCTCGAAATTACCGGGAAACCACTTGATATCCTTTTTCGCTTTGTTTTCGACTTCATTAACATGGACACTAATACTTGGGGACCGAGAGGTTAAATAAATTTTGGCGTAGAATATGTCGAAAAGAATTGTTTCGATACTTTTAACACCAAATGAGAAGGATACTTTGATCCGAAATGGGAGGACCATGGAGAATACTCGGTGAAGTCTGCATATAATGGTTGCATTCAGTTGATTACACCAACAGACACTTTAGATCGGGATAACAATTGTTATAGACAGGTTTGGAAGATGAAAGTCTCATTCAAACAAAGATTTTTCATATGGCAATGCTTGCAAGGTGTCGCCCCCAACAAGTGGATTTTTGGCATCTCATCATTTTCAAGTTTATCCGTAGAATGCACAATGTGTGAGTTTTTTCTTCAAAACTCAAAATCATGTTTTCTTTGAGTGTTCCTTTGCTAGAGCTATTTGGTGTGGCACAAATTTTAGTGGCCTTGTTGATCAGAGGAGTATGAATGTTGGTAGTTTTAAGGACCAGTTATTATGTTTATTAAAATATATAAGGACGAGGGCAAAATGGGGAAGTACAAATCTTCGCTACTTTGTGGGGTTTTGTGGTTTATTTGGATCGCTTAAATGAAACAAGGTTTCAAGGTAAGCGTCCCGCGATCCGCCTCGATACATCCACGAGCGTTGAAACACATACAAACCGGTTATGGAAGTCATGTTTCAAAAGCATAAAGAACAAATGCTTGTATATATTAAATGGTTTCCACCAAATGCGTGCATGGTTAAACTGAATCTGACGGGGCTTCTATTGGGAATCCAGGGATCTGCGGGGAGGATGTATTCTCGGGGATGCCGGTGGTCGTTTCATTATGGGAGTTTCGATTCCAATTTTCTTCGCGAACCAAGAATGAAGCGGAATTTGTAGCTCTCTTATATGGACTCCAAATTGTGGTAGAAGCGGGATATCGAATGTGGAGGTAAACAGATTCTCAATTGCTTTATAAAGTTTTAAAGGATGAAATCCTGAATTGTCACTGGTTACTAGCTCGAATTATTATTCAGATTAAGTTAGTGCTGCGCAAATTCCACGAAGTGCACTTCATTGGGTTTATCGGGGAAGCAAATGGTCGCTGCGAGATGCACCGGCTTCGCATGCAGCTCATCAAGTAAAGAATTTTAAATGCGGCGAGTCGAGTCCAATGTACACTTTTCATCCGGACCGCCGAGATCTGCATCTTTTCCTTCCGCCTTTCTCGTCGGTGTGATGGCATGATCCCCCAATGGTTGTAAATATGCAAGTCCTTTATGATGTATTAGGGTTATGTACATTACGTTTGGTATAATAAAGGTTTATTATTAATCAAAAAAAAAAATATTTGGCAATTGTAGTTGGTATATTGTAGGTCTAAGCGGGAAAAGAAGAAAGAGAAAGAGAAGGGACACGTGGCACAAATTGAGTGGACAAAGTTGTATTTACACACTATATACTGGAGAAGGAAGAAATGATTCATTGGAAATTCATTATAGAAAATCTGTAAACATTAGAACACGAGAGAGAATATTGTAACCGATACTGATATTCAATAACAAACTTTATTTTCAATTCGATTCAATCCTTAGCCTTCATTTTTAGTAACCCATTCTTATCTATCTTAGTTAGTTTCTTCTGATCACTACAACGCCAATGGGATCTTTTCAGCCACTGGCTACTTCTATTCAGCTGTTGGGTCGGTGCTGCCTACCTGTTGTGGAGTCCCTTCATGTCTCCATATCCTTTTAGATTCTAGAGGCACTTTAGTCCTTGTTTTTATCATTATGGTAATGGATCATCACATCTTTCTTGTTAATACATTTCCTCCAAAGTCTGTATTTACGCTATTCCAATTCTAATTTAATAACGAAATCTTTGGTTGTCTCTCTGAGTTCCTTGTAATTCATTTATTCTAAACCGAAGGACTGCGAACTTGGTCCCTATCGAGTTTCTTGTGTTGGGATCACCAGTCTAGATTTTTTTGTTTCAGAGAGTGGAAAATTCCTGTTGCTTCTTATAAATGACCAAGCTGCAATTGCCTTCCTTGATATGATTAAAGGTTTAATCTCCAGTCACTTCATTTTCTTTTTTACTTTCCCTATCAGAGGACTACCCTGTAATCTTGTAATTCTGTCTCGTTAATGGAGGTATATTGAGGATAGATTCTGCTGTGTCAATTTTGCTTATGGGCTATGGCATTCACCCCCCCTAAGAATACCTCTCTCTTCGTTTGTATGCTGTCCTGCGGCAACTGATATGCATGAACTAGTTCAGGTATCTATAGGCATAGTTTAAATGTTGCTACTTGGGAAGTTCATACCCCTACTCAAGTATCTTCGGCAAAATAGACGGGACTGGAGAGAGATGGTCATGGTCTCCTTGTCTGATATGGCAATAGTGTCCTTCAAATTGAATGATTGAGTTTGTCTAAGATGTATTTGATGATGTGCAGTTACTTGAATTTCAATAGGTTACTCGTTTTACAAAGTGAAGATTCCTTCTTGTCTGAACGAAAGATTTTTTGCAATTTGATGGCCTCGAACATTGAAGTTAAAGGAAGAAAATCGTTGATGGGCCAGGGAGTCTCGCCAGGTGCAATAGGCTTGAGGTTGTGTACTTGTGTCGTGGTCTCATGGATTTAAGTGATAGGTTGACGTGTATCTATATTCTATACAAGCATACAACAACGTCCAAAATACTCTCCTCAGCCCCAGTAATACTGTCAGTATATACAAATATGGGTGAGCTAGTCTTTGCCTTACCCCAGTAATACTGTCAGTATAGACAAATATTTATGTTCTATATATGCTGGAAGGGCGTATAATTGAAATGGAAGCAGTTGTTGATTATCTTCGATCCATCTGAATGCGAGTTCCTCAGTTCAACTTAATTAAGCAATGAAGACGTCGAGATAATGCACATTGTTATGCGCCGTGGCTCCTATGCAAAGCTGTTTGTTTTGCCACTCTCTTAACATTGCTTTGCTAAGTTCGTGTTTAATTCACGTATTAAACATGAATTTTTGAATTTTTGAAGTATCTTTGAAAACGAATTATTTGGAGAAAATTCGGCTATTATTCGGATTCTGAAATAATTCGGGATTAAAAAGTTCTAAACGAGTAAAGTTTGGATTCGGGAATAATTCGGTTAAAAAATTTGGACAGTTTAAAAAAAAAATTGAAAAAAAAACTACTTGTTTAGTATGTGATGTATGGTTCAAAATGAGTATCTACATTAAAATACTACTTAAAACACTTTTTTTTTTTTTTTTTTTTAAATTAAACTAGGGTTAGACTGACCCTCACCTGTATAAATCAACCAAGTCTTACATAGATCGTACCTATAGCATCCTCCTCTATGAGTCTATACAATTCTCTATCTAGGGAGGTATAAACTTTACTAAGCCATTACAATCGAAATCTTAAGCCCCGCAAGCAAATCTGCGGCTTGTTAGCTTCCCCTCGAAGACATGTGCAAAGAGCAATAGGCTGAATGTGGCAGCTAGCTTTGATATCATGGCTTCCAAATTCAACACGCCCATGGTGGTTTTGTGATTTTTGTGATGATATTCAACTGGCGTAAGTGAGTCGGTTTCAACTTCCACCTTTTTATATCCTAATTGATTGCATAGCTCTAGTCCAATCGCGATTGCTTTTGAGTTCGATAGAGAACGGCTTGTACATCACCGCTTCCCCGTATAGCCCGCAACCACCTCTCCTTGATCGCTTTCTCGATTAGACCTCCATGGCGGACCCTCTGCCCGTCAAAGCACCATCTGGCGTTTAGTTTTACTCGCCTTCCTCGGGAGGAAGCCACTTACACTCTCGCCTCTTCCTTTCTCTCGAACTTTGCTCGAATTCCTAATGTCCGACAAAGATGTCTTGCTTCCAACAGATCTTCAATCTCGTTTGTTTGCATCGCAGACATATCTCTTTATTTCTCTGCTGATTTTCCTCGGGACTATTTCGGGCTGGCCTCTCCTATTCTTGAACCTTCTCCGTTCCTTTCTTTCCATATCCCATCAAGCCGCGACATATATAGACCTTATAAGTATCGCCCACAAAGTGGATCCTCTACATAATCTCAAAAGAGCGATGACCACTCCCTATTTGAGCTTCTAACATCCGTTGTAATGCCCGGGACTACTTTTATACCATCAAAGATCTCTCTGAATACACACATTCAAAGAAGAGATGATTTGAATATTCTCGACTTTGGTTACACAAGCAAAGCCAGGAGGAAGTAAGGATTTTTTTCGCATCAACCTATCTTTGCGTTGATAAGCTATTCGAGAACAGATTGCCGTGTCGTAAAGGAGTGTCTTGGGATAACCCATCCGCCCCCACACAAGTCTCGCCATCTGACTTTTACTTATTTTACCCTCAGGGCTTCATATGCACTTCTCGACGTGAATTTCCCACTCTGATGCGGTGTCCACACCACTCGATCTTGAACTAGATGCTTGTTGATTCATGTACCCAAGATATCCTCTCGTAGCCTATTACACTGGATGTTCTGTACCACTTCGTTCCAATCTCCTTCTGTTAAAAGTTGATCCACTGTGGCATTTAGTGGTAGCTGTATTTCAGCAACTGCCTGCGCATTGAACAAAAGAGGGCTACTATGACACCATAGATCGTGCCATACTAATGTATCTCTACCATTGGTGATCGAGTACTGAATGAGCTATTTCGCTTCTTTCCTGCTCTGTAAAATGTTCCGCCATGACCATGAGCAGTCTTGCGGTACAGTCATCGTCCACAAGTATTTGTGGGCCAAAAGGTTCTTCCATACCCAGTCAACCCAGATGCTATTTTCCTTCGCCGCTACTTTGAAAACCAAACCACAGTATGCTCCTTTGTTGCATACTTCCATATTCTTGATCCCCAGACCCCCTTCGTCCTTTGTCTTACATGTGGTTCTTCGGCTCGCTTGGTGCACACATCTTTTGTATCGCATTACCACTCCACGAGAAAAGGTCGCACAAATTTTTCAACTTGTTCAAGAACCGTTTTTGGCGGAATGAATGTTCGGGCCCAATAAACATGTAGTGAGCCAAGCACCGATAGTATGAGTTGCGTCTACCGCATGAGATAGCAATTTTGCTTTCCGTCCTTTTGATTCCGCTTGTGACCTTATCTATTAGTGGTTGACATTCTCGATTCCAAGTCTAGCTGATATGAGAGGAAGTCCTAGGTATCTCCGAGGGGAGACAAGTTCAATACCTAGAATCCGGAGCCAAAGCCAAGCTATCCTGTTGTCCCATAGCACCGGTCATGATAGTGGTCTTACGCGGAATTTATCAGAGCCAAGAGTGGCTATGCTAAAGTCCCCAAACATTGTGCGAGTGCATATATGGAATCCACTTCCCTTTACTGAAGATAAGTACATCATCCAAACGCCGGATGTGTGAGTTGACTCCTTTTGCATTTAGAATGGAATTGGATCCGCTTTTATGTTCCACACTCTCTCGATTAGGCAGCCAAGAACTTCCATTATTAGCACAAACAAATATGGAGATAGGGGATCTCCCTGCCTCAACCCTCTACCTCCAGGGAAAAAACCTTCAGGCGCTCCATTTATGAGGACAGAATAAGAAGGTGTGCTAATGCATAACTGAATCCACTTTTTCAGCTTGGACGGGAACTGAAATATATCCATCATGTTCAAGATGGCCTACCAACTCACCGTATCGTATGCCTTTCTTATGTCCAGTTTTATAGAGCATCTTGGAGTTCCATGTCTTCTATCATATCCTCTCAAAACTTCATGGGATAACAGGATGTTATCCTGTATAGATCTCTCTCGAATGAAACCGACCGATTGTCGCGGCACTAGTTCTGGTATCACCATCTTCAATCTATTGGTGATGACTTTTGAAACACATTTGTAAATCGTGTTACACAGAGCAATCGGCCTAAAATCTTCCACTTTAGCTGGCGAAGTCACTTTTGGAATCAGACATAGAAATGTCGCATTTGTTCCCCGAGGCATTTTGTTTGTTTTAAAGACATTTTTGATGGCATTCACAACATCCACCCCGACTGTATCCCAACAAAATTTGAAGAAGAATGGGTTATACCCATCTGGACCTGGCACCTTATTGTCGTCCATCTCAAACAAGGCTTCCCTGATCTCTGTGTCACTCACCTCAGCTTCCAACATCGTACTCATACCTGAGTCAACAATATCTCTGACATTCAGTTCAGTGAAAAATTCGCTTTCACTCACCGGTGGCGCTTCAATACCCATCTGCTGCGTGAAATACTGCACTATGCTCTGAGTAATTTCTGCCTGTCCATACACTGTTTCTCCCTTATCATTCGCAATTGCCCATATACCCTTCCTGGCTGCCTTTTCTTTCAATGAGTTAAAGAAAAAACTCGAACATCTATCCCCTTCTGTCATCCATTGAGTTGCATCCTTCTGGTCCAAATCTATTGCTTCCGCTCTTGCAAGATCAATATATCTCTGCATTGCCTGTTTTTCACACCTTCCCAGCCCCACATCCGATGGATTATTCTGTAGGTGTATTTGTGCATCACTTAACTGCTGCCTTGCGGTTATAACTCTCTCATGTAAGTTCGAGAGTTTTCTCCCGCCCAAGGTCTGATTTTCTCCTTTAGCATCTTGAGTTTGTGGATTAGAACATACATGGGATTAACATATATATCGTGTATTCCAAACTTCTTCTAGAATATCTTTAAACTCCGGTTGATAAACCCAAAAGTTACAAAATCTAAAAAAGGAGGGGGACGGGCCAAGTCATTCCATGTGAAAAGATAGAGTGATCGGAAACTCCTCGAGGGAGGAATTCAGCCCCTGAATTAGGATATTTTTGCATCCACAAACTATTTATTAGACATCTATCTATTCTTGACATAATGCTAGCCGCACCCACAGATTTATTCCACCAAGTGTAGAAGAATCCACTAGCATTGATATCAGTTAACCCGACATTCTGAAGACAGAGAATAAAGTCTTGGGCTTCTTTAGGATGCATAGGTTCACCCCCTGTTCTTTCATTCGCTGTTTTGATGTTATTAAAATCCCCCACTACACACCAAGGTTTTGTGATTGAGCTATGTAGTCTAATCACATCTTGCCACAAATCTAATCTCTCCTGAAAAGAATTGCTCGTGATACACCATCGTAGAAGAAAAACTCTTCCGCCTTTGGTAGGAATTCAACCCGCAATGAATGAATTGCTCGACATGTCTATCTTCTTTACCTTCACCACAAAAGGATCCCAAAGATATCCAGATTCTGCGACCCGGACTTTCTTCATAATTATTTTCATGCTCCCATGTAGGACAAACAAATGCTTCTTATTCCATCGTACTTCTCCTTTTCACTTTTGTTTCGAGAAGTCCAAACACACATAACTTCTTTTCAACTCTCATCTTATTTATTTCCTTTGCTTTCAAAGGTCATTCGCCCTCCTCTCACATTCCATACACAGATCGGACCTATCATTAGTGATGATTTTTTTTGTTCTTTGTTCCCTTGGGTCGCCCCTCTTTTTACTTCCTTGCTGTTTTTTTCCATTGGCTGCTTGTGATTGTTTATCTTGGTTGCGAGTCACAACTCCCCCTTGAGCAGGCGTTTGAGGTTCTGCAGCCAATGGAATCAGATTTCTATCTTTGAAGTATTCCGTCTCTTCTTCGGATACTACTACGCCGGCGGCTCCCTAGCCTTGTGCTTTCATCGAATTTATTGAATTCATCCCGCTCCTCCTCATAGCACATCAAAGGGTTAAACCCTGTAGCTATTTCAATACCTTGTGAGGTCTCCTCATACGGCACTAAGGCATTGTCACAATCCCCCACTTCCATCTCTGAAGTAATCCCCCTGTTGTCATATGTTTCCACTATAACCTGCTCCTGTTCATTTTCTCTACCACTTGCCAATACTGGTATCTCTGTAGCTTGCTCATTTTCATATTCTGTCCTTGTCTGAACTCCCTGATCTATCTCACAATTCTCATCTCTGCTGTCTCTATTCAAACCCCCACTCAGCTCATTCTCTCTTCTTCGCTTCACCATGTTCAATTTGCCCTCGTGTTCATCAAAATCCCCATTCGAACCTCAACCCTCTTTGTTCTCAGACCGACCTCGGATCTCACCACCTCCACTATCCCCGGCAGCATCTGCGACTTTGTTGATCTCGGTTCCACTATCTGGGTTTCTTATTTCTCCTTCCACATTGGCGTTGCTATTTGTCATCTCCACTCTTTCTGCCGATAGGGCGTCTGGGTTTTGCCTTGTTGCATCTCGTCAGCAACTCTTGTGATCTCTACCCCTGTTTCAGTCCTTAGCGCACTACTCTCAGGAATAGTGTCCACATTGTCCTCCATCACCTCCTTTTGTCGATCCTTCTCCCCTATGTCACCTTTCCTCAAACACCCTACAGTCTTATGACCGAACTTCCTGCAAAGATTCACACATCTTGGGAATCCAAACCATATTCCACCGAAATAGTTCTAATGTCTCTCCCACCCATATCGATATCAAAGGTTTCAGGCAACTCAGCATTAATCTCTACTGAAACACTGACTCTAGCATAAGTTAACCTTTTCCTTGATGCAGTGGCTTCATCCATCCTCGGGTTCCCCTATTACGCTTTTGCTAGAAATCCCAAGCCTTCCCCATTCCACAAGTCCTTTGGCACATCATATAAATTTACCCATATAGGGATAGCCTTAAGCGTGTTTTTCTCCTTTCAATATCCCCGACTCCATTGTGTAACAATGAAGCATTTCCCTGCCATGTATATTTGTGCCATTTCCAGCACCTTTCTCTTGTCTTCTTCATTGTTAAATTTGAAGTAAAACAAATTTGCATCCGCAACCATCTCATAGTCCCCCTTAGTTTTCTTAGTAGTTCCCTGACCACCGGATATGGTAGTTTCTGTTCTAAGAAAAACCCCACTACATAATCTTTCCATAAAGACCGACCTTTTGTAAGTAATTCTTCAGGAACTTGTGCAATACCCTCAACCAAGTTCAGATTAAACTGTTTCAGCCCAGTTTCAATAGATTCTCCTTGTCCTCCCTGGAATAGAGTATTCCAGTTTCGTGGTTGTCCTCTTGAGATATCTCCATTTGCTCCTTGATAGCTGTTTCTTTCCACCATTTGCGTGGGGTTTTGTGGTTGTGCAGCTGTGGTTGCTGTTTGAAGGGATGGGAAATTTTGGCTATTCAAAACAAGGGAGTTCATTTCATTCAAGCTTTTTCCACTCAAGAACTATCACTGTAATCAATGAAGGATTTTACCTTAAGTGGAAAAGAAAATTCTGTAGAACAGGATAAGGGAACTATTCTGGGAGGTTTTTTTCCTATTCTAGGAAAAACGAGGTATACAGGATCATGAATTAGTTTAGGTTATATTGCATCCGTTTTCCAATATAATGTTCCCCATTGATAACAAAGATGAAGCACTTGAGATTACTTGATATAAGTAATTGTGTATGGTTTTGACCTATATTTTGTGAAATGAAAGTGGTTTATATCTATGAATTTTTCACAAATATTTATTAGAGAAAATTGAATTATACACGAACAAACGTATGAACAAATGTTTTCCGTTTAGCGAATATATGACCGTATATTTTTCCGAATATTTCAAAATTAAAACCGAATTATACCCGATGGATTCCCGTCCCCGAATTTACTAACTAGGCTCCTGAGGACTGAGGAGAATATTCCATGTTGAATGCCCAGATGTCACGCCCCAAATTTTGTAATGGCTGCCAAAGACACGTGGCATCTACAGTTGTAGATGTTTGGTGTTTATTGGACAACGACTTGATGCTTTGTGTGACAAGGAATGGCCGCACTCTTCTCGGGATAAGAGTTGCCTACATCTCAAGTTTCTTAGGGGCAAACTTCAATCAAGCCTTATGATAATCAGTTAAAATTGAATATAATTCTACTCTGAATAAATAATGAATATCAAACGGAAGTAAAACTAAAACTTTATCATTGAAGTAGAGTTGGAATAGAAGATTTGTTCCACTCCTAGTTCTTTAGCATTCAAGTTTCCTACGACTATCAATCCTACCAAGGTCAATGAGAGTTTTACGAATTATACTACGATGCAATTTATACTAACAAGATACTGGGATTATAATGATTCAACTACGAAATGCTACGGAATACTAAAGTGTGAATCTAGAATAAGAATTAGGGGGGAATTGAATCCACCTTGAATCCAACTTAAAAACTAGCATAGATTGTTGTAATTCAATTCTTACATTCTTACGGTAAGAATTGGTCATTATAATTCCTAATTATACATGACTTCTCTACCAATTCATAACTAGCATGTGAGGAAGTCCACCCATTCTCATGGCGAATCAACGACTTTCTAGAGTGGAATAGACTCTTACAACGATTCTACACTACACAATCAAGTTTTCATCAAAGTTTCTTCAAACCCCTCTAATGGAGGTTTAGGCTTGATTCATCAAACTATCATTTCCATATGAATTAAAACTAGACATCATAAAAAGGTTGGAACTTTGATTATTTAAACTCAAATGGAAACTACTCATGCAATAATTGATTTAAATTAATAATGACAAATAAGTAAATCTAATAATTGAAGCTAATAATTAATGGAAAACGAAATTAGATTATCAAGAACTAAATATTTTATTGATATAACAACTAAATAACAATCATTCAATACTGAAATTAAAACAAGAATAACAACTAATTAATTAATTGAAAAACTAGATCTAGAACTAAGCTTTAATGGCTACTTTCTATCCTAACCTAATTGATACTTAAGAGCTGAGTCTTGTGTGTGGAAATGGAGAAGACCAGATCCACATTTTCGTGCATGGGCTGAGGGTCCATGTTTTGGGCCGGAAAATCGAGCCCAAAGCCCAATTTCTTCAGTCCATAGGACCTTTTTCAGCTGGCTTTAACTTCAATAGATTTTTCGTCCACTTCTGCTTCTCTGATTGGGTCAAAGTTTAGACCATTGGAAAGCTCTTTCCGAGCCGGTCGTTTTAACATAAGGTACGCTCAATTCCGAGGCCTGAGTCCAAAGATACGGTCTTCGGAAGTTTTTCTGACTTTTGTATGTTGTTTCTGCCCGCGTTGACTCTGACTTTTCAACTTCTGACCGGGATTTACAAAGGCTTTTTCTCCTTGAATCTTGGCCTTTAATCACAGAACTTCTTAGCAATCAACCCTTGCTCCTTTATATTGCCAAAGTGACATATTTCTACACATAATTGACTTCAATGCCTGAAATACATAAAAGCACGTAATTAGCATTAACTCTTATTTATTACTCACATAATTGGTCTAAAAGTATTATTGTTAAGGGGTTAAAACTATAGTTTTGGGCTCTTATCACCTTATGTAGTTTATCTCTATCTACTTATAGATGTTTAAGTTGACTTTCCTTATTTGCTTTAGGCCGTTATGAAGTGTAGATCCACTTTGTGTGCTATCTTGATGATTCGCCATTACTCTGATGTTACAAAGTTAATGTCTCCTTGATTGGTGCGTTGACTGAGCTCCAAGATTGTGCTAGTTGATTTGCTTACATATATGGTCAGAATCGATGGCCGGGGACGACACGGGGTCGGTCGTTAGGACATTTTGATAGAGTGGTACGAGCTGGTATATGGACACGTGTACTGTAGTGTAGAACGGAGGGTGCTTACACAACCCCCTTTATTTGATCTGTTATTTGGACAAGCTGTGATGTAAAAATGAAGGGAAAAAATAAAGTTTTTGACAACACGTGTCGGACAGCTAGTAGGTTTAATTTGTTTTTTTTTAAATGTGCTAGGAACTATTGGGTTGGATTCATGGGCCCGAAATCACGGCGATTTGTGGGCGAGTAATGATTGTGTTATGTGGGAACACGAAACATTTTGTATTCCCTCAAAGTTTTGGCAGCTGAAAGGTTTTGACGTGTTAAGGTGTTTCACTTCCTCCTTTCTTCAATCTAGGAAAGAGCATAGCGAAAGAAAGAAAGAAAAGAAAGAAAATAAAACTTTTCCTATCTTTGGTATCAGGTGCGTCTTTTGATCTTGCAAAATTTGATCTTTTGTTTATTTTGAACTCGTAATGTCTGCTACCAGTGATAGTTTGAGTGGGAAAGTTGAGGTTGATCAGTGAAGAGAACTTTGAGTGGAGATGATGTTGAAGTTAGGGTTCATAGTGGAGATGGGGCTTCATCGTCTTCTTCAGTGGAGACGAGGGTTAAGGAGGTTGGGCCTAGGTCGCTTTATGCTGATTTGAAGGAGGAGTTCGGTTGGGTGAATGCCGACCTTGCCATATACGACTTAGGTGGAGAGGGGAGGTTGTATAATGATGACTATGTACCTCCGGATGGAGGAGTGGTAGTTTGTTATGGGCAGTTGAAGGCTGGGATGAGGTTGCCATTTTCCGTCTTATTGTTGAGATTTTGAACTATTGTGACAAAGCCCTATGCCAGTTCGTAGGGAATAGTTGGAGGGGTTTTCATATGTTGGATTTGTTGAATGAGCAGGGTTATAATATCTGCTTAGGAGATGTGTTGGAGCATTTCTCTGTGAAAAGATCGGTTGCACTAAATTTTAGTTTGAAGGCCGTAAGGGGGAAGTCGTCTTTAATTGTGCCTTTGTTGGTTGTGGGTAATTACACCCCCTGGGTGTGAGCTGATTACCCGCTCTGTAAAGTGGGCTGGAAGGTAGTTATTTTGTAGGTCGTATGCATGTATTGTAATTGATATGTTGTACGCTCTAATGTTTTTGTGTCCTTTTGTGTAGAGGTTTCCATTCGAGGTCGTCTTGAGCTTGACGTTGTGGAGAAGTTTGCTTGTTTGAGTTGGGAGGAGAAACGAGCTATCTTGGGGGAGGTTTCTCACTACTTTAAGAGGCGTGGAGGGGAGAAGATCAACCGGAAGAAGGTGGAGCAAAAGAAGAGGGCTCTTAAGCTCATTTTTTACATCTCTGATTCTAGCTCGGACGGTGAGATGGAAAGGGAGAGCCAAAGGAAGGCGCCTATTTTTGGAGGGAGAATGGCTGGAGGGGCTGCTGATAGCCATTCTACTTCGGTGAGGACGGCTAGAGGAGCTGCTGATAGCCGTTCTACATCCTAACGCTTTGAAGTAGGTGATGTTGAACGTTCTGCATCAAAATGCTCGAAGTGGGTGATGCTGAACGTTTTGCATCCAAACGCTTCGACGTAGGTGATGGTGAGCATTTTGGTCATGGTGGTGGGAGTGCTGTTGGTGGTGGTGATGCTCCCACTCAGTTCTGGAGGCCTAATTTGAAAAGGCGCTCTGAAGTGGTTGAGACGGAGGGATCGAAGAAGTCCCGAGCTGAATCTGAGGAATGACCTAGTACTGGTGGATCGGAGGTTGTTCTTCTGCAGGCCGGGCTCCATTGAAGAGGATGGATCTGAATGAACTTGCTGTGGATGTGGGGGTTACTGATACCCTGGGCAAGAAGAAGGCTAGTGAGAATGAGCCTGTTGCCCAGAAGTTGAAGGGATCGGGGAGTACGACCCACATGACAAGAGTGCTGATGATGTTCTAGATAGGCTTGTCACCTATGAGGACCCAACGAGTGGGTTGAGTAAGTTTGTGAAGAATGGGGATTGCAGTTTCAAGAATTATTTAGTTGCTGGAGAGTGTTGCCCTGGATGGAGATAGGCTCCAGTTGGAGACTGGGAAAGACTTGGGGATGAACATCAAAGATATGGATCACTCCCTGTGCTTTGTAAGTGCCTCTCCGACCTGGGTATTGTCTTGTTTTCCACTTCTACTGCTTTGTGATTTACTTTGTTTGTTGTCAGGTCATGGCTATGTATAAGAAGCTGAAAGAGATGACTCTTATCTTTGACCTGTACAAGAAGGAATTGGATGCTGCCAAGGAGGCCTATGACAAGCTGCTTGCTGTTCAAGAGGTGGAGCGAGCTGAAATGTCTGGGCTGAAGTTGCAGGTCGGAGATCTTGTTAGGAAGGTGGCCTTGTTGCAACCCTCTCTTGATGTTTCAAGGGTGGAGGTGTAGCACTGGATTGGTGAGTGCAAGAATGCACAGGTCATTGCTGAAAGGGCGCAGAAAGAATATAACGATCTGGTCGACTTGGTAGAAAGTGGTGATACTTACGTTCTGGTGGATGATTTTATGGAACTAGAACATAAATATAAAACCCTGAAAAGGTCGGTTGAAAGTGGGGCTACAACAATAGTTGTGGAAAGTACTATTATAGATGCTAGTAGACGACCTGATCTATCATCCGACCTTGCTGCTGCTCTAGCCGTTCAGCCAAATGAGGTCTCCGCAGAAGTTGTGAATGTGAGTGGTGATTCAACTGGGGGCTCTGTTGGTGAAAAGAGTGGCCCACTGGAACCTTTGAATGTTGAGAATCTTCCCCGTGTCTTATGACTGTGCCTTTTCTCTATTTGATATTGATGTGTTTGAATGATGATGAGCTATGTTTTCTCACTTGCTTTGGTTGATACTGATAACTTTGATTATTTGATGATGGGGGTGCTGAGGTCATTTTCTCAGGATAACTTGGGGGCCTCTAGTATCCAACCAAATTTTGTAAGTAGTAAAGTATTTAAATTACTTACTTGTTCTGCCTTGATGTTGTTTTTGAATTTTTCGTGGATGTGATTGCTTTTATTGTTATTTGATTCGTTGTATGACTACCTGTACTTGTTGTAATATGGTAGATCGTCTAATCTGTTGAACGTCCTAGTTAGATGATCTTAGCTTTCACCTAGGCCATCTTTTGTGCGTTTGATTGGATCATTTCTTTTGGGGGAACTCCCATTGTCTGATAACTAGCCTTTGATTGGTAGTTATAGTTGAGCCAAGACTAACCTCGTTGAAAGGCCTTAAGTTGACTGTGGGTCCTTTTGGGGGTCCCGTATTTTTGAATTTGACTGATAATTGCGTGGAATTTACAGTTGAATCATGCTTAACCCTAGACATGCGTTCGTGTTAAGTTGATTTAGGGTCCTTTTGGGGGACCTTAATTGGGTTGGATTGATTGAAAATTTTACCAGTGCGTGGCAATTGTAGTTGAGTCGTTCTTGACTCCGTCTTTGATGTACGACCTGACATTGTGTTGTCCTAGGTCGGGTTGTGCAGTGCTAGATGCCTGGTACTTTATGTAATGCAAAAGATGACATTTGAACTTGAAATGTTGATGAAATTTTATTTATATTGATTGATACGTCTGGAGAAAACTTATTGATAAAAACGTTTGAGGAGGGCTGCGTTCCAAGGTCGGGGGAGCACATCTCGAGAAGTGAGTTTTGATCGGTATTCTCCATTTCCAACGACTTTGTCAACGATGTAGGGGCCTTCCTATGTTGGGTCGAGCTTGGCTGGAGCTAGAGTCTTTTTGAGGACTAGGTCACCAGCTTGGAAAGATCTTGGGACGACCTTCTTGTTGTAAGATTGTTAGATTGTTTGGTGGTACCGAGCTAAGGATATTACAGCTATTTCTCTTTGTTCTTCTAGGAGATCGATTTCTTTTGCCAAGATGGTGTCATTATCTCCTGATTCGACGATGTCAGAACATGTGGTTGTGATTATGAGTTTTGATGGTATGACTACCTCTGTTTTGAAGCAAAGTGTGAAAGGAGATTCATTGGTACCGGCTCTGGCTGTTGTTCTGTAAGCCCATAGAATGTTTTCGAGTTGTTCCGGCCATTGGTTTTTCTTGCTCTCCAACTTCTTTTGGAGATTTTTCTTGATTGCTTTGTTGGTAGCCTCTGCTTGACCATTGCTTTGTGCATATCTAGGTGTAGAAAATGCTTGAATGATACGCCATTTTTGTAGAAATGCCTTGACTTGTGAGCCAACAAATTGAGTTCCGTTGTCCATGACAAGGGTGTAGGGGAGACCAAATCTTATAATGATATTGGTCCATGAAGTTGATGACGTGGACCTCTTTGACTTGTACCAGTGGGATTGCTTCTACCCATTTGGTGAAGTAATCTGTGGCTCCTAAGACGTATTTAAGTTCTGTTTTCTTTTGTGGGATAAATGGTCCCATGATGTCTATCCCCCACATATGAAAGGGCCATGGGTTGGCTATGTTGAACAACTCTCGTGCTGGACTCAGATGGTTGTGTCCGAATGTTTGACACTGGTGGCATTTGAGAATGTATGTCTTCGCCTCGATTTGCATGCCTGACCAATAATACCCTTGCGCGATTACTTTGTGAGCCAGAGATCTTGCTCCTGCATGGTTGCCACATTCGCCTTTGTGAATTTCGTCAAAGATGAGTTTGCCTTCACGTGAATTTATGCAACTTAGGTGAGGTCCTCCTGCAAATTTGTGGAACAATTGTCCGCTGATTATGGTGTATTTGGGAGCTCGGAATTTCACGGAACGAGCATTCGTTACTTCTGCTGGGAGTTCCCCGTGTAGGATAAATTGCAGGAATGGTCCCATCCAGGATTGAGTGATCTCTTCTTCGAATGAGGGTTGAAAGTCTGTGAGGCTATTGACACTTTCTTGCTGGTATGCAAGCCTCTCCAGGATGTCGATGTAGACTGTGGTTGGACATATTTCTTGTGTCTTCGAGGCTAAGAAAGTCGGTCTGTCTACATGTCTATTGTCCTCTCATGGAATATGTTCCAAAGAGAATGTCTTGAACGAGCTGATGATGTTATTAACGACCTGAGCGTATTTGGCCAGATTTGCTCCTTTTGTTACATACTCTTTGGTGATCTGCTTGACGATTAGCTGTGAATCACTGTGAGCTTTGAGTTTCTGGACTTGTAGCTGTTGTGCCATTCGAAGGCCTGTAATTAATGATTCGTACTCCGCTTCATTGTTGGATGTTGCGAAGTTGATCTTGATTAACTTTGTAGTTGTGTTCTTTACGGTGAAGTTAACCACGGCTCGATCCACTACCGCTATTGTTGCATGCTCCATCTACATAGAGGTGCCATGTGTTTGGGGTGGTGGTTAATGAAATGAAGTAATTGGCTTGGGTTCCCGGTTGACATCCTGACGGGAAATCGCCAAGAAATCGATAACGGCGACCTTCACGAGGCGTTCTAGGAACAAAAGTCGATGTGATGTTCTCCGAGTTCTTGACCCATTTGGCCATGCGGGCTATTTTGTTGCAAGAACTCAAGACCTATTTGATGGGTACATCTATGATGACCTTGATCTTTGTGAGCACGGAAGTAAGGTCGGAACTTTCGGTGAGTGCAAAGAAAGCTAACATTGTTTTCTCCATTAGGGAGTAAAGTTTTTACGAGTCGGCCAATGTCTTGCGATGAAGTAGGCGGGGCTTTTCGATTCGCCGTGCGAAGAGAACCGGTGATAGCAAAGTCGGTAGTCGCAAGGTAAGTGTCTCTCCTTCGTTGGTTTGGGCCGGGACGGGAGGAGTTGATAGAGTAAGCTTTCAAGTTGTTGAAAGCTTTTTGGCATTCGTCGTCCATGTGAATGTTGCGCCTTCTTCGATATTTGTAGGGAAGGTGCGCGACTTGTCGGATGCCGCGTGAGATAAATCTGTTGAAATTGAGACCATGCCCGATAACTTGTAGATTTGTTGCTTGGAGAGCCGGTTACGCATCTCGAGGAGAGCTTCGTATCGATTGCGGGTTGGCTTTGATCGCCTTTGTGAGGCGAGGTATCTTAGGAACTTCCGATGCTGCTACGAATCGCATTTTGCTAGGTTGAGCTTCATTTTGTTATGGCGCAGTCGCTCAAATGCTTCTTGTAGGTGAGAAATGTGATCTGTAGCTTTTTCGCTTTTGACTACCATATCGTCTATGTAGACTTCCATAGTGTCGCCCAGTAAGTCTTTGAACATTTTGTGACCGGTCTTTAGTAGGTCGCGCCTGCGTTCTTCAAGCTGAATGGTAGGACGTTGTAGTAGAACGTTCCCTGTTCGGTAATGAAGGACGTCTTTTCCTGGTTTTCTTCTGCCAATGGTATTTGATTGTATCTACTGTAGGCGTTCATGAACAAAAGGAGTTCGTGACCGCATGTTTGCTCGACCAGAACGTCAATTCTTGGCAAGGGGAAGCTGTCCTTGGGGTAGTGTTTGTTGACGTTGTTGAAGTCTATACAGAGTCGTACATGGGCGTTCTTCTTGGGAACGACTACAATGTTAGCTAGCCAGGTCGGGTACTCAACTTCTTTAATGAATCCCACATTTTTTAGCTTTTCTATCTCTTCATTGATGGCTTATTGAAATTTGAGAGCCAGTTTGCGAGGTCGTTATTTGATGGGTTTTATATTTGGATTGACATTTAATTTGTGGCAAGCGACCTGTGAGTCGATTCCAGGCATATCGATATACAACCAAGCAAAAATATCTTTATTGAGAGATAAAAATTTGACAAGTTGCTCCTTGAGCTTAGGGTCTAAATCAGCCCCGACATAGACAACTTTGGGTCATCATTTATGCCCAGATTGACTTTTTCTCAAGGTTTTATTTGTGCTTGTTTCCCTTTGATTTTGTCTGCTACTGCTGGTGGAGGGCTAGAAGCTTGAGGATCTTGCTTCTTTGGGACGTCCTTGCTTTCGACGACCTGAGGCTTTGGTGTGGTTGTTGTGCTGACGTGATTGCATTGATGAGCCTTTAGTTGGTTGCTTCTGAGCTCCATGATGCCTCGGGGTCCAGAGAGTTGCAGGATCTGGTGTAGGGTTGATGGAATTGCTTGGATCTTGTGAATCCATCGGCGTCCTAGAATGGCAGTGTAGGACAACTTGACATCGATCACACTGAAGCGTGTTGAAGTTTTGACCATGTCTTCCTTTTTGCCAATGGAGACTGGTATGATGACGTCTCCAATGGCATCTATGTGATCTCTGTTGAACCCATAGAGTGGTGCATTTGATTCTATTATCACCGAGTCTGGCAGGTGCATGTCCTTGTATGTTTGATAGAAAAGTATGTCACACGAGCTGCTTGGATCGATGAGGACTCTTTTGACTGTCCACCCATTGATTTTGACGTGCACTACCAAGGCATCATTGTGGGGTAGGCACACCTTGTCTAGATCGTCCTCCGTGAATGTTATGGAGGTCGTTGACTGAGAGCTGGTATGAGTGATGACTTCAGCTTTGTGGGGGAGATGGTAGATCTCTTGAAGTGCTCCTACCCTTCTGCGCTTTTCCTGACCTAAGGTTTCGTCGTTAGAGGTATCAGTAATCATCTTGATTACCTTTTCTTTGTCGTTGTCGGAGGAGTGCTATCCCCTATTGTGCCTCGACTGACATGGAGATTTAGATCCTCGGACCATTCTGCTCCTGCTTCTGTTGTTGGCAGGACGTTCGTGGCTCCGGCTCCTGCTTTTGTGGCGTTTGGCATCAAGTTTATGCATGAGGTCACTTTCTGGCAGGAACTATCTCAATTTGCCCTCCTCGACTAAGTCTTGGAGGTAGTGCTTAAGGCTCCAACATTCATTGGTGTCATGTGGTAGAGTTTGTGAAAATGGCAGTATAGACGTTCTGGTATAACGATCACCTTGTTGATGTTGGGTTTGAAGTATGGTGTTGTATAGATCTTCTTCAGGATCTGGCTTGGTGTCCTAGAGAAGTTGGAGAATTCCCTCTTTGTGTAAGAGGGCTTATGGGAGCTAGACCCCTTGTTGTTATTGTTATTATTGTTGTTGTTGCTGCCCGAGTAATGTTTGTTTTACTGTGAGAACTTCTTTGCCCTTACTCTAGGCCTACCACTCTTCGTACTTGATGTACTTGTCAATTCGGTGATACAGTCATCGTTACAGTTTTGTTTGTGAGGAGATCTTGTTAGGTCGGAGTCATCTAGGAGAGCATTGGTGAATGCGAGAGGTTGCAAAGCTATCCTTTAAGCTGGCTCCATTGAGAGGAGCTCCTTTTTGAAACGTCCTAGGAACTCCAAGATTGTCTCTCCATGTGCTTGCTTTAGCTGAAACAAGGAGTCCAGGTCGGCTTGTTTCTTCCTATTGTGGATGAGCTCTGCTGCGAATGTCTCAGCTAGCTTGTCGAAATTGCTGATTGAGTCGGGGGTGAGCGTGTAGAACCATTCTAAAGCTCCGTCCTTCAGGCTAGTTGGAAATAGCTTGCACTTCAGGTAGTTGTAGTTTGGAGCGCTGTAGAGTGTGAGAGTTTGGCTGAAACGAGCTCGTCTTCGGGCTGGACACGAGCTCTGATCGATTGATGGGAACGTTGGTTGGATGAATTAAAGGAGGTTGCTTGTGACTAATCTTAGTTGTGAATGGTGACACCTGATAAGTGCTCAAAAAGTGCTATTTAACCCTCGATTATGTCTCTTGTTTAGCCATCTTAGTGGACTAATAGTGTTTATAAGTTGTGTTTTAAGATTCTACAGTTGAAAAAGAGAGTTTTGTAGAATATTAGAGAAAATGGGGTAAAACGAAGCAATTCGGAGCATTAAGGATCACATGGGAAGCCCGTGGACAATCATGAAAAAGGCCAAGGAATTGAAGCTATTAAAGATGCGACTTGGACCTATTTTAAAGCCTATTTGGAAGCCCAAGACCAAAGGATTCGTTGCTTGGACCAAAGCCCATAAAAAGGATAGAAGGATAGAAGCGAAGAGAAAAATCGGCTTTATGCATGCGGGACGATATGGATCGGCGTCAGACGATTGATCAAGTCCGGGACGATGGATCGGCGTCTAGGCGATTGATTAAGTCTGGGACGCATGAATAATGCATCGAGACGCATGAATCATTTCTTTGTAGCCAATTCCTTTCGAGTTTTGGACATGAAGTTGGACTCACGAAAGAAACCTATTTGTATTAGGAAACAAATGACGATTTGGAATGCTTACAGAGCTCATTGTAACCCCTATAAATAGAGGACCTAAGTGCCTCATGTAATTGCAATTCACTTATATTCTTGTCTCGAACTTGAGCGCAGAGTCTTAATAAATTAGTCTTTCTAGTCTTATGTTCTTCAACTCTTCTTCTTCTCGTTCTTCGTGTTCTTCCTTCTTTATGGAAGGCTAATCTTCTCCTTCAAGGGAGGAGATGAAGCCATGCTTAAGGTTTAATGATTCTTTCCGGTTCATGATGTTCTTGTCGGGGTTAGTTCTTTATGTTTTAGTTATTAGTTCCATTGCCCACACTTTGAGGGGATGGAAGTATAGATTAAGGTTTTTATTTATTACAATTGAATATCATGCTAGTTTAGGGTTTTATTTATTCTTGATTGAATATTTGCTAGTAACATGCATTTATTTATTGCAATTGAATATAATGCTAGAATAGAGTTTTATTTATTGTAATTGAATATTATACTATTATTCTCTACTTTTCTTCTAATTGTGTAGTATTTTAGAGTAAGGGAAGTATTCCTTGTGTTTGCCTTAGATGGTGATTCATTGAATAGCCCAAGCTCACATAAAAGGAAAGAAGATACTAGTAACATGAATATAGGAATAACCTTAAGTAGAGTTATTTGTTAACGATGTTTTGTCCAAGAGGGCATCGGCACTCTGTAAAGACTCAAATTCTCGTTAAGGGTATTTTTGTAAATTTCATATTAAATCTAGGGTCATTTATATAAATTGGTCGTCGGGTTTTATATTTCAAGCGTCACGTAACTACTGAAACTTAAACCGACTCATAAGTCCGTTAGGTAGCGACCCGTATCACGAAAAATTTGACAAAATGCGGTTAAGCGATTTTTAGCGTCTTGGCCGCACGAAGTTAACGACTTACACGCATGAGTGGGTTATTGTTATAGCCTGCGGTGAGATAGAATATAGAAGATTAAATGTAGCGGGATGGGCCGAAAAATAATCAAGACGCTAAGTCGAATTAGTGGGGGTTAGAAGTTAATTAGGACCTTAAGCCCAATTGGGTCATATTGGGCTTGGGCCTTGACCGTATCGCACAAAAAAAAAACGAAATCGCGAAAATAGAAAATCGCACCAAACAACCCCAAATCGCACCCATCTTTTCCCCAATTTCCCAATCCTTTAAACCCTAGGAGAGAGAAACTCAAATTCTCTCAAATTCGGTGATTAAAACCAACAATTCCTCACACCCAATCTTAGTAACACTAAAACCAAGCGTGAAGATTCAAATTGAGTGGAATTTCTTCGTACCGCCGCTGCTGGGTGAGTTTAATTGTTTCAAACAACTAGTTTAAACTCGATGTCGATAGCTTGTGATGTATTGATGGAAATATTGAATGGGGGTGTGGTATTTCGGCAGTAGCAGTTGGAGTAGCTAGTGAAGTCGAGCATACCGAAGCAAAATCGCGGCGACAGGTGAGTTAATTCCTCTCCAATCGATAGTGTAAACTTGATTTCGATTTAATAGGGGTGTATGGATGGAATTAATTGAATAGGGGTGTTTGTAATGTCGACAATAGATGTTGGTGGAGATAGAGTGGAGCGATTTTGGTGGAGGAGAAGGCAAGGAACGATTTTGCCGACTTGGTAAGAATTTTTGAGTTATTCACTCCAATTTCGAGAGATTCATGTCGATTTATAACTGTTAATGTGAATTTCGAGAGATTTATGTCGATTTATAACTATTTAAGACTTGAATGAGTAATGAGTGAGGGATAAGGAACACCCCCGATATTATTGTTAGATTTAATATGAATTGAAGGGTGTGGTATTTGTAGTTGAAATTTGGACTTGGAATGGGGATGTGATAGGATTGGCATCGATATGAGGGCCTGCCATGGCCCGAAATAGCCGTAGAGATTGTCGGAGTAACAGTGCCAGAAATGGCCTGTAGCTCTGTTAACGGTAGTTAGATGAAAATTTATCTGAAACCCAATTCTTAACGTTGAGATTTCTTCTCGGCTTACGCTAGATAATAATTCCTCGTTGTTCGATCAATTCTAACAACCGACGTATATGTATATGCTGTTATAGGAGTGAATTCGAGTTGATTCGGTTAAGCGGGCTCGATTTGGTTAAGTGGGCTTGAGGAGAAGGAGCTTGCTAAGGTAGGAACCTACATACCAATATATGGTCTGCTTATTTTCATGCATAATTTGAATTGTTTAAATAGGAAATATATAGTTGTGTATCAACCATGCATGTATATATGATATTCATGTTTTGCACTGTATTTCCTCGCTATAAACTATATATATAGATAGCTTTCGTGTGAAATGGTTTTTTGGTAAAATCGGGGTAGCGGAGATTTGTTTTCGTTGTTAAAAGAGAAAAACTGGTTTTGGGAAGGGTTCTCGTCTCTTGTCTCTGTAATGAGACAGAGAGAGTGATTTTGTAACGGGTGCGATTACCGGTTGTTTGTAAATATGTGTGAGATTCTGGATTGTCCCCGGGATAGAGTTTCGTTGTTATTTACGATGATTCGCCGTTTGGGAATCATCGGTTGTCATTTACTATGACTGGCCTGTTTGGGAGTCATAGGTTGTATGTGATCGATAGGGGGAAATCCAGGAACTCACACATACAGGATCAACAGTTTTAAAAGAAAAACTAAATATGTAATTAGAGTATTTGAAAACAATCGGTAATCACAGTATATATATAGATATTACTATGCTTATCACGAGGGATTTAGAAAAGGAATTGTGAATTCCTATAAAGAAGGAACTATTTGTCGAATTCGGAGATGGCGGTTAAATTTCTAGGATTCCAACTGTGGTGTACACCTTCGAGGTGGTGGGCCACCTTTAAAGGGATGCATCAATGGATGTAGTCCGGGAATTCCTTTTCTACTTTTCTAGATAACCATGCTTAGACGCGGTCATTTGTATGGTGATTAGCTTGTGTGGGGTTACATGTTATCTCGATGAGGTTTTAGGCCAGGAGGAGAGAGTTTAGTCCACTCTACGGATGTGTCGAGGATCCGAAAGCAGTCTGCGATGGTCGAACGGTTGACCACCGTAAGTTAGGTGATAGCCGATATGGGGTCAGGTCATTAGTCCAGGGCCCACCCGAGCCAAAAGCTTTGGGGATTTTGTGTGTATGAACACAACAACGGCATTTCAGCTCCCCCCCGGTAAAATTTGAAAACAATTGGTGCATGGTTCATTAATGGAAAATCTTGAACCGAGATTTGCTGTGGACGGGCCGAAACCGGTCGTACCATCACCATTCTAATAGGATCTTGTGACCCACAATAGTTGTATGATGATTGTGAAAAACTCTATTTTGTATATCGATTGAAGCATGTCGAGATGATTTACGCTAGTTAGTGATGTATATATACATAGTCACAATATTTGAATACTATTATAGAAACCCCGATGTTTTAAATGTTTTCTATAAGTAGACTATTTATTGGTTATGTGCGTTTCTACTGGGCATAGTTGTTTGCTCATCCTACTTAACATTTCGCACCAGTGATTCGCGGAGGAGGAGGTTTTTCCTAACCCTAGCGATGAAGGTTATGGTGATTTGGGAGGATTTCCTTATGCTTGACGAGGACAGAGTCAAGTTCATACTTTTGGTTGTATAGAGATAGTCTAGTCATTTTGGTTGTATATATATAGAGCTCCGCTCATTTTGATGTATTTATTTGATGTATTGGAGTGTAGGTCATCATAAACATTTTGGGATATGTATATGGGCATCACAGTGGTGTATAGGGTGAAGATTGTGTGTATATATGGTTGTTGGAAGGGTATTATGAAATGTACAGGTTTATGACAGGTTTTAGGGTTTCTGAATGTCGATTAAACAAAGGTATTCATAAGCAAAGCAAGGGGCCTTAATCGAGGTATTCCTTTCTTCCACGCCTCGCGTCTCTGTTTGGGGGTTTATACTAGTATCTCGAGAATTGTTTGGAGTGTTGCATGTTTAGTTAAGTTTCGACTTAGTCTTATGAGATTAAGGTCAGGCGAACAAAACACGAGCGTAAATACCACGACAACATCGACAAATCAAATCTATCTAGTATACCACCATTTACACCTCTAACTACTATTTCACACACACACTTTGATATAATGGGGAAAAGAAAGAGACTCTCTCTCGGATCGCTTGGCGATAGCCCCAAATCTTGCATCGTTAGCGGACCGGTGGGGGTTGAGAATCCTCCAAATATTTTTTAATTTGTTACCGTTTTCATGGTTTAGACCATGAAAAACCTTATCGGCTACATCGTGGGATTGAACAAGTCTAACAACATTCCACCATCCTACGGTTGATGCGGAACAAATTAAATTAAGGGTATTCCCTTTCACCTTAGCGATAAAGTGGCGTCTTGGTGCTTTTGGCGCCTAATTGCGTGGACTCGTGGGCTAAACTTGTTAATTTGTTTATGGAACATTTTACCCTTTAAAGGCCGGATGAGATGCTTTCCAAGATTCATTTCTTTCGACAAAATCCTCATGAATCATTTTGAGGCTTGGAATCGTTCACCGATCTGCTTATAGAGTGTCCACACCATAACCTAGCAAAGACCGTTAGTTCGTGCCTTTTTCAAAGGACTTCAACATCACCATAAAGAAGTCCTTGACATAATGAATGGGGGTAGTTTCTTAAGTAAAAGGAGCCTGGGAGGCTTATAAATTTTTAGAGGACCAAACTAAAGCGAAATAATGGTGGGGGGTAGTGATGATATCCCAGCTCGCTAGTTCTACTAATCTGATTAAAAGGCTGCGGTATGTTTGAAATTAAACATGATTCAGAGCTTAAAACTCTGTCGAATCACTCACTAAAAAGGTCGGAGGCCATTTTTGTACAATGAAAAGCCTATCCCCATCATGAATGTAAATTCAAACCCATGTAGTTTACATTTGGAGTCTGAGCATCAGGCTCCAACGTCACTATAACTATGAAACGGGCTTGTTCCATTAATAGTGAACCTAGCGCCGCTTGGAGACAAAATCCCGACTCGGTTGGAGAAATAACCAACAAGTCACACCTCGAGGGTACAATAATCAATATGTTAGGCTATACGCGGCTTTAACCAAGCTCATTCTACGACAAGGGGCGAGTCGGGGTAATTTTAATAATTATAACAACCAAGTGCAACCCTCGACAAGCTCAAGCACAAGGTCAAGGTAATTATAATAATTATAATGCTAATAGAGGTATCGTTAGGTAAATAATAATTATCAGAATCCTTTATAAATAATTCCGTGAAATAGTTCGGTCCACACCACCAGTGACTACTACACCCTAATGGCCGGATCGCCTTGACACCTTCGTACAAGTGAGCCAAAAACTTTTTTTCAAACCATGGCTCGATCTAACAGCAACCTACAATCCGTTAATAATTTAATGACGGTTGGCTCGAGATAAAGCCCCGAACCAAAGGTGTGTTGCCAGATCCACCATAATACCTAATCCTAAAACAACAAACCGCGCTTTGAGGTAACCCGATAATACTAGTAATGAATATGAAAATGTAGGTGAGATAAATGCCATCACCACTCTCCGGATTACGGCGAGTGGTTGATAACAAGGTAACTATGCCTATAGTTACCCCACCGATAACCCTACACCTACTATTTTACTAGATCAGTAATAGAAATAGAAGAGCCTACCCTTTGTAGAGGTACCGATTACAACCTGACCTAAAAGCAGAAAGCCGCGGTTAAACATCCGGTGATACCATTGCTAAATATGAACCCGAAACCACCGTTTCCACAAAAATTAGCCATGTTAACTAGGGATACAAATTCACGAGGAGATTAGGGGCGTTTTCAAGAATCTAACTATAAACCTTCCTTCCTCGAAGCTATTAAAAGCTACCACATCATGCTAAGTTTCTTAAGGAATTGTGTACTACTAGAAGCAAGACAAATATACCAAAGACGCCTTTTAACGGAACAATTCCCAACCTTATCGCACATAATGGAATTGTTAAGTACAAGGACCACAGTTAGTCCCTCTTGTCAGACAATGCACCTTAGGAGATTCTATCGACGACGGCGTTATTAGACACGGGGGCTAGTGTTAACTTACTCCCATTTTATTTGTATGAACAAATAGGTCTAGACAAGATGCAACCCACTAAAATGGCGTTGCAATTAGCCGTCGGTCTATTAAGTATCCTAAGGGTGTAGTCGAAAATGTCTTACGGTAAAAGTTGAGGATTTCTCTATCCAGGCTGATTTTGTAGTCCTCGATACTGAAGTCGCTAACGACTCTGTCGATCATTTTAGAGGCGTCCTTTCCGGCAGCTGCCAATGCGCTCATTAATTGCCGTGATGGTTCAATGTCCATGTCTTTTGGCCATCTTCTTTGTTGAAGTCAATGTTTTTTAAAACAAGGACACGATTACGGGATTCGATCATGGATGGAGAGGTTAGCATGATCGAAAAGCGTTGTTCGAGATTATTTCAACAAACGTTTCACGATAGTCATATGCCCAAAATTCTTTCCTTTGGAAAGTCGGACTCAACATTTTCATTTCTACACTAGTCGATACACATATTATTGATGAGGAAGGGATAGATGATTTTCTCAAAGATGTAGAGGACTACCATAGTAATGTGGATATGACCAATCTAGATGAGAAATTCGATGAGTTTTTCGAGTAGGTGACAATTCACCCTATCAAGAACTAACTTGCACAACATCCACCTCGATTCCCCCTTCCACCCCTTTCAAAGGAATCTCGAGTTTGCACTTCGATCCTTTTGTTTCTCCTGTGCTTCATAATTTTTTAAATCCTCCTAAAGCAAGCGGATCTTGAGGAAGGACAAACTATTTGACACCTTCATTTTTGATTGAGGCGGTCCCTACACACACAATGAATGAGTTCGTGCTAAAACCACATCCTCATCAGGTAATGTGCCGTCTTTCTACAACTTATACATATCCACCATATATTCTCCACAACCATTCACTTTTCCACACTTATTTACTAGAACACCCACTTATTCAAAAATTAAAAAGAAGGTGCATGATAGGTTACACAATAGGGTAATCCGACCGTTTTCCACTAGGCTGGTAAAGTGAGAAAATCTTGGTGCTTGATTGTGTTTGGATATGTTTTTCTGTGATATTTATTTATGGAATGATCCACAACTATTTAGGTTGTTGATATATGATCAACTGCATGTTCATACATATATTTTAGATAAAGTCTCGAAAGTATCGACTATAAGCGACTCATTTCTCGTGTTTGGTGCACTTCCTTTCACTTTAATATATTGGTGAGTGCACCATTAAGGTAACCGGCCCTCCCTATGGAGTGTGTATGGCATTTGTAAGTACCGGATCCTAAGTCCACGGTTCACATAGTTCACGTTTTCCACTCTTGCATGTTTTTCTCGGATTTTTGAGTCATGTTTCTCTATGGTGTGAATTATGTCTTTATTGCTTATTGTTTTTCCTTCTAAAAATAATCTAAAAAAATAAAAAAATAAAAAAATAAATAAAAAATAAAAATAAACATAGTAATCTAGGAAGTCTCGGGAATCTGACTTTAAAAGACCCACTGCTAAAAACAAATTTTCTAAGCTTCGTTGTAAAAAATTTGTATGGGGGTGGGGTGTTCGTGTTTCCGTACTAAAATGTTTTATGTCCCATTAGAGTTGCTTAGGCCGTTTAATTGTATTACGATTCGGATTGACATAATCTATTAATTTAGAGTTCATTCGTTTCGCATACTTACGTCATGCACGCACTTCGAGGCGTTTTCCATTATCTCGTATGTCACCTGAAGTCGGAATAGAGTGTTTTATGGATCATTGGATAGGAAATTCTCTCCTGATCATTTCCATATCTCATTCGCAAAAAATCGGACCCGATAACGGCGGGAATTTTGAATTGAAGTTCGAAAAAAATCGAAAAAAATCAAAAATTTGATTTTGGGCTTGGCCTAACCAGCCCACGACCAGTTATTCAGCTCTACCTTTAGCAATCGTTTTTTTTTTTTTTTTTTCCTCCATTCCGCCATTAACAAAGCTCCAAAACCTAAAACAAAATAAAAATAAAAAGAAAATACAATAAACCACACCCAAAATCAAATCTAACCCCAAATCTTCTCTAAACCAAAACCACCACAACCCCCACCGATTTAAATCACTAAAACCACCGAAATTTACAAATTTTGGTGCTGCCACCACCACTCCACCACCACCACTTTGTTCTTTCCAGTCGGTCAAGTTAAACCACCACCACCACATCATATTTAAACCCCACTCCATTCCAAACACTAGATGGCTCAACAACCGAATTATAAGGACAAGTTTTCGCTGCTTGACCACTTCGCTACCGTTTTTACGGTGACGAAATGGCTAGTAGAGGCTGGGAAGTTTTGGTACTTTCGACCGAAGCCTTCTACCATGAAGACTTGGTCCGACGGTTCTACAACAGGGGGAGTTGGAGGGGAGTAGGATTTTGTGATGGTAAGGAAGAAGAGGAGGAGTTGACTCACTTTGATTTGTTTTGAGATTCTAGGCATTCCACCTAGAATCCATCACGGATGCCACTCTACAGGGAGCCCCGGTTTGACGGGTAGAGCCTCGATGGCCGTGGCTGTCATCAATGGGAGCTACAATACAAACTCCATTGTGTTCGCCGGGCGTCCACCGGGACCCAACCCGCAAGCTCTGACCCGATGGATCGGGTCGGAATGTCCTAGGGAAGGACAAGGTCGGCGACATCGGTCGACCTGCCTCCCGTCTTATGGGTACTCCGGGGAGCGAAATCACGATTTACGTGATCTTGGAGTTTTCTTGAGCATGATTAGGGGGTCGGGAAAGTCTTTGGCACCTCTTCTGTGTTAATCACACCAAGATCATCTTTGAAGATGAAAAAGCCCTCTCCTCCGTCGATAGGATTTACATTACCCCCACCGTAACACGCAGCGATATCTATAGGGAGTGTGTCCAACAAGTTTGGAGGAGGGCTGAGGATAGAGAAGAAGAAGAAGAGGATGGTGGAGCTGAGAATGAAGAGGAGGTCGGGGACATGAGGATGATTCGGAGGAGGATGAGGGTGGGCGTGACTTGCTTTGATACACGGATGCCTTCCGCAGATGTTGTTGTCAGATCACGAGCGCATGGCTATGCTTCATAGGGGCATCGTTCACTAAACACTATCTGTGCAGACCTCGGACTCGACATGCGACTATTATTCATCACACCGAGATCCGCTTTTGAGAGAGGATGAGAGATGGGAATAAAGCAGAGGGATGAGATGGAAGCCAGCGCCCGGTTTAGAGTGGATATGCTTGCCGCGCTTCCCACCTCATACAGACTCGCCGAGGACACAGACTCACGAGGCATGAGCATCGTCGGCGAAGGACGACTCTTCTTTGGACCCGAGAGCCCGGGAGCCACCACTAGAGTGTGCCCTCGCCACCGCTGGTGCGAGGTATTTAGAAGTGTGAGGATTGATAGTAGTTGTTGTTTTATTTATTTTTGTTGTTTTATTGTAATGTAACTTTTATTTTCGTAATTTGAATTTTGTAGTGAAAGGTACTCTGAATGAAAATTTTAATATAAGGGGTTATTTTCAGTATGTGTGGTTGTTTCATATTGATCCCACCTTCCCAACTTGTTTGGGGGTGGTTTTATCAATTCAAGCTTTATTTTTTTATATAGCCCTACTGTTAGAATTTATTGCGGAGTCAAGGTGAAAATATGGTTGTTTAGGCAGAAATATGATTAAGTATCATTGTAGGATGAAATCTAGATTAAATAGGTACATTCAATCATATAATCAACCTAAAAGATCTTGGGTTTGAATTAGAATCAAGAAAATGAGTTGTTTCCGTTTTGCCGGGTTTGGAAATTTTAGGATTTCGAAGCTGCCGTAATTAGTTTTGGCAACTTTCCGACCCATTTTAGCAACTTAAAACCTATATAAACTTGATACAATCTATCCTCACAACTCACACTACACCTAAACTCCATCACGCACCTTCACACCCGCGATTCCCACGTTCGTCTCCATTTTGCAAATCGCAACTTCGGGCCCTTCGGCTACACTTCCCGAAAATTTTACTCGTAGAGCGCGCCCAAGGCAAAGCGGCGACTTCGCTTAAAACACTGGAATTCCAAAATACAAAGAGCGGCTTCGCCGCCTCTAGTTGAGCCTTCGGCGCCGACTTCCGTGGACCAGAAATTTTCCGGTTTTCGTGCGTAGTACCCGGTTGTTTTGCATTTGTTCAGGCGTAGTTTTGAGATGACATCTCCTATAATAATACCGAACAGTCTTTGAAGATTTGTTCCAAAGCACTACTTACGGTGCTTGGTTTTCATGAGGTGATCACATCGTTGCTGGGAACCTCTTATGGTAAGACCGGCTGAACTTTATTCTCCAAAGACTTGCATCTTATTTTTATAATAACTGCATTTTCTTTGAGAGACCGGATGGAGAACAAGTGTTCTCCATCAACATTGACGATGAACCAATGGAAATTACCGGGGTTCTTGCTAGCATTTGTTCTTGGACTTGCTATGCCCATTTGAGATACAAGACCCATGGTGCTATTGGGTCGATAATATGCATGTCTACACTTATGAGTTTTTGCACGAGGCTTATGGGCGGGCATTTTCAGATTGAGGACCAAGGGGACTATAACGCGTTGCCCTTGGTAGCTTGTCCATGAACATAGGAACTGTATTATGTTTTGGATTATGCTAAACATTTTGGGGAATGGCGTTTTTCTTACGTGAATGGCGCCACTTGCGCGTTTTTCCTTGCTTTAGCCACGGGGCCCCGGTTCTATGACCTTCCCGTAACTTTGATGTCTAGTTTAGCACGAGCCCATACCATGAGGCATAAGTACCTTCTTATGCACGTTCTAATTTCCGCGTATTATGCTATGTTTCTTTCCTGTTTTTGTACACGTTTCCACGGATTGGATTAGGGTAGACGGCGCGACCCACCAATAGTCTTATTCGATCTTTCCGTGCAATGACTTGGCAAGGGTGGCGGATACAAACCTCACCGGGTTGCACCCTACACCCCATCGGACCAAGTGGCACTTAATAGGTTAGCAACCATAGATGATAAATGGCGTGAAGCCCGGCAAATTATCATAGCATGGCAGGGCCTTGAAGGAGCCTCACTTCTTTATAGAAGTAGAGGATGACGAATAACAGCGGGAGTGGAGGTAAGTTTTTAGTTTCGTTAGTGTCCTTATGTCCCAAGCAATTTCATTCTTTTAACCCCATAATGGGTAGAACTTCATTATAGAGTTGAGTGGGTTTGTATTTCCTATATTAGCACGTTCTAAGTTTGTTTTGCAGATGTTCACGAATTTCCGCGGCGTTTCAATGGTATTTTACTACCCTCTTTATTTAAATGCTTTGAGGACAAAGCATGCTTCTTGTTTGGGGGGCATAGAAACACGCGTGTAATTAAGACATCTGCTAGGATATAAATATATATAATATGCATTTGTTTTCTAGTTAAAATTTCAAAAATTTAAAAATATAAATAAATAAGTTATGTTATACACTTAGGAATATTGGTATTGTTTCTTTCTCCATGCTCTTAACAATCTAGAAGTCTCACGTAGCTGTTACGTCAGAATAATTGTTAGAAACTTAGGTTAATATATAGGTAATAATCTTTACATCTATCTATAAATATATTACATGAGTATCTATGATTGTTAGCAGTAAGTTTTAGAAATCTAGGCTAGAGTACTTATTCTACAAATCTGTGAGAATATAGCCTAAAAAGCCTTATATGAGCGAAACATTTGAGAAATGACACAAGGGAGAAGTAAAATCCGGATAGAGAAATCACACGTCCACTTGCTTGATCACTATGCCATATCCTAAGCGAGAATTTAGGCCCTCTTTGGATCGATATAGCAAAAAAAATTCAAACCTATGAATTATTTTCCGCTAGTAAGCCCTCGAGCCTTTCTTTAGCCTTCCATAAACCACAATTCCTTTACCACATTACAAAAACAAAACAAAATAAAAAATTCAACTTTACCCAATCTAGAATAAGTCTGAGAATAGAATGAGTGAAGAAAGAAGAAGAGAAAACTGTGTAAAAACAAAAATTAGTTAGTTGCTTGAGGAAAAAGAAAAGAAGTTTCCATCCAAAGAAAATAAGAGAAAAGAAAAATAGAAATAAATAAAAACTCCAAAAATAGAATAAAAGGGAGTCAAAAGCCAAAGAAAAGAAAAAGAAAAATATGGCTAATGATGGAAACAAAGTATAGAAGCAAAAAGAAAATAACAAGGTTTTCTAAGTTATATAATATGAAGACTCTATTATCTCGGACTTGTCCTTTTGTATATCCATTTCCTTCCTTCTTAAACCATCTCCTAATCCCCATGACACCTAATAAAGACCTCTAGCTCAATTAGGAATAGGTTAGTGTGATAGTAAGTGGCAGTTGTGTTTGATCGACTCGGCTTCCTTGTGTGTCATTGAGATTGTAAGGTAAAGTGTGCCCACGCGCATTAATGGAGTATGAACTTGAGCGGAAAAATCGGAGTGATTTTTGTCTTGACTTTTATGTGAGGACCTACTTAAGGACGCCTATTCGAAGTTTTCAGAAACGGACACGCTAAGCATGTCATAGCATTACTCATTGTATATATGTTTATTAAGTAGATGATTGATTATTATGCATATATTAGCTTAGGTTTCGACATGATTATTCTCGTATTCAATTGCTAGTGAGATGTATAGATAGTTGAGACATGAATGAGGAAACAATAGTTTTATTTCTTAGTCATCGTAGTAGTATAGATGAAGTTTGTGAGTACCTTCACTGGAAAACTCTCACGAGGCTATAACTCGCCCACTAGGGAATTCCTAGTGGTTTAAGGCCTTGTTGCATATGGTCAATGCAATTGCACTTTCAGTAAACGAGAGTAGATAGAACTCCATTTTGGCCACTTATTCTAATTTCTCATCTTTGCTTGAGGACAAGCAAAATGCTGTTTGGGGTGGTTTGATAAGAGCCCAAAACTGTAGTTTTAACCCCTTAACAATCATACTTTTAGACCAATTATGTGAGTAATAATTAAGAGTTAATATCGATTCGTGTTTTTATGCATTTCGGGCTTCAAAGTCTATTATGTGCGAGAAATGTGCCACTTTAGCGAGATAAAGGAGCAAAGGTCGGTTGCTAAGGAGTTCTCGTGAATAAAGGCCAAGATTCAAGGAGACAAAGCCTTTGTAAATCCCGGTCAAAAGCTGAAAAGTCAACACGGGCAGAAAGAGTGCACAAGTCAGCAGAACTTCCGAAGGCCGTATCTTTGGACTCAGATCTCAGAATTGGGAGTAGCTTATGTCAAAACGACCGGCTCGAAAAGAGCTTTCCAATGGTCCAAGCCTTGGCCCAATCAGAAGAGCAGAAGTGGACGAAACATCTGTCGAAGCCAACTGTAGCTGAAGAGCCCATTTTTTACTAAAGAAATTGGGTTTTGGGCCCGATTTTCCGGCCCAGAACATGGCTCCAAGCCCATGCACGATTTTTGGATCTGGAAGTATAAAAACAAAAGCTTGACTCTTTGTTAATGGCAGTTAGGTTAGGTAGATAGTTAGACCTAGATTAGTTAGCCTCCATTAATTAGTTTTAGAATTTAGTTTAATTAGTTTCAATTCATTGTATTAGATTAAACCTTTGAATCTTGTTCTTCATTTGATTAGATCAATAAAGTAGTATTTTTTATCAATTTCGATTTTTGTCATTTCCATTTCTAGATCTAATTTCAATTCTTGTTCTTATTTCATTTTAGTCATTAATTTAGATTTCATTATTGTTTAATTAAGTAAATTTCAATGTTTTATATTATGTTTAGATTTAATTTAAATGGAAATGATTTGGAATGATTCAAGGCTAAACCTCCATTAGAGGGGTTGAGAAACCTTGATGAAAGCTTGATTCCAATTATCGGAGAGATTGTCGTAATTTCCTTTCCACTCTAGAAAGCGTTTAGTTCACCATGAGAATGGGTTTAATCGTTCACATGCTAATTATTAATTGGTAGAAATGCCATGTGTAATTAGGGATTAGGAAGAACCGATTGTTCGCGTAGCGATTCAATTCGGATTACAACGACTCGCCGCTAGTAGTGGATTAAGTTGAGTTAAGGTGGAATCAATCCCCTTCTAACTCCTTAACATCGAATCAACGTAGCATTCCCTTAGTTGTCGATAGTCGACTAGTTGCATTTAGGTGGGTAGTTGCATCGTAGTCTAATTCCCCTTCAGAAAGCTCTCATAGACTTTAAGAAGATACTCATACACTACAATGAGTAAAGGCTCAATTGCAACGCCTTATCCGGTGTCGCTACACAAGTCTGAAAAAGCTACCCGCTTAATGATCAATGGCAACGCCAATGTGGCGTCACAAAGGCGCCGCGCAAAAAATGGGTCACAAAAGCTAAATGAAGACGCAACAATTGGCGTCGCAAAAGCTTGAAGGTTATTGCAACGCCTTGTCCCATTGCTATTACTTTATTAGCGTTGCTAAAGTATTTTGCCAAACTAAAATGATTTTTAAAATATTTAAACTATTTTGGCGATTGGCGTTGCAAAATGTTCTTTAGTTTGCACACGCTAAGCGTTGCAAAGGGTTACTTTTAGTTGCACCCTCTGGCGTCACAAAAGAAGCAAAGCATTAGCTACAGGTCTTTGTCACAAAAGGTTTAAACCATTAGCTGCGCCAAGGGCGTTGCCAAAAGTGTGTTTTTAGCTGCCCCTAGGTCTTTGTCGCAAAAGGTTTAAACCATTAGCTGCGCCAAGGGCGTTGCCAAAAGTGTGTTTTTAGCTACCCCTGCTAGTGGTTTTAGCCGCACCAAATGTATGTGTTGGTAATTGTTTAAACACATTTGCAGCACCCTAATTCTTTTACAACGAGCTCGGCATTGCAAATGGGTTTACTCATATATATAATAGGTATTACGCATTATTTTGAATCATTTCAATTTATATAACCTGCCCAATACAATTTATGATTAAACTAAAAACACCGATCAGATGTATTCATTCACAATAAATTATAGCAAAATATATTTTATTAATTAAGATCATCCAAAATCATTATTTGAGCATCCATACAATTAGTCTCTTCCAATATACTGAATTACAAAATCTTCAAAGCCATCAACTAAATAATATTAGTTCTTCAAAAAATAAGATTTTGGCCAAATTCCCATAATCTGCCGATTCGAACAACATCCACCCAAGTTTTCTTTATCAATATACCGCCAACCAATCTGCCAATCTGATACAAACAACAAATTGGAAAAGAAAAGAGACATTAGTAAGTATAATTATCCAAATTAAAAGAAGATTGAAGCAAAAATGCAAGTAATCAATGCATGGGAAATATTTTTATGTGGTCAAACTGGGGTCCCATTAGTACAAGCCTAACAAGAAAAAGAGACTGAGAAAGCATATACTACTCTTCATCCCTCTACTCAATCATTTGAGACCAAAGAAAAACAAACATGGAGTTTAGCTGATGGATTTCTCTTTCCATCCTTTGGATAATCTATTCATCTTCTTCCTTACGGTCAAAATGGGTAGTTTCATCCATCTTGATCTCCAAGAGGCCAAAACAGTCAGTCCATACATAGATTTTTCTTTTAAACCAGGTACTTCTTTCCATAAAACAATCCAAGCATTGTCATGACAATCCACTCCCCAAAAAAAAAAAAGGTCAACGACACACCCCACCCTCCCCTCACAATTCCTCCATCTGGAGAAACGATAAATCTATCAATACGACTCAGCAATGGATTATTTGATCCTGCAAACCAAATAAAAGGGCCATGTCCCATCAACATATCCACAGTGTTATTACAATTTAGACATTAACAGAGCCTCCCATATCTCTATCAACTTCCAAATTGCCACTTCTTTCCCATTTGTACTGCTGTAAATTATCATATTCACCAATGCACTAGATCCTCATACCACAGTCTAACATCTTCCACCTCCTCCTGAAATTGATCCTCACATACGTAATCAGCCTGCCCGTAGATGTTGAAGGTTAAACATCAGTGTTGCCCCTCATTAACGACATTTAACTGTACGAGAAAAAGTTGATTGTACTTCATTCACCTACACAAATCCTTTATGCCAAATTTTGACTTAAATAGGAAAGAGGAAAAATCACAAATAGAACCTTATGCGTTGATGCTATTAAATGTGACTTGAAATGCAACCTTTAATTACCAATCTAAAATTCTACATTAAAAATACAAAACAAATGTCTTCAGGTGAGTAAAGAATATTTCTGCTTTGTAATGAATATATCTGCTTTCTAATGAGATGCCTTTCCTCGCTACAAAAGACCTTGGAAATATATCCCAAATAGCTATTATACAGTGAAGTAAAAACACACTGAAACTCTGTAGATATTACATGCTACATACCTATACAATAGGTCCTACCCTACCCCTGATTCTCCAACAATAAAACATGACAACTGAACACTTGACTTAGATTTAAATAAATATTCCAGCTGGGCTAAGCTAGTCAGAGAAGGAAGACAGGAGTTGAACCGTAACCCTGTGTCATAGGGCTGCAAAGGCACTATCGGGGAGAGGCTTTTGAGAGAGAAGAGATACGGGTGAAGCGGATCCTTTAATTGACTATGCTAGGTGTCATAAAGAGTCTCTTTTTCAGTTGATTTACCTAAGCGCGGCTTGTTTGTTAAATACATTGGTAGTGGTTTCTTTTTTTCATTTTAGGCAGGATGGTGATAATCTAAGTAAACAATAAAATGATTAATCTAAGTTATTTCTGGTGAATAGAAGACAGATTATGAGGTAATACAGAAAAAGTTCGAGGAAAAAGGATACACATATAGTTCTCGCAGACAAGTATAAATCACACTCAAGATATGTCCAACTTCCCCTCTTCCCCATAAATCTATAAAGGACATTATTTGGGTCTGGAAATACTCATAGAAACAAAGCAATCATGTAACCAGCAAATCCAACAATATAACCCAGGCACTTGAAACTGTAATAACTTACCAAAGTTGTGACAACTAACACAAAACATCTCAAAAGGAGTTACTCTATCAGGCATGCAACCAATCAATTTAATACAAACAGTTCATATGTACCATGAAGAACCAGCATTGACTTGCAACATCCAAGCCTCAAACCTAGCTTGACGAACCGCCATCTCCTCTATTTTACTTCTTTGAGATATCATTTCAGCAGTGAGCTCCTCGTTAAGCTTTTCAGCTTCCTCAGCCCTCCTCCTTTGCACTTCCTCCTCGTCCCTCCTCCTTTGCACTTCCTCCTCTAAATGAAGGGATGCCAGCCTTCTAGATGACTTTGGCAGGACCCCATGCCCAAGGCCATGGGAGTATCCAGACCTTACACCCAATACTATAATAAATATTTCATCCTCAGTCTTTGGCTCAGCGCCTTCTACTTGGACTTCGGCTTTAAGTTGTCGATTCGGTCCTATAAGTTTAAATTGGCCATAAATATATCGAACTATAAGTACACCATGGTAAAGCTAGGTACAAATAAATTTACTTACATAGTTTTGTTCAGCAATGAGACTAGTCCATCCCTTACTCTTTGCTAAAAGTGGGTTCGACGATAGAATTCGATCTTTCCAATAGGTTCACGAAGTCTCGAGTCCATTTGTAAAGATTTGAAAACATATCCCTTTATAATTTACTTCAAATAATATCAAACTGCAAAAAGCAACCCAATGTATGTAAATAAAGAAAGTTCTGATTCCTCCAAGTATCCTAGGAATGACTTTGAACCACCACAATGGTTTGTTTCGAGCTTTTGCCGATTATTTGAATTTTGCTCGCTAATTTTCTGCAATAAAATGAATACAATATCAAAAACAATGCCAACAAAAACATTAAATTGAACTCATTCAAAATCCAATAAATTAAGTACTCCCTACATCATCCAAATAGAAAGACATACCAAGCTAAAACATAAAATTACCAGCTCTTATAGATAAAAGACTGTCTTAGTGTATGTCCCACGACAAAAGGGACCGATAGTAGTTGGAATCATCAACTTTATCGATCGAGAACCAATCCGAGGTTTCAACAACCGATTTTCTCAAATCGACTACCCCTTTTCAATGGCCTTATTAGGGGAAGGAGCGCTTAAAAGCAAAAACAGAACGTGTAATAAGCGTTCCTTAGTGGATTTTAAACCCACTGAAAAGAAACCTAACAATCTAAAGGAAAGAGATGCATATGCCTCTCCGGTTCCTAAAAGGCGTAACCACGCGATCTTTAGGTCATCCGGTGGCGTGATTGGTTTTGGTTTTTATATATGTCAAGCGGTATAAACTAGACAAGAAAAAGTTACTAGCTGTTGGCTTTCAAATCACTAAACTTCATCAACTTTGCACAAACTAGACAGGTTTACATTGTTACTTACATGCATTATATAAAATCCTAATACAGTTGGAACAATCTACAAAACCAAAAATTTGATACGAGCATCACAACGTTAGCCAAATTCTAGTCTCATTCTTTCACTGAAAACAAGATCTCATCAACATAGTAAAAAATTATATAATCTAAAATTTTGTTTAAGAGTTAAAGTAACTACATTACAGATTCAACACTTACATAACAATCACATATGAACACAATCTGACAATTTAATCAATGAATCATAAAATTAAACAAGAAAAAACATAGAGAGAGATTGAAAGGTATGCCATCATAAGAAGAGAAACAAGAGAGTTCCTAACAGTGTCAAGAAGAAGAGTTTCCATGGTAGAATAAACCATCTTGTTGAAAACAACAACAACAATGGTAGTACAAGTAGTAATGAAGAAGCTGCTCTCACTCTCCATTGCAAAGAAAAGGTTTCTACTTTCTAGTATGAGAAAAAAAAAAAATGAAGGGGCAAAATTGGAAAGAACTGTGTTTGATAATTTCAAACGCATGTACATATCAAACACAATTGACAATCAAAGGGTCGATGCTAGTTGGGCAAAAAAATAAAAGTTTTCATTGGCATTATGTTAAAATATAAAGCAAAGCAATATATCTTACCCAATTGTAGAGAACCCCAATTCGGCGGTTCTACACGGCTCCACAAATCACTGCAAAAGAATACCAAAAATCCCACTTTAAAGCTAAAACAATCAATCAAGGCGAGAAAAACAAAAAAAAACGATTTCAACTAGGGCGGGGAACAAAAAGCGATTTCAACTAACTAGGGGGGAAAAAAAAGCGAAGCTTTTGATTTTGTTGTAGCTTCAATGGCTTTTCAATTCTTTTTGTATAATTAGGTGATGAGCTTTTAAGACCGGGTGAGCCGGATTATAAACAGAAAACTGCTACAATAAAATAATCAAAAATAAAAACAAATATTTATTGACAAATTGAAAACAGCTGGGTCTACTAATAATGTCGCATAAGAGCCTGCGGCCAAGTTTCGTTTGGTGGAAACAGTTGGGTCTACTAAAAATATGACACATAAGAGCCCGGGCTAGGTTTCACTTTTGAATGCATCAATGACCGAAGTCGAAGCTAAGCTGCGGGATGAATGGTTGCTCCTTTTAGTCAGTTAAAATTGCATTTTTAAATTCAAATCCTACAATATACCCTTCCTAATTATTCCAACAATACTCCCATGAATCCATGAACTTGGAGGTGGGGCGAGAAGAGATCACCACGCCAAAAGGTTCATTGCCTATGCAAACTTCACGGATATTCCGGTCAGAAGCGACAAGTTTATTATAATCATAAACATAAATTTTAGTCGGTAATTCCAACTTATAAAAATACTCTCATCACGGACTTCATACAAATTCATAAAAACCAAATCTTACCGATTAATCTTTCAAAACAGTGGAGGAGAGATAAGCTTTGAAGATGTGGAGAGAAAGAGAACGAGTTCTTACCGATTAATCTTTCAAAACAGTGGAGGAGAGATAAGCTTTGAAGATGTGGAGAGAAAGAGAACGAGTTTTGGAGAAGGAGGAAAGAAGTTTCGGTGATGGAGAGAGACGGCAATCTAGGGTTTTAATGTGTTTTTGTTTGATAGTATTTCTAATTCTGTTATGATTTGGAGCGGGAACATGAAAATTGTAGCGCGAAAAATATTTGCAGCCAAAAAGAATACATCCGCCCAAACCAAAGCCCATTGGCAACACCAAAAACGTCGCAACAAGTCATATACATAGTCTATTCTGGAATTACCAGTGACGGCAAGGGGGTTGCAATAGATATTTAATCTATAGCAGCACCACACTCGTTGCCAACAATAAACATTTTCAATTTAATTATTTTTCTTATTTATCGTAAATTTAAGCAAACACTTTTGCAACGCTCAAGGCGTCGCTCTAGGTATTTCCCAAAATGAAAATTCTATTAAGACGGATAACCTTTAGCAACGCCACACGGTGTTGTAAAAGATGATTTGTTGCAGCAAATTTTAGGCGTGGCAAAAGAGTGCGTTGCAACAGATCCCTTTTGTTGTAGTGATACTTAGAAAACACAGCATGCGGAAGGACTAAGAGTGGAACGAATCACTCTACTCCACTATATCTCATAGGATTGAGAGTAGAAAACTTTTGATAAACTTATAGAAACAAAGTAGTACTTAGTTTACTTACGTTGTGAATTCATCGTTCATTTCGTAGGTAAACTACATCATTTCACGTTTATCATTTTCTCACTTGCTTTGGTTGATATTGATAACTGATACTGATAACTTTGATTCTTTGATGATGGGGGTGCTGAGGTCATTTTCTTAGGATAACCTGGGGGCCTCTAGTATCCAACCAAATTTTGTAAGTAGTAAAGTATTTAAATTACTTACTTGTTCTGCCTTGATGTTGTTTTTGAATTTTTCGTGGATGTGATTGCTTTTATTATTATTTGATTCATTGTATGACTACATGTACTTGTTGTAATATGGTAGATCTTCTAATGTGTTGAATGTCCTAGTTAGATGATCTTAGCTTTCACCTAGGCCGTCTTTTGTGCGTTTTATTAGATAATTTCTTTTGGGGGAACTCCCATTGTCTGATAACTAGCCTTTGATTGGTAGTTATAGTTGAGCCAAGACTAACCTCGTTGAAAGGCCTTAAGTTGACTGTGGGTCCTTTTGGGGGTCCCATATTTTTGAATTTGACTGATAATTGCGTGGAATTTACAGTTGAATCATGCTTAACCCTGGACATGCGTTGGTGTTAAGTTGATTTAGGGTCCTTTTGGGGGACCTTAATTGGGTTGGATTGTTTGAAAATTTTACCACTGCGTGGCAATTGTAGTTGAGTCGTTCTTGACTCCGTCTTTGATGTACGACCTGACATTGTGTTGTCCTAGGTCGGGTTGTGCAGTGCTAGATGTCTGGTACTTTATGTAATGCAAAAGATGACATTTGAACTCAAAATGTTGATGAAATTTTATTCATATTGATTGATACGTCTGGAGAAAACTTATTGATAAAAACGTTTGAGGAGGGCTGCGTTCCAAGGTCGGGGGAGCACATCTCCGAGCTGAGTTTTGATCCGGTATTCTCCATTTCCAACGACTTTGTCAACGATGTAGGGGCCTTCCTATGTTGGGTCGAGCTTGGCTGGAGCTAGAGTCTTTTTGAGGACTAGGTCACCAGCTTGGAAAGATCTTGGGACGACCTTCTTGTTGTAAGATCGTTAGATTGTTTGGTGGTACCGAGCTAAGGATATTGCAGCTATTTCTCTTTGTTCTTCTAGGAGATTGATTTCTCTTGCCAAGATGGTGTCATTATCTCCTGATTCGACAATGTCAGAACGTGTGGTTGTGATTATGAGTTTTGATGGTATGACTATCTCTGTTTTGAAGCAAAGTGTGAAAGGAGATTCATTGGTACCGGCTCTGGCTGTTGTTCTGTAAGCCCATAGAATGTTTTCGAGTTGCTCCGGCCATTGGTTTTTCTTGCTCTCCAACTTCTTTTGGAGATTTTTCTTGATTGCTTTGTTGGTAGCCTTTGCTTGACCATTGCTTTGTGCATATCTAGGTGTAGAAAATGCTTGAATGATACGCCATTTTTGCAGAAATGTCTTGACTTGTGAGCCAGCAAATTGAGTTCCGTTGTCCATGACAAGGGTGTAGGGGAGACCAAATCTTATAATGATATTGGTCCATATGAAGTTGATGACATGGACCTCTTTGACTTGTACCAGTGGGATTGCTTCTACCCATTTGGTGAAGTAATATGTGGCTCCTAAGACGTATTTAAGTCCTGTTTTCTTTTGTGGGATAAATGGTCCCATGATGTCTATCCCCCACATATGAAAGGGCCATGGGTTGGTTATGTTGAACAACTCTCGTGCTGGACTCAGATGGTTGTGTTCGAATGTTTGACACTGGTGGCATTTGAGAACGTATGTCTTCGCCTCGATGTGCATGCCTGGCCAATAATACCCTTGTGCGATTACTTTGTGAGCCAGAGATCTTGCTCCTGCATGGTTGCCACATTCGCCTTTGTGAATTTCGTCAAAGATGAGTTTGCCTTCGCATGGATTTATGCAACTTAGGTGAGGTCCTCCTACATATTTGCGGAACAATCGTCCGCTGATTACGGTGTATCTGGGAGCTCGAAATTTCACGGAACGAGCATTCTTTACTTCTGCTGGGAGTTCCCCGTGTAGGATAAATTGCAGGAATGGTCCCATCCAGGATTGAGTGATCTCTTCTTCGAATGAGGGTTGAAAGTCTGTGAGGCTATTGACACTTTCTTGCTGGTATGCAAGCCTCTCTAGGATGTCGATGTAGACTGTGGTTGGACATATTTCTTATGTCTTCGAGGCTAAGAAAGCCAGGCTGTCAGCATGTCTGTTGTCCTCTCATGGAATATGTTCCAAAGAGAATGTCTTGAATGAGCTGATGATGTTATTAACGACCTTAGCGTATTTGGCCAGATTTGCTCCTTTTGTTACATACTCTTTGGTAATCTGCTTGACGATTTGCTGTGAATCACTGTGAGCTTTGAGTTTCTGGACTTGTAGCTGTTGTGCCATTCGAAGGCCTGTAATTAATGCTTCGTACTCCGCTTCATTGTTGGATGTTGCGAAGTTGATCTTGATTAACTTTTGTAGCTGTGTTCTTTCTGGTGAAGTTAACACAGCCCCCAGTCCACTACCGCTATTGTTGCATGCTTCATCTACATAGAGGTGCCATGTGTTTGGGGTGGCTAGTTAATGAAATGAAGTAATTGGCTTGGGTTCCCAGTTGACATCCTTGACGGGGAAATCTGCCAAGAAATCAGCAACGGCCTGACCTTTACGAGACGTTCTAGGAACAAAGTTGATGTGATGTTCTCCGAGTTCTTTAGCCCATTTGGCCATGCGGGCTGTTTTGTTGCTAGAACTCAAGACCTATTTGATGGGTACATCTATGATGACCTTGATGCTGTGAGCCTGGAAGTAAGGTCGGAACTTTCGAGCTGAGTACAACAAAGCTAACATTGTTTTCTCCATTAGGGAGTAACATTTTCTGAGTCGGCCAATGTCTTACTGGTGAAGTAGACAGGCTTTTCGATTCCTTCGTGCTCGAAAGAGAACCAAGCTGATAGCAAAGTCGGTAGTCGCAAGGTAAGTGTCTCTCCTTCTGTTGGTTTGGACAAGACGGGAGGAGTTGATAGGTAAGCTTTCAAGTTGTTGAAAGCTTTTTGGCATTCGTCTGTCCATGTGAATGTTGCGCCCTTCTTCAGTATTTGTAGGAAGGGTCTGCACTTGTCAGATGCACGTGAGATAAATCTGTTGAGGGCTGAGACCATGCCCGATAACTTGTAGATTTGTTGCTTGGAGGCCAGTTCTGGCTCCTCGAGGAGAGCTCGTATCTGTTCTGGGTTGGCTTTGATGCGCCTTTGTGAGACGAGGTATCTTAGGAACTTCCCTAATGCTACCCTGAATACGCATTTTGCTAGGTTGAGCTTCATTTTGTTATGGCGCAGTCGGTCAAATGCTTCTTGTAGGTGAGAAATGTGATCTGTAGCTTTTTCGCTTTTGACTACCATATCGTCTATGTAGACTTCCATAGTGTCGCCCAGTAAGTCTTTGAACATTTTTGTGACCAGTCTTTAGTAGGTCGCGCCTGCGTTCTTCAAGCCGAATGGTAGGACGTTGTAGTAGAACGTTCCCTGTTCGGTAATGAAGGACGTCTTTTCCTGGTTTTCTTCTGCCAGTGGTATTTGATTGTATCTACTGTAGGCGTTCATGAACGAAAGGAGTTCGTGACCGCATGTTTGATCGACCAGAACGTCAATTCTTGGCAAGGGGAAGCTGTCCTTGGGGTAGTGCTTGTTGACGTTGTTGAAGTCTATACAGAGTCGTACCTGGCCGTTCTTCTTGGGAACGACTACAATGTTAGCTAGCCAGGTCAGGTACTCAACTTCTTTAATGAATCCCACATTTTTTAGCTTTTCTATCTCTTCATTAATAGCTTATTGAAATTTGAGAGCCAGTTTGCGAGGTCGTTGTTTGATGGGTTTTATATTTGGATTGACATTTAATTTGTGGCAAGCGACCTGTGAGTCGATTCCAGGCATATCGATATACAACCAAGCAAAAATATCTTTATTGAGAGATAAAAATTTGACAAGTTGCTCCTTGAGCTTGGGGTCTAAATCAGCCCCGACATAGACAACTTTGGGTCATCATTTATGCCCAGATTGACTTTTTCTCAAGGTTTTATTTGTGTTTGTTTCCCTTTGATTTTGTCTGCTACTGTTGGTGGAGGGCTGGAAGCTTGAGGATCTTGCTTCTTTGGGACGTCCTTGCTTTCGACGACCTGAGGCTTTGGTGTGGTTGTTGTGCTGACGTGATTGCATTGATGAGCCTCTAGTTGGTTGCTTCTGAGCTCCATGATGCCTCGAGGTCCAGAGAATTGCAGGATCTGGTGTAGGGCTGATGGAATTGCTTGGATCTTGTGAATCCATCGGCGTCCTAGAATGGCAGTGTAGGACAACTTGACATCGATCACACTGAAGCGTGTTGAAGTTTTGACCATGTCTTCCTTTTTGCCAATGGAGACTGGTATGATGACGTCTCCAATGGCATCTATGTGATCTATGTTGAACCCATAGAGTGGTGCATTTGATTCTATTATCACCGAGTCTGGCAGGTGCATGTCCTTGTATGTTTGATAGAAAAGTATGTCACACGAGCTGCCTGGATCGATGAGGACTCTTTTGACTGTCCACCCATTGATTTTGATGTGCACTACCAAGGCATCATTGTGGGTAGGCACACCTTGTCTAGATCGTCCTCTGTGAATGTTATGGAGGTCGTTGACTGAGAGCTGGTAGGAGTGATGACTTCAGCTTTGTGGGGGAGATGGTAGATCTCTTGAAGTGCTCCTACCCTTCTGCACTTTTCCTGACCTAAGGTTTCGTCGTTGGAGGTATCAGTAATCATGTTGATTACCTTTTCTTCGTCGTTGTCGGAGGAGTGTTATCCCCTATTGTGCCTCGACTGACATGGAGATTTAGATCCTCGGACCATTCTGTTCCTGCTTCTGTTGTTGGCAGGACGTTCGTGGCTCCGACTCCTGCTTTTGTGGCGTTTGGCATCAAGTTTATGCCTGAGGTCACTTTCTGGCAAGAACTCTCTCAATTTGCCCTCCTCGACTAAGTCTTGGAGGTAGTGCTTAAGGCTCCAACATTCATTGGTGTCATGTGGTAGAGTTTGTGAAAATGGCAGTATGGACGTTCTGGTATAACGAGCACCTTGCTGATGTTGGGTTTGACGTATGGTGCTGTATAGATCTTCTTCAGGATCTGGCTCGGTGTCCTAGAGAAGTTGGAGAATTCCCTCTTTGTGTAAGAGGGCTTATGGGAGCTAGAGCCCTTGTTGTTATTGTTATTATTGTTGTTGTTGCTGCCCGAGTAATGTTTGTTTTACTGTGAGAACTTTTTTGCCCTTACGCTAGGCCTACCACTCTTCGTACTTGATGTAGTTGTCAATTCGGTGATACAGGTCATCGAGGCGTTCTGGTTTGTTGCACATCAGAGATCTTGTTAGGTCGGAGTCATCTAGGAGAGCATTGGTGAATGCAGAGGTTGCAAAGCTATCCTTTAAGCCTGGCTCCATTGAGAGGAGCTCCTTTTTGAAACGTCCTAGGAACTCGTGGATTGTCTCTCCATGTGCTTGCTTTAGCTGAAACAAGGAGTCCAGGTCGGCTTGTTTCTTCCTGTTGTGGATGAACTCTGCTGCGAATGTCTCAGCTAGCTTGTCGAAATTGCTGACTGAGTCGGGGGTGAGCGTGTAGAACCATTCTAAAGCTCCGTCCTTCAGGCTAGCTGGAAATAGCTTGCACTTCAGGTAATCTTAGTCTGGAGCGCTATAGAGTGTGAGAGTTTGGCTGAAACGAGCTACGTGCTGGCCTGGACACGAGCTACAGTCGTACAGTGGGAACGTTGGTTGGATGAATTGAAGGAGGTTGCTTGTGACTGATCTCAGTTGTGAATGGTGACACCTTGTATGTCTGGAGTATCTTCTGAGTTATCTGGATCGCGCTTGTCATGTCGTTCGACTTCTCCAACTTTTGTGCGAAGTCTTCTAACCTTTGATTGGTGGTGGTGATGAGGGCTGTGACGACATTGTTCTCTACTGCGCAGGAGTACCATTATCGGCATTGGAGGTGGCCTGCTCGCGCATCGTCTGGTTTTCTTGCTGCAAGGTGATGAAGGCTTCTTGGAGTGTCTTCATCTGATCTTCCAACATTTGAAGTGAGGGGTCCATGATGGTTTTTCTGACCAGCTTCGTGGGCTTGAGAAAAGAGTGTGTGTTCTTTTCTTAAGGAAATGAACCGCAGACGGCGCCAATGTAGAGGTTTGGTGTTTACTGGACAACGACCTGATGATTTGTGTGACAGGGAATGGTTGCACTCTTCTCGGGATAAGAATTGCCTACATCTCAAGTTTCTTGGGGCAAACTTGAATCAAGCCTTACGTAGTTCATCTCTCTCTACTTATAGATGTTTGAGCTGACTTTCCTTATTTGCTCCAGGCCGTTATGAAGTGTAGATCCACCTTGAGTGCTATCTTGATGATTCGCCATTACTCTGATGTTACAAAGTTAATGTCTCCTTGATTGGTGCGTTGAATGAGCTCCAAGATTGTGCTAGTTGATATGCTTACATATATGGTTGTAACTGATGATGGGGACGACCTGGGTTTGGGTCGTTGGGACGTTCTGATAGAGTGGTACGAGCTAGTATATGGACACATGTACTGTAGTATAGAACGGAGGGTACTTACAACAATCATTACAAAACTCGAGACATGATACGAACCAACCAAGCAAACCTAAACTATGCAAGGACAGGAACATCCTACAAAAACTTTGGCTGCAGAGTTTCCCCTGTCTTTTCAACATTTCATAAATTTAGAACCTATCATAACCTAAAAATCAAATAATATACTTCCATAACAAATATTAAAACCTTGGTCGTAAACTCAACTACTCAAATATATATTGATTCGTAGAGCCAGTTACTTGACCATCTCGACAAATATCAGTTAAATTAAATAACCAATCCTCGACTCAAAAGAAAACAATTTATATACAAACAAAATCCTAGGAACCGTAATACATATCTTATACAAACTAACATACATACATCTCCACGTTACCAAAACAACTTCAACAATTGAGTATCAGTTCCTCCCCACTTCTTATACATCAAAAACTCTATTATCTTCCATAACAAATGTTTATATACAATCCAATGTGAGTAATTCAGGGATAAGGCAGGTAGTTCCTCACTCGGAGGCATTTTAGTTCATTATTCCCTTAACAAAACTAACTAAAGTAACATATATGCGGTTATACAAAATAACTACATTTAACTTTACTTTTACCTTTGCCTTGCACAAAAAGTTAGTAGGGTCTACCCTCCTGAAATCACAGTTAGATCAAGTGAATATAACTAACACTTCAGACATTTATAACTTAACTATATCATCATATTTTGTTCATAACATTACAAACAAATATCCCTAGCCACGACCACGATAGTCACCTCTATACACTGCTGTCACTGACACATATATCCATGTGTCTCCCCGTATAACCCAATCCACTCTCAGTAACATGCATCCATCTTTGTTGGGATATCGACTAGGACCACAGAACGCCGAGAAGACGGGATATATAAGTTTGCATGCTATATATATATATCATATCATATCATAAATAATACCACAACCACTCTTGGGCTAATAGCCACACTTGGGCTAAAAATATACATAATCACACCTCGGGGAATGCAGCCAAGGAATTTTCTAACCCTACACACCTTCGTGATCAATCAAGGAATTTTACTACTCACTACACCCCAGAAGATTCACCTGAGGAATTTTCATAAAATAAAATCAGTCGTTACATGACTTTCATATCAAAGGAGTCATGGCATGGACTAGGAATTTACACACAAGCATACAATTATTCTCAAGGAATCAATGAATCATATCAAAATAAAACTAAAATGAAACCAACATCAACACTAGTACAATCCTCTTCAGGGTATACCTTACAATAACCATTTATTAATATCAATACATGGTTCATTAGGGTATACCATTCAATACCCATTTATCAATAAACGATACAATCTTCATCAAACTGTACCCCGGGTATACCATTCAATACCCATTTATCAATAAACAACACAAGCTTCATCCGGGTATACCATTCAATACCCATTTATCAATATCCATATAAGTTTAATCTATTTAAATGTTCATATCGCGTCTCAAGCTTTGTAATGACGGTAGATGCTACATGTCCTTGGTATTCAGCCATTATGAAATTTGAGGTGTGACACTGGGGAAAATCGATATATAACACATGTTTATTGGGATTTAATATATATGTTGGTGCATGGGATATCATTATTGAATAGTAAAAAAGATCATTCTAAGATTTTCTGATTTTATGCAATTTAACTAACTTAATTTGATCCATTGATTTACAAGTTAATTGATTAACTAAATAATAAAATAAGTTAAAGGTGCATGTTTTTTTTCTTGTGCACGTTCTTTTTTTTTGCTAAGAGTGATTTGTATTAAGCAAAAGAATGTGCTACAAGTGACTAGAGACATTGCAAATTAAGAAATGGGCCTCAGCCCCCTGGTTTAGATCCGGGTTCATGTAAACCCCCCCTCTTCGGCCTATATAATAAAACCTCCATATTATCCATGTGTTATAACATAACCTCCATGTTTTTGAGATTGGAAAAGAAATCACTTATGTTTCTCATTTTCTGATATTTTTCTCTTCCTCTTTTACCCTTTGAAGAAAAACCCTATTTACATTCCTTGCCTTTCTACTTCAACTTGTTTCGATTTCTTTGGATTCTCCTTTAATCAAGTTCGATATCGTTAGATTTTGAGAAATTAGGTTTGGCAAAAAAGAAATCTTTTTCAACAATGAATAAATCAAGTTTAACAATGAAGAAACATGGGTTGATGACACTCTCTTTCTCATTTCGATTGATTGTTGTGAATCTTTGTGTTTGTTTTATTGATTTTTCTTTATTCTTCCTAATTTGAATAAATTGGGTTCCTGTGACTGTAAATTTGTTTTTGCATAGAAATTTAAGTATGCAAATTTATCTTTACATATTGATTTTTCTCAGCAGATCTCATGACTCTATGTAAATATGACTATGCAAATTTAACTTTACATATGTAAATTGATTTTTACATACAAATGTCACTATGGAAATTTAAGTTTACATACCAATGTCACTATGCAAATTTAAACTTACATAAGAATTTTCAAATCTCATATCTGGTTTTGAGTGGAAGAAAAAAAAAATCTTGATATTGCTTCTCAAATTTGATTTGCTTGATTGGAGAACAACAAATTTCAAAAGAAATTGATTGAGAGAAAGAAAAGAATAATTTCATATTTGAAAAGAACAAAAGAAAGTGAGAAAGGAAGAAGAAAGAGGGTAGTGGTGTCAGGGGCATTTTCGTCTGTTTTCCCTGATAATTTGGGGTTTTGAAAGGGAGGAAGGTTACGTGAGTTTGTTCGCATACGGAGAGTTTTAATAGACCGGTTTTTTTAGCAGGGAGATTAAACCCAAAACCTACATTGCAAATGGGGGCACTACTGTGCAAATCCCCTCGACACAATTATTTGAGAGGAGAATCGGAAGTATGTAGAGTTAGGGTCTTCGATCAGAATAAAGTCTGCTCGATGGTGCCACCATTGTGTTACTCCTTTGGATAATGATGCCCTTTCCTTGCACAAGAATCAGACTTCATAATACAATAGAATTGTTTTCTTTTATCTTTTCTTTTGTGGACTTGTATTGTTGGTTGATAATCCACTCCCGAGGGCATTCGACTAAGCAATCTGGGACCCTCTTAGATGTTCAGGCCTCGGGGAATTAGCGTTCCTGATGCTGGTTGTGAGTCATTCACTAATCACTATACACCTCTGGATGTCATCCTTCTATTTCCATAGGGCATGTTTTCATGTTATGTACATGCAATACTGATCTTTCTGATGTATTCGCAACTAGGCTATTTCATATGCACGAATATAGACGATTAACTGTTAAGGCAATACTATTTTAAATATTGGTGAAACAAAACTTAACTTGCACTGCTAGTTTTCCAAAAAGATCCACACTTCAAGCACATCAAGGACGTGAATATTTCTTCATTTGGTCAAAGTAAACAGGCGTCAAGGACGTGAATTAGATATATGTAGTGGAATCGATAAATAACATATAAGTAATAATCCACATTTCTTCTAGATGTTCACCAGATCCATGCCATTGTAGGTGTTCCAGAAAAACTCCGTCTAAGTCGCAAAAGAAGAGCCATTGCACGTTTCGCATATATACACGCCCTACAAATTTAGTTCTTTATAGCAACCCTGACCCTATGCTATGTACAAGCCATTCTTAATCAAGGTTTCCTTTTATTTCACATCTTCACATATGTATGTTATTGATAATATAACTAGGCAATCCAAATTCAAAAGTAATATGTATGTTTATCACCCAAATGAGTAGTTCCAAATTCAAAGAAACTAAGTACACTTGAGTAGTGCAATCTGGTTGAAATGTCGATCGATGAACATAATCCCATAAAGTCTTGCTGATGTTATTATTGAGCTTGTCATTGTACCCTACTGTAAAGGTGTGATTTAGTTCCACCTAACAACTATAATGAAGGAGAGAAGGGGGTTTGGAAATGGGAAAGACCGAGTTCGTTGTTGAGTAAACTGCTTACGTATCTATCTCTCACTTCTGGGGGGAGAGTAGAATCAGGTCTGGCGTAGTTCATGTAGGGGGTATTTATAGCTGGTGAACGTGGAGATCTATCCAACACGTATACTGACAAACACAAATGTATGGTTGAGATTGAGAAGGAGTGTTGGAATGGTGTTGGTAGGAATTCTGTAATGATGGGGACTGGTTACAGTGGTTCATAATTTACGGTAATAGAATGTGTAAGTACAGTTTTGGCAATCATTGCTTCTAGAAGATAGATTGTGTCATGAGATAGAACGCTCTGTGTGAGGATGTGCGAGTTGATATGTTCTAGAGTGATCTCGTAGCTCGAGTGTGTGAGCTATGGATGTAGGTCACTTTGAAGATAGTTCGGGGAACGAAGTCAGAGGTCGGTATGGTATTTCTGCTATGTTGGACACGTGCTTGATATTCTTGAATGAGAATATCACTCCATCACATAACCCCCTCTTAGTAGGTCGTGATGTACATTGAAGCGATCTGCTGAGAGAAAATGGTGGCGCATGTTGAGCATGAGTGAAGAAGTGAACTGGCGTGAATGGAAATACCCACTGTGCTATGGAGGTTAGTTCGTGTTGTATGACAAACTGATACGGGTTGATAGTTGTCAAGTGGCTGGCACGTGAGAGAATCTGAGCAATTGGTGAGGAAAATGTGTCGCCGCTTTTTCTGGAATTTTGAAAAAATAGGTCTTTGGTAGACGTGTGTGCTAAGGCTTAGGTTGTAATCATGATGCGTTGGGAACTGGAGGGCAGTTGTATAAAACAACTTTTGGAGATCCGTAAAGCCATTTTTTGTTTCCTTTCCAGAAACGCAGATATTAGAACTCTTCATGTTAGTGCTTCCGCCATTGTTGTTGTTCATTTTTCTTCTGTTCTTACTTTTTTCGTTCAGTTGTTAGGTTGGCTTTAGCTTTTCTTGTTTAGGATTTGTAATCACTAAGAAAAAGGGAGATGTCTGATTCTGACGATACTCGATATGAAGAGTTTCGGGAAGTGTCATTGAGTTGTGGTGAAATGGAGGAGGAGATGGAGGAATCAGTAGGGTTTAAGAGTGAGGATGGAGGAGGAAGTATGATCTGAATCTGTTGCTGCTGTAGCTAGTATTTCAGGTCGTGATGAGGGGTCGTCCTCTAGTGGGTTGCCCCCTAGGGCTGTAGATAAACGTGCGACGAAAGCTCTCGCTAATCTAAGGGAAGTTTATGGTATCCACAGGAGCGACCTGGAGATACATGAACTGGAAAAGAATGTAAAGGTGTTTATTGAGAGGTATACACCACCGAACTACGGGATAATAGTCTGCGAGGGGCAACTGAGGGCTGGTATGAGGATACCGTTCTCGAAGCTGACTTGTGAATTTTTGAACTTCTGTTGGAAAGCGCCCTGCCAGTTTGTGGGTAATACCTAGTGGCTTTTAAGGGTGTTTGATCTGCTAAATGCGAGTGGTGAATACCGTATTGGGGTCGCTGACATTATTGAGCATTACTCAGTAAAGCGATCTCGCGCTTTTAATTTTAGCTTGCAAACAGTGACAGGAAAATCTAGCATGTTGGATGGTGTAAGCAATGAGGTTTGGGAGAGGAGGCCATTGTTGTTAGTTGGGAACTTCTGTGCCAAAGGATCTGGTTTGCAGACTAGGGTTTGTAATTTTTCAAGTGGGTAGGAGTGTATTGTTCTGTTGTTTTGATGTTTGGATTGTTGATATTGTAACTGACATGGTTATGTGTTGTTCTTGCAGAGCTTGTTATAAAAAGTTTAACCGAGCCGGGGGGGGGTGATAGAGAAGTTTGCGAAGTTAACTCGAGCTCAGAAACGGAAGAAACTACTTGAGGTCACGCACTACTTTGTGGAGCGAGGAGGTCGCATGATCAGGGGGAAAAGGATGAATCAGAAGGAAAGGGCTCGGGGCCAAACTGTTCGTGGATCTTCTAGTGAAGCAACAATGGAGAAGAGAATAAGAGTGATCTGGTGACGAGGGAGGATAGGAACCGCAGCCGCTCTGGTCCTAAGCGACTTGTCGGAGGTGCTAGAGCCTCAGAGGCAGGTGGGTCGAGTAGGCGATCTAAAGGGGGAAGGGGGTCTAGTAGCTCTCCTTTTAAGTTGGAGGAGATCGCCTTCAAGCCTCGTGAGCGAAGCAGCTTGTTGAAGAGAAAAGCTGATGTGGCTGAGCCTAGGGCTGCTAAGGTTGCAAGGGCGGCTGAGTGCCTTGTTGGGGGCGGCTTTGGTGTTGGTGGTGGTAAGCGAGTTGGGGGTAAAACCGCTCGTAGCACTAGGTCGAGGCCTGCGCCCGACCTGTGTCTCTTGGATTTGGAGACCTTTGGGGTCGGTCAAAGTCCACCACCAGTGCCTCGAGATCCCAGCTCATCGGCGAAGTTGAAAGTCCCGAGTAAGGTGAGTGGGAAATCTATTATGGATGATGATGGTTTGGATCATCAGGTGGTGTATGTGGACGACCAAAGGGTGCAACAAACTATGAAGCGAACCAATGTGAGCTTAAAGTCTAGTAAGATTGCATCTTGTATAATTGATTACATGTCTCTAGATGGAAACTGTAATGAACTGGACTCCAAAGGCCTTGCTAAGAATCTGAGGCGAATGGATCTGGCTCACTGTCTGGTAAGTGATGTTCTCTAGATCTTGCTATCTAATTCTTTATTAGAACATTAGGGATTGATTGTTGTTGTATGTGGGTGCTCATGTAGCTTGTGAGCGGATATCAAAACTAAAGGAGATCGCTCAAATATCTGAATTGGACAGGGAGTTTGTGTCAACACTGAAGAAGGAATTGAAGAATGTCCAGGAGGCATATGACATTGATCACCAGGAGCTCGAGGACCTGAAGAAAGCACATTAGGACGTTTGTTTGACAAAGATCTTGATGAGCACCGAGTTGGACGAAACAAAGCTGAAGCTTCATGTCATGAGGGAAGAACTTGATGCTGCGAAGGCAGAGATTGTCAAGGTGACTGGCTATGCCCAACACTGTAAAGACATCGCTCAACAGGCTACTAAAGCGTATGACACCCTGGATGCGGATTTCCTCGAGCTGGAGGCAGAGTATAAGGCTTTCAAAGAGGAGCATGAATGCGGGGTTCCCAGTACACCGGTGTTAAACATACTGAGAGATGCATGTGATGCTCCTATCTTGTCTGGAATTGCTTTGGAGGTCGTTGAGTCTCAAACTGAAGAGGTCGCTGTGGGGCTTGTTGGTCGCTGCTGACGTGCTTGTGGATGTAAATGCTGCTGGTCTCTCTATTGTTGCAGGTGATGGGAACGCTGCAGAGGTTGAACGGGATCCCCTGTCTACTAAAAATTTGTCTGTTCTTTCTTAAATTCATGAGATTTGAGTGATTTGTCCCATCCTGATATTGTATGTTGCGATACATTAAAGCTGGTTTCTCAGGCTTGCTTGGGCAGTTCGCCTTGCTTTACGGTTACATTGCTACAGAATGAACTGGTTTCCATGTAAGTGGCAGCTCGTTATTTTCAAAAGTTGTACGCAGGTCGATCTGGATTTCTGGGTAGACCCAGCAGATCGGTAGATTTATGAACTGGTTTCCTGCGTTTGTTCAGGCAGTTCAAATTATGGAAGTTATGGAATGCATGTAGTTTACTTATGTCCATCTGCTTGTACATATGGTTTGTCATTTCTTCATTGCAGCCTAGGGTTGTAGGTCTACAATAAATGGGGCATGTAGAGGCTAAGAAGCCTAAGAGTTAGCTTAAGGAAGCGTTCTGCTTGTAGAGAGCGTTCTCGTTGAGTTGAGCTTAGAGTTGTAGGTCATCAACTAGTAAGAACTGTAAAGGCTATGGAGCTTGGTAGCTCGAGTGAGCGTGGTAGCTTAAGAAAGTGTGTTGCTCGCAGGGAGCGTGTTAGCTTAAGAAAGCGTGTTGCTCGCGGAGAGCGTGTTGGCTTAAGAAAGCGTGTTGCTCGCGGAGAGCATATTTGCTTAAGAAAGCGTGTTGCTGGCGGAGAGCGTATTAGCTTAAGAAAGCGTGTTGCTCGCGGAGAGCATGTTGGCTTAAGAAAGCGTGTTGCTCGCGGAGAGCGTATTTGCTTAAGAAAGCGTGTTACTCGCGGATAACGTAATTAGCTTAAGAAAGTGTGTTGCTCGCGGAGAGCATATTAGCTTAAGAAAGCGTGTTGCTCGTGGAGAGTATGTTGCAGAACGTTTGAACTCATGAGAGTGTTTGTGGTTCACATATGTTGGTGGCTCTTTTAGTGTGACCTCCATGTCTGTTGGTGAACTTGAACGGAGTAGGTTGTGATAAGAAACATAAGTAAAGTATACCTAATTTTGTAGTAAATAGAAATATAGATTGCAACACATTACACTTTTATTGATAAAATTTCTTTAACAAATACGTGTTCCAAGGACGTGGTAATGGTTTCCCCTCTTGGGTCTTGATCCAGTATGCTCCATTGCCGACGACACGTTCTACTATGTATGGACCATCCCATGTTGGTGCTAGCTTAAAGTCATCTTGAGTCTTTTTCAGAACTAGGTCACCAGGTTGAAAGGATCGAGGATTGACTCGCTTATTGTATGACTTTTTTAGAGTCTGATGATAAGCTGCTACTCTGATGGCTGCTAGGTCGCGGCGTTCTTCCAGTAAGTCGACCTCTCAAGCTAGGGACGGAGTCATTCTGCCCAGATTCGATGAATTCTGACCGGGTCGTTGTGATTGTCAGTTCAGTAGGAATAACGGCCTCCGTGCCATAGCATAGTGAAAATGGCGACTCACCTGTGCTAGAGCGAGTTGTTGTTCGGTGACCCCATAAGATGTTTTCCAACTGATTCGGCCATTAGCTTTTGTTCTTTTCAATCTTCATCTTCAAATTTTCCAGAATTGCTTTGTTGCTAGCCTTTGTTTGACTATTGCTTTGGGTGTACTGGGGAGTGGAAAAATGCATAAACGATCTTCCACTTGGAAAGAAACTCCTTGACTATTTTTTCCTTGAACTGGGAACCGTTGTCCATCACCAGTGTGTGTGGCAAGCCAAATCTAGTGATGATGTGTGTCCAAATGAAGTTTTTGACGTGTGACTCTTTGACATGAGCTAAGGGGATTACTTTGACCCACTTAGTAAAGTAATCAGTTGCAACCAAGACGAACCGAAAGCCAATGTTTTTTTGTGGGATGAATGGTCCCATGATATCCAAGCCCCACATGTGAAATGCCCAAAAGCTAGCGATGTTGATTAATTCGCGAGCTGGCTGGATGATATTGTGGTCAAAAGTCTGGCATTTGATGCATTTAAGTACGTACTTTTTGGCATCGACCTACATTCGTGGCCAGAAGTATCCTTGGGAGATCGCTTTGTGAGCCAAGGAGCGACCACCAGCATGATTCCCACATTCGTCCTCATGGATTTCTGCAAAAATCAACTAACCTTGTTATGGGCTTATGCACCTCAAGTGAGGTTCGCCAGCAGACTTTCTGAATAGTTTGTTGTTGATTAGGCAGTAATGACTTGCCTGATATTGAACTTGTCTGGCTTTGGTACGTTCTTCTGGGATTGTACCATCTTGGATGTACTCTATGATGGGTTGCATCCATGTTTGACTCATCTGACTGTTAGAGAGTGGGCACAGGTCGCTAATTTTCAGGATGTGTTCAGTTTTGTAAGCAGGTCGGTCAATTACTTCGATGAGTAATTGTCTAGGGGAGCAGTTCGGTGTTTGAGTAGCCAGATAAGCTAAACTGTCCGCGTGACGGTTTTTGTCATGCAAGAAATGGTGAATGGTGGCTTTCTTAAAAGAAGGAAGTAACTGACAAACAACTTGAAAGTATTTAGAAAGGTTACCTTCATGGGTAGTGTACTCTTTAGCAATCTGGCGAACAATTAGTTGCGAGTCACTAAAGACTTGAAGTTCCTGTACATCGAGCTGTAGCGCCATTATGAGTCCCATGATTAGTGCCTCGTACTCCACCTCGTTGTTAAAGGTCGCGAAGACGATGTGAACTGATTTCTTAACCATAGTTCCATCTGGGGATACTAAGATGACTCTAATTCCACTTCCTCCGGGGGTTGTTAGAACAATCCACAAAGAGTGACTAGATGGATTTGTCCTGTTTCTTAATGGATGGGATGTCTGTTTCTGATTCCTAATTTAGTTCATCAACAGGAAAATCTACTAGAAAATCTGCAACGACCTGTCCTTTCTGAAAAGTGCGCGGGATGAACTCGATGTGATGTTCCCCGAGCTCTTGTGCCCATATTGCCATGCGAGTTGTCTTGTTTTCTTTAAGAAAGATCTTCTTCAGTGGGAGGTCGGTGAGTACTTTGATTAGATATACTTGAAAATAAGGCCTGAACTTCCATGTAAAGTATAGCAATACGAGTACTACTCTTTCAATGTAAGAGTAGTTCTTTTCAGCTGGTGTTAATGTCTTACTTGTGAAGTAGATCGACTTCTCTGAGTTGTTGTCTTCCTTGAAGAGAACCGAACTAATAGCAAAGTCTGACACCGCAAGGTAGAGCCCCAACGTTTCACCATATGTTGGTTTTGCTAGGACGGGCGGTGTTGTCAAGTATTCTTTGAGAGTAGAGAACGCTTGGTGGCATTGGTCGCTCCATGAGAACTGTTCCCATTTTTTGAGAAGCTGCAGGAAAGGTCGGCAATTGTTTGATTCCCTTGATATGAATCGGTTGAGCGCTGCAACCATTCTTGATAGTTTATGTATTTGTTTATTTGTCTTTGGATCGGGAATTTCCAAGAACGCTCGGATCTGGTCTGGATTGGCCTCGATCCCTCGTTGTGATACCTGATACCCAAGAAACTTCCCGGAGGACGCTCTGAAAAGGCATTTTTCGGGATTCAGCTTCATCTGAGTTCGGCGTAATCTAGAGAACCCCTGCTCAAGGTAAGTGAGGTGGTCAACCGCTTTCTTGCTCTTGACCACCATGTCATCTGATAAGAGCCCAAAATTGTAGTTTTAACCCTTTAACAATATTGTTTTTTAACCAATTATGTGATTAATAAGTAAGAGTTAGTACTGTTATCATGTTCATTTGTATCAGGCATTGGAGTCGAATATGTGTAGAAATGCGCCCTTTTTGTGAGATAATGGAGCAAGGGTTGGTTGTTAAGAAGTTCTATGATAAAAGGCCAAGATTCAAGGAGAAAAAACCTTTTTAAAGCCCGGTTAAAGCTGAAAAGTCAAAGTCAACGTGGGCAGAAATAGCGCACAAAAGTCAGCAGAACTTCCGGAAGCCATATCTTTGGACTCAGACCTTGGAATTGGGCCTACCTTATGTCAAAACGACCGGCTCGAAATGAGCTTTCCAATGGTCTTAGACTTGAGCCAATAACAAGAGAAAAAGTGGACAAAACGGTTGTTGAAGTCAAATCCAGCTGAAAAGGCCTCTGTGGACTGAAGAAATTGGGTTTTGGGTTCGATTTTCTGGCCCAAAACATGGCTCCTCAGCCCATGCACGAAAAAGTGGATCTGGTCTCCTCCATTTGAACACAAAAGACTTAGCTCTTAAGTATATAGTTTTTTTTAGTTAGCCATTAGCCAATAACTTAGTTTTTAGATCTAGTTTTTACATTCAATTAATTAGTTTTAGAACAAAGTAGATTATTATTTAGAATCAGATTTAGTTTTATAATAAAGTATTAGTTTTTCATTTTAATTTAGTTTATTTATTCAATTCTTATTTAGATTTAGTTGTCTTAAATTCATAATTAGTTGTTTTAATTTGATAATTAGTATTCATAATCTTAGTTCTAAATTAGTTTTAAATTCAGTTTAATCCATTTTGAATCTTAGACTATTGTTAATTTAGATTATAAAATTCAATCATTTATTCAATAATGAGTTGTTATATTTGTTCTTGTTTAAGAAATGATAGTTTAATGATTCAAGGCTAAAACCTCCATTAGAGGGGTTTGAGTAAGCCTTGATGAATCTTGATTTTGATTAGTGTAGAGTAGTTCGTAATGTTTTATTCCATTTTAGAAAGTAATTATTTCACCATGAGAATGGGTTTGATTGCTTTATATGCTAGTTGTTAGTTGGTAGAGATTACCATGAACAATTAGGGATTAGAAACACCCAGTTGTTATCCGGAAGCATTACAATTCGGATACGACAATTCTTCATTAGTAAATTAAGTCGATTTAAGGTGGAATCAAATTCCCCTAATTCCTCCTCATATTATCAAGTTAGTATTTCCGTAGTTTGATTTATCGCATTTTGATTAGTATAATTTCCATCATAGCATATATAATTATATAATCCATCATTACTCTCATCGACTTTGATAGAATTGATAATCTTAGTTAACGTAAATTCTAAAGAACTAGGAGTGGGATGAACTTTCTATTCCAACTATATTGCAATAGCATCGAGAGTAGAAAACTTTGATAATTTGCATCGAAAACAGTTTTAGTTTTACTTACGTTTGAGTCTCGTTACTTATTCGTAGGTAAAACTATTCATTTTACATTTTATCATCATCGATATAGACTTCCATGGTGTCCCCCAACATGTCCTAGAATATGTCAATGACGAGCCGTTGGTAAGTCGCTCCTACGTTCTTGAGGCCAAACGGGAGGATGTTGTAGTAGTAGATTCCCTATTCTGTGATGAATAAAGTTTTCTCTTAATCTTCTTTAGTGAGTGGGATCTGGTTATACCCACTGTATGCATCCATAAAGGACAAGAGCTCATGGCCACAAGTCTAGTCTACAAGTCAGTCGATTCTAGGTAAAGAGTAGCTATCTTTAGGTGTTTCCTAGTTGACATTGGTGAAGTCAACGCAGAGGTGAACTGTAGTGAGTTCATTTTTGGAATTGCTACTATGTTAGCGATCCACTCTGGGTAATCGACTTTCCAGATGAAGCCGACTTGTTTGACTTTGTCTATCTCATCATTGATTGCTTTTTGAAATCTTAAGGAGAGCTTCCTAGGTCACTGCCAAACTGGCCTAGCATTAGGGTTGACATTTAACCTATGACATGCAACACTAGGATCTATACTAGGTACATCAATATACGACCAAGCGAAAACGTCTTTATTCCTTGATAAAAAGTTTACAAGATGTGCTTTGATTGTGGGGTCAAGATTAGCCCCTACATAGACAAACTTGGGATCGTCCTCAGTTCCCAGGTTCACTCGCTCTTTTTCTTCAGTTTGAACTGTGGCTTTTGAAGATGAGGCGATCTCAGGGGAACTGGTCTCTGGTGGTGCTTTGTCGATCTGAGGAATGGAGGTCTTGGCAACAGGAGTTGAAGCAACCTCCGTGGTTACGACAACAAGGGATGATACAACCTCTGTGGTCATGACAACAGGGGCTGGTGCGACCTCTGGGATATGGATTGGTGGACTAACAGGTGCTGGGACAACCTTTGGGGTCCTGACTAGTGAAATATCAGGTGCTAGGGCGACCTCTAGGGTTCTGACTGGTGGAATGATTTTTTTGTTAAATCCCCCAACGTTCTTTTTTGGTGTTTTGGACTTGACCTCAGCAATTAAATCTTTGGCCATCGTGTAACTAGTGGGCTCACTCTTAGTGCTGATAAAAGGGCAAGCGGACTTGCTCGCTGAGAGGATCTGGTTGCAGTGATAAGCCTCGAGCTGATTGCTGCGAAGCTCCATCATACCCCTAGGGCCAATAAAGCGAAGTACCTGATGCAGTGTTAATGGTATATCTTGCATTTGGTGGATACAGCGCCGTCTTAGGATGGCATTGTAGGACGAGTGGATGTCTAGAATGTTGAAATGCGTGTTGAAGCTGACTTTGTCCTCCCTGGATCTAATGGAGACTAGGAGTATGAGGTCACCAATTGGGTCGGCTCGGGAGGCATTGAATCCATAGAGAGGGGCTATTGGATCTATGAAGACCGATTTGGGCAGGTTCATCTCTTTGATGGTATGATAGAACAAGATGTCACACCAACTACCAGGATCTATCAGGACACGTTTGACTATCCAGTCGCTGATTTTGACATGGACAACTAGGGCATCATTATAAGGGAGGCAAACCTTGTTAAGGTCGGCCTCTGTGAAAGTTATATCACCTGAACTGCTACTTGAACTGCGTGGGGCAGGTGCAGCTTCTGAAGAGAATTGGTAGACTTCTTGGAGAGCACCTATGCGCCTCCTTTTTTCTCTAGAGGATGTAACGGAATCATCCTGGAATGTGATCATGTGTATTGTTCTGTCGTTATCTCTTTCTGACGAGTGCTGACGGCGTTCATGATGGGAACGGTAGCTGGGGCGTCCTCTGCTATGGGAGCGAGCTTGGACACTATGGTGATTATGGTGAGCTGGAGATCTACTACGTTCTCTGCGAGCCATGAGCTTATGGCGCAAGTTGCCATCAACGATATTGGTATAATGCTTGATATATCCTAACTCGATGAGGTCTTGGAGGTAGTGCTTGAGCCCCCAACACTCATTGGTCTCATGACATTTTGTTTGGTGGAAGGCACAGTAAGGCTAGCTAGGTCGATCTTCTGGCTACCGCACGTCAGATCGGTAATAGGCAGCTCTCTTGATCTTTTATAGTATGTAACTGGGAGATCGGGTGAGTATAGGGAACTCACGGCTATTGTTCGTTCTGTTTCCAGACTTCTATCCTTGTTGTATGGGCCACTTTTTTGAAGGTGGGGCATCATCGGAGATCATTGCCACTTCTTGGTCTTCTGTGAGGCCTTGACGTTACAGGCTTTCTAGCAACTTGATATATTTGTCTACTCGAGCATACAACTCAGACAAAGTTTCTGGATGTTCTTTCATGAGCGATCTGGAGGTCGGTGTTGTGCACACAGCAGGAGTTGGAGAATGCCAATGTGGCAAATGACTCTTTAAGGCCGATTTCCATGCCAAGTAGTTTGGTTTTGAACAGACCTAAGAAGGTGTGGATGGTTTCATCTTCGCCGAGTGAGAGCTGAAAAAGTGAATCTAGATCTGCTTTCTTACGCCTATTGTGGACGTACTGGCTAGTGAATAGGTCGGTTAGATTCTCGAAGTTCTTTATCTAGTTTGGCTCGAGTGAAAAGAACCAATCGAGAGCGCCATCTTGCAGACTGGAAGGAAACAGATGACAATGGAGATGATCGAACTCCTGGGCACTATAGAGTGCGAGGCTCTGAATGTAGCGAGCTATGTGTTGACCTAGACACGTGCTGCCATCGTACATTGCGAAGTTTGGTTGGACGAAATCTGGAGGAAAAGGTTTAATGAGTACCTCAATAGTGAAAGGGGATACGCGGTACATCTTTAGCATCTTCTGAACGATCTGGGTGGCATCCTTCTTGATTGCGCTCTGGTCTATTCTTTGTGACAATTCGTTAATTTGCTGATTGACTTTGTTGATATCGTCCTCTGCTAAAGCACCAGGTGGAGTTTGCGCATCCACTTGTGCTTTCAAAGCAACATTCTCTGCTGCTGGCAGGGTGATGTGCTCATTCATGGTACCTAGTTGACCTGCTAAGCTTTGGATTTGAGCTTCGAGGCTTGCCATGCTTTGTGGGCTTAAGTATTTTTGTTTTTGTAAAGTGGTTTCTCAAGAAATCGAGACCACAGGTGGCGCCAATGTAAAGGTGTGATTTAGTTCCACCTAACAACTATAATGAAGGGGAGAAGGGGTTTGGAAATGGGAAAGACCGAGTTCGTTGTTGAGTGAACTGCCTACGTATCTATCTCTCACTTCTGGGGGGAGAGTAGAATCAGGTCTAGTGTAGTTCATGTAGGGGGTATTTATAGCTGGTGAACGTGGAGATCTATCCAACACGTGTACTGACAAACACAAATGTATGGTTGAGATTGAGAAGGAGTGTTGGAATGGTGTTGGTAGGAATTTTGTAATGATGGGGAGTGGTTACAGTGGTTCGTAATTTGTGGTAATGGAATGTGTAAGTACAGCTTTGGCAATGATTACTGATAGAAATAGGATGTGTCATGAGATAGAATGCTCTGCGTGAGGATGTGCGAGTTGATTTGTTCTAGAGCGATCTCGTAGCTCGGGTGTGTGAGCTATGGATGTAGGTCGCTCTGAAGGCAGTTCGGGGAACGAAGTCAGAGGTCGGTATGGTATTTCCACTATGCTAGACACGTGCTTGATATTCCTGAATGAGAATATCACTCCCTCAGACCTACGATCCAACCTTCAATAACTTCGACCTCTTTCTTTCTCTATGAGACCAACAGTCGGGATCACTTGCATTTGCAGGAAGTAAATCGACGGCAATGTGAACCTAAAAGCACATTTTTTTTTTGATAAAAAATGCCAGATTGTATTAATTACTAGGTAAATTATTACAATTATAGCAATTAGCTAGTGTAGTAAATTAACCTATTTCAAATATATACTTATTGTTAAGTGAACAAGAAAATCAAATTGATGTAACAAATATATATCATGAAGAAAACTTTTGGCTCAACAAATGAACAAACCTTTTAGTTCATAAATGAACTTAATTTACCAATGATTAAATCCAAGCCTAATAATGATCACTTTGTCCTTAAAATTAAGACAAATTTGATCTCTCTCGGTGCTCAAGGTTGATGAATAATTATCTCCCAAGATAGAACGGATTTCAATCTTATGAATGTAGCACTCAAATTCAAAGGACTCAACGAACGTAACATTGTGTGTGTACTCAAACAATTTAAATTGATAACTTATAGAGAGAGATGAGAATGCATAGAAAATAAATGCAATGACTTTTTCCAAAGGTTATCTAAAAAATATGATTTCGGTTGGTTTTATAGAATTGAAGAGCATGCACTTTTTGAAAAGTTAGTTGTGCACCTCTTAAAAAAGATACATGTTTTGAAAAGACACAACCTTTTCCCACAAGCCAAATTTGGTTACGGTAGTTATAGAAACTATCTTCTAGAAGAAATTGTACTTATACACAATAAGCATGGCCAAGCCCAAAGTATAAGGCTTTGTTTGGCTGCAAGAGATATTATATTACTTAACTATGATTAGGTGATACAAGTCATGAGATGAACTACTTGTGTGTATGCCTCTTATCTTGTCACATGTTTTAGTTCGCTACTATTTGGTTGACATTCACACCTATATACTCATTTTTTATATCATAAAAAAAAAAAAAAAAAAAAAAAAAACTTATAAACAAAATTTGCAAATAAAAATTGAAAAACAATTAAAAACTCATAAACAAATAAAAGGAAAAAACTCTAATTAAATATTGAATACATAAACACCCATTCTTTCAAAGAATTCTTCAAATATATATTCATTTTTCCTTTTCAATTATTTTTCTTTTTCAATTGTACTAAGTTCAATTCTCTTTCCAATTGATTTATACAAAAAAAAACATGTCAAAATAAATAAATAAAATCCCAATTTGATGAATAATGTGAAGATTTAAACACCACTTTTTGGAGAAAAAAAAAATAAAAGAGGAAAAAAAAGTTTTAATGAAAGGAAATAAATAAGACGGAGAGAGAGAGAGAGAGAAAATATATAAGGTTCATGGTTCCATTACTAGGATTCCCATGAAGGAGAGAGGGAGGGAGGAAGAAAAAGAAAGGGAGAGCATTCTTTACATGTTGTTATTATTATTATTATTATTCTCTCTCATCGATAAAAAACACGTTTTAGCGAATTTGGGTTTTTCCTTTGGCTTTGCTTATCCACACTTTTGTGTTCCTGCAATTCAAAGGGCTTACTAGAGTATCCACGTTTTAGACAGACCAAACACCTGTACAAGGAATAAGTTTAAGGAAATCCAGGACGGTATCATGCAATATAAATTTTTGTTGAGGATTGTACAAGATTGATAGCAACTTATGAAGGCAATCACAATCATCTGCTCAGTGCTAACTCTAGCAGCCATGTCTATGACATTGATATTTTATGTTATTTTGTTTCTTCGCTTTCAGTATGTAAACTTCAGCAGAGAACTAATAAGTAATGCATCAATGTTGTTATCTTAACTTTTGTTACTTTAGTATAACTTGAGTTGGATTTACTTTTCAGTATGTAAACTTCAACGGGGAACTAAGAGGTAAAGCATCAATGTTGTTTTTACTTTAGTATAACTTCAGTTGGATTGACTTCCCCAATTTCGTCTTCACATGCTTAACACCACATCCAAGATATTAGAACATCAAGAACAACAGGGTTTTCCCTATGCTCAGTTTATTCGGCTTAGGGACTTCAAAACATGTTGTTCAAGGTTGCATAGAGAACTTTAAGACATTTTCATGGTAAGACACTTACGTGTGCTATTACATAAAAAAAGGCCATGTGAAAATTTATCTATTTTTGGTCTTTGTAACTAAAAGCTCACTCTCATTTTCTTGAGAAACAGAATATAAAAAGAAAATGTAGGCAAATATCACCGAGACAATAAGAACCGCAATTTAAAAAGTTGTTACAAATTGGGCTTCTAACAGCCAATAGCCCAATACCCACATCAACACCTCACTAGTAGTCCATAAACTTAACCACCGTTCGCCCGGTTTTCTATATAGTCGGTTTCTGCCCCATATCATCGAAAAAAGAAAAAGAAAATGCAAACATCTACAATTCACATCGGTTAAGCATTGAACCACCCCAACCTTTCTTCTCAATTTTCTTAAGGCAATGTCACACTACTGACTTGGCCCCTACCTGTGAGTTTGTACACTACACCATAACAGCCTTTTTGTGACGCCAAAATGGTGTCACAAAAAAATTTTGTGACACCATTTTGGCGTCACAAATATGGTGTCACAATTTGGCGTCATTTATTTTTTGTGACGCCATTTTGCATCACTATTTTTGTGGCGGTCACAAATTTGTGATGTCATTTTAACGTCACAAATATTTGTGACGCCAAAATAGCGTCACAAAAAATAGTGATGCCAAATTGGCGTCACAAAAAATAATAACGCTAAAATAGCGTCACAAATATTTGTGACGCCATTTTGGCGTCACTAATCTAATTTTAGATTTTAAAAAAATAATAATAATAATTTGCTCTCATACATACACCCTGTAGAACTGGCCATCTAGTCACTAGCACAAACACAAACACTAAGTACTTACATTTTTCAAAAGAAAAATACAATACAAAAAGTACATTACATTGTGCTTACAACTAGCTAGAAATAAAATCTTGATAGAAAGTTTCCAAGTTTCCAAACTATGCGACTTCCATCAAATTGCCGACCATTTAAGCTATATCTTGCATCATTAGCATTGTGCGGATCACTAAATTCATGTACAAAAAAGGTAAAAACAAGGAGAAACATATGAGAAGAAACTTATAGCTGTGTAATATTCTGCTTAGAGATGCTTGAAACACAACTAAGAGAGAGAGAGAGAGAGAGAGAGAGAGAGAGAGAGAGCAAAAACACTTACAATAAAGGTGAAATGGATCCGGATCCACATTACTCTGTGGAAACGGTTGCCGTAAACAATAAGGCCATCATGACTTAAGTACCAAAGGCTTTTGATACTTAGCCCTTCCAGAAGAACTAAACATCAAGGGCACCAAGAATGACCCACCCCAAAGCAGCAAGCACCAATAGTCTATGGATGCGATGTGAGCCAACAACAATATTGTCCTTTCAGTGGATGTAGTTATGCAGTAGCAGGTAACTCGAATTGCATCAGACTGAAAATAATGATTAAATGACAAACATTATACATTACGAGTTTGGGTATTTGGAGAGAACCCTGCTTGACTTTCCTCTTCCCGGTGAAGTATCCGGATGAAAGTAGAAATGAAGGTAGGTTGTAATCATGCACGAGAGAGATCAATATGAATTTGGGAACCCTATGACACAAAATAATGTTTAATCCATAGAGCACACCAAGAGAGAAATACAAATTGCTACTACTTACCAAACAAGAGCGATTGTGTATTAACGATAGGTGGCCTTCTCACTAAGCAATGTTAGTCCTTTCTCGGACTCATTTGGTCAATGATAATAAGTTGTGACTCATAATTAATTATATCATGAATAAACAAATATTAATTTACATGTTTGTACACATCTACAAGCATATTTCGATCTTATGTCAAAAGAGCTCATTAACTCCACAAAAAATGAGGCAACATGCATAACAATAAGACTACGGTGAAGGATAAATCACTCGATCATAGGAAATGGAGAAAAGAAGCCCACGGTCATAACAATAACCACATAAACGGTGTGCAATAGTGGTGTTGTACCACAAATTTTCATCTTGCCAAAACGTTTGCCTCGCCATTTATCCTCTTTATCCGCTCCTCATTACCAAAACCTCCAATAGTTGAAACAAGCTGCAGAGAGCCCCCAACGAGAACATCATCCCAATTTGTGTAGAAAACATCCCTTGCATGAATTGGAGTTTGGACGCTTTAAGTAATTCAAATGTTAACCACGATTACATAGTATGCTCACAAAGAAACCAAAAGTACAATTTATCATCTTACGTGTCAAGATACATGTGAGAATTGTACCACTTTTTATGTATATACATGAAGCATACTTAGTACCTTTAACTCCTTTAAAGGCGTTAAATCAATATTCGTTGGTTAATGTGTGAGTTTGTTTAAGTTCTTTCCTTCCCACTACCAATATCTGTTCCCAAATCTCACATAATCATACCAACGACTTCTTCGGGTCGTACATCATGCTTATTTTTTTTTCCTTCGCACAAAATGCATGCCCCCTCCCCCTTCCCCTATATTTAAAACTACCGTGAAGGACAACACACGAACACCGGGTGTTAAATATGTGTGTGTGTGCTAATTTTCCTCCCTCCATGACCATTGTCACCAAAAAGTTCATGGCAGCATGGGGCACCAAATTAAAACAACACAAAGAAAAAAGAACAAAGCGTGCACCCAAAGACACTCTCCACGGTAGCAACAACACCACACTCACACACTAGCACCTCCACACACACTCACCACACTAACACTTGCACACACTATCACCTGCACACACTCTCACATACACCACACTGCCACCACCTGCCATCCCACACTCACACCACATATACTAATGAAACGATTTGGTATGAAGGAGATAAATTTTGAACCGACAAGTAAAGTTGTTGTTGAAGAGCAAGTCGGAAGATACCAAATGGTCAAGCAGCAACATGGTTAATAGTTTAGATGTCTCCCTATTATAATATTCTTTAGTGTACAATGGCTTAATTAGCTTATATGTCTCCAAGTTTCTGAATTTCCCACAAAAGTGTTAATAGTTTAAAATTAATGCGCAACCACGAGTCTTAATTAATTATAACCAACAAGCACATGTGATTGTTCAATGGTAAAATAAACAAGTTGAAATGAAGGAATACAAGAGTTTGAAAAACTTATAAACGATAACAAAATAGTCATATTGCTCGCCTCGCTTTGGCAGCAAGAAAAACCACTGGACACACTCATTGGTCCTCATAAAAGAAAACTGATTTGGCTATTGTGAGATATTGATTTCTTTGAAGGCATCAAATCAAGGACACCCCAAACATTTGATGCAAAGAGATGGAGAAGAAACACAAATGGATTTAAGATATCGTCTAAAAGTCTGTAGTGGGAGCTCTCAATCTGGTTTTCAAATCTATCTCACATTCTCACTAATTTGGATTGTAAAGCTCATGAATTCAATGATCTATTCGAAATACCCTTGCTTCACAAAATCACAAGATCACTTGGACTTCAGTCTTAGGCTACCCCACATTTTATGTGGCAAGCCAATGACGACAAAAATTCTAGGACCAAATAAAAAATTAATAAAGGTGTCCATGGAAAGTTCTCAAAGTATCACTAGTCATTGCTTAACCTAGAACCTGACCACTTGCCAATTTCTTCTTATGATTATCGATTATCATAATAAAGAATGACCAACTCAACATACTAGTTTACTTCTCAAGACCAAACAATCCAAACAACAAAAATAAAGGAAAAGCTCATTATTCAACACTAAGACAAACAAACTAACAAAGCGGGTATGCAGTCCCAAATTCCTATGATCTATTCCTATACCAACAATGTTACTCATAAAAGAATGACAAGTTGATTAGTCATTGTTAAACAATCGACCACTCTAAAAAAGTCAAGATGTACAAGAGGTGTAGGCTTTGTTCTCCATGTAATATATCTAGTCTATCTCACATACCAAAAAGGGATGAAAAAAAAAACTTTTGTAAATGTCAACTAAGTGAAAAGCAAAACATGTAATAAACTTAAAAAACAGATCTTGCTGATTTACTTAGCTTGACCAGGGTAAAACTTCGATCGACTTCCATGTGCAAGCAAAAACCTATGGAAGGGTATTGAAACACATGAACAAATTATAAACCCATTCCAGCACCCCAAATAAAAACTAACCCCAATTTCTAATGCTCATAATACTCGAGGCATCAAAAGCGAATATATATAACCTGGTTTCTGTAAGCATTGATTGTTTATCTTTGTTAAGAACAGGTCCAATAAGCATTTCCCAAAATACTTTCCAAGCAAAGTCAAAATTTCACTGTCTAAACACTTTAAATTACTATATTTTGTTAACAAAATAATATCCAAACATTGTTGAAATATTCAAGAACACTTCTCAAACAAAGTTAACCCGGTGTAGCCATTACAAGAATTATATTCCAAGGCACAATAAAAAGCCATAGCAACGAGTGTTATTAACTTATTACAGGTAGCCATGGTAGATGCATAATATACAAACACAATTCAACTCAATAGTAATGTATACAGAAGTTAACTAGAACGACCACATGAACTTTGCCTGAGTAAACATTTTATTCAGTTCCAATGCTCAGATGCTTTCAAATGAGATTGTCTCGTCTATTTATAGTTTTGAGGGGTCGAATTGACAAAGTAAAGAGCATATGCATGGAGTAGGCAGTATTTTTACCCAAAGCAAAGCTTTTCCTCCAGCTTATTCATTTCTCCTTGAGCCTTCTCTTTTCTACAGCATCAATGAAATTAGAACTCAGTCTAATTAAACTCCCCAAGTGACCTAAACCTACAATATTGAACTTTAAAAAAAAAGGGAGAAAGAAGCTATCAAAAAAGCAAAATTTTATGAAAAATTGATAGTTGATTGAATGAAAAAGGGAAGAAAAGAACTAACACTCGAATCTGCCAAGCAAAAAATATAATCAAGGGAATAGACCGTGTCGTCTGCTTCCTCGATGCCTCCATCATTCGGGAGAACAAATGAGAGACCTAGGGATTTAGTTGTAAAGAAAGGAAGTAGTGAGAAGAGAGGAGAGAGATCAATTCGAGGGACTGATTCGATTTTCAGAGTTAGGGTTTCGTGATTTAGGTTGGGTGGTAGAGAAGAGAGTGGGAGAGAGAGATCAGTTCGTGTGAGAGTTGGGTTTCCACGGGTTGCTTTTCTTTTCAATATTTTTATTACAGATTTGTGACGCCTATGAGCCGTCACTTTGGTTTATTTAATTTAAAATAGATTAATTCGGATAATTTTGGAATTATTAGTGACGAGTTTTTTTTATAAGTGACGCCAAATTAGTGTCACAAAATTACTGACGCCATTTTGCCGTCACTTATGAAAAAACCCCGTTTACCATAAAGTACTTATGTTATACAAAATAGGTCACAAGTATACAATTGTTAGATCGCTAAATTAATGCAAACAAGAATGATCAATAAAAGATGTTCAACTTGTTTGGCCTAGCAAAGTAGGGGAAAGGCGTAAATTCATATTGAATACAGTAAAAAAATAATTCATAGATTTCTCTATTGTGGGTCTGACGGTGGATTCATTATATTTCTCTATTATGTGCCGGTTTTCGACTAATGGTGTCTAGAGTGATTTTCTGAGTTTAGAAGTTATGGGTCTCGAAAAAGTGAATAGACTATTTTCTAATTCTGTTTACATGTAACAACTAGTTTTAACTTTTTCCAAAATCTTACCCGGGCTCATGCCCTCTCCTGGCTCTACCCTTGATCTCAATGTTTTATCTGGAATTTTTTTATGCTCTTATTTGTTTAAGTTCAACCTTTTTTTTTTTTTTTTTTTTTTTTTTTTTTTTTTACTATGTAATGTTTGACTATAGATACGGGTTATGTTTTTGCTTATGTAGGTGCCGACCTTCTCTATTGATACAAGTTCTTTGCCAATTTTACAAGGTATAGTGATATATTAGTTAATGGTGAGAGTGATTATGACAATGATGTACCAAATGAGTATAACCTTGCTTTCTGTTTTGCATCTGGTGTTGGTGATACCTCTCTCTCTCTGATATTGGGTATTTTTGGTACGTGATAAGCGCCAAAAACTGTAGTTTAAACTCTTTAATAGTATTCTATTTAGGCTAATTCTATTTATAATAATATGAGTTTATTACTGTTTACTTGATTTTGTGTATTTCAGGTCTTGGAACCAAATATGTGAACATATACACCACTTTTGCAAGAGAAATGAGTCAAATTGATTGCTAGAGAAGTTCTATGGTTAAAGCCCAAGTTTCAAGGAGAAAAAATCTTTTAAAGTCTAGTCAAAGCTGAAAAGTCAAAGTCAACTCGGGCAGAAAAAGAACATAAAGCCAACAGAACTTCAATAGGTCATATCTTTAGACTTATACCTCGGAATTAGGCCTATTGTATGTCAAAATGACTGGCTCAGAAAGAGATTTCTAATGGTCCAGGCCTCGACCTAATTAGAGTAATAAAAGTGGACAAAATAGGTATTGCAGTAAATTCTAGCAGTGAGGACCCTTTAGGGCTTAAGTATTTAGGTTTTTGGCTTGATTTAGTGGCCCAAAACACAACTCCCAAGCCTATGCACGAAATTGTAACCTAAACCTTTGTTTTATAAAGAAGTTTAGGACAAAGCAATAGGTATCTCTCCCTCATAGTTAATTAGAATTAGGGTTTTTAATTGTAGCCTCCAAAAACCTCCATTAAAGACTTTAGTTTCTTCTGTTTAATCAATTATTCTTTACATCATGTCTTTATATAATTGTTTTAGTATAGAAAATTCAATGAAACAAGGCTAAACCTCAAAATAGAGGGGGTTTATGAAGCATATGTGAGGATTATGGCTATGTTAATCTTTATTGTTGTTTTAAATAAGTGTTTCAAGTTCATTGCTATGAGTTTTAGAGATAAAAATCCTAAAGAGATTGTGGGCGTGCTAATCTCTCATGCTAGTGAAACCATGATTAAAGATAAATTGGATTTACTAGGGATTAAGAAATTCAAATCAATGATTAGGTTAAATGGTTGTTCAATCACATAGGTGGATTAACCCCACTCTATTGTTCTATATTCATCATTTAATCATTGTTCCACGTAGTTTAGCAATTTAAATACTATTTTCAGCATTTAATTAATTACTCTCACCTATTAAACCGTAGAATTCACATGTTTTGATTATTTAGTTGTTTGAAAATTGACAGTGGGATGCTTTCGTAGTCTACTATATTACATGAATATATATATTGAGAGTATGAAATATTGATTGATAGCATAACAATAAGTAGTCTTGTATATTATTAGGTTACTTTAGCATTAATAGTAGCAAAGTATTGTTTTTATAAATTATCAAATGATGCCATTGTCGGGGACTATGTAATGTTTAATTATAAATACGGGTTATGTTTTTGCTTATGTAGGCACCGACCTTCTCCATTGATACAAGTTATTTGCCAACTTTACCAGGTAGTGATCTATTGGTTAATGGTGAGAGTGACTACAATGATAATATACAAAATGAGTATAACTTCGCTTTCTGTTTTGCGTGTAGTGTTGGTGATATCTCTCTCTCTGCTGGGGGTTTTTTTTTTTTTTTTTGGTCTCCTTTATATATGCTTATTGGGCTATTTTATGTTGGGCCTATTAATTTTAAAGTCTAAGAGTTATGTCAGAACTTTTATATAGGCAGATTTTTTAAATATGTTTATAATAAACCCCATAACATATACAATTTGAAGCTTAGGTAATTTAGTCTATATGTCCATTGTAGACAACCTAGTCAATTATTACCTTGAATAAGACAGAATACATACTATTTTTAATTTTTGGTATGTAATCGGATTAGAAGATCAGGATGAGGACAATGAGGATAACTATCCTTGTATTGTATTTCATTGGCATTGGAAAGAGCTTACTATATCTCCTTGGGGAGTCTCTTGGGCATCTATATGATCCAAAATTTATTCTATAGGTGGTGATACGTCTTCTATTTCTGAGTACACCTCAAACCAAAAAAAAATACATCCAGCCACCTATGTGTTTTCTAAAGACATCAATGGCGATATCGTGAATAGTGTGCCGAACAGAAACTAGTTTAACCTATGTCAGACTTCTTTGCACTGTCTTCTCCTAAGCATGATTATTTTTTTGTCTATTCTCGCAATGAGCATTCATCAATGATCTATCATTCTCAAAATTAAAGATGGAGACGGCTTCCACGACTTCCTTCCTGCCATGACAGCTCTACTGTTTAATATGGTTTATTTGTTAAGAATGGAGAACATGTTGTCTTGGTCTTAGTTTTGGGTGCACATTATCGTCTGGTATGCCTATGAATTGGAAACGAATAAGTGGTCTTTTGTGGAAAATAGTATGTCAAATTTGTCAAACAACTTTGAAAAAGTTTTTATTGTTGACAACGTATGGTACATGTTTAATGAGTGGGGAAGTGTTGGCATATGACTTGAGCACCATTTTGTGGTCAAAGGTGAAGGGTTTAGAAGTTTTAGGTGAGTTTGGCAATCCATTTTTAGTGGTACTTTTAGGCAAAAAGTCTTCTGTATTAAATGGCGTTGCTGCCGGAGACTATGTAATGCTTAACTATAGATACGGGTTCTGTTTTTGTTTATATAGGCACTGACCTTCTCAATTGATACAAGTTCTTTGCCAACTTTAATTACCATGTAGTGATCTATTAGTTAATAGTGGTAGTGACTATGACGATGATGTACCAAATAAGTATAACCTCGCTTTCTGTTTTGCGTGTGGTGTTGGTGATACATCTCTCTCTGATAGTAGATATTTTTGGTACGTAATCGGATTAGAAGACCGGGATAAAGACAATGAGGATACATATCCTTGTGTTGTATTTCATTAGCTTTGGAAAGAGTTTACCATATCTCCTTGGGGAGTCTCTTGGTGTTCTATGGGATCCAACATTTATTCTATAGGTGGCCAGTGATACGTCTTCTGTTTTTGAGTACACCTCAAAACAAAAATAAATACATCCAGTCACCTATGTGTTTTTTAAAGACATCAATGACCCATATCATGAATGGTGTGCCGAACGAAGACTAGTTCAACCAATGTCAGACTTCTTTGCACTGTCTTCTCCTAACCATGATTATATTTTTGTCTATTCTCGCAACGAGCATTCATCAATGATCTATCATTCTCAAAATAAAATATGGAGATTGCTTCCACGACTTCCTTTATGCCTTAACAACTCTATTGTTTATTCTAGTTCATTTGTTAAGAATGAGGAATATGTTGTCTTGGTCTTAGTTTTGGGTAGACATTATCATCTGGTAGTTGCCTATAAATTGGAAACGAATATGTGGTATTTTGTGTAAATAGTATGTCAAATTTGTTAAACAACTCTGGAAAAGCTTTTGTTGTTGACAATGTATGGTACATGTTGATGAAGGGGAAGTGTTGGCATATAACTTGAGCACCGACCTTTTTATGGTCTAAGGTGAAGGGTTTTGAAGTTTTAGTTAAGCTTGGCGATCCATTTTCAGTGGTATATTTAGGTAAAAAATTAAGTATGTATTAAATGGCGCTATTGCCGGGGACTATGTAATATTTGATTATAAATACGGGTTTTGATTTTGCTTATGTAGGCGCCGACTTTCTCTATTGATACAAGTTTTTTTAAAACTTTTCCAAGTAGTGATTTATTGGTTAATGGTGAAAGTGACTATGATGATGATTTACCAAATGAGTATAACCTCGCTTTTTGTTTTGCATGTGGTGTTGATGATATCTCTATCTCTGATATTGGGTATTTTTGGTACGTAATCGAATTAGAAGATCTGGATGAGGACAATGAGGATACCTATCCTTGTGCTGTATTTCATTTGCCTTGGAAAGAGTTTACCATATCTCCTAGGGGAGTCTCTTGGGCTTCTATGAGATTCAAAATTTGTTCTGTAGGTGGTGATACGTCTTCTATTTCTGAGTACACCTCAAAACAAAAAAAAAATTATATCCAACCGCCTATGTGTTTTCTAAATACATCAATGACCTATATCATGAATGGTGTGCCGAACGGAGACTATTTCAACCTATGTCAGACACTCAAACTCCTTTCCACTATCTTCTCCTAACCATGATTATATTTTTGTCTATTTTCACAACGAGCATTCATCAATGATCTATCATTCTTAAAATAAAAAATGGAGACTACTTCCATGACTTCCTTCTTGCCTTGACAACACTATTGTTTCTTCTGGTTCATTTGTTAAGAATGGTGAATATGTTGTCTTGGTCAAATTATCGTCTAGTGGTTGCCTATGAATTGGAAACGAATATGTGGTATTTTGTGAAAAATAGTTTGTCAAATTTGTCAAACAACTCTAGAAAAGTTTTTGTTGTTGACAATGTATGGTACATGTTTGATGAGGGGGAAGTGTTGGCATATAACCTGAGCACCTTTTTGTGGTCTATGGTGAAGGGTTTGGAAGTTGTAGCTGAGTTTGACAATCCATTTTCAGTGGTACTTTTATGTAAAAAGCCTAGTGTCTAAAAAATGGCGCTGCTGCAGGGGACTATGTAATGTTTTACTATAGATACGGATTATGTTTTTGCTTATGTAGGCGTCGACCTTCTCCAATGATACATGTTTTTTGCCAACTTTACCAGGTAGTGATCCATTATTGGTTAATGGTGAGAGTGACTATGCACCAAATGAGTATAACCTCGCTTTCTATTTTGTGTGTGGTGTTGGTGATACCTTTCTCTCTGATGTTGGGTATTTTTGGTACGTAATACGATTAAAATATCAGAATGAGGACAATGAGGATAACTATCCTTGTGTTGTATTTCATTAGCCTTGAAAGATTTTACCATATCTCCTTGGAGAGTCTCTTGGGCATCTATGGGATCCAAATTTTATTCTATAGTTAGTGATATGTCTTCTGTTTCTGAGTTCACCTTAAAACAAAAAAAAAATACATCCAGCCACCTATGTGTTTTCTAAATACATCAATGACCTATATCGTGAATGGTGTGCCGAACGGAGACTAGCTCAATCTATATCAGACTCCTTTTCAATGTCTTCTCCTAACCATGATTATATTTTTGTATATTCTCTTAACAAGCATTCATCAATGATTTATCATTCTCAAAATAAAAGATGGAGACTGCTTCCACAACTTCCTTCTTGCCTTGATAGCACTATTGTGTCTTCTGGTTTATTTGTTAAGAATGGGAATTATGCTTTCTTGGTCTTAGTTTTAGGTGCACATTATCATCTAATAGTTGCCTATGAATTGGAAATGAATTTGTGGTATTTTGTGGAAAATAGAATGTCAAATTTGTCAAATAACTCTGGAAAAGTTTTTGTTGTTGACAATGTATGGTAAATGTTTGACGTGGGGGAAGTGTTGGCATATGACTTGAGCACCTTTTTTGTGGTCTAAGGTGAAGGGTTTAGAAGTTTTAGCTGAACTTGGCGATCCATTTTCAATGGTACTTTTAGGCAAAAAGTCTTTTAGCCTAGCGTGTATCAAATGGCGCCGCTGTCGGGGACTATGTAATGTTTTACTATACATACGAGTTCTGTTTTTGTTTATGTAGGCACCGACTTTCTCCATTTATACAAATTTTTTGCCAACTTTACCAGTTAGTTATCTATTGGTTAATGGTGAAAGTGACTATGACGATGATGTACCAAATAAGTATAACCTCACTTTCTGTTTTGCGTATGTTGTTGGTGATATATATCTCTCTGATGTTGGGTATTTTTGGTACGTAATCGGATTAGAATATCATAATGAGGACAATGAAGATAACTATCCTTGTGCTGTATTTCATTGGCCTTGGAAAGAGTTTACCATATCTTTTTGGGGAGTCTCTTGGGCTTTTATGGGATCCAAAATTTATTCTATAGGTGGTGATATGTCTTCTATTTATGAGTACACCTCAAAACAAAACAAAATACATCCAGCTACCTATGTGTTTTCTAAATGCATCAATGATCTATATTGTGAATGGTGTGTTGAATGGAGACTAGTTCAACCTATGTCAGACTCTTTTGCACTATCTTCTCCTAACCATGATTATATTTTTGTCTATTCTCGCAACGAGCATTCATCAATGATATATCATTCATATTCTCAAAATAAAAGATGGAGACTGCTTCCACGACTTCCTTCCTGCCTTGTCAACTCTATTGTTTATTTTTGGTTCATTTGTTAAGAATGGGGAATATGTTGTCTTGGCCTTAGTTTTGGGTGCACATTATCGTCTGGTAGTTGCCTATGAATTAAAAACGAATATGTTGTATTTTGTGGAAAATAGTATGTCAAATTTGTCAAACAACTCAGGAAAAACTTTTGTTGTTGACAATGTAAGGCACATGTTTGATGAGGGGAAGTGTTGTCATATGACTTGAGCACCTTTTTGTGGTCTATGGTGAAGGGTTTGAAAGTTTTAGCTGAGCTTGGCGATCCAATTTTCAGTGGCACTTTTAGGCAAAAAGACGTTTTGCCTAGTATGTATGCGGGGATAGGGTTAATAATCTTTAACAAATAAAAAATAAATACACCATTAGCCAGTTGTATACTTTTCCTTTCCAAACGAACGTGTGCCCCACGTAGAATCTATTTGATGCCACTCCTAGTCATGACCAGCTTTTTCGACTTTTCTTAAATTCCTTAACGCTCATCCTCTCCTAGATATTGATTTCCATATACAACCCATATGTATGTGTGTGTGCGAGATCCAATTCACAACACCAAAGCAAGAATTGCTCACATTTATGATTATTTTCATTGCTTAGTTAGCGCAGGCATTGAACTTTTGCAATTAGGGAAAGAAAAATCGTTTTTTGCTCATTGTTTCAAAGGCAGATTCACTCATCCATGGATGCCTATATTCCTACACTCAAGACTTTCTACTCAATTCATTCTTTTTTCGAATGGGACCTCGCCTCTTAAATATATGATTGGTTAACCACTTGCCTCAGCCGGGAGGACGAGAAATGATGCTACTATATTCCATACCGGCAATTACATGCGAGGAATAATAGATTGGAGGGGTCCTAATGAGGTACTACTAATTAAGTTGAGTTATCTAACTGGGTAAATTGGAATAGGAGATATACTTGGAATAGAAGGATTATTTATGCTAGAAATTCCTGCTTTGCTCTCATATGCGACTTTTGGCCTTCCTTCTTAGTGTGTTATTGTGTGTGTACCCTTGTATTCCTAGGGGAGTCTCTTGTTAGAAAAGGAGCTAGACTCGACCACACACATGGGAGGATAGCCGATAATGAGCAAATACTAGGCAAAGATTAACCAACCGCACCTGACATTGCAATATTCAACCCCATAGAACCGGCTTGAGGCTCATCCTCCTAGATCCATCATTCTGAGAGACAAGAAGTTATCCACACAGCTGGTTCTTCCATCCATCCTTTTCTTCCTCGGTAGGCCCCAACAGTCCAATCAGAAGAGGGAGAGGGATGGTGGGTTCAACCCTGTCTTATGATGCGAGAAAGCTTCTCCGGCTATTATCTTCATCCCCAGTGTCTCCCTGTCTTGTTGTAGTAGAAGACGATTATGGCTTTAGGTCAAAGTGTGTTGGAATTGGATATTAGCAAGGTTTCCATCCTTTTCTGTTAGGATGGACTCTATTATGGATTTCTGACCACTTTCTTCATAGGGCCCTCTTACCTCTTCCTTCTCCGAGCTCGGGTTATAACAGAACTGAAGGAACCAAGAAATAGGTATTAGCAACAACTGGTCTTATTGAGGTAATAGTAAATTATTGGAGGGCATATTTGTAAAATAATGTAACTCAAAAGAAGGATGGCCTAGTTTAATTTTAAGGAGATTTGTGGATAAAGAAAGTCACGATTCAAGAAGCCTTTTCATTTTTCTTTGTACTTGAAAAGATCAAATTATTTTTTCTCGCTTTTGGTGCCCTTTTACTCCATACGGATATCATAAGCTAGCTCTTCCTTGGCGGACCGCACTCCTTTATACGGATATCAGGCTTTCTCTTAAACGGACATGTTCGTTTAAGAGAAAATATTATATATACATATAAAAATTTAGTTATTTATGATATGATCGTTGAGTTGTACTTCTAGATTCTACCAAATAGGTTATACGTCTTCTAGCTTGTTATTTTATGTTGACTTAATGTGGTTCCTAACTTGGGAATAGTTAATTGGAGACGGTAGCACTCTTTTTATCGGTAAGAAACCACAAGCTATACAGATGGTGGTGTAAATAAAGGAGCTGAGAATCTAGAACAAGGAGGTGTTTGGGAAGTTGGATCTGTTGATCAAAGCACAACTATAGAAGGTAGACAAACTTGATAGGAAGAGGTGAACAAGATGAGTCTTAAAGGGTCAAAAAGGAAGAGACGAGTTGACCTAGAAGGTCCAGAGTTAAATGGAGTTAAAGGTGAAAATATTACTAAATTTTTCTATAGGATAACCTGTGCGCGCTACTGAGAATCAGAATAATCACATCTTAATCATGGTGGCTGATAGTGAAGAGATTACAAATGGTGAGCAGATCAATGACCATATTGTGAAGTTCTGTATGATTCTTTACTCGAGGACCTGAATGTCATGGTCAAGTTCATGGTCAAGTTGACGTAAGAAGAGAGTGTCTGGCCCGATATTTCAATTGATGAAGACGAGGTTCTTGTTGCAAAGGAGTGCTACACATCATGAGGACCTGATGGTTTCCAAGTGCTAGTTCTCACGAGGTTGTGTTCCAAAAATTTGAAGAGCTTACTTTCTGTGAGTAGTTTTTATGCCGACTATTTCTAAATTACAAAACTTTTGTTTTGGTTTTGTTGTTGATGTTTTTTTTTTTTTTAGTATTTGTGCTTGTTTTTTTTTTGTGGTGTGTTGTAAGGTGGACATAACGAAAGCCTAGGACCATGCAAGTTGGGTTGATTATCTGTTTAGGAGTATCGGACTTTGGTGAGAACTGAGGATCTTAGGTGCTTACTTGTATATCATCTGCATCTGCTTCTTTCTTGGTACTTGTTGATGGATGACCCTATTTGACTTTTTATAGATGAACATGGTTGGAGGTAGGGAGACTCGCTATCTCCTTTCCTCTTTATTATTGTCATGGAGGTTGTGATTGGGCCAATTGCTAACATGGCAAAGACCACGAGATTAGTTTTAGTGGTGTAGATAATATGGAGGACTTGGCATGTTATAAATAGAAAATTACCAACGACAAAAGAAATTGGCCCGAGAGTCTAATTTGGAAAAACGAAGGTTCTGCTTGCCCCCTTATTAAAATCTCTCAAGGGTATGTTTTAAGCATGTGTACGAGTCATCAACAAAGAATGCTCAAAGTCATCAATCCAATTAGAAGAACAAAGCTCTGGTTCAAAAAGGCAAAAGGAAGAAATTGTCAAGGAGATTTGAAGAATCCAATTAGGAAGAACAAAGCTCCAGTTTGCCAAAGTAAGTAAAAAACAAAGGTTCGCCTTGGGCTATATGGCTTGAGACATCCAAGGAGATTTGAAGACAATTTCTAAGATTTACGGCGCGCTTATTGTAATTTGAAGTCCTTACTTTACTTTGGGCATAACTTTCTCATGACCTAACTTTTAGGGACATGAGATTTAATTATCTTGTAACTGGGTGGGAGAGTGTAGTTGACGCTAACTGTTCACTCACCTATTAAATATTGTTTTAATGACCATGGTTCCCAAAATAAGTAAGATTCCATGCCATAATGTTTTCATATAGTTTTAACTTAACATTTTCATTTCTATTCATGTTATCCTAAATGTTATGCATTCTTTTACAGGGTTAAGTGGTGAAGATGTTCCAGAAATTTGTTGGGAACATGCATTAATTATGTAAGTATGTATGTAATTTGTTGAATTATTCATGCTAAGTACCACTTCGCTTCTTGTTTCCTAGATTTAATTTCTACTAATTTTATTCACTTTGGTTTAACCATGTATTGATTTTTCTAGACAGATGGTTTTAATAGTTCTAGTCTTCCTTATTTTATGGAATTTAATGGCAATATGATATAAGGTGTTATTGCATAAAGTGCAATGAGGATGCTAACATTTATCTCCTAGTAATTTTATGAGTATCAAACAATGACTATACTAATATCCACTTTGATGATGCGTTTAACATGGAAGACAGGAAAGGGTGGAGCTGGGGCTGAAGTTGTGGAAAAGGTTGAGTTGTTAGCAGTTGAAGTGGCTATTGAACTAGCACGAGATAGGTGGTGGTCCTTGTCTAGCCATCTCTGTCCTGGAATTGGGCTTCTAACGTAGAAGTTTTATTTATTATTGAGACAATTAAGGATTTTAGTTTTGCCATTTTTTAGTGTATTTGTATAAGTTTCAGTAGGGAGGCTTATGTGTTGGCTACTAGCTAGAATGTGTTGTTAAGCTTGACTAATCATGTGGATATAATCTCTCTTTAGAACGACGAATGCAAGTGTCTCGGAGCTTATTTAATCCGTTTCTATTCATCTAATTGCTTGGCCGCCATGTGTGAAACTGTTCGAATTTTGTCATATAAATGTTCATGTTCTTTTCCATTCCATGATCTACTACAGGCTTCACTTCCTCTGACCCATCTTCTGAGCTTGCCAAGTAACTTTGGCTTCTTATGGCCAGTTGTCATTATGAATGCACGAGATTCATTATAGTTTGCCATCGTTGATGAAGGATCTGAATTGTATCTTAGAATGTTTGATGAGGGGAAAGTGTTGGCATATGACTTGAGCACCTTTTTGTGGTCTAAGGTGAAGGGTTTGGAAGTTTTAGCTGAGTTTTGTGATCCGCTTTCAGTGGTACTTTTAGGCAAAAAGTCTTGTGTATCAAATGGCGCCGCTGTCGTGTACTATGTAGTGTTTGACTATAGATATGGGTTTTGTTTTTGCTTATGTAGGCACCGACCTTATCTATTGATATAAGTTCTTTGCCAACTTTAATTACCAGGTAGTGATCTATTGGTTAATAGTGATAGTGACTATGATGATGATGTACCAAATGAGTATAACCTCGCTTTTTGTTTTGTGTGTGGTGTTGGTAATACCTCTCTCTCTGATGTTGAGTATTTTTGGTACGTAATCGGATTAGAAGATCAGGATGAGGACAATGAGGATAACTATCCTTGTGTTGTATTTCATTGGCCTTGGAAAGAGTTTACTATATCTCCTTGGGGAGTCTCTTGGTGTTCTATGGGATCCAAAATTTGTTCTATAGGTGGTGATACGTCTTCTATTTCTGAGTACACCTCAAAACACAAACAAATACATCCAGTCACCTTATGTGTTTTCTAAAGATATCAATGACCCATATTGTGAATTGTGTGCTGAACGGAGACTAGTTCAACCAATGTCAGACTCCTTTGCACTGCCTTCTCCTAACCATGATTATATTTTTGTCTATTCTCGCAATTAACATTCATTAATGATCTAACATTCTAAAAATAAAATATAGAGATTGCTTCCACGACTTCCTTCCAGCCTTGACAGTTCTATTGTTTCTTCTGGTTCATTTGTTAATAATGGGGAATATGTTGTCTTGGTCTTAGTTTTGGGTGGACATTATGATCTGGTAGTTGCCTATAAATTGGAAACGAATATGTGGTATTTTGTGAAAATAGTATGTCAAATTTGTCAAATAACTCTGGAAAAGTTTTTGTTGTTGACAATGTATGGTACATGTTTGATGAAGGGAACTGTTGGCATATGACTTGAGCACCGACCTTTTTGTGGTCTAAGGTGAAGGGTTTTGAAGTTTTAGCTGAGTTTAGTGATAAGAGCCAAAAACTGTAGTTTTAACCCCTTAACAATAATACTTTTAGACCAATTATGCGAGTAATAAATAAGAATTAATGCTGATTAAGTGATTTTATGTATTTCAGGCATTGGAGTCAATTACGTGCAGAAATGTGTCACTTTTGTGAGATAAAGGAGCAATGGTTGGTTGCTAAGAAGTTCTGTGATTAAAGGCCAAGACTCAAGGAGAAAACCGTATCTTTGGACTTTCACGTTGTTATTAAACTAGTTAAATATTGGTTGCTTGAGTCTTGGCCTTTAATCACAGAACTTCTTAGCAACCAACCATTGCTCGTCCTACGGTTGTTATTAAACTAGTTAAATATTGGTTGCTTGAGTCCAACCAATATTGGTCTAAAATAACAACCGTATCTTTGGACCAATATTTAACTAGTTTAATAACAACGTGACACGACAAAAAAGAATGAACAAATAAAACGATTTCGGTATACCGGGAAGTAGAAAAACTAACTACTCACCTTACGTAACAGCTCAACGAATCCCTCATAGTCCGAGTCGTCGCACTCCGACGCTCTAGCAAACGAGTTTCTAGCTCTGCCTCCATTTTTATTATTTTATTTTTCTTAGAACCCTATTCTCCAGAACAATGTGTTTATATACTTGGGTTCGAAACCCAAGCCCAACAAAGACTCGGGCCCAAAAACCAGGTACACGTATCACAAATCCAATCCAGCGAATTTTTAAATAAATAAATAAATAATTAATAAATATGTATTTTAAATACGGGCGTTACAGCTATACACATCTCAAAAGAATCTCGTCTTGAGATTCGGAAGTAAAGCTATACGAACAAATAACGTTGGTTATTAACTTAGAACATACCCAAGAATGCACGTTGATTAAACTTAAGCAAGATAACATTGGTATTAATTATTTTAATTAATTTCAGAATACATGTCCTCATGCCATTACAAAATCTATCATAGTTTAACTGTCTATATTAAAACAAATTATTACTGTCACTTAAATACAAGATAAATATATCATATATTTTTAGCATGTAGTTTCTTGTTTAAGTCTCTCTGAAAAATAATATTCTACATTAACTAATCCATAATACAGGGTAAGTTCATCCCTGCATAAAACATTATGGAGTCTTTCATTATCATGCATAAAAGAAAATTAGTGCCCTAATACACTTAAAACAAAAATCACTCATGTCATCGATACTATAATAAAACTTTATATTTACTTTAGTCATGCTCTCAAAAATATTAAATTTAAAACAACCCTTGAATCATAATTCATGCTTGCAATGGATCAAAATATAGCATTGATCCAAAAATAATTTTTCATATTCATCTATCAAAATCATATAGATGAAACAAAACAATTAAGAATAAATACTGACGCCATTGCTATTATTATTATTATTAATTATTATAAACGGTGAAAAGAATCAAAATTAATCTCCATATACAATGACAATTAACATAAGACTTACTACCGTGATAACCATTTAATTTTAAACATTTTAGAATAATATAAACTCACTTCTAATATATCACCCATAACAAGTTATATTCTCATGGTAATATTTATGAACCATAAATCAAGGTATATATTTAAGAATACTTTCGAATATGCAAAAATCAATGTGAAACTAATTTAACAATATTAATCAATCATGTCATAATTTAAGTAAAACAAAGCACACTTATAAGACAAAATAAAAATCCGTTTGTTGTTGAAATACGATCATCATTATATTAAGACATCCTCTACATAAATTCCAATATAGTTTAAAAATAACAATTATCACCATTATTTTAATTAATCATTAATAACGATGATCTTAAGAAAACAACCTACACATGCATGTTTTTGGTAAAACAATATTAATCATCATCCATTTACGGTAATAGTTCCTCTATATATACAACAATATAAAAGCGTGTATGCAAGTATACACATCTCAAAAGAATACATGCGTGTATAAGCATGGTATACACATCTCAAAAGAATATCGTGTATTGCAAGTATACACATCTCAAAAAGAATACACGTGTATACGCCAGTATACACATCTCAAAAAGAATACACATATATACGCAGGTATACACATCTCAAAAAGAATACACGTGTATACGCAGGTATATACATCTCAAAAAGAATACACATATATTTTATTATTATTATTTTTTTCTATTTATAATTAATCACATCTAACAAATTAATCTCTTATACTTTAAAATATTATTCATCCATTAAAGTGTACGAGTAAAGCGAGATAGTTCCTCCAACACCGAGGCAATTAGTTCCTTACTTATTACGTCACAAAGTCATCAGATAATACAGCTCATTCAACAGTTAATGCACCTCATTCAATATAGATTAAAATATCTTATTATTTCTTGAATAATAACATAATTCTCAAATACAAAGTTCACAGACAGGTTATCACACTTAATCCATGTGAAAATGAACACAAACAACAAAACAACATTATAGCAGTACACATCATTTTGATCAAATCCGTTAATAATTAATATATTACACATATAACCACTCCTCATATGATAAAGAAAAATAAAAGCATTTCATATGCACTCCACAAGTAACTAATATAAATATACACATTACACATACAATCAAATCAAGAAAAATATTGACTCTCTTTATTTCTATATCTCTTTCATTTTCTTTGTAAAAATAAAACAACTAGCGGAAATAGTTTTGAAAATAATACTTCCTAAACACTACCCATAAACCACGATCCGAGAATCACCTAGACTCACCTAAGTCTAAGCCAACCAAATGCTCGATAAAAAACCTGTACACTCGAATTTTTCTAATTGAGAAAAACATTATTTGTTCCGACTCCTCGATCTTAGGTGTGGAACTCTCAACTTCCAAAACCCATAAAAGGTTTAAATATGCGGATAATTAAAACCAATAAAAATTTTAACTTAAACAAAAGTCTTCTTCATTACAAAATTTACAAATGAAAATGCAAATAACCTTGCCTCAACTGAAAATCTATATCACCTCAAAGGAAAACAAGGCCTATCTTGAAATGCGACGCTTAACGAAAACTACAAGCAAAGAACCAATCTTCTTCAACACTAAACCTGTCAAGACTTATCAACTATGTTCATTTAATGAACACACCCGATAAGCAAACATGCAAATCGGGTCAAGAGATTAAAAAAATGTTTGGTGTGAGTAGCTCTAAAATACAACATATAATTATACATATATATACACAATCCAGGAAAGTTAGTTCCTCCATCGGGAGCCCTTTAACTTTCAACGACTAATACAACATTCTTAAGTACAATAATTAAGGCGGGTAGTTCCTATCGAGTTTTAACTTCCCACAACCACACAACAAACCATAATGCATAATAAAAAGGCATTTAGTTCCTCCACGAGAGGCTTTTAGGTTCTAACTAAAATACTAAACCAAAACATATACAATCATCTATCTAAAGATATATCATTTACCAACATATTACCATAATTATATTAATTAAAGCTTTCTTTGTGTGTCCCTAAAATTCGTCGCCATATCTATGTCTTACCTAGTTTCCCTGGCTACCACAATCGCTACCTTGCGCCGAACATGTACATCCACATGCCTCCCCTTACATAATGTACCATTTTCGTGCGTAACTACCCCCGGATGGGATGCGCGACACGGTTCACACGGAAGCCATTATGTAAGTAATGCCACTATTCGCATAAAAATATGGAGCGTCTCGTTCTATTTTGCGAACGGAATAATCAAGCCACTAAGTTTACGCGGAAGGGCCATTCAGATTTTGAAACGCCGGAAGGGCCAATCATATTACTTATGCCCGGGGCCAGATTCAAATGGCGCCGGAAAGGGCCAATCATATTACTTTACCGAAGGCCATTCAGATTCATCAAACGCCGGAAGGGCCAATCATATTATCGCCCGAAGGCCATTCAGATTCATCGAAACGCCGGAAGGGCTAATCGCATGAGTTGTGGTAGCTAGGTTCTAGGATTTTCGTTACGTAATTTATTCAAGTGTCATACATTAATGACTCATAACAAATTTCACTATATTTTCGTGCATGTCAAATACATTATTGCACTAAACCACAATATATAGAAATATCTCAATTATATCTCATAACCACTTTCATTCTTTTCACGTTGTTTAATACATTATTGCACTACGCTTTACTATATGGAAATATTCACAATTACTCTACTAGCATCTCACAAATAACGAATGCGGTGTTTATACATTTATGTCTCCAAAACTATTGCATTCAATATATATATCCCAACATATTATATAATGTCACAATATCAACGTCAAATCTTAATTAGATAATGACAACTAAATTTATACAAGCTTCCATAGCATTTTAGCATTTGATTTGTCCATACAATTTACAACATACAACGTAGCACAATTAAACAGTCAAAAGCCCACCATCAAAGCCCAATACTCAAGTCCATAAATCTAAGTCCGTATATAATTTAATACTCGTAATAACATATATATCAAATTCTTATTATCAGAATTCTCCTCTAGTTACGTGCCAATATTATATTGCACTACACACTACTCACGTCAAATCTTAATTAGATAATGACAAACAACGTTATATAATGTTCGACAATATTTTATTATTACAATAGTCCGATCCATAAAATCAAATATGCGAAAAACTGGGAAAAAAGTCAACATTCCACAGTCAACGACCAAAGGTCAAAGTCAACGGTCAACGGTCAAAGTCAAAGTCAACACGTCATGGTCAAAGTCAACACATCATGGTCGAAGTCAAACTGTCATTGTCAAAGTCAAAGATATGTTTTCCATGTTCGACGGGTTTGGTCATAGCCATGGTTTGGCATGGTGGAAAGGTGCATGGCTCAAGGGCTCAATGGAACTAAGGAAATGGTTCGGACCTTAAATCGCAAACCCAAACCTTTAAAACCCAAAAGTCTAAATGGTGAAAGACCAATGTAGATCTATTTTAAATTATATGGATGGCCTCAAACAATATTAGAAACTGGCCCAAAACAGTTAAGTGATTCAACCCAAAAATTGAACTGAAACCGGCCCAAAAACTTTAAATTAAACTCGCCCAAACTAAACATATAGAAAAATGGCCCAACCACTTAAAACAAAACCGGGCCCAACAACTTAAAAATATAATTTCGGCCCAGCAACCATCTAAACAAGCTAAGCCCAACCAACCAAAGTTTAGGCCCAAATAGCAAGTGGATTTCAAGGCCCAACCACGCTCTGTGTCATCTTCTTCCCCAATTCTCTCCTCCACCCAGCCACCAAAAATGACCACCGACTCTCTTCTTCAAATCGGTTCGACTCTAAGGAAGAACCCAACATCTTTAATACATAAAACTTCGATCTAAATCTCCCTCACTAATATAATTATGGCGAATATAGCCAAATCAAGGGATTATTGATGCTCCTCCGGGCTTCAACAACCCACATCTCACTACACCACCCAAACATCAACCCAACAACCTTCCCACACGGAAAAAGTTCAAACAACGAAAATTACAAATTAACAACTAAACCCACCGGTATCAAGAATTAATGTGTTTTTACGGGGAGGAGGTTTTGGGGGCTCAGCCTTTACTTTACAACCAATCCAACCACCTACAAAACATAAGAACAGTTTAACCCGTTATCACAGAGATACTTCTCTGGGACACCGGCCATTGAAATTGTTCCAAGCTCCCCACCCCCTCATCAATATTTCACACACGCCCACTACTCCTAAGTGTTGGTTCAAACCCAAACACCTAGGTTATGACCATTTTGCAAATTTCGATTAGTAACCTAACGATTTCTAACTCACGCCATTGACGACTTCTTCCGAAGTTCCTATAGAAAACCGGTTTCAATAATCACCCAAAACAATATACCAATATTTAACTAGTTTAATAACAACGTGATAAGAAAAAAAGAACGAACAAATAAAAAAACGATTTGGTATACGGGGAAGTAGAAAAACTAACTACTCACCTTTACGTGGCTTTTCAACGAATCCCTCATAGTCCGAGTCGCGCGACCGGCCTTCTAGCAAACGAGTTTCTAGCTCTGCCTCTATTTTTATTATTTTATTTTTCTTAGAACCCTATTCTCCAAAACAATGTGTTTATATACTTGGGTTCGAAACCCAAGCCCAACAAAGACTCGGGCCCAAAAACTAGGCTCACGTATCACAAATCCAATCCAGCAAATTTTTAAATAAATAAATAATTAATTAATTAATTAATAAATATGTATTTTAAATACGGGCGTTACAGTTACTCTCATTAACTTGATAGACTGATAATCGTAGTTAACTTAGAATTCTAAAGAACTAGGAGTGGAATGAATCTTCTATTCCAACTCTATTGCAATAGCATTGAGAGTAGAAAACTTTGATAACATTAAGCGTAAAAATAGTTTTAGTTTTACTTACGTTTGAGTTTCGTTACTTATTCGTAGGTAAAACTATCGTTTTACATTTTATCACTTAGCGGTCCATTTTCAGTGGTACTTTTAAGCAAAAAGCCTAGTGTGTATCTAATGGCGTCGTTGCCGCAAACTATGTAATGTTTGACTATAGATACGGGTTTTCTTTTTGCTTATATAAACGCCGACTTTCTCCATTGATACAAATTTTTTGCCTACTTTACCAGGTAGTGATTTATTGGTTAATGGTGATAGTGACTATGATGATTGTAACGCCCGTATTTAAAATATGTATTTATTTATTTATTAATTTAATTTATTTATTTAAAATTTGTTGGACTAGATTTGGGATAGGTGGGCCTGATTTTTGGGCCCGAGTCTGTGTTGGGCTTAGGTTTTAAACCCAGGTATATATTCAAATTTTTCCAGAGAATAGGGTTTTTGGGATTAAAATAAAATAAAAATGGAAGCGGAGATAAAATGTCGCTTGCTAGAGTGTTAGAGCGCGACGATTCGGACAGGGGAATTCGTGGAGCTTTTAATGAATGTGAGTAGATATTTTATGGATTTTTATTTTATAAAATTCTTGTTACTGTCAATTTCGTTTCTGTTCACATACTCTATTAGGATTCTGTTTTGGTGTGTTATGGTTCTATTTTAGTACGGCATGTTATTTCGGGTTAACTGCGTTTACCATATTGATTATTGTTTGATGAACCAACTCTGTCTCCGGAAAACTTGTCCAAAGCTATTGATAATATGCGAGAAATCCATTGATTAAAGATTACTATAATTTTCGTGGTCGATATATGTATTGAATATGCGTTTTCTCATTTTTGATTTATTGTGGATTGTTAGGTTATGGGGGACGTCGGGATTGAAATTTGGGTGTGTTGTTGGAGCTTGAGAGGGCGTTAATGGCGTCTCAAGAAATCGTCCGGATTATTGTTTGAACTCTTATTGTTTTGTTGTGGTATGGTTGGTTGTCATGAGGGATTGAGTGCTGGAGAGTGGGGAGGTGCTGTTGAAGCTCGAAGGTCCATTAATGGCGTCAAAACGCGATTTTGGAAGGGTACTGGAATTTCAATTGGGTTATCGGCAGGTTCGGTTTTTCGGGAGGAGTCCAATCGCTAGGATGAAGTCTGATGAGGAGAATACTGGTGGTGGCTGGTGGTGGAAGAGGTTGCTGGCGCTGGAGCTGGTGGGGTGAGGGAGACGACTGTTTGGTTCGTGGGCCTTGGGCGAAATCTATTTGGTTTGGTCCGGTTTCAGTTTTTGGGTTTAGATTTTAGTCTTGGGCGGACTAAGTTAGTTAGTGATTTGGGCCATTTTCAATTAGCTATCTTTGGGCCGAATCACTTAATTGTTTGGGGCCAGTTTCTAATATTGTTTAGGGCAGTCCATAGGACTTAATATAGATCAAAATGGGTCTTTCAATATTTATACTTGTGGGTTTTGGTTTCGGGCTTTGATTGTGGACTTTTGACTGTTTAAATTGTGTTACGTTTTATATTGTAAATTGTATGGACCAATCGAATGCTAAAATGTTGTGGAAGCTTGTATAAATTTGGTTCTCATTATCTAAGAAAGATTTGACGTTGATATTGTGTATTTTTGACACGTGACGAGGTAGAAAATTTTAGGAGACATAATATTCCTAAAACCCTATAAAAATGTTATGCGATATGTTTGGAGCTATTGTAACGTTATGTGGTATGTTGAGATTGTTGTTCGGTTAAATGATATCATATGTTAGGATATTTATTAAATGCAATATTTTTGGGAGAAATAAAGGTAAATGCCCTATTATTATTTTTGTGAGATGCTACTATGAGGTAGTATAATATTTGTGGATATTTTCCCACGGGATTGTGGCTTAGTGCAATAATATATTGGCACGTGAAAGAATGAAAGTTGTTATGAGATGTATTGAGGTAATTCTAATTATATTGTGGCTTAGTGCAATAATGTATTTGACATGCACGTGATATAGTGAAATGATTATGACACCTGAATAAATTACGTAACGAAAATCCTAGAACCTAGCTACCACAACTCATGTGATTTGGCCCTAGTGATGGGCGTATGTGATATGTTTGGCTCTTCTGACATTTTAGTGAATCTGAATGGCCCTCCTGGCGTAAGTAATTTGATTGGCCCTTCTGGCATAGCCGAATAGTGGGTTGATTATTCCTTTCGCAAAATTAGAACGAGACGCGCGATATTTTATGCCGAATAGTGGCAGTACTCATATAATGGCGTCCGTGTGAGTGTTACCTGGTGTGCGGCACCCCGCTCAGGGTAATTGCGCACGGAGTGGTGCATTATGTGAGGGGAGGCATGTGGATGTACATGTTCGGCGTTGGGAAGCGATTGTGGTAGCCAGGGAAACTAGGTAAGACATAGATACGACGTGATTTTAAGAACACGCAAAGAAAGCCTTAAATAATATAATTATGGTAATATATTGATTAATGATATATCTTTAAATATATGATTGTATATGGTTTTGTAGAAGGGTGGGTCAAAATAATTACTGGTGCAGAGACGACCCACTCTGTAATTGTGCATGAAATGCGGTAAGTATAGAATATGGTTGGCTATTTATTAGTTTAGTTAGAACCTAAGGTGCCTCGGTGGAGGAACTAAATGCCTTTGTATTATTATTTGGAAGATAAGACACCTCGGTGGAGGAACTAATTGCCTTCTTTATTGTGTAAATATATGTATAAATATAAGTTGTATTTTAGGGCTCCTCACACCAGCATTGTTTATAATACTGACCCGATTTGCATGTTTGCTTATCGGGTGTGGTCATTAAATGAACATAGTTGATAAGTCTTGGCAGGATTAATGTTGAAGAATGTTAGTTGCTGCTTGTGGTTTGCGTTAGCGTTGCATTCAGGATATGTTTTGTTTTCCCTTAAGGTGTAATAGATTTTAGTGAAGATAATGTTGTTTTATATTTTCAGTTATAATTATAACTAAAAAGGGTTGAAAGGAGATTTGTAACTTAATCAGATTTGTGAATTTCGGTAATGAAGAGGACTTTTGTTTATCTTAAATTTTTATTGGTTTTTAATTATCAGTGTATTTAAACTGATTATGGATTTTTGGGAGTTGGAGAGTGCATCACACCTCGAAAATCGGAGAGTCGGGAACAAATATTATTTTTATGAATTCTGTCGAAATTCGGGGTTTGATAATGATGCTGTACCAAATGAGTGTAACCCCGCTTTCTGTTTTGCGTGTGGTGTTGGTGATACCTCTATCTCTAATGTTGGGTAATTTTGGTACGTAATCGGATTAGAAGATTAGGATGAGGACAATGAGGATAACGATCCTTGTGTTGTATTTAATTGGCCTTCAAAAAGTTTACCATATCTCCTTGGGGAGTCTCTTAGGCTTCTATGGGATCCAAAATTTATTCTGTAGGTGGTGATACGTCTTCTGTTTTTGAGTACATCTCAAAACCAAAAAAAATACATCCAGCCACACCTATGTTTTTTCTAAAGACATCAATGACCTATATCGTGAATGGTGTACCGAACTGAGACTAGTTCAACCTATGTCAGACTCCTTTGCACTATCTTCTCCTAACCATGATTATATTTTTGTCTATTCTCACAATGAGCATTCATCAATAATCTATCATTCTCAAAATAAAATATGGAGACTGCTTCCACGACTTCCTTCTTGCCTTGACAACACTATTATTTCTTCTGGTTCATTTGTTAAAAATGGGGAATATGTGTTTTTGGTCTTAGTTTTAGGTGCACATTATCGTCTGGTAGTTGTTTATGAATTGAAAACGAATATGTGGTATTTTGTAGAAAATAGTATGTCAACTTTGTCAAACAACTCTTTAAAATTTTTTGTTGTTGACAATGTATGGTACATGTTTGATGAAGGGGAAGTGTTGGCATATAACTTGAGCACCTTTTTGTGGTCTAAGGTGAAGGGTTTGGAAGTTGTAGCTGAGTTTGATAATACATTTTCAGTGGTACTTTTAGGCAAAAAGCCTAGTGAGTAACAAATGGCGCCGCTATCGGGGACTATGTAATGTTTTTGATCTGAGTTCTGTTTTTGCTTATGTAGGGGCTGACCTTCTCCAATGATACAAGTTCTTTGCCGACTTTACCAGGTAGTGATCTATTAGCTAATGGTGAGAGTGACTATGACGGTGATGTACCAAATGAGTATAACCTCGCTTTCTATTTTGCGTGTGGTTTTGGTAATACCTCTCTCTATGATGTTGGGTATTTTTGGTACGTAATCGGATTAGAATATCAGGATGAGGACAATGAGGAGAACTATCCTTGTGTTGTAATTCATTGGCCTTGGAAAGAGTTTACCATATCTCCTTGGGGAGTCTCTTGGGTTGCTATAAGATCCAAATTTTATTTTATAGTTAGTGATATGTTCTGGAAATTTGTTGGGAACATGCATTAATTGTGTAAGAATGTATATAATTTGTTGAAATATTCATGCTAAGTACCACTTCGCTTCTCGTTTCCTAGATTTAATTTCTACTAATTTTATTCACTTTGGTTTAACCATGTATTGATTTTTCTAGACAAATAATTTTAATAGTTCTAGTCTTCCTTATTTTATGGAATTTAATGGCAATATAATATAAGGTGTTATTGCAGAAAGTGTAATGAGGATGATAACATTTATCTCCTAGTAATCTTATGAGTATCAGATAATAACTGTACTAATATCCACTTTGATGATGCGTTCAACATGGAAGACAGGAAAGGGTGGACCTGGGGCTGGAGCTGTGGAAAAGGTTAAGCTGTTAGCAGTTGAAGTGGCTATTGAACTGGCAAGGAAGATAGGTGGTGGTCCTTGTCTAGCCATCTCCGTCCTGGAAATGGTCTTCCAACGTAGAAGTTTTATTTATTATTGAGACAATTAAGGATTTTAGTTTTGCCATTTTTTAGTGTATTTATAGAAGTTTCAGTAAGGAGGCCTATGTGTTGTTAAGCTTGACTAATCATGTGGATATAATCTCTTTTTAGAATGGTGAATGCAAGTATCTTGTAGCTTATTTAATCCGTTTCTATTCATCTAATTGCTTGGCCGCCATGTGTGAAACAGTCCAAATTTTTTCATATAAATGTTCATGTTCTTTTCCATTCCATGATCTACTACAGGCTTCACTTCCTCTGACCCATCTTCTGAGCTTGCCAAGTAACTTTGGCTTCTTATGGCCAGTTGTCATTATGAATGCACGAGATTCATCATGGCCTTCCATCGTTGATGAAGGATCTGAATTGTATCTTAGAATGTGATGGTGATTTGTATTTTCTCGTTTCACTTCATCTTCCAATATGATACTCTCGTTCCTCTCTTCATGGTTCATGTTCTTCTTCTTGATTTCTTATTAGTTCAAGCCTAAAGCATGCATAGATCCATCATATATGCACTAATTCTTCAGCCTCAATCGCACGATCCTTTTGCAATTCTAATTTAGTGATGAGTTGGTCATGAACATAGACAGCCAATATTCTCTTCTGATTCTTTCTGCAATAATGGAAATAAGAAACCATAAAGTGCAAGGAAAAAAAGAATATGGGTGCATTCCTTGAGAGATAAGAAGATTTTCAAACCTTTGAGACATATGAAGCAGAGGTTTCGGCCAATTCTAGTTTCTCAGCCAATTCTTTCTTCTCTTGTTGATACTTGTCTACTAAAATTTTCAGTACCATAATTTGATCATTCAGTTCCACGATCACTGGATGCCCCACGATCACTTGTGTCTTACCTTGCAACTCCTCATGACTAGTCAAAATCTCAGCTTCTCTAGCTTGCAACATAGAAGCCTGTCGACGGACAATGTTGGAAGGGGCGCCGCGCGATATTGACACCCCACTTTATGGGATTGCCACCCTTTTGACAAAAAGTAGAACAATAATGGTTATTCCTTATATGTCCTTTTACACCCCCACATGCCCGATAGTTCTACGATATCAGGTTGCCGCGAGATCCCATATCCTACGGTAGGCAGTTGTCGCGAGATCGCACAATCCACGGCATCGGGTTGCCGCAAGATCCTATATCCCACGGCAGGGAGTTGCCGTGGAGGATTTTTTTGTGTTTTTTGTTTTTTTTTCACTTCAAATTTTGCGTATTAAACACACACGACATATAGATACCTCATTTTCTTTTTTATAGCTTCTTTATACACTCTAAGAACAACACCAAAACTATGGGAAAAAATGTATAATCGAGGCATAATTTTGCTATCTTGTGACAAATATTTTCATATATTATAAGAAAAACTTGTGATCAAATTAATGAAGAAGAGTTTTGATAATTAACACAAACAAATACTCAATTTTAGTAAACACAACCATCTCGTGGCAACTAACTTTTTTTTTAACGGTGGCTATTAAAAAAAATTTAAAACAAAAAGACCCACGACAACAACTTTCCGTGGGATATGGGATCTCGCGGCAACCCGATATCGTAGATTGTGCGATCTCGCAGCAACTTCTTGGCGTGGGTATTTTTTTATGTGATTAATGGAGGGGTTGTCAATACCGCCGACCCATGTTGGAATGCTTTCTTGTCGCATTCCATTCTTTAATCTTGCAGATTCAAGTTGCCTTACAACTCTGAGGTACTCAACTACCATCAACTCGAACCTTCATCTCTCAGCTTCCATGGACTTAATAGTCATACCCAAGAAATCAATATGAGCTTGTTTCAAAACCAACAAATTTTGAAGTTTATTCCTGCTCTTTTAAGCCACAGAAAGATACAAACCGGCCTTCTCTCGAGTTCATGTTCCTTTATCTTGAAGAGCCTTCACCTGTTTCATTAGGCCTAATATCTCCATATATGAAAAACTTGAATTGTTTTGAGTGATGATATGCTTGAATGTAAAAAGCTAAAATGATTTGAAAAAATAAAGAAATCTGACATTCTTACTATAAGCATTTGAGCAATTTAGCATAGCAAATAAAAATAAATTTGAGAGTTGAGACTATATTTCCACTTGTCAAACACACATTGACATTATATATATCTTAATTAGTAGAGTACACCATAATTAACATGGACATTTAAATTGGACCAACCTTTTTCCTACCACTAAATACCCTTGATCAAATATTCAAACAAATTATTCAATGCCCTTTAAAAAGGACTTCTTTGTCATTTCAATTTTTACTACCATTTATATCCTTAAGTTTAAAGAAGAGCATAAAGGACTTTTGTGTAAATTCAAGTCAAAAACCAAATACACGCAAATATTGAATTGTTCGCCCAGTATTTATTAACTCATAAATGATTGCTTTAATTACGATAAATACAAATCATTTCTCTTTCTGGCTCCCTCTCCATCTCTACTTTTGTCTCCCACTCTTTTGCAAACCGAAAAAGAATGAAAAACAAAAAAGAAAAAAATATAAAATTTTCTATGCTTGAAAACTCAGGTTCTAATTTTCCCTACTCATCTCTTCTCTCTATTTTTTTTCCCTTTGTTTAAGTAGTTTGTTTTTTTCATGGTTACTTTTTATGTTGTAATTGTATAAAAAGCTAACATTTTTGTTTCTTCATCTAGATTATAGATACTGATTGGAGTTCATTTGATGACGATTCATAGGTAATGGATTCACCATAAAATTACTATTCTCAATATCTCCCCCTATAATTTCTTGAAGTCCTTGGTATCAAATCAATACTTCTCAATTTGTTTGGAGTTTGTCTTCATTCCAGGCGTATGATTTTTGTATTTATGTTGAAACAATTTAAGATGTAATGAAGCGTTTTTTCTTAGATATTTTCACGATAATTATTAATTGAAATCTTTGTTTGTTTGTTTGTTTTTTTTTTTATTATTTTTTTTTTTTTTTTTTTTTTTGTTTTGTTTTGTTTTTTTTTTTTTTTTTTTTTTTGAATCTTGGTAGTGTTGTTCTAGCACACGTTTTGCTGAAGGAACAATTGCAAAAATGTAATCGAAATAATTTTTCATTTTTTGTAGATATGTATAGTTTAAAGTTGATTCAATTCAAGACTTGGAATTAACAGATTGAACTCTTATCTTCCTTTTGTTTGCTACAATGGGGACGGAGAGACTCATATTATAAATTTTGTTTAGACGACTATGGGAGGTTGTGCAATGGATGTTAAGATTTGTCTGGTGAGATTTGATATTGAATTGTTGCATTAGATAGTCCTTTTGCTTCTTTGATATGTAACCACTTTTGAGTTGTACAGTTCAAACTTAAACACCTCCACTTGCTTTTGTGTGTTAGAGTGGTTTAGTACTTTAGTTAGCCTAAAGCAACAATACATATGTAAGAGTACCTCCTGAATGATAAGATTGGAAGTTGATTGCTATAAACGTATTCAAAAATCAAAACTGGTGTTATTTGGTTTCATGTACGTGAATGATTTATACTTAGAACCTTGGCTCATTGTCTTGAAGACCCTTGATGGCTTTAGCCTTAGTTGCATGGAGAAGTAGACCTTAGGTTAACTATTGAGGTTGGTCTATGAGAGTACGAGAAAATAATTCAAGCACATGCGAAAAAGTCCATATACAAAACCATGATCCAGGAACCGTTAACAGGCAATTTGAAATTCTAAGCTCACTTTTTTTCTTTGATCTTGCTACTCACCCGAGCAAGTATGCATTGTGTTAATTGTAGGAAGGCACATACATACTATTTTGATTTGTTTTTTCTTTTGTATATGCTATTTGAATAGTGTACTATATAATGCCTAATGCCAATATTTTTGGAACGATTTTGGTGTCTAACATTGTATCTACGTAATGTTCTGTTGTTATCAATATATGAAATAAATTATGACTGTATTGCCTTTCCGCTTGGCTGTTTGGCTCATCAAGTTTTAATTGGTGAAGGCAATTGTTCCAAGCCATTTCTACGGTTAGTTTCCTAGCCGTCTTCGTTATTATCTTCTCTCTCTCGAAAGCATGTTCAAAGCATGCACATCCAATCTCGATCTATAAGGTATGCATGATGATGTCATTCAAACTGTTTTTTATATTAGTAGGCTTAATCAGAAATGGTGTTAATCTTACATTAAACTTTGATATCCTTTTCTGTTTAAGAAAAAAGATGTGCATTGAATTACTTTAACATGATCTCAAGTGCTCATGCATTCAAACATACTTTAGTTAAGGATAGGTGTTGGCGGTCAGGAACTTTTTATTTGAAGAAAAAGAACATTTTTCCTCTCTCTCTGAATATAAATTTTAGGAATTTTTCTAAAACATTTGGTGTAAATTAGTAAATATAAACATGCATTTATTTCACTAAATTTACCCAGAATGGCTTGACTGTATAAATTTCTGTGATAAATTAAGAGAATATATAGTTTGTGAACCACTACTGAGTTTTGAAGAAGAGACACGCAAGGATACAATCTATATTATGTTCATTGATCGTGTTTACAATCTATAGTTGTTAGCATTGGTATTCTGATACGCCTCTATATATGGTTCATCTGGTTCTTTATGTACAATGAGATCTTAAAACTATTAGAAACATGAGGTCTACAGCCTAAGCTAATTCCATATTTTTATTAAAAAATGATAGATGTAGTGTTTACTGTTAATCATTTTTCATGTGCCTCATATTCAAGTTTACCAAACTTTGGGATTACTTTGTTCGAATTGATTTAATTTGTTAGCTCTATCACTTCATGTAACACTTCATGGCCCTAGAGTTTTATAGGTTGGAGGCAGTGATATAATGATGGTGATTGTACCACCTTTACGCTGGAAAAATAAAGTTTTTTATGCCTATGGTTCACTTTTGGAGATAAAGGAAACTGATCTACAACTTCTTTATCATTGTGGTACTATGAATTGATCGAGGTATAATAACATGTAGTGGAAATTTAAACACCTTGGTTACAAGCTTTAGTGTTACCCCTTGGTCCTAAGCTGACAATGGTGTTTTGATTAAACCGAAATAGAGAAATCTTTATGTGGACCTTTATGACAATTGTTAAGCTTATGAGTAACAGTCGTCGTTCAATGTTAAGGTTTATGCATGGTTATTAAGCTTTATTAGTGTTGTGATGATACGAGAATGATTTGTTCCTTAGTATTGTGCATTCATTGTCCATAGTTCCTAAATGATGGTGCACATAGTTAAGGCCTTTGTGTTTTGTCTGGTGATTGCTCCTTTTTAATGTCCCCATCAAGGCATCAATATGATATGGCACTATACATCCAAAGGTGTTAGAGCTGTTAAATTTTGTAGTTGGAATTCGTATTTGGCTTTTCTGCCCTTGGAGATTCCTAAAGAGATTTGGAGATTGTAGCTGTTGTTGAAATTGGATTTAAGTAATCTTATGTTGGTGGGCTCGGTTCCTCGGGAGATTGATTAGACAATGTAATCTACTTAGAGATCTTAGTATAAATGCACATACAGATCATTATGATGAGGATATTAAATTAGTTTTACTTATCGAAGGACACATCTTGATGGTAGTATTCCAAGGAACACCAATTAAGATTTAAATTAGAAGTGTGGACATTGCAGATAGAAGCTACCACATTTTCTACACTAGCATTGTTTTAGGTGAATCTTATATATATTATTTTCTAACGGAACACCTTTGAAGAGACCAAGGGGTAAGTGAAGCAATAGCGCCACACTTACATATTGCTTTCCAGCACATAAGCTTGAGCAAAGCATATTATATAAGTTTGAAGTTTTTCCGGTCAATATGTCAAATCAGGCCTTAGGGGATTCGTATTTTAACAGTTCTTATAAGATACTTCCAAATAGTGTAGGTCAGATCATGTAAACATCAAAAAACAAATTGTTTTTTTGTATTTACTTTGTAATTAGAGGATCTTAGTCCAATATACTTGGCAGTGATTGTGTGCAGTTGGTCTATGCACAACTTGAACTTTTAACATCGGGATGTTAGATGGCAATAGAGAAGTACTTGCTTGGGTTCTTCTTCACATTACGTGGAGTAGTTTTGCTAGCATTATCTTGTCCTTTGATTGAGAAGGCTTTTAGCAAGAGCAGTAGACTGTACGTGACATTATATAGGAAGCAAATAGGACTTCACTTGCATACATTGCTAGAAGCATCTGCCATATCATCCAACAATGATGCGAAGCTAATATGAAAATCTATTTAACATGTTATTTTATTTCTTAAAGTTGCCATGGGACTTCAGAACAGATAAAATATATATACTTGGCCTGCAACTTCATTGTGTCGTGTTTCACATGTGGTGTATGGTCACGTGGTTCAATTAGTTTCTGACTTTCAGTGAGGCAAACGATTGGAATTCAAACTATGTCCAACAACTTCAATTAGTTTCCAATCTACTCAAGTTGCTGATCAGGTATGACACTCTTCAAGTTGTGCATTGTGTTACCCGTTAAATATTTAATTTGTCTTATATGTAGGACTCGAGTATATGCATCTTTTATTTGTGTGTTCTTTTCGAATGTAAACTTTTTGTACTTTTTACATTTTTTTTGTTGGTTTGGTCTTCTTGATCTTAAAAATGGGTTCATGTGTATTTGGGTTTTGTTGTTGGGTTGGGGATAAATCATGTCTTCTCTTCCTGTCTTCCATTATATTTGTGAACTTGTTCTCAAGTAATGTATCACACGGGTTTGTTTCTTTTCAGATGTGTTATCGAAATTCTATTTAGTGCTTTGAAACATAAAGACTATTGCATTGTCACATTGGACATAGAAATCCATTGGACGGGTCACAATACCAAATTTGAGCTCGAATTGTGAATGAAACTGAGCGAGCATCCGTTTACATGTTCTCATGTATGCTTACAAAGAAGCAACCCATCCTTATTATCACTAAATGTCGTTTCTTGGAACACGTTGGTAAGCTAATATGAGAAAGTTCATTTCTTATAAGTAGTAATACAAATAGTCCATGGACTTCAAGTAACCAATGTTAGTCACTCTGTGGGTATGTTTTTTGCTTTTTTGGTTAAATGATGTGGTGCACTCTATCGAATTATTGCTAACATTGCTAAAGTACGATTATGAAAAAAGACTAAAAGAGTTATTGCTAAAGTCAAACACACCTTAATGAAAAAAAAATCATCTCTTGGGATCAACATCCTTCTTTTCTCTGTTTCTTAAATTAAAAAATCCTCTACGGTCTCTTAACCTCAACAAACAATTCAGAAACGTATCAAGCTATCACTTTCAAGACGTTTTTAACCAATTGGAATGCCGCTTTTCTCCATCCTTTCTCACCAAAAGGTATTATTTCCAACTTTTTGTTTAAGTTAAATTTTGGTAACTCTGGTCATTGAAACATTGAATTAATTTCTTCAATTCGTAGGATAGAAAAACAGCTTTGGGCTGCATGGAAAGTCGAAAAATGCTTCAATTCAACCGTCGGTCAGTTCTATTATCTTATTTATTACTTTGTTGTTTCAGGTTTATAATGTCAAGAGAATCCTTACATTTCTCTGATTTTTAGGCGATGTGTAATCTTCTCTTCTTAAGGTATGTGATTTTAATTAGTGTTTGGTTTTTTTTAGTCACATATTGTTTGATGAAATGCCTCTAAAGATTATCACTCATTCTCAATTTTTCTAATGGTGTTTATGGAGCATTTTATCATTAGGTTTTTCCTTCAATCCAGTCCAATGTTAATGTTGTTTTATTTCCTCTATGAGAATATAATTAGCACTATTACATTTTTCTTTAGCATTATGGAAATGCAATACTCAATATTTTTTCCATCAGTACATATTTCCATTGTAAAAAAACATATATTGGGGTGTAGATTGGAAAGAAACATTAACCTCTCCCTGCATCTCTCTCTTTCTTTCTTTTTTTCCTCTTGAAAGAAATTAAAATTATTGATACTCTTATTAGTTCATTACTGCAATTTTGGGTTTGCAATTTTGGTCCAAAACCTATAACTCCAACTCTTTGAATCTAATTTAGAGAAGAACGTCAACATGAGGAAGAAGCATATAACTCCTTTATTTGGCTGAAAGGTTAGTTTCTTCAAGTCCTTTGTATATATCTTCATTCGTTTGCTTCTACTTGTCATGAACCTTTCCAAGTAATGATGCACTTAACTTAACATATTTAACACCATCTTCTATATCCATTCTCCTTATGGTCAGTGGGTGTTCTTTATTCTTCGAGTTTGTTCGAATATGTGAATTTCTTGATATCCAAAGGTTGGTTCTTTACTTAGTTCTTATTAGTTTGAACTTTCAATTCCCAATTTCAAACAGGCATTGCGAATGTTTCCAAAATTTAAAGAACGAACTCAAATTTCATGGCAAGTTGTAACTCTATAAGTTTTTTCTTCAAACTCTTTAAGTTATTCTCTGCTCATTTAATTTGTTTTGCTCATTCAAATTGTGTTTGGTGAAAAATGAATGTACCCATCCAGTTGGTTTTTCTAAATGAGTAATAGAACATATTAGTAAAAATAGTTAAGTAGTTAAGTAGTTCACATTTTAGACCTTAACTTATGATTTCATTTGTTGAGTACCCAAAAAACCTGTTTGATAAAGTGTCTATGAGACCTCTTGGTTTATACAAGCGAGTATAACAACACAATGACAAGGGCCTCTTGACTTTTGGGATTTTGTGGATCTGAATTTGGTTATATGGAGCACTTAAACTTTGTCATTGATGTTTTATCCACCATTACTTGAAGATAGTTTTGGCTCAGGAATGGTGGTTAGCATTGTGTATCTTAACTTTGGCATAGGTATGTGCAAGCTGGGGCTAGCAGATGGTAAATAGGTAGTCTTGGAAGACTCTTAAATACTATATTTGGAGAATATATTGGGTAAATATGTAGTTCTATTATGGGAATGATGCATTTAAAACACAAAAATTCATTTAAAAAACATATCAAATTAAGTGTGGTTACCTCAATAGCAAATAGTCGTATATCTTAGATTTTTCTTTCAAGGTTAATTGAGAGGAAAAAGGCATTTGCTACCATTTTCTTTTGGTTTTAAACAAATTTACTAACAAATGAAAAATATCAGGAGCTTCAAGCGTTCATATATCAGAACAATGTTAACTTAATGAACAATAGTTTCTTCCGTTCAACTTACAATGTTTACAGATAGCAGATTAGTTAGTTTGGTTTATGGTTTCACATATAAGAACAAAAAAATGCCATTTAATATTTTTGGTTTCCCAAACAGTGTGAGTGTCAATTACACAAGGACTTTGTCTTTGTGTGTTAGAAAAGCACTTTGGCAACGGTATGAAACTCAAACTATGAAGAATTCGTTTCATGATTCTACCACATTTAATTATTAACACTTGGATTTTTCATTAAGTCCATTTATATTAGCTCCATATTCCTCGATCAATTCTCATGCAACACTTTTGTGCTCATGTATTAACTATATCCAACTGTACTGGATTCAAGACTAATTCATCTTCCTATCTTATGTCAGAGAAATGCACAAATATGTAGGTGCAAGCTGGGATATCATTGTGGATGAAGAAACTTACTATGAGTAAGATTTTCTACTTAATATTTGTGGATTCTACAAATAAAGAGTTCATGTATAACATAAGTATGTAAGCCAACAAGGCTTTCCGATAAGATATCTATGTGAATTCGGGGCTTCACAATGATGGATTGATTTTTCAATTCAGCTCAAAAACAAGCCCAAAGATTACAATATTGGATAGTGATCTAACTATACTCTATACTTTTTTCTCTAATTTTCTTTGAACTTTTGCATACATTTGATCTTTATTTTTTTAATACTCAAACTAAGGAGTAATGGGTTACTATATATTGGATAGTGATATTGGTACTGTTTTAGATTGATATTTAGATGTTGATTGCTTTCTTTAATTAGCCTTGATGATTTGTCTTTTTGTGCTTGCATCACTTTTATCTTGCAAGTAGGAAGTGTCATTTGTCTTGCAAATGGCATGGCATCAAACACAGTCATTTCTTATTATTTTGCAGATCCCAACTCCTATGAAGCTGTTAGTACTTATAATTGTTAAACCATGGTGACCATAATATCTCAACATCATAATTAAATGTAGAGATAAAAGACTTAACTGACCTTGATCTTGAAATCAAATAGAGAGAGATCGTAAGCATTATATTCACCAAGATTGGCTACATCCACATGCATTCCCTATACCTTGGTATGATCATGTGATGTTTATCTTAATGGACCCTGTAAGGTGACTGTATAATTTGTACTTTGCCTTGATAATTTTTCAGCCTCCTACAACAAGTCGACATCCTATTAGACTCAAAAACTGTCCAAAAAAATAGTGATGAACAATTTCTATTACTATATCGGCTTCACAAGCATATGAACCACTGTATCAACTTGAGAGGGTGTGAATCAATATTTTCTTTTCATAGGGTGTGTTGATCTACTTCAAAACAGTTGATAATAATGCCCACACCTTGAAGGGTAGTAGCTCCAGATAAGTTTTTTATTATAGTTGTCTAATTATGAAAGAGATATAGTTAATAAATTTTATAACTAACCTATAAATTTTATCCTGCTGAAGACCAATAAATTATAGAGCTTTTTAGAGGTTCAAGAGTTATTCTGTGCTTGAAAGTAGTAAGATTTGTGCCCAATGGAAAAGCTTCTAAAGTAAATGCTTCATGTAAGATTATAATACTTTTGCTCATTGAATTTTCCTTCGGCAGTTTTGCTCATTGGTAGAAAACATAAAACTTAATTAATGAGGCTATGTGTAGCTATTCCTTTTTGTCACTTACATGCTTGAGTTCACAACAACATTTTGGTTAGATTTTTTATGGATTTCCTCTTACGGAATTAAATGAGCTGCAAACAAGGATACTGATCCTAAAGAAAAGAGCCTCAACTACCATAAACATTTTGGTATTGCAGGACTGGATACACATAAAGAAAAACGAAGTTATTGTCGCCTTTGTTGTTATCTGAGTTAGATTATCTTATAATTAGATGTATTTTATTTTATTCAAACTTCCTCATTTGGGTGTTACACGTGAATTTCTTCAGAGGACCATGTCGAGAAGCTCAATCGAAAGGTGTGTTTAGTTTCTATGAATTCATAACTTTTCTTCAAAAAACAAACATTGTGTCCAGCACTGCAGCTTATTATATTATTTAGCAAGCTATTTTTACTCTTGGCAATTTTCCCCAAAGGTATTCTATCTTGGTTGTGAGTTTTAGATCGCCCTACACCAGTAAGGCTTTTCTTAATACATGTTATGATCAAGAAATCCTACAAGTGGTCAAGACCTTCACTCATTGTTTAGTGGACATGGCACTATCAATTCATCTATCATATCTCTTTGTTTTGAAATTTATTTGTTTATTTTAAAATTCCTAATTATAAATTTTGGTTTATTTATATTTTTTCCATTATTGTTTGAATTGGAGAAATGAGGTATTATTGAGGTGTATGTACATTACATAGTAAGTGATGTTACTGCTAAGTTTAGAAAAGTTGAACATTTCATTTGTTGTGCTCAGGCATTTACAGGATATAGCTCTAGGTGTGTTGTTTCGCAGTCTGCAACTCCAAGTTATTTTTAGAATTCCAGTTCAATTTGTCAAGCCACCCCATAACTCACTTTTTAGAATACCTTTCTTGAATGCTATTTACTCCACCAACAAGTTTTAGTTAGTTTGTAGACTTGATAATAGGCTACAGGCTATCACCAATTGTATTGGGATAATTGAATTGAACTACATATTACTAGACATATTCAAAACTGTAGATGAGGTATGGTGCTAATATCATAGTCAAGGTACTTGGCATGAAAATTCATTAGTTTTTTCTTTGTTATTCATTTCCACTAATTCATATTTTGTGGAATCACTAGACTGGCTTGAGACAAGCAGTACATCAAGCTATTTTTAGAGTAGCTTGCCCAAAAATAAGCATCGATTGAAGTATGGAGTTTGAAATCAAATAATGATTCTAAAGGTTTACATTATTCGATTTATTTATTTGTAACTATTATTATTCATAATTGTTCGTAGTTAGTGTGCTACAAAGAGGCCTTGGGCACCTTCTATGTAGCACTTTAAGTCTTGGCTGATACGGGTTGAGGTATGTCTAATCTTTTTAATGTTTAAGGAAAACATAAATTAGACGTTCCCCAAGAAAAACGAAAAGACTAGAGAGAGAGAGTGCAAAGGGAAGAAAACCCCAACATCTCCCCGCTCTTCATACTCCCTAATATCTCCATTTTTGGTTATTGAAGAAATAAATATTTTCTTTTTTCGATTACTCCAACAAAGATCTCCATGGTACGTTGTTCACTTCTTCTTTCTTATTTCAAATTCTAATTATTATTGTTTGTAATTGGAACTAAAATAAGACCTGATTGTAGCTACGAATATTGACTATATGATTTTAGCAACCACTTTAAAACATTCTTTGCTTTCTGTAATTTCTCTCTTTCTCTAATCTAAAGTCAATAGAAGAAGCTCACAAGTGTTTGCGAAAAAAGCATTTGCATTCAGTTCAGTTTAAATCCTTCTTTTAACATTATATATACAATCTACATACGTTAAATTGTGCTCTTACTTTTTATTTTCTTTTATGATGAAGAATTTGTGATCTTGCTGGTCATTGGTGTATCATTTTTATATTTGGTTTTCTATTCTTTTTTAAACAAGGAAGAGCTTTCTCTGGAGAGCTCATGCAGGACGTGAACTATGAATTCTAGGTCTCAGTGAGGACAACATACTCGCATGTATTTGTTGGTACCCTTTTCTTTCAATACTTTTATGACTTCTGTTATTTTCCAAAGGATCATCTTATAATTTGTATGCAACAAAGACACCTAGCAACTGTACCATGTTTCCCCCCTTAATTGTAATAATGATTCACCTTATTAAAATAATGTCGTAACACATTTACTATAGGAAATATAGTTGATTGTTTGTGCCACTTCTCTCTAGGATACTGACTACTGAGGGATGTGAATGTTGTACATGCTAAACAAGCAGGCACTAGGTGATTCATATGAGTTATGCATAGGTTTGAATAGAGTAATGGTCCTCTATAGAGCAAGATATGCAAAAGTTTCATTAGGTTACTGTAGTCACCACTATAGACCTCCACTAGAGCCGTGTGTTAGACTATAGGGTGATTAAACCATATTTACGTTGATAGTGACTGGTCTGCTTGTGGGTGATTAAACCATATTTACAAGGTGTTGGATTCAGCAAATCCATTTTGGAGACTCAAGGCACATTTTAATTGTTTGTAATATATATTTAATTTCATGTCATACCAAAGATTGAAGTCCATGTGTATTGTCACAATATATTTTGGACTTAGGTTATACTTTCTTGGACCACCTGATAATTAAAATAGAGGCTGGACATCATCAACTTCAAAATTTGAACTTCACCTGCTTATTCTTCTTTGTACATATATTTTCCCCAGAATCAATATAAGAGACTCATACAAAAGGCTTGGAATCAGCGGTGAAACTTCTGAGGATGAAATACAAGCAAAGCAAAGAACTTTCTGATTAACAAATATGCGAGGATACAATCCCGGTGTCGATGCTATAGAATCGCCAAGATGACAAGATAATTATGCGAAGTTTCATGAAAGGAGGAGACCAAAACTTAACAGCAAGAAAAATGTGAGGGATATAACTCAGTCACGGGTTGTGCTGGTTGTCACAAGTAGATTTCAAACTCCTTCCACCAACTTCGTGGCTGCCGTCTTTGCAGTACTTGCTATGCATAACGTACTCTTTCCGACAGATGATGGACCGATTCTGCGGGTGTTAATATCTCTTTTGACAACCATATATTTCATATATGATCGTCTGAAGAGCAAACTCCGAGCTCTGCTATATGGGTATGCATATTGATAGTATGCAACTGTATCATTGTTATGTTCGTTCCAAAACCACGTATTCTTTCATTCCTTATCTTCTCTTTCATTCCTTATCGTTCATTGCTGTCTCTTTCATTCATTAATGTGATTATACAACAGATCTAGCATCGCCTAACCAACAGAATAGGTACTTTTCATACTGTTCTCCTTATTGAGTTACTAATTCCTTTCATCGTGACATTTAATTATTCGAATAAGTTTATCTTAATTTCATTTGAAAAATTAATATTTTCCTTTTTCTTACAAATTCTTTTGTCGTGTGTTGTCCGTCCAGAAGCATAATGGTCTTAACCAAAGAACAACTAGCATCTGCATCAAAAAGATTGAGCGAAAATGAAAGTTGCAACAAAAAAAGGCATGTGGATGCTATGAGTCCTCACTTTTCGAATCTGCGCCAACAAATAAGGCAAAGAATAGGTAGTTGTACAACACAAGTTCACATCTATTCCCATACAAATGTTCATATAGATGGTGCAAGTACAACAAGGACCACTTCAACTTTAGTTCACGATGATCAGCTTCTATGTAATAAAACAGCAGCAAGTAAGCATAACAGTTTTTCAGTTCTATTTTACTATAACTTAGTGATATTTAATTTCTGTATTATGCTTATTTAAAGTTAAACTCAAACTGTTTTCTGACTAGCTCTAAAAAATTAAGTTTGTTTTATCCAACTATATTCTTTTTATTATAGATGTGTCTGCAAGAATAAGATCGACAGAAGTTTTGAATATGGGCGCACCCAGTGAAGTATGTTCTCATTGTGGCGCGATTGTTTGGAATGCAGAAAGAACCAAAAATAAAAAACACCACGTCATCCTGAATTATCGGTTTGTTGTCAATCTAGAAAGGTAAAACTGTTCTTATTGAAGCATCCACCACAGTATCTGGCTGAACTTTTAGATTACAATAGTGGTGTAAGGGCAATGCGTTTCAGGAAAAAACATTCGTTCTTACAACCTCATTTTCGCTTTTACTTCGATATGTGGCAAGGTCGATAGAAAAATAAATGATAGTGGTGGTCCTTACGCCTTTCGAATCAAAATACAGAATTACCATAGGATTGGTACATTACTACCAAGTGAAGGCCATAAACCAAAGTTTGCACAATTATATATTTATGATACAGAAAATGAGATGCAACATAGAATGAACGTTGTAAATAGAGAAGACACTGATGGAAATCTTGATCATGTAGTTGTTGAAGGACTTATAAAGATGTTTGACGATAACAATTGTTTAACAAAGGCTTTTCAAATGGCGAGAGACAGGTTCCGTGATGATGAATTACTAAATGTTAGATTGAGAATCATTGGAAGTCATGAAAATCAAGATAGACAATATGACTTGCCAACTAATTCTGAGGTTGCTGCCATTATGGTTAGAGACGGCTCAGAGAGTAGTGAAGGTCGTGATATTATAGTACAGAGAAAAGACTGGATTTCAAAGAATAAGTCAAGTGTATAGAAATTTTATAGCTATGCAGTACTCAATTTTGTTTCCTTATGGAGAAGATGGATTTACTGTTGCGTCTTCACCAACAATATGTGGTCAACACTTATGCATGTATTGAAGAAGCTAGATCATGGTGGTACAAAAATAACCGAGCAACGTTTAGAGCACTAGAGCAGAGCTATACAAAGGATTAGTGGATGCGGTTGTTGCAGGTGATACACACCTGCCTCTGTAGGCAGAAGACTGATATTACCTTCCTCATTTATAAGGGTATAACAACCCCAATTTTTAAACAACATAAATTAAATTAATTGATTGAAAATAACTATTATATTATGAAGTCTAGCTTATTCTAGAATTTGTTTAGCTATTGTTGATTTTTTTTTAAAAAAAAAGTTCATGTTTTTACTTGAATTGTTTGTTAGAACTTATGTGGGTATTTTATAATCATTTTGGGCTTGAAAACATTGTTAAAATGTACCCATTCATATAGGTATGGACCTTGGGTATTTTTAGACCCATTGGAAGCCCATAGGTTAACTTAAACAGACTTAAAACATGGAATAAATAAGAGCTGCGAATTTTCTCTGTAAAAATATGATTATTCAAAATCAAAACCCTAGCCTACAATAAAAAGAAGGGGAAGAGGAAGAAAAGAGAAAAAGGGGATGCAAAGTATTGGGCTCACCGCATTATTGATATTCATAGTTGTTTACATCTTGTAGACTTAATAAGGTGAGTTATATTTATTTCTTTTATTGTTTCCATAGAAATAGGATATGTTGTTTGTTATGTGTGATCATATGGATTGTATATTGGGAGGATAAAGCCATTAATAAATTGTATAGAGTTTTGTGAAGAAGATGAACAGTTAACAGTAAACACCATTCTAGAAAAGTTGTCTGTGCAGTCTTTTAATTCTGCTCAGATGGAGATCTTTCCGCACACGGATGTCTCTCAAATTTAGTCCATAGTTTCCTGACACATTGTAGTCTGACATATTAAAATTTTAGACAGATCCAACGGTTGGATTTCTGTCGAGGCGCGCATAAGCGTGACACGTCGTAGTGTTTCTACACCAGAAAAACTGCAGTGTGCAGTCTTTTGTTTCTTCTTAGATGGTGACCTTTCCATACTCGGATTTGTATGAAATTTAATCCATAGTTTCCTGACACATTGTAGTCTGACATATTAAAATTTTAGACAGATCCAACGGTTGGATTTCTGTCGAGGTGCGCATAAGTGTGACAGGTCCTAGTGTTTCTACACCAGAAAAACTGCAGTGTGCAGTCTTTTGTTTCTTCTTAGATGGTGACCTTTCCGTACTCGGATTTGTATGAAATTTAATCTATAGTTTCCTGACACATTTTAGTCTTCCATATTAGATTTTTAGATTTATCCAATGGCTTGATATCTGTCGAGGCTTCCATTAGTGGGACTAGTCGTAGTAGAAACTACACCAGAAAACTGATGGGTGCAGTCCTTTGTTTCTGTTTAGATGGAGGTCAACCTATTATCGGATTGACCTCAAATTTAATCCATAGATTCTTGATATCCAGTTAAATGACATATACAAATTTTAGGCAGATCCAATGGTGGGTTGTCTGTCAAGGCACGGATTAACAAGGTTGTTAGAATTAGCTCAAGTTTAAAATAGATATAGTTGGGTGGTTACATGATGGCATTAGATGGTCGAGTGGTTATTATACTTTTCGATATATTCTTACTATCGTGAAAATATTGGTGTGGAATGAAAATATATCTATATGTTTTATTTTATCGTGATTATTAAAATATTTGGAGAATTGGTTAAGAGTTACGTAAAGGCTTGATTCTAATCTTAAAAGATTGGATAACGTAGGCAGCCTTATGTAGTGTCTGATCACTATATCTATAATATATATATTAGTTTGTGTGATAACTATGTGATTGTGTTAGAAATCTTGTTGTTTTGATACTACATAAATATATATGTGTGAGATAGAAGTTGTATATGAATATAGACTTTAGTATATGTAGATCTGTTTTGGACATTAGTGTGTGTGGACTTGAATTTGGGTTAATGAACTATTTGTTTACAATATGGTATATATGAGTGTGGTTATGTAAATTGTATTTGTTTGATTATAAGTCCGTTTATATTCAATGATGCTTAAGTGCTTGATTTGCCTTGACGAAAATGACTCTCTACATGTGTGGTCCTTTTTTGACATGAGTAATGCTAGTATAATTATAAGTGATAATAATGTTTTAATGTGTCGCCCACATCTTTAGAACTCTCCATGCCTCAGGATTTGGTAATGAGATATTATGACTTGTGATGTCATGTGATAGATGGGTATTCATTGAATGTGCCATGAATGACCCGGGTATTCATTGAATGTGTCATGAATGACCCAATAGTTTGGACGGCCCTAGAGAGGAACTAAGGTATTCGCCTTGCGGGTTGGTCGTATTCCTTGAATGTACGGGAATGTAGGTTTGGGTATTCCTTGAATGTGGCGGGAATGACTCAGGGCATTCATTGAATGTGCCATGAATGGCCCGTTAGTGTTATGATGGGTATTCCTTGAATGTGGCAGGAATGACCCAAGGTATTCATTGAATGTGTCATGAATGACCTGATATTTTGTTATGCCCAAAGGAGGCTTTGTGATTATGTGTATGGAAAGCCCAGAGATGGCTGTGACTCACAAGTTACGAGTTTACAAGATGAAAATATGTTTCCTGGAGGCGATATCCCGCTTGGGACATATGTCTTGTAGTGGTACTCGGTGTGAGTGAGGCACATGGATATGTGTGATTTGGCAAATGTGTGTAGTGCAAATCGTGGAGTAGGATCTAAAGGTTGGGCTGTGTCTTTGAAAAAAGTGAGTCAACAAGATAATTAATAAGCAAAGTAAAAATATTGATTTTTCGTGTGATGGAGTTATTGCATATGATGTATATGTTTTCTTATGAGAGATATATACGTGGTTTGTATGAGTTGATACCCACACGGGATGAATCATGAATGTACTCCTTGGGTGTGATATTTTCTCCGTTCTCATAAGTAGACGAGTGGTTTTTAAGTAAAAATATATGAAGTGTGTGATATTATGGATGTGAAGTGGTGACTGTGAATAATATTAGTAAATGATTGTGATTTCTATGTGACTGCAAAATGACTATAACGTGATATATTATTCCGAAAATATTAATGAATTGTGATAGTCTGAGATCTATGGTTATGCACGTAGAAGCTTTATGATGTAATGATGTCATATGAATGACTACCCTTGATATAGGTATTATGATAAGTGGTATTCCTCGAATATGCGGGACGAACTAGGTTATATCAATTAGACTTAAATGTCTTAAATGAGATTTGGTTATGAATGGAAATTTGACTGGTTGAGATAAAACATTTTATTGTGATGTCTAACTCTGTTTTGCAGGAGGGTAGGATCGATTAATCTTTTCTGTAGGGACGTAAATATCCTACCCTAAGACGACGTGTTGGCTTAAAGGTAAGGTATACCAAACTCATATTTAATTAGGTTATCATATGTGCATTTAATAAGTGGAATGTAAATGGTATTTATGTTGTGAGTTATTTTGGAAAGTGGGAATGATGAGTACTGTTATATGAGATTCTTGGAATTTGTATATTGGGGTGAAATCTTACTTGGGAAGAAACTACGCCGTTTTGGAAAACGGAACTATATTGTCTTCAAGTTGAAATGGTTGGTAATGTTATATTTATTAATTTAAAAGACTTTTATATATATTTTGTTGTTAGTCTACTCATACCAGCAAATTCAATTTGCTGACCCATGTTTGCTTTGTTTTGCAACGTGGGTGTGTTCTTGGGAACATAGATGGTGGAGTGCAGTGGATAAGGACACGTGGTTTGGAGTTGCTCTTGGAATCTTCTGGTTTAAGATTTTCTGAAGGGTACGGTTTTGTTTTGAGACAGATGTAATAGAGTTGGTTAGTTTCTTTGTAGTTTAATAATGTGATTTAAAGATTGTTCCTTTTAGGTTACTTTTTATTTCAGTTTTGTATATATCGTGTTTGATAACAGGGTTTTGGGTTTTGTTTCACCCCGGGTTTCCAGATAATTGAATATAATTGTTTTAAATATTGTCTGGAAATTTGGGGTGTGACAAAGGGGGTCCTTGATATATGCATGAAAATTATCAGGATGCCATTGCTATTTGTAGGTGGGCAGGTCCTCCGAGCCTATTCATTACTTTCACTTGCAACCGAAATTGACCTGAAATAAAAGAAGTGCTAGAAAAATCTGGTCAAAAGGCAGCAAATAGACTGGATACCATTCCTGGTTTTTCAAGATGAAACTTGATAAACTTATGAAAGATTTACGACATGGCAGACGATTTGGTCATGTAAATGCGGTAATCGTATTTATGTTTAAACAGATATTTTGTTTCACAAATGCTTAAAAAAATATTTGCACTTCATTAACATGTCTTTATTATATATTTTGTAGTGGCATACACAATAGAATTTCAAAAGAGGGACTTTCTGCTATTTTACTGTTCTTACATTCAGCTGATAAGTCAGCAATCATTTCAGATGTGGATAACATAATCTCAGAAGAACTGCCAGATAAGATGAATGATCCAATTGGATATGAGCGTGTAGTGCAGTTCCTAATTAATGGACCGTGTGGCCAATTAAGAAAAGATGCACACTGCACGAATACTGGGAAATGTTATAGGAAGTTGTGTTTAGGCCTTCAAGGGGTTCGATTGAGCTATGTAGGCTCTTATTAACCACACCCCAATTGTATGAGAGAAGTGGTTTAATCATTCATAAATCATAACTATAAAGATGTGCTAATGTCAAACCAGATTATATGCTCTCCAATAGATTTCGTTTCTCACCAACGTGCAGAGCATGTGTATTTGGCTAGTATATATAAAGGAAGGATCCGTTTACCATGGTTGTGGAGGTAATCTTCATGGTTTGTTGGATATATCCACAAAAATTAGGTTCTAGTTCGTCTTGTGGGTGAAGTTGTGGGTCATGGTATAAACCATGGTATATATATATGATTTAAAAATGATTTAAATTTTGATTTAAAAATGATTTAAAAATTGTCAAACGAGTTGTATTTTTGTAGAGATGTTTTTTATGGTTAGTAGATCATATGCACAAAAGATTAGGTTTTAAATCATTTTGTAGGTGAAGTTATGGTTGTTTTAGATTTGGTCATTATTTAAAGTCATTCTAGGAGCCGCGCTATATATATATATATATATATATATATATATATATATATATATATATATATACGGTTTGTCTAGAGTGTCACTCTAATATTGCCACTCTTATCTTACACTTCTCTTCAACCGTCCGATCTCACTTCAAGATCTCATGATCTAACACTCCAAATTTCAACCAACAAAGTGGGGGTAAAAATGTCTTTTCCTTCTCATCTTCTCAAAAACAAAAGAAAAAAAACCAGATCTACAAATATAAATCAGTTCCTTAAGCTTTCCACCCCGGAATTGTTATTAAGGTTTGGTCGTGGATTTGTTTAGTACCGGTTATTAATCTTTGGTGTTGTGGTGGTATTCAAGCAAGAATACATATCTTGCTTTGTCAGATTTGATTTCCATCTCGTGCGACTCTTCTTTTGCTGCATGCCTTCACTGGGTATGTGAACTTACTGGTCTAATTCACCACATCTAATTTAAGAAATGTTTTCCGTTTATGTTGTTAGGTTCTAAAAAGGTTATTTTTTGTTGCAGCGGTATATTTGGTGGCTCAGTATGCTCGCTATGAAATCAAAAGGATGGAAGCGGTACTGATACTTCCTTTTTCTGATAGCATTTCATATATCTTTAACTTATATTAAACTGAACCTTATTCGTAATAAAATTAAACCAGTAATATTCTTTTTTGTTTTAAGAATGAAAATTTGCTTATGAAGTGGATGTGATTGCTGTTTCGCCCTTTCTCTTTCTTTGCTTACTGTATTCTTTGGAAGATCCAAATGCAATATGACTAGAAGCAACAACTAACCTATCCAATATCCTTGAATACTCGACACCACCCCTATTTGTATTAGCTTTAGAGTCGTTTTAACTGCTTTAACTGTGCAGCTACTCTTATGCTTAGCAGTTCAAGGAGCTAAATGTGTTTAATTAGGTGTTGGTGCAAGTCCAGTGAATGAGTGGGCAGCAAACCTGTCTATCCATGGCAATAATTTGATTATTAAATGAGAGGGTTATGATATATGTCCACTGTTATGGTCTTATGAATTGTCCATGAGCTTCAGTATGTGTGATCTTTACCCATACAATTTTTTTTTTTTTTTTTAAATCCCTTCAAAATTTATTCCTCAAGAAATTTTCTAGTTCTTAACCTTTCATATTTTGACAAACTTCCTACTTTTACTTGACAGGAAGCAGGGGTTAAAAAAAAGCAAGCTGAAGAAGTAGAAAAGGCTTGTTTTGGAAGAAGAAAAGAGGAAGTATGATCCTGAGCTATTGGAGGTAAAGGTTAGACTAGACGCATTAGAGGAGGCTGTCAAAGGCATTGCTGTTTAACCTAAGAAACCGTCTGCTTCGGAGTTAACCAAAGACCAAGAAAATACAGAGAAAGAGAATCTTCAAACCGTCACGTCAAAGTTTGAAAGTAAATCACAAGACAGCACTACTGTGGCAAGTGATCGTTGCCGTGATCTGAATTCAGGATCATCAAAACCTGATCCAAGCCAGAAACGAGTGACTGGGCCAAATCCAGCTATCAATGATCAAATAGACCTGCAAAAGGGAAAGTCTTAAAGCTGACCCTAGAAGTTGGAGAAGTGCATGTGTATGTTTGCATTGATGATCCTCTTGGTTTTCTTATCTACCTGTGTGGACTACTCCTCGCCATGATACCAATAGGCTTCCCTGTTCTCAAGGCTTTAATTTATCTTTTGAATGTTTGGTTTATATATACAAAAACATTTAGTTCACATTGGATTGTGTAGTTAAGTGTAGTAACATTATTACCATTGCTTGATTTAACCTTGTATGCTGAGCTGTCTTCCAGGTTACAGTTGCTTCTGAAAATCACTGTTATAGCTCAAAGTCCAAATCGTCCCGAGTCTCAACTCAAGTAGATTGAGAGTGGTATAGGTTTTCTCTCAATCAAAGATTTTCTCAACTGTCATTAGACATTAGAGTGTAAAATTACCTTTTTATAATTGGACATAAAGACAGTCTCAGCCTGGAAGACTGGCCGAATTGATGATCCGGCTTTAAGGTTTCGTTGATAATTCATCATCAGTTATTAGATAATATAAATTACAAGGTACGAGAGAAGGACAGTCTTGATTTAAGATGAACAAGTATTAGAACGGTTCTAACAACATTTCTACATAGATAAATAGATTGGTGCACAACGCATAAGCAACTGACTGACTGCTATTTTGGATTTATTCTTGGTCTGGAACAAGTTCCTTTGCTCTATAGGTGAAAATGATCCTAGGAAGACCATTATGGTTTTATGGCCTAAAACCTTTTGAGTTATGGTCTTAGTCTTGATGTTTCGGGTAAAGGGGGGAGAAGAATCTCATTATTTGAATCTCATTATTTTCTAGACAAGAAATGGATTGAATAGACGAACTTCAAAACTTTTTTTCGCAAACTGTAAGTATCCATCCAAGGCAGTAACCAGGGCAAAATCTATTGTGGAGAAGTTGTATGCAGGAGTTGAATACCCTTTTCTCCCTGAGACAGTAGAAACTGCGTGTTTGGTTATCGTGGCTTAGATCAGTAGCAATCATGAGCAGAGGAACTCTTGGTGAACGATAGTGCAGGATATCAGTATACATAGTCCTCCATGACCAACAAACTGCACCAAACCATATAAAATCCTTCTGCAAACTCAGCTTCTCTGCAAATATAGATACAACATGATCTGGAAAATCTAACCAATCAACCTGGTGTCTATCAGAAGGATTAGGGATATAGGGGAAGATACTAATCTGTCTTCTATCCTTCTTTTTGTCTTCTAATAAAGTAACATCCTCAACATAAACACCAAAACCAAGTCCAACCAGAACTCAGAGTACTGGCGTTTTGCTTTTTTGCTGAATATCTGAATAATTCATTTTCCTTCTGAAAATTTTCTGAAAATTGAGAAGTTACATTTCTTGGAAGAGAGAAAGAAAGAAATTTATTCCATTACACATAAATAGAAACAGAAATATTCATATTTCCTTGGCTATGTTTTCTCATGAAAGTCATTGTGCTCTATCTAAAATATCCATAAACAACAAGAGTTTCTCCAGATATATCCGAGTGCAACCTGTCTAGTTGAAGTACTTTCTGTTCCAAATTCTCTAATGTTAATCTATCATTGCTTTCATCCCAAAATGGCAATACCTCTACTACTACTTTCTGCAACAAGCCATTCTCGAGACCCTCCTTGAGAAGCTCTTTTAAATCTCCTCGTCCACTATGCAAGTCCAACAAAACATTGCACAAACCCCTTTTCCCGCAATAATCCAATATCGTGTTCAAATGCATCTGATCCAAGACCACACAAAGCAAGATATGTATTCTTGCTTGAATACCACCACAACACCAAAGATTAATAACCGGTACTAAACAAATCCACGACCAAACCTTAATAACAATTCCGGGGTGGAAAGCTTAAGGAACTGATTTATATTTGTAGATTTGGTTTTTTTTTCTTTTGTTTTTGAGAAGATGAGAAGGAAAAGACATTTTTACCCCCACTTTGTTGGTTGAAATTTGGAGCGTTAGATCATGAGATCTTGAAGTGAGATCGGACGGTTGAAGAGAAGTGTAAGATAAGAGTGGCAATATTAGAGTGGTACTCTAGACAAACTTTCACCTATAAGAGCATTTGCAATGCAGGTGATAGTTTTCACCCCCTCTATCACCGCCACCTCCTCACTTTTCACCCCCTCTATCACCAACCCGGTGATAAACAAGGTGAAGCTGTGCAATGCAAAGGTGATAAAAAACATCTCGGGACGGGGGATGTTAGATTCCGGCCGTCTGAGTTTTTTTATACGAGAGGCGAATGTAACATCCCCGTCGATATTTTATAACGGAGGCGGGATGTAACATCCCGTCGATGGCTCAATACCAACAGCTTGAAGCAGGCTCCATTTTCACTTCATTTTCACCAAAATTCGATTTTGTAGCCTCCATTAACAACCTTTGAACACAAATTTCCATTCATAATGACTTCTCCACCCCCAACCCATCCCCACCAACCTCACCACATGAAGAGCATTCCGATGGTTTGGAAATGTCAAAATTTCAAAAAAAGGGGCAAAAGGATCGTCGTCGAGAACGCGTAATGTGGGCGAGGAGGACCTAAATTGAACTTGGGTTTAATTTTCCAATCAGCGTTATGAAATCGATGACCACCCACCATTAAGCGTCAACATCGGTCCGATTACGTAGCAAATCGAGTGGCGGAATCTCAAGTTTAAGTTTTTGATTTTTTTTATGTTAATTATTATTATTTATGTTAGTTTATATCAAGTTTGTTGTTGTTTGAATTTGTCGCATTATTATTTTAGTTTGAATTTGTATTAGTTTATATTAGTTTATTTTAGTTTGAAATTTGTCGTATTATTTTAGTTTGAATTTGTATTAGTTTATATTAGTTTATTTTAGTTTGAATTTGTCATATTATTTTAGTTTGAATTTGTATTAGTTTATATTAGTTTATTTTAGTTTGAATTTGTCGTATTATTTTAGTTTGAATTTGTATTAGTTTATATTAGTTTATTTTAGTTTGAATTTGTAATTATTATTTTAGTTTGAATTTGTATTAGTTTATATTAGTTTATTTTAGTTTGAATTTGTCGTATTATTTTAGTTTGAATTTGTATTAGTTTATATTAGTTTATTTTAGTTTGAATTATATCGTATTGCGTGTTTGTTGAATGTAGGAAGTACACTTATGGAAAGTGCGTTATGCACTTTCAAATGTTGTGTCGTGGTGGCGTTGTATGAAATCAAAAACGGATCCTAATTTTGTCACGGTTACCGATATTATATCCGCCACACCATTTGGGAGTTTTTTGAATTCTAATTTGGGACAAAATGATCAGGCGTTGTTGTTTGGGATAGTTGAGCGGTGGTGGCCAACTACCCACACATTTCATTTCCCATGGGGTGAGCTTGGGATTACCCCTCTTGATTTCACAATGCTCACGGGTATCCCAATTGGTTATGGAGATGCCGTTCCTTTTGATGAAACTTTAGAGGTTTTTACTACGGCGATGAGTTTCTTTGAAGGTTTTGATTTGGTTGAAGATGATGAGCAAGGCGAGTTTTGAGATTATCGGCCGAAAGCGGTTTAAGGGAGGAGCTATAAATATGAGTTGGTTTACTTGAGATATTTGAATAGACTCAAGGAGAAGCCGAAAAGACTATCATATTGGTGAGGAGTCGATCCACGAGTATGTACGCGTGCCTTCCTCTTCTACTTTGTTGGTGCGGTATTATTTGGATATCCGATAGTTATTTACGATCGGGTGGATGGCACTGTCTCGGGCGTAGAGAGGATGTGGGATTATGATAGGGTCAATCCATCTTGGCATACCTTTACTACCGGGCTAGACCTCATGATTGAGACGACCTAAAGCCTAAAGGCAATTTTGTGCGGCTTTGTTTAGATTATACCGGTAAGTCTTATTTATTAAGTTATTGTTTCATTTCATTTATTTATCTAATTATTAATGTTGACATGTTTATATATATATTGATATTGTATTTTATCTATTGATGACATGATATTGGTGGTAATGCGAGCATTTTCGGTGTGATGCATCCCGTGTTGAAGAGGTTGGAAGAGGATGAGACTCATGACCTAATTCCAATGATTCAAGCATGGGGGCTTCATCGTAGGCGAGGGGTATGGGGACCTATCACATAATATTCATAACACTCGTCCGCCAGATTGAGCTTTTAGGAGCTAGTCGAATTGAGTGGCAACCCCGGGCCGAGTCCTTCATCTTTCGGACCCTTTACGCGGATATTCCGGATGTTCCGAGAGCGGTGAGTACAAGTAGACTATCATATATGTGTCATAGAGCAAGGTTTCTTTTCACCGGCTTAATGATACTTATAGGGTCGACCTTTGATGGTACCTTGGGGACGGATGTTGGCGGCAAGTATCCGGAGAGATTGTTATACCTTACCCACCACCTATGGATATGATGACCTCGATATTCTTCTGGCCGTTCTTTCACACTATAGAGCAAACCCAAATGAGTGGCGGACGACATCGGCTTTCGGTTTTACGGCGACTATGACTTATATTGGAAGAGGGTTGGTCGAGGTCTCTTTGCTAGGTGCGTTATACCGGGGCACCAATTTTGAAGGGTTACCGGAGCATTGAGGCCCGACATTCATTTCCCGGGAGGAGTGGAGTTGCCACGATCCACGTGGGGTGTTTCATGATATTCGGATGTCGCAAAGAACTCCACAGATATTTGATGATGATGACCTTTGGCATTGGAGCATGATTACTTCGGGGGCAAGATATGAGAATACCTATTCCACGGTAGATGCCGCAGATGGTAGCAGATTTGTCGAAGATGATTCGGCGGTTAGCCGAGGTTAGTATGATTTGAATTTATTTATGATTTGTTATTATTAGTATTCACTATAACCCCTAACTTGCATTTGTTTTGTTAAACGGGGATGAAGTAAGGTCGAGCTCCTTAACTACTCTCTCCGGTTATGCCATGCGTGAGTCCTTCATGGAGTCCTCTCGTCGTAGTTTTGAGTGCTTACAAGAAGAACGTGAATCGAACTTTGCAGCCCGTGAGACGTGTGCAAGAGTTGGAGAATCTTTGGAAGTGGAGTACCTCAAGCTCAAGCTCAACCCAGAGAGGACAACGACGTGGGGAGAGCTCTTCGACCGAGCCTTCTCGTAGGGGGAGGAGGTCTCAGTAGATATTTTTTTGTAGTTTGTAATAACTGTGCGCCATTACTTGTCTTATGGCGTTTGGGATTGTTGTTTGTAATGAATTTTTGATTAGCAGGTTTTTCTTTGATGATTTTTGGATATGAATATGTCATTAAACAAAGGAGGTTATGTCCAATTTTTTTTAGAAATTATAAGTTAGTTTTTTTACCGAGTTTCTGTGTTAGACTTGGGTGTTGTTCATGATTGTTGTTTGTCTTATTTATTATTTTCAAAGTATATTAGCAGGTTTTTGATATGAATATGTCAATAAAACAAATGAGGTTATGGCCAAAAAAAATTAAAAATTTATAAGTTCGTATGTTTCCAAAAATGGAACATTCGTTTCGCTCGTTTCACATTCGTTTCACTCGTTTCATATTTGTTTCACTCATTTCCTGTTTTGTTGAAACGAAAATTTTAGTTTGGAATATCACTCATTTTTGCACAAGGTGAAGTTCGACTGTGTTCGGACAGAATAGTGTATGGGGATGCGAGAGACGGAATGTAACATCCCGTCGGGTTTTTTGACCGAGACGGAATGTAACATCCCGCCCACGGTTTTTAAGCCCTCCTCCCTGCACATTTTACTATTCCAAATAATGCAATTTTATGGAGGAATTATTGAGGGTACATTTGGATAGACATTTGGATACAATGTGTTGTCACTTGGAGAGTGAACAAAAATCTAATAAAATGTGTTGTCAATTGGTAAGTGGACCAAAATCAAGTATCACATGTGACCTTATCATATGTGACCTTACCTTTCATATTTCGTTTTACTCTTCTTTCTTTTAGATCAAACAAACAACACAGCCATCTTCTTCCCCACAACCAAGCTAAAAATAGGAAAAATGTCTAGAGAAGAAAGAATTGCATATAACCAAAGGTTATGGGGAGGATCTAGTAGTAATAGTTCGTCTTCTGGTTTCACCGGGTCGTCTTCTGGTACTTCTGCTGAAGATGACTACATGGAAAGAGTAAGAGATGAGCATAATGATATGATGAGGCGAAGGAGGAGGAGGAGGTTGCAGTTATTATCCACTGCTGGGGCATTAATGACTCAAGCAGCCATTGAAATTGAAGATGTGGATACGCATAAACGCGGTGGATCCGCGGAAGCGGCGGAGAGTACACGTTTAGAGATGGTGGTGATTTCAAGAAACAAAAGATAATGAGGGATTACTTCACAACACCTTGTAGGTGGCCTCCTCATAAGTTTAGACGAAGGTACGGGGATGACAAGAGAGCTTTTATGTATATGTTGCATCTTTGTTACATCATTCGACGATTACTTTAAAGACAAGGTGGATGGATTGATTGGCAAGCAATTTCACGGATTACAAAAGGGACTAGCTGCGGTTGCACAATTAGCAACCGGTAGTTCTTCCGATTCAACGGATGAGTATTTACAAATTGGAGATTCCACAAAGCAAATGTATCTATGAAGCGTTGGTGCAAGGCAATTATCACGGGCGTTTGAGGAAGAGTACTTGAGGCGACCAAGTGAGGCGCGCATTAATCGCTAGGATATTAGCTGAAAATGCGGCAAGGGGTTTTCCAGGAATGCTTGGATCAATCGATTGTATGCACTGGGTGTGGAAGAATTGCCCAAGTGGATGGGCTGGAACACATGTAGGGTACAAGAAGGAACCAACTTTGATACTTGAAGCCGTTGCAGACAAACATTGTTGGATCCGCATTGCTTCTTCGCCTACCGTGTTCGTGATAATGACATTAACGTGCTTCATCGTTCTCATGTTTTGAATCATTATAGCAAGGTGAGGCTCCTGGCTGTTGCATTTAATGTGAATGGTAATGACTATGATATGGGATATTATCTTGCTGATGGTATTTACCCAAAATGGGGCACATTTGTTCAAGCCATTCGTTATCCAAGAAATGAGCATGAAAAGATCTTTACTCAACGCCAAGAAGCCGCAAGAAAGGATGTTGAAAGGACGTTTGGAGTTTTGCGTGCACGATGGCATATTGTTAAGGCTTCCGCGCGTTGTCATAGTGTTGTTGTTCTTGGAGATATAATGAAGGCATGCATTATAATGCATAATATGATTGTTGAGAATGAGCGTGAAAGTGGAGTTTGGAATTGGAAAGGTCGAGGAAAGAAACAATACCTGCGCGCTCTTCGGGGAAGATGATGGTTTTCATTTTGTCTATCGATGATTGAAGCAAGAAATAAGATCGTAAATGAAGTTACACATACTAATCTTCAAAAGGACTTAGTTGAACATGTTTTTAATTGACCTGGCATTGAAGAAACAAGCAGATCCGGTACCAATTTATGATCCAAATTGGTCGGATCCGGATGAGGAGAGAAGGAGGCTTAAATTTAAAATGGAAATGAAAATGTATTTCCTATGTATTTCCTAACGTGAACTATTAAGTTCCAACGTATTTCCTATGTATTTCCTAATGTATTTCCTATGTATTTCCTATGTATTTCCTATGTAGTTCCTAATGTATTTCCTATGTAGTTCCTATGTATTTCCTAATGTATTTCCTATGTATTTCCTAATGTATTTCCTATGTAGTTCCAACGTATTTCCTATGTATTTCCTAATGTATTTCCTATGTAGTTCCAACGTATTTAATCAGTTGTATTTTAATGAACTATATTACAATGTATTTTAATTTTATTGGTAATTGTATTTCTATGAAAATAATTATATTGGATGAGAACATACATAGTGCATTAATTAAAAAAAAAAAAAAAACAGTTAGATAAAAATACATAGTTCATTAATTAAAAATACAATGAAATTAAAATACATAGTGCATTAATTAAAAAGACAGTGAAATTAAAATACATAGTGCATTAATTAAAATACATAGTGCTTTAATTAAAATAAAATACTAAATAATTAAAATACATAAGCTTAGTTAGAGCTAGAACCACCTCTAGCCCTTCCCCATTCAGCACGTATTTCAGCTTGTTGTTGCTCGATTATAAAAGCGGTATCGGGATGGAGGACACTTGTATCGGTCGCCAAAATCTTAGCTTCATATTGCATCTTTTTGAAGCCGATTTTTTTTCCAATTGAACCTGATTTTTTTTCTGCTTGAATCGATTTTTTTTCTTCTCTTGCCATCACAGTTCTTTGACCATATGCAAGTTCCCTTTCCCTAAGTTCTAAGCATTTCTGTGTTTCATTTGCATCCTGTGAAAATGTATCCTCTAAACGTGTAAAGTAACCCTCCAACATACCAATTGATTTTTCTTGGTTCCTTTTGGACTTGGCTTTCTTCGATCCAAGAGGACGCTCCATTTCTTTTTGGACGCTCTATTTCTTGAGAACCCTCCAATTCAACTCCACCAATACTTGGTGAATTAGAAGTTGAATCTTCACCATCATTTTTGCGACCTTTTCCCTTTGTGGGGCGGCTTGACCTTGCCTCAAAAACGCGTTACTCCACTTTGGATTATCCTTGAGTATAACGTAACAATGATCAAGTGAAAAAGCCGATTTTTCTTGTAGTTGGTGCGTCATCCTTGCCTCGGACAACTAAAAAAAAAATGATGGTAATTAGACTAAAATAATCACTAGGACTAAGATAATTAAACTGCAATAATAATTAGACTAAGATAATAATTAGACTAAGACTAAAATGGAAATAATAAATACACTAAGATAATTAGGCGAAGACGGAAATAATTAGACTAAGACTAAGATAATTAATAAATTCCAAATTGACAACGTTGTAATTACCGGCTTTGTATTGTTGTACCACTTGCATGTCGAGCCTCCACCGCATTCACAATTGCAACAAATTTGTTCATCATTTTTGAAATATATTTCCACCTTCCGCTAATTGAATGGAGACCTATCCGACCCACGTGCTTGATTGAACTCGTTTGTTACACGATTCCAAAATCCTTTTGCATTTTGGAAAGCACCAACAATAGAGTCTTCACTAATTTTATCCAAGCAAGACATAGAGCTTGATCATCGGACATGCTAAAGTGAGCTCTCGCTTTTGCTTGAGTGCTACCACTTGCTTGAGATGCTTGAGTTGATGCCATTTGATATTTGGTTTTTTAAGAACTGATTTTAAAGAAGAAGAAATATGAAGTTCGATTGTTGGAAGTGTGAGTTGAAATGAAACAAATGTTGTATATATACCAAAGTTTTTATTTTGACCGTTTTTGACCGTTCGACTTTTTGACCGTTGGTAAACTAGCCGTTAGGACTCGGACGGGATGTTGGATTCCGATCGGTGATTTTTGTAATCCGGGCGAATCCAACATCCCGTCCGGTTAACAAGTCAGTTGAAAAACTTCGGTGGAAGGTTTCACCTCGTTTTGAACTGGGGAAAGTTATCACCTTCATTATCACCCTGCATTGCACAGCAGTTTTGGACCCAAGTAGGTGATAGTTTTCACTACCCCCTCTCTATCACCTGCATTGCAAATGCTCTAAAGAAAACTCCCCAAGTAACAGTAGTGTTTCCACCGACTGGATTTTTTTCTTCCAATTTTGCCCTCACTCATATTTTCTATTTACAATGCTCTAATATGATTTTATTTGTAATTTGTTATATTGATCTTACTACAAGAGTCTTTCATGAAAAATGTGAGGAACTAAAGAAAGATTTGTTCAATAAGGGTGTCCTCGGAAAGGTTGTCGCCCACGTACACGTCATCGAGTTCCAAAAACGTAGTTTGCCACACGTTCATATGCTTTTGATTTTGGATGAGGATGACAAGCTTAACAACCCGGATGATTATGACAGAGTTGTTAGAGCAGAAATTCCTGATCCAAACAATGAACCTGATTTATACAACATTGTCATGAGACATATGATTCATAGTCCATGTGGAAAGATGAAACCCCCCAGATTCCATCTGCATGAAAAATGGAAGGTGCAAACGAAATTTTCCAAAGGAATTTGCCCCAATAACCGTCCAGGGCAATGACTCTTATGCTATTTACCAGAGGCGTGATAATGGTAAAAGAATTATGCTAAATGATAATATCCCCATTGATAATTAATGGGTTGTACCTTACAACCCATGGCTGTTGAGGAAATACGATTGTCATATCAACGTCGAAGTTTGCTCCTCCATCAAGTCGGTGAAGTATTTGTACAAATATGTATACAAAGGTCTGGACCGTGTATCAATGGAAGTCAGTTCAAAGGTGTGTAAATGTAATATTCAACTCTAATTGGATTGGTCAACAATTGTGGCTGGGCTTATGTTGAAATTCGATGGGTTTTTGCTACTGGGCTTCGGTTGCAATTTGGTTGGGCTTATTTTGAGTGGGCTTCGGTTGTAATTTTTTAAAAAATGAACCTCACCATATAGACTGGCCTTTTGTTGGGCTTGCTTTCGTGGCTTGATTAATTAGACAACTCTCAATTTAATTTAACGCTCTTAGAGTGTGCCCAAAATACTAGTATATCTTTAATCTTTAATATATAGTAAATTGTGGGGGTTGAGTAACAGTGTTTTGGTGTACGTCTCAGAGGCAATTTGGTAATTTTCATTTTAATTTTCTTTTTGAAGGGTAAAATAGTAATTTAACGTTTATAATTTTTAAAAAACTCAGTGGAGCCCACGTGAGTACCACGTTCACAGTGGCTAGTATATGAGGATTGCTAGCGTCCTACCTTTTAAAGGGGTAGGACCATCCTAACCCACATACAGACAACAGAAATGACCTATACACTTATTGAACAAGTTACACTCTCAAACCATATTAGAAACAATAAATCAGTGAGTTAACTCGTCTTCTTCTCCAAAGTTCAAACTGCCCCACTTGTGATGACCCTCCACCACCGGCATCAGCCAAATCGGTTTACATCCAATTACGCCGGAACATGGTCGGAATCTTAAACAATGAGACATCATAAACAATTTATAGATGAGAATTGAGAAGTTAATTGGTATAATGGGGTTAGTGCACTTTGGATTTATACTTGGGTTATTTTAGCCATTGCCAATAATGACCCAGATTATCTTTCTGTGAGAACATCAACCCCCACTGATTGATGGTTAATTCAGTTCAAACAAACTCTATTTCCATGAATAAATTTGTTAAACTTAATGAGTTTAAATTGGTAGTGTGTTGGTATTTTGTTCAATTTCGTTTATTTTCCAGTTTACCATTTTTGGGTGCTTGTTCAATTTCGTTTTGTTGTTCAAGTGACCATTCTCTTTTGCTAATTGTGCTGATTTGTTTTGACGGTGGATGAGAAGTGAGAAGGGAAAAGTTGGAAAGAGAGAACAAAGAAAGATGTTGACTTCTTTCTAATTTTTTATTAATTCCTTTGAAAACACTACACAAGGTCGAAACATTACCAAGTTACTATTTTTCGTCAGTTAGTGGGTTAGGATGGTCCTACCCCTTTAAGAGGTAGGATGCTAGCAATCCTCCTAGTCTTTAGATATATATTATAGTTGTACCTCTTGGCTCTATTTTTTGAGCATTCACAGAGTCTCTAATATTTGTAAAACTCTTTGGCTAATTACGAAAAAGTAGGAGACTAATATGGAAAAATCAAACAATTGAATCACTCACATAGACTCCAGTTTTTTCTAAACTCCATTACTAATTACAAAAAAATATAATATAAAGAAGGAAACAATCCCATCTAAAGTTTCACATATTCTCCAACTTTTCCAAAACATTATAGCTAATTACAAAAAAAAATAGGAGACAAAAAAACTAAATTGCTAAAAACAATAGTTTCCACCTGAAAACGATTTTCCTAAAACTCTTACACCACAAATAATAGTTTCCACACTAATCTTAGGTGAAGTTAACATAATATAGGGGGTTTTAGTCCCACATTGGTTACTAAACTTAATTCTCTTAAGTTTATATTGCTTATTTAGATATATATATTATAGTTGTACCTCTTGACTCTATTTTTTGAGCATTCACAAAGTCTCCAATATTTGTAAAACTCTTTGGTTAATTACGAAAAAGTAGGAGACTAATATGGAAAAATCAGACAATTGGAGCACTCACATAGACTCCAATTTTTTCTAAACTCTATTACTAATTACGAAAAAAATATGATATAAAGAAGGAAACAATCTCATCTAGAGTTTCACAGATTCTCCAACTTTTCCTAAATACTATAGCTAATTACGAAAAAAATAGGAGACAAAAAAACTAAATTGCTAAAAACAATAGTTTCTACCGAAAACGATTTTCCTAAAACTCTTACGCCACAAATAATAGTTTCCACACTAATCTTAGATGAAGTTAACATAACAATATTTCTTTCTAGAAAAATACAATGAAATAACGAAGGAAAAAATGAATTGAGTTGCCTGAACATTTACTTTCTACATTTGTTAACCTCACATGTGACTGGGACAAAAAAGGAAAAATAAAAGTCAACTAATCATAAGATAAGTAACAGTGTACACTCAAAACTAAGCGGATAACAAATAAAATTGTATTGTATGCACTATATGTCTATATGGGACTAAACAAATAAGGTTTGATAGATTTAATGCATCATCCACTTTGGGATTTAGACATTTAGTCGTCGTTAAGGATTTCAAAAAACACAATAATTACGATATATTCCAATTAAATTTATGAATTTATAATTTTTTTTTCAACACTATAATGTAATTTCCAATTTTATAATATACCAAACCAAAACAAATTACAGTAGAAAATTAAATTATATAAAAAATAACATCACAAAACATATAATAGAAAATTTTGCATTCATTCTAATGTAAGGTCACATGTATATAAAAAAAATAAAAAAATAAAAAAATAATGGCAAACCAATAATGACAAATATTTTAAAATATATATAATACTACATGAAAATAAGCTCAAAGAACAATTAATGGGTAACTGAAAACTGGATGCAAATGCATCGAACTAACCTCAAATAATATTTAACGGAAAATTGAAAACTTGATGCAAATGCAAACATTAAACTAATCTTAAAAAGTAATTAATGGAAAATCGGACTATATATACAATTGCATTAAACTAACCTCAAAGAATAATTAACGGAAAATCAAAACTTGGATGCAAATACATCAAATTAACATAAATAAATAATGGTTGGGAAATCGAAAATTGGTTGGAAATGTATTAAACTAACTCTCAATGATTAAATTAATGAGAAATCGGAAACTGGATGCAACTGCATTGAACTAACATTAAAGAAAAATTAACTATAAATTGGGAACATGATGCAAATGTGTAGAACTAATCTTAAATAATAATTAATGAGAAATCAAAAATCGGATGCAACTACATTGAACTAATCTAAAAAAAAATAAAATGAATGCAAATGCATTGAACTAACCTCAATAAATAATGAACAAAAAATTGAAAAATGGATACAAATTCATTTAACTAACCTCAAACAATAATTAACGAGAAATCGGAAACTAGATGCAAATGCAACATTATCGAATAATAAACAAGAAATAAAAAACTGGATGCAAATACATTAAAATAATCTCAAAGAATAATTGATGGGAAATCAAAAATTGGATGCAAATACATTGAACTGACTTCGAAAAACAATTAATATAAAATTATAAATTGGATATAAATGCATTGAACTAACCTCAAAAAATAAATAACGGAAATCAGAAACTAGATGCAACTACATTGAACTAACATCAAAAAATAAATAATGAAATTGAAAATCAAAAACTAGATGCAAATGCATTGAACTAACCTCAAAACATAATTGTGTTATATGTTGTGGGAATGTCTCAATAAGTATAGTTTTGCATTTAAAATAGTGTTTATCTTATATCTTTTCGTATGATTGAGAACGCTTTGTTATTCAAGTAACTTCAATGAACTTCGTCTTATTAGGCAATATCACAAAAGTTCAATCAAACTTCTATTATTAAACAACAAAATGAAGTTTAAGGGTTTTATCAATACCGAGTTATTTTTTTTAATGGATAGTGGGGTTTTCACGTTATAAGAAATTTAGATGAGTGATCAATATAATATTCATATATAATAGTTATGCATATATAGTTGCAAATATTTTTTAGAATAATTAATATAACATCACACATTCGTAGATAATATTTGAAGATCCCACATAGTGAGTCATGTATAATTTAAATAATAATTAACGGAAAATTGGGAACTGGATAATTTTTTATGATCCCACATAGTAAATGAAACATAATTTATTTTTATATCCTGTTTGAAGTTAGTATTACACACCACATTGGATAATTAAAAGAAAACCAGAAACTGGATTCAAATACATTGAACTAAGTTCAAAGAGTAATTAACAGAAAATCGAAAACTTTATGCAAATACAATAAACCAAACTCAAAAAACAATTAACTAAAAATCGGAAACTGGATGTAACTGCAATAAACTAATAACAGAGAATAACTAATGAGAAATTATAAATTAGATACAAATCCTTAAAAAATATTTAATGGGAAATTGGAAACGGTATGCAAATACATCAAACAAACTTCAAATAATAATTAACGGAAAATCAGAAATTGGATGCAAATGCATTGAACTAATCTCAAAAAATAATTAACAAAAAATTAAAAATCGAATGCAACTGCGTTGAAATAACCTCATAGAATAATTTGCGGGAAATCGAAAATCATATGCATATGCATTGAAATAACCTCAAAGAATAGTTAATAAAAAATTAGAAACCGGATGTAATTGCATCAAACTAACCTCAAAGCATAAATAATCAAAAACTAGATGCATATATATTGAACTAACCTCAAAAAGTTATTAACATGAAGTCAAAACTATATGCAAATGCAATGAACTAATCTCAAAGACTAATTAACGAAACATCGAAAAATAGATGCAACTGCACTAAACTAATCTCAATGAATAATTACGGGAAATCATAAATTTGATGCAACTACATTGAACTAACCTCAAAAAATAATTAACAATAAATCAAAAACTCGATACAAATGCATTGAACTAACCTCAAAGAACAATTAACTAGAAATTAAAAATTGGATGCAACTACGTTAAGCTAACCTCAATACCTCAAAGAATATTTAGCGGAAAATCAGAAACTGGATACAACTACATTAAACTAAAATCAGAGATTAACTAATGGTAAATTAGAAATTTGATGCAATATCTTGAGGAATATTTAACAGGAAATCATAAACTTGATACAAATGCATTGAAATAACTCCAAATAATAGTTAACAAGAAATCATAAATCGGAAGTAACTGGTCGAACTAACTTCAAAGCATAAATAACTATAAATTTGAAACTATAAGCAAATGCATTAAACATCGAACTAACTTCTAAAAATAATTAACTGGAAATTAGAAACTGGATGCAGATGTATTGAACTAATCTGAAAGAGTAATTAATGATAAATTGGAACCTGGATGAAAATGCAATGAACTAATATAAAAAACTAATTAACGAAATATAAAAAACTATATGCAACTGCAATATATTAATCTTAATGAATAACTAACGAGAATTCATAAACTTGATGCAACTGTATTGAATTAACCTCAAATAATAATTAACGAAAAATCGAAAACTTGATGCAACTGCATTGAACTAACCTCAAATAATAATTAATGGGAAATTGGAAACTAGATGCAATAACTACATTTAACTAACCTCAATGAATATTTAATAGAAAATCAGAAACTCAATGCAAATGCATTGAACTAACCTCGAAACATAGTTGTATTATTTGTAGGGGGAATATAATGTCTCAACAAGTATAGTTTTGCATTTTAAATTGTGTTTATCATAATTATTTTATTATGATTGAGAAATGTCTTACTATTCAAGTAGTTTTAATATCATATTCGCCACATTGAGCATTCTCATCAAACTTCAATTATTAAACATAATAACTAAAAGAAGTCAATAGGTTTTATCAAGGTTTAGTGTTTTCTTTTAATTGAGAGTGGTGCAAGAAATTTGAATGAGTGATTAATATAATTTTGTATATATATCTCATAATTTAAGATAATAATAATTTTTAATATTTTATAATAATTTAATACGGGTTCGAAAACAAATATATATAGATATATAGATGTCTAGATCTCAATATATAGATATAGATGTCTAGATCTCTTAAAGACGAAAACACCCCAGGCCTTAAGTCTCAATGAGTGACACCAAATCCCCCTTTCCAGCAAGGGTAGTTTCGTCATCATAAATAAACAAAAACAAAAGCAAAACCTTCTTCTGTTACACATCATTCACAGTTCTCTCCAATTTGTCGCCATAATAAAAAAAAAAAACACTCCCTCCTCCGTCAATTTCGGTTCCTGACCACGTTTATCAATTGCACTCGTAAGTTTTCAATAGTGGGTATCTTTTCGTTTCATTTAATTTCATTGAAATTTGATAAAGTTTGGTTTTTTCTTCTTCTTGATTTTGAAATTATGCAGAAATTGTGATGTGATAATGATGATGATTAATGAGTCAGGATCGAAATCTGGATTGAAACGTGAATTGCCATTTGCGTTACAGGTACAATCTGAATTACCTAGTTCACTTGGTAGGACTCAGTCGAATGGTAATGTGAATCCGAGTAATGGTATAATAGAGTATACTAGAAAGAGGTTTAAGAAATCTGGTGGCAAGATTGAATTAACCCAAATGAGTAATGTGATAAATGTTTCTAGTGAGATGGGGGTTAAGAATGATTTGATTGAATGTACGACTGAAGAAGAACCCAAGAGTAGTAAGGGGAAAGAATTGAGCAAGGAGGTGGTTTCCTTTAGGCGGTTTACTCGATCCATTTTGAAATCCGAAGCTGGGCATATGAAGGACAGTAAGGATGTTTTGAGTTGTCCCAGTGAGGAAGAATGTAGGAGCTTAATGAGTGTAGAGGAAACGCAGAATGATGTGAAAAATGTTTCTAGTGAGGGGGTTAACAATAATCTGAGTGGATATACAATTGGGAAAGATCCCCATAGCAGTATGGGAAAAGAATTGAGCAATGAGGTGGTGTTGCTTAGGCGTTTTACTCGATCCGCTTTGAAATCCGAAGGGGGGCATGTGAAGGAAAAGAAGGATGTTTTGAATTGTCCTAGTGAGGAAGAATGTGGGAACAATGTAAAGAGTCTAATGATTGTAGAAGAAATGGAGAATAGTGTGAAAAATGTTTCTAGTGAGGTGGGGGTTAAGAATAATGCGGATTTATCTCGAAATGGAGAAGAACTCAAGGATAATATTGGAAAAGAATTGAGCAATGAGGTGGTGTCATTTAGGCGGTTTACTCGTTCTTCTTTGAAATCCGAAGCGGTACAGAAACGAACTGAGAAGGCCAAGAACGATTTGATTGTATCTCCAGTTGTGGAAGAACCTAAGAGCAGTAATATGAGAAAAGAGTTGAGCAATGCGGTGTCATGTAGAAGGTTTACACGATCCGCCTTGAAATGTGAAGTAGGACCAATGAAGGACAATGATGGTGTTGAGAAAGCTCCAAGAGAAATAGTTATTTGTTTGAGAAGTTTGGTTTCTGTTGATGCCAGTACCAAAGCAATAGTACCGCGGGTAATGGATGTTGGAAGCAAGGTACAGGACGTGAGCAAGGAAGCCAAGTATGTTGACAAGAAATCTCCTAGGGAATTGGTTTTTTGTTTAAGAAGTCCAAATGCTGTTGATACCAATAATGGATTAGATAAGGCTTTAACTAGAAAATCTTTAAAGAGGTTGACCAAATCAGCATTGAAGCTCAAGTCAGAACAAACAGTGATGATAGTGGCACATGACACATCTTCAGTAGAACCCCCGAGACGATTTACTCGGTCAGCTTTAACTTGTAAGTCAGAAGCAGGGGTGATGGATGAAAATAGCAAGGAGGAAAGTGCACCACTAAAGAAACCCATGAGACAGCTCACTCGATCAGCTTTAAATTTGAAGGATGAGCCGATGGGGATGCTGTCGACAGCTACACCTTGTGGCACCATTGCTGTATTTGATGATGCTCACAATAATGAAGCTAATGCAAACATTTGTAAGAGAGCAACTGATGTTGCTAGTTCAATAAGAACACCTCTACATAAGAAGCTTGAAATGAAGATGTCCAAAAAGATTACTCTGACCAAGTTTCCTACCAAGATCAGTGAGCTTCTTGAGACTGGTATGCTCGAGGGTTTATCCGTTAGTTACATATTTCGAGGTCAGCAGGTAAAATATAAACCCATTCCCACTTTTTCTATAGTAAGTGTTGAATCTATGGATGTTGCTTCTGATGAGCTGTTTGCTTCTTTCTGTCTTTTAGAAGGCAGAACTCCGTGGAATAATAAAAAATCGTGGGATTATGTGTTCCTGTGCTTTGTGCAAAGGACGTAAAGTAAGTTTTTTCTTCCATTCTTCTTGTCGTTTATATTATGCGTTCTGACATGTTAATGTGACTTGATGTTTGATTCGTTCATTAATGCAGGTGGTCACACCTATTAAGTTTGAGCAACATGCAGGTAGTACAAATAAAAAACCTGCCTATTACTTGTACCTGGATAATGGAAACAGCCTTCATGATGTGCTCAATGCATGTAAAGATGCACCTTTGGACATGTTGGAAGCGAAAATTCAACTTGCAATAAACTCTTCACCTGTAAAAAAGACGATATGTCTGAATTGCAAACGTGAGTTTTGCAAAACTACTATCTATTAATAATTGAAATGCATGATGAGTTCTCTCTCCATTACAATTGTTTTGGCATTGTGATGATCCACAGGACCTATTCCTGTCTTGTGGATGCGGAAAAAAGTGGTGCTCTGCAGTTCGTGTTTGAAATCAAATAAGTCTCACACAAGTCCTGCTTGCAAACCTAGTCTGGTTTCTAGGTGTGTTCTGTTGTTATCTGCTTTTGCTTTTGCTTTGTGGATTATTTTATTTTATTTTATTTTGAAATTCTTCTTGTTTTGACTACTTATCATTATCAACTGAATAGGAAGAAATAGTTTCATTTGATTTCAATTTAGTAATGATCTACTATCGTCATGTGTTTCTGGTCTGGAGGATGAGTTTGGGGTATGTTGAATTTGATATGTGTGAATTGAAAGGGTTTTAGGGACTTATAAGTTTGACACGCAAAACATTTTTTTGATAGATATGATCTCCACACTATATAAAACATTTGCACAAATAAGTATTCACCTCTGAAGTTCCCAACCATGCCAAACATAGTCTCTAATTATCAATGAAAAAGAACGGTCTACTGTTTTTGAATTTGTTAACTACAATTATTGGGGTTAAAAGTGTATGGTCTGAATGGTTATTTGTAAAAATATTTTATATAGTTAAGATATTTTTGTAATCATAGATTAGCCTATTCTAAAATTTCTAAGTTTACTAACGATCATGATAAGTTTATATATGTCCCCAGAACCCTTCTATAGTATAAATTTATTATACTAAAAAACGTGACCCTTCTTTTGGTTGCAACAACTCCATTTACAGCTTAAGATTAAAGATCTCAGTTGGTGAAACTCATACCAAACTGCCAACGTCTCTTCTGTCATTTAATATAATCTCAATTTTTTTAATTGTCTTTGATATTCTGTTACTTCAGATCAAAACCAATGTTGATACCAATATCATTTGTGAATTTTAAGTGTCAAAAAAATAGTGGTCATCGAACACTAAAGAGAAAGTACGTATCCTTCTCTTGCTTAAATATATACAGTCACTGCCTCACTGGTATATTTCTTGGAATTTTAATGCAGATAAGTCTATTATCTCAATACAATTACCAAACATTATGTTTCAGCATTCGTAAGTACTTAGGTTTAGCACCTTCAGATTCCATCATTAAGGTCAATTATTGGCACATGAGTTTATCCAAAGCATCCTATCTATGAACTGAAGTGATTTGAGACTTTATTCGATTGTATAACTCATGTTCTACTGTTAAAGTCACCTCTGTCATTGATGTCTCAAAGTTATTCTTGTGAAAGTGACATATACTACTTTGCTCCTAAGCTTTTCAATATGCTTTTCTGTATGGGTTAGTACAGGTTAAAGCCAGATGTGACTCCAAAAGACTTGGATGATGCGTCAAAGTGTAGCTCACCGCAAAAAAATAGTAAAGCAAAGCTAACAAGAAAGTTGGTATTCTGTTAAATTTTTCATTGACATGCTTTTTGTAACTTTCTTTCTTAGACAAGTCCATTGACATTTTTTAGTCTCTGTCTGTCTTTTCTATAGGGATTTGCGTTTGCATAAGCTGGTCTTTGAGGAAGATGGCTTACCTGATGGAACTGAACTAGCGTACTATGTCCGTGGGAAGGTTGTGACATTAAATTTGACCCAGTGTCTTTCCTTTTATCATATCTTTTATATTAGATTGTTAAATGTTATGCTTTAATGGCCAGAAATTGCTTGAAGGTTATAAAAAGGGGTTTGGAATATATTGCTTTTGCTGCAATAGCGAGGTACCCTTAATATCTTCTGAAAATTTTAACATCCTGAATTACTGTATTGGGAATACTAATCTACTTCGTGTAATGAGCAGATCAGCCCTTCCCAGTTTGAAGCTCATGCTGGTTGGGCTACACGTCGCAAACCGTAAGTTATTTTTTGAATCACGCGACATGTACTGTTGATGTTGTTCATGTATTTTGATTTCTCCTTGTATTCCTTTACCAGTTACTTGAACATTTACACATCAAATGGGGTGTCACTTCATGAATTATCAATATCCCTATCTAAAGGAAGGAAGTTCTCTGCCAATGATAATGATGACCTGTGTGGCATCTGTGGTGACTTTGGGGACCTTTTGCTTTGTGATGCATGCCCTAGATCCTTTCACAAGGGTGAGTTTTCCTGGTTAAGGATTAACATTCATTATCACCTTTCCATCATTTGGTCACTTTGTTGATTTTCATTCATTTCTCAACACATGCAGTCACTGGCGCCAGGTGCACCCAAGCGCCATGGTTGAGCCAGGGGCTACATGCTAGCCTAGGTGCCTCCTAGGTGTTTTCTAGTCCAGGATAAAGGGGTGAGCCTAGAGCCTAGGCACGCTTTTAATATATTTGCTCCAATCATTTACTCTGATGTACTATATTATATTGTTTCACATTTTTTTTTTCTTTTTATAGCCTTGTAAGTTACTATTGTGTTAGAATTTGTAAATTTGTAAATTTTATAAGTCATTGTGATGCATGGAGTGCACCAGTTGACTGGCGGTCATTCGGTCGCGTCTAGAGCAAGTCTGATAGAGAATCTCCCATTTAAATGTCCATTGGGAGCTTACTACAAAAAGCAGTACTTTCACCAAAATTTAGAGTAGAAACTACCTTTGCCACCTTATTTGCTACAAGGTTAGTTTCTCTCATGCGTGATATAAGATGGATTGAGTTAGTTCAAACGTGTAGTTCACGTACTAAGTAGTGGAATGATCCTGGATCTGAAGGCAGACACTACAGAGCTGCATCAGATTCTATCCATAACTTCCTTGATCCCTTTTGTAAAGCAATATCAGCACGCTCCACAAGCTATACATTGAGCCCAGTATATACATTAGTGCATTCTAAGTGCTGGACTTGGCCATAAACACAATCCATGTAGCCCGAGTTACCTTTTTAAAAAATTACCAATCAGTTTTGAGTTGGATGCTTAAAATTATTATGGTATCAGAGCGGGATGTTTCTTTGGTCAAAAGGCCAATGTAGTCCGCGTCACCTATTTAAAAAATTGTCCACATCTTTGGTTCAGGATACGCCACACGTGGGTTGTGTTGAGATTTATAGTCCCATATCAGGTTTTCAGGCCTCACATAACGATATATATTTTCTGGGGCCGCTTCACTCATTGCCAATTGGTTTTGAGTTGGACAAATCAGCCTGAATTCGCTTCTGTAGACCATTGCGATGAACCTTAAATTCGTCTGTTTCAGTCATGTTTAAACAAGTACATAGCAGATTAAAAGCCTCAATATAATCCTTAGAACCAAAAATCTGATGTAAATTATCTGGCGGAAGCTTTAACTAATTCACTAGATTGAGAAAATTAAGGTTTCTAGATGTAGAAAATCCCCAAATTAACATGAACAAGAAGGAAATTGATTAACTATAAAATAAATCAACAACCTTTCTGAATAACAATCACTTCAATGAAATTAAACTCTCAAAACAATTCGCAATGTTCAGTAGAACAATCTAATAAGATAACTCTCCAAAAATAATCAACTGAATTATCCTAATGGCTATTATGATATTATCTATTTATAAGTTAGGTACTCCAGCATGCATCGTGAGACAGCATAAAAGATGCGCCCGCTTCAGGTTCAGCTTGTCTCCTGTTCTCATTTCTCACTAACCAGTGACATCTGACATTAACTTTTTCCAGTGCCATTTTCATATCAGGCCAATAGAAGAGGGTTTTAATTAGACATGGACGCCTTCTTGGTTAAGCACTTGCGTGTAATGAAACTCATCATTCCTTGTTTTAAATTTCAAGCTAGCTTCATGAGCATGGCCACGTTCAACTCCTTTAACTTCTTATGTCACCTAGATACTCTCTGCTTTCTTTTGGTCTTCTGTCCTATAGCATACCTTGCATTGACAACCTAATGAGGAGGGACAGGAAAAGTAATCAACTTATCTCTCATACATACGGAAACATTTCTAGGCTCAGATTATTATGATACCCCTTTCTATTCAAGCTCATTCACGGGTCCACATGGAGATTTAAGTGCTAAGTACCTCCTTATGTCATTTGATTCTTGAATAAACATTCTATTACTCTTTTTAAGGGATGGTCTTGAGTACAACATCCTGTTACAGTGATACTACCTTTATCTCGTGATTCTTTGTCCACACCTAGTCGTTCTTTCGTAGCTTCCTTGTCCTGTCTCAGTTTATCTATCAGGTGGTTTAGATGCATTATTTGGACCTGAATGACTTCTAGCTTTGTTTGATGGGATGACAGCAACAATCCATGATCATCATTTTGCAAATGTTGTTTGTTGATGTAATTATTTCTGTTTGGTATTAGATCTAATGTTAGATCCAACTATTGCAGAATGTGTCGGTCAATTAAGTGTTCCACGTGGTAAATGGTACTGTCCATCTTGCCAAAACATGTTTGTGAAAGACCAAGCTTCTGCTAACAATGCCAATGCGAAGGCCGCTGGGAGGGTTGCAGGAGTTGATCCAATAGAACAGATAACTAAGAGATGCATTCGTATTGTCAAAACACCAGAGACTGAAGTAGGTGGATGCACATTATGCAGGTAGGCTATGATATGCTTATTATCAAGCAATTTATGTGTTACCTTATTCCTTATCCAGAATTAGGAGAACTGGGTTTTGTTTTGTTTATTTGATGTTCTTTTTACATTAGCTATATTTTATGGAAGATATTGTTATGACTCAATTTACTAGTGTCCTTGTCTTTGTGCTTACACTTTCTTACTCTCATTGAATATGTAGGATTCCTGGTTTCAGTAAATCAAGCTTTGGTCCCCGCACTATTATACTTTGTGATCAGGTTCTCCTTCGTTCTAGCTTTCTTTGTTTTTGGTTTTTGCTGTCAGATACTATTCTCATCATTTCATATAGTTTGTGAACATGCCTAGTGGTCTTGTTTTTATCAGTGTGAGAAGGAATTTCACGTTGGCTGTTTGAGAGATCACAATGTGGTAGATCTAAAGGTGCAAACTATATCTTTGTTATTTCATTTATTCTTTTGGGAAGTTTCTTTATGTTTTTAAATTAAAGGGCTCTTATATGTAATAGGAATTGCCAGAAGGGAAGTGGTTTTGTAGCAGAGACTGCAAGAGGATTAATTGTGCACTGCAGAAGTGTGTTCTCCGTGGAGCAGAGAAGCCCCCTGATTATATCACAAAAATAATTAAAGTAAAGCGGGAGGAAACAAATAGCAACCTTGATATAAGATGGAGGCTTCTCAGTGGGAAAGTAGATTCTCTCGAGAGCCGGTCATTGCTATCTAAGGCTGTTGCAATCTTCCATGTAAGTTTTTGTGTGTGATGCATTTTGGTAGTTGTTTGGCCTGCCATACAGTTAGAAATATGATGTCTTTTGTGGTCACAAGGCTTTATGGTTGAACAAGCATCATATTTCCAATGTCACAGCAGAGACATAAGTCACCTCCCACCTAAAACTGTTCATTCACAAAATCACAAATAATTTTTGGTGCCCACCTGAGCTTCACAGGATCTTACTCCTGTACATATTATCTGTGTAATTGCATTGGGTCGTGCTCTTAAAGGTGGTTATTTCCTTACCCTTGTCTCCGTCCATTTTTAGTTAGCTGTATGCCTTTCTTGGAACTCTTGATATATTCTGTATATAGATTTAACACTTTTTAAGACTTGGGAGGTTGTAAGGTTGGGCCCAAGGCCTTGGCTCGATTCCCACCTTTACTGGGGGCCTGGGGCAAAGGCAATTGAATGGATAACGGAGTAAAGTTTGAACTATCAGAAAAGAAAAAGAAACAAAGAATTTAACACTTATCATATTTTTTAATGCAAACGTGTTCCACACCTGTCTCAAGAAGTTTATGAAAAACTTGCTAAACATTATTACTTAGATATCTACATGACTACATGTTTGTTTGTAGTCTCTGTGTCTCGTGAATAATGCTAATCTTTTTGCATGCTTTTTGGATGGTCTGTTTTCCTTGTGATGAATTCTTGGAGTTCTGCAGATAGAAATGTCTTTGTTGAATTGATTGATATGTCTTTGTATCATATTTGATCCCAGAATCGCTTTGACCCAATAGTTGATGCAGTGACAGGCCGAGATCTTATCCCCCGCATGGTTTATGGGTGAGCAAAAATCAATTTCTTTGTCACATGGCTCATTATTCTCTTCGCTGCTTTACTTTTAATCTAGTAGTAAGTTTCATTTTCTGCATTTGACTTTTTTTTATCTGCACCTAATTTTTTTGCAGGAGGAGTATTCGAGACCAAGACTTTGGAGGAATGTTTTGTGCCGTATTGACAGTGAAGTAAGGATTATGGTTTGAGTTTTTCAAGTGATCTAGATACTTTATGGCATGTTGTCTTATCATGGACTCTTTTGTCCTTATGCAGCTCTTCTGTTGTCTCAGCTGGTCTTCTTCGAATTTTGGGAAAGGAATTAGCAGAACTTCCTTTAGTTGCAACAAGTAGTGATTACCAAGGACAGGTGAGATTATTTGTGGTGTGTTAGTACTGATAAATAAATACTACACGTGTTATATCTTTTCTTGCGTGGGAAGACATTTTTAAAAGGCTAAGAGCTCAATTTATATTAATGTTTTTTCAAAGATTTTTTGGTGCTCATATAGAATTCCAAATGCCTTTGTAAAGGCGTCATGAGAAAGGTTTCCTAGTTAACTGTATTTTTGGATCTTAAGTTTATTATGTGGCATGGTCAAGTGTCCATCTATTTAAGGTGATGGGTGCCAATTTAGGAAGAGACGCCAGACCAGAAATAAGGTTAAAGTTGAAAGTGGCTGTGACTTGTCAGAGATTTTATTTTAAATTTTTGGTATATAGGTAGATATAGTTGTCTTGCCTTGTTGAAAGTAGTTTCAAGAGACAAGCGGTCAACCTTCTCTACTTTCCTTATACAAAGCAAAATAAGTGGTTTAGGGGGGGGGAGGGTTGTGTTAGTCAGTAAACAAAGAACTTAAAGTGTAGCTTTGAGCCTATTTACTATTGATGCGCTCCCTCCTTTCGAGTGTGCACGTTGGTTGGAAAAAAATAAGGGGTCCTCCAACTATGTGCTAAGTGTTTGAGATTTGGTGAACACCTTAAGTACCATCTGGTCAATCAGGAAATACTTTCTTAGTTTAAAAAGACAGGCTTTGGGGTGAAAATTGTCATCTTTAATGTTCTGGTCCTTGTGAAGTGGTTTTGAAATGAGTTGACGGAGAGATTCTGGAGAAGGGTTGTGGTCTCTTGTTTTGGCTTAACTACTTTGATTCTAAATTACATTGACATGGATACATGTGTCTGTATGCGACCCGGATATGAAGTGTCGGACACGGTAAAATATCAAAAGTTGAGGTATATTACATACAATATGTGTCCGTGTCGGACACGGACTCGTGGATACGTATCTGACACGGATTTTCTTTAAAATATGGTATGTCCATGTAACATAGCTTTTATTGGGAGATCGGGAGTTGTCTATGTGGCATATTGTTAGTGAGTTTCAAAAACGTTAGCCTTTCAGCACAGGGTTAAGTCGTTCTATGTTTGATGGGAAGATATGTTTTGCTTCTTTAGGGCCATACACGGTCAGGTTAGTGGTCTTTTGTGGCTCCCGTTAACGAATTCCTGACCATTGGTAAAGGTCACATCGCTTGGGATTTTGCTGAATGGAGTCTTAAAGACCTGTAAAGATTGAGGACCTTTGATCCTTTTATTGACTGGTGAGATTCCTCTGTATCAACTCCTCATCTCATACACAAGAAATGATGTAAATTGGCAGGTTTTGCTAAAAAGCAAATGTGGTAGATTATCAACTCACCCTTATAAATATTGTTTTGTTAGTGGGTTTCAAATTCTCAGAAGGACTCTCCCATGGTTTGTTAACCTAAAGCAAGGATGTATGGTTCTAGAATCCCATCTAAGGTGGCAATTTTCTCCTGGTACACGACCTTAATGCATATTTATACCATTGGCAAACTTGGACGGTGAAGTACAATTATCACGAATCCATCCACTCTATATGTTGGCTGGGAATGCCTAAATAAGTCATAATGTATACTTTGTCGGTATTCATATCATGTAGATATACTTCAAATTGAAGGTGGAAAAGGATATATGCGTAGTACGGCAGAGCATGTATCCTGCCATATATGAGAAACAGGAATTACTAAGTATCTCTCGATTGTATTATCCTAGATGTAATGCGACTGCAGAGCATGTTAATTTTGATAATGTATCAGTCCCCTGCCCTCTCTCTCTCTCTCTCTCTCTCTCTCTCTCTCTAATGTTTGTGTGCACACACACACGCATGCATGTATGTCTACACATAGTAGCAATAATGAACGTGATATGCACTCTAATTAAAAAATTCTAATCAGTGAGGGGAGTAATTTTGATATTGGTGTTAGTTGAGAGTGAAAAATTAGGAACATAAATATTGTGGGATGGGCTTCATGTATAATTATGTTCAAAGAGTAAATTAACCCCTAGTAGTATCTCAAGGAAATGAGGTAAGATATGAAACAAAGTGGCAAATTTTTTAGTTATGTAGATCTGCCTATGGCTAAAGTGGCCTAAAATTGACTACACACCCACTATTTATTAAAGAACTTAAGGAAAGCTCGAAACTTATTATGGGTAAAAAGGAAATTAAGTAAATTAGTGGCTCAAACCCCTAGGCCTCTTTATGAAATTTCCCTGTAAGATTTTGATCTCAATGTGCTTCTTTCTGTTTTCACAGGGATGCTTTCAATCATTGTTCTCTTGCATTGAGAGCTACCTGGCAGTTTTGAATGTAAAAAACATTGTACTTCCAGCTGCTGAAGAAGCTGAAGCCATATGGACAAATAAATTTGGTTTCCAAAAAATGAGTCTTGACCAGGTGAGAATATCAGTGTGCAGGCAAGCATAGCTTTTATGTAGTAACAATTAGACCTGAATCTTGAGTGTCAAGTTGTATAATATGTTGCAGGTGACAAATTATACAAAAGATTACCAGATGACAATCTTTAAAGGGACTCCAATGCTTCATAAGCCTGTCTGCAAGGTTCGAGCTACAAGGAGACCAACCAACGATAACTGATACTTTGAAAGCTTCTGGTCCAAATGTAAAGGTTGACGGGATGAGCCATTTTTTATTATTTTTACTGACTTTAATGTGTACAGGAAATGAATTGTTTTGGTGGTGTAAAGGAGAGAAACAACTTCAAGCTGTTAGTTTTTGTAGCTGAGAGTAGAGAAACAAAGAAACCAGCTGGTGGCTAATGAAATATGAGTATATTGGGATGAATGTTCACGGAAGAGAAATTTGCCATTCAAAATTTTTACTCAGAAGGAGAAAACAATGTATCATTCCTTTTTATTTTTGGATTTCTCTATTTAATTGAGGAGTTTAAAGTAGTTACATTCAATATAGAGTTTCCCCAAAGTAAGAAGTATTGGACTTAGAGAAACTGAGTTCCATATTAATTGTCTGCATTGGAGAAACAGAGGTTTTGCAGAAGTTCTTTAACGGTACGTGTTATGTTGGTTGGACTATTGTCAGTTGTTTGCCAGTCTTTGTTTATAGCGTCAAATTTCTATGACTACGAGACACTGCTTGGTTAATCCCTATATCCCGCCAGATCGAGGCAAGTCAGAGCTTTGTTGTTGTATACTTGGATGTGTTTCCACTTTCCAGGGATAGGGAATGAATGGGCTGGTCTTCAGACTAAATTCAAATTCACCGTAGAAATACATGCCATATCCCCGTATTGGGAATATATCTGGATGGGGTTTGCTTTGGAAGCAGATGGGCAGTCAGTATTTGGACAAGAGCAACTTATTTTAATTTCAATACCGGGCTACCAGCTTGTACCCAGTTTGTGCTACTACATATCTTTTCAGAATTGCAACCTGTGTACCGTATTTTTGCTTAAACTCTCCAGTTCCAGTTGTATGGTCATTCCGGATCCAGATCGTTGGTTTTTATTGATAGAACTGTCGCACAGGCCAGAACTACTAACCATGTCTCACAGCACAGGCCTTACCAATTCAATCCACTCAGTAGAAATAGTCGACTACTCGACTTGATAATATCTTATAGCTATCACCATCTTTTGAAGGAACTTGAAGTGGTTTCTGATCGTTGTTTTATAAACATAAAGCAACCTGATGTTCATAAATGTCACACTTACCTAAACTTCAAGTATCACACTTATGTATGCGTTAAAAAATTATACCTCGGGTTGTCGGTAGTAGATATCAAGAAATGGGAAAACATGTCCTGATGAGGAAAAATGTCAGTTATACATAGTAACTGTGCTTCCATAATATTATGCATTTGATGTTATGGATCATTATGCCTATTTATGGACCTTTGGAGCTCTGTTTGGGAGTTGTACATCCATCAACCTTTTTTAAATACAATAATACACTATTACCTACGGTTTAGCACCCCCATTGGAAAGTTTTTTTATATTTGGGGTGTAAAATTTCCACTCTATACGGTTTACACCCCCCATTGGAGATGCCCTTATGGATCATTATGCCTATTTATGGACCTTTGGAGCTCTGTTTGGGAGTTGTACATCCATCAACCATTTAATACAATTAAAAGGTATACCTCCATATTAATCCATATTAAAAAGAGTCCACGTTTAAAAGGAGGAACCTTCTTTCTTACCCTAATCTTGCAGTCTACCTTGCAAGCCTGACTCAATCGATCCCCAAAAGGGCTTGATATTAGTCTTTCTTCCAAATGTCAATAATATTAATCAATTTTTTATTTTTGTATTTTTTGTTATAATCTCACTACGTAATGGGTTCAATGGCATTGTGGACCCCAATAATTGAACAGAACAAAGATTTTATTGTTAGTATTGAATTTTAGTAGGTTTGTTCTACTTTGATGCTGGGATGTCGATTTAGACGACATAAAAGAACATGTAAAACAAATAAAAAAGAACTATTGATATCACTTTATTCCTTTATGTTTTTTCTCTGAGGATGGTGGATGTGTTGTTTTTCATTTGGTGCATCTCTGCTTAATTATATAATCGTATAACACCTGTATAATTTAGGATACATTGAAAACCGAACCTACATAATTTAGATGACTGTACTCGGTAGGTTGGGGAGGGTTAGGTTAATCTGGCTAAGACTTTCCCTGATCTACAATCACTACCGCTGAGTTGTTGATATAATCTGTTCAGGAAAAAATAAATTAAAAAAGTTAAACTAGCAGCACGTATAAATTACACCGTAAAACAAGAAGGCCTCACTAAAAACTTAGCATTTGCATTCAAACATTTTTTGTCATAGATGATTGTAAAAAAACAAGTATCTTTTAAAGTAAATCATCAAAATTTTGTTTAACTTGTAAATGTTAAGCTATGCATAAATGTGTGTTGCATGAATTCCATTTTTAGTTTAAGTACTGATCATCGATTCCACTTATATCAAAAGTAAAAATTATCATGTTTTGGTGATCAAAAAGTAGATTATAAAAAATTCCAAAATGTGTGTCATGATTTTATCATCTAAATATACCATTATAATCAATTCCAACATCTAAGTTTGCTTTATGATCTATTTTTTCTTATATGTGCAAGTCAAATAACAGATAACGGTGAATATTTTTAATGTACGTTCTTAAAGATTCTGATTCAAAATATTTCAGGTGAGCAGTCAATTGAATTTAGTGTTTCTTTGCAATTTAGTATCACTGCATGCTTGCAGCAACATTGTGAGAGATGTTGGTTATAACCTTTCTTTGTCATCTGCTTCCAAATATGATGGGGAACTCATATGGGAACAACTCAACATATCCCCCAACACCTAATGTTTTTGTGTATTTACTGGGACTTGACCTTTTCGCTATGGGATCTACCAATGCGCTTACTATGGCTTGTAGCAATTCTTTTGCCTTTTAAGATCCTCTACCCTATTTTTAGGGTCTAAAGACTCTTAGGTAAAGCCCCTATTTTTAAGCTCATCTCAAAGTGCATTGCCATCATTATATTCCTATTAGGAGAGAAACCAAGAAAACACCAAATTTTTTAACCAAACCAAACACCAAACCAAGAAAACACCAACCAACTTAAAGAGAAACATCAAATATTCAACATCAAATGATGCAGTTTTGGATAAACCGCGCCATATAGCCTACGCGGTTTTCTCAAAATCGCGCCACTGATGGTTTTCTCAAAACCTAAGCCCACGCGGTTTTTCAGAAACCGCGTGCTATAATCTTTTAACCCTTTAATCCTGCATGGTTCTCTTCATTTTTCATGTTCCCATTAATCTTAAACTCATCTCCTTAGCAAAAAAAAAAAAAAACTACCAAAACTCTTGACGATTTTTTCAATGGATCATTCATCTTCTTCTGATTCATTTTCTTCTAATTCATCTTCTTCTGATTCATTTTATTTTAATTCATCTTCTTCTTCTTCATCGAGCTCTTCAAATGATAACACTGCAATTAGGCGTTGTAAAAAATTAGTGGTTATTGCTCTACCTTTGGTCCGACATCGTTTGGGTTTATTGCGTCAGCAAGAAGCGGAGTCTTCTTATAAACCACATGGTGGTTCGAAGAAAGAAAGAAAATACAAGAATCGCCAATACGAGGCAATACTGGCTCGTGTAAATGTTAACTACTTCAGCGCAAATTCTATATTCACTGACCACGACTTTCGACGTCGATTTCATATGAGTGAGTCATTGTTTACTTGTATTTTCAATCATCTTAACCATAATGTACTATATTTTCAACAAAAAGTTAATAATGCGGGTAAGTTTGGGATTGACCCAAAAATCAAAGTAATTGCTGCTATACGAATGTTCACTTATGGGTCTCCAGCTGATCTAGTAGATGACATGTTACATGTTGCTGAGCTAACTGTTCATGAATGCATGCGCTATTTCTGTGATGGAATTATTAGAATTTTTGGAGGTGAATACTTGCGCAAACCAAATGCTGCAGATATTCAGCGTTTGCTTCAAAAGTCTGAGGAACGCGGATGACCTGGAATATTGCTAGGAAGCATTGATTGCATGCACTGGCAATTGAAGAATTGCCCATCCGCGTGGCAAGGGTCTCACACTGGCCATGTGCATAAACCAACAGTGATTCTGGAGGCGGTTGCTTCTCGTGACATGTGGATTTGACATGCTTTTTTGGAATGGCGGGTTCTCACAATGATCTTAATGTGCTTGACCGCTCACCAATATTTGATGATATAGTCAATAATGAAGCTATTCTTTGTAACTACACTGTGAATGGCCTACTACTTGGCTGACGGTATTTATCCTAATTATGTCACCTTGATTCAAACGATTGCTAAACCGACTGTTGCACAAGACAAATATTTTGCAAAAAAGCAAGAAGCTGCTAGAAAAGACATAGAGCGGGCGTTTGGTATATTGAAGTCGCGTTGGGCTATTTTAGCGAATCCGTGCAGGTTATGATATTTGGAGACCATGGCTACTGTTATGAGGGTTTGCATCATTTTACATAATATGATTGTAGAAGATGAATGCAAAACGGATATCCCACAGTATATTCCTGAGTATGAAATGCCAAGTAGAGAAGGTGCATCTGAAGATCAACGCCACTTTGTTCTATCTCGTTGGACATCTGGCGTCAAGAGGGTTCGTTCAAAAGTTATTCATGATAGATTGAAGAATGACTTGGTCGAGCATTTGTGGAGTAGGCATGGGCGGCGTGGTCAGCGTTAATTTCTATTTCTATTTGGACTTTGTATTTATTTATTGTTTCAATTTCTATGTATTTGTGTTCCAAGTTTATTTCTATGTATTTGTGGTTTTATGAAAGGATTTGTGTATATGAGAATTTTGAAAATACAAAGTAGACTCTGCCAAAATTTTTAGAATGATAAAAAGTATCAACTTTAAATTAAAGTAACTCAAATTAAAAGAAAATATTCAATTAAAATATATTCTAATTAAAATTAAAATACAAACTCAAATTAAAGTACGTCATAAATTAAAAGACTCAAATTAAAAGACTCACAAACTCAAATTTAAACTATGCACTACTTTGACTACTACCAGTGATATTACCAAGTTAATTCTTCATTTTTTGTAAAATTTATGCCTTTTTGAGTTTCCAAATTTTGCACTCATCTTCGGGTAATCCTTCTAATTTCATTCCTAGTATTTCACATCATTTTCATCTTCTCAAACTTGGAGCGCATCTTTCTTCAATTGAAGTTTTCTTTTTGGATTTGGAGCTTCCAATCCATTGCATTTTTCTTCAATTGAAGTTTTTCGGATTCCATCTCATCTTTCTTCAATTGTCTTTGAGCTTCCAATTCATAGCCTTCTTTGGTGGTTTTAGAAAGTTCCACTAGAAAATCATCAAATTTCTTAGCGGATTCCTCCACTTTAGAATCACCTTTTTCTTTTTCTTTTTTCCTTCTTTTCTTTTCCTCTTTCTTTCCAATAGGCCTATCCTCAAGCCCATCAACTTGGTGTGGATCATAATCCATTGGTTGAGTTGTCGAAGTTGATATTGGAATTGATGAACCTCTTTCCCCACTATTTGACTTCGACTTTTTGGTGGGTTGCAATTCATTTCTCAATTGTAGCCTCTTCCATTTGGGTGAGTCTTTCACCATATTATAGCATTGCATCTACTTCCAAACCCCATTATGCATCCTATATGCACTTATTGCTTCCTCAACCTACCAATTAAGAAAAAACTAAATTAGAATTGAAAAATATATTTGTGAATTAAAATAACAAATAAAAAGTAAATACTTATAATCATATTGTCATTATAGCTACTTGGAGGAGATGCTTGAATCTTAGAAAGAATAGCATGAAACTTGTTGATATTAGCTTGAATGAGAGTCAAACGGTATTTCATGCCCGTCAAGTTGCGTTCGGTCACTCTTCCTAGATTTGTATGAAATGCATTTAGAATCTTACTCCAAAATTCGTTTGACTTTTGCTCATTTCCTACTACAACATCTTGACTAACTTGTAGCCAACTATTGGTGAGAGCAACATCTTCTTCTTGTATCCATGAAGCCCCTCTAGATTTTTCTTTTGGTTATTCACTAGCCATTGTGGTTTTAAGAGTAGAGAGTAGAGAGTAGAGAAAAGAAGTGAGTGTAAAATCTATTGTGTGAGTGTTTTAATTTATAGTGAAAGAAAAATATAGCCGTTTTTTGCCCGTTTTTTCATTGAGAGCACGCGATGTTGGAAAAACCGCGCCATATAAGCCCACTTAGAATCCCAAGTCCATGCGGTGTTAGAAAAACCGTACGGTTTTTCCAAAACCGCAAGAGAGATTTGATACAGCACCAAAGCTGGAACCATATTTTGGCCGATTTGGTGTTTGGTTTGGTGTTTTCATCAACATGTGTCTCTTCTGCAGATGAAAAAATACCAAATTGTTGAAAATTTGGTGTTTGATGCTAGGAAAGTATCTCACCTAAAGATGCTCTTAGACCCATATGATTTTCATACTGGGCTTACATTAATAAAAGATTGTGTATTCAAGGACATTATTTTGCTAATTGCATGTTGGTGGAACTAGGAAAATAAGCTTCTTGAAGTCGTAATAAGAACTTGGGTATGCCTCTATAGCCAATCTCGGTGCTACCTAAACACGGGGTTGGAACAAATTCATATATTTACAGTAGGCTAAGCTTTATACATTTTAGGTTAGAGCCCAACTCTAAAATGGCTAGCATGTGGTTAAGTTCAGGTACACATAATTATATATGTTCTCCCAAATAAGTATGCCCAAGACCAATTATTGCTCATAAAATCAAGTCTACTCCTTTAGCCTACCGCAAGCTGGATTTTACATATATCATGCTAGGAAGGACTTTCATGACCATTCCTAAGTGAAATCCTTGATTATATCTTTCTCTAAGCTTCAAAATAATAAAGGGGTTGATTGTCTGATACTACTAATTATAGAGTTAATGTTTTGACATAATTCTTCTTTTGTAATCAGAACATTTATGCTCTTTCAATTCGTAGAATTATGCCTCGGCTCTTTGTATTTGAAATCTAATTGTTCTGTAGCTTTGTCTTTTCAGTCACATCGCTTTTGGTAATGATCTCGAACCAACACATCATTGGTCGAGGTGTTACTCAGTATAACTATCGTATTCAGTAGATTATTACTTTTCACTCTATTGATAAAAAAACATTCAGGTCAGATAGTACTCAAATTCGTTGAATCTATCGTTTCAAATCTTAATATATGCAAATGCACATGCAGTCACAGCAAATAAGAGGAAAATGCAACTGAGGTTGTGAGATATGGAATGGTGGATGAAACAAAGGCAATTTTCATCACACCTGAGACATAGAGTACGCCATTTTCAACGAGAAAAGTAGGAACCAATTGGTGAAGAAGATGAGATAGAGCTAACAAAGATTTTCATGTGCTTCGATTTAATCAAGAAGGTAACATGAATAACTATAGGCATTGATCATTCACTTAGGTTTCTTATACCCTAATATCATGTCAATAGTTGACTCCTCAAATTCAAGCACCGCCAATATGTTCTCTAAGAGGTGTTGTCTTCTACACGACCACATTTTATTCTATCTATCTACGTCTTCGTTTAGTTGTGCATCTTCTTCACGACTCCATAGAGCATCTTCTTTTTTCAAGGTACTATTCTAGCATATCGCTCTTGATGCGCTTTAATGGCTTCTTAGATTTTTGGGGCTCTCAATTGTTGTGTTTGATTGTGTTCTTTATGGTTAATCTTTGGTATTTGGATTAAAGTTTTAATAAATTGTTTAATTTCTTTCGCAACCTTAATATCCTTCAAATTGGTTTATGAAAAGTAGAAAAAATATATAATATAAAATGAGGAATTATTGTTGTAATATACAATGAGCTTCAGTTGTTGTGTCTAATGGTGCATTTAGATTGATTGTTTCTTTATGGTTTGAACTTTGCTAAGACCAAATTTGGTTTTTTATGAAAGATTTAGTGAATGTGTCGTAAGTGTGTGGTGTGACTAATTAGGCACTTTTTGATATGATGTGAGGGAAACTGATCAAATCTCTTTTTTGGGAGTGTACTCAACATATAGAATGAACTACTTATATACTGATATTCAAGCGGCTCGTTTTTTACTTTGTTTATTGTCGTTGGTTTGTTTGAAGTAGTGATTTTATTATGTTTGTATGAAATGATAACTTAGTGTACGTGTCCAAGGCTTAAGACTCCTAAGTCTGAAGTTCTGAATGTTTTTGTCTTAGTGTGTCGAAGCCAGGGCCCTAACTTAGTTAAACCCTGAATATATGCCAACAACATAACATAATATACGTTTATTTACTCGTGCATGTAATCCACTATTCTTTTTGTTGTTGTTTCTGTGCATACCAAGTGAGGATGAGATATTTTATTCTTTAACCAGGATTTTTTGGTCTATATTAGTCTTTCTGTTATTAAAGGATTTTGATTTTTCATGTGTGTATGTGTGACATTATTTTTTATGCAAGGACCTTGTATGCCCATATCCTTGAGCATTAACCATCAAGAAACAATATCAATAATAACGTAATCGTATCATCACTATATGGCGAATCATCCAAAAAATCTAGCTAAGCATGATTGTCTTGGTCAGCTTCACCCAGTAACTGCTTACAAATCTGGCTACATTCATGTTATTAATTTGTAAAAAAAAAACGTGATGCGCCTTGAGCATTTATCTTTTTTCTATTAAAATAGTAATTATGTTATCTTTCTGACAATTCTTTTACAAATTCTTTACTATTCTCTTAGAATGGGAAATTTATGAAGGAAAGCAAGACTAGCCGAAAATCATTACAATATCTTGGAGAATTGTATTGCCAAAACTCTAGCAATCCTTTATAATATAAACTCCTTCTCATGTTGATGTTGGGTGCTTCAATATCCTTTTGAAACATGTTTTCTTTTTGTGGAATTGTTATTAAAGTATGGGCACAAGTTTTAACTATTTATTTGATCAATTAAACTTAATTTTTATAAAGGTGTATTATGCTAATAGTACACTATGTACTCTTCTTCTGCAAGAATTTTGTTCAATTCCATTAACCTATGAAGTAGGTATTGAATTATGTGTATAGTTTCTTTTTATCATGTAGTTTGCTTACTTTCGATGTATTCTGTAGGTTGATTACATCAAAAGTGCATTGAAGACCAAGTTTGTTTTCTAATTCAGCTATGGAACGAGTTGAGCGACATTCTCATCTTTCATATGTTGATCAATGTAATTTATACACGAATAGTTCTGAACACTACTTTACTCTGTTCTGATGACAAGTGATTCCCTACTCCTGGAAAATGTGTGCATGGGCTGGCATAGCCGTGTTTGGCTACTACCCTCATCTTAATTCTCAACTAACACGTACAATCAAGGACTGGTTATCCGTGTATTTGGCTGAATGTTATCTACCTAACATTTAACATTTAGAGGATTTTGGTTTTACAATCATGTGTCTAGTGATTGGACATTTTTAGTATTAGTATTTTAGTCCATGAATAGTTTATATTAATCATTTCTTAATAAACAACCAACGATTTTTACAAATTCTTATGTATGTGTAATATATCTGTCGTTGCGACAATTTGTGAGATATTGTTTTGGATAAATAACATCAAAGAAATCTATTTGCGATATTTGATGCTACTGATATTGGGTTATTGTGTTTGTTAAATTATTAGTTAACTCAGAAAGTGTGGACTTGAGGGTTTAATACTTTGTCGCATGCATGATTTTACTTGCAAGTTCTTCTCAGATTGAAATATAATACAGATTTTAATACACCTTTGATTTGTTTTATTTTATTTTATTTTTTAAATACATAGTGAAAGAGGAACCCGTTTTGATGGAATTGAAAGACAACATGAAGCTCCATTTTTACAAAACATAACGTACCAAAACACAGGCTGGTTCGAAGGGAGTAGTAACTGAATGCATCCAAAACCAAAAAAACATTACTCATGCACCCATTAATGTGCTTTGTTAATTTGTTTATATTGAGTCTTTGCACAGGAAATTTCACGGACTTATGTCTATACCTTTCTCTCGCGCCACACATTCAAATCGGGAAAGTCATTGAACTCAAAATTCTATTGTTGAAACGATTTTATTCAAATATATTTTGACAAGTGTTCATTTTTTTCCTTCTAATTTACATTTTAATTCATAGTGGAACCTGTTCAGTTCACATTTTTTAGAAAAAAATTATTTACTAATTTTTTTGTTCCCTTACTTAAATTATGTAAAATGGCACCTGTTCAGTGAATGGGTATGAAATCTAGTTACTAAGTAATGGTATGTTGTGGAGAGAGAGAGGGTCACCAGCAGCATAGTACTGATACAGACAACCTCCTGAAACTCCAAACCACATTGGTTACACTATGCTGTTGATAATCTCATATACCAGCAGAGACTTGAGGTCTGAACCTGTAAGTATTTCTTTCCGGTGTTATCGAAGACCAATACCACAATACGCCTTAACCTCCACAAAGTCTTTCCGCACTGAACACCTTGTTCCTTTAAATGGACGTTCATACTTCAATACTTCATAGTGCTCGCCAGGTCTTGATGTCATTCTAGAATGAAAATTGTTTTGGAAGAAACGACATTCCTCTACCTTGATTGGACACATTGATACATCACTAGCTGGCCTATGATCCTTAGCAACGAAAATTCGAAGAGACAACACTGCCAAAACACACAGCTTCGCCATAATTTTTTCATCATTCCGTAATTTTCAGCTCCCATCACTCTTTTTAGTTGCTTCAGAATCCTTCAATCTCTACTATTGAGTATTGAGTATTGAATATTGACTCTCTCCACTACTCACCATTCGCTTTTACACATATTTGCAATCATCAGCACGACATAAACACATGGACACACAATTCTTACCTCTCACGCAAATCACCACACTAATTCCCTCTCCAAACTTCCCACACATAAAACAATCCCCACCCATACCAAAAGCAGAACGCAGCCCAACTCCTCAAAATAACATGGACAACAACTTGATCATCCCACCAAGAAGCAAAACTAACTTATGCTTTTGGTTTTTAGCCTTTACTGTTGCTCTAATTTCCATTTTCATTGCTCTCATTAGCATAACTTCTTCCTCGTCTACTTCTAGTAGTGTTCAAGTAGCCTTCTTGGATAGAGTTCTGATACAAAGTGGCATGGAGGAGTTCCTTATAGTTATGAAGCGCATTGTCCACAGAACATCAAGATACCACCGCCGCCACCACCACCACCACCACCATAAGCATAAGATAAAATGTGACAAAGCAAAATGGAAATCTAGGATTGTGACAGACTATAATGTGTCGCTTGTGTTGACAGTTGATTTGAAGGGTTGCGCAAACTTCAGCAGTGTGCAGAAAGCTGTGGATGCTGTTCCCGAATTTAGTCCAACAAGAACACTGATCTTAATCGATTCCGGTGTTTACACGTACTTAACTCTTTGCCTCTTAACTTATTTTCATCAGAGTAGTTTGCTTCATAATTTGTTTTTTTATCGAATGAACTAAAATACTACCGTGAGCTGAAGAATTTTCAACACACTTACAAGAGTTGAATTTTTTTTGCCAAGCTTGCGTACCGTTGGGATTGCTATCATGGGAAAATAAGTAAAGTGTAGTAATCGCTTTCATGGCAGGGAGAAGATACTTGTTCATGCTAACAAGCTCAACTTGATATTTCAAGGTCAGGGCTATCTGAGCACATCCATAGCTTGGAACGACACTGCAAATTCAACAGGAGGGACTGCTTACAGCTCTTCAGTTTCCATCTATGCTCCTAACTTCATTGCTTACAATATTAGTTTCAAGGTAAATATTGCTACTAGAGCAACAGTGTAATAGCCCAAGTAATGGTTGGTCGGACTTCCAATGTGTTTTTCAAACATTGAGTTGGTTTTATTGTGGATGTTGCACAAGAACACAGCTCCGCCTCCTTCTCCAGGCCAAGTCGGGGCTCAAGCAGTGGCACTTAGGATTGGAGGTGATCAAGCAGCATTTTATGGTTGCGGGTTTTATGGTGCACAAGATACGCTACATGATGATCGAGGAAAACATTACTACAAACAATGCTTTATTCAAGGATCCATTGATTTTATTTTTGGGAAGGCTAGATCTCTCTATGTGGTATGTATCTAAGATTTTGTTATCCAAAAACGCATGTCAAGTAGGCTTAATAAGAATGGAAAAATGATATTAAATCATATCATACAAAACACCCTTTGCTGTTAGACACTTCAGCAATTTGAAAGAAGTAATGAAGCCCATGCAAATAGTTATTATTACTTAATTTTCTGGATTGTTTTAAAAAGAATTAAATGGTAAAACCTAATATACATCATTTGAAATGTTTAGATTCTAGAAAGCTCCATATTGTTTATTCACAAATCTACCCAAGCGGAGAACAAAATATGTCCCATCAAAGAGACTGCCAGTTAATTTACTGGGAGTTCCCACAGATATTTTTTTAGCTGGCAGTGGAGTAGAATTTCGCTGTCTACTTTCAGGGCATAGGTGATTACCAATTACACAGTCAAAGTAGTCCACTTTTGGCGCACTCTGGCATGCATTCATGTTTTAAATGGTTGACTGTCACATGGGCACGCAGGACTGTAAGATCAATTCAATAGCTAAACAAGTTACAGAAGGTATTAGTGGAGTCATAGCAGCTCAAGGGAGGCGGTCAGTGGATGAGAATGAAGGATTTTCGTTTGTGGATTGTAGTATTGAAGGATCAGGAAGAGTGTGGCTTGGACGAGCTTGGGGTGCCTACTCTACCGTCATTTTTGCAAGAACATATATGTCCGATGTCATATCTCCGGATGGATGGAATGATTGGAGGGATCCCTCAAAAGACCGGTCTGTGGTTGATCCTGATTGCTGCATACGTTTCCCCACAATTTTTTATTTTCATTTTTCAAATTGAGGTATAATATCTTTTTTTGTTACATGTTTACAGGACAGTTTACTTCGGAGAATTCGAGTGTACGGGTCCAGGAGCAAACTACACATCTAGAATGACATACAGTAAACAGCTAAGTCTATCTGAAGTAACCCCTTTCTTGGATATTTCATACATAGATGGAAACAAGTGGCTTATACCCAGTGAAATCCATCTACTCGCATTGGCATAAAGTTGCAGTAATTGATTTAGGAATCTGTTCTTGTTATGACACATATTTACACATGTTCCGGATTTAGAGAAAACAATATAATGTTTATGGTAGGCTACGAAGTTGCTATGTGTTTGCTGAGCCACTGGTTATTTTAAGAGTGTTAGAGCTTATATGTCATTGATATAAAAGATAAGAAACTCAACTTTTTTCAAAAAAATCGTACACCTAACATGCAGCAGCAGTCATCTGATTTAATGTCAATTGCATAGGAAATCTGTTCCTACGTTCCTGCTGCTACCATTGGAGATCATCTTATTGGTTGAGGTACTAAGAATGGCACTAACACGGTTAAGTCACTCAACCGAGTACTTCGTAAAGATGTTAATGATCCCAGTGCCAATCTTGTTTTGTATACGAAAATTATGAATATGGAAAGTGAAATCAAACCTTTTTTTTTTTTGTATTGTTATTTGAATGTACTGTATTCAATATTTAAGCCTCAAGTGCCTCAAGTGTTACATTTAAGGAGATAAATTAACAGTAAGAAAAAAAACAGAGAATTTATACAAGGGTTAACTAGTATTATCCCCCCACTAGATGAGCCAATTAGGATTTCCCTTCTAGTTTTTTTGGTGTATTTGAGAGGGAGATCCTAACTGGCTCATCTAGTTTGGGGGGTGGAAAGGAAAGGCAACTCCTTCTCAGTGCCCATGCCAGATTTTACTAATTATACAGTTACTATTGTCTAGTAAATAGCGACGAGCTCACATCCGTACTAGAGAACGAGTCTTCTGCTCCTTCATAAACTTCCTTCTCATCGTCCCACTTCAGCACCTCTCTAATGTATTTGAAGACCTTATCTACAGTCGCACGTTCCCGAGCCGTGCTGGCCCAACGAAAAGTTCCTGATCTGTGAGGGAGGCATAAAGATCCTTGAATTTCATCACCACATAATAGTAAGCCTGGTGTGCCAAAGATTGGTTGTTGTGGTGAGGCCGCACAGAACTGAAATCATTGGACCATTCGCATACACTCAGGGGTACTCGGTTTATCTTCTCCCCAAAGACATCATACTTGTTCAGTATGAGCATGAACGGCGTGTTCCTAAAGCATGAATGCTTTACCATAGTCTCAAATAATTCCTTGCTCTGTAGCATTTTGTTCTTGAGGAGGTTCCCACTGCCACTGTTCTCTGGCGAGATTGACGACATTTGATCATAGTCGCTCAGGGCCACGCAGAAGACCACAACACGCACATCTTCAAACATTTCGACCCATTTGTAGCCATCATTCATCCCTTTTCCATTTAACCTGATAAGCTGGTACTTGGTAAGAGGCTGAGGTGGAACTTCTGGGTTGTCAGTGTACGATTCAGACATTGGGCTGCGATCATCAAGGGTGAATTCAATGAAAGCTAGACCATTCCCTTGGGTAACTCCTTCGGCATATCTTTGCTATACAGTATGTCCTTCTCAGAAGGTTCATATTCTTTGCTTGAGACCTCAACAGCCCGGCTTAAGAAGTACTCAACAACATCTGGAAATGAGTAAAGCTCTTCTTTTCTCTTGAGGGTTTCTTGTTTAGCAATATCTTTCCACACTTCCTCAACCAGTGGAGCATACTCACGTGTTGCGGCAGGGAAAAATGCATCCAAGTCTCCCATGGCTATGATGTCCATAAGCCAGTCAGAGAAATGCCTCAACCTCGGGTTGATTGAATAGACACATTGACCAGTAACATTAGATTCCCCTTCTTCACCTATTTCAGAGCATTGATCATGTAAACCTAGGGCTCTCAATCTTGGAAAAGATTCCTCCTCGAATCAACCCCGACCTTCCAGCAAAATGCTGAGATATTTGTAAATGTTGCTTTGGATCATTAGCTTGATCTCTTGTACCTCTTCTGGTGTGAACTTGTTCCCATACAAAAACTTGGCCTGCTTGAAATAGTGCTAGTCCCGGAACCTTGGAGCCCAAGTAGCAGAAGCTTCTGAATCCATTTGTGGTCTAAATAATCTGGAACATATCTGCTAGAGTAAGTGCTACCCTCATCTCTTGTCCCATGAGACTGACCATGGGGCACCGGCAACGAGAACAAAGAACAGATAAGATGTGTTGATGCCTTTCCCCAGATGTTTCCCCTCATAATAGTCTGACCTTCCTCCACATAAGAGCATTCCCAATGCAAGCGAGAGTTTTTCAACTCCACGTAGGCTCAATCTCCCTTGTTTCCTACCGTTTTGGTGAAAAGCAGGTAATGCTGTCCAATGCAAAGGTGAGTTTGAATCATAGACCCAGAAATGTGTCACGTGGACACTGCACCTTTGCTAACTTGAGCACTATCAATTCAATTTTTGTGATTTCTCGGCCATTAATGTAGACTTTTGTATTCCCGGCTAAGCTTTCCAGTGAAAGTGAAATTTGGAACTAATAAATCTTTCTAGTTTCTCCCCCTCCTTTCCCAAAGACCAGAATCCTTTTCATACCAATATCTACCAGGCTTCAATTTCCGATGAGGTAGTGGACACGCAAGCAATTTAGAAATTTCCCTGGACGTAAGTACATGCCGTTGACAAACACCTGTTCTGGTCGAAGCTGATTTGCTGAGCATTCTTTCTCAGATTTCATTATTTGCTTGGCTTCCAAGGGATCGAGTAATCGTGACAGAACTCTTGAACTCTTACCAATATATATTAAAACATAGCTCTAAGAACACAATTAAGACAATATCTAGCATCACACACCAAACAACCTTCCTTACTTTCCCATTTCCCTTTCCCACACCTGAAACATACCATTTTCTTCTTATCTTTCTTAGAAACCCCCAACATACTCCGGAACATCGATACTCGATAGTGGGAAGTTGATAAGGGACCTGTGGACCTGAATACTCGACGGAAAAAGAGTAATCGAGATCCTCTGCCGTCTCTGGGATAGCTGCGCATTTTTCTTACCAAATCTTGCTAGCTCTCTTCTTCACTCATTTTTTTTCTTCTTCTTATTGACATTTCCTCAAAATCAAGAATTCAAACACAAAAATTGTTGGAAGAAACTGCAAACTGATCCTGACTCCCAAGTCAAGAGTCAAGACAAAGCCGGCGGAGACTTCTGGGTCAAAGTAAATTTAATAGTTAAGACTTAAGACCGCTTTTGATTATAGATTGGTCGGTACCGAGATTTCATTATGTCAAAGTGTTTTTTTTAAAGAAATATGTTATTGTTTTAAATTTTGTCAATCTATGGCAAGAAGCCTAGAACGGTAGAACCTCCTATTGTCCGCTTAGATAAATTGGAATGGAGCACTAATATAAAAATTGGTGTCTATTCGAAAGGGAGAACTATGGAATAAAGATAATTCTATTATAATATAGTAAATACGCAAATTGTGCAAGTGAAAACAACTTATCTTACTTCGCTTCAAATTACATAAACTATGCAACATGCTTCTTCATATTTGATCAACTTATGCAACAGGCGTTTTGATTTTCTTCATCTAAATACATCTGAGGAACATATACTCGGAACATATAAGGGATGTATTTGGACAAATAGGGAGCAAATTCCCGTTCGATAGTTTCATTGTCCCACTCCAAGTTTTCCCACCACTCAGATCTTCCGGTAATCTTTTCCAACTTGTCCTTGGCACTATTTGAATCAAACGGTAGCCTCCTCAACTTGGGACAGTTGAGCACGACTATCAACTTCAACGATAGGAAAGGCAAGGGACTCCTACAAATGGACCACAGGCAAGGCAAATCATCCAGTACTAAGGTTGCGAGCTTTGAGAATAAGCTAGCACCAAATGCTCCAAATTCATCAGATATTATTTCTTCGATTCTCAGGCATCTTTTTACATGAAGAACTCTGATGTTGGGAGTCAAAAAGAGCCATGTCAAGTTCACCAGCATATCACATTGATCAAGAAACAAGGTGTGGAGGTTTTTGAAGCACGCAGCATGGGGGATATTAATGTCCCACGAGATATCCAACCGAGGGAGAGCAGAAAATACCATAATTTCCAAGCTTCGGAATAACTCAACCCCAGCAGTCTTTGTCGAGCAATCAATTATCAACTCTTTCAATTCAGAACAATCACCAATCACAAATTTTTGTAGCCTCTTCATGTATTCAAGAGATGATAGTGCGAGGGAGATCAAACCTTTGCAACTTTCAATTGATAAAGACCTTGTGCAAAGTACTAACCGGGGGTAGCTGAGAAACGATTCTAGAAATTTGACATTTGAGATTAGGATTTCCAAAGCATTCATTTGTTTCAAGCACGCCAACTCCTGAACACTAGCTTGCAGTGCCTCGTCACCATCCCCAAAGTTGTGGTCGCGCAGCTTCAACATTTGCAAGTTTGAAAGATGCGCTATGACTCCAGGCTGAATCTGATGAAGTTTTTCCGTCATTTTGAAAGACAGGTACTTTAAGTTTTCCAGCTTCATGATCTCAGAAGGCAATTCTTTAATTTTTGTGTCTGAAAGATCAAGAAACTCCAAACGAGCCAAATCACCAATACTTGGTGGAAGATACGAGATACTTGTCGATGACAAATCTAGAAACTTCAGGAGAGGCATGGACTGGAAAAAATTAGGATGGATCTTCTTAAGATGAGAATTATTGAAAAGCAGCAAGGTTGAGAGCCTAGGACAGTCGGGTACAACAATTAGTTGAGTGATACTAGTATGCATCATTGAAATCCATTGCGCCTTTATCCATTTATCAGCCTTGGGTGGCTCATCCGATGCCTTGTTTGCTTTCACCAAAACCCTATTCTTCTCGCTCCCACATTCACAAGCTATCCATAGTGCCATGTCTCGAATAACATCATGCATTTTCACTTGAGTATCTTCATCTACACCACTCTCTAGTAAGCAAGTAGCTTGTAAGAACCCAATGATACTATGTCCTCTATTAAAAGCATCAGCAAAGTCCTCAAATCCATCTATATATCCCTCCCAAATCCACTGTTCTATAAGTTTTTCCTTATGAATCGAATAGTCTTCTGGATATAGAGAGCAATACAAGAAACATGACCTAATACTATCATCTGGTAAATTGTCATAGCTGAGCTTCAAAAGACTAAGTACTTCATCATCCATACCTGATAACTCGGCAGCGGATTTCTGCAGTGTTGTGATTGCATCTTTCCACTCTTGAGGAGCTCTTTTGCTAGCCATTGACCGAGCAACGGTAACGAGTGCTAAAGGCAAACCAGCACACTCTTTCGCCACGTCTTTAGCTAGCTCCTGTATTTCTGGATGAGAATTAAGAATCTCTTGCCCCACTTTTTTCTGAAACAAGGTCCATGCCTGATCCCTATTCAAGCACTCTAGCCTGATCTTTCTGTCAGCATCCATACGCCCACACAGAGCTTTTGACCTTGTTGTAAATATCACCTTACACTTATTTTGAGATCCAGGTTGAGGAATTCCAATTTTCAACAGATCAATCGGTTGCCATATGTCATCGAGCAACAATACAAATCTTTTCTTCATTAAAAAATTAAATATTACTTGGGCACGCGAGCTCAGATCTGCGTCTTCTGGCCATGACAATTCCAATCTTCTACGGATAATGCTTTGGAGGTGTCCTATGTCAATTTCTTTAGATGTCTCTGCCCGTTTAGATATCTCTGCCCATACAACAAAATCAAATACACTACTTGTTTTGAGGAACTCATTGTTAATCTTTCTCAAGAGAGTCGTCTTTCCAACACCACCCATCCCATACAATCCCAAGATTCCAACTTCATCTTTGCCAAGCAAAGTCCAAACTCTTTCGAAAGTCGAGTCCATACCTACAATGGAGTTCTCTGCAGGGAGTGCTTTAACCACAGCAGGAAGTGCCTTCTGAGTCACAACATCGAATGCACCTTTGCTCTTTAGATCTTTCACAAGTGCTAACTTCTTTATCACTTTTTTGCCAAACTTGTAGCTAGTCCAACAATTCTTGGGACAACACCCACTAAGACACCTCTCAAGCTGTCGACCTGAGGTTCCATGGCTTCGACACTGTTGAGCCACCCGTCCACTACATGTGTGCGAATCATCATTTGTGCCGCCTCTTCTGCATCAACCCTTATCTTGATGTCATTCCTAGCATCCTTCAGTCTGTCCATTTCAGTTCTTAAGTTGTCCAGATTTTCTTCAAGTCCACGCAGGTAATTTCTATGCTTAGCAGTGCAATCCCATACCCGACCAACAACATCGACTATGGGACTAACTAAATCCATGAAACTGAGAAGTGAAGACAAGGAACAAAGAATAAATGTATAAACGAGATGTGGAAGAAGTGATTAATTAGTTACTCCTTGAAACTGAGAAAACTTTATATAGGCACAGATAGCTGAAGATGAACTGAGCTGTAAAGAAAAGGAATATCATTCCATATTTTTTCACCAACACTATCTACTGTTAGATTTTACCGCCGGTATATTTGTCCACCTACAAATATAGGACGATATATACAGATTGTTCCAGAACCAAAATTCCAAATGTTAGCGTACACGCAAGTAACACGTGCCATCTATTCACACTCATAAGCTTTAAAAGTAGAGGAACAAAGAACACAACAACATTAAACAAAGAAAACAGTCCAATAAAAAAAAAATGACCTTAATTCTCTCCACTGCAACTCCAATAATTAATAACAAACTTTTAATAACAAACCCTCTCTTCTTTCCCGCCAAATCCTTAAACCCCATCAACAAGTTATCAAAATTCTCCACTTCTTTACACGTGTCCACTCCTTTAACACCACCTTCATTCACAACAACACCCAAAGAAGAAGAAAATGAGGAGACCTCTTCTTCTTCTACTAAATTTTCATGGAGAGATAATTGGTATCCAGTTTCTTTAATTGAAGACCTTGATACAAAACTCCCAACACCATTTCAACTCCTTAATCGTGAGATTGTTCTTTGGAAAGATAGAGTTTCTGGTGATTGGGTTGCCTTCGATGATAAATGCCCACATCGTCTTGCACCACTTTCTGTAAGTTTTTTTTTTATTACCTTTTGATGAATTGGGCTTTTGTTAAAGTATGAATTGTGATGTGTTGTTTTAGGAAGGAAGGATTGATGAAGATGGGAATTTACAGTGTTCTTATCATGGATGGTCTTTTAGTAAAGGTGGTTCTTGTGTTAAGATTCCACAAGCTAATTCTGATGGGCCTGAAGCTCGGGCTGTTAATTCGCCTAGAGCTTGTGTTACCAAGTTTCCTACTCTTGTTTCTCAAGGTTTGCTATTTGTTTGGCCTGATGAGAATGGGTGGGAAAAAGCTTCTGCTACTAAACCTCCAATGTAAGTCAACTTAAATTGATTGGGTGATTGAGTAACTACGGGGTGTGATTGAATGTGGTTATTATATAGGCTGCCTGAGGATTTTGATAGCCCGGAATTCTCAACAGTGACAATTCAGAGGGATTTGTTTTATGGATATGATACACTCATGGAGAATGTGTCAGACCCTTCACATATTGACTTTGCGCATCATAAGGTACTTCTTTGAGTTACTAGCACGTAATTATATCCACATGTGATTTACAACTCTGTTTGATCTGTTGTTTAATGTAGCACACTGTTAGTTTAGCTTCTCGCATTTTGGAGCGGAGAAAAAAACTTCTCAGAATTAGGATTGAGAATCAATATTTGCTAAAATGAGACCGCCAACAGTTCTTTGATATGTTCAAACATGACAATTGTGATATAAAACAAATGCAAAAATCTAGTTAATGCAATTCTGATACATATTTTACCCATTGTAATGTACCCCAGCACTTTAAAAGGTAGGAAAAGATATTAATCGAAGCAAAATATAAGTAGGAAAGAAGCATAAAAACAGTTGGAAAGGAGGCTAAGCAATGTACTTTAGCATGCTTGCAAAGTCCTCATTTCAGTTAAAATAAGTTGGCACAAACTCTGCTTGTTACTATTTTTGTTCAACTAACTTGATTCTTTAGGCATTGCTCATTGGCAGCAATGTTTTTTATTATGTAGATCTGGTGTCTTTGGAGGAAACATTTTCTTCTTTATAAGCTATTATTATCCTGCTGCATTTAAGTGGGATATCTGTTGTTTCAAGGGACTTATTGCCTCTAAGATATATTCTTCAAATATTTTCATATACTCTTTTCCTGTGTTTTTTGTGTGATAAATGGTCATGCGTTTTCATTTATTCTTCGTCATTCTTTCAAAATGTCATCAATGGGCATATATATGTATTTGGATGTCTGGTTGACTTATCAAGTGTAATCATTCATCAGGTCACAGGAAGAAGAGATAGAGCAAAACCGCTTCCATTTAAGCTCGAATCCAGTGGAGCTTTGGGGTTTGCTGGATCAAATGATGGGAACCCACGAATAACTGCTGAATTTATTGCACCTTGTTATTACATAAACAAGTGAGTCCATCCATTTTGATTTAAGTAGGACTTCAATCTACTGTTCTTCTTGTGTAATTGATTTGCAATGCAAGTGATGGAAGGAAGAATTTTAATGTGTTTTTTTTTTTTTTTGGGGAGAAGGGTTCTAAGTGAGGCAGATTTGTTCGAATTACCATCCATTCAAATTTTCATTTTATTTTATTGTATTTTTTTTTTTAAATTACATTGACACGGATAGGTGTGTCCGTATCCGACACGGCGAAATATCAAAAATTGAGGTAATTTACATACAATATGCATCCGATATGTGTCCGCCACGGACACGTGGATTCGTATCCAACACGGATTATATTCAAAATATGGCGTGTCCATGTAACATAGAAAAAAATGCATCTTATGCTACCAAGAAAACTGTTTCTGAGTTGTGAATTATTCCATTGAAAGATGATGATGTTGGTGAAGAACTTCCATGGTATTGCACCTTGATTCCTGTGCACACTGCTATAAGAAAAATCCTTTTCCCAAGTGAACAACTCGTTGACATTGACTTTTGTAGGGTGTGCAGTGTTCCCAAGATTGTTAGTACTGTTACTGATAAGTTGTCACTATACTTTTATTTTGGCAGAATAGAAATTGATACAAAGCTCCCCATATTTGGGGAACAAAAGTGGGCGATATGGATTTGTTCCTTCAATATACCAATGGCTCCTGGAAAGACCCGTTCAATAGTTTGTAGTGCTCGGAACTTTTTCCAATTCACGATGCCAGGACCTGCCTGGTGGCAAGTAAGTGATTTATTTATTGATGGACTGTGTTTAGTTTTTTTTTTTTTTTTTTTTTTTTTTTTTTTTTTATTGGCAGGCGGGGTTTTTAAGGAGGTCCCCTACCCCTTTATTAATAATAATAAAGGTTTCAAATCAATTACATCTCATGTACTTCTTTCCACTAGCATCCTCATTTACAATATTCCTAACTTCTAATGAGAATGAGCTAGGGTCTAGATTGATAAAACTAACTGCAAGTACAGTTGAAGCTAATGCATCTGCAAGCCTATTAGATTCTCTAAATACATGGATTAAAGAAAAAAATTCAAATTCTTGTATCATCCCTCTAATCTCCTCCATAATCTGACTTGCTTGCCAAGGGTGGCTTCCTTCATTTCTGATAAACGATACCACATTGGATGAATCTGTTTGTGCTTGCAACCTGTTTATGTTCCTTCCTATCGCTATTTTCAGGCTTTGATACAGACCTTGTAATTCTATTAGCGCAATAGAATGGTAGCTTGACTTCCCTTTAGCTGCAACAATGACTTCTCCTGAGTCGCTTCGAATAACAGCTGCCCATCCACCTAATAAACCTTGTAAGGTACCATCTGAGTTTAGAATGAGTGTATCAGCTCCAGCTCTTGTCCATATGCAATATCGTACCTGATTGTGCCTTACTTCAGTGATAGTGATGCGAGGACGCAATAGATTATCATGTGCACAGCACATGCATAATGCTACAGCTAGAGTTTATCTTTTATTCTACTTCTATTTTAAATCCTTAGTTAATTAGAATTAGACTAGCTTCTATTTTAGTTTCCCAAGTTCTATTATGATTAGGATTTGTTAACTAGTTCTCTATATAAGCAGATGTAAACCTTAAGATTTTCAGACTTGATTATTATTATTGAATTAAGAGAATTCGTTTTTATTCATTAAACCCTAGTTTTGGGTATTTTTATACATTGTGTATCTATTGTTCTTGCTTCCGCGACAAAGATACATCAAATAGTGTTCCATGTTTCCATGAACTTCTGTCTCTCAGGTCCTTCCTTCATCTTGTACTTTGTTGCATGTATTTTGATCTTTGCGTCTCCAATGATTCCATGGATGATTTCATGTGATTGTCGATGTTGGTTCTTAAAGATTCTATTGTTTCTTTCTTTGCAAATCCAATAGAAGAACGTATTTACCAGCAGCTTTAGTGCATCTTGCTCTCCTCCCTTCTCATTACTTAGTTCACAGCACCCATTGGATTTCATCTTGCCAATTCAGTTCAGTTCGCCTTCTATAGCCTGCAAAGTATATTAACATTTGCCATATATACAGAGAGAAATTGCAGTGAAAGAATAAGTGTTGCTCTGTTTCATCCTCTTTCCAGCAGAGCACACATAACTTCGATTGAACCACCTTGAACTCAAATAACTTGCTCAAGGTTTTCATCGCCTGTTTCATGACCATCCACCCAATGATTGAGTGTTTGGGTATGCGATTTGTGAACCAAATGATCTTGTGCCAGTCATTAGGTTGTATCTTCCTTCTCAGTGATTGATAAGTATCCCTCAACTGAAATTCTCCTTGCAACGAATCAGTCCATACAACTTTATCGCATCCTCTTCCCAAAGTTACCTCTTCTCTCATCTTTGTTACTATGTCTCGGCATCGATTCTTCATGTTTGGTGGGATGAGCCATTCCCTCTCATTTACAAAATTAGACACAGGTGCATTGAAGTTACATAATGAATCCTATGTATAAGCTTGCGTTTAGTTACATTATGCGTTTAAGGTAACAACATAAATGAGTATCAGGTTAAATTGCTGTCTGTTTTCTGTCATTCTGATCTATTCTCGACCTATTTTGATTGTTTTTGTACGTTATTGGACATCAAAACTATTCCCTTTCCTTCTTCATCCACTTTATTTGTCATTGAGATTCAAGATTGTGTATGTTGATGAAAGGTTTAGATGATGGATGATTGTGATGTTTTTGTAGTGGGGAAATCATTCAGGTACTGTAATAACATAAAAACCTTAAAGAAAAAGCCCTTTGAAATACTTGAACAGCTGAGGATGCCCACCAGAGCATGAATTATGGTGGTGAGAGAAGTTAAGAAGTCGTTTGATTTGCCAAAAGTTTTGACTTGGGTTAAACTGAAGTGAGGAGGTTTTTGAATGCTTGGATATGGTAATGCTTGTTGCTGTTGCTGTTGCTGTTGTTTCCGTGTGTGTGCTTGAGAAGGTGGGGGATGATGTCATGCCTTTCAAGTGTTATCAAACTTTTTGTGGATAACTCATTTGAAGATGTTGTTTTGTGTTGGCTTTCAAGTGGATAACTCTAACTTTTCGTGTTGGCTTTCAAGTGTCATGGCCTTCCACGTTTTACCCACTCTTTCTGTGTCCGTCTGCGACGCATGTCAATCAGGTAGATGTCTTTTTTTATTGGGATCTTAAAAATATATCAGTCACATCTCACATGTAATGCATTTGGTGCATATTGCGAGTGAAAGGGTGTATATCACACAGGAGTTGAGGACTGGTGACCTGACAGTACAAGAATACAATAATAAATCAGAAATGTTAAAAACTTTGAAAGACAAAATAAAATAGGAATGGTGAATTGAAAACTTAGGGTGTTCTATATATATATATATATATATATATATATATATCCGACTCTCTGAAGGACGTACTTAAACGGATTTAACTGAAAAATTGAAATATCACGCGAAATATAATCGGCTCCTGAAAAGTGAAAACCCCAAACCTCTCTCCTATTTTCTCTCTCCCCAATATCTTCTTTTTCGTGAGAGCACTCGTCTCTCTCCCTCCTACGTACCACTCTTTCTCTTTCTCTCTTTCGCCTGTTTTCCTCAAATCGGTCCACAAAATTCTTGAGATTGAACTTCTGTCGCTATGGAGTCTGAGTTTGGTAGTTCTGAAACACTTCCGAATGTACATTTAATACATTACAAGAGGGGGGTTTGGCTGACCCCTACCAATTTATTCAAAAAAATGAAAATAGAGAGTACAAGAAGATTGGGGAAAAAACAGAAAAAATTCCCGAAGGGAATACAAATTTACCTAAATCGATAATTAGAGAGACCATTCATGTCATGAATAATCTCCCTTCCAATGAAATTCAGTGCTAAAGGCCACCATGAGAAAACTGACTTGGAGCGAAGTCCATTGTTGGCCAATATGTCTGCAACTCTATTACCTTCTCGATAAATATAAGAGTAACGAAACTCCATTCTTGAGACAATGAACAAACAATTCCGCCACCTAGTAAGAAGTCTCCATGGAATCGATTGAATATTCGAAATACAGTGCAGTGCCAATTTGAAGTCGCATTCCAACCAAAGTTTATTTCATCCTCTTCTATCAGCTTCTTCTGTAGCTAAAATAACTCCCATCAACTCAGCAAACATAGAATTCTGAATTCCTAGGTAGGTTGTAAAGCAACCCTTTGCAAACCCTCTTGAATTTCTGAAAAGTGCACCACATGATAAATGGCCAGGCGAACCGTGTGCAGCACCATCAGTATTCACTTTGACCCAAGAAGGAAGGGGTGGAGACCACTGAACTTCAATGATTCTAGGTGCACGAGACGGGCGTCCTGTGACTCTCAGTTGATGTAGAATATCCAGGACTTCAATAAGTTCAATATGGAGAGAATCTTGACTTTGTGATTATCAAATCTAACTCGATTATGAGTTGTCCATATGATCCAGAACCCATTAATTATGGAAGCATGCCATAAGTCCTTTATCTGATTGCTAGATTGCACCTTAGATGCCTGCTTAACAAAACATAATGCGTCTTCATCAAGAGATAGTCTTCTCTGAAATATAGAAAAAACCCAATTCCAAACACAGGAAGCAAAAGAGCATTGGAAGAATAAATGACTTACTGTTTCTGCACAAGAAGGAGTTTCACATAGTGAACAACACGAGACATTGACTACTCTTTTTCCTTCAAGATTATCATCTGTTGCCACCTTGTTGTGTAGAAGTTTCCACACTAACAGTGATCTGGAAGGTGGAATACTTTTTCCAGATAAATTTACTCCACCATACAACTGGTTGAAAAGGGCGAACTACTTGATACACGTCTTTGAAGCTGAGTTTTCCCGATGGAGACTTCGACCATATCATCTCATCTTTAGTAAGCTCCAAAGGAATAGGCACCTGTAGTACTCGGTCTCGATAGGGTGTTCTCTATCTCTTTCAACAGAAATGTAATTTGAGGAAAACATTTATGTCAAAGGGATTATGGGACACAAAGACCTGGGTGGAAACACGTCTAACAACAGTGGTGAATTGGTAGTAGATATAAGGAGTACTGAGTATTTCAGTAGTATTCCTTACCGTGAAAAGTACTGAGGAAAATATACATCCTTGTGCATACTTATGGAAAAATTATCTGAATCTAAGCAGCCCTCTAGTTGTCACCAAAACTTATTAATATGGTGCCGACTTCAACCATCTTTTTGCAAATATATTTGATGTGTAGTATGCTATAAGCTTTGGTGAGGGTCACCAAGGCTAGATGGGTACTATGCTAGATGCTTCCGTTAGATGTGTAATAACCTTTGAACCAGAAGGATAAGTACATCCTTTTGCTCTTGTTTTCTGCTTATTGCTAATTCTCAGAAGATTAAATTCTCTGTTTTGGAAGCTTTAGTCTGCTTTTATGCTTCAAACATAACAGTCGTCAATCCTTTGTGTCCTTCTGGGTACTATGCTAGATGCTTCTGTTAGATGTGTAATAACTAATAAGCTTTCAATCAGAAGGATGAGGACATCCTTTTGCTCTTGTTTTCTACTTATTGTTAATTCTCAGAATATTATATTCTCTGTTTTGGAAGCTTTACTCTGCATTTATGCATCAAACATAACAATCTTCAATCCTTTGTCCTTCTGGTTTTACCAGGTTTTTCCTAGATGGCAAGAGCACTGGACTTCAAATAAGGTCTACGATGGTGACATGATTGTTCTTCAGGGTCAGGAGAAGACTTTTCTCTCAAAATCATTGGAAACTTCTGCTGATGTTAACGAGCAGTATTCAAAGATCACATTTACACCTACGCAAGCAGATCGCTTTGTCTTGGCATTCCGAAATTGGCTAAGGCGACATGGAAACAACCAACCTGAATGGTTCGGAGTTGCTAATCAACAACAGCTGTTGCCATCCACAACATTTACAAAACGTCAGGTATGGAAGTGTATCCACAATTTATGGGTCCCGAGTGGAGTCTCAATTTAATATGATTACATCCTGCAGATGCTGGACAGATTTGAGCAACACACTCTTAAGTGTTCATCATGCAAAGGAGCTTACGGTGCTTTCCAGACATTACAGAAGGTGTTACTAGGTGCAACTGTCATATTTGCTGCTACAGCGGGTATTCCTTCAGACTTGAAGCTTCGCCTTGTCCTCAGTGGCCTTGCGCTAGCGAGTGCTGCCTTAGCATATGCTGTGCATGAACTGGAAAAGAATTTTGTATATGTGGATTATGTACATGCAGAAATCGACTAAACACAGGAGATAAAGAGGAAATCAAGAGAAATATCACCTAAGCATACATTATGCGTTTCAGTTTGTTGCAACTATATATACCAAAGATGAGCAAGCAGCTATACCTACATATTAATCAAAGTATATAATCAGGATTTGTATATAATAGTTTTTGTTATCTGGGGCACTTTTGTTTCTTAATATAGTTGTGACAATTGCAGCAATTATTTGGTCAAATTAAGGGAGCGATCATTTATAATCAATGACCCGTGGTAATAAAAACAAGAGTTTATCGTCAGTGTAGTGGCAAATGTACAAAATGCCGTGACATTTGGTACTATGATTAGTGCATTTAATGATGTGAACATGCAATCTGTCAACAAAGCGAAAACATGTGGCCATGAAGTGTGTTGTATCTAACTGCATGATGCGGGTGGTCCGCTTCAAAGTATTTCCCCCCCTTGTGTTCCTCTTCTTTCTCTCTTGAAAATTTCTCCTATCTCATTTCCTTCTTCTTTCCTACAAACCATTTTTTTTTTTATATTTTCCACTTTTATTATTTCTCTCTAAACATTCCCGTCAACTTTCTTCCCATCACACTTGTCTTTATATTCTATCAACGTAAACTTGGTTTGCAAGATATGAAGTTTTGAGGGGATCACTCTGTTCCTTTCTTTTTTTTTCTCTCTCACAGATCTGCACAGAATCATTTGTTTGGTAAGTTAAGATATGGGTAACTTTTATAAGTTTGACTTTAAATGCTTCTTCTTTTTATTCATGCTTGATCTATATTGTTTGAGTTGGAATTGTATATGGATCAAAACATTTGTTGTAGATGATTTGTTGTTTGAGTTTGGTAGTTGTTGTTCCTTGGGTGTGAATTAATGTTTTTAGTACGGGAAATGGCAGCATTGTACTAAAGATTGGGTTGGTTAAGGACGAGCGGTACGCCATGGAGGATGAGGGGGGTTCGGATGTTTTGGATAACAGCTTCAAGCAAATGACAATTGGGAAACCACCACGAGATCCTTTAGGCATGCGACATTGCGTTAGCTCTAATCGGTTGGTTGACGGATCCGAATCGGTTAGTTATTTGTTAATTATTATGTTGTTAAGCCAATTGTTAATGTGTGTTCCTTAATGTTATGTGCATTTTGCTCAATCTTATAAGTTAGTTGAAAATATGACTTATCTGGATTCTATTTGTAGGATTCAGAAATTGAGTTTAGGGGCCTGAAATCCCCGTCAGATGGAAAACATTTTTTACCTATATTTCGTTCTGGAAGCTGGTCGGAGATAGGGCCAAAATCATACATGGAGGATGAACACATCTGTGTGGATAATCTCCATAAACATCTTGGTGCATTTGCAGATTTTCCTTCTCCTGGAGCATTTTATGGGGTGAGTAACTTATGGATCATTTTCCTTGTTCATATTTGTTTCTTCTAGATGGGAATGGTCTCTTTCGGTATCACTTTGCTACATCCTACTATCATCTTTTATACCACATTCTGATGAATCAGTCAAAGTTGTCTACTGTATTTACCCAATCTCTGCAAATTCCTTAAACCTTTTTATGATGAATGATGTTATTGCTGTTTGAAAGTGGCATCATATGTGTTATCAATAATCATTATTATGATTTTGGTTGAACTGCAAATGCTTGTTGGAAGTGCAGATCCATTATAGTTATGTGCATGCAAGTCTTATGTTTCTACATTTGGTTAAGTGTCTTATCTAGAATGATTCGTTATTGTCGCTGACCATATATAAGGAACTTAGGAGTGATAAGGATAATGATCCGTATATAATATTAGATTTAGACTTGTAGATAGACAAAATATCAGATCTTCCAATAAAATTCTTTCAGGAAGTTTGTAATTCATCATCTATCTTAAATGCTAATCAATCATTACTTACCAGTAAAGAAACAACATGAAATGTGATACAGTTATCGGCCTGTTGTGCATTCAAACTCCAACTTGTATCTGCCATAGTCCATAGGTACCTTGATTCTTAAAAAAGAAGTTTATGCAACACTTGATGATCAATCAGTAAGTACCATTGGATTCTATTAGGCCTGTCCGCATTGGAATTCCAATTACTTGGACAATATCTTCTTTAATACGCAGCACAGACAACCAAGCAATACGTGTCATTTAAGTTATAGGCAAATAATAAAGAGTAGTTACATTTTTGACGAATGGTGTTCGCGTAATGAATAACCGAGAGTTTCTTATGGTGGTGGTTTAAAGAAGGCCTAGTTCTGATCAAGGGCTGATTTGAGAATATAATTAAATAAAATTCACCTGCATGATTCTGAAGGGGTAATGGACACTTCAAAAAAGGGATGGACGGAGATCTGTATAATAGTAGATCTGGGTTAGACACAGTGGCGGAGCCAGGGGGGGCCCAGGGTACACCCTGGCTCACCCTCAACTTCTTAAAAAAAAAGTTTTTTTTTTTTTTTGTTTTTTGGATAAAAAAAAAGTAACTACCATATATATGAATACAGTTTTGTTACTAAAACCTCACCAGAATGAATGACCAAAATAAAAATCTATTTCCCCTAATGGTCATGATCTCTAATTTTATGTATTTTGAGAAACAACACTTTGGCAAGTGTTTTTCTTTGTTTGGAAAAACAAAAGAGATGAAAGAAAAAAAAAGAGTAATAACACTCTCAACTCTCCGTCCCAATAACTCATATGTATATTTATTGGTATGTTTTCTAAACCTTAATTCCCCAATCTCTTATTCTTTTAGTTTTTGTTAATGAATTTTATTAATTATAATTCAATTTTGTATGTAATGAATTTCTATGGTTACTTCGAGTCCATTACAATTTTAATTTGTTGCATAAATTTTTTGATTGTCAATTGTAGTGAATTTATTACTTTTGAATCTACTTAAGGCAGTGATTGGAATTTGAATTGAATGAAAATGAAAACAATTAAAATGCCAGCGGTGTCTAAACATATCTGAGTTTTAAACAATGGTGGGATCATAAACCATGTTGGCAACAAACTAGCTTGAAAATCCAATTTTTGCTTAACTATAGATTTTTGACAAAGCGGAAACATGGGGATTATATTCCCAATCTAGGCCATGAACACTATTTTTGCTATTAATATTAATTACTTTTTAGCCAAAAAAAATGTCTAAACATTGTACAATATTCTTTATTGTGCCCTAAGTGCTTATGTTTTTCCTAATGCCTTTTGGACTATTTTCCTTACAATTCCAAAGAATTCATTGCTTTTTTTCATTTGTGGAATTTTAAAGTGGTTTCCATAAGCATATATATTTGTAAGAAGCATATATTTGTAGGCACTTTTTTTTTCCCAAGTTCTTAATTTTCCAAAGCTAAATGTCCGTGTATTTATTTATTTTCTCCTAAATCATTTCATTAAGCAATCTAGTCTTTTGTAATTCCAAAATTTACATATCTTTTGTGATGGGATTCGAATTGTGTGTTTTTTTTTTATTTTTAAAAAATATGCAAGGGAAAACAAAAATTCTACAAATTGGGTGTTATTTTATTTTAGTTTTTTTTTATAGTGACTAGTTGTGGCTCACCCTCACCCAATTTTCTGGCTCCGCCACTGGTTAGACTACTTAGACAGGGTCTAACTGTGATGCCAATCATGGTCCTCAACAAGTTGTTGTGTCATATATGCCTACCTCATTACATTTTAGTTATTTGAAGTATAGGCAGGATGCCACTCATATCATAATCTAGAAAGTTTTACAGCTCAGGCCATGCTTTCATTGGTGTAGGATGTATGTATATAGTTCCCTTAATATTATCAAGCATTATTAAGATCTGCTGTGGAATCAGCAGGGCTACATTACTGAGTCTGAGGTTCAGCAGTTTCTGTACAGGTATTTGATGGCCATAATGGTTCAGATGCAGCATTGTTCACCCAAAAGCACATTCTTAAATTTATAGTCGAGGACTCCCATTTCTCCACTAATGTGAAGAAAGCAATAAAGAGTGGCTTCATAAAGGCCGATCATGCATTTGCGGATGCCTGTTCTCTGGACAACTCCTCTGGCACTACAGTTCTAACTGCCCTAATATTTGGAAGGTTAATATGGAAGCTACTTTTTAGATTCTGTTTTACAACCTTTCATTTGCTTCATTTGAAAAACCTTTTACTCTGATTGAATATTTCTTCTGAATTGGTATCTCATGATTATTGTTATTTCATTGAGGGGTAAATCCTTTTTGCAGCTGTATATATCACTTGATGCCATCAGAGAAGAAATTTCATTATTACTTTTTTATTATGAGTGGATGGTATTTCTGTTATTTACAAGATTGTTTTCCCATGCAGGAATATGGTAGTTGCCAATGCAGGGGATTGTCGAGCTGTTTTAGGCAAACGGGGTAGAGCTGTTGAACTTTCCAAGGACCACAAGCCTAACTGCACCTCCGAAAAGTTAAGAATTGAGAGACTTGGGGGTATTATCTATGATGGTTATCTTAATGGGCAACTATCAGTGGCAAGGGCCCTTGGCGATTGGCACATCAAAGGTTCTAAAGCTTCTATATGCCCCTTAAGTGCAGAGCCTGAACTAAAAGAAACATATCTAACAGAGGAAGACGAATTTTTGATATTGGCTTGTGATGGATTGTGGGATGTCATGAGCAGCCAGTGTGCAGTGACAATTGTGAGAAAAGAACTAATGCTGCACAATGACCCCCAAAGGTGCTCAAAAGAGTTGGTTAGGGAAGCGCTCAAGCGAAATTCATGTGATAACCTGACAGCTGTTGTGATCTGTTTTTCTCCAGACCCACCTCCTAAGATAGAGATCCCTAAAACACGATGGCGGAGAAGCGTGTCAGCTGATGGGATAAATTATCTCAAGGGATTTCTGGATAATGCATGATGGGGGGGATTCTATTCTGCGGCCTGTACAAAACAAATTGGAGGACACTAGTTTCTTTTCCCTTTTATTTATTTCGAGATGCTGCTACACCTTGCCACGGCTGGCATTAAGCTGCACATGTGGAATAAAAAATTAGATTTTGTAGAAATTAATGTAATTTGAAGCCTTGTATATTTGGAGTCAAACTATTCTTATCAATGAGAAATTTTGTTGTTGTTCTGTTCCATTCTTTTCTTTGATTCATTAGACTCTTGCACTTACCTTCTGGCTACCACTTTTTGGGTTCCACAGTTAACTGGAAATTCAGGGTTTTCTTTTTTAAAAACAAGTGTTGGAATTTGGTAAGGTACTAAGGTAGGTAGTTTGACTACTTTGAAGTCTGAACACAAATTGAGTAACTGTTAAGTTGATGGCTTCATCGTTCCTCTCCAGAAGATTTGTGCAGTGTGACAGGAACTTCCCTGCCAAGCCATTGTCCTTCTGGGTTTACAAGGTTGCGAGATTATGTGTACATCACCCCCACAAAAAAAAATGTCAGAAAGTCTAAACAATAAAAATCAACAAAATTATGTATTTATTTCAATTCACAAAACTAGAGTGTGTTGACTACTAAGAATTTAATATGAACTGGCGAAGTTAACTACTTAAGCACTTAAGCCATTAAGTAATACTACTATGTCTATATATATCTACATAATCTAGTCTACAAGTCTACAACAATTCAACAAATTGTTAACTTCCTGTAATATTATAAGTTTTATATAACCCTAATATTATGTGAAAAAAACTATAAAAGATTAACATTGAAAGTAAAAAATTATCTGGTTTTTTTTAAGTGGAAATTTTATTGATAATGATAACGAGTTTTACAAATAATTATGACAAGCGTGCAACAAGCTGCGCCGCAAGTCCTTTCTGAATTTGTTTTGTTTTTGTTTTTGTTTTTGTTTTTTTTTGTTGGTCTGATGCTTGTTTAAGAATTGAGAGTGGAAGAAAAGTAGGAAGATCTTACGTGTTTGTAATGGGTGATTAGAATTATACAAACTGACGGATTGGGTCTTTGGCTATTTGTTTTAGTCTCATTAACCCATCAAACATTCAAATACACATTTGTCCCTTTTAATCGTTTTGGACTCAAAATAAATGATAAATGATAATTTTGTAAGGGCAAAAATAAAAGTAAAAAAAAAACGTTAGTTTATTGGAATGTTTTTTATTTGTTTTTTTTTTATAATATTTTTTTTTTTTTTTTTGTTAATTATATTCTCACTATAGTTATGAAAATTTTGGAAGTGCGGTAGTGGAAGTTTGCTAAAAAAAATTAGGGGGTGCGAGTCCTTATAGTTTGAAATTTTTTCTAAACAATTAGTTATGTGGTAGTAGAGTTTTTCTAATCTCAGGGGGTCCCCGTGCGACTGCCCCACATGCACCCCTTATATCCATCTATGAGCACATTTAACAACTTGAAACTTCACGCAAAAAATAAATGACTAAGATCTCCTTTGACTACATAATAGGCAAAAAATCTTTTTGCCTAAAATAACCACTGAAAATGGATCGCCAAACTCAGCTAAAATTTCCAAACTCTTTACCTTATACCACAAAAAGGTGCTCAAGTCATATGTCAACGCTTCCCTTCATCAAACATGTACCATACATTGTCAACAACAAAAGCTTTTCCATAGTTGTTTGACAAATTTGACATATTATTTTTCACAAAATACCACATATTCATTCCCAATTTATAGGCAACTACCATACGATAATGTGCACCCAAAACTAAGACCAAGACAACATATTCCACATTCTTAACAAATGAACCAGAAGAAACAATAAAGTTGTCAAGACAAGAAGGAAGTCGTGGAAGCAGTCTCAATCTTTTATTTTGAGAATGATAGATCATTGATGAATGCTCATTGCGAGAATAAACAAAAATATAATCATGGTTAGGAGAAGACAGTGCAAAGGAGTCTGACATATGTTGAACTAGTCTCCGTTCGGCACACCATTCACGATATGGGTCATTGATGTATTTAGAAAACACATAGGTGGTTAGATGTTTTTTTTTTGTTGTTTTGAGGTGTACTCAGAAACAGAATACGTATCACCACTTATAGAATAAATTTTGGATCCCATAGAAGCCCAAGAGACTCCCCAAGGAGATACGGTAAGCTCTTTCCAAGGCCAATGAAATACAACACAAGGATATAGTTATCATCATTGTTCTCATCCTGATCTTCTAATCCGATTACGTACCATAAATACCCAACATCAGATAGAGAGGTATCACCAACACCACACGCAAAACAGAAAGCGAGGTTATACTCATTTGGTACATCATTATCATAGTCACTCTCACCATTAACCAATAGATCACTACCTGGTAAAGTTGGCAAAGAACTTGTATCAATAGAGAAGGTCGACGCCTACATAAGCAAACACATGACTCGTATCTATAGTCAAACATTACATAATCCTCAGCAGCGGCGCCATTTGATAATTGATAAAAACAATGTTTTGCTACTATTAATGCTAAAGAATACTAATAATATGCAAGACTAATTATTCTTATGTTATCAATCAATATTTCCTACTCTCAACATATATATTCATTTAATATAGTAGAGCACGGAATCGTTCCACTCTCAATTCTTAAGCAACTAAATGATAAAAAAAAAACATGTGAATTCAACAGTTTAATAGGTGAGAATAATTAATTATGTGCTTGAAAATAGTATTTAAATTGCTAAACTATGTGAAACAATGATTAAACGATGAATAAAATCGTTTTTACATTGGAAATTTTGAAACTAGACAATCACATTAAACGCCTTCGTTTCCCTCGCATTTTCGCCTTCTCCAAAAAAATACATTCATATCTCTATAATTTATTAAAATTCTTCATCACTCTATAACAAGTAATCAAATATGGGGCATTGAAGGCAACACTTCAATCTTACCTCTATTCTTTTTTGTCTTTTTGGTTTTTTTCCTATAATCCATCAGTATATATATTGTTTTATTTGGTGTAGAATTCTTTTTCTCTCTTGTGCATTTATTTGTTAAATAAATATATTGAAGTTTCAAATTTATGAGATGATTATTCAATAAAGGAAAAAAAAAAGTTGGGATCAATTTTTATGATAATTGTTATATTCTAAATTCTTTGTTAAATAAATTGAGGTTTGCATTCATATGAAATAACGTAAACAAATCCATAAGATGTAACAATTTTATTGGTATATATTAATACTATAAGGCCCCATATTCAAACTTTGCTTAGGGACCCTGATTGACTTGAGAAGCCCCTGATCAACCTTAAGGTTTTAAGATTTTTCATTATCACTGTGATTTAAACCTAGTGAGTTTAAACTCATTTTATATGGTAATCGCTATGCCACCTTCCATTTTGTGTTGGGCGGATTCAAAAAAAAAAAATATTACAAAATTACCATTGACTTAAAAAATAAACATATTTTCCCGTCATCACTCATTGAAGGAGAAGAAGATGGGTTTTTTTTCCAATTTAACTTGTTTTTCAGTTTTGTTAAGAAATCGGTTTTGGGAGTGGGGCTCTATTGGACTCTTGGTAGTGCCAACACAATTTCAAACTCCAAATTGAATCCGGATTTGCCCAACACAAAATGGGTCCGTGACCCTTTTATTTACTTTTTATTTTTTCTGTATTTCCTAAACTGCCCCTCGCTCTTATCACATTTATTGAGGACAAAAAAGTAAATATAAAATCATTAAGTTCCTGTGATTAGTGCATTTAAACTGTAAAAATTAATTGAAGCATCATGCATTTTAAAAGGCCATTTGGCATGAGGAGGTGGGCACGAACCATAATAACCACCAACATACACAACACCACCCAACATGATTTGGTCCATAAAAATATCATCACTTGTACTAAAAAGCTCATGCGGTTTTGGAGAGCAGGAGAACTAAATAATGCCATGAAACTATTTGAACAAATGCCTGCCAGAAACCGAATTACTTGGAACACAATGCTCACCATTCTAGTCCAGTCCAATAACTTAAACGAATCTCGTCGCTTGTTTTTAGCAATGCCCAAGTACAATTCAACCTCTTATACGCTAATGATCACTGCATTTTCGAGGGGTGGTTTTGTCGAAGAAGCGCGCGAGGTTTTTGAGGCTGTTCCTGTTTATTATAAGAATGTTATATTGTGGACTGCTATGGTATCTTGTTATGCTCATAATAACCAGCCTATGCTTGCTTTGGAGTTTTTTAAGAGTAGTTATGAAGATTTTTTCAAGTTAAAAGTAGTACCGAATTCGTATACTTTTAGTATTGTGTTAAAAGCGTGTATGGATATGCGTTCGCTTGTATTTGCAATGCAGGCTCATGGTTTGGTCGTGAAGGTTTTAAATGGGGATTTGAAGGATATAGTTTTTGTTCAGAACTCTTTGATTGATGTACATAGCAAGTTAGGTAATCTAGCTGATGCAGAGAAAATATTCAATGGACTAATGTTTAAGGATTTGAGTTCATGGAATATTATAATGGATGCTTATGCTCGTCGTAGGTTTATTGATAAAGCTCTAAGGGTGTTCAACTCCATGAGCGAAAAAGATACCCTTTCATACAACATTATGATATCAGGGCTTGCAGAAAGTGGTTATGGGATTGAAGCACTGGAGTTGTTTCTTCAACTGCTACACTCACAGAGTCCTCAAATCAAGCCAAACATGTCAACTTACACAACTGTTTTAACTGTTTGTGCTACCTTCACAATGCTTGAGTTTGGGGTGCAGATACATGGGCTACTTCGTAAGTGTGGGATTGTTCATAGTAATATTTACACAGATAACTCGCTGATAAACATGTATGCAAAATGCGGTTCTATTGAAGAAATGCAGAGATTGTTTACCGACATGCCCAAGCGAGACATTGTTTCATGGAATTCAGTCATACTAGGACTTGGTCAAAATGGGTATACCAGGAAAGCTTTAGATGTTGCAGAACAGGTGCTGAAATTGGGTGTTCATAATGGCAGCACCTTTGTTGCCTTGCTAACTAGTTGCAGCCACGGAGGTTTTGTTGATGAGGGGATGGAGTATTTTAATTCTATGGTTATGAAATATGGTGTTCATCCGAGCATAGATCACCACAATTGTGTTATCGATATGCTTGGAAGAGCAGGTCAAATTGCTGAGGCGTATGATTTCTTGCACAAGATGCCCTTCACACCAAATGTGGTCACATGGGCAGCTCTTCTCAGTGCAGCACTAGCTCACAATAACGAGGAGATTGGGGAAATAGCAGCTCACGAGCTCCAGGTTCTCGAACCAAGTAATGCTGCAAATTATGTGATGCTGGCGAAATTATATGGCTGTACAGATCAAGTGGAGAGATCTGGGAAGATTTTTAGTTTGATGAGCAAGATAGGTTTAACCAGGGGACAAGGTTGTAGTTGGATTCTTAAATGAAAAGTGTAGGTCATACCTTGTCTTCTTCTCTACTAGTTCTACTAAGGTCGAAGTAGCTTTTTCTGATAGAATTACAGATAAAGTGAAATGAAGGAGTTACCAAACGCAGCGTCAGTGGAATATTGGGACACCACTATTGTAGGAAGCAAACGACAAAAGTAAAATGCAGATCTAAGATTGTGGCAATCCACATTGTGTTGCTTGTATTGACAGTTAATCAAAGGAACGTGCAAGCTTCAAAAGTGTGAAGAAAGCTGTGGTTTCTTCTTATAGTCCAATAACAGCATTGACCCCAATCGACTTAGGTTTTACAAGTACTTGATTCTGAGGCCATTGACTTGTTTTTAACTTTATAATTTGATGGTTTTTGAATGAGTTTATAACTCATTTCATCTCATTTATAACAGCTTGATTTTCCAAGGCCAAGACTATCACATCCGTAGCTTGGAACTACACCTAAAACGCCGCAGCAGGGACTACTTACAGCTCTATTGTTGCCGTATAGGCTCATAATGTTAGTTATAAGGTACTATTGTTAATGGTGTAGTAGTTAAGCGATGGTTGTTTGATACTGACATGATTTTGTAGCAAATAAAGTTTGTGAATGGCAATGGATTTTTGAATAATTATAGTTGACTTTATTTTCCATTTTGCAAAAGAACACAGCTCCTCCATTTCCTGGTGAAGTTGGGGCTCAAGCTGTGGCATTTTGGATTGCTGGTGATCAACTAACATTTTACACTTGCAGGTTTTGTGATGCATAACATACACCACATGGTTGAAGGAAGCATTGCTTTTATGAATGTTATATTTCAGGTTCCATTCATTTCATTTTGAGAAGGTCTTGATCTCTCTATGAGGTATTTGTAGTTTCCCTATCTCAAAAATCAATGACTTATATGCTTAATAAGTTAATAACTACGACAAAACTCAATAAGCATCCTATCAAGTATCTGTTTCTAGAAAAGAAAACTAAGCAATTTATGAGAAATTATCGCACAATTACGAATACTTGTGTTTGCTCTATCTTACATAGGTATTGGATTTCAAATCCAAGTTATATGTCATTTGAGCTATAATGATGGAAGATCGAATTCGTCTAATTAAAATCTAAGGTGAAACAGAATGCATCTCACTAACTGAAAGACTACAGTTAAATCCATTTGGGGGGAGGGGGATGTCTTACATATGGACTATGGTTAATTTCAGCTAGACTGGATTGTCACCTCTATTATAGGTTGGACTAATCGAGTAGCAAAAGAAGTTATATATGGGTTGATGTTGCTGCCCTTAGCAGCTCCTTGGAGGCGGTCAATGAATGAGAAAAGAGGTTTTTTCTTTTTGAAAATTGCAGTATTGGAGGACTGGGAAGGGTGTCATTTACAGGACTGTCTTCTTCAAAGAATTGTGTATTCAGACACAAGAGCAACACATCTAGAATGACACAGTAAGCTAGCTCTATCTGAAGCAAACACATTGTTGGATAATTCGTACATAGTGATATTGCACAGTAATTTGCAGATGACTTGTTTGACCAAGTTTTCGCATTGGTAAATTGTCAAAGTTCCACGTGTGAACGTCTTACATAATTTTCCTGTTAGTTCTTATACAGTTATATGTCAAGTTTGCCCAGAATTGAAAGGGGAGGGGCATACATAAACAGGATGGCTAATTTGACTGTAAACAGTAACAAATATCAAAATTTACTAAATTGAAAATGCAACAGTACTAACAAGATTTTGATGTGCGACCTGGTAACATTTCATTTAAGCTTGTCAAGTTCCATAATGAAAGTTACGCAGATGAGAAAGAAAATAACATTACACCAAGGGGACCCTTTTTGAGTCACAAATTGTGGAGATTTGACAGTAAATTGTAGCTTTACCCCCAGGAAAATATAGGAAGTAAATTTCTTTACAGCCGAAAGTATCTGGAGTAGAGTTATTATCTGTTTGGAATTTTTACTTGCATTTGTTTTTTAAAGAAATAGATAGTCCTAAAGACAAAAAGCTCTGTTGCTGCTAAGCCATGACTAATATATGAACCCCCCTGTCCTGGTTTTAGCAAGGTGTTTCCTAGATGGCAAGAGCTCCGCACTTCAAATATGTTGTGTGATGTTGTCATGATTGTTCTTCAGGGGTCAGGAAGAGTACCACACGTCAAATATGAACTCCCCTGTCCTGGTTTTAGCAAGGTGTTTCCCAAATGGCAAGAGCACCGCACTTCAAATATGTTGTCTTCTTCAGGGCCAGGAAGAGTATGGAGTCTTCTGCGGACGTCACCAAGTACTCAAAAACCAGTCACCGGCCTAGCATTTCACAACTAGCAGAGCCGACATGCATACAACCAACCTGTTGGTTCAGAGTCTAAAATGAACGACCACTTTTGCCATCCTCAACATTTACCAAACGTCAGATATGAAAGTGTATGCTCAATCTGTCGGTCCTAACTACTGAGTGTTAATCTCAGTTTAATACACCTCAGACATCCTGCTTATGTTGGACAGATCTGAGGAACATACTCTTCATTGCCAATCATGCAAAGTAGCGTACCCTGCAAAGTAACTACTGCCATGTTCTCTGCAGAAGTGAAGCTTTTCATTGCTCTCAATTGGCTTGTACTAACAAGTGTTAGGCATTTCATATGCTTTGCACGAGCTACAAATAAAAACTTTGTATTTGTCAGTTCGTGGTGTAAAAAGATAGACACAATGTAAACAACTTTTTTGTGGGAATTTTGACATCTTTTGGTTTATCATATAATTTGGTCATGTATTAAATGCTAAATATATACACAATGGGCATTAAATACTATACATAACGAGTCTTTAACCGAAAATATAAAAAGAGAGTACATAACGAGTGAACTTCAGGTTTCAATTATATAAACATTTAACTACGAGTAAGAGTTATATCATGACATTTGCGTGAAGCCCCACGAAGTTTGTGTGAAGGAACAATATAGATAGTCAGTGAGGTTGAAGCCCAAAGCCCAAAGACCTTGGATGGGCTGGTCCGGGCCGGGCAGACACGAATACTAAACTATCTAGAAGTAGATAGTATCACTTTTTGAAGTACAATTTTTATCGCCCTTCCACGTGGCAAGTCCCCATGCTATAATCAATCCAAAAAAAATTAAAACCCTAAAAACTTGTCTATCTCAAACACAATTTGGGAATCAACTCCTCAGTAAACAATTAAAGTGATGGAAAGTGAAAAGAAGTTGAAAATAGATGAGCTGGTATTTCCAACACCTGAAAGAAATAAAGATGAAGCTGTTATTATCAATAGTTCAACACCTATTGATCAAGATATTATTAGTCCTAGAACACCAAAAGGTTGTTTTCTTTTTGATCCATTTGCTCCTCATAACTTAATTTTGCCTCCTAGAGTTGACAAGTTTTTAACTGACTCAAACTTGAGAGTTGCAAGGAGATTAAACTTTGCTGCTTCTAGTAATGATATTGTTAAGGGTGTAGTAATGCTAGAAGAAGAACAAGTGCTGTTGGATAAGATGTATAAGTCATTGTTCGACTTTATCGTCGCCAAACAAGTTGAAGGTCTTGTTGTTGTTGTTGTCGAGAAAGATGGTTTTGAGACGCCTCCTAAATGTGGTCTGTTGAGTGGAGTTGCAGATACATGCCCTGCTGCTCCAAGGAAAGCTAGACTGGATGGTATGGAGAGAGTTGAGGGGGTTGGATTGGATTTTAAGAGAATTGATATGGGCCTCTGCAGAAAGTTGAATTTTTATGATGAGGAAGAGTAATGTTATTCTAACTCTTAAGTTAACAGGTAAGTTACACAAGCTGGTTTTTCAGTAGTGTTATTTGTATAGTGGTTATTTATTAACTATTCTTTCAAACAGAGCTGTTTTCTGTTATTGTTTGTTTGTTGTGTTTTCTATGTAACACTAGTTATCAGAATTCAGGATTGACAATGTACATTGATTGTTGTTGTTTTAACTGGATTGGAATTGAAATGTTGAATGAGTTAGCATATGAATTCTTAGCTTTTTTGTTTGGTACGTTTCTGTTGATTTCTATTTCTTTGTGTTTTTTTTCATAACCTATTGTTTATGGTAAACCTTAAACTGAACCACTGGGGCATAAGAAAATAAAAGAATTTTCACTACACCTTGAGAATAATGTAAATCATTAATTAGCTTAGAGAGCATCAGCGGAGTAGTTCTAGACTTCTAGTAGTCTTCGAGTAGCCACTTTCCTGATAGAGTTGCAGAACAATGTGTCATTAACTCATGATGCTTGTTGTGCTTGTTTACCATTAAAAGTTTCGATGTAAAACAAAACTTGGACAGGAACTGTTTCAAGTAGTTGGTAAGTGGGTTCACCACTAAAGTTCTGATAAAATGATGCAAACGCATTGAAATCCTTACTGCCATTCTTAAACTGTCAACCCCTCCTTTACCCATATTTGCATTGTTTTGGGACGGATTTTGAAGTAGAGATACATATCACCTATAAACAACATCTCTACTCTAGGTCAATTCTCAAGTTTACCTGGAAAAGGTGATGGGTAAGTAGGCACACATGATTGTTGTGAAGCACATTGTTTTTTGTCATGGTGCTTATTGTTGTGAAGCACATAGTTTGTGTAATACCAAGACCTTAACATCATAATGGGAAGCATAAGATAAGTGGAGATCATGGAGTTGTGGCAGACTACATGCGTCTCTTTTGTTCACAGTTCGAACTTCAAATGGATATGTGAACTTAAGTAGTATGAAAAAGGTGTCTATGCAGCTGCTGCTTAGTCAGACAAGAACACTGAATGCCTGAACCGAAGTAGTATCCAACTTTACAAGTACTCAAATGTTGACCCCATTAACTTGTTTCTGTTTGAATAATCACCCCTTTTTTTTTGTTATTGAACGATTGCATTTCATCTCATTATTGAATTCCTTTGCCACAAGTATGTATGTTTATGTATTAAAAGGGATGCTTTGTTTAACTTTCAAATTGAGTAACTTTTCTGGACAAGTTTCAAACTGAAACAGGTGGTTGTTTCAAGGACTTGGGAGGTGGAGGTGGTTCCACCTCCAAAAAATTTAAGTAGAAGATGCAAATTATGTGAAAAATTATCTGAAATTATGAACCGCAAAGATTTCTCAGAATTTTCATCTTCTTTGAAGGATTTTGGTTAGCTGAACCACCTCACAAGATTTTTTGAATTTTCCCTTTGTTTCGTTGAAATTTGTCCAGGAAAATTTTCCAAAATCACACATTAAGCAAGTTGTCAACGAACACTCAAAATCAGGGCATTGGGATGATGTATAATCTGAAATGCCTCTGACTATCTATTAGGAAACCATTCCTGTGAGGAATCATCTGATTTTTTCATAGTCAGAATCGAAATTAGGATCCCTGTGCCGTTATTCATGGTGAGTATAGGTGCAAAGTTGTTTAGGAGCTGCAGTAAGAAGGTATGGAATTTGAAGTCCATTTTGATGTGTTTCAAGCAAGCAAATGGGTTTTCTAGGATAAGTCACCGAGATTTGGCACCCTCAGTTTCAGTTTCTTGCAGTTAGGGCTGGAAATGGCACGGATGCGACCTGAATCTGACCATATCCGAATCCATTTTAACAGATATGATTTCTATGTTTGTGATTAGAATCCGACCCGAATATCCGAAAACCCGAATCATTTTAACAAAATTTATATTTTGATGCCTAACAATTAATTAATATCTTACATTTATATATGAAAATCATTAAAATAGTGTATTTTTTGGTGTTTTTTAATGGATATGGATATCCGAAATCCAATCCAAATCCGGATAGATCCAAATATGGTAAAGAGTTTTGAGTGAAAATCCGACCCAAACCCGCTCCATTCCAGCCCTACTTGCAGTGCAATAAATACACCATTACACATCTAAAATATAATTACGGAACAAAAAACACAGAAGGCTATAATAAGACCAACTCTGGCTACAAGGAGAGCTCCCTACTTATCATGGATAAAAATGTACAAAAGTCGTACACGCTTACATGTTATCATTGCCAGGCTTTCAATCATAACTCTGACAAAATCTTCGTTTGCCTCAGCTGATTCCCGAGCTGCACTAACTTCCAACATACCTTGTTATTTAGGAGGGCTCTCAGTGCACCACATGAATCAGTACCAATCCAGATGGACCTACAACCATGTCTCACTGCACCATTCCTTATTCCACCTTGCAGTGCAAGCATCAAGTCACCATTTAATCTCATGAATCATGACGGAACCATGGGGAATTCAAGAAAACGTATCTTGACAGACTTTGGTAGAACTAGCTATAATCTATATCCTAACATGTGCCATCGATTAATTAGTTAATTTGTGCTTGGTACGACACGAAAGACTAAATCGTTTCATGTGTCGGACCCCTAATGTTCTGATATACATCATCAGCAAATCCTAAAATCAGAACTCACAGTAAAAGAAAGTATCAAGATGATAAAATCATATTATGTCATCATCAGTTTTTCTCCTCAGCTGTTCAGAACTACCTCACCAACAGTGTAGTTGCTGAAGATTGTCTTAAGTGCAACAAAACCAAGCTTTGATTCAGTGGATTCTTTCCACAAGATTGTCCCGCAATGATATGATAGTTAACATTATGTTTGAACATTTTGTTTTAGATCAGTTTCGTATGCGTCTTGGCATTCGCAAACCATTGAGATATAACTCAGAATCACCTGAAGCAATCAGACACAATGAATAAAATTCCAGATCATAGGATGTTCAATTTGTACACATACCTGGTAAGCTAGCTAATATTAAACTTTTGCCAACACATTTTTCCCCAATCCCTCGAGTTACACAGGTTCAACTTACCATGTCTTCAATGTAGCAACTTAGTGGCAAAATTGATGCTCTTTTAGCTACTATATCTGCAACAAGATTCAATTCCCTCCATATGTCCTCCTTTCAAACACCTCTCCCATCTTGCTTGGAACCTCCAAGGCATTGAGCCATTTGTAATAGTAGTAACAGTTGCTTAAGGAATCTGATTCGATCCACAAATTGCCCCAGGCAAGTTCAGTTCATTCCATAATTGCACAACATTCTGTCCATTAGTTGTCTGCCACCCCTAACGTTTTGCCAACAATTAAAATGTAGTTACCATCAGAGTCTCTTGAAGGAGCACCGAGCACCAGAACAATGCATGGTTCCCTTTGAATGTTGAGCTGTGACAGCAACCTGCTTCTTGATCAGTTACCTACAAAGATGAGCTGATGTTCCCAGTGTCATCAAAATAGATCTTGTTGCCATGAGTCAATAAAGCAATCATACCACCAAGACACCAACCACAGCTGCAATCCACAAACGTTTTATGATTGAGCTTTGCCCCACTGTGTTTCATTGACTCTTTCAAGGATCCAAAATCATACCTAAATTTGAACAGACCTGCAAGCCAGTTCCACGTCTCCTTCGCAGAATCGCATTCCCATAGTATGTGCTTTAGGTCTTCATTTTTCTTTTTCTCCTTACAAACATAACTTCTAGAAGCCAGCTTCTCCCTTCTAAACTGAGTCATCTGTTGTTGCAGGATGTCAGAAATCAATCTACACATATTCAACATGGCATTAAAGAGCTACTCATAGTCCATGTCACTGCCTGCCAGCAAGATAAGAAAACCATATATTTTCTCAGTGCATTAGGCCAATTAAAGTAATTTAGCAGGAAAAACTGGACGAGATAGCACAATCAGATGCTTAGCAGACTTTGGTTAATGATGCAATAATAACTGAAATTTGAATATGTCTTGCCAAATCGGAAGGAAGTTATTCAACAGAAAGCATGCAGATCAGTTTAGTTGATGGCCTTAAAATTTGAAAGTTTCAGTCAAGGACCATTAGGTAGAAATTCTGAAAGGTCCTTTCATTGCAATCCATAAGTTTCAATGTCCTCTGGCGCACTAATTATGGATAGAAGAACCCAGACTCGGGAATATTACTGAATAGGCGAATACAATATGGCATGATATGTTTTGATAACAATGAAGGATCAGACTGTTGAGAGGAGAAAATTTCTATTCCCAGACAGGATGCTGAGAAGAAAACATCTTAGAAGGAAATGTCATAATAACGTTTGGTTATGCTCACAGTTCTCATTCTATTTTAGATTTTGTTTATTTGAATATTAAAAAAAAAATTATTTAGACAAACAGTGTGTACAAAAAATATACTAAAATAGAGAATGAAGTAACGTCAAATGTGAATTAAGAAAATTACCCTCGAGAACTTTATCTGCAGCAACCTATACCTGCTTAGCTCCCTTCAACATAAAAGCCCATACCAAATCAGTAATAATGAAATTTTTAAAAAGGATAACGAGGTGAAAGCAAAATTTCTTAGATTGCAATATTAGAAACACTCGCATGCAATACAGATACAATCTATAGCCTACGCTGCTCAAATCTAATGCAACCTGCAATACTAGAGAATCCGTCGATGAATCTTTAGTAGTAGCCTGCCAACCCAAGAAATCATCTGATATCAGAAACATTAGCCGGCTGTTCCCAGTTTGGTACTGTTTCAACCTTTAAAGGATCCACTGACATACCATCTCCAGAAGTAACAATCCCTAGGAACTTCACTTCCTTTTCCCAATATTCATATTTACTAGCATAAAGCTTATGACTTGTTAGTATTTGCATAGTAACTCGCATATGTATTTCAAGATCGCCTTGAGTTTCCAAGTATACTAGAACTTTATCAACAAATACAACAGCACACTGATATAATTGGGGGTAGACGATCCGATTCATTAAATCCCTACACTCCACTGGTGCAGTTGTCAAACCCAAATGACATTACAAAAATTTCATAGTGCCCATAATGTGTACAAAAAGCAGTTTTAGAGACATCTCCAACTTTGACCTGAAGCTGATAATCCTCAAATCGAACTTCGAAAAGAATTTCACTCCTTACGATTGATTCAACAAATGATTGATTCTAGGCAAAAGATATTTATTCTTCAGAGTCACCTTATTGAGCTGCCTATCGTCAGCAAACATCCTTAAAGTACATCCTTCTTATTCACAGAGAATAGGAGCTCCCAAGGAGAATTTCTAGGTCTAATAAAACCTTTGGCATGTAATTCACACAGCTGCTCTCTCAACTCTCAGTTCTGCTGGTTCCATTCTGTAAGGTGCTCTTGAATGGGCGATGTTCCTGGCATGAGCTCTATCGAGACTTCTCTTTAGGTGGTAACCCAGGTAACTCCTCTGGAAAGACATACTTGAAGTCTCTAACAACTAAAATTTGACCTAGCAAATATTCTTCACTCCTATCTTCTTCTAGACAAGCAAGATATTTGGATCTCTATCTCTGACTAGTTAATTAGTTTGACTAATAGGAAGAAGTGAACAAAGGGTTCTGCCCTAACTCCAATGAACCGAAAAGGAGTTGTTTCCAGAAAGCCAAATGTTACTCTCTTATTGAAGCAGTCCATCTTTGCATGGTAAGACGGAAGCCAATCCATTCCAAGGATAACATCAAAATCTTTAATCTCAAGAAGGATTAGATCAGCTGACGTGCCATGGTCTCCAATTGTGATCACACACATCTTGCACAACCTCTTATCAATAAAAAGAATTCCCGAGGGTTGTAGTTATCGACAAACTAAAGTCTAATAGTTCAGGTTGCAATTTCAGCATGCAAAAGAATTTTCCAACTATAAAGGAATTCTAGAACCAAAATCAATAAATACTCCAACTGTTGAATGAAAAACAAACATTACAACCAATTAAAGTACCTTCCACAACTGTATTAGAAGCATTGACATCCTGACGATTCAAGGCAAAGACACTACCAATTAAATTACTAGTCAGTGTATCATTCATCTGTCTGTTAGAAGTTGGAACCACAAGGGGACAAAATTCCGTGACCAATCTCACCACAATTGAAACATTTCCTGTATGGTCTATCTCCATGAATCCTTCCGCAGCGTTCACAGCCCTTAGCAAATTGTTTCACTGGCAAAGGATATGGTGCTACATTTGCATGCCGCTTGATTTTTTCCTGCCTTTTAGGATCAATTACAGCTGGAGATTTACCCTTGTTCTTTAGGTCACGTGCCTTATTATTGTAATTGATATCTCTTTCAATCACTAGTGCTCTCTCCACAACATCTGCCTAGACATTAAACATAAACTCTACAACCTTTATTCTGATGGCAGGCTTTAAACCAACCTCCTTTCTTGCTTTCAGTTCATCAGTAGCAACAATGTGAGGTGCATGTCCTGAGAACTTCCCAAATTATTCTCAGTATTTGCAAAGTCATATCCCCTTGTTCAAAGTAAATAACTCTGCCACCTAATTCCGGACACCTCATTGCAGCAAAAAGCCTCTCAATATCGTTCAGCCACTTCCTTCAAGAAGTTATTCCGATTGGCATCATATTCATGCTCAATCCTTTTAGCATCCCTTTTCTCTTCCCTAACAAAAAAAAGCTTGAAACATCTCTCTCGTCTGCGAGTCGGAGGTAGAACTAGACCCCTCCTCAACTCTACTGATCCCTTCAAACTCGTGGAGTACAAGGACAGATCAAAATATACACACAACTGCAACACCATTAAAACATGAATATAATCATTTCATTTATGACATATATATTGCAAAATGTAACTAGAAAAACACATATTATGCATTCTTATCTACTTATGTAATCCTCCAAGGAATGGTAACCTTGTGCTCAAAATCGAATAGTCACAACCTCAAATTCAATAGAGGATTATCTTAATCCATGGCAAATCTTGAGGGGTGAAATCAATATAAGCCACAATAAGATATAGACAAAGGCAGCAAAAAAATACAGACATTTATCAAGCATTTGTAGAAAAACACTTTCCCATTCAATATTTACACCAAAGTACACAAGCCATTCATTACTACAGACACCTAGTTGTTTATAATTTTACATAAACAAAATATTAAGTATGACGACTCAAGGGTCTATTGTGGAAGAACGTGTGTTCATGATACTTCAGATATTTGGCGCCCACTGGCACACTGATACTTTGTTCTCGTATAGGAGGCAAGGCACCAACTAGATAAAAGAGAAAATGTAACAATGAGATCTTCTGATGACTTCATAATGGAAGTAAACAAAGCATTATGAATTCGAAGGATTATTTCTCCCAACAAAAGAACACATCAAAATGGCAACTAATCCTTCCTATCAAAAAATATCCCGCAATAAGGCAGTGGTTTAACTGAAATCAAAAGTAACAATAAAAATTCAATCATTTCAAAAAGAAGCATCTGAGGAAGTTGCTTAACCAAGACCAGTGAAAAAAGAGACTAAAGACTGTGCAGCACTTGACAAATTCTTACAAGTAATGCGAGGAGCAAATTGTATAAAGATACACCTTCAATGATTTAAGTACTTAAAGGGAAGGGAGTAGGCCCCAAGGTCCTCGCTAAAACAGGTAACCCCAGGTTAAAACCAATTTTAGTTCCAAGGGGATTGAAAAACACCGCAATAGGCAGGTTCAACTAATTAGGGCAACATGATTATGAAAGCACTTTCGAGGACTGTACACCAATTGATGTATGCAACCAACACAATCATCACCATTCACCAATACTAATAACCAAAACTTATACAACACACCCATTCATTAAACAGTTTAATATCAAAAGAATCCCCTCAAATCAACAACCATTAAGTATAAAGAAATCTTATCTGTCTATGCAAGTATCCAGTATAGTCATCAAAGAAATAACTTGATAAACAAGAACAAACCATTCAAATCAAAGTACTCCAAGGCCCCAACAGATATGCATGTTTGTGCAAAAAACTCTTGAAGTAAACAATCAAATCAGCATAAAACAAGATCGATTATTTGTTATTTAGGGATTCAATTACAATGACGAAAATTAACCAAAAACACCACATATTGACCCCAACACTAGATAGGACCAGAAACCCTAACCAACCCAAACAAATCCCAGAAAGCCTTTTAGACACTGCAAAACTTAAGTACAGCCTTGCTGCCTTCGGAAACTGCATGTTTAGCAAGTTCACCAGGTAGATGAAGACGAACAGCAGCTTGAATCTCCCTCGAAGTAATAGTACACCTTTTACTAGACCTAAGAAGTCTCGAAGTTTCTTGAGCAAGCCTTTCAAAGAGCTCATTCATGAAATTGTTCATGATTGTCATGGCCTTACTTGAAATTCCAATATCAGGGTGAACTGTTTTCAGAACTTTGAAGATGTAGATCTTGTAGCTTTCGAAGCTCTTCTTCTTCTTCTTCTTTTTCCTTTCTGAAACTGCTTCTCCCTGAGGTTTCTTTTGGGATTTTGGTTTTCTGTTGGCAGCGTTTTCAGCTACTTTCTCCTCTGTAGCTGTTGGTGATGCTGGTTTTTTTCCTGCTAGCTTTTTCACTCCATTGGGCGCCATCAGGCAGACGCTTGCTGAGGGGAAGAAGATAGAGGGAGATAGAGAGAGTTGGTGGAATAAGATAGGAGAAATGTGGGTGTATTTATAGAGCTCCGGGGTGGATGTGATTGGTTGGTTTGGATAGTCGTGGATTGGAGCAATGACCATTCACATTAGGAAGGAACCATTTCTGGACAGGGCATTAATGGAAGAGATTTCATAAGATTCTGAATTTTTTTGGTACACAACTTAAAACATTGAATCTTGTACTCTTTCTTTTTTATTATTGCTGGGGCATTTTTCGTATTCACAATTCACCTGACCGTTCGAAAAGTCACAATCTCAACCACAACCATTGCACAACTGCTTCAGATGGGGTGAAAGAGCTTAATCACAGGGAAATCGGAGAAGGCGCCAAGGAGAGTCAACGGGAACACAATTAATGAGAACGAAAGGAAACTCAGAACTAAGATGGTTTTGGGTCTAAGATGTGACATAATGTAACAGAAATAAAACGTACAGTGGAAAATAAGAATTACTAGAATTGAGAATAAATAACCCCGCAATATAAACTGGTAGGCCCTTGCTCAAACAACGATACTGCAGCATACTGCACCTACTTAGGTCCTTTCTCACTAGCCTCTTTTTCTTCAACAGTGAACATTAAAGCCCACGTACAATCAGTACTACACTCATACGAAGCATTAAAAGATGAAGGACGGGATATATAAGACAACTAACAAACTTTCTGTTGCAGTAGAACCTCAATAAGATAATAACCCTTGGGACAGGGCAAAATCCATTAATTAAGCAGGATTTTAGTAAATCAGTAAATTGATAATATATTCAGTAATCGATAAAGTTATAGTTATTAACTTTTTCAAGTATTTTTTGGCTTGTTAAAACTTACAATATGTACATTTTTTTATTTTTTTGATAAATTATGTGCAAATATTATGGTGTGAAGGATCATATAAAATCATAAGGAAGTATGATCAGGCCGAAAGGCGTAATCGTTAACATATATTTCCTTATACATTTGAATTAAAACAAGTTATATTATGTATAAGCTAGGAAATATGTATAGACCAGAGTGATATTATATATAACCTTTATCATATGGTAATGAAGAATTTAATCAACCTTTACTAATCCAACACAGCCTATTCTAGTATTCTACAACCTACAACACTATAGCGTACTTGGTATCATTGATACTTCTTATTATTTATGTAATTAGTGGGACATATAGAACTCTACAGAGAAACTTTTGAAATCTATTATCTTACAAATTTAGGAAAATCATTAATTTAGTACATTGGCCCAAATCAGAGTTAGTAAAATTTATTATCTAAGCGCAATAATTAATTTATCACATATCAATTTAATGAGGTTCTACTGTATATATCTGTTAGAGTTCAAGCCGAGACATTAGATAGGTAGGACACAATATTCCTATATATTGTAAATAAAATATTTTCCTACATGAGATGTGTGAGAGATGGCCGAAACTAATTAAGTCGCTCTCTCTTTTCTCTCCAAATTTCCTTCTTCATTAGCAATAATATATTTTTACTATCTTACCACATTTTTTTTATCAAATTTCACTAGATAGTACTTTGTCAGCTGCAGAAAATCAGGATAATAAAATTTTATAGGTAACTTCACCATGACAGTCACGTCAGTGGTTTCTGAAGGAGGTACAGGGAAACCAATGCAAGTTATTACAAACGGTCACACTCCACAGCACCAAAATATGGAGAAAATGTGTGCTCATATAAAATATGACTACATGCATGTACACATGCAAAACCTATCACCATATAATTACTAAACACGGATCATACGATTCAAGAATGCGCTTAGAGCCTTAGAGAAGACATCATTTGAAATATTCTTCACTTAGACACTACAGCATGCAGCCTTAAGCGTGTCATAATTAATGGGGACGTAGACGAAAGAAATGAGGAAGAAAAAGGGCCAAAGGGGTATCAAGAAACATTCCAAGGAGAAAGCATACACTAATAAGTGAGCACATTCAGAAGTTTCCCAGACCTTTCTTTTGACGTCACAAAAATTACATAAAGAAAACATTGTGTGATGATTTAAGAAAGTAGTACCATTGAATGATAAAACAAAGAAAAGGTCACTCATCGTCCAGAGTGTTAATGACTCTCACTTGATTACAACACAAAGACAAGCCAACTCAACTCTTACAATGAGATTTTAACTTATTTAAGGGATACAAATTTCTGGACATATAGCATGCAGATTTTCATTAGTGAATAGTGCATTTACGGATGTCTCTTTTGGCAAGAACAATTATTTTGAGGCTTAATGAGATTTAATAAGCTGACATTTTTGTTCCAGTTGGCTCAGAGAAAATAACAAACTGTATTCAACTGGCGAAACAAAAGAAAGAAGTCCATCAACATGGGAAATCACCATAATTATAATTCATCGCGTTTCTTATACTAGTATATTGCATAGCAGTGGGGGCGTGAGCAGAGCCCCTCGTATGCTATGGTTATTTGACAAAGTTACTTGTTGAACAATGGTTCAACCATTGGATTGGATGCTATGACAAACTCCCCTCAATATCCAAAAGCAATAACTCTATTACCTACCCATCAATTCCAATCTAGTTCATCGATTTGTTTAAACATTCAATTCGACAAGTTGCATACCAAAAGCAAAGATAAAAAGTGTAGTCAATTAACCGACAAATAACTATAACACACTTATTTATCAAGAATCAAAGTAAACTGCTACACCATGGTTATTTGATCTTATACCCCCTCGCAATTATTTTCTTAATTCAAGTTGTACTAAATTTTTTGGCTATTAATATTGCAAAAAAGAGTTAAGCTTTAAGGTTGATCCTTAACAGGAGCAGCCCCTGAACACACTCCAAGAACCAATTCTCTAGAAAGCAATATGCCACTGTCAACTAAAAAATTAACATAAACCTAGAACATGCATTTTTTAAGTAGAACATCAAAGTGACAAACAATATAATTGTAGTAAATAGAATACAAGTTTTGAACAACCTAGATATAAGTTTATTATGCAATTATTAACACATTCTACAGAGTCCCCAAATTGTTGGAAAGAGATGAACCAAACAATAATGGAATGCAAGCAAACAACGAATTACTTCAGAAATCTGACTGAAAACGGAATTCGATAACCACAATAATAGAATCATTTCTTCTGCTTAAAAATCATTCAATAGAATTAACACTTGTCAATCAGCAGAAAAAATTAACGACACAAAGGAAAAGATAACAATATAAGTTGGTCATAATCTTATACTATTCCAAGCGACTGTTGTGTTGTGCAGTGCAGTAGTATTACCTATTTCTTCCCAAATGCACCAATTCAACAATTAATTATTCAAAATAAACAAATGCTTTAAAAATAAGATGAAGAAAAATACCCGAAAAGTAGCTTTACTATCATCAACAAAAAAGCTGAGGGGAGTTATTGAGACGAAGAGAAGAAAGAGTGAAAATGATATTCATCAAGACAAATGAATGGTTAAAAATTGATATAAAACTAGGTGATGATGTGGCATTAACTCTTGTTTTAATCCCACTTCCCAACTCATATATTGTCTTGTTAATCCCAATATATTTACAATGCTGACGTACACTTTGAGATTTTAAGGTTTTAAAATTGCCCTTGTCCATTAATTTAGTCTCTCCATCATGTCTCATCAAAAGATACCATATATCTCATAAGTTGACACAAGTTAGAGAGTTGAAAAATGGGAAAGTTTGGTGTTATTGGTCTACTAGTTTTAACTGTCTCGAATCTGAGTAGTCTTAGTATATTTACATGGAGACATTCCTTATGGTATCTCTGAGCTTCCAAATATGCGACATTTGTATCTGGCTGGAAATGAGAATCTTACTGCCGACTGTTCAGAACTATTACAAGGAACGAAGCTGGCCAAAGATTGAGGTACTCAACTTAGCTGCAAATAGTATATATGGGATGTTTCCTAGTTCAGTTGGAAATATGACCTCACTTGTTAATCTCGATTTGTTTTTTAACGACATTGAAGGTGGAATTCCTAGCCCCATTGGTTACCTCTGCAACCTAAAAAGTTTGAACATGTTTGGTAATAGCTTGACAGGGAGTTGCCAAAGTTTCTTCTGAAGACCAAGAGCTGAATCTCTGCAAGTCCTTTGCCTAGTATGATGTACTTGAGATTGAGTAACAATAGATTAGTTGGGTGAACTTGATGTTAGTTACAACTTGTTGCATGGTAATATTCCTTCTTCCTTTGGGAGGTTGTCGTTTCTAACAGATTTGAGCCTTGCGGGAAATGAACTAAATGGCAGTCTTCCTGATAGTTTAGGAGAACTTTCCAATTTGAATACGTTCGATGTTTCTTCCAATTACTTGGCTGGGACTACTATTTCCGAATCACATTTTTCGAGGAAGATCTTACGCATATCAACTAACTCTTTGGTTTTGAATGTGAGCTTCAATTGGCTTCCTCCATTTCATGTCAGGAATCTCGACATGGCTTCATGCAAATTGGGTCCTTCGTTTCCAGCGTGGCGAGGGAAGTGGAGTACTTGGACTTCTCAAATGCAACTATATCAGGTACCATCCCAAGCTGGTTTTGGGATCTATCTTCTAATCTTTCTCTCTTAAATGTTTCTTTCAATCGGTTAGAAGGTCAACTACCAAATCCACTCAAGGTTATGTTGATTTAAGTTCCAACCTCTTTGGAGAAGCGATACCCCTTCCAGTTGTCGAGATTGAATTATTGGAGCTATCTAACAACCAATTCTCTGGAACCATCCCAACAAACATAGGCCAAGTGCTTCCAGATTTAATCTTTTTTTCCCTTTCACATAACCATATCACAGGCGAAATCCCAGCCTCCATTGGAGATATGCTACTTTTACAAGTACTTGATCTTTCAAGCAATAATCTAACAGGTGAAATACCCCCAAACTTACAATATTGTTCTTACATGAAGGTTCTTGATCTAGATAGCAATAATTTCTATGGGACTATTCCTTCTTCATTTGGTCAGTTAAGTCAGCTTCAGTCATTGCACCTTAGCAACAATAGGCTATCAGGGGAACTCCCACCTTCTCTGCAGAGTTTAACCACTTTGAAGACATTAGATCTCGGCAACAACCATTTCTTTGGAAATATTCCACTTTGGATTGGAGAAAAGCTCTCTTCTCTAAAAATTCTTCGCTTGAGGTCGAATGCATTTTCAGGAATTCTTCCTAATCAACTTACAAATCTCACTTTACTACAAGTCTTGGATCTTGCTGAAAACATTGGTTGGAAGCCTTCCTCCCAATATAACTGGTTTTAAGGCCATGTTGCGCGTGCAAAATGCAATTGAGTACAGGTTCTTTGGGAAGTACAGAGGTGTCTACTACGAAGAGAGTTTAATTGTGACCACAAAAGGCCAAACTCAAAGATACACGGAAGCTCTTTCCCTTGTAACCAGCATAGACCTATCTGGAAATCATTTCCATGGCGACTTTCCTGAAGCAATTACTAAACTGAGGGGCTTAGTGGTTCTCAACACGTCAAGGAATCATTTCAGTGGCCACATCCCTAGTGCAATTGCAGAGTTACATGAACTATCGTCTTTCGACATCTCATCAAATGAGATTTCTGGCGTCATTCCATCTAGCATGTCTTCCATGTCATATTTAAGTTACCTCAACCTGTCTAACAATAACTTTTCGGGCAAGATACCTTTTGAGGGCCAGATGACAACCTTCGACGCATCTGCGTTTTCTGGAAATTTACGACTTTGTGGACCTCCACTTTCTACAAAATGTGATGGAACTGCCTCAGATAAAGGAGGTACCACGGAAGTTGACTTCACAGATAATTGGTTTTACTTGAGTATGGGTTTGGGATTCGTTCTAGGCCTTTTAGTTCCTCTTGCTATTTTTGCAATCAAAAGGCCTTGGAGTGATGCTTACTTCGGTTTCATGGATAAAATTCTTGAGAAACCGCTGCATTGAGGTTCCTAGTCTGAAAGTTCTTGTTATTAGTCAGAATGTTCACTGACCTAGCCGCTAAAATAAAGTTTGTTATTCTACTGTGAGCCTTATTTCTAAATACAAATTACAGATTGTATCCTATAATCATAATCATAATCATAATCATTAGGGCAGTTGTTTATACCATACGGGACGGATACCCAAACCCATTACCAAAACAAGCAAAAAAGACACCTTCAGATTGAAACCAATTTTAGTGAATTAAATCAAACGCAATCTCCAAGGGATTCGATAAACACCAACAGGCAGTTCAAGTAATTAGGGCAACACGATTACTATAGCACTTTCATGGAAAATGTTGACCAATTGCCTCACCCAGCTAACACAATACTCACAAGAATTAAATACTAAATCTTGTATAGGCATACCCATTCATTAGATGGTTTATAATATCAAAAGAAACCACTCAAATCAACAAGCTGTGAAGCATGCAAACATCTATTTGTCTATGCAAGCATCCAGCATAGTCTACCAACAATTAAACTTTAAAAATAAGAACAGCCCATTCAAATAAAAATACTTCCAAGACCCAACAGATATGCATGTTTATGCAAACAATAGTTGAGGTAAACAAATAAATCAGCACAGAATAAAATCTATTACTTATTATTTTGGGTTTCAATTACAGCAACAACAACCAACCCACAGCTCCTCATAATGACATCAACACTAGACAAGCACAGAAACCCTCACCGACCAACCAAACCCCAGGCACCCTTCTAAGCACTGTTAAACTTAGCGACAGCTTTCATCCCTTCCGAAACTGCATGTTGAGCAAGTTCACCAGGCAGAAGAAGACGAACAGCAGTTTGAATCTCCCTCGACGTAATCGTATGCTTCTTATCAAACCTCACAAGCTTTGAGGCTTCCTGAGCAAGCTTTTCGAAGAAATCATTGACAAAATTGTTCATGATAACCATGGCTTTGCTTGAAATTCCAATATCAGGGTGAACTTGTTTCAGAACTTTGAAGATGTAGATCTTGTAGGTTTCTGCACTTCTAATTTTGGCCCTTTTGGCCTTTTTCTTCTTTTCTGAAACTGCTTCTCTGTGAGGTTTCTTTTCGGCTTTTCGTTTCTTCTTGGCAACTGGTGCTTTTTCAGCTTCTTTCTCCTCTGTGGCTGTTGGTGATGCTGGTATTTTGGTAGTTGGCTTCTTCTCTGCCTTGGACGCCATAAGGGAGACGATTGCTGAAGGGAGTAAGATAGAGAGTGATAGAGAGAGTTGGCAGATTGGGATAGGAGAAATGGAGGTGCATTTATAGAGGGTAGGGGTGGATGCAATTGGTTACTTTAGGTAGACGCAGACTGGGAGTAATGGTCATTCTATATTAGATAGGAACTATTTTTGGATAGAGTATTAATGGCATAAATTTCATAAGATTTTGGAGACTGTAACTTTGGTACAAAATTTATAATATGCTGAATCTTGTACTCTTTCTTTTTCAGTCTTGCCAGGATGTTTCCGTATTTTCAAATCATCTGACCACTCGAAAGGATACTATCACAACTATTGCACAACAGCTTTGGAAGGGCAAAAAGAGTGTTCCAAAAAGATCCCATAACCACGGTGAAGTCAGTGAAGGCTCGGTCCTAACAACGAGAGTCGACGGATGCCCATTCAACCAGATCAAAAACGAATGCAGAACTAATATGGTTTAATGTCTAAGTTGTTGCATAATATAACAAAAGTAAAATGTACAGGTGGAAAATAAGACTTACTAGAATATCCAACCTGCAACATAAACTGGCAGGTCCTTGCCCAAACAACAACATCTGCGGCTCTCTAGATAGTACTTAGCTCCTTGCTCGCTAGCACCTTTTTCTTTAACAGTCAACATTAAAGCCCACAACAATCAGTACTAAGAAACTTGTACCAATAAAACTAAACGAAGGACAGAATATATAAGATAACTAACAAACCTTTTGTCATATCAATCCAACTCTAATCCAGTTTCACTGGATAACACTTCGTCAACTGCAGAAAATCAGTACAGTAGAACTTGATATATAACTGCACCATGACAGTCAAGTCAGTGATATCTGAACAAGAAACTGGGAAGCCACTGCAAGTTGTCGCAAACAGTCCACAGCACCAAAAGATGGAGAAATGTTTGCTCATATAATATGTGACTACATGCGAATACACGTGGCAAAACCTGTCACCAAATAAAAAATTGAACACAGGTCATACCATTCAGGAATGCACTTAAAGAAGACACCATCTTAAATTTTCTCTTTACTTAGACACCAGGGCAAGTATGCTTAAACCTGTCATAGGTAATACTTTAAACTGGAATGTCAATAACAACAAGGCGACAAGCAACATGTCGACATTAAGGAGCACGGTATCCATAAATGAAAAGAAGCAGAAATAGTGCCAAAGGGGTTCAACGCTAAGTTACATTGACACGGACAGGTGTGTCCATATCCAACACGGATACAAAGTGTCAGACATGGCAAAATATAAAAATTTGAGGTATATCACATGCAATATGTGCCCCACATAAACACGTGGATACGTGTCTGACATGGATTACCAATGATAAAACACACAATTCTGTGATACCTACTAAGTGACCAGAAGTCAGGAGTTTCCTAGACCTTTCTTTTAGTGTCACCGAATTTGCAATTCATAGTTTCAAAGAAAATTTTGTCTGATGGTTTAAGAAAGTAGTATCTCTGAATGATAAAATAGAGCAAAGGTCATAGTCAATTCAACTCCTAGCACAAAATCTCAACTGACCTAAGGAATATTTTTTTCTCAACATTTAGCATGCAGATTTTCATGAAATGTTTTTTAGTATTGATTGAGTTAATAGTGCATCTACAGATGTGTCTTTTGGCAAGAGAAATTATCGCTTAGGAGGCTTATAACAGAATATAGTTGAAATCCCAGGCATCCACTTTCAATAAGATAGCTCACAACAACAAACATAAGCATTGAAATCTGAGAAATATCGTATTCCAGATGATAAGAATAAATCTAACTCGGTATTCATAAGCGGAACATTCTTTAAGAAGTTAAAAACACGGATACTTTCGTTCCAGCTGGCTCGGAGAAAATAACAAATTGTATAAACGGTAACCTAAGATATTTTTTTTCTCGGTAAAGTAGGTGTATATATATAACCATAATATCAAAGTAGTAGGATCAGGTATCCCACAGAATTACAACAAGAGGAACTACGAAAATAAAGAAAACACTTCATTAATGGAATCACAATCAACATAATAAACTTTCAACGACAACTCAACAGGGGAAATCACCATAACTGTATCCAAAGTGAGCTACATACACATGCACCAGGTTTCTTATAAAATGATATATGACAAGGAATTTCATGGATATATAATGCTGAAATGCATCAAATAGAAGTACAAATAAGTCGTGAATTTCGGTTCTACAATGGAAACACAAATGAGTCTCAAAAGAATTGAAGAGAGGCGAAAAGAAAAGAAACAAATGTGAACCGGTGCCTAACAATCCGTTACAAACCAAAATCAAGAAGGGAACATTTATCATATAACATAGCTAAATCATTATGAAGAAATATTGAAAGAGTAATCAGACAAGTCAAACAATATAAAGGATCAAGAACTGTCACTTAACTCGACACTGTTTGCACCATATTCAGTAACATTCTCTTCAACCCATTTGGCTCAGCACATGTTTATAAGCAGCATTATTCACTACGTACGATGAATATAAAAAATTTGGAAAGTTTTAAAATTTGAGAGAAAGAACAAAATTACAAATTCTTCATGGCTAAAACAGTTGGTTGCCAATGTTAGGGCATCACCAATGGGGCCTGGATACGGGCCTCTGTCTCCAAATTTAACGGCCGCCTAGTCGGTCTCTAGGCGCTATGCGGTGCCCAACCGACTCGCCTTAAGAAATTGGTGAACCGACTAGGCGGTCCAGTCAATTATTATTATTATTATTATTTTAAATGATTAAATGTCGAAAATTAAAAGCCCGTGTAGACTTAAGATTTGAATTAGTTTAAAAGACTAAAGTTTAATGTAAATTATATGTCACTATAACAATGATTATGTTTTTATATAAAGTCGATATTCTTCGACTATTACACATTTTTGTAATAAGTTTCTTTGTATGTGTTTATTTTTTGAATTATGGTAAATGATTTTCTTTATTTCTTATAATATATGTGTGTATTACTATATATATTAGATAAAAAAACCGCCTAGCTGTCTAGGCACTGCCTATAAGACCTAGGCGCTAGGCGCTCCTACCGCCCAACTACCGCCTAGTATTTTTTAGAACACTGGACCTTAGTGAAAAATTGTTTCCAATGCAGCCTCTAAATGGGCCTCCAATTTAACCATCCTAGATATGTGTCTTTATTTCTATAGATATTTATAAAGGACCTGAAGCCCAAAGTGTAATTGAAACTTTGCACATGACTTCACTTAAGTCAACACGTGACTTCACTTTTTGATTTTTTGGTCTTGCTTCACATGTTATAAAGGAGCAGTCATCTTCTCCATTGGAACACCCATCGATATAGAGTTTTAGCTCCTCCTTATTGCCCTCTAAAACGCTGACGTGGCCCTCCAAAATGCTGACGTGACCCTGGGTTTTAAAGGCCTGCATTGGTGATGCCCTTAACGTGCTAAATCTTCAAATATGCATACAATTCTAAGAAAAAACTTTAAAAAACGTGTTTACCTAAAAACAAACACAACTCGGACTACCTTAGTCAATGTCTACATATAAAAGTTTAGTTTCATAAGAATCACTAATGGTTTCACGCATGTAATAAGGTGCCAATTTTCCCTTTACCAACAACTAACTTAAAACAAACATTTAAAACTAAAAAACTACACAAGTTTCTCTTCAAACCTATTTTAGATATTTAATTACTCTGTCATCGAATACGAATCTGAAATTGAAAGTACGGTACTCAAAATGCAGACCTATATTCAGGAATGATCATCGAAACAAAGACATAAAAAGTTGCAAAATGTGATTTTCCCTTTTCTTAAATTTGTCTTTAAGTTGAAGTGTATATGGAGAGTTGGGGATGGTGAGTAGACAAAACAGTTAAATGAGGAGTCACAGGAACAACATAAAGATAATAGTTGATACTCTAGGTGAATCCCACGTGCACTCACCTTCATTTGATGACCAACTCTATCTTATCTTGTTTGTTTAGAGCCTGCTCACCAATGCCAAAAAGTGGCTTAATTTCGATTACTTGATGGAGTAACACCTCATTTCACCCTGTACCTTTAGCCCGATTAGTTTTCCTATATTAGTGACAGAATAAAAGAACCAAAAAAGGAGATTACTTATAGGTTGATACACAAATATTACCCGAGCGATATTCGAACATTCCCACAAAATAATATACCAAAGTTGCAGGCAATAGATAAGATTAATTTGGGAATGGGAGAGCGGGGTATTGGTCAGGAACGGATAAGACAAACGGTTCTCTTTTTTTATTTTCTTTTTTCTACTTTGTTCAACTTTATAGTCATGTGGGAATACTTTAAATTATTAGCAAAGAAGAGCAAAATGAAAGTGGTCGTCTATTTTTTTTTATTTGGGGGGTGGTTTGGTCTTGGGTGGACTGGTCGCTGGTACACTGAAAGCTCAAATGAAGAATTATCATATATGGTTTCATTCACATATTCAGTTGCTTGCTCTACACCGCCATGAATCTATGTGGCAACACTGCCGGATTAATGTAATTACCTAAATCTAATTTATTGTTGCACAAGAGAGAAAAAAAAATGATCTAATAACAAACTTGAAAATCTTGGAACTTGTAGTATACTTATCACAATTAAAACTTTATTATTATATCATATATGTAAACAACAAAGTCATATACTAGATGCATGGTGCTCGTAGAGTTTGTTTTTTCAGTTCTAATCAAATGGCCGCTAAGCCTTGAAGCCTAACTTATTTCACATTTGAATCCGATATGTCACATACACATTTTCTTTGTGAGGATCCAAAATATCATTCAATATAGATAGTTGTTTATTTATTGGAAAAAAAAAAAACAATCCATTGTGGTATACATAGTTTGGAGGATAGATAGAGAAGAAAGAGAAAGAGAAACAGAGAATTGAGTGTTTCCAGTCCATCATTTAATTTATCTTTTTCATTTTGTTTTTTAGTTTTTTTAATTTATTTAATTATTTATGATATAAGCAATGGCTTTGCCCCTTGTGTTTTTAGTCAAATTTTCTTCACCTCCTTGGACAAATTTATCGACTAAAAAACCATTTTACACAAGTCTATTCCTGGTTTATGAAAAAATGTTTTTGATTTACTCCTTTTCCATATAGATTCCGATTCAATTATAGGTCACATATTTCTCACTTCATGTCTCTTATTCTCAACTGTAAAAAAAAATCTCAAATCTTAAACTTTCTAATACAATTACCTTTAGCAATAATAAATGCGAGAGTTATGGTCCTTGTAGGCCACAAGTATTCCTTATTTAATTAACAATATTTATTTAAAAAAAAATACTTGTTGTGGCCCGAGGACATTTTTTAGACTAAAATGTAGTTTTAAATCGAAGCCTTAAAAAGTTAATAGTTAGGGCCTGCTTGATAACCTATTTTCCCGCTGGCAAATCAACATTTTCCCACTTAAAAGGGTATTTGCCGCTGCTTGTTGTTATATTTCCAACCGGCAAAAAGAAAAGAGATTTGCCGGCAAAACAGTCGCGTGACCGAATTTCGATTTCAAAGCAGGAAAAATATATCCATATGGGAGCTGGATAAATTTTGAAAGGAAAATCGATCTAAATTTTGCCAGAGGAAAATGCTTGCGTCAATCAATCCTAGTCTGTGACAAACCCATTTGCTTCTCTCCCTTAATTTCAATTTAGTTGACTGTGATTTCTAGTCCAGATTTGAGGATTTCCTCATCTCTTTCTTCGTTCTTCGTCACTCTCCTTTTCCTCGCATTCGAAGAGGTAAGGTTTGTTCGAATTTTTGCGACTTTCATTTTCTTTATTTATTTTAATGAATTGAGTTGATTTAGTTGATAATTATTGTGTTTTGAGGCTTGGGTGTCTTTGATTTGGTTGGTTTATGTAGTTAATTGAAATGGGCGTTTGATTGTTTCGCTAGTTAGAAGATTGTTCGAGTGATAATGATCATTTTGTTAATTTGGGGCTCGAATAGATTTGATTATAGATTGTTGTGTTTGAGAAAAAAATGTTGATTTTATTCCTTTCTTCAATGAAAGCTAGATTCACTATGGAAGAACTAGTTCGTGTTTGTGTGCTTGGTAAGTCGGTATAAGTTTTGAGAAAAATAAATCCTCTCTCCAGAAAGCTTGGCTGGTGTGTCATATTCCACTATATATTCTTCCTGCAAATTGATAAATGAATATAAATATCAATTTCTTTGTCATATTTATTTGTTTTATTAGTTTGATTACTTGTTAAATTTGAAGTTTGATTAGTTTCACATATGTTAAAAACTTAGTAGTTGATCGATCTTCTGTTCTTTCTTATTACCTGATCACTTTCACCTACTTTGGTATTACTACTGGTGCTGGTGTAGTTAAGAAAATAGTAGTAGTATTACTGACCTGCAGATTGAAACCTAGCTTAGAGTAGTAGTAGTAGTGCTAGTATTATTGTTTTGGTGTGTGTCAGCGTTTAAAACTAATTGATTACGGTCTAGCTAAGATTAATGTAAATGTTGCTATGTATTTTTGAGTGTTCTGATTGTACATGATACTGGATGCAGGTCCTTTGTTCTAAAAGAGTTGGTATCATTTTTTCTACCAATACAACCCAAATGCAGCAGTATGGGGCAACATAATGGGGTCACTTTCGTTTCGAAAAGACCTGATCAAGTGGTGGTGATGTGATAGTGTGTGTAGTTTGGTGTGGTAGTATGGACTGGTGTGCATTGAGTGGATGGGTGTTGGTTCTGTCGTTGGTTCCAGGTGCTGCTGATGCTGCCAAGTGTTGTTACTGGCATGTGGGGTTATAGATGATACTGATGTGGTCACTTTTGTTATTGTTTTTGTGTTTGGTTGCATTTGCTACAAGCCTTCAGCCATTTAAAAAAGGATTGGTGAAAAAGGTGAAGGAAAAAGAGGTTTAGAATGTCATTGTATTTTGTCTTCTGATGTGTTGCAAGTCGCAAGTATAATCGGGTCATGTTATCGCATGGGATAGAGCATGAGATGAAATTAACACAACCTAGACTAGCTTTGATGGAGGTGGTAAGACTCAAAATGATCATCAAGTTTTTTTCTTCATCGTCGCAATTAAAGGATTTGATCGGTAGAATATTGAACATGCACATAGCAGAAAACATGAGAGAAGAAAAGGCTCAATCAGTCAGTTGTTCAAGCAGCTTCTGAATTCTTTGGTAGCCTTTGAAATTTGATCAGTGTGTCATTAGCCTATCTGATTTCATTCCCTAAGACAAGCTAAGTTAAAAGTTCAAGTGATCTTTTGTCACTGAGGTTAATTACGAGGAAAGCACATTCTGAACTTCTGATTCACTTGCGTCTTTTAGTTTCGCTACTGCATTTTAGTAATTCATACCCGAATTTTTCTATCAGAATTCACACAGGCCAGGTGATAGGAACACTCATAGGAGGTCTCGGGATTACAACCAACTATGTGGCTGAAACAGTTGATGGCGAATGAGACGCTTTCTCTGAATGGGCAATGATGTGGGTTTTAAAGCGGGCAAAAATACATCACACTCTATTACTTCCAGGTGAATCACATTACTTTGTGACTTTGGGGGATATCCGTCCAAGGAGTGTGCCTCCAAATTGATCCAGGTGCTTCTCCATTACACGGATCACAATGGTGGGTGTCTTTCGATACTGGATCCCGTGGACAGCAATTCATCGAAAAAGAATATGACATTGTGAAATCTGCAATGCAAGCACACTTTCGGCTTTTCATTTGGAGCAAGTACCTGGAATGTTTGATTTATGTTACCTAAACCGAAATCAGCAAAGACTTCCATATCCGTGTATGACATTCCATTTTCATGGGGCAGATTTAGAACTTGGTCCTACCCAATTATTCCTGCGAACTCTAGACGGATTCTGCTTCATATATATAGTTGGTTTCCATGATCATGAATTTTTTTTTCTGTTCTCATTGGAAGTTATATGCAAACCCGCATGTGGGGGTTATGTTACTGCTGCAAGGTGTTGTAGGTGGTATTTTGTGTTTTAGGCGATAGTGTGTTGTGTGGTGCAGGTGGTGTGTGCTAGTGTCTGTTGCAGGTGGTGCGGTGTGTGTGTGACTATGTGGGCTGCTGATGTGCATGAGTACACATTTCCAGTCAACAGTTCATATGTGAGAATCATAAATATTGAATCGTCGTGTCTCAGATCTGACATTCATTCAAGGATCCACATCAATGTGCATTTTGGAATTTATTGTTCTTGACAAGGGAGATGGAGTTAGTTTACCAATCAGAAATAATTGTAATGTGAAAATAGTTTACTAATCTAGCGTTAGGTGGAACAAAGTGAGGAAAATTGTCATTATTTCTATGAAAAAAAAAATATCATTCAGTGGATACTTAAGTTGGGAGGAAATGTTAGCAACAGGACTCGCAACAGAAATCTTGCAATTCTTTTCTTTTGCAAATTAATAGTCCGTTTATCTTTATCATTTTGCTTTTCTGCAAACAGACCAATTTAATTAGTTCAACTAGTCTTTAGGAAAGGCAGAGTCATCGTGTTTTTAGTCAAACAGTATGATCTTCAAGCAAAAAAAAAAGTATGATCTAAAATTATCGACAATCTGAACCAATGGTTAAATGAAAATTGTTGAAGATTAACCTTTCCATATGGATTCTGAGAAATGAATGAGTTCAACTAGAGTTGAATTGATCAAAGTAAAATTATTTGCTGATGGCAAATTTTGTGTTACAAGCATCGGCAAACTTGGCAAAACATTTGCCAACATTTTAAAATTGATACAAAATGTATAAACAAGCAATGGCAAAAATTGGTTTTCCTACTAGGTATATTCTTATTTAATTAAAATTTTTTTTTAAAAAAAAATTATTTGCCCACTATATTTTTAGACTAAAATGGAGTTTTAAATCAAGCATGCCCTTAATAGTTAGTTGTTGAGGAACGGTTTTCATAAAGACAACACCTCTAAATTTGATATGGACACCAACTATGACAACTATGGGTTTTTTACCCAAAAAAACAAAACAAAAAATTACAACCGCCGCCTCCACCAATCACTCCACATTTTTCTTTCTCATTAATTTATTTTCAATTGAATGCAAACAAGAAAATATGTTTTATTTGCATGTAGAGAAAGAAAAAAAAAAAATAATGAATTAAAGGGTTGTTGATGATGTCTCTCAACTAAAACAATAATGTTTTGTCATATATAGAACGTGTTCAAACACAAATTGATACCAATCAGATTGTCATTTACAACAATTTGTTATTTAGAGTTGATGCGATTATCCCAAAAAATTGGTTGAGTTAAAAAAGAGATGAGGAATGATAGTATTGTTGGTACAACAAAGATAATGGTAACAATGACAATGATGATTGATTGGAAATTGGTGTCTTTATACCTACTAAAGGGCCTATTTGTGGATAATTTAAGCCCGACTAGTGATTGGGCTTGGGCTCGTTCGCTTAGGCCTCAACCCTTTAAAAAGAATCTGCCAAGAATGTTCGTGGGCTTCTCAAATGGTCCATTTTGTTAAACGGACCGTCACAAAACCCGACCCAAATATAACTAAAATATGGCGGGAAAGAAAGAAATTGTACAAGCTTGTTTATAGTAGTAGTCTTGTAGTTTACACTGTTGTAGATGTCAAAATGTGAATCAAGAAATCCCTTTGTTTTGTTTTCGTGATTGCACACCAATTGTTTGTTCAATTTGTGAAAATGAAGATTAAGTTACCATTTCGTCTCTTTATTTGATTTTAACAAGTAATTGTTACTTGATGATGTTAAATATATAGCACATTTTATGGTTAGAATACAGTGGGGGCAAAGAGGAGTCTCCCCAAGTCACCAAAAGAGCAACTACATCTTCTGCTCCTTCCAAAATCAAAAGAAAGTTAACCCTCTGAGAAAATGGCAAAGGAAGAAGAGAAATACAAGGGTTTTGGGGGATGGGGAAGCTCATGAAGACTTAGATATTCACCTTCTTATTTCTGCATTCCTTGCTTTGATGCAGCACTGTTTGATTCAGCCGGAGGTGGTGATAATAGAAAGCGTAGGAGGAAGTATGTCTGCTCTCTCTCTCTTTATTTTTATTTTTTATTTATTTATAAAGGGAACAATTGGGTTAGAGTTGGTTCATCTGATATTTCTATTGAGCTGTTATACTAACCTGTATGTTTTTCTGCTTAGGACAAGTGAAACATCCACACAGCAGAAGGAAAATGCGGAGCAAGAATTGCTTATGAAAGGACCTGGAGGACCTGGAACTTTTCCACTTGAGAGGTTGTTGGCCATATTTCTGTGTATTACTTCAGTGACAGAAGATTATGCCGAGGAAGAGCCGCAAGAGGTTGACGCAATCGAAAGTGGGGATACTGGGCTAATGTCTGATGTTCTACTGCAAATATCGACTCTCTGCAATGCTAATAATATTATCATCAAAGGAGGAAACTGCCCTTTGGAAACTTCATCTAGGTACCAATCCACTGTGAGCGAGGAAATGGCTTTGAAGGTGATCATCATATCTCGTTATGTTTTAAGTTTCACCAAACATCTCTTCAACTTTACAATAAAATGATTTGTAGGTGGCAAGGAGTGTCAATTTCCCTTTGCCCAAGTATCTGTATCGAAGATGAATGTTGTGATGGGCTCTTGTCCAGAATTTAATAATATACTCCAAGGATGTGAGCAATTTAAAAGAGATTCGACTGCCTAACTGCTAAATAGTTGAAAGGAATGTTCTCATCTGCCATGCCATACTCCATCCTTCTTTAAGAAACTGGTCAGATTGGTTGAATGGCGTTCCAAGTTGACTGATTCTTTTGGCTTCCATGAGTGGTCGGCTCCTCTGAATGGTTCGTTGATTACAGCTTAGCTCGTGTTTCTTCATCCTTTCAAGTGCTTGCGGACGGATCTGCAAACGGATTAAAACTCATTCCAAGCAATCAATAAAAATGCGTGATCACTCTGGATTTGTTCATTGAACGTTCTATGTAATCAGAATAGCAAGAGTATTAGTTTCTCGTCACAGTTGTTCTTTGCGGCATATAGTCTGTTGTTTCCTAATATTCGCTATACTTATGATTTATGATTGCACTCTCATTCCGTTCTAGCTAGACTTTTCAAAATTTTCTCATACTTTAACTAGAAATCGTACCCCTCTTAGGTTGCATCGGGCTTGCTGAAATATTATGAACTTTATAACCAGAAGTCCAAAGCCAAATCCAGTTAGTCAGTTCAGACTTCAGAATGAGTTACAGTCAAAGGGTAGAAGACGCACGCATAATTTGCCATCTACATTTCCAAACTTACAGACTTTTTTCATTTTAACAAGCTAAGAGCCGTATTTGAAGCAGTATGTCCCGAAATGGCAAAATTCAGACTTTCTTCCCTTTGTAAAGTCGGGTACGTGCGTGTGGAGAAAAATGTCTTTATCTTAAGGTGACAGTGACAGTGACAGTCAAAACAGAACCAATTATATGGTGTGATGGTTGTCATTCACACTCCCACAAGAAGATTTGTCCCGAGTAGAGTTGTGCAAAAAAAATCATCTCCGTAACCGTGTCTTCTGAAGAGAAGATCACCATCTGTTCACTATATGTCTATATGTGTATTCTAACCACTTTTTCTCTATTTCACAGGGTGGAATTCAGCCGGTACATAATAATACAAGAAGCCAAAACCAAATTCCGTACACACCCACAACAAGTTCAATGCAGTGCCGCATGATCAAAACTAAACACTAACTATTGGTTTCATGTTTACTGGGTCAAACTAGTCTACACAAGATTCAGCCATATGAAAGCATCTACCAGATGTCTAGCTAAGTACAACTTTGCTCAATCAATCATCTTCCTCGGGTGCCTCTTTTAGCCACTGCAGCCAAATTCAACAGATACTGAGTCAATATAGGTACTACCAAAATAAGAAGGAAAAGATTGAAGGAAATAGCCACTTACTGATAAAAACATTATTGAAATCTGTTAAAATTTAAGTATTCTAAAGGCTATAGAACATTGCCATTGGAACAGCGGTATTATAGGATGGATAATAACTAAATATACAAAACAAAATAACGCCAACCAGAATAAATGTTTCGGACTGCTTTAGAAAAACTTTATCTGATTCATCTGCCCCTTCTTTCTCCGAGGCCCACGAGATAATGGCATCTTCTGATAAAATGTCTTTATCATAGAGGAGATGCAAAATCTAGAAATGAAATTTATAAAACATCATTCAGTAAGAAAGCAATATTTTGAAAATTTCAACGTTCTTCATGCAAGATATCAAGGAACTACCGAAGTAGGATTACTTATTAAGAACATTTTATAACAAAAAAGAAAAGAATTTGCACTCAGGTTATTGAGTTAGTCAGAACCATAATTTGTCCACCTCAAGGGAAAAAAAAACATAAAACGGAACAAGCAAAGAAAAACTTTAAAAGGACAGAAATTTATCAACCAGTGGAAGGCAGAACTTTTTATGTGCATACCTCATATTCTCTTGAACAGTAAATTTAGCCACAAAACATTTCTCAAACCTCTACATGCCTCATATTCTTCTAAACAAGAAATTCAACAATAAAACGTTTTCCTCAAAACTCTACAAAATTGGTAATGATACAAACTAGGAACCTAACACATGGACTAGTGCTCTGCAAACAGTTACAAAATCTTACTTATGAATTCTTCCGATATGCTACGAGACAATTTTTGGTTCTAGACAGGAACAAGGCAGTCACATAGATATTCATCTTTAAGTTATGATGCTTACTTGTGCAAATAATGGTGCAAATTCTTTGGTAGACTCCACGCACATTTCTTCAAACTTGATTACCACTTCGATCTGCAACAAAACCAAACAGACAAGTTATCCTAAAATAAATATTTTGAACTATATTATCATCCACATGGGAATAGATATCCTCAGAATTCAGACTTGGAGAAAACAAATGTATGTTGAAGACATGAACAACAAAGTTTATATACTACTAGAATATGCCCCATGCCTTAAAGGCACTCATCGGCGCGCCTTCTGCACGCTTTAGATTGAAAGAAAATGTTGTCACCCAGTTTTCATAATAGGATATTTTAAAAAGTCTCCAAACTTAATCAGTTTTCATCCAAGTACGGTGAAGACCCAGGTTCGACTTCTACAGGCCAAACAATATTTTTTAGTTGAATTCTTAATGAGAATAAAATGGAAAACTGGTCTGTTAACGAAATCCAAAGCCAAGATTACATGTTCATGGAACGGCTGATATAACTGGTCTGAACTACTTTAGCGAAGAAATACACTCTGAACAAATGTTAATTAAAACCGCCGAAAACACGAATCCCAAGGAATATGAACACACAGCAGCCATTCATTGGTGATCAAAATCAATCTGGACCGTCCTTTGTCTTTGCCTAAATGTTATTTTGTCTTTTAGTGCCAGAAAAAAGCGTATATTGTTACATATATTTCTTCTTATAGTTTTGGAATTTGAGAGTAAATCATTCCCTACTTTTTGAAAATATGATTCTTCAATGGAAATTGTACATTCCAAATATGGAAATCCCAGTATATGACACCGATATTTCAAGTGTTGTGTTGGCATTTTACATTTTTCTATATAGCAAATTGGATGCCATGAATTTTGTTAGGGAAGAATCTGAAATACGATATTCTATGTCGAATCCTGAAATCTTGGCACATTTCGGGAATTCGCTAAGAATCGCGGTATTTATGTCTGTGACAGAAACTATACTTTGTAGTTTATTCACTGATAGAAACTAATCCAGTTTACTGAATATTCAGATGCTACAAACCTCCTCATCTTCTGTTTGTAGGTAATGCTTCAAAAGACCTCCCTATTTTGTTATGACACGGACAGCATTTCCATACAGTTCACCTGAAAGGGAAATAAGAGACAAGTTGGCAGATACTAACAGTTGCTATCAACATAAAGTGGTTGAGAACATGGCCAGAAAAGCTAAAGAATGTTATGACAATAAGACACTTCTCTTACGTCCTATTAGCATGTTATTTCGATTCCACTCAAATATAAAAGTCTTTTTTCCTTATATTGTATAGTTATAATGATTTTCACATCAAACATGTAAGAGGTTCACAATATGTTATGCCACTAAGCCTCCATTTGAAGATGGAAAATATTTGGACTCCTCGATTCCGGGTTGGTGCAAAATCTGATATCATGTGGTTTTTTCTCTGGGATCCTTCACAAGCAAAGAAGAGGCCATGGATTTATGATATCTAGTGATCCTATGTGGTATCTACTTGGTGCAGGCAGTGGTCTGATCTGCAACTAACAAGAAATCTTGTGCAAGTAACAGCTTTTTATATTTATATATATCATGCAAATTGATTCTAAATAGATTCTAAACTGACATGGTTTTCATTATGAAGCTATTCAACAATTTTTTTCTTTTTCTCCTTCATTTCTTTTTACAAACATAGTAACATGTATGTCAGCTAGCAGAATGTAGATACATGGAAACCTACGCCAAAAAGAAAGAAATCTAATCAAACAGAAGACTTACTATTGGCCACATGTGGGGTTTCTATTGCCGATCTCATAACTGAATAAAATATAGCTCCAGCACAACCAAGGTTGACATGTTGTATGATAACCTAAAGTAGAGAAGCCATGTCAGTGCATCACTCTCAACCAAAAGTAAATAGAAGAACAGTTCGTACGACTGTACATAAATAAATCACGACTTAACGTCCAGCACCACTTAACAAGTAATTGAGTAAAGAAACATACTATAACCTGTAATCTGAACCTAATCAACTGTTAGAACATACACAGTAAATAAAAAGTGTGAATTACTTCAATTAGCACTTTTGTAAGAGTATACATGCTCCAACATATTATGTTCATGTCAACTCAAAAATGGAAGGATAAAGATAACTGGCCATTGAGGCGTGTTAAGACCAAGTACCGAAGAGGAATCCAATAAATAGCAACTACCAATATAGAATATCAGGAGTCGTGTATATATATACTCTAGGACAGGGTAAACATTGTGAAAGGAATGACAAAGCAAATCTCTCAATTTATAGGAACATTTTTTTGCATGCCATTGATATTGATCGCTATCTGAATTCATACTTCTTAGAACATGTATATATGGATATAGGCTCAACTTATACGAAGCTATGGCTTTACAACAAATTGAATTGTTCAACCAAACTTTAGATCTGCAATAAGGTTTGTTTTTACGTTGTTCACAGATTCAAGCTCAAGTCTGGTGGTTAGTTAAGGATAGCAGCTGAGCACAAATATCTGTTGATCCCCAGTAACAGTAATGTATAAAGTGTGTCAGTAAAAGCTAGCACTTTAAGCTACATGTCCAAGCTTGTTACTCAAAAAACTCCCATGTCAGAAATTATTCCTTGTCTTCACAACTTTCTAATCGTTCATCATATCCAGCAAAGTGTAATATAAAAGCAGTGGTGTTACCCAACTGGAAGATAAACTACAATGATAAAGCTTGCAAAACACAGGAATATATGGAACATACCTAAGTGAATTAACGTCAATGATCACATGGTCTTGCTCAATATTTTCATGAACAGCCCTTAGAAAAGTTGCTTCAACCTAAACATTATAAACATTAAAGAGATAAAGAGATAAAGACGAGATTTTTAGTATTTAATTCAAGGTATTAGCTCTGCACTAGTGCGATAATCACCTCTTTCTCAAAATCAACAGAATCCTCTTTGCAATCGTCAGTATCTGAGTTAACAATATCAGAATCAGGTATCAACTCTCCAGATGTTGGAAGAACACTTCCATCTTGAGTCAGTAAATCCAAGTCAGCTTGAGCAGCATCCATGAGGTCTATAAGTTTATCTGCAGGAATGGGTGCAATTGAATGTCTCCATTCTTCTTCATGGCCTCCTTCACAAACCGACCAAATGTAACCAAGTCCTGAATTGCCAACCTCAAAATTGATAGTTCAAAGTAAATAAGCTCAGGTGTACAAGATTAACGGTGGATGATGGTTTACACAAATAAAACAGAGCATAGCCTTTGGTGGAACTGGGAGCCAAATTTGAAAAGCATATACAAGCGAAACTGAAATGTAAAGGAGTTATTGTTTGAAGCTCAACTCTCTTATTCATGCCATCTACAATAGACATGTTTGGACATAGAAAGATAGTTGCAATTCTAACACATTTCTTTTTACCTATAATCACAAACCTGTAACACCCCAGTCCCCAGATCTTAAAATAGATCATTTAAGACCCAAGATGCACTATCCCTAAAATAAAGAGACATGACATTTCACAAATAATATTCTCCAAGTCTAATAATTTATTCCAAATCTCATAATTCAAATAATGACGGTTCAACATAACTTAAATTCCCAAAACATTGATATTATTACCCAAATAAACTCCAAATAAATAATGCTTACTCTTACAACCAACTATGAATGAATCAATAGAAAAACCTACTACTATTCCTACTAAGTCCAACTCTGAATTCCCGCTATCCACGAATTCCACAATCCCATGAGCGTAACGTGAAAGCGTACTAATCTGAAAAACATAATAAAAAGGGAGAAGAAAAAAAAGAGTGAGCTTCCAAGAAACCCAATGAATCACTGCTAAAGAAAACATGGATTGAAAGGATAACAATACATTGAAATTGCCAATTTTCCTTAAAACATATAACATGCAGAAACCATACAATTATTATATGAGATCTTTATTCTAAAAATGTGAACACCATGTCGACTTAACCGCCCGACAATGACGTTACTATTGGGTCGACTTTCGCATCTGCTCAACCAAACATTCCTTGACGTGTGCACTGACGTCAATACCACGTGGATCCAGTGTTCCTTTTGGGTCTTTCACCCTAGGGATATCAACACCCTTCTTAAGTTCCGAGTATAAACTCAATTCCGGTCACATATCAAGAAATAATAAAACATTTACCCATGAATTTCCAAAGGAAATTTAAAGCCACATTCACACATTTTGTTAAACAACATACAACTGTGTATAAATTCCATGCATCCTTGTGAATGTATTAAAATCCGGAAAATTAATCATAGTTATAAAAATACTCTTTTAGCAGTCGAAAATCATATTTCCGATATGACAATGAAATTGTATTATAAAGCCAGCAGTACTACAATTTCAAATAATTCTTTGAACCTATATAGAATGATAGAAGTAACGTTCTTTCTAAGTAACTGAAAGTAAGAAAGGTGTAGAACTCACCTTGGCAATACTAGCAATATGATTTCAAGAGTGCTTATACGTAGTGCTGACAACATGAGCAAAAGAACTAAGCCTTTCTTGTGAAAACTTCCACAAACAGTCCTTGTGTATTGTGCGTCCACACTAGAGATATGTTTCTAGTATATATATCTTTTTGAGTGAGCTCCTTATCGACCAAAACCCTTACTCACCATTACTTGATTATCTCCTATATTTTCTCTAACTAACACCCTGTATGTACGACCCCATATTCTTTTTCAGTTAAGTTTTGAAGTCTCCCAAGTTATTAAGACTATTAGTCTTGAGACTAGTTCAACTCTTTAGCAACACTTCACTCACGTGTAACCCACTAAGGTTCTCCTCATATTCTTAAAACTTATAATACCCTGACACCATCAGTTATAACTATATGCTAATAAAAACAATAAGAACAAAGTTAGTCCAGGATATTACAAAACCAATTTCTACTGTGGTGGGCATGCTAATCTTCTTTGTATCGTTCCAATTTTAACGGATGTCCCCGAAGGGACAAAGGAGATAAATGGTTCGCACAAACAAATTCTTCCACTGAAAGTTGAACTCAGGACCTCCCGCTTACTAAGCGGACGCTCTAACCAACTTAGAAAAAAAAAGGCATGTCTTTTAAAACATAATTCATTTTTAAATAATGCTTGGATTTTGGAATGGTTGTGTAGATAGTAAAGGTTGCTACCTGAGAAGAGTCGGATGGCTTGGATGTTGATTGTCCATTTGGCATATCGAGCACAGTAGTCACTGCTGCATTTAAAGATTTCAGTAAGTAAAATCCTACGACAGTTAAAGATTTCATTTAAAAACTCTGCCCAGATAAACTAATAGTAAGACTAACAAGCAATTCATGCAAGAGAAAAAGGTAAAACGAAACATAACGTTGGAATATATGAATAAACATAAGACATCATGAAGACCTGTCTTTGCTTAAGAATAGAAGAAAAGAAAATATAAAATTTTAAAAGCTGACAGGTTTTCAACTTTCGAATGGATATCATATATTTTCTGCATTCTCAACCCCCATTGCAAAAACAAGCTGATGTGGTCTAAAATGAAACATGTTGATCCAAGGGCACACTCCATCTCAGACAACCTCCGAAATAAATAAATAAACAAACTGAATAACTATTCGACATAATGACTTTTGTACCGCAACTGAACAAAAAACCATATTGGGAACCACCTAATATTGTGCATAAATACTTGTTTATCCTTGATCATGGCTACTCACAGTTGTTTCGATAGGTGCAATAACAGGACCATCTTATGCATGGACATTGCTTTTACGTGTGTGTGTGTGTGCGTGTGTGTTTGATAAAAGAAGCAACCACTACGGTAATGTTAAAACATATGCTTGCCAAGACCGGCGAACTGTTTCAGCTATTAGACACGGAGCATTAGGATCTTACATTCATTTTCAACAATAGCATTATCTGCGTACTCAAGCTGGATAGGCTGGTGGAGTAATGATGCCTTTGAATAAGCAGGAACAACAAATTGTTGTCCAATTATAACCTAAAAAGACAACATCTGTTAGACGAGAATCACATAGAAATTTGATAATGGGTTCTTAAACCAAGTCCATGATGAATGAAATCCAGCATGGGTTGGAAAAAGAATAATAAGAAACAATTCTTTGATCATAAGTAAATAGTGCAGTACTAGAATAAGAAAGAGGAGGTGATGCCTTACTTTACAATCGTCTTGAATGGTGACATTATTCCAAATATACGAACCTTCAGTTATAGATGTCCCTTTCCCAACTACTGTGCTCGATATCTGATGAAGTCAATTTTTCCAGAACATGACCAAAGGAAAAAACCAAACATCTCAATTACTTATTTCCATCTCACTTGGTGTCACTATAGATCATAGTTTCTAACTACTGTAGTACCAATAACGCCATTTACTGGATAAACTCTTCTTGGGTACAATTTTATTTAAAATGAAACACCTTTTTTCTTTATGCAAGTTCCATACGTTTAATGGGAAGGCCCGTGACTTCGCTCAATGGGCTATAGCCATGGTCAAGGAGGGGAACCTCTTCCAAATAATATTGTACCTGTCCAGGTTTAATATTATGATAAGTATGCAGATTAGCGAAAAAAAAAATAGGATGGTGCTAGTAGAGTTTGTTTTTTCAGTTCTAATCAAATGGCTGCTAAGCCTTGATGTCTAACTTCTTTTACATTTGAATCCTATATATCACATACACATTTTCTTTGTGAGGATCCAAACTATCATTCAATACAGGTAGTTGTTTATTTATTGGGAATATATATATATGTCGTGAGTGATATAGATAGTTTGGACTTTGGAGGATAGATTTAATAGAGGAGACAGAGAGATAATTTAGTGTTTCATGACCATCATTTAATTTACCTTTTCATTTTGTTTTTTTGTTTTTTGTTTTTTGTTTTTTGTTTTTTTATTATTTAGGATATAAGCTATGGTTTTGCCCTTGTACTTTTAGTCAAATTTTCTTCACCTCCTTGTACAAATTTATTGGCTAAAAAAACATTTTAAGTAAGTCTACTCCTGATTTATGAAAAAATGTTTTTGATTTACTCCTTTTTTCATATTGATTCCGATTCAATATAGGTCATCTTTCTCACTCCATGTCTCTTATTCTCAATATAAAAAAACAAATCTTAAATCTTAAATTTTCTAATTTCTCTAGTTCCTCTACTACAATTTGTGATTCCATCAATCACCCACAATCTCGTCATAACACCAAACAAGCAAGTTTTCTCAATTCAATTTCACCAAAAAAATAAAAACAGTTCAATTTCATTTATAGTATCGTGGAATGGAATTGTGAAATGTTGAAAAGATGATTGGATGAGGGTAGCCGACCACTACTGAATGTAATCTTTTACATATTTGCCGAATGCAATAGAGCTCATTAATAACATAAGCTCTTCAATCAAGCAGTACGTACACTTGTAGATATACTTAGATTTGAAGAAAAAAAAACATTTCTAAATATCCAATTATAAAACAAAAGGCAGATAAATTTGACGTGTTATTAACTTATCAAAACACACCCAGACTCACAACTAAAGTGCAAAAGTATATAATTTATTGTTTAATTTCTCCGGCAATCCAAGATTTGCAATGCAAGTCAAGTGTCTAAAAATGTTACACAAGACTTTCAATCGTCTATAGACTTGGACTTCATGGTTTAGCATCGCCTGAATAATTCTGGTAAACGCACGAATCTCATTTTTAATACCAGCCAGAAAGCTTGCAAGTTTAACTTATTATTAATAAACAACAAATAAAAATCATTAAATTCAAATTCTATAAATACTAACCTCCCTGGTTGTTGTTGTTTTATACATCTCTCAACTTCAAATACCCCGAGTCATCCATGATTATTATATCTTCAGGCCTCAAAGACCCATGAAACTTTTGAACTTTTAGAAAGTAACAAAGAGCGTCTTGTACATAGTTATTTGTGTTGACACCAAAACTGGCAACGAGGATGTAGGGGGTGATCTAATGAGGTGTGATTGTGGTATATATTGGCACATCCATAACGGTTTTGGTGATCTTGATATGTCATGCTCGTAGTTCTCATCGATCTATAGTCGGATAACCTAATAAACCTCTCATCATATTCAAAAGTCGATGACTACATTTCAATAGAGAATTAGAGAGATAGAAAATATAATATAAACAGAGACAGATTGAGATGGAAGAAAAAATAGAATATATAAAGTTTTGGGTTGAATAGGTTTCGATTAGTGATTAATGTTTCGAGCATCAAAAATAAAAAAGAGTATTTTATGATTTTTTTGTGATATTTTCGAAATATTTTAGGCGTTTAAATATAATATTTTAGGGCATTTGTTAAACATAATTTAAATAATTGGAGACTTGGAGCTTATTTGTTTAGTGAGATGGAAAAGAGTGGTAGAGATCCACAATGACATATGTTTGTGGGATATACTTGTTTGGTGACGTACAAATGTTTTTGATATGATTGATAAGTGAGAAAGGGAATTGCTATTTTTTGGTGTGCATACTGAAAATCGTTTTTAACATCTGACAAACTTGCAGTAATTAAATAATGAAACCCAACCCATCAATTTTAATTCGAGCAGGCAGCTTTCTCACTAGAGTCTTAACTTGTATCGTTGATCCTCCTTCCACTGACTTTCATTGGATTATTATTATTTTTTATTATTATTTTTTTTACTTTTGAGCTTTTGATCCCGAACCATCATAAAATTTAGCACTCAACTTACACTTTCCTCCATTCGCTTTTGAACCCGAACCATCAGAAAATTCAGCATTCACCTTACGCTTTCCTCCCTCTGCTTTTGAATAAAAACACGGTCACTCTCTCTCTCTACAAAAACAATCGTATGTCTCTTTATCTGAAAAATATAGTTGATTTGAATTTAAAAATTTATTGATAACAACGTGAACATTTCAAGCCCATCATTAAGCCACGAATCTATGTGGCAACACTACATTGTTGAATTAATGTAAACTATTAATTGTCTTACCTAAATCTAATTTATTGTTGCACAAGAGAAAAAATTTATGTAATCACAAATTTCTTGGAAGTTATATACTTATCACAACGAGAACTTTATCATATCATATACCTAAACAAATGGCCGCTAAGCTTTAATGCCTAATTTATTTCACATTTGAATCCGAAATATCACATACACATTTACGACGTAATTTAGATGGTTTGGAACACGTCAACAAACAAATGCCATCATCATCTTGTTTGATTAAATATTTCATTTGAGAGAGAGAGAATTTATCTTTTAATTGTTTTTTAATCTTATTATTACTACAAAAAGTCAAAATTGAACTCAGTGGTCGTTGGTCCAAAATATCAAAGCCTTAAAAAATATCTAAAATCCAAATTCTATCTCTTCTCTCTTTCTACCTCTTTCACAAAACCCTTATTATTTTAAAACCCCATACACACACTGAGAGAAAAAAAAAAAAAAATGGAATCACCTCATTCATCTCTCTCTTCAGATTCAGCCCTTCCTCCTCCTCCTCCTCCTCCTCCCCCTCCTCCCCCTCCAGCAAGAGAAGAAGAATCTCTTCCACCCATCGAATCCCTCAGTTTAGCTGATGACTATGGTATTCCTTTTTTAATTTTTTTGTCCAACTTAATAAAATTATGCCACGTGTTATTAATATATGTCTTATTTTTCTCAGAAGACGAGAACGAGGGACCCACCCAGATTAGATTCCTTGTATCAAATGGAGCAGCTGGTTCAGTCATAGGAAAAGGAGGGTCAACAATTACTGAGTTTCAATCACTGTCTGGAGCACGGATTGTATTGTCACGTAATAACGAGTTTTTTCCTGGGACAACTGATAGAATTGTCTTGGTGTCTGGACCGTTTAATGATATATTACACGCGGTTGAACTTATTCTTGGTAAATTGGTTGCTGAGGTACATACATTTATTTATTTCATACTTGCTTTTACTGTTTTACTTTTATATACAATTCTATTTTTACCAATGTATGTAATTTTGTAATTTTGCCAGGGTAATGCTGAAGAGAGTAATGAGTATGACTCTAGAGCCAAAGTTAGACTCATTGTTCCAAACAGCTCGTGTGGTGCAATTATTGGCAAGGGTGGAGCTATGATAAAGTAAGCATTTGTTTCTTGTTTCTGATAGCTTAGACGCACACACACACACACACTATGGTACATGCCCAAAATGACACTAGCTGACACACGTTAAGGGCTGATGAACTCTCCTCTATGGAGATCATCTTCACCGTCTGTTTGTATGATATATAATTGGATATTTAGGACACCGACTTCCGTAGGAAGGTCTTTCTGTAGAAGATATTGCATCAGAGTTATAATTTGACGGGGAGGTGTGTATAAGATGAGGCTTACCAATGAAATCTTGCGTCTTCTCATATAAAAACTTTAGTGACACCACTACTAGGATTTTTTTCGTTGAAACTTTTTATCCATTGTTTTCATGAAAAACAGGCAATGCCTCACTAAAAGAACCAAGTCTAAAAGGCATTGGTTATGTTTAGTTCCACAAATGTAAGTTTTGTTTATTGTTTTCCTGTTCCATGTACCTTATAAGTGTTTAATTTACGTGCTCACACACACATACTAAGATACATGCAAAAAATGACACTAACTGATACTTGTTCTTGGCCCCACGTAAAGAACAGTTAAGGGAATCTCTTATTGGGAAATGTGGAGCTATGGTAAAGCAATAATTACATTTACCGAGCAAAAAAAAAAAGTAAAGCAATAATTACATTTACCTCATGTTTGGCCTTTAAATCCAGTTATTTCTGGTCCGGATTTGCATCTCTATGGGATGTCTACCAGATGTTTGACTGATATATAAGCAGATAGTTAGGACATCGACTAACATAGGAAGGTTTTCTTTTTGGTATATTGTAGAAGATGTTATATCAGAGATACAGTTGGGGTGGGGCAGGGGCGGGGGCGGGGGCGGAGGTGCACTTCGTTAATCTAATAGTTTGTTAAGTGGTAGAAGTTGAGGCTTACCAATAAAAATTAACATCTTCTCATGTAGGACTTATGTGACACCACTAGTCCACTGTTAGAACTTGTTTTGTAGAAGACGGGGATGGTTATATGAACTCCACTTAAAGTGACTCTAAAGTTACTCCACTACTAAATATAATGAATTAGAAGTTGATTTTTGGTGGAGATGTTCTCCACACGATAGAGATCATCTTCACAAAATATCAGTTCGTTTGAAGATGTACAACCTTGTCAAATATCGTTTAGAAAGTTACGAATTATCCAACGGTCTAGATTTTTTTAATTTCAAAACAACTTTTGACAAGGTTAAACATATTCAATTGAGCTGATTTTTTATGGGGGTGTTCTCTATCATGTGATGTATATCTCCGCAAAAAATTATCCCTCAAATCATCTTGTAAGTCCAGTTTTAGGAGTGGAGTAACTTTGGAGTCACTATAACGTGGAGTTCATATAACCATCCCCGTAGAAGAAACAAGCAATATCTCACTAAAAAAGTTGGTTCTAAATGCATTGGATACTTGGTTTTGTTTAGTTCCGTGAATGTTAAACAAATATAAAACAAATGTATACTTTTCCTGTTTAATGTAGCTTATTTAAGGGTTTAGTTCACATACACACATGACATGCTAGTATACTATGATCTATGTTGTCTAAGGTGCCGCTTGGGCGGGTTTCCAATACTAGTGCCTCACCTGCTTCAGCAGTGGCGCTGCTTCAGCGGCTCGGTTAATTATGCAGGAAACGCGTTTAAACTAAAAGTGAACTTAGAAAAAGAAAGCCCAGCAAGAAAACTTGAAAAGAAGCCTAAAACCCTTAAGCTCAAGAAGAAACCCACACTTATTATAATTTCTTAGTAGTCCCTTCTCTCCCTTCACTATGTAATTTGCATGCACTCCTACTTTTACTGTTCAAAGTTTAAGTATGAGTTATTATTATGAGAATGTATTCATAAGACGATAAGAGTAAACAAACAGCAACAGATGTATGTTTTGAGATGTAGACATGTAGTAAATCAGTATATGTTACTTCAAAAAGCATAGGAATTTTATTTTAGGTCAAACCGTATGCTGAGTGATCAAATGCACCGCCCAGGCGGTGCTTAGGTGTCCAAGGTGGGTTGATACTGGTCTACCGCTCCGCCTATGACAGCATAGACTATGATACTTGCACACAATGGCACTAATTGACACAGATGCACACATACTAATATATTATGATTCATGGGCCCATAAGGAAAAGAGTTAGGGATGTTCTTTGGAGATAATTTGACCTCTCCGCCATGGAGATCATCATTTCCAATTTTCAGCTCATTCAAAAGTTTCTAACCTTGTCAAAATTGGATTCAAGTTTTAGATTTATCTAACAGCCAAAGTTTCTGAAATCCGCACCCTCTTTTGACAAGGTTTAAAAAGTTTAGATGAGCTGATTTTTAGTGAGGATCACATTCATGGTGTGGACAACTTCTCCACCAAAAATCAGCCGTTAACTCTTCATGTATAGGCCTCATTTAGGTTCTGTTGCATTCATGTGTCAATTGCCATATTAAGCCAACCCAGTTATATAATAGAGTTTGCATTTAGACTTGCAAACTTTTCATGATATGAAAGTTTGAGTTGTGGCATATGTAGTAACCCTTAATTGTTTATGATGCAAGCCCTATGACTAGAAATTTTGACATAGTAAGGCCATCATCTTTACCATTGACACTGTGATTGTATTCCAACCCATGTTGTCAGACACAAGAAGTGAGGTGAGGCATTCTCTATGACAGCCCACTCCTTGGTACCAATACAGAAACACCAATTTTGCCTTAGCTCATAGCCACACACTCAGGCATACACCAGAAAAATGCAACTTTTGGAGAGAGGATTGCATGTTGGAAGAAGAGAGCTGAGCTTCTACATGGTTGCAATCTGTAGGAAGAAAAGAAAGTGAAGTACACTTCCTGAAGCTTTGTTTGTGACAGAAGAGGGTATTAGAATTTTCAAATAAATATTTTAGGAATGTGCCTCATTTGAGAAGAGAATATATTAAGTTGGAAAAGTTGTGTAGGATTGTAGTTTGTCACACACACAACACACGCACACACACACACACGCACACACACACACACAGAGTACTCCAATAAGATCTCTAAAGAGGAAAAATACTTTTTTCTTCAATGATTTTAGTTTTTATACATTATGTTTCTTTTTCATGTTATGTTTTGTTTCATTTTTTTTGTTTATTGTTATATTTACTCAATGCAGATTCTATGTCTTGTCTTATTTTATTGTATTGCATTTTGTGTTGTAAAATAAAAATAATGATACTGTGCCCAGTGTTGCCAAAATCGTACGACTTACGAGTTGAATCGTGCGATTCAAGTCGAGTCAAAGTTCAATAGATCTAAATCGTAGGTTTGAATTGGTGGGTGGTAAAATTGTTGGAAAATCACGATTCGAACCAGCAAAATCGTTAAAAATCGCACGATTCAACGATCCCATTCAGTGAAAAAGGGAAAAAAGAAAGAAAGAAAGAAGAGAAGTTGTGTTTTTAAACTTTACTTCCTGTCTTCTTCAGTTCTTCTTCTTCTACCAGAATCAGTTCTTACCTTTGAGAGAGAGAGAGACAGTTGTGGCGCCTTTTGTTTTGGTTTGGAGATTAGGTTTAGTTAAAGAAGGCACGTGACTACTTTATAAAAATGGGTGGTTTAAGAACTGGGCCAGTTGTAATAAGTTACCTGATTTGGGCTTCATTCATTTTGGCCCTGTTTTAAATTTTCAGTATGACAATTGCAAATGGCTCATTTAAACTTGGGCCACCTCTATTCATGGACCTCAAAATATTCATTAACTGTTCATATTAATGTAAAATATACAAGAAAATAAATAAATATATAAAATGATTTATATGTTTATGAATCTTACGATTTGTGACTCGATCCGATTCTCGATTCACCCAAAAATAAAAGAGATTCACGATGCGATTCAAGAGTTGACAACTATGACTGTGCCAGACCTGTCGGCTCTGGTTCTGTAAGTACAGTATGTATCATGTTCTATACGATCTTAATAATAATGCCCACTAACACTAATAGCCCTAATAGAACATAATGAGGATTGAGGAGAATGCTTTATGATTCTTAGTTCTTCTGACGAGAAAGTGAAATTGATAACTGATCAAAGTTTCCTATTTCACTGAGAATTGAGATCAAGTACTTTATTTCAAGAGGAAAGCTCTTAGTTTCTGATTTCTTAGGGAATGCTTTACTTGCATATTTTGTTTTGCTGGAATCTATAAGAATAAAATTATTGATTACAACTACATGTGTCAACTTCTGATTTTGAGCAGGTCATTTATGAAAGATTCTCAGGCCAGTATCAAGATATCACCTCAGGATAATAATTACAATGGCTTGACTGACAGACTAGTGACGGTGACTGGGTCTTTGGAGGAACAATTGCGTGCAATCTTTTTGATTTTGGCAAAGCTAGCAGAAGATTCCTATTACCCTCATTCCATGAATGCTCCATTCTCGTATGCAGGTGCGGCTCCATAGATTTAGTTAATTTATTGCACAAGTATAAATAGCATGACGATTTTGTTGGATTCTAAATTTGTCCCCAAAGGCATATTATGAAATGTGAGTACCATGCTTAATAAATATTACATGTTGGAGGTCAACATTATTCTCTTGATTGATATAGTATTGCAATTTGTTTATCAAAGCATTTGATGTTGCAAGTTAAGGGAAGATGAGACAGACTAAAGTAAATGGCACAAGTAGGAATGATCCACATAATATGATAGCCCTTATACATTGGTTCTCAAATCTTTGTGTCTAAATTCCGGAGCAAGATACATATCCTTAGTATGACAGCCCTGTTGATAAGATTAACTAAAACAAGACACGGCTAATTTTTTAAAAGATTAAACTGCAAAAGAGCATATATCATGGAGATATTCATTTCTGTATGTTCTAACCTTATCCTCAAAACTGGGGTAGTACATTATATCCTTAAGGTGGCCTCAAAGGCTTCGAGGCTGTGTTGCATGGGTACGGGACGGAGTGTCTGGTTTGGACACGGGTATGATGATTTGGACACGGCGAGATCTGAGAATTAGGGTACTGTTTTGCTTGTGTCCGGGTGTCCGTATCCGTGTCCGTGTCCGTACCCGTGTTCGCAGGACACGGGTACGCGATACAGAGGAAATTAGGGCGTTCCCATGCAACAGAGCTTCGAGGCGTAACGGTGTAAGCCTCAGTGTCCAGAAAACAGACTTTTAAATCCATAAAATAATATAAGAGATGCAACATGTCTTATGATTAAAAGAATTAAAATAAATGTGAAAGCAATTGAGCTCTAGGTTTTCCCTTTTGGGTACAATATCGAGCTACACAGAGAGTGATTGGAGACCATAAATTAGACCTTTAAGGGTGTTGTCTTTGCATTTAGAGGGGGCGTGGAGGGCTAATGTGCAAAAAAAAACGAGTTAAGTTGCTTTTGGGACCCAGGTTTTTGCTGACAGTGAGGATATAGCCTCAATATCGTAGCCTCAAGATGTGCTTTTCATAACATAGTGGAGTAAGCCTCTTGCAGTACCTATTAGCCTATGAGGCTATAGCTTCACTGTGATACTGGGTGTGAGGCTTTAATATGTAACAATGCATTTTTTAATCATTGTGCGTGAGTTGATATACCTTTAACAGGCTTGGCGCCTCAAGTTGCTTATGTGTTTTTTAAACATTGCACATGCACACAATTTCTCCCATTCGCTTCTTTCAAAGAAGGTATGGAATTGCATGGCATCTCTTTATTTATCCAAGCCAATCTCAGATATGTTGACATATTTGAACTTCCTGTAGTTCATGTTAGTGTTACTGGTATGGAAAGAGTATAAATTTCATGAATGTTTATCAGAAATGCTTTATGTCTGTGGTTGACTGAATGATTCCTCTTCCACAAGTTTGTTATGTTTACAGAAGCTGGTATAATTGTGATCCTTTACATCATACAAAGTTTTGTTGGAATTGGGGGATAGTTTAAACACATTTAGATTTCTTTAGAAAAAGTGCTAGGAAACAAATTCACCTGACCTGTGGAATGTGAAGCATGTCCGATTACCCGATAGTGAAGGACACTGGAAAAATCTTGATAGTAAGGGTAGATTGAAGAGAAGTACTAGTGTTGGTGAGGAAAAAGATCATTTGTAGTAGAGGGTGGTGGTGGAGAAGTATGACAAAGGGAGAGTTAGTGGCTCGTGAAGAAACCCAAACATCCTTATAGGATTATTCTCTGAAGAATGATTTTGTAAAAAGAGTTGCATTCTCACCATGCACCAATGAGTCTATTTCCTTTTGGAGGATATATGGGTGGGGAAAGCACCATTGAGAGAGCAATTTTTTATATGTATTTGTTGGCAACTAAAAAAAGAGCAAGAATATTGGATTACATGGAGAGAATGGAACAGAAGGTAGAGCGTAAATGATTGGGAAGCGTACATGTCTTTCTTGGCCGCCATCTATGAAGAGGGAGAAATTTGGGGAGGTGGATAGGAAGAATGGGTGTGGGACAACAAAGAGTTTCCGTTACGGTCATCTATTTGACTGCCCCCGACTAATCCTTTTGGAGTGACATTCTTTTGTTGGCTTACCTTCTTGGGAAGATTCAAAATTATTGATATCTTGAATTGAATAGGCATGGATCTTCACGATATTTGTTCACTATGCAAGGAGAGTGTGGATCATCTTCTTGTAACATATAGCGTATTTAGGAGCTCTTCATTTCCTCATTCCATAAACCTTGGATGCTACTTATTAACTTAAAGGATGCACTAACTAGTAAACTAATTCTAGTACCGATTTTTAGGGCATCTCCAATGGGGGGTGTAAAATTACACCTCCACACAGGCTACACCAAGGTACCATTAGGATTTTACAACTCCTATTACATACTATTGTATAGCCTATAAATATCTACAATCTATAGTCCCTAATGGAGAAGTGTAAAAAAAGTTAGATTTTAAATTGGGACTAAAATGACGTCCCTCTTTAATTTAAGCTGGGACGCCATCCAAATTTGTTTTTGTTCGGACGTTGGTTGAAGTCTCGCCCGAGTGTTTTAGCAACTAATATCCAGATGAGGAATTCCCTACTCTCTCTATTAACTGTTAGACTATTACCTACCTACGGTTTACAACCACTGTTGGAAAGAGTTTTTTGACAATGGGGGTGTAAAGTTTACACTTTATACAGTTTACCCCACCCATTGGAGATGCCCTTAGCAAGGCATTGTGGATGGTGGAGCATCTTCCAAGAGCTATTTTATGGAAGGAGAGGAATACAAGAGTGTTTGAGCAAGTAGAGAAGGATATTTGATGTATGACAAGATACCTATACTATATTTGGTTCTAGAAGAGTATAATTACCTAAGTTACATTGACACAGATATGTGTGTCCGTATCCGACATGGAAAGGAAGTGTTTGACACTGCGAAATATGAAAAACTGGGGTATATTACATACAATATGTATCCAATATATGTCCGACACAAACACTTGGATACCTATCCGACACAGATTATTCTCAAAATGTGGCATGTCCATGTAATATAAATAATTAGGAGTCAAGTTGTTTCTAAATTTGTGTCACGTTGGAATTAGTATTAGTTTTTATTGGCATACACTTGGGGTCCTAGGAACTATATCTATAACTATGAATTCTCTATGTTTTGTAGAATGAACCATTATGATTATTATGATTTGATTTATATTCAAGAAGTCTTAGTTGAGTTATCCTTCGGATTTTCTCTATTCTAATCTAAATCTTAATCTTCTTCTTAATCTACTGTTCAATTATTCGTCTAATTTCATTTCTCACGTAGTATTTTGTGAATGATTTAATAGGAAAACTCTTGGCATAGCATTTCCAAATAAACATGTATACGTTTATTTTCCGTTATTTTTACATGTTCCACCTAAATCAATGGTTGCAAGCAATGAGTTTTTGAAGCCAGAAAGAAAAAAAAAGTTATATATGGGCTGGCTACCTTGATTGCCTCTTTTGACAGACGATCTTAATAGCTTGCTCTAACTGTTCAATTTTGTCTAATCCAATAGCCATATCTTGCTTAAAGTAGCAAAGGGATTAGTCGGGGGAAGTCAAATAATTTCCCAAATTAAACACTTTTCTCTACCATTTTCCTCTCCCTTCAAACCCATTACTGCCTGCTGCTCTACTCCATTTGTGCTCATCTCTCTCCCTCTCAAATCCCAGTCCAATTTCTATTTTCTTTCATCTTAATTCCATCTCATTTCTTCGATTGACATTTCGAAAACGATTTTTAAGATAAAAAATACATAATTTTATCTCTTGTACTGAGTTTTCTCTTCAAATCTTTTTATAAGGAATTGGGTGGATATCGGATGTTTAACACATATGGATGGGCTGGATATTGAATTCTGCTGAAAATATATGGAATTGGGTACAAAATATAATGTATGTGTTGTGTTCTTCCTTTATGGACTTTGTTTGCTGCAGCAAAATTCAAGTTATAATACTGTTTTGAGGCTTTTGCTTGTGTGTAATTTTGTCTCCTACCACTATTTAAGAGATGCAATATTCTTTCATGATGTCCACCTACAATACTACAAATAAGATACGTAACACATGTAAATGAATCTCTAGCATATATGGTACTCCATTTTTCATGTACTGTGTGGAACACTAAGATGGGTCTTTGATTCAAACAGTAGGAGTGATTTTGAACTCATGAAATCACAGATTTGAATTTTTTTTAATGTCGGATGAGATTGAATTATGCGATATGATGAGGAAGAAAGACTTAATTAGAAAGTGAGGTGAGAAAGATTCACTGATTTCAAGGGGATAGATTGGCAGCGAAAATTGGTGAAAATGAAGAAATGGGGTAGTTTTAATTTTAAAATGTTGACCTTCATTTCCTTTTACCAGTTTCAAACTTTAGTTATTCGTTTTTTTTTTCTTTGTTAACTATTTTTTCGTTCGGCAACTTTCAATCTTGGTTCGACAGCTTCACCTATGTAACTGAGAGAGGAGAGAGAGTTGCAGAGATGGGTTTTGTTGAGAAGAAGGAGAACAGTCGGGTTCATTTTTTAACTTTTAATCCAACGGTCCAAATTTTTTGTGAGCATGTTCAAAGGTTAAACTTTTTTGAATGAGCTGAATTTTTGTGAGCATGTTCTCCATGGTGGGGAGATCATATCTACAAAAATTCAGCCTTTAATTCAACTTTTAAGTCCACTATTTTGCTTGGATTCGTTTACAATGTGGCTCTATCCCTCCTATATATATATATATATTATGAAACTTTTCTTTAAGCTTTGACCATGATACATGTTGTATACATAGTTTCATAAATCATACACCCAACTCGATGAGTTATTAATCAAATCGAGGTTTCATTTATTCACACAACAGGGGAAAATAAGTGAATTCTCCATTTCGAGTGTTTCATTTATTTTAGAGAAAGGGGTGTTTGTGAATATCTTGCTGTTCCTTTGATGGTTAGAACTTTTTATTCCATAACCCCTCTAAATCCCTTTTCTGAGATGAAAGTGGGAATCGCAAGATCTTTGGCCCATCCTCCCAGGGCTTGACCAGCCGGCCAGTGGTTCTTGCTGTGAAACATTGTTTCTAATCTCTTGTTTGTGCTGATTTTGACGTTTCTAATTTGTTATGCATACAATCATTGACAATTTCCTGGGAATGCTAAAGAAAATAACTCGCAATTGCAGTTCTCTTTCCTCTTTTTACTGTTGATAAACGTTAGAGGAGAAAACACTCATGCATTGTATGTTTTGAAATATTGTTACAGTTATTGTAATATCTTGGCAAGTATCAAGCAGCCTGATGCTACCATATTTGGATTTTCAGGTGTTAATTTTTCCAGTTTACCATATGGATATATGGCTCCTTCTGTTGGAATATTAGCACGTAATGGACGAAACGGATCAGGAGGATTTCAAAATAACAAGGTTTGGTCCATCTCTGTCTCTTGTTAGCTTTATGTACTTGTTTTTCCGTATTGAATGATGGAGAGCTCTGTCAAATTTCGGTTAAAACCTGTTTCTTTTCGTAAACCTTTGACTTGAAATGAAATCTGATGCGTCCTCATTTTGGTTGTCTCCGAAGAAAAATCCATTATGGACTGTGAAGAGGTTCCTTTTGGATGCCTGTTATATCGTGAAGGCCAAATTAGCTCAGATGGTTTCCTTTTCATACTAGAACTGGAAGTCCAGGACCCACATCTGAACTTCTTGGATTTAATGTTGTCCGAGTAATTATGTTATATTAGCTCTGTTCAGTTTTTGAGATAGCTTCACTCAGTTTACAGTTTCCAGATCATGGTGATGTGGTCATATCACGAGTTTTCTGTTCAGATCTGATATTGAGGTGGTTAACAGTATCTAATTTGGTGTACCTCAGGAGGATAGAAGCAACTCAGTGACAATTGGGGTTGCAGATGAGCATGTTGGACTAGTCGTTGGTCGTGGTGGACGTAATCTAATGGATATTAATCAGGTATGCCGAAGAGAATCTTTTAAATTGGGGTGAAAATAGAAATTGTTTTTTCCTCTTTGGGACCAATAATCCGCTTGGAATATGTGTAGTATCTTCTGTTGGTATAGTGCATGTTATTTCAGTTTAATCAGTACTATTAACTCCATTCAACAGACTAGTGGGGCCAGGATAAAGATATCAGACCGAGGGGATTTCATCTCTGGTACATCTGAAAGGTATAGAAGACACGTTAAATGGCGTTTTATTTGTGGGTTTGGATATCTAATTCATTTTTTTCTTACTTGGTAAATCGGCAGAAAAGTGATAATCACAGGGTCACAAGCTGCTATCCGTACAGCCGAGAACATGATCATGCAGAAAGTGGCTTATGCTACCGAGAGTGCCACAGAGAGTTGATTCATGTTAATTGATTCTAGCTTTAAAAAATTTCTTCATTCATATATTTTTTTTCTATGCTAAGATTTTGCTTAGCTGGATAAAGTAATGTGGCTTAAAGCTAATCTCCGAAGGAAAACAAATCTCTAGAGAATGGTATTGTGTTACTCTAGTAGGAACTAGGAAGCATTAATATTGTAATGGATTGAAAGTTGGAGGGATGTATTGGTCCAAAACGTCTACAGAGAATGGATAGGTGGATCTCCTGAGATTGTTGATCTTGCAGCATTATCGGGATAACCTTTCTAATATAATTTTGCAGTAGTATGCGTCTTTTGTTATATGATTGTTATCAAAATTATTTTTTCTCTCCAATAACTTATTCTGAGAATAAACAAATCATAGCATCAAATACTCAAAACTGAACATGGAACTAATATCAAAAATCAAATTGTTTGTCAATTTGCTCGAAACCAAAATACAAGAACAACGCCCGAGCTATCATGTGTAGAAATCTTTTCTTGCGTTCAATTCAGTTTCTTTTCTTCTTTGCATCAATTCCACTCACTTGACTGTAGTAGAACAAAAATTGGCATCCCTGTAGTAGAACAAAAATTGAATGATGAGAAAATATACCATTCTCTACTACTACTACTTGTTTTGCTGCTTTTTAGTTGAAATGTACCGAGTTGCCATCTTGAATCTGATTTCCTTAAAAAATTGTTGACCGGCCGAATAAGCAGCAAATTGGATTTGAAAGGGTCCTATTACTCACGGACCCATATTGTGTTGGCATACAAAAAAAAAACCAATTATTATAAGTGTCATTGGTCTCAAAAAAGCTAAAAAAAAAAAATTATTACAAGTGTGACATTGGTCTCAAAAAGTTGATTTCAAAAACCCAAGCTTAAACGAATTTGCCAGTCGTTTTGTTAAAACTAAAGCGATTGTGGCCGTATCGTTTTGACTTAGTCAGTCCAGGCGGTGTAGACACTAACTTGTTCAAGAGGCCAAAAAAATAGACAAGTCATTTTTATCCAAGTTCAAATCTCAAACGACATGGGCATTGGGTTCCAAAACGCGGTGCCATGGCGCCGTTGGATTAAGTCCAAAACGGTGTGGACACACCGTTCAAAGAGACCAAAAACGCAGACAAGTCATTTTTATCCAAGTTCAAATCCCAAATGACATGGCTACACCGTCCCAAACGATGTGGCCATGTCTTTTGGGACTAAGTCCAAACGATTTGGCCATACCGGCAAGTTTTTTTAGTCCATATACCAAACGATATGACCACATCGTTTTGGACTAAGTCCAGACGGTGTGACCAGACTGTTTGGTATGCAATACAAACGACCTAGCCGGGTCGTTTAAGCTTGGGGTTTTCGAATTTTCTCATTCAGCCACTGTACACATGCATATTCAACAGTCTAGCCATGCATATTCAGCCCTAGTGTTTAATGTTAGTGTTAGGATATAGTTTTCATGGTTTAAGATTTATGATGGTGGAAGAGAAGAGAAGAGAATAGAAGAGAAGGGCTGAAAAGAAGAAATTCACGTTGGTTTGGGAGGTGCCAACACAAAACAATTTTTTGGGACCAATAACACACTTGTAATAATTATTTTTTTTTTTAATTTTTTGGGACCAATAGCACACTTCTAATAATTGTTTTTTTTTTAGAGTCTACCCAATACAATATGGAGTCCCTCAGTAACAAATACCATTTGAAATTATGGATGACCTACTGACCCGGATAATGCCATTTAATCTCTACTTTGAGAACTGTCTTCTTGCGCCGCCTCCGGGTTTACAACTTGCACACAATGTGTCTAACTGACAATGATTCATGGGCCCACATGGAAAAGAGTTAGGGATGTTCTTTGGAGATAATTTGACCTCTCCTCAATGGAGATCATCACCACCAACTTTCAGCTCATTTAAAACTTTCGTGGTGTGGGTTAACTCTTCATGTATAGGCCTCATATAGTCTCCGTTGCATTCATGTATCAATTGCCATGTTAAGCCGACCCAGTTATATAATGGAGTTTGCATTTTGACTTGCAAGCTTTTCATGATAGGAAAGTTCGAGTTGTGGCATATGTAGTAACCTTAATTATTTATGATATAAGTCCTATGACTAGAAATTTCGACATAGTAAGGCCATCGTGTTTACCATTGACACTGTGATTGTATTTCCACCTATGTTGTCAGACACAAGAAGCGAGGTGAGGCATTCTCTATGACAGCCCACTCCTTGGTACCAATACAGAGACACCAATTTTGCCTTAGCTCATAGCCACCCAGTCAGGCATACACCAGAAAAATGCAGCCTTTGGAGAGAGAATTACATGTTGGAAGACGAGAACAGAGCTTCTACATGGTTGCGATCTGTAATAAGAATAGAAAATGAAGTACACTTCCGGAAGCTTTTGTTTTTGACAGAAGAGGGTATTATAATTTTCTAATAAATGTGTTAGACTTTTAGGAGTGTGCCTCATTTAAGAGGAGAATATATTAAGTTGGGAAAGTTGTATAGGAATGTAGAATTGTAGTTTGTTTCACTTTAGGGGGGCGAAAATATACTGACTCCAACATTTTGTGTTTGTAGAGTAATTTTTTTTAAAACGCTGTCAAGGCTTTTTTTGCTTTTATGATCAAGAATTTTCTCAAAACCCCGATTGTAATAGTTAAGAAATTTTCTCACTAGTTTGTATAAGGTCTAATACTCCGATAGGATCTCAAAAGAGGAAAAGTAAATTTTTCTTTAATGATTTTAATTTATATACATTATGTTTCTCTTTATATTTTGTTTATTGATAATGTGATTTAAAATTTCGTATGCCATTGACTATTTTCCTAATTGTAAGGGGAGAATTTTTTTGATAAGTAGGCCAACTCGATGAAGAAGTCTAATTAATGTGCGCAAAAAAAAAAAAAAAAAAAAATGATTCAATGATATAGATTAGGTAACTCTAATCATTTTTGTGCCAAATTAATTGAAAACATTTTGAAGTAGGATAGTAATGTGTAACATTTTGAAGAGGGAAATGTACAATACAAAATGATTTGAAAGCGTAATAATAACTAAATTATTCATGTAGGAATTGTGGTAAACAACTACCGGGGTGATGTTAGCTCTGTGATGTACAATAACTTAATCTATATCGTCCACACAGTTCGAATATAATTTAGTATCCGTTTTTTTTTTAGGGTTTTCTCCAATGGCGAGTTTTGGTTTTAGGTGTGACTTGTAGATGTAGTCATAAAGATATAGAAAAACTTTATGTTTTGAGGTGTTTTGAGTAGTATAAATTGGAAATCTATCTTCAAAAGATGTTGTGGTTGTTTTCTTTGTAACTCTAGAGGTGTTTGACAGACTATCCATTTATGCAAAAAGAATAAATGAATAAATAAAATAAATAAATAAATAAATAATATTAACTATAGTGGAAGCAACATAGTTACATAGGGAAATGATGTATACAATATACAAAGGAAGGATTTATCAGGTTGAGGTCGAACAAAAAAAGTAAGTAAATATTGTACAAACCTGAACATTGTTATTAAGTATGGTATGAATTATTTGAATAAAAAAAATAAATATTGTGTAATGTTCTTTAAATTGATATGATATCTATAATTGTGCACAATATGTATGATAAGAAGAAAAAAAAGACATAAGAAAATGGAAAACCATTGGCTTTGTTAGGATGAAGGAAGTTATTGAATTGATTATGTTGGAATTGTGATGAAATGCATCTAAATTCTGCACAACAGTACATAATAAAAGTTCGATTGAAGGGAAGATGCTTTACACAGTAGTAGAAAATAATAATAATAGAGAACCATACCTTTCAGACCAATTCACTTGATTTTTGTGGACCATGCAATTTATAGAGGTGGACAAAGCGTAACGTTATAATGAAAAGTGTAATCCCATGTCAAATGAGTTACTATTACCATAAGTACAAATGAGTTTCATTATACTGAAGAATAATAACAACTTGAAGTGTTGGTTTTGGAAGGTGGAGTATTGTTTGTTGCAGGTACGCCAATAAGCTTGGAAATGAAAAAACCCCTATGTATTTAACTTTATGGGTCAATTTGGTAACCGTGACTATTTGCTTTATTTTTGGTAAAAGATAGTTCAATAAATTTAAGGATACTACCAAAAAAATCCTCTCTTTGGAGGATGCATATTGGAAAAGAAATCGACAGTCCTAAAGGGCTAAAACCATAATTGGAACAAAGTCCTCCAAGATCGTCGATTAACGATGAGAATGACGGTAAAAAAAATTCAACTACTTAACATAGAATCTCAACCTAAAGAACTGCAGTTTCTTCTCTTCATTACACACCAAATTGGCTTAAGGTTTATAATACAACACTACTTAAAATATGAGACAAAAAGAGAGATAGATCGTGGCTTAAAGTTTATAATACAACACATGAAGTAATTATTGAATGACTAATGTACAGACAAACCTCATGATCAGGTCCGACCTTGTAGAAGCTTGCCTTGTCTTGAGGCAAGAGCGACTGCCTTTGCTTCAGTACTGCTCATCACCAATTCTCTATCCGCTCGACGACGATGTTGCCTCACATTTTTTGCTCTTTTTGGTGCCAACCTCTCATCTCTCTCTACAAATGCAAGCCTGAATATCTCAGCCTTTGGCAATTCAGTAGGACTTGAAACAGGTAAAGGTACAACCCTCGGGACAAACCCCGAAACCGCCCATGTCTTTGGGGTCAATGTCCTTGACAAAAGGGTCATCCAATGTTGTATCAGCTATTGCTTCAGTAGGAACTTGGACTTGTTCCCCTCTGAAGCTGAATGGTGATGGATTTGGATTCAGTACTATGCGGGGAATATCAGCTGCCAAGGCTCACGAAGGCAGGCTCACAGAGGCAGTTCCTATATACCCTCAAATACTTGAAACAATTGCAATTGCAAGACTCAGAAATCGGCCATACGGATCCCTTTACCGTATTGCACAAACTCACAAATTGGTGATTATAACTTTTAGGGTAATATACCAAGTCTAAGGATCCGAGAACCCTTGAAAAGGAAAACTCAAAGTACTCGAATACAATGGAATCCCATTACAACATATTCTATTAGTAATAAACCGTTAGATGAGAGCAAGAGATAGATGAGTAGGGAGGTTCAATTCGTGACGTCTAGTGTTTGAGCAATGACACCGAAGTATTAGCCAAGAACTCATTTGACTGAAACCGAGTTGTTAATCTGCATATGAAGACCATCCATGACATGACTATTAACCAATTGCGCAAGATTTGGGTTCTGGGGTGTATTGACGGAAAATTAACTGAAAATTTTGGTACCTAGTATGTTTTGACTACATTTAAGCTTGGTCGCAACATGTAAAAAGCTAAAGGTTAGTAAATACTCCTAGATAGCTAAACAAAAAAGATCATGGATATGGTGGTTTATCATGCACAAAGTTTAAAGCTACAAAGGGTATCTGCATATCAACCTGTGACACTCTAGGATGCATATCATGGAAATTAGAGATTGAAAATGTAGCAAGAAATCTGCATATGATTACCAAACTTCCGGGAACAAAAGAAAACCAACTTTGCATACCTGAGGCTTCAATCACAATCTGAGTTCCAACTTGTTTCGTACTTTACCGCGATCATTTTCTACATCCGTTTGTTGTTCCATGATGGCTATCATAGCTTTTTAATTGAAAGGCCAAGCTAGGAAAAGTTGAATTGTGTTAGATAAACAAAGAGTCAAACAACCAGCTGTACCAAATCATTAATTACCCACTCCTCTTCAAAAAATCAGCAAAGAGTTAAACAAAGAAATAGAATAAAATAAGACGCAGACCAATGGATGGAAAAGGAGAAGAAACCATTCCTCTATTACAAAAATCATGATCCCGTAGAATCAAAGAAAGTAACGGTAATCAAGATTTAATACCAAGGGTCTGGATTAAATCAAATAAACTATGACACATGTACATTTACAGCAAGGTGCAAAAAACATTCGTCCATTCAGCATCATCAGATAGTGAATCTAATAGCCATCAAACCAAATGAAAACATTTAAGAGAAGTGAAGTGCGGTGTAAGTAAAAAAGATGACATAGACTGATAGACTCGTTAATAAGATTAGGAACATCTAAAATATGACTGTATCTACTACTTAACAATTAAATTCAAACAGGAAACAAAAAACCACGTCAAGTATGCTAATGGCTTGATTGAGAAGATATGCAGAATTTACTTTCAAAACATGGTACACATATAAACTTAGAAACGACTAAGGCCCGCAGCCTACAAAAGCTCATCCATGAGAGACGGCAGCCAAAGTTTATAAAGCAATGCGAACATGCACGATAGAATATGCTTGTGGTTTTCATTGCTTCTTGCTCATCACAATAGACAACAAACATGCATAGTAGATTATAACTTGTAAAGAAATGAATATGTGCCAAAGTCTACAAAGCTATATGAACATGCATATTTATACTAATCCTGATGCTTAGACCCATGTCCAAGACAAACCAATTTGGTAGTTCCACAGTAGCATTTGAATGTAAAGGTGGAATAAATAACAAAAGAAATTACAAAATGTATGGATACCATGTATCAATGAATGATCATATCAGCACACGATGCTTCATTTACAACTCTAGCTAATTCTCTATATAAGTCAAGTTTGTTATCTCAGTATGATTTACTTTGGGTTGTAGTTTAGAATATAAGGTACTACACATGCTAGAAGATTTGTTGACCTAACCCTATTCCTTGTTCTCGCATCTTCTTTTTCTCATGTCACAACATCCATATATACATAAAAAGAAACATAGTTTAAATGGATTTGGGCTTATATGAGGATATGTACAGATGATTAACAACTTAAATATCACCACTCACAAACCCTAACTTATTCCTTCCACTACATAGAGAGTAGAGGTCCCAATACCCAACTAACAAATGAAGAGTTGCAATTAAAGAAACATGTGTATCTATTTTTTTCAAGTAATTTAGGCATGTTCTATTATACCTTTTTGGTTCAATGTATGGAGCATCTTACACCTTTGGCAAAACTTAACTACATCTCAATCAATAGCAATTTTTTTTTTATTATCAGAAAGCAGGGTTTTTGAGAGGTCCCTTACCCCTATATTATTAAAATGAAATCATAAGCTTAGTTTCCATTACATTCTCTCAATTCAATGCTACTTTATGCAAAAGTTTGGTTAGTTTAGTTGATCAATCTACACAAAGTTTTATCCAAAACTCATGGGGACATTTTGGTTTATAATTAGTAGTTGTATAGTTCTATTTCAAGTGTTATTCCCATCAAACAAAAAGTCACGTCAACTCACATGACAACGACTTTGAACGTTCCTTACAAAGTAAATAACATGGTGTATATATTTAGGTGCTTGATGTAAGTCAAATCAATTTTGCTAAGGATAAATTTCAGTTCAAAAGACTGAAGACATTGTCAGGGGATAGAACCATAGAGGTTGATCTATATTAAGAGACCCAAGAAAGAACCAAAAAGATTGGATAATCAAATCACCTCCCAATCCACCCTTGATATCAACCGGTAGTGTAAATTAGGAAAACTATTAAACTCTGCTTATTTAATGGCTAATTAATCATGCTTATTTAATTATTTAATCGAGAACTTGAGCGGACGGAGCGAAGGGGTTATGTAAGTTAAAGGGTTTTTTGCAAAATTAATAATCTAATTAATTTCTAATCCAACTCACGGTTGTCATCGTGGCATTTGGAAAAAAGGAAATACTTTAAGTAACTTCTTTTGCCAAATTTTAAAAAGAGCATAGAAAAATCGGAATCCCCTAAGGAAAGTAAACAAATTACCAATTACAACAACGCCAGCACAAATTTAAAAACACACCTATTTCTATTTTAAATCATAAACGAATACAAAATCAAAAGAAATAAAGCTACATCTGGTATAGAAAAGTAACACTAACCTATAAATTGGGTGTAATAAACCATATAAGTAGAGGCCATGATTCTGCAACAACAAAACATAAACATTCTTCTATTTCGTTCAGCACAATTATAGTAGAGAGTAGAAGAGCATGAACAAAATTAGATGCCTCAACAAAAGCCATATATATGTATGTAAGCAAAGAGGAAGAAAACATCATGTTAAGTAGTATGATGCAAAGAGCGTTAGTAATGAAGATGTAGGTTATAAGGCGTTCATGCACGCAGAAAAATGTGTAGGGTTTGTGTGCATAAAAAAAATGAGATGAACAATCTCAGAGTGAAAAGAACATGAAAGACAAAGTAAGAGGAGATGCATAGCGTCCTAATAATAATATAAAAAAGTAACTATTTAGCACAGATTGCATTTTGACTGGTCTTGACCAAAGGGGGTTTCCCGGTTCTGATCCTCATTACGGTCTCAACCAATACAAAAAAAAAGGGGGCCAAAGGTCTTGTAAATTATTGAGCAAAAAATAGGCAACTCCTCGTGACGAAGGTTTCTTCAACCCTAGAAATCCACCACAAAGGCGGAATCACAAACTTTTGGAGCTTGGTCATCTCCCTTTCCACCCGACTTTCTACACTAATTCAACACATGTTTTTGAATGGAGGGGTTTGGTATTTTGACAGTGCAAGGATTCAAGCTACCGGAATAACAATAGAACATAGTAATGCAGATACAAAGATACGCCTTGAAAATTAACAAAAAAAAAAAAGCAATACTGTAATGTGCGGAAAAGAAAGTGTTAAGGATGGGAAAACAGGTAGGAATTGAAGAGTCATACTGGGGAGAAACTTATAAGAAAACACAGAGGGTGAAAAAAGTCTTTCTCTAGAATTGACTGTACCATGAAAAAGTTCAAGGCTGCGCAATCAACAAAAATGGAACTGCATTCCCATGTTTGGAAACTAAATAAATAGAAAAAAAACAAATAGGAAAAAAACAAATATAACATAACTTACATGAGATTCATTGATCACAGGTGGTGCAAGAGATAGAAACATGCATACCAAGTATTGGGCTTATTTTCTGAAATAAAGATCCCCAAGATATGATTTGAGCAGGCAATGCTAAGCTAACATAAAAAAATAAATGAAATAAGGGAAAGTCAGACACAAAAAAACACAAAAGAAAATCTAATTTCTAACAGAAGTATCAAGAAATATAATAAACAATTTGGAAAGAACAAATAAGGGAAATACATACCCCCTGTTATGCAAAGCTTCCACTCCAAAATGGATAATAACATGAATGAATTAAAAAGCAATCAATCAGAAATGGCCATGAATCCAATACATCTATGATTCACTTGAGAAGAGTATGATTTCGGGGGTTGGGAATAGAGAGCCAAACCCAATATAGTCGGGAATAGAGAGCGTGAGAAAAGAAAATTTTATGGGAGAGGAAGTTCTCGGGGTGTGGGGAATGGGGATATGGAGCGAAGACGTTTCTTTCATAATTCTCACAATTAATTACTATTTTCTCTCAGTGGCGAGGGAATGGCTAGACCCTTGATTTATCCGAAAGGTTTATTGGAAAAGAGAAAGGTTATTGGAACCGAATTAATTGCTTAATTATGTCATTAAGTATTTTTTTTCTTTCCCACACTTGTCTTGAATCTTGACCCTCGATTTATACCCCCTGAAATTGAATCCCAGCCGCGAGTCAGGAAATTGTTGGTATGAAAGAAACATATGATGCCATGAAATCAGTGTGATATAAAATTATACATATCCTAGAGATCATTATACCACAACACCTTCTTTTACATATGAATTAATTATGGAGGTTTTATATCTGGTATAGTGTATGAACACCAAATTTCTGGAATGTCTCGTTTAACTACATATTTCTAGATTAAATATGTAGTTGGTTATATTTCTGGAATCCATAATCCGTATGAACACCATGTGAATACGTGCAATAAAGTCGTAGTGGTTACCTTAGAATCCAGAAACAAAAATTCCACGCCAAGAAGCTGCTTTGAATTTCTCAAATTGTTTGATTTCCACAGCCTTGTCAAAGGACCCCTTGCCTTCTAGTTGTTGGAGCCTCTGCATAGCTTATCAAGGTCTTGGTAAGGTTGCATTGCCATTGCAGGAGTAGCTGCTGGGCGACAGATGAAGTACTAAAGTGAGGACGACCGGCACAAACAAAAACGTGCTATTAACAACTGGATTGTTGCATCTCAATGATATTATCTATTCGGCCTAAACTATAATTCATTGTACTAATTCGGCAGAAACAGAAATTTGACTATTAACAGCTATTCGGCCTAAACTATAATTTTTTGGTTCTATGTAACAAACTAAATTTGCTTCCATAAGTGAATTATAGGCTGTAGAAATGAACAAATAGTTAAACTGAAAATTACCTTGAAGAAGTGAGCTCTAAGACAAAGAGGAAGATGGAGGGAGATAGATTGGAGAGAAAGTGCACCAGAAATGGCAGCCATAAATGATGCACATTAAGAGAGAAGTTATGAGAGATGAATCAACCACTGATTTATCAAATATATTTGTATAATTTCTGGGAGGTTACCACAACAATTCATAAAACCAAAAAAAACATATTAATTAGATGACTAAATAGTAAAAAAGAGGACAATGAGAAGTTTGAATACCTGGTGACGAAGAAGAGGTTGACTTTCCTCGAAAATCAGACCAAGAAAACCCACTTTGAACAATTCTCCAAACCAAAGAAAATCATAGAAATATCATAAAAAAAAATTAATCATGAATTACAGTTATCATATATCATTACAAAAACTCGAATTAAGGCTATCAATAATAATAAAAAAAAAAAAATTGAACAAATTCATTTTCTTTATTTTTCCTTGACCGTGATTGAATGGATGGAATTTGTTTGTTCTAATGAGAGAACTCAATTTGGAGAGAGAGAGAGAGAGAGAACGATGGCTGGTTTTATTTTATTTTTTCTGTTTGCAAAAGAGGGGGAGACCTCAAGTGGAGAATTGAGAGGGTGAAGGAAGTTTGGGGAAACGAAGGGTTTTTTCGTTTAATTTCATAATTAATAATCTTATTAATTCCTAATCCACATGGCGGGACGGTGGCCCTCATATCATAATTGTGATATGGTTGACACCATTAAACACAAACCACCATACGTCTTCCACGACAATATATGTTTTTGAGCGTCTTACAATTATTCCCCATACAAATTTATTGAAGCTTTTGCATAGCCTCTACAAAACCTATCTTAAAAGATTTCTTGAAGTCCGAACGTTTTTAGACCAAAATCTTCGTTGTTTTATTTCCCTAATAGGTCCTCTCCCTTTTTCCTTTTAGGAAATAAATGGTATCATCTACTGATTTCAAGAGATCACTCAATTCTCATCTTTTTTCCTATTATTATTGATAAAACTAAATTTCCATTAATGAAGTGTAGAGTGACAAAGATAGTCACAGTACAATGCCCAGACCAAATTACAAAGACACAATCAAGAGAAACACAATACTGTCCCGTCTCACCATGAGATCGTAAAAAACATAAGCCCCTTAAACTATTAACATGAGATACCCACGTCCACATTAAAGCCTTCACATTACAAATTACACTTTCAACAGTAGACACTGTCTTCAAAAAAGTGCACACAAAGTAATGATTACTCTCCAGATGAATTCTTTTTTGCTAGACATTTACTACCCCCCTCTTCCATGATTCCATCAGACTTGACGATATAAATCAGGGGGATAATACAAATCTCTAAGTACACACAACCCATTTTTTTTTTGTTCGACTCTTTCTATCCCTCTTCCATATGACTTGTTCCGTAGATCAATCATACCCAAAGAGTTTACACTAAGGAAATAGAATTTGATTTCACCTAACATAGAATTAAGTTGCTTTTTTTCCGTCAGGTAAATTCCTCTTGTTGTTCAAATGCTCACGATCTTTAAAAAATTGATTATAGGATCACTTTAAATCATCCCCCCCAGATGAAGCCACTTAACCTAGTAGGAAGCTAATATTTCCATTCATGTGATTTCTCCCAAAGTTTGACCTCAGCAATGCCAATAACGCCATTTGGAAATCACTCCACTGAAGTTCATAATTAAGAAAGAGTACACCAACCTTTCTTGACTAAGCCAACAGACTCTACCAAACATTGGTAGACAATGGCTCCTCTAATCTAAGTTTTCATTTAGACAAAAATACTTGGTAGACAATGCCAGAAACAGTCCCAACCAACTATAATTTCAAAACCGTCACATACTATTAAGATTTAACTAATTCAATGGTATGTTTGATACACGGAATACTACAAAAAAAATTAGAGTTAATCTAAGAGGCGATGGGAGAAGAGGAGTCCAATCATAGAGAAACTTTCCCTATAGATCTGTCCAGATCAACCCCCTCCCCATCTTACAAATTGACCTGAGAAAGAAGAAAATCCGTCATAAAACTTCCACCATTTTTTTTTCTAAAATTCTCCATTAATTTTGATTACTTTGAAGAGCAATCAAACACACACCTAAAGGAAAGTAAACAACTCAAGAGACTTACCTCGAGAGAAGAAGCATATTTGTTTTTCTTCTGCTTGACAGAATTATGAATATCCTTGGTGATTGAATCCACTTCATCCGCAGAGTAAGCTAAGAATGCAAACAATGTGATAAGTCAAAAATAAAAAAACAATGGAAGTTTGATAATTCAATAAATAAGAAGAAGAATACAAATTTACGTGTTAGAGTTTAAGTAGCCATATTTTAAGACGACAAAAATCATATATTTTCCAAGACCTAATAGTGAATAACATATCAGTCCTCAGTGGAACAATTGACAAAAAGAACTTTAGACCAATAGCATTAGTAAACAACTGGCTGATTCCACTCCCAATGTAGCAGCCTCGTAAGATCATCTCAATCCGGGCAAGCGATAGTTCTGAAAAAGGACTCCGCTGATGCGATATCAGCAGGTTCAATTCCGGACTTGGATGTGCTCACTCATCGTGCTGCGATCCTTAAATCAGTGTAGATCTTTGTGCGTCTCACTTCTGAAAGATAGGTGGTGCAACAAGGGGCAATTGATATGATATACCCATGTAAAATCGGTTAAAGGTGGTGAATGAAGAAAGAGATGGAGGTGCCATATCTACGAAAGTGTTTTGGAATGAAAGTTATCCAGTTTATAGATAATGCCTCTTTTCCAAGGTTTTTGAAACCGTGTTTTGAGTTTATAATAAAAGCTGGACATTAAATACATAAGCTTATAATGAAAGACTGGCGTATAAGTTTTTCAAAGACGTTAAATACATAAGCTATATTATAAGCTTTTGTTCATTCATCCAATCATATACTTTGTATGGAGAAGCAAGACTTTCATTTAAGCAACATCAATAAATGCTCCACGAAAGCTTTGTTAGATCTATCGAAGGGAGAAAAGCCTCATCTGTCAACTCTTTTAAACCTTTTTTTCTGGCCAGATAATTCTCAAATCCTTAAAAATGTGAATATGGAATAATAATAGTAATTTGCTAAATAATATGATTGAATTTGCAAACACACGCAAACACACAAAAGAACAATAAAATAAAAATAAACAGAATAAGATGATTAAGCAAGACGATTTCGAAGAGATATGGAGAAGGTACCTGGTTTGGAATGAAGAGTTGAGAATTGATAACACCCATAGATAAGGGGTGGAGGAAGAGAGAATGAAGGAAAACCAAAATGTTTTCGCTGTTTTGAAAAACCGTTGGGTTTCTTTTATGAAGTGAGAACCAAGGGACGAAGGGTTTTCACAATTAAGCCATTTAATTTATTCCTAATCCACGTGGCTGAATGGTGGCCCTCGATTTATACTCTCTCAAATGGAATCCCAGCCACGAGTCAGGAAAGCGAGTTGTTTTGTTAAGTTGATGTTATGTACTTCATTTCAAGAGAAAAGCTTTTAGTTTCTGATTTCTCTGGGAATGCTTTATTTGCCTATTTGTATTTTGTTGGAATCTATAAGAACAAAATTACTGATTACAATACACGTGTCAACTTATGATTTTGAGCAGGTCATTCATGAAAGATTCTCAAGCTGGTATCATGATATCACCTCGGGATAATAATTACAATGGCTCGAATGACAGACTAGTGACAGTGACTGGGTCTTTGGAGGAACTAACGACCGAACAAGTGTTGAGAGATTTCACTAGAAAGTCACACCTCAACCTAGTTATTTTCAATCCCAAATGACTTCAATTTGGAGATCACACCAAGAAAATCACCCACCTAAGACTTAGGTAGTTATCACAACAAACTCAATAAAGCAAAACCACTAATTTATCATCACAATTCATAGCAAACAATAAATTAAGGAAGTAAATGCAAAGAGACACAAATATTTAAGGTGGTTCGGTAAATGTTACCTACATCCACACAAAAGCCGAGTTTCCTCTATAGTAAAGATTGGAGAGTTTACAAGAGGTAACTAGAATCAAGAACAAGAGGCCTCACTCAAACCCTAACTCAATAGAGCTCCCACAATTCCCATGAAATGAATCTCTCAAAGTTGTCTTAAAACCCTATTCTATTTTTTTTTATATAGGTACACATAGAAAAAGGTGAGAAAATGGGCTTTGGGCATAAATATTGAAACACTGTCAAAATTTCCGTAGGCATGAGCGCAGGGTGCGCCCTGACTAAGGCATGGGCGAGCGTGGGGGCGCCTCCTTCTCTAAACAGAAAGTCGAGAACGCGGCATCGGACACCGGAGCAAAGCTCGACAGTTCCACAACCCAACATTCTCCCACTTGGAACCTTCGAGATTCTACATGCACATCACATCTCAATTGTAACAACTTAATCCAAATCCAATTTACTAATGAAACACTCGGCTCATCCATCATGGTCTTCAAGCAAGAAGACCCACCGAAGTTGAACACAACTTCAACTTCTCAGTAGGCACGATCTTGGTCAACATATCCGCCGAATTCTCACACCCTTGGATCTTCTCAAGTGCCAAAACCTCATCCTCCAACAGAGATCGGATAAAATGATACCGGAGACCAATGTGCTTGGTCTTAGAATGAAAGACAGAATTCTTAGCAAGATGTATAACACTCTGACTGTCACTGTGTAATACACTCCTCTCTTGCTTCATCCCAAGCTCTTCCATCAATCCCTGTAACCAAATCATCTCTTTGCTTGCCTCTGTAATGGCCACATACTCTGCTTCTGTGGTAGACAAAACAACAATCTTCTGTAACTGAGAAATCCAACTCACTGCAGTAGCACCTTCTATAAAGACATAACCAGTAGTGCTTTTTTTGCGATCTACCTCACCTGCAAAATCGGCATCCACATACCCTTGCAGGTTCACAACACCCCTTCCATAACATAAGCATTTCTCTGTAGTACCTCTCAGATATCTCAATATCCACTTCACGGCTTCCTAATGTTGCTTGCCAGGATTAGACATAAATCTACTGACAGCTCCCACTGCTTGGGCTATATCCGGATGCGTGCAAACCAAGGCCCAAAATATCGATATCGATGAATATATCGGTGTACCCAAAAACCGATATATATCGGATATATCGGATATTTCGGATATATCCATTTTTTTGGTAACCAGTCCAAACTATTTAAAATATCGGAAATATCGGATATATCGGAAATATAATATCGAAAATATCGGATATATATCGGAAATATATTGGAAATATCGGATTTATATTTTAAAATGGTCAAAAAGTCAACCGATATATATCGATTATATCGGAAATATCGATTATATCGGCGATATAAAGTTTCATATCGGAAATTCCGATATATATCGGAAAAAAAAGAATTCTATATTCGGTGGATATATATCGGAAATATCGATGTCGGTGTACCAAAATACCGATATATATCGGCGATATATCAGATATATCGGCGATATTTTGGTCCATGGTGCAAACCATGTCATACATAAGACTTCTAATGGCAAAGGCGTATGATACCTTAGTCATGAAGTTGCTTTCCTCAACAGTCTTGGGAGAGTGTTCCTTGGACAACTTTAAGTGAACTGCCAAAGGTGTGCAAACTAGTTTCGCACCACCCATGTTGAACTTCTTCAATACCTTCTCAACATACTCAGCTTGAGACAACTCCAGAATACCTTTCTGCCTATCTCTTCTGATCCTCATCCCTAGAATCTGTTTCGTTGCACCCAAGTCCTTCATAGAGAACTTACTTGCCAACTTCTCTTTCAATCTCCCAATTTCTGACATGTCAGAACTCGCTACTAACATATCATCAACATATAGCAATAGGATGACGTAGCTGGAGTCGAACCTCTTGAAGTAGCAATAATGGTTAGCATTGCACTTATAGTAGCCATTTCCTTGCATGAGGTTATCAAACTTCCTGTACCACTGCATAGTGGCTTGTTTCAAACCATACAAGCTCTTTCTGAGCCTACATACCATATTCTCTTTACCCTTCTTGATGAAACCCTCCGGTTGTTGCATGTAAATTTCCTCAACTAGGTCATCATGGAGGAAGGCAGTTTTAACATCCAACTGCTAAAGATACAAATTTTTTGCTGTAATAATACTCAACACTGACCGAATAATATTCAGTTTCACCACTGGGGATAATATCTCTGTGAAGTCAACGCATGCTTTCTGCTGAAAACCCTTGACTACTAACCTCGCTTTGTATCTCTGAGAACCATCATGTTCCTCTTTGACTCTAAACACCCATTTGTTTTGTAGAGCCTTCTTGCCCATGGGTAGTTTGGCTAACTCCCACGTGCCATTAGAGATGAGGGACTTCATCTTATCTTGCATAGCAAGCTCCCACTTGCTTGCATCACTCACCTCCAATACTTCATCATAGCATTGAGGCTCGCCACCATCAGTAAGTAGCAAGTAATTTACATAGGTGGAGGGCGGATATCTCGTACTTGGTACATGTGGCCTGGATGTCTTCCTTGGGGCACGAGGTGGAGATGGACTATGTGGTGTAGTATCCTCATTGTTATCTGAGTCACTACTACTGTCATTCTCTGACTGTGGGGCTCCCACTATACCACGATTTACATCGAAGTCTTCCAACTCAACATACTCTATGCCACTCTCTGTAACCGATTCTTTGGTTTGTGCTTCATCTCTATCCTTGTACATCACCTTCTCATTAAACACACCATCTCTACTCGAATGATTTTCCGATTTTGATAATCCCAAAAGCGATACCAAAAATCATCACTGCCATAGCCGATGAAGGTACACTTTAGTGACTTATCATCAAGCTTGCTTCTAGCTTGGTCACTAATGTGGACATAGGACACACAACCAAACACCTTCAAATGGGAAAGGTTTGCATCCTTCCCGCTCCACACTTCCTCTGGAATCTTAAAATCCAAAGGTACTGACGGTCCGCTATTGATCAGGTAAACTACTGTGCTAACACTTTCTGCCCAAAACTGCTTGGGCAAGCCTGCTAGTGTACACATACACCTAGCTCTCTCTGTCAATGTTCTATTCATCTGCTCTGCAACCCCATTCTGTTGAGGTGTCCCTGGCAAAGTCTTTTCCATCTTGATGCCATTGTCAGCACATCACTTCTTAAAACCTGAATCCTCATACTTTCCACCATTGTTGGATCTCAGCTTCTTTACTTTCAAGCTTGTCTCATTTTCAACCATGGCCTTCCAAGTCTTGAACACTTCAAATGCTTTTGACTTATGCCTCAAGAAATAGACCCATACCTTCCTAGTATGGTCATCAATGAAAGTCACAAAATATAACTTTTCGCCAAGTGAAGAGACATTAGCTGGCCCCCATACATCTGTATGAATCAATTTAAGCCTGCTAGCTTTCGGAGTCTGACCCATTCTCTGAAAACTCACCCCCGCTACGCTTTCCAAATACCAGTTCTCCACGAGGAAGTCAATTTTAGTCAACTGTAACTTTGGGAGTTTACCAGAAGAGTGAAGGATTTTCATTCCTTTCTTACTCATGTGACCAAGTCTGCAGAACATTCGGATCCTCTTTGCCATGTGCCATGGCAATCGACTCACAACCATGTGTAGTTATGTAGAGAGTACCATCTTTCTTACCATTTGCAACAATCATTGAACCCTTCGAGACCTTCTAAGTGTTACTAGTGAAGACTATAACAAATCCTTCACTTGCCAATTGCCCCACAGAAATCTTCCTCAAATCCAGAACGTGTCTGACGTCCCTCAATAACCATGACGAGTCATTCATCTTGACATGCACGTCACCCTTGCCGACAATGTCACAAGGTTGGTCATCACCGAGAAAAATCGTTCCAAGGTCACCTTCGGTGTAGTTCTCAAAGAACTCTCGATGTGAGGTAGCATGGAAAGATGCGCCGGAATCAAGTACCCAAGACTCCTTCTTTTGCTCCATCGAACATATTAAGGTATCATCTACCATCTCAACAATATTAGCTTCTTGATTCTTTTTTTTGTTCTTATTAATGTTGTTGTTGTTTCTTGGTGCCGGGCAATTGGGACTATAGTGGCCAGGCCTACCACAGTTGTAGCATACAACTTCACTTATGTCTCGAGGTTTGTGTTCAACGCTTTACAATCGGGGGGCTTGAGATTTCGATCTCCCCCTCCACTTTTTCTTACCACGACTCCTGTTTGAATTTCTTCCCCTACTTTCAGTGCTCAATGTCGACCCTAAAGTTGACCCCGAAAATGAAGGACAATCCTGTCTCCGGATTTCCTCGGTTAGTACCATACTAACAACGTGCTCAAACTTCAACTTGGTCATTCCCGCAGAGCCACTAATAGCCGCCATCATCACCTTCCAACTTGGAGGCAATTGTCCAAGTATCGCCAAAGCTAGCACCTCATCACTAAATGTAATCTCAACTGACTCCAATTGGTCCTTAGTTTGGTTGAATTTATTTAGGTGATCCTTGAAAGAGGTCCCCTCCGACAGTCTTATACTAAATAACTTGGTGATCAAATAGACTTTGTTCGCGGCCGAGGGTTGTTCATACATCGTAGTAAGTGCCTCCATGAGAGATTTCGTCGTCTTCTCGGTTTTAATATTGAAGGCTACCGACTTCGAGAGACTCAATCGGATTGTGGCCAATGCCTTTCTATCTTGCAAATCCCATATGCCTTGCGGAATCTCCTCGGGCTTCTCACTTATCAACGTTTCCATCAAATCCTTTTGATAGAGTACGTCCTCAATTTGCATATTCCAATAGCCGAAGTTTGTTCCATCAAACTTCTCTATCTTGTATCTTTTTTTGTCGGTCGTCATGACTTTTACTGAACTAAAACAACGGTGGAGAACTTCTCAGAGGAATTTCTACAAACACCTAGCCTTCTCTGCTAAAGGTGGAGTCTTTTCCTCACACACCCTGTATTATTCAATCCTGAAGCTCTGATACCATTTGTTGGGAGATTTCACTAGGAAGTCACACCTCAACCTAGTTATTTTCAATCCCAAATGACTTCAACTTGGATATCACACCAAGAAAATCACCCACCCAAGACTTTAGTAGTTATCACAACAAACTCAACAAAACAAAACCACTAATTTATCATATCACAATTCATAGCAAATAATAAATTAAGGAAGTAAATGCAAAGAGACACAAAGATTTAAAGTGGTTCGGTAAATGTTACCTACGTCCACACAAGAGTCGAGTTTATTTTATAGTAAAGATTGGAGAATTTACAAAAGGTAACTAGAATCAAGAACAAGAGGCCTCACTCAAACCCAAGCTCAATATAGCTCCCACAATTCCCATGAAATGAATCTCTTAAAGTTGTCTCAAAACCCTATTATATTTCATTTATATAGGTACACATAGAAAAATGTGAGAAAATGGGCTTTGGGCCGAAATATCAAAACACTGTCAAAATTTCGGTAGGCATTTAGCAGTGGTGCATACGACCAAGGCATGGGCGGCCTTGAGGCGCAGCCCTTCTTTTTTCGACTTCCAAGAACTTTCGCAAGGCATAAGCGCGGGGTGTGCCTCGACCAAAGCATGGGCGAGCGCGGGTCGCACCCTCTTCTTTGCTGACTTCCAGTGAATTTCTCAATGCATGAGCGCGGGTGCGCCTCCTACAAAGCCAAGTGGAGCGCAGGGTGCGCCTCTTTCTCCAAACAGAAAGTCGATAATGCGGCATCGGACACCAGAGTAAAGCTCGACAGTTCCACAACCCAACAACAAGTGCGTGCAATCTTTTTTATCTTGGCAAAGCTAGCAGAAAATTCTTTGCCAAAATGTTCCGTTCAAGTAGGAATGATCTTCATATTGTTCATAATATGACAGCCCTTATACATTGGTTCTCGAATCTTCGTAGCCAAGTTCCGGAGCAAGAGCCATATCCTTAATAAGATTAACTAAAACAGTACGTGGCTAATTTTTAAAAAGATCAAACTTCAAAATAGCGTATATCATGGAGATGTTCATTTCTGTAGTTGTAACATTATCCTCAAATCTGTTGGGGATTACACCAATACCAATCGGTTCCCCCACTACACAGATAACTTGTATGAACACACTTCAACTCCAGATGAATTCTAAATATCACAAACTACTTATACTAACATGCCCAACTCGCTAACCAACTATTAACAACAGATAATAATGTAAAGCAGTAAAAGCAAACCACAACACAAAGATTTACCGTGGTTCGGCCAATGATGCCTACTTCCACAAGAGCCAGTTCTTATTAAAGTGGGAAGGAAGATTACAATCTCTCCTTTCAGTCTCTCACCTTACTAGATCACTCTTATCTCTTTACAGGGTTGTATCTCTGTAAAGGTTCTCTCTCAATCTTGATAGCTTTCAAGATTGGGTTTCTCTCTCTTTGTTTTAGTCTGGATTCCAATCCTTCTGACTTGTTTTGGTTAGGTTTTCCAAAACCTTGATTTTTGGTTTTATCTCCAAAAACCAAATTTCGCGGGTACTGTAGCAAAGCCCACAAAATTTATGCCGGGCGCGCTCCCTTTGAGCGAAGTCGCTACTGAAGCACTGGAAATTTTGCTGGCGCCACTTTGGCTGGTCGCCCCTATGTTCTTGGAGCTCAGGCTGGCGCTTCTCATCCGGCTGGCGCCTCGACTTCTGCGACGCTGAATTTGCCCGTTTCTGTCCAGCTCCAAATTCTCTCCTCATGTGAGGGATAACTCCAACAATCTCCCCCCTCGAGCGGTGAGGGGATACCTCCATGCAATTGCCAAATCAAGCGGGGAGGAGTGTGCGCCATTCCGCAATAGCACAACAAACATCAAACTTACCTTCGGTAAGACTTTGGTCATTATATCCGACCCGTTCTTGTCGGTATGGATCTTCTATACACAAATGCTTGTCTTCGAAAGTACTTCTCTAATCCGGTGATAACGCACATGTATGTGCTTGGATCTAGAATGAAAACTTCGGATTCTTGCTCAAGTGGATGGCGCCTCGGTATCACATAGAGCTACAAACTGTTTTTCGCTTTTAGCCCTAGTTCGTCGAAGAACCTCTTCATCCATAGCAACTCTTTTGCAACACTTTCGGTGGCTGCAATATACACAAACTTACGTAGTGGAGAGGGCAACACACTTTTGCAACTTAGATTGCCAAGAAACTGCTCCCCCGCAAAAGTAACCGGATAACCGGAGGTGGACTTCATCGAGTCAACATCACCGCCATGTGCGCATCGATTGTAGCCTTCAAGTAAGGGCTTACTTCCCCAAAGCACAAACATGATTTGGAAGTGCCTTTGAGATATCTCAATATCCACTTAACACCTTCCCAATGCTCTTTACCCGGATTTGATGAAATCTGCTTACAACCCCAACGGCGAAAAGCAATATCCGGTCTAGTACACACCATGCATACATCAAACTGCCCACTGGGGATGCATAAGGAATCTTTTCCATCTGACTCTGCTCATGCTCACCCTTAGGACACATCTCTTTGGTCATGCGGAACCGCCACCAAGCGGATAACCGACCGGGTTTCGGCTTTGATCCATGTTGAATCTCTTCAACACCTTCTCAATGTAGCTTTCTTGAGAAAGCCACAACTTCCCACTCTTTCTGTCACGAGTGATCCGCATCCCAAGTATCTGCTTTGCTTGACCCAAATCCTTCATCTCAAAGGACTTACTCAAGTCTTTCTTCAGCTTGGATATCTTGTTGATGTTTGGGCCAACTATCAACATATCATCCACATACAGCAATAGCACTATGAAATCCCCATCTGGAAATCTCTGAACAAACGCACAATGATCGGAAGCAGACTTCTTGTATCCTTGCTTCACCATAAAGGAATCAAACTTTATGTACCACTGTCTCGGTGCTTGCTTCAACCCATACAAGCTCTTTATCAGCTTGCATACTAGGTGCTCCTTGCCTTTGACCTCAAACCCCTCTGGCTGGTCCATGTAGACATCTTCTTCAAGGTCTCCATGAAGAAAAGCTGTCTTAACATCTAGCTGCTCAACCTCTAGGTTCATACTTGCGGCCATACCCAATACCACCCGGATAGAAGTCATCTTCACTACAGGAGAGAAAATCTCATCAAAGTCAATTCCTTTCCTTTGACCGAATCCCTTCACAACAAGGCGAGCTTTGTGCCTTGGGTGAGGATTGTTCTCCTCATGCTTGACTTTGTATATCCACTTATTCTTGAGAACTTTTCTCCCTGTGGGTTTCTCAACTAACTCATAAGTGTGATTCTTATGCAAAGAATCCATCTCGTCATGCATGGCCTTCAACCACTTTTCTTTGTATGTACCTTCAAGTGCCTCTTGATAGTACATAGGTTCTCCACCATCCGATAGTAGCACGTACGTATGTGGTGGATACCTGGTTGAAGCTAGTCTCTCTCTGTCAGACCTCCTTGCCCCATCTGCTGGTGCCTCAGGAGGATGCACTTCTGCTTGCTCTGGTGGTGGTTCATGCATCTCATCTGCATCTTCTATACCAATAGGTTCTATCCCATCATGAGCAATAAGATTCTCATCATGAGCTTCAAACTCATGGTTCTCTGCATTCTCAATGCCTTACGTGACGCGTTCCACGGTAGGGAACTTCGGTTTCAATCAACAAGATCATTGGTGAAAGCCTGTAGCTTCTCACCCTCCTCAAAGTCTGCTATGGTTTGGTCTTCTAAGAACACAACATCTCGACTTCGGATTACCTTCTTGTTAATCGGATCATAGAGTTTGTAACCAAACTTTTCATCTCCATAACCCAGAAAAATGCACTGCTTGGCTTTGTCATCAAGCTTGGATCTCTCATCCTTCGGAATATGCACAAATGCCCTGCACCCAAATACCCTCAAGTATCCATAATCAACATCTCGCTGACCATACTCTGCGGATAATCACTATTCGGAGGCTTTTCGGCGACGGGTTGATCACATGCACGCACAGATGCGCATTGCTTCTACCCGGTAGCTTCTAGGTAGCTTAGAGTGAGATAGCATGCATCTCATCCCTCTACAATGGTGCGGTTCATTCTCTCGCTATTCCATTCATTTGCGGTGTCTTGGGAACGGTCCGCTCATGATTTAATCCCATGACTCGGCAATACTCTTCAAATGGCCCAATGTACTCACCCCCATTATCGGCGAATACACTTCAACAACTTCCGGTCTCTCTTTCCACCATCTTTGTGGAATTTCTCAAACACGCCCAAGTACTTCATCCTTGGTCTTCGGACTATAGGCCCATATCTTTCTTGACGATCATCAATGAATGTCAAAACGGCTCCCCGGTGGGACTTCACTCTCATAGGACCACATAAGTGCGTGTGCACTAGTTCAAGGGACGGTGTCCTTTCGTGAGGCGGGAATCTTTGGAAAGACACCTGTGTTGCTTTCCTACCAAACAGTGAGTACATGTATTTAAATGTGTACCTTTGATGTCCGGCATGACCTTTTGCTTAGCAAGAACTTCCATCCCTTTTATGCCCATGTGACCGCGTCTCTTGTGCCACGCGGTTCGGATGAAGCTTCTTCTTTACGCAGATTTGCTTACGCTTTACACAAACTAGCGTGTTTTGTAAAGAGAGCAAGTTTTCTTTCCTCACGGCCGCTACAATGGAACCTGCGGTCGGGTTTCCATACCCCGTTACCAAACGAGTTTACAAAGCCATCGTCATCTAATTTCCCCCAAATTGGGCTTAACCGTATGTCGGGGACATGTCTTACATCCTTGAGTGTCAAGGTGTAGCCGACATTGGTTTCTATATGAACATCTCCAATGCCTATAATCTTGAGACTCCACATTTACCCATCCTTACTTCACCATATTCACCCATACTGTAGGTAGTGAAGAATCCCTCGTCGCGGTGTGGACGTGATAGGATGCTCCTCAGATCTATCACCCCACTCAGTATCCCGACATGAGGTACTAAGACAAAGACACACCACAATCCGACACAATTCCCACTAGGTCGCCGACTAGTGCGGTAGTATCTCCGCTGTGTTTCCGTTCCTCCGCACCATGTCTTCATGTACACGGTTATTCTTCTCATCCCTCTTCGTTGTTCGTGACTCATATCTGAAGTGGCCTTTTTGTGGCACAATAGTAACATTGCCTCGCCTTTAGGAGTTCTCGCTTCACCCCTAGATTTACTTACGTCATCACCTCTAGAGCGAGATGGTTTTCTATTTCGCCTCTCCCCGTTTCTCGTGAAAAGGATCTCTCGAGTGAGAAGAGCTGCTTCTTGCACTCCTTCTAGTCTCCTCATTCAACAGAGGCGTGGTAGCCATCTCCATGGTAACAATTCCATCCTTGGTCGCTCCATGTAGAAACCGCTAATGTCTCCCAACTTTCGGGTAGAGAGCCTAATAGGAACAAAGCCTCAACCGTCTCCCAAATTGATCTTCATCAAATGCATCGATTGATGATATTTACGTACTTCATTAAGATGCTCGGACATTGAAGAACCTTCTTGGTACTTCGTGGTTGCGCAAACTTCTTAACAACTAGTACTTTGTTTCCACCCGACTTCCTCTCATAAAGGTCTTCGAAGTTTCTTCCATAGATCGGAAGGTCGTAGTCTCTCGAGCCACATGGTGAAAGACACCGTCGTCAATCCACTTTGTCGAATGTATCCAATCGCTTTTTACGTCAAGCTTTTTCCACTCGGCCTTTCATTTTTTTCGGTTTTACTCCCCTCATTCTCAATGGGAAGTGCCAAGTCCTTGCAAGATAGCAAGTCTTCCATCTTGGCTTTCGGATGGTGTAGTTCTTCCTATTCGGACTCATCATACGAAAGTGTTCACGGAATGGTCCATCTCTACAAGTTATTTAACCTCAAATCTTCTCTCGGGAATTTTCGTCAAACACGCCCGACCAAGATTCGGATAACACCCCAGGCTATTCCAACCAAGGCTCGATACAACTTGTTGGGGATTACACCAATACCAATCGGTCCCCCACTACACACGGATAACTTGTATGAACACACTTCAACTCGGATGAATTCTAAATATCACAAACTACTTATACTAACATGCCCAACTCGCTAACCAACTATTAACAATGGATAATAATGTAAAGCAAAGGTAAAAGCAAAACCACAACACAAAGATTTACCGTGGTTCGCCAATGATGCCTACTTCCACAAGAGCCGGTTCTTATTAAAGTGGGAAGGAAGATTACAATCTCCTTTCGGTCTCTCACCTTACTAGATCACTCTTATCTCTTTCTGAGGGTTGTATCTCGTAAAAAGTTTCTCTCAATCTTGATAGCTTTCAAGATTGGGTTTTCTCTCTTTGTTTTAGTCCGGATTCCAATCCTTCTGACTTGTTTTGGTTAGGTTTTCCAAAACCTTGATTTTTGGTTTTATCTCCAAAAACCAAATTTCGCGGTAATCGTAAGCAAAGCCCAAAAATTTATGCGGGCGCCGCTTTTGAGCCGAAGTCGCTGAAGACTGGAGGTCGGCGGCTGGCGCGCTTCACTTTGAGCTGGTCGCCCTATGTTACCGAGCTCGAGCTGGCGCCGCCCCTCATCTGGCTGGCCTCGACTTCTCGCGACGCTGAATTTGCCCGTCCCGTTTCGTCGGCTCCAAATTCTCTCCTCATGTGAGGGATAACTCCAACAAAATCTGGGGTAGTACATTACCCTTAAGGCTCCCTCAAAGGCATCGAGGCGTAACGGCGTAAGCCACTGCGTTAAAAGAATTGAAATCCATAGCATACTTTAAAATCCATAACATACAAATGCATAAAATAAAATAGGAGATACAACATGTCTTGTGATTAAAAGAATTGAAACAAACGTAAAAGCAACTGAGCTATAGAATTTCCCTTGTGGGTACACTATCAAGCTACACAGAGAGTGATTGGAGACCGGCGTGGAGGGCTAATGTGGGATAACAGACAAAACAAAAAGGAGTTAAGTTGCTGACAGTGAGGATATAGCCCAATATGTCTCAGTATCGTAGCCTCAAGATGTGAATTTCATAACACAGTTGGAGAAAGCTCTTGCACTACCTATGAGCCTATGAGGCTATAGCTTCAGTGCGATACTCACTGGGTGTGAGGCTTTCAAATGTAACAATGCCTTTTTTAAGCATTGTGCGTGAGTTGATATACCTATAAGGCTATAACAGGCTTGGCACCTCAAGGTTCTTATGTGTCTTAACATTGCACATGAGGTTTGGCGCCTCGAGGTTCGTATGTGTTTTTTAACATTGCACACGCACATACTTTCTACAACTTTCTCCCATTCGCTTCTTTCAAAGAAGGTATGAAATTGCATGTCAGCTCTTTAATTGTCGAAGCCAATCTCAAATATGTTGAGATATATTTGAACTTTCTGTAGTTAATGTTAGTGTTACTGGTATGGAAAGAGTATAAATTTCTTGAACGTTTATTAGAAATGCTTTATGTGATTATCGAGAAAAAAAAAATGCTTTATGTTATGTTACTAGAATTTATCCCGTGGCTACGCCACTCAAGCCATATTTACATTTTTAAAAAATTTGTCCCACAAAAAGTTTGAGATGTAATTGTGTTCCTAAGTATTTGCCATTTTTGTGCTTTTTTCAATCGAAGAATCAAAAAGGAGAATAAGATTTTTTTTGACAATTTCCCATGAAAATGAAAATTATTTTGGCATTAATGGAATGGAATTAACATAAAATCTAGTTGTTGAGTTGTTTGAAAAGAAGCTTGACGGATATTTCACTTTCTTCATAATTTGTAGACATTGATGATTGATCTCATTGGAGGTAGTACATATGTGCTTTCAGAACACAAAATTTTGACAAAACGTTGAAAAAACTCGTTATGAAAATAATCATAGATAAATTATAGATGGAGCAAGTGATTCTCATCATACAATTTAAGCGAGCTCCTTTACAAAGAGACGGTGTTATATCTAGAAAGCAAGAAACATCGGCAAATACTATGGGGTTCCGACCAACAAATAGTCAGAATGACATCAACAACAATGAAACAGCTTGTCAAAGTGACATCAACACCTAATGAAACACCATGGTTAATTAATGAAACACTTGTTATTGAAGAAAAGCTGAACTGGAAGTGGCTTACTTGGGAGTGACTACTTTTTTTTTGGTGTGAAGAAAAGGGGAAAAAGGGGTTTTTTTTACTTGCGTGAAGAGAAGGAACATGGGTGAATAGGCGATCAAACGAACTTTAATTTGTAATTTTTCTTTTATTTGTATTTGGCAAGTGTTTTTTTTATAGTAAGTATATAGGATTCTATTTGGTGGTTAATTTTTAGTAGGACTCTTAGAAGAAAGCGATTGTTTATTTACCGTAGGATCTCTCAAAACTGCTTTCTCCGTGACCGCTTGATATAACATATAACATAAAAACCAAGCTGCTTTATTATATATTTTTTATAGTAAGTATATAGGACTTTATTTGGTGGTTTTTATTAGGACTCTTAGAAGAAAGCGATTGTTCACCGTAGGATCTCCCAAAACTGCTTTCTTTCTAACCGCTTGATATAACAACATAAAAAACCAAGCTGCTTTGTTATTCACTTATTAAATAACGTGTTATGCTCAATCAACAATGTGGTTGAGTTTCTCTCCCCTGTTTAGAGAATAATTAGAGAATAGATGGTACCTGACCACTGTTTGAAAAAGCTTACTGTAGAAGACGTACTTGGAGGAGTGAGAGAGAATGTAGAAAAACCCTATTAGCAGTGTTTGAAGAAAAAACCTATTAGAGAAAAAACCTATTACTTTTCTCTATTAATTAGCAGGAATCATATATGATTGATAGAGAAAAAACCTGAAAAGGTTAGACAATAGGCAATATGATTAAAGAACAAAAAACAAAGTACATGGAAACTTGACTCATGAGACATTGGGGATTGTTTGTTTAGCCCATTCTTGAGCCATTCTGACAAAAGGTAAAAAACACAATATGAAAACACAGTAATAGTGAAATTGAAGCGAGCTATTTGTTGTACCCCCTGTGAAATGTTATCGTATAGGGTCTTACCAGTATGTTGTATTGGAGATCCCATGTTTATACAGGTGTACAATGCCGCTCAACGACACAAATTCTATGTGTGCAAAGGGAAAAATCAATTGCTTGGTGTTTGCTTAGTCAAATAAGCCACCTAATGTAGATAACTGGAATTATGAAAAGCCAATGTAATACATAAATTTTCCCTAATAAGCGTTGATAACAAAGAATTCTTAGATAAGCTAAGTTAGCGTTGATAACGAAGAGTTCTTAGATAAGTTAGTAATAATTCCAAAATCCTTCGTGTTTAGTTGTATGAGTTTATAGTAAGTGTTTGGGAGTTTCCCAATCGCACTAATACTCTATAGAAAGTTTGCGAAGAAGGAAGAAAGTGATTGGCTATAAAGAATTTGTCAATAAGAAAGCTATGAGGATTAATATCATCAGTACGTTAGAATTTAGATAATTTTAGATAAATTTAGATAAGTTAGAATTTAAATAACTTAGATAAGTTATTTAGATAAGTTTCATAAATTCTAGATAAGTTTATATAGATGTTATGTTATTTGAATAAAAAAACGGGTTTGGAAAACCTTCTCTTAACATAATAGATTCCGTTTTGGAATTGGAAACTACAAAACCTTGTGAGCTCCTTTCTAAACGGGTAATTGTATCAGTTAACCTAATAAAATAGGATCCACTAGAGTTTGCAATCAAATCAGTTTAACGTTCGTCTTCTTTTCTTCTTTGTTTAAGTGTAGTTAGCATCGAAAATTGATCTATTGTGGTTGTTGTATCCTGGAGGTTGGCGTGGTCTGTCTACGCAATGAAGAACAAACGTGAAACAACCTTAAAGAGAGTGTACTGATCCATGCCTCAGCCTTCTAGCTGGTATTCATAATTTGTTCTTGTTGCAGATAATTGTTCCTAACAATTTTAAGGTTGTTTAACAATGAATACGAAGAAAGTTTAAGGTTTGTTTATCAGTTTTCGTTTATGGGTTAAGTGATTAAGAGGTACGTTATTTAGGGATGTCCAAATGGTTACTCGACCTGGCTCGAACTCGACTTTTTGGGTTTTAAACGGGTATCGGGTTACCTAAACCCGAACAGATTTTCAGCGGGTCGGGTTTGGAGTCGGGTATTTTGTTGAGAAGTGTGACAAAATTCTACCCTAACCCTATATTTCGGGTACCCATCGGGCTCGGGTTCAGATTTCAGGTAGGATAAAACCCGGTATAAATGAAGAAAGAAGACAATAAAAAAATTTATTTGAAATATATATCTACATTTTATTCGTTCTTCGGCTATCCACCAATCCTTCAAACAAAATAAAACTTCTAATGAATTTGGAATTAATTATCACCTATACTCAGACATAATTTTTTCATATGATTTAAAAATAGGTGGACTCGAAAGAAACTATAGACACATGATCACGTGCAATTACTGAAAATATTGGAAATCCCGACATAAATTTTTCCATAATCCAATATATTAAATAACTCATCATTGTAAACATGAATGAGATCATAATCCAAATATTTTTCTAACTCATTCTTTCATATGAGATTAGTAGTATGTAATTGAAACCGGATTTGGGGTTCGATTTCGGTCTAGGTTCGGTTTCGGGTTTTTTTAGCTCTTTTAACGGGTTTAGGGCTAAATTATCAGGTTAGGCTTGAGTCGGTTCAGGTTTAGAAAGTGTGACCAGACCCTACCCTATGTATTTTGGTCTTAGTTCGGGTTCAAATTTTGTCGGTTTCAAACAGGATTAGATGTGGATTTTTTATTCGGGTTTTAGGCGGTTTCGGACAAGATGGACATCCCTACGTTATTACATTATCATTATGTAATATATTATTGTCTAGATTGCACACACTAATAGTTAGTATGTGGAACCCAAGGTGACAATAAATTGAGCTTCAATTAGACTAATGTTAATCATAATTATTGGCGTGGAAACAATAGTTTTCTTATTTTGGAATTAATACGTTTTGGTTCTAGATTAAAATATTTTATTGTTGTTCACACTTAAAGTAGGCCACGGGTTGAAAATGTGTTAGACTATTAATGGATTGTGTAGGCTCTCGGTTTTGTATCTCTTTAAACCAGGGCAGCAGTAGAACTGTCTAATTAAATTTTTTATGGTTGAGTGGCAAGAGAAGATAGAGATATTATTTTCTCTGAGATCTCTTCGTTCTTGATGCTAATCGAGGACCAGGATCTGCATGTTAGACATGCGCGCACTTGTTTTGTTGTCTTGGCTTTGAGTACAGCTGCACACAAGAAGCCAAAAATTATAAAGGGTATTCTTCCCGTTTTGTTTCCACTTCTCTATGACCAAACTTATTGTTCAGTAAGAGTTTATAAGGACTAATTCGTCTCGGTCCTTACAAGCACATGGTAGGCGATGGCCATGAGTTGAGAAAAACAACTTCTGTATCACTGTATGTGTATCTGTTTAGAATCACATGCTCAAGATATGTTCCATCTTATGATGGTATGATCATTGTGAAACTCTCTTACTTGTTTTCACGGCAGGCATGTTGGAGATTATCGAAAAAGAAAAAATAATTTAAAATTCGGAATGATAGGACAGTTCTGACAAAAACGGCTATAATTTTTTGATTAATGATCGGATTAACAATCCGTTTTTTGCGTTAGAAAGCTAATTCAGAGATGTTTTCAACGGTGTAAGGCTAGAAACATAGTTTGTCCTGAGCTGGTTCAGTTTTATAATTCTTTTTTAACCAATTTTCTCTAAAAAAGTGAAACTTGATAATCCGATTTTTCAATCGGATAGGTATCGTACTCTTGACTAAATACATGTAGTTCTTTGTTTTATATTGTGAAATGATTTGAAACTTAGAATTTTTAATTTAAGGAAGTTTAAAACCTAAGACTGTATGTTCTAGTTATTTATCTTGTCAATATGTTAGTTGTGGCACTAGGTGTTGATTAACATGCATCGAATAATTTTTTTGTATTGACTAGATATAATTGTTTGAGATTAATTTATCTTTTGTACATATATGATTACCAAATTTGGTGTTTTTGTTGGTAAGGGATATACATGTAAGGAGATATTGAAGATAGATAATCTCAATCAAGTAGTAATGGAGCGAACCCCACGCCTTAGATGAAGTCCAACTGAGGTTTGGGCTAAGTGATGGCTAAAGTTGGGGACAGTATTAGGCTTGGGTGAGAGATCTGTGAGGGTACCATGTATGGTCCCTAGGCTTGGCCCTGGTCAGGCCTGACTAGTGAGACAAAGTTGATGGTTCAATTAGACCAGTTTCGGTCCAAGGTGGAGATTGTTAGGTGTATGGACCGAATTGGATGTTGTTGATCTTAATAATCTTATACGTCTACTATACTTACATGATTTCTTGTTCTGTTAATGTTTGGCATGATAGATTATGTCATATTAACACGAAATATGTTAAGAACACGAGCATACTTGGTTTACTTCTTAATTTGAATGATGATAATTTTGTACACGGTGAATCTTGCACTAAGGCCAAAATCACAAAAAAGCATCACAAGTCAGTTGAAAAGAATACAAATCTGCTAGACTTGGTATACACTGATACTTGTGAGCTTGAAGGTGTTCTGACTAGAGGTGGTAAAAGATATTTTATTACTTTCATTGATGATTGCTCAACTCGAAATTTACATATGTTTATTTGTTGAAGAATAAAAGTGATGTTTTTTATGCTTTTAAAGCTTATGTACTTGAGGTTCAAAATCAGCATAATAGAAACATTAAAGTAATTCAAAGTGATTGAGGTACTGAATATGGTTTCACTATTTTTAATCTTTTCTTGCAATCACATGACATTATTCATGAGACGACAACTCTTAATTCACTTGAAATGAATGGAGTAGCTGTGCGTAAGAACATGACACTTTAGGAATTAATTGTTGCTATGTTGCTTAGTTTGATCTGGAGCACCCTCAAATTTGTGGGTGAAGCTATTTTGACTGTATGCTATATATGTGCTGAATAGAATTGCTAATTCTAAGACAAAGGTTACACCTTATGAGCTATGGAAGAATAGAAAACCTAATTTGAGTTACTACAGAATATGGGGATGTCTGGCTTTTGTAAGAAAGCATGATCCTAAAATCTCAAAGCTTGAGAATAAGGTCTTTGAGTGTGTCTTTTTAGGCAATACTATGGATAGCAATGCCTACATTTTTTTAGATATGAAGAGTAATGTTTTTGTTGATCATCTTATGTTGAGTTTCTTGAAGATAGATTTCTATATTTATCTAGAAATAGTGGGGGTGCTAGTGGTGGGGGTATTATCCTCCAAAATCCCTAATTTTGATATTTCTGACACTGACATATCTAGATTGCATGATATAATCATGGACACAGAAGATGAACCTAGAGGATATAAAAGAGCTTAGGGTCACTAAGGTCTTGAGACCCGACTTTGTCACTGTACTTTGGAAGGAGATCCCTCCTCCATTGAAGAAGCTTTCACATCTTTTGATTTCGAGTTTTAGAGAGAAGTCATTCAAGTGAGATTGATTCTCTCATGGAAACAAAACTTGGAAACTTGTTGATTTGCCTATTGGTTGTAGAATTATAGGAATCAAATAGGTTTTAAAAATAAAAAGGAAATTTAAAACCGATGGTTCAATATACAAATTTTAAAGCCTGACTTGTAGTCAAAGGCTTTAAACAGAGTGAAAACTTTGATTCTTTGACGCATATTCACATGTTATTAGGATAACATCTGTTAGAGTATTATCATCTGTTATTGATGTTCATAAATCTTATTGTTCATCCACTGGATGTTAAAACTGCATTTCTAAAAGGGGATTTAGAAGAGGAGATTTACATGGATCAGCTAGCAGGTTTTATGGAAAAGTGAAAATGTATGTAGATTACTTCAGTCACTTTATGTTTGAAACAGGCACCGAAACAATGACATAAAAAGTTTAATCACTTTGTTATTGCCAATGGTTTCAAGATAAGTACGTGAAAGGGACAATTGTATATATTATAAGTACTCTGATGGGATATATGTGTTATCATATGCTTATATGTTGATGATCTACTATTTTTTGGGTCTAATCCACATGGTGAGAAGGAGACCAATAACATGTTATCTTCTAATTTGATATGAATGACTTAGGTGAAGTTGATTACAAGATCATCGATTGACATATGTTAGATCAGTCACACTTTATTGAGAAAATGTTGAAGAAGTATAACCACTTCGATTGCATGCCTGTTTGTTCTTTTTTTTTTATTCTAGTGTTAAATTATTTTGTTAATAATGGTGAACCTGTGAATCAGAAGAAAAATGCAAGTATCATTCATAGTTTTGAGATATGCTACATATTATATAAGACCTAACATTGCCTATGTAGTAGGTATTCTTTGCAAGTACACTAGCAAGCATAAAAGATTCAGATTGGAACATCCTTTCAGAAGACTCCGGGGTCACCAGTGGCTCTGTGTTTAGCATTGGTGGAGGTGTTATATCTTGGAAGTCCAAGAAACAGACCATAATAGCACAGTTTGCTATGAAGTCTGAGATTATTATTTTGGCTAGTCTGAGTGAAGAAGCTAGTTGAATACAAGGCCTTCTTACTCATATACTAGTATGAGATAGACAATATTAGTTACAATGTTACTTTGTTGATAGCATTACAGCTATTACTGAGAGAGTTCATATTATTTTGATTTTGTGAAATCTGAAAATAACCTTGCAGATTCACATGCCAAAGCTCTGGCTAGAGATACAGTGTGGACTGCTCTACTATCATGGGATTGAAGCCCGTTTGAAATATGAACATATGTGATGGTAACGCAACCTAGGGACTGGAGATCCCAAGAACTAGGTTCAAAAGGAAGAACAAGTCACATAATGTTGGTAATGAGTCATGCATTGTTGTTTATTAATCATTCCATGCTTGATTAATAAAATACATAATATCTTGAAGTGATTACATAGGTTGAGTTCTGTGGGAAAACTCTTAATGATGTTCTATGGTTCTTATGGGCGGAGTGTATAGCTACAGGAGCACTCTTGATAGACTCACCTAGTGAATGTCAAAGTACAGGTCGCTTTCTATGAGAATGAGGGCTGATTCTTTAGATCATTCACGAATCCAGGATGAAAGCACATGGCCTTTAATGTGCGGGCTTGAGAGGAGAACGTTGGATGTGTTATGTGTGTTGATAACTTATCGTATACACAAGACCTAAATTTAAGACTTTGCCACTTATGGTTCTTATACTTTGAGTACTCTTCACTACGTAAAGGTTTAAGTATTTGACACCTTTATTTATGCATTACACATTGAAATGATATTGATTGCCTATATAATATATCTTATTTTTATGAAAATAAGTGGGGGATTGTTACATTATTTTTATTAAAATAAGTGGGGGATTGCTATGTTATTTGAATAAAAAATGGTTTTAGAAAACCCTCTCTTAACATAATAGATTCCGTTTTGAAATTGGAAACTACCAAACCTTGTGGGCTCCCTTCTAAATGGGTAACTGTATCAGTTAACCCAGTAAAATAGGATCCACTAGAGTTTGAGTAAGACTCTTGTTCTCCAAGTTTTGAACTCTATAAAAACCCCTCTTTGAGCAGCCAAAATCTAATATGAAAAGTTAGAAAAAACTCTATTTTCTATACTATTTGTGGGCAATCAAATCAGTTTCACGTTCGTCTTCTTTTCTTCTTTGTTTAAGTGCAGTTAGCATTGAAGATTGATCTATTGTGGTTGTTGTATCTTGGAGGTTGGCGTGGTCTGTCTGCACAAGGAAGAACAACACGAAACAACCTTAAAGAGAGCGTACCGATCCGTGCCTCAGCCTTCTTGTATTCATATTTTGTTCTTGTTGCAGATAATTGTTCCCAACACTTTATGTATGGTTGACTAAATGATTCCTCTTCCACAAGTTTGTTATGTTTACAGAAGCTGGTATAATTGTGATCCTTGACACCATACAAAGTTTTGGTGGAAGTTGGGGGTTTAAACACATTTAGATTTCTTTAGAAAAAGCACTATGAAACACATTCATTTGACCTGTGGAATGTGAAGCATGTACGACTACCCAATAGAGAAGGACAATGAAAAAACCTTGATAGTAAGGGAAGATTGAGGAGAACCACTAGTGTAAGTGAGGAAAAAGATCATTTGTAGTGGAGGGTGGTGGTGGAGGAGTATGACGAAGGGGCGGATCCAGGGGGGAGGGGTGCAACCCACCCCAAATTTGCGAAGAAAAAAAAAATAGTAGTAATAAGAGTATATTGATTCCAAAAAAAAAAAATTGTGTAAATTAGTAGTAGTAGCCCACCTAGATTGGAAATCCTGGATCGCCCCTGCAAAAGGGAGAGTTAGTGGCTTGTGAAGGAACCCAAACATCCTTATGAGATTACTCTTTGAAGAATGATTTTGTAAAAGGAGTTGCATTCTCACCATGCATTGGCGAGTCTATTTCCTTTTGGAGGATATATGGATGGGGAAAGCACCATTAAGAGAGCAATTTTTGATATTGTTGGCAACTAATAGAAAAGCAAGAGTATTGGATATATGGAGAGAATGGAGCAAAGAGTAGCGTGGAATGTGACCTTAAAAAGGGGCCTAAATGATTGGGAAGCAGAGTCATATATGTCTTTCTTAACCACCATTTATCAAGAGATGGAGAAATTTGGGAAGGTGGATAGAAGGAATGGGTGTGGGACAACAAAAAGTTTTCGTTACGGTCTTTTTTATCAAGAATTGGCTAAGGAGTTTGCTTTGCGCCATCTAGAAGTTGAGGAGATAATTCATAATTTTCTTCATAGGAAAGTATGAAAGAACTGTATTCCTTTTGGAATAACATTCTTTTGTGGGTTTGTCTTCTTGGGAAGATTCAAAATTATTGATATCTTGAATTGAATAGGCATGGATCTTCACAATATTTGTTCACTATGAAAGGAGAGCGTGGATCATCTTCTTCTCATATATAGCATATTTGGGAGCTCTTCATTTCCTCATTCCATAAACCTTGGATGCCACCTATCAACTTAAAGGAGGCACTAACTAGTAGACTAATACTAGTATCGGTTTTTAGCAACGCATCGTGGATGACGGAGCATCTTCCAAGAGCTATTGCATGGAACTTATGGAAGGAGCGGAATACAAGAGTGGTTGAGCAAGTATAGAAGGAAATTTGATGTAGGACAAGTGTAAATGTTAAGTTTGTGTAACCTTACAAATGTAGGCAGTTTATTGGGGAGATAGAGTTTGGGGTTGGATTTGACCGAGTTCGTATGGACAAATTGCCTACGTATCAAGTTCTCTCTCTGGGGGAAAACTTGAATCAGGTTAGATGTAATTCCTGTCCCTTTTATATAGAAAACCTTGGCGGTCTTTCCTCTTCTTTAGCGTTAGGTCAGATCCTGGTCATCAAGTAATGATGGCGAGTTATAGCGATTGATGAGGTGGGCGACTGAAGTTGCGGCCTTGAATGCATCAGTGAAGGCGTACGTTACTAGCCGTTATGGAATAGGGTGAGCGAGCACTATGGAGGTCGCTCTAGGACGAGGTCATCCATTCGACTTGAGTCACTCTGGAGTGAGGTCGTAGGGTGAGTGTATGAGGTCGTTAGGCGAAGTGATTACGCTGGTTCGTTGTGAAGTGATTTGTCATGAGTTCGTCGGGGGAGGTGTCTTCTGATGGTGTCAATTCGTGATGGAGAGACAGTTAGGTTTGCTATGAAGTGAGCTGTCATGAGGGGGGAATGTTCTCTTGATGAGTTGTGCTGGACACGTGTATGATATTCATTGGTTGTGTATATTAGTTCCTCACAACAAGATACCTATACTATAGCTGGTTCTAGAAGAATATGATTAGGAGTCAAGTTATTTTTAAATTTGTGTCGAGAGTTAGAATTAGTAGTAGTTTCTATTGGCATATGCTTGGAGTCCAAGTTAAGGGACTATATCGGTAAATATGGAGTCTCTATGTTTTGTAGAATGAACCATTATCAGTATTATGATTTGATTTATTTTCAAAAATTATTCTTAGTTGAGTTGTCCTTCGTATTTTATGTATTCTAATCTTAATTTTCATCTTCTTCTTAATCTATTGTTCAATTATTCGTCTAATTTCGTTTCGCTCGCACGTAGTATTTTGTCAATGATTTAATAGGAAAACTCTTGGCATAGCTTTCCCAAATAAATCTGTTATACATTTATTTTCTGTTAGTTGTTACATTATTTTTACACGTTCCAACAAAATCAATGGTTGCAAGCAATGAGTTTTTGAGCCAGAAAGGGGAAAGATGTAGTCTGAAGCCCTTCTTTGAGCTTTGACCATGATACATGTTGTACACCTAGTTTCATAAATCATACACGCAACTCCACAAGTTATTAATCAAAACGAGGTTTTGTATGTACACAAAAAATGAAAATAAGTGAATTCTCATTTTCGAGCGTTTCATTTATTTTAGAGAGAGGGGTGTTTGTGAATATCTTGCTGTGAAACATTCTTTTTCCTTTGATGGTTAGAACTTTTTTCCACAGCCCCTCTAAATCCCTTTTCTGGGATGAAGGTGGGAATTGAACCTCAAGATCTTTGGCCCAACCTCCCAAGGCTTGACCAGCCGGCCAGTGGATCTTGCTGTGGAACATTGTTTCTAATCTCTCGTTTATGCTGATTTTTGACGTTTCTAATATGTTATGCATGCAGTCATTGACAATTTCATGGGAATGCTAAAGGAAATAACTCACAAGAGCAGTTCTCTTTCCTCTTTTTATTGTTGATAAACGTTTGAGGAGAAAACACTCGTGCATTGCACTTTTTGAAATATTGTTACTGTTATTGTAATATCTTGGCAAGTATCAAGCAGCCTGATGGTACCATATTTGGACTTTCAGGTGTTAATTTTTCCAGTTCTTATGGATATATGGCTCCTTCTGTTGGAATATTAGCACGTAATGGGCGAAACGGGTCTGGAGGATTTCAGAATAACAAGGTTTGCTCCACCTCTGTTTCTTGTTAGCTTTATATTTTTCTCGCATTGAATCATGAAGAGCTCCGTCAAATTTTGGTTAAAGCCTGTTTCTTTTTGTAAACATTTGACTTGAATGGAAATTTACTCATTTTGGTTGTCTGAAGAAAAATCCATTTTGGACTGTGAAGAGGTTCCTTTAGGATTAACACCTGACCAAATTGGAACTCAGATGGTTTCTTTTCATACTAGAATGAGGAGTCCAGGACCCACATCTGACCTTCTTGGATTTAATGCTGTCTGAGTAGTTATGTTTTATTAGCTCTGTTCAGTTCTTGAGATAGCTTCACTCAGTTTACTGTTTCCAGATCATGGTGATGTGGTCTGATCACGAGTTTTCTATTCAGATCTTATATTGAGGTGGTTAATATTATCTAATTTGGTGGACCTCAGGAAGATAGAAGCAACTCAGTGACAATTGGAATGGGGCTGCAGATGTGCATGTTGGACTAGTAGTTGGTCGTGGTGGACGGAATCTTATGGATATTAATCAGGTATGTCGAAGAGAATCTTTTAATTTGGGTTAAAATAGAAATTGTTTTTTCCTTTTTGGGAACAATAATCCACATGGAATATGCGTAGTCTCTTCTGTTGGTAACTTGGTATAGTGCATGTTATTTCAGTTTAATCAGTACTATTAACTCCATTCAACAGACTAGTGGGGCCAGGATAAAGATATCAGACCGAGGGGATTTCATCTCTGGGACATCTGAAAGGTAAAGAAGACACTCTTAAATCTTAATGTCTTTAATTTGATAGCGTTTTATTTTTTATTTTTTGGTTGGTCTAGCGTTTTATTTGTTGGTTGGGATATCTAATTCATATTTTTTACTTGGTAATTAAATTGGCAGAGAAGTGATAATTAAGCACAGGGTCACAAGCTGTACAGCCGAGAACATGATCATGCAGAAAGTGGCTTATGCTACCGAGAGTGCTACGGAGAGTTGATTCATGTTATTTGATTCTAGCTTTAAAAAATTTCTTCATTCAAATATTTTTTTATGCTAAGAGCTTACTTAGTTGGATAAAGTAATGTGGCTTAAAGCTAATCTCCGAAGGAAAACAATTCTGTAGAGAATGGTATTGTTACTCTAGAAGGAACTAGGAAGCATTAACATTGTAATGGATCGAAAGTTGGAGGGATGTATTGGTCCAAAATGTCTACACAGAAATGATGACAGAGCATTCATCTTGGAGTCGAGAAATATCACATATTGGTTCAAAAAAAGTGTTTCTACATGACACACGAGACTTTCAATTTAATTTAAACTAATGTTGTTGCGGAATCTAGCAATTGTTAGAAATATTGCTATTTCGAAGTCTACTAAGACCATCTTTAGGAGAGCTACTAAAAAAAACACCAAAATTTTGAACCAAAAAAACACCAAATAACTTTAGGAACAACATCAAATTCTCGACATCAAATGACGCGGTTTTGGATAAACCGCGCCATATAGCCCACGCGGTTTTCCCAAAACCGCGCTAATGAAGCCCATCCTAAAAGCCCAAGCCCACGCGGTTTTGAGAAAACCGCGCAATGTCTCGCACATCAACTTTATTTTTTATTTTCTTTCCTAATCTCTCACGCGGTTTTGGCAAAACCGCGCCATAGAAGCCCATTTAGAAGCCCAAGCCCATGCGGTGTTAGAAAAACGGTGCGGTTTTTCCAAAACCGCGTGAGAGATTTGATACAGCACCAAAGCTAGCACCAAATATTGGCCGATTTGGTGCTAGCTTTGGTTATTTTTTGGTGTTTTCATCAACATGTCACTCTCCTGAAGTTGAAAAAACACCAAAGATGCTCTAAACGTTTGGTGTTTGATGTTAAGTTGACATCACTCCTAAAGATGCTCTAAGTCTATAATGAGAAATTACTATTTCCACTGCTACAATAGCAATGGTTTATAGAAATGCAGTGGCAAGTAAATTGTGTTTGCTTTTTTACTTTCCTCCTTAAAAGCAACAGTATGGACCGTTTGACAAATCGATGGATTCATAATGGATGTCTATCGGTTGTGCGTCATCTGTTGGGTTACGTTTAATTAACAAATAATATGTAGACTTGTGTGTTTCTAAGAGCATCTTTAATGGTGAAACCTGAAAAACACTAAATTTTTTTGAGCAAACCAACACCAAACCAAATAAACACCAAATAATTTCAGTAGAAACATCAAAGAGTGAGCACCAAATGTACGTCGCGATGTTTTCAAAACCGCACTAAATAAAGCCCAACACAGCCGCTGCTTTCGGAACACTGCGAGAGAAAAACCCACAATTAGAGGCTTGTTTTTGTCCAAAAATGAGAAAGTGTTTTTGCCCACGCGGTGTTGGGAAAACCGCGCGGTGTTTGAAGCACTGTGTCGTACATTTGGTTCAGCACCAAAGCAAACACCAAATTCCAGCCGATTTGGTGTTTGGTTTAGTGTTTTTTTAGTTTGGTATTCAAGAGGTCACTATTAGAGATGAAATACACCAAATTTTCAAGAAGTTGGTGTTTGGCTAATAATATCATAATTAGGCTTTGGTCCAAAAATGATTGTTTATTAGGTTTTGGTCCTCCTGACCGTGAGTTGACCAGGTTGACTCACCATGGGCCCTAGTCAATCAAATGAGAGATTACCTCCCTAAAAATTTATAACAGGCTAACAGCTGACTTTCTTTCATTTGCATTACACGAGACACAATGCGAGTAGATCAACGTTGTGGCTCAGCTAGTGCATCTTGTGACTTAATGCCATGAGAAATAGACATGTTTCTTTTACTTCATTCACTCTTTTCCATTTTGATTTTCTTTGTTAGGGATTGTCTGTGTGGTGCAAACTCCTGTGTGGATTAATAATGTCTTTGAATAATAATGAAGAAGAAGAAGAAAAAGAAGAAGAAGAAGAAGGTGTTTATCATCATATGACTGGTGGAGGAGGAGTTGTTGATAGAAACAGATGGCGTATTGCTGAAATCTTTTGTGTATCGACTATGTGAAATATGGTCTCATTGGTTATCCAAGTCTATCTTGGTTTGTAAAGTTTCAACGGAATAAGTGTTTATGAATACTATTTTGAAACTTAATGGATTATGTTTGTTTAGAAAAAAAAAAAAAAAAAATTATACGTGCGGGTCTAATTCAATGTACGTGGAATGCAATTTTTGCTTCACATGTATTTTTTTTTTTTTTTTTTTTTAAAAGGTATATTTATCACAGTTTTAAGCAAACCGTCATGACTAGCTGTCTTTTATGTGACTGTTCCAAGTTAATTACATTACTATTTTGTCAAAAGCGTCACAAATGATTTGATTTTTTGTGACATTTTAAAATTTTTGTTACTATTTTATGTAGTGGATACAGGCTAGTCTGGAACAAATATTTGTGACGGTTTTGGGAAAAAAATAAATTACCCACTCCGTCACAGTTTTGAAAAAAAATAAAACGGTGATAAAAGACTTTTTGTCACTGTTTTTAACAGTGATAGTCTTTTTTCTTGTAGTGAGCATATACGGTAATATACGGTACCTATTTTGCAATAAGATTTGTATGGTGGTACCCAAAACGTAAAATACACTCAAGTTCGGTACCCAAAACGACAATTACTTCAATTTTTTTTTCGATAATTGCTTGATTGTATTCATTCACAGATAAAAACATTACATTCAGGACAACAAGCTGAAAGCAAGAAAAACAAGGATGTAATCAGTATAACTGTAACAAACAAGAGCACTAAAAATCCTGTCTTCTCAACATAAGCTCCACCAAATCCAAGCACCCAATAGCGGCAACAAAACCACATTGGAAACCCCATCCTCTTCTCGGACCGACTTCAAACTTGCTCATTACATCCACCGTGTTGGATCTCCCAGAGTAAAGACTCGAAAGTCTTCAAATTCAAATCGCACAGTATAAAACTCCACGACAAAGGCGGCAGATTGGCAATTCCAAAAAAGAACGCCCCACCATAAGCCCAATAAATAAGCGGTGGCCTGACCAAGGTACCCAAACCAGCAATCCGGAGAGGGGTAGATTTAGGGAGAGAGCCATGGCTTTGGACAAACAAAATTTAAAGCCAAACCAGAAATTTGGACTCAAGGGGCTGAACTCATGACATTGACGCCGATTGAGAGATGCTAGACCTAGAAGAATCAGCTTGAACCAAACACCACCAACACAACACCCACAAAAACCTAGATCTGGCTTATTTATGGTCTTCATACAAAATAAGATCTGCAAAAAACAGAGAACCCAGATCTCAAGAAACTGAACAGCAAGACCAGTGCCGATCTTCTAAAGGGTTAGAGAAACCCCTACATACAAACAAAGAAGACGAAAAAAGAGAAGCTTTTTTTCTTTTTCTTCTTCTTCATCACTTCCAGTTGAGAGATCTAAAGTAATCTAAGAGGTTTGGGTTGTGGAGGAGGTACGATTTGAGTGTGAGAGGCTAGAGTTTGAGAAAAGATCTTGGTTGGTACGAGGAGGAGAACCACTGAAGAGACCACTGCTTTCGCCCGCAGGAGAGGCTTAGGAAGGAGTTCTTGCCAAGTGATGTGATGGTTCACTTTTGCTATTCTAATTTCTCTATTACTTCTATTGCACACTATATGTGAAACAATTTGTTATGTAACTAGGGTTTGCCCGTGCCGTACGACACAGATACGGGCGCCTTCGGCGCGAAGGTGTCTTTAAGTAAAAAAACATATCAACACCAAGCTAAAGGCAACGTTCAAAAACAATGGAAATTATATTTAGTTGCGGTCAGATCATGAAAAAAAAATCATATAGAATTTGACGTTGACAAAAATAAATGTATGTTGGTGTTTTTTGTACTTGGGCATAGGCAACCTGTTTTTCTTGAATATTGAATCCTTTCGTAAACCTGGAGAACAAAAAAAAACGCAGAAGAAAAAGAATCACATCATCTTTACATAGTTTGCCAATTCCATAATAACCTATATTTTCAATTACTTCCTTTGATATGCGAGTCGGGGTTGAACACGGTTGGCAGGTTTTCATCCATGTAACTATGTAAGTATTTAACTTTAGTTGCTGAGGCTCTTGGCAATTTTGACGGAGTACAGAATCACCCGAAAACAAAGATTTACTGATTTGCCAAGGCAAAAATGGAGACAGAGTAGTCATAAAAAAGACGAAGATCTAATGAATTTACAATGACCTAGATTGGCTTCACTGCTTGACATATAAATCAAAAGTATTTTGTACAACTATTTAAATGCGAGAAAAGGGATTTCTACTTTCAAAATAGAAAATTATCATGGCAAGTAATTTCAAATTTTAGTGCAGTAGAGCATAAGCACTGTAACAAACACAATTTTGGATTACAAAAAACTCAGAATGGTATCTTTCATGAAATCATTCTCCCAAAAAAGAAACACTACCCATGCATCAGTGCATCATGCATAAAACTCAAAAAGATACAAAAGAAAGAGAACGCACAATATATATACTGATTATAACGACAAAAATTACGTGTCAACCATCCCCAAGACATGGGGGCATTGCATCCAATTCTCCACGTCTTGGCTTCAAAGACTTTACAATTACTTTCATCAAGTACTGGTAACTGTTTAGTCAACTATGTAACAAAGCCGGTAGCTTTGTGGAAGTGTGACGGGTATGCTGGTCCCAGTTTGCACAAGGCTCCTCAATATGATCATCATCTTGCTCACCATGCCATGCTCTATAGTATTTGGATAAGTTGAGTGTGGTTGTCGGATGGTCCACGCTCGCTGAACTATAACACAGAGAATAAGTGAACATGCATATTCTCATAGCCTCTTCTTTGATCTTGGACTTCAGCATCTCAAGGACATCATTATCTCGATCCCCGAGGAAACTTCTGAAACCGAAAGACTGGATGACATTGAAGGATGTCCGAAATCTCCCTTGCTAAGGGCGAAGAGGCAACCATTATGCAATCAACGAACATTTTCACGGGAGGGCGTAAAATTCCGTCTCGACTCTCCTCAAGCAGCCTTTACGGAATGTCTTGCTTATAACTTTCCCTTTGGCATCACCAATCCACCGCCATATTAGGAACTTCCGTAAGCATAGCACATATCGGATGGGACAAAGATCCAAGAGCTCAAGATTTATGTGCATGTGGTAAGGCATCTGCCTCCTCCTTTCCATAATTTCCTGGTTAAAGCAAGAAGATTGATAATAGAATCGAGATAAAGATATAGGGAAACCAAATTGCTTTGGAAATTATCAACGAGCAATAGAATCGGAATCTCAAAATCCTAGCAAAGAACAACAACAATTTCAACTTCTAACCGATTTCATCATCCAACTTGATGTCATGAAAGATTATGTTCTCCTAAAAAAAAAGCGGAATCTGGTGTGAACACCAAGAGTTGATATGAGAAGAAGGTCTAAATACAGGGATATGCATGAAGCAGTTTGAGTTCGGAGTATCTAAGCTTCACACACAAGAGTGCAAAGAAAGAGGAGATTATACTTTTTACACAAGTGTTCAAAGCAAATGAAAAGAAGAAGAATTTTAGTTACATAGACCAATTCTAGACCCTCGACGGGATCATAGGAACGTTGTTCTGCAGGTATGCGCAAGCTGCCGCGACACCACTTCCCAGCTTAACAGGGTATCCTACATCCTTGAGTATCATTTCCACACCAGCCGGACAACCCGGTTGCATTGTGCAGAACAAAGCAAAGCAAAACATTTCTTGATCAAACAAAGTGTGAAGCAAGCTCCATTTCACAATGAGTAAGTGTGTGATAGAAGTGAAAATGATAGAAAAGCCTATGGAAATAAACGGCTTCAGCTCAATGAGAGTTTCAAATTGAACATAGATTGGGTTTAATCACATATATTAGGATCCAATTCAATAACAAATTCTGTATTTAGAAGTTCAACTTAATTTAAGGAGTAGAAGATGAGAACAATATCCCATACCTCATTAACGTTGCCAAGATGCCCTATTATGAACACCCTTCCTGCTACTTTATTTAATCCCAGACCCAAGCTTAAATTGTACCTCTTCCATCCCCTTCTAACAATTTCTGAACTATCAATGTAAGGTGGAACAACCACTGCAGTGACGGTGTTACTCACCCATTCCTCCTTTTGTGTACAATTTTTTAATCCCCATGCCTCAACAGCAAGCCTGCATGCCATAGTTCTATTAATATACCATCACTTGTAAAGAAAAAATGAAAAAAAGAAAGTAGCACAAGCTAATCTATGAGAGACTTTTGGTCATGACCTTGTTGCTTTGCCTAAACGAGTGTGCCTTGCAATCACATTATCAAGTCCTTCCTCGAATAAGAGATCAAGAGCTGCTCTCAGTCCATAAAGAAGTTGAATGGAAGGAGTGTATGGCCAATATGTTCCCATCTTATAGAACTTCAAGTAGTCATTCGGTCAAAGAAAACTCTTTCTTGATTTGGCAGTCTTGGTTGCTTCTAGTGCTTTGGGGCTAGCACACACAATCCCCATTCCAGTAGGAAGAGAAAGAGCCTTTTGAGAGCCTGTTAAAGCTACATCAATTCCCCATTCATCCATACGGAAATCAAGAGCACATATTGAGGACACTCCATCAACAAGAAACAATGCTGGATGTCTGTAGTGATCTGTAAAATCAAGAGCACACATTGCAACATGATAAGTCTTCTTTGATAAATTTCAATATATGGCGAGGCCTGTTATATAAGTACTCTTCACCTTTTTCAGTATAGTCACAAGATCATCTATGTTGTGACCGTCCACCAGGCCAATGTAATACAGACCAAGTTCTTCAAACAGTGATGAGCCTGAACCACTGATCATCCCTCGCGTATATTCATCCACTTTTGCTGCTATATATTTCATCCCCAACAATAAGGAAACCCTACTGTCATCCACAAACAACCATATGTGTATTCATTAATTTGCTTAGATAGGTTTTATGTGGAAATTAAAATACGACAAAGATGGAAACTATGAAAACACAAATTTACTGAGACAAACACTTCAGATAATATTCAAGGATCCAGTATTGAAGAAGGAATATTTCGGTAAAATGTTCAAAGTTAGCAAGGAAAATGGTATCAGCAGACATCAAACAATACTAACAAAGAAATCAGGTTTCTTCAACTACCACATAGCTTTAAAGACTAAGCTATTCAAAGCAGCATATAACACATGTTAATAATCTGTCAGTTCCATAAAAAAAAACAGTGCAATCAGCCAATCAGGTCTAAAAGCTAAAAGCCACAAATACATAGTGTTTCAATATGTATGATAGTTATGCTCAAAATTTTACTTTCTAAGATAAAGTATGAATGAACATGCTTTCCATCGTTAAATGTCTTTGTTTGTATCATACCCTAGCAAAGAAGCAAAGTCTTGGATCACATGAAGAGGAGCACTTTCACCAATCATTAACCTTCTGAATGGAGCTACAACTCCAACAATAAACCCAACAATCTATACAAGAAGATAGCAGTTTAGTCAAGATATCACTCAAGGAATTCTCACGTAAGATCAGGATAACTCCACTTCAGATGTCTAACTTCAATTATCTAAAAACTTGTGATTTTGATCTGAAAATGATACGCTATGTGGAACTAATCAACAAAATCGATCTCTTCAATTTCCCAGTGGGCTTAAACTTAGGCCAATATATGATCTAGTGATTTACTGAAATTCAGAAATTGCCAATATATGTTGCATTTTGTGGGCCAGGTGAATAGGTGCACCCAGTGAGGTGTGACCGCTAAGCTTCATATACATGGAATCATGTGTGTACAGAAAGGGCACATGGAATAAAGGATTTAAATTGAAGGTGCAAGCAGTCTTTTACTCTTTTCAAGTTGATCTTCCCCGCAAGCATCTTCAGTTGTTGATTAAACTTAACTGAAAGTGGACCCTGTCATACAATCAGAAAATTTATAGTTAGATATACTTATTATCTCCCTCAATCAATCAAAAACAGAAGTGCATGTGATGTCAAGTTTAAATACATTCACAAAATAACTATCGACATCCCTAGAATCTTTAAACTCTAACTCATCATATGACCAAGCTGCACATGCCAAAGACGCAGTAACAAAGACTAAGATATACCGAAAATATAAGGATGTTAACTTTTAGGATCGGCGGTGTAAAACAGTTCACGAGAAGAAGAAACATTGGACAAGTTTCTATGCATGTGCGGTTGTGCCCTAGAGTGGACTAAGGAACTAACGAAGCCATTAATAAGTTGTGTACACAAGTACACAACAAATAGGATTCAGACATAGGTTAACCCAATCAATTGTGAAAAAGAAAATCTTAGAAGTACCTTTTCATGGTCCATGTTTCAAATACTTTCCATCTACTGAAAAGCAAAAGAGTGCAACAGTTGGGATTATAATTTCACTGGAGGGGTAGCTTCTATGTCAGCCAGAATCCGAATTCTTAGGTTGCAAAGTACATCTATGGGGCAGGAAGGGTGTATAATGTTTTCTTCAAAAGAACAATAACCCACTAACACATGTACAGTTATACGTCAATGCCATTATCTAATTTTATCAGCAAGTACAAAAGTAACCACAATCAAATATAGAACTTCTGTCAATGAAAAAATGAAAAGAAGAAAATTACCACAACATTTTCGTCATCTAGACTATAAGGCAATGCAAATCGATCAACTTCATCCCCAGACATCAAACAATCATTGGACGGAATTGGCGCATCACTGCAGCTGTTCCTTGATATGTTTAAGGGTTCCTCAGGGACGCCATTTATAGAACCATTTACTTCAACTTCCAGCATTTTCTTAGTTGAAGATATACGTACAATCTTGTAGACATAAGACCACAAATAAATGGTTCCAATCTGAAAACATATGTACAACTCATAAATGGAATCACATCAAATATATTTAAAAAAAATCAAATCCAATCAAGTTCCTGTTTAGCATAAGTACAACTCATGGGTGATGGAAACAGTGATCTGTAAACAAAGTGTGAAGCAAGCTCCATTTCACAATGAGTAAGTGTGTGATAGAAGTGAAAATGATAGAAAAGCCTATGGAAATAAACGGCTTCAGCTCAATGAGAGTTTCAAATTGAACATAGATTGGGTTTAATCACATATATTAGGATCCAATTCAGTAACAAATTCTGTATTTAGAAGTTCAACTTAATTTAAGGAGTAGAAGATGAGAACAATATCCCATACCTCATTAACGTTGCCAAGATGCCCTATTTCAACACCCTTCCCCGCTACTTTATTTAATCCCGGACCCAAGCTTAAATTGTACCTCTTCCATCCCCTTCTAACAATTTCTGAACTATCAATGTAAGGTGGAACAACCATCTGCAGATGACGGTGTTACTCACCCATTCCTCCTTTTTTGTGTACAATTTTTAATCCCCATGCCTCAACATCAAGCCTCGCAGATGCCATAGTTCTATTAATATACCATCACTTGTAAAAAAAAAAAATGAAAAAAAAAAAGAAAGTAGCACAAGCTAATCTATGAGAGACTTTTGGTCATGACCTTGTTGCTTTGCCTAAATGAGTGTGCCTTGCAATCACATTATCAAGTCCTTCCTCGAATAAGAGATCAAGAGCTACTCTCAGTCCATAAAGAAGTTGAATGGAAGGAGTGTATGGCCAATATGTTCCCATCTTATAGAACTTCAAGTAGTCATTCCAGTCAAAGAAAACTCTTACTGATTTGGCAGTCTTGGTTGCTTCTAGTGCTTTGGGGCTAGCACACACAATCCCCATTCCAGTAGGGGAAGAGAAAGAGCCTTTTGAGAGCCCTGTTAAAGCTACATCAATTCTCCATTCATCCATAACGAAATCAAGAGCACATATTGAGGACACTCCATCAACAAGAAACAATCTTTGGATGTCCCAGTAGTGATCCTGTAAAATCAAGAGCACACATTGCGACATGATAAGTCTTCTTTGATAAATTTCAATATATGGCGAAGGTTGGGAAAAGGGATATTACACATTTGTCGTTGAAGATGTTTATAGCAAAACTTCTGGGTATACGACATTCGCGGTTTGACTTTCTGCATTTGGAGGCAGAAGAATGTTGATCCTGTCCGCCGAAGTGCATCTTGAGAGGGCCACATACAATTGACCATGACTGAAAACTTCCGTGCGGAGGTCAATACCAACATACTTCACTGATTGTCCTTGAGACTTATTAATAATCATTGAATAGGCCAATCGAACTGGAAATTGTCTTCTCGTCATATGGAAAGGAAAATCGGAAGACGACGGTGACAAAGATATCCTTGGAATAAAAGCTTCATTGCCCTGTTTTTCACCAGTTAAAATTCTGGAAAAAAGAACGTGTGGTTTGCATTGTACCACTACCAATCGGGTTCCATTGCATAGTCCATCTCTGGGAGCAATATTTCGCAACAACATTATAGGACTACCAACTTTCAGGTTCAAAGCGAAATGGTGGCGCACAGTTGGATCAAGTGTGTTTAGGTACTCATTTGGGTATTGATTAATATTGGTTGGATTATTTGCTTCTGCATCCTCCATCTTGTCGGCAGCCTAGAAAGAGAGTAGTTTCTCCGGGAACATATTCAAAGCTGTTGCATTAATTTCATTGACATCATCATGCGCGTCGAAAGAATTTATGCGTTGATTAAATATCACGGGGTGACCGTGGCAAAGATGATTCAGATGAGGGTATGTAGCAGAAATTAGTTCTTGAAGATCTGCACATTGACGAATTGTCGATGGCAGTTCCACCGTCTCACTTGGATCACTTCCAATCTAAACGAAGGAAGACAGAAAAAGATTAATGGATATAAGTTTGAAACAAAGGAGGAGAAAGCAGAATACATAAGTGGTTACCTCCATCAAGAAATTTGCGAAACCCATATTTGCAGAGTTCCCATGTTCTAATCTCATGTTTTGTACCAAAGTTAGAACCCGAATATGATTCCAGAGGAAAGAACACCGCAAAGAAGCACGCACAATTTGTTCACGCACCCCTTTGGGTATAACTGGAAGGCATTGGCGAAAGTCACCACCAAGAACAACTGTAATTCCACCGAAAGGCTTATTATTGTTGCAAGTATCCCGAAGCGTCCGATCAACTGCCTCAACACAGAACTTGTTTTGCATTGGGACCTCATCCCAAATAATAAGTTTAGTTTCCCTGAATAAGTGGGCATGCGGTGAATTCTTATTGAACCCACAAACCGAGGTATCAAGAATGTCCGATTGGGATGCAAAAGGTTGAATGAAGCGATCCGACCGCCCACCCAATAGCAACGCACTATTCGGATGAAGCCACCATAATAACAATATGTCCCTCAATCCAACACGTAGCAGCAATGGTGTTATAGACAAAAGTCTTGCCTGTCCCTGCTGCCCCATTCAAAAAGAAAAGTGTCCCTTGATTTCGGTAAACAGAATCCAGGACTGCTTTATATGTCGAGTGTTGCTCAACATTTAAATGAACTCTGTTGCCATGTGCTTTTTCAGTTTGTGGATCATATTGAAATTGTCGTTGGTCCCATATAAGTCGGTTACCAACAACTGAGTTCCAATTGGTGGTTGATAGTGGCATAGGAGGAAAATTAATGAGTAGTTTACCTGACTCTATGAGAATCTCATTTAGAAGAAATAAACCATAATCTTGGACCGAGCCGGTAGGTTCGGAATGTTGAAGATGGTGCGAAGTTTGTGTGAGAGGTCGTCACGCGGATACTCTCCCAAAAATCATGCCACAATGTTTGGGGATATAGAGGATTGCATTCTCGCGAGAATAACACGTAATAGTCGGCCGAAGATGATAAACCGTTTGCATGGTTGAGGCCTCTTTGCGGATTAATCGCACCCATTCACTATCATCCTCAAGAAGTCCGCGTGCAATACATGCTTCTTTGAAAGTTGGATGTAAATCGATTACCAGTCCTTTTCAGATCATTAAAGGACTGTGGCCCTTTCACGACGGTTAGAAGCAAGCGTAAGTAAAATCTTTCACCAGAATTAGGACTCACGAAATACATTCTACCAATAGCAAACCCCTGTGCCCTAAATTTCCAAATTTGGTGTTGCTTTATCCAAACGTAGTGTTCGGCACTTGTTGATATGTGAGCCCCCTTGCACGCGAATCGAAAAGCACAACAATAAAAAATGCAAGAAGAGTTGACCGTTGCCTCTCTCTCGCCCCATTATATCATGCATGGACTCATTAGCATTATACACAACACGATGCATTCGAGGAGATGAAGGGCTAATCTCACAACCGTTGGAATTTCCTCGCAGAGAAATTCCTAACAATCTCACGAGCCTTTCGTGTGGCCCAATATATCTCGCATCCAAATATTGCTTGATCTCATCCAATTCATTCAACACAATTGTTGTCCTGTCATTACCTTTAAATATGTACTTGTGAATGTATTTCACACAAGTAAGCCCTGCACAAACTTCAACATTAATATGGCAGTCAAACATCTTAGAAAGGTAAGGATTGTAAGGAACAACATTTCTATTATCAACTGAATGCTCTCTAACAAAATAAGACTTCCCATTGTCACGGCGACGGTAGAGAGCATATCCATTTGTATCCATAGTTGTACAATCTGTGAAAGCTCGGGGATAGTGATATTTACATTGACGATTAACCATGCAAGGAGAGTTTGGATTGTTAAGCCCACATGGGCCATGAACCATACATCTTAGTACAGTACGAAATAATTCAGGCTCAGTGTCAGGATCAGGAAATTCCGCAGATACAATGCGGTCGACTTGTGCAGGCACTCGGATCTTGTCTGAATGTCGAAGATATATAAGTGCATGCATATGTGGCAGACCACGTTTCTGGAACTCAATGGTGTAAACATGAGCAACTGCCACACCAAGGACACCACGCTTCTTGATTACTTCCATCAAAGCTCTTCGTTTCAATTCAAAATGCGGGCAACCACCTCCGAGGCGATCATAGGCGATTTGGTTTGTAAACAATGCTTCAAGAATTTCCGTCCCATCGGGTTTGCGGTCATTGTGAGGAATATGTCCGGATGGTGGTTGTAGCGATGTAATTGCCATGGAGTCTTGAAAAATTTCAAACATATGCCTAGGGCTGCCGTCTGAGGATGATGGTAGTACGACTTCGCCTTCAATCTGATTTGGATCGACAAAGATCACCGACACATCGATGATACCTTGATATAGTTACGCACGAAGCTTGTCTTGTTGTTGCCTATAGTAGCGCATTTTGTTTTGCTTTCGGTTGATGCCCATCCGTCCACCGAAACTCCTCAAACAACTTTCTCCCTCGCCAAAATAGCCGAAAGTACTCGGTGGTGCTTGGCAAAAGCGATAGATAAGAATAAAAATTCATCTGTGTTAAGCGATCATTAGTGGTGGTAGCAGTTGAAGAGTCCCAACGCCGCAATTCAGGTGTCCATCCAAGCTCCCCATGGGGAAACAATAGGACATAATGCAATGGTAAGTAAGTTGGATGACACTCACTAATTTGCATGAATTCTTGCCCTCCTTTAAGATAAATAACAATGTCTCTCATACTTGCTCGCTCACTGCCATCACCTGGTAAAATGATAGCAACCTCATCTGCTGTTGGTAAGTTGTACCGACGACTGTCTCGTGAAGCAGTATAATGTAAATAAGCAGGTACATTGAAGTCCTCACCATGCTCAGAAGAAGCCGATCTAAGAACATCATATGCGTGGCGATATGTATCAGAGAAGCGGTTATATTGGAGCATAGTAACTTGAATGATTTTCAAGACATCCGTGTTGAGCTTAGGATTACGAAGTTGACGGATGACTAGTGCAAACTGGGATCATAGATATAAAGTTGAGAATAAGTAGCTTGATATCCCACGTCAGGAATTAAAGCTCCTGTGCGATGTCGCAGTTCACCGTGAATAGTGAAAGGCCTTGGACCCCGTCCAGCAAATAAGTGCTCTTGTACTCCAAGACTTGTAAATGCAAAAGCTTGATTATATTGTCGCATATATCTCGAAATGACTTTGACTTCCGATCATTCCCATCATTATAAGGCTTTAAGGGCGGAGGCGATGGTTGCAAAGGAGGACGCTTTATCTTTCCTTGTAAACAACATCTCCCAAAAAAAGAGGACGTGATAAATGATGACTTTGATAATCGTTCATCCATCCAATGAAGTGCCTTACAAAATGGACATTGAACGTCCATTTTCCCCAAGTAGTGTCTTCCTTGTTCAACTGGGCGGTTAGGATTAAGAGTCATGTGCACATCCCCATTGTAGTCGAGTGCCTCTTCATCGTCATCTTCACTCATGGTATCAGCACGTTCAGAGAACGGTTGTGCAGTATGCTGGAATGACTGCGGTCTACGCAAGAATGAAGTATTAAAAGGATTTAGACTGAGGTGTAAACAATTTGTTATTATTGCAAACATTTATGTGAAGAAATTACCTAGAATTTTGGTCAGCTGATATTGACTCAAAACCCAGACTTGGTAAATGTGGTATTGCGTCAATAAAGCTTGATGTAGACGAAATGAGGTTACACGCATTGCAAGGGAGCTTATATGGGTAAGAAAATATTGAAAGTTTGGTACTGAAAAGTAGAAAATATGAAGAGAAATTTGTAAAGAGCTTTGTGGTGCTATACCTTGCATTTTGGTAAGACGACGTTGATGCAAATGACTCATTTCTGAAAGTTGGAATTGCATTATTTGGTAACGCAACACCAGAGTTAAGAATACATGTCTTTGTAGGCGGATAATAAGGGTGAGGTGTGAATTGGATTGGAAGGAAAACCAATAAAGTGGCATACGAGACTCACCCTTTTGCTTACAGTTGTTGAATCAACATGAGTACATTCTGCTGGCAGTGTAAATAACCTAATAGGATTAAGAGCAGAGAGAGACGTTCGAAGAGATTCCGTAGAATTGAGTCGTTTAGTTGATGTGGTATGAGGTGTGATTGGACTATGCTGAGGTGGAAGTCTGACAGTTTGAGGTGGAGTTCCTGGAATTGGAGGGTGGACATACACTACAAAACCAGACAATCGATGGGCCATTGCTTGATGCCCATTCTGTTTATTCAATTTTTCCCTTTCCCTTCGAGCACGCTGTGCAATAATTCTATTTGTTAGGCTTAACGTCTTTGATAGGAGAAGGGGATGGTTGTACTGATTGGGCAAATTGTCCAAGAATTGGCGAATTGAGATAAGTTGGTGTAATTGGATAAGAGCATAGAGGATACGAAATAGAAATAGAGATAAACATAAACATAAACCAAATTTCCAAAGATAAAATCTATATTCTATATAACAAATTAGGAAACTTATCTCTATTTCAATTTCAATATGCAAAGAAACGAAGATAAAGATATGGCAATATTTGTATCGGTGAAGTCCCATATGTAAAGAAAGACCCGAAGATAAGGTATACAAGTGACATAGCAAATAGGTAAAGGATAAGAAAATAGGAAAAGAGGATAATTTGGTAGATAATGAGAGGGAAACATTGTAGGAGTATTAGTACCTGAAAACTATGAGGTTGGTGGAAGGTAAGCCTATCTTGTGGAGGGACAGAGACACGTTTTTTCTTGTTAAGAGGATCAAGAGAATGGTCCAGTGGGTGCTTTCTGTTTTGTAGGTTTGGTCGGTCTGGCCGCTATATAAAGAACGAAAAAAAAGTTAGAGAAGGAGAAAATATAAAGCAAACTTGATGTGTAATGTCAACAGTAAGTATAATAAATTACATAAGACCGCAATTCAATTACCTGAAAGCCACGAGGTGGTTGAAGGTTGAGTCTATCTTGGAGAGGGATAAAAGTGTTTTTCGGCCGGTTTGAAGGATCAAGAGAAGGGTCCATTGGGCGTTTTCCCTTGTCTAGGGTTGGTCGGTTTGGATGCTATATACATAACCCAGCAAACATATAAATCATGAGACCAGTAAGAAATAAGTACCATGTGGATTAACGAACCAATGTAATAGAAACAACAAGAATACCTGGAAGCCAGGAGGTGGTTGAAGGTTCAACCTATCTGTTGCAGGAATCGAATATTTAATTTTTTTGTTCGAAGGATCCTTAAATGGGTCCATTGGCCATTTTCCCTTGTCCACCATGAAGTTCAATCCTTCATAGAAATTGTACACTCAACATTAAAAAACGGAGAAAAGAGAAGGAATGGTTATTAGCTATAAGAAACTATAAGAAACATTTATTTTTGATAGTGCAATCCTTAGAAGATGCAGTAAGATGCCACAGAAAGAATACATGTCCAGCAAGGATACATGTCTACGTAACATAGCTATAATTACATTATGTGAAAGCTAGAATGAGGATAATTTTTCATATAATGCATGAGTATAAAAAAAAAAATGAATAATTTTCATATAATGCATGAGTATAAAAAAAATTGAATAATAAATGTATGTTGTTGTGTTTTTTTGTTATTAATTTGGTTATATACGATTGAAACTACAAATACATTGAATAATAAATGTACGCCATTGTGATTTTCGGTTATTATTTTTGTTATTTACTATAGAAACTACAAATACATTGAATAATAAATGTACGCCATTGTGATTTTCGGTTATTATTTTTGTTATTTACTATAGAAACTACAAATACACGTTGCCTAAAGTCCTCAACATAGAACGTTCTTATGTTATCTACTATAGAAACTACAAATACACGTTGCCTAAAGCCCTCAACATAGAACGTTCTTATGTTATTTACTATAGAAACTACAAATACACGTTGCCTAAGGAATAAGGCATTATATAAAAGAGGAAAAGGGTCCATCGGTAGAGAGAAAGGAGAAAAGGGGTCGTTGCCGATTATGAAAAGAGAAGTTATAGGAGCATGACTGATAATCCTAACCGCGAAAAACCAGAGAACCATCTATACTTTTATATGGAGCATACAGGTCTTACGCGAATATATGGAGCATCTTCAGAGTCAATTGCAAGAGGAGGAATAGAGTAAACATCAGTGTCGGGTAGGTCTTTTCCACTTATATGGAGCATACAGGCCTTACGCGAATATATGGAGCATCTTCAGAGTCAATTGCAAGAGGAGGAATAGAGTAAACATCAGTGTCGGATAGGTCTTTTCCACCATTTGCAATCAAGAAGTGATGGATTGACCATGGACTGTGATAATTATCCCAAAAAATTTATAGGAGACGATGAGATTCCGTCAAGATTATCAGGGAGATTTGCGCACACAACTTTGTTAAGTAAAGCCTAAACAAAGCTTTTGTGGCTAATATCTCTAAATATAAAAGAGGTAGCAGTAAGATTTTTATTTACTAATAAAAGAGTATATCCAAACTTTTACCCTCTAAGTTGAGATAATGGACTCATAGGACGGTCTATTATCAATAAGAACATATTAAGCTCGTGAGTCTTTCACCAATGTATGGAACATACTTGGAAAAAAAAATTGGGAACAGCGTTTATACTACGATATACAATATCAATCAAAATCATCCTTAACAGAAATATAGGATTGGTTGGGCATTAAACTATTATGCTTCTAACAATAACAATTGCATAGGCAAGTGTTATAAACGTGAAACTCATTACCATCAAATCAAGTAAATACTAATCCACATTTATAAAATAAAAAACATACCTGAAACTGATTCCTCGCAGACACCGTCTTTCCAAACTCCTTAGTATTATAAGCGTAAGTACTACTCGAACCCATATCATAAAACACGACAATATAGATTAGTAAGAACATATTGAACGCCCAATTTGCATAAACGTGAAACTCATTACCATCAAATCAAGTAAATACTAATCCACATAAAATAAAAAACATATCTGAAACTGATTCCTCGCAGACACCGTCTTTCCAAACTCCTTAGTATTATAAGCGTAAGTACTACTCGAAATAATTGAAAGAAATCTGGTGCCAAAAGCTGAAATCTAGTGCCAAAAGCTGTGTAAGAATTAATATGAAATCATTTCTAATAGTTAACTTGAGTTTTGGTCAGTCCTCGGATAACTTGAGTTTTGGTTAGTCCTCGGAAACTCAATGTATTGCACTGATTCTTTCACTGGAATATAAATAAGATTGTTTTTTTTTTTTTTCTATTCCAAATAATGCCAAAAATTTCCAAAGAGAACCAAGGATCCAACTGTAATCTTATAGGAGCATTGGCTATAAATGTTTGAGTTTCAACAGAGCTTACACAAAACTTAACTATTTTTTCTGTGTTTTCCTGGACTAATATTGTTTCAATTACACAAATATGTTTACTTCATTCAAAAGTCTATTAAAGCTGCGAAAAATACCTTGCTTTGATGGACCTTCTTTTCAAGTTGAACTTCAGAGCTAGGCAGTGCTCTTTTGAAAAAGGTGAATGATCTCAGTAATTTGATCTCAGTGAAGGCGCACTTTGCTTTCAATCTCAGTAATCTCAGTAATTTGGAGTGTTCCACAAACACAAAAAACAGAGTTTGTTTGGAGAAAAGAAAAGGGGGAGAAAATCGCGATACTATGGGCCGGTCTGCGGCAAGTAAAGAGACATACCACTGAATAGCCTTAGATCCCGCCATGTCATAAGCAGGGTGAAACTGTGAGAAGGTGTTTGCGACCGTCGGATAGATGGAGACCCTTCCCTAATTTGTTATATAGATTTGGCTCCCCAAATCTTTACTTTTGTGTCTGATAAAAAAAATAATATATATTTACATTTGTGTATTTGTAAAAACTCTACAACTGTATTTTGTAATTCTCAATCATCCTCACATTTGTGTGTTCACTTGTTTATTCTCTTTACATTCGTAAGGTTTGATTGTGTATTTCTCACAATCTCAGTAGATCATGCATGTCCTTTTTTTTCTTTAATATTTTTTGTAAACCCATTATGTTGCACACGCCATACGGTAGGGATGTAAACTTGTAAAGTTACATAAGGTAAGATTTGTGAGTAAAGAAATGTGTAATGATGAATTATATGTAAAGTTGTGAGGTGTCCCTAAAAATTTAAACTTTCCTTTGTAATCTTTGTTGTGTATATATTTGTGTGCTATATGTAGATTGTTGTCAGGTTGGATATATTTAACTTTCTTTAATTTAATTGTCATGTGAGGTACATACATAATGGTTTGCTAAGATTGCACGATTCTTTTGGGCCTGTGCCACAATAGCTACAATTAATTTTCTTGTTGCTACAGTATGTTTCACGGGTTTTATGGACCTTTATCCTTTCATCAAAAGAAAAATATATGGGAGCACAAAGTTACAAGGATTGGTTTTGAGATCACTTTTCCAATTCAATTGCAGTTATTGGTTTAGCTTGCGACATTCACCACAGTTTGGATTATTGTGCGTTTCTCATTTGGTACCTTATCACAAACTTAGTATTTAATTTTAATTTCTTTCATTAAAATGCATGAGGTATAGAATATGGTCTGCTAGGATTGGAAGGTTCTTCTGGACATGTGCTACAATATGTTTTGCGAGTTTGATGGAGGTATACCTTGTCATCAAAAAATATTCGGAGCACAAATATATAATGCTAGGTTTTGAGATCAATTATCCTTGGTATTTGTTACTGACGGATCCCATATTGTGTTGGACAGAAAAAAAAAAAAATTATTACAAGTGTGTCATTGGTCAAAAAAAAAAAAAAAAAAAAAAATTATTACAAGTATGTTATTGGTCCCAAAAAGTTGAATTCGAAAACCCCAAGCTTAAACAACCCGGCTAGGTCGTTCGTTGTGCACACCAAACGGTCTGGTCACACCGTCTGGATTGAGTCCAAAACGATGTTGCCATGTCGTTTGGGATTTGGACTTAAAAAAAAACTTACCGGTATGGTCATATCGTTTGGACTAAGTCCCAAACGACTTAGCCACACCGTTTGGGACTTAGTCCAAACGATGTGCCCATACCGGTCAAGAGGCCAAAAAACAAAATTTTATATTTTTTCAAAGTTCAAATCCCAAACGATGTGGTCATATCGTTGGGGACTTAGTCCAAACGGTGTGACCATATCGTTGGAGACTTAGTCCAAACGACGTAACCATATCGTTGGAGATTTTTCTAAGTCTAAATCCCAAACGACATGGCCACATCATTTTGGACTCAGTCCAGACGGTGTGACCAGACCGTTTGGTGTGCACAACGAACGACCTAGCCGGGTCGTTTAAGCTTTGGGTTTTCGAATTTTCTCATTCAGCCACTATACACATGCATATTCAGCCCTAGTGTTTAATGTTAGTGTTAGGATATAGTTTTCATGGTTTAAGATTTAGGATGGTGAAAGAGAAGAGAAGATAATAGAAGAGAAGGGCTGAAAAGGGGAAACTCACGTTGGTTTGGGAGGTGCCCAACACAAAACAATTTTTTGGGACCAATGGCACACTTATAATAATTGTTTTTTTTGGGCTTTTTAGGACCAATGACACACTTGTAATAATTGTTTTTTTTTAGGTCTGCCCAACAAAATATGGGGTCCGTCAGTAACAGGACCCTTATCCTATTGTGGTTCTAGGTTTCAGCGCACTAGTGTGGTTTCTTGTTAATAAGATGGTTATATGGTGTGGCTTTTACATGTGTAGAGGAAATAAGAGGAATGACCTTTTATTAGCTCTAAAATGCGTTATCGACTTTTTGCATAGGTGCATTCATTCTTTCCAAGAGTTTTTCCACTTCTCAACTCAGATTGAGAATTTACCAATCTACCAGTGTTCGAATAGAGCCGGTCCTGTACATTATTTTCCATGTACTTGTTTTCCAATTTCATCAACATATCTTTTGTGAAGGCTCTGAAAGCGACAAAGTATTTCCAATCATCTGAGAGATAATACCGGACAACATTACAAGCTTTCCTATTCAATATCTCAAAAACGACTTCTTTTATATCTCTTGGCTTATCGTCAAGAGCGTCATCTAAGCCATTTACAGTCAACAAATTGATTACGTCACTTTTCCACATTTCAAAATTGATGTTTCTATCAAAACTTTCAAAAATAAAAGGAGTCTCAACAAAAGAACTTGATATAGTAGTCATATTATCAATTTTCATAACACCCAACAAAAACAATAAAATACTACCACTATTCAAACAACCAATGAAACCTAAATAATAGATTTCTTTCAATATAAAACCTTAGATCAGATTTTCAGCAAAAGTTTCCACCCGAGTCAACCAATCATCAAACGAAATCCTAGATAGAACACAGAGCTCTGATACCAATTATTGTGCCCCATGACGAGAGTGAGGTACCCCAAATTCCAAAGCAACAGAAATGATAAACTAACAACAAGTGTGGTGGAAGTGTATTACTAACAGTAGCGGTGTATGAATCGACAAACAACCAAACTCTTAACCATAAATAACAAATAAAATTAAATTACTTACCAAGGTAATAGCCAACAAGAAGAAGAGAAGAACACACCAAAGGTTTTTACGTGGTTTGGCAATGCGTACGTCCACCAACAAAAGGAAAATCAATTACCAATAGAAATAACAAATTACAAACACTCACCAATACCCAAGAGTCCTAATGTAACTCACAAATTCTCTCTCACCAATTTCTCCTCACAACAATTTTGGCTCTCACCAATTTTCTACAATTTTAGCTCTCCTCTCTTGATTACAAATTTCCAGTGTAATGAAGTATTTATAAAGGGTTATTTAGGGATTGGTCCTACTTATTTAGTGGTATTTAGGGATAGGTCCTAAAATTATCGATTATTAGGCTTTAGTCCTACTTCTATCGATTGACCTTGAGTCATCTCAGTTGACCGTGGTCAAATAATATAATTTTCATTTTTTTATAAAAATGGCCAAACTACCCTTGAGTGGGCTTGACCAGACTATCTCTAAAATAGAAAGCCCATGAGTTTTTGTCCAAATTTCACTTTAATCCCAACACTTAAACGCATTCGTGACTCGCGAAAACTGCTTATTTGTTCTTCTCAGCCGACCTGACTCGGTGAAGAGTTATGTAAGCGTCTGCATCTGATCGAGTCTTGGCATCATTGATTTCCAAAGGATTTTCACTAATACGAGGGAGATAACGAAGAGTGATTGTTTCAAGGAGAGGTTTTCGAAAAACATCTTTGTGAGATTGACAAAGGCATTGGAATTGGGAACTACAACCATACCCCATACAGCTCATAGCTAAGAAAGATTTGAATAGATTATCTCGATCAGTTCTTCTTGCTTTCCTGTTGCTATGTGCGCTTGATGTTGAAATCCCAGACAATTGCAACCACCAAACAAGCAAGGGATTCGTTGGCCATAAATAAGACTGCCTACATGGAATGAAACCCGCCTGACCTGGTCCTTCTCAGGAAATAGTCACCGGATATCACTACAACAGAGGGGCTCTTTTGCAGCGCACCCTTTTGCCACGCCAAAAATTTGTTGCTAAAACACATCTATTGCAACGCCAGCTGGCGCTGCTAAATGTCTTTCGTTCCATAAGGTCTGGCTTACTTGCATTCACATATTGCAACGCCTAGACCATGACAAATGTTTGCTTTTATTATTTTTAAGAAACAAATAACAAACATTTTTTTTAGGAATTTTAACATTGGCAACGCAGTTGTCGCTGCAACAATACATGGAATTATTTGCAATGCGGTATTCATTGCTATAAGCTTTAGTCGATTTAATATTTACGTTTCTCAATATTTGGTATACATTTGTTGCGGCAAATATGGCGTCACAATTTGACTCTTTCAATTTTCACAGCCTTCTTCGTGGGCTTGCTTTTGGGTTTTGGCTCGAACAAAATAACAAAATACTGAAAATAGAAATAAAAAAAAAAAACCCCTAAAATCACTTCTTCTCTCCAACCGTTATCTCCCCTCTTTAGTTTCTTCAGCAAATATTGCTATTGCTAGGTGGCTTCAATCTTCCACCCCCCGAATTAAGGTTAGTCTTCTTCTACATTTAAGATAATTCAGATAAGCTTTCCAGATTTCTTGCAATCTATTTTTATTTTAATTTTTTCATATTACATATTAAATTTCAAAACTTTGTTTTCGGTTCTAGGATTAAGATTGGTGTTTTGATTTTAAGGTAATCTCCCACAACCAGAGAAAAACGTTAGTTTTGATTTTGGGTTTGTTGAAAGTTTCGATTTTTTTTTTCAATTAAAAGAATCTATTATTTCACATACAATCAGAGTTCGCTAGCACCAGCCCCAATGCCTTCTCTCATTATGTCAACCTCCACTGAAAACTTAATCCCAGATTGTTCACCAGAGTTTCCCTTCATAAAAACTCATACCCAAGCACTTAAAAAACTTGCTGCGATACTCGTTTACACTATCAGGAGTCTTTATCCACAAATCATACTTTCAACAATCCGCGAGCTAGAACCTAATTCCACATTATTCGGGCCATATGAGGTTGAATCAGACATAGATGTAATGTCCTCCAGGGTACTGAAAAAACTGTCTTCTTCTTCTTCTTCTAGGCTACAGAAGCCCTAATTTTTTTTTGTAATGGGTTTGAGTGGATTTGATGAAAGAGATTTCTCTCGTGTTTGAATGATTTATGGACCAGGGTTTTACCTTTATTAATTAATCTTTCATTTTACGTTGTTTTAGACTTGGAACTATGTTAGTTTATGTTTTAGGCTGCGAGTGGTCTACTTCTAAGAACTAATCTTCTTTCTATATGGCGTTGGGGTATGGCGTTGCTAAAAACTTGTTATGTTGTAGTGCCACATTTCTAATCCCTATTTGAATTTCAATGGGTTGGTCTGATATGAGAAGTTAAACGAGATACTTACTCTGCTCCTATGTATGGATATGGATTTGCGTATGGATTTCAAACACAAAAGGTCTTAATCTGGATCTCTATCTCTAGTTGTAAGAGATGCCGGGGCAAGTTGCAAGTGCTGATGCTGGGTATGGGTATCGATCACAATCTGGAGGGAATAGCTGCTCTAGGTACCCTTGCTTCTACTCCAACGGGACCAATGACTGGACTTGGATCAACTAGTGAAGCTACTCGGTCTCGGTACATGAACACCTTGCTACTATTTGCATATTATCAGTATATTAAAACTTTCTTTTATGGTTGCATATTCTCTTTTGCTATGCTGCTTGTCAAGGATGTCTTTGTAGATTTTAGTGGCTGGAATTTGGATTTGTTTCCGCTCCCTACTCATTTCAGGAGCCATCATTTAACATTCATTTGAGTTGGATATATTTTCGTTTGCATATTCTTTACTAGATATCATGGCCCTATTGGAAGGTAGTCACCACCCTTTTATCTTTCTACATGTTATGCAATCAAGTTGTCTCTCCTTAGTTTCAAGTTGGTTTCCACTATTGGTTGTTGGCCATTAGGAACAAAGATAAACACTAGCAATTTGAATTAGGTAAAAATTCTAATCTTTGTAAGTAACAAAGAACATTCCTAGTCTTTGTAAGTAAAAATTCCTTTACCATTTAAGGTGCCAATTGTGCAAATCATCAAACTATGTTGTTGAGTACCATGGTGCTAAGACTTCGAGGGAGGAGAAAGGTGTGGAACAAGTTTGTATGAAGCTTTTTTCTATGACATGTCGTATTTATTTAATTTTTTTTTCTTCTATTTTTAGTTGGTGTAGCTTGTTATCTATTTGAGAGGAATGAATTTGGATAATTGGTTCTTCTTGTTGTTTTGAGAGAACGTAACCTAAAAGTGCATGGCAGTAGATTTTTCATTCTGATTAAAGCCTTTGTTGGGCCATTGAGAATATACATTTATGTTGTATTATTGAAAGTTGAAATTAAAGGACTTCTAAGTCTTTGTGAATCAGAATACAAGTATTTTCTTAGCTGAAGTATATGAAAATTTCACCCAAGTCATGATTTGTTTGTTCTTACATGGTTGGCTTTACAACATATTGGTAACTTGATGGTTTCATACAATGGGGCCTCAAGCAGGTATGTGATTGGATACAAGATATTTGAGGTACTTAGATATACTAAGAACTAGTTTAGAATATCAATTTTACATGTTCAAAAGCATTATGTGATTATTATCTACTGCAGAATTTTGTCAACTCCTTTATTGCATGAATTTGTTATTTAGATTCTTTGTTTTTGTTTAGTTAGTCTAAAGTATTTAGTATGTATGGTTTTGCAATGCGTGGTTCCATAAGCTCTAAATGGAAGGAGCACTCGTTAAATTGGGGGTTGATGGCTCGAATCACTCGATCTAGATCCAATTATTATCTTAAAAAGCAAATAAAAAATAAAAATAATTTATTTTAGATAATTTGGTAGCAGCTAAGTTTGGAGCATTAGCATTTAGAATGCTATTTGAGTGCATTTTAGCTTTATTGTCTTTATTCATTTACTTACTTGTGTCTCTTTTTTAAATTTTTTGTACCAGATGGGCGATCAGACACTATTATGATTAATGAAGAATACTTGGGTGGATACTCTTCAAATTAGAAGTTTATGGACTTTTGTTGATTTTGCTAAGTTAGTTAGTTTTTAAGAAATTTGCCTAAATAGGTTAATATTTATGGAAATTTTGTAAGACGGTGTAGTGGCAAAGACCTTCATGTGTGGTCGTATGAAATATTTTTGCAGTGTATGTATGATTTTATTTAATGAAATCAATATATTTTGTTATGATCATTGTGAATTTGGGGTTGTTATGTTTATTTATGTAAGTTGCATTAGGTACAATCCACAAATGAAAAAGATTCAAAATCATGCAAAAAATAGGGAGACATTTAATGCAGCCAAAAACACTCTTTTGCCATGACAAGCTTGGGTCGCTATAAACACCCTTTTTGCAACGCTCTAGATGCAGCTGATGACTTAAACCTTTTGCAACGAACAAAGTGTAGCTAAAGGTTGCTATTTACTGACCCTCAAAGCGTAGGTAAAGGTACACCTTTTGCCACGCTTGATAGTGTTGTTACAGGTTATCTTTTGCAACGCCAGGCATTGCTAAAAAGTTGAAATATTTTTAATATCAATTAAATTTGAAAAATAGAATTAGCAACGAGGATAAAATAGTAGCAACGACCAATGGTGTTGCAAAAGACTGGGAGCTTTTGCAACGCCATACATTGCGTCGCAATTTATCTTTTGTGACCCACTTTTTAGCAGCGTCTTTGCGTATGTTCGTTTGGCGTTAAATTGGTCTATTGCAACGCTTTTTAGGACTTTTAGCAACGGTATATGGCACTGCAGAAAACCCCTTCTGTTGTAGTGATATGCCTCTCATCGTTTGAGATCGAAAAGCGGAGATAAAACACTTTGATCTTTAAACGATCTTGTTGGTAGGAAAACCCGTTATTATCAGTCGATCTACACATCTTTATTTTCTTCTTCTTTGAGTTCTTCTATATGTTGCTCTTGTTTGGTTTATGAGAAAATTGTTAAAAGGGGGTTTGATTTGGAGTCGTTTTATTTGGATAGAAAATTTGTTTGATTTGGAGTTGGAAATAGAGAGAAAAACTAGTGGCGGCTTAGGAGAAACAGATCGAGACATGTTGGTTTAAAGTAGGTGTTTGATGAATTGTCTGTGAGAAGGGTTTGTGGAAAGTGAGAAATTTGGACAAGTTTCTTCAATTTTGGAAATCTAAAAAACAAATTAAATTGACCGATATATATCAGAATAATCTCAAAATTTGGAATAAAACTCATGGACTTTCCATTTAAGAGATAGTCTGGTCAAGCCCGCTCAAGGGTAGTTCGACCATTTTCATAAAAAATAAAAAAATATAATATTATAAAATGGGTTGACCACGGTCAACTGAGACGACTCAAGGTCAATCGATAGAAGTAGGACTAAAGCCTAATAATCGATAATTTTAGGACCTATCCCTAAATAAGTAGGACCAATCCCTAAATAACCCATTTATAAACCCTAAGTGCACAATGGGTTTCCTAAAAGAATTAGGAAACTGTTTTCAAATATATATGTTGGTCACTTTTTAATGTATCAAATCTCAAATTTTCAATATTTATAAATCAAACTCACAAGTATACGAATCATGCAATAGTATAGTAAAGCAAGCCTCCATGACCAAGATTATGTTTTTGTGATTTTCTAATCTAATTAATTAATCTACCAACTAGAATAAAAAAAAAATTGGATTAGAATTAATGCACTAAACTAATTAAATAGCAGTTAAAATAAGAAAATTGAATGATTGTGAAAGATATCTAGAATTAATATTCATCTAATAATCCAATATACTAATATAATTTATAAATTTAGTTCATTTTTCATATAACTCAAAATTGAACACCGCTAGCTGCTTCAACTTCAATTCCAGATGATAAAACAATTTAATTAGTTATTATTTTTTATATATAAATCTTTAGCCACTAGTGTTCTTTCCTCTTTGAAAAGAAGATATTATTACTTAACTACTAATTGTCAAACGGTAAGCATACACTAACAAGATATTAACTAAGCATAATATATCAAATTATAAGTACAATGAGTGAAAATGTTTAATCTTTACTTGCAAAACCGAAAGAGAATGGAATTGCCCAAAGCCGACGAACACTATTATAGAACATTACACTTTATCAATGAACAAAATCATGAATTACATAAGCATACCGGCCTTCAAATTAAACTACATCTCAATTCTATAATAGAGTTTTTAAGCTAATGGAGAAATGGAGAAGATTATAGATACTGTAGAGAGGAGAGGGAGGAGAGAGAGAGTTAGATCTAGGATTTTTGTCTTTATATGGAGACTTACACATTCGATCTTAGATATGGATGCACTTAATAGATTTGTTCAGTGTCAAACTCTCTGGAACAATTCTAGAACCAATCCTGGAGAATTTGGATTCAGTTGGATAAAAACCGGATTCGCTTTGCAGGCTATTTTCCACGCTGTAGCTTCTATACATAACTTCAGTTTCATAATTCTTGTGAAACTTGGGATTCTTTTTTTTTTGGACTCTTTTTTTTTATGATTTCGAAATTAAAGCTAAGAGATCAGATTTAAGACTCTTCTAACTCAATAATTATCCTCTTTTAGAGTCACATTAGGATTGGTACTTTTGGATATAAATACGACGTTTTTGCCTTGGCTTTTAGCTGTAACTCCAAATAAATTTTCTTTGACCTGTTTGACTTATTTTCCCTCCATATTAGTATTTAGGTTTTTTGATCTGCAATAATTCAAATTGCGTCAGATTAGAATATTTAAATATAAAATGTATAAGCTATGATATTAGAGGAGTATGCTTTGAAAGATTGATTAGGCAATAAAAAAAAAATCTTTACAAAAAAATAAAAATAAATTAAGCTCATGTATTAACACATCCAATTTGATGGCAGATACTGATTGTTTAAGGGTTTTAGACATACACTTCAACACACTTTAACGTTTGATGCCGGTCAACTAGATTTGACTCTTATTGACCGTTAGTACATGTTTCTCATTTTCTTCCAATAAAATAATAATAATAATAATATAAAACTCCCATGATGAAATGCTGAATATGCCCTTAATAATTTCTATTTCGTATGCAATTTGCTATTTAAAATCAAGTTTTTCTATTCTATTATTTAACAAACATGAACCGATGAACGCACTCAACAAGTGTTTAAAATTTTAATTCATGTATTTGATGGCCACTGAGAACATATTTGATATTTCATCATAGGAGTTTTAGATTATTATTATTATTATTATTTTATTAGAAAAATAGAAACCTGGACTATCGGTTAATGAAAGTCAAATCTAATTGACCGACATCAAGGGTCAAAGTGGAGGGAGAGAGGGGGGGCATGTCTAAAGAAAATTAGACTAGGAGGTTATGTCTAATTCCCAATTATAAATGTGTGTGTGTGTGTGGGGGGGGGGTATGTCTGATATTTTTAACCTTACATATGATATCGAGTGATCAAGACATCCATCAGCAGATTCAAGAGCAATAATATAATAGAGTAAACCAAAGAAACGTATTTTACTACTGTGGTCGGTTGCCGTCACAAGACAATATGTAGTCGCAAGGCAATTGGAAAGTGACTGTATGTACTGTTGGCGAATAACTAACAGATCGATACAGAAACGCTGTACTATATTAGCGAAAAAAAAAGAAGTGCTGTACTATTATTTTCATTAGCAAACAATATTATATATATGAACACATTGGTGAGACATTTAACCTTTTTTTTTTCGATAATGAGAAGACATTTACCTTAAGAATTAAGAAGATCACTATTTTACTTCATGGAAAAAAAGAGAGAAGCATTTATTAGCGCAGTGGTTTGAAAATATTGTTCGTGTGTAATGTTGGTATCGAGTATACTAAGAATACAACCGTGGAAAAAAGGAGCAACTCGTCAACAACTTTCAGCTGAAATGTCCGATAACTACCAACTCGTGCAAACTCTAAATGGCTTTTTACTTATTCAGCCACCATATATTTGTGGAATGATCATCCACATCACGTTTACTATTAGTTAGCAGATAGATTAAGACATTATAAGTAGTGAAAGCCTGAAAGATACACTTGTTTGCCATACCACAAATATTGAATCCAAAAACTTCCACATGCAGAAACACAGTCGCTTCAAAAGTTCAAAGACCACAATGTACAGAGTCCAACCTGTGCACGTACATGTTTCCTATAGTTTACTTTTATCTTTGTTGTTTGGTCGGCAATGGCACCCCAAGCACACCACGATTTTTAATATATATATATATATATATATATATATATATATAGTATATATATATATAGTAAGGAGTTGACTGGTTGATCTAGTGGCCTGTCATCACTATCCATATATTTATATTTATCAAATTACAAGAATTATCTGTTGTAGCTAGCCGACAAAAGCAATAGCCATTGGGACATTGGGTCTACAACAATAAAAGGGTTATTGATCAACTGTTATAGATTAATTCTAGTGGTGTGCTCTGTTAATAATTGTACTTTTGTTTGTGAGATGACATGGTGAACAATGGTAAAGGACCACACAATTAGAAATGGGTGTGGACATGTCAAAGAAAAAAATGCAAATGAATAGGTGGGAAACGCTTTCACAGTTTTTAATTTGAATTTACGGGTGTTTTTTTTACTTAATCCCGCAAAGTATGTAGCGTTTTGATTTAACTCTCTATTTTTAAAATTATTTGAGTTAACCCCATCCAAGCTAATATCTTAGCTCATGCCAAAATTGACATTCTTTTTCAACCATGAAATTAAATCTTATAGTCTGATGAAATCTCAAAACAATATTATTATTGTCTATACTACTAGCCCTAAGAGTGGAATTCAAGCTAAACAAGCCGAGTTTTACCATGCTCAAGCTCGGCTCGCTAATTACACGAGCTTTAAATTGAGCTCGAGCTCGACTCATATAGTTAAACGAGTGAGCTCGAAAGCCTTAATTTTAAAGAGTTTAAGCCAAAGCCTCAGCTCGGTTATTTTACACTATAAATATGCTATTTGAACTAAACGAGCCGAGCTTCATCAAGCTCATTTGTTACACGAGCTTTTATTTGAGCTCAAGCTCGGCTCATATAGTAAACGAGCGAGCTCGAGCCGAGCTTAAACGAGCCAAGCCCAAGCCGAGCTCCGAGCACTCGGCTCAAATTCCACCCTTAACTAGCCCCAAATAAACTCAAAAGGGATTAGTATTTGTCAAATCTTTCTAATTGGTGCAACCCATTTTTTTCTTTATGAGAACATACCCAAAATTTTTATTTTTATATCTTCGCCATGAACATAACACATAGATCGGTCAGGTTTGTTTCTATTTATTATATGTATGTATTGGCTTTTACATTTAATTGTATCTTGCTTTTGGGATTGAATCGCCATCTTTAACTCTTTGAATTTAGGAGTGAGTTGTGAGTTTCACTACAACAAATAATACAAAATTGAATTTTCAAAGAAACATATATGCTTGTAAGCGATGTTCCGTCAAATGATATCAAGTATATAACATATTACTAATCCAACTTGGTTAGTTAATGGCATAGTACAAAATATTCCGATATATCGTGATATTTGGAGATATCTATTCAGATTTCAGAGAAAAATATATAAATATCACGATATGTTTAGAGATATATACGAATGTTTTGAGATATTTGGCGATATTTTGTATATATAACAATTTTATTTAATATTTACCATTATATTTCAAATAAATATAAATAATGTGTCATGATATATCAAGAAATATTCACGATATCCATGATATTTGTCGATATTTTGGATATATTCACGATATTTGTATGTGAAACAATATCAAATATCTCCAAAAAAGGAGATATATCCACGATACATATCTAGAAATTGAATATCGATAAATATCTATATCCTGATATTTTATACTATGGTTAAAAATAAGAGCGTAGAGATCACCTAGCAGAAAAAGAAGAGAAAGAAAGCTTAAGAAAGAAAGTATCTCAATTGATAAAAAAAAAAAAATTATATCCAAAAATACGTAATTGACGTCCATGTAAATACTGAATATGTGAAATTGGTGTGGTTAAGTTAGTTGTAGCATTTCATGGCATACTATATTGGAATTTGGAACAACCGAACAACATGTGGAGGTCCTTCGGATTCAATTTGATAATTATATGTTCGACTTTATTTGAAATATTTCCTGAGAAAGTCTGGTTGATAAAGTTTCAAACACAGTCCATAAAATAGAGTAGAAAGAGATCATAAGATTGTTTTTTGTATTACTTGATTATTTAAGTCTTGGATTATAATATCTAATGGAAGAAAATAATGAACAACTTTGCAAAATTTGGAAGAATTGGCTTTCTGGAGTGAACTGTTGTGCAACGAAAACGATAATAACTACAAATGGCGATAACAACAACAACAACAACAACAACTTGAGAGGAGTGGTAAATCACAACCAACCAAAACAAACAAAGTATCAACTATGCAATAAATAACCAACCAAGTAGTAGAGACACAAATATTTAAGTGGTTTGGCTTACGCCTAATCCACAATCAAATGAGAAGTTTCAAATTGAGAGAATCAAATAGTATTATACACTAATCTTGTTTAATAGAACACCCAAAGTCCCTTTTTAGAAGAACTCACAAATCTCTCATCAGTCTTTGGTTAAAGCTCTAACTTTGTTTTTTTAGTGTAGTTGAAATTTCAAAAAAATATAAAATTTTAGCTCATTTCGGCATATGACTACCAAAGGCCCATTAGGCCCATCATCCCAACATGAACTGGTTGATCTCTTCATCTCGTCGGAAAGTGCTAATTTGCATATTTTACTACGTCATATTTTTTATAAAGCTGATGAACATGGCCGACCAAATTACTTTTTGAAAATGCATGAAAGGCATACAATACGTCAGAAACTCGTAATTAGTTTACTACTTCACAATTCATATTACATTCATTAAGATATTAGCAGTTCTAAAGTACGCCTGCTGCACCGGTACGTATAAATTTGGGCTCTTATACAGTACTTCGTGATGAAATACATACGCACCTTTTAGTGTGATGAGTGGTCTCGATTGACTACACCACTCTCTCTTTTACGCACACTAGATTTTCTTAAGAGATATAATATATTGAGAATTTGAGATTCAGTCACGGAATACCCCATCAGACAACTAGGGACTAGGAGTCTAGGGCAGTGTAAAAGTTGCAGCAGCATGTCTAGGCAATCTAGCTATTTCCTGTTTTTCTTCTTTTTGCTTATCATGGATTCAGCTTGTCACTTCATGTTACCTTTTACTTTGGACATGCCACAACTGTAAAACAGCTGACACCTAAAAAAAATTGAGATGGAACGTGTTCTGTAAAATGGCAGAGGTAATTAGTTAGTTTTGAAGTGTAGCGTCGATAGCACTCGGACGAAAATTTTCTTTGTAAGCTATGGGTCTGTGGGCCCACGAATAGAGCAACGATAATAAGTCGATAACTACCCCGCAGTCAAACGATGGTGTTGTAGGTGAGAAACAAGGGGATGTATTTGGTAAGCGACTCTGTTTACCCCTTTCGTCTTCTTGACTTGGGGTGTCTAGATAACTATAAAATTATTACTACGTATAGATAGATAGCAATATCTGGCATGTGAGACACGTCGGACAGGATCCCGTGCACCTGATATAGACTAAATTGTAATCCACAATAAATACAAAAAAATACGTCGATCCCAAAAAAATATAAATTTTGAATCATTGAAATACTGATTATAACAACACAAAGCCAAGTGTTTAATACCAAAAATAAAAAACGAAATAATTCAACCTTATCGTATCAACAATCAAGTGCAGTCTCATTAATCAATTAATTATAGGCATTGAAATGATTGAACACTCTATAGCAATCAATAACACATGTACAACAATTGACATTTTTCTCAATCAAGTTGCAAAGGTAATGGAGACAGTCAACAGTATAAAGAAACGGCAGGGGACAGTAGATCACAAAAGTTTATATTGTATATATTATTATTTATGTGAGTTAGAGAAGTGGTGCGACGTAGTTGTCTGGTGCAGGCAGTGAGAAAAAAAAGAATGGACCTCTGGTAGATTCTCCTTTACACATTTTCCTTTTTGCCGCCTCCCAAAATACATCACTTAAAAGTTAAAACCACCACCACCACCAACTTCCACTTTAAAGTTTACAGTTTACACCACCACCACACAAGCAGTCTTTGACAACATCTAGATATAGATAGATAGCTAGCTAGCTCAAGTACGTACTTTAATATGATTCCACTTACTGCTGTATGTTTTTTTAGTCTATGATGAATTATAGATATATATATATATATTTTGGTCATTACTTAAAGTTAAAAGAAGAAGAGAGAAGAAAGAACAAGGATCTAAGATGAATAATCTTAATGAAAAGGAGGGTCTAATTATCAAGTTATTTTCTACAACTCCTAGTTGAATCTAAAGCGTTTTGCATTTTGTTTAGTTAGTTTACAAAATAGTAATTTTGTGATCATCAGCGTTTTAAGTGAATTCTAGAGACTGTAGATCATACAACACTATGGAGTGGTCATGAATAATTTACGTCCGGATATTTGCAGTTTCTTAACTTGACATATCAAGTTGGGCATCTGGTTTATGTTTGTATTTTAATTTTGGTCTTTACGTTGTTATAGTCTTAATTTTCTCGACTAGAAGTTGACGGTAAACAAGATTATACTTGTCAATGTGCCAATTCTGGTCAGAGGAATCATTTGCTCTTTGTTCGGTCGGTAGGTTTTGTGACTCTACTGGTGTTGATTAGAATGTACAGTAGTACCAGGGACCAGACTTGGATTTATTTGCTTTTTGTTTATACGATTGAATGTGATTGGCTCGACTTGAATGTGAGATTTTCTCTTTAGTGTTGCCAGCAAGTAGAAAAAGGGGAGTATAGGAGCAGAGAGTGAACAAGTATAGTCGTTTGCTGTCACAAGCAATACCACCTTTGTTAGATGATAATCTCCATCCATAAATTTCGCACCTATCCGTTTTAGTCTTTTATCTACTCCCAAGTTGTTTGTGCTGTTGAGAGTGATGCCGCTTAACAAAGCAGTCTCATATGAAGTCTGAAAATTGCTCTTGTTTTCATTATGGACATCAATGAGATGAGAGATAATAGCATGGCCGATTTTCTTATTCACTTTTGCGTTGCACCTTATAAATGTAGCAATGTAGGGTGCTAACTGCGCAGACTGCAGAGAGTGGAGCTTTTATTATTGTATTTGATATCTGCTTGAATATTTTTCTGTTATTAACTTTTCGATGATGTGCTAATCGTTTCTTGTCGACTTTTTCTTTCATTTTCTCTATGTTTCTTATTCAATTTTTTTTTACTTTGCTCAATTAAGTTTTAATAGCATGGATCGCTGGTTTTATTTCCGTGTCTTACTAATTTTTTGTTTGATCAGATAAAAAAATGGGAATTTTTTTGGAATGCTGTTTCCTTCCAAATGTATTCTTGGAATCTTGTTTCCTGTTTTAGCTGTTTTGAACTGCCACCATTGATCATATAAAAAGGGTTGATTCGTTTTAGACATTATGCATGTCTGGCCCTGTGGCCCTTGTTGGTAAAGTGGAAGGACTTTCTCATACAGAAAGAACTAGATCACTTGAGATCACTTCTTTCGATGACAAAGATCTTGTAGTAGCTAATGGACAGTTTCCACATTTATCTGAAACTGCTGGTTTTAGAGTTGGTGAGATTTTACTTCCCCATGGGGATTCTTACTCTGGGTCATTGCTTGGGAACATGCCAGAAGGTTTGGGGAAGTACATTTGGTCAGATGGATGCATATATGAGGGTGAATGGAGAAGGGGGATGAGGCATGGAGTTGGGAAGACGCAGTGGCCTTCTGGCGCTGTCTATGAGGGTGAATTTTCAAGTGATTACATGCATGGAAGTGGTACATATATTGGGCATGATAAAATCAGTTATAGAGGACGTTTTCGATTGAATCTCAAACATGGGCTGGGATACCAAACCTATCCTAATGGAGATGTCTTTGAAGGATCTTGGATTCAGGGAACAACAGAAGGACCTGGAAAATATATCTGGGCTAATGGAAATGTTTATATGGGCAGCATGAAAGGAGGGAAAATGTCTGGAAAAGGTACTCTTACATGGATAACTGGGGACTCATTTGAAGGAAGCTGGTTGGATGGCATTATGCATGGCTTTGGAGTGTATGAATGGTGCGATGGTGGCCGTTATGTTGGAACTTGGACCAGGGGTTTGAAGGATGGTAAAGGAGCTTTTTATCCTAGTGGAAGCAAGCTTCCTGCTGCCCAAGAACTGTACCTAAATGCTTTAAGAAAGAGAGGACTGTTGCCAGATATGAGAAAGCAATCCCATGGGTCCAACATCCGCCATGCTTCTTCGGTGGACTTTGGCAATGTGAAGATTGTTGAGAATTATGGTTCTCGTCCTGGTTCATCTGATAAGTTGCGCGAAGGAAATCTCCTTAATTTGGAGCAATCTCAATCCAGAAATGTCGCCTTGGAAAGACGCTGGAGTCTTGAGGTAGCTATTGAAAAAGTAATTGGAAATGATATGTCATTGAATTCGGGGGACTCTGTATTAGAAGGTAGCAAAAGGGATGACTACGAAAATGCTCCAATACTGGAACGAGAATATATGCAAGGTGTCTTGATCAGTGAGCTTGTTTTAAACAGCAGTTTTTCTTCATCATCAAAAAGAGCATTGAGGAGGACGAGAAAACTTGCAAAGGAGATAAAAAGGCCAGGTGAAGCAATCATTAAAGGTCACAGGAGCTATGATCTAATGCTCAGTTTGCAACTTGGCATCAGGTATACTTTACCTCTTGTTATAATAACTAGTGATTTTTTGATCTCGAGTAGTTTGCAATTTTCCAGTATCTCTTGTTATAATATGTGCTTTGTAGTATTAAAGTGTGTGACCTGGAATTTGACTGAAAATGTGAAAGAGCATTTGAAAAAACCATAAAGAAATAAACACGTCTATATACATCACGTGGTAATTTTCAAATTAGAATACTGACTACATTGTGATTAAAAACTCGAAAAATTATTGTGAGGAGGATTAGTTAACCTAGCCTCTCCTAAGTCCTTTTTCTGTTTGAAAATTGTTAAAATGATTTTGACACAACCTTAGTGGTTTGTTGCTGGCATATCTTGGAGTGAGTCGGGTGATGAAACCAAGACAGTTGATGGAAGCAATATACTTTTTTCTTGTTCGGTGGGGCTGTGTGTGTGGTGTGTGTGTGAGGGGGGAAACCCAAAGATCGATGAGCAATAATTTTAGTAGTATTATTATTTTATTGTGAAATAATTTCAGTTACCGTTGTCATTATTCTTGTAAAGAATATCTGCTAAGGTCATATATTTGTATATTTGTATACATGATAATGTGGTATTTGTATACATGGTAATGTGGTCGTATATTTGTATATTTTGTACGAAGTTAACTTATACAGCATGTATATATCTGATCAGGTATACTGTTGGTAAAATTACACCAATACAAAGGAGAGAAGTTCGAGCGTCAGATTTTGGTCCTCGAGCTAGCTTTTGGATGCACTTTCCTAAAGCAGGCTCGCAGTTGACACCCACTCATCAATCTGAAGACTTCAAGTGGAAGGACTACTGCCCGATGGTTTTTAGGTTGGTATTAAAATTGCACTCAAGTGACTTTGATTAGAAGTGTTTGACTGTTGGAAACATAGTCTTACTTTGCTTCTAGTGCATTCTCTGGGCCTAACTGAACTAGTATTTTAAAAGCTATTACTATTTGTCATGAATGCTAATGTTGTAAGCCATGCTTCATGGTTATGGTACAATTTCTATTTGTTTCCATTCTTTCAAAACATGCTCCAGCGTATATGGAAATTTTCATAAACATCTTTGAACCGATCTTCAGAACAATTGGGTTTATTCTGGTTGTGTGTAAGATTTTAAATTGCCGCGGAAGAAGTAAAGAGCAGCCATTGGCGTTTTCAGGGTTTCATCCCTCTTGGGCTTAAATTAATTTTCCCTTAGTTAGTTTGATCGCTTGATTATTGTTAATGGCATCTACTTGATACATTAAAGTGGTATGAGAGCCCAATTGTTCTAGGGTAGTTGGGTAGATAGCAGAAAGTTGTGACATTTTAATATTGAAAGAAGTCATGAACAATGGGAAACAGAATCCTGCTCAACAATCAGTGCAGCTTGACCACTTTATAGTAAATAATAGGTATTGATCCCTGCATCGCTGCTTCCGGATTTTCGCAATACACCATGAGTATTTAACGCCCACCACTCTACTAGCAGTCCCCAAATTTATCTGATAAAGACTTTTTCGGTTTTGGGCTTATAAAGTAGGTGTTTTGGGGGAAAGGATTTTTTTTTTTTTTTTAATGTTTTCCATTGATGACTAAATTACTTTCAAGTTTGCACCAGTTATGATATGGCTTCATATGTTTTCAGAGGCATGATAGCATAACACATGGAGTAGAAATCTTAGAAACACGACATATTGACTGTTTCGGTGCAGTAAATGGACGGTCAAAATGGTTGTACGAGTTTCCACACGAAACATTATCTTGGCCATCCATTCCGTTTGCACATATGACCAACGCTGGTTATCCCATGCTCTATTTTTCATGTCTCACGACAACATATTACATTTCGTATCTGCTTTATATATATTTCTTACGTTTTCTAAAAACTGTTTGCCAAACTTTTACCGATTCCAAACGATAAAAGCCTTTGACTATATTTTGTGTTTGCATGTTGCATGACTTTCCTTAAAATTTGTCGGTGAATTGTGACTTGAGAGACATTTACCTGTTGCACTCTTTCATTCCAGTTAATGCAGCATTATATTTAGTTTACGATGTTTATCCTTCAGAAATCTGAGGGAGATGTTCAAGATTGATGCTGCAGATTACATGATGTCGATTTGCGGAAATGATGCTCTTAGGGAGCTCTCATCTCCGGGGAAGAGTGGTAGCGTATTTTTTCTGTCTCAGGACGACCGGTTTATGATTAAGACTCTCCGCAAATCTGAAGTTAAGGTCAGTATAGTCTTAAGTTGGGACTTGATATTTTCATATTATTTTTTCGTTTATGACTTTAGATTCTCTGCAACCCAACTATTACAAAGATTAGAGAACATCATTTTGAGTTGAACAGTATGGGAAACTATTTGGTATGTTACTTCATGTTCATATTAGTTAGCTGGTTTAATTTTGAATTTCTAACCATATTTTGTACACTCTGGATAGTGTGCGTTTTTGTTTTCTTTTTGTATTCGTTCTTCTTCTGTTAAAATCCTTTCTAAATAATTATGTGTTGGGCATGAAGCCATGAAATATTATCATGCACTAGCATATTTAAGAATGTACAATGGTAGTTCTTTTAATAATGGATTGGTGGTTTTAAATGCATAGGTTCTTCTGCGGATGCTTCCGGACTATCACCATCATGTGCGTACATATGAGAACACACTCATAACCAAATTTTTTGGTCTTCACAGGATTAAACCCACAAGTGGTCAAAAGGTACATGACAGAGTAAATTACAACTGTAATGGGGCATATCTGTGATGTCTATTGAAAGCTGAACCAATCAACTCACATGCGTTTTACAACTATATATCTTATGTTTCCTGTTGTTTTAACATATTTTAATTTTTCTGGGTTTTGCAGTTCCGTTTTGTTGTAATGGGCAACATGTTCTGCACAGAGTTAAGAATTCATCGAAGATTTGATCTGAAAGGTTCATCACTGGGCCGCTCTGCAGACAAAGTTGAAATTGATGAGAATACTATACTTAAGGATTTGGATTTGAACTACTGCTTCTATTTGGAACCTTCTTGGCGGGAGTCTCTACTAAAGTAAGGATACTTATTGCGGTTTCATTTTTTACCATAAAGTCGTTGAATATTGTAGTGCAAAACGAGCTTCTGCTTTCAAATACTTTGCATGCCCTGTTGTCCACGTTGTATAGCTTTGGGTCTGGTATTACAGTGTTTGTGTACTTTTATGAATGTACATGTAATACCTTTTCAATTTGACAATTTAAGGAATGCGCAATAGAGCCATTGTAGGGAAAGTAAGACTTTGCTTTTTAAGGTTCCAAGGTTTTCCTAGTGCAAGTTTTTGTGCCCCATGATATGATAGTGAAGGAGCAGGGGAGGGTGAAAATGAGCTACAAGTGTGAGCAGAGGATAATGCCAAGGGCGCTGACTTTTTTCTTCACCACTTAGTTCCCTCTCTTCACTGACCTGATCTACAAACTTCACAACTTCTACTCTTACTATAAGGTGCTTACGTAAGCAAGATTTAGATCCGACCCTAATCAAACTATTCTGATTTCTCAACTCAAACTTTTTGGCTAGACCAAAACCATTTTTCGAACATTTCTTGAGCAGTTTTTGGATATCAAACAGACCTTCCCAAATGGTCATTTCCATGTTGCCAATTTACCCTCTTTTTCCATCAGTTAGCTACCATTCTCTCAAAATAAGCGCTGTTTCCATGTGTGTTCTATATGCCTTATATGGCCGTGCTGAGGGCATACGTCGAAGCCCTTTCCCCAATTGTGGAGTCATTGCAAAGCCTACCAGTTTATGCATATGATGCTATCTCTGGATTAATTTGAATAATATATACATAAATAAATTCTATAGGATGGAGCATTGATTCAATGCCATACTGGTTCCAAGTTAGAGTAATATTGTGATAAAAAATCGTTTAAAACAACATGGTAGGGTTTCACGTGCAACTTAAAGGACTCGACTTAGTTTGTTCAGTTCCGCTATATAACCAATATGATTAGGGTGTGGGTTAAAGACTTAAAGGAAACAGTACATGATGGAGCTTGAGAGAAAGTAACAATTCTTTTCTTAGTATCACAATTGTCGAGGCAAAAAGTTACCCCAGCACTCTCAAGGTGAGTATGCGCTGAAAGGAAAAGATAGAAGAGAACTAGGGTTTCAAGGGAAGAGATGAGACTACACCAACGTACTGGTTGCTTACGTACGCAGAGGAGTCCAGGATCAAGTTTCAAAACGTAGTTCTGGAGGTTGCAGAGACCTCCATATTTATATATTTTAGAATTTAGATACCTTGGAAGCCAAGAAAGCGGTTATGGAATATTTCTACCCAGTAGAATCCTCGTCTGATTCTACTTCTAAGGTGGGATAACCTTCCATTCCAACATGATTCCCTTCTATCCTCCAAAGATTCACCAGAAATATCCCTGTCTTCTCCTATACGAGATCTTATTTATATATAAGGTTTAGGGTTTCCAGTTCGGTGTTACCTGGACCTTAACTGAACTCGCCAAATAAAACATGCCAAAATAATCCTGCTACACAGAGCATCTAGTCAAGGAATGACTAATATGGATCCATAAACAAACCCAAAACCATCACAAGAATGATCTTGGCGAGATTACCCGGATGGGGCCCAAATCATCTCGGGAATAATCCTGGCAATCTTAGGACTAAGCCTGAAAAGTGGTCCACGTGGGTCGGGCATGGTCATCTAAGTTCATTGTATGGTTCTGATTAAAAATGTCTTTCACAACATATATGAACCACGTGCATACCTAAGTTACATTGACACGGACACGAGTGTCCATATCCGACACGGATACGGAGTGTCTGACACGGCGGAATATTAAAAACTAAGGTATATCACACACAATATGTGTCCGGGTGTGTCCGATACGGACACGTGGATACGTATCCGACACAGATTATTTTTGAAATATGGTGTGTCCATGTAACATAGGTGCATACTAAAAAGGTCAACGAAGTGTCTTGACTTCTTTCAATACATGGGTACACATATTGCCCCCACTTCAACACATTAACATATGCATGTGAAGTTGATGTGTTGAAGAATAAGTGAAATGAATATCAAAATGGTTACTGAAACGAAAGTATCGAACCGGTTCAGTTACAAAACAAACAGATTCAGAAGAAAATAAAGTGGTTCAATGACAAAGTGAACCGGTTTAGCAGGAAAACGAGCTGGTTCAGCTAATACCAATCTTACTGTGACCAAAACCGGTCAAAATCCCTAAACCGTTCTAAAAATTTCCTCAACCGGTCTGCTGGTTTGCACCTGGGCGGCACCATGGGTCCATGGCCATCCCAGACTGTTGATTTTTATTTTTCTTTATTGCTGACATCACCTGGTAAGATGATGACATCAATTCTATCAGATGATGATGTCATCAATGATCACTGGAATTTCCGGCAGAGGTCCTGCTGGTGGCATTGTCGGTGGTTGCGCCGGAACTGTTGCCAGTCCGCTGGTATTCCCTCCTGATCTGCCCGGAGGTTCTACAGCCGGTGAACCTGAATTGTTGTTGGAGGTTCCCTGCTGTTGGTGGTCCATATCTGTCATTGGGTGGGATTTGAACTCATAACTCGCAAAATGCTTTTGCAAGATCTGACCATTTGATCCATTGCTCATTGTTGCCTTCCTTGATCAGAACAAATATATAGAGTTGTGCCACGGGCCAAGGTTCATCCACCAATGACATTTGTTTCAGCAAGATCTATGCAATGGAGGGTGTTTTGTCAGGCTAACTTTTTATAAGGGCAAGTGCTTTTCGAGCACAAAGCCAACCGACAACTTTGTTCTACCCATTGTTGACCTAGTCGCTCCCAATGCCGAACGCCTAAACTAAGCTTCATATGAGAGCATTTTCAACCATTATAGAATTAAAGTGTCAAATTATGAAAATTATATATGATGATGAGGGGGAAAGTATATGTGAGAATGTAATCAAGTTTTTTTTATCTAATGAAATGGGGTAAGGGACCTCAATAACAACCCTGCTTGCCAATCAGAAAAAAAAAGTGTCACATTATTCCATTGGTCGCCCCCAAGTGGGGTGCATCCTTTTAGACACTTAGATTTTCACTAAAAATGGCAAGTTGCCATTTAGAAAATTGTGACTCATAATCTCAGGCAACTATCTTGCTAAGGTGTGGTTAATATGTATGACGCTCCCAATACTTTTCTGGATCGAAAAACATTGAAAAGCGGTTAAAAATTTCTTACCAATGGAACTATGTCACTTGGCGACCAAGTGTAGTCCTACTACGAAAACTCTCCCCAAGACGATCCCTGATGGAGACCAAAGGACAGTTTGTTACCATCTCTTTGGGTTTGAAAGCTAAGTGTAGCCCACATTTTGCCACCAAGGTTCTACGCTTGATGTAATCCAAACAAAGCCACTCAGACCAGAAACAACTAAATGTCATTCATAGTTTATAAAAACCAAATATAGCCAGATTCTGCCAATCAGGACATGAGCCCAATTGTACTCCAACTCCGCCAAATGGCACCAAGGAGACCTTGGATTTGAATGCCAAACATAGACTAACTGTGCCACCAAAGCATAGTATTCAAAAAATTGGCAGGGGATAGGACGGGATACGGAAACAACAGAGCAAACCTGAGTGGGCCTGCCGAAAGGTGGGGAAATGAGCTTTTTCTCCAGTAGAGAATCATGCAGAAGTAATTCGAAAACTTGAGAGACCTATGACTTGGCATATGTTTTAGTATGTCTGAAGTTTAATGGGTTAGAGTTTAGGTCTTTGAGCAAGTAAATTGTCTTTGATTGTTTCATGCTAGTCTCTTCTTTTCTTTTTTGGGTTTGGCAGATGGAGGACCCATTCCTCATGTTGCTTGGTGCTATTGGAAATTGACCTATGGGCAATGTTCAGATGTGCGCGAATAAGAGTAGAGAAAGTTCTTAGCACTTTGATTAGTACCATATTGGCATATAGTAAGAACTAATGAAGAAATTGGAATATCATGTGCATCATCTAATGACAAAATCATCACTTGAAATTCCTAACACAGATGTCATGTGTCTTGAACTGTTGATTTTAGGAGTAGAGTTTGTTTAGAGTTGAGCTTAGCCCTATGCTTGAATGTGTAGGTTACATGCTAAAATGTTGAACCTGGTAGTCTCTTACTAATTGAAACCACGCTGGAAACTAAAAATCTTATTTGACATGCCTGGAGGCATGCTTTATTTATGGAGTTATTAATCTTAATCATGTCCGACCTTTTTTTTTAAGAATTACAGTAATTGGGTGTACTTAATTCGTCCATAAATTGCAGGCAAATTGAGATTGATAGCAGATTTTTGGAAACACAGCATATAATGGATTACAGCCTTCTATTGGGTGTCCATTATCGAGCCCCCCAGCATTTGCGATCACTCACATCTTATCAACGAACTTTGACAGCAGATAGACTGGCAGTTCTTGTTGAAGGTAACTCCACATCTATTTTCTTGCATGTTAACAGTTCAGGTATGGAAGTTTCTTATGGCATCAGTTCTTACAATAATGTTAGTAACATGAAATACATGCGCAAAAGGGGGAAAGTACGGATAAGATTTTATTACCAAGCAGTTTTTGTAATATTAAACGAAAAGCAAGTATAACAACATTTATATTGAAAAATTATAAAGGTCATATGCAAAAGAAGAATCATGTGTAGCCATTTTTAATACGTATGATGCTGTGATTTGTACTAACATATTAAAACTGGTAAAAAAAAAAGAGGATACGAGTCTTATTTTCCTTATTCTGGAGGTTGATATGGGTTCTGCTTTACAGCTACCGTGGGTTAGTATCTTGCTTTGTGCCATTATTGTTAGATATTTGGAACCACGGCAGATGTAACCAAATTTTCAGTTTATGCAGTTACAAATGCAGAATATTCTTGAATAATGAAAATAATTACAGTTCTCCAGTGACTTTTTATTTTTTCTAAATTATTCATCATATACCAAACATAGTCAAAATTTCCTTTAGTTATGTAGTCCTTTTATACTGGAAAACCATTTGGATTTACATTTCACCACTGAGGGAGCAAATGAGAAATTAAATGGTAAATTATTGCTGTTGCACACAAGAGTTGGAAACATGTCAATTGTTACTTTTGTTGGAAACATGTCGATGTACACGTATTACTGTGGTTTGTAATGTCAATACTATTTATTAGTTTAACTATTTGACATAATATGCACATAAGAACATGGAAATCCACTTTGATGTTAATGTTGATTTAATTCCAGATGCCCAAGAAGAAGAGATCTCTAATTATCCGCAAGGTCTTGTTTTGGTACCACGTGAAACTGATAATGAGAGTGTCGTTGTTGGTCCACACATCAGAGGTAGTCGATTACGAGCATCAGCTGTTGGTGACGAGGAAGTAGACCTTCTACTTCCCGGTACAGCAAGGTATAACCCCTCAATACTTGAAAGTGGCTTAAGAAGCATTGTATATGGGTATCATTAAGCTTCTTTCTACCTTGAAATAATTTGATGTTCACATATTCCTCAGCCGGCTACAAATCCAGCTTGGAGTGAACATGCCTGCAAGAGCAGAGCTTTTACCGGGAGAAGAAGCACAGTGGTTCCATGAAGTTTATGATGTTGTTCTATACCTTGGTATCATTGATATATTGCAGGACTACAACATGGGCAAGAAAATTGAACATGCATATAAATCTCTTCAATTTGATTCATTGTCCATATCAGCTGTTGATCCAGTTTTCTACTCGAGACGCTTCTTGGAATTCATTCAGAAGGTCTTTCCTCCAAATTCTTAGCAACTCGTGGACTTCAATGAGTGTTTATTGCAATTTTCCGATCATTTAAGACTGTCAAGATCTTCTTTTCAATTAGGAAGATGAGGTATATATTTGCTATTTCAAGCAGTTTAAACTAGGCCAGTTCAAATCTAATTTCCCGTCCATTCTTTTAACATGTAATATGTATATGCTGCTTGAGACAAAGCTGCTTCTTGTGAAAATATGTTCCTATCAGGAGTAAGAGAGGTAAACACGTCGGCCATTTGGAGTTAGACTGCATTTTAGAGCTCATTTTATAGAGATTTTTTTTATTCAGAAGACTGATTTTGGTTGCAAGTCTTCATTGGCTTTTTCTGCAAGAAGGCTTCACAAAATCCACTCATGTAACTTTTAGGGTAGTTATGAAGGATACCGATTATCTAATACGGTTGTACTGGACCTTATTCATAGATGTGCCTTCTATTGGAGTCACGCAAACAATTAGATCAAGGTTGATCGGCAAAATAGATGGAACTAATCTTGTTGCCTATTCAGTATTTGTCTCAAAATGTTGTCAGTACTGCAATTGTGGTCATGCGGTCCCGTCAAATGTCAATGACACAGATTTGGAGCGTATGTGTGTACTCCCAAAAGCTTATTTGGATTCACACCCCAAAAAGCTTGATAATAACTTTTTAAATTACTGGATCACGTAAAAGGAGGCAGTAACAGCAAGTTTAGAAGCGCCTGGGCAATGCGGGTGATTCACATTTGGGGGCTAGTGAATCTATACATGCCTTTCGTTGTGTGGACAAATAAATTCTCAGTAAAGTCTTGGAACCATTTTTCTCTCAGCCATTATCATTTCACAAGGACATTTTCTGGCAATGAACTTTTGGAACTTCTGTTAAAAGACTCAAAAGTCAAGACACGTCTCAAGTTCATGAATCATGAGTCATGACATAGAGGGACAATCAAACCCATGTGAAAATAACTAATAAGCCCATAAACCTCCAAGCCGAATCATACACTAAGAGCATCACCAATGCAGGGTCACGTCACCATATTTTAAAAGGTTAGTTTGAAGGAAAAGCCTGGTATAAAGGATCTCTAAATCATGTGTTCTACAACGCGAGCCTTATAATCAAAGTTTGGGACTAAAATAGGGCTGGCGAGGTTCGACTCTGAGTAAGTAAACAAACGCGTTTTTTATGCCTTTTGTAACTTAAACAGTTTAAACATATTCAATAGCTGGGCGGGGGACTCGAACACTAGAAGTTCCATTCTAAGAGAATCTTACACCAAATACGCTGGGTTTTTGGCTATTGAAACGTTTGTGGATGTATTTCTATTTAGCTCACGAAAGAGACCGGGTTCTCTATAAATGTGATAGAAATAGAGACAGTTTTAAAAGATGCTAAATATAGGGGCCATATAAAGACTGCATTGAAAGCCTATTTTACTATTGTTCCCTTAAATATGAAGATAGAGGACCATATAAAAGTCCCAATAGTAATGCCCTAAACATAGCAATTTTATGTTCAACTCTATATAGAATTAGATTGAGAGCAAATTCTTATAAAACAAAAAATACTGATAGAGAGCATGTTTGTGTATCTTACGTATCTCCACCAAATTTGCGCTCTACTTTTGATTGTATACGATATTGAAGGAAAACAAATAACAAAAGGTTAATCAATAGCTCCATCACACTCACAAGTCACAATTGATGAAGTTTGCTTCCACCGACTTGATGCAGACTAGTGCGAGTTGTTTGAACTTTGAACTATAAGGTTACACTTTTTCAACATGACAATATTGAACATTTGAACATGCTCCTCATCTCTGCGCGTTTTATTAATGGAACTTTTTTGAGACGTAACTCTTTCCACATCTTTGCGCATTTTATTAATGGATTTTTTTTTTGAGACGTGTGACTAAACTCTTCTTTAGTCTATTTTGATTTATGGATATTTTAATTTTTCTTATAAGAAGCTTCCATCAACTACGAAATAGACGTTTCCAAGTTCCATCGACGGATTCAACTAAATTTCCATCTTGGCATACATTTTTCATATTTTTTCTTCTCCTATGCGGCATTATTTTTTAAGAATAAGATGCGAATTTTCTTCACAAAGTGGGTTTTTTCCTTTGTTGTTCTTGACTCGTAGTTATTGACAAAGTGAGGTGTTGGCGTGTTGCTGCAAATTTTCTAATGCTTAGTTTCATCCTTGTCCAATCAGTGTGTACAACAAACAGAAACAAAAAGTAGGTAGGAAAAACGGGTATTGTTTTGAACTACCATGGTTTCCAATTTTGCCCTCCCCTTCTACCTTTATCTCAACCTCAAAACCCAACGGTCCACCACCACCCATTTTCTCTCTCTCTTCAATAGTCCAATTATCAAAGTTCAAGATAACTTGATTTTTAAAACGAAATTGGTTCCAAGCAAGAGTTATATTAACAGTTGATTGATCGCCAATGAATTGAAAAACGGTTATTCAAAACCCATTTCTATTAATCAAGTACTATTTAAGTTTGTTCGAACCTCAAACTAAAATCCCAATTATAAATTTTCAAATTTGCTCAATAATAAAAGTATATTTTAATTTTGATCCTAATAAATGTTCCATGGAGTGGAATATTGTACACTTGAGGGGTTGTAGTCGAAGAATTACCGAAAGAAATGGGGTTTTTTTGCCTTAACCCCCAAAGTTTGTACCTTTTTCCCCTTCCACTCCCAATTTTCGAAATCATTATTGATTGCCTCCCGCTCCGCTAATTTTCTGTGTAATAGACGTTGGTATTTTGTATATTGGCTTTGATATAATACAAGTACTATAATGACTGGGACTGTTTCACATTCTCGCGTTGCGGCCTAGTGGGTTGGCCTTTTGTTCGATTAACTGGGCTTGGGACGAATATTGAAGCATTGGAAGCTACTGAGAAGCGATTGTTTGATTGCACAGAGACGTTAGGTTTTTCATTTGGGTTCTTTCCTGTGGCTGAAAAGGTTGACAATTTGGATCCTGAAAGATTGAATGTTAGTGGCGGTGAGTGTATTGGTGGTGGGGGGTGATAGAGTTAACTGTAGGCGGAAGAGTGTAAAGTGTACTGGTGGTGGCAGAGAGTGTACTGGCGGTGGAGGTGAGTTAACAACTGGATGTGGTGGTGACTGTATTGATGGCGGAGGAGAGTGTACTGGTGGTGGAGATGAATGAACTAGAGGTGGAGGAGAATATACTAGTGGTGGTGGTAGTGAGTGGACTGGAGGTGGATGTGAATATACTGGGGGTGGCGGTGAGTAGACTGGAGGTGGAGGGGAATGTACTGGTGGTGGAGGGGAATATACTGGGGGTGGCGGTGAGTAGCCTGGAGGTGGAGGGGAATGTACTGGTGGTGGAGGTGAGTGAACTAGAGGTGGTGAATTGAAAGGAGATTAAAAAATGGGGAAAATTCGAATGGTTTTTTTTTTACAAATTTGAATGTTAAAAATGGAGGGCTTTTACAAAGGGGTGCGGTATTGGCATCCCGATAAATGGGACTAGCACCCCTATGACAAAAAGTAAAACAATAATGGTTATTCCTTATATGTTCTTTTACATCCCACATGCCCATAGTTCTACGGCAGGCAGTTACCGCGAGATCTCATATTCTACGGCAGGCAACTGCCGCGAGATCGCACAATCCACGACATCGGGTTACCGCGAGATCGCATATCCCACGGCAGGCAGTTGCCGCGGCATATTTTTTTTGTGTTTTTTGGTTTTTTTTCACTTCAAATTTTGCGTATTGAAACACACCGACATATGGATACCTCATTTTCTTCTTTAAAGTTTCTTTATACACTCCAAGAACAACACCAAAACCATGACAAAAAAAATATACAATCGAGTCATAATTTTGCTATCTCGTGGCAAATATTTTCATATGCTATAAGAAAATTTTGTGATCAAATTAATGAAGAAGAATTTTAATAATTAACACAAGCAAAGACTCAATTTTAGTAAACAAAATCATCTCGCGGCAACTAACTTTTTTTTATAGTGGCTATTAAGTTTTTTTTACGGCAGCCACTTTCCGTGGGATATGGGATCTCGCGGCAATCCGATGCCGTGGATTGTGTGATCCCGCGGCAGGTGTTTGCCGTTAGTGTTTTTTGTGTATTTAATGAAAGGGTGCTAGTACCATTGAATTGGTCAAATGGGTGCTAGTCCTATTTATAGGGGTGCCAATATCGTGGCCCTTTATAAATATGAATTAGGGACACATTTACCAATATACAAAATACCAATATCTATTGCACAAAAAATTGACATAGTGAGAAACAATTACTAATGATTTCGAAAATGAATGATTTTCAAAAAGGGGTACAAAGTTTTGGGGGGGGGGGGGGGGGTTGGTTAAATGAAAAAAACCCAAAGGAAGAAATTAGCTGGGGTGGGGGAGGGGTTTTGGTAACTTTAATAGGTTGTGTTTAACGCTTGAATAGATTGTGTGGAACGGAGTCTATTTTAGTTACCCACGTGACACATTCTCATAGGCCAGAAGCAAATACCAAAATTGTAGCAAAAATAGACTCCGTTGGAAAGTGTTGTACGGAGTATTGCCTGGGATTTGTAGGGCCTGAAATCAAAGTACAAAAGTTCTAAAGCAACACACAAATTGAACGGAACCACAACAAACAAACTGACGTGGCAGCCGTAACACGTGATTTATTTTTCTTTTTATATTTTATTATGGGTAATTTTGCACACACCTATAAAAACACTCCCGTATCCCAACTTTAAAATAAATAAATAAAATTATTTAAAACATATTTAGGTTTCTAAATTACTCCTTTTTTTATCAGGCGTACCCAAGACAAAACAATTCATTTACTTATTCTTCTTTTTTGTTAAAAAAATAAAAAATATTCTTGAATTCTTCTTTAATAATTTACCTCGCTCTCTAACAACATTTCTCTCATCAATAAACATGATTACAAATCAACAACTAATTATTTTGAATTTTGAAGTGCAAGATTACAAGGCCATGTGTTGTTATTGTTTTTTTTTCCTCCCAAATACCCCAAATGAATTTGGGAGATATTATTGGATTGAAACGGTTATTGGGGTAGGGCAAAAATTTTAGTTAGTTATGTGGTATGAGAGTGGTTTTATGGGTGTGCCCAAGATCACCATTTATTATTCATTTACATTTATTTATTATTCATTTGCCTTTTTGGCAGCACTTGGGTTGTCTTCATAGACTTGTTAGCAATACAGGATACGGCAATAATTCGGTACGGAAATAATTCGAGAATTATTCGGTGATTAAAAAAAACGGTACAGTCAAATATTCGGTAAAAAATTCGCAATACGGTAATTATGCAGTGTTTAATTAATACGCGTTTTAAACGTTTGGTTGCAAAAATTCGGAAGTCAAAAATTCGTGATATTATGTTAGTAAATCTCTACTAGTAGCATATATCCTATAATGATCCTGGCCTCTTAAATTCATCCGAGTATTTTTCTTATGCATAATACCCCTGGATGAATAATTAACTCAAAACACCCAAATAATAATTAGAAGGACTATTTGGTCTTTTTAGCTTTTGTGAATTTATGTCCTTAAATTAAAGTATTGGTTAGGGCACTTTAAAGAGGAGTAATTGGTCATTTCATGTGTTGGTGAATAAAAAAACAAACTCCACACATCATTCGAATTGTACGCCACCATTAATTAATACCAACTTTAATTAGCCATTAATACTGACTTTAATTAGCTGTTATGCAATCCCTTCCTCTTTCCAATCTCTCTGTCTCCCTTCTCTCATCTATACCCAACATCTGCCCACTCATCCAACTAATAAATTTTTGCAAACAAAACACAGGTATAGCTTTGCGAAATCGTCACAAAGGTAAGCTTTTCAATTTTCCAAAATGAATAAAATTTTGGAGTGCTTCGTTTGATTTTAATGGGGAGATTGATGGTTTTTTCTTTTTATATGCATTGTTGGTGTTTGTTATTTGACCATCAAAGAAAATTAGAATGCTTACTTGCGTACTGTAGAGAAAAAGGACGTTTTACGCTCACGGCGGTCGAGGCCGGCGCCCGCTTTGCGGAGGAAAGTGGCGACTTCAGCTCATGACTCGATGATTTAGCGCAGCAGCTCAAAAAAAGCGGCGCCAGCTCATGGTTTTAATAATGGCGCCAGCGGCTTCGAGTAGAAGCCCTTCGCTTCCAGTCTTTTTTTGCGGGCCTCGCTACAGTAACCGCGATTTTGGTTTTTTGGTATAAAAACAAAATCAGTTTTTTGGAAAACCTAACTTTTCCAAAAAGAAAGAAAGAGAGAGATTGTAAGAGAGAAATTCTTAGTGAGTTGAGTGTTCATTCTTTGTGAGTGAATTGAGAGCTCTTGTAATCTGTTACTCTGGACTTCTAGTAAAGCTTGGATCTCGCCAGTGTGGATGTAGGCAAATTGCCGAACCACGATATATCCTTGTCTTGTGGTTGGTTCTCTTTTGCATTATTATATTTACTTTATATGCTTATTAAATTGTTAATGAGAAGCGTTGGGATATTACTTGGAGGGTGTTGAAGTCTTGTCTAGTGTGAAGGATCGATCTTTGTATAGGGTTTGATCCGTTTGTTGTGGGTAACGTTGTTTCCGCAGTTAATTATTCACAACAATTGGTATCAGAGCGAGGTATACGACCTAGGATTTTGAGTTTTGGTAAAGAACCATAGTGCTCGAAATTTATGTAGACAAGGTGTTCGATAAAATTTCTGAGTGAAATAATTTTTTGGGTTATTGTGTGTGACTTGAAAAAAAGGGGCTCCCAAGATGTCAAATGCTAGATTTAAAGTAGAGAAGTTTGATAAAGAAGCAAAAGAAAAGATGGCGAGGGTGATGTCGAATGATATGACTTCCACAAGCAAGTGGAAGGGTAGTTCGAAGAAGCCTTTTAAAACATGTACTGATGCTACAATTGCAAAGAAAATGGGCATTATCTATGTGATTGCTCTAGCAAAAAAAAGAGTAACAAGATGAGTGGTAAGTTTGAGAATGAGGATGTTAGTGAAGCAAGTCTTGCTTCCGGCTTCGATGGGGATGATGTAAGTCTTTCGGTGTCTACACAAGACGACCACATGACCGATACATGGATTCTTGATTCCGGGTGTTCCTACCACATGTGTCCAAATAGGAAGTGGTTTGCTACCTATGAGAACTTGAGTGGAGGTTCCGTTTTGATGGGCAATGACGTTGCTTTTAAGACGGTTGGGATTGGAATTATACGGGTCAAGATGCATGATGGTGTAGTGAGGACTTTAACCGATGTGAGGCATGTTCCTGAGTTAAAGAAGAACTTTATTTCTCTTGGTACCTTGGATTCCAAAGGCCACAATTTTGTGGGAAATGGTGGAGTCCTAAAGATCCTTAGTGGTTCTTTAGTCATTATAAAGGGTCAAAGACATGGAAACTTGTATACTTTGTTGGGTAGTACAGTGATAGGTGATGTAGCAGTGGGTACATGTAGTGATGATTCGGAGTGCACAAAATTGTGGCATATGCGCCTTGGGCATATGAGCCACAAGGGATTGTCTGAGTTGTGTGGCGAGGGCTCTTGAAAGACTTGGAGAAACCAAGTATGGAATTCTCGCGAGCATCAGGTCTATGGCAAGCAAAGGCAGAGTCAAGTTCGAGACAAGCAAGCGGTCTGAGAGGCATCCTAGATTATGTGCATACGGATGTTTGGGGACCTTCTAGAGTGGCTTCTAAGGGAGGTAACCGGTATTATGTCTCTTTCATCGATGATTATACACGCTATGTGTGGGTATATAGCTTGAAGTTCAAAGATGAAATTTTCGAGACATTTAAGAGAACTATTCAACAAGAAGAAGAGTTACAACAACCTGAGCAGCAAATTTTGGCTAGATCAAAGCCAAAGAGAAGTGTGAAACAAGTTATGAAGTACGGGCATGATAAGCCAGTGAAGCATTATGGTCATCGGACCGGTTGCCGGTTGCCTATTTGAATATTGAAGATGATGAGCCAGATAGCTTCAAGGAAGCTGTTAGAGATGCTCATTACAGAGATTAGTCGGTGGATATGCAGAAAATGGTGGAGGCTCGTGACAAGTTTTGTACTTGGGAATTTGTTTCATTGCCTAAGGGCAAAAGGGTTTTGGGTTGTAGAAGGTTCTCTATGGAGTTGAATTTCAACATTGGTTGGGGGTACTCCACAAATGGTGGAGGCTCATGCATTGTTGATTGATGCCTTTCGTAGGCATGGCCCTTTGTGGGCATGACGTGCTCTTTGTGAGCATGACACTCTTTGTGGGTGGCTCTTGGTGAGCATGACACTCTTTGTGGGTGGCTCTTGGTGAGCATGACACTCTTTGTGGGTGGCTCTTTGTGAGCAAGACACTCTTTGTGGGTGGCTCTTTGTGAGCATGACACTCTTTGTGGGTGGCTCTTTGTGAGCAAGACACTCTTTGTGGGTGGCTCTTTGTGAGCATGACACTCTTTGTGAGTGGCTCTTTGTGAGCAAGACACTCTTTGTGGGTGGCTCTTTGTGAGCATGACAATCTTTGTGGGTGGCCCTTTGTGGGTATGGCCCCTTCGGGGCGGTTGACTGCGAGTTCTGGATGGATGTGTTATTGCTGGATGTGTTCGGCTCGGTTTTATGTGTTAAAACCTCACCGAGGTGGAGAATGTAGAGAAAAGGGCGTTTTTTCGCTTTTCCGCGGTCGAGCGCCGCGCTGCGAGTAAAGCGCGACTTCAGCGCTCATGACTCCGATGATTTAAGCGCCCAGCGCTCAAAAAAGCGCCAGCGCTCATGGCTTTTTAATACAGTAGCGCCAGCCTTCGGAGAGTAGAAGCGGCGCTTCGGCCTTTTTCAGTCTTTTGCGGGCCTCGCTTTAGAAGAATCGCGATTTTGGTTTTGGTATAAAAACAAAATCAGTTTTTTGGAAAACCTAACTTTTCCAAAAAGAAAGAAAGAGAGAGATTGTAAGAGAGAAATTCTTAGTGAGTTGAGTGTTCATTCTTTGTGAGTGAATTGAGAGCTCTTGTAATCTGTTACTCTGGACTTCTAGTAAAGCTTGGATCTCGCCAGTGTGGATGTAGGCAAATTGCCGAACCACGATATATCCTTGTCTTGTGGTTGGTTCTCTTTTGCATTATTATATTTACTTTATATGCTTATTAAATTGTTAATGAGAAGCGTTGGGATATTACTTGGAGGGTGTTGAAGTCTTGTCTAGTGTGAAGGATCGATCTTTGTATAGGGTTTGATCCGTTTGTTGTGGGTAACGTTGTTTCCGCAGTTAATTATTCACAACACGTACTTTGAGCGCTAAACGTTGAAGGTAAGAAAGGGTTCATATATGTGGTGTAGAGAATGGATAAGCAAGGAGTAGGATGCATTAATGTCATATTTCTTTTTGATAATTTAGAAATGGTTGGCAAATTGAGTCTCACATACTCAAGAATGGTAATTTCTTATAGAACAACACTTAACATATATTTAAAATTATTACTCTGATATTGATTGTCATAAATTAATTTGGTCATTGTCTAATTACCATCGTTGTTTGTCTCGACTGATACTATAATTTAGGTCAGGTTGCGTAATGCAGTTCATATGGTTTGGCTCTCCGTTTTCAGGTGGTTTCATATTCCAGTTTTCTGCTTACCTTTTCAACAGTTCAGATGGTTTTCTCTATGTAATTTTTTTTTTGTTTTGTTTTAAGATGAAGATGTGAATACCCTTATGTTGCTGACAAGGTTGTACTGTTAGGTTGAGGCAAGGCCCATTTACCAGGTCATATCATCCTATAGATGTAAATGGTCATCTTTTATCTTGGATGTCTGTTGCAATAGAGAATTTAATGGGTGAATGGATCAAGGAAGAGCCTGTCATTAATAATTTGTTGCATCAATTGATTGTTACTTCTACTATGTGTGGTTCAGTTTGCACTGATCGCAAGGCTTTGGAGTCTTTATGTTTAAGCTGGGATGATATATATGCATTGTTTTCATTGATTCTGGTTGTGGAGAGGTAAAAAAGCTAGAGCAGTGGAAGACCTCATACTTGAAAGATATATCTTTGTGCTTTGCTTGGACATTCCTATCATGAGATCTACATCACTGCTTCTTCCTTCTGGGAGTGACTTAAGGGGTCCGGGTTTAGATACATCAAACATGGAATGGAAGCAATCAAGTTCAGGGTTAAGTTCGTACGCAATAATAGCCAAAATATCGACATAATAATCACAGTAAAAGTGTCCCTCATTCTTGTGCCATTTTGCGTTTGCAGTACAATTTTGAAGTTAGGAGACTATGATTTAGTTAAATTCATCAGGATATGCCAAGAAAAAGGAATGTATGTGAACCTAAGGGTTGGACCCTTCATCCAAGCATAATGGAATCATGGGTATGCATCCACTTCTCCATTTTAAACTTCTAACTTAAGATTAGAACATATATAACATTTTTATGTCAATATATCTTTCAATCCTTCCACTGTTCTAATTATTTTATTTTGCATGATATAGAGGTTTTCCATATTGGCTTAGAGAGGTCAGCAACATTACTTTTAGAACGGACAATCCACCCTTCAAGGTAATTTCATTAAACTATTATGAACTGATACATGTTCTGTATCATAATCTTTGTCATTATCATCATAATCATATGTAGTTTATTCCCTTACCAGAGTCTAATTCGTTTCGACTACTTAATTCTACCAAGAGTTAATATAGTCTAACATGGAAATGCACCTTGCTGATACAACTGAAACGCTTCTTGTCTGCAGTACCATATGAAGAAATTCATCAAGATGATTATAAATAAGATGAAGTCTGAAAAGTTGTTTGCTTCTTAAGGAGGCCCCATTATTTTAGCACAAGTATGACTTCCACCATAACTACTCTTATTCTCGGTCATATTGTATTGTTTTAACTCCTATTTGCATGTGGTCTGCGCAGCTAGAAAATGAGTACAACAATATTCAACGTGTGTACAAGGAGAATGGAATGAAATACGTGCAATGGGCTGGAAACATGGCTGTGAGGCTCAAAACAGGAGTTCCATGGGTTATGTGCAAGCAAAAGGATGCTCCTGATCCAGTGCTAGTGTGTGCTCCCAACTTGCACATCAATTTTTCAATTTAAAACTGTGAATAACTGAATACTGATGGTAAAACCTTTAGAAAACTGAATAGTGCCTTGATTCTGCATTATGGATTACAATTATGGATTACAGATCAATACATGCAATGGGAGGAACTGTGGAGATACTTTTGTTGGTCCAAACAGAGCTAACAAACCTGTTCTTTGGACCAAGAACTGGACTGCACAGTAAGTATTATCGCTGATAGTCATTTTGAATCAACAGTCCAGTGTTATCCAACTCAATAATTGTCATGCTCATGAATTGTTAAGCAGTTTACTTTGTTAGCAATTATCTCAATAAGTTTGACTTTTGACTATAGGTACCGTGTATTTGGAGACCCTCCATCTTAGAGATCAGCTGAAGATCTTGCATTCTCAGTTGCTCGCTTCTTCTCTAGGAATGGTACTCTTGCAAACTACTACATGGTATGCTAAAGAATTTGTCAACCATATTCTCTAATTCTTCCCAAGTAATTAACTGTTGGAACACGGCTAGATATTCTCATATCCTTATAGAATTTCTCTTTACATTCTTAATCATAGTACTATGGTGGGACAAATTATGGGAGAACTGGTGCCTCATTTGTAACAACTCGATACTATGATGAAGCTCCACTTGACGAATATGGTTGGGCAAGAATTCAATGACTACTCTATGTGAGTAAGCTTAATTTTTTGTTTGGCAATGTGGACAATTCGTATTTATTAGTATTGTTGGAGATTGTATATGATAAGATCTTGGTGTCTACTCAAGCCAGAACTTAATTTTGGTAAGAAACTGATTAGTGATTTGCTTCCAGGTAAAGTATGGAATTGACTGTCATGTGCACTCTACCCCAGGATGTAGGGTCAGAAACTCAATTTAAATATTTTGAGTGTTTTTTCCCTCCCCTCGTGCAAAAGGTATGCACAAATTCAACACTTCATATATTGTTAATATAATATTTAGGTATAGTTGCTCTTTTAAAGGTTATTTGCCAAGATAAAAGCAAAAGAAGCTACAGTTTATCAGTTTTTAGTTCACTACAATAAAAGTGACGCGTCTGCTTGAAAAAGAAGACGAAGTGATAATTCTCGCATATCCTCTATGATAAAATGTCATACAACTTCTTTATTATACCTACAACTCCTGGTTTATGCTATACCATCTTAAATAACTATACCGTGCATTTCATATTCACATTTGAGTGGGATATGAGCCTATATATTTTGTAATTATTTTCTATTTGGTTGTAAGTTTTGCTAATTAAGCTCCACTTAGAAGACTTTCTTTTTAGTGGTTGAACTGATGAACTTACATGCATTCATCTTGGGTTGTGGAACAACTTTTGGGAATATTGATAATTTTGTTTGTTTATGTCTGTCTAATTTGAACAATAATGTTTTTTTTTTTCCCTAGATGACCATCTAATTTTGTTTAGTCCAACTTAATTCAGAAAGATTGAAAATGTAGAAAATAATGATGTAAAAAAGAAAAAAGAAATCAGGGTAATATTGTTCAGGAACTATGGAATACATTTTGGAGTATAATAGCCAAAAGTTAGCCTGAATGGAGGGGAAATATCATTTGTGCAGTTTGTCCTTGAACCTCTTTACAAGTTATATAACCAAGTATTTGGAGACCATAAGAAGAGTGTGGAGGCGACTCTTGCAAAACTTGGTGTCACTCTTAGTAATGTAGCATATAGGTTGAATGTCCAGTAGCCTCTGCTAGGGTTGGCTTGCAGCTCTCTTTTTGGGTTTGCCACAGGCTTCACTGATATGCTAGTTCAACATATATATCCTTTCTACCAAGGAAGTTGCGTCTAAGGAGGTTAAGTGTAAATACACAGGACTTCAGCAAGACTCTTCAGTTTTTAAGGAATGGATTGTGATCCTTTTGGCCGTCGCATGGTTAATATAACCAAACTTCATCCCAAGTCTGAGTGTAGTGATTTGAAGCTTTTGGTAGAGTTTATAGAGGTGAGATTAAGATTGGACAAACTGTGCGTGTACTGGGTGAAGGTTATTCACAGGAAGACGAAGAAGACATGACTGTAAAAGAAGTAACAAAGCCTATTACCGCGTTCCTGTGGCCAAAGCTCCTGCTGGTTCATGGGTACTGATTGAAGGGGTTGAGGTTTCAATAATGAAAACTAGTACACCTTGCAATGTGAAGTATGATGAAGAGGTTTACATATTGAGGCCTTTGCTTTTCATCATGATTGCTGTGCATAGTACCCAGTTTTGGATGGTTTAGAATGAGCTGGACCATTCCTATGAAACCATGGTTGAAGTTTGTTGAAAGCGGTTTTATTTTGGGTACCCTTTTATTTTATTTTCTTTGTTGGGTGCAGTGCTGAGTGTTGCTAATCTACAATTTGCAATTCTTCAACGAGCTTATCTACAATTTGAATGCTAAAGGTAGCAACTAGCAAGTTAGAAGAGTTCCAATATGAGGTATTTTTTTTTGAGATTATTACGCTTTACATTTTACCATTTGACAAATGAACATATAAGATGATTAAAAAATGTATGTTTATGAAGCTACATTCAATGGTATATTTATTTGATGATAATTATTAATTGGCTTACACTACTAAAAAAAGGGTTTATAAGATCAGCTAAAAGGTGAGATGTTAGAGTTTTTACCTCGATTTTCTAGGAAAAAACAACTGAGGTAAAATCCACTGAGATAATAGATTTCTATAAAATCGAGATAATAAGCTACTAAATTATCTCATAAGTCTGACATCTTATCTAAATATATTCTCTCAATTTTCTAAATGAAACTGATATTATATAGAATAAAACCGAGATGAATTGTTGATTGAAGCCAATTAGTATAGAAGAAAACTCTGAGAGATTTTTTTTTATTAAAACCGAGATAATATAAAAAAATAACCGTGATAAATTCTTTTGGAAAGGGAGATTGTTGGACAACTTTTTATCTCACCCTTTGTCATTTTTTGTCGGTATTGCTTATGACAATTAACCAGCAAATAAAAACCTGTCCCAAACCACCACATTCTCTTTCATATTCATAAATATCAACACCAATTAACAAAAGCAAACCCAACATAAGTAAATTCTTTGAAGAATCTGAATTCATTAAGATAAGAACGAATAATGTCGAACATGAACTTAACTTTCAAAGAGTACTAGTAATCAGTCATTTATAGAAACTCAAATATTGTATCAATTAATCTTCGAACTATAATAAGACATTTTTTTAACTTTTCTCTATATATTATATATTCAAGAAAGGAGACAGATGGACGGACCAATAACGTCCAATGGGTTTGCAGCTTTGTCCGATGAACTAATCGAGCTCCATTGAGAGATCAACCTTGGCAACAACAACACATGTTCCCCAAAGTAATATTAGAAGCAACACAATTGATCTAGCAAGTGCAACCACTCCACTCACTACCTGAGCTTAATCCGATTCTGTACTTCTTGAAATTCCAGATTCTGATGATCACTAGGGGTGTACACATGACATTCAAAGGTTCATAGCCATAAAGAAACAACTTCCTCTTCAATCCGTCGCCTTCTCGCCGTGCAAGCATGGTTGGGCCTTGAAATGAGTGGGTAGGAATGGTTCATATCTTTCTTTCGATCTGCTTTCAATCAATTGAAGAGTGGAATCTGTAGGAAGAAGCATAAGAAAAGGGGGTATATCCTTCAGTTAGCTCTACTGTAATGGAGAAAGTTCTGCGAACCATCTCTATCGGTCTTATCTGTCTGTGTGAAGGATCTTTTCCTCCTCCTACAGCTCATCCATCTGCGAGAGATTGATTCTTTGATCATCAGCTTCACTCTGTCTTGCTAGCTGATGGGGTTAATAAGAAACTAAGATAGTTATTGGTCAATTTATTCTGGAAATTGACACTGATCAAACTCTAGTAGCCTAGGCCACATTCTGAAGCGACAATTTCGTTCGGTCAAATATGTCAAGACTCTAGATTCGAACCTAAACAAAATTTTCAGACCATGTATATAAAGCTATGAAAAATAATTTAAAAGAAATTTAGAATAAACTGATGAAAAGAAGAATAAAACATACGTATAAGGACTTATATGCTACGGAAATTTAATCTTGATACTACTGATCTAAGTTCAACATTATTAATGTCATACAGATAAGCTATGCAACTACACGGCGTGATGACAACTTCTCTGTGTTCATTCACTAGTTGAAGTTCTTGTGCCACTTTCTATTTTGAAGTGATTATGATGGTAGACAAGTGGAACAGACAAGGTAATTACCTCAGACCTATGGATTACTTGGGGATAAGTATCACTACTCTGCAAACCTGCTGTGAACAGTGCCAACATATCATGCCCCTTGAACCTGAGATATTTCATATATATTCAATATCAACAAACATGTTAAATATACGAGTAAAAGCCTTCACAGATTAATTGCACATAACCAGTGAAGCAAGCGACAAAACTCTAATACTGGCACACAACACGAAACACATGCTAGATACAGAAAGATGAAAAGTATATTGAACACTAGTGACTTAGAGCATACCCTTTCACATCTTTAGATTTAGCAAAAGGTATATCCTCGTCACCTCAGTTGCTTTTGTAGTGTTCCATCAGGCAAACACGGGACTTCGTATGATCCTTGTGACTATGAGAACCTGATTGCTTCTCAAATATGCACCAGTATGTATAGAAAATACATAATAATTAATAAGTGGTTAAACAAATGTAAAATTGACAGCAACCCTAGATTGTACAGTACATGAACTATAAAATGTCCACATGAGCATGAATAATCTATATATACAATAAGAGCCAGATATACAATGAGCATATTTCCCGACATTTTTCACGTCTTCGTATGTATAATATATCATCAATAGAATATTCACACTGAAATCCTCACAACATTCTATGAACATATAACTATATTGTCAAGCAGACAACATTTGGGATTTACTCTGGTTCCATCATCACCTCATAAATACCTATATGTGAAAATTCCAACACCCTCACCCCCCGGTCCCTGAATAGTGCAAAACATATTCATTAAATGTAGCAGCACTTATGAAAAGAAAGAAGTATGCATAGTAGACCAAGCACTTGATCAGAAGCATACAGGAAATGAAGGCAACACTTGAAGTACTCCTAACCCTCAGTGTCCTAAAACGGAACTCAGAGTATTGAAGAAGCTCGTGAACAAAAGGATCCTAATGCAATGTTAAAACTGCAAGCATGACGAAAGCTTAGTACATATCTCGAAAATATTACCTGAGATGTACTACCCATACTAGAAGACTGTCGCTAAATAGTAGCTACTTCCTCCTCAAGGCTTTTCCTAGCCCTACACTTTTCGTCAAGTCTTTGCTGGATTGTCCCATAGTTTGCATCAGTGCTTTCATGAGCTCTTTCTTTCAAAACATTAGGAAAGAAGAAGGGAAAACATTGTTATGAAATGAGAGAAAACCTACAGGTCATATACAAGTCGAAACCTGAAAAAAGTATTAGCAAAATAGCAAAACCTACAAGGTGTGTCATTACGTAAAGAGGTGTGAGGGTAAACGAGTGTGACTGTGAGACGCAGAGGTGTATATATAATGGTATAGTCATACTTGTGGACTAAATTGACTTGTGTACTCAGTTCACATTTTCCATCAAAAACAGTTTTTTGTGCTTTATATTTTGTTGTTGCCAACCCTTATAGGGTGTCTGGAATTGCAAAGCTAGGCCTAGGCATTCCTTATACCCAGAAGGCTTGTGCATAACAAGGTTGCAAGTATTTTATTATTCTTTTGGTCCCATATCAAAACTACACTACTAGATAAGGGGTTTTCCAAGGACAGAATGAAAACCATTATTGTTGTGAAGGGCTCAATGAATGAGGTAACATAGAAATATTCAAAAGCATATATTAAACACTAAAACCACATATATTCTAACACTCTTACCACATTTCTCAATTATTCATAATGATTGATACAAAGACTATATTTCACATTAATTACATTCAAAAGGTAGATATGAAAACAAGTGAAATGGTCACAAACATGAGCAATTAATCAAGCACCAGATAAGTCAATCAACAAGGTGAAGCGCACAAACTAGAAGAAACTTAGAATAATCCTAATAAAACTGAAACTAAGAAGAAGCATATATAAGATCAACTGAAATCTCAAACAACAGAGGAGACCAAGATAAGAAGCATATTATCCTATATTTCATGACTAGCCATTCATATTAGCAAGGATTTAGGTACTACTAAGGACCATACTTCTCTTTGTTACTTCCCTGCTTCTCCATATAAATAAGGAAATTGGAAAACACCTTCAATTTGTATATCACTTATGTATAAAAGGAACATCAACATCAAATGGGGAGGGGAGGATAAAATGGAAAAAGTTGTACACATATGAAAGGCAGTTTTGGAACATAATCAAGCAAAAGGAAATATTTGCAACCACGACATATCTGAGAATGACAGCTCTCAACAATGCAGCTATATGCATTTGCTCAATCTGACATCCCTATGACAAACACATAAACTTTTTCTTTTTGTGATATAACAATATAATATTTTGATTAATGAATTCAGATAGAATTAACTTTTAATTGAATATTCATCTATAAGTTTTCTAATTCTCATTTTTCATAGATTTGACAAAAGAGAAATATTCAAATGGCGGTTTCACAAACAACATTCAATGCCCACTCAACAACGTTTACATCTACATTGCAACCAAAGTTCAACTAATTACATCAGCTAAGGCACAAAATGGAGCTTCTAAAAAACAAACTAATATAAAAAACCAATAGAACCAACACCAAATGAAGCATCACGTTTGTCGACTCATATTGTTAAAGTTCAATGGCAGCCAACTAAGTGATGCCTGACCGAATATGCACCGTCGTCCCATTTTTTCAACATTATGTTTTTGCTGATGTCTGATGCTAGCAATGTTGGGAGGCGTCTTCTATAGGCCTATATCAGCCAATGCAAGAACTTGTTTAAATCCACTTGAGCATCCAGGTCCCATATACATACTTATTTTATCTACTATAAAATCTAATGTCCCTTCCCTATCTCCTTTTAAAATCTTATATTCGTTCTTTTGATCTGCTAGAAAAGATGTTGTAATTGCTGTCAACACAATCACACGCGTAAAATATTCTTTGGCGGTGTCAATAAAATTTAATTAATGTTAGCAATTTTGGCATGTTCACCAACTAGCTCGCCGAGCTAGATGGCTAGAGCGCAGCATGGTCAAATAATCATGAAAGAATAAATATAGATGTAAAGAAAGCGATCGACCTCGGCTTTTTTTTTTGGTAATTAGTCCGACCTAGTGCCGAAAGGAACATCTTGATCATTTTAAGCTTATTATCTTTCTCTGTTGCTTTTAATTTTCATGCAGATCCTTCTTTTGGTGTGTGCATGCACACGCTTACAAGCATGAAACATACACAATATAAAACAATTATACGTATTGCAGCCATGGAATAGCTATAGGTACAGAAGAGGGAATGTAAATTAAGCTTTGAGGATTAATAATTAATAAAAAGTCAGGACATCTTACAACTTAGAGCATCTTTAGCTGTGATATCAACCTAGCATCAAACACCAAATTCTCAAATTTAGGAGAACTACATGATGATGAAAACACCAAAACAAACCAAACCAAACACCAAATCGACCAATATTTGGTTCCAGGTTTGATGCTGTATCAAATCACTTACGCGGTTTGAGAAACACCGTGCGGTTTTGGCAAAACCGTGTGGGCTTGGGCTGCTAAATGGGCTTCTATGGCGCGGTTTTGGCAAAACCGCGTGGGCTTGGGCTTCAATGGGCGCGGTTTTGCCAAAACCGCGTGCATTTTTTCTGAAAATTAGAACTGTGGTGCATAGAACTTGAAAAATTATGAGTTGTGCATAGAAGTTAAGAAATTAACAATTGTGCAATTGAAGAAATTAAGAATTGTAATTCAAAATCGAAAAAAATTAAAGAAATTAAAACCCTATGATTATGATTATGCAGTCAAAATCTATGATTATGATATAATCATATAATATCCAAAATAATCCAAAACCTATCATATTACATCAAATTTATTTAGCTCTCTCTTTACGCCCTTTACCACTCGATCCCTCTCTCTCTCTATTTGGACGCTCATTTTGCTCCTCTAAGTTCCTAATCTGAGAATCATGATCTTTCTCTGCCTGCGCAGACGGAGGTTAACTATTTCACTGAAGTTCCTCATATCCCGATGTTGTTGCGTAATGCGATTCTTTGCGATATCCTCATATCGCTTTCGAAGTCTCACATATCGACGCTAGGATTGCGATATGTCCGAGAATATGCCTCCTCTCTTTCTTGGCTATAATGACAGGGGCAGTCCTCATCCCATCAAACATAAGAACACGGTTCTCATATCTTTCTAGAGAACCTCGGCCTAAAAATCCAAGAAAATACGGTGTGAGTACATATTATATATATAATGAAGAAGATAAATAAAACAATTAAACTCACCATGGTATACTGATCAATATGCTGCTCTAACTCAGAGAAACGAGCATGAGGCACCTCAGGAATGGAAATATAAGTAGGCTCCCTATCAGGTCCACACACGGCAAACATCTGAGGATTACTGGCAGACACAAGAGCTGGATGATATGCATTCAGAGGTTGTGGGTTGTAAACAGGCTGTGGCGGATGAGGAATACGTAGCTCACGCCTCATCCCTTCCAGCCCACAAACTTCGAAGTTGCTAGCCGACCAACGGGAGGCAACAACGGACCCATGGAGACACGGTTCCACCATCTATAATACTGATCAGCAGTCTGCTCAACAACAAAAGAAGATGCATCTGGCCAAGGACCACAACTAGCATGAACTTCATGAATATGAGTTCTACCACGACTTCACATCACTAACATCTGGCATGGGAGCACATGGAACTCCATAACGTCCAGTCATCTGCCTCCAACATCCGCCGCCACACAAGCACCAAACCCGTCGTATGCGGCAAAAACAACTCGCGACGCGGACAACACACAAGCATCTTTGCATAACCGATCGTCAAAGGCAGTAGACAAACGCCAAAGTCTCCACTCAATAGATGACAATGATCTAATATCAATCTGAGCACGAGCCATACAGATATTATTCCTAATCTGCCCTCTGTTACGAGTCAAGTGAGGCCCTGACCAACTAGAAAATCTAGGGCGAGTATCAGCAATCATGTCTATGTTAGGACAAAGACATCAAAAATACTCATAAAACCAAATCTCTAAAAGTCCTGTGAATCCTGCAATTTGAGGACTTCTACTTCCGAATGTCTGTGAAGCTTTATCTAACGCCGATATCAATATGGCATATACTGAGCTACCAAGGTCATAATCTCTCATAGTATGCAAATCAGATACATAAGCATAATATCCCAGTCGTACCGTAGAATGACCATTGGGAAACAAAACATGCCCAATAAAAAACATCAAAAAAGCCCTAACATACCGACAAGACCCCTCACTACCCCCGGAAGAGCGGTCAAAGCTAACTCCGCTCGTGTATCAGGATGCAAGAGGGGTTCCATATATGCAGTCTTAATACGAGATAGCTTAATCCTAGAAGAATCATAAGCATCGGCACCCAAACAAGGAAAACTCATAAGCATACTATCCATATTCTCATAATTTGTATGAAAAGGTATCGGTTGGCCTATACCGATACTCAACCCAGAAATCATAGTGAAGTCTAGTGGTGTGAACCCTAACTCCGCACAAGGGAAATGAAATGTATGAGTTCTACTCCACCATCTTTCTACTAAAGCTATGACCACTGCCCAATCAGCCTTCTCATAATCCGCATCAATCAAAATACCCAAAGGTGTATACAAAATACTATCTCTAATATGTACAAACTCATCCAAACTCTTAATAACCTTCCACCACTCTCTAACACCAAGTAAAGCCGATCTAACTCGGTAGTCAATAACATGCTGATATTATAAAAAAAAATAATGCGTATAAGATAAATAATTAATTGGTCCAACTCAACTAATTAATATTCAAAATATTTAATCAAAACTAATTAATTACCTGAGTATTAGTCACTGCACTCGACACGTGTTTTGGGTCACGTGTAGAAGACACAACTTCCATATCAAGTGCTTCTCCAGGTGCAAATTGCTAATCGAAGTCGTTCATCTGATACTCCAGTACATAGAGATGTCTATCAGTCGGCGCGACATCCTCGGGTTCTTCTCCCCCACCGTATTGTACTTTCTCGGATTCTTCTCCCTCATCGCCAATGTTATTTGTGTACTGCCAATCATCACCGTCGAAAGGTTCAAAATGATCCATATAAAATTTCAAAAGTTTAGGTAGGTTTTTTAAAAAAAAAAAAAAAAAAAAAAAAAAAAAGGAGAGGGTTTATAATTGAGAAAAGAGTTGAAAGTGATTGAACCGCGCAGCTTTGGTCCTGATTATATAATAGTAGCACGTGGCTTTGAGAACACCGCGCGGTTTTGGCAAAACCGCGTGGTCTTGGGCCTGTTAGTTGGGATTTAGTGGCGCGGTTTTGCCAAAACCGCGTAGTTGCTTGGTGTTTTTTTGATGTTGCTCCTAAAGTTGCTCGATGTTTTTTTGGTTTGGTATTTTTTTGGTTCAAAATTTTGGTGTTTTTTTGGTTGCTCTCCTAAAGATGCTCTTAGCTCATCCGATCCTGAAAAGAATTGAATATCCTGTTCATTTTAAGCTTTTCAAATCTCCGATCCATTCCCTCATACACCTCCTCTATTTTGGGCATGTTCTTGCTTGTAAGCATAAACAAATGACCTACTGGTGTCCTGCATGAAAACTATTCTTGATGAATAACTTTGTGGATTAAAAGCCACATAGTACATTGTATTCTACTGTCATACATGAATGGAAACCTACAAACTGGAATAATTTAACCATAAGAATCAAAGTATAATATTGAAACTTCATTTTAACAAAAAGAAAAAGAAAAGTTCAATTTTGATTCGAGCCAATCAATTTACAGTTAAATTCCACACAAATTAAATAACTTCAGTTTAATTTTTGAAATTTGTTGTTGATGGAAAATTTATTTTACCAAATTGTAATTCTACGACGCAATTCAACAAACATATAACTTGCATCAGATAGGTGTTAGAACATTTTTATTTCTAAAAAACTGATTCTTGTTCTTTTTAGCTAGCTGATGAAAACCATCGATTTCTGAAAAACCGATGGTTGCTCTGACATATATATTCACCAAAATTAAGAAGAAAACCATTGGTTTCTAATACAAGTAAAGGAAAAAAATTAGATTTTGGTACCTAAAAACCCAGAAGAGTTGTTGAACTACTGTGGAGTTGAAATGGGTAGTGGAAATCGTTACTGAGTTGGTGCGAGGTGAAGAGGGGGCAATATAGACGAAGAGAGAGTGGAGAGGCGAGATAGGTTGCCATCGTGAGTTCATGCTAGTCATGACTCATGAGAGAGTCCTGTAGAGCGGGACTTCCTTATCTATCGCGCGTGTCCCTATTTTTTTTTTTTTTGTGATTTCTGTTTTCTTTGCCTAATTTATTCTGAGATATTTGATATAATAGCAATTATATCATTTGATTGCTAAGATATTTGGTATAATATCAATTATATCAGTTCAATGCGAGATAAATTAAATTTTCTATTATATCAGTTCCACAATGGTGAGATAAATGACATTTCCTATTATATCAGTTCGACAATAGTGAGATAAACGAGATTTCTTATTATATCAGTTCCACAGCACCAGTGGCAAAATCCATATACTTTATCTCGGTTAAGTAAGAGGCGAGATAACATATTTATACTCAGAGTTAGTACCTAAGTTATGGTACATATTATCTCATTTATAGGACATATTATCTCGTTTATCAGCATAACCGAGATAAGGCTAATTTTAGAACCGAGATAACAACCTCTTTTTTTAGTAGTGTGATTGGTTTAGGGACACCTGAATTGGCCTTCTTCCTCATTTACATTTGAAAGATTGTACGCGATTGTTGGTCATTGTTAAGACCTTTTCCAACAACAATAATGTTGAACATGCTAGAAGACTTGAGTTTTCTCAGAACAAGCAGTTATTTAAGTATAGCAAGAAATGCGCAACAATACCCACCAAAAAACTTTGTAGCTTCAACTTTTATGATGTGTTTATTTGTGTTAGTTTTTTCTATAATTACAAAGGAAATCATCTTTGTTTTTAGTTGTTTTGACCAAATGTAATTACGCAGTTATAAGAAATAAGATGTACTAATGTTTCACTTATATTTTTATCTAAAATCTAGGGTGCACCCTGCGCACCCTAGAAGCGCTAATATTTTTGGTAGCTCGAGTTCTATTTTTTTGCAAATGCTCACACATTTCTGTAATATGAAAAGGGAGTATTTAAGAGCACTTCTTGAATTTATGCCATGTGTTTTTCAGCACTTATGTGGGCCAAAGGTTGATGGTACAAATTTAGTTGGAGCAATCGATGACAGTGAAGGGAGTTCTTAGGCGTTGAAGTCGTGTTTGTTTACTCCTCTGTGTGCAACCCATAAAATTAGCTCTCTTCAAGAACTTAACCTCCTTACCAGATCTTCATCTTAGGAATTTTGAGGCAGTAAACCAATGATTTTTTAACACAATTTTATAATGCACATACTTCAAATGTGGCACAAAGACTTTGAGGACCATATACATTCATCTCCTTTTTTTTTTAAATGTAATGTACACTGACCTTTTGTGTTTACTAGCACACCATTGCTACTATCCCTTTTCCCAAATAAAAAAAATTGTAGTCTTTGTAACACGTTGCTAGATTTTCTGAATATGAATTAGTAACAATCTGACATATAGCTCTCCTCTTGATAACTATATTCACATTATCTTCAATAAGTTTTGTTTGTCATTCATGTGCAGAGCACGTGCATTTTGCTAGTATTAATAATAGTTGTCATTATTTACAACATAACAAACATATCTAAACAATTTAACTACAAAAACATTGAAACCAATTGAATGATCCACATAAGTACATTCATTTATTTGTTTTTGGATTGAAATTAACATTCAAATTTTAAAATACACACACACACACACACACACACACCATGACATGAAAATTTAAATATTATCCAAAAAGTATAAAAACAAAGCTTTTAGATTAATTTATCACTAAAAATGTAAGAGTGAGGGACTTAAAATACATAAAAAATAACAAAAACGCAACCGATTTTTCATTCATTTTTTTTTTAGCCAAATTTTGGAGTCGAAAATTCGGCAAAATCCGTATTATTCGTTTCAAGGCAAAAAATCGCGAATTATTGCGAATCTTTCAAACATTCGGACGTATTATATGTTTTGCCATTCAAAAATTCGATTCGTGAATAATTCGGCGAATTGCTAACAAAGCTTCAGAGACAAAATTCGCTTTTTATGTTTGGTGATTTCGACCTTCGACAATTTGTTCGATTATTGTCATTTGTCTTGTGATTTAGAACTCGAGCGATAATTATACCCCAATTCTTTGATATCAACTGTCGTGAAAAATGGTGGAGAGGTATATTACGAACCCAATTCTCCTTTGCTTACAAGAACATAAATCATGTTATCAAATAAAAAACCAAATCTCTCGAAATCCATTCGAATCTTTGATGAAAGATTTCATAATGGGATAAAAAGATATTGAAAAGAAAGACACAGGAGATAATGAAGTATACGATAAGATGCAGAGCATAAAATCATTATTAATAATAGAATGGTGGAGAATATAATTTTTTTGACAATATCAATTAATATATTGTCAAATAATATGCAATATATGGAGTATGGAAAATATATTCTAGACTAAGAAAGATTAGGATTTACTATATTTTATTTCTATTTGAGTTTTATGTAATTCTCTATTATTAACTACGATTCATACTCCGCCATCATCTCTCATTGTATACTTCATTGGGAGATTCAGAATAAAAGAAGTTAGATAATAAGTTAACAGATGATAAATATGATGATAAAAGACTGTATTATATAAAAGACTGTGTTATATTGCTCTCTTACTCAAGACCTTATGATCGGAGTTGACAAATATGATTGGAGTTAACACAAAAATGAGATCCATGATCCTAGAGAGGCCGGAGATCTACAAGATGGGATAAGTTGATCGAAGTTTATGGAGATGAATCATCCGTTTCAAACAACACAAATAGGGCGTCAGAAGTAAACAAGATTGTTCTTTCTCTGGTGAAGATGATCTCTGAAGTAGATATCAAAAGAATGACAGCAACCAAGACGGGCAGCGGAATCAAACCTTCATTTGAGACAATTGTAGTCATTGACTCAATCAGGGAAATCTTTGAAACCCACTTTCTGGTTAAATTTGGTATCCACCATTTGTTATTATCACAAATTTCAGTCTAATTTGTTACCTTTTTTCCTTTCTCTTTGTTTGTCAGTACTGTGTCCTCTACATGCTTCTTTTTACTCTCTTCTAGTTTGAATCTCAGGCTCTTAATGATCCAAATGTCTCACTTTTTCCGTCTCTGTATTTTTCCCTGTACTTTAACAACTACTTTCTCTCTTATCTGGGCACAGTTTCACTCAAGTGTAAGAGCAAAGGATCTAAAAGTAGATTTTTGGCAGATTCAGGGACATCTCTCTACAGATATACATAATCCTGACAACCTATACGCCTACCTACAAATCCTCACCATAACCAAGCAACAATTAGAAAACCATTCGTCCAAGAAATCCTTCCAATTCTCTCTCCAATCTGATGACATCTCTAACAAAAAAACTACCAACACTACTAATACCACCCATCATCACACTTCCAAAACTACCACTAAAACAACACCATTATTTCCCCCTATTTATAGCCCAACAGCCACATCTGTTTAATCTCATGGAAGAACACATGTTCTAGCACAAGCTCATCTCACATGATCCAAAGAAGAACTATTTTTTATGGAAATCCCCAGGAATCTACTTCTACAAACCAGTGCTCGATGGAACTCATCACTTATTGGGAAGATATTCACTGAAACAAAACTTGACCCAAATGAAGTTATGAGAGCTATCAGGGGAAAATGGAATCTCAAACAACGACTGCATATTCTCGCTGCTGAAGGTGGTCGATTCATTCTCAGTTTTGAAAATGAAATTGATAAGGAAAAAATCATGAAAAATGAATCATGGCAAATAATGGGCTATCTCCTAGCTTTGAAGGAATTCAATCCAGAAAACAAACCAAATCAGGTAACTTTTAAGACATCTCTCTTCTGGATCAATTTCACCGGTCTTCAACTCGAGCACCAATCACAATCGGTGATCAAACTTATAGCTACTGCTGCTGGAATAGTGAAAGAAATTGATCCACCGGATACCACCCCAAGGGATGCAACTGGGTATAGAGCAAGGGTAGAAGTTGATCTGTACAAACCCATGCGTCAAGGAACCATGACTGAAACACTTTACATGGGGCCAACATGGGTCGATTTTGTCTACACTGGAATTCCTTATCACTCATGCAAAATATGTCACCGCTTCACCCATGACACAAACAACTGTGATGGTGCACCACCCACAGTTACTGAGCTTCTAATGATAATAGGAATCTCTCCAGCTGTTGAACCGATCCACTTTCAAGCAAGAGCAACACCATAAATCTATAGATCTGCTCACTTAGAAACAATTGGTACTACGACAGCTGAAATAGATGCTATACAATAGCACAACTTGTTAAGTGGAACAGTGGTTCACATACCACTGGAAAGACATGCAACACCAACAGTTGAACACGTTACCGCTATAGATAACGTGGCAAAGGCACTCATAAGAAACGCTGCTGACCAAACCTCAACACAACCAAGGCCATAGGTATGTCAAGACTATACAATCCCCATTCCAAACCTTGTTGGTATGGATATCTCTTTCGATCTACATCTACCAAAGCCCATCATAATCTCCAAACCAAAGCCCATCCGAAGGAAAAATTACAAAATCTAACCCACACCCACACTGATTGATGACAACATTACTCTCACTGATTATATCCAAAATCTCATTTCCTCACAACCAAAAAAAAAAAAAAAAAAAAACAAGCTGTTTTCCCACCTTCAAGCAGCCGACACAAAAACAAAGGAAAATTATCAACAGAAGATGATAACCGACCACCTAAGAAAAGACGTTCAAACATTTTCAAAGATGAATCCAACCAATATATCCCCCCAAAATATATGGAAGAAAATTTCTATACTCTGCTTACACCACCCCAAACCATACCATCACTTGATCAAATCCCTATTGAATTTCTTGAGCCAAACACCAATAATAAGATGAAAGGCCTGGTCAATAATCAATTCCAAAATCTGCGCATATCAGAACTCTCCACTGAAGCTGTATGGGATATCATCCACAGCCCAATGGTTAGCCAACTCCTTCACTCGAAAGGACTAATGATAAAATCGGTAGGGACTGAACAAGAATGGATCCCTACCAATCAACACTTATATGGGGAACTGCAATATGATATGCGCAACAATGACTTTGAGCTCTATCAAAATAATCAATGGGCAGAAATAGTGACTGTATAGATGAGCATCGGATCCCAAATTTCTCATGCCGAATCCACCAAAATTCCTCAAGCCGAACCAACTCCCCTGAATCTGCTACATATCTCAGAGGATCCTTCGCTATTGCCTATGTGGGAAATTGGCTCAGCTTCGTCTTCACATCATCAGGTGCAAATACTCACCCCCTTTTACTACATCTTCAATAACATGTTTTCCAATATCTTTTTCTGTCGCCAAGCATGCTACCACTTCATCCATCTGTTCAATATCTTAGTCTTATCTCCTAATTGCGTTTATGAACTCGGTATATATATATATTGTACTTCATATCTTATTCCTCTCTTACCTTATGTCTATACCTCCTGTATCACTCTATTGAAAACTTTAGTTTCTATGCTGTCTATTATATGTTACTCTGTAAGTTCTTCACTTATCATCTTAGTAATGTCATCGAATCTCTGTGTGCCAATAAATCTTGGTTCCTATTTGGGTTTGTGACTGTACTAGAATAGTCACCAGTAGTAACTTAATGAAGATGATCAGCTGGAATTGCCGAGGATGTGGTAGCTCTTCTACCATTAGACATTTGCAACATTTGATCACTCTTGAAAACCCTGATATTCCTTTTCTTTCTGAAACAAAAGCCTCTTCTCAATCCATATCTATTCTAATAAACCAACTCAACTACCCGCACCACTTTTCTGTACCATCTATCCACACTGCAGGTGGACTTTGTCTTCTGTGGAAATCTGGCATTAATCTCTCTGTCCTCTCTAATTCTACCAACTCCATCACTACTGAAATTAATAAAGGATCCCATCAATCTTGGATTGCTTAATTGTTTTTTCTATGAAAGCCCTTATAAAACCCTTAGAAACAGAAGCTGGGACCCTATAAGAAATTTAGATTTTTTCCCCTAACTTATCCTGATTATAGGAGATTTTAATGTAACCACTTCAAATGAAGAATCCATAGGTGGGTAACCTTATGAATACCAGGATGGAGAACCAGCTCACACTATTATAAATGATCTTGCTCTTATTGATATTGGTTTTCAAGGTTACCCTTACACTTGGTCTAATAAGAGAACATCACCTGACAACATCCAAAAAAGACTAGATAGAGCTCTTGTTAATATAGATTGGTATACCCTTTTCCCCAATGCAACTCTTGTACATAAAGCTGCTATTGGATCTGATCATTGCCCTATCCTTCTGGACACTCAACCATCCCCTAAAACAACCCCAAAACCTTTTAAATTTTAGTCCATGTGGATACAACACCCTGATTATCACAATACTGTCAACTCTGCTTGCTATAAATCTTATCATCAAGAACCCCTTAATCCTCCACACCTCCTTTTCTCAAAAAATCTTGGTTATACAAAAAAAGGCTCTTAAACTTTGGAATAATACCACTTTTGGAAATATTTTTGAGCAAATAAAAGACTTACGTATAAAAATTGCTTCCTATCAAAGTAAGGCACCTACTGCTGAAAACATTTTTCTTGAAAAAACTGCCCTTAATAAACTTGATAACCTTTTTGAATGTGAGGAAAGTTTTTGGAAACAAAAGTCTAGAGATGTAGATATAAAAGAGGGTGACAGAAATACGATGTACTTTCACTTTAAGACCCTGAGACACAGAAAATACATTAGGATTGATCATTTGCAAACTGAAGATGGATCATGGGTCTCAAACTCATCCCTCATTGGTAAAACTCTAGTGTCTCACTTTAAAAACTTCCTTAATGAAGGCAAACCTGTAAATTCTACAACCATCCCCTCTCTCTTCCCCCATATGGCCATATCATTACACAAGATGAAAATGATGCCCTTTTTCTTCCAATCACCAAAGAGGAGGTTAAGTCTGTTCTTTTTAGGATGGGTGCTCTTAAGGCATCTGGTCCAGATGGTTTTCTTGCTTTATTATACCAAAAATCTTGGGATCTTTTACATGAAGACATCTTCAAAATGGTTTCAATTTTTTTCACCTCTGCTCATAGTCTTGAGAATCTTAACCATTCTAACATTGCTCTAATCCCAAAGTTTGTTAATCCCACCAACAGTAAAGATTTTAGGCCCATTAGCTTATGTAACATCTCTTATAAAATCATTTCCAAGACTCTAGTTAACAGGCTCAAAGCTATTCTCTTCCCTAGCATATCACCTTATAATTAGAGTGTTTATGTTACTGGTAGGCAAATCTCTGATAATGTTATTCTTGCACATGAGATTTTCCACACCATGAAAAATAAAAAAGGTATCTCTGGTCTTATGGCGATCAAAGTGGACATGTCAAAGGCTTTTGACAGAATAAACTGGAATTAATAACTGAGATCATGAACTCCTTGGGTATTGACCCACATTTAAATACCCTTGTCCATAACTGTATTTCCTCACCACAATTCTCTGTTATTGTTAATGGTACACCTCATGGTCACTTCAAATCTAAAAGAGGACTTAGACAAGGTGATCCGCTGTCCCCCCTTCTTTTCATTTTGTGTATGGAAGTCCTCTCTAGACTCATAAATAAACATGTCTCTATTAATAACATTCATGGGATTAAAATAGCTAAAAACAACTCTCCCATTGCGCATCTGCTATTTGCAGATGATGCATTTATCTTATGTAGAGCTGACATTATGGAAGCAAACTCTGTTCTTGCTATCCTCAATGATTTATGTTATATCACTGGACAAGAGATAAATTTTGAAAAGTCGGGAGTTCACTTTAGTAAAAATATTCCCAGCTGTAAAGTTGTGGATATACAAAAAACTCATAACATGAAAAGAATTGTAATGGGAGAAAAATACTTGGGAACAAAACTCTTTCTTGGCCAGCCCAAATCTGAGATTTTCAATGATTTAATCCTTAAAGTTAACAAGAAGATTTCTGGTTGGAAAAATAAAATTTTATCCCAAGCCCCTAGAACAGTTCTCATTAAGTCCATAATCTCTGCTATGCCTGTCTATCATATGAGCACTTTCCTTTTACCCATAGGTATTACGGAAAAAATAAATGTGATTCAAAGAGATTTCTGGTGGGGAAAACATCCAGAAAAAAACAATCCTTGCTATCTTAAAACTTGGTCTTTCATATGTCAATCTAAAAAAGCCGAAGGTCTTGGCATTAGAGACTCCAAACTTAATAACTTGGCTCACCTAACTAGAATTTTCTAGCAAATTCTTACTAATCCAACTTCCTTAGTAGCTTCACAGCTCAAGAGTAAGTATTTTCTGAATAATAACATCTTACAGACTTGTAGAAAAAATGGATCCTCCTGGTTCTGGCAAGATATGTTGTATATTCTACCTCTTATTAGAGACAATTCCACATGGCATGTTGGAATAGGTACAAGCATAAATATATGGGAAGGCTCTTGGCTACCATTTGGTAAAATCCCTCCATCTTATCCTGTCACTACTGTCTCACATTTAATTAATCAACATAGTAGAACATGGAATTCTTCTATTGTACATTCTATATTCGATCATGACACTGACATGCATATTCATAATGTTTATCTCTCCACTAGAAATCTAGTAGACTCTGTACACTAGAACCTTACAAAACAAGGCACATATAGTGTTAAATCTATGTATAATAAACTAAGCATGCCTGTAAATATGTTTGTAACCCATTCTACCACTATGTCTTTCTGGAACAATGCAAATTTGCCTAGACACACTCTCCTGGCATGAAAATTCTATCATGATATTGTCCCTACTAGAGATCATTTATCATGTATTATGTTTATACCTAATAAATCCTGTCTTCTATGTGGCAATGGTCTAGAGAGTGTTCACCATCTTCTCCTGGTCTGCCCTTTCACTACAGCTTTGTGGTTTCAAACACCTTGGCTGTTTCGTCTAGAGGAGTTCAAGCTATACTCCTCTAAGAGGTGGATTGACATTTGGCTCAAGCCACCCCCTGATTGGCCAATAGAGAATAAACAGTGGACCAAATTCTGCCTTCTTCTTTACTATAACATCTGGGTGGACAGATGTAACATCCTCCATAACAAGACTACACTTTCTCTGACCAGAATAAGAAAAGTCATAATAATTTTTTTTTGACCAACTTATTATACCTAGTCCAAACTCTAACAATCTGCTTTTGTCTCTCCATGTTAATTGGTTTCCACCTCCTAAACATCTAAAGTTGAATGTAAATGCTAGTGTTCTTAAAACAAATAAACAAGCAGGTTATGGGTATGTGTTGAGAGATGACAAAGACAAATTGGGGGCTGCAGGAACAAGCACAAGCTGGTCTTCCAGTGCAGAAGAGTCGGAATGTAGAGGACTTCTCAGAGCCCTCAGTTGATGCGCAAACAACCACTCCATAAAGCTTCATGTGGAGTTGGATGCGAAAGCTGCAGTTGATTTGGGAAACAAACCATCAAATCTTTCTTGGACAACACAAATGATACTTTCGGATGCAGCAAAACTTTTTGAACTTTTTGGTTATGTAGATATTACTTATGTACCTAGAAGTGGTAACTTAGTTGCCCAAAAGCTGGCTGCTTATGCTTCTACAAATCCACATTACAAAAACAGGACACTCATCCCACTAAACAGCGAAGTGGACTATCAGTTTATTTTTCCTAGTATTCCTTGTCAGATAGTTCCAATATGGTTGAAACAAAGCCTAGAGCATGACAATGCATATGTAATCCCTTGTTGATATTAATAAAACAGATTTTGATTATCAAAAAAAAAAAAAAAAAAAAAACAGATGATAAAGAAAACGTAGATGACCTGCCCCGTCATTGTGTTTGGTATCTTCGGTTCAACTTGTGTGTTGCTGACTTGCTGTAGAAAAATTGATCAAAGTACTCTTGGTCTCTTGAATAGCTGGACCCTGGACCAAATATTCTCACTGCGAACTTTCGTCTGATGACGCCAATGTGCCATGTCACAGTATTACAACACTGTTTGTCTGGTTGTGCTGGCTTGTACCATTGTGATGCATTGCACAATTTGTTTTTGATGCATTGGTTAGCCTCAGAAGATAAACTATGAATCCCATTTAATTTTAATCAGCTCAAAAAATTTGTTTTGTAATTTTTCGTATTACAGAAAGCTTTTTCTTGAACAAATTAAAACTGATTTTATGTTCTCGGAATAATATTAATTGAGTCTGATGTCCTCGGGACTCTGATATTCATTTTTAGCGGGACTACACCATAATCAGCCGTAAAAATAATCGTGGAGCAAAGGCGTTAATTGGATTTTCTAAAGGTTGTGAACTATATGGCATCCCCGTTTGATAAACATAAAAAGTAACTCTGGAAGTGCATGCGGAACAGGGGAAGTTTGCTGGGCGGAAAGGAAACAAATGAATCAACTGGAGATTGTTTGGTGTAGTAGTTTTGTCTGCCTGTCAAACTGTCAACTCAAACCCTATCAAATTCTTACGTTCTGCGTTTATAGTAGTGTATAACAGAAAGTCTATGAACTTGGAGAAATAGCGAAGTGCTTAATAACTTTTGATTAGACAAAAACTAACAAAAAGAAGGGACTTTTATAAAAATGGAAGTAGACTAAGAAAAAGAAAAACGAGGAAGCTTACTCTAGGCCTAGAGTCCTAGACCGGCTGGCTATCATCAAACCTCGTTGGCTCGTTGCGTTGTCAAATGATGGTTTTGATTTTAAGAATTGTCAAAACTGGAGCCAAATTGGTGAAGAATATAAAAATGGTGTGCAAGGGACAACTTGACCCGTCCAAGAGTGGGACGGGACTACTTTAGCCGTCCAGCATTTTTTTGTTTTTTTTTAATACAAAATTCAAATCTGGAACTAAAATAGAAATGTCTCGCACGGGACAATTTGACCCGTCTAAGAGTGGGATGGGACTACTTTAGCCGTCTAGATTTTTTTTTGTTTTTTTTAATAAAAAATTCCAAATGGCTCGAGTTGGGCTTTTGTAATTTGGCACGGGACACTTAAAATGCCATAAAAAAGTTATTAATTGACCATTTTACTGATTTTGGTAGATAAGTGGGTGTTTGGGTTTCATTTTTCAAAAAATTATTTTTTCTTAAAAAGCATTTTTATGAAAAAATATTTATTCTAAAAACATTTTTTGAATAAACATGTTTGATTGTGATTTTTCTTATGCTATTTTATCAAATCAGATTTCGCACTATATTTCTCGATATATTTCGGCATATCATAGCTTAAAGTACTAAAGTCTAAAATATTGGCGCAATTCATTTGCCTTGAGCGCCCAAAGTGTTTCCCTCAAAGAAAAATCGTTTTTTAACTTGAAAAATAAGTTTTATCTAATTATCATAAAACTAGTTTTTGGGACCCTTCAAAACAAATAAACTGTCGATGTTTTACACTTTAATACTTTATACTAGATATGCTGAAATATGTGAGAAATATAATGCGAAATATGATTTGATAAAATAGCTTTTAAGAAAAATCACAACTAAACAAGTTTATTCAAAAACTGTTTTTAGAATAAATATTTTTTTTTATAAAAATACCTTTTAAGAAAAAATAATTTATTGAAAAAACATTTTTTCAAGTATTATTTCAAACTCCGTACTATTATTTCAAAGACATTTTTTCCTCATGAATTTGGACTGTATTAATCGAATGTAAGTAGATTCCAAACCGTAAGCCACACCAAAGTACAACAATTTCAATATACGCGTAAGAAAAGAGTGAGACAAACTATACGGTGGGGGTCCTCTCTCTCAAGAAGCTCGTGGGTTGGTTGTTGCTATGCACTTTACCTAGCACGCACATAAATTTCCAAGTACATACAAAACACGTCCCCTCTCCTCCTACTTCCCATTCGCCCTATTGTCTTAATTTCTATATGGGTATATATACCTAGACAACCGCATCTATCTTCTTGATCTAAAACATTCAACATGAAAGAGAAAAAGAATACTGCTGATCATGTTCCAAGTACCTCAACAACGTCCCCGAAAGTCCTCAAACACATAGGGATGAGAGTAGTACGTGATCAGCACAAGAAAAGCTTACAACAACATCTCATACTTAGCCGTCTTAGAAAAGATCTACTCTACTCTAAACTCAGATCTCTGATACCATCACAAGAGGTACTAACTAACACATCACACACATATGATCTACACTTACAGAATTAGGTCTCTTTGTTTATCGTATCTTCTACATCTTATATATTTTTCGTATATTATTGTTTAGTCTCTAAAATGGCATTGTATGTATATAATTATTGCTTTCCTTTATACAACAGGTAAAACCAAGTGAGGCAGCGACAGAGTTGGAGCTTGAGCCTTATGAAATCCCCGCCGAGAGGGACTATGATGAGGAATATTTTAATCCACCAAATGCTTCGAATGGCTTTTTAACTAACATAGATAGGTTGGAAAATAAGCGAAGTAATGAAGATGATAAGACTAGTGGATACACTGTACTCTTTGAGAGCGAAGAAGACGAGGAAGAGACATTGAAGCCTTTTGTTCCATCAATTAAATTAGACAGGATGGAGGGTTCTATATTGATCAGCACTATTGTTCTCAAGGAAGTATCTTTAACATCTGCTCTTTTTGCGCTACTTGAAGAAGAAAAGCTTGATATAGTGTCTGAGAATCAGTACAGAACCGAGACTAAAGTGGCACACACAATTCAGCTGAATGTGCCACCAGGATACAACATAGATGAATTGGAGAGAAGGCTTTGCATTTGGGCTAGAAAGCCCACGTGATTTTTGCACACTGATTCATTTTGGTATTCAAATGCGCTTAATTCCATGTGATTGATGGTTTATATAATGAATCCCATATCTATTTGTTTCAGTGTTGCACTTGTTGGTTTTTTATTTATTTTTTCTAAATTCGTTTTTCTGTGCTTATAGTTGCATTGCTTGTACAAATCAAAGGTTGACAATTAGAAACACACACATTAAAGTGCAACAGTATGCCCATACTTGTTTAATTACGTACTAGTTGTTAACAGCGTATCTCACGGCACACATTACCTTAGCACGCAACCGGGGGTGCCAGAATTAGTCATTGGCTAACCTTTTGTCGGTCAACTAAGAACTATTTCCAGATTTTTTTAATACTAGAATTCAATACAACCATGAACCTACGTTTAAGTGCAAGACAAATAATACATCTCACCTGTCGTGCAAAAACATTAAAATGGAGAAGAAAACCGCTAAGAATTTGCAGGGACGAGAAAATAAAGTTGTATCCACGGACACATCCCGCACTAAGCATCTTGTTTGTTCATTTGATCGGATGTGAGATCATATGTAGTTTATATTGACCAAGACAGTAAGTACAGTAGTAGTTCAATATTGATCAATAATGTTTCTTCCTCAACGAAAACGTCTTGTAAAGTAGCAAGGTGGAGTCGGAGCAAACAATATAATCATGGAAACAACGCAAGAAATGGTTGTAGCGGTCAAGTGAATATCCAGCTTAGATAAATGCACAACTGAACAATAGGCTGAAAAATATGTATAGGATAAGACCGTTCAGAGAACAAGTCCCAAGTCTTAACTACCTGGAGATTGATTTTGCAGTGGAAACAAAGTTAAGGTGCTCTATGCTCAGAATGAAAAGTACAGTGGAATTAACCTCACTTCGGAGTTCGGACACTTACGTCCTACTGTTGATTGTCTTGTTTTCTCCCCACACATTAACATCATGAAGCTGAAATTTCTGCGCCAATAGCAATGCCACCTCGGCAGCCACTAATTCAGGTTCCTTGGAAACTCGAGCTCGAAATTTCCAGTATGCCGCTCCTAGTACAACACCATGCATTAATGCATTATCATCCAAATAAGTTGCTTCTGCCGCCCCCTGGCCTGTGACCCTGTCATAGTAAGCATCAGAAGACTATCTTAGCTTGGTGAGCATCAATAGAAAGAGTAGTATGATTGTGTGATTGAGGTTCCTGCAGAAGAAAATGTCGTCTACACCATCTGAGTATGTGGATCATACATAACTGAAACATGATGGGCATGGAATCCCTTGAAGGAGACCCCATCATCTAATCGGTCTGAGTTTATTCCTGTGTCCATATTTTGAATTGAACAACAGCCACAGTACGTGCGTATCTGCCTTCGCCCCGTCTCAGATATAGATCCTTAAAAACACACAAATGTACAAATTCATCAACTAATGCTCGAACTCCACTGTGTATACCCTCTAAACCTAGCCGAACAGATGATGCACAACTGATAGACATCATTACAAATTCACATAAGTGGGCAAAATAATTAGTATTTTCTTCTTTTATGAAATTGACACCATGGTTCTTCACTCATATGCTCAGGGTATATGAAAAGATAACTAAAGTAGAAGCCACTTTAATAGAAGTTAGAGGGCGCACGCCCTCTTTAACACCCCGTGTTTTTATTCTTTTATTTTCCTAAGAATAATAATAATAATAATAAATAATAATAATAATGATAATAGATAAAATAACATAGGATAACTATCAACTTAGGGATAAAAGTCCCGTAAGTAATAGATAAGTGTTGCCCTTGTTTTTCGGTGAGTTTTCTCATGTAGAGTTTTTGAGGGAAAAACACAGCGAGAGTTTTAGAAAAAAAAAGAGTTTTACTGAAAATGTTTTGAACGAGGAAGATTGTCTTTTCGCGCGACAGTCGACGTCGGTCTTTCGGGGTTTCGCTTTCGGGAAGCTGTTCGGTTTTAAAACAGTAAGTAGATATTTTACATTTGTTTTATTTCTTGTCTACTGTAGATTTCATGGTACGAGGTACTGTTCGCATGATGTTGGTTTAGTCAGTACGATATACTGTGTAGTGTTAACTGCGTATATTCCTTTGAATAAACCTATATATAAAAAAAAATGAGGGTAGTAAATTGATTGCTGGTTATAACCCAACTGGACGTTTTAGGTATTCTGTTTTGGTTGGATGGAGAGTGTGGGTTCGGGAGGTTGTCGAAGCCTTGAAACTGGTTTTTTACTGGCGTCAATCCTTAGAACCCCAGGACGTCCTATTATTTGTTTTGTTTGACTGATTGTTTTGCTAGAAATTATGGTTGTACTGTTAGTTGGTATTTGATCGTTGGTGTCGCGGGATGGGCTGTTGATGCTCCGGAGGAGCAGTAATGGCGGCCAGACAAAACCAAATCGTCATACGTTTTTTGTTTGAATTAGTGTTTGGTTTGGATTTTGTTTTGTAGTTGTTGGGTTGATGTTGGCTGTAGTGGAAGGGTTGAATGTTAAATTGGGTGGAGCTGTTAAAGCTTGAAGCTTTGAACAAGCTTTAATGGAGGGCGAATCCATATCTAGTTTGGATGAGGATAATTGATCTAATGATTTGAAGTTTTTGTTTTCATTAAATGTTGTTGGTTTTTGATGGGGAGTATTTTTGGTTAGGTTTGGAGGATGGTGGTGGTCGGAAACCGAACTGGTGTGGTGGAGGGGATGACTGCGATTTGGATCCAGTGCTCCCCATCTCACCAGTGCAAATTCTATTTCGGTTGGGCCTTGGGCCGAAATCTATTTGGTTTGGGCCGGTTTCAGTTTTGGGCTTTAGGCCAAGTTTTAGTTTTGAGTGGGCTGGTTTTATAAATCTAAGTGGGTCAGGTTATAATTTATGAACAATAAATTTTGTTTGGGCTTGGGCCGAAACAAGCTAGTGGGCTTGAGTGTTTTTTTTGATATTCACTCATGGGCTTAATTAGATTGGGCTTGGGAAAGGCCAAGGGTTTTGGGCCTTAATCTTTGGGACTTTGGAGGGATTGACTTTAGGACTGGTTGACTGCTGTTGACCCTTGGCAGGTCGACTTTGACTTTGACCAGAGTTGACTTTTGACCAGGGTTGACTTTGACCAGTTGACCCATTTTGACTTTTTAACTCGGATTATGATTTGGGTTATTAAGATAGGTCTAGGGCTATTAGCATGCTTGGCTTTAGGCTAAGACCTTTATATATACGTGTGTATGTGTATTAACTATTATGTGATATTTCAGTTTTATACACAACGTTATGACACTTATATATCCATGAAATTAATAACGCATAAACTAATAATACATGAATTAAGATACTCTTTCGTTCTCTGAAATAATATATGCAATAAAGTTCAATAATGCGTAAACAAAGTTACCACACTCTTTTAGAACTCTCCACGTCTCAAGTTTTGGAATTGAGTTTTATGACTGTAGATGTCATGTGATAGGTGGGCATTTATTGAATGTGTCATAAATGGCCGTTAGCGTTATAATTGGGTATTCATTGACTGTGCCATGAATGACTCGGGTATTCATTGAATGTGACATGAATGACCAGATTCTTTGGACTGCCCTAGAGAGGAACTAAGGTATTCGCCTTGCGGGTTAGTTGTATTCCTTGAGTGTACGAGAATGTAGAGTTAGGTATTCCTTGAATGTGGCGGGAATGACCTAAGGCACATAGGTTATGAAATATGTGTATAAGAAAAGTAACTGATTAATTGATAAGAGAAATTGATTTGATTATGCGAGTGTTTGGGTTACTTTTGAATACCTAATATAATATCTATATATGTTATATAGAAGTTCTAACTTTCTTTTGCAGGAGGGTATGACTTAATAAAATTTTGTGTAGGGACGTGGTCCTACCCTTATATAGCAGTGGATATAGGTAAGTTTTAATTCAATGATTTAGATATTAAAACGAGTTATTAGAATGAGTTAATATAATGAAAGTTTTGCTTGGGAAGAAACTATGCCGGTTGAAATGACGGAACTACCTATCTTCCAAGCTGAGAATGATTAAGTTATGGGAAAATATAACGTGATTGTTTGGATAATTAAAGTATGATAATGGTTATATGTGGTTAGTCTACTCATACCAGCAAATTCCATTTTGCTGACCCATGTTTGCTTTGTTTTGGCAACGTGGGTGTGTTCTTGGGAACATAGGTGGAAGGCAGTGGAACCGCGGCGTTTGATTTGGATTTGATCTGGAGCAGTCCGTTAGTTCTTTTAGTAGGTCTGATCTTTTGGAATGATGTAATAACGTGGTTTACTTTTTAGCATGACATGAAAATACGATGTTGAAGACCTGTTATTCTTAGAGTGGTTGGATGTTTTATTGGGACGGAAGATAGACTTTTTATAAAGTAATAAAGAGAATTTTTGGAGATTATTTTTGTTGTTAAAATTCTTTATGATGTGGGTTTTCGGTTTTGGCATGTGTAGTATCCACTCCGTCATAGCCTGGGTTTTTAGACAATTGAATATAGTGATGTTTGAGCTATTTATATTTCAAATAGTCATTTTTTTTAATTGTTTAGAAATTCGGGCTGTGACACCCTCTGTTCTAGTATAACTAGAGAGCACCCGCGCTTCCATTCCAGTAGACAGCTCTAAGCTGTACTCGCACCATTTGTACAGATCTTTGTTATTTGTTTCTATTTTCATGTTCACGTGTAAAGTAAGATTTAGGAACTTGTAATCTCTATAAAACCATTGTATGAGACCTAGAAATCAATGAAGTAAATATTCTCTCAAATCTCTCTCTCTCTCTCTCTCTCTCTCTCTCTCTCTCTCTCTCTCTCTCTCTCTCTAATTTATCATGGTATCAGTCTAATTTCGATTCAAACCCTAACCCTAGCCGCTTTAAGCTTCCGCCTCCTCTCAATTCTCAATGGCCGACGCCTCAAACACCAATAATGACTCTCCTCCAGGCGCCGATGATCCTTTCTTTGGACACCACTCAGATAACCCCATTGCTATTCTCGTATCTCCTCTGTTATCTGGTGACAATTATCTAATATGGTTACGGTCTATCTCTAGAGCCCTTCAAGAAAAGAATAAGTTTGGTTTTGTCGATGGCTCTGTCACACCTCGCACTACTCCCAAAGAGAGAGCCAAGTGGTTATGATGTGATGATCTCGTTGCTTCATGGATTCTTAATTTTGTTACTCCAGATATTCGTGGAAGTATCCTCTATGTCGACTCTGCATCCGAAATCTGGAAAGATCTAGGTGACCATTTTTCACAAACTAACGCACCCAAGGTCTTTCAACTGAAGGATTCCGTCACTCTTCTCAAATAAGACAACCGTCCAGTACCTGTTTACTTCACTTTGCTTAAATCTTTGTCTACTACGCTTGCTTGTACTTGTGGTCATGCATCTATTTTACCAAAGAGATTGAAGATGGTCATTCTATAAAATTCATGCAAGGCCTCAATGATCGTTTTACATCCATTCTCACAGTCAAATTTTCTTAATGGATCTTTTTCCTAATATGTCCAAGATTTATTCTTTAATCTGACAAGAAAAGAAACAACAAGAGATTCATGCACTATCTCTTCCTTCTGCTCCAGACGCTGCTGCCCTGAGTGCCCACTTTAAAAAGCCCAATTGGGATTCTTCTTCGAAACCAAGCCCGTTCAAACCTCTGCAGAGTAATAGTGGTTCACAACAGCCTAGAGGGCGCGCACCCTCAGATTAAGGGAAAACAGAGGGCGCACACCCCTTCTCCTCACGTCCGTTTCACACTCATTGTGATAGAGTTGGACATCATATTGGTACATGTTATAAATTGAACGTTTATCCCCTCAAGCCTGCTCAAGCCAATTCGGTTGCTACAGACTCCAATCCTCCTGTTTTCTCCACAGAACAATACAACAAACTTCTCAGTTTGCTCGATTTAGGTAGCACCACTTTACAAGCCAACCTAACATGTATTTCTCTCTCGTGTTTCTCAAAATCCATATGGATCATCGATTCTGGTGCTACCAATCATGTATGTTCATCGTTAAATATGTTTTCTCATTATCATACTTGTTTAACACATTCCACTCTTAAACTTCCGAATAGAACAGACTATTTAATCACTCATGTTGGTAGTGTTATTCTCTCTTCTCTATTGCGTCTTGACAACGTTCTCTTTGTTCCCACCTTTCATTTTAACTTGCTTTCCATTAGTGAACTAGTCAAGTCTCACCCTATCTCTGTCACGTTCACTAATGATTCTTGCCTTTTTCAGAACTAGTTATTGAAGATTGAGATATAGTGGAGAGTTGGGTTTTGTTGTTAATCTTAGATCATTTGTTAGGAGGAATGGTTTTGATGGTTGGATAATCTCTTTCTAAACTTTCTAGTCTTTCTTACTCTTGTTCTTGATGTTTAAATGGTGGAAACACAAATAAACTATTGATTGAATAGATTAAAACTCGAATGAAATTGGTTTTTGAAAATGTATCTAAATCACCAAGTTGTCTCTATTTGAACTTGTCAAATGAACACAACTTGGATGTAGGTTGTGAATGAAATGAACTAACAATGAAAACAAGGTTGAATAACTTGGAATACGTTGTAAAAAACTTAAATAAAAAGAACTTTGATGAAAAGAACTTGTAGAGAATGAAAACTTGATTGAACTTGAAGACAACAATGGAAATTGAAATAAAGCAAATAAAAGAAAATAAAAATACTTGAAATTAAATGACTTAAATATAAATTTAGGTTACACTACTCCTAATCAAACCAAATGGTTTGAACCCTAAAACATTGGATGGTTAATTCTCTACATCTATTTGGTTTATATAGAACACCAATTACATATTTGCCCCTTCATCTAGAAACACCTTGAGGATAAGATTAAGCTTTGTGGGCTTTTGACTTAAGCCCATATATTTGAATTCTTGATTTGGCTTTAAGTCCTTGAGTCCATAGCTTTTAGCTTTGAGTCCTTGAGAGTTGACTTTGACAATTGACTTGGGCCGTTGACTTTTCGGCACTTTTTCTCTTATGATGGAATCTTCCCAAGCAGCGTCAATAGCAATCCTTTTTGCGCTAAAATGCACGTTTTAGGAATATACGTCCTAAATGGCCTGTATCCTGCAAAAGGCAACAAAAGCTATAAGTTGTCTGTTTATTAAACATAAGAAGGGCATAATTGAAGCATTGTAACGGTAATAAAATGCACATTTGGGGACTGATTTGTTAGCAAAGAAGAAGATTGGATTGGGACGGCTTAATGGGGACTCTACCATCTTCAACTAGCGTCCGTTTGCTCATCCTACAACTCCACCACCAATAATTTATGGCACCTATCGCTTAAGACATCTCTCTTCCACTCCTTTGCAGATTTTAGCTAAGCAATTTCCTTTTATTTCTAGTTCCAATAATGCTACATGCCATGTATGTCCGCAAGCTAAGCAAACACGTTTATTTTTTTTTCCATAGTTCAATAAAAACTATTAGAGCTTTTCAAATGATTCATTGTGATATTTGGGGTCATTTTCATTTACCATCCTATTTCAATACTCGTTTTTTCTTAACTATTGTCGATAATTTTAGTTGTGCTACATGGATTTATCTTATGACTGTCAAATTTGAAACTGCAATGCATTTACAATCTTTTTTTTTCTATGGTCCATACTCAATTCCATTATAAAATTCAGTCGCTTATATTTGGCCACGGGAACATTGATGACCACTTTCATGAAATCCAATTCCTTCGATCCGACAATGGATCCGAATTTATATCCCACACTATGTAACAATTTTTTTCCAAACATGGGGTTATCCACTGCACCAACGTAGTTACGTTGCCACCCCACAACAAAACGTTGTTGTTGAAAGAAAACACTGCCACTTACTCAATGTTGCCCAAACATTACATTTTCAAGCTCATCTCCCATTATCTTTCTGGGGTGAATGCATTCTCACTGCAGGCTATCTCATTAACAAACTTCCTAGCCCTTTATTGCATGACAAATCCTCTCATGAGATTTTGTTTACCACACCTCCTGCTATTGGACATCTTCGTGTTTTTAGTTGTTTATGTTTTACTCACAACACTTTCATTAAAAATAAATTTGATCAAAGAGGTAAACCTGACATCTTCATTGGTTATGCATATGCTCAAAAAGGCTATCGCGTTTACGATATTACTTTAAAAAAAAAAATTACATCTCATGACGTGCTTTTTCATGAACATATTTTCCCTTATTAACACATATTTTCCACACCATCCGACCTACCTGTTTATCCCTTACCCATCCCAGACAATGAAACTTTCGACATTCAACCTTCTCCTGAAGTCAGAGCGAGTGCGCCCTCAGATCAAGTACAACTAGAGCGCGCCCTTGCCTTCCCTTCAGTGGCTCTTGACATCAGAGTGCGTGTGCCCTCAGATTCAGTGCAACTAGAGTACGCCTTCCCTCCAGTCAATCTTTCCCCACATGCAGCTCCATCACCTGCAATTTTGGAACCCCCTCAGCCACCACTACTCAACCCTCCTATCTCACCTCGATCTACTAGAGTGTGAAACCCTCCACCACTTCTCATCAAAGATTATCACTGCCCTACTCTCACCAAGGCACCCACAGTCCCTCGTTTGACCAATCTCATCCAATCGGACTCTAAGGTAACACGGTCTTCCACTCCATATCCTATGACTTTCTATGTTTTTGACACTAATTTTTCTACTTGTCATAAAGCTTTTTTGTCTAAAGTGTCTTCTTCAGTTGTTCCTACATCTTTTTCTCAAGCTGTCAAAATTCCAGAATGGCGAGCTACTATGGCTGTTGAAATTGTAGCTTTAGAACAGAATAACACATGGACTCTTGTTCCGTTATCACCTCATCATAAGCCTATTGGTTGTAAATGGATTTTCAAGACTAAATATCATTCAGATGGCTCTATTGAGCGTTACAAAGCTTGTCTTGTTGCCAAGGGTTATAATCTGATTGAAGGATGAGACTATTATGACACTTTTGCACCCGTTGCTAAATTAGTCACTGTTCGATTACTTCTCTCCATTGCTGCTATCAGACATTGGTCCCTTCATCAGCTGGATGTCCACAATGCCTTTCTCCAAGGCGATTTAGACGAAACTGCCCACATGACCTTACCTCCTGGCTTCGCCAAACAGGGGGAGCACAGGATATGTCGCCTAAATAAGTCCTTATATGGACTCAAGCAGGCTTCTCGGCAATGGTTTGCCAAACTATCTACCACTCTTGTCACTGCTGGCTTCACTCAGTCTAAGTCTGATTACTCTCTGTTCACTAATATTCGTGGTTCTAATTCTACATTTGTTCTTGTTTATATGGACGACATTCTGATCACAGGCAACAATCCATCTATCATTCAGAACCTGAAGCAATTTTTAAAAGCCAAGTTCTATATCAAGGACTTGGGACGTCTTAAATATTTCTTGGGTATTAAGGTGGCTCGATCCAAAGAAGGATTATTTCTTACACAATGCAAATGTCTTTTGGACATTTTGTCTGATTGTGGTACCACTGGTGGTCGTATTTTTAAGTTCCCTATAGAACAAAACATCAACCTCAATACCAATGATGGCACGTTACTTCAGGATCGATCCTATTGTCTATCATCGCTTGATTTGGCGTCTCCTATATCTCACAGTTACACGACCAGATATCACTTATTCTGTTCATTATCTCAGCCGTTTCATGCAGTCCCCACGGACTCCACATCTAGATGTTGCTCATCGTATACTCCGTTACCTTAATGTTCGATCAACAAATTAAAGGGATTCTCTTATCAACTACTAGTTCTTTACACATTTCTAGCTTCTATGACTCTGATTGGGCTGGTTGCCCTGTCACTCGTTGTTCTGCTAGTGGTTATTGCACTTTTCTTGGTTCTAATCCTATCTCTTGGAAAACAAAGAAACAGAGCACTGTATCCCGTTCTTATGCTAAAGTCGAATATCGATCCATGGCTACCCTTGCGTGTGAACTTCAATGGTTGAAGTATCTTCTGCATGACTAAGGCATATCTCACCTCTCTCCGATGACCATGTTCTGCGACAATCAAGCCGCCCTCCATATCTCTCAGAATCCAGTTTTCCATGAGCGAACGAAATACATCGAATTGGACTGTCATTTCTTACGCGACAAGATACATGCCAAGTTACTATCTCCTACGTTCGTTCATTCCTCAGCTCAGGTTGCTGACACCTTCACTAAACCTCCGGCAATGACACCTTCCTCAAGTTAATTCGCAAGTTAGGCGTTCTTAACATTCATTCTCCAACTTGAGGGGGAGTAATAGAAGTCGGAGGGCGCACACCCTCTGTTCTAGTACAACTAGAGCGCGCCCGCGCCTTCCATTCCAGTAGACAGCTCTAAGCTGTACTCGCACCGTTTGTACAAATCTTTGTTATTTGTTTCTATTTTCTTGTTCACGTGTATAGTAAGATTTAGGAACTTGTAATATCTATATAAATCATTGTATGAGACCTAGAAATCAATAAAGTAAATATTCTCTCAAATCTATCTCTCTCTCTCATTTATCAGACTTCACTGAAAATTTTAGGATTGATCAAAACGAAAATATAATTTTAAACGGTTTAGAGGAAATTCACTCTTCCAAGTTCCAATACATCTCTACCAATTTACAAACCATGTCAAGTACCAGGGAAATAATAGAGAATCAGGGCATACAAACTTAGACGATAAAATTTTTATCCGCGTATTCCTACTAATTAAAAACAAATATAACTGGCAATTGAATCATCTCTAGAGTGTGCCTCTCTCCAGGTTTGTGATATGTTATCTTTCTTGTAATCATTGACATGCTCTCTTCCATATGGTCATGAGCAGCGCACTCTATTGCCATGACAAATAACACTACCTATTTCCATATGAACAGCGCATATGGTGTTAACCAGACCGTAAGTACTCAAATCACAGATATCCAACACCACCTACCTTGGTCCCCAAACAAGAACGATATAACAGTTTGACTTACTCGTTCTCCTGTCTGTGTGGCTTGTACAATGCCTACCTTGTACAGTGCCTCCCTTATAGATGCTACCATGCCTGGCCTACACCTGATACGCTTAAAATTGCTCGATCGGGACTACTCCGAAATTAGTTCTTTATAGCGCTGCATCAACATATCAAACACTTCCATCAGAAAACGCTTTCCACCCTATAGTTTTGGAATTCTCTCCATGGCAGTAGCCATTTTCACCCAAGTTTCTAAGAGCTCAGCACCAAAACCGTCATTGTTAACTGTTACAAGAGAATATGCATTGATAAAGTGTACTGAAAAAAAAATTATGTCCTTGTTCAAATGATGACTTCTAAAGGAATTATATATATGCTTTCTTTTTTACTTTCCGGTTCCTTACGATGTGCCATTTATCTTTTATAAATTTATTAAGTAGGTGGTAATCTGGGGCACTCCAGTAAGTTCACATTTCTGATAGTGTTACACAATAAGTTTCTTTCCAACGAAAATAAAATAGATTTTGGGTTTAATCTCCCTAGTTGATACATGACCAGCATAAAAACCCTCTCATTACGTACTAATCCAAAAAAACTTCATATTTTTTTAAAATACCCAAATTGACTAAAATACCCCCCACACATAAAACCCTAGATCTCAAACTTATCTTCTCTCTTTCTTCTCGCCGCTTTCTCTATTCCTATAAACCCTAATTATCCTGCAAAAATGAAAAAACAACCGAAAAATAAGAGAGAAACACCCACTAAAACAAAAAAATCGAAAGTTTCCAAATCGAAATCAACTACTAATAAAAAAAAGACCAAATCGAAGGTAAAAATCATATTTTTTTTTTTCAATTTTGTTTGTAAATAAACGAAATCTAAGGTGAAAATGCTTAATTTATGATATAAATATGCATTTTTATATATATATATATATATATATATATATATATATATATATATTATGAATTCGTATTTTCACAAGTGAATTTGTATTTGCATATTTGAAATTTGTATTTGGTCATCTTTTGGTCATCTTTTGAAATTTATATTTACTATATACGAAATTTGTATTTACATATTCAAAATTTGTATTGCAGCAGGACGTAAAATTTACTGGTTCTAACAAGGTATTTCGTTCTTCTGCATTGCTAATGCTAAAGCTTGTACAAGATTTGAAGGGAAGAATTAGGGATATTCATATCACCAAGATGAAAGAAACTCCTTTTGGTCATCTGTTTATGGTTTTTGTCGATGGAAAGGTCGATAGTAGAATGTTAGAGAAACCAAGCCACATCATTATAAAGTTGTTAGCGACTTGGTGCAAGGAGAGGCATAAGTTTAAGATAGGAAGTAAGTTTGTGTCTTTATGTCCATCTGATGTGGCTGTAACTTTTGGGCTTCCGGTGATGGGGAAAGTTGTTGTTTTCCAGTCAGGAACGAGAATAGACGAAGCTATTTCTGGATCACCATTCCTGTTGAGACGTTTCTCCGGAGTTAACAAGATAACAACAACGGTTGTAAAAGAAATCTTGAACCTGCAGATTATAGATTCAACAGACCCTACGGACATTGAAGATGTGGTGAGACTACTCGTCATTTTTCTGGTGATGACAGTATTTGTAAGTAGTGGTGCGAGTGGAATAGCTTGGTCCTTCCCAAAGCATGTTGAGACTTTGGAAGCTATGTGGAGTGTGTCATGGGTTGCCTCAGTTCACTCATAACTAATTGAAAAAATTCAAAAGTGGGATAGCAGTAGTCCGTTCAAAATTTTAGGATGCATTATTCAGCTTTTGGTAAGTTTAGTTTGTTTTCTGACATATGCCTAGTTATATTTTCATAGCATATATCACCTCACATGATAAAAGAGAATATGTATTTGCATATGCATGTGTCAGATGTCAGATGTCATATGTTGGTAATATAATAACATGTCTGTTTTCGTATGTAATTTTGTTTTCACATATGCATAGTCATGTTTTCATAGTCTATATCACAACCTTAGAGGGATGTTTTCTGGATTGGTCCTTCAAATTTGTAGATGAAATCTAAAAATTTTGTCACCTAACTGGGTCTGTATTCCTGAAAATCTAGTTTGTACAACGCCAGTTATAAACTTATCATTGATCAGTCAATCAGTGTTTTTGGTGGAGATCTAGTTTTACTTTTAGCATAACATTATTTTTGACAGAATTCATGTTAGTCGGGTAATTAGAGAGTTAGTTAGGGATGACCGACCACATTACTAGTTGCAATTAGGTGTATGAAAATATGAAAACATTTTTACATATGTCAGGTGTATGAAAATATATTTACATATGTCAGGTGTATGAAAATATATATATGAAACTACAATTTTACATATGAAAATAGAAATTTACATATGAAAATCTATATTTGCATATGAAAATTGAAATTTACATATCCAATGCAGATGTCATATGTCATATGTTGGAAAAAGAATTATATGAAAATGTTGCTAATACAAATTCACATGTTATGTGTAGTACTTTTTGTGTGAGCATGTGAAACTTTGTGAGCCAGTTCGCGAGACTTGCTTCCCACGGGTTGCAAAGTGGTCGATGGAACGACTAGCGGATGAAGTACCAAAAACTTTTAAGCTAGAAAATGTTCCTAATTGCAACATCAAAGTAAAATTAGAACTGGCCGAGGAAGAGAAAGAGACATTATACCCTAAACACCACCAAAGTGAAGCTGAAAGCTTGAGGAGGGAAAATGCTGAGTTGAAGAGGGAGAATGAAGAGTTGAGGAAACTTAGTAAAGATTTAAGAGGTGAAATTGGTAGACTGACGAGAATAGTTTGTGAAGAGAGTCTAGAAGATATGTTTGAAAATCATGAACATAGAGATGTAGATATGGTTGAAGGGGTAGAGAACAGAGATGTGGATTTGGCTGAAAAGGAAGAATCCGAGAAAGAGTTGGCTGAAAAGGAAGAGTTGTTTGAGAAAGAGACATGCGGAGAGTTGGCTGAAAAGGAAGAATCCGAGTTGTCCGAGAAAGAGTTGGTTGAAAAGGAAGAGTTGTCTGAGAAAGAGACATGTGGAGAGTTGGCTGAGTTGGCTAAAAAGAAAGAATCCGAGTTGGATGGAGAAGAGGAAAGCAGCGAGACAAAGTCAGATGAGGAGGAGGAGGAAAAAGGTGAGGGAAAACCTAACTCGATGGTTAAGAAAGTGAAAGAAAGGGAGCGGATGAAGAAAACATCAACAATATATGAGTTCGGAAATATTAAGAAGCAAAAAAGGAATACTAAAGTTCTTTGAATTGGATGATGAACCGATTGATTGATCTGAGATGATTTGAGACTCCACCCCCCCTTCGTAGGAAAGCATATGTCAAAACCACATTCAACCAAGCTGTGGAGTCTACTTGATAAAAAGAAGTTGCCGTTGGTGGAAAGTTTTTTCAGAAAAGCAAACCAGAAGTAAAATTTACTTTTCATAAATATTTGTAAGTTTTTCTTATCGTCTATGTAATTGCACAAATTGTTTTGATCGTGTATGCATATTGCAGTACAATTGCATGGATGGACATTCAAATGCACTTGAAAATACAGGGGGAACACGTGAACCACCTGATGTTGAACTTCTTTATCAGTGACAAGGTAAATCTTTTGATTACTCAAATCTTTTGAAATGAAAAAAATTGCAATTTAGTAATTTTTCGTACTGTTTATGGTAGATCATTGATTGGTACGTGCACTTCCAACTCTCTAAGGAAGTAAAAAAGCTAATTAGATTTTCTCCACCAAAGTGTCTCCATTTCTCATCATTTGCATGGGTAAGCATCTTCCATGTAATTTAATTACTGAAGTTGAATATGTAAATTCAACTGAATATGCATACAAGGCATGAAGATGTTGTTGTTCTTATTTGTTGTAGCTGGCTTTAAGAGATAACCAGAAACAAGGCATGAAAGTCTATGTCACGATGTCCTAAAACAGGTTGGACAACAAGGTCGCTCATCTATTTTTCATCATAAATAGTCCCAAGTTAAGAAAATTAAAAATGGTTATCAACTGGACTTTGCTTCATGTTGATACTTTGAATTGGGAATGGACGACTATGACTCTTTAAGGCCAAGGAACTACGAGAAGAAGAAATACATTTCATTAGAAGATCTTTGAAATGTTGGTAAGTGAAATTTTATTTTAAGTTACTATGTAAATCTATATTTACATAGGTCGAGTTACTATATAAATCTATATTTACATAGGTCAGTTTACAATATATTTACAATGGGACTATTGTAATACATTTAGCAATCTGCAGAAGCATTAACAACAGCAAAGTAAGTTTCTGGAACCATGCTTGATATAAATTACTGGTTAGGTGATTTTGGATTGTCGGTGAGAGGTGAGCCTTTGGGTTAATGATGTTTTTTGCAGGAAGCTTGTTCTTGTATAAAATCTAATTAGCAGTAATTTCTCTCCTGTTATATGCTTGACATTTGCATACCGGAGGAGTTTTGCATAGACATTGGGTAGACAAAGGAATAACTTCACTCACTAGTGCCACTCACTCTTGGGTTCGATAAAATGAGTAGTTTTGAGATTATCTGGCCTAGGAATTTTGTTAGAAATTTTAGTAGTGGTCTCGTTTGTTTCAGACAGAGTTCTCTGTACGTTCCATATATAAAGTCACTGCATACATGCATGATGTTTGACTTAGGTGCATGCCGCAAGTTGTTGTTGTTGACTCTTTCTAGTTTCTAGTATTAAGATCAAGTTTAAGAGCCTCTAATCACCGGAGGGAACGGACTGAAGAAGCAGTTGTTTACATATTTAACACGACAAGGGGGAAATCGACCCCTCACAAATCACAATGTCAATTTTTCTATAGTGGTGAAATAATACAAAAATGTCAGAAAAGACACTTTACTTGTCTGGCATATTTTGTACCTTAACTGTAGATACTCATTTTAGAAAATCTAAGCTTGAGAGAAAATATTGGTCTAGCTTTACGTCAAATGTTCAATAGATAATTTAAGTTTACATAGGTTAGTTACTATGTAAATATAGATTTGCATATATATATTTACATAGTTTTGGTAATTTTTTGTTCAATTTAATGCAGCAAGAGAGGGTGGTGGAAGCTATTAGATGTAGGCGTCAGGAGCTAAGGTTGCCAGATGTGGATTTGATGAAAGATATCACAGTTGGAGCATACCCACAACAAGGAGAATCGTAAGAACTTAACTTCCCAAACTTAAATGTCTTTTTAATCTCTTATCTCTTATCTTAAACTTCTTTTTTTGCATTTTCAGTTCAGATTGTGGTTTCTTCGTCATTTTGTTTGTGAAGGCTATAATATGTGGAAAAGCTATCCAAGATATAACGCTAGAAGCCGCGAAACAATTGAGGGTTAACCTGACATATGAGATCGTATCAAGCTAACAAGAAAAATGGGATCCAAAAGAAGAATGCAAGAAATGAAGAACTGATTTTCCATATTTCTAGTTGATTACGTTGTGTTTATTTGTGTTAAAACATTAGAACCATTCTAACTCGGGAGTGTTCGATTATGATGTAATGTTACTGTTAATGTGTTGGAGTTGTTTAGTATTGTTCTTCATATTCTGCAACTAGCTTCAGATTGCGTTTATATATAATGTGGTTATTTATGCATTTATATTTACTGTCAATTCTGTTTAATCTGTTTTTCAACTCTTTAGGTCGTTATGCTCTTTTAAATGTAATATGTGCTTCTTGATCTTTTAATGTGCAACTGAAAGTAGGTTATGCATTTAGCAAACTGCACAAAGCATTAACAACAGCAAATTAAGTTTCTGGAACCATGCTTGCTATAAATTACTGGTTAGGTGATTTTGGATTGTAGGTGACAGGTGAGCCTTTAGGTTAATGATGTTTTTTATAGAAAGCTTGTTCTTGTATGAAACTCATTCAGATCAGGCAACTGTTACAATGTAACATTTTTCAGTTTTTGACCCAACAAAGAAAATCTAATTACCAGTAAATTCTCTCATGTTATATGCTTGACATTTGCATACCGGAGGAGTTTTGCTTAGACATTGGGCATACCCCAAAAGGAATATCTTCATTCACTCTTGGGTTCGATAAAATGAGTAGTATAGCTTCAATCACTCTTCGCTCTTGTTTATAACCTCCCTTCGATATAACAGCCTCTTGTCCATTTCATTATTTATTACCTTCGTATATGTCCATTTTATGTTAAAGCCAAGAGTTATCATGCATGCACAAGTTTTGCTCTTTTGTTGTCGTCCAAGGTTGTGCAAATTGGGAAGACGACAAACTAAACTCCTGGAGTGGACAGATTTAGTATATATGAATCCAACTGATCACCATTTCATCTCAAACATCTACTAAATTGCAGAGCATGTTGTAGGAGTGGAGCCCACTCTTGGGTTGCGATGGCCATAGCAAGGGCCCTTGTTATTCTTCCTACCTCTTGTAGCACCCGTGCTGTGTTTCCGTTTCTTGTCTGGTCTCCCCATCTTCTTTTTCAGATTCGGAGGTAGTAAATCAGGCACACTTGGTATCTTAGCAGGCAATTTACTGTTCTCCACAGGTACTATAACTCTTGAATAACTATCACGGAATGTCTGAGAATAGAAGAATTTATCACAGTAGGTATACACATTCAATCCATCAGCCAAAATGGGCAGCTATGTCGCGTGTGCACAAGGGAATCCTTTGATTCTCCACCAATTACAAGAGCAGTGACTTCTATTCAAGTCAACCAAGTGAGTATGAGTAGCATGCACCTCAAAAATACCCTCCCTTGACTTGAGAACCACCCAACTTCTCCCCACCTCAATCCTCTCAGCCAATAAAGTTTCCATAGATGGACATAAGATAGTAGTCCAGCTCCTAGCTAACTCCCGCCGATCAGACATCATTTTCATAATTTTTCCACGGATCTTGTCCACCATTGCAGTGATAGGCAAGTGCCGTTCTAGTAGGATCCAAGAGTTGAAGCTTTCCGCAATATTGGAACACATATCGCCATATCTATTTCCTTGAAAATAAGCATTACACCAATGCTCATAACCTATGGTGGACAAAAATGTTTTCACTTGACTGCCGCAAACATCTCGAAAAACAGCCATCACTTTCTCAAACTCATGGTGCGTCCCAGCATAGGCAAGGTCTGAAAAAAGATCAAGGGTATGCAAGCGGAAGCAATGGTTCTTTGGGCATAGCTGAATTAAGATTATTTTTTAAGGTGCCACAAACAATAACCATGATGAGAATCAGGAAAAACGCGAGGGACACCCACGAGTAGACCATGGTTTCTGTCAGATATAAAAGTTAGCCTACGATCTTTGGAGACCACCAACCTAAGTTGCTCCAAGAACCAATCCCAATTATCATCAGTTTCAGAAAGTACAACCGCCATAGCTACTGGAAAAATACCTGGAACACAAATAAACATCAATTACTGATTTGGTTTTCGCACCATACTCATTATGAAAACTTAACTCATATATATAAAAATAAATTTTCATATGCTAAATTATTATGTAAATATTAAAATGCATAGGCTAAACATCTGATGTGAACGTAAATTTTTATAGTTTATGCTTGTTCAGTTTTACAAACTACTATGAACTACTATGTAAAAATTCACAAACTCAAAAGACATACCCCCATTTGCATTTTTGGCAAGTAGGCGACAAGACACACCCCTTGTATTTTGTTTTCACGAAAGTTCCATCCAAACAAAGCATAGGGCTGAGAAGTTAAAGCCGTGAATACAAGCACCAAATGCAACGAATAATCTCTTGAACTTTCCTGTTGTTGATTCCTTTTCCAAAACAACATGACTCCCTAGATTGGTTTCTTTCAGCTTTCCAACATACTAATGTAACTGATGATAAGATAAAGCATAGTCCCCATGTATCTCCTTCAATGCAAGATCTATGCCGGTATGCACAAAGTAATAATTCAAGTTCACACCATATACCCTTAGAAAATAATCAATGATTTCACCTGGCTTAATCAAAGGCTTGTCTCTCACCATATCTAAAACAATACTCTTTACAAGTTTACTATTCACTGGAGGATTGTTAACGTCAGCGAATCCAGCTCCACATGTGTGCTTTGCTTCCATTGTCTTTATTTCAAAGAATTTCGGCATCTTATACTTCTTGGATGTGTGAACTCTCCATAGACATCCGGTTTCAGTCTTCAAATAACACTCAGCCGTGACTCTATCAGGATCATTCTTCTTAATAAGAACTCTATAATTATTAACAAGACAATGGCGTAAAAGCTCAACACGAAAATTGGCAGCACCGCCAGGAAATTTCTGTCCCACACCAGTCAAAATAGGCAAAGAAGCGACATTAACATATTTTTCATCGTATGTAGCAGAAGACATAGAAGAACTAGAAGTACAAGAAGAAGCCTGAAGAGAGACTTTGGAACTAGAACCAGCGTCACACAAAGCAAAAAATCCTCTTGACGATGCTGTACATGTTATCAAAAATGTATCAAGACTTTTAACCAAATTGAATCAAACAAGGGATTGAAGCTCCGAGTCATTATCTATCACAATACGCTTTGAATCCCTTACAAAAGACAGTTCTATAGACAATGGAGTAAGGTCTGGCCACTTTTCAGAAATCGTACACTTCAAATCAGAAATCATACCATTAGTCCCGACACGGACACTCATAATTTGCGTCTCGTACATAATAGCAAAAAGATCAGTCCCATCCATGTCTTCATTTGCAAAAAACAACAAAATCAAATTGATGAACATATGTAAATGTATTTTTACATAGTCAATATCACCACCAAAACAGTATGTTCAGCAATTTAACTTTTAAATTTTCATGGCCAAATCATGTTATCCAAGCAATTTAACTCAGAAATTCATCGCAAAGAAGATTGAAAAGAGGTGAATCTTTTCAGCGTCTAACCTTCTTTCGTCAATTGAGAATCGTGTTTTCGTCAAGCAGATGAATCAGTGTTTTTCTCAATTGAGAAACAAAAGAGGTCAAATCGTTGTCCAAGCAGATGAATCGGTGTTCTTCTGGGTAGAAATTACGATGAATATGGAAAAAGGGTAAAAAAGGTAATAAAATAAAATAGGAAATAGAAATCGGACTGGAATTTCGCTGATATTGGAAAGCAGGGAGTTTTTGTGATATGGGCCGATAAATAGGGAGGTTATGTGGTATGGGCCAATAGGAAGGGGTTTACACTCATCCGGATTCAACCCAAGGGGTTGAGCCCCATTTCTTGGAAAATAAAATACCATAATACTCGTCGGTAATCTTCATTGTAACCATCCACTTTGACTTAATATGGCTTTCAAATAAAGATCAAATAATTATTTTGTATCGTTTTTGTTAATTAAGAAGGGTTTCAGTTGGGGAGTAATGGGCATGCTAAATTTTGCAAGAATATGCATTGAAGTTTGCACTTGGAGTAGGAGAAATCGGAAGTATCTTTGTTGATTACTCTTGGATATCAAATGCTTGTAAAAATTTGGGCATTCAACTACTCAAGGTAATTATGAAAAGAGTTTATAAAGAAGATTCGGGTTTCCAAGGCCAAGGATAAGAGTGAAAATGTGTTGAATGTGAGTATGTGATTGGTGGATATGGGGACAAAATGTGTACTGGCAGAGATGGCAAACCAAACTGTTGTCCTGCCAAAGATGTTTTACTGAATATTTCTAATGATCTTATTGATATAAAACAGTAGGTATATATACAAAAATACAGAAGATCTTCTAGATCCACATATCTAGGAGAAGATAATACTCTTACTAAGATTACAAGATACTTGCTAATCCTAACTAAAGTGACAAATATTCCAACACCCTCTCTCAAGTTGGTGTGTAGATATTACACATGCCCAACTTGACAAGAGAGTCAATAAACGCCTTGCTAGCCACTGCTTTAGTAAGGACATCCGCTAGTTGGTCTTCAGACTTTACAAATGGAAAAGTAATAATTCCAGCTTCAAGTTTCTCTTTGATAAAATATCTATCAATCTCCACATCAATCCCAAGGAAATATTTAAGGTCTCTGAGCTGTTTCATTTCAAATTCAAAAGCCAGATACTGTTGTAAGCTAGAAATCTCCTCATGATCATCACCTGTCACCACCATATCATCAACATAGATAATAAAAGCAGTGATTTTACCTCTCTGTGTTTTAAAAACAAAGTGTAATCCGAGTTGTTTTGTTTGTAGCCGAACTTCTTCATAGACTTGGTGAACCTGCCAAACCAAGCTCTTGGGGACTATTTTAACCCATTGTTGTATCTGAGTATTCTAGTATACCTGGGGGAGGATCCATATATACTTCTTCAGTAAGATCTCCATGCAAGAAAGCATTTTTAATATCAAACTGAAGAAGAGGCCAATCTTTATTAGCTGCTAATGACAAAGTACTCTCACAGTATTGAGTTTAGCAACCGGTGCAAAAGTTTCTTGATAATCAACACCATAAAATTGTGTATACCCTTTCACAACCAGCCGAGCTTTGTATCTCTCAATAGCCCCATCTGCTTTGAGGTTGATTGTAAATACCCATCTGCACCCCACTCTCTTCTTTCCCTTTCATAAGATTACAAGTTCCCAAGTGGCATTCTTTTTCAATGCTGCCATTTCTTCTGCCATAGCTTTGGTCCATCTAGAATCTGCTAAAGCTTCCTGCATTTGACTGGAATACATAAGATGCATATGACTTGGACAACTTGTGAGATAACACATGGTTGCTTATGGGATATTTCACTTTAGCTTTAGGATCAGGTTCATATTGAATTGGTGGTTGGCCACGGTTAGATCGAGGTGGAAGATGATATTGAACTAATTCAGAATTAAGACTAGGTAGATTAGCATCATGAATATTAGAATCACCAACATTATGAGTATTGGAATCAACAATAATAGAGTCGGGCGATACCTCTAATGGGTCTTCTGGAAAAGATTGGATTAGTAGATCCGTTGTAGGAGGTAATGTACTATCATGGACTTGATCTTCACATCCTTCACTCTTCACTTGATCACTCAATGGAGGTTCCATCGACTTCTTCTATTGAGTTTTTATCACTAGGTGATTGTGGTCTTGATAAATCAAAGACCATTATATTATCATGATTCTTTATTTCATTTCTATTCTCCCCCATAAGTGAATAATCAGTGATCTCTGTATACAAAAGGTCGTGTTCATGGAAAATGACATCCATTGAGACAAATTTTTTTTTAGAAGATGGATGATAACACTTATAACCCTTCTGAGTTGAGCCATACCCAACAAAGACACACTTCAATGCACATGGATCAAGTTTGGTGTGTTGTTGTGTATGTAAGTGAACATACACCACACACCCGAAGATATAGGGTTTCAACAATGGGCGGAAGCGTACAGTGATCAGAAAGCACATCTAAGGGTCTCCAAAATTGGATAATACTAGAAGGTGTACGATTCATCAAGTAAACAGCAAAGGTCAAAGCTTCGCCCCATAAGTGAGATGAGACATGACCACCAATTAATAAAGATCAAGTGACCTATAAAAGATGTCTGTTTTTTCGTTCTGCAACCCTATTTTGCTGAGGGGAATAAGAGATGTAGAATACCAGCCGAATGCATAAAGCCAGTCAATTCCTTTTTGAAATACTTACCCCCATTATCAGAGCGAACTCCGATTTCCTTTTCATTACCCCATTACTATAAGAATCAGAGCTTTTTTTTTTTGGTGTTTTGATTTTTTTCTGGTCATATAATACAATCTGTTACACTATATCAGATTGTATTTATTACCCTCTTCTTCCTTATCATTCTTGTCTATTGATCTAGTTCATTATTTATGTTCTATATCATAATGACAGACTTACCTACCAATAATGATTCCGTTGTTGTGCGTTCCAATAACGATTCCGCTGTCATGTCTTCTAACTCGAAGAGTCACTTAGTCACTGCTGTCGGATTTGTTGCCCGGTCTGGTATATCTAACTCTGCTCTTATTGCTTTTACTAGAAATAGTGATTGGATAATTGACACTGGTGTTACTGATCTTATGACTTGCGATCGCTATAAATTTAACCATTTCTCCTCTAGTTGTTCCAAATCAGTAATTACTAATGCTAATGGTGTGTCATCTCCAGTTGTTGGTGTTGGCATTGTACCTCTGTCCCCTTCTTTATCTATCCATGATGTTTTATTTGTTCCATCAATAAAATGTAACCTTCTCTCTGTTAGCCAATTAACCAAATCTCATAATTGTGTTGCCTTGTTCTTTCCTACTTACTGTATTTTTCAGAACACCCTTACCAAGGAGAGGATTGGCAGTAGTAAACAAAGTGGAGGATTGTACTATCTGGAGGATGGTTTTCAACGGTCCAATCAAAGAGTCCAAGCTCATGTTATGAGTGACGATAAAGTTAATAAAAATAAAGGCTAGATTTGGCTTTGGCATAGACGACTAGGACATCTCTCATTTAGTTATCTTAGGAGATGATTTCCATCTTTATTTAATGGTTGTAGTCTTTCTGATTTTGTTTGTGAAACCTGTGTAATGGCGAAAAGCCATCGTACTGTTTTCTCTTCTAGTGATAATAGAGTTGATGATCATTTTTCTTTAGTTCATTCAGATGTTTGGGGTCTTGCCCCACGTCCTACACATAACGGGATGAAATGGTTTATTACTTTTGTCGATGACTGCACTTGGATGACTTGGGTATATTTTTTGAAACATAAAAGTGATGTATGTACAGTTTTTCCCCTTTTCCATCAGATGGTGCTCACACAGTTTGGAATCTCTATAAAGGTTGTTCGCTCTGATACCATGTCAAAGATGTTTTACTGAATATTTCTGATGATCTTATTGATATAAAATAGTAGGTATATATACAAAAATACAGGAGATCTCCTAGATCCACATATCTAGGAGAAGATAATACTCTTACTAAGATTACAAGATACTTGCTAATCCTAACTAAGGTAACAAATATTCCAACATGTACAAGAACAAGGGGAGCAGCTAGGGAGTACATCGCAGGCTGTGTTCTTGATGATCTCAAGCATAATGTCAGCGTTGTTGAATCTGAAATGCAAGTATTAATGAGGCACTAGGATGTAAGTGGATATCCGGTTGATGAGGAACTAGCGCAATCCAAGGGACTAAAGATATTAATACTCAAGGTAATACTTCTTTATCTGCTGCGAAACAAGGAGAGGATGGAGAGGTGGGACTGATTGATTTGGTAACAAGTAATTTGGAGAAGTCCCCTTCTACTGTTGTATCTTCCTCGACTTCTGAGGAGTGAGGAGCGGTACAGTGAGTCGGCCAAAGAGATCAAAGACTAAAGAGTTCTCCAGTAGTCAGCGAGTGCACACTAGGTGAACTAACAAATCCTACCATGGCGTAACCAATGCGTTTGATGTAACATAGGCGTAGCCACTTCAGAAGAAAACCCAAGAGTTTACATACCGTAAAAAATAGTATAACATAATGGGGACGAAGAAGAACACGTCCTTTGGATCTTCTATCATGCAAAACGTAAATCCAAAACACGGTAAATGAAAGATATACTGTGCAAAATATGAAAAAATTGTCAAAAAGAAATTATTTCCAGTAGATTGGTAGTTAGGACGACCAGTTATGGGATCAAGATTATACATAGCAGACCGAATATCCATTATAACCTGAAGGCCCTGCTTCTTTGGCTCCCCCTTAGGCAAGAGAAGACAATTCTGGAAGTACAGTCCAAATGCATTAAAGTCTGTCAATGATAACTCAAAATCCAAGTTGTTACTGGTATTCATCATGTCAAATCGGTCAAAGGTGAATAGTTTTTTTAAAGAGATAAGAGTCAAGATAGCAAGTGGAGGTGTGATTATCAAGGAATATGGCTAAACACAATTTGGAATGCGAGTTGGGGGCCAAGAAGAATCCCAATTTAGAGAGATTGAAGAATTCATTGTTGGGGTATGCATTTGTAGGAAAAGTAATGTGAGAGACATTGAGTTTAAGGACTTAACACAACCCATTGAGAATGAAGGAGAAAAACCGGATGTAGTGGTCGCGGCTGAATGGAGCAAGCTTGACAAAAAAACTATTGGGTACATTCAACAGTATATTGACGATAGTATAGTCCACCATGTATCCTAAGAGACTACCGCGTTTAACCTGTGGAAGAAATTGGAAGACCTCTATGAGAGGATCGGAAGTCTGCAGGAAACAAAGTGTTACTCATTAAGAAGTTTTGCTAACTCGAAGTACAAAGAAGGTTCTTCAATGTCTGAGCATCTTAATGACATATAGAATACCATCAAATTAGTTGCATTTGATGAAGATTCATATGGGTGATGAAGTTGAGGCTTTGTTACTATTGAACTCTCTACCCGATAGTTGGGAGACTTTGGCAGTTTCTCTTGGCAGAGCCGCTAAGGATGGAATCATTTCAATGAAATGGTTACCGGTGCATTGTTTAATGAGGAGACAAGAAACGGTTCACGAAGTAGCGCTCCTTTTACTCTGAGATCCTTGTCACAGAAAAAAGGAGGAGATACAAGAGTAGAAAACCACCTCACTCTAGAGGTGATGACAAAAGCAAATCTAGGGGTGAATTTAGAACTCCTAGGGGTGAATTTAGAAAGAGAGACAATATTACTATTATGCCACCAAGGGTCACTTCAGATATGAGTGTAGAACACTGAAGAGGGATGAGAAGAATAATTGTATATGTACATGAAGACATGGTAAAGAGGAATGGAAGCACAAACCAAGATACTACCGTATTAGTAGATGATGGACTAGTGAGAATTGTGTCAGATTGTGCTGAGTATTGTGTTAGTACCTCATGTCAGGATACAGAGTGGGTGATAGATACCGGAGCGTCTTATCACATCACACTGCACAAGAGTTTCTTCACTACCTACAAATCGGGTGATTTTGGTGAGGTGAAGATGGGTAACAATGGAGTCTCGACTCTCGAAGATTACAAGCATTAGTGATGTTCATGTAGAAATTAATGTTGGCTACACCTTGACACTCAAGGATGTAAGACATGTACCTGACATTCGGCTAAGCCTAATTTTCGTTGGGAAGTTAGATGATGAAGGCTTTCAAAACTCGTTTGGTAACAAGGTATGGAAATTGAGCAGAGATTCTATTGTAGTAGCCAAAGGAAAGTGTTGACATATATGAGCCTCTAATATATTAATAGAATTGACCCTTCACATAAGTTCGAGCTTATGGAGAAATTTGTAATTTAACATGATATCAGAGCTACTGGTTTCTGAGAGGTCTCGTGTTCAACTCTTACCAGGTGAAGATGTCCAATCCTTCTATCTGTGTATTTCCAGTGTGTCCCGCCGAGGGGGAGTGCTAACATATATGAGCCTCTAATATATTAATAGAGTTGACCATTCATATAAGTTCGATTTTATGGAGAAATTGGCAATTTAGCAGGAAGAAGTGTTGTTCGATTTACAAGACACAAACTAGTTTGTGTAAAGCAGAGTGAAATACGGCACAAGAAGAAGCTTCCACTGAACTATGGCAGAAGAGATTGTGTTTTATGGAAGAGAAAGACATGGAAGTTCTTGCCAAACATCAAAGGTACACATTTAAATAAATGTACTCATTGTTTGGTTGGAAAACAACATAGGGTATCTTTCCTAAGATTCTCCTCTCACCAAAAGGAGAATGTCCTTGAGCTAGTACACTCGGACTTGTGTGGTCCCATGAAAGTGAAGTCCCGTGGGGGAGCTTTGTACTTCTTGACTTTCATTGACGATGCGTCAAGAAAGATATGTGCATTTAGTTTGAAAACCAAGGATGAAGTTCTTGGTGTGTTCAAGAATTTCTATAGCATGGTGGAAAGAGAGACAGGGAAGCTTGTGAAGTGTATTCATTCAGATAATGAGGGATAGTATATTGGGCTGTTTGAAGAGTATTGCAAGAGTCATGGGATTCGTCATGAGCAGACAATTCCCAAGACACCGCAACACAATGGTATAGCCGAGATGATGAACCGTACCATTATAAAGAGGATGAGATACATGTTGTCTCACTCTAAGTTACCAAGGAGTTACTGGGTAGAAACACTATGCACAACTGTACATCTGATCAACCTATCGCCTTCGAAGCTTCTGAATAGTGATTATCTAGAGAGAATATGGTCAGGCAGAGATGTTGATTATGGATACTTTAGGGTATTTAGGTGCAGAACATTTGTTAATATTCCCAAGGATGAGAGATCAAAACTTGATGACAAAGCCAAGCAATGCATTTGTTTGGGCTATGGGGATAAGAAGGTTGGTTACAAACTTTATGATCCGATCAACAAGAAGATAATCCAAAGTCGAGATGTTGTGTTCTTAGAAGACCAAACAATAACATACTTTGAGAATGGTGAGAAGCTAGAAGCTTTCGTTGATGATCTTGTTGATTTATAACCAAAAGTTCCTACTGTGGAACGAGTTGTAGAAGACATTGAGAATGCAGAGAATCATGGGTTTGAGGCTCATGATGATGATTCCATTGTTCATGATAAGATTAAACCGATTGAGATAGAAGATGCAGATGAAGTTCATGAACCACCACCTGAGCAAGAAGAAGTGCATCCTCCTGAGCAGAAAAAGATGAGGTGAGAAGATCCGAGAGAGAAAGACAAGCTTCAACCAGGTATCCACCACATACGTATGTTTTACTATCAGATGGTGGATAACATATGTACTATCAAGAGGCTCTTGAAAGTATATACAAAGAGAAGTGGTTGAAGGTGATAAACACCTAAAACTGTAAGATTAAACCTAGAGACATAGCAATTTGGTTAATTATGTGTTTAATAATCATAAAATAATTATATTTTTGTACTTTTGCAGGTTTTCACAGTTAACGTGAAAATAATGGTTAAACTTGCATTAAAGCATGGGAATAGTGTATATATATGAAGTCTTCCTATTCAGCTCATGTGAAGCTCAACAAAGTCGGACTAAAGCTCGGGGACTCAAACAGGACAGAATCAAGTCAGAACGGGATTACATGCAAAAAAAAAAATCAAACTTTCGAAGCTCATATCTCTTGAACCTGGACTCCGATTTCGGCGAGTAAGTTGCCTAGACGATCAGTGCGACAAGCTTTACCTCAAGCCAGATTTTATAGAAATCGACTTGCGGACCCACCAATTGATGCAGCACGTGAACCCACTCTGCGTGCCAACAAGAAGAGATGAGTCATCAATCATGGAGCAAGTCAAGACAAAAGTGCCAAATTATTGGCACAAATTGACACCTTGCGTGTAATTAAATGTATTGTTTTGACTTGTATGCTAAATAGTGTTTAATTTTGGCATGATTTGATTTGGAGATAAGATTGTAATAAATGTGAGTAAATAGTGGGAGGTGATTTCATGTGGGAGAAGAGAGAATGCTCTCATATGTATTGCTTTTGGAATTGAGAGCATTCATTCCATTCATGCATGTTTCATTTTTAGAAAAAACTTAAGTTATTTTGTAATAGTGTTAATGGAGTCACTTATTTTCTTCTAAATAAAAATCAACCTTTTCTTTAAGTAAAATCAATTCTTCCATTCCTCTTCTTCTATTTTTATCTTAACTTAGCATAGCCCATTTGCATAATCATTTTACTCCTATGATTATGAGCTAAAACCCTCCAAGGTGGAAGGTTAATGATGCTCATATGAGGACCAGGCTATGTTTTTACAGTTCAAAGTCACTATTTAGGTAATTAGGAGTTATTTTGCAACCTGTCAAAAAAATGACAGTGACCGACCAAGTTTAGAGCCTGGAGCTCCAGATCTGGTTGCGTGCGCAACCCAAGTGACGATGGGATGACTTGCGTGCACGACCTTCTGGTGAATTCATACCCTTAAATTTGACCGACTGGAGTAAAATGAATCCAGAAGTTGAGATGATATTTCATAAATGAAATATCAGTTCAACTCCTCATGCTAGTAAGATGGACTCAAAGATGAGTACATCTTGCTAAGGATCGATCCTCAAGTCCCTTTTTGGGTTTATCTATGAACCTAAAACGGATTAGAGATGGTAGTGATATGTTTCTAAAAGACATGTAGCTAGATTTTTGCATGAGTAGGATTAAACCTCTACATTTCTCTCTCTCCAGTTTTCTCATTTAAACAACTATAGTTTCGTTTTTTACCTTGTCTTGCATGTTAAGTTATCGTAGGAAGTAAAAATAAAAAGTTCAAAATAAAATTCCTTCTCATTAGTTCCCTTGAAACATATTTCAGTTGTGACCTCAGCCTAGTTTTAAGGTTGGATGAACACCTTACTCGAATTATACACACGAAATCCGTGAGTAAGGTAAATTTTGAATATTAGTATGCTTATGGTTTTGAAACATTCATACACATAAAACCATCAAAGTGCTAACATCAGAAGGCCATGCAAGATGAGATGAGTTCTTTGCATAAGAATCACACTTATCACTTAGTTGAGAAACCAAAAGGAAGAAAAGTTCTCAAGAATAAGTGGATTTTCAAAGTCAAGCATGAAGAGAATAATCCACACCTAAGGTACAAAACTCGCCTTGTTGTGAAGGGATTTGGTGAAAGGAAAGGTATTAACTTTGATGAAATTTTCTCTCATGTAGTTAAAATGACTTCTATCAGGTTGGTATTGGATTTGGCTGCAAGTATAAACCTAGAGGTTGAGCAACTAGATGTCAAGACAACTTTTCTTCATGGTGATTGTAAGGAAAATTCTGAGTATCCCCTGATCTTCCTCTGTGCCTTGTGATCTGGAATCCTTTGCTGAATAGAGAAGGGATGAGATGATGGTGAGTTCAGGGTTGAACCGTCTGACGGCTGCCTACATATCTCCTTTGTTCAATTGGAGAATCAAACCCTATTTTGCATAGTTCCTAAGAGCGAATTCCTATGGTTTATATAGGAAGGGCTATGAGAGTCCTAGGATTAGGGATGTCCTCACCGCTTGTGAGTTCCCTTCCATCTTTGGACTCTACCTTCCTATTAGGATTCCTTTTCTTATGGAAGTCTGAATCTATACCATATCTTATGAGAGGTAAGTTCCCTTGTTGATCTTAATGTCCCATCGTGTATGGGAAGATTATATTTAAAATGTAACTCCTAAGATATGTCATCACGATTCCTTCCTTATCATCAAAGATCGCCATATTCAGTTTCTTTCTGTTCAGGAACTGTCTATATCAGTTCTTAACGACTGGGGTAACTGTTATGTTTGAAGGCGGTCAGTCATGTGCATGGCACATGTTCACTAAATACTCGTGCTAAGCACAAAATCACTTATTCACAAAACGGATCTGATGGTCCTCGTCTTATTCTGGACATTTATAGTCTTAGGTTATTTCCCATACAAATGTCATTTGTTCAGTGACGGGAAATCCCCCTACAGATGCCCCCTATCGTGCCATCTAGCATGTGGGCGCTTGAAGCGACGCTGTTTTTGGCGCGAGAATCCTTTTCCAAAACTATTGTTGGAACTGCTGACGTACCCAACTAATTAAGGCTTCTAAAAAGACGGCTCGAATAGACACGCCGTTTCCCAAAAAAGGTAATGATGGCAGTTCCATCCCGAAAAGACACACCGCTTGGGTCATCCCAACCGTCCATCTTATTTGTATATAAAGGATCTGGTGAGAGAAGTTTCATTATCTCTTCTGCTACCTTTTTCTGCATATTGAACCTTTTGATCTCCCGTTAGGGTTTAACCAAAGCTTGAAACTTTTCCTCTTTTTCAATCATGAATCCCAACTGGTCACTTGTAAACTTCTGAGATCTTTCCTCCTTGGAACTGATCCGCGAGAAATTTCACATCCCTGAAGATATCGGCCTGGAGTGGGGGAGGTTATATGATGAGTTAGCCCACAAGGAGGTGGCGCTCATCACCATTGGTTAGCTTAGAGCTGGACTCACTCTTCCCCTCCACCCATTGCTAAGAGAGTGTCTGATTCACTTCAATCTTGCTCTTGGTCAGGCAGCACCCCTGTTTTACAGAGTTGTCATGTATTCTGCCCTTCTTGCCAAGAGACATGGATTTGCTTTAAACCGTTGGGTGTTTGGTTACTTTTATGAGGTCCGACGTATTTAAGACCAATCATACTATTACCTCATGACCAGAGACAAGAACTCACCGATTGTCTTTTTCAAGGGGAAGCAGAGTGACAAAGGCTAGGCTAATCACTACCTTCGTGTGTTGGGTGATGTGTGGGACGTTTGCCCCTCTGATGATGATAGTGAGCCTATGGGAATTCCTGTTCCCAGAAAATAAACTCATGCTCTAACCAGTAAGTCTTCTTACTCAGGTACTTTATAACTTGATATAAGAGTCTTTCGCCTTAACTTCTTTGCTACTATTCCTTAGATGACTTTTCCCCCTGGAATCAACTAACTGCAACTGATGCTGCTACGGTGGACATTATCAAGAAGATCCCCAAGGAACAGAGGATGCCTTGGGTGATAGTTCCTTATCCCACCCGTCTTTTTGAATATTTCAACATGTGTACTGATGAATTGATGCAACTTGTCCATGACTTTACCCCTTTTGGGATAAATACTGTGAATTCTAGGTGCATAACACTTCCTCCTTCTATGGATTAGGATGCTGGACTTTTTCCTCCTCCAGTTCAGGATGAATCCTATTTGAGTACCAGAAGAAGAGGAAACCACAAGGAGAAGAGCTCTGTTGCCACCTCTAGTGATGCTGTGGCACCGGGTTTAGTTTAGGAGCCTGCGGTCAGTGATGATTGTGTGATCACTGGTGGGAAGGGCCCTGAACTACCTCATGAACTTCTAGTGGCCAGCAATTTTAAAAAGGAAATGTGTGCGTCCACCTGTTCCAAATTGAAGAGAGCTGATTCTGTTTCTGATATTGCCCCATCTAGTAAGAAAATGAGATTTCGTCCTCTTATCGTGAATGAAGAAACACCTTTTAAGGTTCCTGCTAGTATTCCCCCACATGTTAAGCCTTGTAAGAATGTAGTTTCATCCCCATCAGTTCCAGATCCTTTTACAGGTTCTAAACAAACTGGTGATAATGTCCTTCTGAATGTTGACCCTTCCCTCCCTGATAATCGCAAAGGGAAGGGTATTGCTGAAACCACTGCTGTAATTGTCACTCTCCCTCCTCCTCGATTCAGTGATAGGAGGGGGTGAGTGACGACATTCCCTTTTCGCCAAGATCTCTAGATTCCCCTGAGAGGGAGATGATTGTGGAGACGAGGTGTTAGAGATGAACTAATGAACTACCTGTTACCAACAAGCACTCTGTTAAAGATGTTGATATCGCACTTAGAATTCTGGAAGTTGTACGACTTCTTGTTGACAAGGCTGAAACCAACATAGCTGGGACCTTGGACCTGTCCTTTTGCCGATCTGCTATTCACCTTACCAAGGTAAGACTTTCTTCTCTGTTCAGTGTTCGGTTTCTTTCATTGTGTTTCTTACATATCCTATATTCTTCTTCAGTAAGTGAATAACTTTTTGGCTATGAAAGAACCCAACTTTGCGGCCTCTGCCGATACATCCACTGATGCCATGGCTACCGGTAAGCTGATCTGGGTGAAAGAGGCTAATGAGAAGAGAATCATGGAGTCGCAGATCCAGTTGACCCGACTCTTGGCTTAAAGAGAAGAAAATCGATAATCGGCTTTAAGAATATGAGAGATAAGATATGTCATGATGATTCCTTCCTTATCATCAAAGATCACCATCTTTAGTTTCCTTCTGTTCAGGAACTATCTATATCAGTTCCTAACGACCGAGATAACTGTTATGTTTGAAGGCGGTCAGTCATGTGCCTGGCACATGTCCACTAAATACTCGTGCTAAGCACGAGATCACTTATTCACAGAACTGATTTGATGGTCCTCGTCTCATTCTGGACATCTATAGTCTTAGGTTATTTCCCATACACGTGTCATCTATTCAGTGACAGAAAATCCCCCCTACAGTGATCTTGAGGAAGATGTCTACATGGACCAACCATAGGGTTTTAAGGTCAAAGGCAAAAAGCATTTGGTATGCAAACTAAAAAAGAGTTTGTATGGTTTGAAGTAGGCACTGAGACAGTGGTACATAAAGTTTGAGTCCTTCATGGTGAAGCAAGGCTACAAGAAGTCTGCATCCGATCACTATGTGTTTGTTCAGAAGTTTCCAGATAGGGATTTCATAGTGCTCTTGTTATATATGGACGATATGTTGATTGTTGGCCAAAATATCAACAAGATATCCAAGTTGAAGAAAGACTTGAGTAAGTCCTTTGAGATGAAGGATTTGGGTCAAGCAAAGCAGATATTTGGTATGTGGATCACTCATGACAGAAAGAGTGGGAAGTTGTGGCTTTTTCAAGAAAGCTATATTGAGAAGGTGTTGAAAAGATTCAACATGGATCAAGCGAAGCAGTGAGTTGTCCACTTGGTGGCCAATTCCGTATGACCAAAGATAAGTGTCTGAAAGGTGAGCATGAGAGGAAAAAAATGCAAAAGATTCCTTATGCATCTACAGTGGGCAGCTTGATGTATGCAATGGTGTGTACAAGAGCGGATATTGCTTTCGTCATTGGTGTTGTAAGCCGATTTCTGTCAAATCAGGGTAAAGAGCATTCGGAAGGTGTTAAGTGAATATTGAGATATCTCAATGGAACTTCTAAGACGTGTTTGTGTTTTGGTGGGAGTAAGACTTTACTTGAAGGCTACACAGCTGCATACATGGCAGGTGATGTTGACTCGATGAAGTCCACTTCCAGTTATTTGTTTATATTTGTAGGGGGAGCAGTTTCTTGGCAATCGAATTTGCAAAAGTGTGTTGCCCTCTTTACTACAAAAGCCGAGTATATTGCAGCCACTGAGTGTTGCAAAGAGATGTTATGGATAAAGAGGTTCTTCAATGAACTAGGGCTAAAGCAGAAACAATTTGTAGTTCTTTGTGACAGTCAGAGTGTCATGCATCCATTTGAGCAATAATCTGAGCTTTTATTCTAGATCCAAGCACATACATGTGCGTTATCATTGGATTAGAGAAGTTCTCGAAGAGAAGCAATTATGCATTGAGAAGATCCATACTGACAAGAATAGGTCGGATATGATAACCAAAGTTTTACCGAGGGGCAAGTTTGATGTTTATTGTGCTACCGCCAGAATGGTAGCACACTCCTCCTATTGATTTGGGAATGTATGGAGGTATCCCCCCTCATGGCTTGGGAAGGGGAGATTGTTGGGTGTGGTCCCTCACCATGTGACATTGAATTCGGTACTATCTAGTTAAGTCTACACAAGGGGTGTACGCCCTCATAAGGTGAGTATGCCTTGATATCAGGCGGGTACGCCAAGACATAAGTACTGGTAGATTTGTTCACAAAGGGTGGATGCCTTCAAATATGCCTGGAGAGAGGGGCACATGCCCCCATGCCGTGCACAGTTAGAATTCCAGTTTTTCGCGGATAAATCGAGATTATTCAGAATTTTGTTTTACACCAAAACTTTAGAATCCTATATATATGAAGTTAGGGTTCTTACTGATATTTAAATTTTTTGCCTTTTGCTTTGTTAGAGATTTGAATCTCTTCTTTGGCGAAAGTGCGAATTCAAAGATTTTCCTTACTCACGATCTTCGTGTTCATATAGTTTGGAGTAAGGATTCGAACCAACCTAAATTCTAGGACCACTTACAACTTGGTTTTTACTCTTTTAGGGAACTAGTGAGTAAGTTTAAATATGATTATATTAATACTAAATATTTGGTTTCTTTACTACACAAAAATTAAAAACATTAAGTTACGAAATCATGCAACTAAGACACAATAAAATTTTAATAAAACAAAAGTGGAGAGTTAATTCTCATCATGTGAAGATTACTTTTGTTATTTGATTTTAGTAAGTGCATTAAAATCTTCCTAGAACTCATAGACAAGTTCTACTAAAAGAAAACTTGATCCCTAACAAATATGACTAATCTCTAAGCTCATACATGCTAGCATGTGGAACCAAGCAATGACTTATCTTTAAGCTCATCACTTGATCCCTAACTAGACTCTACACTAACTATTATTTTGGGATAGGATGTAGGCCTAGTTGTTCTTCCTAACACTTACTAAACCAAATAACAAGACTTTTCCCTCACATGAGTGTTATTAACTCCCCACAAAGGGAAGGTTTAGCTCATGATCCTTAGGCTAAAACTAAAACAAGTGTGGAATGTAAAAAGAGAGAGAACTAAAAGAAGAAGAAAATATATATTTATAAACTCACTTGCATGAAGAAGTGAGAATTTTTCAAGAGGAACTCAAGGTTTCCTTCCTTAAAACTATTACAAGCTTTTGTTTTCAAAACCAAAAACTAAAACTATCTAAAAACTAAGGAACTAAAATAATACATGGTAAAGGAAAATAAGTCAAGGGAGTAAATGGAGTGTCCCCCCTTGTTTTGTTTTCTTCTCCATTTGAGAGAAATTTCATTTCCTCCCACGTGAAACATCAAACCACATTTACTTCCTTTTTATCCACCACATTAAAACAAAGTGACACCTTGCATTTTTTTTCACTATTAACACCTAATCTAATTAATTACATGCAAGGTGTCAACTTTGCACCAATAATTTGGCATTTTTGTCTTGACATGCTTCATGATTGATGACTCATCAAATCTTGTCGGCCCGTATAGTGGGTCCACGTGCAGTCCAGTGGCGGTTCGGCTTTTGACAATTTTACAACTTCCCGCCTATGTGTAGAGTTCATCGCTCTGATTGTCTGAGCAGCTCACTTGTTGCATTCGGAATCCTGGTTCAAGAGGTAAGAGCTTCGGAAGTTTGATGCTTCTATACGGATTTGTTGGGCTTTACATAGCTGATTTGGAAGAATTCATATATACGTCGTTCCCCGTGCTTTAACGCAGGTTTAACCAATATTTTCATGTTTACTGCGAATACCTGCAAAAGTACAAAAATATATTTATTTCATAATTATTAAACACATAATTAACCAAATTTATATGTCTCAATGGGGTTTCATATTACAGTTTTGGGTGCTTATCACACTACCCCCAAACAGCACTTTGCTTGTCCTCAAGCAAAGAAGAGACATTAAAACAAATAAGTGGCCAAAATGTGTAGTCCTAACTAATTCTCGTTTTGTAGAGTGTGGTTGCATTGACCATATACAACAAGGCCTTAAACCACTAGGAATTCCCTAGTGGACGAGTTATAGCCTCGTGAGAGTTTTCCAGAGAAGATACTCACAAACTTCATTTATACTACAACGATTCAGTGACAAAAAACTCGTTTCCTAAATTAATCTCAGATATCCATACATCTCCTTAGCAGGGAACGATGATTGATTTATTTGAAACTCAAGTTAATATGCATTCAATAATTAAAACATCTACACATGATAATGCATACAGTGAACTTTGCAATGAAATGTACTAGCATGGCCGTTTCTGGATCCTTTGGAGAGCGTACCTAAATGGGTTCTCACAGGTATGTGTCGAAACACAATTCCACTCAAAATTTTACCACTCAGGTTTTGTTAACTCCAGTGTACAGTGGGCACACGTTTCCTCACATCTCAATGACAGTCAGAGGAGCCGATGTCGATCAATCACGTCTACTACTTATTATCACACCACCCTACTCCTAATTGAGCTAGAGGTCTTTATTAGGTATTGTGGGGCTTAGGTGATGGTGTACAAGAAAATGGAAATGGATAATCAAAATTTACGAGTATGAGAGAATAGGGTCTTTAAGATATTTATAGTAGAGAATTCCTTGTTTTCTTTCCTTCTTCTAACTGAGTTTTCCAACCTTGTTCTTAAGCCTCCGGATTTTTTTTTTTTTTTTTTTTTTTTCGATTGCTTAAGAACATAATTCTATTTTTCTTTCCTGAAGCAAGTAACTGACTTTTATTTGGGACAAGTCTTTCTCTTTATTTTTCCACATTTCATCCTATTTCTCATACTCATCACTTAGGTAGGTTATTTTATTTGGTTTAATAGATGGGCAAGGAATTTTTGGTGGAAGTGAAAGGTTTGATGAAAGGTTCAGTGGAGTGACTAGCGGTAAAATTTGTAACAGGTAAGAATTTTTAGCTATGTCGATCCAAAGAAGGCCTAAATTCTTGCCTAGGGTTCGGGTGGTGATCAAGTAAGTAGACGCGTGATTTTCTCTAATCGGAAAAACCACTCCTCTGTGTCATCACACACAAATCACTCATGTCAAGGCTTTTGGTTAGATTCTCATAGGATTTATAGTTTAAGTAACTAACCATTGGTTCCAGAAACTTACTGCTATGTACAATCGATAATACTCAGTGCATGAATGTTCATGAAAAGATGTATAAACTATTGCATACGTATTATCTTAAGTTTCTTAAAACAAATCCTAATTCGGATACTAATGTGAGATTTCTAGACAATTTTCATCATTGAAAAGGAAACCAGACTTTGTCACTAAGTATAATTATTAACAAAAAAATAAAAACTATATACAGTTTACAATATGCTTAATTTTTACTACATGTTTAAAAGCACCCCCAAACTGAATGATGCTTAATCCTCGAAGTATCAATAAATAAAGAGAGAAATTACCTGAGAACCGTGAGCAAAATTAGGGCTAGATTGCTGGAACATAAAGGTTGGAGAACATAATATATTATTCAAAAAGAAACAATAAAATGTTCAATAGCACACACGAAACATAATTTTTAGCTAGATATATGTACAATGACAAGCTCAAATTTACCATCCAGCGGGATGTGTAGGTCTGACAACCTCAATAAGGAAATGCATTTCCTTAGCATCGCACCAAAAGATAATAGTCTGCCAAATTTCTGCCCATTCTTTGTCTCTAGATTTCCTCAAATGGTTTTTCATATTTTCATCCATCAGGTAACAACGAACATGCCTCAGGTACCGAGCGAGACGCTTCCATTGCCTAAACCTTAATGAACAAATGATTCTATTTGTTGGGCACATAGAATCTACCTTGACCCAGTCGTGAAAAGTAGCTGCAAACTGTGGGAAATGTGTCTTCATGATTCGGGAAGCGGTTACAGGTAAAAGAATATACTGATCCTGAAAAGTGCGAGCTCATTTCAGGTTGGAAATAACACAACCTAAGATGTTAAATAATGTATGACCTTGAGCCAGTGCACTAAATACTACGCAGGCAGCCTCATTGGCAGTAGAAAAATGCCAATCTCCCATGATGTTCAGAAGTACAAACAACATCGCAGTCCCCATGTTCATGGTCATGCTTGCTAAGGGAATGATGATGTCGCGCCATGGTACATGGCCAGCTCCTTCTCGTTTAATCTCAAGACCATCACCGTAAGTGTCGTGAAACATTTGCCACTGAAAGGAACGGTAAGAATTATGATAGATGTAATGCCATGATGCGGCTGGTTCGTGATATGGAAGATCCAAAGTTAGGGCAAGCTGTTGTTCAGAAAAAATATGATGTGTGTCACCAACTAGGATTGTGAACCCGTCTAAGTAGAAGCCATGTGCATGATTGAATGCTGGTGTGTCCTCCATATTAGCATAAAAGTATGCAGCCAAACCCGGAGAATAAGTTTGGTCAGGTTGAAGAACTAAGGAAGACCACCCAATGTTAGTGATGTAGTCACGAAAGAGATGGCCATAAGTATTGGAATCCATCATAGACTGAAATGATTGCTCAGGAATGAGTTTTGGAGGTGTCATGTTTGATGAAGATGCAATGTTTGATGAAGATGCAATGGTGGATGAAGTAAAGAAATGGGCAATGAGAAAGGCAACTGGATGGATAAATGAGTATGGAAGAAAATAAACCCTCCTGTAATGACATTGAAAATCACATGTTAAAATTAGTTAGTCACAACATAAATAATTCTAGCAAGCATTTCATACAAAAGAAGAACAAAATTAATAATACGACGAAAAACGTAATAATATATACGATTATTTATTTATTCACTTAGTATTATTATTCCATTTTTATTCAATAAGAAAATCATGGATTATTATGATGCTACTGGATACGCATATCGTGCACCACAGTGTTTAGTTCTTCAATTTGTTATCTAAGCTGCATCTGAATGTCCCCTTGGCTGGCAGAGAATGTAGTTTGATTCTCTATTAGGAGAGCGTGATTTTTCAAAGACTAAGAATGATTTTTCATGATTTCTTCCTGTTCAACATCATGCATTGCTTGACGTTCTTGGAATTCCTTAAGAGTTGTAATGATGATATTCGACGTTTATAGTTCCCGTGATGCCGCGGATGAAGAAATTGAATGCCTTCCATGGGATTAAAAATTTTTAGCATGGCATTTTCATTAAAGAAATGGTCAGGGTTTGAGCTTGGGTCGTTCTGTTCATCTGTCAGAGTATCAGGAGTCCAAAAACCAATGGAGTAGTCTGTTTGGAGTACACTAATATGTGCTCTTTGAAGTGGTGTTTATGGAGAAATTACTGGATAACCCTAACACATCATAATTTGCGTGACTAAAGTAGGTAGAGGTAGAGGTGCTGACTTTCTTGTTTTCCTGGTGATCATGTTCCAGAGGTGTTGGATTAGACAAAAATCATCCCTTTGATTCTGCAAAACCTAAAGTAGGTGAAGTTGAGACTTTGTGACTTCTGATTGGTGAGATGTACCTATCACATTGTGTCCCAACTAGTGGAGCACAACTCGTTGATTCTGTTTCAAAGAGCGTTGAAGAACAACGTGATGTCTATTTCCCAATTCGCCATGAGATACGATAGCTTTTAGTAAAGTTTTGACGGAATCAAATGATTACTCTGGAAAAAGGAACTCTTGGGAATTCATTGGGATTTGAAGTATGTCGGAGATAATTTCCCTAGTCAATTCCAATCGTCGTCCATAAGCATTGAAGTAGAATTTTCCATTCTCAGGTCCTATAAATTGGTAGAACATCAAAACTAATACTCGGGAATAACCAGCTGTTGAATGATATAGAAGAGGCGTCCATCCCCGACGTACAATTTCGGTGTCAAAATAAGGAGAAAACCGGCCATCTTCAAAAACTTTTAGGTAGTCTTTCTCAGACATTATTTTTCTTGGTTGATCCATTTGGTACTATTACAAAGGGAAGGATAGTGAAAATTGTTTGAAATGAGAATGGCTGAAAAGAAGAGATTTATAGCCAATCTATGAGTCTGTACCAATCTGGATTCCAAGTGTAGTTAATGACCCATGTGATTATGAACAACAACAATGGGGATCCATAGTAAGTCTTGTCATGTCAGATTTCCAAAAACAATTAATGAGATGTTTCAATGTTAGAAAATACGGAGGAAAGTCTCACAGGGTAGTTAGACTTACACGTAATTTCAGAAATGATGATTAGACCTCAGTAATAGCATATGGATAGAATAATCGAGCTGCATGTGTGACAAGTGTTATACGTACCTTGTAGCATGCGCGATCTTCTCTGAACACTATGAGTATCGATTTAATTATTTTGGTGAGTTTTGGATGGTGTTTTTTTTGTTATGGTTTGTTTTATTATTATTATTATTATTATTATTTTATTTATTTATTTATTTTAGAGGAAAAGACAACTAATATACACAAATATTTAATACGGAACTTCTCCATTTAATACGTAACCTGTACAAATGTGTGAGAATTATTTAACACACCATACTAATATACAAAACGACAGACAGAAAGAGAGATATCGATTACATAGATCTAGATGTTCTGGATCATGTTATGCATGAGTGACAGCAGAACAATGATAAACACTGTTATCACGAATACTGTGATAGCCCATTCGCGTTGCTCCTTTTCCCATTGCTCGATTGGATTCATTATGTTCAAGAAAATGAGAATTTGTGAAGAGTGAGAGAAGGGGATGAGTGAAAGTGGAAAAGGACAGTTGTATTTATAATTAGAATTCTGACCGTTGGGCATCTGACCGTTTGGATCAGTCTGTTGGGTTCTGACTGTTGGGATTTGAGAGTAGGCCCAATGCATCAAGGAAAAAACTAATATATTAAGAAGTACAATAATTGCATAACATAAATAATTTCTCATTCAAACCGTCTGGAGATACAAAATTATGAGAAATCAAACGATATATAATTTTATCACTAGAAAAATAAAAATGCAATGCATAAGGGAAATAAATGACATAGTCATTTCTAAGCCAAGGGAAATAAACATCTACTGCGAATCCTCAGGGTTAGCAGAAGATGAACCAGGGTTTCTACTTCGTCGGCTACGACAAAACTCCGGCCGAAATGACCGGTCCGAATGTGGCCCAAAGATCAGAGCAGTTGATCTTGGAATTGCTTCGCTGATTTGCCATCATCATTCTCTGGAAACGGCCTTGGCGACAAGCATTTCTTCTTTGGAAGTCATTTTGGGAAGTAAGCATCTCTTCCCCGACGAAGAAACATCCCGCGGCATGCCGGTATTCATGTGTCTTAAAGCTTCCATGGGAGTCTTGATTCGGGCGATGATATCCCTCATTAAAACAGTTGGGTGGGGAAGGAGGAGGAAGAGGTACGTTATCACGCTCAATATCATCTCTAGTTACTGGGTCCCAGTGGTCCAGAACACAAGTCTCGAAAATTCCAAAATTCTCGAAAGACCTTGTTGGAATGAAAGGAGTAGCAGACTAGAATCCTAAGTTAAGCATAAGTTAAGTAACAAGTACAAACAAGAGGAGTCGACTGTTTTGACGCGATCAGAAGAACATGGCCCAGGAAATGGACCATACAGAAAGTATTCTTCTTCTCCTAGAGGATCCACAGCAGGTGCAAGAATGTCTTGTTCACGTCAGACGTCTTTGAAGTTCTAATGACGTTGTAAGCCAGCTATTGAGTGACGGCTAGTTGGTTTCGTCTGAGTGAGTGCTGGTACACGTAGTTCAAGCCATTATTGTACTCTCCCTCGAGAAGCGTGTCAAACATTAAGTCCATCGTAGTCGGATACTCTGATAACAACAGGGTCAGACTATCTGAGTTTATCGAAATCTGTGTTGTATTCGATATTAACTCCAGCGTGAGTTCACGGTCCAGCCCATCCGCCGTAATCCAAAATTCATCACCCCGGAAACCACCATTGTTGTAAAACTTTAAAACCAAATCTTCCGAGTAATTAGCCGGTACCTTGTGCAATAGATACTCCCACTCCCTATTTGCAATTTCTTCATCGAAAAAGGGATGAAACATGCCCAAATCGAATAGATTTTTGAAATTCCTCTCAACTGTGATTCGTCTTTGTGCTGCCATAGAGAGGTCTAGATGATTTTCTGAGGGTGGAAATTGCTAGGAGTGATGGAGGAGATGGTGCCGGAGCAAGGGGGTCTGAATTGGTGGAGTTGTGCCAGCGTCTTATTTGGTGAAAATCAGGCTCAGGAAGCCGCGTCTTGTGAAGCCGAGTGGGAGGGGGACCAAGATCCGGATTTTGGGGGGGAAGAAAAGTGAGGGGTTGACGTGTGGTGTGGCCCGCGGGTTGTGTTTTGTGACTGGATCCTTGATTTTGGATCAGGTCCAATTTTTGGCCCAAGCCCAAATGATTTCCAAATATTCCCCTTATGTCCCGAAATGTTCCGAAATTTCAAACGTAGAATTTCGATTCGTTTTAACTCCAAATTGAACGAATTAGATATCAAAACGATCGACATTAAAAATTCCATCCACTGGAATATGACATAATCACATTCAAATCTTTTTTTTTTTTTTTTTTTTTAAAGGAAGTTTATTTATTTACAAATTATATATACAAATGTACAAGGGGAGATGAACGTGTTAACAACACAGGATTTCAAGAAGAAAATCATTACTGTAATATGAGGCAACTGTCATGTCGGCTCTGGAGCGAACCCAATCCAGCCAGACTGTGGCTTAACCTTTATATTTTGGGGGACTAGGGTTCAGGACGATACCATCCCTGACCAATGTGCAATGGTCTAATAATAATATTACCCTTAGTACATATGGTATAGCCTCAAACCGCCCCGAACTGTCATCAAATAGAAAACTATTCAGGGTTGGCCTGGTGAAATCCATTGCCCATACGAACGAGGGACCATCCGATGTTGCATATCACGACTCTCTTTGTGCACAACACTTAGTGCAAAGGTGAAAATAAAAGACACGAGTATAAACAAGTTGAGTCTTTTAACGTCAGATCCTCAAGACGAATTCCAACCTGTGGGAGTAACTGGACGACGATGAAGTTTATCCTGCTGAGCTGGTGTCAGACAATAATATACCTTATACCGGCTCATATCAGATAGTAGATCAAGACCTGGACATAAAGGTGTTTAACAATTCATGCACCACCCTATCCTTTTCGCCCGTCGCTTTCGAGCAAAAGTACTACGACCATTACCTATTCGAGATGGGTGCGATTTACACCAATGATGAGCTGAAGTTCGCGAGGAAGAGAATAGAAAAGGGAAGAGAAGGAAGGAGTTGAAATTTTTGGTACCCAGTGTTTACCAGAAGGCACGTTGCTCGATTAACAGAAGACATTTATACTCAGTTCTGAATAGAGTTTTTGTGGACTAAGATTCTGGCGCTTGCAACCACACACTCTAGGGATTTTTAGAAAAGAAAATAGAAGAGGGCCCGACTACCCTAATGGCATACTTTCCCTGTTTATATCACATGGAAAGAAGTACACCAGTGAATCTATTAGTCTGTGTAGACTGGATCTTTGAGAAGAGTCTCTTCGACATCTGGAGAGCGCAACTCATGATAATGTTTTACGCGTTGGCCATTTACTTGAAATTCGCTTTCATCATTTTCGTTTTTCGAAGATATAACCCCATAAGGGGTGACAGCAGAGAGAATGAAAGGACTAGACCATCGAGTTTTTAATTTTCCTAGAAAAATGTGTAATCTTGAGTTGTACAACAAAACTTTTTGAGCAACTTTGAAATCTTTTCTCAATATGTGCTTGTCATGCACTCTTTTTATGTTGGCTTTATAAGATTTCGAGAGATCATAGGCATCACTCCGAATTTCCTCGAGCTCATTTAACTGTAATTTTCTTTTTATGCCTGCTGTATTAGTATTATAATTGAGGCTTTTGATGGCCCATAGAGCACGATGCTCAAGTTCAACCGGCAGGTGACAAGGTTTTCCAAAAACAAAGAGATAAGGAGACATCCCTATAGGTGTCTTAAAAGCTGTTCTGTATGCCCACAAGGCATCAGATAATCGTAGAGACCAGTCTTTTCTAGATGGATTAACAGTTTTTTCCAAAATGGATTTGATCTCTTTATTAGAGACTTCTACTTGGCCACTGGTTTTAGGATGATACGGAGTTGCCACTTTGTGCGTGACTCCATATTTCTTTACTAATGATTCAAAAATTTTATTACAGAAATGTTTTCCCCCATCACTAATAATAGCTTTTGGAACGCCAAATCGAGAGAAAATATTTTCTTTTACTTAAAAAAAAACAGCAGCTTTTATGATCATTAGCACGACATGCCAATGCCTCAATCCATTTTGACACGTAGTTAACTGCTACCAGGATGTAAAGGAAACCATGAGAATTTGGAAAGGGCCCCATGAAGTCGATGCCCCATACATTAAAGATTTCCACAATTAAAATGGGATTTAAGGGCATCATATTACGTTGAGTAATGCGTCCTAGCTGCTGGCAGCGGTTGCATGCTTTGCAATGCTCATGTGCATCTCTAAACAGTGTTGGCCAATAAAATCTACATTGTAGAACTTTGGCCGCTGTTTTCTTACCACTAAAATGACCACCACAAGATTGTTCATGGCAGAAGGATAACACGTCATTGTGTTCCCAGCCGAGAATGCAACGACGGATTAGTTGGTTGGAACAATACTTGAAGAGGTAGGGATCATCCCAGAAATAAAATTTCACAGTGGATAAGAACTTTTTTCGGTCATTACGAGACCAAGATGAAGGGACTTCCTCGGTAACTAAGTAATTTACTATGTCAGCGTACCAAGGGGATGAAAAAATAGAATATAAGTGTTCATCCGGAAAGGAATCATAGATAGGTTCTGTATCAGTATCAACATCACTGACAAGTCTTGATAAATGGTCTGCAACCACATTTTCGCAACCTTTTTTATCTCTAATTTCTAGAGTAAACTCTTGCAAAAGGAGAATCCATCGGATCAACCTCTGTTTTGCATCTTTTTTCGCTAATAGGTAACGAAGCGCCGCATGGTCAATGTAGACAATTGTGGAATAACCCACTAGGTAAGGACGAAACTTATCCAAGGCATATACAATAGTGAGAAACTCTTTCTCAGTGGTTGTATAGTTACGTTGAGCTTCATTAAGGGTTTTACTCGTGTAGTAAATGACAATTGGCTTATCTTCTCGGCATTGCCCTAGTACAGCTCTAATAGCATAGTCACTCGTGTCACACATTAATTCAAAAGGTTTAGACTAATCAAGTGGTTGAATTATGGGAGCGGTAGTTAAGGCGGATTTTAAAATCTCAAAAGCTTGTTTGCAATTGAAACTGAAGTAAAAAACGGCATCTTTAAGCAAGAGATTGGTTAAACGTCGAGCAACCTTTGAGAAATCTTGAATAAATCTCCTATAGAAACATGCGTGTCCTAAAAATGCGCGAATATCGCGAACTGTTTTTGGTATAGGAAGCGAAGCAATTTTTTCTATCTTAGCTTTGTCGACTTCGATTCCGTCTTTTGAAACGATATGTCCTAAAACTATTCCTTTTTTAACCATGAAATGGTAATTTTCCCAATTAAGAACAAGGTTTTTCTCTTCACAACGTGTAAAGACCTTTTCAAGATTTGATAGATAGCTATCGAAAGAATCTCCATATATTGAGAAGTCGTCCATGAATACTTCCATAAAACGTTCAACCATATCACTGAAAATGTGAAGCATGCAGCGTTGGAAAGTACCAGGTGCATTGCAAAGGCCGAAAGGCATTCGTTTATATGCAAATGTACCAAAAGGACAGGTGAACGTAGTCTTTTCTTGATCAGCAGGATCTATGACTATCTGAAAATATCCTGAATAGCCGTCAAGAAAACAGTAATATGCATGACCGGCTAACCGTTCAAGCATCTGATCGATGAAGGGCAGTGGAAAGTGATCCTTACGAGTTACTGCATTAAGTTTGTGATAGTCAATGCATATTCGCCATTTCATTGGAATACGAGCGGAGATGCATTCATCTTTATCATTGCACACAACTGTAATGCTAGATTTCTTTAGAACAACGTGTACTGGACTCACCCAAATACTATCGGATATAGGGTAAATAATACCTGCATCGAGTAATCTTAAAACTTCCTCCCGTACCACATCTTTCATGGTTGGGTTTAGACGATACTACGGTTCATGCGACGTCTTAGCATTTTCTTCAAGATGTATGCGATGGGTGCATACATTAGGGTCAATGCCTTTAATGTCATCGAGGGACCATCCAATAGTAGAACGGTGTTGTTGAATGACATCTATTACACGGGATTCTTGATCATCAGTCAATTGAGATGATATAATAATTGGATGACTACCATCTGGATCAAGATGTACATATTTTAATTTCGAAGGAAGAGGTTTTAAGTCAGGGGCGGGTGGAGTGAGTATTAAAGATTCTTGAGGAAAATCATCATCCATAGAGTAAACAGATTGATATTCATCCAATTAGCTGGACATCACGGTCGTAGGGTCAAATAATGGTATTGACTCTAATAATTCGTTTACTTCTTGTGTATAATCATCGTCCTCAAATTCAGAATCGCTAAAGGAAAGAAATTGGTATACTTCATCTTCAGGAAAAGTGTTTGTTAAATACTCTTGCACAATGCTATCAACCCTGTTCACCTCACCATCAATGTCAGGCTCTGGAATTTGTTTCATCATCTTGAACACATTTACCTCGATCGAAAGATTTTCGAAGGACATGGTCATGGAACCATCCCTACAGTTAATAAGAGCATTAGCAGTTGCTAGGAACGGACGTCCTAAGATGATAGGAATGGAATCACATGCAACTTCAGTATCCAAAATAACAAAGTCGATTGGGATAGAAAAAAAGTCTTGGACTTTTACAAGGACGTTTTCCACAATTCCTTTTGGATACTTAATGGAACGATCGGCTAACTGTAGAGTCATGGTGGTGGGTTTCAGCTCATGAAGACCTAGTTGTTTAAATAAGTAATATGGAAGTAAGTTCACACTAGCTCCTAGGTCTAGTAGTGCAATACCCGTATATTTGTCACCTAAGGTGCATGGAACCGTTGGTCTACCAGGGTCCTTGTATTTGACTATACCATTGTGTTCGGTGATGGATGGAAACTGTTTGGTGATGAACGCTTGTTGAGGAACATTAGTTCTCCTTTTTGTGGTGACATATCTTTCAGAAATTTTGCATGTTTTGGCAATAGCTTTAAGGCGTCAAGAAAAGGTAAGTTGATTGTCAAATTCTGAAAAGTCTCTCAAATTTCAGCAAAATTCTCATTAGGTTTATTCTTTGCCAAGCATGCAGGAAACGGTGCCTTAGGGCAGAATTTGGCAATGGGGTCCGCTTGCTTGTTTCCTAAATTCTGAGATATTGACTTTGTTGTATTTGGTGAATCCTTCGTAGGTTCATTATTGGAAATAGATTCATTTGAATCGTCGGATTCCTTTGGTTGATCATCTGACATACGTATTTGATTGTCTACAGTTTTTCCAGATCGAAGAGTAGTGATTGCATGCACCTCACCTTGGTTGGGAGTAATTGTACCCAGTGCATTGGTGAGTTCAAAGGCAGTGTTTGCTGGCTTAGGGTTTGGAACTGCTTGTCCAAGAAACACACTTTTCTGACTCTTTTCTTGTGCCAATTGTTGAAGTGATTGTTGGATAGATGTTAAAATTTGAGATTGTTGGTTCATGTAAGCTAAGAAAGTCTCACTTGTCCTATCTGTAACGAGTGGCGCAGGTTGTGCAACAAGTACTAGATCACGACTATTGCTGAGAAGTTGTTGATTATAGTTGGGATTTGGATTGGCTGGAACAAGGCTACGGTTAGTTTGATAGTTAGCATCCGAAGTATTTTGAAATTGATTCTGACTTTGTTGGAATTGTTGATTATTGCCTTGGCGGTATGGAATAAAATTGTTGGTTGGTCGAACAGGTAGATTAGCGAAACCTGGAGGAGCCCCTAGCTGTTGGTTATTCTGGCGCCAAGCGAAATTCGGATGTTGTCGCCAAGGTGCATTAGGAATGTTGAATGCACATGCCTCTTCTGATGGTTGAGAAAGGGAGGCATATAACAAGGGAAAATAAGCATCAGGATGGTCAGGACTGAGACAAAGAACACATAGGGATGTGTCAACGTTCATGACCTGTTTTGGGAGTTGATCGTTTACTTGAACTGCAAGGGCATCTACTTTTTTAGTTAAGGATTCTATCAAATTTTTTAATTTGGGATCGGGTTTTACCTCAAAAATAGATGTAGCCTTTGTTACAGTATCTTTTGATGATCTAGACGACTCAGTGTTACCCCAGTGTGTACTTTTTTTCGCTTGTTTTTCAAGAAAAATATATACTTCAGTAGATCCTTTGTCCATGAAGCAACCGTCATTCATTATATCAAGAGTTTCTTTTTATGATCAGAAAGTCCATTAAAGAAGGAACGAACAAGGACGGCTTTGTCTAGTTGGTGATGAGGACATTCTAAAAGAAGATCAGTAAAGCGACTCCATGCTTCCGTAAATGATTCATGAAGATTTTGACGAAAGAATTGAATTTTCTGAAGCATTTCAGTAGTTTTCTTTTGAGTGTAAAATTGAAGCATGAAAGCTTGAACAAGTTTATTCCATGTGTCTATGGATTGTGGTTGTTGTCCTGCAAGCCAAATTGACACTTTTTCTGCTAAGGTGAATAGAAATAGCCAAAGCAAGAGTTGTTCCTTAGAGATAGCTGGATGGTGAAATGTTGTGGCCACTTGTTGAAGCCTACGAAGATGATTGTACGGTTTTTCGTGATCTAAACCATGATACACAGGTAACAAACTAAAAACGTTTGGTGGGATACAAAAATCACCGACAATGTCCTCAAGTTTGATGCAGGAAGAAGGTCCTTCCTGTAATGCAGTATAGAAGTCCGACAGGGGCTTCTCAGCTGGTGGAGGATCGTTAGCCATAACTGCAGAAGTTAATGGCGACGAAGGAACTTGATGAAGGTAATTAACAGAAGGAGAACAATTTTTAGGTGAGAACTTACGCAGTTGCTTATCGTATTTTTTTCGACGATAGGTATGTTCAAATTCTTTAGTGAAACCAGACCTTAATCTCATGCAAGCATAAAATTAGATCTAATTGACAGAAGGAACTGGTGGAGTTGAACAATGTAGGCCTAAGCTGCTGCTAATGTAGCAGTGAAGCGAGGAATACGTGTGTATAAACCAATGGCCAGGTTACAAGAGAGAAATGAGGGAGGCTTTCCGTGCAAGTACGGTTCTAATTAAGTAACCTCAATCTTTTAAGTTTCCTAGACACCGTTGGAATATGATTAAGATTTATGGAATTAAAATTTATGCAAGGTCGTTCTTAAATTTATTTTTTTTTTATTTTTTATTTTTTTTTAAGATTTATGCAAGGGTGAAATTACAAGCATGCAAACATGATCTACTCATACGATACTAGATGCAGTAGCATGTGAAGATACTCTACTCATACGTATAGCTATACGAATAGGCAAGGTTATATCATCGATAAATACTTCCATACGTACAGGCAAATATACATCAGTAATACCTATATGTACGCTAATTTGTAGATCGATATTATGTAGACATATATCAACAGTAACAGGCAAATTTGAATCACTCATACGTATCTAAATACAGTAGCATGCGAATATAGTATACGTACGCATATAAATACGATAATGCTAAAGCTAAACATGCAACGTATTATACATAGACTAAAATATGACTCTTGTATTGCATAATAAATCGATTTCGGCAATACTCATTGAGATTGCGAGTGTCATATAGAGAGCAGCTTCACCCCGTAGGGTTTAGAAACAACTTACCCAACTCAGATTTTAACCATTGTTGGAATGTTCTCCTCGTTCTTGACAAAATCGAAGTATTATACAAGACGGTATTTATAATCAGAGAAAAATACTAAACATGCAACAATAGACACTTTATCGTGAGAAAGACGGATAACCATGCAAAACAAGTACCATTTATATGTATATATACATTAAGATGCAATTCATGCCCAGTTAATCGTATATAAATATTTACAGGTATATGAACATGATTCATGGATATTTCTAGGCTAACACGTAAATAATAATCCATAAACTAGCACATAATAACTACGTACATGTCATTCATGCAAAAACAGTAAAAATTTGGAACCTGTTGCTTCCCGCAAATTCGCCAAAGAAATGAAACAGACGTTTCAATCCATCGACGTAATTAATTCCAGAAGATATTCGAAGTTTATGTCACAGTTCCAGAGAGTTAGGCCTGGATATGGATTATTATTTATCAGTGGATGCTGGAGGTAGAACAGGAACAACAAAAGAGAAAATACACCCGCGGACGCGGGTTACACCTGCGGACGCGAGTCCAATATCGCGCACGCGTGTCGATTATGCCACAATGAGTTCAAATTTTCATAGAAAGCTTAGAAACTTGTGTAGTTTACTTTCCCGATCCTAACTTTTTGTCCCTGGAAGTATAACCAAAAATTCGAGAGAGGTCAGGTTGTTTTCGAGACAAAAATAACGAAAATAAAACAAAAACGTAAAAAAGAAACGAAAAGGAATGAAGGATGAGAGTGGGGGTTCCCCTTGGAGCAATTTCCAGTCTGTAGCACAAGCCTTTGGTCTTTAGAATGGCAGCGACGCCATTTTGATATTCAATTTTTTTGCCTTTTGCTTTGTTAGAGTTTTGAATCTCTTCTTTGGCGAAAGTGCGAATTCAAAGATTTTCCTTACTCACGATCTTCGTGTTCATATAGTTTGGAGTAAGGATTCGAACCAACCTAAATTCTAGGACCACTTACAACTTGGTTTTTACTCTTTTAGGGAACTAGTGAGTAAGTTTAAATATGATTATATTAATACTAAATATTTGGTTTCTTTACCACATTTACTTTCTTTTTATCCACTACATTAAAACAAAGTGACACCTTGCTTTTTTTTTCACTATTAACACCTAATCTAATTAATTACATGCAAGGTGTCAACTTTGCACCAATAATTTGACATTTTTGTCTTGACATGCTCCATGATTGATGACTCATCAAATCTTGTGGGCCCGTACAGTGGGTCCACGTGCAGTTCAGTGGCGGTCCGGTCTTTTGGCAATTTTACAACTTCCCGCCTATGTATAGAGTTCATCGCTCTGATTGTCTGAGCAGCTCACTTGTGGCATTAAGAATCCTAGTTCAAGAGGTAAGAGCTTCGGAAGTTTGATGCTTCTGTGCGGATTTGTTGGGCTTTACATGGCTGATTTGGAAGAATTCATATATACGTTGTTCCCCGTGCTTTAACGCAGGTTTAACCAATATTTTCATGTTTACTGCGAATACCTACAAAAGTACGAAAATATATTTATTTCATAATTATTAAACACATAATTAACCAAATTTATATGTCTCAATGGTGTTTCATATTACAGTTTTGGGTGCTTATCACTTACCCAAAGTCATACAAGATATACAAGAGAGAAACCAAATTTTGAGAGCAACCAAAATTGAGAGAAAACCCTTGCAAAGAGATAAAGCTTGTAAAGAGATATTAATGAAGAGAGATCTAGTAAGTTTGGAGACACTTGAGAGGAGTGATTGTAATCTTCCTTCCTATACTTATAAAAGAATTTGTTCTTGTGGAGGTATCCATCATTAGCCAAACCACGCTATATCTTGTATCTCATTGTGGTAAGTTTTATATCGCTATTGTTTGTGTGTGAGAATTAATTCCATAGCTTAGATTTGTGGTTGTTGGTTGTAGTGAAAGTTTAGATTTTTTCACTGGAGTTTAGAGTGTTCATATTCAAGTTATCTTAGACTAAACAACTATTAACTAATATGAGAGAGTAATATTTTAGACTATGAAAATAGTAAATAAATATACTAAAACAGTGATTTATAAGATGATAAAAAGATATAGAGAGGGGCAATCCACCACGCGATTCGATTGGCTATTAGTTTAGTCATCGAATCGCTTTTCTTGATCCCTACTTAACAACCTACATCTCTATAGTCATTGTTACACTAGCATGAGAGTTTAGCTCCACCACAAATGTCTTTGATGGTGGCTCTAAACTCTAGTTCAATTCATATGATTTTTATCTCTAAACAATCATAAGAATCAAACTTGAAACTCTTTTGCAAAACAATAACTAAACTACTAACATTTCATCCTCACATGGCTTCATAAACTCCCTCTAATGGAGGTTTAGTCTTGTGTTATCGGATTATCTATATTAAAATAGTAAAGTAATGACATTAAAGTAAAGAGAATAATTGAATTGAAGAACTAAAGGCTTTTATTGAAAGGTTTTAATGGTGGCTACAAACTAAACCCTAATTACTTTTTTTTTGCAGGCAAAATGTGAATATATATTAATATAAATATAAGGGTACACGAGGAGACAAAGTCTTCAAGTTACAGGATAGGTTCCCACCATAAAGCAAAAGTAATGAGCATACTCTAGAGAAATCTAAAGTACGACTTGACTGGACTTTCGATTTTGGATACAAAATAAGGTCCTGGTGTTAGGACATTCATCGTTGATTATGCTGAGTTGTTTTCCTTGCTCTCATAGATGGAGGAGACTGCTTCTGCAACATCCATTCCGGCTTAGACTTTTTCTTTGCTATCATCTGCCATGGTTCTTCACCATTCTCAGCAGTCTCATCATCCGCTAAATCAGCCCAATTGACCAATCTCAGTAGAGCATTACACTCATTTAATAATTTGAGCCTGTTTTCGTATCCATAAAAAGGTATGGGTGTCTCAACAACCAAAGCTGCTGGGGCCATCATGACAGGAGATACCGCCCTAGTTTCACTCTCTAAGAGTGTCTCATTGCTTTCCTGAGACTGAGTCACATCCAAGCCAGTCCCAGTCTCAGCATCTACCTCATTCTGGTCCATACCTCTAACAAACTCACCAGCCATGTGAGTTGCCTAGGCCTTTTGCATTACTAGCTCCACAATTTTCATAGCCATACCAGTCCCAGTCTCAACCTCAACCACATTCTGATCAGTGCCTCAAGCAGCCTCACTAATCATGTGAGTTGCTTGAGCCTCTTGCAAGACTTGTTCCCCAACATTATTTTCATCGTTTACTATAGCATTTACCTGTGTATTTACAGCCTCTACATCAATAGCAGTTGGTTGTGTTGCTATTGAAGGAGCAGAGATGTAGTCTCCAGTTGAGTCTTTAGTACCACTTGGTCCAGCATTTTGCTTATCCTTGTTTCTCCTTCTCTTCTTGTTAAGTTTCCTTGCTACAGGAATTGGTCCTAGAATAACAGCTTCCTTTGCTGTTTCTTCCATTCTTGTGTTCCTCCGGAGCACCCTACATTCTGTTACCAGATGACCCACTGACTTGCAGTGTCCACAGTACTTTGGCATTTTGACTACTTCATTATCCTGCACAAAAGAAATTCCTTCCTCCTTTTCCACCCATATCTGAGTTGGGATAGGTTTAGAGATGTCAACATCAACAAGAACACTGACATAGAAACCATAGTCTCTTTCTAGTGTGTGTTTGTCCACACCAATTGGGTAACCGATAGTTTTACCCATTGACATCAGGATTTCGTAATCCCAGTATTGTTGGCCCAACTTAGGGAATTTAATTTGGATAAGAGCTTTGGTTTTGATATGAACATTAGGATCAAAGTCTGGTGTCCATTTTGAGAGCCTAAGAGTTTGTTCCCCAAACCTCCATGGACCCCCTCCCCAAATTCTCCTCCAATCAGTTTCACTGGTAAGCCGAATAATAAAGAAGCCTTTTCCTCGAATAATAAAGAAGCCTTTTCCCAAAGGAATAATCTTCCAGTCACTTTGAGGATTCCATTTATCTGCCGCTATAGAGTGTACGTCGTCTAGCTTGATTTTCTGCAAATCTAACTGACCCACCAAATAGTACTTGCAGTAAATTCGACCCCTTTCTACTGCTTTCTTGGGGAGCTTGATAGATGGCATGTTGCCTTTGATTTCCGGTATAGGTAGGTCCTCACCATCCAGGTGCTGAGGTTGGTCACCGCTAACCTTGTCAGCAAAAGAAACTGTACTTCTTTGAGCTTGGTTCTCGACTTGGTTCGGAGCCAAAAGCGGACTTGCTGTTGCTAAGACTCTTTCTTCAGCTATTCTCGCTCTTGCTAGCGGTGTTCTCTCAAATTCCGATATATCCATCAGTAGTGATAAAGATAATCCAAAACAGATGGGAAGAAAACCCCCCCAAAAGGGGAAGTTTCTGCTTCTTATTTGTACTCTTATTTGTTGGACAAGATGAAATATGCTAAAAAAAGTAAAAAGTTTACCTGATTACGATTTTGCCTTTCCAATATGTCACTCATAGAATCGCCTTAAGAAACGCCTCCATTGTTCAGATTGTAGTGTCTCTCCGTCTAAACCCTAATTACTTAACTAAACTAAAGAAAGAGGAGAGAGAGACTTAAATTACAACTAAACTAATGAGGGGAGTAGCTAAGTTTTGTTTAGCCTTAACCCTCTTTATATATGAGAAGGTTAGGGTTACATTTTTGTGCATGGGCCAAAAAGGGGGACTTTGGGCCTCTAATGTAATCCCAAAGTCCATTAGGTTAAGTCTAAGGATGCCACAACTAATTGTTGGAAATTACTTCAGTGCTATTTTCATCAACTTTTACAGTTCTGATTGGGGCATAGCCGGGTTCATTGGAAATATTATTCCAAGTCGGTCGTTTTGACATAAGGAGGCCCGAGTCCAAAGATACACCCATTTGAAGTTCTGTTGACTTTTCTGTTCTTTTTCTACCTAAATTGACTTTGACTTCCCAGCTTTGATTGGACTTGAAAAGGCTTTTTCTTCTTGATTCTTGGGCTTTAAACATAGAACTCTTTTAGAAATCATCTTGACTCATTTTCCATGCAAAATGACATCTTTAAGCACATAAACAGCTTCAAGACCTGAAATACACAAAAACACAAACATTACTAATTTTTATTTATTATAAACATAATTGGCCTAAATGTAATACTATGAAAGGGTTTAAACTACACTTTTGGGTGCTTATCACACCACCCCCAAACAGCATTTTGCTTGTCCTCAAGCAAAGATGAGAAATAAAAACAGATAAGTGGCAAAAAATGTGGTCCTAACTAATCTTGTTTCGCAGAGTGCGATTGCATTGACCATATACAATAAGGTCTTAAACCATTAGAAATTCCCTAGTGGACAAGTTATAGCCTCGTGAGAGTTTTCCAGAGAAGATACTCACAAACTTCATTTATACTACAACGACTAAGAAATAAAACTAATTGTCCCCTAATTTTATCTCAGAATATATACATCTCACTAGCAATTAAACAAAGATCATGAATCTAACTTTGAAATTAATACATACATAATAATCAAATCATCTTAAGATAAACAACTATACAATGAACTATGCTATGAAATGCAATGGCAGGTCCGTTTCTGAAACTTTTGGGTAGCGTGACTAAGTAGGTTCTCACAAAGAATGTGTCAAGACACATAACACTCTAATTTTTCCGCTCAAGTTTGTTAACTCTAGTGTGCAGTTGGCACACATTTCCTCACAATCTTAATGACAATCCAGAAAAGCTGAGGTCGATCAAATACATCAACCACTTACTATCACACCAACTTTTTCCTAATTGAGCTAGAGGTCTTTATTAGGTGATACGGGGCTGAGGTGATGGTTTAAGAAAAAATGGAATGCATATTTAAATAAACAAGTCTGAGATAATATGGTCTTCAAAATATGTAACTAGAGAAAACCTTATTCATACTTTGCTTCTACACTTTGTTTCCACATTTTGTTTCCATCTTTAGCCCTTTTGTTTTGGCTTTTAACTCATTTGATTATGTTTTTGGAGTTCTAACTTTTTATTTTATTTTTATTTTCTTTGGATGGAAACTTTCTTTTCTTTTCTTTTGAAGTAACTAACTAATTTTTGTTTACACAAGTTTTTTCTCTTCTCTTTTCTCCACTAATCCTATTTTTCAGACTTATCCAGATAAGTAGGCTGATTTTATTTTTATTTTGTTTTATTGGGTAAATGATTTGTGGTTTGTGAAAAGGCTAATGAAAAGACTTAGTGGGGCGACTAGCGAAAAATATACTGGGTCAGAATTTCTAGCCATATCGATCCAAAGAGGGCTTAAATTCTCGCTTAGGATATGGTATGATGATCAAGCAAGTGGATGTATGATTTCTCTACTCGGATTTGACTTCTCCTTTGTGTCATCACTTAGATATTTCACTCTTTTGAGATTTTTAGGCTAGATGCTCACAAGATATGTATTAAGTACTATAACCTAGGTCTCAGAAAAATACTGTCAAGTACAATCAAGATGCTCATGCAAGATGTTCATGAAAAGATGCAATGACTATTACCTACATATTAATCTAAGTTCCAAAAATTAAATCCTAATTCAGGTACTACGTGAGATTTCTAGACTAATATCATCATGAAGAAGGGAACAATACCATTATCACTAAGTGCATAGCATAAACTATTTTTACGATTTTTATACTTTTCTAATTTTTATACGACAAATAATACGTAATATACAACCTAATATGTGCTTAAACATTTACAACATATTTGTATACCACCCCCAAACAGAATCATGCTTTGTCCCCAAAGTATGAAATGAAAATAAAAGATAAAGAGTACCATAGAAACGTGTTTGTAAATAGGAGCACCTGAAAAATAATGTTAATCTATACTAATGTAAAGAAATAAAAACATACGCAACTCCTATATGAATTCCTCCCGTTATGGGGATAACATGAAATAATAAGTAGCGCTTGGGACATAAGCGGACTTTAACAGAAATAAAATAATAATAGCATACGTTCACAAATCAAGCATGCACATATCATGGCTCCTATATGATTAGCTTCTGAAATTTAGCGAAATAGTATGTGACATTTAACGATATTAAGGTACCTAATTACATTATGCATTCCAATTAACAAGGCTCATGGTTTCTATATTTCAATATTTATACATGCAATTTTAATACGTGAACGTACAATGTGCTAAAATTAAATATACCAACCCCAAAATTTTTGGGAGAAGGGGGTTCATGAAATAATTCAATGACACAATTAAATTACGTAACTAACTAACCTAGACTCTACTGGAGTAAACATGATAGGCAAAATATGGCAAAAAGTTTTGAAATGAAAAACCAAAATATGTCACCCCCAAACAAAATTTGAAAACTTTTTTTAAGTTTGAAAATTTTTGTGGTCTATACACCATTAAGGTGGTATTTTACAAAAAAAACTTGGGTCTTTTAAAGTCAGATTCCCTAGACTTACTAATATATGTTTATGTTTTAATTTTTTAATTTTTATATGTTTGATTTTTGAAAAACAAAATTACGACGAAATAAAATGAGTCATTTATAGTCAGATACTCGAGACTCTATCTAAAATAGGTATTAACATACAGTTTACCATATATCAACAACCTAAAAAGTTACGAATCTTTCCATAAATAATTATCACAAAAAGCACCTCCAAACAAAATTAAGCATCACGATTTTCTACGACGTGGCTTAGTGGGATGATAGTGAAGTCTAATGGACCTAGAACGTAATCGAGCATGCAGTTTCTTCTTTTTCCATAAACGAAAGGGTGTCCAAGTGAATGATTGTGGAGAAAATGGATGGTTGTGGAAAATACTTAGAATATGGATAAGTTTTAGAAGGAAGGAATGGAAAAAATGAGAAAGTGTCAGGTGGCTTGTCCTTGAGTATTACTTTTTCACTAGATGGGTTTAGAAAATCATGAAGCACAGGAGAAATAAGAAGGTTTAGTGCAAACTGAAAGTACCTTTGAAAAGGTGGAGGGAGGGGAATCGAGGTGGTGGTAAATGATTGGTATTTATTAGGGATTGGCTCAGGTGGATGGTGGTCAGGTGGTGCTCTAGGTAGTTCTTGAGAAGGTGGATCATTACAGGCTCTTAGAAACCAGTTGAATTCCTTATCTAGGTTGTTCGCATCCACATAATTTTGGTATTCATCTGCATCTTTGAGGAATTCATCTATCTCTTCCATTGTGATATTGACTCCATCTCCCATAGTGTCGGAAGGCAGGGTGGAAAATTCTTCCTCTATTTCAATTATGTTCAGGGAGTTGAAATTGTGATCTTTGTTTTCTTCTCTAAGAGGGGTATCTACTAGGGTAGGGACTAAGGTGTCGGCCGTACTAATGTTAGATACAAAACTCTCAATGGATTTCACGTCTCCTTCTATAGGCAAACCTAGTTGTCCATGCTTGAGTCTAAACATGTTAACCTCCACAGATAGATTTCCAAAGGAAAGAGTCATTGATCCATCCCGACAATTGATTTGGGCATTAGCGGTTGTCAAAAAAGGACGCCCTAAGATGATGGGAATAAAATCATGAGCAATTGCTGTGTCAAGAATAATGAAGTCGGCTGGGTAGTAAAAATCCTGAACTTTAACGAGAATGTTTTCAACTATGCCTTTGGGATACTTAATAGAACGATCGGCTAACTGCAAATTAAAGTCATTTTGGTCGGTTTAAGTTCATGGAGACCTAGCTGTTTATATAAATAAAAAGGGAGTAAGTTAACACTCGCCCCTAGGTTTAATAGAGCAATTGTTATGAAGTTATCGCCCAAGGCGCATTGTATAGTAGGATGACCAGGGTCTTTGTACTTAACAATTCCGTTATGTTCAGATAAAGAGGGATATTGTTTAGTTAAAAAGGTTTATTGGGGTATGTTGGTTTTTCTCTTCGTGGTGCACAACTCTTTTAGAAACTTAACATGTCTGGGTAGACGTTTTATATCATCTAGAAAAGGTAGGTTTATAGTCAGATTTTTAAACACTTCCCTAATCTCATCAAAATTATTTTCCTTTTTATACACAACTAGTCTATGGGAAACGGTGGTTTTTCTCTATATTTTGCATAAGGGTCAACAATATTATTAACCTTGTATTTATCTTTTGCCGCTTTACAACTAGGTTTCCATATTATTGGGTCTTGTAAGGTTTTCCCTTTTGGTTGTGTTTGGATCTCATTTTTTTCAAAAAATTAGTTTTCCTCAAAAAGTATTTTTCTGAAAAAATATTTATTCTAAAAACAATTTTTGAATAAAAATGTTTGGTTGAGATTTTTTCTTAAAAGCTATTTTATCAAACTAGTAAATTTTGTGATATTTCTCAAAATATTTTGGCATATCTCGACATTTTTCACTAATGGCACCTAGACAATCCATATGCGTTTGGTTCCAGATGAGAAAGTGAGAAGAAAAAATTGTTTTCTAACTTGAAAATCAAGTTTTTGTTATTTATCATAAAACATGTTTTTTGGACCAATAAATGCTTTTTAAGTGAAAAACTACTTTCTACAAAAATAGAAACCAAACTTGTTTATTTTTTGGGCTATTTAGCTTTTGGGACACTTTTTAATTGAATAATTTGCAGTTGGTCATCAATTGATCATTTATTTGCATTTAGGCCAAAATTGACGGTTATCCATCCATATTTTATATATTGACACATTTACCCTTAGGACCAAACTCTAATTTACATTTAAACTTTGAGGCCAAACCCTAATTTTGAGATAAGACTTGGGCATTTAATAAAAGGCCTAAATTTGTTCTAATTCCGATTGTATGCTCTAATTATGATGCATCTTTCATGTAATTGATAATTGACCCTAAATACAATAACCAACTCTAAATTGACATAAAATTAGCTGCTAATTGGGGTGTACAATTTTATGTTTTTGGTACCATTAAACAATAATTTTAGAGTGTTAATATTCTCCTTGTTACGTCTATAAACTCACTCTTAAAAAATTATATTTTCTATTATACCCCTCTATTCTTCCACCTCTCCCATTAGCATAAGTTCACCACCGCCTCCTTGAAAGTTAAAACTCTCTAATTGGATAAACTGGCCACTCAAATATCCACTCGATCTCTTTTACAAACATTTATTTTATTCTAATTTATATCTAATGATAGCAATCGAATCAACAATAGATTGTTCAACACTGGTAATAAATCGTACGAGGTGTTCAACACTGATTGTTTTCTAACTTGAAAATCAAGTTTTTGTTATTTATCATAAAACATGTTTTTTGGACCAATAAATGTTTTTTAAGTGAAAAACTACTTTCTACAAAAATAGAAACCAAACTTGTTTATTTTTTGGGCTATTTAGCTTTTGGGTCACTTTTTAATTGGATAATTTGCAGTTTGTCACCAATTGATCGTTTATTTGCGTTTGGGCCAAAATTGACGGTTGACTGCGTTGACTTTGAGTTGACCATCTTGTTCCATCTATAATTTCCTAAAAATGGCTAAAATGCCCTGCGCATGCCATACATGTGACTTGACTTGTGGACTAAACACAAATATTACTATTAATAGTATGACCAAATACTAAAAATTCTAAGTAATAGTTAAACACACAAAATCTAAGATTTGATTCAATGGCCATATATATAAGAATCTTTTTGTGACCACAACTTAACCAACTTACATCATGCATCTAAGGCAAGTTAATTAAAAAAATTATCGAAAAAAAAAACAAGTTAATTAACATACACACGCAAATACGACCCAAAAGTGATGGGTGGAAGAAAAACAAAATGCATACTATTAATTTTTGCATAATTGTACAAATAGTCTCGATCATTACACAAATTTTTTTTGTAGTAGGAGAAAAACGAAACTTCATGAATATTAATATGAACACATTTGAGGTTGTCATAATTCAATTGCTATACTTAGAGGTTAGAAGGTGTTTGCTTTTTATTAACTTTTATACTAAAATAATTGTAAGATATTGTTCAAATTGGACTATCACAAGCCTAAATTTGAACAAGATTCTTACATCTATATAAAAATAACCGATTGCATAACACCTCGTACGATTTATTACCAGTGTTAGTCATGGGGTGAACAATCTATTGTTGATTCAGTTGCTATCATTAGGTATAAATTAGAATATAATAAATATTTGTAAAAGAGATCGAGTGGATATTTGAGTGACCAGTTTATCCAATTAGAGAGTTTTAACTTTCAAGGAGGCGGTGGTGAACTTATGCTAATGGGAGAGGTGGAAGAATAGAGGGGTATAATAGATAATATAATTTTTTAACGGTGAGTTTATAGACGTAACAAGGAGAATATTAACACTCTAAAATTATTGTTTAATGGTACCAGAAACATAAAATTGTACACCCCAATTAGTAGCTAATTTTATGTCAATTTAGAGTTGGTTATTGTATTTAGTGTCAATTATCAATTACATGAAAGATGCATCATAATTAGAACATACAATCGGAATTAGAACAAATTTAGGCCTTTTATTAATTGCCCAAGTCTTATCTCAAAATTAGGGTTTGGCCCCAAAGTTTAAATATAAATTAGAGTTTGGTCCTAAGGGTAAATGTGTCAATATATAAAATATGGATGGGTAACCGTCAATTTTGGCCTAAATGCAAATAAACGATCAATTGGTGACCAACTGCAAATTATCCAATTAAAAAGTGGCCCAAAAAAATTAACTTGCCTTATATGCATGATGTAAGTTGGTTAAGTTGTGGTCACAAAAAAATTCTTATATATATGGTCATTGAATCAAATTTTAGATTTTGTGTGTTTAACTATTACTTAGAATTTTTAGTATTTGGTCATATTATTAATAGTAATATTTGCATTTGGTCCACAAGTCAAGTCACATGTATGGCATGCGCATGGCATTTTAGCCATTTTTAGGAAATTATAGAGGGAACAAGACGGTCAACTCAAAGTCAACGCAGTCAACCGTCAATTTTGGCCCAAACGTAAATAAACGATCAATTGGTGACCAACTGCGAATTATCCAATTAAAAAGTGGCCCAAAAGCTAAATAGCCCTCATTTTTCCAAAAAAACATTTGTTCACTAATAAATGTTTATTGGCAATAAATAAATAGGATCCAAACACCTTAATTCGAAAAGAACCAATCTAAATGCACAGGCCCTGCCCCGTTTCTATTTTCAAATCAACTACAAAACTAAAATCTCTTTCATAAAGCCAAAGACACTTATATAGTTATTCTTGTGTTCTCCCACCAAAGAATATAACTAAAATATCACCTCAAACTAGGAGTGTAAAAAATAACCGTTGACCCATCGCCCGGTAGGGCACTCGGTCTTCACCCGCAACCCAAACCCGTACAGACCCAAAAACAGACCCGCCCCGCCCTGTTACCATTTCTATGCGGTCAGGCTATGGGTGTAGGTTATATGCTCAAACTCGACCCGTCGAGTCGCCCGACCCACACCGTGCCATAAGCCGTTGACCCAAACCCGTTGATCCGCACTGTTCCAAGACTCTAACTCCAATATTTTTGTATTTTGTTTATATTTTTTTTAAACTTTTGTAAGAATTTGAAAGATATGAACACAAACTTATGAGTTCAACATTAATTTCAAATGTTCAAGTTTGAACATTAGGCAAATATCAAGAGTTCAAATTCAACGTTCAAATTTTGGAGAAGATGAATCATTCATCTTTGTATTAAGTTTGAATTCTTTTAGTTTATATTTTATTGTTTTGTACCATAGATCCTCCCATTTTTATTTTATCTTACTATGGAAAATAATCAGTTTACAAATGGTAAATCACGATAAAGAAGTTTCAAATATTTCAGATATATATGGTTTCGGGTTCAAGTTATAGTTTTTTATTTTTATTTATTTTTCATTGAATGATTCCATTAATTTTCTCTATGTTGTGAATTGGAAATATATTACTTGCAAAATTAGAAAGTGTTTTTTTTTTTGGGTGTAAAATTGGGTTAAAATGACAGTTTCCACCCAACCCGGATGACCCGTCCAAAACCCAACAGGCCAAGTGATGGTACTACTGGATTTGTATCCCTAGACCCGCCCTGACCCGACCTGTCACTATTTGACCCACGGTTGAACCGACGAGCCCCTTATTACATCCCTACCTCAAACATATATATTAAACACATATGATTCTATCCTAACACTGTCCATCTAATACAAGAATAACACTTCTAGGATATTGGTTTGACCCTGTATGGCCAATTCGACTTAAGACAAATGTGACTGCCACAAAATTAGCTACTGATTTTCAGCTTAATTTCCATCATCAGTTCTCGGCAAATGAAAACTTCAGATACAACAAGAACCTTGAATCATCTAAAAGAAACCCAAAATAAAAAAACACAAAGATATTATGATATATGAAATCAGAACCACTACAATAAGATGAACAACATAACCAAAAACCAAAACAGAGATTTAATAAAAACATACCCAAAACCAATATACTTCATAAATCTCCCATAAAATACATGAAAGAAACAAGTAAAAAAACTCATTATCAGCATACCACATGCATTCATAAACAACATGACAAATATATCATAACAAGATGAGCCGTAGATCTCATTAGACATGAAAGAAACATGAAGAATAGCTCATTATTATAAACCCCATTCATCGCTTGTAAAGTTCATCAACAACCCACTCACATTATCATAAAAACAAACAACATCACATAAACAAGCACATGTATTCACTTTGAGTTAAACAACATCACAACCCCATTATTATTCTACAAAGAAAAGACAAAAACAATGTTATAGAAACTCATATTGGGACCGGTAACATGCCTCTGCCTCGCCATTGCCATTGCCATTGCCATTTTCTTCCTTCTTCCTTCTTCTTCTTTTTCTTTTTTGTAATAAATGAGCAAGAGAGAGTGAGGGGCTATTTGTTTTTTTTGGCTTAAATTATAAGAGGGTCTTATAAGATAGACTTATAAAGTGGTTTGTTTTTCATTTTAAGTTCCTCTTATAAGCACTTGTGAAAATAGAAAAAACAAATACACAACATCCTATAGATGGTTATTTGACAAATATAACCCTGCTTTACATTACATTTAACTTAAACAGATTAATTTGAAACAAACATATAATTTGATTTTCAGTTTCAAATCAATTTTGATAATTAGAATATCAATTTTAGGAAATTACCTTAATAGCAAGGTGGTGGTGGTGGTCATAATATATAGTATAGTTATAACACCCTGTTTATTTTCTTTATTTTTTTCCTATTTATTAGGATTTAAAAAGTAATAATAATATTAAAAAGAAAAGATAAAGATAAAGATAAAATAAAATAAGATAAAAACGTGGGAGAGTTAGAGGGGTTTGGTTACAACCGAACTCTCCCTTTTTGTTGGTATTTTTCTGGTTTTTCAAATACAAGAGAAAAACAGAACAGAGAGAGACGTACAAGAAAAAAAAAAAAAAAAAAAAAAAAAAAAAAAGAGAAGGAGTAATTACTGTGGGAGAGTACTTGAGTGAGAGAGACAGAGATAAAAGTTGGAGGAAGAATGAATAAGCTAAGGAATATTGGCGCGACGGTTTTTCCAGTTTTCTCTAGTAGATACAATCTCAAGTTTTGTGATATCGTTGAGTAGTCTAAACTTTTTTTTTTTTTTTTTTTTATAATTGATTTATTAATTGTTTTCTTTAGTGCATTAAATATTTGCCTCTCAAACTTCTAGAGCCAAGTAAATTTGTCTCATGTGTGTGGCTGTTTGCTTGGTCTGTGATGTCTAATTGAGTTAAAGCAGTTAGTCATATCCTGGTTTCTGTCCTGGTTTTTGTGTGTGTGGGTCGGTGTAAAGATATTTGTAGACTGTAGTTATCTCCACACATTTATATTAAACAGAGACAATTTATTAGCTGATAGTAAGTCATAGACTTAATAGTGAACTTTATTAGCCTCATGATATGAGTATATACTATGCTTAGTAACTTGGTTGTTAGATAACAGTATTAACTTGTTACATGAGTTTCTATATTGGATTGTAAACAAGTTCGTGAAAGAGTGCAAGGCGTAGACAAGTAGATATAAGTAGTTTCTCTTTTAATGCCTCTCCCAACATTTTCTGAAGCATCTAGTTCCATTTTGGGTTTATCATCCTCTGGGGGATTGGACACAGATGTTTGGCATGAATCTCAGTTTAGAAATATCCCTTCTACCTATTTTCTTTCACCTATTCCTTGCCCGGATATAGTCTTGGCGTGCCTTAGATGTCTTAGCGCTGGTCTGTTTTCGAGCTAAATTTTGGTTTACACTACACCATTTGGGTGAATTGGCCACAATTAGGATTTATCATTAGTAACACTTCTTCATCCGTTAGAAAGTTAATCACATCTATTATCCGTTAGGCATACTATTAACCGTTGCTTAAATAGTTGAATTATTTAGTAACATTTCTGTAGATATTTAGTGACGGTTAGTAATATGTTAGAAACTAAGAAAAATCATAAAAATAATAAAATCACATGGGAGAAAAAGAAAGATAAACTCAAGCAGGAGTTTTTCACTTCTCGCCGCTCATCTAAAAAAGAGAAAACGAAGGAAAAAGCCTGAAAGGGTAAAACGAGAAAACTGTGAGCTTGGACGGTAGAGTTCGTCCTCTCCATTTCTTCTTTCTTGTTCTTCATCTCATCTTCCTCTTTCTACAAATAATTATTTAGGGTTTTGATTCTAATTTTGGTTTTGTATAGTTAGGGTTTCGAGATTTCATTTTTAGGCGAAATTGTTCGATCTCATCGAAACGCAGGATTCTCTTTAACAGAGGTAAGTAATTGTCGGTCATGGTCTGGGTTTTCCTTTTCTGCTGAACATGTTTAAGTTTTGTTGATTATTGTTTATTATGTTGATTTTATAGAATCCAGTACAAGATTGTTTTTAAAATGAGAAAAAAATGACATTTTTATGAAATTTCGTTAAAGATTGATTTTTTTTATCTCTGTTTGTCAAGGTTCCAATTCAGATATCACACAAACTTGAGAAATTTTCCAGTTCTCTGTTCAGAAGGTACCAATTTCTCTTATTGGTTGTTACTAATGCTTTGGTTTTGAACCAAATTGCTTACTTTTAATCATTATCTATCAAATTCATGATTTGGGGTTCAATATTTTAAGTTTTTGAAGGTGCTTGATGTCATAGTTTGTTGTAAACTTTCATCGAAAGTGTTCGATCTGCTCAAGGTAACAACTAATTAATGTAGTGTTTTTAGTGTAACAAGTTTGTGACATTAAGGTTTTAGCTTATGGTGGTTAGACTTTGGATTATTATGTAAAAGATTGTATGTTTATAGCTTCATATATGGTGTTCTCAAGTTCAGTTTCTTGTCAGGTTTTATAGTCAACGAGGTTTTTCTTTTTACTTCTTTTAAATAGTATTGGAATAGATAATAGAAGTGAAAAAAATATTCTTGTAGTTTAATGTAATGCAATGTCTTGGACTAGAGCATTGGATTCACATTAAAAAAATCAAATCCTTGTTAGCAACTAGTAATTGCTTTTGCCTTAACCATAACTTCAAGCTTCAGTTAGTGTTAACGGATTACTTGCATCCAGATTTGTGAGTGTTGTCTGATTTTGACACCCATAAACTTACTAGGTATCTCTTATTGTTGTTTCATTTTTTCTTTTCTTTCCTGTTTGTGATAGAACAATATTGTGGAATTTGTAGCATACTATAATGATATCACAATCATCCTCAATAAATGTTATAATCTAGAATTCACTTAAAGGTATTTTTGGAAAATTAAGTTTAGTAGTGTTTTAGTTATTCAATTGTACACGTTGCATACACGAGTAGAGTTTTTGGTTAATTTATTTATGTCAAAGCTAAAAAGGTTAAGCTTTATGCGAGTAAATATATATATACTGAAGATTTAAAAAAGTGTCGATTTTATTGACAATAAGTATGCAACTAGTTGTATATACATTAGTATAATTGGGTTATTATATGGATTAGTTATGGTTCACTAGAATCATTATATATATAGGCAACATGAATTGGGTAGCCACCAGAGAACATGTGCATGGACCATGGGCAAAATTAATAAGTTTGGAATATCTTACACCTCATGCTTGTTGTTGGAATTAGGTGTTGGACTTAAAAGAGTAACCCATTGGTTACATACTTACCTAAGAGGGTATCTCTCTTTATTGAACCTCAAGTTGGTGGAAGCAGATGATGGGTTGCCACTCTTATTGAAGGGGGAGAAGGAGGCTTGAAAAAAGGGGGGGACAGGCAGCAAGAAAGAAGGGGAGAGGAAAGCTGAACGAACCACATATCCAAATGGGAGCTTCTAATTCTCCGTATTCTAATTTTAATTGGTTTTGTTTGCTACTGCGGTCAGTTGAATTTCAATTTTATTTGCATATGAATATTGGATTCTAGCTCTTTAATTGCTTATTCTTTGTGAGATTGATTTCTAGTTCGTGGTAAACACCTTTTACGTATAAGAATTGAAATCTATGGCTATGGAATTGCTATAATTTCTTGTATTGCTAATCCTTAGGATAAAATTGGGTATTTCTTTATGTTTTTGGTTTGTGGGTTGCTTGATGTGATGGGGTGATGTTGGGCTTACTTAATTTGTTGGCGAAGTTGAAGGTGTTTTGGTGCTTTGTGTTGCATCCCTTTATGGTTTGATAAGATTGTGATTAATGGTAGTACTCACTTAGTTCAATTGAATAAATTAGGGACTGCATTATGTATAATGGATCCAATTGTTCTTTGGTGATCTATGCTTATGACATTGCTCTTGAATATAACAGTGAATATTATCAATGAACCCACTACTCTTATTCTCTCCTAGCCTCGGAAAAGAGGGGATGAGACATTTTGGATTCTGCCAACCTCAGTATCTCTTGGGACTATGATTCTATATTACGAGTTGTGTCTCCTGGTAGTTCTTTGCTATTCTAAGTATTTTATTCCTAAAGGTAATTTTTAAAGTAAATCCTAGTTTCTTTTTTGGTTTCTGTATGTCATTCTGCTACAAGGAAGTACAGTCATGCTAGAAAAGTAGTTGAGATCATGTCTTGTATGCTGAACAATAATTTTATAGGTATCTAATTCCAGCAGACTAGACAGTGGGTCAATTTGTCTTTGACATCCACAAAAGAATCAAGCTGAGTGCTGAAAAGGCAATCTTCATATTTGTAGACAATGTCCTCCCTACTGCAGGTAGTTTTCTTCTGAAGTTTTTTTAGATTCAATAATTGATAAAAGTAAAATAATTAGTCTACTCACAAAATGAACGATGAATTCAAAACGTAAGTAAACTAAAACTTATCTTATGAGCCTATGTTTATCAAAGATTCTACTCTCAATCCTATGAGATATAGTGGAGTAGAGTGATTCGTTCCACTCCTAGTCCTTCCGCATGCTGTGTTCTCACGTGTAAGTATTCTTCTTAAAGTCTAATGAGAGATTTACGAAAAAGGCAACTAGACTACGATGCAACTTAGTAGACTATAAGGATAACTAAGGGAATGCTACGTTGATTCGATGATAAGGAGTTAGAGGGGATTGATTCCACCTTAACTCAACTTAATCCACTAGCGACGAGTCATCGTAATCCGAATTGAATCGCTACTTGAGAACAATCGGTTCTTCCTAAACCCTAATTACACATGGCATTTCTACCAATTAATAATTAGCATGTGAACGATTAAACCCATTCTCATGGTGAACTAAACGTTTCTAGAGTGGAAAGGAAATTATGACAATCTCCAGATAATGGAATCAAGCTTTCATCAAGGTTTTCTCCCCTCTAATGGAGGTTTAGCCTTGAATCATTCCGCAATCATTTCCATTTAGATTAAAACTAAACATAATATAAAGCATTGAAATTTACTTAATTAAACAATAATGGAATCTAATTAATAACTAAGAATTGAATGATAACAAGAATTGAAATTAGATCTAATAAATTGTAAATGACAAAAACGAAATTGAATAATAATAACTATTTATTTATCTAATGAAATGAAGAACAAGGATTCAAAGGTTTAATCTAAACAAGGATTTGAAACTAATTAAATAAAACTAATTGAATTAAAAAAAAACTAGATCTAAAACAATTAATGGAGGCTAACTAATCTAGGTCTCACTATCTACCATCATCCATCTACCATTAACAACTCCCTTAACAAAGAGCTAAGCTTTTGTTTTTATACTTTCAGATCCAAAAATCGTGCATGGGCTTGGAGCCATGTTTTGGGCCAGAGAATCAGGCCCAAAACCCAATTCTTTCAGTCCAAAAAGGCCTCTTCAGCTAGATTCGCTTCAATAGACTTTTTGTCCACTTCTGCTCCTCTGATTGGGTCAAGGCTTGGACCATTGCAAAGCTCTTTCCGAGCCGGTCGTTTTGACATAAGGTAGGCCCAATTCCGAGGTCTGAGTCCAAAGATATGGCATTCGGAAGTTCTGCTGACTTTTGCTCCTTTATCTCGCTAAAGTGGCACATTTCTTCTGCACATAATGGACTTTGAAGCCTGAAATGCATAAAAACACGTAATCAGTATTAACTCTTACTTATTATTCACATAATTGGTCTAACAAGATGATTATTAAGGGGTTAAAACTACAGTTTTGGGCTCTTATCAAACCACCCCCAAACAAAGATTTTGCTTGTCCTCAAGCAAAGATGAGAAATTAGAATAAGTGACCAAAAATGGAGTTCTAACTCGTTTATTTGAAAGTGCGATTGCATTGACCATATGCAACAAGGCCTTAAACCACTAGGAATTCCCTAGTGGACGAGTTATAGCCTCGTGAGAGTTTTCCATGAAGGTACTCACAAACTTCATCTATACTACAACGACTAAGAAAATAAAACTATTGTTTCCTTATTCATGCTCAACTATCTATACATCTCTAGCAATTGAATAAGAATAACCAAGTCAGAAACCTAAGTTAATATATGCATAATAATCTATCATCTACAATAAGCATATATACAGAATGAGTAGTACTATAAAATGTTTAGCGGGTTTGTTTTCGAGAACTTCGAATAAGCGTCTTTAAGTAGGTTCTCACAATAATAGTCAAGAAACAACACTCGATTTTTCCACTCAAGTTTAAGCTACTCCAATTGTACAATGGGCACACTTTACCTTACAATCTCAATGACACAATGTGAAGTTCGGAGTCGATCAAACACATCTGCCACTTACTATCACACTAACCTATTCCTAATTGAGCTAGAGGTCTTTATTAGGTGTTACGGGGATTAGGAGATGGTTTAAGAAGGAAGGAAATGGATATTCTAAAGGACAAGTCTGAGATAATAGAGTCTTCATATTATGTAACTAGAGAAAACCTTGTTATTTACTTTTGCTTCTACACTTTGTTTCCATCCTTAGCCATATTTTTTTTCTTTTTCTTTTCTTTGGCTTTTGACTCCCTTTTATTCTATTTTTGGAGTTTTTATTTTATTTCTATTTCTATTTTTCTTTTCTTTGGATGGAAACTTCTTTTCTTTATTTTCTGAAGCAACTAACTAATTTTTGTTTACATAGGTTTTTCTCTTCTTCTTTCTTCATTCATTCTATTCTCAGACTTATTCTAAATTGGGTAGGTTTTTTTTTTTTTTTTTTTTTTTTTTTTTTGTTTTTGTAACAGGGTAAAGGAATTGTGGTTTATGGAAGGGCTAATGAAAGGCTCAGTGGGGCGACTAGCGAAAAATATACTTAGGTCAGAATTTCTAGCTATATCGATCCAAAAAGGGCCTAAATTCTCGCTTAGGATATGGTTTAGTGATCAAGCAAGTGGACGTGTGATTTCTCTATCCGGATTTTACTTCTCCCTTGTGTCATTTCTCAAATGTTTCGCTCATATAAGGCTTTAGGCTATATTCTCACAGGATTTGTAGAATAAGTACTCTAGCCTAGATTTGAGAAAACTTATCGCTAACAATCATAGATACTTTCGGGTAATATATTTATAGATAGATGCAAAAAGATTATTACCTACATATTAACCTAAGTTTCTAACAATTATTACGATGCAAAAGCTATGTGAGACTTCTAGATTGTTAAGAGCATAGAGAAAGAAAAAAACAATACCAATATTCCTAAGTGTATAGCATGGACTTATTTATTTATATTTTTAAATTTTTGAAATTTTAACTAGAAAACAAATGCATATTATATATATTTATATCCTAGCAGATGTCTTAATTACACGTGTTTCTATGCCCCCCAAACAAGAAGCATGCTTTGTCCTCAAAGCATTTAAATAAAGAGGGTAGGAAAAATACCATTGAAGCGCGTGAAATTCAGAAACATCTGCAAAACAAGGTTAGAACGTACTAATATAGGAAATAAAACCGCCTTAACTCTATAAGAGTTCCACCCATTATGGGGTTAATGAATTAAATTGCTTGGGACATAAGCGGACACTAACGTAAACTAAAACTTACCTCCACTCCGCTGTTATTAGGTCATCCTCTACTTCTATAAAGAAGTGAGGCTCCTTCAGCGCCCTACCATGCTATGATAATTTGCCGGGCTTCACGCCATTTATCATCTATGGTTGCTAACCTATTAAGTGCCACTTGGTCCGATGGGGTGTAGGGTGCAACTGGTGAGGTTGTATCCGCCACCCTTGCCAAGTCATTTGACGGAAAGATCGAATAATACTATTGGTGGGTCGCGACCGTGTCTACCCTAATCCAATCCGTGAAACGTGTACAAAAAATAGGAAAGAAACATAGCATAATACATTGAAATTAGAACAGGCATAAGAAGGTACTTATGCCTCATGGTATGGGCTCGTGCTAAACTAGACATCAAAGTTTCGGGAAGGTCATAGAACCGGGCGTCCCCGTGGCTAAAGCAAGGAAAACGCTGCAAGTGGCGTCATTCACGTAAGAAAACGCCATTCCCTAAAATGTTTAGCATAATCCAAAACATAACGGTTCCTATGTTCATGGACGGGCTACCAAGGGCAACGCGTTATAGTCCCCTTGGTCCTCAATACGGAAAAATGCACGCCCCATAAGCCTCGTGCAAAAACTCATAAGTGTAGACATGCATATTATCGACCCAATAATAGCACCATGGGTCTTGTATCTCGGCCGGGCATAGCAAGTCCAAGAACAAATGCTAGCAAGAACACGGTAATTTCCATTGGTTCATCGTCAATGTTGATGGAGAACACTTGTTCTCCATCCGGTCTCTCAAAGAAAATGCAGTTATTATAAAAATAAGATGCAAGTCTTTGGAGAATAAAGTTCAGCCGGTCTTACCATAAGAGGTTCCGACCAACGTATGTGATCACCTCGCGAAACCAAGCACCGTAAGTAGTGCTTTGGAACAAATCTTGAAAAGACTGTTCGGTATTATTATAGGGGATGTCATCTCAAAACTACTACGCTCTGGAACAGCTGCAAAACAACCGGGCACAACTTCATGGAAAACTGGAATTTTTCTGGTCCACGGAAGTTAGGGTGCGAAGGCTCAACTAGGCGCGAAGTCGCTCTTTGTATTTTGGAATTCCGGTGTTTGGCCGCCGAAGTCGCTTGACTTGGCGCTGGGGCGCTCGAGCAAAATTTTCTGTCGAAGTGTAGGGGAGTGGAAGGCCCTTCCTAGCTGGCGCCCTCGAAGTTGCAGATTTGCGAAAATGGAGACGTAAGCGTGGGAATCGCGGGTGTGAAGGGTGCGTGATGGAAGTTAGATGTAGTGTGAGTTGTGAGTGTAGAATGTATGAAGTTTATATAGGTTTTAAGTTGCTAAACCGGATCGGGGAAGTTGCCAAAAAGTATTTCTGGCGGTTCCGGAAATCCTAAAATTTCCAAACCCGAAAACGGAAACAACTCATTTTCTTGATTCTAATTCAAAACCCAAGATCTTTTAGGTTGATTTTATGATTGAATGTACCTATTTAATCTAGATTTCATCCTACAATGATTCTCAATCATAGATATGCCTAAACGGCCATATTTTCACCTTACTCCGCAATAAATTCTAACACTAGGGTTATATAAAAATAAAGCTTGAATTGATAAAACCACCCCAAACAAGTTGGGAAGGTGGGATCAATATGAAACAACCACACATCTTGAAAATAACCCTTATATTAAAATTTTCATTCGAGTACCTTTCACTACAAAATTCAAATTACTTAAAATAAAAGTTACATTACAATAAAAACAACAAAAATAAATAAAACAACAACCACTATCAATCCTCACACTCTCTAAACACCTCGCCACTGGTGGCGGAGGGCACACTCTCTAGTGGTGGCTCCTGGGCTCCCGAAGGTCCAGCAGCAGTCGTCCTTCGTCGACGACGCTCATGCCTCGTAGCTGTGTCCTCAGAAGCAGAGTCTGTATGAGGTGGGAAGCGTGCAAGCATATCCACTCTAAACTGGCGCTGGGCTTCCATCTCAGCCCTCGCCTGTTCCCATCTCTCATCCTCTCTCTGGGTGCGGAGCTCGAAGTTGTGATGAATAGTCGCCTGTCGAGTCCGGAGGTCTGCACAGATAGTGTTTAGTGAACGCATGCCCCTATGAAGCACAGCCATGCGTTCGCAATCGACCAACACCTCTCGAAGGCATCCGTATCAAAGCAAGTCACGTCCTCCTCATCCTCCTCCGAATCATCCTCATCCTCCTCCTCTACCTCATCCTGTTCCCTATCCTCGGGCAATTTCCAGACTTGTTGGACACACTCCCTATAGATACGCGGGTTACGGTGCAGGGTAATGTAAATCCTATCGACGGAGTCGCTTTCATCTTCAAAGATGATCTTGGTAATTAACACGGAAGAGGTGCCAAAGACTTTCCGACCCCCTAATCATGCTCAAAAAAAACTCCAAGATACAGAAATTGTACTTACGCTCTGGAGTACCCATAAGATGTGGAGGCAGTCGGACCGATGTCACCGACCTTGTCCTTCCCTAGGACATTTCGATTAATCCACCGAAGCTGTAGAAAGCCGGTGGTTGGTCCCGAGGGATGCCTGGGCTAACACAATGGGAGTTTGTATTGTAGCTCCCATTGATGACGATCCACGCCCATCAAAGGCTCTACCCGTCAAACCGGGGCTCTGTAAAGTGGCATCGGATGGATTCTAGGCGAATGCCTAGAATCTCGGCCAACGATCAATGAGTCAACTCCTTCCTCTTCTTCTTTACCAACACAAAATCCTACTCCCCTCCAACTCCACGGTGTTGTAGAACCATCGGACCAAGTCTTCGTGGTAGAAGGCTTCGGTCGAGTACCACAAACTACTCCAGTCTCTACTAGCCATTTCGTCACCGTAAAAGCGGTAGCGAAGTGGTCGGGCGATGAAAACTTGCTCGGTAAAATTCGGCGTTGTTGAGCCATCTAGTGTTTGGAATGGAGTGAGGGGTTGAAATGTGATGTGGTGGTGGGATTTTAATAGGCGGTTGAAGCAACAAAGTGGTGGTGGTGGAGTGGTGGCGGCGAAAGACCAAAATTATGAATTTTCGGTGGGTTTTAGTGATGGAAATCGGTGGTGGTTGTGGTGGTATTGTTTTAGAGAAGATTTGGGGTTATCATTTGGATTTTGAAGTGGGTTGATTAGGTTTTCTTTTTATTTTGATTTTTAGGTCGGGTTGGAAGCTTTGTTAATGGAGGTTTGTGGGGAAAAAAAAAACGATGAAACTGATGGTGAAGGCAAAGGATGGTCGTTTGTTTAGTGTAGCGGCCGGTTGGGCGCGGGTTGTTTCCAAGCCCAATGCGAATTTGTCGAATTTTACGATTTTTAGCGCAATTTCAAACTAAAATTGCCGCTTCGTTACCGGTCCGATTTTGGTGAATGAGATATGGACATGATCAGGAGAGAATTTCCTATCCAATGATCCATAAAACACTCTATTCCGACTTCAGATGACATACGAGATAGTGGAAAACGTTTCGAAGTGCGTGCATGACGTAAGTTATGCGAACGAATGAACTCTAAATTAATAGATTATGTCAATCCGAATCGTAATACAATAAAACGGCCTAAGCAACTCTAATGGGACATAAAACATTTTAGTACGGAAACACGAACACCCCACCCCCAAACAAATTTTTTACAACGAAGCTTAGAAAATTTGTTTTTAGCAGTTGGTCTTTTAAAGTCAGATTCCCGAGACTTCCTAGATTACTATGTTTATTTTTATTTTTTATTTTATTTTTAGAAGGAAAAACAATAAGCAATAAAGACATAATTCACACCATAGAGAAACATGACTCAAAAATCCGAGAAAAACATGCAAGAGTGGAAAACGTGAACTATGTGAACCGTGGACTTAGGATCCGGTACTTACAGCCACACACTCTATAGGGAGGGCCCGGTTACCTTAATGGTGCACTCACCAATATATTAAAGTGAAAGGAAGTGCACCAAACACAGAAATTGAGTCGTTTATAGTCAGATACTCGAGACTTTATCTAAAACATATGTATGAACATGCAGTTGATCATATATCAACAACCGAAATAGTTGTGGATCATTCCATAAATAAATATCACAGAAAACATATCCAAACACAATCAAGAACCAAGATTTCCTACGACGCAGCCTAGTGGAATGAAAACGAAGTCGGATAACCCTATTGTGTAACCTATCATGCACCTTCTTTTTAATTTTTGAATGAGTGGGTGTTCTAGTAAATAAGTGTGGAAAAGTGAATGGTTGTGGAGAATATGGTGGATATGGATAAGTTGTAGAAAGACAGCCTGTACACAATGAGGATGTGTTTTTAGCACCGAACTCATTCATTGTGTGTGTAGGACTGCCTCAATTCTGAAAATGAAGGTGTCAAATAGTTTGTCCTTCCAAGTATCTGTTTGCTAGGAGGATTTAAAAATTATGAAGCACATGGGAGAAACAAAAAGGATCGAGTGCAAACTCGAGATTCCTTTGAAAGGGTGGAAGGAGGAGAGTCGAGGTGGATGTTGTGCAAGTTAGTTCTTGATAGGGTGAATTGTCACCTACCAAGAAACTCATCAATTCCTCATCTAGATTGGTCATATCCACATTACTATGGTAGTCCTCTACATCTTTGAGAAAGTCATCTATCCCGTCCTCATCAATAATATGTGTATCGACTAGTGTAGGAATGAAAATGTTGGAGTCTGACTTTCCAAAGGAAAGAATTTTGGGCATATGATTATCAGGGAACGTGTTGTTGAAATAATCTCGAGCAACGCTTTCGATCATGCTAACCTCTCCATCCATAGATTGAGCCATGGTTTGGAAAAGTTTTTGGCTCACTTGTATGAAGGTGTCAAGGCGATCCGGTTGTGTGGGTGTAGTAGTCACGGGTGGTGTGACTGGAACTATTTCACGTGAATTATTTATGGGTGGATTTTGATAATTATTATTGACCGGAACGATACCTCTATTAGTATTATAATTATTATAATTACGTTGACCTTGTGCTTGACCTTGTCGAGGTTGCACTTGGTTGTTATAATTATTAAAATTACCCCGACCACGCCCTTGTCGTAGTGGAGCTTGGTTAAAGCGTGCGTTGGCCTAACATATTGATTATTGTACCCTTGAGGTGTGACTTGTTGGTTATTTCTCCAACCGGAGTTGGGATTTTGTCTCTCGGGGTGTTAGGTTCAAGATTAATGGAACAAGCCTGTTCATAGGCTATAGGGACGAGGGAGTCGGGATGCTCAGGACTCCAACAGAAACTACATAGGTTTGAATTTACATTCATGACGGGGATAGGCTTTTGTTGTACAGAAATGGCCTCTACCTTTTTAGTGAGTGATTCGATTAGAGTTTTAAGCTCGGAATCGTGTTTAATTTCAAACATACCGGCGGCCTTAACTGTATTAGTAGAACTAGCGAACGGGAGTAATCGTCACTACCCCCCCAATTATTATTTCGCTTAGTTTGGTCCTCTAAAAATTTATAAGCCTCCGAGGCTCCTTTACTTAAGAAACTACCCCCATTCATTATGTCAAGGACTTCTTTATGGTGATGTTGAAGTCCTTTGAAAAAGGCACGAACAAACGTGTCTTTTGCTAGGTTATGGTGTGGACACTCTATAAGAAGATCGGTGAAACGATTCCAAGCCTCTGAAAATGATTCATGAGGATTTTGTCGAAAGAAATGAATCTTGGAAAGCATCTCATCCGTCTTTAGGGGTGGGTAAAAATGTTCCATAAACAATTTGAACAAGTTTAGCCCACGAAGTCCACGTAATTAGCGCTTTGGGCAGTTAACCAAGACGCCGCTTTATCGGCTAAGGTGAAAGGGAATACCCTTAATTTAATTTGTTCCGCACCAACCGTAGAATGGTGGAATGTTGTTAGGACTTGTTCAATCCTACGATAATGTAGCCGATAAGGTTTTTCATGGTCTAAACCATGAAAAACGGGTAACAAATTAAAAATATTTGGAGGGATTCTCAAATCCCCATTTGGGTCTGCTAGAACGATGCAAGATTTGGGGCTATCGCTCAAGGCTTTGTAGAAGTCGAGAGAGGAGTCTCTCTTTATTCCCCATTATATCGGTGGGTGTGTGTGAAATAGTAGCTAGAGGTGTAGTGTGTGGTATACTAGATAGACTTGTTTGTTTCTTTGTTGTGTATTTACGTTAGGTGTTTTGTTCGACCGGACCTTAATCTCATGCAAGACTAAGTCGAGCTTAACTAAACATGCAACACTCCAAACAATTACGATATACTAGTATAAACCTCTAACAGGAGATGCGAGGTGTGGAAGAAAGGAATACCGATTGCGGCCCTTGCTTCGCTTTATGAATAGCGTCTTGTTTTACGCTTGTTCAGGTGTATAGAGCAGGTTAGAATACTGAAAAATATGAAAGATCAAAGTTGAATCAAAACCGTCAAATTCGGAAAAATCAGCTAAAAGCGGCTGCGCTCTCCTCTGGTGGCTGGTCGTAAATTCAATTAAATTAAAATCAATTTGGTGTTTGGTCGCTTCTTGGTATGGCGTGGCGCTTCGGTGGTAGATGAAATTCCAAGTAACTTAGCTGGTCGCTCTCCTTGAAAGCGTCGCGGCATCCGTTATATATTTTATCACGAATTTTTCCAAAGCTGAAACGGGCAACCACGGTATGAATCAAACAAGGGTGGGTGGGTGAAATGGGACTTTAAGAACAATTACTAACACTACGAAAATAATCTGAAAGTGAAACTAAGATGGCAAATGGCGCCATTTGATAAAACATAAAATGAGTAGTTTACCACGAAAATGAGCGATGAATTCAAAACGTAAGTAAACTAAAACTTATCTTATGAGCCTATGTTTATCAAAGATTCTACTCTCAATCCTATGAGATATAGTGGAGTAGAGTGATTCGTTCCACTCCTAGTCCTTCCGCATGCTGTGTTCTCACGTGTAAGTATTCTTCTTAAAGTCTAATGAGAGATTTACAAAAAAGGCAACTAGACTACGATGCAACTTAGTAGACTATAAGGATAACTAAGGGAATGCTACGTTGATTCGATGATAAGGAGTTAGGGGGATTGATTCCACCTTAACTCAACTTAATCCACTAGCGGACGAAGTCGTCAGTAATCGAATTGAATCGCCACGAGAACAATCGGTTCTTCCTAATCCCTAATTACACATGGCATTTCTACCAATTAATAATTAGCATGTGAACGATTAAACCCATTCTCATGGTGAACTAAACGTTTTCTAGAGTGGAAAGGAAATTACGACAATCTCAGATAATTGGAATCAAGCTTTCATCAAGGTTTCTCAACCCCCCTCTAATGGAGGTTTAGCCTTGAATCATTCCAATCATTTCCATTTAGATTAAAACTAAACATAATATAAATCATTGAAATTTACTTAATTAAACAATAATGGAATCTAATTAAAACTAAGAATTAATGATAACAAGAATTGAAATTAGATCTAATAAATTGTAAATGACAAAAACGAAATTGAATAATAATAACTATTTATTTATCTAATGAAATGAAGAACAAGGATTCAAAGGTTTAATCTAAACAAGGATTTGAAACTAATTAAATAAAACTAATTGAATTAAAAAAACTAGATCTAAAACAATTAATGGAGGCTAACTAATCTAGGTCTCACTATCTACCATCATCCATCTACCATTAACAACTCCCTTAACAAAGAGCTAAGCTTTTGTTTTATACTTTCAGATCAAAAATCGTGCATGGGCTTGGAGCCATGTTTTGGGCCGAGAATCGTGCCCAAAACCCAATTCTTTCAAATCCAAAAGGCCTCTTCACTAGATTCGGCTTCAATAGACTTTTCGTCCACTTCTGCTCCTCTGATTGGGTCAAGGCTTGGACCATTGCAAAGCTCTTTCCGAGCGGTCGTTTTGACATAAGGTAGGCCCAATTCACGAGGTCTGAGTCCAAAGATATGGCATTCGGAAGTTCTCACGACTTTTTCCTTTATCTCGCTAAAGTGGCACATTTCTGCACATAATGGACTTTGAAGCCTGAAATGCATAAAAACACGTAATCAGTATTAACTCTTACTTATTATTCACATAATTGGTCTAACAGTATGATTATTAAGGGGTTAAAACTACAGTTTTGGGCTCTTATCAATAATTGGTAGGCTCGTTTCTATTCTTTTAGAATACAAAGTTCTTTTAAATGACAGAGGTGTCTGTATGTGTTTGTTTTAGGAGCTTTAATGTTTGCAATATATGACGAGAAAAATGGTTAAGATGGAGTCTCCCAAGATTTGCCTGACAAGTGTCCGACCTCTTCACATCCGCGAAGGCGGTGGCATTGCTACATCTTTTTCTTCAACAAAATGTAAGACTTATACTACTAAATCAGCTCGTGGCCTTGAGGTTGAGAAGGAAAGGACCCTCAAAGGAGTTGGTAAAAGGTTTTCAAAAGCTTGTGTTTTGCTGGTTTCTAAAGTTTGAAGGCAAGGATATCTATTTAGTTTTACTGCTCATATATGATTCACTTGGTTCTTATAATCATTGCCTATTGAGTCCATAGGTTTAAGTGGCTAGAAAAAAAGTTGTCTCTTCGGTATTCGTCAATCTATAATATTTGGGCTCAAGTTAATCATAGTTAGAGTCAGAATCCAGTCGGGATGGCTTGCACAAAAAAGTTAGTTTTTCCAATCTATTTTCAAATAGACCAGTTTCATTGCATTTGAACATCTGTGTAAGGAGTTCTGATTCCTAGACGACGGGTTATTTACACTGAATTTTTCTACTCATTTTCCTTTCAATTCTTGTGAATTATGTTATATATTTAGACTATGTTAATTACTAGTTTTCCTTATGTTCTTCTCTTAACTTATCAACAATAGGAGCATAAAAAGCTAATACCTAAAAAGTAAGCTTGAGATAAACTGTTCAGGGTATAACATACAATTGGTGATTGTATTTTGAGTGTATAATGGTTAAACTTCTGAATGTGACTCAAGAAGTTGTTAAAGCAGAGCTGCATGCAATAAAGCCTGCATTACAAGTCAGTCATTGCTGTAATGTAATGATTCCACTTCATTGTCAAGTGTAGACATCACTAAAGAATCATTGAATTGCAGGACGATGAAGGTTTGATCCAGAAAAAAGCATAACTCTTTCGTACATCCTCACGGTAGTAATATTTCTCTTTTCATCTCTCAATCCCCTCACACACACATTTAGAGAAGAGACACGCACCTACCCAAACAATAGCATCAACTGTAAGTAGAGGGAGTTTGTCCCTTTAATAGAGCTCATAGTTAAACTTGATTCTATCCATCCATCCATCCATCCATTTTGAGTGTGGTTTATGAGCCCCTCATATAAAGTGTTACTTCATTCAGGTATAAACAGAGGTTTCCTCTTAATAGAGTAACATCAGCATCAATTAGAGATGTTACAGACATACACACTATCACTCAGATGTTAAATAGTATATCCAAATTAAGTACAAGCAATGGTTGCTACCAAGGCTTACAGATTATGTAAAGCTTGTAGAGTTAATGTACAAATTAACACCTAATTCTTTTGTAACCTTATGCACAAATATATATTAGGTTCCCTAGCTACTTTTCTTACACTAATGACTATACTAACTTGCTTTTTCTCGAAACAGATTGTGGAGTTGGCCAACATAGAGACATATATCACCAAAGAAACAGATGACATTCGAATTGAGTTTATCAACTTCATCCAAGGATTTTTCCCTTTATAAAGGTATTTCTGGGACATCAATTTGTATAGTTTTATATTTCAATTTTAGCCTTAGTTAGTGACGATACACTTGATTTAATGTGCGTTTCAATTTTTAGACTTAGTGACTATATTTTTTTCTTCGTCAAAATATCATCAATATGAAGTGATTCATGACACTCTCTCCAACATATATGCATGTAACCTTTGGCTACACTAGCATGCCATAGTAATTATGCCTAGTGTGATGACTGACCCTTATTTAAGAAATGGCTCTTATACACCTCATAGGTTGTGTTAGTAGTACATATACATTTTTAGTTTTATTTTAATTTGGGGGGGGGGGGGGGGTGACCTTATAAGTTGTCTCTTATTATCTTTGTCTCACCTGTGCATATATTGAATTTTTCTCTAAGTGTATCTCGTCAGTTTTCTGTCATAGGTGTTGGGCATGGTTTGAATGACAAGCTTCTATTTCACTCGTCTTTTTTTCTGTTTGCTTCAATATTATTCACAAGTATTTTGACAACTAGTGCCAAGCAATGCAACTTACTTTATACCTTCTTAACTTCAGTGTCTTTTGCATTCTATATCTTAATATTTTGTTATTGTGATCTAAACTCACATAATTCTAAATGCATGCAAAAATTATTTATCAAATACTCAAATGCACTTGATTATATACTAGATATAGTTGATAGACCGAATTTAGTAGTACCATTGGATACATGATTTTTTTTGCAATAAATACATTAACTTAATTGTTTTTATAAACTTTATTAGATGTCGGCAGGTTTAGAACGGTCTTTAATATGGGTTTTTGTTGTCATTGATTTGACAGGGGTAGCATTTGCAGTTCCATCTTCATCTCTCACGACAATAGTATCTATGTTGGTGAATTAGGCAACATAAGGTGTTCTAACTAGTTCTTTAACTTTTTTCTTTGCAAGGTGCATGCAGTTCTTGTTTTTATGAATCAAACGTGGACAAATTCTACTCATTATTATGTATTGATCATTTCTATTTGGTGTCATTGGATTTGGTTGCAGTGTCAATGACTTTCACAATTTCTAGAGAAACGCGATATGATATCGGAGGTCAAATGTTTCGCTTATTATGCTACTAAGACTTATTCTATCCATATGTTTTGTTTACAAACTTATTTTACAAGTTGTTATTATATTCTTGGTTGTTTTCTCATTGTTGAATAAAATGTAATTAAGAGTTAAGACTTGTGACTTATGATTTTATGAATGAATTATGGAATATGTTTGGTTTAATTGCTATTCTTTGTTGCTATTTTATGTTATTGTGTACCCAAGTGTGTTCTTAGGCCTTTAATGGGATGGATAGGAGGTTGTGTAATATATGTGGGATGTATGCTAGAAGCAGAGGTAACCAAACAACAATTGGAACCTAAATATTTTTTTTTTAGATGCTTCTGGATTTAGTAACGGATGCATATCCGTTACAAATGGATAATTGCCAACAATTAATTAGTTGCAAACGAAATCAGCATGCGTTACTAATATATTGTAACGGATACATATCTGTTACTGATATTAATTTTAGTAACACTTGAAAATCGTGACTAAATTATGTAACGGATATTAAGCGTTACTGATTTCCATTACTAATATTTGTCACACATTTGTGTCAACACAAGATAACCGTTACTAATATTTTTTGTAACGGATGCATATCCGTTACAAATCAACAATTATGGTGTAGTGTTAGTTAGAGTTTGAACTAGTTTTATTTTAAAACACAAAAAAGTAAGGTCTGGAAGTCTACTTTTCAACCCAATCAACCTCGATGCATTCCAAGGTTTGTGGATATGGTTACGGTGTTCAGAAGCTAGTACATCAGAATTTTCTGACTGCAGAAATCTGGATCTGTGCCTGTTTTCGAACCACTTTTTCACATAGTTAGGTTCCGATTCAAACTCTCGCCAAAACATGAAAGAGTGAGTTTTCTGAGTCTTCTTTCTAACCCAATTAGACTCGACACATTCCGAGGTTTGTAGAGACAACTATGATGTCGGGAAGTTTGGTTGACAGAAAATAGTGCGTCAGAATTCCATTTCTGTGCACTGTGTTCAAGTCCAGTTTTAAAATAGTTAGGGTGAGAGTTAGAATTTTTATAAAACATAAAAAAATAATATTTGATTGGAAGTCTGCTTTCTATTCTAATTGGCCTCATTGCATTCAGAGACCCATGGAATTAATTATGGTGTTTGGAAGTTTGACTGGCAGAAAACAGTGCGTCAGGAATTAGTTTCTGCGCACTGTGTTCGAGCCTAGTTTTAGAATATTTAGAATGAGATTGAGTATTTTTGTAAAACATAAGAAAGTAAGTTCTGTGTGTTAGCTTTTCAACGCAAAAAATCTCGATGCATTTAGACACCTGTGGAAAGCATTGTGTCATTCGGAAGATAGTCCGTCAGAAATCTAGTTTGCTGAATATTAGGATTTTTACCGTTTTCGACCTAAGTTTTCTTCTAGATGGGCTGAGGTTGGGACTTCAAGTTCTACATGAAAAAGTATATCTACATATCTTAGTTTCTAAATAATTAAGTTACATATCATTTGGATGAGTGTAGGAAAAACTATAGCATTAACTATGTGGCTAGTAAGAACTACGAAGGCTTGATTCCAATCTTGAAAGATTTGGATACGTAGGCAGCTTTGAGCAAAAGTGCATCCACTACACTACACTATATCTATAATATATATATTAGTTTGTGTGATAACTATATGATTGTGTTAGAAATTACTATTGTTTTGAGACTACATAAATATATATGTGTGAAATAGAAGTTGTATATGAATATAGACTTTAATATATGTGGATCTGTTTTGGACATTAGTGTGTGTGGACTTGAATTTGGGCAAATGAACTATTTATTTACAATATTGTGTATATGAGTGTGGTTATGTAAATTGTATTTGTTTGATTATAAGTCTGTTTACATTCAATGATATTTAAGTGCTTGATTTGCCTTGACGCGCGAAAATGACTCTCTGCATGTGTGGTCTGTTTTGACATGAGTAATGCTAGTATAATTATAAGTGATAATAATGTTTTAATGTGTCGCCCACATCTTTAGAACTCTCCACGCCTCAGGATTTGGTAATGAGATATTATGACTTGTGATGTCATGTGATAGATGGGTATTCATTGAATGTGCCATGAATGACCCAATAGTTTGGACTGCCCTAGAGAGGAACTAAGGTATTCGCCTCGCGGGTTGGTCATATTCCTTGAATGTACGGGAATGTAGGTTTGGGTATTCCTTGAATGTGGCGGGAATGACTCGGGGCATTCATTGAATGTGCCATGAATGGCCCGTTAGTGTTATGATGGGTATTCCTTGAATGTGGCGGAAATGACCCAAGGTATTCATTGAATGTGCCATGAATGACCTAAGATTTTATGGCCAAAGAGGCTGTGATTATGTGTATGGAAATCCTAGAGATGGCTGTGATATAGTGATACTCGGTGGGAGAGAGGCACACGTGTATGTGTGATTTGGCAAATGTGTGGAGTGCAAATCATGGAGTAGGAACTAAAGGTTGGGTTGAGTCTGTTTATAAATCAGTCAACAAGATAATTAATAAGCAAAGTGAAATATTGATTTTTCGTATGAGTGAGTTAGTGCCTATGAATATTTATGTATTATGATGTATATGCTTTCTTACAAAGAAATATAGAGGTGGTTTGTGTGAGGTTATGGATGTGAAATGTGACTGGGATTAATATTATTGAATGCTTGTGATCTTTTCTGTGATTGTGGAATGACTCTAAAATGATATGTTATTATGAAAGCATTAATGACTTGTAATAGTCTGAGATATATAGTTATGTACTTGGAAACTTTATGACGTAATGATGTCATGTGAATGACTACCCTTGATATAGGTGGTATGATAAGTAGTTTTCCCCGAATATGCGGGACGAACTATGTTGTATTAATTAGACTTCAATATCTTAAATGAGGTTTGATTATGAATGAAAATTTGACTGGCTGAGATAAATCTTTTTATAGTGCTGTCTAACTCTGTTTTTGTAGGAGGGTAGGATCTGTTAATATTTTATGCAGGGACGTAAATATCCTACCCTGAGACGTCGTGCTGGCTTAAAGGTAATGTGTATCAAACCAATATTTAATTAAGTTATCATATGTGTATGTAATAAGTGATATTTCTATTGTGAGTTATCTTGGAAATGTATATTGGGATTGAAATCTTACTTGGGAAGAAACTACACGCCATTTTGGAAACATAACTACATTGTCTTCCAAGTTGAAATGGTTGGCAATGTTATATTTATTAATTTGAAAGATTATTATATATATTTTGTTGTTAGTCTACTCATACCAGCAAATTCAATTTGCTGACCCATGTTTGCTTTGTTTTGCAACGTGGGTGTGTTTTTGGGAACATAAATGGTGGAATGTAGCGGATGAAGACGCTTGATTGGGATTCGCTCTTGGAGTCTTATTGGTATAAGTTTTATGAAGTATAAAGTCTTGATTTGAAACAGATGTAATAGAGTGGTTTAGTAAATTCTTGAATTTGTACATTAAGAGTTGTTCGTTTGGTTTTAATTTGATCTCATATTTTAATATCGTGGTTGATAATGGGTTATTAGGGTTTTGTTTCATCCTGGATTTTCAGAAGATGGAATAGGGTGTGAATAATTCCCTATTTTTAATTTTCTGGAAATTTGGGGTGTGACAATAGTGGTGGTAGTGGTGGTAGTGATCTTGATAGCATTGTGGCGGTGGTGGTGGTGGTAATCGCGGCAGTAGTAGTGGTAGTGGCGGTGGTGGTCTTAATAACTTGGTGGTAGTGGTGATGGTGGTTAGGGCAATAGAGTTATTTAGAGAAGGAGATAGTGAAAAAAGAAGAATAGAGAAATGGGACTAAGGTTATAGGAACGGGGGTGTTTAAGTCATTTTCCAAGTTATAAGATTTATAGAATTGAAGCCTCTTATAAGACATTTCTAGTATAATGACTCTTATAAGAGGCAAAAAAAACAAAAAAAAAATATCCAAAATCATTGGTCCACATCTTATAAGAGGTTATAAGAGGCAAAAACAAAAGGCCCCTGAGTGTGTGATATCTATTCATATCTGGTTATTTTTAGGCATAATTTGCCCTTGTGTAACTAACTAATTAGGCTAAAAACAAAATTTGATTGGTAAGCTTGTTTTTAAACGAGATCAGTAACTCATTTGTGTGGCGGGGTGCGAACTCCAGACATCTGGTATCATCACTCAGAGGTTTTACCAACTTTGTTAGGCGTTTTGAAAGTTGAAACACTGGAATTATTCATGTTTTTTATGACTTTTGAAAGTGAAATTTCGTTACCAAAAAAAAAATTGAAATTTCATTATTTTTATTAATAAAAGAATAAGTAAAAAAAAAGTTGATATGGAATTAGCGGAATTGGGAATGGACTATGGAGTGTGTAGGCGGGATCACTTCACTGTTGATCTCCATTTAAGCCGCCCAACGTTTAAGACAAAAACCCACAGCCTAGCCCACCCACCTAATTAAGTGGAACATGGGGTATCTTGAAATGCATTTATGAAATTCTGTTAATTTTGTTGTTGCGGTGTTTCTTGTTTCTACTTCTTTGCAAGCTTATATCATTTTCGGTATCCATGCGACAAGACTGTACCCAAGTGACATGGCTAGTTTGTTGCCTTGTTAACATCTAAGAGCATCTTTAGGAGAGAAACCAAGAAAACACTAAATATTTGAACCAAATCAAATACCAAACCAAGAAAACACCAAATATTTGAACCAAATCAAGAAAACACCAACCAACTTCAGGAGCGATATCAAATAGTTGACATCAAATGACGCAATTTTGGATAAACTGTGCCATATAGTCCACGCAACATTCCCAAAACCGCGCCATAGATGCCCACCACAGAAGCCCAAGCCCACGCAGTTTTCCAGAAACCGTGCAATGTGTCGCACATCAACTTTCTTCTTTATTCTATTTTCAAATCTCTCGTGCGGTTTTCGCAAAACTGCGTGATTGAAGCCCACACTCTAGCCCAAGCCCATGCAGTGTTCAAAAAATCGCATGGTTTTTCCAAAACCATGAGAGAGATTTGATACAGCACCAAAACAAACACCAAATTTTGGCCGATTTGGTGTTTGCTTTGGTGTTTTTTTGGTGTTTTCATCAACATGTGTCTCTATTGAAGATGAAAAAATACCAAATTATTGAAAATTTGGTATTTTATGCTAGGATAGGGTCTCACCTAAAGATGATCTAATAAGCTCGCTGGAGTTAACTATTAAGAGATAACGAATTTCCAAGCTCTGACAATGCCGCTACAAAATAAATGAATAATCAAATGGTTTATCAGAGTGGCTGATATCGATACTGCGTTTTTGAAAAGTTTGCTGGGTTAAGGCAGAGTGATGAAACCCCCCACAACCTTACATAGCCCCTTCATAAGAGTGATAATTAGGAGGGCGACCAATAAGGACAGTAGGCATGGCCCAACATACTTCGTACTTGGGATTGCACCCTGTAGTTGCCAAATATCGTACCAACCAATATTTCAACCCATAATTTCATTTATAAATTGAGATATCTCTCTTTCAATTGAATGTTGCAGGAAAGAACCAGGAAAGAAGCGGGAAAGAAAAGGGAGATCAAGAAAATTGACACATGTCACAAAACTATTAGATGAAGATATATGGAACAACTATAAAAGGACTGGATGCAGAAGAGAGAGAGGATTCGGATTCATTTCCACATTTCATTTCTATGTTTCACATTTAAGGAGAGAGAAGAGAAGAATTGAAAGATTGTAAAACTCTATTGTTGATCAATAAGAAAACTCCATTAAACCTGATTGTTTTCTTGATCATTACATTGGCGCCGTCCGTGCATCAAGAGCTTTGATTTCAACAGTTTTGATTTCTTATCCTTGTTGTGCGAACAATTGATCAAGATCGAATCATATTGTTTTTCAATTGAGTTTTTTTTTTGAGGATTAAACCCAATCATCAACATGCTTCAAAAGAAGAATACAAATAACAAGAACGTGATAAATGAAGAAAATCATTCGCAAACAAGAGTAACACGAAGATATGGAAGTAGAAGAATGGAGGAACAGGGTGAAAGAATTGAAGATATACAAGAAGAGGAAAAAGTTTATTTTCAAGTTTTAATAAAAATAAAGTAGAAAAACAAAACAAGTTGTTAGCAAGAGAGAATGAGGAAATGAAGAAAACAAATGAGAAGACGAAACAACAAGAAATACACAACAATAATGAGGAAGAATTCAGTTCTATCTCTCCGATTATCCAAAGAAGTCGATCACTATTAAGAAGTTATATCGATAAGGGAGAGAATAGTACAAGAAACTCAGGAAATTCCAACACCACAACCAATCATTAAAGCAATGATTGAGGAAATGATGCAGAAACAATTTGGAGATCAATTGCTCGAGAAGGCATCTGCATCGATAAGAAAGCTAGCTGATGATGTTAGTAGAAATCCACTTAAAAAAAAATATCGAGATGATGCCTCTTCCTCCCAAATTCAAGAATCCAAAATCAGTTCTCAGTTTACCAAGGAACTGAATATTTGGATTATTTGCTATGTAAGTCATTTTCATCCAGTCTAAAAATGAAAGCATTAAAATGGTTTTGTTCTCTACAAGAAGGGACAATTTCATGTTTCAGAGAGATAGAAGAAAATTTTCTTACGAATTATGGGAATCAAAGGATAAAACCCAAACAGGTATCGACTTTGTTTCAGTTGAAACAAGAAAAAAAAAATGAGTCGCTTAAGGATTTATTCGTTCATTTTAAAGCAGAACCACAATCAGTTGAAAAGTTGGATGAAGCCAAGATGACTGCAATTATGGCATTCCAAACAGGTCTTATGCCAGCATCGGACATGCATAAGTATTTACTTCAAAAAGATGTAAAAAGCTTGCAGGAGTTATACGATGAAGCAGAAAAAAAAAAACATCCAAGTTGAGGAAGGAATTTTTGGCAGCAACAATTCAAACAGTGCTGCAAATGTTAGAATCATCCAGAAAAGATAAAGAAGTTCGAGACAGAGATAATAATCGAGAATATTCAAGACTAGACAAGAAAAGACCTAATGAGGAATATTCACGAACAGATAACCAACCTATGCAGAAAAAGAGATATGAGAGGTCACTAAAAGAAGAATTGGACCCAAAAAATTATGTGACCATCAATACAACTGCTAAAGACATATTGCGGAGAATCGAGAAAGAGGCTTACTTAAGACATCCAATGTTCACTCCAAAAGAAATGGAGGACAAACCCTACTGTCAATATCACAAAATAAAACACCATGAGACAAACAAATGTTTACAGTTACTTCGAGAGATTGACAGACTGATGTGTGAAGGGAAACTCAGAGAATTCAAAACCGATGCTAGGCCTGAGATCACTACAACAATGAATGAAAAGCCTCTTTGAGTCATCAATATGATTTACAGGGTGTGATACCTCAGAAAAAGATTATAAGGGATAAAATAAGAAAATTTTTGAGTGTAAAGGAAGTTCTCGAGGTCAACATCGAACCAATACCAATAAACCCTATTCTGGTATCGACTAGCATCTTGATAAGTGTTCAAAAAGTGTATTTTGACCCTTAATTATACCTCTTGATTGGCCTTCTTAGTGGACTAATAATGTTTGTAAGTTATGTTTTATTACTTTACAGGTGAAAAAGAAAGTTTTGCAAAATATTAGAGTAAAAGGGGCAAAAAAAAGCAATTTGGAGCATTAAGGATCACATGGATAATTATGAAGAAGGCCCACGGCTTTAAAGCTATGAAAATATAGGACTTGGATCTATTTTAAAACTTATTTGGAAGCCTAAGGCAAAAAGACCCGTTACTTGGACCAATGCCCGCAAAGAAAGAGCAAAAGATGGAGTATAAAAGGAAAAATAGACCCATGCGTTTGGGACGCATGGAAATACACTAGCATGTGCATCCAAACGCATGAAACCGACCATACAGCTCCACCACTTAATGTTTCTAGAAATATAAGCTGGAATTGGAAAGAGGTCAATATGTAATAGGAAATTAGGTCCAAAATCTCATATTTGAGGTGTTTCTAGAGTTCATTATAACCTATATATAAGGAGCACCTCAGTTTCAGTTGTAATGGCCAATTCACATTCATTCTTCTTGTCTCCTGAACTTGAGGCAAAGAGAGGTTAATAATAAAAAATTTGGTTTTCACTAGCCAAGTCATAATAAATTAATCTCACTAGTCTTATGTTCTTTTTTTCTTCTTCTTCGTGTTCTTCCTTCTTCATGGAAGACTAATATTCTCCTTCAAGGGAGGAGATGAAGCCGATGTTTATGGTTCAATGATTCTTTTGGTTCATGGTATTCTCCAAGCATGTTAGTTCTTTATGTTTTTAATTATTAATATCATTACCCACACCAGGGGATGGAAGTATAGAATAGGATTTATGTTTTGCAATTTAATATCATGCTGGTGTTCTTTACTTTTCTTCTAGTAGTATAGTTATTTATAGTTAGGGAAATATTCTTTGTGTTGTCGTAGAAGGGGTAGCTCAGGGAGTGGCTATCCAGGGAAAGTATTCTTTGTGTTTGCCTTAAGTGGTGATTCATTGAATGACTGCCTAATTGGGAAGTACTAATTGATGTTGCTCTCGATAATACATTGAATGGCTGCCCGAGCTTACATAAAAGGAAAAAAGATATTAGTAGCATAAACATAGGAACAACCTTAAGTAGAAATAATTGTTAACGATGTTTCGTCCAAGAAGACATCAACACTCGCTTGTGAGAAAAACCATAGAGCAAAAGGTCACGGATCAAAGGTATTAGTGGATTCGATTCTCTTGGATTCCCTCATATATATTCTCAATAGTCTAGTCTAGTTTAGTTTAGTATTAGTTTAATTTACAATCTTTACGACCATCATTTTTAATCCCTCAAACCCCCTTTCCAATCTAGTTCTTCATGATTACTACAACTTAGAAGTGGAACGATATTCTACTTTTCCTTTACTCATTGAGGGATAATTAGGTTTTGATCTACGTTTAGTTTAAACGACATTCATCATCCATATACTCATTCCATTCTCATCATCACTTATCTCGTCTAAATAAATCAGCTTGTCACATCCCTGGTGCAATCATGTTTGTTCCTTATGATATTTCAAAGGTAATGCTACCTCATGACAATGTTTTATTAATCACATTAAGGATATCAAGGTACTATATTTAGAAAATTCTTGTAGATTGTGGTAGTTCAGTAAACATATTATTTTGGAAGGCTTTCACTGGTATCAGTTTGGATGAAACTCATTTAAAAACACCTTAGTTCAATTTATATGGTTTTAATGGGAGTTCCACAAGACCAGCAAGAGAAATCAAGTTACTAGTTTAAGCAGGACCACAAACAATGATGACTAAGTTCATAGTCATCAAACATCAGTCTGATCATAATGCCATATTTGGTAGAAAGTGGATTCATGATATGAGAGCAGTACCAAATACTTTCTACCAAGTCATTCGATTCCCAACCGCATATGGTTTACATGAGATAAAGGGAGATCAATCAAAATTGGAGAAATACAATTTAGTCACAGTAAAAGAAATGATGAAAGAGAAAAAAAAAAAAAAAGACACTAGGGGCGTCTTAGAAAGTAGCAGATAGCAATTAATGGAATATTTAGTTGCCGAGACCGATACTAAAGAAAACTAAGAGCAGTTAAAGTTCACATTGGAAATGAAGAAAGAAGAAGAAACATTCGTAAGCAAAATAATAAAAGAAGTGGAAAGGGTCAATATTGGAAAGGAGAATGAAGAATGTTTCACATTCATCGGAACATAGCTAAGTTCAAAAATAAAGGAAGAATTGATAGTTTTCTTGAAAGATAATAAAGATGTGTTCGCCTAATGATCAGCTTCCAAATGTGCGTTTTATTACTCTTACATTACTGCATTACAGCCCTTCTTACGCTTAATGAAAAGACAACCCATAGCTTTTATTATCTTTTTCATGGTATAGAGATATTCAGACCACTTATCCTAAAAGCTGCATCTTAGCACTAAAAGGAGCCTTAATTACGCTTATTATGAAGACTAGAAGCTGCCATGAAAAAGTGCTGAAAAAATCAAAGTCAAAGGTCAAAGTCAAAAGTCAAAGGTCAAAACCAAGGAGCTGAAAGTCAAGTCCTCAACTCAGAAGACCAAAGATAGATGTCCTTAATACAAAAGATGGCTTTCTTTAAAACCTATCTTGATCAAGAAGAAATCAAAAAGCAAAAGGAAAAAACAAAAGCATAAAGCAAGTGGTGAGGTGTCTCAAATGTAATGGAGAAGGGCAAATCAGTCAATTGCATAAAGTAGGGGTATAAGAACTAAAAGTTAGGGAGAGAGAATGCACCTAGACTTAATCTAGTGTCATGTAGGATTTAATTTCTAGTCTTTTTTTTCATTCAAGTTATTTACTTTATTGTTCTTCATTTCAATCTTATTATTATTTTTTATATTTCAATCAATCAATCATCTTTCTTTGTTGTTCTTTATTCAATCAATCATTTCCTTTCATTGCTTTCAAGTTTATGTTCTTCAATCATTAAAACCACTTAAGCTTTTCTTTCAATGTTCTTTATAAACTAGTAAACAAACACTTGTCCTAAACTAAAGAATCTACTTTCCTTCCTTCTAAAACTCCAAAATATTCAAGCTCTAAACAATTTATGGTGAACCTCACTTCCACTCTTTGGAGGACCACCACTAATACTACAACTTCACCTGGTTGATGTCAGATCTTCCTAGTATTGATCCCACTATATGTTCTCATAAGCTAAAAATGAGAACAAATTCAAATCCAATTCATCAGTAACACAGAGGATATATACAACTGATGGATGTATGAGAAAACAGTACAAGAAGAAATACAAAAAAAATGCTTGATACTGGAATCATAAAGGAGGTAGAGCATTTAGAATGGGTGGAAAACATCGTCGTTGTGCCAAAGAAAAATGGGAAAGTTAGGATTTGTGTGGAATTCACTGATGTAAACAAAGAATGTCTAAAGGATTATTATCCAATACCAAGAATTGATGAGTTGGTTGATAGACCAACTGGTTATGAGTTACTCAGTTTCTGTGACGGGTACTCAGGTTATTTTCAAATTCTAATGGCAGTTATAGATCAACTAAAAATGAAGTTCGTAGTAGAAGAAGGTTTATATTGTTTTATAAGGATGTCTTTCGGTTTGAAAAATGTTGGTGTAACTTATCAAAGATTGGTAGAAAAAATGTTTAGAAAGTTAATAAAAAGGATCATTGAGGTTTATATCGATGATATGGTCATAAAATCTAACAAAGCAGATGATCATGTGAAAGATCTCGATACGGTATTTTGAATATTCAAAGAGTTCAATATGAAACTCAATCCAAAGAAGTGTACATTCGGAGTAAGTTCGGGAAAGTTTTTGGGATATATAGTCACGAAAAGAGGCATCGATGCTAATCCAGATAAGATACGAGCACTTCATATAGATACGAGCACAACAAGGAAACAAATCCAAAAACTGACTGTAAGGATTGCAACTCTCAACAGGTTCATCTCGAGAACTTCAGATAGATGTAAGCCACTATTTAAAATGCTAAAAAAGAACACAAAATTCTTTTGGAATGAAGAATGTGAGAAAACATTTTCAAAATTGAAGAAATATTTGCAAGAAATCCCGACGCGCTAACAAAATCGAACGAATGTGAGAACTTGTTTTTATATTTAGTTGTATCGGACTTCGCCATAAGTTAAGTATTAGTTAAAGTGGAAAATAGAGTCGAAAGACCAGTATATTTCCAAAGCAAGACAATCCTTGATGCAAAAACAAAATATTCGAAATTTGAAACATATGCTTTAGCATTACTGTTCTCAACTCAAAGGTTGAAACTTTATTTTCAATCACATTCAATGATCGTCATGACAAATCTCCCACTAAAACAAACACTAGCAAAAACTGCGAAGTCAGGAAGGATGTTGAAATGGTCAGTGTTAATTAATGAGTTTGGTATCGAATATCGAAACAGATTCTCAGAGAAAGTAAAGTCTTAGCAGATTTTCCATGTGAAGGCATATTGGGCAATCGAAGAAGAAGAGTTCTTAAGATTATAAAAATCAGAAGATAGCATGGATGAAGATGATCCATGGGCAGGAAAAAATGGGTGGAGACTTTTTGTTGATGGCCTGGGTCAACATGAAGTAAGGGTTACTATATCGGAGCAGTATTGGTAACCCTAGAAAATCAAGCAACAAGTTGAACAACCAAAAGTGGAATTTGAGCAAGCGCAAATAGCGACAGATGAAGATCCTGAAAACCAAATCCTACAAGATTCGATGAGTAATATGGAGCATAAAATCTTGAGCTAGCTATGAAAAATAAAAGCATATTCTGGAAAATAAAAAGTAAATCTTCTTGGTTGAAGGATAGTGAAAGAAACTCAACCTTTTTTCATAAAATTTGCCAAATTAGACAAGTCAAGAGCCTTATCACATAATTACACATGAAGGAAGGGATGGCTTTGCACAGTAAAGAACAGATATCACAATATATTGTACAGTATTACACCGCTAAATTTCAGCACAGGGAAGTAGATATAGATGAGGAACTGCTAGAACTTATCCCTCACAAAGTAACCGATGACAATAACAGGATGCTCTGTGAAGTTCCTATAGATCAAGAAATTGCCGCAACAATGATCAATGGGAATGAATGCTGAGAGTTCACCTAGTCTGGATGGTTATAGTGGACATTTTTACATGAAGTGTTGGGAAATTGTTCAGAAAGATGTGTGTGCAGCAGTTAAATCTTTCTTTAAGGAGGGTATCATACCGAATGGAGCTAACACTAGCTTTATCACTCTAATCCCTAAAGACGAGTGCTTTGAAAATTTCCCAATATATGCCTATTTGCATGAGTAACTTCTTGATCAAAATCTTTTCTAAGATAATGCAAAATAGGTTGAATTGGTTCATTGAAGATTTGGTATGTAAGGAACAAAGTGGATTCATCAAAGGAAGGTCCTCACAAGCCAGTATAGGTCTTGCTTCAGAGATGGTAAATGAGTTGGGAAAAAAGACATGGCGGAAGCATAGCTATTAAAGTGGACATCTCTCAAGCATATGACACCATGAGCTGGGAGTTTTTGTTTGCAGTGCTACACAGATTTGGGTTTTAAGACAAATGGATTAGCATTGTGCACTCACTTCTCAAATCAATGAAGCTATCTATTCTCATTAATGGAGGGCTAGAAGGGTTCATATCAGTGGAAAGAGGGTTCAGGCAACGAGACCCATTATCTCCTTTACTCTTTGCACTAGCAGAAGATATTCTTAGTAGAGGATTAAACAAATTAAGGGAGGTGGGCATCACCAAACCTCTCACTTTAGCAAAAGGTAAAGATAGCCCTACACATTTACTTTATGCAAATGATATTATCATTTTTAGTAAAGGAGATAGTAGAAGTGTGGGAGAAATTGCAGATTTGGTCAAGAATTATCAGGAAGCTTCTGGACAAGTGATGAATAAGGAGAAAAGTAGGATGTTTGTGGGAGGAATGAATGATACACAAAGACACGCTCTGCAGTAGATCCTTGGTATACAAATAGGTGCTCTCCCAAAGAAGTATCTTGGTGTACCGTTGATCCATGGAAGAGTAACTATGGCCACTATTAGTCCTCTTATTGATAAAATTAGGAAGAAAATAGCAGGTTGGAAAGGCAAACTTTTAACTTTCCAGGGTAGATGTGTGTTGATCAATTCTGTGCTTGCTAGCAAACATGTCTATAATATGGGAGTTTACAAGTGGCCTACAAACGTCGTCAAAAAAGTGGAGAAGATTATGAGAAATTTCTTATGGTCAGGAAACCATGCCATTAGAAAATCCGTGACAATTACTTAGGATAAATGTTGCAAACCTTATGAAGAAGGGGGTCTAGGGATCAAAAGATTGAAGGAATTGAACTTGGCACTCCTTATGAAGTTGGCATGGCATATAGTATACAAAAATGATGAATTTGTTGTTTATATAAGGAACAAATTCTTCACTAGAGATGATGATCTTGTGAGTAATTACTATGTGAAATCCTCCATCTGGCCAGGGATCAAATGGGCTTTGCCAGAAGTGTTGAGTAGATCACAGTGGATGGTTGGAAATGGGTCAGGAATCAATTTATGGAGAGACTATTAGATTGGTGATCAATCAATTTAACAAAAATTAAATCTACAGCCTCCACATCTGAAGAGGTGCAGGGCAATGGTTAGTAATCTTATTCATAATGGGGATTGGGTACTACCACAGAGGTTCCAACATATACTGACTGTGCTCAAATGCCACTACTAAATGAAAAGGACTACGGGATATGGAAACCAGATTTAAAGGGAGTCTTCTCTGTAAAATCTGCATATGAAGAGATAAGAAAGAAGAGACCAATGGTCAGTTGGTGTAAAACAATTTGGGAAAAATGTGTACATCCAAAGATTACAGGAATAGCATGGAAGCTGGTTCAAGATTGTGTTGTCACTAACATGGGACTACAGAAAAGGGGTTTTAAGTTAGCATCAAAGTGTTATGTGGGATGTGAAGAGGAAGAAAGTTTACAACATGTGACATGGGAGTATACTGAAGCTCAAGAATGGTGGGATTGGCTGGCAAAACAGTTTGGCTACAACAACAACTTCAAAAATCTTGAAAAAGCAGTGAGACTTGGAAGAGTAAGTAGTCCTTTGGTGCGACAGTTATGGACTGCTACAATAATAGTTAGAATGGTTGAGAGATGGAAATCAAGAAATAAGAGTGTTTGAGGATAAAGTGTTGAGACTAGCTCAAATGAAATATATTATGAGAAGACACATACACAATGCTTTCTGGCAATCTTCTAAGCTGACAAATATGTATGTTGCAGACTCAAACATCTTGAGAAAGTGAGGACTTCCAGGTAGGCCTCGTAGGGTGCCAAGAATGAAGAGTTGCAAGTGGTATCCACCAGACCATGGGGGTGATCAAGGCAAACGTTGATGGAGCAGCCCAAGGGACCCAGGCAATGCAGGTTTAGGGGCTGTGTTTCGAGATGAATATGATGAAATTTTATTGGTGATGTGCAGGAACATTGGTTTCAATACCAATAATTATATAGTTGAAACTCTAGCAATACTAGAAAGTGTAGAAATGGATTTGTCTAGCTAAGGATTGGACAAGGCTTTGTCTAGCTAAGGATTGGACAGTCTACACTACCATGGTGGTTGAAACAGAGATGGAAAAGATGCAAGAAAAGGCTGCACTTATGTATGATCTCTAGTGCTTGGAGAGGTGAATTTTGCAGTGAATCAAGTTGCTAAGTATGCCTCAACTCTACATTATAGTGATGTAGTTATGTACAATGGGAAACCCACTTGGCTTGTCAAATGGGAATCACCATATAGCTTATATTACAGGTTTACTTAGGCGTTAGATGAAAGGCTTAGCAGGGTGATCCATCAACATTTGTACACTGATGGACTACAACTCTTAATGAACGAGTTGGTCCACTTCAATGTGGATCCCCATTTAACCGGCCCAACTCTTAAGTTAAAGTGTTAGGAAACCGATACTGCTATTAGTATTTATTTATATTAGGAAACCTTTCTTTCTAAATTGTTTTGCTTAATTTAGGAAGTATGTTGAAATAGAGTTGATTGCTCTCCTATATAAGGAGGTCGTCTGTAATTGGATTGATATTCATTCAACTAATAATATTAAGAACTTTTCAGTGGTTTATTAATCTCCAATCAAAGGATCATAAGGTGGTTTTGATCTACAATCAAAGGATCAATTTAGGGTTCTACTTAATTTAAGTTAAGAACCTTACCATCCGTATCAAAGAGCGGTTTTTCGCAACCCCATTATATTCTCTTTCGTCTCCTTGTTCAATCATCATGACAGTTAGAAAACTATAAGACAAAGTTGATTTGCTTACTAATTGAATGGATGAGATGCAAGCAAACATCCAGACTACCAACACCAATCTGCAAGCTACTAATACTGCTCTTCAAGCTATCCAAACTTCATTAACAAACTTACTGCAGGGTCGAGTAGAACGCCAACCTTTACCGCATGTTGCTGGTGCCGATATTCCCTTACAACGGGGTACTGATGAAGCACAGAATGGATTGGTTATCCAGGGTCGTACTCTTCACATTGATTTTCCTAAGTTCGATGGAAAAGACTCTGAAGGATGGTTGTTTTAGGCTGAACAATATCAAGATATTAATAAAGTTTCGGTTGCGCAAATGGTTCCCTTGGCAGCTTTATACATTCAAGGTGATGTTATTTCTTGGTATCGTCGGATTAAACAATCTTTAGATATGTTGACTTGGCAGCAATTTTCTCTTACGTTATGTTCTCGTTTTGGTTATTGTAAGAACATTGATCCGTGCATCTCCTTAGATAAGCTTTCACAAACTGGTACTATGAGAGAATTTATTGCTGAGTTTGAGCGCTAGTTAACACGGTTCCTAATTTGCTGGAATCACATCAAGTTAGTATTTTTCTCTCTGGTCTCCGTGCCGATATAAGTGCCGGTGTTCGCTCCTTTCACTATAACTGATGTTTTTGAGTTATCTCTTTGCCAAGAAGAAACAATTATTGCAACTGTTGCTTTTAATGCAACAAAGGTGTCTGCTTCTCTGGTATCATCTTCTCAGCCTTCTATGGCACCTGCTAGTTCTTCAAAGCCCCTTATACAGTTGTCTGCTAGTTCTTCTGGTGTTAAAAGGTTATTGTGGGGTGAACAAAAAGATCAACGACGAGAGAAAGGATGGTGTTTCAATTGTGATGATGTTTACAAGTCGGGTCATCGGTGTCAAAAGCCTCAATTGTGTCTCTTAGAAGGTGAGATAAGGGTTGAGGACATTACATCTCTTGAATCAGAAATAAAAAATGTTAGTGGCAGTGAATCTCCAAATTCATAAATTTCTTTACATGCTCTTATGGGTTCCACTCGTCCAAAAACTATGCGTATCACTGGTACTCTGAAGAATAGACCCATTACGATTCTCATTGATTCAGGTTCTACCCAAAATTTTCTCCACCAGTCTATTGCTAAACAATGTGGTTACTATATTAAACGTGACAACAATTTGCGCGTAATGGTGGCTAATGGTGGGTTTTTGAATAGTATTGGTAAATGTCAAGATGTTCACCTTAGTTTGCAAGGCTATGCTTTCACCATTGATTTTTTCCTTTTGGCTGTAAGTGGGTGTGACATGGTTTTGGGTACCCAATGGTTAAAATCCTTAGTCTCCATTGTTTGGAATTTCAACGATTTACTTATGAAATTTACAGTGGATAATAAAGATTTTACATTGATTGGTGATGGTTCTCCTACTGTTATGCTTATGGATTGTGATTTGGTGCATCGTCTTTTATGCCACGAAAAAGAGGGTGTTCTTTTCCAGTTGACCACTGATTCTTCGTTAGTCACTAAATCAGTTCCACTCGAGATCACCACTCTTCTTTCTCATTTTTCAGATCTTTTTGGTTCTCCAACTAGTCTTCCGCTAGTTTGTTCTCATGATCACCAAATTCCTTTGATTGCTGGCTCTTCACCTGTGAATGTGCGTCCTTATAGGTGCCCCCACTTTCAAAAATCTGAAATCGACAAGGTTGTTAAGGAATTACAAGATGCTGGACTAATTCGAGCTAGTTCCAGTCCTTACTCTTCTCCAATTATCTTGGTTCACAAAAAAGATGGGTCTTGGCATATGTGTATTGACTTTCGTGCTTTGAATAATATTACAATCAAGGATCGTTTTCCTATTCTTGTGGTTGATGAGTTATTAGACGAGTTGCATGGTGTGTGCTGTTATTTTTACCAAGCTCGATCTCCGTCTTGGATTTCATCCTATAATGATGCATGCGCCTGACATTTCAAAAACTCCTTTTCGAACTCATGATGGTCATTATAAATTTTTGGTCATGCCATTTGGGTCTCTCTAATGCTCCGGCTACGTTTCAAAGCTTGATGAATGACTTATTTTGCCCATTCTTATGCAAGTTCATACTGGTTTTCTTAGATGATATCTTGGTGTATAGTGGTTCTCTCTCTCTGCTCATATTGAACACTTATCTATTGTTTTCAATATTTTGCTCACTAATGTTTTATGTGTTAAGTAGTTGAAGTGTTCTTTTGCTCAAAGTTCGGTTGCATATCTTGGTCATGTTATCTCTGCTAAAGGGGTTTCGGTTGATCCTGACAGTATCTCTTCTGTTGCGTACACTAGCTTGTTCCGAAGACTATCAAGGATCTTCGCGGTTTTTTGGGGCTAACAGGTTACTACCGCAAGTTTGTTAAAGATTATGGCAAGTTAAGTGCACCACTGACTCAGTTATTAAAGGACTCTTTTGTTTGGGACATACGCTAATGCAACTGATGCCTTTTCTCGCTTAAAGTCTTTCTTGACTATTACACCAGTTTTATTGCTTCCTAATTTTTCTAAAGGGTTCGCTCTTGAGTGTGATGCATCCGGCAATGGGTTGGGTGTTGTTCTCATGCAAGATGGCCATCCTCTCACTTATTTCAGTAAGGCTATCTCTGGTAAAAATTTGAACTTGTCCATTTATGATAAAGAGATGCTTAATTGCTATTGTTTCTGTCGTATAAAGATGGTGCCCTTATTTACTAGGCCGACATTTTAAGATTTATACGGATCATCGAAGTCTTAAATATTTCTTGGAGCAAAGACTTTCTTTATTGAACATCAAAAGTGGTTGTCGAAAATCTTGGGATATTATTATGAGATTATTTATCGCCGAGGGACTGAACATCAAGTTGCTGATGCTTTATCTCATGTTCACGAGTCGTCAACTCTTTTTACTATCTCTTCACCTATATTTTCTAGTATTGACGATATTACTCGTGAGTGTAACTCCACTGATTCTATGTGTGCCATTATTCATAAGATTCAACACTCATCTTCTCCAAAGAAGCATTATTCTTATGTCAACGAAAGAAATAAGGGTCGCATTGTGGTTGTTCCATCTTCTTCTTGGTGTTCTAAATTGTTGCATGAATTTCACGCCACTCCAGCAGGTGGGCATTCTGGTTTTTTACGCACTTATAAGCGTCTCCAAGTCAATTTTTACTAGCCTAGTATGAAGCGAGACACAAAAACATTTGTTATTCATTGTGATGTGTGTCAGCGCAATAAGGTAGAAGCTATCTCGCCCCCTGGTCTTCTTAATCCCTTGTCTATTCCTGATGATGTTTGGATTGATATTTCTGTGGATTTTATTGAAGGGCTACGTTCTTCCAATCGGGAAAACTGCCATTTTGGTGATTGTGGACCGGTTATCTAAATATACTCATTTTAGTACTCTGACCCATCCTTATACCGCTACTTCTGTTGCTGAAGTTTTTGTTAGAGATATTGCTCGTTTGCATGGTATGCCTCGTACAATTGTTAGTGATCGGGATCCTATATTTCTCAGTGCTTTTTGGGAAGCCTTCTTCTCTCTACAAGGTACACAGTTATGTCGGAGTTCTGTTTATCATCCTCAAAGTGATGGTCAAACTGAAGTCACTAATCACACTTTGGAGTGCTATTTGCATTGTTTTGCGAGTCAAAATCCTCATGATTAAACTCGCTGGTTACCATGGCCCGAATTGTGGTATAACACTACTTATCACTTTGCTATTCAAATGACTCCTTTTCAAGTTGTGTATAGCCGTCCTCCACTCTCCATTTTTGCTTACCTGCCTGGTTCTACTGTTGTTCATGTTGTGTATGTTGCACTGTGGGATTGTGATAGAACTTTGCACCTTTTAAAGGCCCATTTACAATATGCTCAAGCTCAAATGAAACAATATGCTGATACTAAGCGCTCTGAGCGCAGTTTTGAGGTGGATGATAGGGTATATTTAAGGTTGCAACCTTATCGACAATCCACCGCGGCGTCCCAGACTTATTCTAAGCTCTCTCCCCATTACTATGGTCCTTTCCAAGTAACTGAGAAGATTGGTTCTGTCGCTTATAAATTGGACCTTCCAATAGGTTGTCGTATCCATCCTGTTTTCAATGTTTCTGCATTGAAGAAAAAGTTGTGTAACACTGTTACTCCGGACCCTCATTTACCAACTCGTGCTGATACTTTTGAATGGGTGCTTGGGTGACTTCTGGAATGAGGTATTTTCAAGAATAATAATCAAGCAGTCACTTGTTGGCTTATTCAATGGAATGATCACTCTGTGGATGAAGCTACCTAGGAGGAATGTTCTGAATTTTGTGCTCACTATCTTGATTTTCCAGCTTGAGGACAAGCTGCATTTCAAGGGGGATGGGATGTTAGGAAACCCATACTCTATTAGTATTTATTTATATTAGGAAACTTTTGTTTCTAAATTTAGGAAGTATGTTGAAATAGAATTAATTGCTCTCCTATTTAAGGAGGTCGTCTTTAATTGGATTGGTATTTATTCAACTAATAATATTAAGAACTTTCCGGTGGTTTATTAATCTTCAATCAAAGGATCATAAGGTGGTTTTGATCTCCAATCAAAGGATCAACTTATGGTTCTTCTTAATTGAAGTTAAGAACCTTACCACAAAGGCCCAGCGACCCAGCCCACCCTTCTAATTAAGTGGAAGTGTGGAACATGGGGTTTCTTGAAACAGTTGCATTATAAGAGTTTTGTTGATTTTGTTGTCGTGGTGTTTCTTGTTTCTACTCCTAGCTGTTAGCCTGTTACCCAAATTCCTTTCGAAGTTGTTAGCAGCGTTCTATTAGATAGTGTCTTGTAATTTGCTTTTGGCTTTTAGGAATAGTGAGACTAGTTGAGTGTTTGAATGAGTTAGGGGAAAGACCCAGTATATACGGAGTGCAACTTGGTAAATGTTGTGCTTGGAGTAAACTGATGGAGAAGAAATAAACCAGATGATTTACCTCACTGGTCCTTGAGTTAAGCTCCTTAACTTGATGCTTTAACTCTTAAACCTATATATTGGTGTTCTCTCCTATCTGTCCTAATGAGAGGTTGAGATTGTTGTTTTGCAATAGTAACTTCTGTTATGTACGTATGTTCTTTTTCCTGATACATCAAGGTTATCCTACGTCATTTTCAGTATCCATGTGCCACATCCCGAGGAGGGATAATGAAGGGAATTTGTGCTTTGTCATCTAAATAATCACCATTACTTGCAGCAACTTGATAGGATCACTCAAAAGCTTGACCCAATTGCATTGAATCGACCCAAGCCTGCAATTAAATCAAGCTGCAAAATATCGCTACTGCATTAATTTAAGGAAATGATCTCAATTGCAAAACTATTTACTGGGAAATCAGACTCCAAGGTCGAAGTCGTTAGCAAAACCACACACTACAAAATCTCAATCTCACAGTGGTATACAACTTGAGTTTCTTCAGTATAACTCTGCTGCTTAACGGTGTGTTTCATGCGTTTAAAGTCGCAGAAAAGGTCCAAAATAGACTGACATGTTCTTTAAAAATCTCGTAGCTTTGGAAATCCAAAGGGAGAAAGCAGAGGAAAATCAGGGTATACATTTTTATAAGAGTTTTTATAATCATAACATTTGATTCAGACATCTTTAAATCGCTAATGCAAGCAATATGTTTCAGTTCGTATCAAGAGACAATTTACTTTCATGTGCAAAACATTACATACAGAAGTGAATTCCTTGTGAAATTTTGAAGGTACAAGAAGCATCATTAAGCAATACTGCACTAATATTGCCCGATTATTAACACATCTTTCATTCAATCATTCAACGTCATATTGTGTTCATTTTATCAGATATATGAGACAGCTTCATTGATTGAAATCGCAAACGAATAGCTTCATATTGGTCAACACAGTTATCCAAAAGAAAAAGAGGATCAACATCAACACAAAAGCCCCAAAAGGGCGTGTGTTGCACAGTGCAACTTGCACCCTGAACCGATGCTACATCTTATAAGGTACCAAAGATACAGTAACTGGTACACATAAGACAGATGCCAACGAGTGCAAAATTAGTAACAATCAAGTGAAAATTCAGTTCATTCAACAAGGCAGAAAACTGAACTCAAAAGTACTTTTAAACCATTGGTTCAAAATAGTGTTATAATTGAGTACAGTACAGTACAGTGCAGAGGCCCCAAGTCTTCAGGCTTCATAACTCCAGCGAGACTATGTAATGTAAAGTTGTAAACAAGCCATGAATCTTCAAACATTGTTAAACAGGCTATCTCATCTCAGTAGTTGTTGTCCCATGTTTGGGGGGGCGGACGAACTCCTTGACCTGGAATTTGTTGCCCTGGGAAACCTTGTGGCATCATTGGCGGTGGCCTAACTTGAGTACTTGGAGTGAAATTTGCCATTGTACCACTCCCAACTGGAGGTGGAGGTGGGACTGGAAGACTTCCACCAGGTGGCATAGGTCTAGGCCCATTTCCTGTATGCATAGGAGGAGGCGGTGGCACAGATCTAGGTGGTGGGCCTCTAGGAGGATTTGCAGGAGGAGCACCTTGTGAAGTTGGAGGAGGTGGTGCTTGAGGTGGTGGTGGCAGTGGCTTCGAGAAAATACCAGGAGCTTCTGTTCCATTGGCAACTAGAGCAGGTTTTGCCTCTGGTGGCTTAACCTTGAAGTACAATTGCAACTGCACATTCATCACACATGGACATTAGATTTTTACCAATGTAAATTCATTTATAAGTCATACAGGTAAAACATAAAGAAATTTCAAGACAAACCGTGAACATCTTCGAATCTGGATCCCAATGAGTGAACAACTTCGATGATGACTTGTCAATCTCTATGCTAGGAACCTGCTCGTGAAGAAACAAAAGGTAAAAATAGAACACAACAATAAATATCAAACAACGAAATCTGAAAGACAAAAATACTGCATCATCAACATACCTTAAAAGCAATTATCTCATACGGATCTGCTGCAAACAGAAGATATTGATACCTTTTATCACATGATTCAATCCTCTGGCACCAAAGAGAAAAAAACACAAGTTTGTTAGATTCAAATTGTGACAGTACTTCCAGTAGGGTGCTTAGCACACATACAAGAATGGTCAGAACAGCAATGTGCCGTCAATTAAAAGTAGACAAAAAGGACCAAAGGGAAAAGGAAATAAAAGAGAACAACAAGGATTGATATCATAATTTTTATTTTTTTACTAAAAAAAAAAAAGTATAGCATATACCTAAAAAAAAAATGTATAGCATATACCTGCTCATAAGATGACATAAATTTGTGTCTTGGCTTTGTAAGATCTTCAATTTCAGGATACTCAATCTGCACATAACTCAAGGTAATAGCAAGTCAGTTTACTACTAACCTTATACAACCAACTAGTAATAGAGCCAAGCAATAGCTAAATGCAAAGAGTTTAAAACAAGAAAATGAAAAAGGTAAACAACAATCTATAATAATAATAGTAAACCCTACTGATCAAATAAAAGATATCAACATAAGAGTTCTGAAGACCTAAACACTTAAAGAAAAAAGATAAACACCTGGAAGAGAAGAGACCGCTGCTTTGTCTCTGGATCAAATTGCTTAGTTACCCGGTAGCCGGGCCGCCCAATTTTAACTGCAAGTGAAAGAAGGAAGTCAAGATTATGTCATGGATACAAATAAAGGTTCATTCATGAACCACACAAGGGTTACAAGTAGACACTTACTCATGATGACCAAATTTTTTGCACTAGGAATTATGGCCTATAATCTCATTCTCGTCATAGAAAATTGTATGTCAAATGTTGTACAACTAAGCCTAGCTTATTCGGAAGGAAGAGGGGGAAATGTCAGAAGGTGGTAGGATATCTATTTCCAAAACACATTCAAATACAAGGGGACTCGTATTTATCGCAGTCCCAGTCCCATAGCAGGTAAATAACTATTCTGAACATTTTATCATACACACTATTTCCCAACAATTCATTTACTACTTTTCACCAAAAAAAAGTATAACACCTATATTTCTACTCTCCTTTTCTCAATGTACACAAGTAATCTATTCTTACCAAATCCTTATTACCCCCGGGAAGATAAAGACAACTTCCAACCATAAGAGTAACCCCTAATATTGATAACAAAGAAAACAATAAAGGCAAACCTGATTTGCGAAGATTAACTTTACGCTTATGTGGCTGAGGTAAAGCCGGGGATTCTTTAGCTTCACGAGCAGCTCTTTTAGCCAAATTAGTCTGGTGACGTTTCCCTTGTGTATGTGCCAAATAATTCCCTTCATTATTATGTAATGTCAAACACAGCTTACACTCGTAACTGCACACAAACATAAAATTAATTTAACAAAATTAACATAATAATAATAATAATAATGGTTATATTTTATTTTACCTGCCGAGATGGTTGCGCATAAAATATGGGTCTTTGGCTAGGTCAATGGTTTCGAGGGCTAGTCTTCTGAGCCTTTCTCTTCGGTCAATGGCTTCGTTTTGGGCGGAGGCTGTGCCTCCACCACCCGGCTTCGATCCCCAGCATAGTCACAAAAATCTCTGATTTTTTCAAAAAAACGTAAAAAGTCTCCGAATGGACAGGTTACCGAATTTCAAAACTAATAAACAATAAAAACGGTAAAAGTCTCCGAATTCTCGATGTTTACCGATTTTTAGCGATTTTTAACGATTTTTTCCAATTTTTTTGATGATGGATAGCTTTCTATTAATTTTTTAAATATATTTACTTTCTAAATTGCAATTATTTGGAGGATATCGTAAGATATAACAAGACTTTACATATATATTTATAAAATTTGAATTTGATATATGCTCGAAGTAATCCTGACATGATGCACAATCACACACTGCATACTATTTTATGTTTTAATTATTTATGGCTTTCCTGATTTTTTCCGATTTTTTTAACGAATTTGTACGAATTAACGATTTCTTCTTTGTCGAATTGATGCCGAATTCCGAATTTGTGACTATCATCCCCAGTCTCGGTCCATTATTATTTTCTTTTCTTTTTTTTCTTCGATCCCCACTGGGGGTGGGGGTGGGGGTGTGTTTTTATAGTACGTACGCACCAACTAACTATTTGTCTATTTTAGTGGACTGTGGAATGGGAACCGTTGATGGTGCATCGAATTGCGTATTAGTTTAGTACTACTTCTTAGATATGGAAAAGGATAGACCATCTAATAATTACTAAGCAACTATGCACGCACGTCGTGCGTATTTATATTTATTAATTATTATTACTCCAATTTGGTAAATGCATTAAAGAAATTATAAATTTCAACAAACAATAAAATTTTTATTCCAATATATATATTTTATTCTATGTGTTATATGAGTGATAAAACCTCCAACTATTTACTTTTCATTTTTTTTGTTTTTTTCTTCAATGGGACCCACATCTAAATAGAGTAAATTTGAGAAATTAGGACTCACATCTTGATAAAAATGTGAAATTAAAAAATTATGCTTGCATGCATATTTACAAATCCAAATTGTTCAAAAAAAATTCCAATGTAAACAAAAGACTTTCTACTAATTCTAAAGTATAATGTATGTGTGTTATGATAATATACTAATATGGGTCCATGAGATCAAATCTCAATTGACATGTGTCAATATATTTTTTACCTTTTTACACTTAGTGCTACCCACATTTATATTTTAAAAAATAGCAGTTCTAGAGTACACGGGATGTATGGGTGCGCTGGCATCTCATCCCTTGGTTATAGACTTTGTGGGGCAATACACCCTCACCTTTTGGTTATTAGAGGGCTCAGATTTGAAAGTACAGGTACAGCTTGAGTACTCTAGATTTTCTCTTAAAAAAAATTGATATGAAATTACTTTTTTACTCTTTAAAAAAAAAAAAAACAAAATGACCAAAATGCCCATCGTGACGTAAACCAAAACACTATTCATCAAAAATAAACTATGAACAATAAATGTGGAGCCCATGATGTTGACAAAAATAATTTTTTTCTTTTTCTTAAATGGAAAATGACGATTTTGCCTTTAAAAAAAAACTATTTTTAAACAGTGAAATGACCAAATTGCCCCTGGGATGTACACTAAAACACTGCTCATATTTGTCTATATAGTAAAGATCTAGCCAATAACTTTCTTCAATTGTTTTTGGGTTCTTTTTTATGTATAAATTGGAAATCTACTAGATAAGAGACAGTAAATGTTGTGTTTCGCATAAGGTATTGATGCAATTTTTTGGTTCCCTCAAGGAGAAAAATATACTACGAGAGCATTCTTTGCCTAGATTGTCATAATGCTAAGAAGAAGTTCTCATCGTCATCACAAGAACAAACACAATTAAGCATAAGTAATTCACAAAATATTTTTGAGGTATACATGGAAAATTCAAAGTAATTAACAAAATAATACAATTGAATATACCATAACTTTGTATGATTTGATATTGTATTTAAATAACAGCAATGAGGATTTTCTTGTTTTTATTAATAGATATACCCAATCGACTAATTCACCTTTTTTTTCTGCAAAATAATAACATTTAAACCCCAACCAATAGAATCTTGATTAGCTAATAGACTAATGCAAAAGACCACACACTCTATCGTTGATCTTATCACTAGGTACGAAATAAACAAGAGAAGATCGGTAACTAACGAAAATTCAAAGATCAAAATGATGACGATGCACCACTGCTACCAGTATTGGAGGATTGTGGGGACGGATGAGCTACCTGATATAAATATAAATAATAAAAATCTATATTAGAAATAGTTCTAGCTTGTAAATGTTGAATGTTTCCTTTTATGTTGTTACATACCTCTTGGGTCAAGACTGATTGATCTGAATCAGAGATTCCTCCCTCTAGTATGTTAGCGTCAGCCTCGCCTGGGAGAACAAACTCATTACCATCAAAGTTTCCATCAAATGGTGGCTCATCATTGAAAGGATTCTCAAAATCATCTAGTTCAAAATATCCTTCATTATTGACTTCAGCTAGATTCATCGGGTTAATTTCCATTTGGATATAGTCATCAAAATTGAGAGCATCAACCAGGTCGTCGTTTTCATCCATGGTGTCACTGCCACTATCACTGTCTGCTTCTACTTCATCCCGAGGAGCCTGGAACTGATTGAAACCAACATCCTCGCCATGAGGACCCAAGGGAAGGTCAACATTTTCTTGTGCAATTGCCAAGGCCTGGTGCTACATGTGGAACTTATATATTAGGTACATGTGCAACTTATTTATTAGGAAACTCCAAATTCATATCATAGCACGTATAAAACAACTGAGTTAGGTACTATTGTAAATAGTTGGATCAGTAAACTTTAATTTTCTTTTCTCCTATATTGTATTTTCTATCAGAACTTATTATATGGGTAAAAAATAATAATAATAATAATAATAATGTCAGCTGGCTAGTTCTAATGAGTACGTATTTAGGAGGATAGGATTTGCTGTTAAAAAAAGACTAATTGTGCAACTTGTTGCGCACTTGTCCCCTACTACCTTTGTACGTATGAGTTTTCTTTTGATATTCAATATATATATATATATATTATTTTTATTTTTATTTTTTAAAAAACATGAAAGGAAAGGAAAGAAAAAATATCCCTATATTCCAAATACGAACTCTACAATTAATAGCTTACTATCATTTCATGTTATAGAAAGGTATGAGATGTAGATAGATGGAACTTGTAAGATTGTAAGTGAAACATTGAATACCTCTTCATTATATGTCTCTTTAGTGTCAGTTTCATCTCGCATTATGAGCACGCCAGATTGCTCACTACTTTCAGGCCTTGAATATTGCTCTTGGAAAACCTTACAAAGCACAAAAGTGTCCTTCTCCACAGAAAACGAAACAAGTTAGAAATAAAACGTGCATTTCAATTACATGTACACATAATATTCTTTATGTGAATGAGTATAACTTAGTCATACCAATGCGTAACCATTTTTTGCTAAATCTTTGTCAACAAGTCTGTATTCATGCATGATCCAATCTGTTTTCTCACCATTTGGAGCATGCCCAACATAAAACGCAAGATTTTTCTTAAATCCGATAATTCCACTATTTCCTTCAATAGCTTGGCCATCATTGTTTGTTACTTTCCAATAGCCTTGATCAGTGGCACGATAAATCCCCTGATTTATGTGAGGTATACTAAACAAGTACCACTCTTGGATTCCACTGTTCCCAAATGACTGAGCTAGAGTGAAACAAGTAAGAAATATCATATATACATGTTTGTGATTATAAATAAAATGAGATCAATCTAACCTAGCTAATGAGGAGGGGGGAAATGCTACTGACCTAGAAGATCCCATGGTTCAAGTGTGTTCACATTCTTTTCATCAATGTAATGGCAGTTGATCGGACCTCCACAAACCATGCGCTTTAGGTACATAATGATTTCATCGTCAGTTGGATGGAAGGAAAGAGCAGTCAATCTTGATGTGGATGGTGATGTTTTGCCGTCCATCGGAGATTGCTAAAAATCAATTTATGATATGTGGAATAAAATTAGCACTTTTATTACCTTTACTTCTATAGCAGATCTCCTTATTTACTTAATTCCTATTGTTTAAAGAAAAAAATATATAGTCTTTACTCTATCGTGTGTATGTATGTACTATGTAGTGGCAAATTATAAATATGCATATGTATGTACATATGTAGTACTATGTTGATCGATAGGCCAGGATTTTACAACATTATGACAAATTGAAGTGGGTGATTTTATTTGTTACTTCATTGAAACTGGACATGATTAAATTTGATGCCAATGATTTAATTTCTCCGTGAAGTCGATCAGTAGCCTATACAATATGACTTCTCCTAAGGAGTGAACCAATTAAATTTAAAACCATTCAACGCTACAAAGATTCAAAGAAATTTTGAAACTAGAAAGTACAACAGCGAAATCAATACTCATTGAATGATTTTCCAAAACAATTGAGAAGAAAACCATATATATCAATCAATAAACAAAAAATTCAAAAAAGGAGAAATTACCTAGTATTATTCCTGGATGAAATCTAGAGGTACTTCAAATCTATGGCATGACACATAAATTCGATTACTTAATTCCAACATGCAAACTCAAACTATATGAAATTGACCATATTTTGATAAACAATATAATACCTGGAAACATATATAAATAAGGAAGTACGAGCTTCCAAAGTAAAAAAATAATAATTGTAATTAAAAAGCATACCAGAATTGTTACCAACGATTGAGAATTTCAAATCAATTAGGGTTTGAAGCAAAATTGAATAAGATTTGAATTAAGAAGAAAAAGATGGTTGTAAACAACTAGAGAAGAAAGTGAGAACGGCGTTAAGAAAAACAAGTGGAGGACAAGTGTTGCTATTTGGCATGTATGCATTTAAGCTAGCATAGATATGTATTGTGAAAAGACAAAAAACTCTTCCTATATTAAAAAAAATCTTTATTGGTATAATTTAGGTATATACAACTACATATATAGCAACATTGCATGTGTTTGGAGGTCCGTTTATATTAATGGATAATTTCGATCTCTTTTGTTCTTTGCAACAATGTGTAATGTATATAACTATCTTTAGTAAGATACTTTTACATGTTTATTACAATGTTTTCTTACTTGTTAAGGTATGCCTCACTAATTTGTTTACTATATGAAATTATAATACTGTCATGAAAACTTATAAGGCCGGAGTAAGATGATTGTGGCATATGTAGTTTTCTGATTAAAATTGAATTTGAAACCTGTTGTAGATCAAAGACAACAATTGCTCTAAGAAAAGTGAAAGGAAGTGTCTGTTCTAGTGGCATACACGGCTCATGTGTCACTCAAATAAGATTCAAACAATGGTTATCTCAATCCATAACTGTACTAGCGAGGCGCACTTTAGATCTGTAACCATATGTCTTGTCAATATTATTCCCACTTAGTCACCGCAAACATCCAATAGTGTGGGGATTTGACTCCAATAACAGCTACCCAGGAGGTCACTTTATCATCTGAGGACTACTCTCAGTAGTCAGAGCACGCTTAACGACGGACTTCTTATAGAATTTGTAGCAAAACGATCCAGAAATGCCCCGACGTTAGAATTTGGCGAATCAATTATTTATGTCATAGATCTCGAACACCTTCAAGATGGTAGAATGTATATCTGGCGCAACCCTCACCCCCACGGGCTAGGCACCTTTCCAAGTATCTGGCGCAACCTCACCCCAGGGTTAGGTGCCTTTCCAGTATACCCCACAAGATTTTAGTGTATTACTAGATCTTCCCAACTTCATTACTGAGACCGAATTGGGGAGATACAACTAAAGGGAGACCGAATTGGGGAGATACAACTAAGGGGATGAGGCAAGATGCAATGTCAATGAAACCTCTGGCCTAATGAGCGTCAAACTTGATTCAAGTTTAGCTTTGGATGGACTAGATTAGAATATGATTACTATTTCACTTAGCCAAATCCTGCTTGTATTATTACTAATCTTTAGCATTTGGAGCCCAAAATTTAATATGTGGAGGAAAACATATAGTAAAATTGTATCCAAGTTTGACATTTGAAAAACTTAGAGTGAAAAAGTTGATGAAAGAAAAAATCAACTAGAATTGCCAAGTAACTAGAAGTCGTAACAAAGTCTCTTCACAAACATATGTCTCACTTGAAATAAAAGGCTATGGGGACCTATACTACAACTGTGATCGCACACTAATTCACATCCGACATTGAAATACACTTCATGCCATGAATTTCAATATTTTTCTCCGTCTTTCATTGCCTTACATATCATCAATATTAAAGGCTTAAAAGACGGAGACACCCACTCTTAATGATTTATTTGCCAAAAAGAATGTAAGTCTATTAATATATCCAACTATTTAAGTAGTATTGGTATCACATTCTTTTATTTTTTAAAATTTTAGATTAATTTGCTTTTCTTTTCCTTTCTTTTTTTTTCTTCAAGGAAGTGAATTTCAAATTTATTAGTATTGTCACAAATAAGAAATAGATTGAACTGAAGTCTTTGTTAATATATATGTTGCTTAGTGAAAAATTGATCCACATACTTAATATTCAAATCATCTAGAGTTAAATATTTGTACCGATCTAATAATACATGATTATATTGCGCGAGTAACACGAGTGTACATGATCTAATAATTAAGTAAGAGGGATGGTTATTATATGTAGGGTGTGCATAAAACTGGCGAAACCGACAGAACCGAATTGAACCGGCCAGTTTGGGTCGGTTATGTTTATCAATCGGTTCGGTTCAGTTATGAATATATGAAAATCGATAAGGTCGGTTTAGTTCCAAACCCAAACCGAACCGACCCGCTATACATAATATTCATTAGAATATACATATTTAATTTGATTTAATATAAGAATATGTGAAAACCGGTCGGTTTGGGTCAGTTAATATTTGTTAAACTATAACCCAGTCGGTTCGGTTCGAGTATTGGTTAGACTAGACATTGGTTCGGTTCGGTTCGGTTAATATAACATAATCAGTTTGGTTCGGTTACTGTAATGTATAAACCAATAGAGTCAGTTCAGTTGTCGGTTTAGTCCCAAACCCGACCCGAATCGACCCGTGCACACCCCTAGTTACAGTACTACATAAATGCTCATTAGCCACGGTAGGTCAAAGCGCATATACCACTGTTTCTCTAATAACAGTGGCTAATAGGCATATGCCACGGTAAGAAAAACTTTTCTAATTTCGGTACAAGCAAAAGCCACTAGTTCAGAAAAACAATTGGTATATAGTATGTCATATACCACGGAACAAACCAATATCGCCTAATTTGTATTTTGATGTTCATATACCCAACGATGTGAACAAAAAGGTGGCTAATGTCTGCAAAAAATAAGCATACCGTGGACAAAGTCGGTCCGCCAAAACCCCAAAAAAAATTAATATTAGAAAGTAGGGCCAAAAACCGTCTCGCGCTCAAACTTAGTATTTTCAACTTCCAAAACTCTCTCTAAACTTCTCTCGGTCTCTAAACTTCTCTCGGTCTTCTCTCGGTCTCTAAACTTCTCTCGGTCTCTAAACTTCAGACTCTCTAAACTTCTCTCGGTCTCTCTTTTTTCTTCAACTTCTATCGGTCTCTCATCGTCACCAGTAAAGCAGATTCTACAGCTCTCCCAAATTTCGGCTATCAGGTATTGTTTTTTGCTCTATTTAAATTCAATTTTGGCTGTAAAGTAATTGTTTTTGCTTTATATCATTGGTAGCTGTTGATAGGGTTCACAAAAAAAAAAGAAATTGCAATTTTTCTTTGCAAAATTTGGGGATTTTAGTGTAAAAGGAAACTCTGTATTTGTTCGATGAGGCTAGATATCACGGAGTTCTGATCCACTTGGGTTGAAACAGCTTAGATATCCATCGAGTGTGTACATGTACACTACAGCCCAACCAATGAACTCAAATTACACAAAGAAATTGAAAATTTTGCACGATTCTCGTAATTTGAACTCACCTTAAATATGACATCAAAGATCGGGATAGGTATCCAATTGGAAAGGTTGGAGATCAATTCAAGCATTTTTTAGCGTTTCCAAAAAGAGACCTAACCGCTTAAAACCATGGGAGCCACCTTGAGCGTTTTTGAACCCCGATTTCGGGTGGTGCTAGGGTGATCCTTTCAAAGATTCCGCATGACCCATTTGTTGAAGTCGGGAGAAGAGACCAGCTCTTCCAATGCTTTTCTGGTTGAGTCTCTTGTGAAAGTTTCCCACTCTTCTTTGGAAAAGTTTTTCCTTTCAGGTGTATTATGATAAGTTGACAAGTAAGAGTCGTAATCTGCCAAGCGCGGCGGCGGTATTTTAGTGGCTTAAGGTGTTTGACTGAATGAGTAAGAGATGGAGACTGTTCTCGTACATAAACTGATTTTAGAAGCTCTTATGCCTGTTGTTTTACTATTAGTTTGCAAGTTTGCTTATTGTTGATTGATATATTGGGCAGGAACGCTTGGCTGATCGTGATTTGAGCTGACAAATAGATAAACACTCAACGGTAAAAAGATTACTAGCTTTCAATTTGTTGATTGTGTGTGTGTGTCTTTTTTGCAAAGTTAGGGTACTGAATATTATGATCTAGGAATTTCTGATATCAATGCTACACTTAGCTATTTCATTTTATTCTACCAAGTATCTAGGTGGCTGGCCGGGCACATGTAAGGAAAGTAGGAATTTCCCCATTCATACGCCTAAATCCATTCCCACGCTACACTTTTGGCACCTTAGGTTGATTAGTACAAGGTTATATTGCATGTTTTTATTTGCTTCAACCACCAGATTGAGCCAAAATCTATGAATTGTGTGATTTTATCTTGCTTAATAACATTTTTTTTTCATGTGTATGTAGTACTTGTGTATTGAATTGCTGAAAACGGGACATCACTGGTCCAACAGGTATTTATTTCTAACTTCTTGTTGTCGTCATTGTTTTTTGCTGTGGACGAATCGTGATAGGTGTAGGTTTTTGTATGTGCAGTGGGAGGGCTACTCAATGCAACATGTGGTAATGCAACAGAGCTTATAATTGCGTTATTCGCTTTATTTCGGGGAAAAATAGATGTTGTGAAGTACTCCCTTTTGGGTTCTATACTTTCAAATCTACTTCCGGTTCTTGGGACTTCTCTCTTTTGTGGTGGTATTGCCAATCTAAAAAAGGAACAAAAATATGATAGAGTAAGACATTGGTCATAGTTTGATTTTAAACACAACTTTTATTCACAATCGTTCAACTTGATAATACTTTGCTAAATTAATGAAGCAAGCCGATGTGAATTCTTTACTTACGTTTTTGGGATTATTGTGCCACATCTTTGCCTTTCTTTGGTTCGTTACACATCGAGCACCAAGATTTTGCATTTGATCCCACTCTCCAGATGTCAAGAGTGATCAGCATCGTTATGCTAATCGCCTATGTTGTATACCTTTTCTTCCAATTGAAGACTCATCGAGAGTTTTTTGAAGCAAAAGAGGTTACTTGTCATTATCTATAATGCCTTTCATTTTGATTTTTCTTTCTTTATTCCTTGCCCATTTTAACTAACTAGTTAGTTTGAAGATAAACATGTAGAGTCTATCATTTATGTGCTAACTAAAGTCTATCATTTTTGTGTTAAGGCGGAAGATGATGTTGAAGATGATATTATCAACGCTGAAGAGGCTGTGATTGGATTTTGGAGTGCGTTTGCTTGGCTTTGCAGGGAATAAACTGTTTTAATAGCATTATTATCTGAATTTGTTGTAGGCACGATTGAGGTATATTTCTTATCCTCATTTTAATATGCAAGATTTGTTCGATGATACCGACTTCATTGATGACCTTTTGTTGATTTATCTTCAAATGGCTTGATGTTCAAGATGCTTCGAAGTTCTTGGGGAATTTCGTTGGCTTCCTCGGTGTAATCTTGTTGCCCATAGTTGGAAATGCCATTTGAACATGCAAAAGTAGCAATAATTTTGCTTTCAAGGATAAATTGGTATATATAATGTGGACTTACATTATACATATTCTTTGATTATTTATTCACTAAGAAAATTTACTTGCCTATGAACTAATTTTTGAAATCTGAATAATGCAGATATATGTTTAGGTGTTGCTTTGGGGTCTTCAACCCAAATTTCTATTTTTGTGGTGAGAAATTGTGATTCGGAAAAAACAACTGCGGTGTATCAAGATTAGTCACTCATAGCTAAGAACTTCTCCTAATGATTCCCGTTGTTATTCAGGTTCCATTGATCATCATTGTTGCGTGGATAGGAGGTATCCCAATGGATCTTGATCTCAACATCCTTGAAATTGGCTCTCTTGGTCTGTCAATATTGATTACAGCCTTTACCTTACAGGTGGGTGCTTATGTATTCGTGTCCTATTTCCATAATTGAAAAAAACAAAAACAAAACTACAAAAGCATTTCGAACATTTGAGAATAAAAAAGTAAAAAATTCTGAGCTAAGCTTTTCCTTCTCTGATTTAAATTTAAATTGAAAGATTACTGAGAAATAGTTTGTTCATTTATTCCAAATGAGACCGACCATCTAAATAGCTCATTTTGTCTGTTGAGCTAAATATGCTCGACGACTTGCTGGTTCTAATAAGATTCTATTATCATTTGTAGGATGGCACGTCGCACTACATGAAAGGACTGATTCTCATGCTATGCTACATTATCATCGCAGAGTTTCTTTTTTTTCTTTGCCAAATTTCCGGTCAAGAAGTCCTTATCTGAAACCAACCTTTTGTCGAGGGTAGATATGATTTGTCCTTGCAATATCTATCATAATTTCCTCATTTGGAGTGTTTTAAATTATCTTGACAGAGCCATCAAACATCTTGAACTTGGGATCTCATCATCTCTTGAAGGGACCTTTTTCGTTTTGACAGGTAAATATTAGTTTTTTTATTGAACACGATCTTATATGTAGCGGCTATTGAGGATGCACATTGAGGATGTACTTTGTATTCAAATATTTTCTTAAGCATTCAAATATTGAAGATGCACAGATCTTAGAGAAAGTTTAAAACTGCATATTCAAATATTTTCTTAAGCATATGTTACTTTGCATGGAATTAAGTTTGTGACAAAATTTATTAAGGTGTGTTCATGGTTAATTGATAAAGATGTCTATACCTAGAAAATGCCGATTCATAAGACCCTTTTAGGGCTTTAATCTCTTAATTGATTTCGGCCTACCTGGAGAATGAAATGCTAGCTAAACACGTTAGGGGTATCATACTCCTTTGAGGCTATGCTTAACCATATATAGAGAAGCCGACAGGGTGGCTGATAGTCTGCAGCAATATGTGCTAACAGCATGGAACTTATGTATTTTTGGACATCCCATTGGAAGGGTTGTAGTTGTCTTTGGTAAGGAATGATGCCACTAGCACCTACGTATTAGATAATTTTTCACTTATCTAATATGTGCTAACCCCATGCTTGCTTCTGGACAAAATTTTTGTTTTTGGAAATCATCTCATGGTTTATAAGGTAAACTGCAGGTATAGAGGTCCTTTTTCATTAAGACTCATGAAATATACCAACAAAAATTACAATAAGGTCTATAAATTTAGTAATCCTTATTGGTTATTCCAAGTCGCAAGTGGGAGAATATTATGGTAATAAACAAATTAAATTCTTATACATACATACTGTGTATTTGGAAAAATATATACTTATGAATATTTTTCATGTTTGTACTTAGGGCCCGTACCAACCTGGTAGTAAAGAGTGTGGGTATTACGTAATGAAGTTTATGAGAGAAATAATAGAAGCTTGTTCAGATAATTTTTTTGAAAATAAGGTATAATTCGTCATACACTAGTATTCTATATTTTGTGTTACTCTTCCTTTTTTAGTTATTATATACTTTTTGATTTTTGATCGTGCAGATGACAAATCTATCTCTCAAAGCTACATACACACAAGAGGAACTTGATGTTGTTCGACTTGAAATTTTTAGATTCATCCAAAGATAATGGAGTGTTTGAGCCAAGCGTCGAAGTCTTAGCTAGGTTTTGACCCATTCAGCTTAAGGTGTGGTGCTTGGTCTCCATTTTTTTTTTTTTTTTATTTTAGATAGAACAAATAGATTGCTTTTTTGATTGATGCAACAAGTTAGGTCATTATTATTTTGATAGAACAAGTAAATTTGGATGTTTCTTTCATTATTGATGACTCAAAAAAGTTCAAAACTCTTAGCAATTCAATATCTTCGTGTTGGATGTCTAAATTTATTTCTTTTGTTTGTGTTGCACTATGAATTATTCATTTGAGCAATGTGTTTTTAAATCCAGTGTGGATATATATGGTGAAAATGGGCAGGTTACAGGTTGAATGAATATGATTAGAATCAAATAATTAGGGGCTTTTATTTAAAAAAAAAAAAAAGACTATAAACCACGGTTTGTATCCAACCGTGGTATATATCATATTTATTTCCCACGGTTTGCAACATATAACCCACGGTTTGTATCCAACCGTGGTATATATCAGTTTATATAACCCACGGTTTGTATCCAACCGTGGTATATAAGAGATATTTCCCACGGTTCACATTGAATATAGCAGACATCGAATATAGCAGATTTTTCGGGCTATTAACCACGGTTTGTAAATTCTAATACCACTGTTTTACTAAAAACCGTGGTATATAAGAGATATTTTTCCCCACGGTTTTGTTAGAAGTATTTGTCACGGTGGTTGTTACCACGGTATGAAAACAGTGGCTAAAGGCTTTTTACCACTGTAAATAACAGTGGTATATGAGCTTTTTTGTAGTAGTGTTATATGAACCAAGGACCAAAATATCCTCGATATTTTTGAAATATCGCCGATATATTTAGGTTTTTGACGTACCCGATATGGATATATTTTGATATATCGAATGGATATATTGACACATTTTGTATTCGATATATATCAGATTTTCTGATATATTGTCTGATATATACAATATATATCCGATATATAGTTTACTTTGACCAATCTTTGACAAATTTTTATTAATATATCAATGATATTTCTGATATAATCGATGATATTTATGATATTTTTTGATATATTGACATACAAAACAAAAGTTTGATCGGTCAACAAAAGGAATATATCCACCGATATATCCGATATATATCAGTTTTTTGGGGTCCGATATATCGCCCGACGTACATCAAAATATTTGCCCTTGATATGAACTCCACTTAGTGACTCCAAAGTTACTCTACCACTAAATACAATGAATTAGAAGTTGATTTTTGATAGAGATGTTCTCCACACAATAGAGATCATCCTCACAAAAAATCAATTCATTTGAAGATGTACAACCTCATCAAAAATTGTTTAGAAAATTATGAAATTATTTAGCAGTCCAGATTTTTTTAATTTCATAATAACTTTTGACAAGATTAAATATATTCAATTGAGCTAATTTTTTGTAGGAGTGTTGTCTATCATATGTTGTCTCTCCACAAAAAAATTAGTCCCCAATTCATTTTGTAAGTCCACTTTTAGGAGTGGAGTAACTTTGCAGTTACTATAAGGTGGAGTTCATATAACCATCCCCATTAAGTAAATCAGACATGGAACAAGCTTTCCCAAAATTTTGTACAATGTTTAGTTTTTTGGAACCCAATTGCTGAAGGATAGAGATGCTTTCAAAGTTTCAACTGTTATCCAATTCCAATTTCAAAGTTACAGCTTTGAAATTTTGTAGAATGTGTAGTTGTTGGAACCCAAGAGCCGCAAGTCATTCCAATGCAATACGATTCGAATGGCAATTTCCGTAGTTCGTCCATTTAGTATCTACACTTAAATGGGAAATTGTGCATAAATTTGAATTTATCGTCCATTGGTAACTTAATGGTTCAAAAAACATAAAATTTATCGTCCGTTAACTAAATTATATAAGCTGCTATATAAGCCCTCACATTAGAACAAGTCCAATGGGACACTATATGGGATGCTAAAGACAAATATAGCACCCAAAACACAAAAATGTCATTCCAATGGGGCTGCTAAAAAGGTTTTAAATTTGGAAGGAGTCAAAAACCCAGCCAAAGTTAAGACCTTCGCTAGCAGCTACCATAAAAAGTTCTGGGAGACGGACGACATAATTTCTGCCGTCTATTGGTTATTTATGTACAGACGGTAGAAACTATGTTGTTCGTATCCCGTTTTAATTAAATGGACGGACGGTAGAAACTCTACCGTCTGTACCTGCCAGACACAAAAATTGACAAATCTCATTCTTCTTTTCATATACAAACTCACTCCACTTCATTCCATTCCAATCCATTTCGTTCATACAATAGAGACAACAATCCACACATATGATTCAACTAAACAAAATTCATTCATTAAACAAATATGATTCAATTCATTCATCTAAACAAAATCCATAAAAGTAAATCAAAACACACATAAAAAAAATTCTAAACTAATTTCTGCTCGAACCCTTGCCAGCTTGCTTCTTCTTTGATTTACTCGCTCGCCGTGATTCTCGCAATGTCAGTTCTAGCACATACGCTTCTAACTCCACGACTCTAACATGTGTCTTTTTCTTCTCTTTTCGCTCGACCACCAAATAATGATAGTATTCGTCAGTTGTTGTCACAAACGAATTGCGCATCCCATGCATCATTAGCTGTGACTCGGCATATCGCGCTCTAAGTGTAGCCTACAAAAAAAATCAATAACTTTAAGAAAATCATCATTATAAACCAAATATAATTCAAGTTTTAAAAGATAAACCAAATACTAACCTCATTTAGAGTGTCAAAATCCGGGACAAGGTTCGAAAGATAATTTTGATCAACATGAGGTATAGGTATGGCGACATGCATTCCCTGAGATGTAACTATGTCATAGCTCCATGGGTTATCCAGATCGGAAGGAGATGGAACAAAAGACTCGTAAGGACCTTAAGATGAAGAGTAAGGCTCAGCAGGGTGTGGGATACACAAATCACTTCTAATAACATTATGTCCTACAAAGTCCATGTTAGTAGGCAATATAGGACCCCTTGAAATGCGATTCCAGTAACTATCGTAGTCACCATTCACATCTAAATATATAGAAGCTTGTGGCTACAAGTCTTCATGCATTCTAAGATATGACCTCCACTGACTGGCTCTTCCCAATGGGCACATATTCTTCGGAGGAGGGTGTGGGATGAAAGGTGTCCCAACGATTTAGTGGCAACACCTATCGCCCAGGTACCACACGATGATACCTCCAAACTCAAAGATGATTCGGCGCATTGTAAGATTATACGAACGACGTATACGGTGAATCGCCTCACGTAACCAAACATCATCCATGGTATCTCCCTCCACATCATCAACATTTAATTCCATATATCGAGTATGAAACCATGGTGTCCACTGTATCGCCAATGCCGACCTAGTCTCGAGTTGGTTATGATCTAAGTGAATGTTGTGGTGTCCTTGACTAGTTCGACAATCTTTAAAGTCATTCATCCATGCTCTAATCCGTGGGACGATATTACGGTCCATGTTCGGTCTCAGAAGAGGAGCCATGGTAGGTACGTACTCATGCTACCAATACTATCATAAAAACAAATATCAAAATCAAACTTGTACGTAATTTAAAAATTATAATACTATCATAAAGTTATAATACTAAAAATTTAAAACTTACTTGTAAAAGAGGGGTGAAGCCACCACATTGACCATCCATAACATTAGTTGTGACTCGGCATGCTTGATCCAACGTGTAAATCAAAGCTCCAAACATAGCACCACCCCAATCATACTGATGCATGTAATCTAACTAAACCAAACACTCTATCCAACCTAATCTCAGTGAACTATCACCCATGGGGAAGAAATACTGTATGAAAGTAAAAATAGAATGCTCTCAAATATCTCTCCCGATTTGTACTCGGGCACCAACCTTTGTCACTCTCTTTCGTCTTCTCCATGAACTCATTTACAAAAAGGGAGGGTTTGATACCCCTTTTAGCCCAATGCTCTGGCTTTATATTTGGCCATTTTTGCTGTGCATAATCAAAAGCCACGAACCGACCTTCTCCAAACGTAACGGTCTTTCATCTTTCTACGCTCATTCCCATGAGCATAGTAACATCCATTGGAGTGATGCCTATCTCGCCTTGTGGAAAGTGAAAAGTGTGAGGTTGTGTCCCACCACCGCTCGATCAAACCGTATATCAAACCACGGTCGGCGTTTTGATAACCACATCGAAATAATGACCCAAACAGAGATTGTAAAATTTCATTTCTTATGCCTTCAAAACAATCTCCTTTGGCAACCATTATCTTCCACCACTTGTTCACGGATGCCCAATAATACCGCAATTTCATCTCCCCCCCCCCTCCCTAAATATTTATTCATTAAAATTAAAGAAAATACAAATGATGATGTTAAAGAAATCAAATTTAACAATCAAATACTTACCATATTTACACGATGAGAGATGTGAGTTTCAGGGTTTCTAGCTAATGTAGCATGTGTTAGTGGATCGACTGGGTCCGGAAAATCAATTACTGGAGGGTTTTGCAAATTATAGACTTCATCGACGTTTTCATCCTCATCGTCGTTTAGCACTGACGTCGACTCTTGTGTCAATCTACTAACTGATTTTCGACCGAAAAATTGTTTACCCTTGTTACTCATTTTGCGTGGCACTTGCAATTCAATCAACAATATCCATTTTATAACTTGAATTTAAACAAAATGCACAATTTCAAACTAACATTCATCAATTCCAACATTCTAATTCAATTCAATTCTAAAATCAACATTGAATTCAATTCTAAAATCGAATTTGCAATTCTAATTCAATTCAATTCTAAAATCAACATTCAATTCAATTCTAAAATCGAATTTGCAATTCTAATTCAATTCAATCACAATTCAATTCTAAAATCAACATTCAATTCAATTCTAAAATCGACAATTCAATCACAATTTAATTCAATTCTAAAATCACCATTCAATTCAATTTTAAAATCAATTCAATCACAATTAACATTTCTAAAATTGAATTTAAATAGGAGAGAGTGAAACTTACGAGTATTGAGAACAAAAAGGAGTGAATTGAGGAATGAAGAAGTGAATTGTTTTTGTTTTTGGTTTTTGGGAGTGAGGAGAGAAAAGGAGTGAGGGATTGAGGAATTGAAGGAGTGAATTGAGAAGGAATTCGTGCGTTATAGCGTCAGGAGTGTACAGTTTATGCCGTCTGTTGTAATTTAACGTACAGACTGCAGAATTTTTGTCGTCCGTATCCCGAACTTAACAACTGCTAAAAGTCCCATTGAACTGGTTTTTCGAATTTGGGCTGCCAAATTTAGCTGGGACTGCTAAAGAGCCTATGCGTCACCTTTTAGCAGCCCATTATAGCTGCTCCCCATCCACATTGGACTTGCTATTAAGCTCACATTGGAATCATTTTTTTGGGGTTTGGGGTGCTATTGTGCTATATATTCCTTTCTTCTAAAAAAAAGCCCGTATAGCACCCATTGGACCTGCTCTTTGCAGTCGCAACTCGCAACTGGTACAAGTCCCAAAGCCAGTCAACATCAGAGGAATTGTTGTATTTGTCGGCTGTTTGGAATCAAACTAGATTTTAGTTGAAAGCGACCTTAAAAAGCAGCAAAAGAATACGTTTGTCACACGGAGCGAGAAGAGTTCACATTTCCTTGTCCTCTTTACAATGGATAAAGAGATGCCGCCTTCTTTTTTACATTCTTTTTCGTTTTCTTTTCTTCTCCACCACCTTTCGAACCCAACCCCACCACCCCACCTCGAAAACCATTTACTTTTTCTCTCCTTTCATGACTTCATATATATATATATATATTCTCTCTCTCTCTCTCTCTCTTCTTGTTATACACTTTTTACATTGGAACTAACGAAGAAGAAAAGAGAAAGAAAGAGTTATGGGTTCGGGACATGGGAACAACTATGATTACTCGTTCAAGATATTGTTGATTGGTGATTCTAGTGTTGGGAAGAGTAGTCTTCTTCTCAGTTTCATTTCTAACTCTGTTGATGATAATCTCTCCCCTACAATTGGTATGGTTTTTTTTTGTCCCCTCTCATTTTAGATGTCTGTGTTGTGATTCTAATAATTAACTTCAAAGTTTGTACTGAAAAATTTACTAGTCTAGTGGAAAATGGTTAAAAAGAGAAGAGTTCAAGGTTGGTTCTTGTATCTTTTTGATGATTAATACAACTTGTTAAGCCACAAACGACTTTGCGATTATTTTTGGATACTGCATTAATGTTTTTAGGGACATGATTTAAGTTTTATCTATCTTAAATAATACATAAGGTCCTCTTGTTATCTATATTTAACCATGAAGGAATTCAAATGATCAAGGAAAAACTTGAGGCAAAACAAATGCTTAATAACCCTGCTTCTTTGCAAATAGGTCCAAAATCTATCCAACAAAATTGTTCCTCTGCTTTCGAAACAAGTCCTATACGTTCATTGTGCTTTAGTGCCTAATGGAGCTGGGGATGTCAATGTATGTAAAGAGAAGTAGTTCAGCATTATTTGACACCTTGTTACTTTCTGTTGAGACCTCGAAGGGTGCCCAAAGCCATTTTGGCCTGGAAGTGCACCTGTTATAGTGCTAAGGTTATTCTTAGCGAACCCTTAGTGTGATCATTTTTCATCTGGATACACAGTACACACAGAAAACTCCTTTGAAAATCTGTCATATAGTTGGTTTGTATGCATTTTCACTATGATTCGTTAGCTGCTTCCATGGATTAATATGTGATTGCTTTCCTATGCTGTATTGAAACACAGGGCTTTCATTTTTCTTTTTGCATCATATACTGATTTCTTACATTTTTATCAACCATGTCCAGGTGTGGATTTCAAGATTAAACTGCTCACTGTTGGTGAGAAGAAATTGAAGCTTACAATTTGGGACACTGGTAAGTTGTGGCAATGGTCAACTATCATATGATTACTAGAAATACATATATAAATCCATTATCTATTGTTTGCATCAATTTCATTACTGTTTTCAGTAAGTAGAGAATCATACATGTGGCTGGCAGCCCTGGCAAGGATTTTAACCACAAAATCTTGTTAATAGGGGTTTTAGGAAATGAAAGTAAATATTTGTTTATTTTGTGCCTGATGGTGAGTCAGTAAACCATACTCTCCTCACTATCTTTTACTGTGGTGCATTTCGTATTCGTTTGTGTATTTATGAGTTATATATAGTGGGTATCTCCTGGTTCTATTGGAAGAGCATACTACTCCATAAGTTTTCAAAGAGTGCATTCCTTGAATGAGAGCTCGAGCTGGAGGTACCTCCCCCGCTCAACACTTTAAAGTCCTTTAGGGTGTGTTTTTCTGGACAGAAAGTGAGAACAGAAGACATTATAAAGATGTGAGGTCAATCCTCAACTGATCATCTCAAGCAAGGGGGTTTTGTTTCTTTGTTTAGTTCAGGAGTTTCAGATCCTTCCTTTTGGTCTGTTTTTAGATGACTTGGGGGTCTATCGTGCAAGGCTGTCTTAAAAGAAGGAAATAGCCCTCTGCATAACCACTAAGAAATCCCGACTAGGCTGATATTCCTTAGCCCATTCATCATTTTCTGTTCTACATCTTGCTCCCGTATAAAACCATACCATAAAATATTAGAATCCCACTTCCACATAAAATCTTCTACTTGGAGCTGCCTAAATGCTGAATTTCCAACCGCCCATTCAGAAAGGAATTATTTGAAATCGAGGATGATGTGATGTAGGTCCTTTTTTTCATGCCTAAACATCCACTAGTTTTTTCCTTCCAAAAACCTGAAATAATAGCTTTTGGAATGTGTTCCGCTAACTATGAATGAAGCACATTCCTAAAGCAACAAAACAAATAGATCCTAGAACATAAAATAAAATTAGCACTTACTGGATTAACTATCAATGGAGTCTATCCCCCCTCTCCCTCACCTTGCTTCTCTTTTATTTATAGTTCCTAGCATAAGCATTGATTCCGAACTTCATTAGACGGAAGGCCTCTTACGGTGCCAGCTCAATGTCGGGAACAGAGTGGAAGGAGAGGTGGACTGTGTTTGATGCATGGAGTCTTCCTTGAGGATGGGGTCCTTATGGACGCTGTAGCTGCCAGAATGTGAAGGGACTTGATGAATGCTGGACTTCCCACTTCCATTCATTGAGTTGCTTTCAGCTGATGGATAGTGGTGAATATTGTCTTTCTTGGTAGGTGGATACTAGATAGGTTCGCATGGTTGAAGAGAAGTAGAGATCTTAGGATAAGGTGTTGGTAGATGATGATGACGATGATGATGTTGTCTTCTCTGTGTAAAACATAGTATATTTTTTCATAATCATTATTGGCGTTTTGTATTTTTCTTTTTTCCCACTGAATTTTATGTGTTTTTAGAACTTTCCTATCACTCCTTTCCTATTACTTCCTTTTTCCTTAAAGTGTGAAGAATATTTCAAAATTAATCCTGCACTGACGTATTTTATTGATCCAGTGAACCTTGATTTCTTTTGCAGCTGGACAGGAAAGATTTAGAACTTTAACAAGCTCTTACTATAGAGGTGCACAGGGGATCATTCTTGGTATGTAGTTTTATGTATTGTGAAGTCATATCTCATATGCTTTTTTTTAATTGGGTTTGGCAGCAAGTAGGTTATTGAACACATAGGTCTTGCAACATAGCTATGTCTCAAATTCTGCTTCTGAAGTTAAGCAGCGGATTTGATACCGTAACAGTTATATGATATTTAACAGATACCGGAATGCATTACAGTATGTATAACCTGGATCGTTGAACAGAGACACTAAAAGACATTTTTTTTTGTTATTATATATTTTTCAGTTTTTCTGTTACTTCACGCATCCTTTTTGTTTTGACTTAGCTCTGATGCATTATACATGTTATTCATATGGAGGCTTCTAGCCATCCTTTAGCTCATTTTAGGTCAGTACTCATGCTCAAGTGTGTTGCTGGAAACAATTACCCATTATTGAGATACACGCAATGTTGCAAGCCAAAACTCTTTCTGTCAATATTTTTGGAGAAATTCCTCTCTCTCTCTCTCTCTCTCTCTCTCTCTACCAACTCTTTTATGGTTAGTTTTACTGTTGTTGAAGACAACTCTTTCTGTCAAGATTTTTGGAGAAATTCCTCTCTCTCTCTCTCTACCAACTCTTTTATGGTTAGTTTTACTGTTGTTGAAGACAACAATGGTTGAAAAATAGTTGGGTCAGAAAGAAAATCTCTTGAATTTCCGCACGGCGGTGCTTAGCTTTATTGTGTGTTTGACTGATAGGGAACTTTCCACACAAGTAAATGTCCCCCGGTGTGTTTGGGGGGGGGGGAGATGATGATGAGGGGATTAAAAAAAAAAAAAGGAAAAAAACAGAAATGCTATCTGTTGAAGAAATTTTTTTCCAGCATTATTTCTCATTATCTAAACACTATTATATTGTTGATTGCAACTCTTGCTTTCCCAAATAATTTTTCTTATAGAAAATATATTTTCAACAACAAGTACCTATTAAAGAAACACACAATTATATAATTCATTGTAAATCTCAATTTCAAAGTACTTTTTGCATGGTCTCTTATGTATGCCCGTACAATTTTCTTTTTGGAAACTTTCCTCTGAGACTTTGGAAGCTGTAAGTAATCTTGGCTCCTTTAATTCCTTTGTTCTGTTTTGTGGTTTGATAGATATATCAAAATTGTCTGAACGCTTGCAAAGGGAGAATAAACCACCCTCTCTTTTGTTCCTTGTCTTTGATTGATGTTTGAAGTTTCAGTGTTCTTCTTCCATTTTCTTTGTATTCTTCTTCTTCTTCTTATTCATCCTTCTCTTTTGCTTTTCTTCTTTGATTGATTTTTCTTATTCATTTCGATACGAAAAGCTATTGAAACATCAGTGGATGGCAGTTTTATTTTGGATGGTAAGAGTAAGCATTCTTCATACATAGACTTTAGTGACCTTATAAATTATAGTTTGAGATGACTAGACCCAAGTTTCTCTAGTTTGAAGTTTGAACCTTTCAAACTAACTGATAACATGAAGAATCCATCTTACTTTCAGTCTGGTAAACCTCTATATTTAATTCTGCACTATTGGAAAGTATAAGCTGTTAATATTCTGTAAATGTTACACCGTTCCCCAGAATGTTGAATAACGATGCCACTTTTAAGAAAACATTAGAAGTCTCCTGCTGTATATCACAGTACATATCCTTTCCGTATCCGCTTTGCTCCCCCTTGCTCTACCTCCCCCCATGCGTGCTAGTCTCTACCTTACGTATGTTTAAGTGTTTAACATTTCTGGTTCAGATAGGATTTCTTAATTTGTATGTGTGGTAGTGATTCAGCTTATTTCTCCTTTCAGTTTATGATGTCACAAGGCGAGAAACATTTACCAACTTATCAGATATTTGGGCAAGGGAAGTGGAGCTCTACTCAACTAACCCTGATTGTATCAAGATGCTTGTCGGCAATAAAGTTGATAAGGCCAGTTACTCTTATCTATCTCTTAGCTTTCTATCCATTAAGCAGCTTATGAGAAGAAGTTTTACTCATAATGATGCTGATACTGGTCTGCACCAAATGAAGTTCCCACGTAATTAATTCATACATAGATCATACTTTAAACACCGATCTCTGCTAATCTTTGAGATTATTCTCATTAACAGAATTTGGATTTCAACATTAATGCAATCCTTATGTTCAGTAATGTTCAACAAAATATTTTAAAAATAAACACTTTTAGAGGTTTGAAAGCTTCTTTGTAGTTTTGCAATTTGCTCTTACTCCAATCTCCAGCTGAAAAAAACACTTCTTTACTCCTAGCGTGCTTGTGAGAGAATCAAGTTCAACTATTTCTAGAGATGGTATATAACATAGGTGTTTTCTGTAGAGTTTTATTCGTCACTCAGTTATGCTAGTAGTAGAAAAGAATGCGGCCCTCTTCTTACTGAGACATGATGCTTTTCAGGATAGTGAAAGGGATGTAACAAGGGAAGAGGGTATTGCTCTTGCAAAAGAGTGTGGATGTTTATTTCTAGAAAGTAGTGCTAAAACCCGAGAAAATGTGCAGCAGTGCTTTGAAGAGCTTGCATCAAAGGTACGCATTCTGCAAAACCACACACCTCTTTTCAAATGTAGTATGGTACTTTTAAGGTACTTTACTAATTTATTGCATATACAATACAGTTCCCTACTGGTTATGTTAATAATGATATATGTTAATATTACAAAGTTGTCATCTTTGCTTTTATTTAATATCTATATATTGTTGTTTTTTTTGTTTTTCCACCATGTATATTTATCGTATTGAACATAAATTACAAGAATCGGTCATGAGGATATAAATCTACACAATATGATATGGTTGGTCTACAACTTAAGCATATATCATATTCAGACTCGTGAAAAGAAGAAATTGGATAAATCAATTGTGTAGAGCAGTGTCGTTGGACCAAAGAATGGCTTTATGCCGTTCAACTCTAGAGTATGTCAAGATGTCACTTGTCCTCAGGGTGCATGCTAAAATAGGACACTAACAGTTTCTTTAACAGAACAATCCGGGCAACAAAGAGCATTGTCTCTGGGTCAGTATTAAACAGGAAAAACGGCAACAAAAATAAAGAACATTACAGGAATATGTGATTGCCATATTGTCGAGTAAATCTGTAAATTTATCTTTTTATTCTTGTATTTTATTGATAAGTTCAACCCGAAAAAAAAAACGATTTTATTCATTAAAGTTTGTTCAATTCCTAGTTCTTTTCTTGACAAAATGGTAAATCCAGATTTCTTATTTTCAGTGCTATTTTAAGTATTTAATGTGACAGACTTTTCGGATATCTAATTTTGAGAAGAGCAGTAGCATATAGGCGTTCAAATATTTTAACAACCCATAATAACACATTCTTCTTGAACTGGAAAAATCGGATATTATTTTTTTGTTTATTTTTTATTTTATTTTTTCCGAATATAAATCAGAAAACTGAATCAAAATGAGTAGCAAGTCCTGAGGTAGAAATGATCGAGTAATGGTATTTGCTTGGACAAGTGACGTTTCAACAAAAAAGATCAAGTTGCTTGAACTTTGTTCATGTTGAGTAGGTGGTCCCAGTCACTCCTACAGCTATGGCCACCTAGGCAAATTACATGTGTGTGATGCCTGTTGAAAACTAGTCTCTGATCATATTCATTACTTTAACTACCTACTGCGAATTGTCAAATTATGTAGACCTAGTGAATCTTCATGGGTGTCCTTGAGTCAATAACATCCCTTGAGAAGTCTACTAGCTCCAATGTCAAACACAAAGTTACGATGTGGCACTAAATCCGCCCGCATCGTGTTGATTGGGAAAAGTATGATAAAAACTGGTACAATACATAAACATCCACACAAATCGATTTATAAGTACCCAAGCAAACACATCTGCATTTGTCACAGGAAAATCTGAACTTTGTTGCCAGCTCCTCCACTTTGTTTTTTCTAGCTAGATCTTGGTGGTTAACTTCATATGTGATGCCTTTGGCATTCGTGGGGTGATAATTTATCTGCAGACTGATGTGGTTTGCTTTATACTGGCTCACTAACATAGCACGGTATGTACACAGATACTGGAGGTTCCAAATCTTTTGAATGAGGATTATAATCTTACGAAGAGGAACATACTGGAAGAGAAACGTGAATACCATGCACCCCCTAGTGGTGGATGTTGCTCTTAAAAATATGTAGCGTAAGGCCTCAGCACAAACAATATACATATAGAATTAAAGAACTCAGACAGCAGGTTCAGGAACTATGTCAAGCCAGAAACTTATGGTTCGCCCCCTTCAACGAAAAGGAAAAATAACACTTGGTGCATTTTAAGGGAAAATTGTTTCTCCTAATATTGATCATTTTGTAAAATCCTTTGTTTTACACATTGGATCAATTTCCCTCACTATTGATGAATAGTTGAATACACTAGAAGTTGTGTGAAAGGGCTCATTTGGATTTTATGTACTCAGAATGTTTCTGTTACTAAAAGAGTAAACATGGTCTACAAGAGTTTTATATACTCGGACTAGGGCAGGGATCGGGTCGGATATGGCTATATCCGAATCCGAACGCGAACCCGATTATATCCTACTAACCCGATCGGATAACACTAAAAATTCAAAAAAAAAAACCCAAAAAATATATCCGAACCCGAATCCGAATCCGACAGACCCGAACCCGAACCCGAATAAGTAAACGAATATAAAAATCAACCCGACCTATTCGGGTTCGGGTCGGGTCGGATTCGGGTCAAACCCGATCCGATTCCCTGCCCTAACTCGGACCTGAAAATTCATTAAGTTATCTGTCTTCGGTTCTAAACTGAACCTGTGTGTCTTTATTCAGTAGTTGAAGATACAGCTTGTTATTGGTGAGTAAAACTTCTCCAGGCAATCTGTGTCGCTCTTATCATTAGACCTTCACAATGAGCTCGGTTAGGCTGTTGATAAAAACTTCAGATATCTGTTAATCTGGAACACTAAAAATCATTATTAAGTAATTCATTCAACTACAAAATTTTAAACTTATCTGAGAACCTGCATATATGATGTACTGAGAAGGAATATTTTTATGAACCAGCCAAATATATCAAACAGTAAAAACAATAAAAGATACATTCATATATCACATTGCAACAATTTACACTTGCCGAGCAACGTATGTACTCAAATAATTCCTGGTAAATTTGTTAGGCAGGAATAGAAACCCGGAATCTCAGAAAAACAAAAACAAAAACAAAAACAAGAAAGAACAAGAAAGATAAATGTCAAGCTGTTGAGGTGAGCCAGATTCAATCACTCAGCTAATTTACTTGCCGGGTACAAAGTTTGTGGCAAAGGCCCAAGCATTGTTGTTAACAGGGTCGGCGAGGTGGTCAGCCAGGTTCTCGATTGGGCCCTTGCCAGTCACAATTGCCTGAACAAAGAATCCGAACATGGAGAACATAGCCAATCTTCCATTCTTAAGTTCCTTCACCCTGAGTTCAGAGAATGCCTCTGGATCATCAGCAAGTCCAAGTGGGTCGAAGCTCCCACCAGGGTATAGTGGATCAACCACCTCGCCCAACGGTCCACCAGCAACACGGTATCCCTCAACAGCACCCATCAATATGACTTGGGTTGCCCAAATCGCTAAAATGCTCTGCGCATGGACCAAGCTTGGGTTGCCCAAGTAGTCCAATCCACCCTCACTAAATATTTGTGCACCGGCCTTGAACCAAACTGCCTCACCAAACGTGACTCCATTACGTGAAAGAAGCTCAGGGAAGACGCACCCAAGAGCTCCAAGCATCGCCCACCTAGAGTGAATAACCTCGTGTTCACGGTTCTTTGCGAATGTCTCTGGGTCTGCTGAGAGTCCAGCAGTGTCTCAGCCATAGTCACCAGGGAATTCTCCAGTGAGATATGATGGAGACTCGCCAGAGAAAGGTCCCAAATACTTGACGCGGTCGGGACCATACCATGGGCTAGATGATGATACGGACTTGGACTTGCCTACAGTTTTTCGCATGGTGACTCCCCCTTCACCAAGGAGCTCTGAGGTTGATGGAGTGAGCTTCAGTGACTTCCCTGCTAGAGAGGGAGAAGAGAGAGCCATTGTAGAAGCAGACATTGAAAAGTGTAGGTATAAGATTACAAGAAAGATTAAGGTGAACTAAAGATTTGAATTATTGTTGGACTGAAGAAGAGTGTTATGAGGATGTATATATAGGTAGGGATACTATGTGATGTAGAGAAAGAAACAAAATGTAATTATCCATGGAAATCTAGACATCTTGGGATATCTGTGGAAATGTAGATTACTTATAACATTAGTGGAGGGAGTTGAAGAGAAATTGGCTGGTGGAGAGTCTGCCACATTGGATACACGTCAGATTCTCTAAGCAAGCCCATTGTATGCTTTAATATATTTTATAGTATATTATTTACGTGGGTGTCTAAGAATTTGTTATTTTGAAATGAAAATAATTTTGGAAGTCATACAAAATCATTTATTGCAAGTACAATTCTTCATTTTTCCGATGAAGAGAAGTCAAATACCCCTGTTATCTTTGTTATACAAACTACTGTTGAAATCACTCCAGGTTTGTGTAGAGTTTAGTAGTTGGCCAGTCCTTTGTGAACTGAGCTACCACTTTAAAGAGTTGCACTGACGCAGTTATTCATTAATTGAATTCGATTTAATCAAATTTGACATGCTATCAGCCAAGGATAACGCTTATGGTTTCTAATTACTTTTGAAGCTAACATCTGTGTTCCTTCTATCTCATATGTAGTTCATATTCAATTTGTCATGACTACAGAAATACTACGAGATTGTTTGAAGCGTACAAAAACATTAGAATGGTTTAGGCTGCCCACATGCTATATTGCTATGATCTTAATGCACTATTTCCTATATATCTTCATCGTATTTAGTCTCACCATCTTCTCATGACTATAATGGAGTCGCCCGGAAATTAAAAGTTAGCATTACATAGTGTCTTTGAAGCCATTAGTAGTGTCTTATCTGTTTCATATTGTGCACATCTTGATCTGTTGTTCAATTGGACGCATATAATTTACTTTCAAACATGTGCACAACTTCTTTTGCTCCAATGTTTCATCTTCGATGATATATTATCTTCTCATCTTACTTATTGCAAATCCTTTGCAAAAACTTACATTACTCTGTAGACTTATAATAACTCCACGTGATCGACTTATCTTTCAACGGGTAAAATGATAAAAGTTGAGATATATGTTCAACTCATTGTTGCAAGCCCCTATTTACTTATCAGCAAACACCAACTCTTACACCAAACATACCTGCATTTACCACAGTAAAGTCTGATCTTTGTTTTGCGAGCTTGTCCCCCCCTTTTCTTTTCTATCTATATCATGGAGACTACCTTTTTATATAGAGGCCCTTGGGTTCATAGGGTGATTATATATTGCAGACTGATGTAGTTTGTACTGCTTCACTGACATACTTTGTACTCACACAGATACTGGAGGTTCCTAGTCTACTGGAAGAGGGATCTATCCTCATGAAGAGGAACATTCTGAAACAGAAACAAGAATACCAGGCACCTCCTAGTGGTGGATGCTGCACATAAATTTATAGCAAAAGGACTCAGCAGAAAGCCACAACATACATACAGAATCAAAGAACTCATGCTCAGCAGATTGAGCAACTATGTCCAGCCAGCTAACCACAAAATTGGAATTGATAGAATGATCCCGCCCAACCAAAAAAGGAAATTACATTATTTTGTTTCTCTTGGTCCATGTCGGGAAAATTGTTGCTCATAATATGTTTCTTACTTTGTAAAAATCCTCTGGTCCTCAAGTGTTCAGTACCCAACATTCTTTTATAAATGTCCGAAGAATCGGGTTAAACCTCCTTGTAAGGAAGTTATGTACTGGCAATATTTCTGTAATTAGACTTCTTATGGTGCTATGTTCTAACAAGAACTTTATATGCTTGGAACAGACGGTTTATGGAGACAGATGTTCTCTCCGTTTTTGAGTTTATACAGAACCTACATGTCTTTATGGTGAAAATTATTTCGCAGGCCTTCTCAAAGAGCTCGATCAGGTTACATATGAAATACGGCAGAGATTGACGACAGAATCCTACACACTCGACAACGTGTCTATGGTGCAATGAGTAGTAATAATCTTGAACCAACCAAACATTTGAAACAAACAATTGAAGATAAATCACATTACATAATTTCACATTTGCCGAAGACATATGTACTCAAAAGTAACATGTAGGGGAGGAAAAGAAACCGGAAGTCTCTATAAGAAAAACCAAACAAGAAAAATAGATGTTGATGAGTCAAATTCAATCAGTCAGTTCATTTACTTGCCGGGTACAAAGTTTGTGGCAAAGGCCCAAGCATTGTTGTTAACAGGGTCGGCGAGGTGGTCAGCCAGGTTCTCGATTGGGCCCTTGCCAGTCACAATTGCCTGAACAAAGAATCCGAACATGGAGAACATAGCCAATCTTCCATTCTTAAGTTCCTTCACCTTGAGTTCAGAGAATGCCTCGGGATCATCAGCAAGTCCAAGTGGGTCGAAGCTCCCACCAGGGTATAGTGGATCAACCACCTCGCCCAACGGTCCACCAGCAACACGGTATCCCTCAACAGCACCCATCAATATGACTTGTGTTGCCCAAATCGCTAAAATGCTCTGCGCATGGACCAAGCTTGGGTTGCCCAAGTAGTCCAATCCACCCTCACTAAATATTTGCGCACCGGCCTTGAACCAAACTGCCTCACCAAACTTGACTCCATTACGTGAAAGAAGCTCAGGGAAGACGCACCCAAGAGCTCCAAGCATCGCCCACCTAGAGTGAATAACCTCGAGTTCACGGTTCTTTGCGAATGTCTCTGGGTCTGCTGAGAGTCCGGCAGTGTCCCAGCCATAGTCACCAGGGAATTCTCCAGTGAGATATGATGGAGACTCGCCAGAGAAAGGTCCCAAATACTTGACGCGGTCGGGACCATACCATGGGCTAGATGATGATACGGACTTGGACTTGCCTACAGTTTTTCGCATGGTGACTCTCCCTTCACCAAGGAGCTCTGAGGTGGATGGAGCAAGCCTCAATGATTTCCCTGCTAGAGAGGGAGAAGAGAGAGCCATTGTAGAAGCAGCCATTGGGGGACTGTTAGGAATAAAGCTACAAGAATGATTAAAGGTAACTAGAGAAATGAGGTGCTGTTGGGTTGAGAAGAGTGTTATGAGGATGTATATATAGGTAGAGAAGAGAAGTGACGTGGGAAGGAAACAAAATGTAATTATCCATGGAAATCCAGACATCATGTAACATCCATGCAAATTTAGACATCTTACAAGTTAAAACATTAGTGGAGAGAGTTGAAGAGCAATTCTCTGGTGGCTGTGCATGTGCCACATTGGATTGATATCAGATTCGCTCAGTTTGCCTATCCTATGCTTTAATATATTTTCCAATATCCTGTATTACTATTGTCGTGTATCTCTTCGATTTGTAACTATTTGGGAGAGAACTTAGGTAAGTCACCATTAATTGTTCTGATATGTGTCCCAATCAATCAACATAAACATTCAGTTAGAACATATTAGAAAGAAAAAGAAAAGGTGTGTGTAGCCTATGCTTGAATTGGCTACCATAAGGTCTTTCAGAATTAGACTATCCTGATGCAACCAGAGAGATGCCGAAGCGTGTGCGGTGTTGAAGGCAAAGTGTGGGTAGAACCGTAGAACGTACATTTTGCATCTGAGTGATGCCCTGTTGCCTATAGGCTATATAACTGCAGGATTTAAGATTCATGTGCAGGTTGGAGGCCCCAGGAAATTATTAGGAATATACAACTTAATTGTATTTACTATTTACTAATTACCAAACTATACAAATCTTTTGTCTTGTAAGTGTTTTGTACTTCTTAATTAAATCCGAGCCTAGTGTAGATACACTATGTCCTTAAGACAGATTTTCCTCCTCATGATGCTTGAAGGTTGATGGGAAACTGTCTCCGAAGATAGAACGGATTTCCTTCTATAGAAAGCTAGCACTTCAATTCTATAGAATCAGCGAACACAATATAGTACTAGCCACGCTGCCCCCCCTATGGCCGAGCTTGTTAATTTGACTTGTGAGGTTTAATATCTAATGAAATAAAGAGCAAGCATTTTCCTATTAGACAACAATTCGTTATGCAAGGCTAACATGCAGCTCTTGAACTTGAACAAATATACCCACAACAATCATTTCTCTAAGAAATTCTAAATACTAACTAATATGTACAATTCAAATTATATCGCCACGTCTTTGAGTTACTACCTCCAAAGTTCAAACGATCCAACCATACGTGAGCACAAATCCGATTCTCTCAATGAAGTCACAGTAAATATTGTTTTTTATTTTACTCTACTAATAGAGCATGTTTATGTTCATCTAGCTCCAGGATTGAGAAGTCCTAGTACATGTATCATTCATCCTCCATAAATCAATCCTTTCCACCACTTAGTCAAGCTCCAGTAGTACAATTCATCTAAACTTTTTGCCTTATCAAATAAGATTTCAGTTATATCTCCTTCAAAATCATTACTTACAAAGAATCGCCGGGCTTTCCTATCATAAACTTTCATAATCGTCGTCAGAGAATGAAATTGTATCGTCCAAACCCAACTCCTATCCATGCTCACATCTCGAAAGTCACTGGTAATTAGATTGACATGCTTCCTGAGACACCTGAAATAAAAAAGACATTTTTCGTTATTAGATTAATACTCAAAACACTTAGGATCCTAAACTGAAACTGAGTGGGTAGCTTATGTTCAATGATAAGGTGTTAACCCATTATTATTTTGTTGGGCTTAGTCTTAAAGAATGATATGTTTCTCAACTTGGCACCATCAAAATCATTGGTTAAGCACTGAAATTTGTTCTTAGGTAGGTTCTAATACTAAAATCAACATCCTCAAATAAGCTTTTTTTTTCATTAAACAATACATACTAAACATTACCTCGAATTCGGCCAACTGGTACCTACTCGAGGATTCTAGGGGCAGTTAAGGATCATATTGCCAATATAGAGCTCTTGAAACAAACTATGACACAGACCACACACACCATAAACACTTGGAAGTATTAATCATAATATCCCTTTCATTTCAAGTCAAATAAATTTAAGATATAGCGAGTTCCACTCCAAAGAATACAACCCAAACGGTGGCAAAAAGAATGACTCACGAATAACGGTTTTCCCTTGTAGCAAGGGAGATGATTTGGTATAGGCATGACAGTATGAGTGTATAACCCTCGTGGTACAAATGTATAATACCAACACACTTTCTCTCTTCTCATTACAAAATGTGATTATGTGATCACGATTAATAACTAATCATGTAATCATACTACAAATGGGACTTTTTATTATATACCGAAGAAGTGTTTAATATAAGTTTAAAGCAAAAACAGTTTTCTATAATTAAACTAATTTGGAGGATACTCTTGAACCTGCCTAACAGCATCTGGGTTCGTTTAACTGCTAAAGGGCTTCACATATTGCAGTGACCTCTCAAAAACTCTCCAGAGAGAAATCAAATTCAAGTTAAGCTCGCAAGGTTGTTCAAATAGTAAGCTAAATATGAGAGAGAGAGAGAGAGCATACTGAAAAACTTGATTCATGGGATCATTAGACATCTGGTGAAGTTGTTCGTGCTTACGATCAAGGATAAAAGCCACTTCACAAACCATTAAGCATTTGACCTTGAGAAATTCTAAAAGAAATATCAAATTGGTAAAATAAAACTCAACCCAAATCAATTCAACATTTAGAAACTATATATATGTCAGTATTGCTAACAGAACAACAATGTTCACCATAAGGTGAGCCATTGATGCAACTTTCTTAACAACTAGCCAATTTTAGAATTATCCTAAGTCTTACTCTTAGAACACAGTACCAATTATGTTACTGTTGGTTACCTGTTGTGATGTTACATTTCATTAAACATCCTTTTATAGAGTTCGTGAAGGATGGGTTTAGGGGCTTTATCAAATTGCTTTTCTTTCGCATGAAGCTTATTCATATTTCATTTATGTATGTCCCTTCTTACGTTCTCCCCCGCAAGTGTCATGCATTTATGCATGGGTTAATGGCTTTCCACTTGATCAAAACAAAGTCACCTAGTTGTTTATTACTATCTGTTTTACCTTTTTGTTAGTTGCAAGTTTCTATCCTGTAGTACCTAGCTTCTTGCTGGAGCATATTAAATCGATAACATGTGAACTCTGTGGGTAGACTTCTATGTACACTGAAAAATAATTAAATCATCAATTGGATAGTCTATTTGTGGGTGTAGCCAAAACGTAGGTGCCAACTATTGAGGCGAAGAAAATTAAAGTTGAATCCAGCATAGCTTGCTAAGAAGAGTGAAAAACTGAATGAAGTATATGCTTGCTTCTCGACTCCGTGAGTCTGAGAATCTAAACAATCCATTGTTTTATTAAGATTGTTATATCAAGGTATAATATCTTTTTAAAGCATTCATAAGATGGCATCACTGCATCAGTTATACCAACAAAGACACGACACAGTGCTTATGGTGTTTGTGGTTAGCTTCTTTTCTCCTTGTGATATATCTCTAAGACAGAGCGCTAATTAGCGAGATTTATTTGTTGATCTTTTTTTATTTTATTTTATTTTTCCAGTTAGAGGAATTCATTAAGCAACTTGAGATGTAAAGTGAATATCCAATCCAAACCATTAGAAAACACTAATAAAAATTAATGTGATTACAAATATATGTCGAATTACAACTAAGTCATAAACGATAAACAACTCAGAGATATAAAATCATACCTTTCTTCTTCTTCCAAAAAGTAACTCGCTTTTATCATGGCTATGAAAACTCTTTGTCAACAACTTCATGCAGAAGTTGAATGAGATTGAATTTGAAGTTTTAATAAGAAGATAGATTTACCATCGGGAAAACACTTCCATCTTTGGCTCGTTTCAAAGTGTTCTTGGCGGTGGTGGTGGTGGTGTTTTGGGAGGAAGAGTTTGTGAAAGGTTGGGTTTTGTTTCTCTTTTTTTGGGTTCTTAATTACTAAATTACCCCAAAGCAGCTCAAATAATCGTAGATTTGTTTCTTTTTTCCAAAACACATAAAAAGACAAATTTGACTTATATTAAATTAGATAGCAGGCCAAATTCAGGGTTATTTTGGTAAGAAAATGAGTAATTATTTTTCAAGTAGGGACTATTTTAAAAACTTTGCTGACGTGGCTCAATATGAGTATCCTGGGAGAATAGATATTAATGTAGGTAGGATTTGACTAAGAACAGAGGGAGAAGAGAAATATTAGAACTCTGTGTGATCTGGTGTGTCTTTCTCTCCAAATTCATCCACTATTTATAAGTGAGTGGTGCTTCTTCGAAACAACACAGTGACTCTTGGGAAAATATAAGCAACTCTTTGAAAAGTTACATGTTTCGAAAAGACACACCATTTCGGCATAAAACACTGTTTCGAACTAGTACCTATTTCGAAAAGTCACACCTTTTCGGCATGATGCACTGTTTCCAACCAGTGCACATTTCGAAAAGTCGCACCTTTTCGGCATAATGCACTGTTTCGAACTAGTGCATCCTTTTGAAAAAAGTTTTTCTTACTTTACGTACTGTTTCAAGAGAAACCCATTTCATCTCAAGTGGGGTAACTTGGGAGACAAATTACTCATTCATATCTCAATGCATTTGTGCAAAGCAAATCAATTTTTTTAACAATCCCTCACATGAATGAAAATTTAGCTTCTTCTATCATAAACATCGGATTTCTATTTTTTTACAAATGAAAAGACACCGCATCAGGTCAAGTAGCATGGGAGGCCTTGAACTTGCTTTAGTGAAAGACAATCGGATTTAATTGAACGATCAGTAGACTTCAATTAATATCCTTGAACTGTCAGCCGTTTGTATAAACCTAGACAATCATCTTCACGCAGTACCTTATCGAATACTGTTGGTTCTCACGTTTGTGTTCATTTTGGCCTTGAACACTTCTTGGTTTCAGAGAGTGCTTTTGAGACATTTGCCTTAAAATATTTCTCATAGAAGCAGCCCCACTTCACACTCACATAGGTGATTTTTATAAAGAGTATATCCTGCAATACTCCACTTAGATAACATAACTTTCCAAGATATAGTAAATCATTAAAAGCTTGACTTATCCTGGGTCTCGCGGCAGATATACACTGTCTTATATAGGAATGGGTTAGAGTATAATATTACTCTCTAGTGCTAACTGAGTCACAAACATAATTCAGTTGGCCCATTGAACCTTGATCTTGGGATCTCCAGTCAACTAGGTTGGTTTTTCCATTATGATGACTTTTGGTTGATTATCTCAAAGGCATTAAGCCCATTCTCCTTGATAATCTTTCCACTCGCTTTCTTGTTAAACCTTTTGTAAGCGGATCCACAATGTTATCTTTTGATCTTACATAGTCGATTGAGATAACTCTATTTGAGAGCAATTGTCTAACGGTGTTATGTTTACGACGTATGTGTCGAGACTTCCCATTATACGAGCTACTATGTGCTCTACCAATAGCAGATTGGTTGTCACAGGGTATACACACTACTTGCACAAGTTTAGCCCAGTTTGGAATATCCTCTAAGAAATTTCGAAGCCACTCTGCTTCTTCTCCAGCCTTGTCTAATGCAATGAATTCTGATTCCATAGTGGACCTCGCTATGCACGTTTGTTTTGAGGATTTTCAAGAAACAGCTGCACCTCCAAGTGTAAAGACTTATCCACTTGTGGACTTTGAGTCTTTAGTGTCAGATATGCAATTAACATCGCAGTACCCTTCTGGAACAGCCAGATATCTTGTATAGTGCATACCAAAATTCTGAGTATACTTTAAGTATCCCAAAACTCTCAGTATGGTAGTCCAATGATCTCTGTCAGGATTACTCTTATAACGACTTAGCTTGCTCACAGAGTATGCTATCTCAGGCCTTGTACAGTTCATGACATACATTAAACTGCCAAGTATACAAGAGTATTCTAGTTGAGATATACTATCTCCAGTATTTTTGGCTAAATGAAGATTTACGTCAACTGGTGACCTCTTTGGTGTGATGTTATATTTCTTAAACTTTTCAAGAATCATCTCAATGTAATGAGATTGTGATAGAACAAGTCCATCCTCTGTCCTAGATATCTTAATTCCTAGGATAACATCAGCAGCACCTAAATCTTTCATGTCAAACTTACTAGACAACATTTGTTTGGTAGATTTTATGACATCTATATTACTACCCAAAATTAGCATATCGTCTACATAGAGACAAATAATAACACACCTTTTTTGAGTGCTTTTGACATAGACACACTTGTCACACTCGTTTATTTTGAAACTGTTTGACAACATTGCATTGTCAAATTTATCATGCCATTGCTTAGGTGCTTGCTTTAATCCATATAAGGATTTAACAAGCTTGCAAACTTTCCTTTCTTGTCCAGGAACAATAAACCCTTCGGGTTGTTCCATGTATATTTCTTCATCGAACTCACCATTCAAGAATGCCATCTTTACATCCATTTGATGTATCTCAAATCCATGTATTGATGCTATTGCTATTAGCATCCTTATGGAAGTTATTCTTGTAACTGGAGAGTAAGTGTCAAAATAATCCAATCCTTCTTTTTGTCTAAATCCTTTGACCACAAGTCTAGCTTTATACTTGTCGATTGATCCATCAGTCTTAATTTTCTTTGTGAATATTCACTTATATCCCAAAGTCTTGGAACTTGGTGGTAAATCCACCAATTCCCATGTATGATTTTGCATTATGGATTCAATCTCACTATTTATTGCTTCTTTCTAATAAGTAGCTTCTGGAGATGACATTGCCTCTTTGAACGTTTGAGGATTATTTTCTAAATTTTTCAACAAGTATGTTAGAAAATCAGGTCCAAAAGACGTTGACGTCCTTGACCTTTTGCTACGTCTAGGTTCTTCCTCAATTTCGCTTTGTGTAGAATGGTTACTAGTTGTAGAATCTAAAGTTCTCTTTGTTGAACTTGGCTCTATACACATGTTATACAGAAATGTATTTTCAAAGAATGAAGTATTCCTTGACTCAATAATCGTATTAACATGTATATCTTGAATCTCTGATTTATGAACCAGAAAATAATATGCACTACTATTGTTTGCATATCCAATGAATACACAATCAATAGTCTTGGGGTCCTATCTTCACCTTCTTAGGTTTAGGGACCACCACTTTAGCAAGACACCCCCACACTTTTAAGAATTCGTAGGAAGTCTGATGACCTTTCCACAATTCGTATGGTGTTTTAAGCATCTTCTTGTTAGGAATCTTGTTGAGAATGTAATTGGCAGAAAGCAAAGCTCCCCCCCCCCACAAATTCTGGGGTAAACCAGAACTTAACAACATAGCATTCATCATCTCTTTTAGAGTTCGTTTTTTGCGTTCCGTAATATCGTTTGATTGAGGTGAATAAGGAGTCGTAGTTTGATGAATGATTCCATGTTCATAACATAAATCTTCAAAAGGTGATTCATATTCACCTCCTCTATCACTCCTTATAGCCTTAATCTTTTTGCTTAGTTGATTTTCAATTTCATTTTTATAGTGTTTGAACACTTCAATTGCCTCATCTTTACTTCTCAACAAGTAAACTTAACTATATCTAGTGCTATCGTCAATAAAAGTCACCTCTAGTTTGCACGTACTTAAGATCACATATATCTGTATGTATTTAGTCTAGAGGTTCAGTACTTCTTTCAATGGAATGAAAGGATGATCTGGTCAACTTGAATTCTACACAAGTTTTACATTTATGGCGTGGGTCTATTTTTATATTTGGTATATAGTCCAAATTAATTAATCTATGCAAAGTATCATAATTAACATGTCCTAATCTACCATACCATGTATGTGAAGACTCAATCAAGTAAACAGAAGATTCAACTTTATTGGTGCTCTTTGGCGCAATAGTAAAACAAGACATCTTAAAGAGCACATCTTGAAGATAGCCCTTTCCCACGAATACATCATTCTTAGTTAGTACAAATTTATCAGAAACAAAGACTAACTTAAAGCCATTCTTGCTCAGAAAGCGACCCGTAAAACCAAGTTCTTGCGAATGTCGCACATAGAGCACCTCATTCAGAGTTAGTTCCTTCCCAGAAGTCAACCTCATCACCACCTTTCCTTTGCCTTCAACCTTGGACGTAGAAGAGTTTCCATAAAGAGTTGTTCTTCCTTTTCCACAGCATGATAAGTGGTGAACATTGACTTGTTGGAGCATATGTGGCGAGTAGCACTAGTATCCACCCACCATTCCCTTTCATTTCCAATCATGAGACATTCAAAAACCACAACATATAGGTTCATGTCATTAACATTATCAGAAAGCATGTCCGTTGTCACATTTGCTTCAGTCTTTTGCTTCTTGTACTTCTTTGGCTTGCGACATTCACTTGCCTTATGTGTAGGAACCGTTATTTCAGAATGACTATTTCTATAAACCGCGAGAACCACGAACAGCGGAATCAATGGGTTCTCACGATTTGTGATTGAGAACATACCTTTTAGATCCGGTTTTGATACCTCTGAGAATCCAAGCTTTATGAATCCGAATCAACAATCAACCTTTGATCTTCTGTTGTATTCCTTTAGAATAGATTGGATGTTGTGTGGACAACGATCTACCAACCCCCTTCTTTCTCCCAAGATCAGAAACGAATTCAGATCTACTTTTCTTGCCTCTTTTTCAGAATAATGAATAGTGAATTTTGGCCAGAGAGAAAGAGTATTCTATTTATAGGCTACAACAGGGACCATGAGGAGAAATTAGGGTTGGGCCTCCTGATGGGCTTGGGGTTCCCATGTTCGCCCAGAACACACGGCCCAAGTCCGTCAACAAATAGCTTATTCCACTAAAGGTCATTGTTGCACTACCGCCCTAATCCCAAATTACGTGTCAGCGTTTATGGGCACCATATTATATGCTCGTTGATCTCCCCGTGTTTAAGATATCGAATGTCTATTGATTAAGTCAAGTTATTGACAACTACATTAATCAACTTCTTATGTCCTTGAGTAGTACCACTCAACCTCATTGTCATGTCGGAATAAATCCACCTGCAGGGTTTACATGACAATCAACCCAACTTTTTGCGGGACACGAATTCCTTCTATAATCAACAACACACCTTACATACAATGTCATTACCCAATCCATTGAGTTTGTTGATTCACAAATGAATCTCACTCATTGATGATTTAAAGCAGTGTACAATGCATGTAAGTGCCCGTTATTATATCCGGATTAGGAGGACAAACATCCATAATAACAGAGGCGTTTGTTCTCTTATATAGTCAGTATAAGGAGAAACAACCTCACTTGGTCCTGTTCAATACACACAAAGTGTACTAGTGTAATCCTATAGTCAAGATAGACTAATACCAGATTATACTACAACCGTACTAATGGTTTGTCCAAATCCATCTAGGTTGTGAACGATTACTTATACTTTATAAGGTACTGATGATATGATCTTCTGTGTGTTCACACCATATCATCTACAACATAAAGTATTAGACACATGCATATAACTAATAACATATATAATATGCATAACATTTGCCCATATGATTCTCATTCAAAATATAAAGAATTAGAGTTAATACAAAAGTAATGTGTTTAGTATATAACCCTATCATTATATCCAGCCTTCCCACAGTTGTAGCACTTGCCCTTGAACTTAGTAGGTGTACTACTCTCTTCACCTTGAGCTTTGTCTTGGCACTTCCTCTTTTCCTTAGCACTTGATCCTTCCACAACATTGGCCTTTGCCACCATGGGATCCTTGCCCTGCTTCTTAGATAAGCGGTTATCTTCCTCTATCCTTAGATGGACAATCAATTCTTCAAGATTCATATCTTTGCGTTTTTGCTTATATGATTCTCATTCAAAATATAAAGAATTAGAGTTAATACAAAAGTAATGCGTTTAGTATATAACCCTATCATTATGTCCAGCCTTTCCACAGTTGTAGCAGTTGCCCTTGAACTTAGTAGGCATACTACTCTCTTCACCTTGAGCTTTGTCTTGGAACTTCCTCTTTCCCTTAGCACTTGATCCTTCCACAACATTGGCCTTTGCCACCATGGGATCCTTGCCCTTCTTCTTAGATAAGTGGTTATCTTCCTCTATCCTTAGATGGACAATCAATTCTTCAAGATTCATATCTTTGCGTTTTTGCTTAAGATAGTTCTTAAAATCCTTCCAAGATGGTGGTAATTTCTCAATCATAGCAGCCACTTGGAAAGATTCTCCTAGGGTTATTCCTTCAGCAATGACATCATGGAGAATTACTTGAAGTTCTTGGACTTGGCTTATGACAGTCTTACAATCCGTCATTTTGAAATCAAGAAATTTGCCAACTATGAATTTCTTCATGCCAGCATCTTCACTCTTGTATTTCTTGTCCAACGAATCCCAAAGTTCCTTAGCAGTCTTGAACACACTATATACATTGTATAATGAGTCAGCCAACCCGCTAAGGACATAATTTCTACACAAGAAATCAGCATGAAACCAATCATCCTTGGCCAAAACCTTCTCCTTGTCGATTTCATCAGGGCTTACATTAGGAGCCTTATCCCACATAAACCTTGCCAAGCTAAGGGTGGTCAGATAGAAGAGCATCTTCTGTTGCCATCACTTGAAATTAGTTCCATTGAACTTTTCAGGCTTCTCCCCATGAGGAACAGTAGTAGGAAACAATAACAACAGGTGTAATTGGTGGTGTTGCCATATTCTGAAATACAACCACACTTTGTTATTTCTTTAAACCAAAAAAGAAAAGAAAACATAAACAAATTCTATTCGGTAAATAAAAATAAGAAAAAGAAATATGTCTTAAGTTGTTAGGAATATACAACTTAATTGTACTTACTCTTTACCAATTACCAAACTATACAAACCTTTTGTCTTGTAAGTGTCTTGTACTTCTTAATTAAATCCGAGCCTAGTGTAGATACACTATGTTCTTAAGACAGATTTTTCCCCTCACGGTGCTTGAAGGTTGATGGGAAATTGTCTCCCAAGATAGAACGGATTTCCTTCTATAGAAAGCTAGCACTTCAATTCTATAGAATCAGCGAACACAACATAGTATTTGACTAAGAACAGAGGGAGAAGAGAAAGATCAGAACTCTGTGTGATCTGGTGTGTCTTTCTCTCCAAATTTATGCACTATTTATAGGTGAGTGGTGCCTCTTCGAAACAACACAGTGACTCTTGGGAAAAAGTAAGCAACTTTTTGAAAAGTCACATGTTTCGAAAAGACACACCATTTTGGCATAAAACACTATTTCGAACTAGTGCTTATTTCGAAAGGTCACACCTTTTCGTCATGATGCATTGTTTTGAACCAGTGCACATTTCAAAAGGTCGCACCTTTTCGGCATAATGCACTGTTTCGAACTAGTGCATCCTTTTGAAAATGTTTTTTTTCACTTTACGTACTATTTCAAGAAAAACCCATTTCATCTCAAGTGGGGTAACTTGGGAGACAAATTACTCATTTATATCTCAATACATTTGTGCAAAGCAAATCAATTTTTCTAATAGAAATTTATTAATAATTTAAGAGTAAATCTCCGTAGAGAGAAAGTGAAGGTGAATCTGAGCCACTAATACAGAGAAGTTGAGGGTGTATTGCTCCATAGGGTACTGGATCTATGTCCTCTTAGACCTGTGCAGCCATACACCCTGCACATACCAGAAGTCCTCATAATTTAATATGTGATTAAATTAACTGCGAAAAAAAAATTAAGAGTGTGTTGCGACTCAATAATGATGCAAATGAGTGAAGTTCAATATAAGAGAGTAAGAGAGGAATTCTTATTATGAGTGTCTCCGATAATGGGAGGAGGTTTACCTTTATATAGATGAGGTAACCTCCCCCAAAATATAAAGCAGGATAGGAAACGTATGTTACATTAGGTAGCGTCTTCACAGATAACTGATAGACTTCATGGTGGGCAGCCACATTGGGTCAACCTATAGATTATAACACTCCCCCTTGGATGTCCACCATTTCTAAGTATATTGCTTCATTAAAACCTTGCTAGAAAAACCCTGTGGGAAAAATATGTGCAAAAGAAAAAGAGTACAAATTTTAAGTAAACTTAGATCTGGTGACATGCTTAATGTTGTCTCATTAAAACCTTGTCAAAAAAACCCAATGGGAAAAATTTGATCTAAGGAAAAAAGAGTAGAACATGTTCTATATCTGATAATGTATTCTCAAGGAATACTCCCCTTGAATTTAGCAAGACTAATTTTGTATTTTTCTCATTCTAATATTGAAGACATATTTTCTGAATATAGTAGTTGGTAAGACTTTCGTGAAAAGATCAGCTGGATTGTCCCAAGAATGAATCTTTTGGATATTAATGACACCTTTCTTTTGAAGGTCGTGAGCATAGAAAAGCTTTGGTGGAATATACTTTGTACGATCACCTTTGATGTAACCTTATCTCATTTGAGATATGCTACCGGCATTGTCTTCATATATGATTGTTGGTTTGTCTGTGATAGCTGGCAATCCACTTGAGCTTCTTATATGTACATGTGATAATTGATCTCAACCAGAAACATTCTCGAGCTGCTTCATGCAATGCTATGATTTCAACATGATTTGATGAAATAGCCACCATGCTTTGCTTGTTGGATCTCCATGAGAAAGTTGTGTTGCCATTTGTGAAAACATAACCATCTCATTTTTGGCGGGTTTAAGATGTATATCATTAGTTGGTCTACCACTCATGAGTGTATATCAGCTTGTTATTTTCTTTGCAAATTATAGTTTTGAATTGAGACATTTGTGCTATTTCAATCACAACTTGATGTATGCCTTTCCTTGAAGGAAGGTCAATACGTGATGGAGCATTAGCAGTTGGTACATGTGATCTTGTTACTTTTGCTGCATCATTAAAGGCATCTGGTAACATCTGTGCAATGTTTTGTAAGTAGCATATCCTACGTACTTCATCGTCACATAGAGATGTACGTGGATCTAGATGAGACAAACTTGGTGTAATCCAAGTCAATTCTAATTGTTTATTAGGTGTATCTCCCTTTACTGTAGAGAAGATTGTCTCATCAAACCTGCAATCTGCAAATCTAGTAGTAAAAAAATCACATGTTTGAGGTTCTAGATATTTTAAAATAGCAGGTGACTCATAACTAACATAAATTCCCAATCAGTGTTGGGGTCCCATATTTGTACGCTTATTTGGTATTATGGGAACATACACTACACAATCAAAGATCTTTAGATGAGATATGTCAGGTCTAATGCCTGAGACCATTTCAAATGGTGATTGCTTCAAATAAGATGTTGGTCTAAGTTTAATCAATGTAGAAGCATGTAAGACAACATGTCCCCATGCAAAACTGGTATTTAGGTTCTCATTAGCATAGGGCGTGCGATGAGTTGAATCCATTTTATCAAGGATTATGCTAAACCATTTTGTGTGTGTGCATTGTAGGAACCGTTATGGTTGCATGTCATTGTTTACAAATCATGAAAACCCATGCGCAGCGGAATAAGGGTGTTCACGATTTTGATTAGGAATCATACCTATTGATCAGTTGTGATATCTCTGAGAATCCAAGCTCTACGAATCAACAACCTCTTGATCTTCTATTGTATTCCTATCCTTGGAATGGACGTTGTGTGGGCCGATCTACCAGCCCTTTCTTTCTCTCTTGGCCTCTCTCACTCACAAGGTTATAATCGAATTTAGGAACTAATTTTTCTTGAGCAATAACTTAGTGTTTTGGCCAGGAAAGAAGGGTTTCCTTATATAGGCTACAATAGGGACCATGAGGAGAAATTAGGGTTAGGTCTCCTGACGGGCTTGGGCTTCCCATGTTCGCCCAGAACACATGGCCCAAGTCCTTCAACAAATGGCTTATTCCACTAAAGGCCATTGTTGCACTACTGCCCTAATCCCAAATTACGTGTATTACATTTATGGGCTTCATATTATATGCTTGTTGATCTCCCAGAGTTAAGATATCGAATGCCCGTTGATTAAGTCAAGTTACTGACAACTACATTAATCAACTTCTTATGTCCTTGAGTAGTACCACTCAACCTCATTGTCATGTCGGATTAAATCCACCTGCAGGATTTACATAACAATCCTTATGAGTTCCTCAAGGGGATATCATCAACCCGACTTCTTGTGGGTCACATATTCCTTCTATAATCAACAGTACACCTTACATATAATGTCATTATCCAATCCATCGAGTTTGTTGATTTACAAATGAATCTCACTCATTAATGATTTAAAGCAATGTACAATGCACGTAAGTGACCGTTATTATATCCGGATTAAGAGGAAAGGCATCCACAATAATAGGAGTGTTTGTTTTCTTATATAGTAAGTATAAATAGAAACAACCTCACTTTGTCCTGTTCAATATACACAAAGTGTACTAGTGTAATATTGTAGTCAAGATAGACTAATACCAAATTATACTACAACCATACCAATGGTTTGTCCAAATCCATCTAGGTTGTGAACGTTTACTTATACTTTATAATGTATTGATGATATGATCTTCTGAATGTCACCACACACCATATCATCTAAAACACAAAGTATTAGACGCATGCATATAACTAATAACATATATAATATGCATAACATTTGCCCATATGATTCTCATTCAAAATATGAAGAATTATAGTTAATACAAAAGTAATGCTTTTAGTATATAACCCTATCAATATGGGACTAGATGTTCAACATCAATCCCTTGTGTCATACAATAATCATCAAATGTTTTTGATGTGAACTCCCTGGCTCCATCAAGTCTTATGGACTTTATAGAGTGGTTTGGGAAATGAGTTCTTAGTCTAATAATTTGAGCTAAGAGTTTAGCGAATGTCAAGTTTCATGTTGATAGAACGCTAGCATGTGACCATCTAGTTGAAGCATCTATTAAGACCATAAAATATCTAAAAGATCCAAAAGATGAATGTATTGAGTGAGATAATAGAAGGAGATGGTCTAGTAATTAACTTACCTTGTGCACAAGACTGGCAGTCAAATTCATGAGCTGGTAAGACTTTTACATCTTTGAACTTGTGTCCATTTGTACTATTGATGATGTTGCTCATCATATTCTTTCCAGGATGTCCTAATCGGTTGTGCCAAATCAAGAAAGGAACCATTAGATTAGTTTTTTTTAGTAGCATATGTTTCAATTTGGGGAATGGTTGCTTTATACAAACCATTAGATAAAGCTGGTTGTTTTTCAACTAGTTGCTTTTTCCTGGAAACTATTCTAGTGATATAGAGGTATTCAACTCCTTTGATATCAATAGTCTCAATATGGTATCCATTTGCTCTTAAATCCTTAATGCTAAGGATCGTTAGGATTTTGGTGCAAATAGAGCATTTGCAATAGACAATATGGAGCCATTTTGTAATTTGAAACTTGCCCTGCCATACCCTTCTATGATGGTAACTTGTCCACCAATGGTATGTAGACTTGTTTTCAACAAACTAAAGTCAGAGAAGAAAATCCTTCTTGTAGGATTGTATGTGTGGTAGCACTATCCACTAAACATTCAATGCCCATCATTTTGGTCTCAAATTAGAGATGTGTTTTGACCAAATATGATCAAAATACTAAGTGGTGACGAAAGAGATGAAGAAAGTAAGAATTGAAATAGGTGGCACGAAAAAAATTGCAAAAGCAATTGATGACACAAACTGTACCGAAATAATTACGTAATAATAATAAAATTGATTCTGACGACTCATGCCAGTGGAAGATTTATATTAGGATTAGACAGTTAAAATTAAATGTAAGGGCAGTTTAGTAATAATAGGAAGAAAATGAAATTAAATACGAATTGGATTCGAAGGTGAAAACTTGAGCGACTAAAACTGGATGTCAACTTCGGATTATATAAGAATTCGGATTAGATAAGAATTAGAATTCGGATTAGTTAAGAATTCGGATTAGAATTCGGAATAGATAAGAATTCGGATTAGATAAGAATCCAAACAGCAACCAGCAATGTAAAATTGGATCTAAGAAATATTATGTAAGTGCCGGCTAAACTCCATATGCAAAACAGTAGACGGAAAAAGTTAAGTAGAGCCCAGTGGTTCAAGTCGAGCCTAGCCCGGTGGCGCGGGCATTTGTTTCAAGCTTAAGGTCAGAATCCACTCGGGATCGCCAGAAGCTTCTCTTGGTCGGTCAGAGCTCATGTTACATTAGAACTTGGACTTGTGTGGGTGACACATGGCTTGGAGTAATTTATTTGGGGGAGTTTGAATTGAGAATAATCCAAATTAGTGAAGACTTTGGATTTTAGTGTAATACACATTGCTTGGATTAATTTATTTGGGGGCAATTGAGGATGCAAGCTTCGGAGCAAAAATAGCAGCCGCTCTTGTCTTTATTGATGTGGATACGACATGCAGTTGCAAGATCCAACAAAGGGGGTAGCTGGTGGAAAGAAAAAAACTTTTATTCAAATTGCACAAATTTCAAAGAGATGAGCGTTAAAGAGTTACGACCTTGAACATGATGCTTCTCTTGTCCGTTGTCGCCAGGTTGACCTTGAACATCATGGTTAGGTTGATCGACAGTAATTGTATCAGGAACTTGAGCTCTTCTAGTATTCATCATAATTTTTGCAGAACGTGATCGAGAGTGTTGAATAAGAACCGCAGACGGTATCAATTATGTTTCGACCAAATATAATTAAAACACTAAGTGGTGACAAAAGAGATGAATAACGTGGAAAAGTAATGAGAAAAGTGATGGTGATTGAGTGAATGATGAGACTGTACCTTTCGGTTGCCTACGTACCCAAATTATCGATGGGATCAAGTCTCAAGAACGTAGTTCAATTCTTTATAAAAAATAGTTTGGTATTTATATGTGTAGAGTAGAGTAGAGATTTCTTGTAGCTCAAGTAATCGTAACTGAACATGACTCTTAATTGATAATTATCTCTTTGATAAGAAACGAATCTAGACACCAATTAATGTACGTAAGTGGCAAGCCATGTGGTTAGGGTTTAACCCTAGACACATGAGTTAATGAGCATGTACATCAATCCATGGTATTGCAAATTGGGCTTTAGCCATGTCGATTAAACGAATAAAGTGGAGACCCCTACTAATAGACATTTGCCACGTAGGTTGGGGTCGAAACATAATTGGCGCCGTCTGCGGTTCTTCTTCAACACCCTCGATCACGTTCTGTAAAAATTATGACAAATACTAGAAGAGTTCAAGTTCTCGATATAATTATTGTCGATCAACCCAACCATGATGTTCAAGGTCAACCTGGTGACAACGGACAAAAAAAAACCGTCTTACTCTTCTTCAGCGCCGCACGACATTACTACTTTTCCACGAAGATATGGTCTCCGCAATCTGATACTGATAATATAAGCCAAATACCTCGAGAAGCACTTTTTCGAAAGTTCAAGCGTGTACGGATGGGAAATAGAATAGTTACTATAAGTGTCGTCTAAAATGAGTCATTCCTCTCAAAGATGATGTGACATCTATCGCACCACAACATAACACACGCCAACGACATCGTAGCGTGTGGGATCGTTTACGTGGTGAGAATGAGATTCCCGTTGTTTGCAACGTACGTCATCCATGAGTTCTTGAAATTGGTGTTGTATCTGTCACACCACAATGTTACACATACCAACAACATAGTTGTGTGTGGGATTGTTTACGTGGTGATGATTAGATTCTCGTTGTTCGCAATGGTTACCCACGAGTTCAAGACAATAAATACAGACTTCGTAATGGTTACTTTTTACGAATCTCAGCAAAGCGTATCTAATTCATATTTGTCCATTGTCATTTGATAGTGACGATGGTCATCTCATATTATTTGTTAGTACGGCTTTTATATCACCTGAATGGAGGCATTCTTGCTTTGAGAAAATTGCATTGGCTTTGTTTCATGCTGTCAAACGTCTTAAGTTTATTTCAAAGAAGGAATAGTCAAAGTTTATTCTTATCGAATATCCGCTGCGCAAGTTTTTTTGCAATGTCTACGGATCGAGTCCCAAAATGGAAAAATTATCTTAGTGCTTACAACATTATCTCTGACACTCATACAGTTAAAAAGAGACAAACTTTGGTTTCGCTAATGACTGATTTTCTTATCGATAATATTCCTATGTCGAACGCATTACTCGATGAGGAACACGTTGATCCCTAATTGTCATTACCTCCTTGGGCGATGACTTGAAATACTTATCGGATATATCAGCTGATTGTTAGATTTACACCGATAGTTTGCATAATAAGTCTGGCTCCAGTCTTGGTTTTGTCATCTTGAAGCTGAATGAAGACATAATTGGGAGCTCTCTATGTTTGGGTTTTGACGCTTCACATTATATGGCCGAGTACGAAACTGTCATTTGTGGTATACACACAACTCTTCAGCTGGGGGTGACTAAGTTACGATTAATTATTCTAAGTTAGTCGATATCCACTTTGAATGATAATATGCGGCTCACGATGATAGAATGGACGTTTATTTGGACTTAGTTCAACAAATTGCATGAAATTTTACATCTATCAGTATTATACAGTATCTTGATTCTATCGCATACTTATCCGTGGAAAATCAAGTCATCGCTATCACGATAATACTGGATTAACCACTTATGTTGTCAGATGATTTCAACGAGCTTGACACTGATAATGTCTCGGTATCTACCGACGACGATCATGCAGCTGCCGATGCTTCGGAATTCCTGATAACCAAAAACTCTATCGCAGCGGCATAAGTCTCAATCATATCCTTCATTGTTTGGGCAGAATGAATGATTTACTAGGCCTCGAAGAAATTCATTCAGGACTATGTGAACACCACTCCGGGGGCAAAGTCTCGCTCACATAGCAATGACCCAATGGTATTGGTGGCCATACATGAGAAAGGATGTTAAGCGATTGTCCGAGAAGTGTATGCTTTGTCAAAAACATTATATGTGATATGGGTCAAAATTCCAACGATGAAGCGTCATCTAATCTATAAATCTTGGTCATTTGCAAAATGGGGCCTTGACATTGTTGGTTTATTTTCGACGGCCCCAGCAGTGTTCGTTTCTTGCTCGTCGTAACAAATTATTTTAGTAAGTGAGCGTACAAAATAGACAAGTTGAACAAAAAACCGAACAACAATTTGTTAGTCTTTTTCCAGTTCAATAGTTTCTTTTTCCATTATTATCTTTGCACTTTTCAAGATTTGGTGATCAATAAAGTATTTCTTTTACTTCTGTTCTAATGGTATAATTTGGTTTCCATCGCAACATTATTATCGCTACGAAAAAATCTGACGAAGTTACTACGTTTAGCTTCGTCAGTCTAAGTTTGAACGCTTTTACGCTCGCTTAATTCGTTATTATCACTACGACAAAATCTGACGAAGTTACCATGTTTAGCTTTGTCAGTCTAAGTTTGAACGCTTTTACGCTCGCTTAGTTCGTTACTATCGCTACGAAAAAATCTGACGAAGTTACCACGTTTAGCGTCGTCAATCTAAGTTTGAACGCTTTTACGTTCGCTTAGTTCGTTACTATCGTTACGAAAAAATCTGACGAAGTTACCAGGTTTAGCTTTATCAGTCTAAGTTTGAACGCTTTTATGCTCGCTTAGTTCGTTACGATAACTCTGACGAAGTTACCACGTTTAGCTTTGTTAGTCTAAGTTTGAACGTTTTTACGCTCGCTTAGTCTAATTTTGCAAAGTTAAGTTAGTATTGGGAGCGTTTTTCTCTACTTGGGGGCGTCTCGTTCTATTTCATTTCAACTACATAAATCAACAACATTGTCAGTTTTCCGTAGGTATGTTATTTGACACAACAACAATATTCAATAGCAAACCTATACTTTATTTTTATTTTTCATCAACAGAATTTTTAGCTTTATGATATTACATTCCCACAATTACCTAATTAATTGTCTCTGGCAATTGTCTTACGGTCGCTTGATTAAATCTTCGTTTTCTTCTTCGACATCTGCATTCGCTTCGCTTAGCGCTTTCGGTTAAATATTTTCTGACAGCTTCATTATATTTTCTACGGCATTGTGCTGATCTTTCTATGAGAAATTTTCCAAGCGAAAATCTTTGACAGCTTCATTATTTTTTCTAAGGCATTATGTCAATCTTTCTACGAGAAATTTTCCAAGCGAAAATCTTTGACAGCTTCATTATTTTTTCTAAGGTATTATGCCGATATTTCTACGAGAAATTTTCTGAACAAAGATTTTTGACAGCTTATTTATTTTTTCTAAGGCATTGTGCCGATCTTTCTACGGGAAATTTTCTAAGCGAAATTTTTTGACAGCTTCATTAGTTTTTCTAAGGCATTGTGCCGATCTTTCAACGAGAAACTTTCAGAGCAAAAAAATTTCGACAGTTTCATTATTTTTTCTAAGGTATTGAGCCGATTTTTCTGAGCGAATTTTTCCGAGCACTTGAACCTTTCCAACAGTTTCATTATTTTTTATAAGACATTGAGTTTTTTTTCTGAGCGAATCTTTATAAGCGAATTGAAACTTTCCAACAACTTCATTATTTTTTCTAAGGCAACGAGACGATCTTTATGAGTGAATCATTCCGACAGCTTCATTGAGCCTATCTTTCTGAGCAAAATTTTCCGAGCGAAAATTTTCTCCCGCTTCTTTATTTCGTTTACGGCATTAAGACAATCTTTTGAGCGGAACTTTCTTAGCAAACCTTTCTGTCATCTTATTTAATTCTTCAAAGACATTAATCAGAACTTTTCTTCGTGAACTTTTCGCTCGTATAACACCTTCGTTTCTATCTGCGGCAAAAAGAAAATAACTTTTCGTCAGTTTTTCAGACTTAATCAAAATTTTAAGATAACTGATAAAATATACTAACATACCTGTTTCATATTATTGAAAATCATTGACACCACTTTGTCGTCATCCTGGCGATTTTTCGTTGTTTGGGCTGTAGTCACACTTAGAATGTTGTCATGTACAAATAAAACCATTGTCAAATTCCCGTCAAGCACATCAAGGGCCATGTCATAAACAAACCCATAACAAACGTTTTCCTGGTATACCTTAGTTGAAAGCCTGCCCTTCTCTACCTAAGTCGCTGTTGCCTTCTTTCGCTCAGAACGAGCGATTGCACGCACTCTCCACGTATTCCTTTTTCCCTGCGTCTGAACCAAGAGGCCGTACAGATGCTGCCTCCACTGAACCCACAGGAAGCCCCTTGCAAGCTACGACTAATAATAGCAGGGGAAGATATCTTATTCTATCCTGATTTCTTTTGTCGATTTTTGGTTAGTGGTTTAGGGATCGTAGTTCTTCGACGCTCATCTCTTTGCAATTTGTGCAATTTGAATAAAAGCTTTTTTCTTTCCACCCGCTACCCCCTTTGTTGGATCTTGCAACTTCATGTCGTATCCACATCAATAAAGACAAGAGCTGCTGCTATTTTTGCTCCGAAGCTTGCATCCTCAATTGCCCCCAAATAAATTAATCCAAGCCATGTGTATTACACTAAAATCCAAAGTTTTCACTAATTTGGATTGTTCTCAATTCAAACTCCCCCAAATAAATTACTCCAAGCCATGTGTCACCCACACAAGTTCAAGTTCTAATGTAACATGAGCTCTAACCGACTAAGAGAACCTTCTGCTGATCCCGTGGATTACGACCTTGAACCAGTCCATTGCCAGCACCAAGCTAGGCTCGACTTGAACCACTGGGCTCTATTTAGTTTTTTCTGTCTACTGTTTTGCATATGGAGTTTAGCACTTACATAATATTTCTTAGATTCAGTTTTACATTGCTGGTTGCTGTTTGGATTCTTATCTAATCCGAATTCTAATTCTTATATAATCCGAATTTTTATATAATCCGAAGTTGGCATCCAGTTTTAGTCGCTCAAGTCTTCACCTTCGAATCCAATTCGTATTTAACTTCTTTTTCTTTCTATTATTACTAAACTACCCCTATATTTAATTTTAACTGTCTAATCCTAATATAAATCTTCTACTGACATGAGTTGTCAAAATCAATTTTATTATTATTACGTAATTATTTCGGTACAGTTTGTGCCATCAATTTCTTTTGCAATTTTTTCTGTGCCACCCATTTCAATTCTCACTTCACCCATCTTTCATTTAACTACATTGCATTCCATATAAATTAGTTTGACATTATTTCGTTCCCAATAATTCATGAATTTTTTCCGATAGTCTATTTTTCTATCGTTTACATTCACACGACACTTTGTTATACATTTTGCTCACTCTTTTCTTATTCCATTTTTTTCTCGATTTTTTTCTTTTCTTTGCCATATGAATTTTGTTCGCATACCAAAAAGGGGGCGGTGTTTCGACCCCCACCTACGTGGCAAACGTCTATTGGTAGGAGTCTCCACTTTATTCGTTTAATCAATAAAGCTAAAACTCAATTTGCAATATTATAAATCAATGTACAAGTTCTATTAACTTACGTGGTTCATGTGTCAACCTTACCTTACCACATGGTTTGCCACTAACGTACATTAATTTATGTTCAGATTCGTTTCTTATCAAAGAGATAATTATCAGTTGAAAGTTATATTCAATTACAATTACTTAAGCTACAAGGAGTCTCTACTCTATCTATATAAATATCAAACTATTTTTCATACAGAACGATGTTCTTGAGACTTGATCCTATCGATAATTTGGGTACGTAGGCAACCGAAAGGTACAGTCTCATCATTCACTCAATCACAATCGCTTATTCACTACTTTTCTACGTTCTTCATCTCTTTCGTCACCACTTAGTGTTTTGATCATATTTGATCGAAACAAGATGTAAAAGAAACTCGTATGTAGAGCGTGCTGATAACATGTTGTGACTCAATAATAATGCAAATGCGTAAAGTTTAATATAGGAGAGTAAGAGAGAAATTCTTATTATAAGTGTGTAGGATAATGGGAGGAGGTTTACCTTTATATAGATGAGGTAATCTCCTCCAAGATATAAAGCATAATAGGAAACATATGTTATATTAGGTAACGTCTTCATGAATAACTGATAGACTTCATGGTGGGCACATGGTGGGCCAACCTATAGATTATAACATTGTAGTCTTATAATATAGGATAAAAATGAATTTCTAGGCATCAAATTATAGCCAAATTCACATAATGGGCAACAAATTTTTTTTTTAACACTTAAAGTTTTGTGGTTTCCAATTTTAACAATGTGAGGATTCCGTCTGGTTGCCATCCAAATCAAATAACATAATGGAATTTTTTTTATTGTTAAATAAATATATTATTACACTTTATTTCCAAAATGCCTTTTATGTTGTGGTCCATTATATTTCACTTAAAATGAAAATATCACATGTGTGATTGTAGTTAAATATATATATATATATATATATATATATATATATATATATATATATATATATATATATATATTTATATATTTTTTTTTTTTTTTTTTTTTTGTTTCTTAATTTTTTTTGCAATTAATTTATTTTTATAGTGTGTAATTGAGTGTCCACATAAGCGTCTGTTAACTATTTGTGACGAAACTTAGACAAATCCCCACATTGTTAAAATAGAAAACCATGATGACCAAAGTGTTAAAAAAAAGTATGTTGCCCATTATGTGAAATTGCCCATAGTTGGATGCCAAGAAATTCATTTTTTCTTATAAGATATACATATCTCTCGAGCAATGCACTCCGACTTTGTGCACCACCATGCATGGATAGATCAGCTCAATGTATATAGAATTGCTACAAAGTCCATCCGCTGCTCCACTACCTACCCTGAAAATATTTGAGTACCGGTAGACAATTGATTACATTTGAGTTTTGTCAGACAACACTCCGTTTCCTATACGCAACCCCCAAAGAACCACTTGCAGGAAATGTATATAGTGAAGAACTAATTACTCTTGAATTGCTTTTAAGTCACAATTTATGACAAGTTCAGTTTCATTTGCTTCCTCTATATTATGGGTGACTTCGGATCGGATTAATCTCCTTCGGAATTTTTCTGAATTTTTTTCGGAACCTAATATGCTAACCAAATCCGATCCAATTTTTTTTCGGATTCAAAATATATTTCTAATTTCGGAACTTTCAAAATAATTCGGAAATATCATAATACTTTATAAATTTTCAAAAATCTCTTTACTTTCAATTATTTTTGGAATATCATACGCCAATGTTCATTGTAGGGAGAGAAAACCATGTCCACAACACCAATGTACCAACAACAATACACATTTGTTTACTGAGAAAACTCATTTTCATTCAAACAAGTGATCCAAGAAAAAATGAGAAAAAAAAATCTACAGCCACCAATAGCAAGCATTGCATTCTGTTGAGGTCTTGGTATTTGTAATGTTTCAATTTTTTTTCATGGGTGGAAATTGAAGCGTGAAGTGTCTGCATGAATAATGGATTCTGGTCTTGAACTCTAAGTAGCTTTACATAACATTCTATCTATTGGAATTTGGCTTTTAGATTGGTCTAGAAGTCATGGTATGACTCAATGACATTTTTTTTTTCATATCATTGTTGTTATGGCAGACGGTGTAATGACAGTGGAATGGTCCAATTCGAGTGAGGAAGTAGCGGCTAGGTTATGTTTTTGTTTTATTTTTGGAAGTAAAAAACTAGAAAATAAATGAACGGTCGAGATCTAATCAAGTGAATAGTGAGAGAAATACATATTTTTGAAATAAATTGGCAATAATATCGGAAATTTCGGATTGGCTATATATCAGAACTTTCGGATCGGATATCGGATTGGATTGGTTTTTAGAGTTATATCCGAATCCGATCCAATTTTTTTTCGGAATTTTCAGAAATCGGAAAATCGGCCCATGAAAACTACACCCGCCAGACTAATTTCGGATCGGATTTCGAAAAAATTGAAAATTCGACAAAAAGAGACCCCCCTACTCTATATCTAGTATTTACACTCATTAATTCAGCATACATTGTCTTTTATTCAATGATCGATCGAACGCTTCAAATAGATGAAAAACTATATTAGTTTGAAAATTGTCAAATCGTATAGTATTTCTGGTGGTGATTAGCCAAAAGCCAAGGACCATAGCACAATGCCATGCATGGATTAATAACTTGAGATTGAATTGTGCCTTTTCTTAAGTACAAATTTACATCTCATTTCAATGCAATATATCTTGGAGACCAAGAAACTCTGAGCCCATACCAGTTTCTGAAAGTGATTAAAACTCAAAATAAACGACACGATGACTGAGTCTTTGAACATTAGTATACTAATCTAGTCTGGTTATTTTACAAGTCCGTGACATGGTTTAAGAAATTCTTGCTCATAACATTTACTCTGTAAATTCTCTCATGTTCACATTTGTTCAGTCCTCATTTTTTTTATGTCCAAAAAGTGGGTAAAAGCCTAAATGTGTTACCTACTGACGATGTTACTGTAATTAAACATCATATGGTGCAATGTTACAACGAAAGCTTTATATATATAGAATTGAAAATTCCGTCTTCTTTCAGTTTATACAGAACCACCTATGTCTTTGTCAATTATTCTATGGAAACAGCCTGCTTATGGTGAATCAACATTTTTCCGAAGACCTTATCAAAGAGCTCTATTAGGTTATATAAAGTATGTAGTAATGATTTATCAATCTGAAATACTAAAAATCAGTGTTACTATGTAATTATGCTGACGACTGAAGCCAACAAACTTGAGAACACCGGCCCATGCGGTGGAATGCGTAGATATAATCTTAAAAACCAACCAAATAAGACTCAAAATCAAACAGTAGAAAAAATCAATTAATGAAATATCACATTGCATGAATTTACACTTGCCGAACAACGTAAGTACACAAAATTATTCCTAGTAAAAATGTTGTGCAGGAAAAGAAACCAAGAGTCTCAAAAACAAACACACAAAAGATATAGGTTGAGGTCAGATTCAATCAGTCAACTCGTTTACTTGCTGAGTACAAAGTTGGTGGCAAAGGCCCAAGCATTGTTGTTAACAGGGTCGGCGAGGTGGTCAGCCAGGTTCTCGATTGGGCCCTTGCCGGTCACAATAGCCTGAACAAAGAATCCGAACATGGAGAACATAGCCAATCTTCCATTCTTAAGTTCCTTCACCTTGAGTTCAGAGAATGCCTCTGGATCATCAGCAAGTCCAAGTGGGTCGAAGCTCCCACCAGGGTATAGTGGGTCAACCACTTCACCCAGTGGTCCACCAGCAACACGGTACCCCTCAACCGCTCCCATCAATATGACTTGGGTAGCCCAAATTGCTAAAATGCTCTGTGCATGGACCAAGCTTGGGTTACCCAAGTAGTCCAATCCACCCTCACTAAATATTTGTGCGCCAGCCTTGAACCAAACTTAACTCAAACTAGTTCAGGGAAGACGCACCCAAAAGCTCCAAGCATCGCCCACCTAGAGTGAATCACCTCGAGTTCATGGTTTTTTGCAAATGTCTCTTGATCTGCTGAGAGTCCGGCAGTGTCCCAGCCATAGTCACCAGGGAATTCTCCAGTGAGATACGAAGGAGACGCGCCCGAGAATGGTCCCAGATATTTTACACGGTCTGGACCATACTATGGGCTAGTTGAAGACACAGACTTGGACTTGCCTACAGTTTTTCGCATGGTGATTCGGCTCTGAGTTGGATGGAGCGAGCTTCAAGGATTTCCCTACTAGAGGAGTGTTATGATGATGTATATATAGGTAAAGAGGATATGTGCTATGGGGAAAGAAACAAAATGTAATTATCCATGCACATCTAGACCTCTTCTAAAAACATTTGTTGGGGTTGAACAGCAATTGTCTTGGTGGCTCTGCTTCTGCCACATTGGATATACATCAGATTCTCCAAGTTAGCATATTGCATGCCCAATCTCTGTACCAATATATTATCTGCGTGGGTTTCTTTATCTTTGTTATTAGTTATTTTGAAATGAAACGAATTTATGATGGCAAACAAACAAATTCATTATTTCCAATTACAATGCTTAGTTACTTGAATGAAGAGAAGTCAATTAGCCCTGTTATATATTTGTTAATTAAGAATCATGTTAAAACCACTCCAAGTTAGTGCTTAATTTAGTTTTGTAGTTGCCCATCATTTTTTCTGAATTGAGAAGCTGTCACTTTAAAGAGTTGCATTGACCTGCAACTATTGATTAACTGGATTTGGTCTTATTAAATCTAACACACTTTTGGGCAAGTGATGACATTGTTACCAACGTTCTTTTCTTCTTCTGTTATGCTTTCTAATTTTTTTTGAAGCATACTTTTGTACCCCTGCTTCTATCTCATATAAAGTTCAAGTTTAGTCTATCACGGATTCACGGCTACCAAGATAACTATGAGACTGTTTGAAGGCGTAGACCAGAAACATTAGAAAAAGGAAAAAAAATTCCAGTAGTTGTTGGGTTTAGTGGCAATTGCATTTGTTCCAAAACCTTTTTCTATTTATAAACGCTTCTTCTGACCAAGGAAGTGGGGGTGTGTAAGGCACAAAAAGAGTCACATCCCACAGCAAAACATGTAGACGTGTAGTTACAGAAGCCATTAAACTGCTCTTATTAGTTGCACTTGTTTAGATCAGGGAATGGTGATTGCGTACGCACTACATTCAAACTGCAAAGTAAAACTCTTTACTGCAAACAGCTTATATATACAATAATAAAATGCGGCCTAATTCTTCTCCCTAGGTTGTATCTGCAAACACCATTATGGTAGATGGGCATCATGCCTACCTAACTTTGACCTTTGCTATTATGCCAAAAGTCATTGATAGTATATGCCGCAGTATCGTCCATCTCCTTTTCAAAGTCGGTTTGTTCTTTGATTATCGCAACTATGGTTCTAGACCACTACGAGACTACACATATTGGCCTACAAAAGGATCTAAAGTGTCCCGTATATGTTTTTGTAGTCCTGGAAAAACACAGAACACAGGACTACAAAAGCATATACATGGATGGTCATAACTCATAACAACTACGTCATTGTTATGACCATCCATGTCGGTAAAAATTTGTGTATTACCAACAAAGGTTAAAGGTATCTCTGACTCGGTGGGGATTTCTAATCCTCCTATGGAGTGTCCGTTTAATATCTGAATCAAACGGTGCTAACTCAGTGTTATCAGATTGAGTCTCACCATAAACCACTTCTAAAACCTAAGACTCTAATAAATGATTCAGACGATGCACACACAAACAATATCAAACATATATTTCAAACAAGATTGAATTTTAAATATTGTTTAATATATTTGCTCCTAAGCCCATATAACATGATTCCCAGTTCTTGTGCAAAACCACCGTCACTCGATCCATGTGTCAAAAGGGGTTTCCTAATGAGCGGGCTAAACCTGTCCTAATGCAAAATGCTTAGGGTTGGTCAAGGTGAGTTAACCTTCCTAAATGCAAGAAACAATGAAAATAAACAAAACACACAAAGCAAACAAAGTCCAACCCCACAAGGGAAAGAGACATACCTCCGGCGTGAGCTTCGAGGGCTACTTGCGACGCCAGGTGACGACAAGTAAGCAAACTCTTACGTTCTCTTTTCAAGCTTGGAACCTGTACACTTACGTACGCTTATCTAGATCTGCAAAAATCAAAATTAGACACGTAAGCTACGGACTAATGAAACTACGACTAAACTTAAACTATGAACCTAAACTTAAACTTAAAATATATGTTAAGTTGAGGCTAAAATTACTTCCTTTCATGTAACCCTGATTTGAGAAACAAGCTTTTTCTTCTACCTCAAGACATTGGTTGGCGGAAGGCTTACCAGATGTCAGATATCGGCCAATTCCCCTCCCACTTATACTTGGAGAGACAAGTAGCACTTTTGAACTCAACTGCCGAAGGAGGATCACGGCAATCAAATACCTTAATATAAAACAGACAACTACGCAAATATCACAAAAGTTGTCCACGAGGAAAAACATTCATGTGAACTCAACATCATTTAGTAATTACTTTTACCACATTCTTGACATACTCAGATATCACAGTAGAGATGGCAGCACCACCAATGCCCAGACCAAAGGCGAATATCAGAACTGGGTCCAGTATCACATTGAGTAAGTTGCCAGTAACTGATAAACCAAAACAGCAATATATTAGACAACTTGCAGAAGTGTACATTCAAGACAATTGTCACAAAGCTCATAACTGCCACGAGCTCTTACAAACAAAAAGGCCAAGAATTACAGGGGAATGCTTGACTTATAAAAGATCTACCCCCCACAGGTAACCAACTTTTGATGGTATGAGCTTACATCAATAAGCACATCTGGTCACACTAGTAAAGAGAAGGTTTGCTAACACAATTTCCATAGCATTGGAAGCATTGCATCCTATAAGACCAACTTGGTTCAATTTTCTCGGAAGACCATGTTTGTGTATGAACTACATAAGTTACTAAGAATAACAAATTATCTTATTCATCAAGGTTTTACTTCACTCCAGTAATTAAAGTTACGTATGAGGGAGAGAGAGACCGAAAGGAATTACTTGATATATCGACTAAGAAAACGGTAAGTCATATTGTTTGATAACTCTAAAAAAAGGGGGGAAAGGAGAATAGTAGTCAACATTTTAATGGTTTTTCAGTTGCAAATTGCATAGTGTAAGTTCATGTAATAATTTTATCACTTAATATTACTTCAATTTGCTACTTAGATTTAACAGATAGAACAATTCTGATTCGAGTCATTTGAGGCTTCTTTGGAGTCAGCTAGTTAAATCAATTAGCACATCATTAGTAAAGATAAACCATGAGAGTGCAACAATTAAGAATTAGCTACTTACCTGTGGCAAATAGAAGTGTCTTCGTATCCATAAATCCACGGAAAGTTCCTTGTGCAGCAAGTGCAATTACTATGGCTGGAGCACCAAAGGCCCTCAGAGCAAGAAACTGCTCAGCAGGTAAGCGCATAGGTGAATCCTGTACAAAAAAGTGGTGGACTCTATCCCTTGTGGTTATGATGTGGTGAACTACAACCAACTCTTTCTTCCTCTCTGCTAATAATTTGAAGCAAAAAGAATGGATCTGTTATACATTTAACCTTCAAATTCCTAATATCCAATCATGCATTTGGTACTCTAGTATCCAAAAATGTTACAAAGGACGCCATATCCCAGTTATCCAATAATCATGTTTTCAGTTTAAATGAAGACAGTCTTCAGTCTAATCTTTAAGAGCTCCGAATGGAACGGTTTCCATCTGCCCATGGAGTGCAGTTGTCAATCATAGGTGTTCATCACTGTAGGTAATGAAGATCACATAACAGCAGTGAGGTCAGTGACCACTATCGATATCCGAGATGGCTCCCGCTTTTCAATTCTGGATCATCAAATAGATCTTCAGGTGGGTCATACACGATCATATCAGGGAATAATTCCAAGAAGTCATCCTTCACTCGTTCTCGTAATTCAGGATATGGAATCAGCCCTTTCAAGATGACACGATAAGGCAAAGAGAGTGGCGGATCAGGAGAGCACCTCATTTCTTCATATAAGTCCATTGCCTCAGAAGGCATTCCACCATCTAAAAAGGATCTGACAATGTCACCATAAGTATGCTGATCAAATAGAACATCTTCCCTCCTTAGATCCTCCCTTACCTGCCGTATCTCATCCACTCTTTTGTTCCTTGCAAGCATCACAAGCATGTCCCTGTAAAAGAACATGTCTGATCGATACCATATTTCTTTGCACACCACGTCATATAGCTGAAAAATAGTAAATGTGAAACTTCACAAGTTACACAGATAGAAACTAATCTCCACTACTCTGGGAGGGGTCAGTGAAAAATAAAGTTGATTTTTTTTGTTTATGAACACATCATTCTTAATTTATTATGGGTGGTCGCAGCCTAGTACATCTTGCCCATAACAAAATCAACTGCCCCTTCAAACTACAGCATGAACCAAAAGAAACAATAAAGTAAAAGAAAGTTATTGACCTTGATGGAGAGAAAGACTTGATCCTGGCCAACAAGATCAGACCTAAGAAGACGTGAAACTTGACTTTTCATAAACCTATCAAACCTTATTCCATCAGACTTCAATCTTTTCAGTTCCTTAACTATAATCAAAGCTTCTTTTCCCATTTCCTTTTTTCTCCTCCATATTCACAAACTAGGACTTGATGCTGTACTAGAAAAATGAGGGCCATTCAGTATAAGTGATTTTAAGGTTGTTGCTCGTCGCTGGAGTGAATTTGCAGCTGACCGCAACATTTTTCCTACTAGACATTTTTCTTTCCAGAGTTCTCATTCTTCAGATACGCCACCGAGGCCCACACTCATTCTAGTGCCAATTGCGACTTGCGAGTATGTGAATAATAATTTAGACAATATATATTTTAGTGAGACCAACTGTGAAAACTCTAGCAATTGAGTATGTGACAAAAATAAACATATATATGGCTGTTGAATAATTTCAGGGCTGTGAAATCTTTCACGATTAGATTGTTACGGGAATTCCAGGGTAATAATTGTGGTGAACTGATGGACTATATCCCTAGTACTCCAATGAGGATTTGACTGGTTGGATTTCCCTGAATCATGTTCTATGTCTAATTGCATAGAGGTTTTTTTTTTTTTTTTAAGTGGAAATTTTATTAATAATGATAACGAGTTTTACAAATAATTAGGACAAGCGTGCAACAAGCTGCGCCGCAAGTCCTTTCTGAATGGCAAATCCTATCCTCCTAAAAACAAACTCGTTAGAACCAACTGTCATTACGTTGCGGTCCATAACTTTTTGCAATCTCTTAAGGAGCTCAATGATTTGTTGTCTTAAAACCAAAAGTGTCAAAACCGAAAGGAATGAAACAATCTTTGGTTAGCTCTACAAGCCTCCTCGTGTTTCTCAATTTTCCCTACCCATTTGCTCTATTAGTCGCTTCTCCCACCTCAAAGACTCCATTCCCAAGCCCTACCAATGGAGAGGCTCGGTTACATCCACACACGCATGCCTCCCCTCGGACCAATTGTAGATCAATACATCCGCGGGCGGAAGCGTCGATCTCCCTCATTCGGATCGATTGAGAAAATTCACGGAGCCTCCTTCTTCACCGTACCCACTCTCCAAAATGCATCACATAAAATATCTCTAACATGATCATGTCGGTATTTGAAACCACGGGAAATATCTACAATGATGTTTGCGATGGTCCCCAAAAGCATCTAGTCCGCTCTTTTTGCAAGCGGGGCATAGACCACCATCGAGTACAAAGGAATCATGAGGCGGTCGCGGAGAATAGAACGATACTCTACCGCGACATATCTTTGCCCAAGTCCCTCCATCGGAATAGCAAGTAGGAAATCCTTTGCATGTTCATCGATCAGAAGCATCCAACGATCGCTTTTCGACGAAAGCGGATAACACAAACTCCCTCTCAAGACAAAGAACAATCTTACCATAGAACGCTTCCGCCAAAACTTTTTGTGGTTTTGAGGGGACGGAAGACTCACGGGCATAGAACCGAGGTCAAAATCGGGTGAAGCGACTCAATGCATCGCTAGCAACATCAAGAATCTCATCCGGCTTGTATCGGGCCACAACTCCTAAGAATGTGGTTTTGAAGCTCGAAGTCGTCGATGGGGAGGCCACAAAAGCAAATGTAGAGACATCGGTGGCACAATAAATACCTAAACCACCAAGGCGTAATGGGAGTGTCGATAACCGCCATCTGTAAATCACCGAAGCGGGACCATCGAAACCACAATACCACGGAGAACACCGCGGAGATGCCGATCAAAAATCTGAAACGCCTCTGCGAAAAGGATGGTGGACAAGTATTTAATCGCGAAGACCAACTTAGAGAGCCCAACACAAGCTCGTAAGAGCTTAACTCTGCTTGTGGATCTTCTAATACGGCCCAAACGGTCCATCGAGTCATAGCCTTGTCAATACGCCATGAAAGCAAGACCCATGACAAAAGATGCATCGATCTTAATCGCACCTCCAAGCAACGACCCCCTGGCGAGGATGGGACGGATCGAAGGAAAGAGACCGAGAGTAGAGCGGCGTGGATCTAGTGATGGCCAAAATATCTCGTTTTAGCCACATTAAGAACCAACCCATAAGAAGGTCCTTCTTCCCGAATCATACCCAAAGCCGCCGCCACTGCTTCACGTATCCCTATCGAGTCCCATCATCTAGGTACCACCACCAGTAGCAATAACCGACAACCGGATTGGATCCGTAGAATAAGAGGATGCAACACCGGCAAAAATAGAAGGGGACCTGGGGGTCGCCTTCTTTGACCCCTTGATGCTTGGACCATATATAGCCATCCCCACGATAACCTCGCGGTCGACAATACAAGTACTTTCGACCCAAGGAGCAATAGTCGGGCATCGATCACGAACCTCTTTCAACATGATGGTTCGATCAACCATGTTAAAAGCATTCGAAAATCTACCAAACATAGAAAGAGAGCTATTGTCATTTGTTAGCATACACCATACGGTTGACAAGATGTAAAATCGCCTCCCGCTCCACCGAAACACCCACCCCATACCGAAATCCTCGTAAGTACCCAACCACATCTCCGAAACACCTCTCATTGCAATCTTGGAGACCGACGACGCCGGACCATGCCCACGCCTATAGGGCTTAGGCGAATCGTTATCCGGCTTAAGAAGTGGAGTAAAGCGGAGCACTCGCTATGAATTCGCTTAAAGGTCGTGGACATCGTCCACAGAACCAAAGATTCACCGCGAGGGTCAATGCGATCTAGCAAATCGACGATATAGCTGCCGCAAAGACCACTCATAGCATCCAACAAATGCCGAGCTCGAAGACCATCCGACCACAAGAAGTGCCTTTCGGAAACGACCTAATGCATGACAAAAGGGTATCTCTCTACAAATAAAGGAGGCTCGCCAAAGGGAATAGTTGGTCTCACGGTGGTTGTCGACCGGGTGTTTCTCCTCTAATGCTTGGATAGTCTCGCCGAAAGTTGGGGGCTTGACCCCGATGATGACAACACTTTTACCGGCCGGGCCGTAAAATGTCCATCGAACCTTCAGAAGCATCGGGCGCGCGATTTCGAGTAGAAACAGATCATTTGGGGTGGTTTGGATTGAAGGAGGCTCTACTGCAGACTCTAAGAGGCGAAATAGTCCTCCAGGCTCGTTCCATATCATCAATGCATGGAGTATCTGTTTCTGCTGAAGGTTTTTCCTAGTACCAGATCGACGCTCCTGACGATTCTGTGGTTGAAAAACCTGTAGAGTGCAGCACGGGAGAAGGAGAAGACGAACCCATGACAAAACTGAACTAGGATCAGCCATAATATCCCAGAGAGCAGACTTCAATGCACCAGAAAATGCCAACCGACATGCACGTGGTATACTTTTCACAGTGCGAAAGGGTATACGAAATGCCCTATCAAGTAACGTCTCATCAAGAGAGGGAACAACCCCCAGAGGCCTCAGGATAGCACTAGCGTCTCCTTGTGATGAGAGTGCAGATTGCATAGTCATAGGGATAGGCGGTGGTTCTGGTATGCCGACAATAAGGCATCCCAACTCTCCATTATCAGTCATTTCCGGTGGTTTTGTGATGTCTCCTGAATGACGACATGGTATGGTTAATGCATGCAAGCTGAGACAGTGGCCACACATCCATTTGTTCACCGTTTTCAAAAAGTTAAGAAGGGATAAATATAAACTTATGTCCTTCTTAATCTTATCTCGCAGGTTATCTATATCTCCCTGACCACCCAAGTGCTGTTTCTTAATGTGAGTTTCGATATACGAAACCGCAAAGCCGCCACCACCATTGGCCCCATCTTTGCACTGGTCAAACTCACGAAAAGGACAATGCACATGCTTCTTCTGAGAGAGCATGATGACTATACCCTATACTCGAACGAACCCAAAAACAGACGACACCAATAAGAAACCACAACAACCAAGAGCACTACCATAAATCAAACCCAACCAACAACCATAGCATCGAAGCAAACCCAACACCAACAAAACCAACTAACAAACCGAGCATTGACGCAAACCCACCGCCATCAAAACCAACAACCAACCAATAGCTAATCAATTAACCAACCAACAATTTAATTTAATTTAATTTATTTTAAATTAAATTAATTTATTTTAATTTTTTAAGGTGCTGGTGAGAATTGTGGGGTTGTGTTTTCGTTTTTGTTTGGAAGCTGGGTGGGTAGTTGGATGGTGATGGAAGGGGTGGGATTGGGTGGCTGTTTGAACTGGTGGTGTGGTGGAAATCGGTGATTGCAAATTCTGAAAATGGTGTAATTCGGTGGGTGCAAGGTCTGAAAATGGTGGTGGCTCTGGTGCTGCGTGGTCAGAATGTTTGTATGGTGATGATGGTGGTGCGGTGCGTGGATGGTGGTGGATAGTGGGTGGGATTAGGTGGCGGTTTGAACTGGTGGTGCGGTGGAAAACGGTGGTTGCAGAGTCTGAGAATGGTGGGGATCGGAGGGTGGAAGGTCGAGGATGGTGGTGGTGCTGTTGCTGCGAGGTTGGGTTTTCGGTATGATGACGATGGTGATGGCGGTGGGTGGTGGCAGTGGTGGTGAATGGTGGGGATGCAGCACGAGTGGTGTTGCTCTATTTGTGTGTAGATCTGTTTTTCAAGGCCAACGGTGGTGGTGGCTGCCGTGCTGGATGGTGGTGGTGATGGGTGGTGGATAGTGGGTGGTGTAGTGCTGACAAGGTCTTTTTCGATAATAACTTATATATTTATAGAACTAGATCATTACAGGGGTAATCTTGTTTGTTAGGATACAAAATGGTAGCTGCTCCCTTTGTTGCAGTTGGGAGGCCCATTTTGCTAACTGATGAGCCTCACCATTAGACTCCCTGTTTATCCACTTAAATTTACAGAACTCAAAAGCAGAGCTTGACTGAACTACATAGTCTCTCAAGCTCTCATACAACCATGAACACGACTGGCTATTTAGTGCCTTTATAACCTCTGAACAGTCCCCTTCTATATACACTTCAGTCCATCCAAAAGCAAGGGCGGATCCCTATAGCCACCTCGGCTGCAACCATCTCTGCTTCCTCTGGACCTGGCTTTGAATTTCCTAGTGCCTGCCCCTATCACTTTGCCTTCCGAGTCCCAAGCTATTGTCCCAGCTGCTGCCTCTCCTGAGCAAGCCTGAAACGCAGCATCAAATCTTAAGTTAACACAATCATTAGGAATCTCAGGGAACATAGCATCTAAATCATAATTAAATCTATCTAAAGTAAACTCAGGGGGGTTAGAGATCTCATTCTGTTTTTTGCTATCTTCAAAGCTATTGGTGCAGTTGCAGGCCTCCAGCTCACTTCTTCTAATGGTTCTTTCCCTGTTTGGAACCCTTTGTTCAAACTTGGCTTCATTTCTTGTTTTCCAGATGTTATTAAGCAGATAGCAAGCCTGGACTCCTGCCTGAGATATGTGTTGGCTCTTGCTATTACACCAACTAAGAAACTTAGTGATCCATACTTTGGCATTGTTGCTGCCTTTGTTTTCCATTCTCAGACCTAAGCCTGAGGTGAACCACAGCAGTCTGGACCATTCACAATCAAAAAACAGATGACTATCTGTTTCCATACTCTTGTAGCACAAAGGACAGGAGAAATCCCCCACCATATGTCTAGCCTCCAGCCTATCCCCTATTGGCAAAGCATCCATATACACTTTCCATAGGAACAGCTGGAGGTTAGCTGGGATTCTAGCTTTCCAAATGTGCTTCACAGTATGTGTATTTAGATTAGAGCTCTGCCCTATATCCTTCTCCATCGAGATGTGTTTATAGGCAGATTTCACTGTGAGTTTCCCTGACTTCTCCTCACTCCAAACCATCTTATCCTTCCCTTGCCCCAAAGGTCTGATTAAAACTTCCTTGATCCTTGTAACTAAGAAAGGAGGAAAGAAGGCATTGAGCTTTGCTTCATCCCATCCAGACTTGTCCTCACGGAGCAGTCCGCCACATGGAGATCTTCACGGGATCTTCCACCCCTAGCTCTCGTGAGTCTTGGGTTTCCCATTCTGAGCACCCAAGGGTCATCCGAACAGATGTGGAAGTCCCACTATGGATCCCCCATATCAAACCCCTATTAATCAGATTGAAAGTTTTGTGTATGCCTTTCCAAAAATAGGAAGCATACCCAGGTGGTTTCCATACTTCCCCAATCCAATTCTTTCCATATATACTTGCAAGAGTCTTTGTCCATATTGAATCAAAGTCAAGAGTCGCTTTCCAAGGAAGCTTGGCTAACATGGCTACATTGATGTCTCTCATCTTTCTAAAACCCAAACCCCCCTGCAGATTTGGGTTTGCATAAGTTGTCCCACCCAATGGTATGGACACTTTTCGAATTTTCAGTGCCATGCCAAAAGAACTCTCTACATGCTTTGTCTATCTTGTCACAGGTAGACTTTGGAAGCATATAAGTTGACATATTATAGAGAGGAGTGGCTTGTACCACAGACTGGATTAGGGTAGCTCTTCTAGTCTGTGATAGCACCTTAGCCTTCCAGCCTTTAATCTTATTGTGGATCTTATCCACTAAGAAGTCAAAATCCTCTGCCTTCCTTTGAGACAACATAATAGGGATCCCTAAATACTTATCCTTTGGATCAAAAAGCCTCATTTTCCAGAACTTTTTTAGCTTTATTTTGTTTCTAAACTTCAGGTTCCTACTAAAGAAAATGCTTGACTTATCATAATTAATCAGTTGCCCAGAAGCATCACAGTAGTCTTTCAGGATATCCTTGAGGTGACCCCCATCCTCAAGATTACCTCTTGTGAACAGGATTAGGTCATCAGCATGGAGAAGATGGGATATAGGAGGAGAAGCTCTCCTAATTTTAATCCCATGGATTTGCCCCTCCTCTTCAGCTTTGGCAATCATCCTTGAAAGAGCCTCAGACATAATGATAAATAGATGGGGATAGAGGATCCCCTTTGTCGCAGCTCTCTTCGGGGATGATCTTATCAAGAGGATTCCCATTCAAAAGGACTTGAAAGGAAACAGTAGATATACATTGCTTAATCAAGCTTCTCCACCTTTGGCTAAAACCCAACTTCAAAAAAATGTTATCCATCGAGACCATTCTACCCTATCATAGGCCTTAGCCATATCCAGTTTTAAAGCAACCCACCCATTCTTCTTGTCTTTCATGTTTTTCATATGGTGAAAGAGCTCACAAGCCAACCCAGTATTATCCCCTATATTTCTCCCTTTTATGAAAGCCCCTTGAAAGGGAGAAACAATCTTGTTTAGGTGCCTCTTTAATCTATTGGCTAACAACTTAGAGATAACTTTGTAACAAAAGTTGCAAAGACTAATAGGTCTAAAATTAGCCACAGTCTCCGGATTATTTATTTTAGGAATAAGAGCAATATAAGTTTCATTAAAAGTGGGGTTAAGCTCCCCCTTAGTAAAGAAATCTTGTACAAAAGCAACAATACTGCTGCCCATAATATCCCATGTGTTTTGATAGAAACACCCTTGGAACCCATCAGGTCCAGGAGCCTTTAGGCTGCCCATCTTTTTTACTGTTCTCCAAATATCCTCATAAGAAGGGATGGCAGTAAGGCTCTCATTTTCCTTGTCTGTGATACAGGGTTTGAACAGATTTAGAATACTCTCATTTCTTTGGGGATGATCAGATTTGAAGAGAGCTCTAAAGTAGGAGTTTATATTCTCCCCTACTTCAGTTCTCCCTACACTCCATCCTCCCCCTTGCCTCTGTAGCTTTTCTATGCTATTTTTCCTTCTTCTGAAAATGGTTGAAAGGTGGAAAAACTTAGTATTCTTCCCCCCCTCCTTCAACCAGTGAATAGTGGATTTCTGTTTCCAGAAGCTTTCACCACTCAAACAGCTCAGTTTTTAAACCCTTTGCTGTTTCATAATTGGATATAGAGAAAGGTTTCTTCAACACATCTTCTAGCTTTTTATTGACTTTTTTAATATTGGTAAAGATATTGCCAAACACTTTCTTGTTCCAAATGGAGAGATGTTGTTTTGTTATCTTGTGTTTAAGAATGACATTAATATCCGGCAAATCATGAGAAATAGAATTCCAAGTAGTAGCAATAACAGGCATGCAAGTACTATCAGTGAACCACATGTTATAGAATCTAAAAGGTTTTTCATGGTCTCCTCTACTCTCATCTTTGTCATTTAGATTTATCATGATGGCCAGGTGGTCTGAACTAGCATTAACCACATTGTATACATGCATGTTAGGAAAAAGAATAACCCAAGCATCAGTAGCCATAGCTCTATCAAGTCTTTCTATTATGTGACTTTGAGGGGCTCTATTATTGCTCCAAGTATACTTAGGGCCCTTGAACCCTAGGTCGATCAAGCCAAGCTCATTTATCAAACCATTGAACTCCACCATACTCTTGTCAAAAGTACTTCTTCCCCCAATTTTTTCATTGAGAGAAGTAATGGCATACCCCAACATAGAGGTTGATCGACGTCAAGGATTACATTCCCTTTGGTGCTGTTTGTAAGCAATTTCGGATGTTCGAAATCACATACCCCAACGGGTACCTGTGCTCATAATTCCCACCCAATCTGACCACGCTGGCAAGACACGAAGTTTCTATAAAGTTCTAGGCTTCTAGCTATGTGTGGCGGGTATGCCCTTCTTTACTTACTCTAGATACCTATGAATGCCCTGATAGGCCTCACAACCTTTATATTTTCTAAAGTGTGCAGTTTTATCTGCAAACCCGACATCAGACCCTAATTATCTAGTTTTGGCTATCTATAACTCTGCACCAATTACCATTGATAGCCAAAACTAGTTCTCCACCAATTACCATAGATAGCCAAAACTAGATAATTAGGGTCAGATAATTAGGGTATGATGTCGGGTTTGCAGATAAAACTGCATACTTTAGAAAATATAAAGGTTGTGAGGCCTATCAGGGCATTCATAGGTATCTAGAGTAGTGCAGAGAATCGGGTCGGGTAGACCTGAATCCGACCCGACCCTATTACCGAATACATCGGGTTCGGGTCAATTTTCATATCCGTTTATGTATTCAGATTGGGTTTGGATTCGGGTATGTCGGGTTTGGGTTCGGATTCGGATATAAATTTTTAGTGTTATCCGATTGGGTTAGTCGGGTTCGGGTCGGATTCGGATACTGTAAAATTATTCGGATTCGGATTCGGATATAGCCATATCCAACCCGATCCCTGCCCTAGTGCAGACTAGCCTTCTATATGCCGAGTGACAAAACATGGACAAAAGTAGACTCGGAATTAAAACAATGTCTTTTGCTATATATATCATCAGCTTTGCATGGTGGATTGGACTGGAGATCTTTCTGTTGTTGATCTCCTTGATCCTAATGGTCCCAAATTGTCCATGGTCATATGATCCCCTTTTAATTGTGCGATTCTATTGTGGGCAAGTATCTGGTGGAATCATCTAGAGACTTGTTTATGATCAGGAGGGATAGAGGATTTGTTAGTGACGAATCATATAAATATCATACTCGCGGATTCGCTGTATTCAAGTTGGAATTTACTACAAGAAATTGGTCCCAAGGCCTAATTTTGGGGAAAAGGAAGTCTAGAGGAAATTTTTTTTGTGAGTAACTCACAGGGACAAATTTTGAGAAAAAGTAACTCATTAACCCACTATTTCAAAATTAGAAACCCTCAAGGACAAAATAAGTTGGCCTCGCCTTTTTACATTTTTTTAAATACCAGTTATACCCTTCCGTGAAATTAACCCTCAAGGACAAATGACTCGGATTTAAAATAAATATTTTCCGATTTTACCCTTTTTGTCATTTTACTATGAACAATGAGTGTTCATACCTTCTGTTGGTGTATGAACAATGATTGTTCATATCCAAATAGGTGAATGTACCTTATAGAATATATTGATGTATGAACATTGAATGTTCATACCCAAGGACTATGAACATCGAATATTCATACCTAAAGGACTATGAATATTGAATGTTTATATCCAATCAATGTTCATACCCAAAGGACTATGAACATTGAATGTTCATACCCAATCAATGTTCATACCCAAGGACTATGAACAATCAATGATCATACCTACCAATTGAAAAAAATTTAAAAATGGTCATGAACAATGATTGTTCATGTTTGATGTATGAACACTGTTGATGTATGAACAATGATTTTTCATACTCCCAAATAAGTATGAACAATCCATGTTCATAATTGGATCAATGTTCATACCTATTGGATCATTGTTCATAGCTCCAATAGGTATGAACACTCATTGTTCATAACTAATGTTCGTAATGGGGGAATGAACGATGAGTGTTCACACCTGCTTAAAGGCATTGTTCATACTAAATACACCGGGTCGTTTCGTCTGGGCCAGGCCATTAATTATTTTGCGTTAGGGGTATACTTGACATTTCATCTAGCCGATCCGTTTTTTATTTCATGTCAAGGGTATACTTGACCTTTCATCTACCCAGTCCTTGTGAATTATGAAAAAAAAAAGTATCATTGAGAATTACTTTTTCGGCAGTTTTGTCCTTAGGAGTCACTGCCTAAATTTACTAAGCTCGAGTGCATTGAAGTACATGAAGAGCCTCAACGATCTTATTGTGTTTGTCGGTCATAATTCTTCGTTCCCTCTATCAGCTTCAGACTTTCAAGGAAACCGAATCACCATCTACTTTGAATAATTAAATTACTAATTGCAAAAAACATGGAGTTTGGACCCACATGATATAGGTGGATACAATTAGGAAGACGGGAGCTTTGAACCCCATTACCCAATAGAATCTGATATTCTACCTCGCTCGTACAGAACATATGCCACATATGGTTATTGTCTAATTAGGTTTACTAAAAACAAGATATTTTCGTTTTTATTATTTTAGCATAATTTAGAAGTGTCTAGAAGACTAGTTTTGAGTTTTAGTAGTCTTAGAAAGTTACTATTATGACATAGATAGATTAGGAAAGCGTTTCTTAGTGTTTTAGAAGGTTTCTAGGATGATATGAATGAATTCCCTATATAAAGAGATTTATGGACGAATTACCCAATATAAAGATGAAAAAACGACTAAAAATGGTATCAAATTTTACACGTTTTGACAATATGGGGACCAAACTGTTTGATTTTTGCAATGTAGGAACATCCGTCAAATTTCTCTAACACCATTTATAATTTGTATTAATTTTCATTTTATAAATTAATACAAATGAAAATTAATTTGTAATGTTGAAAAAAACTAATATAAATTTTCTAATTTGCAATGTTGAAAAAAATAATAATAATACAAATTAGAAACGGTGTTAGAGAAATTTAACGGAAGTTACTACATTGCAAAAATCAAACAATTTGGTCCCCAAACTGTCAGGAAAAAATGTTTGGTCCCCATATTGTCAAAAGGTGTAAAGTTTGATACCCTTTTTAGTCATTTTTCGTATAAAGATTGTTTACCATACTCTCAGTTACCAGTAGCACTATATTAGGTTTTTGATGCCGTTAGTGTCTTATATGTTTGACAATGTGCCCACCTTGACCAGTTGTTCTCATTGGAAGCATAGAATTGGCTTCCAAACATGTGCACAACTTCTTTTGTTTCATTGTCAATAACATCTGTTCATGCCTAATTATCACAAATCCTTTGCAAAATCACATTACTCTGAAGCAGACAGGACACAACGAAACCATCGATCATCAACTAATCATTCAAGCCGGAAAACAATAAATGTGAATGTATATGCTCAACTCCTTGTTGCAAGTCCCTTTTTATTTATCAGCAAACATGAACTCTTACACCAAACATTTCTTCATATGCCACAATATATATATAAGATATCCTTTTTTTTTTTTTGCTAAATGGTAATTCTGTTGAGCAAAAAGATAAATTTACAGTTTACACATGTGGGAGCCTTGTGTAGGCACTCCAATGTGCAGTTGGTGAAAAAGATATAATGTAAGAATAAGGTTGCACTGTAAATCTATAATAGGTAGAATACTGGTTTTATACCCTATGCACAAACTGAGGTTTGTTTGGCCACTATTGCTTCGCTCCTATAGGAAGCGCAACACCTTTCTTGGCACACGCATCTACTCCAAAGTTTATTACCTCCCTCTAAGTACTGATTAGCAAAATATTTTCTTGAGTTTTCACCCTATTCCATATAGCTCAAGCTTTCCAGTGTACATTGTCAGTTTGAAAAGACCTGATAACAGTTGTGGAGTTAGATTCGACCCATATGTTAGTCCATCCCAACTCTGTAGATTTCTTTATATATACCCTCAACAATTGCCATAGATTTTGCCACATAGTTAGAGCTAATGCTAATCCCACCAGTGATAGCCCCTACGACCTCACCTATGTGTGTTATGAGCATCACTCCCAGCTTGAAGGCCCTGGGTTGTCTCTTGCGCATCCATCAACATTAACCGTTATCATGTTAGGCACTGGAGCAGTCCAGTTGCACTCGATGTTTCTCGGAGCTCTTCTACTCTTGTTGGAAAGACCTAGAGCATGAAGAGTTGTGAGGTCTTGAATTGTGTTGCTCATGATTCCATTTGACAATTGGTAGGCTCGTTTGATAGCAGTAATGACTCTTACTTGAACTTGCATTTCATTCCCCCTACCATCATCATACATAACCTTGTTTCTTGATTTCCATACCTCCACTAGGCAAGCTATTGCTGCTGTTGACCAACGATCTTGAACTAAGGAGCTCCTGCTCTTGCAAGAGGTCAATATATCATGTTTGTTAGAGACTATAGTATGCTATTGAAATTTGCTTTGTAAGAACTGCCACTGGTTTCTTGCAAAGGTGCAGCTAAAAAAGAGATGTTCCTGAGTTTCCTCTTGATGTTTGCACATGCAACATCTAGAAGCCACCTTATATCCATTTCTTTTGAGTTTATCGTCAGTATGATTGACTCTTTGAAAATTCTTCCAGTCAACTGTAGTTTTAAACCCTTAATAATATTATGTTTAGGCCAATTATGTTTATAATAAATGAGAGTTAGTATTGTTTTCATGTTTTTGTGTATTTCAGGACTTGAAGTTGATTAGGTGACTAAAGACACAATTTTTTCATGGAAAACGAGTCAAGATGATTGCTGAGAGAGTTCTATGTTTAAAGCCCAAGAATCAAAAAGAAAAAGCCTTTTCAATCCCAGTCAAAAGCAATTCGGGAAGAAAAATGATAAAAAACCATCAGAACTTCAAAAGGGTGTATCTTTGGACTCGGACCTCAGAATTGGGTCTACTTTATGTCAAAACGACCGGCTCGGAAATAGCTTTCCAATAGACCTAGAATTTCCCTAATCAGAACTATAAAAGTTGACAAAATGGGTACTGAAATAAGTTTTAGCAGAATTAGCCCTTTTAGACTTGGCCTAATGGACTTTGGGCTCACATTAGAGGCCCAAAGCCCCTTCTAGGTCCATGCACGAAAATGTAACCTAATCTTCTCATATATAAAGAGGATTAGGGTTAGCCTCTCATATATAACATAGCTCATAGAGAATAGTTTAGTAGTTTAGGTTTACCTAATTAGTTTTGTAGTTAGCCTCCACCAAACCTCGCAATAAAAAGCATAGTTTATTATTCAATTCTCTTCATTATTCTTATGTCTTTAATTCATTGTTTAGTTAGTTTGAATCCAATGACACAAGGCTAAAACCTCTATTAGAGGGGGTTTATGAAGTCACGTGAAGATGATTGGTAGTTAATATAGTTGTTGTTAGTTTAAGAGTTTCAAGTTCATCGTTGGGAGAGTTAGAGATAAATTTCTCAACGGTGAACTAGAATTAGAAACCCCATCAAAGAGATTTGTAGAGTGCTAATATCTCATGCTAGTAAACCCATGATTAGAGATAACTTGGCGTTTGCTAGAGATCAAAATAAGCAATTCGGCAACTAACTTGATAGTCAATCGAATTACGTGGTAGATTACCCCTCTCTATATCCTTCTCATATTAATTAAATAATTTTTTTAGCATCTTAGTTTACTGTTTTTATTTGATTAAAATATTACTCTCATTAATTAGTGAATTAATTTATTTAGTCTAGATTCACATTCAAGTACGTGCAAACAAGAGTGGATAGAACACGATTACTCTCCTATATCAACATGTTTAGAGAGTACTTTATATCTTGATAATCACTATTTTCCCATATTTTAATCTATTGTTTTCAATCTATTTAAATATCTATTATCAAATGGCACCACTGGCCATCTTGTTTCTTTACGTATCGCTTAATTAGATTGAAAAACTGTTTTCACTATTCAAAAAACCTAACCTGTTTTACTGTTCGTATTTTTTTGAAATATTTCTGTTACTATCAGAGTGCATACGAGTTGCGAATCCAATTCCTTGCAGCCTCGTGACCTGACCCAAAAACATTCAGCCTCCTGTTTTTACTTGAGAGCGTGCCTGCGCCCTCATTTTGCCCTTCCACAGCGCGCCCCGCGCCCTCTACCCTTGGCACGACCCGCGCCCTATTCATAAGCGCGCCCGCACTCTAGTTTAAATAAAATAATTTAATTTTTTTACAATCAGTACAATATTACCTCACGAGTACAGTACAATACTCGTATGCATACTCACGCCATTATTTCATATTATACAATGTCTAGAAAACTTAAAGAATTGGGGTTATCTAATTAAGGAACGTGTACGCACGAACAACCTCCCTCAATTCTTAAGTGGCCTGGCCGTTGGTTTGAAAAGTTTTTAGTAGTAAACTTAGTAAGCCCACCCACGACCAAAGCCCGTTTCACTATCCGACCACATGCCTGACATCCAGTCCCAACACAAAGCCACAATAAAAAGTCGGCCTTTATTTTTTAACATAGAGCGTGACTCGATCGCGCTCCAATTAGCCTATTAGAGATCGAGTGCGCCCACCCTTTAGATTATATTGATCAGGTTGAACTTTTTACAGGCCTTCACAATCCATCTCGTGGACTTGGACCAGTACTCGTATAATTGTTCAAGTAACAATAGACGTGGTTCAAGACTGTTGAAGGCGCTATTTATACGCGTAGCAAGGACGCTCCAGGTAACACCTCTTTACATCTTTGCATCCACTGTAAAAGGATTATGTTTCTAGCAATAATAATGCTATTTTTGCATGCTTATTAGGTTGATTGCCTATTGGACTTAAAATTTGTATGAGATTAAGATCTGGTACACATAAACCTACCATATTAGTTTCTCGTAGACGCAAAAACTATCGCCTATCTAGAAATTCACACAACAACACATACACACCACCATTACATTTGTAGCAATGGGTGAAGAAATAGCAGAGAGACCCCTCTTTGATTTTTATAAGGCTTTAATCGATGGACCTGAGTCCTGCATCATTAATCTTGCAGATACTACGGGAGATTTTAGAATCCTCCCTAATATATTTAATCTATTACCTGTTTTCCATGGTTTAGACCATGAGAAGTCTTATCAATACTAACGTAGGATACAATAAGTTCTTACTACATTTCATCATCCTAATGTAAGACCTGAACAAATAAATCTTAGGGTGTTTCCTTTCACCCTAGCTGACAAAGCACCTGCTTGGCTAACATCACAAAAGTCGAACTCTGTAGACACATGGAAAAAACTAGTTGAACTATTTATGGAACAATTCTACCCACCACAGAAGACTGACGAAATGCTTCAAAATATTCACTTCTTTCGCCAAAAGCCTCATGAATATTTTTCTAAGGCTTGGAATCGTTTCATTGATCTGCTAGTAGAATGTCCCTATCATAACCTTGGAAAAAACACACTAGTTCGTGCCTTTTTCAAAGGCCTATCTCAACACCATAAGGAGACTTTAGACATCATGAACGGAGGTAATTTCTTAAGTAAAGGAGCCATAGATGCTTATAACTTCTTAGATAATCAATCTAAGAAAAGAAACAACTGGGAATGTAATGATTATTCCTGCTCCACCCCTTTTTCGTCTACAGCTAAAGCAACCAGTATGTTTGAGGTAAAACCAGATCCTAAACTTAGAACTTTAATTGAAGCCAAACCCTCACTTGAAAGGTTGATGCCCTTTCTGTGCATAAACAAGAAGCGAAACCCACTCCAGTCATGAACATCAACTCTCTTCATTGTAATTTCTGTTTTAGTCTTGAGCATTCCAATTTTTATTGTTCCATTGCCTATGAACAACCACCACTACAGCCAGAAGATGTATGCGCTTTTAATATCCCTAACGCACCTTGGAGCCAAAATCCTAATTTTAGTTGGCGAAATAATCACCATCAAGCCACATCTCCAGGGTTTAGTAATCAAAATATACGTTAGGCCCACCAACAACTACAACCAATTTCAACCAAGGCAAGGACAAGAACAAGATAATTATAATAATAATAGAAGTATTGTCTCGGTTAATAACAACTATCATAATCTATCAGTTAATAATCAACGTGAGATAGTTCCTGTTACACCACCCGTGGCCGCTCAACCTTCCCAGCCTGATAGATTTTATGTTTACATGCAAGCTCAACAACATATATTACTATCCATCCAACAATCCCTTCAACAATTAGCCCAAGAAAAGACCCAACAAAAAGGTGTGTTTCTAGGTCAACCCATACCTAATCCAAAATCCATAAACACAGCCTTCAAAGTAACTGGTAATACTAGTAATGACAATTTAATCTAAGGTGAATTAAAGGCCGTAACTACTCTTCATTCAGGGAGAGTTGTTGACAACAAAGTAATTATGCCAGAAGATTACCCACAAACTAAAAAAGATAATGGAACCTTACTAGATATCGTAGTTGAAACTGAAGATCCTACAACTGTCGAAGTACCAGTTAGACCTCAACCCAAGGGAAATACTCCTATTTGACCCTTATGCTAAATATAGAGAAAAACCCCCGTTTCCCCAGATACTAGCTATAATAAAGAAAGACGATAATTTTGATGAGATTAGGGAAGTTTTCAAGAATCTGACTATAAACCTACCTTTCCTCAATGCCATTAAACGTTTTCCAAAACATGCTAAGTTTCTTAAAGATTTGTGCACCACATGCAAAGAGGAAAACGAACATACCTAAGGAAACATTTTTAACCAAACAGTTTCCCTCTTTATCTGAACATAATGGAATCATTAAGTACAATGACCCTGGTTGTCTTACTATACAATGCACCTTAGGTGATACTTTCACCACAACTACTCTTCTAGATCTGGGGGCGAGTGTTAACTTACTCCCATTTTACCTTTATAAACAACTAGGTATACATGATATCAAACCGACAAAAATGACTTTGCAGTTAGCCAATCGCTCGATTAAGTATCCTAAGGGCGTAGTTAAAAATATGCTTGTTAAAGTTCAAGACTTCTACTATCCAGCCGACTTCGTCATTCTCGACACAGAAGTCGCTCATGACTCTGTTCCTATCATTTTAGGGCCTCCTTTTTTGACAACTACCAATGTCCTAATTAATTGTCGTGATGGTTCAATGTCCATTTCCCTTGGAAACCTTGTTATTGAGGCAAATGTTTTTAAGATGATGCAACAGACACCAGACTCAACTATAAATGGAGAAGTTAGTATGATTGAGAGCCTTGCTCAAGATTATTTTAACAAAACTTTTCTAGAAAACTAGATGCACTAATTCCTTTCCTTTGGCAGTACTGACTCTATTAATGATTCATACATCTAAGAAGTACATGCCCTTTTAGAGTCTACTCCTATCCATGACCCCTCATTAGATCCAGCTCCTGAGTTTGAAGAACTCATTCCTGAACAAATCTGCATTGTTGAGGAGGAAGACCCTCCAGAGTCCCTCCTACCCACTCCTCTCACCTTTGAGCTTAAACCTCTTCCTGTTGAGTTAAAGTACATTTATCTTGATCCGGATGTCACTCATCCGATTATCATATCATCTTAGTTATCTACTACTAAAGAGACAAATTTGATTATGGTGATTCATGAACATCGTTCTGCGATTGGTTGGTCCCTAGACGACATTAAAGGTATTAGTGTATCCAAACATCATATACATTTGGAGGATTATGCGAAGACCTTTCGTGAGCCACAACATCATTTGAACCTTGTCATGAAAGAGGTAGTTAGGGTGGAAGTTTTGAGATTACTCGATGATGGTGTTATTCCCATCTTCGATAGTGAATGGGTTAGCCCAGTTCACGTAGTCCCTAAGCAGTCGGGTGTTACAGTCATTCGTAATGCAAATGATGAATTAGTTTCCACCCAAGTTCTTATAACGTGGTAGATTTGTATTGATTATAGGAAGCTAAATGCCATAACACGTAAATATCACTTTCCTTTAACCTTTATAGACTAGATGCTTGAACGTCTATCCGGCCATGCTTATTACTATTTTTTATATGGCAACTCTGGCTATTTTCAGATTGTTATTGACCCTGACGACCAAGAGAAGACTACATTCACATGTCCCTTTGGTACGTATGTATATAAACGAATGCCCTTTGGCCTTTGGAACGCACCTGGTACTTTCCAGCGTTGTGTCCTTCATATTTTTAGTGACATGGTAGAAAAATTCATGGAAGTATTCATGGATGATTTTTCCATTCATGGTCATTCCTTTGAAGATTGTCTACCAAACCTCTCTAAGGTTTTGAAATGGTGTTAAGAAAAGAACCTAGTTTTAAATTGGGAAAAATGTCATTTTATGGTCACCAGAGGCATAGTATTAGGTCATATTGTATCTAAAGATGGAATAGAAGTAGACAAAGCTAAATTAGATAAGATAGCGTCTCTGCCTATACCACAAACTGTTCATGACATTAGGGCCTTTTTAGGCTATGCAGGTTTTTATCAACGTTTCATAAAAGAATTTTCAAAAATAGCTAGGCCGTTAACCAATTTGCTACTAAAAGATGCCATTTTTTTTTTATTTTAATCATGATTGTAAATAGGCTTTTGAGACTTTAAAAGCCGCTTTTGAGACTTTAAAAGCCGATTTAACCTCTGCACCTATCATATAACCACTGGATTGGTCTAAGCCTTTCGAACTTATGTGTGATGCTAGTGATTATATGTCGTTTGTGCTCTACTAGGACAGAAGTTAGATGATAGGTCCACCGTAATTTTTTATGCTAGTAAAACCTTAAATGATGCTCAACGTAATTACACTACTACTAAAAAGGAATTTCTAAATGTTGTCTACACTTTAGATAAGTTTCGTCCCTACTTGGTTGGTTCCATGACCATTGTCTACACAAACCATGCAACACTTAGGTACCTTCTCGCGAAGAAGGATGCTAAACAGAGATTGATCCGTTGTATTCTTCTCCTGCAAGAGTTTACCTTAGAAATTAAGGATAAGAAAGGGGCTGAAAATGTAGTTGCAGATCATTTATCTAGGTTAACTAATGAGGATGATAGTGATTCCGAATCGATATCTGACTCTTTTCCGGATGATCATCTTTATTCAATTTTTTATGCACTATGGTATGCAGACATTGTTAATTTTTTAGTGTTCGAGATCATTCCTAATACATGGTCAAAGAGTGAACGCAAGAGATTTTTGGCCAAGTCTAAGTTTTACTACTAGGATGAACCCTATCTTTTTAAATATTATGTAGATCAGATAATTCATCATTGTATTCCCCAGTGGGAGCACAATGAAGTGTTATCTTTTTGTCATGAACAATCATGTGGGGGGTCATTTTAGTGGAAAGAAAACTGCCGCCAATGTTCTTCAATGTGGTTTTTATTGGCCTACTATTTTTCAAGATGCAAAGCGTTTATTCAATGCCAACAACTTGGGTGTATTACTCAACGTAATATGATGCCCCTAAATTCCATTATCATAATGGAGATTTTTTATGTTAGGGGTATTGATTTCATGGGTCCATTTCTTGTCTCGCATGGTTTTATTTATATCCTCGTAGCTGTAGACTACGTTTCTAAATGGATTGAAGCCATGGCTTGTCGTAGCAACGACCATAAGACTGTAATATTTTTTTTTATGAAGGAGTATATTTTCTCACATTTCGGCGTCCCTAAGGCCATCATAAGTGATGGGGGAAAACATTTTTGTAACAGAGTTGTTAAAGCTTTAGTCAAGAAATATGGAATTACCCATAAGGTGGATACTCCATATCATCCTCAAACTAGTGGTCAAGTCGAGGTGTCTAATAGAGAAATCAAAAAGATTTTAGAGACGACTGTTAATCCTGATAGGAAAGATTGGTCAAGATGCCTAACAGATGCTTTATGGGCATACAGAACGGCTTTTAAGACATCCATTGGCATGTCACCCTACCGCTTGGTTTTTGGAAAACCTTGTCACTTGCTTGTTGAGTTGGAATACCATGCTTTGTGGGCTTTAAAAGTAAATTCAACATTAACGCCACTAGTGTCAAGCACAAATTGCAATTAAATGAGTTTGAAGAAATTCGCAGTGATTCTTACGATCTCGCGAAGGATTATAAAACTAACATGAAACGTATTCATGATAAACATATTTTGCGTAAAGAGTTTGACCTTGGCCAAAAGGTGCTTAAAACATTTCCAAGAGTTACGTTCGCCAGCTGTAGAAGAAACCCTTCTACAAGACCCTGTCTATAAGGACTGACCCTCTATAATTGGTGTACTTCCTGTCCAAATTCCATATCTGGGAGTGCCCCATTAAGGTAATCAGACCCTCCTTACAGAGTGTGTGGTTGTAAGTGCCGGATCCTTAGTCCACGTTCATGTAATTCACGTATTCCAATCTTGTGCTTTTTCTCGTCATTTTGAGTAGTGTTTCTCTATGGAGTGAGTTACACATTTTTTTTAATTGCTTTGTTCTTTTATTTTCAAAAATCCATTTCATAAACACTAAAAAACTTTAAAACCCATAAAAATTAGATAAATTAGAAAGTCTAGGGAATCTGACTTTAAAAGACCCCTCATTTTCACCACAACAACATTTTTTCATCCTATTCCAAAAGTTTTGTTTGCGGGTGGGTAATCACCCCGCCTTGTTCTCTCAATTTTCTATCTTTGTTTATGCTACCAATTATGTCATATAGATTTATGTACATAATCTAGTCTTCTAGATTTTATTCACCCACATTATAACTTGTGCCATTTACGCATTTCGTGAGGTTCTTCCATCATCTCATGTGTCATCCATGGTTAGATTTAAGTATTTTTCTAGATCTTTAGATAACATTATTTATGTTGATCATTTTCATAGCTCATTCGCAAAAATCGGACCTCTAACGAATTGAGAATCTTAGTTTTAAATTTTACGAGGCAACATGACATGATAGGTATTTCAGAAAAGATTTGGGTTCGGGCCAAAAATGACTTTTTCACCAAAACCTACATTATTTACACCCCACCGACCATCCCACTTCACCACGCGGCCCGCCCCTCTTTCTTCTTCTTCACCAAACAAAATTAGATCTGAAAAATATACACAGAGCGCGACCCGCGCCCAATCTAGTCTAAACCAGAACGTGAACCGCCCCTTCATCGAAACCAAACACCTTCATTTTTCTGCCACACCTTTCCCTCATCCTCCCCTACTTATTCCTCTACTCGTATTCCCATTTCAACCACACGATCGTTAGACCAATAAAAATCATGTCAGAATTTGCATTAAATGTGGAGCAATTCCAGCCATTCTATGGTACATAGATGCATGCTAGAGGGTGGAATAGAATGTGGTACTCTATCAAATAGTACTACCATGAGAATTTGGTTTTGAAATTTTATCAGTTTAAGTTTAAAACTCCAACAGGGAGGTTGTTAGTGAATTTGAACGGAGTTCAAATGGATGTGACACACAAGTTGCTAGCATCTATCACTGGGATAGCCGCGAAACATGTCACCTTGACCTTACAATAATCTCAGTTTGAAGGAGTCCATTAGTTGATGCTGGAGATGTTGCTCGAGGGCCACTATAATAGTCGTTCCCACTGTGCATGCCAACAGTCGCTAAGGATTAACCAGCTGGCTGTGACGCAGTGGCTAGGCAAGAACATCTGTGGCACCACAAAGCCCAATGACATCAACATGTCATTCCTACACGTCCTTTGGATTCTGCAAAACAAGAGGTATGGTTTTTACATCGTTGATTTTCTGCATGAAGAGCTTATGGCTATCGGTTTAACTACTGCACCCCTACCTGTTTTAGTTACTAAGATTATGTTATCTTGGGGTTGTGTGCCCGAGTCACCTAGGACTCATATTAAGCTTCACTCGAATGCCAAGGCATATAATGGGTATGTCCAAAGGAACTGGACATTGCCTGAAGAGAGGGCTGATGGTGTAGATCAAGATGAAAAAGATGACTATCCTGCTTGTTTTACTGAGGATGCTATGGATTGTGTTTCTTATGACTTTGCACGTTTTTCATTACTTGATGCGTACACTTTATGATAACCAGAGAACCCTACATGACCTCTGTGAATCGATTCAGAAGCGTCAGGGTTCCATTCAATGTCATCACCAAACCTTAGAGCAGAACGTCCAATGCCTAAATGACAACCAAGTTGACATTCTTAATTATATGGAGAATATGGACATATAACAACAACATTACCAGGATGCACAGGCAGAGTTTCAGGCCGAGGTCTTGAGACGTTTACCCCTGTCTGGAGGTTCATCTTCTTCTTCTGACTCTAGGCATGAGCGTCGTCGTCCTCCTCCTCATGATGATTTTGGACCGTCTACTTCTCAAGGATAGATCCCTTCTTATTTAGTTGTGGTGCATTTGATTTTTATTTCTTTTGTTTTGTAATAACTAGTTAATTTTCGTACTTGTTTCATTTTTAGTAACCTAGTTTAATTTTTGTTCATTGCATTATGTAGTTAAGTAGTTAGTATTAGTTTATGTGATTGCCCATCTATGCATGTATCGTTAAATTTAATGCATTATTAATCATATATTTCTTACCATATAGTTTTTCTTATGTGTATCAGCATGTTTAGGTATTTGATTGAACTATTTCATGAACCACCCACCCCCCCCTGTCACACCCCGAATTTCGATAGAATTCGGAAAAACAACATTTATTCCCGACTCTTCGATTTTCGAGGTGTGATGCACTCTCAACTCCCAAAAACCCATAATTAGTTTAAATACATGGATAATTAAAAACCAATAAAAATTTCAAATAAACAAAAGTCCTCTTCATTACAAAAATTCACAATTATGATTAGGTTACAAATCTCCTTTCAATAACTCTTTAATTATAATTACAAATGAAAATACAAAAACATTGTCTCAACTGAAAATATATTTCACCTCAAGGGAAAACAAAACATATCCTGAAATGCGACGCTAACGCAAACCACAAGCAGCAACTAACCTTCTTCAACACTAAACCTGTCAAGACTTATCAACTATGTTCATTTAATGAACACACCCGATAAGCAAACATGCAAATCGGGTCAGCATTATAAACAATGCTGGTGTGAGTAGCCCAAAAATACAAATTATACTTATACATATATATACACAACCCATAAGGCAGTTAGTTCCTCCCCCGAGGCGCCTTAACTTCCAACGACTAATACAACATTCTTATATATACTAATTATGACAGGTAGTTCCTCCACTGAGGCGTCTTAGCTTCTAATTCATTAATAGTAAGGCATTTAGTTCCTCCATCGAAGTGCCTTAGCTTCAAACTGTACTATATCAACTATATCTAATAATCAAATAATAAACATAAACTTACTCCTTACTTATTCTGGTATAGGCAAAATTACAGAGTGGGTCACACCTGCATAACTAATCAATTCAACCCACCCTTCTGTAAAACCTTGTGAATGCAACCTAAGTTACAATAGAACAAGCATATCATATACCAAATTCCAAATATCTCATTTGAACCAACAAGAACCATCTCAAAGACCAATTTCACAACCACTATAAATCATTTATTATCGATTTAACGTACGCTTCGATATATCGTCACAATTATTGTTTAGAGTTTCTTCAAGTGTCTCTAGAATCACGTCGTCTCAATGTTTTACCTAGTTTTCCTGGCTACCACAATCGCTACCCAACGCTGAACATATACATCCACATGTCTCCCCTCACATAATAAACCACTCCGTGCGTAGTTACCCTAAGCGGGATATCGCATACCAGGTAACCCCCACCCCCACACGAATGCTATTATGTGAGTACTGACACTATTCGGCATAAAATATCGCGCGTCTTATTCTAATTTTGCAAATGGAATAATCAAGCCACTATTCGGCTACGCCAGAAGGGCCATTCAGATTCACTGAAACGCCAGAAGGGCCAATCAAATTACTTACGCCAGAAGGGCCATTAAGATTCACTGAAACGCCAGAAGGGTTAATCATATCACATACGCCCATCATAAGGGCCAAATCACATGAGTTATGGTAGTTAGGTTCTAGGATTTTCGTTACATAATTTATTCAGGTGTCATACATTCATGTCTCATAATAATTCTTGTTCTATCTCATGCCAGTATACTTAATTGTACTGAAGCTCAACGTTTCTCGTTATAATAAAATCAACATTATCACGTGCCAATACTATTCATTGCACGATATCCAAGCATCTCTATTTCAAATCTCAAAACTTATTATTTCACGTGCCAATCATATATTGCACTACACCATATGGAATATCTCAAGCCTTCATAAATATTACAATTCATTTAAGTAGCAACTCATAATAGTAATCAATCATGTAATGCATTCGTTCAATATAGTTATGTGAACTCAATTCACCATCAAAGGCACGCATTATTTCCACTAGCAAAGATGCACGTGCTTTGCACGCGATGTCTAATTTTTTTTTTATAGTAAAACTTACCGAAGAGTGTAAATATTATTTCGGTGAGCATACTTATAATTCACATTATGCCTAAGCATACACACTGGCAGCCGTTTAAAATTTTACTTAAAAGGGATCTCCAATTCTATTTGATTTCATAGACACATGTAAGCAATAAACTAATAAGTTTATCTCCAAATCACACGTACTTTGAGCCTCTCATCCTAGCAAGTGCACACTGCAGGCGACAAAGATAAAAAGTTAGTACATCAAAAACATCTCTGTAACGTCATTCACTGAAATCAGTATACAAACCTTAGGTAAATAGGTAATATACAACCGTAGGTATTGAATTAGAAGAATGGTACATAACCTCCAAAACTTAGTCATTTGGTTTGTTAATCATTCATCCAAAATGGAGTTACAATGGCATCTGCGGCACAACGGCATACTCAGTTTACATAGGATATTACATCAATATAAGAATTAAAGTACACCAATAACAAAAAAAAGTATGTCGCTCTGACTTGTCCTCTACTATAATAGCTAATATGTTGCAACCATCTACCCCTCAAGCGATGATGGATCAGCTGATATGTTGCATTGTCCTTATACATCAAGAACTTGTCCCAACACTTTAGAAAAACACGCTTAAAATCTCACAATTCGCATTGAGAGCTAGATGAGAGCCTACTGGCAGTTAAGTATCAAACACTTCGACTACTCTCTACAACATGGAGAGAGTTGATAAATCTTACAATGGAAGTGCCTTCCTCTCTCAAAATGAGAGAAAATGGTGGGAGATTATTGACATAGATATGAAGGCTAGCCGTTTCAGTGCTCATTGCTCGTTTTCTTGCTTTTAATAGCCTAAAGAGCTTGATTTAACTGAAGAAAGCTCATGTAATGTGACTAAAAACTAAGAACGGTATCTAAAAATTCAGCTTACATCATAAATTATTGTCTAAAAGATAAGTACTCATCCATCATTCATTATTCTCATATATCGTCTTGAAAGTCTCCGCAAATTAGTATTTAGGCATGCAAAGGCCACCAAATATTCTAACAATTTTGCAATTCTAGCACCAAATATTCTTATATATTAGTGCTCTAGAGAAACATATTAATTTTAAAAAATGAGTAAGGTAAATGAATCCCCGACTACCTAAGTATTTTCTAGGTGAGACCATCATAGGCTCTAGTGACTATATATAATGAAAATATTATCAACTGGCATGTTAGCTCTTCCCTTCGCAATACCTCATTACAATGATGGACATGATATAAGTTGGATAATCACTATAACACAAAAATAGAGGTTAATGAAGTATTAAAAAAAAAAATAGAATGAAAGTCACACCTGCCATTGACTTCAGACTAAGGTAGATTTTCCCATAGAACAATTCTTGCATTGAAAAAAAAAAAAAAAAAAAAAAAAAAAAAAAAAAAAAAAAAAAAAAAAAATATATATATATATATATATATATATATATATATATATATATATATATATATTAGACTGTCCAAAACCATCATTAAGCTTATTAAGTGCAACATATATACATGTTACATTGCTGATATCAGAGATATATATATATATATAAAATAACATAATTAAGATACTCACCTTTGATGAAGCACTCTCATACTTCATGTTGTTCGATAGAAGTGGCTATTGACAAAAGATTCTAGAGAAAACCCAAGCGAAAATAATATCTGAAATAAGAGTCACTCAAATAAAGGTATACATATGAATCAAATTGAATAAAGCGTTGATGAAACCAGACTCTTGTTCATCCTCTTCTGCGGCCAAAGCAATAAGCAGTGGTTTCTCTTCCTCTTCTGCGGGAAGTCATTGTAAAATTGTCATCAATCCTTGAAGAAAAAAAGATTTCGGGTGGCAAGTGCAATATATGTAAGAAAGTGACGTCACAGTAATTATTCAAATGAATGCATGTACAAAGAAATTAAAAATTATGTAACCGTGGCTATTAATTGTGCTTAAATGGTATTCTTGTGTGCTGTGAATATTTGGAGTTGAGGGGATGTAGTTTTTAGATATCAATGCTTAGACTCCCTCAATGAAGACCTATCAAGCACTTGGTATGGCTAGTTGTCTAACTCGTAGCCTTAAGCATACGTGGAAACTTAAACCCTAGAGTCTAGACTATTTTGCTCTACGTAAATAAAAGTTGATAATATCGTTCAACATTACACAAAATACATATGCCTAGTCATTCTAATTCTAAGTAGAATATATAGAAAGGAATCAAAAATCAAAATTGAGCTAGGAACAACTTTGTTGCACTGGACTACAAATTTGCATGTTCAAGAGTTCCATTTCATGATATATGATATATAGAAGTGTGAACACAAAGGTATAATTGGTGATTTCACACAGACACTCACTTAATTGCAAGTTAGTTAATTCCAATTAATTTGAAATGGGTACACAGTGATTTTCAAGCCATTGCAATTCATATTCGAGAGGAGATCCAATTATATTAGATCTGTTTTAGTAGAATCCAAGTTAAAGTGATAAATAGAACTAAAGAGTCCATCAAACATGTAGCTCCCCTCCAGCTGATTTGTCTCTCAATCAAACTCTGAGTTGCATAGCACGTTAAAACAATCTGTATATATGATTCTAAATTACTAACCTATTCAACATAGTACATGGACGCATCCACTGGAATTCTATATCCAAAACGACAATACAATAGTCTCTATGTCTCAAAGCACTAAACCAAATTTTGAGAACACCGCCGAAAGAATACAAAACCATCTATAACGTGATTTGAGAGCGAAATCACAACATAATGGAAGAGGGGAAGAGAAGGGACCATCGTGTGTGATAGAAACCGCCCTGCTTTGATATCATTAACCGTTTGTTAATAAAGAGATCACGGTGTGTGATAGAAACCGCCCTGCTTTGATCTGAACCTTTCCAAGTTTCCTTATATGCTTTGTACAACCTGATTGTTACCTATATGATTTTTATTGTCGATTAAAACATTAACTCTTGCGTTTGAGAAGTTCAATTGTATTGAGTTGTCAGGTACAACAAAAGGTACTCTGGACTTGAACAATGTGAATTGACAGATGCTTTTCCTATTGGTATGTATCAACACGAAATATGCATGATGTCAACACAGCGTACAAAAGCACATGGAATTTCTTTCTTCCAATTAAACGTAATTCGTGTAAACAATGTTAATGACTCAATGACCTTTAAGAAGCCAGACATTACAATTTAAATGGTCATCCAATGGGACTGAATGACTGATACCTTTGACGTAGCTAGTAGAAGTGATTAACTAATAGAAACAGAGCTAAAACGTACATACATTATAGTAGAAAAGTTTTACCTCATTAGCAGATATGAAGAAAGCATTTTGATCTTTATCAAATACCCTGAAAGCTTTTTTCAGCTCTTCGTCAGTGGCTTAGAGCCGCTATACTTGGTTCAAATGATGGACTGCTTTCTACTACTTCACTTATGTTTGGTGTGGCAGCTGCAAGCAAGGATCGGTGGGATATGATCCTGGTAGGAGTAGTTGTTGCTGTTGCTGGTGCTGGTGCTGGTGCTTAACTTGTAGCATGGCTGTTGGAGAATATGTGTCACTTGCTACTCAGAGAGATATTGAGGGGGTAGGTCAGACGAAAAGCTATGATCCTCACTTGTTTGGCCAAGAGAGTATCCAGCCTGAATTCATTCCTAGTCCAGTGATAAGAGCCCAAAACTGTAGTTTTAACCCCTTAATAATCATACTGTTAGACCAATTATGTGAATAATAAGTAAGAGTTAACACGACGATTCGCGTTTTTATGCATTTCGGGCTTCAAAGTCCATTATGTGCGAAATGTACCACTTTAGCGAGATCTGAGGAGCAAAAGTCGTGAGAACTTCGAAAGCCGTATCTTTGGACTCGGACCACCGAATTGGGCATACCTTATGTCAAAACGACCGCCTCGGAAAGAGCTTTGTAATAGTCAAGCCTTGACCCAATCAGAGGAGCAGAAGTGGACGAAAAGTCTGTGGAAGTCAACTGCAGCTGAAGAGGCCTTTTGATTTGAAAGAATTGGGTTTTGGGCCCGATTCTGCGGCCCAAACCCTGGCTCCAAGCCCATGCACGAATTTTGGATCTGAATGTATAAGAACAAAAGCTTAAGTCTTTGTTAATGGTAGATTAATTAGTAGAGAATTAGGGTTCATAGCTTAGAATAGAAAGTAGCCATTAAAATAGCTTCTAGATCTAGATTTAATTGTTTTTCTTTAATTAGTTTCAAATCCCTTATTAGATTAAACCTTTGAATCTTGTTCTTCATTTGATTAGATCAATAAAGTAGTATTCTTTATCCATTTCGATTTTGTCAATTACAATTCTAGATCTAATTTCAATTCATGTCCTTAGTTCAATTTAGTCATTAAATTAGATTTTATTATTGTTTAATTAAATAAATTTCAATGCTTTATATTATGTTTAGTTTTAATCTAAATGGAAATGATTGCGGAATGATTCAAGGCTAAACCTCCATTAGAGGGGTAGTGAAGCCCTTGATGAAAGCTTGATTCGATTATCGTAGAAGTCGTCAGTATTTTCCATTCCACTCTAGAAATGATTAGTTCACCATGAGAATGGGTTTAATTGTTCACATGCTAGTTATGAATTGGTAGAAATGCCATGTATAATTAGGGATTAGGAATAACCAATTGTTCTGCGAAGCAGTTCAATTCGGATTACGACGATTCGTCGTTAGTGGATTAAGTTGAGTTAAGGTGGAATCAATCCCCCTCTAACTCCTTATCATAGAATCAACGTAGCATTCCCATAGTTATTTAGATAATCGACTAGTTGCATCTTGTGGGTAGTTGCATCGTAGTATAATTCCCTTCGTAAAACTCTCATAGACTTAAAAACGACTAGTTAGATTAGAAAACATCCATGCTAGGGAACTAGGAGTGGAACGAACTCTATCTACTCCCCTATATCTCAATTGGTTGAGAGTAGAATAATTCTTTGATAAACAAGATAGCATCAGTAATAAGTTTAGTTTACTTACGTTTTGAATTCATCGTTCATTTCGTAGGTAGACTATTCATTTTACGTTTATCAAATGGCGCCGCTGCCATCTTAGTTGCACTTTATCATTGTTTTCATAATAGAATTAGTAATTTTTAAGTCCCATTTCACCCACCCACCCTTGTTTGATTCATACCGTGGTTCCTGGTTTTCGTTTTTTGGAAAATTTTGGAAAAACGATCGAAGGCCGCGCTTCAAAAGCGCGCGACCCGCTATCTTATTGGACTTCGTTTATACATCGAAGGCCACGCTTCAAAGAGAGCGCGACCAGCTATCTTCTCGAGCTTCGACTTTGCCTTGAAAGCGCCGCTTAAGATAGAAGCGCCAGCGCTTCTTCTCGAATTTCCGGGATTTCCACGGTTTGATTTGAACTTCGAGTTATCAAGTTTTTCAGTGTTCTATTTCTCTTATATACACCGAACACGCGTAAACAAGACGCTATTCATAAGCGAAGCAAGGGCCTTAATCAGGTATTCCTTTCTTCCACACCTCGCGATCTCCGTTAGAGGTTTTATACTAGTATATCGAGAATTGTTTGGAGTGTTGCATGTGTAGTTAAGCTCGACTTAGTCTTGCATGAGATTAAGGTGCAGTCGTACAAAACACCGAAGCGTAAATACACAACAACATCAACAATCAAGTCTATCTAGTATACCACACACTACACCTCTAGCTACTATTCCACACACACCATACCCGATATAATGGGGAAGAAAAGAGACTCCTCTCTCCGGACTTCTACAAAGCCTTGGCGATAGCCCCAAATCTTGCATCGTTCTAGCAAACCCGGTGGGGATTTGAGAATCCCTCCAAATATTTTTAATTTGTTACCCGTTTTCATGGTTTAGACCATGAAAAACCTTACCAAAGACATCGTAGGATTGAACAAGTCCTAACAACATTCCACCATCCTACGGTTGGTTGAACAAATTAAATTAAGGGTATTCCCTTTCACCTAGCCCGATAAAGGCGTCTTGGTTTGGCCCAAAGCGCCCTAATTGCGTGGACTCGTGGGCTAAACTTGTTGTTGTTTATGGAACATTTTTACCCACCCCTAAAGACGGATGAGATGCTTTCTAAGATTCATTTCTTTTCGACAAAATCCTCATGAAACATTTTTCAGAGGCTTGGAATCGTTTCACCGATCCGCTTATAGAGTGTCCACATCATAACTTAGCTTAAAGACACGTTAGTTCGTGCCTTTTCAAAGGACTTCAACATCACCATAAAGAAGTCCTTGACATAATGAACGGGGTAGTTTCTTAAACAAAGGAGCCTCGGAGGCTTTATAAATTTTAGAGGACCAAACTAAAGCGTAATAATAATTGGGGGTAGTGGCGATTACTCCGCTCGCTAGTTCTTCTTCCACGATTAAGGCTACCCGGTATGTTTGAGGTTAAATCAGATCGAGCTTAAAACTCTAATTGAATCCCTCACAAAAAGGTAGATGCCATTTTACGTACAACAAAAGCCAATCCCGTTATGAATGTAAATTCAAATCCATGTAGTTTCGTTGGAGTCCCGAGCATCCCGAATCCCATCGTCTATAGCCTATGAACATGCTTGTTCCATTAATAGTGAACCTAACGCCCTTGGAGACAAAATCCCAACTTCGGTTGGAGAAATAACCAAAACGTCACACCTCAAAGGGTACAATCATCAATATGTTAGGTTAATAAACGCAGAGCTTTTAACCAAGCTCCACTCACGACAAGGGCGTGGTCGGGGTAATTTTAATAATTATAACAACCAAGTGCAACCTCGACAAGGTCAAGCACAAGGTCAAGGTAATTATAATAATTATAATGCTAATAGAGGTATCGTTAGGTAAATAATAACTATCAAAATCCACCAATAAATAATTCACGGAAATAGTTCGGTAACACCACCCGTGACCACTACACCCACACGGCCGGATCGATCTTGACACCTTTATACAAGTGAGCCAAAACTTTTCCAAACCATGGCTCAATCCAACCGGCGGCTTCTACAATCCGTAACTAATTTAACCCAACGGTTGGCTCAAGATAAAGCCCAAACCAAAGGTGTGTTTCAGTAACGTAATACCTAATCCTAAAACAACAAACACGACCTTTTGAGGTAAGCGGATAATACTAGTAATGAATATGAAAATGTAGGTGAGATAAATGCAATCACCACTCTCGTTCGGCAGAGTGGTTGATAACAAGGTAACTATGCCTATAGTTACCCCACCAAGATCTCCCTACACCCGCTATATTACTAGAATCTTGAAATAGAAACTGAAGAGCCTACCATCGTAGAAGTACCGGTTATAACACAACCAAAGAAACGAAAAAGCTACGGACAACATCCGGGAGATACCATTGCTAAATATAGAGCCGAAACCACCGTTTCCACAAAAATTAGCCATGTTAACTAAGGATACAAATTATGAGGAGATTAGGGATGTTTTTAAGAATCTAACTATAAACCTTCCCTTCCTCGAAGCTATTAAAAAGCTACCACATCATGCTAAGTTTCTTAAGGAATTGTGTACTACTAGGCGTAAGACCAATATACCAAAAGATGCCTTTTTAACAGAACAATTCCCAACCTTATCTGAACATAATGGAATTGTTAAGTACAAGGACCACCGGTAGATCCCATTGTCACAATGCACCTTAGGAGATTCCTATACGACGACCGCGTTATTAGACCTGGGGGCTAGTGTTAACTTACTCCCATTTTATTTGTATAGACAAATAGGTCTAGACAAGATGCAACCCACTAAAATGACGTTGCAATTAGCTGATCGGTCTATTAAGTATCCTAAGGGTGTAGTCGAAAATGTGTTGGTAAAAGTTCAGGATTTCTACTATCCGGCTGATTTTGTAGTCCTCGATACAGAAGTCGCTAACGACTCTGTCCCGATCATTTTAGGGCGTCCCTTCTTGGCAACTGCCAATGCGCTCATTAATTGCCGTGATGGTTCAATGTCCATGTCTTTTGGCCATCTTCTTTGTTAAAGTCAATGTTTTTTAAAACAAGGACGCCGATTACCCGATTCGTCTATGGATGGAGAGGTTAGCATGATCGAGAGCTTTGCTCGAGATTATTTCAACAACACGTTCCCTGATAGTCATATGCCCAAAATTCTTTCCTTTGGAAAGTCAGACTCCAACATTTTCATTCCTACACTAGTCGATACACATGTTATTGATGAGGACGGGATAGATGACTTTCTCAAAGATGTAGAGGACTACCATAGTAATGTGGATATGACCAATCTAGATGAGGAATTTGATGAGTTTCTTCGAGTAGGTGACAATTCACCCTATCAAGAACTAACTAGCACAACATCCACCTCGATTCCCCTCCTTCCACCCTTTCAAAGGAACCCCGAGTTTGCACTCGATCCTGTTGTTTCTTCTGTGCTCTATAATTTTTTAAATCCTCCTAGCAAACAGATACTTCAGAAGGACAAACTATTTGACACCTTCATTTTCAGAATTGAGACAGTCCCTACACACACAATGAATGAGGTCGGTGCTAAAACCACAACCTCATTGTGTACATGCTGTCTTTCTAAAACTATTCCATATCCACAATATCCTTCACAACCATTCACTTTTCCACACTTATTTACAAGAACACCCACTCATTCAAAAATGAAAAAGAAGGTGCATGATAGGTTACACAATAAGGATACCCAACTTCGTTTGGATTCCACTAGGCTGAGTCGTAGGAAATCTTGGTGTTTCATTGTATTTGGATATGTTTGCTGTGATATTTATTTATGGAATGATCCACAACTATTTCGGTTGTTGATATATGATCAACTGCATGTTCATACATATGTCTTAGATAAAGTCTTGAGTATCTGACTATAAACGACTCAATTTCTGTGTTGGTGCATTTCCTTTCATTCCAATATATTGGTGAGTGCACCATTAAGGTAACCGGGCCCTCCCTATGGAGTGTGTGGCTGTAAGTACCGGATCCTAAGTCCACGGTTCACATAGTTCACGTTTTCCACTCTTGCATGTTTTTCTCGGATTTTTGAGTCATGTTTCTCTATGGTGTGAATTATGTCTTTATTGCTTATTGTTTTTCCTTCTAAAACTAAAATAAAAAAAATAAAAATAAAATAAACATAGTAATCTATGAAGTCTCGGGAATCTGACTTTAAAAGACCCACTGCTAAAAACAAATTTTCTAAGCTTCGTTGTAAAAAATTTGTTTGGGGGTGGGGTGTTTGTGTTTCTGTACTAAAATGTTTTATGTCCCATTAGAGTTGCTTAGGCCGTTTTATTGTATTACGATTCGGATTGACATGATCTATTCATTTAGATTTCATTCGTTCGCATAACTTACGTCATGCACGCACTTCGAGGCGTTTTCCACTATCTCGTATGTCATCCGAAGTCGGAATAGAGTGTTTTATGGATCATTGGATAGGAAATTCTCTCCTGATCATTTCCATATCTCATTCGCAAAAATCGGACATGTAACGAAGCGGGAATTTTGATTTGAAATTCGCGAAAAAAAAATCGAAAAAAAAAAAAATTTCGATTTTGGGCTTGGGCCCAACTCGCGCCCACCCGCGCCCATGGAGAGCGCGCTCGCGCTCTTACCTTTTCAGCTACAGTTCATCGCGTTCTTCATCTTCCACCGCCATTAACAACCTCCAAACCTAGAAAAGCAAAAATAAAAAGAAACTAAAAACCCAGCAAAAAGCAAATCCAAACCCCATTTTTGTTTGCAAACACCAATCAAAACAAACTCCACCAATTTAAAACTCGAAAAACCACCGAAAAATCAAACCAATTGGTGCTGCCGCCACCACTCCACCACCTCCACTGTTCTTCAAGTCGGTCAAGTAAAACCACCACTACCACACCCTCTACAAACCCCAAACCGTAATCAAACTCTAAATGGCTCAACGCCAGTATTATCTGGGAGCAGATTTTTTCACGCCGACCATTTCGGCCGTTTTACGGTGACGAAATGGCTAGTAGAGACTGGAATAGTCTCGGTACTTTCGACCGAAGACTTCTACCATGAAGACTTGGTGGGACGGTTCTACAACACCGGGGAGTTGGAGGGAGTCGGATTTTGTTTTGGTGAAGAAGAAGAGGAGGGAGTTGACTACGGGGCTGTTGGTCGAGATTCTAGGCATTCGCCTAGAATCAATCGGATGCCGTTTTTACAGGATCCCGGTTTGACGGGTTGAGCCGTTGATGGCGTTATTTGTCATCAATGGGAGCTACAATCCAAACTCCCATTGTGTGCGCCCGGAGCTTCTCGAGGACCAACCAACCGGCTGACCCGATGGATTGGTCGGAATGTCCTAGGCAAGGACAAGGTCGGTGATATCGGTCGGTCGACCTGCCTCCCGTCCTATGGATACTCCAGAGCGGAAGTACGATTTCTGTATCACGGAGTTTTTTTTGAACATGATCGGGAGGTTGGACGGTCGTTGGCACCTCTTCTGTGCTTATCACTAAGATCATGTTGAAGATGAAGGCAACTCGGCTTCGAGAGGATTTACATTACCCCCGCGGGAACCCGCGTATCTATAGGGAGTGTGTCCAACAAGTCTGGAAATTGCCGGAGGATAGGGGAACGGAGGAGGAGGAGGAGAGGGTAGATGAGGATGAGTCGGAGGAGGATGAGGAGGACGCACGCGTGCTTTGATACGGATGCTTTCGAGAGGTGTTGGTCGATCTTTGAGCGCATGGCTATGCTTCATAGGGGCATCGCGTTCACTCAACACTCTCTGTCTGCAGACCTCCGGACTCGACAGGCGACTATTCATCGCGAACTTCGAGCTCCGCACCCGGAGGAGGGAGGATGAGAGATGGGAGGCAGGGGTGAGATGGAAGCCCCGTCGGTTTAGAGTAGATATGCTAGCACGCTTCCCACCTCGACGGACTCGCCCGAGGACACAGCTACTAGGCATGGCGTCGTCGGCCGACGGCGAAGGGCGGCTTGGCTGGACCTTCGGAGCCCGGGAGCCACCACTGAAGTTCAGGCCCCCCGCCACCGATGGCGAGGTGTTTAGAGAGGATGAGGAGTGATAGTCCTGTTATTTATGTTTTAGTAGTTGTTGTTTTATTTACTTTTGTTGTCTTTATTGTAATGTAATTTTTATTTCAAGTAATGTGAATTTTGTAGTGATACTCGAATGAAAATTTTAATATAAGGGGTTATTTTCAGTTTGTGTGCTTGTTTCATATTAATCCCACCTTCCAAACTTGTTTGGGGGTGGTTTGATCATTTCACGCTTTATTTTTTATAAAAAACCCTAGTGTTAGAATTTACTGCGGAGTAAGGTGAAAATATGGCCGTATAGGCATATCTATGATTGAGAATCATTGTAGGATGAAATCTAGATTAAATAGGTACATTCAGTCATAATATCCAAATAAGAGATACTGGGTTTGAATTAGAATCCAGGATATGAGTTGTTTCCGTTTTCGAGTTTGGAAATTTTAGGATTTCCGGAAACTGCCGAAATTAGTTTTGGCAACTTTCCGATCCATTCTAGCAACTTTAAGCCTATTTAAACTTGATACAATCTATCCTCACAACTCACACTACACCTAAACTCCATCACTCACCCTTCAAACCCGCGATTCCCACGTTTCGACTTCATTTTCGCAATTTCGCAACTTCGGGGCGCCGCTTCTAATAATAATTGGCCTTCGGCCTAAAAAATTGTCGAGAAAAATTTGGTCGAGCGCCCGCTTCAAGTCAAAGTAGCGACCAGCTAAGTTCTGGAAATCAAAATACAAAGAGCCGCTACCTAGGTTAGGAAGCGCCAGCTGCTCGACTTCTCGGACCAGAATTTTCCGGTTTGGCAGTAGTATCCGGATCATTCGCAGCTATTCCAAAGCGTAATTTTGAGATGACATCTCCAATATTGATACCGAACAGTCTTTCGAAGATTTGTTCCAAAGCATTACTTACGGTGATTGCTTGGTTTCATGCGAGGTGATCACATATGTTGGTGGGAACCTCTTATGGTAAGACCCGGTGAACTTTATTCTCCAAAGACTTGCATCTTATTTTTATAATAACTGCATTTTCTTTGAGAGACCGGACGGAGAACAAGTGTTCTCCATCAACATTGACGATGAACCAATGGAGATTACCAGGTTCTTGCTAGCATTTGTTCTTGGACTTGCTATGCCCGCTGAGATACAAGACCCATGGTGCTATTGGGTCGATAATATGCATGTCTACACCTATGAGTCTTTGCACGAGGCTTATGGGGCAGGCATTTTCCGTATTGAGGACCAAGGGGACTATAACGTTGCCCTTGGTAGCCTGTCCATGAACATAGGAACTGTTATGTTTTGGATAATGCTAAACATTTTAGGGGAATGACGTTTTTCTTCTGTGAATGACGCCACTTGCAGCGTTTTCATTGCTTTAGCCAATGGACGCCGGTTCTATGACCTTCCCAGAACTTTGATGTCTAGTTTAGCACGAGCCTATACAATGAGGCATAAGTACCTTCTTATGCCTGTTCTAATTTCACGTATTATGCTATGTTTCTTTCCTGTTTTTTGTACACGTTTCACGGATTGGATTAAGGTAGACACGGTGCGACCCACCAATAGTATTATCCGATCTTTCCGTGCAATGACTTGGCATGGGTGGCGGATACAACCTCACCAGGTTGCACCCTACACCCCATCAGACCAAGTGGCACTTAATAGGTTAGCAACCATAGATGATAAATGGCGTGAAGCCTGGCAAATTATCATAGCATGGCAGGACGCGAAGGAACCTCACTTCTTTATAGAAGTAGAGGATGACGAAGATGACGAATAACAAACGGGAGTGGAGGTAAGTTTTAGTTTCGTTAGTGTCTGCTTATGTCCCAAGCAATTTAATTATGTTAACCCCATAATGGGTGGAACTCTTATAGAGTTGCGTCGGTTTTATTTCCTATATTTAGCACGTTCTAACATTGGTTTGCAGATGTTTTCTGAATTTCCACGCTTCAATGGTATTTTTCCTACCCTCTTTATTTACAATGCTTTGAGGACAAATCATTCTTCTTGTTTGGGGGGCATAGAATCGCGTGTAATTAAGACATCTGTTAGGATATAGATATATATAATATGCATTTGTTTTCTAGTTAAAATTTCAAAATTTAAAAATATAAATAAATAAGTTTATGCTATACACTTAGGAATATTGGTATTGTTTTCTTTCTCCATGCTCTTAACAATCTAGAAGTCTCACATAGTTGTTTGCATCGAGAATAATTGTTAGAAACTTAGGTTAATACGTAGGTAATAATCTTTGCATCTATCTATAAATATATTACATGAGTATCTATGATTGTTAGCAGTAAGTTTCTGAAATCTAGGCTAGAGTACTTATTCTACAAATCCTGTGAGAATATAGCCTAAAAAGCCTTATATGAGTTTAAACATTTGAGAAATGACACAAGGGAGAAGTAAAATCCGGATAGAGAAATCACACGTCCACTTGCTTGATCACTAAACCATATCCTAAGTGAGAATTTAGGCGCTCTTTGGATCGATATAGCCAGAAATTCAAACCTATGAATTATTTTCCGCTAGTCGCCACTCTCGAGCACGTTTCTTTAGCCTTCCATACACCACAATTCCTTTACCCTGTACAAAAACAAAAAAAAAAAAAAAAAAAAAGAGAATAAATCAACCTACCCAATTTAGAATAAGTCCGAGAATAGAATGAGTGAAGAAAGAAGAAGAGAAAAACGTATGTAAACAAAAATTGTTACTTGCTTTCAGAAAATAAAGAAAAGAAGTTTCCATCCAAAGAAAAGAAAAATAGAAATAAAATAAAACTCCAAAAAAATAGAATAAAAAGGAGTCAAAAGCCAAGGAAAAGAAAAAAAAAAAAAAAAAAAAAATATGGCTGGGATGGAAACAAAGTGTAGAAGCAAAAGAAAATAACAAGGTTTTCTCTAAGTTACATAATCTTAAGACTCTATTATCTCGGACTTGTCCTTTTGAATATCCATTTCCTTCCTTCTTAAACCATCTCCTAATCCTGTAACACCTAATAAAGACCTCTAGCTCAATTAGGAATAGGTTAGTGTGATAGTAAGTGGCGGATGTGTTTTATTGACCCGGCTTCCTTGTTGTCATTCATTGAGATTGTAAGGTAAAGTGTGCCCATCGCATTAATTGGAGTAGCGAAACTTGAGTGCAAAAATCAGAGTGTTGTTTCTTGACTATTATTGTGAGAACCTACTTAAGGACGCTTATTCCGAAGTTCTCGAAAACAAAACGCTAAACATTTGATAGTACTACTCATTGTATATATGTTTATTGTAGATGATTGATTATTATGCATATATTAACTTAGGGTTTTATTTGGTTATTCTTATATAATTGCTAGAGAGATGTATAGATAGTTGAGCATGAATAAGGAAACAATAGTTTTATTTTCTTAGTCGTTGTAGTATAGATGAAGTTTGTGAGTACCTTCATTTGAAAAACTCTCACGAGGCTATAACTTCGTCCACTAGGGAATTCCTAGTGGTTTAAGGCCTTGTTGCATATGGTCAATGCAATCGCGACTCAAATAAACGAGAGTAGTTAGAACTCCATTTTTGGTCACTTATTCTAATTTCTCATATTTGCTTGAGGACAAGCAAAAATTTGTTTTAGGGGGTGGTTTGATAAGAGCCCAAAACTGTAGTTTTAACCCCTTAATAATCATCTTGTTAGACCAATTATGTGAATAATAAGTAAGAGTTAACACCGATTACGCGTTTTTATGCATTTCGAGGGCTTCAAAGTCCATTATGTGCAGAAATGTACCACTTTAGCGAGATACTGAGGAGCAAAAGTCGTGAGAACTTCCGAAAAGCCGTATCGTTGGACTCAGACCTCGGAATTGGGCATACCTTATGTCAAAACGACCGCCTCGGAAAGAGCTTTGTAATGGTCCAAGCCTTGACCCAATCAGAGGAGCAGAAGTGGACGAAAAGTCTGTGGAAGTCAACTGCAGCTGAAGAGGCCTTTTTGGACTAAAAGAATTGGGTTTTGGGCCTGATTCTCTGGCCCAAACCCTGGCTCCAAGCCCATGCACGAATTTTGGATCTGAATGTATAAGAACAAAAGCTTAAGTCTTTGTTAATGGTAGATTAATTAGTAGAGAATTAGGGTTCATAGCTTAGAATAGAAAGTAGCCATTAAAATAGCTTCTAGATCTAGATTTAATTGTTTTTCTTTAATTAGTTTCAAATCCCTTATTAGATTAAACCTTTGAATCTTGTTCTTCATTTGATTAGATCAATAAAGTAGTATTCTTTATCCATTTCGATTTTGTCAATTACAATTCTAGATCTAATTTCAATTCATGTCCTTAGTTCAATTTAGTCATTAAATTAGATTTTATTATTGTTTAATTAAATAAATTTCAATGCTTTATATTATGTTTAGTTTTAATCTAAATGGAAATGATTGCGGAATGATTCAAGGCTAAACCTCCATTAGAGGGGGTAGTGAAGCCTTGATGAAAGCTTGATTCCGATTATCGTAGAAGTCGTCAGTATTTTCCATTCCACTCTAGAAATGATTAGTTCACCATGAGAATGGGTTTAATTGTTCACATGCTAGTTATGAATTGGTAGAAATGCCATGTATAATTAGGGATTAGGAATAACCAATTGTTCTCCGCGAAGCGATTCAATTCGGATTACTGACGATTCGTCGTTAGTGGATTAAGTTGAGTTAAGGTGGAATCAATCCCCCCTCTAACTCCCTTATCATAGAATCAACGTAGCATTCCCATAGTTATTTAGATAATCGACTAGTTGCATCTTGTGGGTAGTTGCATCGTAGTATAATTCCCTTCGTAAAACTCTCATAGACTTAAAAACGACTAGTTAGATTAGAAAACATCCATGCTAGGGAACTAGGAGTGGAACGAACTCTATCTACTCCCCTATATCTCAATTGGTTGAGAGTAGAATAATTCTTTGATAAACAAGATAGCATCAGTAATAAGTTTAGTTTACTTACGTTTTGAATTCATCGTTCATTTCGTAGGTAGACTATTCATTTTACGTTTATCATCCAGCTAATAAGATGAACACCAATCCATGCCTGTTTTGCTGACATTGGCATCCCCAGCAAAGAAAAACCAAGGCAAAGAAGCAACTAACCAAAAGAGGATCCGTCTATGCTAGATCACCTGGAAAATCGCCTACTGTGAGAGGGATGTCACCAACAGTGGAATTGCTATATATGTCGCCTAAGAGGTCTCCATTGATGAGGGTGATTTCAGAGGAAGAAAGAGTAGTGACGACTGACAATGACTATGAAACCTTACCGAACCCTATGAAGGTGGCTTGTGCATCGGGTTTGGCATTCTTGTGTGGCTCACTTTGACCATCTTTGTCGGTCATGATTGACATCAACGAATTCTAAAGCTTGTCATATTAAAACTTCGCTAATCATCATTTGGAGTTCCTCTGCGCTAGGTTTTGATCCAATGACTGTTGCTAGCTCCTCAATAGTAATGTAACCTAAAGAGCAGATCAATTCATTGGAAATAATTCAGAAATACCACAAAAAGAAGAGACAAATATAGTTGAATTCAGACATACTTGCTTAATTAACACACTTCATGTTCTGCTCTTATGTTATAGGACAGTAGGGATCACTTTAATGTATTAAGATTATACTGCATACAATGTTCAAGGGAAGATTTATTTGTGTGTATGTATCCATCATATAATTAATTAATACAAACCGGACAGTTCACATAGAGCAATGAAACAAATAACTGCACAGTTTGAAGTTTAAACACAGGACACAGGAAGAACGTACTCACCATCTCCATCATTGTCAAATAAACAGAAGAATTCCCGAAACTCAGAGAGAGAGGAAAAAAAAAAACAAAAAAACAAGAAAAAAACAAACAAACAAACAAACAAACTTAAGTTTAAAGTGATGCATGTACTGAAAAATCTTAAAACTTGCGGTTCCGATGAGTTTAACTCAACATATAAAAGAAAATGACAAACGGTGAATGGTTCCCAAGGTCATAATCACTTTGGTAAAACTAAAATAAAGATAACAAACAACAGAGTCTTCATCAATTACCTGAGGTCTGGAATCAAAACAGTTTTAAACCAAGTCAGTGCTTATAAACCCATGAGTAAAACTCATTTGCTCTCCTTCAATCACCGGCTGGAGACGGAAAACTAATGCTAATCCAACCCTGACAGGATTTCAAACAGGAACTATATCTGAGAAACAGTATATGCTTACACATTAATATACACTTGGAGACAGGGTATCAATTGCGGGGAAGTTTCACAGTTGGGCCTTGTGAGGATTAATGGCTTATGATTCTATTATGCCCAACACTTGCACAAAAAAAAAAGGAATAGTGTTATAGTAGTACTGTTTGTATCCCTTTCCATTGCAAGGATGACTTCTGACGATGTAAGGTCTTTGTATTCTTGCAAAATAGAGAGAATAGAAGAAGGATCCACAACACTACCATGTATTTAACTAAGAAAATTATTTGTGAGTGATCATTCCTCATGGTCAAGAGGTAAGTGTTCTTCACTTCTTTTCATATGCAATATTTAATGCTATAGTGCTATACAATAAATATTCAGTTACTGTATAAGCATAGCTAACACTGACATCCTCATTACTTATGAGAAAGATCAAGTATAACATCACAATCTTAGTTCCAGCCTATGTTATCAGCAAAGGGTGCAACGTGTTAGCTAGGCTTCTCAACTAACGCCTTGGGTCACCTTGGCAATGCCTTTGACAACGACCTACAACTATTTTTCACTAAATATTTCTACCTACCTCGCTTCCGCCTTTAACAACATTGGTTCCAGCTACACTACACCAGGTGAGTAGCTAGAAGTCCTTGTATATTTCCTAATGGGGGCAAGTGGAGCACTTGGGGTGTATATTTAATTATGTTATGTACGACTAACATGATTTACACATAATTAAATTGTGATACAGTAATGATTATGAAAAGCATTACATTTAGGTAGCTTCTGGAAGCCAACCAAGACCAGGTCGAGAAACAGAAAGCATAGAAGTCAACAATGCAGAAGCATTAGCAATAGTAGTGTGAAATGGTAACAATGTTTCCACAACACAACTCAACTCAACCGGTGACCTGACCCATATAATAAAACACATTAAAAAACAATAATAAAAGAGTAATAGTACAATTAGTTAATTAATAGGGGGTTATTGAGATAAGACCTGAAAATTCGACTTGCGAGAGGATTTTGCTCTGGAAGTTGGAATGGACAGCGTGCGGATTTTGATGCGGTTCGGAAAGTGGTTGAGCGGAGAAATGATCTGGTGCACAAAAAAAATTCCACTAAGTTAAGGAATCACAGATTCACATGTGTACGCAAACTTTTGTTAGCTGGTACCATCAGAGTTTATTGATGGTGCCCTTCATGGATCCCTCGAGCAAGCCCATCGTGAGCCAATGATTTCTTCAACACCAGCTGCTTGATCTTTGTCATTATATCCATTGGGTCGCTTAGAATCGAGCGCTAGTCTCGGTTGGTACACCCTCTTCACCGACATTTTTTTCCAAGGTGTAAACGGTTCAAGTTAGCGGCGTCGATCAACATTTGTTGTTAAGCGATGGCGTGGGTAGTAAAAGTGGTTAAGGAGGATGCAACCTCAATGTTTCCTTCACCACAAGCGTGCAGAAATGGTAACTTCCTTATGTCACTTTCTTCAACCTTATTGCCTTGACCGACTACTTGGTCTAGTTCGGCCTTAGGACAAAGTATTGGATACTAAAAAAACCATGACTCGTTATTTTTCCAAGTAAATCGAAATCGCGTAGCAAATCTAAATATAGACGGTAACATAGTAAACCAACAAAGGTAGCAAAAATAACGCGATTGTAGAAACACTAAAAAAATAGCTAGGCATTTTTTCGGGCCGTAACATATTAAAATCAATGAAGGTTTTCATCATTCAAAAGGTTAAGTAATGGAAATATTTGTCTACTTAATCGGTATGATCAAAGTCTTGAGGCAACATAACATTTTTTTCATGACTGTCACTTTACTCAATTACATAATAACCGATTCCATCTTCCACAACTACTATATAAGCATTTAAAAAAAAAAAATATTGTACTCACTGCTAGAATAAGTTGCGATTTGGAGAAATTCATCCATATCATGAAGTCCGGCCACTATAATCGCCAGGATAGTGAAGTAAGCTCATAAGTCGTCATTGTTGCTTTATTTTTTAATAAGTACCATTCATCTAAATAAGAAAATCACAGCAAAGGTATAACACTCTTCATAGCATCTTTGAAGGTCAAAGATATGAAGTTTTTGGTATTGGACCACTAACAGCTCATTCAATAATGTGCAATTTGAAAAGTTGGATTGTTTTTGGATCTTTAAATTAAAGAGTTTCCTTCAAAGCTCCAACACAAAAGTTTTAAAAGGACATCAAGGTTGTTACACAACATTGGTAAGCATGATAACTTTTAGAGTTCATGCTGGACATATATTGTCAAAGCCTAATAGTAGAGAAACAAACCTAATCATTATCAGCTAACAAAATCGACTCCACTCAATGGAATTTCGAGCCAAGTTGAGCATTTAAATCTTGAGACCAAGAACTTGTGGAAAGATGATAAAACGTATTACGAAAAGTTTTACTGAAAAATAAAAAACTTATCACTCGTTCTTGGTGATGCTGTAGAGGTATAGGTTTATAACTAAGAGAAGGCTTTTATAGTCCAAGTAAAACGCGACGGTAGAGTGTCTGGTTGAACTATCACTGGCACACCTCACTAAATAAACAGTTACTAACAGCGCCAACTAAACGTCTGAAAACATGAAACTGGCAATTTTCTAGAAAACGAACAATATTTAGTTTAATACAAACTCAAACCAAACGGATAAGTTGACGGTAAAATTTAATCTGCATACCAACTCAATCAGATGTTGAATGTTTTAGTTTACCTCTAGTTGCATCCGTGAATGATCTTCTGAACTCGGTAATTTACAACTGAAATTGAACATCGAAAAGTGATTAACTCGGAAGCAAGAGCTTTGACAACACCCCTATGAAGCCCAATAAGCAACCCAAGCAGTATCATAGGTAGAGATGCTTATTTCTCCATCTCCCATAGAAGCCAACATGGATTTTATTGTTTCAATCCATTCTGTTAACTTGTTCAACTCTTGAACCTTCAATTAGTGTTATTTAAACAGCAAACTCAGCCTTAATTGAGGAATGTATGCATATGCTAAGGAACGGAAAATTAGAATCAAAACCAACCTTAAGAACATCCCCTTCTTCACTATCTTGATTGGTAATATCTTGTCATCTGCTAAGCGTCGTACTTTGCTCTAAAACTACTTTGAGGAATAGCCGAAATACCTGGGGTAGTCCAGAACGTCCTTCACAGGCTTTTTCATTGTATTTACAAGGAATTCCAGCTTTGGTTTCAAAACTTTATTGATGTTGTAGCCCAGTAAAGGAGAAAATCTACACACCATGCAAGCCACCTCTTTCTTAGGCAACCCAGTGTTTATCAAATACTCTATCCTGTCACACGCAGGTACAACTCCAAGTCAAAATCTCAAGAATGAATATATGGGGTCAGAACTCATTGATATGAGTAGGAATTCAATGTCTTCAGACGATCATAAGAACTGTATACATGGAGGTATACAATAATAAAACATGGAGGTAATTCTTGATATTAATGCGACTATGTGAGTGACATGATTATATATGTAATACAATACAATTTACATAACGTACAATTGGATATACAACAGAAAAACTACAACTGAAGGGTGTTTCAAAGTTCAAACTACGCAAACTAAATGGCCTCACTACACTTGATTGTCAAAATTCTTAGGCCACTAAGCGTATCTATGGGAGTCTAAACTATGGCAATTGAGTTAATCAATCTTTGAAAAGCTTTGAGGTTTACAACTTGCAAACACAATCCATATAATGGTTCGATCAAGTAGAAGAAGATAGATGGAGCAAATAATGACAATTTTGCAAAGATGGAAAGCAAAATAATTAAACGACTAACTCTTAAAACTTTAACGATGTTAAGGTGGATATAATCAACAAAGTTTACTCTTAACAGATTAGACAACTTACACTCCATGAATGGGTCGAATCAAGGAGATAACCCTGTGAGTGCAACACCAACAATTCGGTGCGCCCCAACGGTGTTCGTAATTCCCTGAATGGAAAACATAATTTGCCATGAAGTTACAAAAATTATTCTCACTTAATATTCTTGCAGCTTCTGATGTAATACTACTGCCAACTTCATCTGTGGCGTGTTTGAAAGAAAATTTCAAGAAAACACAAATTAGCCAACATTTCCCCTTGCCAAAGAATTAGCCAACACAAATTGGAAGCATAAAGCAAAAACCAGCACTGGAAAGAGTTCATGAAGAAAGGAGGGGAAGTTGAAAGAACTCAGTATTAATGGTAGTTAAGTGGGTATTAATGGTATTTAAGTGGGTATTAATGGCAAGGTAACACCGCGTACATGTCAATATAAGTGGATTTGGGTTTTTGCCCTGAATTTACATAAAACTCTTTTGTCTGTGTGTTGTAATTGAAGGGTATAAATAGAAATAAAAAATTAAATGACGAAATAGTCCTTTTTTAAGACATTGAATCATATTTTTTTTTTATTTAATTAGGGGTATTAGGTGGTAGAAAAAAGGCTGGTCTAATTTAAAAGGCCAGATTAATTATGGTGCATTTTACTAATAGAGATTTGTGCACAATATAAATAGTAAATAAATAATCAAAATATATGTCCATTCTACCAATGTCAAAATGAAACGACTTTAAAAAGAAAGAACAACTCAAGTCCAAATATCATGCATAATTATTCGAGTCCAAATCACAAGTCAAGTCAAACTGATCAACCATCAAAAGCTCAATACTAAAGTCCATGAATCTAAGTCCATATGTAGTTTAATTTTCATAAAAATGTATATATCTAAGTCTTATAAGAATTCCCTTCTTGTTACGTGCCAAAATTTATATGCTTTACACACTACTCACGTCAAATCTTAATTAGATAATGACAAACAAGGTTATACAATTTTCGACAATATTTTATTATTACATTTGTCCATAATAGTAAATATGTGAAAATCTGGAAAAAGTCAACATTCCACCATCAATGGTCAATGGTCAATGGTCAACACGTCATTTCCATGTTCAACAGGTTCATGGTCATAGCCATGGTTCATGGCTAAGGTCATAGTTCATGTCATGGCTAAGGTAAAAGTGCATGGCTCATGGCTAAGGTCATGGTTAAGGTCATGGCTCGGACCCAACTAGCCAAGCCCATGACTCAACCAAATATTCAAATAATGTTAGCCGGATCCATATAACAATAATGACCCAGCCCACAAAATTAGAATTGGCCCCAACAAAAACAAAACTAAGTTCCAGCCCAAAACAACTAATTGAACTGGCCCAAACAAAACTTAAACTTTTCGGCCCAAGGCCCAACAGAGGTAACAGGTCATCTCCCTCACTTCTTCTTCCTCAACAACACATCCCCTTCCTCACCAGCGCATCCCACCACCGGCTTTGCCACCACCAACAAACCGTTCGGTTTTCACCCTCTACAAAAACCCCATATTTCTATACATTAAAAACTCGATTCCCTCAAGCTTCGAAAACTCAACCCCGATCACCATTGACGCCTGTTCAAAGCTCCCAACAACCCCCACTCTCCAAACAACAACCAAGTATCCATCCCTAACTCCTCCGACATCAACCAACAACCCATCAAACCGACAAATTCCAAAAATCAAAACTACAAGAGTTCAAACAACATTATGACAGGTGACACCATTAACGCCTCCCTCAAAGCTTCACCGCCCCACTCTCCAGCACTCCATCACCCCACCACGATCACCAAACAGAAATCAACCAACAACCAACACATAATACAAAAATAACAGCTCAAAAGAAAAATCCACACCACCACAGTATCACAGTTCAAAAGTATAAAGGAGGGGACGGTGTTTGGGGCTTGCGCCTCCATGAACAACCACTAAAGAGTTTCGACAGTCCTACAATCTAACCAGTTTTAAACACTAACGAGAAGAATAATAACTTAAGAGAATGAGCAGAAAATGAACGAAACATTGTACTACAATAAAGTTATCTCTGTATATAGGCGTGAAATGAAAACTAAACTACTCACTTTAATTAAAAGCTCCACGAATCCCTCATAGTCCAAATCGTCGCGCTCCAACTCTCTAGCAAGCGAGCTTTCTTATCTCCGCCTCCATTTTATTTTATTTTTATCCCAAAAACCCTATTCTCTGGAAAAATATGAATATATATTCCTAGGTTTGAAACCTAAGCCCAACACAGACTCGGGCCCAGAAATCAGGCCCACATATCCCAAATCTAATCCAACAAATTTTTAAATAAATAAATACATATTAGAAAATACGGATGGTTACCCCCTCAAATGTTTGTGGGTGGTATATCTAAATTTAGCATAATGTATGTTCACGTATGAAATTGCATGCTTTAATCACATTTTTAGAAGTCTTGGGCCAAAATATAAGACTCCTTGGGCCTTAATTTATATACTTGGGATCCAGAATGTAATTAGGAACCTGAATTTCGTGGAATTCTAATATTTTGCGGAATTTCATAAGCTAATCTTATATAGAAATCCCACTATATACAGCCCATGAGCCTTGTTTGATTCAATTGGGATCCATAATGTAATTAAGAACCTTATATTTCGTGGAATATCAATATTTCGAGGAATTTCAGAATCTAATCCTATATAAAAATTCCAAATCATAAATATAATTCATGTGTTAGAAACTATTCCTAAAAAAGATTTTTGCACATCTTTTTATTTAACAACCATCCGGCCTTAGACTTAGCAATCGAACTCTATAAATACATGCCTCTGCATGTAGCTTCATTGCACAAAAACCTAAACCGAGTGTTGCAACTAAGAGCGCGCCCGCCCCCTCTCCAAAAACAAATAGAGCGCGACTTGCCCTTATATATTTATTATCAGTTTTTACTTAAGTGTGACCCGCGCCTTGGTAAGGCAAATTGCGAGCGCGTCCGCCCCTTCACTTCAAGCTCTCAGGATTGGATTTACATGTTCTTCTTTTATCACTTCCAGTAGTTCTTTTCTTTACTTGGTTGCTATGAATACTCCAAAAATTATATCGGAACAGTCTTTTGAGAATCTATTCCTTAATGACAATTGTGGGTTCCACTTTAACGAGATGATGATGGAGCACGAATGGTTCACCCTACTAGTAATACCTGATCAAACTTATTCTCCTACACTTACTACTTATTTTTATGAGCATGCTAATTTCTTTGCACACCCTAATGGAGAACAAGCCCTTAAAGTGATATATGTTAGATGATGAACCTTTTGAATTAACTAAGTATTTAACTTCTTTTTCATTAGGAGTTCTTATCCCTTCCCAAGACACCCATGTTAATTATATTGATGATAATGCAAACCATTATGACTGGGTGCACTTCCATGAGACCTATGGTGCGGGTATTTTCCAAGTAGAAGACCAAGGCCAACTAAACATATCCCTAGGAAGCATGGCCCTTAATATGGGTCTTGCAATGCTTTTCCTTAAGTTAAATGTCCTAGGAGATTGCCACTTCACATCTGCGGATTCTACCGCATGCAACACTTTCTTTGCTTTAGTTGAGGGGCGTTGGTTTTATGATTTATCCATAACCATAGTGGCTAGTCTTGCTAGAGCACAGACTATAAGGCATAAGTTCCTTCTTATGTCAGTCAGTCTCTCGTATAATGACTTTCTTTTTCCCGGAATTTTGTCAACATTTCACTAATTGGGTTAAGGTTGACACTATGCGCATGACCAATGCTATAGTCCGTTCTCTACGTACTATGGTTTGGCCTGGCTGGCACATTCCATCTCACCTAGTAGTCCCATATACCCCGTCCGACAAAGTAGTATTAAATATGTTAGCCAGGGTAGATGACGATAGAAGGAAGGCATGTAAAATAGTCATAGATTGTCAAGACTTGAAGGAGCCTCATTTCTCAGGGGAGGAGGATGCTTAATCTGCGAAACTATATATGGTAAAATTTGTAATTATTTGTTAGAGTCCGCTTATGTCCCAAGCAATATTTCATTCCTGTTATCTCCAAAGTGGATGGAACTCATATAGGAGTTACGTCTGCATTTTATTTATTTATATTTGTATTGCTTAACTTTCTTTTACAGGTGCTCCCATTTACAAGCACATTTCTATGTTACTCTCTATCCTTTTTTTTCATTCCATACTTTGGGGACAAAGCATGATTCTGTTTGGTGGTGGCATAGAAACACGTTGTAAATATTTAAGCACATATTAAGTTGTATATTAAGTATTATTTGTCATATTAAAATTAGAAAAATCATAAAAATAATTTATACTATGCACTTAGGATAATTATATTATTTCTCTTTCTGTGATGATATTAGTCTAAAAATCTCAAGTAGCAATAGAATTAAGCATAGTTCTTAGAAACTTAGGTTAATATGTAGGCAATAGTCATTGCATCTTTCTATTTACATATTGCATGAACATCTTTGAGTATACTTGGCAGTATTTTTCTGAGACCTAGATTAGACTACTTAATTTTATATATCTTGTAAGAATCTAGCCTAAAAGCCCCATATGAGTGATGACACAAAGGAGAAATACAATCCGAGTAGAGAAATCACATATCCACTTGTTTGATCACCATACCATATCCTACTAAGCGAGAATTTAGGACCTCTTTGGATCGATGTAACTAAAAATTCGTACCTATAAGTAATTATCCGCTAGTCGGCCCACTAAGCCTTTCATTAGCCTTTTTGCAACCACAAATCCTTTACCCATCTTTAAAACCAATAAAAATAAAAATAAGCCTACCCATCTTGAATGAGTATGAGAAATATGATGAAGTAAAGAAAAAAAAGAGAAAAACCTGTGGAAAACCAAAATTAGTTAGTTGCTTCATAAAAGAAAAATAAGAAAAGAAAGTTTCTATCCAAAGAAAAGAAAAAGAAAAAGAAAAATATAAATAAAGTAAAAAGTTAGAACTCCAAAAAACATAATCAAAGGAGTCAAAAGCTAAAACAAAAAGGCTAAGGATGGAAACTAATTTAAGTGTAGAAGTAAAGTAAGAACAATGTTTTCTCTAGTTACATATCATGAAGACCCTATTATCTCAGACTTGTTTATTTGCATATCCATTTCTTTTCTTCTTAAACCATCACCTAAGCCCATATCACCTAATAAAGACCTTTAGTTCAATCAGGATTAATTTGGTGTGATAGTAAGTGGTAGATGTGATTGATCGACCTCGGCTCCCTTGGACGTCATTGAGATTGTGAGGAAACGTGTGTCTACTACACACTGGAGTGAGCAAAACTTGAGTGGAAAAATCAGAGTATTTTTTTCTTGACACATTTGTGAGGACCTACTTAAGGATGCTATTCCAAAGTTTTATAAACAGACCTGCTATTGCATTTCATAACATAGTTCATTGCATGTATGTTTATCTTTAGATGATTTGACTATTGTGCATATATTAGCTTAGGTTTTGAAAGAATTGTTCTTATTATTTTGTTAGTGAGATGTATAGATATATGAGATTAATTAGGAAATAGTACTTTTATCTCTTAGTCGTTGTTGTATAAATGAAGTTTGTGAGTATCTTCTCTGGAAAACTCTCACGTGGCTATAATTCATCCACTAGGGAATTCCTAGTGGTTTAAGGACTTATTGCATATGGTCAATTCAATATAATCGCACTCTGCGAAACGATATTAGTTATTAAGACCACATTTTTTGCCACTTATTTGTTTTTATTTCTCATCTTTGCTTGAAGACAAGTAAAATACTGTTTGGGGGTGGTGTGATAAGTACATAAAACTGTAGTTTTAAACCCTTAATAGTATTACGTTTAGGCCAATTATGTTTACAATAAATGAGAGTTAGTACTGTTTACATGTTTTTGCGTATTTCATGACTTGAAGTTGATTAGGTGACTAAAGACACCATTTTTGCATGGAAAACGAGTCAAGATGATTGTTGAGAGAGTTCTATGTTTAAAGCCCAAGAATCAAGAAGAAAAAACATTTTCAAGTCTAGTCAAAGCTGGAAAGTCAAAGCTAATTTGGGAAGAAAAAGGACAAAAAACTATCAGAACTTTAAAGGTGTATCTTTAGACTCGGAACTCATAATTGGGCCTACTTTATGTTAAAACGACCGGCTCATAACCAGCTTTCCAATGGATCCGGCCTTGCCCCAATTAGAACTGTAAAAGTGGATGAAAAAGGCACTAAAATATTTTCTAGCAGAATTAGCCCTTTTAGACTTAACCTAATGGACTTTGGGCTCACATTAGAGGCCCAAAGCCCCCCTTCCAGGTCCATGCACAAATATGTAACCTAATCCTCTCCTATATAAAGAGGATTAGGGCTAGCCTCTCATATACAACATAGCTCATAGAGAATAGCTTAGTAGCTTAGGTTTAACTAATTAGTTTTGTAGTTAGCCTCTATTAAACCTTGCAATAAAAAGCTTAGTTTATTATTCAATTCTCTTCATTATTCTTATGTCTTTAATTCATTGTTTAGTTAGTTTGAATCCAATGACACAAGGCTAAAACCTCCATTAGAGGGGGTTTATGAAGCCACGTGAGGATGATTGGTAGTTAACGTAGTTGTTGTTAGTTTAAGAGTTTCAAGTTTATCATTAGGAGAGTTTAGGGATAAATCTCTCAACGGTGAACTAGAGATTAGAAGCCCCATCAAATAGATTTGTGGGGGTGCTAATCTCTCATGTTAGTAAACCCATGAGTAGAGATAACTTGGTGTTTGCTAGAGATCAAAAGAAGTAATTCGACAACTAACTTGATAGTCAATCAAATTGTGTGGTGGATTACCCCTCTCTATATCCTTCTCATAGTAATTAAATCACTGTTTTAGCATATTAGTTTACTATTTTTATATGATTAAAATATTACTCTCATTAGTGAATTAGTTTATTTAGTCTAGATTCGCATTCAAGTATGTGCAAACAAGAGTGGATCGAACACGATTACTCTCCTATATCAGCATGTTTAGAGAGTACTTTATATCTTGATAATCACTATTTTTCCATCTTTCAATCTACTGTTTTCAATCTATTTAAATATCTATTATCAGGTGCAGTTTTGATTTCCATAGGAAAGGTGGCCAACTGACCTTTCTTAATTTATTTCAAACTGCTTCATGAGTTGTCGACACAGTAAATCCATCAGGCATCCAAACTCTTACATCTGCTTGGGAGGAGTTTAGAGGCTGGATATTATTGGGGGTCAACATCAGTTCTTTGGAGTATCTCTCTAATCTCTTGGGTGAACACCCAATGATTATCCACTATGCATTCCTTAAGTTTAGATTTACACTGTCTCCAAAAAGCTAAGCTCATGTTAATACTATCATTGAAAGCTGTCTGACCAGTCCAGTTGTCTCTCCATATGTTTATGTCAATCGCAGTTCCAATGATCCAACCTGTGTAAGGTCTTGCTTCTCGTAATGCCCATCTCATACCTAACCAGATGGTGGATTGTTTCCTTGTAGTCCAATCACCATCTCTAGCAGTGTACTTTCCTCTCATGTAGCATGCCCAATCATTATTGTCATTGAGTAAGCTCCATGCCATCTTGAGGAGCATAGAAAGATTAATATCTTTGAGTTTTCTAAGCCCAAGACCTCCCTCCTCCTTTGGCTTGCATGTCTTTTCTCAGCTTAGTGTCATGAACTTTATCTCTAAGGGGTTGCCAGTCCAAATGAAGTTTCTTATTATATTTTCACATTCTTTGAGAGTCGATGTAGGCCACTTGTATATCGCCATGTTGTGTACCGGAATGTTGTTGAGTACATGTTTGGTGAGGACCACTATTCCTTGGAATGATAACATTCTTCTAGCCTAGCTCGAGGCTTTTAACTAGATCTTGTCAACCAAGGGTGCAAGAGCTGCCTTAGCAGTTGAAATTTGTGTTGGAGCTCTTTTGTTGTGTTTGTATATTGTGATAATTTGAAATTTGAAGTTGGATATACTATGCTTCAGCTCACTGACATAGTTAAGTACTTACACTAATACTGGAGGTTCCTAGCCTTGTTAGCAATTCGGGATACGGAAAAAATTCGGTACGAAAATAATTCAAGAATTATTCGACGACTAAAAAAATGGTACGGTCAAATATTTGGTCAAAAATTCGCAATACGACAATTATGCGGTGTTTAATTAATACGCGTTTTAAACGTTTTGTTGCAAAAATTCGGAAGTTAAAAATTCGTGATATTATGTTAGTAAATATTAATAATAGTTGTCATTATTTACAACATAACAAGCATATCCAGCCAATTTAGTTATGAAAACATTGAAACCAATTGAACAGTCTACATAAGTACCTTTATTTATTTGTTATTGGATTAAAATTACAATTCAAACTTCAAAATACACACACCATGACATGACAATTTAAATATTGCCCAAAAAGTATAAAAGCAAAGTTTTTGGATTAATTTATCACTAAGAATGTAAGAGTGGGGCACTTAAAGTAAGAGTGAGGATATAAAATACATAAAAAATAACAAAAGTGCAACTGAATTTTCATTATTTTTTTAATTTTTTTTTAGCTAAATTTTTGAAAAATTCCTCAAAAATCGAATTATTCGTTTCAAAGCAAAAAATTGCGATGAAACATTCGGAAGTATTATACGTATTGCCCTTCAAAAATTCGATTCGTGAATAATTCGGCAAATTACTAACAAGGGTTCCTAGTCTATTAGATCGAAGAGATATCTACCCTTATGAAGAGGAACATTCTGAAAGCAAAATAAGATAGCATGTACTTCTAGTGGATGCATGCTTCTTATAAATTTATAGCAAAAGGCATCAGCAGAAGGCATAACATACATACATAATCAAATAACTCAGGCAGCAGATTGAGCAACTATGTCCTGCCACTCTGCCATAATGAAAACTCACATCCTATTTTCCCAGTCCTTGTCGGGAATTTTGTTGTTAATGATATTTATGTTTCTCCATAAAAATTTCTCTTGTCCACATATGTTCAGTCCCCATCGTCACTTTTTCTTTATGTTCAATTTTTTTGGGTAGAAGGGTGTTAGAGTTCTTGTGAGTCATTGGATAGGTGGGTCACTTTGAGCATGTCCTATTTATGAAAAGAAAATTACTTGTTTCTCTGACTTGAGCATCTCTGTAAAACAAAGCCAAACCAAACAGAGATACGTACATACACCATTTTCTTATATTCCCATTCTAAATCAACAATGGACACAATCAGTCATAATGTTTCATCCTCAAAGTTGACTCCAAAGATTCTCCAAACATATTCAGAGTATGAACATCTATTGATGCAAATTAAACAACACATTGCATTTCACACCATGTCTTGAAATTATGAGGGAATATTCATAACAAACCCATTAGTAAAAAGGATTAATCAAGTCGAATATACATCCAACAAATAATTTATACTGGAAAGTAGACTCGTGCATATGCATTGGCTCTTTTGAAAACTTGCTAAACAATCATAACTATACATATAGAAATTTTCTAACAAATCGTGATCAATCTTGTTTTCGTTGCTAATCCGTTTTAATTTCCTAATAAATTATTTTAATCAAGTCTTAAAAATTCGTTTTAATTTCTCAATAAATTGTTTTAATTAAGTTTTAGAAACACGTTTTTTAATTGGGGGAGGCGGTTCGTTGCACATCCATATCGGGTTGGACACTTGTTTGGATAATCTTAAACGTGAATTGAGTGACAAGTGGTATGATTTGGGTTCGAATTCCTTTAATTTTTTTTTTTTTCTGTAATGGCAAGGACAACATGATTGAGACCGATGCAAAGATACATTCTTTGGCATGTTATTGCTTTGCAAAGAAAAAGTTAACTGTGGAGGTTAAAGTTGCTTATAGTGTGCCTGCTCTTGGTTGTAGTGTTCTTGCTCTTGCTTGTAGTAGCTATGCTTCAGGTGAATCTAGTAGCTCAAACTCATTGGTGGTTGGTGCTTGTGGAAATGGCGAGTAGAAGACAATTGTTTGGGTGTATAATTTCAGTGGGGGTGCGTTGGGCAGAGGTTTGAATTAGGTGCGGCTGAATTTCGTTTGAAAGTTCTCGAGTTTTCTATTGCCACTGGGTATAAGTATAAGCTCACTAAGAATGATGAGTGTAGAGTTACAGCTATTTGTGGGAAGCGATTGGAGACAAATTGTTTATGGTTAATATATGCCTCGGATAATTTTAGTGCATTTGTAATTAGGAAAATAAACCATATTCATACTTGCGGATTTGCGTATAAAGACTATAATAATCCTCCAATGACTAGTAATCTTGTGAAGAGTTTGCTTATGGATTCTATAAGTGATACACCTTCAATACCGGTGAGGATGATAATTCGTTAATTTAAAAAGGATATGGGTTGATTGTGAAGAATCATGTTGCCTATATGGGGAAACAATTGGCTTTAAAGGAGTTGTGTGGTGAGGAAGATATTTCTTACCACCAGTTGGTATGGTATATAGAGGAGTTGGTGAGAAGACACCTTGGGAATTGTGCTGAACTACAAATAAATAAGGAGACATGTAAGTTTGAGAGGGTATTCATACGCTTTGAGGCTTGCATTCATGGATTCTAGTATTGCCATCCTATGGTGTATTTAGACAGAACATTCCTGAGTACAAAGTACAAAGGTTGCTTGATGGTGGAAACTGCGAAGAATGGTGATCAATGTATGCATTTGCTATTTTAGTTCAATTGTTTTCCTTCTTTTTTTACTGTATGGGGTAAGGTATGCACATATGTCTGTACACACCTTAGCTTTTTACTGTAAAAGCTGATATATACTATGTTCTTTTATTTATTTAGGTTTATATCCTCTATCCATGGGTGTAGTTGATGGTGAAGATGAGGCTAACTGGTACTGGTTTCTTGATAAGTTTAAAGGTGTTTTTGGATACAAGAGGAGGTATGCATTTTTAAGCGATCGGCACCATGGGATGCTTGTTAACATTCCGCTAGTTTTCCCAGGTTCATATCATAGCTTCTATCTTTGGCACTGGAAGAACAACTTGAGAGCTGCTTTGTCAAAGACTGATTCAATTAGTATACACTTAGTCAAGTTATTCTCTGATTGTGCATGTGCTCCCACACACGACAAGTTTCAAGAGAAAATGGTTGAGCTTCAGACAATTGGTGGTGATCAAGTGGATAGATTTTTAGCTAGAGTTATTTTGGAGAACTGGGCAAATTCATGTTTTCGCAGTTCAAGATATGGGGAGATGTGCTCTTTACTGGCAGAGTGTTTCAATAGTTAGGTAAAAGACGAGCGTTTTCTCCTCATCATATCCATGTTATATCAAATTAGAAAGAAAATGATGAGTATGGCGACTGAGCGGAGGAAGGATTCTAAGGGTTGGACTACCAATCTTTGTCCTCAAATGGAACTGAAGTTAGCCGAGAGGATTGAGAAAGCACGGTCTTTGGATGTGATAAGGTCTGACGATTATGTGTTCCAAGTGATTTTAAAGAGTAGTAGTATCATGTTGACTTGATATCTAGAGACTGCACTTGTAATAATTGGAAGATAGACAGTTTCCCTTGTATTCATGCAATTGCATCCATCTTGTGCAGTAGGGAATCTGTTTAGGGCTATATTGATATTGCTTTCCACACCTTGTCATTTTATAATTGCTACTCTCACGGTATTAGTGCTATAGATAACCATGAAATGCCAAAAAAGATCCCCGACTTCCTTCGAGTGTTGCCACCAAATGCCAAGAGGGGTCCTGACGGACCATGTTCAAAGAGAATTGAGAATACAAGTGCGATGCGCAATAAGCATCATAAGTGCCGAAAATGTCATTCGACAGACCACCACAATCGCAAGACTTACACTGGGGAAAGGAATGCAGACCAAAGGAATGAGGGGTAGTAGAATGAGGGGGAAAGGAGTGAGGCATTCTGATGTTGCAATTTTTTTTTCCAATGTTAGTAAACATAGAGGAAGTTGCACATACATTCAAGTATGTAAACATACATGATTCTCTATTGGATATTCTGTCAGAATTCAATAAAAGCTTATTTTAGTTTGTTGGTTCCATTTTTTTTTACGTATCTATCCTGGAATTTCATCTCCTGTCAGTCCACATTATTTTTGTATGTGAGAGGGTATGTACAGTTTTTAGTGCACGTACACTTGAAAGGAGTATGCACGAACTTTGGTGCATACCCTCTTTTGGGTGTGCACTGACAGTTTTTGCCTTTTGGTGGTGGTAGTTCATCAATAAAAACTAATTGTCAGTGACCACAATACATACACATAACCATCTCAAGTTGTATTGAAGCAAATCCATGAGGAGAGGCAAGTAGTGTGGTTGAAACATTACCAATTAATTCAGAAATAACAATGTATCCTACACTAACATGGTATGCACCAGAGATTTTTTTATTGTTTGTTTTGTACAAAGCCACAACACGTAGACTTGGTTAATGCACAATCAATACTTATATTATATTCAATTGCATAAATTAAATTCATTAAAAGAAAAATATATAATGTAAACTAAAGATTGTAACATTCATTAAAAAAGTACTTGTTTTCAACTTAAATTCATTACCCAACAAAAAAGCATACATCAGTGGCCTATTTTCTTTAATTAGTTTATACATCCATTTGAAACTGCTTCTGCATTGTGGCCGCTTTGCCTTAGGCTTTTTCTTCTTGAGCATCGAAATTTCTTCCTTTTTTTTTCGTTCTCTTATTTCTTTTGTTGCCAACTGGTTTTGTCTTCTTCCTATTGTTGCCACTAGATTCCATCTTCTTCTTTTTGTTCTTTGACTTCTCCATTGTGTTTTTCCTTTTGAGTTCCTACAGAAGTATTGAAGAAGCATTTAAAAATCTGATGTATGCACTCATAACTGTGTATACCATGATTTTTTCCACTACACCAAATAGCAATACAAATCTATAGTATGTATTGATAACTGTGCATACTGTGATTTTTTCAACTGAGCGAAACAACATTATAAATCTGATGTATGCACTCATAACTGTGCATACCATAATTTTTTCAACTTAGCAAAATAGCAATACAAATCTATAGTATGCACTAATAACTGTGCATACTGTGATTTTTTCAACTGAGCGAAACAACATTATAAATCTGATGTATGCATTCATAACTATGCATACCATGATTTTTTCAACCTAGCAAAATAGCAATACAAATATATAGTATGCACTGATAACTGTGTATACCGTGATTTTCTTTCAACTCTAGCAAAATACTCATATGAACAGGCAAATAAATTTTGTTATGAATAGGCAAAATAAATGTTAAGAATAAGCATATAACACATGCAGATTTGGTGTGCACGGTTGTTGGTGTATACCTAATTTGGGTGTTCACGAATTTAGGTATGCACAACAGTGCGTGTATACCCAAAATTGTCACAAAAACACATGAAACAATTTAATTTTGATGCATATTAAAATAAAATGAAAAATTGAGATCCAAATTTGTTGCCGCGAGTGTTTCTTCACTCTCAATTTCTCCATCATCATCATCCTCAAAACCTTCATCCACTTCATCAAATTCATTCTCTTTATCGTCATTTTCTTTGTCATCTTCACTTCTGGCACCTTCGTCATCTTCTTCGCCTTCTGAATTTTCTACAAATTGTGTGAAATGTTCAACACAATAAGTTTTACCTTCCAGCACAGTAAACATGCATGAATCTATCCAACAAACTTTCTCATTATCTTCAATTTCTTCTTCATTAATTTCTTCTTGTTCTTCTTCTTCACCAAAAAAAATGACCAAAAATTACTTTTGATTCCACATTGTTAGAAAGTTCAATTTGATCACTTTTAGATTGAGAAATTAACATCTTTGAGTTCAATTGTGGGTTTTTAAATTTGGAAAAAGTTTTTTCGGTATTTCAGTCGCAATCTCAAATTCGGGTGTGGGGTTTTGTTTTGAGATAGTTTGTGGTATATGAATAGGGATACAATCGTATTTTCGGAGAATTGTGGGGCTATTTGAGTCATTCAATTCCAAAGTCAACTATTGTCCTAAATAGTATTTTTGAAATGACGGTGGCGTTTTGGGTTTATTATTTCGGAATTAAGTTCTAAACAGTTTTCCCCCATGCTTTAATATCTTTACCCTTTCCCAATATTGTACTATATTCCTATCCTTGTGTAATTATAAGTTTTGTAATTATGTGGGAGAGATAACGCAGGTACTTACATACGTCAACAATAGAAATGGGGGTGGAAAGACTGTCGAGTTGTTGGACACGTTTGGATCAAAGCCAGGGCACTCGAGTGTTGTGTTAATTTCATTTAACAGTTAGTCAGTATCCTGATGCTAGTTTGCATCTGGTCGGTTATGCATTGCACGTACCCGTCAAAATTTAAATTGATTCGATGACCCAAGAGTCCAAGACTAGCTCCACTGCTCCAGGCCATAGATCGTTGTAGTTTTTCAGGCAAATCTGTCCATTTTTCTTTTTATTATTGCAAGTTAATCTTTACAATAACGCCCCAAGTTTGGTTTCTAATTCTTACTGAGTTTAGTTGTATTATGATATAATTTATGAATGTTTTAGGGTTAACTAGTATTACCCACTAGATGAGTTAATTAGGATTTTCCTCCCTACTAGATGGAGAAATTAGGGTCTTCCCTTGTACACACAAAAATAAATCAATTGGATTGATCGTGTTTGTTTTGTGTGTATTTAGAGAGGAGAGACCCTAATTGCCCATCTAGTGGGAAGAAATCCTAATTGGCTCATCTAGTGGGAGTAACACTAACTAATCCAATGTTTTATATGTAAAACACAAATTCACAGTGTTTCTATAATTCAAAACTTATATGTAATTGAGTCTGAATATGATTGAACTAAAAGCTATCTGCTTAATTCTAAGTTAAACTAAAAAAAAAGGGCTGCTTCTAAATTTTTCCCTAGGCTCCAGTGCTAAAACTAGACAACCGAACTTTATTTTTTCAATGAAACAGGTTCCTAGCATATTCTTCTTCTTGTCTTTTAGTCTTCTCAGAGTTGGTTTCTTCGGGGACTTCACCTTTTATCAAGTCCAGCTCATTAGTCGATCACAAGACCTTAAACAAGGCCTGCTACCTAACAGAAACTATTTGAACACCTTGGTTACATCTCTTTCTCCTCATGCACGCTACTCCCATGGCTTACATTGAGCAATGGACTATTATCGGATTGGCGATGACCCTTGCGCTTCTCGCTTGGGGCGCAACTGGAATTGATATCTTCCATGAGTGGCATGTATCCATCAGCACAAGCATCAACCCTGTTTCTGTCAATCAATCAGTAAGATTTCAAATTCTAAAACAACGCAAGATATGAATAAATGGTACACGTAAAATTATACACATCCTAAGCTGGAAAATAATCCATTACGACTATGTTCTGTAACTTATATAATTCTAACTTAAAAGATGATTGCTATGTATACAGGTTATTACCATCAATGGTATGTTCCCAGGTCCTCTTATCAACGCAACAACCAATGATAACATCCACGTGAACGTTTTCAATGGTCTAGATGAACCATTACTAATGACATGGTATGCAACTTTTTTTTCTGGTGTAATTTAATTTAGAATTTTAGATCACGTTATTTTTTGAATTTTCTCCGTGTAAATAGGATAGCATGGTTGCACAGTTTCAAAAGGCAATGACTTGCCTAATTAGAGTTAATAATTGGGATGTGATGCAGGAATGGCATACAACAAAGGCTAAATTCATGGCAAGATGGAGTGTCAGGGACAAACTGTCCAATCCAGCCCGGTAAGAACTGGACCTATGTGTTCCAAACCAAGGACCAGATAGGTAGCTTCTTCTACTTCCCCACGCTGAATTTCCAGAAGGCCGCTGGAGGTTTTGGGCCTTTAAGAGTCAACAACCGAAACGTCATCCTAGTACCCTTCAACAAGCCAGAAGCCGAATTCGATCTTCTCATTGGTGATTGGTATTCCTATGACTACAAAGTAATTTCTTACACTTTTACTCTTTCTTCTTTTAATCTTCTTGTTATTCTAACTTCTAAGAGTGTTAAGCATGCATCTGATTCAACGAAAACCAAAGAACAAACTGTGAAATAACCAGTAAGCGGATTTGGGCTCAATTTTGTCTAATTTGTTGGGCTCAGACTTTATTGTTACGACCCACCCACCCAACTAAACCAAGGCATGAGCAATTCTACTGAAAAATGGTTACCCAGAATTCCCTCATTAGTGTGACTCATTTTTACTGCAAAAAATTATTGTTAACGTACACTTTCACGTATGAATTTGATTTTAATGTGAACTTGGTAAAATTTAACTCGAACTTTTGTTTATACTATTTTACCAGGATTTGAGAGGACGTTTACCCGCCAAGTCTGATTATGATGAGCTCTACCCTACTGCCCTCCTTATGAACGGAAAACGAGCTGAAGACTTGGACAAATTTAATGATCGGCACGAGTCATTTAACGTTACACAAGGTCAGATATAATTTTCACCATCAGTTCGATATCAATTGCCTGTTAGACTCCCCAAATTACTTGATCAATTTGCTCATTTTGATGGATTTGATTTTGTCACATAGGAAAAACGTACCGATTGAGAATATCGAATGTGGGTACCTCGATGAGTTTCAATTTCAGAATTCAGGACCATCAGATGGTGTTGGTTGAATCTGAGGGATCTTACACTAATCAGATCACTTTGAACTCCTTAGATGTACATATTGGCCAGTCTTATTCCGTTCTTGTCACAGCCAATCAACTCGACACTATGGACTACTTTATGGTAGCAAATCCAACACAATCAAATAGTAGTATCATTGGCGTAGGAGTGCTACATTATGCCAATTCTACAACCCCTGCTTCTGGGCCATTGCCAGTTGGACCCAATCCAATGGATCGAGAGTTTTCAGTAAATCAAGCTAGATCAATCAGGTGAGACATTTTATGTACCTTACTTGATCATAGCTTTTTACACTCTTTTCTATAAGCATTCCTGTAGTTTGCATCGTTCAATTTCAGTGGTCGCTCAGGATTTTATATATTAGTATAAGAAGCGTACATTATAGGACCCTAGTGAGTCGTTCTGTGAATTTAGTAGAATGCCACCGGTTGTGTGCAAGTGAAGCATACATCCTCCATTTATGTAGTTTGTGACATTCAGTTTCAGTCACCTGATCTGAAGTTTGAACATCCAAATGTGGTTGCTTCTCACAATAGAGTAATTTGGTGCACAATTAATGCGTTTGTGGTCTATGTTGCATATAATACCGTGTTTAGTTAATACTCCCTACTGCCTAGGAATAATACTGGTGAAATTCCATTGCTTTTTATGTAGATGGAACATGACAACGGGAGCAGCAAGGCCTAATCCACAGGGCACATTCAATGTCACAAATGTGACTATATCACAGACATTCATTCTCCATGGTTCAATGGCTGAGATAGAGGGAGCTCTTCGTTACACGGTTAACAATGTGTCCTATCTCACGCCCATTACGCCATTGAAACTTGCTGATCACTTTTCTAATGGATCGGGAGTGTATCAACTAGATGCCTTCCCTGTTGATTCTACTGACAATGCTGCAGTAAATGGAACCTCTGTTGTAACTGGCTTTCACAAAGGATGGATTCAATTGGTATTTAAAAATGATCTAGATGTTATGGACTCTTGGCATCTTGATGGGTTTGGGTTCTATGTGGTCGGGTAAATATTTCACCAATATCATGATTTTCCTGAACAGTGCTGCAATCTAACAAGTGTCCTGGTGTCTGGTGTTTAGGTTTGGATATGGTGATTGGAATAATGATTCAAAATGGAGCTACAATCTTAACGACCCCGTTGTGCGGTCTACTATTCAGGTTAATCTCTCTCTTCAGAAACCAATACTCATCCCGTGGTCACAGCCGGTTACCTATAAGGCTGGTAAATTAGTTGAGTTGCTCTCGATAGAGCGGGCTCTGTTGGGAGATTTCACTAGAAAGTCACACCTCAATCTAGTTACTTTCTATCCTAAATGATTTCAACTTGGAGCTCACACCAAGGAAATCACCCACCCAAGACTTTGGTAGTTATCACAACAAACTCAAACAAGCAAAGCCACTAATTTATCATCACTCATAGCAAACAAACAATAAATAAGGAAGTAAATATGCAAAGAGACACAAAGATTTAGGTGGTTCGGTAAATGTTACCTACATCCACACAAGAACCAAGTTTCCTTTATAGCAAAGATTGGAGAGTTTACAAGAGATATCAAGAATCAAGAACAAGAGGCCTCAGTCAAACCCTAGCTCAATAGAGCTCCCACAATACCCAAGAAATGAATCTCTCAAAAGTTCTCTCAAAACCCTAATCTATTTCCTTTATATAGGTGTACATAGAAAAAAAGGGGAGAAAAGGTTTGGGGCCGAAATATCAACAAATCGTCGAAATTCGAAAAGTTTGAATCCTAAAGCTTGTCGGTGAGATCTGGGAGCTTCATGCCGACGGTTCCGGTTCCCAACAATCTCCCACTTGGAACCTTCGAGATTCTACATGCACATCACATCTCAATTGTAACAACTCCATCCAATTCTAATTTACTAAAGAAACACTTTCGGCTCATCCATCATGGTCTTCAAGCAAGAAGACCCAGGGTTGAACACAACTTCAACTTCTCGAGAGGGCACGGTCTTGGTCAACATATCCGCCCGGATTTCACTCCCTTAGATCTTCTCAAGTGCCAAAACCTCATCCTCTAACAGAGATCGGATAAAATGATACCGGAGACCAATGTGCTTGGTCCTAGAATGAAAGGCGGAATTCTTAGCAAGATGTATAGCACTCTGACTGTCACTGTGTAACACATTTCTCTCTTGCTTCATCCCAAGCTCTTCCATCAATCCCCAGAACGGATCATCTCTTTGCTTGCCCTCAGAAGCGGCCACATACCGCATACGTGGTAGACAAAGCAACAATCTTCTGAAACGAGAAATCCAACTCACCGCAGTAGCACCTACTATAAAGACATAACCAGTAGTGCTTCTTCTGCGATCTACTTCTCCTGCAAAATCGGCATCCACATACCCTTGCAGGTTCACAACACCCCTTCCATAACATAGGCATTTCTTTGTAGTACCTCTCAGATATCTCAATATCCACTTCACGGCTTCCCAATGTTGCTTGCCAGGATTAGACATAAATCTACTGACAGCTCCCACTGCTTGGGCTATATCCGGACGCGTGCAAACCATGGCATACATAAGACTTCCAATGGCAGAGGCGTATGGTACCTTAGCCATGAAGTTTCTTTCCCCAACGATCTTGGGAGAGTGTTCCTTGGACAACTTGAAGTGGATCGCCAAAGGTGTGCAAACCGGTTTCAAGACTACCCATGTTGAACCTCTTCAATACCTTCTCAATATACTTCACCGAGACAACTCGAATACCTTTTTGCCTATCTTTTCTCGATCCTCATCCCTAGAATCTGTTTTGTTTTGCACCCAAGTCCTTCATAGAGAACTCACTTGCTAACTTCTCTTTCAATCTCCCAATTTTCGACATATCGTAACTTGCTACTAACATATATCATCAACATATAGCAATGGATGACGTGGCCGAGTCGAACCTCTTGAAGTAGCAACAATGGTCAACGTTGCACTTATAGTAGCCATTTCCTTGCATGAAGTTATCAAACTTCATGTACCACTGCCTAGGGGCTTGTTTCAAACCATACAAGCTCTTTCTGAGCCTGCATACCATTTTCTCTTTACCCTTCTTGATGAAACCCTCCGGTTGCTGCATGTAAATTTCCTCAACTAGGTCACCATGGAGGAAGGCAGTTTTAACATCCAACTGCTCAAGATACAAATCTTTTGCTGCAACAATACTCAACACTGACCGAATAGTATTCAGTTTCACCACTGGGGAGAATATCTCTGTGAAGTCAACGCCTACTTTCTGCTGAAAACCCTTGACTACTAGCCTCGCTTTGTATCTCTGGGAACCATCATGTTCCTCTTTGACTCTAAACACCCATTTGTTCTGCAGAGCCTTCTTGCCCATGGGTAGTTTGGCTAACTCCCACGTGCCACTAGAGATGAGGGACTTCATCTCATCTTGCATAGCAAGCTCCCACTTGCTTGCATCACTCACCTCTAATGCTTCATCATAGCATTGAGGCTCGCCACCATCAGTAAGTAGCAAGTAATTCACATAGGTAGAGGGTGGATATCTCGTACTCGGTACATGTGGCCTGGATGTCTTCCTTGGGGCACGAGGTGGAGATGGACTTCGGTGGTGTAGTATCCTCATTATTCTCTCGAGTCACTACTACCATCATCCTCTCGACCGTGGGGCTCCCACTATACCACGACTTACATACAAGTCTTCCAACTCAACATACTGCGTGCGCCTTCTCTCGTACCCGATTCCTTGGTTTGTGCTTTTATCTCGTCCCTTGTACATCACCTTCTCATTAAACACAACATCTCTACTACAAATGATTTTCCGATTTTGATCATCCCAAAAGCGATACCCAAAATCATCACCGCCATAGCCGATGAAGGTGCACTTTAGTGACTTAGCATCAAGCTTGCTTCTAACTTGGTCACTAATGTGGACATAGGACACACAACCAAACACCTTCAAATGGGAAAGGTTCACATCCTTCCCGCTCCACACTTCCTCCGGAATCTTAAAATCCAAAGGTACCGATGGTCCTCTATCGATCGTAAGTCCTGGCTGGCGTGCTAACACTTTACGCCCAAAAACCGCTTGGGTAAGCTCGCTAGAAATGATACACCTAGCTCTCTCTGTCGGTGTTCTATTCATCCGCTCTGCAACCCCATTCTGGCGAGGTGTCCCCGCAAAGTCTTTTTCCATCTTGATGCCATCACAAGACAAGATTTTTAAAACCTGAATCCTCATATTCTCCACCGTTGTCGGATCTCAGCTTCTTTACTTTCAAGCTTGTCTCATTCTCAACTATGGCCTTCCAAGTCTTGAATACTTCAAATACTTCTGACTTGTGTCTCAAGAAATAGACCCACACCTTCCTAATATGGTCATCAATGAAAGTCACAAAATATGACTTTTCGCCAAGTGAAGAGACATTAGCTGGCCCCCAGACATCTGTATGAATCAACTCAAGCCTTCTTGCTTTCGGAGTCTGACCCATTCTCTGAAAACTCACCCGCTTCTGCTTTCCAAATACACAGTTCTCACAGAAGTCAATTTCAGTCGACTGTAACTTTGGGAGTTTACCAGAAGAGTGAAGGATTTTCATTCCTTTCTCACTATGTGACCAAGTCTGCGGTGCCAAACATTCGGATCCTCTTTGCCATGTGCCACGACAATCGACTCACAACCATGTGCAGTCATGTAGAGAGTACCATCTTTCTTACCATTTGCAACAATCAATGAACCCTTCGAGACCTTCCAAGTATCACCGGTGAAGACTGTAACAAATCCTTCACTTGCCAATTGCCCCACAGAAATCAAATTCTTCCTCAAATCCGGAACGTGTCTGACGTCCCTCAATAACCATGACGAGCCATTCATCTTGACATGCACGTCACCCTTGCCGACAATGTCACAAGGTTGGTCATCACCGAGAAAGACCGTTCCAAGGTCACCTTCGGTGTAGTTCTCAAGGAACTCTCGATGTGAGGTAGCATGGAAAGATGCGCCGGAATCAAGTACCCAAGACTCCTTCTTGTGCTCCATCGAACATATCAAAGCGTCATCTACCATCTCAACAACATTAGCTTCTTGATTCTTTTTCTTGTTCTTATTAATGTTGTTGTTGTTTCTTGGTGCCGGACAATTGGGGCTATAGTGGCCAGGCCTACCACAATTATAGCACACCACTTCACTTATGTCTCGAGGTTTGTGTTCAACGCTTTGCAATTGGGGGGCTTGAGATTTCGATCTCCCCCTCCACTTCTTCTTACCACGATTCCTGTTTGAATTTCTCCCCCTACTTTCAGTGCTCAATGCCGACCCCGAAGATGAAGGACAATCCTGTCTCCGAATTTCCTCGGTTAGTACCATACTAACAATGTGCTCAAACTTCAACTTGGTCATTCCCCTAGAGCCACTAATAGCCGCAACTGTAGCCTTCCAACTTGGAGGCATTTGTCCAAGTATCGCCAAAGCTAGCACCTCATCACTAAATGTAATCTCAACCGACTCCAATTGGTCCTTAGTTTGGTTGAATTCATTTAAGTGATCCTTGAAGGATGTCCCCTCCGACATTCTCATACTAAATAGCTTGGTGATCAAATAGACTTTGTTCAGCGTCGAGGGTTGTTCATACATCGTAGTAAGTGCCTCCATGAGAGACTAGCCGCCTTCTCGATCTTAATATTGAAGGCTACCGACTTGAAAGACTCAATCGGATTGTGGCCAAGGCCTTTCTATCCCGCAAATCCCATTTGTCTTGCGGAATCTCCTCGGGCTTCTCTTATCAACGTTTCCATCAAATCCTTTTGATAGAGAACGTCCTCAATTTGCATCTTCCAATAGCCAAAGTTTGTTCCATCAAACTTCTCTATCCTGTAGCTTTCTTTGTCGGTCGTCATAACTTTACTGAATCAAAACCAACGGTGGAGAACCTCTCAGAGGAATTTCCTCAAACACCTAGCCTCCAATGCTAAAGGTGGAGTCTTTTCCTCACACACCCTGTAGCTCATTCTGGTCTTGTAGCTCGATACCACCACTTTGGGAGATTTCACTAGAAAGTCACACCTCAATCTAGTTACTTTCTATCCCAAATGATTTCAACTTGGAACTCACACCAAGGAAATCACCCACCCAAGACTTAGGTAGTTATATCACAACAAACTCAAACAAGCAAAGCCACTAATTTATCATCACTCATAGCAAGCAAACAATAAATAAGGAAGTAAATATGCAAAGAGACACAAAGATTTAGGTGGTTCGGTAAATGTTACCTACATTCACACAAGAGCCAAGTTTCCTTTATAGCAAAGATTGGAGAGTTTACAAGAGATATCAAGATTCAAGAACAAGAGGCCTCACTCAAACCCTAACTCAATAGAGCTCCCACAATACCCAAGAAATGAATCTCTCAAAAGTTGTCTCAAAACCCTAATCTATTTCCTTTAAATAGGTGTACATAGAAAAAAAGGGGAGAAAAGGTTTGGGGCCGAAATATCGACAAATCGTTGAAATTCCGAAAAGTTTCAGAACTCTAAAGCTTGCTGGTGAGATACCGGAGCTTCATACGCTCGACGGTTCCACAGCCCAACAGGCTCATGTTGAGTGTGTACAGATTTCAGAGATCGTTTAAAAGATAAACCGAACGAGAACATACTGAAGCTCAACTGGAACACCAGGCCGCATTACATAAACTATTAACTCTCTGAAAAGTTGTTTCATTTCAAATTAATTTAATGGATGAGTTTGTGATCAGGTATACCCAGGAATGTGGACTGCAGTATATGCATTTCTTGATAACCCAGGAATGTGGAACCTGAGATCGCAACGCCTCGAGAACTGGTATTTTGGCGAAGAACTGTACATAAGAGTACATGACCCTGATCCCAACCCTGCCAAAGAGCGTCCCCCTCCTGACAACCTTCTCCTGTGTGGTCAGTAGCATTTCCCATTCAATTCCTTTACTTGTTCACTACCTTTAAAATTTAGTCGCTTCTCAATTAGCATAGGTGATAGGTGTTCTAGATATAGTTTGGTGATAGGTGTTCTAGATATAGTTTTAATTCCATTAGTAATCCTCTACTTACTAATTAAACAGGTATTTATGAGGTTCCAGCCCCTGTACCACCTCCGGCACCTTCAGGGTGAGACATTAAACATGTTAGCAGAATTTCTTCATATAATTTTACCATGGCACTATTTTAACTGTTATTAAATACTTAGTAATGTTGATGGACTAATTAACAGCAAAAAAGCATTTCTCGCTGTCCTTGAGTAATCAGTAATTCTGCATTTATTTAATTTATGACACATAACAAAAGTTTGTGTTGCAGGTGCCCAACAAAGATATCAAACTCCTACTTGCTTGCAAGCATTCTTGTTGTCTCCTTGATTTTCTGGTTCAGCAGCATATAATACGACGGCGATGGTTTCATGGTCCAATTGGTATAATGCAACCCCACCCCGATGATTTCATGCCCAACGTCTTGTGATGCACTGGTGGAATGGATAGATGCATATGTTATTCTAGATCTACTACCGCGTAACCGTGTATAGCCTTTTAAACCATGACTAATTTTTCAAAAAAATAGTAGAAAGCCTTTTCCGCGTGAACATTTATTTTATTTTATTTAAAAAAAAAAATAACCAGAACATTTGGAAATAGAGTTTACTATACATTTTGGAGTGCATATAGCCACTGTGTAATAAACATACCCTAATGATCAATATTACATTTGCATTGCAAGTGGAGAATGGATATATAATATGAAGCGAATTTAGATTATTCATTTGATTTCAAGTCTGAGTAAGCATCGAAGCATGCATTGCTAACTGAAAACCAAGGTACAAAAACTACAAACAGATAAAAAAACAACAAAGAAAAAGAAAACTAGGCCGGGTACAAAAAAAATTGAAAACTACAAACAGATAAAAAAACAACAAAGAAAAAGAAAACTAGGCCGGGTACAAAAAAAATTGAAAAACTATGGGGCATTCCGAGAATTGAACTCGGGACCTCTTGCACCCTAAGCAAGAATCATACCACTAGACCAAATGCCCAATGCTTGCTAGTTTAAAAGTTAAATTAATTAACTTACTTCCAACAAAGTTAAAATCTATGGAAAAAGTAAAGTGTAAAACACTCCCAAAGCACTCTTATAAGGCTAGATCTTCAATTGGAGCTACTTGAATTCGGCAGGGGCTTAGCACATTTTTGCTTGCTCAAGTTTGAACACGTTGTTAAAAAATGAGTCGAGCTTTGTGGAAGCTCGATTTGACTCTCCATGATGGGAAACTAACCCCACTTCTTTCTAGCTCTCTTGTTTTGCAATATGACAATATGAGCTTGCCAACAAAAGAATTCACGAACAAATTAAACCGGGGGCTGAATACCAATTTCTTCGAATAACTTATTAGGGCTAGTCATTGTTGTGATGTACACAATTTTTTTTTTTTTTTTTTTTTTTTTGAAAAGGTTATGAGGTTGAGGCAGACCCCTATCTGTTGATTTAAATTCAAAGGGTTACATACATCCCTAGGCTCTACGCCTTACAATCATGAAAAACTCAGGAACAACCCACTCAGATACACGCACTCACACAGAGTTAACAACATAAAAACATCTAATGTTGTTAGAAAATGGGTACTAACTGAGTATAGGTATAGGGGCACACGCCCCCTAATACTCCTTGGTGAATGGGCTTACACCCCCTAGTCTTCACTAACAGAGTTTCTCCAGGAAGGGCGAACATAGTACTGGAAGTTGATCCTTCAAAAGGGGCGCACGCCCTATAATATGCCTTGGTGAAGGGGAGCACGCCACCATGCCCCTTGCACAGGTAAAGTTTCGGTTTTACCGAGATGATTCGGAATTTTGTCTTACACCGAAATTTTGGATTACTATATAAAAGAAATTAGAGTTTTGACCCAAAACTAAGCTAACGATGGGAAGAAAAGAGTGAGATTTGAGAACAGGTTCTGGGTTTAATCTCCCTGGTTCATAAACAACCTACATAAAACCCCCCTCACTACGGACTAACCCATAAAAATCCCATCTTTTTCTAAAACACCCGAACTGACTAAAATACCCCCACACATAATGGACCCGTGAAACCTAGATCTCAAATTTCTCTCTTCTCTCTTTCTTCTTGCAGCCTCCTCTCTTCTTGCAAACCCTAGATATCCTGCAAAACTAAATTCACATAGAAGATAAGATGGCAAAACAACCCAAAAAGATGAGAAAAACAACCAACAAAACAAAGAAATCAAAAGTTTCAAAAGAAGATGCTCTAGTGAGAATGAAGTGAATGGTTCAATCACAAACAAAAGGGAAGAAAGCAACAACCGATAAAAAGATGAAATCTAAGGTGAGAATCATATTTTTTTAAAATTTGTTTGTAAATACGAATTTTTTATGAGAATTTCTATTTTTATATATGCAAATGCTTAATTTATTATATAAATTTGCATTTTCATATATAAAAGTACAATTACACACACACACACACACACACACACACACACACACACACACACACACATATATATATATATATATATATATATATATATATATATATATATATATATATATATATATATATATATGTGTGAATTTGTAAATTACATATATAGCTTCATATATAAATTCATATTTAAGCATATTCTAAGTTGTCTGAAATTGAGTTTATTAGTTTGACACTCTGTAATTGATATGAAGATTTGAATTTGTATCATATTTACATAGCCTGTGCAGATTTGAATGTAAATTCATATTTCTATGTGAATGTAAATTTATATATGTATGTAGAAATTTGCTTATGTATGTTCGCTTTCATCAATACTGTTTTGCTTACAATAATAACTATGTAAATTTCTATTTTCATGTGTAAAAGTTTACTTGCATAGCTGAATTTGCTGTGTAAATTTGTATTTTCATATATGTGAAAGTAAATTTTGAAATGTCAATTTAATAGACTTATTTATTTTCCCCCTTATTGCAGCAGGAGGTAAAACCTATTAGCTCTACCAAGGTGTTCCGTTATGTTGTGTTGCCTATGCTAGCACTTTTGCAAGAGTTTAAAGGAAGAATTAGAGATGTTCATATTGCCAAGATGAAAAAAAACTCTTTTTGGGCAAATTCTTTATGGTTTTTGTTGAAGGACATTGGAGAGACTGAGTTGAATGGGGAGGAAGAGGACAATGGAGTGGGAAAGGTTAAGCCTAATTCGGTGTAAAATTTGAAGGAAAGGAAGAGGATACATAAAACATCTCATATTTATGTGGTGGAAACTAAGAAAATATACCAAAGAAAGAAGATCATGAAATTATGTGTTGTGTTTTATTGGTGGTCTGGTGAATCACTTTGGGATACTAATTTTGTTTGAATTATGGACGTAAATCTTTGATATTTTATGTAATGTTAGTTTGTCTTTGAATTTTGAATGTAACTGATAAGCACCCAAAACTGTGGTTTAAATCCCTTAAGAGTACTTTATTTAGGTCAATTATGTTTATTCCTCTTCAAGATCCACAACCAGATGTGGTGGCAGAATGTTCACTTCATGACCATTTTGCCCCTCTCACCACTGGTCTACCATCATGCATAGCTCTTCCTCCGCTTCCAGTTGGAATGCGTCACTTTGAGATCAAGCCCCAAACTATTGCCATGCTTCCTGCTTTCCATGCACTTGATCGTGAGAACTCATACTTTCATGTCAAACGTTTCTTATCGATCTGTACAACTTTCAAGCCTAAAAACGTTAGTGATGATGGTGTTAGACTTTAATTGTTTCCTTTCTCATTGCATGGTAAGGCTGCAATGTGGCTTCATTCTCGGACACCAGGGAGCATTTTTACTTGGGACGAGCTTTATTTGTTATTCATGAAAAAGTTTTACCCAATAAATAAAACTATTGCAATTCAAGATGAGATCCGAAAGTTTACGCAACGTGAACATGAAAAGTTTCATGAGGCATGGGAACGATATCAAGACCTTTTGCTTAGATGCCCTCATCATCACTTTGACAAGGGCGAACTAGTTCGTTGTTTCTTTAGAGGTGCATCTTTTCACACACAATAGATGATCTAGTCAATGCACAAGGGTAAGTTCACATACTTAACTGGTACTCCGGCCTATGAGTTCTTAAGAGAGCTCGCCAATAACTCCCAACATTAGGACACTCCTACCGAACTGAGTAGAACTGATCTTACTGCATCTACTTCTACACCCAAAACTGGTGGGATGTATAAAGTAAAGATTGACCCAGAACTTAAAAACTTGCTTCAAGGATTGACTAGAACTATAGAAGCTTTGGCTATCTCAATGAAAAATCAGCAAGCTATTTCAATTCAAGAAACATGTTCTATCTGTTCAAGCACAAATCATACTACTTACATATGCCCTTTTATGCCCAGTGAGCTTGAAGTTCCAATGGAACTAGTTTGTGCTTTCAATTTCCAAAAGAATAACACAAACAATTTGCCAAATTACTATACACCAGAGTGGAGGAAACGTCCTAACTTCTCATGGCGGCAAGATCAGCCCCAGGTTCCACGACAAGTAGGTAATCCTCCAGGTTTTCAAGGGCCAGAAAGACCGCATCCACAATATGGTCAAGCCCAAGCCCATTTCACACCTCCGTAACACTCACAACAACTTGTTCTAGTTCAGAGTACAACTTTTGATAACTCATATCACCCAAGCTCCTCTAGAGAACTTGTGCCGCAACCATAGTATGGTGCACCTTAACAAGTAAAACCTGGCCTTGAGGACCTCTTATGCAAATTCATGACTCAACAGGAACAGTCCTCACAACAGCAAACACAAGCTATTCAATGCCTTGAACAAAGGATGACTCAAATTGAGTCTGAACGAGAGAGAGAGAGAGAGGCCAATTTCCTAGCCAACCTGTTGCAAACCCAAAAGGTAGCAACAAAGAGGCTGCTTTTGAGATTGGATCATCATCTGGCCCATCCAATTCTCATGGTGAACTGAAGTCAGTCACCACTTTATGCTCTTGGAAACAAGTGGACAATCAAATTGAGCCTCTAGAGTCAACACCTGATGTTGTTTTGACCACCCCTCCTCTTGTCCAAATGATGGATACAGTTGCGGAGGAGCTTTCCAAAGGCAAGAACATAAGTAAGAAGAAAAATTCTTCTCCTATTCCTATCTAAACTCATGTGCCAAAAGCACCTTTCCCGGATAGACTGATTTAAGCAAAGAGGGAAACACAGTTTGACGAGATTAGAGAAGTATTTAAGAATCTTCACATCAATCTTCCATTTCTCACTGCCATTAAGTAGATACCATCTTACGCTAAATTTTTTAAAGACTTGTGCACAGCCAAGTGGAGGACTAACGTCCATCGTGATGCTTTCGTGACTGAGCACTCTTTGTCTTTGGTCCAACATAATGGTCTTATCAAATACAAGGATCCAGGTCGTCCTACTATTTCTTGCATGTTAGGCGACAAGTACACCTCTAATGCATTACTAGATTTGGGTGCACTATTTCTTGCATGTTAGGCGACAAGTACACCTCTAATGCATTACTAGATTTGGGTGCACGTGTTAATTTATTCCCATATTCTTTGCACTTGAAATTAGGCTTGCAAAACCTGAAACCTACTCGAGTGACCCTCCAATAAGCGGATCGCTCTGTCGAGGTCCCTAAACGTGTTGTCGAGGATGTGCTCGTGAAGGTTTCTAACTTTTACTATCCTGTTGACTTTGTAGTCGTGGATACGCAAGCTTCTGTTGATGATTTTGTACCAATTATATTGGGTCATCGACCGTTCCTTGCCACTAGCCCACTACCAATGCACTTATTATTAACTATCGAAACGGATCAATGAATCTTTCTTTCGGAAACCTTATTGTTGAGGTCAATGTATTTAAGCTCATGCAGCAACCTCCAGACATTGAACATGTGGAGTAAGCTTGTCTTATTGACTCTCTGGTTTCTGATATGATTGCTTACCATTATCCTGAGGATGCCTTGCAACAAACTCTGACTCACCTTGATCATGAGTTCGATACTAACGCATCCATTATGGAGGTCAATACTTTATTGGATTCAGTTCCTATTGTTGAGATTGGCCAATTTGAATCTCCCCAATCACCATCTATTTTTTCTGTCAATAGTGTGACTACTCCTGAGTCCACTACTCCACCGATCATACAACCTAGTCTGGATTAAAACCTTTGCCAGCTTAGCTGAAATATGTATACTTAGGTCCAGACCAAAGTTAACCAATTATGATTTCTTCTTCTTTAACTTAGGAGTAAGAGGTACAACTTGTTGAAGTTCTTCGTGAACATCGTACTGCTCTAGGTTGGACCATTGGTGACATCCAAGGCATACTCCCTTCCATTTGTTCTCACCGCATCCACCTCGAAAATGATGCCAAAAGTTCTCGCGAGCCTCAGCGCCGCCTTAACCCTACCATGAAAGAAGTTGTACGTTATGAAATTCTTCAGTTGTTAGATGTTGGCATCATCTACCCTATCTCTGATAGCAAGTGGGTTAGTCCTATCCATGTGGTACCTAAGAAGTTGGGCATCACAGTTGTCCAAAACAACAAAAATGAATTGATTTGTACACGTGTACCCATTGGATGGCGGATTTGCATCGATTATCGTCAACTCAATGTTGCAACCCGCAAGGACCATTTTCCTCTCCCTTTCATTAACCAAATGTTTGAATGTCTTACTGGTCGTGCTTTTTATTGCTTTTTGGATGGCTATTATGGCTATTTCCAAATTTCTATCTCACCAGAAAACCAAGAGAAAACTATGTTCACCTGCCCGTTTGGCACTTTTGCCTACAGATGTATGCCTTTTGGTCTTTGCAATGCACTTGCGACCTTTAAACAGTGTATGTTGAGTATCTTTAGCGATATGGTTGAACGCTTCATGGAAGTATTTATGGATGACTTCACTATCCATGGTGATTCCTTTAATCATTGTCTATCTCATTTGACTCAAGTCCTTAAGCGTTGTCAGGAGAAAAATCTTGTTCTTAATTGGGTGAAGTGTCACTTTATGGTTTGTAAGGGCATTGTCTTAGGCCATGTTGTCTCATATAAAGGCATTGAGGTTGATAAAGCCAAGATCAATATCATTTCCAGTCTTTCGGTCTCTAAAACTGTAAGGGATATTCGTGCCTTTCTTGGCCATGCTGGTTTCTATCGACGTTTTATTCAAGATTTTTCAAAAACTGCTTGGCCATTGACTAATCTATTGGTTAAGGATGTCCTATTTGTCTTTTATGACACTTGTGTCTCTTCTTTTGAACAATTGAAATCTGCCTTGACATCTGCCCCGATTATCCAACCACCAGATTGGACAAAACCCTTTGAGCTTATATGTGATGCTTATGATTATACCATTGGGGTTGTTTTGGGCCAAAAGATAAGAAACCTCATGTCATTTACTATGTGAGCAAGACCCTCAATGATGCCTAACGCAATTACATTACTACTGAGAAAGAGTTGTTGGCCATCATTTATGCTCTCCACAAATTTCGGTCGTACCTTCTTGGATCTCCCACTATTGTATACACAGACCATGCAGCACTAAGATACCTTCTTACCAAGAAGGACACCAAACCACGGTTAATTCGTTGGATTCTATTGTTGCAAGAGTTTGACTTAGAGACAAGAAATGTACCCAAAATGTTATCGCTGATCATCTCTCTCGCCTTTCCTCTAATTCTTTTGAGTCTGATTCTTTGCCTATTCATGAATCTTTTTTGGACGACCTTCTCCTTGCTATCTCTCATACCCCTTGGTATGCTGACATCGTCAACTTCCTAGTCACCGACAAGATCCCTAGCCATTGGAACAAAACTGATCGTTCTAAGTTCATGGCTAATGTCAACTACATACTATTCGTGGGATGACCCTTATCTCTACAAGTACTATCCTGATTAGCTCTTACGACGGTGTGTCCCAGAGGAGGAACATCATAGTATTCTATCTTTCTACCATGATCAAGCTTGTGGTGGCCATTTTAGTTCTAAGAAAACCGCAGCTAAAGTCTTGCAGTGCGGATTCTATTGGGCAACCCTCTTCCGAGATGCCCATTTACATTGTCAAGCTTGTGCTAAATGCCAACAGCTTGGGCGCATGTCTCAAAGCCAAGAGATGCCTCTCAACCCTATCCTTGTTGTTGAGATCTTTGATGTTTGGGGCATTGACTTCATGGGACCTTTCCCAAACTCTCATGGTTTTCAGTATATCTTAGTTGGTGTCGACTATGTTTCTAAATGGATGACAAAAGCATTTCTTAAGGAGTACATCTTTGCATGATTTGGTACCCCTAGTGCAATCATTTCTAATAATGGCACACACTTCTGCAACCATTTCATGGAATCTTTGTTCAAAAAGTATGGCATAAACCACAAAGTTGCTCTCGCGTACCACCCGCACACAAGTGGCCAAGTGGAAGTCTTTAACCGCCAAATCAAGCAAATTTTAGAAAAGACAGTCAATCCAAATAGGAAAGACTGGTCTTTGCATCTCTCAAATGCTTTGTGGGCTTACGGCACTGCTTTCAAGACTCCCATTGGCATGTCTCTTTATTGTCTTGTCTTCAGAAAACCTTGCCACACACCTTCCTGTTGAGTTGGAACATAATGCTTATTAGGCTATCAAACGCCTCAGCTTTGATCTTGATAATGTAGGAGAGCAACGTAAACTTCAGTTAAATGAGTTGGAGGAGCTTCGCCATGATGCTTACGATTTGTCTAAGAAATACAAAGATAAAATGAAATGGATCCATGACCAAACCATCATGCGTAAGGAATTTCACCACGGTCAGAATGTTCTTCTATATAATTCTTGCCTTCACCTATTTTTCGGGAAAATTGAAACCCGATTGATAAGAGCCAAAAACTGTAGTTTTAACCCTTTAATAATATTATATTTAGACCAATTATGTTTCTAATAAATAAGAGTTAGTACTGTTTACGTACTTTTATGTATTTCAGGTCTTGGAGTTAAATATGTGAAGAAATATGTCACTTTTGCAAAAGAAAGGAGCAAAGGTTGGTTGCTAAGAAGTTCTATGGTTATAGCCCAAGTTTCAAAGGGAAAAAGCCTTTTTAAAGCCCAATCGAAGTTGAAAAGTCAAAGTCAACACGGGCAGAAATAGAGCAGAAAAGTCAACATAACTTCTGCAGGTCGTATATTTGGACTCAAACTTCGGAATTGGGCCTACTATATGTCAAAACGACCGACTCAAAAAGAGCTTTCTAATGGTCTAGACGTTGATCCAATCAGAGGAGTAAATGTGGACAAAAAGGCTATTGCAGTAATTTATAGTAGAGAAACCCTTTTTGGACTTAAGTAATTAGGTTTTGGGCTTGATTTAGTGGCCCAAAACATAGCTCCAAAGCCCATGCACGAAATCGTAAACCTAGCACTTTCCTATATAAAGAGGACTAAGACAAAACTCTTAGATATAACCCTCATTAGTTTAATTAGACTTAGACTCTTAGATTTTCTCTCATTAGATAATAAATTAGTTTTTTTTTTCTCTTTAGTCAAACCCTAATTATTGTTTTCTAGCCTAGCCACCATTAATAAAAGCCAAGTTATTGTTATTGTTTCTATGATGTCTTATTCTTATTCTTTTAATTATGATAGTCAAATGAATTTTAGTTAAACCTCCATTAGAGGGGCTTGATTAAAGCTTTGATGAAGACTTGATGTGTTAGTATAGAATAGTTGTAGTAAGATATTCCACTTTAGATGGTAGTTAATTCACCATGAGAATGGATTTCAATTGCCTCACATGCTAATTATTAGTTGGTAGAGATGTCATGAATAATTAGGGATAAACAAACCTAACCTTTATGTGAAAACATAAATATTAGGGTTGCCAAAAAAAAAAAAAAAAAACTATATTAGCATATTAATAATTAATCAAGGTGGAATCAAATCCCCCTAATTTCTTCTTCTCATTCACATCTTCTCAATAAATTGCCATAGTATAATTTTGAATATCTTAATTAGTTATTTTCTCCATATTAGTATAATTAAGCCATTGCTCTCATTGATATTGTAGAATTGTTTAAGTTAGAGAAATAATTACGTCTAAGCAACTAGGAGTGGAACAAATCTTTGCTCACGTTATTGCATGATAATTGAGAGTAGAAACTTTGATTAAACGTAGATAAAATAGCGTTTCTTATTCCTAGCATAAATAGTTAAGATTAGGATATATAACACTCTATATTTTACATTTTATCAAATGGCGCCACTGCCATCTTAGTTGTTGTAGAATTAAATTCCCTTAGTTTCTCATGTCTACCAATATCCCACTTCACACACCCACCTGATTATTTGTGTTCTCACTGTGTTTATTTTTTTTCAGAAAAAACGGGATTTTTGCTCTTGGAAGTCAATTGTAATTTTTTTTGAAACAGTACTTTGAGCGTGCCCGCGCCCTTATTTACTCTATATTTGAGCGCCCGTCCACGCCCCTTCTGAAGAAAACCTGATTCACAGGTTAGTTACAGGCTCTCTTTTTGTTCAAGTTATTTTTTTTTATTTAGTGTTCTGAACTTCTTCAATACACTGAGATTGCGTATCAAAGATGCTATTCACACGCATAACAAGGAGGCATTCAGGTACTCCTTCTTTCACTCCTCATCTCTTCTGTCAGAGGAGTTTTAATTCTAGTATATCAGGTTGTTGTTTGACTGCTATTAGTATTTCTTTCATATTGGACTTAACCTTGCATGAGATTAAGGTCGGGTAAGAGAAAACCATCTAACGTGCTCTATCATAAACTTCAATGCATACGCCTATCTAGAATACCACACACTACACCTGCATCAATGGCTGAAGAAACAGAGACTCCTCTCTCTGATTTTTACAAAGCCCTAAACGATAGCCCTAAGTCATGCATCGTTCTTGCAGACCCAGTGGGGGATTTTTGAATTCCCTCGAATATATTTAATTTGTTATCGGTTTTCATGGGTTAGACCACGAGAAGCCTTATCTGCATATGTGTAGGATAGAACAAGTTCTTACCACATTTCATCATCCTACTGTAGGTTCGGAACAAATTAAACTGAGGGTGTTTCTTTTCACCCTAGCCGATAAGGCAGCATCTTGGTTAACTGCCCAAATGCCTAATTTTGTGGACTCATGGGCCAAACTTGTTTAATTGTTCATGGAACAGTTTTACTCACCACTGAAGACAGATGAAATGCTTCTAAAGATTCATTTCTTCCGCCAGAACCCTCATGAATCCTTTTCAGAGGCCTGGAATCGTTTCACTGATCTTCTTATTGAGTGTCCACATCATAACCTTGCGAAAGACACACTTGTTCATGCCTTTTTCAAAGGGCTTTTACATCATCATAAAGAGGTCCTTGATATAATGACCGGGGGTAGTTTCTTTAGTAAAGGAACCTTAGAGGCTTATAGGTTTTTAGAAGATCAATCTAAGCGTAATAATAACTGGGGGGTAACGACATCCCCTGCTCTGCTAATTTTTCTTCCACAGCCAAGGCTGCCAGTATGTTTGAGGTTAAAACTGATCTCGAGCTTAGAACTCTAATCGAATCTCTCACAAAAAAGGTAGAAGCCATTTCTATTCAACATAAACCTACTCTTGTCATGAACGTTAACTCTATTCCAAGTAATTTTTGTTTGAGTCCTAAACATCTCGAATCATATTGTCCTCTTGTCTATGAAAAACTATCACAACCACCATCACAGCCGGATAATGTTTGCTCCATAAATAGCCAACCTAACGCACCTTGGAGACAAAACCCCAACTTCGGTTGGCGAAATAATCAACAAATTACACCTCTGGAGTTTAATAATCAAAATGTTAGGCCAGCAAACAACTACAACCCAACTCCACAAAGACAAGTACAAGGACAAGGTAATTATAATAATTACAATAATTATAATAATTATAATAGAGGTATCGTCTCAGTTAATAATAACTATCACAACCCACCCATTAGTAATCAACGTGAGATAGTTCCTGTTACACCACCTTTGGCCACTACACCTTCACAACCGGATCATTTCGATGCCTACATGCAAGCTTAGCAACAGATTTTACAATCCTTACAACAGTTAACTCAAGATAAAACCCAACCTAAATGTGTGTTTCTAGGTCAAGCTATACAAAATCCTAAAACACCAAACACAGCCTTTGAAGTAACCGGTAATACTAGTAATGAAAATTTAAACGTAGGTGAGTTAAATGCCATCACCACTCTCCGTTCTGGCAAAGTAGTTGATAACGCCGTAACTATGCCCGTTGTTACATCACCGGTGGTCATTGAAAATGAAAATTTGCTAGATACCGAAATAGAAAATGAAGATCCTACACCTGTAGAGGTACCAGTTAAACCACAACCCACGAAAAAAATGGCCAAGGTTAGAACTCCTTGTTTGGGTAAGAATTCACCCAGACACACTATTGAATCTGCAAGGGAAGATGTTGTATAAAGAATGAGACTATGCCTTTGATGGTTGCCTATGTATCCAGAATATGTTTCAAGAATCAAGTCTCCAAAACGTAGTTCTTTGTTAAGTGAAGAGTCCTATTTATAGAAATAGAAAATAAGAGTTCTGAGATCACAAGGACTCTCACTAGATAGGACTAGTTAACTAAACATGTGATCGGCTCAGGTGATTGACTGGACCTGTGGGCCGTCCAGATGTCTAACTTAACATGTGAGCCGTCTAAGTGGCTAACTAGAACTATGAACCATCCAAGTGGCTAACTGGAACTGTGAGCCATCCAAGTGGCTAAGTGGATTGTGAGCCGTCTAGGTGGCTAACTGGAACTGTGAGCCGTCCAGGTAACCAAGGATCAATCTTTTTGACTTAATGTAAAGACCCCAATGGAATCCATTAGTAAGGGTACTAATATGGTGGTACATTCATCGCCCCCTCTTTGCCAGATGAAATTTATTCGATTTGGTAAAGAAGAAAGTTACTGAAATAAGAGTTTGGTATCGCAAATGCAAACCAGGACTTTGATTGCATAGAGTTTGGTATCGCAAATGCAAACTCTGTAACTTTGATTGCCTAGAGTTGGTATCCCAAACCCAAACTAGGACTTTAATTACACAGAGTTTGGTATCGCAAACGCAAACTCTGCGACTTTGATTGCCTAGAGTTGGTATCACAAACCCAAACCAGGACTTTGATTGCACAGATTTTGGTATCGCAGATGCAAACTCTACAACTTTGATTAACTATTTTTCGTTTATAAAGAGTTAGTTCCTGAAAATCATTATATGAACGCCAATGCAACTTCCAAAAATACTCTAGTGTTTGAACAAATTTAGCTTTTAACATGTGTCCATTGCCCCCAATTATGATATGAGTTAGAAGGCTATTGAAGTCAATGCACTTTTTCTGCTGGTATCATAGAAATAACTGTACGTAGTACTGAGTCATTGTAGGTTTTTGTAGTTGTCTTCAGAATGATATACTTACTAGTAGCAAGACTCGTTATGTTATCAGCTATAAGCATAAATGACACAGCTATTGTTAATTGGTGTTAATTCCAAATCGTAAGTACTCAACAAGTGCTTGCCCCCAGTCTTGAGTTGTATATAAAACTTGAACTTTATTCTAATTTCTCGATATTTCTTCAATTTCTTTCAAAAATAACATTTGGACTGCGTCTTTAATTTGTTGGTCAGTGTAGGTTTGTTATGATTCACTAACATTTTGACTACCGACGTGATTGCCACAAATGCCTGCATGAATTTCTTTCAACACGAGTAAGCCTTCTACTTTGGTGAGGCATCTAAGCATGGGGGATAAAATATTTCTCTTTTTATACAACTGTGGATCACCATTGGACGATGTTATCGTTAAGAATTTCCAGGCGTCACGCTTGACAGTCTTAGCGAGTTTGGGGTCTGAAGGAAATATGTCGTTGTTCAGGAAGGCAATGTATGGAGTTCGCCAGCTCTTGGTTGGTGCTGCCAGCATATGCAATCAAAAGCGCGGGGCCCCTTTCTTGAATCGTTGAGATCTTGGTCACCTTGAACAACTCCTAAAGTTAACTCTGTTTCATTCCCTTGGTTAAACATTTCTATATCTTGAGAGGAATCATAATTTAGCTAGTTAAGCAACAATTCATCATTGTCATATTTTCTTTTTCTTGTGGTCACAACATGAACGATTAAAGGTGATGACTTTGAAGAAGCAATGAAAAAGCAGCACGTGTTGATGTAAATGTCCATGAGTTGCTCGACTGAGAAATCAATACTTGGATCTTGTTGGAAATCGACGATGACTTGTCTTGGGCCATCAATAGTGATAGATGCAGAGAGGTATGCCAAGGTGTCAGCGTGTTGAATGTCATTTCGAGGTCTCTGAATGATTGAAATGACATCAAATTGATGAGCAAACCTATAGATCAAGTCTAGATATGATGCAATCTTATCATCCCATGCTTCAAAAGAGCCTCCAAATTGGCTTCCCACTAATAGAGAGTATGTAAAAATTTGAAGCTTTTGAACTTTTAATCCTAAAGCAGTATGCATGGCTTAACTGACTGCTTCATATTCCGCTACATTGTTAGATAATTTGAAACCGAAACGAACTGAGTGCTTAATTGCTGAATCATCAGGAGAAATAAAAAGACACCCGAACCCGGATCCAAACTTGTTGTATGATCCATCTGTGTAGACTATCCATACGTCTGATGACAGGGTAATAAATGTTATGGGACCTTGCCAGCCCCAACTGTTGCCTTTTCAGTGGATAAGTCTTCGTCATGATTGATTTTTGTGACCATATCATTGATTGGAAAGTCAGACATTAAAGATGCAAAAACATGACCTTTTTTTGAAGTACGCGGTTTGAAAGTAATGCTATATGCACTCAAATAATTGTCCCATTCTGCCAGTCTATTTGATTCTTGTGAATTCCGGAGCACTTTGCGAAGAGGGTACTCAGTGTATACCTTGACCAATCGTCCTTGAAAGTACAACTTAAGGCGTCTTGCAGAGTGAACCAAAGTGAGAGCAATTATCTCAATTCTTGAATATCTAGTTTCTGCCCCCGTTAGAGTTTTGCCGATGAAAAAGATTGAACGGCCATCTTCACCATCACCAAACAATACTGCACTTACCATAGTGTCTGTGGCAGCCAAGCAAATTCCGATTGGTTTCCCTGTAGCTGAACTTGGAGGAGTGGGCAAGTCGTGAGCCTGGAGCCCTCTATCAACACATAGGGCATAGGTCGTAGGTGTTTTTGGTCAGACTCCAGTGCTTTGACAACATAAGTGAGTCTTGTGGCTTAGATCACCTTATTAGGCCTAGGACATTCCCTGGTTTCTCTTTCACGAAGTAGAAAAGCACAATCGATATATGCGCTTATAAGCTAGCCCAATAATATAGAGGCATTCCATTGCTCTTTTTTGTTTCTAGTTGTTACTTACATGAGATTCTTTTGAGCTTGCGGGACTGTGAGAATGAGATCCTTAAAAGAGTTAATCTCTGCAAAATGTTAGAAGACCAACAAAAAAAAATATATAGAATAAATCTAGCAAAAAATGATGCTTTGAAACATGCATCTAGAATTAGATCTGAAGTCTAGTGATTGGAAAACACCCAAGATTGTTTCAGTATCAATCCATGTGCGTATCTGGGATCTTTTCTTTAGATTAATGAATTTAGTGCAAGATCATAAGCACCATACCATACTAGGAAGATGGGAGTACTGGATCAATCCTTCAGATTGCTTACTTCCTCAAATAGATTAGGCCCAAAGATGAAACTCTCATCCGCTTTACCGGACCCCAAAGAAAGTAAAACACGCATCCATATTTCGTTCAATTGACATAACATCTATAACTTGGTGGCTTTGCACAAATTTATGGAACTTGTGTATCACGACCAGATTACCGATTGTGGATAGATACTGTACCGTCGGCATAACTGTGGTGTAGAGAACAACAACTTTTTGTTTGTTCCCCAGGAAACGTCAATTGCCTTAATAGATTTGTTGAAGTATTTCTTGGCTTGGATTGATTGGTCGAATCTCAGGGACAACATCAATGGTTCAAAATTTTTCGTTATTGTCTTGCAAATGGTGGAATACACTGTGGTTTTCTCCAGATCTTGGGATTCTTGATGGAGTGGATGAAGCAGTATTGTTGTTGTCTATTTGTACTTGCTTCTCTTCGTTTATTTGCTTCTGCAAGTCCGCGTTATGCTCATTTTCCCTTCTGAGCTTGTGATGCAGCGCCTCCAGGATCAGGTCTTCATCACTTGTCTCCATATTTTCTGGATCTGCAACTGGATCTACACCTGCATCTGCATCTGGCTAATTTGTACCATTATGAGGAGAAGATACTAGAGCCTGGGACCTTGGAAATTTTGATCTGGGTTGTCATGGTACTTGAAGTAGCAAAGGCGGAGCTAGTTAATTTGATGCAAGTTGATCGACACGAACTTCAACATTTTGTTGATTGTTTCCTTCGGATGGTTTTGCTCTGACCTGCTTGTTCGCTAGAGATCTTGTTATATTGACATTGACAAAGATAGAGAGAGATACGTGGAAGAGGGAACGTTAATAAGAACCACAGACGACGCCAATTATGTTTTGGTAAGAATTCACCCAGACACACTATTGAATATGTAAGGGAAGATGTTGTATAAAGAATGAGAATATGCCTTTAATGGTTGCCTACGTATCCAGAATATGTTTCCAGAATCAAGTCTCCAAAACATAGTTCTTTGTTAAGTGAAGAGTCCTATTTATAGAAATAGAAAATAAGAGTTCTGAGAGCACAAGAACTCTCACTAGATAGGACTGGTTAACTGAACATGTGATCGGCTCAGGTGGTTGACTGGACCTGTGGGCTGTCTAGATGTCTAACTTAACATGTGAGCCGTCTAAATGGCTAACTAGAACTGTGAGCCGTCCAAGTGGCTAACTGGAACTGTGAGCCGTCTAGGTAGCTAAGTAGACTGTGAGCTGTCCAAGTGGCTAATTGGAGCTGTGAGCCATCCAAGTGGCTAACTAGAGCTGTGAGCCGTCCAGGTAACCAAGGATCGGTCTTTTAGACTTAATGTAAAGACCTTAATGGAATCCATTAGTAAGGGCACTAATATGGTGGTACATACACTCAGATTGATCCATATGCTAAATATAGAGAGAAACCACCGTTTCCCCCAGAGACTAGCATGTTAAGCAAGAATATAAATTTTGATAAGATTAGGGAAATTTTAAAAAATCTAACGATAAACCTACCTTTTCTTGAAGCTATTAAAAAATTACCACAACATGCTAAGTTTCTAAAAGAGTTGTGCACTACTAGGTGAAAAACAAACATTCCAAAATATGCCTTTTTAACTGAACAGTTTCCCACTCCATCTGAACATAATGGAATCGTTAAGTACAAGGACCTTGGTTGTCCTACTGTACAATGCACCTTAAGGGATACCCACACGACGACTGCGCTATTAAACCTGGGGGCGAGTGTTAACTTACTCCCTTATTATCTATATAAACAAATAGGTCTACAAGAGATGAAACCAACTAAAATGACGTTGCAATTAGCTGACCGGTCTATTAAGTATCCTAAAGGTGTTGCTGAAAACGTGCTTGTTAAAGTTCAAGATTTTTATTATCCAGCCGACTTCGTTATCCTCGACAAAGAAGTCGCTAACGACTCTGTTCCTATTATCTTAGGGTGTCCCTTCTTGGCAACTGCTAATGCGCTCATAAACTGCTGTGATGGTTCGGTGTCCATGTTCTTTGACCATATTTCTGTTGAGATAAATATTTTCAAAATGATGCAATAGTTACCCAATACGACTATCAATGGAGAAGTTAGCATGATCGAGAGCTTAGCTCAAGATTATTTCAACAACACGTTTCCAGATAATCAGATGCATCAATTCCTTTAATTTGGAAGTTCCGACTTCGACGACGACTCCTACATAGAGGAAGTCAACGCCCTTTTCGAGTCTACTCCTATCTTAGATTCTTCTATAGCTCCATCTTCTGAGTTTGAATACCTCTTACCTAAACAAGTCTTCACTACTCAAGACGAGGACCCTTTGGAATCCTTTTTACCCATTCCTCCCACCCCTGTGCTTAAACCTCTTCCTACTGAGTTGAAATATATCCAGCTTGATCCGGATGGCAGTCATCCGATCATATCTTCTCAGTTATCTGCTGATGAAGAAACATGTTTGATTAGGGTGATTAGGGAACATCGTTCCAAGATTGGTTGGTCCCTAGACGACATTAAAGGGATTGACCCTAGTGTATGTACACATCACATACATTTGGAGGATAATGTGAAGACTTCATGCAAACCTTAGTGTCGCTTGAACCCTGCCATGAAAGAGGTGGTCAGGAAAGAAGTCTTACAGTTACTCGATACAGGTATCATGTATCCCATCTTCGATAGCGAATGGGTAAGCCCAATTCACATAGTTCCTAAAAAATCAGGGGTTACCATTGTGAGTAATGCTGACGGGTGAATATGTTTCCACACGAGTTCCTATGAAATGGAGGATCTGTATTGACTACAAACGCTTAAATGCCATGACACGAAAGGATCACTTTCCCTTACCTTTTATAGATCAGATGCTCGAACGTCTAGCTGGTCATGTGTTTTATTGTTTTCTGGATGGCTACTCTGGCTATTTTCAGATTATTATTGATATTGATGACCAAGAAAAGAATACCTTCACATGTCCCTTTGGAACGTATGCCTATAAACGAATGCCTTTCAGCCTTTGTAATGCTCCTGGTACCTTCCAGCGGTGTATCCTTCATATCTTTAGTGACATGGTGGAGTGTTTCATGAAAGTTTTCATGGATGATTTTTCTCTCTATGGAAACTCTTTCAGTGAATGCTTGTCTAACCATTCTAAAGTGTTGACATGGTGTGAGGAAAAGAATCTGGTTTTAAATTGGGAAAAATATCATTTTATGGTAAAAAGAGGAATAATGCTAGGTCATATTGTATCTAGCGACGACATAGAAGTAGATAAGGCCAAATTAGATAAAATAGCGTCTTTACCTATATCATGGACTATCCATGATATTAGAGCCATTTTAGGCCATGTAGGTTTCTATAGGCGTTTTATCAAGGATTTTTCAAAATTAGCTAGGCCTTTAACTAATCTACTTTTGAAAAGATGCCATATTTGATTTCAATTATGACTGCAAATAGTCTTTTGAAACTTTAAAAGCCGCTTTAACATCTGCACCGATTATACAACTCTCGATTGGTCTAAACCTTTCGAGCTTATGTGTGACGCTAGCGATTATGCTATTGGTGCTGTGTTAGGCCAAAAACTAGATGATAAGTCCACCGTTATTTATTATGCTAGTAAAACTTTAAATGATGCTCAAAGAAATTATACTACTATGGAAAAGAAATTTTTAGTTGTGGTTTATGCTTTAGATAAGTTCCGTCCTTATTTGGTTGGTTCAAAGACCTTAGTCTACACTGACCATGCAGCTCTTAGGTACCTTCTCGCTAAGAAGGATGCTAAACAGAGATTGATCTGATGGATTATTCTCCTGCAAGAGTTTACCCTAGAAATTAAAGATAAACGAGGGGTCAAAAATGTAGTTGCCGATCACTTATCTAGACTAACAAATAACAGTGATAGTGATTCTAAGCTCATACCTGATTATTTTCCTGATGAACATCTTTATTCTATTTTTTCTGCACCTTGGTATGCCGACATTGTGAATTATTTAGCTTATGATATTATTCCTGATGTTTGGTAAAAAAATGAACGTAAAACTTTTTTGGCCAGAGTTAAGCTATACTACTGGGATGAGCCCTACCTTTTTAAGTATTGTCCGGATCAGATTATTCATCGTTGTATTCCCCTGTGGGAATATAATGAGGTTTTATCCTTCTGCCATGACAAAGAGTGTGGTGGCCATTTTAGTGGTATGAAAACGGCAACTAAAATTATTCAATGTGGTTATTATTGGCCTACCCTTTTTAAAGATGCCCAAGTTCACTGCAAGACGTGTGTTCGTTGCCAACAACTTGGGCGTATCACTAAACGTAATATGCTGTCTTTAAATCCCATTATGGTAGTAGAATTTTTTTTTATGTATGGGGCATTTATTTCATGGGTCCTTTTCCTGTTTTCCATGGTTTTATTTATATTCTTGTTGTCGTGGACTACGTTTCCAAATAGATAGAGGCCATGGCTTGTCGTAGCAATGACCATAAGATAGTTGCATTTTTTGTTAATAAATACATTTTCTGTCATTTTGGCATCCCTAAAGCCATCATCAGTGATGGCGGAATGCATTTTTGCAATAGAGTTGTTGATTATTTAGTTAAGAAGTATGGAGTTACCCATAAGGTGGCAACTCCTTATCATCCACAAATTAGTGGCCAAGTAGAAGTCTCTAATAGGGAAATTGAAAAAATACACTAGTACAAAAAATGGTTTTTGTGGCTGTTTTAAAATGTTATTTGTGACTGTTATGTTCAAAACGGTACAAATAGCAGAAAAGGGTTTTTGTAATTGTTTTAAAAAGTTTTTGGTAACATCCGTTTTCAAAACGGTCACAAATGGTGTTTTTCTAAAGAAGGTGTATATGTGTGGAGAACTATTTGTGAATCTCGCATCTTAAAACTGACTGTTTCAAGGACCAGTGTCTAACGAATGTACATTTGTAACTATCAAAATATCACAAGGTCAGTTTGGTCATTATATCAGTTATGAAAAACTGAAATTAACGCACGTATCTTAAAAGCAAAACAACTACTTTCTTCCACCGAGTACCAGCACCATTTCTAATAAGCGGAAAAAAAAACAATCGATTACGAGAGTTGTTAACCATTGGCATATCTCTTCAAAATATCAAGCACCCAAACTAATTTAACTTCCCACTTAAATGTTATCCCTCTCTCACTCACGCCTCTCTCATTCCCACTCTAAGAAGGTACACTCTCACAAATACAAAATCACTTCTTTTTAGTGTTTTCAAAACCAAGTTTTGATTTCATATATACTCATTAATCTTTTGTTTTGGTGATTTCATAGGTTGTTTTGTAATACTTCATCAGCTTGAACGCCTTGAAGCCATTAAGGTAAATAATTTGATTATTTCCTAGTGATTTATTTATAAAACTAGCCATTTGGCCCTACCTATGGCCGGACTTGCTACATAGATAGCTAATGACTCAAAAGCCAAAAAGTTTACTTGAATAAATAATATATGTATATTGATAGCTAATGATTCATTGCTTATATATATATATATATATATATATATATATATATATATATATATATATATATATATATATATATATATATATATATATATATATATATACTTTGTTTGAAGGGTTTATGTTTTTCTAATTTTTTTTAAGGGGTTTTATTTCTAGTTTTGGGTTATTATTGTTCATGTTGCAATAAGTTGTCAGGTTGCCGATGAAGAAGTATGGGACCTAGTAGGACCTTCTGGTGAATGCTCTAGACCTAAAGATTGGGAGTTGCATTGATCCCATCAATTATTGTTCAAATATTGCTGGTTCTAGCAACATGACATTCTGGCCAGAGCCTATTCCAAAGGATTCAACGATAGATACATTTACTAAGTCCACAGATTCACCAAGGTTTAAAGCATTAAGCTCAAAATCAGATGACCATCAAACAATATGCAACATTGGCTAAAAGGTTAAGTTTCAACAGCCAAATTAAGCAAGCTATTCAGTAATCAGTAAATCATACTAAAAGAAAACCTGTAGCAGAATATGAGACAATGGGCTGAAGAAAAAAAAGTTTCAGAAAAAGTAAAAGAATAGGGAACCGGGTGGTAGCCCTCTATCTTCAATGCTAACCAAAGATAAAATAGCATGATACTGTTGAAAAGACCATCGGTCCAACAAATTCAACAAATGTTGTTATTCTATATTTTACCTACTTGTCAAACATTTGTTAGCTTTTACCTTTTTTCAAACATGGAGAAGAAATCATGAAAAACCATCAGATAAGGTTTTGCAATATTGATTGTTCAGCTTAAATACTATAAAGTAATGTTAGATTAACATAGATAGGTTCAAGTACCTCAAACTGGTGCAATTCTGAAATTCTTAATGTGATGACGTTCTTTTGCATAATGGAGTTGTGATGGTTAAAACAAAAGCACATTCTTGTGTGACCGCTGAAGCACTTCCCATGAGATATCTTTTGGTGAGAACCATGCATGTTCTTTTCCATTGTACGGTGTCGCTTGCATTATTAGGTAATAAAGAACATGCATTAAGCTATTTTGAGCAGACCTGAGGACACAAGACCATCGAAACAAAGAAACGTATTCTGATAGACCTTGGCAGAAAAAGTGTCCCACAAAAGTTCTTCATTATATATATAAAGTCACTCGGTATCATCTGATCTGACCGCCGTATTGTGCTCCTATCCTGGCTTACGAGGTTTGTATTACCTCGGTAGTATGGGTGGTAGCTTGTTGGGTGTGAATCAGACTCTCTTGGGGAGATACGACGACTGGTATGTGACCTATGATGTTGTCCATCACACCTGCTATTATGTCCATTAACATCAGGAGTCCTCAATCGCCTTAATAAATTTGTTGAAATATTTCTTGGCCTGGATTGACTTGGTCGATTCTCAAGGACAACATCAGTGGTTTGGAATCTTTCGCTATTGCTTTGCAAGCGATGGAATACCCTACGGTTTTCTCCAGATCTTGGGATTCTTGATGGAATAAATGAAGCAGAATCATTGTTGTCTATCTGTACTTGCTTCCCTTTATTTATTTGCTTCTGCAAATCGCGTTATGCTCCTTTTCCCTTCTAAGTTTGGTACGCAGAGCCTCCAAAGTCATTTATTCATCACCTGTGTCCATATCATTTGGATCTGCAACCATATTTGCATCTGCATCTGGATCTGCATCTGGCAAATTTGTATCATTAGGAGGAGCAGATACTGGAGCCTGTGACCTTGGAAATTTAGATTTGTGTTGTCTTGGTACTGGGAGCAACAAAGGTGGAGCCTGTTGGTTTGATGTAACTTGATCGACACGAACTTCAGCATTTTGTTGATTGTTTCCCTCTGATGGTTGTGCTCTTGCCTGCTTGTTCGCTAGAGATCTTGTTATAGTATCCATTGACAAAGATTGGGAAAGATACGTGGAAGAGGGAACATTAATAAGAACCGCATACGGCGCCAATTATGTTTGGGTAAGAATTCACCCATACACACTATTGAATCTGCAAGGGAAGATGTTGTATAAAGAATGAGATGGTGCCTTTTATGGTCGCCTACGTATCCAGAATATGTTTCCAGAATCAAGTCTCCAAAACGTAGTTCTTTGTTAAGTGAAGAGTCCTATTTATAGAAATAGAAAATAAGAGTTCTGAGAGCACAAGTACTCTCACTAGATAGGACTGGTTAACTGAACGTGTGACCGGCTCAGGTGACTGACTGGACCTGTGGGTCGTCCAGATGTCTAACTTAATATGTGAGCCGTCTAAGTGGCTAACTATAACTGTGAGCCATCCAAGTGGCTAACTGAAACTGTGAGCCATCCAGGTGGCTAAGTGGACTGTGAGTCGTCCAAGTGACTAACTGGAACTGTGGGTCGTCCAGGTGGCTAAGTGGACTGTGAGCCGTCCAAGTGGCTAACTGGAACTGTGAGCCATCCAGGTAACCAAGGATCGGTCACTTAGACTTAATGTAAAGACTAAGTCCCTAATGAAGTCGTTAACCAGGGTACAAATGTGGAGGTACGTACACCTATAAACTTAAGGTCATAGGATCAAAATCACAGCCATCTACATGTATGCAATTTCAAATTTGAACCAAAATAAATGTAAATGATCGAAATAGTAGATGAAAATGGTGAAGGAAAATTATCACAGGAAAATATTTAGAAAGGTAACTTTCAAACGAAGAGCAAAGTACTTAAACATTTAAGTTAAAGAAATTAAAGTTGGTGTGAAGAATTCAACCCCAATAACAATTAAATAGAACTCAAAGTCTATAAAAGTTCCGAGTATCCAAAATCCTTAACTTAACCAAGTATTCCTTAGCCATGTATCAAAAGCTTTGTAGACTTTTGGTATGCATTGGGGGTTACACTAAAATTATGAAAATTAGGTGTTTCTACAACGAATTAATCATATACCCTATAATAATACATGTGATTTGCATAGAATATGTACTTAATAAAATATCAAATAACTACACAAATTAATATTTAACTCAAACAACATGCAATGAAGCATTGTTTTCTCAACGGTGGGAGCATACCTGCCAGTGCAGTATGCCGGTGATTCTAGGCCCTTTTGAACACCTTCACACAATGAACTGTTTGTTTTCCAGCAAAAAAAAGGCTAGAGCACGAATTATATTTGTAATAAAGCATTTGACATTTTATACATGGACCTTTTCACTTTCTTCAAAAATTCTTGCAACAAAAGATTTTTCCAGTGATGGATTGAGATGAATTGCAAAAAATATGTGTGACTAAACTTTGTTTTCTATGGGAGAGAGAAGAAATTGATACTTGCTCTTTAACTACGGGAGATGTAAGTTTCAACGCTAAACCTTTGAGTTCTATCCGTTAAATAGTGATTTATATTTTATTGTTCGAAGGATTTTGACAATTACGACCCCAATTATTTTCTAATCCTACTAACACAGTGATACACATAAATGATCATATGACCTTGGTACACCTACAATGTGGTAACTAAGTTTCCACTGCAACCATTCCCTTGAAATTGGACGAATCTAAATCAAGATACAAAAAGTTAAATATGAACACAATTGAGGTTTACAAAGATCAATGAGTACCTTGAAATACAACTAAATGGTGGTCAAACTCTTACAAAGAAAATAACACTAACTATAGCGTGTAATAATATTTTCAAACTCTTTCTATAAGCTGACTCTTTGAAGACTTTACTATCATCCATTTCTATAACCATTTGAATCACAAACCACGTAACTCCTTGAAATTAAAAATTAGCTATTACCTTTTTATTTTTATTTTGCTAAAGGTAGTTGATTAATAAAGAATAAGGGTTACAAAAGTGGAAGTTACATATTAAGAACTGCTTAATGAAGGTTACATCATATGTGTACCTTTCCTAAAACATCAATGATCTAGTGGACAAAACGAAAATAAGTGGTGTAGTGATTCTCTAGATTCTTCATGAAGAGTGGTCTACTATCCCACCATTTTCTTTCACCTTGAGCCAAGTTAGCCCCATGTTTAGAGCAGCTATCGGCTCCAAGGTTAGTCTCTCTCCAAGTGGCTGTGACATTGATCCATGCTGCCTGCTCCATCATAATTTGCCACCTTTCTCGGACTCTCCAATGTACCTTATTCTCCTGAAATGCTTGGACTACAGATTTCGAGTCACTTTCCACCCATATATATTTCCATCCCAGGTCCAGCGCCTTGTGTACAACTTCCACAATAGCGACTGTTTCAGCCATGTAGTTAGTATTGACCCCCAGACCTCCTGCCGCTGCACCTAAGAATTCACCCTTATAGTTTCGCATAACCATTCCCCAACCTGATCTCCCAGGATTCCCTCTCGAGCACCCATCAATATTTACCTTTAATATTCCAGGTGGAGGAAGAGTCCAGAAACATTCAATGATTTTTGGTGCTCTTCTCAGCTTGTGTTGAAGGTTGAAGACTCTAATATTACCTTTTTATTTACGTTTGGCTAGCATGTAATGATATGTCCCAAGTTTACTCAATACGAAAATGAGCAGTGGCCTAAAGAAAGTGTCACGGTTGACTGTCCTTCCCTTGAAGAGCATGGGTGGCTTGATTGAATTTATTTATTTAAAAGACATTTTGAACCTAACAATTCAACTTCCAATCCACTACAAATATCAAACTATAAGAATGGGATTATATATGCATTCCCCCTTTATAAGTAGCATCACAAATTTTATCTCTAAGTACAATTTCATAGAGTCGAATGTTAATGGAGTAAAGCATTTGCATAGTTCCCATATACCTCTAAAGCATTTTATGATTCAGGTTAGTATAACTATACTAAACTTTAATTAAGTATCTTTAATTGAACAGGAGCATCTTTTGAGTCACATTACCAATTAATATTGTCTTCTCCCTTGTTCTTTCCTTAATCTTGTTACCATCCAAACCAATTTTTTTGATAGACATACCTAAGTGTTAATTGTGTCTACGCTAAAAATATTCAAGCAAGACCAAGTCAAATGTGTTCAGTAAGAACCTGAGTTAGTAGTTGTAGGAGTGTGGCAGGATATGCAAAATCCAATAGCGTCATAATAAATCAAAAAGAGAAAATGAGTAATCGAATGGCAATCTAAGCTAACTTCCATTCATGCACACCCTAAAGACCAATTATGGGCTTAACTATGGCTTTGACTATTCCACCATTTCAAAGGGTATGAGCATGACAATTAACGTAATGAAACTTCCTGGCCTAAGCAATTTGAAAAGCAAGGTATATATATGACAATCAAGACATCTATTCATGTATGAAACAGTGTAAGATATTTACTTCCCACCAAAATGAACGATGGCCATCACACCAAATATAATTGCAGTAACCACAAACTTTAAAGTGGGAAAGTACAGCTGCAACTTAGAGTACATATCCTCGATATATAGAGAGTTGAAAACCTTCGAGTTTCTTCCAATTTTTTTGGTTGAACAGAGGTAATCAATTCATCAATCTCTGCTCCTTCCAATTTCTCGCCTTTGTTCGTAATAATTTATTTGTGTTTTGATGATAAAGAAAAATTGAGAAGGTTTAAAAAAAAAAAAAATAGAATTGATTGGGTGGGATTTTGACGAAGAGTCTTTTGTTATTTTTTTTTTATTATTTTTTTTGGGTTGGTAGGTTTAAGGAAGGGTTTTGCTGAGAATGGAAGCGAACTCAGGAGGTTTTGCTCAGAGAGATTTTGCTTGATTGATTTTTTTAAAAAAACAATTTGGGTTATTATTATTGGTGAACAATTGAAAGAGGAGTGAAATTTCTTTTTTTCTTTCGAACTTTTGTTAAATTTGACGTGTCCACATTAGAGTAAAACAGGGTGGTGACATGGCTTCTTAGGAGCATTCTCAACTGCTCAGTATTAATGGTCATATAAAATGTTCTTCTCCAATACCCACATGCGTACACATACATAAACTGATAGAGTTGCTTGAACAAACGAAAAAAAGTCAGACCACCCACGACTCTATTACCACTTACTTTAAAAGCGGAAATACCTACACCAAATTAGAGCCTATTACTTGAATTATAAGTGCTTGTTTAACCATGTTCGACTTTGTAAAATAATAGTAATAGACTAACAATTGGCACATCCTTTGTTTTTACTTGTAAACCTCACAAAGTAGATTAATCAATGTGATTCACAAACTTTTCATTCACCAAAATTTAGTTATAGCAACTTGACACTATAAGGTGTACGCTAAAAATATAGCCCAAGTGGTGCCTAGCTAATAGCCACCCCAAGTGTTGCTCTACTTGTTTTCTTCCAAAAAATTCTAGTTTGAGAAGTTCAGCATGGTCCAGAATAAGTTATTCCTATGGGTTAACAAAAGAACTTGAAAATATAGGAAGGTCAAACCCAGATGTTCCTTACAACAACTAATAATAACGTACATTTGAAAACTTTCATGACTTGGTCATAGACATGGACAATATAATGTAAAATCAATACATGCACCTGCTAATACCTAGTGGTTTCATTTTTATGCTAAGACGAAAGATAAAACTACAACCCATTTTCAACCAAATGAGGTCAACATAGCAACGAAGGAGAGCAGCGTATTGCGACGTAAAACCATTAGTCCCCTACTAACTTAAAGACTCATCACAAATACTCACATAACTAATTTTCCTATTGGCCTAAGCATCCTTGGTCAAGTGTAAAAAAACTGTGAGGGGTCAAAATATACCTGGTTTTGGTCATGAAACTGAAGCACCATCAGAGAGCAAGATTTAGAGATTTGATATTTCTGGTTAGGAGGAGATCTCTCCCAATGTCTGCTCGCGTAGTCTACACCAAATGTAGGAAAGTTCCATCGCCTCCTACCTATTATAAATCTAGATTATATCCCATACATTACAAAGCCAAGTAGAAAATAGAATCATAATGTGCCTTATTAATAACTATACTTTACCTGATTTGCTATTGTTGGATAATACAGCAAGCAATGTTTATGCAATCACCAGGGCGAACGATATCAGTGAGAGCCAAAGCTAACAGTCCCCATTGCCAAGAATTGCAAAATCACTTGAAAAACATTGGTTTCATATCTATTAGTTCCGATTTTTATGAAATTTGTTATCCTCACTTTCAAGTAAGTTTTACATTTAATAGTATATTAAAAAAATTCATATAACTAAAGTAAGTAGATGGTTACCCAAGGGCTAAAGACTCATCAGAAGAGTTGAGCTTCCAGCAATCGTAATCTATGTCATCCCCACCTTCTTCTCCATATGCTTTCTTTAACAGTGGTTCACCTTTCGCTTCAGGAGATCTAAAGCTTAGTTTCCTCTTCCTCTACAAAAGAAAGCTTCTCTTTGAATTCTGCAAAAGTGACTGCTTAGGGACTGATGTTGTTGAATACTCAATAGGCAAACTACCAACATCTAATTTGTGATGGCTATAGTAAATCAATTCCTTAGAGTTTCCATTAATTCTCATATCAGAGTAATATGATCCACCAGCAAAATTTGCATGGGCCAAAGTGCCATAACTAAATGACTTCCGAAGATTAGACTCATCCTTGTTGTCCTCCAACTCCCCTTCCTCGTTATCATCAAGGGAATCTGTGTCAAACGGATACGTGAGGTCTGCATCATCACTCCTAGTAGAGCACCTACCCGTACTGTCCTCTTCCTCACGTGCCTTCTTTACTCTTCAAGTAGATACATAATTTTTGAGAATGTTCACTTTTCTCAGACCTGCTTTAAGAGCCAAAACTTTATCTTTCTCTGATGAGAGCGCTACTGACCTGGGAGATAATGGAATTAGTGATACTGCTCTCTACACTGTCTCAGAATTTTCTTGTGCGGTTCTTAGTTCCAATAACCTGAAAAATAACTGCCAAAAAATAAAGCACAATGTCATAACAGAAAACTCGAGAAACGCAATCATGAAAAAAAAAACAATAAATATATTAGGAGTCACATACGCATATAGAAGGATGAGGTTCAGCGTCACCACTCACAAGTTAGAGGCACGCTAACTTCAAATTCATCTTTCCTAGCTTTTGATGCATATTCTGCAAGATTTAACAGTGCTATTCCAAAAATTGGTGTCTTAATTTTTGTCCTTAGCTCAAGACCTGAATAATAACAAAAAATGGATAGAGAAGCTGAATAACTTTAAAAAGAAGAAAACACCATAATGATATAAGAACCAAATTGATAGTAACCTGAGATATGCGATAATAAATTGGAGATTAGCTTGGTAATTATTAGTAACACTTCCATCCACAGCCGCTAATATAAGTCGATAATTAAAACCCGCAACAACTTGGCTTTCCCCGCGAACCACTTGCACGAATCGCAACTCAGTTTGCTCCTCTTTGTTATGCTCGGTTACAACAAACTTTCCAATGTCTTGAACTTCCGGGTGTTTTATGTCTTTGATAGGAGTCCAACCACCCGCCCTTCCCATACGACTAACACCAAAGGAACCGGTGGAGACTTGGAAGAAAATCAAGGAAAGAAGAAGGATGGGAAGGAGGAGGGATTTAGTTGTCATTTTTGTGTTATTTGGTGAAACGATAAGTTTGGTTAGTGTGGGGGCGTTTTGGAGTTATTTATTGCAGAGAAGCTGGAGCTCGTCTTCCATTAGATGCTAGCCCTCTTTAACCTTTGAAATCCATAGATCTAGATCCATTAAATTGCCCCGGAGACCAACAACGATGACAGATAGATACTACTTATGATGAAAGAAGTGATTTGGAGTTTTAAGGAAGGGTTTTGTTGAGAATGGAAGCGAACTCGGGAGGTTTTGCTCAGAGAGATTTCGCTTGATTGATTTTTTTACTGGAGATTTAGATTTAATTCTCAACTCTGAAATAATCCGAAGAGTTAAGGTATATCTGTTATCTTTCCGGGATTTTGTTTTTTTATTTTTTTTGTTTGTTTGGTTACGAACGAATTGAAACTGGGGTTTTGTTTTTTTTTTTTATCTCTTTGTTTGTTTGGTTATGAACAATTGAAACTGGGAAAAATAATTGGGAAAAGAGGGCGTAGAATTTCTTTTTTTCTGCCAAATTATTGCAAAATCTGATGTGTCAGTCTCAGAGAAAAAATGGGGGCTGACATGGGTGCCTGGGAGCATTCTCAACTACTCAATATTCATGGTCTTTGATTTGGGTTTAGTTAAATATTGGATTTTTGTGTTTTTTTTTGTAGTTAAGTTCAACTACAATTCATTTAAAGACGAAAGACATGTGTGTGTTTTCCAACCATTTCGCCATATTTTCTAGTAAGTTTTCCAATTTGCTTTGTGTGTTTAAACAAAGGGTTGTTACAGTGTATGTTGAATTTGACCCAGAACCATAATTTTCAAAAGGATGCTAATAAAATGTTTGATAAGAGGCCTGAAAGAAATATTGTCTTAATTAACCAAACTATTTTGGGCTTATCTCAAAATGGGCATTTTAACAAAGTATTAATGGAGTTTAAAATTGTTTTTATGGGTAGGTTTAGACCAAATTCTGTTAGTGTTAATTAAGACAATATTTCTTTTGAGACCAAATAGTTTCTTTTGAGAGTAAACCAAGTTAGTGTTTGTTAGTGTTAATTAAGACAATATTGTTTTTATGGGTAGGTTTAAGACAATATTTCTTTTGAGACCAAACCAAGTTAGTGTCTCAAAATGGGCATTTTAACAAAGTATTAATGGAGTTTAAAATTGTTTTTATGGGTAGGTTTAGACCAAATTCTATTGGGTTATGAGGTTATCAAACTTGGTTTGGTCTTAAACTGGGGAGTGAAATGGTTTTTATGTAGCCACTTATTTGTGAATAAAGTATTAGTGTGGGGATTTTGGTTGTTGTTTGAGAATGGTTAAGATGTTTCCTGATAAAAATGTGGCTAGCTATATTGCTTTGATGGCATTGTTATTGCAAAGTCGTATGTATACCTCGTTGCGTCTTGGAGGTGTTTAAGGTAGATGTAGTTTTGTGACTTGGGTATCTTTTCTTTCATCTTTTTCATTTATTTGTGGTGGCTTCTTCACCCACATTCCTGAGTTCCTTCTTATGTGGAATCATCAGGGGGTATGTATTGAAAGGATAAGTAGACATTGAATGTATAATGCTTAATTTTCTGTTGATCCTACAGTAATCTGTTGACTTCTTTATCAACGGGTTTTGGTTATGGGGGGAAGCTCATGTTGGTAGTTGTAAATTTTATACCAAATTTTTGTGATGGTGTTTGCAAGTGTTCATGTCCTTGATATTGATGAATCTGAAGGAGTTTGGGATGTGTTTGATGTGCTGGCTTCCACCTATGGCACAGGGGATCAACAAATTAATTCGCATAGCTGCATCACCAGCATATAAAACATAAATGGAGGAGAATGATTGAACGAATGGTGTCCGATTAATTAAGTTTGTTATGTGTCTCCAAGCTAGCTTGTGAACTTGGTATAGGTTCCTTATGACTTTAATTGTAAATCTCATACAATATTTTCTAGCGTCCGAGATTCTGTTGTTTCTTAGGTTAATGCTGCCATTGGAAAAGAGTTTGGTGCACCTGAAACACTCTCAACTTGAAAGTGTCAGGTAATAATTTTGTTTATGCCAATGACACTATTAGGGTAAAAAGTGTTACTTCCCAAATCACTAACAACTATTTAAATGTTTTTTTTTCCCTGGGAGAACACAAGTTTTAGATTACTCCACTAGTGATCCAGGAAAATGGACGACAATGTTTTTATTTTAACTCAACCTCCAACTAGCTTTTGGCACATGGCTGGACCTGATCTTGAACACAAGTAACTGTCTTCTGTAGAACTTCCTTTGTCATTCAGGTACTATATTATGCGGATGTTCCGTCTGTTTATTTTCCTTTTATAAAATTTTCATTGATTTTCTAGTATAATATTTCATACTGTAGAAAAAAAGAAAATAGAGTGTTTTGTGAGGCTATTACTCGTTGGCTTCCTCTAGAGGTAGAATCTGAATTGTTTAGTGATGTAATGACTAACTTGTATATGGCTTTGTGTTTTTTTTTAATGGTTGTTGAAGGACGTGTTGAACCTGCAATACTTTATATCATTGCATTGAGTTTTTATTCATTGACATTAGCGGTGCTAATATTGTTTACTTTAATATCTACGATATAAAATTGCCCAAACTTAGTAAGTGGTTTATGCAAGTAGTTTGGCTTTTTGACTACTTTGAAAATGTATTGTTCATTTGTTTCACAAGGTAATGCCGTTGGCTACTCCAGTTTCTTCTCACAAATATATGGTACATATATGTTGTAATTTCAGATTTCAACCAGTCATCATTTTCAGCTTCAGAAGAGGAGAATGTGAGCAACATGCAATGTCTATGTCCAAGCTGGATTTTAATACCGACAAAGAAAAGGACGTTGTAGAACAGGTTTTCCAAAGCAATTCTATGCTTAATTGAAGAGGATAGAAACTTACCTGCTATTGAGTTAATGTTGAGCATTCTGGTCTTCTACCAATAAAGAATTAGTGGAGCTTCTCGTAAAGGCCCTGTTTGCTACAGAAACGGTAAGATTTCCCCACCTTTTGTTTTTAGGTGGGTTTCATTTGTATCTCTGTTTCTTTTTTCCGATAAAGATATAATGAAGATGCTATGCATACTTAACATTTGTGGATCGATCTTTTGTCTACATGTAGTACCTAACGTGACATTAGTGTTTTCAATTGGGATTCATTCAACTTATACCTCTGAATCAGACACAATTGTCTAGACTCCTTTCATGACTCCTATACGGCTATACCCATGCCCAACCAAAGTGTAATTGATCATAAAGATCCATCAATAATAGTTTTACACATTCAGTGTGCATTAGATCGAATTGTCTGGTTTTCCAAACCCGAGTTGAATCTCATTTGGGATAAAATGCTAAATTTTAAGTCAGATCCACCTTAATGATCCAAATCTACTAAGTATAGGTTTAGTATGGTTGGTCGGTGGATCTATCCCAACCCACTAAGCATCCTTAGTGCACGTTGTTTCAGTTATGGAATTGCCCTATTTGTACATTTAACACATTTAAGGCACATTCTTTTAGTTAATCAAATTGAAGAACTTGAGAAGAAATTGTTTGCTCATCCACTACATAAGGTTTGTATTTTCAGTCACATATAAACATGTCTCTGACTCTCTGCCCTTTTTTCGCACATAGGCATTACAATCTCAAAGTCTTTTGGTGATCAATACAAATTCAATATAATGTTTTACAAAGTTTGCAAAACAAGACAGTTACATACTTACATCACTTGTAACCTATCGTGGTAAGGTGCTACAAGGCCCCACTAAGGGACTCTCATTCTTAAAATCTTAGCAGCTGTATTATTTCCACCAAGCAGTGTTCACTAATATATATAGACTAATATACATGTTTAAACGATGCACAAATGTGCACATGTTTGTATATATATTTAGTTTAATGAATTACACTTCTATATCTCTATATGAGAGTCCCTTAGTGGGGCCTTGTAACACTGCTTGCTAAGATTTTTCACTGATTTTTTCCATTTATACATAATACAGCTGTTAAGATTTTTCCTTAGTGGGGCTTAGCAAGATTTTTTTCCATGTATACATAATTAGAACTGGCTAAGATTACACCTACTAAGGGACTCTCATCTTGCTAAGCCTTGTAATCTGAAAAATCATAGCAAGCAGTGTTACATGTGCAAATGGAAAATTTTTTTTGTAAAATTTTTAACCATTTGTCACGGTTTTGTGAAAACAGTTATAGAAGTGTTATTTCTTATGACGGTTTTGGATACAATTTATCACACTTCAAGGAGAAAGCGTCACTTTAAGTTGGTTTTCAACTATTTGTGACTGTTCTTCAAAGAATATTTGTGACGGTTTTGGGGAAAAAAAAATGACCCCCACTCCGTCACGGTCACTATTTTTAACAGTGATATAAAGCCTTTTTTATTGTAGTGTATATTAGAAACAACAGTCAATCCTGATCGGAAAGATTGGTCTAAGCGACTAACAGATTCCTTATGGGCGTATCGGACAACTTTTAATACTCCTATAGGAATGTCTCCATTTAGACTTGTGTTTGGAAAACTTTGTCACTTGCTCGTTGAATTGGAGCACTGTGATATGTGGGCTATAAAAAGCCTGAACTTCAATATTGATGAGGCAGGTGTAAAGTGCAAATTGCAATTAATTGAGCTAGAAGCAGAAATCCGTAGCAATTCTTATGATCTCGCGAAGGATTATAAAGCTAACATGAAACGTGTTCATGATAAACAGATTTTGCGTAAAGAGTTTGTAGTTGGTCAAAAGGTTTTGTTCTACAAATCTCGTTTGCATATTTTCCCAGAAAAATTAAAAACCCGTTGGTCTGGTCCTTTTCTGGTCACTGAAGTCACCCCTTACAAGGCAATCACCTTGGAAAATCCCAGGGACAACAATACCTTTCAAGTTAATGGCCAACGTTTAAAACATTTTCACGAGTTAATGTCCCCAGATATGGAGGATGTCCTTTTACAAGACCCTGTCTATGAGGACTGACCTTTGATGTTTGGTGTACTTTCTCTTATTTTTATATATTGGTAAGTGCACCATGAAGGTAACCGGGCCCTCCCTTTGGAGTGTGGCTATAAGTACCGGATCCTAAATCCATGTCACACCCCGAATTTCGACAGAATTTGGAAAAACAATATTTGTTCTCGACTCTTCGGTTTTCGAGGTGTGATGCACTCTCAACTCCCAAAAACCCATAAACAGTTTAAATATGCGGATAATTAAAAACCAATAAGAATTTCACATTAAACAAAAGTTCTCTTCATTACAAAATTCACAAATAAGATTAGATTACAACTCTCCTTTCAATAACTCTTTAATTAAAATTACAAATGAAAATACAAAAACATTATCTAGACTGAAAATCTATATCACCTCAAAGGAAAACAAAACATATCCTGAAATGCAACGTTAACGCAAACCACAAGTAGCAACCAACCTTCTTCAACACTAAACCTGTCAAGACTTATCAACTATGTTCATTTAATAAACACACCCGACAAGCAAACATGCAAATCAGGTCAACATTATAAACAATGCTGGTGTGAGTAGCCCTAAAATATCAATCATACTAATACATATATATACCCAATAAATAAGGCAGTTAGTTCCTCCACCGAGGCGCCTTAACATCCAACGAATAATGCAACATCTTTAAGTACAATAATTAAGGCAGATAGTTCCTCCACTGAGGCGCCTTAGCTTCCCAACAATAGTACAAAGGCATTTAGTTCCTCCACTGAGGTGCCTTAGGTTCTAACTAAACTAATAACCAGCAAGATATATTCTATACTTACCGCATTTCATGCTCAATTACAGAGTGGGTTGTCTCTGCACAAGTAATTAGCTTTACCCACCCTTCTGCAAAACCATATACAATCATATATTTAAAGATATATCATTAACCAACATATTACCATAATTATATTATTTAAAGTTTTCTTTGTGTGTCCCTAAAATCACATTGCAACTATGTCTTACCTAGTTTCCCTGGCTACCACAATCGCTACCCAATGCCGAACATGTACATCCACATGCCTCCCCTTACATAATGAATCACTCCGTGCGTAGCTACCTTAAGCGGGATATTGCATACCAGGTAGCCCTCACACGAAAGCCATTATGTGAGTACTGCCACTATTTGGTATAAAATATCGCGCGTCTCGTTCTAATTTTGCGAACGGAATAATCAAGCCATTATTCGGCTACACCAGAAGGGCCATTCAGATTCACTGAAATGCCAGAAGGGCCAATCAAATTACTTACGCTCGAAGGGCCATTCAGATTCACTGAAACGCCAGAAGGACCAATCATATCACATACGCCGATCACAAAAGCAAATCACATGAGTTGTGGTAGCTAGGTTCTAGGATTTTCTTTACGTAATTTATTCAGGTGTCATACCTTAGTATCTCAGCCAAATAAATTATTGCACTAAACCACCATATTTGGAAAATCTCAATAATAATTCTTGTTCTATCTCATGCTAGTATACTTAATTGTACTGAAGCTCAACGTTTCTCGTTAGAATAAAAATCCATATTATCACGTGTCAATACTATTCATTGCACGATATCCGAGCATCTCTATATCAAATCTCAAAACTTATTATTTCACGTGCCAATCATATATTGCACTACCCCATATGGAATGTATCAAACCTTCATAAATACTACAATTCATTTAAGTAGAAACTCATAATAGTAATCAATCATGTAACGTATTCATTCAATATATTTATGTGAACTCAATTCACCATCAAAGGCACACATTATTTCCCTTTGTGCACAATATAAATAGTATATAAATAATCAAAATATAAGTCCATTCCACCAAATATCAAAATGAAACGACTTTAAAAAGAAAGAACAACTCAAGTCCAAATATCACACATAATTATTCGAGTCCAAATCACAAGTCAGGTCAAACTGATCAACCATCAAAAAGCTCAAAACTAAAGTCCATGAATCTAAGTCCATGTGTTTAATTCTCATAAAAACGTATATATCGAAGTCTTATAAGAATTCCCCTCTTGTTACGTGCCAATATTTATATTTTTTACACACTACTCACGTCAAATCTTAATTAGATAATGACAAACAAAGTTATACAATTTTCGACAATATTTTATTACTATATTTGTCCATATTCTTAAATATGTGAAAATCTGGAAAAAGTCAACGTTCCACAGTCAATAGTCAATGGTCAATGTCAAAGTCAACCTGTCATTGTCAAAGTCAAACTGTCGTTTCCATGTTCAATAGGTTCAGGGTCATAGCCATGGTTCATGGCTAAGGGCAAAGGTGCATGGCTCATGGGCTTGTGACTAAGGTCATGGTTTGGACCTAACCAGCCAAGCCCATGACTCAACCAAATATTCAAATAATGTTAGCCGGATCCACATAACAATAATGACCCATCCCATAAAATAAAAGAAAACTGGCCCATGTATACATAATTAGAACTGGCCCAAACAAAACTAATAGAACTGCCCAAAACAAAACAAATAGAAATGAATCCGGCCCAACAACTAAAATTAGATTTCGGCCCAGCAACTAAACCATCTAAGGGCCAAGCCCAAGCCCAACCGGTCATCTTCCTCACCAGCTACCACCACCGCACCAGCTCGTGTTCGGTCACCGCAAATTTCAAATCGCCACCCTCCAAACATAATCGAAAATGATGAGGGGAAAAACCCCCACTACTTTAACAAAATTGAAAACCTCAATTCTTAAATTCCAAATTCTTCAACCAAACTAGATCTGGAAATTTCTCGCCACCATTAACGGCTTCTACAAGCTTCGACAGCTCCCATTTACATCCCTCACACACACTACATGAGCTACCCCACCACCAACAACCCATTCAAGTCAATCAAAACAACTACAGTATAATTTCCATCGACAACCCTTTCTCCACACTGAATCGTCAGCCATTAAGGACTTCTCCAAGCTCCCAACATCCCCCGACAGCACTCAAACCCCTCACTACAAGTCTACAACCCATCATCAGTCAACAACAAAAATAACAATAACAGTTACATAAATGGTACTGGCGATTCCTTAGTGCCGCCACTAATACATTTACAGAGCTTTGACAGCACCATCCACCGATTCTAAACCCGACATCCCCCATAACCCAACAAATACAAAACCAAAACAAAAAGAGTTCAAACAACAAAATGGCAGGACGATTCCATTATCTTGGGCTCACGACGCCCTTAACGACCTCCGGAGTTCTAGCAGTCCAACAGTTCAATTATGGATTTCAACAGTTTTCAATAAAAACTAAAAGCTTTTGACAGAACTAAATAAGTAGAAAAACTAATCTGAAGCACTCAGCACTAAAGGTTTTTATTCATAGACGTAAAACTCTAGTTTCGATAAAAAAGAAAAACATAACTACTCACTTTAATCAAAAGTTCCACGAATTCATCATGGTCCGAATCGTCGCGCTCCAACACTCTAGCAAGCGAGCTTTTATCTCCGCCTCTATTTTTATTTTATTTTTATCACCAAACTCTATTCTCTAGAAAAAAAATATATATATATACCTGGGTTTGAAACCTAAGCCTAACACAGACTCGGGCCCAGAAATCAGGCCCACATATCCCAAATCCAATCCAGCAAATTTTAAATAAATAATTAAATTAATTAATTAATAAATAAATACCTATTTTAAATACGGCCGTTACAGTCCACGTTTAACGTAATTCACGCTTTCCACTCTTGCATGCTTTCTCGGTTTTTGAGTTATGTTTCTCTATGAAGTGATTTATGTCTTTATTGTTTTATTGTTTTCCTTTATATTAAACCTTATTTATAAAATTAAAAATAAAATAAAATCCAATAAATAGTAATCTAGCAAGTCTCGAGAATCTGACTTTAAAAGACTCACGTTTATAAGCAATTTTTTTTTAAAAAAAAAACCCTGTTTTCAAAATTTTATTTAGGGGTGGAGTGTTTGGTCTTTCCATTCTTGATCGCTCAACTTTCTATCCTTGTTGGTTATGTCGTTTAGTCGTACTTTGATTCGGGTTGACACTATCTATGAATTTAATTTCTTTTGATCATATAACTTATGTCATTCACGCATTTCGAGGTGTTTTCCATCTTCTTATATGTCAACCACGGTTAGATTTGAGTTTTTTTTTATAGATCAGTGGATTGTACTTTCTCTGCTAATCATTTTCATATCTCATACGCAAAAATCGAACTGTTAACGAATCAGAAATTTTAGTTTTAAGTTTTACGAGGCATAGGACAGGATGGGTATTACGGATTTGTTTTGGGCTTGGGACCGAAATTCTTAAAACCCTACGCGATCACATTCCCCGCACGTGACTCCCTTTTAAAAACCCCATGTGAGTTTTTGGTTTCTTTTTTCTTAGCCTCCAAAACTTAAGAACACCACCTGACAAAGAAAAAGCTTGAGCGCGCACGCCCTTTGGGCCAGACAAACTTGAGCGCACCCGCGCCTTAACCTCCACACAACCCCAGTTCAAATTTCAATTGAGTGATTCAATCACTATCCCCCACCTTACATTCACCACAAATTTCAAATCCAAAACTCAATGGTTCCTCAAACCCCAAAGATTCTTCCGGAACAAGTTTTTAATCAAATACAATTTTCAGCCTATTCCAACACCAAAATGTGTATTAGGAAGTGGAATAGATTGTGGTATTCTATGGATGATTTTTATCACACTGATTTGGTGTTTGATTTTTATAAGAAGAGGGAGATTAATGGTCGTAGGATTTTTGTAAAGGTGAATGGTAGTTGGAAGGAATTGACGACAGCAGTGTTATCTAATATTACTGGCATTGAGCAAAGAGACATCGTAGTCACAATGCAGGAATCTCAGTTTGGTGGAATCGTTCCTTTGATGACAGAGACTGTATAGGAAGGACAATATAACCCCGGTTCACATTGTGTTCGTCAGACGTCTCTGAGAAGAAAGCAGCTGGATGTGGCTCCGTGGGTTGGTAGGAATGTTATTGCCACCATGAAAATAAGTGACATCAATTTGAGTTGTCTACACATTTTCTGGACCCTTCAGGAAAAGAGGTATGGGTTTTGAATCCTTGACTTTTTGTTAAATGAGATTAGAGCAGTTGGTAAATTAATCGCAGCCTTCCCTACATTGATTACGAAGGTTATGTTGTACTGGGGATGTGTTTCGAAGACTGGTAAGGTTAAGTTGAAGTTGCATGAAAATGAACGTATTTATCGGGAATGTATTCAGAGGGATTGGCATTTGCCTAAGGTTTTGGGTGTTGAGATGGTATCGGATGAGGAAGATGAGGAAGACACAACATATTTTGATGCAGACGCTTTGCAAAGGGCTACTAAGGATATAGCTCGCATCTCAGTACTTCATCGTGGCCTGTGAACTCTCCATAATGAATATGAGATGATTCGTACAGGCCAATGGTCTCTGCATGACCTCTGTGAGGCTATTCAGACTAGGCAAGGTACTATCATCCATAGCCAAGCAAACTTCTAGGCTAACGTGGAGACTCTTGTCCAGAGTAATAATGAGCATTGGGAAGCCATGGATGTTTTTATAGAGCAACAACGCACGTTTCAAGTAGAAGTTCTACGACGCCTGCCACCTCATAATGGTTCTTCTTCTGCTGATTCTGGAAGGCATGAGCGTCGTCGACGCAGGACGGATGACTCTGGCCCTTCGTCATCTTGTGGCTAGTTTTTTTTTTTAGTTGTATTGTTATTTTTAGGAATATTTCCCTGTTTTAGTAGAATTTTTATTCCCAGTTGTTTAGTTAAGTAGTTAATATTGGATTATGTATTTGGTTGTTATTTGAATTTCAAGTGAATTAATTTTTTGTCCAAGCATGCTATCTATTTTTCATGAATCCCACCTTTCCGACTTGTTTGGGGGTGGCACTATTTGTTTAGCATTGTATTTACCCTATCCATATGCTTTTGGAAGTTAATATTGCAAGGTTGGAAGAATATAGTTTATATATGAGTGTCACACCCCGAATTTCGACAGAATTCGGAAAAACAGTATTTGTTCCCGACTATTCGATCTTCGAGGTGTGACGTACTCTCAACTCCCAAAAACCCATAAACAGTTTAAATATGCGGATAATTAAAAACCAATAAAATTTTTAACTTAAACAAAAGTCCTCTTCATTACAAAAATTTACAAATAAAAATACAAATAACTTTGTCTCAACTGAAACTCTATATCACCTCAAGGGAAAACAAAACATATCCTGAAATGCAACGCTAACGCAAACCTCAAGTAGCAACCAACCTTCTTCAACACTAAACCTGTCAAGACTTATCAACTATGTTCATTTAATGAACACACCCGATAAGCCAACATGCAAATCGGGTCAGCATTATAAAAATGCTGGTGTGAGTAGCTCTAAAATACAACATATACTTATACATATACATACACAATCCATAAGGCAGTTAGTTCCTTCCCCGAGGCGGCTTAACTTTCAACGACTAATACAGCATCCTTAAGAACAATAATTAAGGCAGGTAGTTCCTCCACTGAGGCGCCTTAACTTCCCACTAACCACCCAACAAACCATACGCATAATAAAAAGGCATTTAGCTCCTCCACGAGGCGCCTTAGGTTCTAACTAAACTATAACCAGCCAAGCATATACAATCATCTATCTAAAGCTATATCATTAACCAACATATTACCATAATTATATTAATTAAGGCTTTCTTTGTGTGTCCCTAAAATTCACGTCGTATCTATGTCTTACCTAGTTTCCCTGGCTACCACAATCACTTCCCAACGCCGAACATGTACATCGACATGCCTCCCCTTACATAATGAACCACTCCGTGCGTAACTACCCTGAGCGGGATGTCGCACACCAGGTAACCCTCACACGGAAGCCATTATGCAAGTACTGCCACTATTCGGCATAAAATATCGCGCGTCTCGTTCTATTTTGCGAACGGAATAATTAAACCACTATTCGGCTACGCCAGAAGAGCCATTCAGATTCACTGAAACGCTAGAAGGGCCAATCACATTACTTACGCCCGAAGGTCATTCAGATTCACTGAAACGCCAGAAGGGACAATCACATTTCTTACGCCCGAAGGCCATTCAGATTTACTGAAACGCCAGAAGGCCAATCACATTGCACACGCCCACACAGGGCAAATCACATGAGTTGTGGTAGCTAGGTTCTAGGATTTTCGTTACGTAATTTATTCAAGTGTCATACATCTATGACTCATAATAATTCCACTATATCACGTGCAGGTCAAATACCTTATTGCATTAAGCCACAATATTTAGAAAATATCTCAATTATATCTCATAACTACTTTCATTCTGTCACGTGCCAATATATTATTACACTACGCCACAATCCCGTGGGAAATATCCACACATACTATACTACCTCATAGTAGCATCTCACATATAAAATAATGGAGCGTTTATACATTTATGTCTCCAAAACTATTGCATTTAATATATATATCCCAACATATTATATAATGTCACAATATCAACGGAAAATCTTAATTAGATAATGACCACCAAATTTATACAAGCTTCCACAGCATTTTAGCATTTGATTTGTCCATACAATTTACAACATAAAATGTAGCACAATTAAGCAAATCCACGATCCACAATCAAAGCTAATAATATATATATATATATATATATATATATATATATATATATATATATATATATGTTTTACACACTACTCACGTCAAATCTTAATTAGATAATGACAAACAACGTTATATAATTTTCGACAATATTTTATTACTATATTTATCCATATTCTTAAATATGAGAAAAACTGGAAAAAAAAGTCAACATTCCACAGTCAACGGTCAATGGTCAAAGTCAACACGTCATGGTCAAAGTCAAACTGTCGTTTCCATGTTCGACAGGTTCAGGGTCATAGCCATGGTTCATGGCTAAGGTCAAAGGTGCATGGCTCATGGGCTCATGACCAAGGTAATGGTTCGGACCCAACTGGCCAAGCCCAAACCTTAGAACCCGAAAGTCTAAATGTTGAAAGATCCATTTGGATCTCTATTCTAAATCCTATGGACTGGCCCCAAATAATATTAGAAACTTGCCCAAACAATTAAGTGATCGGCCCAAAGGAAGTTAAATAAAACTGGCCCAACCAAAAATGTTTAAAATCGGACCCAAAGAAAACTAATAGAACTCGGCCCAACCACTAAAACAAAACCGGGCCCAACAACTTAAAATTAGATTTCGGCCCAGCAAGAAATAGAACCGGCCCAATATAAAATAAGGTGTTTGGCCCAACCAATTAGGCCCAAGCCCAAACCGACCTACTGTTCATCTTCTCCAGGCTTCTTCCTCCACCACAAGCCCAAAATCGACCACCACAAGCCTCCACACAACCACCCAATTCAACCAAGCGGTTTTAATCCCTGCAAAAACCCCTACCTCTTTAATTAAGGCAAGAATCTCAAATCCTAAAATCCAAACTTCACCAAAACTAGATCTGAAAATCATTCCCGCCGCCATTAACGCCTATACAACCTCCGACAGCCCCCACCCAATCCAGCAAATCGTTGGGTTTTGATCCCCATTAACAACCAAAGCTTTAGGGCATACTAAAAAAATCCAAATCACAACTCACTGCTCACCAATGGCGTTCGGCGCCATTAACGCCTTCTCAAGCTCCAACAGCACACTCAAATTTCCATCTCGACGTCCCCAACATCAACCAAATCAACATAAAATCCATCCACACAACAACAGTATAGCAGTTAATCAACACCACCCCAGAAGAGTTCCACCAAAGTGTAGGACGATTTCTTGCTGTTGGACTCGCGACGCCACTGGCGACTCCTTCCAAGTTCCAACAGCTTAATCCAGAGTTTTCAAGGATTTAGTAAATAATTCTACTACTATCTAACCTAACCAGTCCAATAAAAATTGACAGTATGAGTAAAATAACGACATAGGAAAATGCAGAAAAACTAAACTGAGCGAGAACCAAAAACGATGATAGTAAAGCTTTTGGTGAAATTGATTTAAAAAATAAATAAATAATATAATTACTCACCTGTATAAAAAAAAAAACACCACGAATTCCTTGTAGTCCGAATCGTCGCGCTCCAACGCTCTAGCCAACGAGCTTTTTATCTCCGCCTCCATTTTTATTATATTTTATTCTCCCCAAACCCTATTCTCTAGAACAATGTGATTATATACTTGGGTTTGAAACCCAAGCCCAACACAGACTCAGGCCCAGAAACCAGGCCCACCTATCCCAAATCCAATCCAGCCGATTTTATATAAAATAAAATTAATTAATTAATAAATAAATATGTATTTTAAATACGGGCGTTACAATGAGCATGCTGCTAATGTGGTGTAACTAGAATTAGCTACCCTTGGGTTGTGCAACCTCAAGGATTAGAAATTGGATGGTTGTGGATTTTTGACTCTGCATCTCATCTGTTTCTATTTTGGATTTAGAAAATTTTCTTTTTTCCATCATCTTGCCTTAACAATTTAGGGAACTTGTGGAATTTGGTTTAAGAAACTAGTGCTCTATAAATACATGACACACCATATACTTCACACTACACCATTATTTTTCATCACACAAGCACCTCCCAATTTCACCTCGAAATTCATACCACAAACAGTATTCGGTAAGCGCATGCCCTCTCTCTTACCTTATAATAGAGCGCACCCGCACCCAAGGTCTTGCATCGCAGAATTTTCTTTTGTCAGAATTGAGCGCGCTCGCCCCCTTCCATAGGCCATTCTGAGAGCACCCGCGCCCTGACCTCAACATACCTCCAGTTATTTTTTCTAGGGTTTTCCGCACTCACTTCAAGGAGTTTGGTAGTGTATTTGTTTGCTATGAAATCTCCTCAAATCATACCAGAGTAGTCCTTTAAAGAATTGCTCAAGAGTGACACCTATGGATACTGGTTTCGCGACAGGATTGTGTAGTCAAGATGGCAGACTCTACTGGTAAATGTTGATGACTCTTATTCTCCTGAGCTTACTGCTTATTTCTATGATAATTGTAAGTTTTTTTATCGACCAGATAGGGAACAAGTGTTCTCCGTCACCATTAATGATAAGACAATGGATTTTAACAAGTTTTTCATAGCCTTTGCTGTTGGAATGGCTATGCTTGCTCCCCAAAACTCATGGGGCTATATGTCTGATAATATATACCTCTATAACTATGAGTATTTCCAAGAGACTTATGGGGTAGGGGATTTTCGTGTAGAGGACCAAGGGAATCTTAACGTATCCCTTGGTAGCATGTCCCTTAATGTCGGCACTATCATGTTCTTTATCATGCTGAATATCTTAGGGGAATGGCGGTTTTCTTCTGCGAATAACGCCGCCGGTGAAGTCTTCCTTGCTTTAGCTGAGGGATGTATGCTATATGACATTCCCCAGACCTTAGTGTCCAGTTTAGCACGAGCCCATAGTATAAAGCATAAGTACCTTCTTATGCCTGTCTTGGTTTGCCGCATCATGGTATGTTTCTTCCCCAATTTTTGTACCCGCGACACGGATTAGGTTGGGATTGACATTATGTGACCCACCAATTGCATTATACGCTCTTTTCGTGCTATGACTTGGCCGAGGTGGAGGCTACAACCTCATTGGGTTGCCCCCCTTACACCATATCAGACCGAGTCACGCTTAACAGGTTAGCACGAGTTGATGATAAATGGCGTGAGGTCTGGCAAATTATCATGGCTTGGTAGGATGCAAAGGAACCTCACTTCTTTATAGAAGAGGAGGACAACGCTTAAATGCTGGATATGAGGTAAGTTTTATTTTTTGTTAGTGTCTGCTTATGTCCCAAGCAATTTAATTTTTTGTTATTCCCATAACGGGTGGAACTCATATAGAGTTGCGTCTGTTTTTCTTTAACTATATTAGTATGTTCTGAATTTGTTTTGCAGGTGTTCTAAAATTTTCATGCGTTTCCATGACATTTTCTATCCTTCTTATTTTTATACTTTGAGGACAAAGCATGTTTTTATTTGGGGGTGACATAGAAACACGCGTAATTTAAGGCACCTATTAGAATATATATATATGTGTAATATGCACTTGCTTTCTAGTAAAAAATTAAATATATATATAAAGTATTTATACTATGCACTTAGGAATATTGGTATTATTTCTTTTTCTGTAATGATAGTAGTCTAAAAGTTTCACGTTAGCTCTTAAATTAGAATAGCTTTTAGAAACTTAGGTTAATATGTAGGTAATAGTCATTGCATCTTTCCATAAATATATTGCATGAGCATCTATGTTTGTATTGGTAGTAAGTTTCTAAAATCTAAGCTAGAGTACTTATTCTACAAATCCTGTGAGAATATAGCCTTAAAGCCTTATGAATAAAATATCTGAGTAATGACACAAGGGAGAAGTAAATTCCAATTAGAGAAATCACGCGTCCACTTGCTTGATTACTATACCATATCCTAAGCGAGAATTTAGGCCATTTTTTATCGATATAGCCAGAAATTCAAACCTATATGAAATTATTTTCTGCTAGTCACCCCTCTGAGCCTTTCTTTAGCCTTTTCATAAACCACAATCATTTACCCTTTTACAAAAACAAAATAAAAATAAAATCAGCCTACCATTTTTGAATGAGTCTGAGAATAGAGATGAAATGAATAGAAAAGAGAAAGACTTGTGGAAACCCAAGAATTTGTTACTTGCTTCAAATAAGAAAAAAAAAATAAAGTTTCCATCCATAGAAAAGAAAAAAATAAAAAGTTAGAACTCCAAAAACATGATGAAAGGAGTCAAAAGCCAAAAGAAAAAGGAAAAAAAAATGGTTAAGGATGGAAATAAACTGTAGAAGCAAGGTAAGAACAAGATTTTCTCTAGTTTATATATTTTGAAGATCCTATTATCTCAGAGTTGTCCTTTTGATTATCCATTTCCTTCCATCTTAAAATCATCACCTAATCCCCACAACACCTAATAAAGACTTCTAGCTCAATTAGGAATAGGTTAGTGTGATAGTAAGTGACAGATGTGTTTGATCGACTTCGGCTTCCTTGTACGTCATTGAGTTTGTGAGGAAAAGTGTGCCCACTGCACACTGGAGTGAGTGAAACTTGAGTGGAAAAATCAGAGTGATTTTGTCTTGACATATTTGTGAGGACCTACTTAAGGACGTTATTCCAAAGTTTCAGAAACGAAACTGTTATTGCATTTCATAGCATAGTTCATTATATATATGTTTATCCGTAGATGATTGATTATTATGCACGTATTAGCTTAGGTTTCAAATTGATTATTATATATTCATTGCTAGTGAGATGTAAAGATATATGAGAATAAATAAGGAAACAGTAATTTTATTTCTTAGTCGTTGTAGTATAGATGAAATTTGTGAGTACTTTCTTTGGAAAACTCTCATGAGGCTATAACTCGTCCACTAGGGAATTCCTAGTGGTTTAAGGCCTTATTGCATATGGTCAATGCAATCGCACTCGGCGATACGAGATTAGTTATAACTCCATTTTTGGTCACTTATTTTAATTTCTCACATTTGCTTGAGCACAAGCAAAATATTGTTTGAGGGTGGTTTGGTAAGAGCCCAAAACTGTAGTTTTAACCCCTTAATAATATTACATTTAGAACAATTATGTTTATAATAAATAAGAGTTAGTACTGTTTACGTAATTTTATATATTTCAGGTATTGGAATTAAATATGTGAAGAAATATGTCACTTTTGCAAGAGAAAGGAGCAAATGTTGGTTGCTAAGAAGTTCTAGGGTTAAAGCCCTAAGAATTTCTATGGTTAAAGCCCAAGTTTTAAGGAGAAAAAATATTTTTAAAGCCTAGTCAAAGCTGAAAAGTCAAAGTCAACACGGGCATAAATAGAGCAGAAAAGTCAACAGAACTTTCGTAGGCCGTATCTTTGTACTCAGACCTTGGAATTGATCCTACTATATGGCAAAACGACCGGCTTGGAAAGAGATTTCTAATGGTCCAGACCTTGATCCAATCAGATGAGTAAATGAGGACGAAAAGACTGTTACATTAATTTCCAGCAAATAAACCCTTTTTGGACTTAAGTAATTAGGTTTTGGGCTTGATTTAGTGGCCCAAAACATAGCTCCAAAGCCCATGCACGAAATTGTAAACCTAGCTCTCTCCTATATAAAAAGGACTAAGGCAAAACTCTTAGATATAACCCTCATTAGCTTAATTAGACTTAGACTCTTAGATTTTCTCCCATTAGATAATAAATTAGTTTTCTTCTCTTTAGTCAAACCCTAATTATTGTTTTCTAGCTTAGCCACCATTAATAAAAGCCAAGTTATTGTTATTGTTTATATGATGTCTTATTCTTATTCTTTTAATTATGATAGTCAAATGAATCTTAGCTAAACCTCCATTAGAGGGGTTTGATTAAAGCTTTGATGAAGACTTGATGTGTTAGTATAGAATAGTTGTAGTAAGATATTCCACTTTACAGGATAGTTAATTCACCATGAGAATGGGTTTCAATTGCCTCACATGCTAATTATTAGTTGGTAGAGATGCCATGAATAATTAGGGATAAACAGACCTAACATTTATATGAAAACATAAATATTAGGGTTGCAACAAAAAATCTATACTAGCATATTAAGAATTAATCAAGGTCGAATCAAATCCCCCTAATTTATTCTTCTCATTCACATCTTCTCATTAAATTGCCATAATATAATTTAGAATATCTTAATTAGTTATTTTCTCCATATTAGTATAATTAAACCATTGCTCTCATTGATATTGCAGAATTGTTTAAGTTAGAGAAATTGTTACATCTAAGCAACTAGGAGTGGAACAAATCTTTGCTCACGTTATTGCATGATAATTGAGAGTAGAAACTTTGATTAAATGTAGATAAAATAGCGTTTCTTATTCCTAGCATAAATAGTTAAGATTAGGATATAGAAACGTCGTATTTTACATTTTATCACCGATGGTCTGGACCGTTCATTGTCCAATCTATGACTCCTTATGGTACAATCACTGTTGAAAATCCATCTGATTGTAGCACTTTTCAAGTCAATTGTCAACGTTTAAAATCTTTAAGAGAAGTTGCTACTTCTCTAATTGAGCAGATCGACCTTATCGATCCACAGTTTACCTAGACTGATCCTGTTTGGGGGTTGTGCTTAGTCTTGGGGAATCTGACTTTCAGTCTCAAGTATCTGACTATAAACGACTCATCTTCTTCTCCGACGCATTCCATTTTTGGGGAGTGCACCAATTAGGTAATCGGGCCCTCCATTTAGAGTGTATGGTTGTAAGCACTGAATCCTTAGTCCACCGTTTTGTAGCTCACATATTCCAATCTAGTACTTTTTCTCGTTATTTGGGCAATGTTTATTTATGGAGCGAGTTACACTTTCCTTTTCTTTTTCTTGTTGTTTTTCACTTTTGCAAGTTATACCTAGTTTTTTTTGCTCACGTTTCTATGGTAATCTCTTTCCTCATCACTCTTTACACTTTGAGGACAAAACATCATTATGTTTGGGGGTGGGAATAGAAACATTTTGCAAAAAATAAATAAATAATAAAATAGGAACCTTTAGGTTGTATATTATGTATTTTCTCTTTCTTAAAATATTGAAAAAAAAATTACTTGGTAATAATGGTCTTGTTTCCTTTTCAGTGATGAAAAGAGTCTAGAAATCTCACTGTAGCAATAGAATTAGAATTTGTTATTAGAAACTTAGATTAATACGCATACAATAGTCTCTACATTTTTTTCATAAATATCTTGCATGAGCAACATTGATTGTACACAACAGTAAGTTTCTAGGACCTAGGCTAGAATTCTTAACTTTTCAAATCCAGTGAGAATCTAGCCAAAAGCCTCAACATGAGTGATATCTGAGTGATGACACAAAATAGTAGTTTTTCAGAAAAGAAAGATCACACATCCACTTGCTTGATCACCATACCACATCTTAGCCGAGAATTTAGGCTTTCTTTGAATCGATATGATATAACCATAAAATTCAAACCTACGCAATAATTCATAGTTTCCCTCGTTGAGTGATAATCAGTGTTTTTATAGGTTTTGTTCTTTTGAGTCCAAAGTCCGTAAAACGTCCGACTAGTCAAGTTACCTTACTCACGTAGGTTGGTAGCATAGATCGAGTAAGGGATCGTCCAAACCTTAGGACTAGACAAGGATTACAACTAGATTTACAACTTCAAGGGAATTAGTGAGTAGGATTTACTTTGTTATTTCTTGTGTTGCTAAATTAAAACTTGGAATGCAAGTTAACTTAGAATTACAAAGATTGATTACTTGATAAACTAGATAGAGAGAGAGATACATGAAGAAGGTTAATCATAATCATGCAAGGTCAATTAATAAAGTTAAGAGTACCTTATCACTACAGCTCTAATCCGTCTCGAGTTCATAGACAAACCCGAAACGGCGTCGAGTATCGATCTCTAGGAAGATGTACTCATCTCTAAGTTCATCTCACTAGTATGAGGAGTTGAATTAACATTCTATCTCTAGAATATCACTTCAACTCTTGGCTTAAGTATACACCAGCTGCACAAACCAGAGGGCTAATAGCCACCATAGGGTATCGCATGAGACTTGACCTAATGTTAACTGGGTCTCGTACGAGACTGGTCTGGAGTATCAGCACTCTAAACTTGGTCAGACTCAGTCATTTTGGGACCGGATGTATAATCAAACCCTATTCCCTAAGTAGTGATTCTGGACTACTAAATTGCAGCCTGATCCTCACATGAGCATCATTAACCCTCCCCTTGGGAGAGTTTTAGCTCGTGGTCCTTGGATTGATTTTATATCTTGCATGTATGAAACAAAAAAGTGAAAAGAATCAAAGAAAGAACTAGAAATTGAACTTGAAGAAAATAGATTTTATTGGAAGTTTAAGACTTCCTGTACCAACCTAATACAAAAGCTTCAAAATGAGAAAATACTAAGCATAAAATTGTAAACAACAAAATGAAATGCAAGAAGCTCCCCTGGCCTCCTTTCTCCAACATCGAAAATATATATCCCATGGGAATCTCATGTGAAGCCTTCCCACATTTATAAGCTTGTCTTTTCCTTTTTCAAAACATCCAATTTTTTTACACAAAGTTTGTCTTTTTCTTTTCAAAACATCCAAACTTTTTTCACTCTTTTCTAATCAACCATCTAATCATGCATTTAATTTCTTGTCTTGTCTTTTCTTGCAAGGTGTCACAAAAGTGTCCATAACTTGCCACTTGTTTATGCATGATGACTCATCATTTCTTGTGGGCTTGCAAAATGGGTCAACGTGTTATGTCTAATGGCAGCCCGGATTTTGGCATTTTACAACTTTCTGTCTTTACGTAGAGCTCATCGCTCTGGTCGTTCTTGCAGTTCACTTGCCGAAATCGGCGTCCAGGTTTGAAAGATGTGAGCTTCGGAAGTTTGTTGCTTCTTTACAAGTAGTCCCGTTCTGCACTGATTTTGTCCCTTTGGAATCTTCAGCTCTAGTCAGGCTTTGTTGGGCTTCATTAGGGCTGAGTAGGAAGACTTCAAGTATGCACAGTATTCCCGTATTTTGATGCAGGTTTTATCATTATATTCACGTTAACAGCGAAAACCTGCAAAAGTACGAAAATATAATTATTTCATGATTATTAAACACATAATTAACCAAAATACTATGTCTCTACGGGGTTTAGTATTACATTTTTGGGTGCTTATCATACCACCCTCAAACAGCGCTTTGCTTGTCCTCAAGCAAAGAAGAGACATTAAAATGATAAGTGGCCAAAAATGTGTTGTCCTAAACTAAGTCTCATTTCGCAGAGTGCGGTTGCATTTACCGTATGCAAGAAGGCCTTAAACCACTATGAATTCCCTAGTTATAGCCTCGTGAGAGTTTTCTAGAAAAGATACTCACAAACTTCATCTATACTACAACGACTCAGTAACAAAGGCTTGTTCCCTTAATTAATCTCAGATATCTATACATCTCACTTGCGGGGGAACGAGGATTAATTCCTTTGAAATTCAAGTTAATATACATATAATAATCAAAACATCTACATATGAACATGCATGCAGTGATCTTTACAATGAAATGTACAAGCATGGCCGTTTCTGGATCCTTTGGATAGCGTCATTGAGTAGGTTCTCACAGGTATATGTCGAAACACAAATTCTCTCATATTTTTCCACTCAAGTTTTGCTAACTCCAGTGTGTAGTGGGCACACATTTTCTCACATACTCAATGACAGTCAGAGGAGCCGAGGTCGAAAATTCACATCTACTACTTATTATCACACCATCCTACTCCTAATTGAGCTAGAAGTCTTTATTAGGTGTTATGGGGCTTAGGTGGTAGTGTAGAAGAAAATGGAATAGAAAATTCAAAAATGATAAGTATGAGAGAATAAGGTCTTCGAGATATTTACACTAAAGAAATCTTTATTTGCTTTCCTACTTCTAACATGAGTTTCCATACTTAGCTTTTTTAAGCTTTTGTATTCCCTTTTGATTTGATTTTGGGGGAAAGTCTAACTTTGATTTTTCTTTTGACTTTTGGAAATATATTTCTATTTTTCTTTTTCTTTTTCTTTTCTTCTGAAGCAGGTAACAGATTTTGATTTGTGCCAATTTTTTCTCTTCATTTTTCCACACTTCATCATATTTCTCATACTCATCATCTAGGTGGGCTTATTTATTTGTGGTTAATAGATGGGTAAGGAATTTTTTGGTGAAAATGAAAGGTTCAGTGGGGCGACTAGCGGTAAAATTTTTACAAGTATGAATTTTTGGCTATATCGATCCAAAGAAGGCCTAAATTCTCGCCTAGGATTCAGATAGTGATCAAGTAAGTAGACGCGTGATTTTCTCTATTCGGAAAAGCTACTCCTCTGTGTCATTATTCATATATCACACATGTTGAGGCTTTTTGGTTAGATTCTCACAGGATATAGAAATTAAGTTATCTAACCGTGGGTCCCAGAAACTTATTGCTATGTACATTCAATGACAGTCAGTGCATGAATACTCATGAAAAGATGTAAAAACTATTGCATGCATATTAACTTAAGTTTCTAAGAACAAATCCTAATTCTAATGCTAGGGTGAGATTTCTAGATATTTTTCATCACAGAAAAGGAAACGAGACTTTGTCACTAAATACACTTATTTAGACAGAAAATAAAGCTATATACAACCTATAATTGCTTAATTTTTGCGAAAGGTTCTAACCACCCCCAAACAATAGAACGCTGTGTCCTCATAGTGTCAAGAGGAAGAAAGAATATACCTGATAGGCTTGAGCAAAAATTGAGCTGATATCTTCAACAAAAAATTATGCTAACACAACATATGCTATACAAAAACAAAAGGGAAAGGGCACATCAAGAACTAAAACAACAAATATGTACATCAACTTACACTACCCTAATTAAGAATTAGGGGTATGTCCATTCTAGCTTCATCTCTATTGAAGTGCCATTCTTTGGCGTCACGCCAGTTTATCATGGTCTGCCAAACTTCGCTCCACTTTCTCTTTTTAGAAGTGTCCAAATAAGCTATCATGTGTCTTTTTCTTTGGGGAAGCAACGAACGTACTTTAGGTACCTTGAAGAGCACTGACGCCAGACCCGAAATTTCAAAGAACAAATCATCCTATTCGCCGGACACAAAATCTACTTGTACCCAGTCATGAAAAGTGGCCGAAAACTGTGGGAAGAATGCCCTCATTATCCGACATGCGGTAACGGGCAAGGTGATATAATGGTGTCGAAAATGACAAGCCCTTTTCAGGTTCTCAATTACAAGGTTCATGATGTCGAAGAAGGTATGTTGCTGAACGAGAGCATGGAAAGTCTTGCAAGCTGATTCGGTGGTAGTGGAAAAATGCCAATCCCCCATGATTTTCAGAATGATAAACAACATGGCAGTCCCGACATTCATTGTCATACTTGTTATGGGAGTTATTTTGTCTGGCCATCGGCCAGGTTCTTTACGTTCAATGACATGTGTGAGGCCATCGCCATAGAGGCTAGCGAAATCTTCCCAAAAGTAGTGATTAAAGGCGTTCTATATGATGTATTGAATGGTGGGGGGTGGGTGGGCTCATGATAGGGAAGGTCCAAAGTCATAGCAACTGTTGGCTCGTAAAAGAGATGTCTAGTGTTACCCATATGGATTGCGAATCCGTTCAAAAAGAAACCATGGCCCCATTAAATGTTGTTGTATCCTCCATATGATCATAAAAATAAGCCGCTAAACGTGGAGAGTATGTCTGCTCAGGTTGCAGAACGAGGGATGACCAACCAGCTTGGGTGATAAGGTCTCTTAATTGAAGTTCATACGAAGAAGAAACCAACAAAGCTTGGAATGATTGTTCGGGGATGATCTTTGGAAGTTCCATTATTGGATATGCAGAAGACGTGTGATAAAAGACACCACCTAAGTGTGGCATAAGTAATGATATCGAATAGAAAGTGTTTCGACCCCCACATACGTGGCAAACATCTATTAGTAGGGGTCTCCATTTTATTCGTTTAATCAACAGGGCTAAAGCCCAATTTGCAATACCATGGATCAATGTACAGGCCCATTAACTCATGTGTCTAAGGCTAAACCTTAGTCACATGGCATGCCACTAATGTACATTGATTTATGTCCAGATTCATTTCTTATCAAAGAGATAATTATCAGTTGAGAGTTATAGTCTATCACAATTACTTGAGCTACAAGGACTCTCTACTCTACCTATATAAATACCAAACTGTTTTTCATAAGGAACTACGTTGAAACTTGATCCCTAGAGAATAGATCTTGGGTACGTAGGCAGCCATTATTTGGTTCAGTTTCATCTCCCTCAACATTAAATTCCTCTGTTTCTTAGTGCATTCTTTACCATTGCTCTCGTTGTGTTGAAGCAGTTTACTACCGAAACATAATTGGCGCCGTCTGTGGGGAATTTAGAATTCATTATCACGTGAAACAATCAAGAGGGTAAGCACAAGAAGCAGACCAAATAGTCAACATATTCCTCCTGCTAATAGGAATTGCAACCCTCGAAATTCAAATCGGCCAATGCAAGAACCGTTGAACAATCAAGTTGCTCCTAGTGGTAAGATCAATTCTCAACATCCAACCAGAAGTAGCAAGCCGCCACCGCCTCGCTACGCCACTCCTAATACTGGTTGGCGTGAGTTCTGACGAGTCAAAAATTTAAAATAGGAACTTGAGAAGGAAGGCTGGCAAAGAGGCAAAGGCGGTGGACGAGGCTACGCAAATTCAACAACATCAGGCGACCCGCGAAGGGGCCTTGAGGCCATTCCGATTGTATGGGACCGTCTTGAAGATCCACTTCATCGTCCTCAACAACGTGTTATTTCTCAAACACAATCAACCAGTGCACACTCTAAGAGTAATGACCCTATTACCCGTACTTATGGGGAGAATCGGATTGGCAGGGATAACTACTACCCTAGACATGTCCGATCTCAAATGGAAGATTTACCTCTGAGAAGCAATTTCAGGGAAGACCGCCATCCGAGATATGTCCGACATGACTGGGAAGGCGGGCATCCCAGACAAGAGCAACAAAACATGGAGAAGTGGTATAATTATACCGACCACCCGGCCAAGGGTGACTACCGGCCTAGACAGGCTGGTTACAGGGATAGACAAAGACAATCACCGGTCGGAGCTGATCGTGCGTACCGCCAAAGACCTCTAACTCTAATAAGAGATAATGGAAGGTATTCTTCTCCACATGGGCACGACCGGGGGCGTCCAGTTGTTCGAGCCAATACTTTAACTCTAACAAAACAACAGTTGAAAGAGTTGATTGCAAAAGAACTTAACGATAGAGAGTCAAGGGATGTAAGAATGAAAAACTTGACAGTCAATGATGGCATACTAGATAAGTTTTCGCTCGACATTCAGGAAGCTTACCACCATCCCGACTTCAAACAACCCGATTTTGAACTTTATGATGAGTCGGAAGGAGATCCTGGCTTGCATGTTCTATCGTTCAAAAATAAGTTGGTGTTATGGGGTGGAGATGATCAACTCCTGTGTAAGCTCTTTCCATCAACTCTAAAGGGAGAAACATTACGCTGGTTTAGTGAGTTGCCTTCAAGATCAATTCACCAATACAATGAACTAGAAAATCAGTTTGTTAATCGTTTCCGCCACAATTGCAAGACTCCAAAGGATGTCGACTCACTTTTGAATATCAAGCAATAACGTGACGAAAAGTTACGTACTTTTGTTACTAGGTTCCGGAAAGCAGCACCACCACCGCCGCCGCTACCGCAAACGGCGGTACAAACGCCTCCGAAAGAAGGCGTCGCGGAAGAAAGTATAAGGAAAACCTTCATCCTAGACTGGACCGACCTGACAGGGAAGGCCAACCTCGCAGATTTAAAAAAAATTGCCATCCCAGACAGGTCCGACCAGACAGGGAAAGAAGGTGTCACAGAATAAAATATAAGGAATACCAATATCCCAAACGAGACTGACCTGACAGGGAAGGCCGACCTCGCAGATTTGCAGAAAATTGACATCCTAGATAGCTCCGTCCAGACAGGGAAAAAAGGCGTCACGGAAAAAAGTATAAGGAAAAACTTCATCCCAGACTGGACTGACCTGACAGGGAAGGCCGACCTCGCAGATTTGCGGAAAATCGCCATCTTAGATAGGTCCGTCTAGACAGGGAAAAAAGGCATCACGGAAGAAAGTATAAGGAAAACCTTCATCCTAGACTGGACCGACCTGACAGGGAAGGCCGACCTTGCAGATTTGAGAAAAACTGTCATCCCAGACAGGTTCGACCAGGCAAGGATGGAAGGTGTCACAGAAGCAACTAGAGGGAAGACCACAATCCCAGACAAACTGCCGACCTAGATAGGTTGGTTACACGCAAAGAAAAAGACAATCTCCAGTCGGACCGAAAGTGTGTACCGCCTAAAATCTCTAACTCTTGTAAGAGGTAATGGCGGTGTCATCTTCCACATAGGCTCGGCCGGGTGCAATGCATTTAAATCTTCCGGGTGAAATGGATTTCACTCTTCAATACAATTTTTCGATCTCTTTGGGAAAAATAATGGAGGCTTATATCGATGATATAGTCGTTAAATCAAAGCATACTGGTGATCATCTTTCCGATCTTCAACTTGTTTTCGATAGGATTAACAAATATAACATGAGACTCAGTCCTGCCAAATGTTCTTTTGGCCTCTCTTCTGGAAAATTTCTGGATACCTCATGACTCGTAGAGGTATTGAGGCTAATCCTGATCAGATACGCGCCGTTATTGATATGTCATCACCAAAAAATAAGAAGGAAATTCAACGACTTATTGGTCGGCTTGCCGTTCTTCATAGATTTATTTCTAAATATTCCGATCGTTGTCATCCCTTCTTCCAGACTTTAAAGAGGGCGGCAACTTGAAACATTGATTGTGAGATGGCATTGCAACAACTAAAGAAATACTTGGTCAGTCCTCCTATATTGACAAGTCTTTTAACGGGTCAACCTAGTGGCATATACCTGGCAGCTACAACTCAAGTTGTTAGTGCTGTTCTTTTCATTGATGATGTCGTACTACTGAAAAAGGACATGCTCTGGCTTCTTTGATAGCTGATTTTCCGATTGATGATTCTCCTATTGATGATTTCTTGCGCTAGAAAGAATCTATGGAAGACATTCTGCCGCCACTAACTGGGGGCGACGAAGACCAACATGAAAACACAATTCTTAATCCCATTGACCTATGGATTGTTTACTCAGATGGCTCCCATAGTAAATCTGGGTCTGGAATTGGATGCGTTTTTGTTAAACCCGGCGGAGAAAAGATTAGGAAATGCATGCGACTTGGCCGCGGCTTCAAATAACGAAGCGAGTATGAAAGCGCCATTTGTGCTTTGAGAATTTTGACCTTTGGGGCGCGAAAGTTCGGTTATACCGGATTCGCCTTGTTGCCAATCGGTTTGGTGGGTCTTTTGAAGCAAGAGATGAGCGTATGGCGGCTTATCTTAGTTTGATATATAGTCTTTCTCGGCAATTTGATAGCATCTCTATCACTCAAAGACCCCGAAATGACTTATGTCATGCAGATTCATTGGCTTATCTCTCTGCCGCCGTTAGAAGCGAAGGGGCAAGACACATCACTTTTGCAGTTATCTTTTCGTCAGTCTAAGTTTGAACATTTTTACGCTCGCTTAGTTCATTACTATAATTACAAAAAAAATCTGACGAAGTTACCACATTTAGCTTCGTCAGTTTAAGTTTGAACATTTTTACGCTCGCTTAGTTTATTACTATCATTACGAAAAAATCAGACGAAGTTACTACGTTTAACTTCGCCAGTCTAAGTTTGAACGTTTTTACGCTCTCTTAGTTCATTACTATAATTACAAAAAAAATCTGATGAAGTTACCACATTTAGCGTCGTCAGTTTAAGTTTGAACGTTTTTACGCTCGCTTAGTTCATTACTATCATTACGAAAAAAAAATCTGACAAAATTACCACATTTAGCTTTGTCAGTCTAAGTTTGAACGTTTTTTACGCTCGCTTAGTTCATTACTATCGCTACGACAAAATCTGACGAAGTTACTACGTTTAACTTCACCAGTCTAAGTTTGAACGCTTTTACGCTCACTTAGTTCGTTACTATTACTATAACAAAATCTGGCAAAGTTACCACGTTTAGCTTCGTCAGTTTAAGTTTAAACGCTTTTACGCTCGTTTAGTCTATTACTATCGTTCCGACAAAATCTGACGAAGTTACTACGTTTAACTTCGCCAGTCTAAGTTTGAACGCTTTTACGCTCACTTAGTTCGTTACTATCACTATAACAAAATCTGGCAAAATTATCACATTTAGCTTCGTCAGTTTAAGTTTAAACGCTTTTATGCTCGTTTAGTCTATTACTATCGTTCCGACAAAATCTGACGAGGTTACCACTTTTAGCTTCGTCAACCTAAGTTTGAACGCTTTTATGTATACATTAGGGGCGTTTTTCTCTACGTGGGGGCGACTCGTTCTATTTCATTTCAACTACATAAATCTACAACATTGTCAGTTTTCCGCAGGTATGTTATCTGACACAACAACAATATTCAATAACAAACCCATCTTTATTTTTATTTTTCATCAAAAGAAGTTTTAGCTCTATGGTATTACATTCACACAATTACCTAATCAATTGTCTCTGTCAACTGTCTTACGGTTGTTCGATTAAATCTTCATTTTCTTCTTCGAAATCTACATTTGCTTCGCTTATTTAGCGCTTTCGGTTAACTATTTTCCGCATTCATTCTTTTTTCTAAGGCATTGTGCCAATCTTTCTCCGAAAATTTTTTGAGCGAAAATTTTCGTCAGCGTCATTATTTTTTCTATGGCATTGTGCCGATCTTTCTCCGAAAAATTTTCCGAGCGAAAATTTTCACAAGATCATTATTTTTTTCTAAGGCATTACGCCGATCTTTTCTGAGAAATTTTCGAGCGAAAAATTTTTTCGTCCGCATTAAGCCGAACTTTCGGAGCGAAACTTTCCGAGGCTCGTACAACCGTCGTTCGGAAAAAATTTGCATTACGTTAACTTTCTAAGCGAAAACTTTATTCAGCTTCTTTATTTATTTATTTATTTTTTATTTTTTATTTTTTCTACGACATTGTGATCTTTCCGTTCGAAATTTTTCGTCAATATCTTTTGCTCGTAATTCCGCCGTTTCAAATGCATACACTTTGTCCATCTCAAATCTCTCGAGTACTATTTTTTTTTTTTTTTTGTAATTCCTTAAGTGACCATCGCCGTGGACTCGTGTATTCGCTATATCTGTCATTTTCTTTCCACCTCACCAAGTCTATGATCGTCATCCAGTGTTTCTCTTCTCGATTATCTTTCGCCCGTATAATGAGTTCACCTGACCAAATCAATGCAGTACAGCTACGGTGCCCCTCCTTTGCTGGCGCTGCACCGTATCATGTTTGTTAAACATTGGTTTTGAATACTGGCGCCTTCATCTCTCGCCACCACAGAGTTCGAGTTTCGTGTTTTTTCACCTACAAAGCTTCCTCCACATGTAACTTTCTAGATCTATGTCAAACCCAACACTATATCTAAACAAAGATTAATGGAAACGACCGTACCTGCTGGTCAACGTGAAGAAGAAATACAGAGTTATACAGCAGCAGTGTTGGCGATACTACAGCTGACACACCGTACCAGCATGAATCACTTGTCTCACAGCGTTTGTTCTCCCCCTAACAATTTGGAGCATGTAGCTTCTAATCTCCTCAACTGGGTTGTGTTGGAAAATAGCATTGTTATAGTCGTTTCCACCAACCTCCCCAAGCAACACGAGGGAACGTCTATGCATGCACCAAGAGTGCGACAGGTACAAACGAGATGGTCTCTCAACCATGGCAATTGCACACTGAGGGGATGCTTGAGCCTGGTCATGGTGATGTTTCTCGAGGGTCGTTGGATATTTTCCTCCTGCACTTTGCTTCGCTGGAGGTTGCTCATGATAGCGCAAGAAAAAGAATGCAAAGCAAAAGGGATCCTTAAAAGGTTAGGGCAGTGCAAAGATTGGTATGGTGTGTACGAAGATGAGATATGCATGAGAAGTACATCTTGATAGATTGGATTACGTGCCAACTCTGTTTCCAGAGACCCATCAAAACAAGACAGCTTTTCATATATGGAGAGCCCAGTACGCAAAAAACTCTAGTCATCAGCTATATCACTAAGGTATTGCGAATCTTTTTGCAGCTCGGCTCAGGTAGCCTGTTCTAGCTTGAGCAGCTCAGTCAGCATGTCTTCTATCACCAACTCTATCCTTTTCGTCTGATCATATATCACAAGAGGTGTAGTTATACCTTCCCCGGGCAAATTCTTATTTACTCCGAATTCTTATCTAATCCGAAACTTTTTAATCCAATTCGTATTTAAGTTCCTTTTCTTTCTGTTATTACTAAACTGCCCCTACACTTAATTTTAACGGTCTAATCCTAGTATTGCTATTCCGGTGGCACGCGACATCGACATCAGCTTTCGTAGTATTGTCACATAATGCGTTCGGTACAGTTTTTGGCAATCAATTTCTTTCGATATTTTTTCTGTGCATTTTTCAGCCATTTTTTAACTACAATGAGTCCCATATACATTCGTTTGATATTATTTCGTTTCCGATAATTCACGAATTTTTTCCGATTGTCTATTTTCCTATCGTTTACGTTCACACAACACTTTGTTATACATTTCGCTTACTATTTTCGTATTCCATTTTTTCCTTGCTTTTTCTTCTCTTCTTTGCCATGTGAACTTTGTTCGCATGACAAAGAGGGGGCGGTGTTTCGACCCCACACATACATGGCAAACGTCCATTAGTAGGGGTCTCCATTTTATTCGTTTAATCAACAAGGCTAAAGCCCAATTTGCAATACCATGGATCAATGTACATGCCCATTAACTCATGTGTCTAAGGCTGAACCTTAGCCACATGGCTTGCCACTAATGTACATTGATTTATGTCTAGATTCATTTCTTATCAAAGAGATAATTATCAGTTGAGTTCTATCACAATTACTTGAGCTACAATGACTCTCTACTCTACCTATATAAATACCAAACTATTTTTCATAAGGAACTACATTGAAACTTGATCCCTAGAGAATAGATCTTGGGTACGTAGGCAGCCATTATTTGGTTTAGTTTCATCTCCCTCAACATCAAATTCCTCTGTTTCTTAGTGCGTTCTTTACCATTGCTCTCGTTGTGTTGAAGCAGTTTACTGCCGAAACAGAAAGGTCATAATGCAGAAGTTTCCCTTTCGCTCCTGGAGGACCCAGAGTAGGTGGAGAAATGTCTTATTAATGTCAGATGGCTTAGAGGTGCCAATGACATTCTAACCCAGCCATTGAGTCATGGCAAGTTGGTTCCGACGCTAAGAACGTTGATAAGTGCATTTTTCATCCATATTATAATCACCCTCAATTAACGTGTCGAGCATGAGGTCGTAAGTCCATGGATACACGGACTGCTACTGAGTCAGCACATGGTCGACCAAAGGTATGCCAGTGATCTCAAAGATCAAGGCAGGTGTGACTTGGTGGGGCACGACATCAATGGTGACCCAAAAATGGTTGCCATTAAAACCGCCATTATTGTATAACTTCAACACCAAATCCGTCGAATACAGACCTCCATTAACATACAACAGATACTCCCAACCTCTAGATTGAATTTCAGTATCAAAAAATGGGGAAAACATCCCACTTTCAAAGAGTGATCCAAAATTCTGTTCTACTGAAATTTGCCTGTTTCCAGCCATTTGAGGATCGGAGGAAGAGGATGGCGATTGTTTTGAGATGAGAGGAAGAATTTGAAGTTGGTGGCGGAATAGAAATCAAAACTGGGTTGTGGTGGTCTCGTGCGAGATTGGATTTGAACTAGGGGCTATCTCGTGCGAGACTCGAATGGGAAGGGACAAGATCAGGTTTTTGTGGGAGAAGAAATGAGGTAGTGGTGACGCGTGGTGAGGTGTCTCGGGTTACAAATGGGCTGAGAATCACGAGATTTGGTCGGGCCCAATTTTTTTTCCAACCCCAAATCAAACCTAAAAAATGTAAACGCGCACACATGACTCGTTCGAACTCCAAATTGGATAAATGAGCTACTGAAATGATCGGCATGAAAAATTCCATCCAATTTGATGTCGCATGCTCAAAGGCCAAAGGAATTTTAAAAAGAAAGATGGATGTTTTATTTAAAAACAATGGGGGGTTTTTTTTTTATGGTTTTATTTCTATACAAGGAAGATTAATGTGAACAACACTAGATGGCCATTAGACTCTCCATCTAAACTCTCAAGCAATTGTCATTTCTACTCTAGAGCGAACCCAATCCAGCCAAACTGTGGCTTCACCTTTATGTATTATGAGTCTAGGGTGCAAGACGGTACCATCCTTGATAATGCGCGCTACGGTCTAATAATATTACCCTTATTACATATGGCTAGTCTCAAACCGCCCCAAAGGGAACTCAAAGTAACCAATATCTAGGGGTTGGCCTAGTGGAATCCATTGCCTGTGTCCTAAGTAGGCAACATCCGAGGTTGAACACGAATCTCTTTGTGCACAGCGTTAATGCAAAGGGAATTTTAAAAGACCTCAACATATACATATATACAAGGTGAGTCTTTTAACGTCAAATCCTCAAGACTAATCCCAATCTGTGGGAGGAACGACCTGGCGAAGTTGATCTCGAGCTACTGGTGTCAAACAAGTGTATACGTTATAATAAACACCTTCACCAAGCGGGCTGAAGACCAGGGAAGTTTGGAGTTTGACAATGCATACACCACCCCATTTTGCACGCACGTCATCGACGAGCAGAAGTACTGTGACCTTGTCTAATTCGAGAGGGCTAAGACTTTGTCCAAATGATGATTTGAACGTGGACAAGAAAAGAGTAGAAAAAAGTGGAGAAAGAAGGAGGTGAAATTTTTGGAACCCATCGTTTACCAGTAGGAACGTTTGCTCACGTTTCAGAAGACATTTATACTCAGTTCTAAAATAGAGTTTTTGTGGACTACGGCTCCGGCGCTTGGAACCACACACTTCAAAGTAATTTTGAGATCATAAAATAGAATATGGCCCAGCTACCAAAATGACGTACCCTCTACAGAAAAAAAAAAAAAAAAATTGAGTACGCCAAATAAAACATCTAGTCTATGTAGACTAGATCCTGAAGAAGTGTCTGATCAACAGTTAGGGAGCGTAACTCGTGGTAATATTTGAGGCGTTGGCCATTTACTTGAAATTCGTTGTTATCTTGTGGATTAAGCAAAGAGATTGCCCCATAATGGGTCACAGCTGACACAATGAAAGGACCAGACCATCCTGTTTTCAATTTACCAGGAAAAATGTGTAATCAAGAGTTGTAAAGTAAAACTTTTGGCCAATTTTGAAATCTTTACGCAAAATGTGATTGTCGTGCACTCTTTTCATATTAGCTTTGCATGATTTTGAGAGATCATAAGCATCACTTTGAATCTCCTCAAGCTCATTTAATTACAGTTTTCGCTTCTCGCCAGCCGCGTTGATATTATAATTGAGACTTTTAATGGCCCATAGGGCACGATGCTCAAGTTCCTAGCAGATGACAAGGTTTTCCAAAAATGATGCGATAAGGAGACATCCCTATAGGTGTTTTAAAGGCTATTCGGCATGCCTACAAGGCATCCGATAAGAGGAGAAACCAGTCTTTCCTTGAAGGATTGACAGTTTTCTCCAAAATTGATTTTATCTCTCTATTGGAGACTTCCACTTGGTCACTTGTCTGTGGGTGATACGGAGTAGCAACTTTGTGAGTAACTCCATATTTCTTCATTAAAAACCCAAAAACTTTATTACAAAAATGTGTACCCCCATCACTGATGATAGCTTTGGGGACACCAAAATGAGAGAAAATGTTTTCTTTTACAAATTTCACAACAGTCTTATGGTCATTTGAGCGACATGAGAGCGCCTCAATCCATTTGGACACATAGTCTACAACGACTATAATGTAGAGAAAACCTTGAGAAATAGGGAAAGGTCCCATAAAATCAATGTCCCAAACATAAAAAAATTCCACGATTAAAATGGGATTTAGGGGCATCGTATTGCATTGGGTAATGTGACCCAAATGCTGACAACGAATGCAAGCTTTGCAATGTTCGTGCGCATCGCGAAAAAAGGTAGGTCAGTAAAAACCACATTGTAAAACCTTGGGCGCAGTTTTCTTCCCACTGAAATGACCACCGCAAGATTGTTCATGGCAAAAAGATAACGCGTCGGTGTGCTCCCAGTCAGGAATGCATCGACGAATGAGTTGGTCGAAACAATACTTAAAAAGGTAGGGGTCATCCCATAAATAATATTTTACAGTGGATAAGAACCTTTTACGATCAGGACGTGACCAAGAGGAAGGAACTTCCTCAGTAACTAGGTAATTAACGATATTCACGTACCATGGAGAGGAGAAAATGGAGTACAAATGCTCGTCTGGGAATGAATCACAGATGGTGTCAGAATCACTATCAATGTCACCAGCCAGCCTGGATAAATGGTTGGCCACCACATTTTTTGTTTCTTTCTTGTCTTTGATTTCCAGGGTGAATTCTTGCAAGAAAAGGATCCAGCGGAACAATCTCTGTTTTGCATCCTTTTTTGCGAGTAGGTACCGAAGTGCGGCATGGTTAGTATATACGATGGTTGAAAATCCGGCCAGGTAATGGCAAAACTTATCCAAAGCATAGACAACTGCTAGGAACTCTTTTTTAGTTGTCGTGTAATTACGTTGAGCATCATTAAAAGTTTTACTAGCATAGTAAATGACAACGGGTTTGTCATCACGTTGTTGGCCTAGTATGGCGCCAATAGCAAAGTCGCTAGCGTCACACATCAGTTCGAATGGTTGAGACCAATCAGGGGGTTGAATGATATGAGAGATAGTTAGGGCAATTTTTAGAGTTTCAAAAGCTTGTTTGCAAATGAAATTAAAGTCAAAGACCGCATCATTAAGCAAGAGGTTGGTTAAGGGTCGAGCAACTTTAGAAAAATCCTGAATGAATCGCCTGTAAAACCCAGGGTGGCCTAAAAAGGCACGGATATCGCGAACTATGGCAAAACTTATCCAAAGCATAGACAACTGCTAGGAACTCTTTTTTAGTTGTCGTGTAATTACGTTGAGCATCATTAAAAGTTTTACTAGCATAGTAAATGACAACGGGTTTGTCATCACGTTGTTGGCCTAGTATGGCGCCAATAGCAAAGTCGCTAGCGTCACACATCAGTTCGAATGGTTGAGACCAATCAGGGGGTTGAATGATATGAGAGATAGTTAGGGCAATTTTTAGAGTTTCAAAAGCTTGTTTGCAAATGAAATTAAAGTCAAAGACCGCATCCTTAAGCAAGAGGTTGGTTAAGGGTCGAGCAACTTTAGAAAAATCCTGAATGAATCGCCTGTAAAACCCAGGGTGGCCTAAAAAGGCACGGATATCGCGAACTATTCGGGGGATAGATAGAGAAGCAATTTTAACAAATTTAGCTATCAACCTCTATCCCGTTTTTCGAAACAACATGACCTAGAACAATTTCTTTGGTAACCATGAAATGACACTTCTCCCAATTAAGTACTAGATTTTTCTCTTCACAACGCGTTAACACTTTAGAAAGGTTGGATAGCGAGTCGTCAAAGGAGTTTCCATAAATGTAAAATTCGTCCATGAAGACTTCCATATAACGTTCTACCATATCACTGAAAATGTGAAGTATGCAGCGTTGGAAAGTACAAGGGGCATTGCACAAACCAAAAGGCATTCGTTTGTATGCAAAGGTTCCGAAAGGACATGTGAAAGTTGTTTTTTCTTGATCGGTTGGGTCGATGAAAATTTGGAAGTAGTCGGAATAACCATCAAGAAAACAGTAGTAAGCATGACCGGCTAAACGTTCCAGCATCTGGTCAACGAATGGAAGAGGGAAGTGATCTTTACGTGTTACAGCATTAAGTTTGCGATAGTCAATGCAAATTCTCCATTTCACAAGAATGCGAGTGGAGATGCATTCATTATTTTTATTTCGCACAACTGTAATGCCGGACTTCTTGGGATCAACGTGGACAAGACTAACCCAAATATTATCAGAGCTAGATAGAGTATATGATACCCGCATCAAGTAAACGTAAAACTTCCTCCCTCACCACCTCTTTCATGGCGGGGTAAAGGCGACATTGCGGTTCCTGCGATGTCTTTGTGTCATCATCTAAATGTATGTGATACGTGTATACACTAGGGTGTATTCCCTTGATATCATCTAAGAACCAACCGATAGTGGAGTGGTGTTCACGAATGACATGAATCAAACGTGCTTCTTCGTCGGTAGTTAAGTGGGAAGAAATTATTATATGGTGACTACCATCGGAGGGTAGTGGTTTTAAATCTGGAGTTGGAGGATTGGGGATCAAGGATTCGTGAGGGGCCGTCTCTTCAATGGAAAAGAATGAGTCAGGTTCCTCTGAATAGGTTAATAATGTAGCAGTAGGGTCAAATAGTGGTATTGACTCTAATAATGTATGAACATCATTAACGTACGAGTCATCATCAAACTCAGGATTATCAAAAGAAATAAATTGGTGTACCTCATCTGCGGGAAAAAAGTTTGTGAAATATTCCTATGCCAGACTATCAACCATGCTAATCTCACCCTCAATGTCAGGATTGGGAAGTTGTTTCATTAAGTTAAACACATTGACTTCTACCGAAAGGTTCCCAAAAGACATTGTCATTGAACCATCCCGACAATTGATGAGAGCGTAAACAATTGCAAGAAATGGCCGTCCTAAAATGATAGGAATGGAATCACATGCAACTTCGGTATCTAGAATGACAAAATCAACTGGGTAGTAAAAATCTTGGACCTTGACTAGGATGTATTCTACTTTACCCTTTGGGTGCTTGATGGAGCAATCTGCAAGTTGCAGGGTCATGCTGGTAGGCTTTAATTCATGAAGACATAACTGCTTGAATAAGTAGTAGGGAAGTAAGATAACACTTGCGCCTAGGTCTAAAAGGGCGGTAGCAGTATACTTGTTGCCCAACATGCATGGCACAGTTGGTCAACTTGGGTCTTTGTATTTAACCACACCATTGGTAGCAGTAATAGTTAAAAACTGCTCAGTGAGGAACGCTTGTTGAGGAACATTTATTCGACATTTGGTGGTGCACATGTCCTTCAAAAACTTGGCATGTTTAGGCAAATGCTTAAGTGCATCAAGAAAAAGTAGGTTTATGGTTAAATTTTTGAAGGTTTCTCGGATCTCATAGAAATGCTTGTCAGGTTTGTTCTTTACCAAACGGGCAGGGAACGGAGCTTTTAGGCAGAATCGCGCATATGGATCAGTGGTGTCTTTCCCCAGGGACGTAGTTACCGATTTGGAAGGAACAACTTCGTCCACTATAGGTTGCGAGGTAAGAGTTGGAAAGATGTCAGTCCCGACTTTTGTCGGTTAAATGTCTGGCATACGTATGTGATTGTCGACAGTTTGGCCATAACAAAGGGTGGTGATGGCATTTACCTCACCTTGACTAGGATTACTAGATCTTGGTGCATTGGTGAGTTCAAAGCAGTGTTTGTGGGCTTAGGGTTGGGAACTGCTTGGCCCGAAAACACGCCCTTTTGACTTTTATCCTGTGCTAACAGCTGAAAAGACTATTGGATAGATGCTAGGATTTGAGACTGTTGATTCATGTAGGTCAGTAAAGTTTTAGCCCTTTTATCAGCGGTGGATTGTACCAGTGGGGCAGCATAAGCAAGTTCACAGTTATTGTTTACGGGTTGATTTTGGTAGCCATAACCTGGAGTAGCAGGAACAAGGCTGCGGTTGTTTTGATACCTGATATTGGCGGTATTGGGAAACTAACTTTGACATTGTGGGAACTGTTGAGAATTCCCTTGATGGTAGGAATTGTAGTTCGTGGATGGCCATACAGGAGGGTTGTTGAAACCCGTAGGAGCTAGCTGTTCGGCAGGGGTACACCAAGCGAAATTCGGATGTTGTCGCCAAGGTGTATTAGGGATGTTGAAAGCACAAGCCTCTTCAGATGGTTAGGGAGGGTACTCGTATGCCAAAGGGCAATATGAATCGGAGTGCTCAGGACTTAAGCAAAGAAGACATGGGGAAGCATTGGCGGCCATAACTTGTTTGGGTTTTTTATCATTCACTTGAACCGAAAGAGCATCGACCTTTTTGGTTAGGGACTCGATCAGAGTTTTTAATTCTGGATCGGGTTTGACTTCGAACATAGATGTAACTTTAGTAGGAGTGTCTTAAGAAGATCTGGAGAATCAGTGTTACCCCAATGGGTGTTTCGTGAAGCTTGTTTCTCGAGAAAAGTGTATGCTTCAATAGCGCCTTTGTCCATAAAATAGTCGTCGTTCATGATATCTAGTGTTTCCTTTTGATGGTCAAAGAGACCATTAAAAATTGACCGGACTAAGACAGCGGTGTCGAGTTGATGATGGGGACATTCGAGAAGCAGATCAGTAAATCTGCTCCATACTTCCGTAAAGGATTCATGGGGATGCTGGCAAAAGAATTGAATCTTCTGAAGCATCTCTATAGTTTTCTCCTGAGTATAGAACTTTATCATGAATGCTTGTACGAGCTTGGCCCATGTGTCAAGGGATTGTGTTTCGCCCGCGAGCCAAACTAAAGCTTTATCAGCTAAGGTAAAGGGAAACAACCTAAGCAAGACTTGTTCGTTGGTAACGGTCGGATGGTGGAAAGTGGTGGCTACTTGTTGGATCCTACGAAGGTGATTGTATGGTTTTTCATGGTCTAAACCATGGTAAATAGGTAACAATCCAAAAACGTTTGGCGGAATGCAAAAATCACTGGAAATCTCATCGAGTTTAATGCAGGCTGGAAGCAGGTCCTTCCTGTAAGGCAGTGTAGAAGTTCGGAAGGGGTTTCTCTATCGTGGGATTTTCCTGGGCCATAAATATGGGAGGTAAGGGCAACTGAGATATTTGACGAGGTTGGTTTATGGAGGACGAACTATGTCTAGGGGATAACTTATGCAGTTGTTTATTGTATTTTCGACTACGATATGTATATTCTAATTCCTTATTAGTACCGTACCGTAGTCTCATGCAAACACAAATTTTAATTCTAGGCTCATAAGGAACGAATTATGACATGAGGATTAGTTATTACAGAAGGTGAACCACGTCCTCCTGAGTTGTTGCTAACGTGAGCAGGTAAGCTAAGATAACGTGTTAATATTCCAGCAGCCAGGCCACATGAGAGAATTGAGGGAGGTTTTCCATGCTAGTACGTTCCTTAATTAGATAACCTCAATCTTTCAAGTTTGTGAGACACTGATGGAATAAGAGGATGAGTGATGATGGTATATTATGTTATTATTATATAATTATGATATGATGAAATTTTATTATTAGGGTTTTTTTTTTAAGTTTACGTAATTAATGTATTATGGAGAAGGGGGGAAAACACAGGTAATATATTCGTGCAACCGTATATATATAGCCTAAACATGTGATTAGATTACGAAACATGCAAATAAAGATAAGAAATGCTGAAATAGATGACTAATCATGCAATTAGCACATGCTAGTTATACACAGGAAGGCTACACATGCAACCCTTTATTACTCATACATGAATAGAAACACGTCCTACATATGCAATAATATGTAGCTACGCATACATAAAATATAACCTATACGTGAAACTAGATGCGAGGTAGAGGAATATCGAGAACGAACTCATGAAAAGTAATGCCACGTATGTGAATGGATGTAACATACACATACAAAAATAATCTAAGCAGGCGGGTTAAAATCATGCAGACATCCAAATATATTTGAATCATATTAACCGTATTAATGTCAATATGCAATGACGAACCACACATACTCAGGAAAAATTTCTATAAATGCAAAGAGTTCTCATGCCAACATACAAATATGCGAAGTAAAATAGGTTATAGCTATCAACCAAATAATTTTCTCGACAGAGTTTGAGGAGTGGAAGAATGTGAAACCTGGAGCTTCCTGTAACTCCACCTATTCAGAATTAAACGACCAAATTAACTCCTGAAATGGGTTGAACTCGTGCACGTACTGGAAGTTAGCTAAACATGTCTAGAGAGTCCAAAACAGCACTGAGAAGGGAAGTGACTTTGGTCTGAAAACTGGAGTGTTGATACTCCAGGTTAGTCTCGTGCGCAACCCTGGAAAGTCTCGTCCGAGACTATGAGATAAGTGCAGTACTTCAACTTCTTACAGCGGTCTTAGAATGTCCTAAGGATGATAATTCTGATCTACTTCACAGGTACATGTAAGCAAGAAAATAAAAGTTGGTACGAACAGTTAAGAGAAACGTTAGAATCATAAAATAAATGAAAAATCAAAAGGAGGAGAGGGTAGGAGAAGAGGGGGGGTTGTCCAGTGATGTATTCCAATTGTTATGTTAAATGTTCGGAGTCTTTAGGCATGCAGCAAGGCCATTTGATAATCAGTGTTTGTATATGTTTTGTTCTTTTGAGTCCAAAGTCCATAAAACGTATGACTAGTCAAGTTATCTTACTCACGTGGGTTAGTAGCATAGATCGAGTATGGGATTGTCCAAACCTTAGGACTATGCAAGGTTCACAACTGGATTTACAGTTTCAAGGGAATTAGTGAGTAGGATTTACTTTGTTATTTCTTGTGTTGCTCAATTAAAACTTGGAATGCAAGTTAACTTAGAATTACAAAGATTGATTACTTAATAAACTAGATATAGAGAGAGATACATGAAGAAGGTTAATCATAATCATGCAAGGTCAATTAATAAAGTTAAGAGTACCTTATCACTACAGTTCTAATCCATCTCGAGCTCATAGACAAACCCAAAACGATGTCGAGTATCGATCCCTAGTAAGATGTGCTCATCTCTGAGTTCATCTCACTAGTATGAGGAGTTGAATTAACATTCTATCACTAGAATATCACTTCAACTCCTGGTTTAAGTATACACCAACTGAACAAACCAGAGGGCTAACAGCCATAATAGGGTCTCACACGAGACTGGTCTGGAGTATCAGCACTCTAAACTTGGTCAGACTCAGTCATTTTGGGACCGGATGTATAATCAAAACCTATTCCCTAAGTAGTGATTCTGGACTACTGAATTGCAGCTTGACCCTCACATGAGCATCATTAACCCTCCCCTTGGGAAAGTTTTAGCTCATGGCCCTTGGATTTATTTTATGTCTTGAATGTATGAAACAAAAAAGTGAAAAGAAGCAAATAAAGAACTGGAAATTGAACATGAAGAAAATAGATTTTGTTAGAAGTTTAAGACTTCCTGTACCAACCTAATACAAAAGCTTCAAAATGAGAAAATACTAAGCATAAAATTGTAAACAACAAAATGAAATGCAAGAAGCTCCCCCAGCCTCCTTTCTCCAACATCCAAAATATATATCCCATGGGAATCTCACGTGAAGGCTTCCACATTTATAAGTTTGTTTTTTCCTTTTTCAAAACATCCAAATTTTTTTCACAAAGTTTGTCTTTTTCTTTTCAAAACATCCAAACTTTTTTCACCCTTTTCTAATCCACCATCGAATCATGCATTTAATTTCTTGTCTTGTCTTTTCTTGCAAGGTGTCACAAAAGTGTCCATAACTTGCCACTTGTCTATGCATGATGACTCATCATTTCTTGTGGGCCCACAGAGTGGGTCCACATGTTGTGTCTAGTGGCGGCTCAGATTTTAGTATTTTTACAACTTTCTGTCTTTGCATAGAGATTGTTGCCCTGGTCATTCTGGCAGTTCACTTGCCAAAATTGGCGTCTAGGTTTGAAAGATGTGAGCTTCAGAAGTTTGCTGCTTTTTTACACATGGTCCCGTTCTGCACATGTTTTGTCCCTTTGGAATCTTCGGCTCTAGTAAGGCTTTGTTGGGCTTCACTGGGGCTGAGTGGGAAGACTTCAAGTATGCACAGTATTCCCATACTTTGATGCAAGTTTTATCATTATATTCACGTTAACTGCAAAAACCTACAAAAGTATGAAAATATAATTTTTTTATGATTATTAAGCACATAATTAGCCAAAATGTTATGTCTTTACAAGGTTTAGTATTACAGTTTTTGGTGCTTATCATTGAGCCTTCATTAAGTCTTTCCATTGTGTTCACCACCACGTCCTTACCCTCATCAAAACCAATAAAATAGGCCCACCTATTTGAAGAGTCTGAGAAATAGGATGAAAGGCAGAAAATAGAAGAGAAAGACATGTGCAAAAAAACAAAACAAAAAAACAAAATCAGTTAGTTGTTTCAAAAGAAAAGAAAGAAAAATCAAAGTTCCACCAAAAGAAAAATCAAAGTTAGAATTCCGAAAAGTCAAATCAAAATGAATCAAAAAGCCAAAAAAGGGCTAAGTATGGAACACAATTCAGAACCAAAATAACAAAAAGGTTTCTCTAGTTACAAATACTTGAAGACCCTAATTTCTCAAACTTATCATTTTTTGTAATCCATTCTATTTTCTTCTTAACCACTACCTAAGCCCCGCAACACCTAATAAATTAAAAGACCTCTAACTCAATTAGGAATAGGGTGGTGTGATAGTAAGTAGTAGATGTGATCGATCGACCTTGACTCCTTTGGACGTCATTGAGATAGTGAGGAAGCGTGTGCCCACTGCACACTAGAGTAAGCAAAGCTTGAGTAGAAAAATCATGAGAAAAATTTGTGTCTTGACACATACCCGTAAGAACCCAACTTAAGGATGCTACCTAAAAGTTCCAGAAACGTGCTTGTGCATTTCATAGTTCATTGCATGCATATTTATCCTTAGATGATTTGATTATTGTACATGTATTAGTTTAAGTTTCAAGGAATTAGCCCATATTCACACCTTGTGAGATGTATAGATATCTGAGATTAATTAAGGGAACAAACCTTTGTTACTGAGTCGCTGTAGTATAAGTGAAGTTTGTGAGTATCTTCTCTGGAAAGATCTCACGAGGCTATAACTCGTCCACTAGGGGATTCCTAGTGGTTTAATGCATTATTGCATACGGTCAATGCAACCACACTCTGCGAAACGAGAATTAGCTTAGGACTACACATTTTTAGCCACTTATTTATTTTATATGTCCTATCTTTGCTTGAGGACATACAAAGTGTTTTTTGGGGGTGGTGTGCATTTTATCACCCTTACATTATTGTATTACAGCCCTTCTTACGCTTAATGACAAAACAACTCATTTCTCTTATTACTTTTTTCAGGTTACAGAGAAATTCATACCACTTATCATAAAAACTGTGTCTTAGCACCAAAAGGAGTCTTAATCAAGCTTATTATGAAGACCAGAAGTTGTTATGAAAAAATGCTGAAAAAGTCAAAGTCAAAGGTCAAAGCCCTCAACTCAGAAAACCATATATAGAGGTCCTTAGCACAAAATTTGGCATTCTCTAAAACCTATCTTGATCAAGAAGAAATCAAAAAGAAAAAGCATAAAGTAAAGGGTGAGGTGTCTCACATGTAATGGAGAAGGGCAAACCAGTCATTGGCATATAGTAGGAGTATAATAACTAAAAGTTAAGGAGAGAAAATGCACCTAGACTTAATCTAGTGTCATGTAGGATTTAATTTCTAGTCTTTTTTTCATTCAAGTCATTTACTTTATTGTTCTTCATTTCAATCTTGTTATTTGTTTTTGTTAATCAATGAATCAATCTTATTTCTTGTAGTTCTTTCTTTTAATCATACATTTCAATCCTTTCATTGCTTTCAAGTGATGTTCTTCAATCATTAAAACCATTTAAACTTTTCTTCAATGTTCTTTATAAACTAGTAAACAAAACTTGTCCAAAACTAAAGATCCTACCTTCTTTTCTTCAACTCCTAACCATTCAAACTCTAAACAATCTATGATTAACCACATCAACAACTTTGAAATACTCTAACACCATCTACTTCAAATGGTGTTGTCGTCATGGAATGAAAGAGTATATAAGAATGTTTGGTTGAGCATCTAAGGAGGAAGCACCACTCTCACCTTTTCACTTCTTATTTTTCTAATTTTCATTGATTTATTTCATTGTTTTTCATTACTGACTTACTTTTTTGCAAATCCAAGTTCGAGATCAACATGCTGGAGAGGAGCTGAAGCTACAGCCGAAAACCGACAGAACTTGGCCGGAATCTGCCGGGCAACCACACAGGCGACCGCACCCTTGCCAATGGGCGACCGCCCACATACTGTTGTCCAGTTTTTTCTAGTTTCAGTTGTTTTGTGATGATTAGTTGAACTACAGACCCAGATTTTATAATAAAGTAGTATAAATCAGTGGAACTTGTTTGTAATAGATAGAGATATAAAGAAAAAAAAAATGAAAAAAAAAATAGAAAATATGAGTTTTTGATTAATTATGTGGATGAACTTGAGTAAACACTTGGTTGAAGTTCTAAACATACCAAGAAATTAGAGTTTTCATTGCCTTTAGAAGTTCAAGTGTGCGAGGCGAGGCGTGAAGCATACGCTCACACACTTTGAATCAACTTGGTAATCAACACTCTAACTAAGTTAGCTCTAGTTAATCTAGATAATCTATCTTACCTAATCAATCTATTAGATTAGTTTAGTATTAGTTTAGTTTTATGTTTTGGGCCCTTGAAGGCAAAGTTGTATAATTATTAAAAAGCCCACAATCCGGCTTGCTTTTTAAGTGGACTTTTATTGTAACTTAAAATAGGAAAAAGCTCGAAAGGTTGGGCCTGATTCTCAAATCATGCGCCAACCAACGTCACATTCTCCTCAAGCAGCGTGTAAGCATGCTTGAGAGGTAAATTCTAAACTTTCTCAAAGCCCATGTAAGAGGATACTTTGTGTGTTCAAGCATGCTTACGTGATTGTTTGAAATTTGATTTCTGCACTGCAAGTTACATACACGCATAAGGCTAAACCCGAGCCACATAACAACCATTGGGAAGTCATTCCCCAATGTAAGTAAAATTAGACGTTGCTTGATTCTTGAAGCCCTAGACCAAAAAAAATGAATAAAAATCAATCAACTAGAGCCCAAAGTAGCCACGCTCCTCCAGAAAAGGACAAAAATATAGCCATGAGGATTTAGAGTAATCAGTTACCAGATTCCGGTGGGCCAACTACCTTCCTTACTCCCTTCTCCCAGATTCATCATGAGTACGATTCTTAGTAGCACACCACTTGATGAAATGATTACTTACGCTTTCCATCCTAGTCTCGTGCCCAATTGTTCCTTTGAACAGGGCATAGTAATCTAAAAACTAAGCAAATATTTTTTTAAATCCAAAAAAATGAATTTCTACTATTTGTGCATCATCATTGATTGAGCATTCATGTCTTATCAATATGCATCATAACTGTCATAGAATTACAATGCAAACCCAGAACCTTGTTCTTTTTTGTGGTAGTCATTATCACTGATTATCCCATTGTCCATCATATACCGAATTCGAGTCTACTACGAGAAATCATTACGATTACGAACTTCAATTTTCAAACTTCTCGAGTACCCAATACACTCAAGAGTTTTCCAGTCATGTCGACAATTCATGGAGTTCCACCACAAATAGTCAACCACCATTCATATGTCCACCTGATCAGTCAGAGTACGGTTTCACCTAAAGCCCATTACCATTCACATCACCATCCATATCAAATTCATATTTCACTCCACCATCCATCACAGACCAACTCTACCAGGAAATGGCCAAGTAAATAACACTAACTCAGTAAATAGCAACTACCTTATGTTTTCTCCAATCCGATTCAAATAATGCGACATCTGAGACTAATATTTTTCTCACCAGTCAGAACCCATCCAACAAGAGAAATAAGATATTACTATAACAAAGCCAATTGCTAAAGCCCATCCTAATACTTCTGACCAGTTAAATCCCCATAAACCTCCACCTGATTATCGTGTGAATTCCAAATCTTATGATGATGATTATATGCCCAAAGTCACAGTTTGTCTCATATGCCTTAATGCATCATCACCCATAAATGAGAAAACTCTGGCAGAAGAAACTCAAGAGCATGTATTGGACTTGACACATTTGAAAAATGGCATTGAGAAAATTTATGAAGATCTAGGCAGAGAGGACAAAGAAAATGAAGTGCTTAGAAAAGAGGGAATAAAATCTATGGTGGAAAATGGATTTCAATTGTTTGGTCGTTAAAGACTTATTGATGGAACAATTTGTGACATCCTTACTATTACAGATATAAACCACAATCTTGTGGAAATGCCAAAAATAGATGAAGAATTCTCTGAGTTCTCGAGACCATGTGAAGAACCACCACCCAACCATCACCATCCCGAATTAACACCTCTTGAAATCTAACTGATCAGTCCCCAAATATGCATTTTAATACATTTACAATGCTTCATATATGCCCTTTTTATGCTTAATGAATAGTCAACTTATAACTTTTTCTACCGTTTGCATGATACATGTCATTTAGGACGCATATTCCTAATACATGCAGTTTAGCACAAAAAGGATGTCTATTTATGCTGCTTGGGAAGATTCCAGCTTCAAAACAAAGTTGTCGAAAAGACAAAGTCAAAAGTCAATGTCAAAAGTAAAGTCAACTGTCAAAGTTAAAGACTCAAGGACTCAAGGCTGAAAGCTACAGACTCAAGGACCGAAAGCCAAAATCAAGACTTCTAATATGTGGGCTTAGGTCAAAAGCCCATAAGCTTGTTTCTAGAAGGAAGGGTATAATTGTAAATGTTATCCTATATAAACCAAAGTTGTAGAGAAAGATCTTTACCTTAGATCTAAATCTTTGCTCATTAGGAGTAGATTAAATGTTTTTAAATTAAATTGTTATTTACTTATTTTCCATTTTCATGTTCTTCAAGCTTTAATGTAAACCAAGTTCTTAATCAATTCAATACAAGTTTTCTTAATCATTTCAATACAAGTATAAGATTGAGAGTAATTCCAAATAGCCAAAACAGACAAGGAGAGAAGAGTTACAAAGTTTAGTATTTCATCCATCAAAAACCCTCCTCTAAACAAAGAATCTAAGATGAATAACAAAACCCTTTCCACTACTACCAATACTTCTTATTCAAATGGCGCCGCCATCATGGATTCATATGGGAAGATATAGATTGAGAAGAGCAGCAATCATTGAACCTTTCTTCTTAATCTTCATTTTAATTTTTTTGTTTTTTTTTCTAATTTTACTGATGTTTCGCCCGAGACTGTTCTGGAGCATCAGACTCCATATTTGTACAGTCTCAGTTATTTTGGGACCGAATGTTTAATCTATGCCTAATTCCTAAGTAGTGATTCTAGAATATTAAAGAGTCAATCCGAATTCTCACACGAGCAGCATAACCCTCCCTCTGAGGGAGGGGATTAGCTCATGGTCATTGAAGGAATAATAAAACTTGCTGTATACATTAAGTAAATAAATACAGGACATGAATTAAACTAGAAAAGAAATGACTGTTATTAAAGGTAAAATGACTTACAGTATTTAAGCTGCTGGAATGAAAATGACGGAATGTAAGTGCTGAATTAAAACTAACTACTGCTAAGCGGAAGCTAGAGCATAAAATGCTGAAGGGAAAATAATGAAGGCTACCCCCTCATATATATAGGCTGGAGACTAGAGACGGTTTAATTGGCTTTTTTTTGTTTGCTAATTGAGTTGTTTAAAACTTTGAGAATCAAAGTTTTGTTTTTACCCATTTGTTTTATCCTTTACCTTATTAAGGTTTTGTCTTTTAGCCAATTTCATTTCAAACCATCTATTTTGAATTGGTACGTGTCTTCCATATTGCAAGGTGGCACCAAATTAAAACCATCACTTGCCACCTGCCTATGCTGACTCGTCATGCCTTTTGGGCCCACAGATTGGGTCCACTTAGTATGTCTAGTGGCGGCGCCGATTTTGGCGTTTTTATAACTTTCTGTCTTTGCGTAGAGTTTGTCGCCCTGGTCGCTCTGGCAGTTCACTAGCCAACGTCGGCACCCCGATTTATCAAATTTGAGCTTCGAAAGTTTGCTGCTTCTTTATATATGGTGTTCTTCTTTGGTTTTGTTCTTTTCAAACTTCGCTCTAGTCGCTCTGTTGGCTTCATTTGGGGTTGAGTGGGAAACTTCAAATATTCCAGTATTCCCGTACTTCGATGAATGTTTTATCATTATATTCATTTTAAATGCGGAAACCTGCAAAAGTATGAAAATATAATTATTACATGATTATTAAACACATAATCGACCAAAATGCTGTCTCTCGGGGTTTAATATTACAGTTTTGGGTGCTTATCACACCACCCCCAAACAGCGTTTTGCTTGTCCTCAAGCAAAGAGGAGACATTAAAATGATAAGTAGTCAAAAAGGTGTTGTCCTAAGCTAAATCTCATTTCGCAGAGTGCGGTTGTATTGACCGTATACAACAAGGCCTTGAACCACTAGGAATTCCTTAGTGGACGAGTTATAGCCTCGTGAGAGTTTTCTAGAGAAGATACTCACAAACTTCGTTTATACTACAATGACTCAGTAACAAAGGCTTGTTTCCTCAATTAATCTCAGGTATCTAGACATCTCACTAGCAGGGGAAACAAGAATTTAATTCTTTCGAATTTCAAGTTAATATACATACAATAATCAAAATATCTATGTATGAGCATGCATGCAGTGATCTTATAATGAAATGTACGAGCAGGGCCGTTTCTAGATCCTTTAGATAGCGTTCTTAAATAGGTTCTCACAGGTATGTGTCGAAACACAATTTCTCTCTTATTTTTCCACTCAAGTTCTGCTATCTCCAGTGTGCAGTGGGCACACGTTTCCTCACATACTCAATGACAGTCAGAGGAGTCGAGGTCGAGAAGTCACAACTACTACTTATTATCACACTATCCTACTCCTAATTGAGCTAGAGGTCTTTATTAGGTGTTATGGGGATTAGGAGGTAGTGTAGAAGAAACTGGAATGGAAAATTCAAAAATGATAAGTATGAAAGAATAAGGTCTTCGAGATATTTATACTAGAGAATCCTTATTTTCTTTCCTGCTTCTAACATGGGTTTCCATATTTGGATTTTTCAAGCTTTTGTATTCCCTTTTGATTTGATTTTTTTGAGGGGAATTCTAACCTTGATATTTCTTTTGATTTTTGGAAACATATTTCAATTTTTTTCTTTTTCTTTTCTTCTGAAACAGGTAACTGATTTTGATTTGTGACAAGGTTTTTCTCTTCATTTTTCTGCACTTCATCCTATTTCTCATACTCATCATCTAGGTAGGCTTATTTATTTGTGGTTAATAGATGGGTGATGATTTTTTTTGGTGAAGTAGAAAGGATTAATTAAAGGTTCAGTGGAGCGATTAGCGGTAAAATTTTTTTTTACAGGTGTGAATTTTTGGCTATATCGATCCAAAGAAGGCCTAAATTCTCGCCTAGGATTTGGGTAGTGATCAAGTAAGTAAACGTGTGACTTCTCTATTCGGAAGAACTACTCCTCTGTGTCATTACTCATATATCACACATTTTAAGGCTTTTGGTTAGATTCTACGGGATATGGAAACTAAGTTATCTAACCGTGGGTCCCGAAAAACTTATCGCGGTACATTTAATGATAGTCGGTGCATGAATGCTCATGAAAAGATGTAAAACTATTGCGTCGATTATTAAATTAAGTTTCTAAGAAGAAGTCCTAATTCTGATGCTAGGGTGAGATTTCTAAATATTTTTCATCATAGAAAGGGAAACGAGAATTTGTCACTAAATATGTTTATTTAGACATCAAGTAAACTATATACAACTATGCATGCCTAATTTTTGCAAAAGGTTCTCACCACCCCCAAACAAAATGGACAATCGTGGTCCTCAAAGTGTTAAAAGGAAGAAAGAGTATACCTGAGAGGCTTTGAGCAAAAATATAGCTGGCATCTTCTACAGAAATTTATTGTAACACATTATATATTAACATCATAAAAGTAGAAGCACACTGTTAGAGTAGCACACTGTTAGGTTATTTATTTATTTCACATCAAAACGTAAAACAAATATGTACATGCATCAACTCACATTGCCCTAATCATGAACTGGGGGATAGTCCATCCTTGCCTCGTCCCTGTAGAAATGTCATTCCTTTGCATCACGCCAATCTATCATAGCTTTCCAGACTTCACTCCACTTCCTCTTTTTTGCATTGTCTAGATGAGCTATCATTTTATCATCATTAGGGAAAGAACGAACTTTCTTTAGATACCTTGCAGGGCGTCGCCATGTCTGAAATCGCAAAGAACGAATTATCTTGTTTGTTGGACACATAGAGTCGACCTTTACCCAGTCCTGAAAGGTGGCCACAAACTGTGGGAAGTACATCCTCACTATCCTTCATGTTGTAACTGGCAGGGTGATTTAGTGCTACCGAAAAGACCGAGCCTTCTTAAGATTCTCAATTACTAGGTCTGTAATATCAAAGGCGGTATGTTGCTGGGCCAATGCATGGAATGTCTTACATGCTGACTTTGATGCAGTGGAAAAATGCCAATCCCCCATGATGTTCAGAAGAATAAATAACATTACAGTTCCAACATTCATGGTCATACTGGCTAGTAAAATAGTGAAGTCTGGCCATCGGCCAGCTTCGGCACGTTCTCTGACGTGGGCAATGCCTTCGCCATACCGGGCAGCAAAATCTTCCCTAGAATAGTCATTAAAGTCATTCTCTATCATGTATTGAATGGGGAGGTCTGGCTGAAGAGGAGGAAGGTCTAGGGCCATAGCAACAGTTGGCTCGTAAAAAAAGTGTCGGGTGTTACCAATACGGAGTGTAAAGCCATTCAAAGGGAAACCGGATTTACCTGGTAGATCTTCCATGTGATCATAAAAATAAGTTGCCAAACCTAGGGAGTATGTCTGCTCCGGGTGTAGAATAAGAGAGTCCCAACCAACTTGAGTGATGTAGTCTCTGAAAAGATGTCCATATGCCGAAGAATTTAGCAACGAATGGAAAGATTGTTCTGGAATCATCTTTGGAGCTTCCATTGTAGAAGATGTGTGAAAAAAATGTGACCTGTTTAGACAAGGATAAACAAATATTAGAGTATGATGAGAATAATTAAGTAAAAACAATTACCATATGAAAATTAAAAACTAAAAAGAAAATGACAAATAATATAAAATTGCAAAATTTAAATGGTTTCATGGGTTCAAGTAACGGCGAGGATCCTTTTGTGGGAGGGATCCATTTATAAGATTTTCTATGCCGTCAATCCGTTGCAAATGCCCGTTGCAACATTTAAACTTTAAATCGGTAAATCTCGCGTGGTTCTCCATTATGAGAGTGTGATTTGCCAAGAACTGGTTGTGGCTGTGCAAGAATTGTGCTTGTTCTTCTTCGTTTATTGTCCGTAGGTCCTGGAATTCAAGAAGACTGGTGATGATAATGTTTTGACGTTTGAATAATGTCATCAGTCCTTGTTGCATTAAACGAAGACCTTCCATGGGATTAAATACGTTGCATAATGCATTTTCGGTGAAGATGTTGTCGTGAGAACAATCTTCGCCGGTTTCGCGACCGACATGGTTCTTTGCAACGCGTTGGGGTTCCGAATCCGTTCCTACATACCGAAAGTGAATGGTAAGAATGTTAGCTGTTGAAGAGGTGTATGAGGAGAAGTACTAGAAAAACCCCAACGTATCATGATAAGTGTCACAATGGTTGGTAAAAGGAGCTGCCTTTTTTCCGCACGCGTCGCGATCGCGTTCCAGAGAAATTTAATAATGCAAAAATCATTGCAGTTACTCTGTAAGACCCAGAGTAGATGGAGGAGGGGTTTGGTTATTTTGAAAGTCTTAGACATGCCGAGCACATTCTGAGCTACCCATTGGATCACAGATAATTGGTTCTTTTGCAAGGATCGCGGATAAACAATACGGTTTTTCCAGTTATATTCGCCGTGAAGGATAGTTGCAAACATCAGATGTCTGATATTGTCGAAAGGTGAATCCTGGAGGTGTACTCCTTGGTTTGTAATAGGAATTTGAAGTACCTCAGAGATGATTTCCATAGTCAATTCACGCTCGCATCCGTTAACACGGATAAAGAATTGCCCGTTTTGGAAATAACCGCTTTTATAGAACAACAAGACCAATTCTCTGGAATAAAAAGCTTGCTTATGATGTAAAAGAGGGTGTCATCCTCGACGTGATATTTCTATGTCAAAAAAGGGATGAAAAAGACCATTTTGGAAATTTTCCATAAAATTTTGCTCGGGCACGAAACTTCGAGTGAGGGCCATTAAAGATGGAGTGGTGAAGAAAAATATTTTTGGAAAAAGGGAAGTTAGATTTTTGAGGTGTCTATCCTTGTTATAAATAGGCATCAATCCGAAAATGTAAAAGATACGGATCGAGGTGTGGATGAGAAGAATGGGGCATGTGACAAGGAGTGCCCCCTTTTTTTTTTCTTTTTTTTTTTTTTTACACTAAATAGCGGAAGTATAAGGACAAGGAAAATGTAGATATACTATCACAATAAGATGTAAGAACGTACAACGGTATGGAAACACAACATAATGATACGGGAAATGAAATACAAACCTAAATATTAGATAGAACTATATGCCACATTAACAACATTACTATAATGAAACAAACAAGCATGAAGACTTGATTAGCATATTCAATTTGCCGCTACTCAAACTTTTCTAGTGCATCCATGAAGCATGAAATTTGGAGCGGACTAAAAATGATTTTTTAGAATAAGAAGTGTAGAGGGAAGAATATGAAATGAGTGAATGTGGAGGAAGTGTTGAACTTATTTATAGAAAGAACTTTGCCGTTTTCTGACCGTTTTCTGTGCGTTTTCATGACCGTTTTCTGACCGTTTTTTATGCGTTTTCATGACCGTTTTTTTGTGCGTTTTCATGACCGTTTTCTGACCGTTTAATAAAATGTTGGTTTACGGTAAAGTTTGCTGTTAAGTGTGACATCTAAAATATATATGTATATATATTTATATATATCTATGTAAATTATTATTACTAATATTATTATATATGTTCCTACCTATAAAATAGAATATTAGACATAACTAATATATCCAGGCAGAAATTTTTAGGAAATAACCTACTATTAGGTTGGAAATGCAAACACGTAAATCAAATATCTGACATAAATATTATACAAAACTGGAGAAATAAACTAGCTACTGATGATCCTCTGGGGCTGCAGAAGAATCCTCGAGGGCTGCAGAAGAAGAACCAGGAGTCCTGCGACGTCGTGCAGTACGAGCTCCCATGGAGGCTAACTGCTCTTGAATATCACCAAGAGTATCCATCACCGAAAGCTCGAATCGATCTTTGGCTCGCCATGAACATTTGGAATTGGTTCTGGCGAGTAAGCATATGGTCCTGAAATGCAATCATGGAAGCTCTCATTTCCTACTGGAATTCACCCATGCTGTTTGTCATCGACTCGTGGCGAGTGGTCATATCTGTCCTTAACTCGCCCAAGGTACGTCTCATCGATACCTGGTGAGTGTACATGTCTCTCGGAATTCATTCAAGACGTAAAGGCCTCTATGGGGTGGGTGATCTTACTCATGGTAGTCTCATCAAAGTAGGGTGGGTGAGAAGAGCCTACGCTAGCGTGCTCGGCAGCCCTAGGTGATGTGGCTTCCCAAGGGTCCTGTATGCATTTCTTGAAGACAAGCATATTCTCATATTGTGGTATAGGGAGTAACAAGGTGGCGGACAGAAAACCCAAGGTAATCATAACTTGTGTTACCAGAACAGCAAGAGGGGCTGATCTAAGAGTGGCATGTGTAATAATATCAAAAAGAAAGGTAACGATGCAGAAGTTACCCTTTCGCTCCTGGAGGACCTAGAGAAGGTGGAGGAAGGTCTTGTTGATGTCTGAGGGCTTCGAGGTGCCAATGACGTTCAATCCCAACCATTGAGTCCGCCTACCGTGGTTTCGCCGCGACCGAAGAACCGATAATCGAGCATTTTCCGTCTATGTTGTACTCTCCCTCGATTAGCGTGTTGAGCATTAGGTCGTAAGTCTATGGGTACACGGACTGCTGCTGAGTCAGCACGTGGTCGACCAGAGGAATGCCCGTGATCCCAGAGAGCAAAACAGGTGTGACTTCGTGGCGCACACCCTCGACGGTAACCCAAAAATGGTCGCCATTAAAGCTCCCATTATCGTAGAATTTCATCACCAAATCCTTGGAATAAAGCCCTCCATTAGCATATAACAAGTACTCCCATCCTCTAGAGTGAATTTCATTATCAAAGAATGGAGCAAACATCCCGTTTTCAAATAAATTTCTAAAATTTTTCTCCACACAAATACGCCTGTTACCGGCCATTACTGGTCTTAGGGAGAGGCTGGATATGGATTAATGATGAAGGGAAGAAATAGGACTTGCTGATGGAAGGGAATTGTGGTCGGAGTTGTAACAGTCTCGCGCGAGACATGGATTTAGTGTGAGCCTATCTCGTGCGAGACTTAAACGAGAGGGGGCAAGATCCGGTTTTTTGGGAAGAAGAAGGATGTAAGGGTGACGCGTGTTTTCGGGTTTTTCATGTTTAAATGGACCGAGAAATCAATATTTTGGTTGGGCCAAAAAAATTTCCCAAGCCCAAATCGAGCCTAAAGCCCGATTTAAGCCTAAAAAATCTAAATGCTTACCCACGACTCGTTTGGACTCCGAATTGGACGAATGAGATATCAAAATGATCGGCACAGAAAATGCTATCCAATTGTATGAGTCATTCAAAGGTCACAAGAGTTTTTGAAAAGAAGGAGAGTGTTTTATTTATAAACAAAGGTTTTATTTATATGCAAGTGAGATATATGTGAAAAACACTGGATGTCCAGAAGAGTCACCATCTTAAATCATAGACAACTGTCATGTCGGCTCTAGAGAGAACCCAATCCAGCCAGACTGTAGCTTTACCTCTATGTATTATGGGGGTTAGGGGCAGGACGGTACCATCCTGGACCGTGCGCGCTACGGTCTAATAAAATTGCCCTTATTACATACGGCTATCCTCAAACCCCCCAAGGAACTCAAAGTAACCAATTCTAGGGTTGGTGCGGTGGAATCCATTGCTTTCGTTTTGTTCCAAGTATCGACATCCGAGGTTGGACCACGAATCTCATGTGCAAAACTTAATGCAAAGGGAAAAGGCAACAATATAAACATATCTACAAGGTGAGTCTTTTAACGTCAGATCCTCAAGACGAGTCGAGTCTTTTAACGTCAGATTCTCAAGACAAATCGGGTCTTTTAACGTCAGATTCTCAAGACGAATCCTAACCTGTGGGAGGAACGGCGCAGCGACAAAGATTATCCTGCGCAGCTAGTGTCAGACAAAAGTATACCTTAAACTGGCTAGTATCAGATAGGAAGTCAGGGCCTAGACAGAAGGGTGTTTGACAATGCATACACTAGCCCATCCTTCGCGCACGTCGTTTACGAGCAAAAGTACTACGACCATTCCCTATTCGTGATGATTGAGACTTACACCAAATGATTATTTGAAGTTCGCGAGGTAGAGAGTAGAAAAGGGAAGATAAGGAAGGAGGTGAAATTTTAGGTACCCATCGTTTACCGAAAAGCACGTTTGCTCGTGTTGCAGAAGACATTTATACTCAGTTCTGAAATAGAGTTTTCGTGGACTAAGGTTCTGGCGCTTGTAACCACACACTTCAAAGAACTATGGAGATCATAAGATAGAAGATGGCCCAACTACCAAAATGGCGTACCCTCTATAGAAACAAGATTGAGTACGCCAAATGAAACATCTAGTCTGTGTTGACCAGATCCTGAAAAAGAGTCTGTTCAACATCTGGTGAGCATAATTTGTGGTAATATTTTAGGCGTTGTCCATTGACTTGAAATTCACTGTTATCTTGTGGATTAAGCAAGGAGATTGCCCCATAATGTTTCACAGCTGACATAATGAAAGGACCAGACCATCGTGTTTTCAATTTACCAGGAAAAATGTGTAATCTGGAGTTGTACAGTAAAACTTTTTGGCCAATTTTAAAATTCTTACGCAAAATGTGCTTGTCGTGCACTCTTTTCATATTAGCTTTGTAGGATTTCGAGAGGTCATAAGCATCACTCCGAATCTCCTCAAGCTCATTTAATTGTAGTTTTCGCTTCTCGCCTGCCTCGATGATATTATAATTGAGGCTTTTGATGGCCCAAAGGGCACGATGCTCAAGTTCAACTGGCAGATGACAAGGTTTTTCAAAAACAATGCGGTAAGGAGACATCTCTATAAGTGTCTTAAATGCTGTTCGGTATGCCCACAAGGTATCCGATAAGCGGAGAGACCAGTCCTTTCTTGATGGGTTGACAGTTTTCTTCAGAATAGACTTTATCTCTCTGTTGGAGACTTCCACTTGGTCACTCGTTTGTGGGTGATATGGAGTAGCAACCTTGTGAGTAACTCCATATTTTTTCATTAAAACCCAAAAATTTATTACAAAAATGTGTACCCCCATCACTGATGATAGCTTTGGGGACACCAAAACGAGAGAAAATGTTTTCTTTAACAAATTTCACGACAGTCTTATGGTCATTTGAGCGACATGCGAGTGCCTCAATCCATTTGGACACATAGTCTACAGCGACTAAAATGTATAGAAAACCTTGAGAAATAGGAAAAGGTCCCATAAAATCAATGCCCCAAACATCAAAAATTTCCACAATCAAGATAGGATTTAGGGGCATCATATTTCGTTTGGTAATTCGACCTAGGTGCTGACAACGAATGCAAGCTATGCAATGTTCGTGTGCATCGCGAAAAAGGGTAGGCCAGTAAAAACCACATTGTAATACCTTGGTCGCAGTTTTCTTTCCACTGAAATAACCTCCGCAAGATTGTTCATGGCAAAAGGATAATACATCAGTGCGCTCCCAGTCGGGAATGCAGCGACAAATGAGTTGGTCGGAATAATACTTAAAGAGGTAGGGGTCATCCCAAAAATAATATTTTACAGTGGATAAGAACTTTTTATGATAAGGACGTGACCAAGAGGAAGGAACTTCCTCAGTAACTAGGTAGTTAACGATATCCGCGTACCATAGAGATGAGAAAATAGAGTACAAATATTCGTCTGGGAAGGAATCACAGATGGCTTCAGAATCACTATCAATGTCACCAACCAACCTTGATAAATGGTCGGCCACGACATTTTTGGTTCCTTTCTTGTCTTTGATTTCCAGGGTGAATTTTTGCAAGAGAAGGATCCAGCGGAATAATCGTTGTTTTGTGTCCTTTTTTGCGAGTAAGTACCGAAGTGCGGCATGGTCAGTATATGCGACGGTGGATGTTCCAACTAGGTAAGGGCGAAACTTATCCAAGGCATAGACAATAGCTAAGAACTCTTTCTCAGTTGTTGTGTAATTACGTTGAGCGTCATTAAGAGTTTTACTAGCGTAGTAAATGACAATGGGTTTGTCATCACATAGTTGGCCTAGTACGGCGCCAATAGCAAAGTCGCTAGCGTCATACATTAGTTCGAATGGTTGGGACCAATCAGGGGGTTGAATGATAGGAGTGGTAGTCAGAGCGGTTTTTAGAGTATCAAAAGCTTGTTTGCAATTGAAATTGAAGTTGAATACTGCATCCTTAAGTAGGAGATTGGTTAAAGGTCGAGCAACTTTAGAAAAATCCTGAATGAATCTCTTATAAAACCCAGCGTGGCCTAAAAAGGCACGGGTATCACAAACTGTATGTGGAAAAGGTAGCAAAGCAATTTTAACAATTTTAGCTTTATCAACCTCTATTCCGTCTTTCGAAACAATATTACCTAGAACAAGTCCTTTGGTAACCATGAAATAACACTTCTCCCAATTGTGTACCAGATTTTTCTCTTTGCAACGCGTTAATACTTTAAAAAGGTTAGATAGGTAGTCGTCAAAGGAATTTCCGTAGATGGAAAAATCGTCCATGAAGACTTCCATATAACGTTCCACCATATCACTGAAAATGTGAAGCATGCAGCGCTGGAAGGTGCCTGGGGCATTACAAAGAACAAAAGGCATTCGTCTGTATGCAAAGGTTCCAAAGGGACACGTGAAAGTTGTCTTTTCTTGATCGGCGGGATCGATGACAATTTGGAAGTATCCGGAATAGCCATCAAGAAAACAGTAGTAAGCATGACCGGCTAAACGTTCTAGCATCTGGTCAATGAATGGGAGAGGGAAGTGATCTTTACGTGTTCTTACATTAAGTTTGTGATAGGCAATGCAAATTCTCCATTTTAATAGAATGCGAGTGGAGATGTACTCACCATTTTCATTTTGTACAACTTGAATGCCGGACTTTTTAGGAACAATGTGGACAGGACTAACCCAACCACTATCAGAGATAGGGTATATGATGCCCGCATCAAGTAAACATAAAACTTCCTCTCTCACCACTTCCTTCATGGCGGGATTAAGGCGGCGTTATGGTTCTCGCGATGTCTTTGTGCCGTCATCGAGATGTATGCGATGTGTGCATATGCTAGGGTCTATTCCCTTGATATCATCTAAGGACCATCCGATAGCGGAGCGGTGTTCACGAATGACATGAATCAAACGTGCCTCTTCGTCGGTAGTCAAGTGAGCAGAAATTATTATAGGGTGACTACCATCGAGATCAAGATGCACGTACTTCAAATCAGAGGGTAGGGGTTTTAAATCCAGAGTTGGAGGATTGGGGATCAAGGATTCGTGAGGGATCATCTCTTCAATGGAAAAGAGTGAATCCGGTTCTTCTGAATCAGTTTGCAATGCAGCAGTAGGATCAAATAGTGGTACCGACTCTAATAATGTGTGGACATCTTTTATGTACGATTCATCATCAAACTCAGGATTATCAAAAGAAAGAAATTGGTGTATCTCGTCTAGGGGAAAAGAGTTTGTGATTAAAACATGTTCCAGTCTATCAACCAAACTAATCTCGCCCTCCATTATAGGATCGGGAAATTGTTTCATTAATTTGAATACGTTGAGTTCAACGGAAAGGTTCCCGAAAGACAATGTCATTGAACCATCCCGACAATTGATGAGAGCGTTAGCAGTTGCAAGAAAAGGACGTCCCAAGATGATAGGGATGGAGTCACAGGCCACTTCAGTATCTAAAATGACAAAATCGACTGGGTAGTAAAAATCTTGGACCTTGACTATGGCGTTCTCTACTATGCCCCTTTAGGTACTTGATGGAAGCGATCCGCGAGTCGCGAGTCATATTGGTAGGTTTTAATTCATGAAGACCTAACTAACTACTTAAATAAGTAGTAGGGAAGTAGGTTAACACTCGCACCTAGGTCTAAAAGTGCGGTAGCAATATACTTGTCGCCCAACGTGCATGGTATAGTTGGTCGACCTGGGTCCTTGTACTTTACCACACCGTTGGTAGTGGTAATCGAGGGAAACTGCTCAGTAAGGAACGCTTGTTGAGGAACATTCGTATGTCATTTGGAGGTGCACATGTCCTTCATAAGCTTGGCATGTTTAGGCAAATGCTTGGCCAGGGAATTATGACCGGAGGTTTTAGAATTAAGGAAAGAGGGAGGTGAAGCACGTCTTCCTGATCTGTTGCTAACTTGAGCAGGTAAGCTAGGATAACGTGTGAATATTCCAGCAGTCAGGTCACTTGAGAGAATTGAGGGAGGTTGTTCGTACTAGCACGTTCCTTAATTAGGCAACCTCAATTTTTTTTTAAGTTTCCTAGGCACTGATGGAATAGGATGATGATTTATGATGGTGTATTATGCGGGGTGTTATTAAGATGATTAAGATAAAATTTTAATTATTAGGATTTTTTATTTTTTATTTTTTTATTTTTTATTTATTTTTTTAGTTTACATAATTAATGTATTATGGAGACGTGATTACTAACTATGCAATTAAAAACGATAGATGCCAAAATAGAAACTAATTAACATATACTAGTTTACGCATAAAGTCTACACATGCAAATCTATATTACTTATACGTGCAACTATATGTGAGTTATATGTGAGCTAGGGGCCGGGAATGTCGAGAACGAACTCATACAAATGAATAACGCGTACGTGAATTGATGTAACATACACATACAAAAATATTCTAAGCAGGTGGTTTGAAACTACCCATACATCCAAATATATTCGAATCATATTAATCGTGTTAACGTGAAGATATAATGACGAACCACATTTACATGCAAAGAGTTCTCATGCCAACACACAAACGTACGAGGTAAAACAGGTTATAGTAACAACCAAATAATATCCTCGACAAAGTTTGAGGAGTTTAAGAATTTGAAACCTGGCGTCCCACGATTCCTCGTACACGATCGAACTAACTCCCGAGCTCGTGAACTTACTGGAAAAACTGGACAAGAGAGTCCAAAAGAGTACTGAAAATGAAAGTGACTTGTACCTGAAAACCGGAGTGTTGATACTCCAGGTTAGTCTCGTGCGTTACTAATTTAGTCTCGTCCGAGACTCTTTTGTCAGTTCAGTACTTCAAGTTCCTACGGAATACTTAAACTGTGCTAATAAAAATAAACAAGATCTGGTTCACAGATATCTGTTAGTAGAAAAAAGTTGGGGCAAACAGTTACGTAACACGTTAGTATCTTAAAAGAAATGGAAATTAAAAAATGAAGAGGTAAGGGAGGGGGTTTTACGTGATGTGTTCCAGTTATTATGTTAAGTCCAGAGTCCTTCGGCGTGCAGCGACACCATTTGATAATCACGCATTTATTCAAACGTTTATTGGTTTTCTTGAGTAATTAAGTCCGAGGTCCACAGTCCGAAGTCCGAAGTCCAAAAACCAAAGTCCCAAGTCCAAAGTCCGTATAGTCGAACGTTTTAGTCAAGTTACCTTACTCACGTGGGTTTGGTAGGATAGGTCGAGTAAGGGATCGTCCAAACCTTAGGGCTCGGAAAAGGTTCACAACTGGAATTACAACTTTTGGTGAGTAGGATTTTAGGTTTTTTAGTTGGTTTTAATTAAATTAACAGTAATGCAAATAATGTAAATTACTACGGTGATTTATATGTAGATAAACAAATATAGAGAACAGGGAGAGAGTTAATCATACTCATACAAGAATTATTTTTTCAACAGTTTATATTACTACATCACTACATCTCTAATTCGTCTCGTGTTTGGAGACGACGTCGAGTATTGATCCCTAGCGCATGCCCACATCTCGAGCATCGCGCACTAGCATAAGGAGTTGAACTAATATTTCATCTCGGAATATCATTTCAGCTCCCTGGCTCGATTCCATCATCAAGCTAGACAAATTGGAGAGTCATGTTCGACACCATCTGATCCGCAGGCGAGACATTTTGGTCGCTACCGAGACCGATACGAGCATCAACACTCCAAATTTATGCAGATCTCGGTCATTTTGGGACCGGATGTCTAATCTATGCCTAATTCCTAAGTAGTGATTCTAGAATATTAAATAGTCAATCACGGATTCTCACACGAAAAGATAACCCTCCCTCGAGGGGGGATTAGCTCATGGTCATTGAAGGAATAATAAAACTTGTCGTATACATTAAGTAAATAAATGCAAGACGGGAATTAAACTAGAAAAGAAATGATGTTATTAAGGGTAAAATGACTTTACGATTTATTTAAGCCGGAATGAAAATGACGGAATGTAAGTCTTTGAATTAAAACTAACTCTTGCTAAGTGGAAGCTAGAGCATATAATCTTTGAAGGGAAAATAATGAAGGCTACCCCCCTCATATATATATAATCGGAGATGGAGACGGTTTAATTGGCTTTTGTTTGTTTGCTAATTGAGTTGTTCAAAACTTTGAGAATCGAGTTTTGTTTTACCCATTTGTTTTGTCCTTTACCTTATTAAGGTTTCGTCTTTTAGCCAATTTCATTTCAAACCATCTGTTTTGAATTGGTACGTGTCTTCCATATTGCGAGGTGGCACCAAATTAAAATCATCACTTGCCACCTGCCTATGCTGACTCGTCATGCCTTTTGGGCCTCTGAGAGGGGTCCACTTAGTATGTCCAGTGGCGGCGCCGATTTTGGCGTTTTTATAACTTTCTGTCTTTGCGTAGAGTTTGTCGCCCTAGTCGCTCTGGCAGTTCACTAGCCAACGTCGGCACCCCGATTTATCAGATTTGAGCTTCGGAAGTTAATTTGATGCTTCTTTAAATGTGGACCCGTTCTGCGCTGGTTTTGTTCTTTTGGAAACTTCGGCTCTAGTCAGGCTCTATTGGGCTTCACTGGGGTTGAGTGGGAAACTTCAAATATTCTAATATTCCCATACTTCGATGCATGTTTTATCATTATATTCATTTTAAATGCGGAAACCTGCAAAAGTACGAAAATATAATTATTACATGATTATTAAACACATAATCGACCAAAATGCTATGTCTCTCGGGGTTTAATATTACAGTTTTGGGTGCTTATCATGCCTTACCAAACCCGCGCCGCACCTCATTTTCATCAGATGAAGATTCCGTTGGCTGGGAATCTTCATGTGTAAGTCAACTTTAATTTACCATAGTCTGTTTAATTCAACTATTAGTAGATAAAAAGTAAATAGATTTACAAGTTTTTGAGTTTTCAAAAAAAAATCAATTAAAAAAGCATTTTCAAAATTAAAAGTTTTTATTAATTAAAATGAATTAGTAATCATCAGCAAGGTTAAAAGTTAAAATTAGTTTAGTAGCATGTTTAGGTTTAAGTTTTTATTAATTGTTGTTTATGCATGATTAGATTAAGATAATATCATTTAGTTAAAACAAAACACAAAAAAATTAATTAGGTTAAATACAAAATAGTTTAAGCTTTGAAAGTTTAGTCTTTTGGTTTAAGTTTACTTACCAAGAGTTGGGGATTCAACCAACTTGGACTGGTTGGATGTGCGTGGCAAGAAAGAGTGGTACCACAAACGCACATCACATCCCAACTTGGGGGTTGAAGTTCCAATCTTTGATGAACACTTTCCAAACTTTTATGTATTCTGTTTAATTAAGTTATTAGTTAATTAAGTTAAACGTAGTTAATTTTCGTGTTTACCGCTTTTATAGTTTAAGCCCACGAAGGCAAAGTTGTTTTAGGCACACGAAGGCAATCAATTGTAATTTATTAGCTTTGCCAACATTTCGAGACTTGTGGGTCTTAGTTAGATTAAATTTGTAACCGTAAGGAAAAGCTCGAATGGTGGGTTGACACGCAAGACACCAAACACTTCGTTAACCCCACCATGTCACCTCCACCCCAAGGATTGTGTACGCACACCTTGGGAGGTAATTTTTAAACCTCCTCACTACAAAGTGTAAGAGGATACTTGTGTGTTACTAAGCATGCTTGGATGATTGTGTGATTTACATTTCAGTCTCGTCTTTACATTTAACGCTAAGGCTAAACCCGAGCCATAAAAGAACAAAAAGTGGGATTAAGACCCACTTTAGAACGGATGTTGTATGAAATGTTTGTTACATAGACCAAATTAAAAAGATAAAATCAATCAAGCAGAGTCAATTTAGTCAGGTCCATCAAGACAAACATCTAGCACGAACAAAGAGAGTAGTAAACTACCAGATTCCAGTGGACCAACCACCTTCCTCACTCCCCTCCCTCAGAAATACCGTGGGTGAGATTCTTGGTGGCACATCATCTGGTGAAGTAGTGATCTTCTCCCTCGACGAGTATACTTCCAAAAACCCAATTTTACGCCCACTGTTACATTCAAATAAGGCATAATATCTAATATATAAACATTGCATGCAAACTTTTCAAAAATTTCAAAGCTACAAATGAATTTCGATATTTGAGCATCCAATACATTTGTGTGCGCATGTAAGTAGATTCTAAAATAGTCTCGCAATCATGCATGAGATTACACTCAAGCTATACAAAGCTTAGTGTGTTTAAAACTTACCCACGTTGGAGAGCACATCGATCTAGACATTCTCCTATTTTTCATCCCCCAACTATATATTAGGATGGCGGATAAAGTAGTTCAAGCTGAAGAGCCTCTCTCTAGTTTCTACACACCGTTACAAGATGGACATCCATCCTGTATACGACTCACATAGCTCAATAGCGATTTCCGCATCCCACCTAACGTGTTCAATCTCTTACGATACAAACACCTATGTCGGATACATGAGGTATGCAGTACGTTCAATCATCTGGGCATTTCTGATGTTCAAGTTAAACTGAGAGTTTTTAATTCCCTTCACTCTAGCTGGCAAGAGCCATGCATGGCTTCTATCGCAGAAGCCAGATTCATTCGATACATGGGAAAAGGTGGTGTTCTCCTTCATGAAGTACTTTCTACCGAAGAAAATAGAGGAGATAGTAAGCAAGATACAGTTCTTTAGACAGTGTCTGAGTGAGACATTCTCCAAAGCATGGGATAGATTTTCTAACCTGATCCATTCATGTCCTCACCATAAACTCGAAAAATCCACTCTTGTCCAATGTTTCTTCAAAGGTCTTCTCCAAGAACACAAAGTCACACTGGACATCATGAGTAATGGAAACTTTTTAGATAAAGGTGCTACAGAAGCTCTAACCTTTCTAGAAGACCAAGCTGAAAAGAGTACTCATTGGGGTGACACAAACAATTCCAGAACATCCCAGCCCAGTACTTCCAAAACCAATGGTATATTTGAGGTAAAATCCGATCCAGAGATGAAAACCCTAATCAAAACCCTCACTAAAAAGATAGATGCCCTTGCAACCAAACAAAAAGACCATACTCCCTAACCAGTCATGAGCATTGATATAGCACCATGCACTTTCTGTTTCTATCTAAATCGCGTATCTACCCATTGTCCCTTGCTCAATGATAAGAGCCCAGAACTGTAGTTTTAACCCCTTAACAATCGTACTTTTAGACCAATTATGTGAATAATAAGTAAGAGTTAATATTGATTATGTGTTTTTATGCATTTCAGGCTTCAAAGTCCATTATGTGTAGAAATGTGCCACTTTAGCGAGATAAAGGAGCAAAGGTCGGTTGCTAAGGAGTTCTGTGATTAAAGGCCAATTTTCAAGAAGACAAAGCCTCTGAAAAGCCGGTCAAAAGATGAAAAGTCAAAGTCCACGCGGGCAGAAACAGTGCACAAAGTCAGCAGAACTTCCGAAGACCATATCTTTGGACTCAGACCTCGGAATTGGGCCTACCTTACGTCAAAACGACCGGCTCGGAAAGAGCTTTCTAATGGTCTAAGTCTTGACCCAATCAGAGGAGTAAAAGTGGACGAAAAGTTTGTCAAATCCAACTCTAGCTGAAGAGGCCTTTTTAGACTGAAAGAATTGGGTTTTGGGCCTGATTATCTGGCCCAAAACATGGCTCCAAGCCCATGCACGATTTTGGATCTGAAACATATAAAAACAAAGAAAAGCTTAGTTCTTAAGTTATCTAGTTTTTTTTAGAAAACTAGTTCCTTGTAATGGTAGCTAATTAGACCTAAACTATAAATAATTCTAGATCTAGTTTTAATTGTTTTTAATTAAGTTTGCTTTCAATTCAATTCTTGTTTTAGATTAAACTCTTAAATCATTGTTCTTCATCATTAGATAAATAAAATAGTAGATTCTTGTTCATTTCGATTTTGTCATTTACAATTATTTAGATCTAAATTCCTTTATTACTTGTTATTCATTTCCCAGTTATTACCTAAGATTTCAATTATTGTTTAGACAAATTGCATAAAGATAGAATTTTTATATGATGTCTAGTTTTAATTCAATGGAAAATGATAGTTGTATGAATCAAGGCTAAACCTCCATTAGAGAGGTTGAAGAATCCTTGATGAAGTTTGATCTTTGTTAAACTTAGAAATCGTCGTGATAGTTATTCCACTCTATAAACGATTAATTCACCATGAGAATGGGTTTAATCGCTCACATGCTAGTTATGAATTGGTAGAAATGTCATGTATAATTAGGGATTAGAATTACTATTTTGATATGCGAAGCATTCAATTTGGATCAGGACGAGTCTTTGTTAGTAGGATTAAGTCGAGTTAAGGTGGATTCAATTCCCTTTAATTCTTTATCTAGATTCAAACCCTTAGCATTCTATCATTTCATTATTCGTAACTTGTTAATTGAATTCAACTCGTAGTATAGAATTCCCCTCGTAAATCTCTCACTAGACTTATGATTGATTAGTTGACACGAAATCATCGCATACTAAAGAACTAGGAGTGGAACGAACTTCCTACTCCACTATATCTTAATTTGATTGAGAGTAGTAAACTTTGATAAATTAGACACACAAAAATAGTTTTAGTTTTACTTATGTTTTGAGTTTTATCGTTCATTTCGTAGGTAAACTATCATTTTTACATTTATCACTCAACAACATAGCATCACTTCAACCAGAAGAAGTTTGTGCTTTCAATATACCAAATGCACTATGGAGGCAACACCCAAATTTTCAATGGATCACTAATTCACAAAACCAACCACCTCCAGGGTTCACAAATCATGTCAAACCACAAAATACATTCAATCAGTTTAGACAAGGACAAGGTACCTACAACAATCAGAATAGAGCAATGGTTCCATCCAACTTTAACCATAACTACCAAAATCTACCAATCAACAACCAAAGAGACTTACTACCAGTTTCCCAACCTACTAATGTCCCACTAGACAAAATATCCGAGATGATGCTATCCTTGATGCACCAACAATGTCAAATCTTGGGGTCCATACAACAATCTCTAAGCCACCTAACTCAAGAGAAAGCCCAGAAAGGTGTGTTCCCAGGACAAGTAGTTCCTAATCCTAAACAAGCGAACTTAGCCTTGGAAGCTACAAGCACCTAAATTCTCTGTTCCGTGATATATTTCCAATCCTTTCATCCCCTTACATTTATTTCTTTGGAGTACATCGGAAAAGGTAACCGGACCACTCCACTTAGAGTGGGTGGTTATAAGTATCGGAGCCTTGAGTCCACGTATATCTTGCATATTCTTTGTCAACACTTTTACTCGTAGTTTGAGTAGTGTACCCCTGTGGAGCAAGTATACAATTTTCTTTTTCTTTATTTTATACTTTTTTTTGTTAAAAATAGTTTTTCCTTGTTGTTTTCATAAAAGTTCATGGTTTTTCCAATTTTTATAATAGAGGATTCTCAACACAACACTAGTCATGTGTTTTTGTTTCAAAACGGGCAATAGATTCTATACGAACGTAACCAACAGAAAATCGCAATCTATGGGAGGTTTGAGATCAGTTTTGCTTATTAAGGGTCGCCTATATCAATGCGTTATTCGCACGGGTCATGACATTCCATGTCTTATGTAATAAAACCCCCAACTCGTATAATTGAAGCTCTGTCCGTTTGAATTAGGTTCACTCAGTCAGACATGAAAGTTGCCTAAGACAATCTGTTATGGTATGTTTTTATCACTGCTTTTGTAAGAATCCTTTATATATATCTCTACATAGTTTTCAAAAACTTGAAGATATGAAAATTAAAATCTTAAGTCCCAGAGTAACCAAAATGATATTGGATTATCGTATGATTTTATCTTCTTGCAAAAACCCTCTATCTTATTAGAGATATCTTTTAAGAAGAACAAGAACCAAAAAAAAAAAACTCTCGACGAAGAGTAGTCTTCTAGAATTAAACAAATGGTGTAACCCAAAGTGAAACCATGAATTGTTTAATTCTATCATGCATTTCTCTATTATTGTCTCGAGAATCTGACGTTAAAAGACTCATTTTGAATAAAAACTTCAAAAATTTACCCCTCCCCTTTTCTAAAAACTCTACAAAATTTCCAGTTGCTAAAAATTTCAAAAACTTCTTTTCACCCCCACCCCCTTACGCAAACCTTTCACAATGTCTAAGGGCGGTTCTTCTCCACCGAGCAAGGCTCAATGGAGACGTGTACCTTCTAATTCAAAAGTTTTTGCTTCTCTTCCGATTGATATAAAACATGATATCTGGAAGAGAATTCACACCACCATGCCTGGTGCAGGAAAACGTTCCTACACCCGCAGACGGCATACCATCTTATCCACTCAAAACCCTAGCTCGCACACTCAAATCCGACTCGCGCCCGCACCTACCAAAACCCACGTCACGCCTCAACTTGCACCAAATCAAAAATAGTTTCAGCTACAACTTGCCCACCTTCACCCCACCTCATATCCACTTTCAATTTAACCAAACCACCATCCAATGGCTGCCAATCGAAAGATTGTTCCCGAGATGAATTTTTCTAATCTCTTTGATTCGGGGATTTTTTATGGTTTCTTCATAGCACAAATCCTTAGAAGAGGTTGGAGGCCACTTTTGCTAGAACCCACCGCCCATTAATCCCCTTCTCTTGTTCAAGCTTTTTATCACAGCTTAGCTCGCGATAACGAAAGCTTGGTTACCGTATCGTTTGGGGGTCGCTATCATGTGTTCACTAGGCAGATAGTTATAATGGTTTTGGGCATGGAAGCGCGACACGAGGTACCTGAGAGTCAGCAGTGTCATGGCATAGTGTTTGATTTGATGCACACTACTGTGTTAGAGGGAGAGTACGTCAATGGTTCCACCTGCGCGAGGCAGACTTCTCTGAGAAAGAACTAGTTGGCAGTGGCAACGTGGATTGCACACAACCTTGCGGGGATGATGAAACCTTCATATATCAGTAAGTTGATCCTTCACATTCTTTGGATTTTACAGACCCGGAACAATGGGTTCTGTATTGCTTCTTTCCTGTGGGACTAGCTTTCTCAGTGTAGACGGAGTACTGCTCCCCTTCCTACCCTTGTAACTAAGCTCATGCTTAATTGGGGAGCAGCAGTTCCGAGTGACTTTGTGGCAATCAAGTCTACCACATTCACTCCTATCTACCTTCATTGCGTTCAGCACGACTGGTCCCCAGAGGCTATATAAGAGATCGAGCACGGTCTCGACAATGACGATGCTCCACCTCCACCTCCAGTAGACTACTTTGCTCCAAAAGCTCTGTCTCAGTTCACGCGTCCCTTGGATGCTTTGCAATTCATGCATGGGGGTCAGCGTTTACTACATCAGTAGTTGACTACTATTCAGCAGGAGCAGCACACCTTTCAGGACAGCACTCTCCAGATGCTTCGAGAGCTGCAAGATGAAATAGTTCCACCAGCTTCTGAGAGAACCCAATGAGAGAGGAGAGACAGGAGTAGCTCGAGTTCATCTCGATGTCGTTAGTTATCCCAGCCGAAATCTGACTAGGCAACTCCCTAGTGTCCCCATAGTTATATGTTTTTTATTGTCGTTGTAGTACCTGTTTTTACTTTCTGCCCTTTTAGTTTTTTTATCATCTGTTATGTTTATCTGTGTTTTGTGGAATGTATAAGGATTTATGGTATATGAGCAGAAGGACATACAAATACATCATGCCCAAATTTTTCTTATTTCCTACACTATGCATTTTTTACAAAAAAAAATCAAAAAAAAAACAAGAAAACAAATTCATATTATAATAATTACATTTTTTACCTTTTAGATAAACCATGTATTTCACGTTCTATATCTATCAACCCACGCTCTAAAATTGTTTGGGGTTGGTATATTTTCATAACGAAGAATAGAGTACAGATTACTGCCGTTTTTGCTCATGTTCCTATGGTAATCTCTTTCCTTTTCTTCATACTTTGAGAACAAAGCATATTTCTATTTGGGGGTGGTATAGTAACATTTGCAAAAACTAGGCATTTATTAATTAGCATTTCTTATATTAGATAGATTTTCTATATTTCTTTCTTTCTCAAAATATTTCAAAAAAACCAAAAATATTTTTCTGTTTTGTACTAAAAGTCTTGTTTTCCTTTCTCTATGATGAATAAAAGGTTTGGAAGTTTCATTATAGCAATAGAGTAAAGATTCGTTCTTCAAACTCAGACTAATATACATATAATAGTTTCTGCACCTTTTCATAAATGGCATGCATCAGCATTTGATTGTATATAGCAGTGAGTTTTCAAGACCAAGGTTAGAACAGTTAAGTTCCATATCCTGTGAGAATCTAGCCAAAAGCCTCATCTGAATGATTATTAAGTGATGACACAAGGATGTCTGAATAGAAAGATAACACGTCCACTTGCTTGATCACCACGTCATATCCTTGGAGAGAATTTAGGCCCTTTTTTTATCGATATAGCCAAATAAATGTTAAAAACCCAAAAAGATAATTTTTCCTCTAGTTACACCCCTTGAGCCTTCACCAAATTCTAAAAGCCTCTTTATTCCTTCGCTATCAATCCTTGAACCGTTACCACATACGATAAAAAGTTTACCCAGCTGATGAGTTGAGAATTGGATGATATGTATAAAGAGAAGAGAAGGCCTTGTACAAAAACATAATAGTTAGAAGCTTCAAAAGAAAAAGAAAAGAAAGAAAAGATTCAAAGATCAAAATCTCCCAAAAGTTCAAAATCAAAAGGAGTCAATTTCAAAAGAAACAAAAGCAAAGTTAGAACTCCTAAAAATTCAAAATCATATGGAATCACAAAGCTAAAGGGCTAAAAGAATGAATCACAATTTCGAAAGCAAAGAACAAAACAAGGTTCTTCTCTAGTTACAAATATCCTGAAGACCAAATTTATCAACTTATCAGAGTTTGTTTTCTCTTCCCTTTATTTCTAAACCACCCCCGTAATTCCTAATAAAAGACCTCTAGCTCAACTAGGAATAGGATGGAGTGATAGTAAGTGGATATTGTGATCAATCGACCCCGGTTTCCTTGGACGTCATTCGAGTATGTGAGGAATAAAAGTGCCCTCTGCACTTGAGAAAACGAAACTTGAGTGAATCTATCATAGAGTTGTGATTGCAACACACCCCCATGAGGACCCAATTTAAAGACGTTCTCCAAAAGTTTTGGAAACGACTCTGCTTTTGCATTTCACCGCTCATGTTTTGCACGTTTATCTTTAGATGATTAAACTACTGTATATATATTATTCTGAGTTCAAAGGAGCTTTTCTTTATTCCCCCTTTAATGAGATGTATAAACCTCTGAGAATAAATAAGGAAACAAGACCCTTTGTACTAGATAGAGGAAGTTTGTGAGTACCTTCTCTGGAAAACTCTCATGAGGCTTAAGCTCGTCCACTAGGGAAGTCCTAGTGGTTTAAGGCCTTGTTGCATATGGTCAATGCAATCGCACTCTACGAAACGAGATTAGTATAATAAATCATAATAAATCACACATTTGTGATCTTAGTTTTTTCTCTCATTTTTTGCTTAAGGACAAGCAAAATGCTGTTTGGGGGTAGTTGATCAGTCTCTAAATGTACGTTTTATTACCTTTACAATGCTTCATATATGCCCTTCTTATTCTTAATGAACAATCAACTTATAGCTTTTGTTACCGTTTGCAGGATACAAGTCATTTAGGACACATATTCCTAATACATACAGTTTAGCACAAAAAGGATGGCTATTTACACTGCTTGTGAAGACTCCAGCTTCGGAGCAAAGTTGTTGGAAAGTCAAAGTCAAAAGTTAATGTCAAAAGTCAAGTCAAAGTCAAAGACTCAAGGACTCGAGGCTGAAAGCTACAGACTCAGAGACCTAAAGCCAAAATCAAGACTTCTAATATGTAGGCTTAAGTCAAAAGCCCATAAGCTTGTTTCTAGAAGGAAGGGTATAATTGTAAATGGTGTCTTATATAAACCAAAGTTGTAGAGAAAGATCTTTACCCTAGATCTAAATCTTTGGTCATTAGGAGTAGATGAAATGTTTTTAAATTAAATTATTATTTACTTATTTTCCATTTTCATGTTCTTCAAGCTTTAGTGTAAACCAAGTTCTTAATCAATTCAATACAAGTTTTCTTAATCATTTCAAACCAAGTTCTTAATCATTTCAATACAAGTTTAAGATTGAGAGTAATTCCAAATAGCCAAAAGAGACTAGGAGAGAAAAGTTACAAAGTTTAGTGTTTCATTCATCAAAAACCCTCTTCTAAACAAAGAATGTAAGATGAACAACAAAACCATTTTCACCACTTTCTATACTTCTTATTCAGCAACCTCCATTCATAAAAAAATTCACCAATTTCTGAGGACAACTCCACAAAACCATTTCAAAGAAACCTCAAATTCGCACTTAAGCCAATTGCCTTTGAGATCATTCATAATTTTCTAAACCTTCCTAGTAAAGAGACTTTGCCCAATATACAAACACAAGAGTCCATCATTTTCAGTAGTTGAGAAACGGTATGTCCTATTCCCCATCATCTGAGCCTCATGAAGGACATCTACTACCAACCTCTCACTCTTTTGGACAATTCAAACATTATGGGTTATTGCATAAGTTCCATGATGGGTTACACAAACATTGTAACGCCCGTATTTAAAATACGTATTTATTTATTAATTAATTTAATTATTTATTTAAAAATTGGCTGGATTGGATTTGGGATATGTGGGCCTGGTTTTTGGGCCCGAGTCTGTTTTGGGCTTGGGTTTCAAACCCAAGTATATATTCGTATTGTTCTGGAGAATAGGGTTCTAAGAATAAAAAAAAATGATAAAAATGGAGGCGGCTTGTTTGCTCGAGCGTTGGAGCGCGACGACTCGAACTCGGAGGAATTTCGTCGAGCTGTTCATTATTGTGAGCAGATATTTTATGGATTTTTACTTTTATAAAATCCTTGTTACTGTCAATTTCTTTTCAGTTGAAATCTGTCGTGTTGTTAAAACTTAACTCTCTGAAATTTGATATTGAACTGTCCTAACTGTTGAAACTCTGGAAATTGGTATTGGTACTGCGAACTAGGAACTGGGATACTATGGCGGGGTAGTTATTTTATTTAGTTGAACTGTGGATTTGGGGTATTTGTTGGTTGAAATTTGTGGGTTGATGTCGGGGTCACGTGTGCAAGTGGCTGATGTGGGTGATTTGGAGGTTGTCATGGGTGCTGCCAAAGCTTGGTTGGAGGTGTTAATGGCGCCGGTGGTTGGGATGTTTTTGGGTTTAATTGGAGGTTGGGGAATGATGTTTGGTGGTTGAGGTTTGACGGAAGGGATGAGGGCTGTCGGATGAGGGCTGTGGGGAGCTCGAACAGCCGGCAATGGCGGTCGAGATCTGTTGGAGAGTGATCTCGACCATTGCCAAAATCGGTGTTAGTAGGAGTTAAAGTCGTGGGGTGGTTATGGGTTGTTGAGGGTTGAGTGGGGGCTTGGCAGTAGTGCTATCGAAGCTTATGGAAGTTGTTAAAGGAGGCCGAAATTTTTCCAGATCCAGTTTGGTGAAGTTGGGATTTAAGGAGTTGGGGTTTTCGGTTTTGTAAATGTTGTGGGGGTTTTTCCCCTGAGCATTTTCGAGTAGATTGGGAGGAGCGGCGATCGGTATTGGTGGTGGCCGGTGGTGGAGGGCTCTTTGGAGGAAGAAGATGGAAATTTGGGCTTGGGCACGGGGTCGATTTCTCTTGGGCTTGGGTGGTTTGGTTGGGCCGGATTCTAGTTTAGTTTCTTGGGCCAGTTTTTATGATTTTGTTTGGGCCCAATTTAATTAAGTTTTGGGACCAGTTTTAGTGTTAGTTGTGGGCCGAGTTCTATTTCGGATTTGGGCCAAACTAATTAGTTGTTATGGGGCCAGTTCTAATTTTTGTAATCATTGGCCGGGTTTCTTTTATTTATGTGGGTTGGTCCTTAGGTCTCCAATTGGGTCAGGTAGAATAAATGAGTTGGTTTTAGACTTTTGGGTTCTAAGGTTTGGGCTTGGCCAGTTGGGTCCGAACCATTACCTTGGTTATGAGCCCATGAGCCATGCATATTGCCCTTAGCCATGAACCATGGCTATGACCCTGAACCTGTCGAACATGAAAACGACAGTTTGACTTTGACAATGACAGTTTGACTTCGACCATGATGTGTTGACTTTGACCATGACGTGTTGACTTTGACTTTGACCGTTGACCGTTGACTTTTTCCAGTTTTTCACATATTTGATTTTATGGACTATTACAATAATAAAATATTGTCGAAAATTATATAACGTTGTTTGTTATTATCTAATTAAGATTTGACGTGAGTAGTGTGTAAAGCATATATATATTGTGGCTTAGTGCAATAATGTATTTGACATGCACGTGATATAGTGGAATGATTATGAGTCATAAATGTATGACACCTAAATAAATTATGTAACGAAAATCCTAGAACCTGACTACCACAACTCATGTGATTTGCCCTGTGTGGGCGTATGTGATATGATTGGCCCTTCTGGCGTTTCAGTGAATCTGAATGGCCTTCGGTAAAAGTAATGTGATTGGCCCTTCCGGCGTTTGATGAATCTGAATGGCCTTCGGCGTAAGTAATGTGATTGGCCCCTTCCGGCGTTTGATTGAATCAGATGGTATGGCCCGGGCGTAGCGAATAGTGGCTTGATTATTCCGTTCGCAAATATTGGAATAAGACGCGCGATATTTTATGCCGAATAGTGGCAGTACTTACATAATGGCTTCCGTGTGAGGGTTACCTGGTGTGCGGCATCCCGCTCAGGATAGTTACGCACGGAGTGGTACATTATGTAAGGGGAGGCATGTGGATGTACATGTTCGGCGTTGGGTAGCGATTGTGGTAGCCAAGGAAACTAGGTAAGACATAGATACGACGTGATTTTAGGGACACACAAAGAAAGCCTTAATTAATATAATTATGGAAATATGTTGGTTAATGATATATATTTAGATAGATGATTGTATATGTTTGGCTGGTTAGTAGTTTAGTTAGAACCTAAGGCGCCTCGTAGAGGAACTAAATGTCTTTTTATTATGCATATGGTATGTTGTATTAGTTGTTGGAAGTTAAGGCGCCTCAGTGGAGGAACTACCTGCCTTACCTATTGTAGTTAAGAATGTCGTATTAGTTGTTGGGAGTTAAGGCGCCTCGGTGGAGGAACTAACTGCCTTATAGATTGTGTAAATATATGTATAAGTATATGTTGTGTTTTAGAGCTACTCACACACCGGCATTTTTATAATCTCAACCCGATTTGCATGTTGGCTTATCGGGTGTGTTCATTAAATGAACATAGTTGATAAGTCTTGACAGGTTTAGTATTGAAGAAGATTGGTTGCTGCTTGTGGTTTGCATTAGCGTCGCATTTCAGGGTAAGCTTTGTTTTCCTTTGAGGTGATATAGATTTTCAGTTAAGATAAGGTTATTTGCATTTTCATTTGTTAATTTTTGTAATGAAGAGGACTTTGGTTTAAGTTTAAAATTTTTATTGGTTTTTAAATTATCCGCATATTTGAACTGTTTATAGGTTTTTGGAAGTTGAGAGTGCATCACACCTCGGAGATCGAAGAGTCGGGAACAAATAATGTTTTTCCGAATTCTGTCGAAATTCGGGGTGTGACAAACATCCTCTTATCATTCTGTATCTTACACTCCAAATGCATAATTTCATTCTGTTTGGGGGTGTATGCTTTTATATATTTTTCTATAAAGATCCCCAACTGTAGACTATTAGTATATAGTTAACATCATATCATCCATCTTATGCATAATCTTGGGGAATCTGACTTAAAATGACCCTGCACATATAGTCTTGAATATCTTACTATAAAATATTCATATTATGCTTTCTCGATGCATTCCATGGGAGTGCATCATTAAGGTAACCGGGCCCTCCTCTTGTATTGTGTGGTTGTAAGTGTCGGAACCTTAGTCCACGTATATCTCACATATTCTTTGTAAAACACTTTTTACTCGCCATTTAAGTAAGTGTAACCCTATGGAGAGAGTATACAATTTTTCTTTTTCTTTATTTTACATTTCTTTATCAAAATAGTTGTTTTGCTTCATTCTTATTATGCAAAGTTCTCAATACACCAAGAGTTATGTGATTTTCTAAAACCAAAAACACAGGCAATGGATTCCACATAGACCAACCCTTAGAAGTATGCAATCTCCATTCTTCTAAGGGCGGTTTGAGGATCAGTTATGTGTTACTAAGGGTCGCCCATATCACCATACAGTTTTTGTCTCAGGTTAAACAACATAAATATATACCAATTGCCCCTTGCTCACCAACATATCATTACTTCACCCAGAAGAAGTATGTATTGTCAATTTACCAAATGCACCATGGAGGCAGCATCCAAAATTCACAAACCCAACCACCTCCAGAGTTCATTTACTAATCATGTAAAACCACCAAATACATTCATACAATGATAAGGTACCTACAACAATCAGAATAGAGCATTGGTTCCATCCCATTTTAACCAAAACTACCAAAATCCACCAAAGAGACATAGTTCCACCACCTACTAGTATCCAATCAACTAAAGCCTTCCATTATGTCTTGTGCAGTAAATCCCCTAACACACAAATAACTGAAGCCACAGTCTGACTGGATTGGGTTCAATAAAGAGCCGACACGAAAGTTGCTTAAGATCAACTATTTTGTTTTCAAACTTCGTATTAGAAATCACAACTTTTATATGAGCTATCTTTATAACATCTCTACGTAGTTTTCAAAACCTGAGGATATAAAAATGAAAATTATACGCCCCGGAGTAACCAAAATGATACCGGATCTACGTATAATTTTATCTTCTTGTAGAAACCTTTTATATGGTTAGAGATACATTTAGATTGAGATAAACAATTATTATAAAAACACACACACACACACACACACACACACACACATTTCATATAGATAGTTATTTACATACTTTTAATTTCACACTTTTTATTTCTTCAATCGTTAGTGTAATAATAATCATGCATGCATGTTAGATTTTCTGCATTTCATATATATTTTCAAAAAAAAAAAAAAAAAAAAAAAAAAAAAGATATTTCATAGTAGAATAATTATCCTTAGTACAATAAACCATGTATTTCTCGTTCTATATCAAACAACCCACGCCCCAAACCTATTTGGGGGTGGTGTATTTTCATCATGAAGAACAGAATATAGGTGTATCGCCATTTTTGCTCATGTTTCTTTGGTAATCTCTTTCTTTATCTCTTCATACTTTGAGGACAAAACATATTTTTATTTGGGGTGGTATAGTAACATTTTGCAAAAACTATGCATTTTCTATAGTAGATATAATAGTATATTTCTTCCTTTCTAAAAAAAAATCGAAAATGACCAAAAATATTTTTCTGTTTAGTATTAAAAAGTCTTGTTTCCTTTTTCTAGGATGAATAAATAGTTTAGAAGTCTCATTATAGCAATGGAGTAAGGACTTGTTCTTCGAACATAGACTACTATACGTACAATAATTTATGCATCTTTTCATGAATGGCATGCATCAGCATTTGTTCGTATATAGCAGTGAGTTTCCAAGACTAAGGTTAGAGCAATTAAGTTCTATATCCTATGAGAATCAAGCTAAAAGCCTCATCTAAATGATTATTGAGTGATGACACAAAGGATGTCCGGATAGAAAGACCACAAGTTCACTTGCTTGATCACCACACCATATCCTAAGAGAGAATTTAGGCCCTTTTTGGATCGATATAGCCAAATAAACATTAAAAATCCAAAAATATAGTTTTTCCTCTAGTTATCCCTTTTAAGCCTTCACCATTTTCTAAAAGTCTTTTTATTCTTCACCATAAATTCCTGACCCATTACAACACATAATAAAAAGCTTACCCAGCTAACGAGTTAAGAATTGGATGGATATTAGAAAAAGAGAAGAGAAAACCTTGTACAAAAATAGATCAGTTAGTTGCTTCGAAAAGAAAATAGAAGAAAGAGAAGAAGAAAAATACCCATCAAAAACCCAAACTCCAAAAAAATCAAAGGAGTCAAAAATCGAATCTCCCAAAAGTTCAAAATCAAAAGGAGACGATATCATAAATAAAAACAAAAAGAAACAAAAGCAAAGTTAGAACTCCCAAAATTCAAAATTATATGGAGTCACAAAGCTAAAAAGCTAAAAGAATGAATCACAATTTGAAAGCAAAGAACAAAACGAGGTTCTTCTCTAGTTACAAGTATCTTGAAGACCCAATTTCTCGACTTATCAAATTTTGTTTTTCCCTTCATTTTTCTTTCTAGACCATCACCGTAGCCCCGTAACTCCTAATAAAAGACATCTATCTCAATTAGGAATAGGATGGTATGATAGTAAGTGGCAAGCATGATCAATCAGCCCCAGTCTCTTTGGACGTCATTTGAGTATGTAAGGAATATAAGCACCCACTACACTTGAGAGAACGAAACTTAAGTGAATCTATCAGAAAGTTATGATTGTAACACACCCCTGTGAGAACCCACCTTAAGGACGCTCTCCAAAAGTCTGGGAAACGACTCTGCTTTTGCATTTCATTGCACACGTTTTGCACTTTTACCTTTAGATGATTAAATTATTGTACATATATTATTCTAAGTTTAAAGAAGTTTGTAAATTCCCCGCTAATGAGATGTATAGACTTTTAAGAATAAATAAGGAAACAAGACCTTTGTACTAAATAGAAAAATTTTGTAAGTACCTTCACTAGAAAACTCTCACGAGGCTTAAAGCTCTTCCACTAGAGAATTCCTTGTGGTTTAAGGCCTTGTTGCATATGGTCAATGCAATCACACTCTGCGAAATAAGATTAGTATAACTTATAATAAATCACTCATTTGTGATCTTAGCTTTTTCTCTCATCCTTACTTGAGGACAAGCAAGATGTTATTTGGGGGTGGTGATCAGGTCCCAAATGTGCATTTTATTACCCTTACATTACTGCATTACAGCCCTTCTTACATTTAATGACAAGACAACTCATTGCTTTTATTGCCTTTTTTAGGTTATAGAGAAATTTAGATCACTTATCATAAAAGCTGCGTCTTAGCACCAAAAAGAGTCTTAATCACGCTTATTATGAAGAGCAGAAGCTGCTATGAAAAAGTACTGAAAAAGTCAAAGGTCAAAGCCCTAAACTCAGAAGACCAGAGATGGAGGTCTTTAGCACAAAATATGGCATTCTCTAAAACTTATCTTGATCAAGAAAAAATCAAAAAGCAAAAGTAGAAAGCAAAAGCATAAAGTAAAGGGTAAGGTGTCTCAAATGTAATGGAGAATGGCAAATCAGTCATTAGCAAAAAGTAGGATAGGGGTGCAAACGGAAAGGTTCGGATTCAGATATGCATGTATCCGAATCCGAATCCGAAAATTTATACCGATATCCGAATCCGAATCCGAATCCGAATATATATATATTTTTTGTCATTTATTATTTTTTTTTATTATAGTTTTATATTTTTAGTTTATGATTTTATGATTTTATATAATATTTTATATAATAAAAAATTGAATAAATTAATTATATATAATAAGTGTTAATTTTTTAAATCGGATCGGATATTATCGAATGCGGATATGGCAATATCTGAATCTGCATCCGAAACCAGTTCGAACATAAAAAATTATTCGAATCCAAATCCGAATCCGAAATTTTCGGATAATATCCGATTTTTCGAATACGAATTCGAATCGGATTCGAATATTCGAATATAAAGTAGGGGTATAAGAACTAAAAGTTATGGAGAGAGAATGCACCTAGACTTAATCTAGTGTCATATAGGATTTAATTTCTAGTCTTTTTTTCATTCAAGTTATTTACTTTATTGTTCTTCATTTCAATCTTGTTATTTGCTTTTGTTAATCAATCTTATTTCTTGTTGTTCTTTCTTTCAATCAAACATTTCAATCCTTTCATTGCTTTCAAGTTATGTTCTTCAATCATTAAAACCATTTAAACTTTTCTTCAATGTTCTTCATAAACTAGTAAACAAAACTTGTCCTAAACTAAAGATCCTACATTCATTTCTTCAACTCCCAACCATTCAAACTCTAAACAATCTATAGTGAACCACATCAATAACTTTGAAATACTCTACCACCATCTACTTCAATAAGCACCCAAAACTTTGGTTTAAACCCCTTAAGAGTACTTCATTTAGGTCAATTATGTTTATAATAATGTGAATGAATCACCATTTACTCCATTTTATATGTTTTAGGGTTTGAAATTGAGTATGTATGAAAATAAGTCAAATTTTGCATGGAAATGGAGCTAAGTTAATTGCTAGGAGAATTCCATAGACTTAAGCCAAGATTCAGGAGGAAAAAGCCTTCAAAAAGCCCAAGTCAAATAAGTCAAGCAAAATTCAACCCGGATAGCAAAAAGGCTTAAAAGTCAACATAAATTCAAATGGGTATAACTTTTGACTCGAACCTCGGATTAAGGCCCATTATATGTCAAAACAACTAGCTCGATAAGATCTTTCCAGTGATATGAAGCCCATTTGCATAGGACCAACATAAATGGACAATAATGATGCTACATTAAAACACGTGCTCTTTTAACACATTTTGAACTTGTATGTAATGAAATGGACTCTAGTGATATTTTTGGCCCATTAACTAACCCACACATGTAAACCCTACTTGAAACATATAAAAGTAGGGTAGCCTCCAAACCCTATCATATCTTATTTTCATTAGTTCGTTTACTAGCCTTTCTTTTTAGCCTCCATTTTAGTTCTTCAAGTTTTTTAGTAATAAAAATCATTTTTTTCTTTCTCCTTTATCATTCTATTTTCATGTTTACTTATTTGTTATGAAATAGCTTCCAATGACAATGGGGTAACACTCTTAATTGGAGAGTTAAATGAAACCACATAGAGTAAGTTTGATGTTTTAAATCATTGTTAAGTTTTACGCAAGAAAGTTAACACATTTTGTTCATTAATGATATATATAAAGATAGAGATTAGTGAATTAATGAAAGGTGGTTAAATATACAAATTTGATTAGAGCTAATATTTTTGTGTATTTCCACATACTTGTTCTTGGTAGACTAAAGATAGCTACTAAAGAATGAGGAATCATTTCTAATTAGTTGTCTATGACTAATTAGTTGCATAGATTTAACATGTTTGTTCATCGAAAGAATCTTGGGGTGTATTTTAGTTCTCCAATCTCTACCAATTTTTTGTATATCTCAATCACCTTTTTTTTATTTGTTTTTTAGTCGTAAATCTATTTTCATTCTGAAAATCAAAATTAACAATCAAAATATGTTTCTTTTCTCCTTAAATCCTCTTCTCTCCTCTTGTTTTGATAAAATTTCAACTTGTTTTTAAAAGAAAAGACACCCAACTACTATAATACCAACAAATCAGTAACTTTTGGATATTAATTTTATTTGAATTCTGGATGTAATGCAAAAATGAGCCTGATGCGTTTGTCAATTTGTCAGATTTCCATAGCCATGTCAGAAAAAATGTTTATGAAAATTCATATTTGCATATGTAAATTCAAATTTGCATAATTTGTGTCACCTGTCAGATGACAAAAAAAAAACGTTTGTGAAAATCCATGTGCATACGTACGTAAATTCATATTGTCATATTTGTATTCATATTTATATAACCCATGTCACCTATCAGATATCAGAAAAAATGTATATGAAATTTCATATTTGCATATGTAAATTGGTATTCACATATGTAAAATCATATTTACATATGAAAAAATAAATTTTCATTGCATAGCCTGTGCCACCTTTTAGAAAACACGTCTATGAAAATTCAGTGATATTGTTTTGTAGTTTTAAGTTTGTATAATACTACTACTATGCAGTTTTAAGTTTGCATAGTACTAATATTTAGCTAATGTTGAGTTTTTTTAGTATGTTACGTAAGCTTAAATTATTGGGAAGCTAACAAAGGAGAAATTGACAACCAAAAATCCAAGGTCATCAAATACAAAGAAAATGCGAGCTAGGGTTTGAGTATTTGGTATGGGTGAAAGTTGTATGTTTACAATGGTGATTCATGAGTCGTATTTGTTGTTCATCTTTGTAGAAATAAATGTAGTCCAATGTCAGGAAAAAAAAAAGTGTTATTGTGAATATTTTCATTTTTTTCAAATAGCTATTATTCATCTTGAACAAAAAGATCTCCTACATCTTATGCGGGCCCGGGTTAAAATTTTCATAGGTTAATCTTCTGTGTAATTAAGATTTTCATAATATACGCCGAATATTAGAATTGCTTTATTTTAGTAATCTACTACGAAAATATAAATTTGCATATGTAAATACAAATTTGCATAGGTTAAACAACCATGAAAATATAAATTTTCATAAGTTATCTAAGTTTTTACTGACATGTTTAGTTTCAAAAACTAATATGTAAAAATATATTTTCATACGTTTTTTCATCAGGCTTGTTTTGTTTCACAAATCTACTATGTAAACATACATTTTCATATGTAAATTCCAATTTTCTTATATCAAACTATTATGTCAATTCAAATTTTTATATCTCAAATACTACTCTGTAAAATTAAATTTTTATATGTAAATTCATATTTTCATATGTCAAACTACTATGTAAATGTAAATTTCCACATGAAAATCAGAAGTCAAGTTTGTTCGGATTTTAAAGTTGGTACGGTGCGAGTGGCTAGTTCATTCCTAGAATTGAAAACATCTTGTGTTTTAGAAAGGGAAAGTATCCACCAATGAACAAATTGAATATGGCAATAATTAATAAGCTCATGGCCTCTTCCAATCACAATGTTCTTCATCCATCAAGGCATCAACCATTCTCTCCAAAAGCAATTAATGAGAAGAGTATAAGTAGTCGGTATATCTTTATGATTCCTTCACCAATATTATAACAACCCTATTTTTTTAATTAAATAAATAAATATATATAGCATGTATTTTATTTTGTTTATGAATATTATTTGGACATGGACCTAGTATCTACAAAGTGGGCTAGTAGGCTTTGATAATAATAATAATAATAATGAGATAAAAAAGGATAACTGTAAAGGGTCGTGCATATAGGGAGTGGTTAGAGGAAATATAGGGAAAAGAATATTTAAAAGAAGAACAAAATGCTTTCGATGACAGGGAGGGTCGATAATCAACGGACTCAAAACAAAAAAATAGGTGTGAGGAATCTCTTGGGTGTTGTTTGACAATACCACACACCAATATAAACTTGTGGTTTGGGATGTAAACGAAAAAAAATGTGATGATGGTAGTATCTCAGTGTTGACACTAACTACTGGCTGCCGGAACGAACCATCTTGGAAACCGCTGAGTCTTCCGAAAAGTTGTGAAAAAGCTTTAGAATATCCAACAGTTTTAAATGGAAAATTTTATTGGGTTTCTTCTATTAGGAGTGAGAAAAGACTTATACTTCTCTCAACACACATCGCAAGTGAAGGAATAGAAGAAATTAAAATGCCAAACCATTGCAAGTTACACCTGGATTGGATGTTAAAGGTAGTGGAGGTCGAAGGATCTTTGTATCTTGTTTATAATGCTTCTGATATGCATTGTTATATTATTTGGGTATTAGAAGATTGGAAGAAACACAAATGGGCTAAGCTTCATCAGAAAAAAAAAATGTGATGCATGATTCTTGTGATTGCTCTGACTCCGATTATATTAAGATTAGTGGTTTTAGACAAGACGTGTTGGAACATTATGATGTATGGTGATGGCAAGGCAAAGCCCATTGTGTCCGGCAGCTTAAACGTTGTCGATGAAACCCCCACGTTCTCCATAGCACCTTTCGGTAAGTTATTCTATTGTCACATTTATTTATTATTGTCTACAATTGGCTTGCATTAGCATATGCATGTTTGTCTTCTTCTTTTTGGTGTGATAAATCATCATTGTTGGTCAGATCAGTTTGCCAAGGTATGACCATCTGACATTAAATATCGATTTGATCGGAATGCCCCAAAGTTTTCAGAGTCTGGTAATTGGTTACTGAAAATTATAAAGTGAGGTCTAAGATATTATTATCATGCTTTGTTATTTTTGCTCCCGCGTACTTCACTAAACACGTCTTGCCGTCTTGGTCTGCTTCTGAGTTCTGACTTAAAAGAAAATCTAATTAAAGCACAGAAAATTCCAATAAGGTAACAAGAAAATGAAAAGTTAATTAGTCTTACACTCTGACTCATCAATTACTGTTTTAAAAAATGAAAAAAATAAAAAGAAATGAGAAGTACTGTTCGTTTGCTCTATTTTGCTCCTAAATGATGCTACTCATAAACCGTTTTGTGCAGTCTTTTCTTTCTGCCTAGATGGAGATTGTTCCGTACTTGGATGTCTCTCAAATTTAAACCATAAGGTCCTGACACATTGAAGTATGACATATTTAATTTTTAGGCAGATCCAACGGTGGGTTATTTGTCGAGGCAGCATAGAAAACGAGCTTATTAATATTTGTTAAGTCATGAATGGAAATGGTTAAGTGTTTAAATTGGTTATTGGCACTGATTGACTTTGACTTTGACTATGTGGCTGATAAGAACTACGAGGGCTTGATTCCAATCTTGAAAGATTTGGATACGTAGGCAGCTTTGAGCAAAAATGCAACCACTATATTATCTATTATATATTAGTTTTTGTAATAACTATATGTGTATAATGTTAGTATTTAATTGTGTACGTGATTGTAGCTGTTTGAATTGTATTTGATTGATGACCATTCGTGTTGCGTTCAATGATATTTAAATACGTGATTAATTTGCATTGATGCATGAAAATAACTGTTTACATGTGTGATCAATTGTTGTGCATGATTAATGATAGTACAATGATAAGTGAGCTGAGAATAATATTTCAACGAGTTGACCACACCTTTAGAACTCTCCACGCCTCAGGATTTGGTAATGATATATTATGACTTGGGATGTCATGTGGTAGGAAGGTATTCATTGAATGTGCCATGAATGACCTGTTAGTGTATGATGGGTATTCCTTGAATGTGGCGGGAATGACCCAAGGTATTCATTGAATGTGTCATGAATGACCTGTTAGTGTATGATGGGTATTCTTTGAATGTGGCGGAAATGACCCAAGGTATTCATTGAATGTGCCATGAATGACCTGAGATATTGAAAGCCCAGAGATTGTTGTGACTTACAAGTTACGAGTTTGAAAGATGTAAATATATTCCTGGAGACGATATCCCCGCTTGGGACATATGTCTTGTAGTGGTACTCGGTGTGAGAGAGGCACACGGGTATGTGTGATTTGGAAAATGTGTGAAGTGCAAATCGTGGAGTAAGAACTAAAGGTGAGGTCAGTAAATAAGTGATTAATAAACCAGATACATTGTGGAATTTAATAAACTAAAAGTATGTGAATTTGTGTGATGTTATAGATGTGAAGTGTGACTGTGAATAATATTAGCGAATATTTCTGATCTTTTATGTGATTGCGAAATGACTATAACTTGATATGTTATTACGAAAATATTAATAACTTGTGATAGTCTGAAATATATAGTTATGCACTCAGAAACTTTATGACGTAATGATGTCATATGATATAGGTATTATAATAAGTGGTATTCCCTGAATATGCGGGACGAACCAGGTTGTATCAATCAGACTTAAATGTCTTAAATGAGGTTTGATTATGAATGGAAATTTGATTGGCTAAGATAAATCATTTTATTGTGAAACTCTGTTTTGCAGGAGGGTAGGATCTATTAATCTTTTATGCAGGGACGTAAATATCCTACCATAAGACGACGTGTTGGCTTAAAGGTAAGGTGTATCAAACTTATATTTAATTAGGTTATCATATGTGTATTTAATAAGTGGAATGTAAATGGTATTTATGTTGTGAGTTATTTTGGAAAGTGGGAATGATGAGTACTGTTATATGAGATTCTTATAATTGTATATTGGGGGTGAAATCTTACTTGGGAAGAAACTACATGCCGTTTTGAGAAAATAGAACTAACTTGTCTTCCAAGTTAAAATAATTATAATATTTTTATTTGTGAATTAAGAGTTTGTTCTTTCAGTTTTAATTTGATCTCATTTTTTTATTTGTGTTTAGTAATGGGTTATTAGGGTTTAGTTTCATCCTGGGTTTTCAGAAGATGGAATAAGGTATGAAAAATTCCCTATTTTATATTTTTGGAAATTTGGGGTGTGACAAATATAACCGAAAATCACAATGTTATACATATGTGGTATCAAAGAAACGACGAATAGAGAAATGTACAGACAAATGATTGTGGGTCATGCAATTATATTCCTCATGGGCATTTCCAAAAATACACTACAAGCAATAAGCAGATTCAACTTCTGCCCCACTCAATTTTGTACCTATAAAATTGTTATCTATGTAGCCACTTTTTATCACAATGAAATCGGTGTTCTTCTTTAGTGTAAAGATGAAGAATCTTCGCCGTTTATATGCTTTATTGGAAAAAGGTAGTTTTTCTTCAATGTAAGGATCTCCAGTTGATTTAAGGGCTTGATTTAATGAAAATGATATAATGGGAAACAAAAAAATTTGTTAGATAAAAATTAGACCGCAAATTGCTCATAATTTGGAAAACAGGGAGGTTAATTGGAAAGGTGCAAATAATAGGGAGGTTATATAGATACGTTCGTGAGGGAGGAGTTTAGATATAATCAGATTAGATTGAGGGGGCTTAGGCCCATTTCTTGGATTTTGAGAGAGCATTCTTTGTGAGTGATTGAGAATTGATTGTTGTGTACAATCAAAGCAAATCTTCTTATAATCTTCTTGTTCATTTAGTGGAACCATCGATCTCGCCGTGTGGATGTAGGCATATTGCCTAACCACCTTAAATTCTTGTTCATTCTTTACTTGTTTATGTTTTGCTAGTTGATAGAGTTTGTTGGGTTGTGTTTGCATATTGTTAGAACACTTGTCTTGTTTAAAGGTCACACCTTTGTGGTTGATCTTGTTTGTGTACACTTACTTCCGCATTGTGATTACGCAACAAATGTCTACCACCAAATAAAAGTTTGTCTCTCAAGATTGGATGATCATTCTTTATATGTTTATGTGCTTTCTCAAAGCTATAGAAAATAACCCTGCCCAATATGGTTGGTGTTGCACCTCACTCTACTCACACTCTTTTCTTTATGTCTAGCCTCTTTTTCACAATGAATCCTCCTCTTTCTCTCTCTCTCTCTTTTCTTTCTCTTTATACCCCTCTCTCCTTTTCCCCTAGCCATCCATCTGTCCCTTGATCTCGCGGCACGCCTTTCTCCACATGTAGGGTTGCCGTACAGTAACTTTGATTCCACGGACCGATCCTGTGCACCACCCCTCCGCAGTATATACTACTTCGGGTTCATCCCACCATTGATCTATCACATCCAAGATCCTACCACTACAGATGCCCCTCTCGAGGCCCTGATACTCAGGCGATCGGGGGGTCGAGAGTCCCCTCCCTCCCATTCTTCGATGGTCGCAATCCACGTTACCCCCTATGTACCACTGAGCCACGCGCGTTCGGCACTCGCAAGGGGTCAGTGCCCCTTCGATTTCTGTGCATCCATGTGTCGCTTTTTAGCTGGTCCCTTTTGGTGTCTCCTCGATCTCAGCAACTCCAGATTACGATTTTACCCCTCCCCTTATAAAAGCCCGCTCAAACTTCCTTCTCTCTCATTCATAATCTTTCTCTAGTGTTCTGCTTTCTATCTGCTCCTCCCCTTAACTTCGTTTCTCCGATTGGTGGTTGTTACTCTTTGTGCTTACTCCACTACCTGCGCGCCAGCACCGGACTGATTTGTTAGCATTCACAGGTTGGTCTTCTACTCCAGCTCTCTCTCTTTTACACTGTTTTCTTTTGTTACACTGTTTCCATTTCTCTTCCCCCTTTTGAAACTGTTCATCTCCTTTTTCGCCCTCTCTTTCTGATGTCGGACTCCGCTTCCGGCCACTATTCCTCCTCCCCTTCTACTACGGTGGCCTCACCCCCTCCCCTTGATCCATCTGAGGCCCCTTCCACCTCAGGGCAGCAATTTGCTCTTCCTCCCCCGCCGCCTCATAGTCGAGACCTAATTTAGAGGCAATCAAGGCTGCTTATGGCATCCCCGTTGATGTCATCCTAGAACACGTGCCTAACCTCACCTACTTTCCACACTTAGTCCCTTACAAACCGGGGTGTCTTGTAGCCACGGTCGGGCAGATCGTCGCTAGCCTTCGCTTCCCCTTAACTATTCTGGATGTCGAGGTATGCAATCACTTCAACATCCCTCCTTGTCAAGGTATCGGTAATTTTTGGCGAGTAATGTATCCCGCAAACCACTACAATATCTCCGGCATGCCCAAAATAACATGTCGAGATATGATCGCCCATTACTATATAAAAAGAAGCACCAAAGATGTCAGTGTAGGTTATCATTCCTTTTGTGTCCGTCCTAAGAACATGTCGTTTGTCCTTCGCGTCACTTCTTCAGACAAGATGTGGCACCACTATCTGCTATACATATCTAGAAACTTTCTATCCGCAGATCTCCCCCCTGACTTGACTCTTAGTTATCTCGCCTTTCTGCCCAGTGGTGAGTCCCCCTTGCATCTTTCCGCTTGTATATGTAATTCGCTGTATGAACCCTAATGTTATGATTTCCTTTCTCTGTTTAGGTTGGAGACCAGATTCAAAATCACGCATTTATGCTGACGTGACCTCGATCATCTTTCAGAAGCTCCGCGACCTAGGACCTTTTCAAGCCGCTGTACTTGGAGTTAACCCACACACTTGCACTCCGATGCTATCAGATCCTCAACTGCAAACCATCGGTGCTTAGAGCTCTCCTTTTTACCATCCATCCCCTCCCAAAGAACACAAACCTTGGGCTTCTCCTCCAGCACAAAGGCCTCACACCAGAAAACACCGCCCACTCCCCGCTAATACCCGCCGACCTGTACGTCCCACTCCTCCTTCCTCATCTGCCCGCCCCGCTTCTCGATCCTATCAGTCTCTGGATACTTAGGAGGATCAGTACCTCTCCCCTCACTCTCCTACTATGGACTCCCCCTACTCAGATATGAACATCTCTAAGAGGAAGTTGTTTGACAGCGACTCAAATGACGATGTTGTGACTGAAGTCCTTCCTACCGCACCCCCCACTTCTCTCTCTGGAGCGCTTCTCAAGCGTCCGCGGACCTCTACGTTAGATGAACTAGTCTCAGCTGTCAATGTTCCCCTTCCCACTGCTCCTATTCCTCCGGCTCGCCCTACATAGCGGCCTGGCAAAGAGCACGCGACGTCCCCCATGCCTTCCGCCCCACGTTCAAGGTCTGCAGCCATACCGTCAACGTTAATGACTCGGCCTTGGAGAATCCGGCGGTGGCCTCCACTCTGTTCTATGGGTCCCACCTTCCCAAGGACATGGCGTATGCAGAAAAAGGCTCCTTTGATCAACACCGGACCTCTTTCTACACTAGCTGGGAGAAGGTGCTCTTCACCCTCGTCTTTCTCTTTGTTTTTATTTTCACCCTACGTTGTGTTAACCCCTCTCTTCTTCTTAGGTGAGCCTGGATATCTCTTACATGATCTGCGACCTGTTCAGCGCCAGATCCAAGGTGGAATCACTTGAGGCGGAAGTCGCTCGTCTGGAACCGTGCAGGAGACCTACACTAAACTCAAATAGGACCTGGAGGCCACGGACCTGGATAAGATCAAGGCTTAGGATGAGCTCAAGTCTATTGAGGCTTCCTATCAAGCCTACATGGACAAGGTCAATGATCGCCTAAGCTATCAGCAAGAGACCCTCCTTCAGCAACATACCGAAGCCATGGCCACCCTCTCTCAGCAGCACAAGAACGCTACCTGGGCTCTTCTCCAGCAGCATGAGTCAGACATGGACCAACTTCAAGAGCACTTCAAATCCCTAGCAGACAAGTGGGTGGCCAAAAAGATCAAAGAAGAACATGACCGCCTTATCAAAGAGGGTCGTCTGCTTCCTGAACAGCCCGCCCCAGTTGATGGATCCGTGGTTGCACTAGTCCCTGAGGATCCCATCCACCCTTTTGAGGCCTCGGAACCCGAAACTCTTACTGACATTGTGGCTGAGGCTATTGACACATCTGCGGATGTGGTTATCGAAGAGGCCATGAACGCTGTGATTTCTGAAAGTGTTTAAATATTGCTCCTCTTGTATTTTTTATCCATTTTTCTACTTTGTATACTCTGGTAACCTTGTCATATTTCGCTAATATGTGTTAAGAATTGTCAAGTTTATGACCTTCCCATATACCGCAGTCTTTCTTCTGTGTTTAACTCTTTTGATGAAAATTAAATTCACTCGTGCCGCTTTTGTATATGTTTTATGGACTCCCAGGCTCTTTCAAGCTAAGGTCATTGTAATGTTCTCTTTGCTTTGGGGCAACTTGTCTTGCCCCCTCCCTTTTTGCTCGACTTGGAACTCAACTCACCTTGCCCCTAGAGTTCGCTTCAGACCCCACATCCAAGGAGGGACAACTCATCTTGTCCCCTTCGGTGATTAGAACTCTTGTCCGCGAATGAGGCAACTTATCTTGCCCCGATTCGATCTAGACCTCACATCCGTAAAGGGCTCATCCCCTTCGCAATCTCCATTCTGATGCTAAATTGAAACTCATAACAACATTGCCCTCTCAAAAGTGTCATAGTATTATATATTTACAAATAGCTCAAGTCTCTGGTGATAGACTTGTATATTCAATTGTGAAACTTCTTCAACAATCTCACATTCCAAGGCCTCTCTATCAACTTTCCTTCCATGGTTTGTCATTTGTAGGTGTCTGCCCCTCCAACATCCACTATAGCATAGGGTCCCTCCCAGTTTGGACCCAATTTCCCATCATTTGCTTTCTTGGTATTGGGTGTCACTCTGCGAAGCACCAAATCCCCAACTTGGAATTGTCGCGGCTTAACCTTCTTGTTGTACTGCCTTTGGATGCGTCGGTGTTACTCTTCCAGCCTTTTGCTCACAAAATCCCTTCTTTCTTCAGCCAAATTTAAGTCCTTGGACAATATGCCCCAGTTCAACCCTTCTTCGACAGCCCTTGTTCGGGTCGTAGCCACCACCATTTCTGACGGTATCACGGCCTCTACGCCATATGCTAACGAGAATGGAGTCTCCCTGGTAGTTGTCCGCGGTGTAGTTCGGTAGGCCCACAACACATGGTTCAACTCATCGGCCCACGCCCCCTTCTTATCTTCCAGCTTCTTCTTAAGATTGTTCAGTATGGTTTTGTTGGAAGATTCAGCCTATCCATTACCTTCGGGGTTGTAAGGGGCCGAGAATTCCTATTTCACATGATAGGCTTGTAAAAAATCTTTCGCCTTGGACCCTGTGAATTGGGTTTCGTTGTCCGCGATGATAGCATACGGCAACCCAAACCGGCATATAATGTTCTCCCACAGGAACTTGACTACTCACTCCTCCTTCACCTGCTGCAACAGTACTGCCTCAATCCACTTTGTGAAATAGTCTGTGGCCGCCAACATGAACCTCCTCTTGCCGCTGGCCATGGGCAGCGGCCCTACTATGTCCAAGGCTAGACACATTATGTAGCGGCTCGGCCGGAGCGAATATCAACTGTGCAAACCTCTAACATTTTTCATATTTCTTAGCAAATTCTACAGCATCTCTTTTCATGTGAGGACAAAAGTAACCCTGTGTTAATAGCCAATGTGCCGTGGTCCGTCCTACTGAGTGACTCCCATAATCTCCCTCATGCAACTTCGCTAGCACCTCTTGCGCCAGCCTCGGCCCTAGACATTTCAGTAAAAGCCCATTGAAATTCTTTATGTACAACTCTCCTCCCAGCAACGTATACCTCTGTGAAGTCTGTTCTAATCTTCTCCTCTCCTTCCTCTCAGTCACCTCTTGTCCAGACAAAAAATGCTTGATAGGCTCCATCCATCCCCCATCCTCTTTCGCAGTATGCAACACCTCCGCCGGTCCCTCAGTACTCGGTCTACCCAACCTCCCTACTTTGGTTGTTCTCTCCTCTGATCCCGGCATGGCTGCGGCTACATAAGCCAGGGCATCTGCATGCCGATTCTCCCCGCGATTCAAATGTACAAATCTGACATTTGTTAACTTCGCCGCCCACTTATGCAAGACTTCCAGATACTTCGCCATTCGAGGACACCTAGCTGTAAATACTCCGTTCGCCTGGCACACCACCAGATTCGAGTCTGAATATATCGTAAGTTCCTTTACACCCAAACCTTCAGCCATCCTCAAACCCGCTATTACTGCCTCATACTCCGACTCATTATTAGATGCTGCGAATCCCAGCTTCATGGTTTGTTCTATTATGTTGTTTTCTGGCGTAACTAGCACGACCCCAATTCCGCTGCCTGGATCTGTCGCAGATCCATCCACGAACACTCTCCATCCATTCCTCTCATCCCATGGATTTAAGGGATCCTGTTCAACTTCTCGTTCGGGTTCCAGGACCATCTATTCCCCCCCACATAGGATCCTCGGCCAGGAACTCCGCCAAGAACTCCGCTACCACCTGAGCTTTCTCCGCTGTCCTGATCTGATATTGGATTTCATATGAACTTAACATCACTACCCATTTCAGCATTCTTCCGGACTTTTCGGCCTTCAGGGCTTGTTTGAGGGACAAATTTGTCACCACCACCACCACATGAGCTTCGAAATATAGTTTCAACTTCAAGGCTAAGAATATTAGCGCCAAAGCATACTTCTCCACTCGGCTGTACCTCGTCTCAACATCTAACAAAGTTTTTCTCTGAAAATACACCGGTTTTTCCATCTTATCCACCACACAAACGAGGACCAAGCTGATCGTGTACTCCGTAACCCCCAAATACAAATACAGTTTCTCTCCTATTTCGGGCCGCGACAACAATGGGGCCTCACCGAGGTACCTCTTTAATTCTTGAAATGCCTTCTCACATTCCGCTGTCCATGTGAAATCCGTGGTGTTTCTTAACAACCGATACAGCGGCCTACACTTATCGAACAATTTTGAAATGAATCTGTTAAGTGTCGCGACCCTCCTTGCCAGTCGTTGTACTTCCTTAACAGTCTGAGGTGAGGGCATTTCCACCAGGGACCTTATCTGTTCAGGATTAGCCTATATCCCCCTATGAGTAACAATATAACCTAGAAATTTCTCCGTGGTCACTCCGAACGTGCACTTCTCCAGATTGAGTTTCAAATTGTGTGCTCGCAGTATACCAAATGTCTCCCTTAGACCTTCCAAGTGCTCTTCCTCTGACATACTCTTTTCCATCATATCATCTATGTATATCTCAATTGCCTTTCGAATTTTGTTCTCGAACATTTTCTCCCCCAACCGTTGGAAGGTAGCCCCTGCGTTCTTTAACCCAAACGGCATTCTCATGTAGCAGTAGGTACCCCCCTCCACCACGAAGGACGTTTTTTTCTGTTCCGGTCCATACATCGCCACCTGATTGTATCCCATAGAGACATCCATAAATAAAAACATTTTGTATCCCGCGGTTCTATCCACTAGCTTATCTACTCGCGGCATAGGATAACTGTCCTTAGGACACTCCAAGTTGACATCTGTAAAATCAACACACATTCGAACCTTGCCATTTTTCTTCGGTACCACAATGACATTAGACAACCAGTCCGTAAACTCCACTTCTCTGATGATCCCCACTCCTTTCAACCTGGCAACCTCCTCACGAATCCCCTCCGCGTACTTCGGCCTCACACTCCTCATCTTCTATCTTACTGGTTTTGCACCCTCCCTCATATGCAGACGGTGGCATGCAAAACTTGGGTCCAACCCTGTGATATCCTCTATTCCCCATGCAAAAACATCCCTGTTCTCTAACAGACACTGTATCAACTTACTCTTCCACTCTTCAAGCAAATTAGACCCTACTGACGTAAATTTCTCTTCTTCTCCCACCACCAGATTCAATACCTCCACCTCGTCCAGGGTCTTTGGTCCCATTATTACCTCCGCCTCTCCTTCCACGGCGGCGCACTGTGATTGCTATGTTTGCCTCTTCCTGGGGTTAGACGATTCTCCTCCAGGTCCGTGGATCATCCTCTTAACCGTATCCTGATGGCTATTCTTAGAAGCCACTTGATCATCGCGAACTTCATACATTCCCGTTGAAGTGGGGAATCGAATTACCTGATAATAGGTTGATGGCACCGCTTTCATCTCATGGATCCATCTCCTTCCTAGAATCGCATTATATTGGGAATTGGAATCTACCACCATAAATCGAGAGAAAACCTTCACCGGTCCTGTCGTCACGGGTAGCAAAAGTTCTCCCATAGGTTCTGTGACACTCCCATTAAACCCATATAAGTTGGACCGCGGTGGCCTAAGCTGCCCTAGGTCAATCCTCATTTCATCCAAAGCTCCCCTAAACAGCAAGTCCACTGCACTGCCACAATCAATCAACACCCTTTTGACCATGTAATTGCCCATCGCCATAGTAATGACCAACGCATCCTCATGGGGAGTATCGATAGCTTTGAGGTCCGCGCTAGAAAATACAATCCTATCTCCTCCGTTCGTTGACCCTGAATTGGATCGCGGACCTCTGGTAGCCTCATTGATCTGTTGTATACTAGTTGTTCTTCTCACCTTATCTCTATGGGCGTTATGACTCAGAACGTACCTCTCCGCTGAAAATAACATTAATAGTTCCCACTATCCTCCCTTGAGCTGGCCCCGACTCCTCATTCGGGACCACCGCTACAAATTCTCTCATCATTCCCTTCTCTACCAACCTCTGAATCAACCATTTCAATGCATAACAATAATTAGTCTCATGGTTGCGTATCTAGTGGTACGCACAGTACGGCTTGTTCGACATCTCGATCAGCGTGTTTCGCGGTCCCTCATATCCTTGGACGTTCTTGATCAGTGGCAATATCTCACTCAACGGCCTGTTCAAAGGCGTATGTTCGAGCTCGCGGTATGGCTTTCTTTCCTTTCGTTCCCTCTGTGCTCCCTCCCCACTCCTCTCCGGGTGCGATGAGTATCCGCAATACCCTCCATTGCCTCTATCCGACGACTCCGCCTTTCTGCAATCCCCTTCCTTTTCCACAGATGACACTGCCTTCGCTGGCCTTTTAGAATCCTTCTGCATGGTGTCCTCATATCTAATGTACTTTTCTACCCACAGATACAACTCATGCAAGGTCACAATCTCATTTTTTGCGACGGACTGATGGACCCCCATTCCTGGCCGCAGACCTCTTTCGAATGCTATCATGGCCGTCCTTTCATCCAAGTTCTCCACCTTCAATGTCTCGGCCTTGAAGCGACACAAATAATCCCTGACTGATTCTGCGGACCTTTGCCTGACATTGAACAAGGTCGCGATGTCCACAACCCGCCTCTTTTGATGTATAAAGTGGTCTATAAACGCCTGCTCCAACTCTTGGAAATTAGTTATACTCTTCGAAGGCAACCTATAATACCAGTCCAATGCTCCTCATTTAAGGCTAGCTAGGAACATCATGCACCACAACCCGTCATACCGCGATTCTTGCCAGAGAGGCATTTGTTGCCTAAAATGATGAATGTGATCTACTGGGTCTCCCTTACCATCGTACCTTTCAAACATTTGCTAGTTGAAACATTTCGGCACCTCCGAAACCCATATCGCGTCCGACAGCGGATTGCGATTCAGACCAGCCACCACCTGACTAGTCGCGCCCATTTGGGTTTTTGCCTGCTACAGATTTGCCTCTCGGTCGTTGTTTATCATTTCCTGAACTTGCTCCATTGTAAGACCTGCTCTACCGGATTCTCGACGAGGTCCGGCCCCTCCTCTTCATTGTCGAACTCCTCACTCGCTTCTGCTCTCCCTTCCTCCTCCGCCACTTCTCTTTCTTTTCTTAGTGCGTCATTCTCCTCTCTCAACCTCGCGACCTCTTCCTGCATTAGTCGTGTCTCCTTCGAGGCCATCCCCGCAAATGGCTCCTCTCTTTGATCTCCCCCTTCATTGCTTACAACTTCCGCCTCCAACTCCGGCGCCACCGCTTTTCGCGGTCCGCCTACTTCTCTCTTCCCTACTATAGCCATTTCCACGTTGCTTTGTTCTGTCCCCACAGACGGCGCCAAATGTTACACCTCATTCTATACACACTCTTTTCTCTAGGACTAGCCTCTTTTTCACAATGAATCCTCCTCCTTCTCTCTCTCTTTTCTTTCTCTTTATACCCCTCTCTCCTTTCACCCTAGCCATCCATCTGTCCCTTGATCTCGTGGCACACCTTTCTCCACGTGTAGAGTTGCCGTAAAATAACTTTGATTCCATGAACCGATCCTGTGCACCACCCCTCTGCAGTATATACTACTTCGGGTTCATCCCACCGTTGATCTATCACATTTCAGATCCTACCACTACAGTTGGAACACCGGAATTTTGTAATTGTGGATTAAGAGTCCGTGACATCAGTTCACTTGCAAAGCTATAGAAGATACAACCAACCAGTGAGATAAAAAGTCATTGATACATGGGACCACAATAAGGGCATTTCAGCACGGTGATTTTGTCTGATTTGTTTTTGGTTGAAAATGAACATCAGATACACTGAAAGTTTCACTGGCCAGTGGCCAGACATAACTAAAGTTGTATGTATAACCAACTATTAAAAAGATATATTCTTAAAGAGAGAAAGGGAAAAAAAAAACCTCTGTATTCAATAAATGAAGTAATAAAATTAGTACAAACAGATCCAAATGCAAGTGCCAGTTACTTATTCAGCTTCCTATCCGTTTATTCTTTGTCATTTAATGAAACAGAAACAGAGATAGAAAGTGATCCGAGCATTAGCTTTCTTGCAAACGAAATGTTGGAACCTAATCCACGACTTTTTTGGTGATGGAAAACCCAACCACACCCTTGCATATGTTTCTTTGCTCACAGACTCACTCCCCTCACACAGTCACATACACACATTTGAAAAGAAACAAAAAGAAAAGATGCCCATCACTCACTCACTTTTCGTGAATCAAATGCCACCATGAACATAAACCACTTACCAAGAGAATTCAACAAACTGATCGATCAAAATAGAAAAGAATATAAAGAATTTATAATTATCATAAAATGTACCAAGAATAATGCTAAGAATACACATTGATCAAACTTCCAAGGAGAAGTTATTAGAAATGGCAATCAACCAAAGATGAAGCTGAGAAGAGGAGAGAGTGTTGCTTCGAAGCAAATGAGAATTTAGACTCGCGATCTTCTTCAGGTGCTGGAAGGTTAAGATCCAACGATAGAGCATTTCTTGGTTTCTTAGTGTCTTGAGACTCAGTCATAATCGTGTCCATGGCAATAGAATTGGTCATGTTTGCCGTCGTTGGCGTCCTATGTCGTCTCATATGACCTCCTAAAGCTTGCCCAGACGAGAATTCTGAACCACATATAGAGCACTCATGGACCTTGGACTTGTTAGTTGTATGTGAAGAAGTCCTATTTCCCATTTGTAGATTAATGGACGAGATGTTGTTATTGAATTGAGTATCGTCTTCCAACAGCATCAATGTCTTCTTCTCTCCAACCATAGCCTTTGGCTTTTTATGACTTGCTCTATGTCCGCCGAGCGCTTGGAAAGAAGAGAAACATCGGTTACAAGTCTTGCACTGATAAACATAGAATCCTGCCTTGCTAGTAGTTGTTGTTGGCGCTTCAGCGAATCGTCGACTACTAAATTTCTCCATGGCACCAACATGATCATCGATTCGCTTTGAAACATCCGTATTATGTCCTCGAGCTAAGAGAATTAGGCAATTCGCCATGTCCTCTTCTTCCTCCGTACTTTCACCTAATTCAACTGAGTTAGTCGGCGATTGATAGCCATATATATGCCCATCACCGCCACCACCATCACCACTAGCACCAACTTCTCCACTGGAAGAGTTACTAGTAGTCATATCAAACGCGGCAAGAGGAGAAGACGGCCTTTGACGCTTGGTACGCTTGCCTTTAACGATATGGACGTGATCAGTCGTTCCCATTACTTCCTCTCCAATAATCTCCATGGCCATCTAGTTATATATACCACCACCCAAATCCTTAAAAGAATGAAAGAAGCAAATAAAAAGGAGGGATGGAGATCGAGAAGACGACCAAGATGATGAGAGGAAGCAAGCTAGGTGGGAGAGTGGGGTGTGATTTATTTATAAAGTGAATGCGAAGAGGTTTAAGTAGTGAATAAAAGCCGCCCCCTCTTATAAACAGTAACCGTGAATTAGTCTGCCAAACTTCCTTGTTGCGTTTCCAACCTTGGAAGTTATACTCTTCAATTCTCTCTAGGAAGAGAGAATGAAGACACATAAGAAACACAAAGATTGTAACTGAAACGTTGGCAAAAATAGGAGATGGTATTCTGTGATTGTGTGTGTATTGTGACCTGTGGGTGTGTAAACTTAACAGTTTACTAAAGTTATACTTGTCAAGTCCGTTTCACACTCTCTTTCTCACACTTTGCCAACTCAAAGTCACACACAATATTATAACAACCACCATCACCACCACCCATACTAAAAAAACAAAATAACAATTCTAGCTAGCTCTTCATTCACTCATCATCTTATTAGCTTATTTGGAGAGAGAAAGAGAGAGGAGGGAGTGAGTGAGATTCGGTTGGCTTTGAAGCAAACCCATTGCTTTTCCTCAACGATTCTCTCTAACAGGATTGGAGTGCAAGCCTGGAGCCACGGAATTTACGCTGCTCCCTTTATTTTGTTAATCATCAATACATTTTTCCTCATTTTATTTGAATATATACCATATAATTTTTTTTTTTTTTTCTGTTGGTTTTAGACTAAACACGGATCAGTTGTACATAATTGCACCAAGAATTAATGTAATGTTACTTATACATGGGATTGTCTGATTGGGATCCATCTTTAAGTAATTTGCTTCAAGTTACTCTATATAGAATATAATATATCAATAATATTGTGATTGAATTTGATTAATGTATGATTAGATCTTACGATAATATTGGCCTGGGTGGGGTATTACCCATCAAGTTAAACTAAACACACCATGTGCAGTTGACCCTCTAATTAATTGTATCAAATTCATAATAGCTAGATTAACACTCCCTTAGGTGATTTCAGTGTAACAACTAACATAATCCAAAGGTCTTAAAGATCATCAAGGTTCAGATGATTGGAGGGTTTAGATTGATGACACTTATTTTCGAAAATGGATCCTTGGACCACACCAATGATAATTAATGGTATCCTACTCTAATCACATCCAAAACTAGCTTGATACCTAAAATTTAGACAGTTTGCTTTCAGTAGCAATGCAAGTAGAATCGTTTAGTTTAACTAATTTTTGCAAACAATCGGTGCAGTTGGAGAGGTGGGTCATCCATAAACTCTCCCTTTTGGGTCGCTTACTAGTTTAGTACTTTAGTAAGTGCAGTTGCACATTTCCGCCTCCTCAAGTGGAAAGTGAAGGCACAACTTGCACACACTGACTAGACTCTAGAGTGAAGTGTCATCTTCCTTGTGAGCAAACTAATCTAACCAACACCCGGTGCAACTATGGGCCGGTTCCAGCACTCGGTTTAAAAAGTTCGATGTTTGTGCGCCTACAAAAAGAAAATGAACCAATATTCCCCAACCCGCCGGTAAAAAATTCAGGTCTCTACATATTAAAAAGAATAATTAAGCTAGATCATCTAGGAACATTACGAATTGAAAGTTCAATCAATGATGGTAATTATTAGTTCAAACTTCAAAGTTACATTTGTTTTAGGGTATAGGAAGGGTGGACTTTGATGTTAGTAACTAACCAACTTCAAGGACTAAAGATTTGGGCTGTGAAAGTATATAGAGTGGTTATAGAGAGACAGGGTGGTAAGTCAATGAAAGAGTGCAGTGGGTTAAGGGGAGAGCAGATTCTTGGCGTAACGAATTGTTTTGTTTGGTTGTGTGAGGCACGTAATGCAACGCCAGCAATATCAGTAGGTGGTGGGGGAAGTAAAGCATCCATCCTTCAGTTGGTGGATTGAAGAAACAAGTTAAGTACTCTTCTCCCTATCATTCTCTCTTCTTACTCTTTCTCCACCTCCCCCTCATCATCTTTCCACAATAATATATTTAATCCTCTCGACCATATAATATAAACTCAAAGACTTTATGTTATATCATTTTTGATATATGTGTGAAAAGGTACAGTACACTAAGCTAATAGCGACTCTTACCTTAATAATGTACTATAGTAGCTCCACTTCACACGTCAACCTCGTGAGAACTTTAGTACCTTATGAGCTACTCATAGAACTCTTTTCCTTGCAACTAAGCACCCCCAAAAGACAACACTTACACTTCAGAGTGTGGAATTTTTTTTGACTCACTCAAACAACTCATTTCTTACTCAATTATTCTTGATAATAATAACTAGAGTGATGCATTGCTATTCCACCTTTGAACATTTGTGAGTACCGAGTGTTCTACTTCTACATCATCAACTATTTGGGTAGGGATTCATGGTCAGATCCAATCCAGTCAAACTGGTTCCTATCATTCATGGGCCATCACATCCTCTTATAACCAGGCCCGTGAATCCTGGTTCGATATTCGATCATCTCCTGGTTAATATTGATCAACTAAATGAGATGTATTTAGATGCCAAATTAAACAAAGAATGCTGATAAAAAAGATTATCTACAACCAATAAATTTATTCCATATTAATTTTAGATCAAGGAGTATAGTAGTGGACCTGTTAACCGGTTGCACGCAGCATATATTGTTCCACACTTCCACTTCCACCTCCACCTATCCCGACCCAACCCCAATGACGCGTTCATCCACGCCATGTCCCCATCGCAATCTAGTTGAAGACCAGCCTATGGAATGATGAAATTGAGCGACTCGCGCGATTGAGTCAGCGACAAACAATACATTCAATTAGGTAAAAGTTATGTGAATATATACTTTCTATTTTACAGAAACTTTGAAATGAAAACATTAATTAACTCGTTTTTAAACCGTGGAATGTAGTTCACAATTCGGCTTGGTAAAAGTTAACTAGTATGTTCACTATGTTGCAAGGAAACCATTATAACATTGATCACATACTCCACCCAAAAGTATTAATTAATATAACTATAATAAATGTTCCACATATATTTAAGAAAAACATCTTCTAAATTGATTTATCAGTATACATTATTTTTATTTTTATTATTTTTGGATAAATTTTATCAGTAATTCAGTATACATGAGTACGTACTGTTTTGCTATTGATGTTGTTCCAAAGGATGTGTAAGCTAATAAATCAAAGGAACACTTATATGAAGCTCGATCAACACCATAGAGTTGCTCATGACTTTTGGCGAGGATGATCTACACATCGTGGTCTCGTGGAGATCGTCGTAGCAAAAACTTATTACTTAGCTTGTTTTGACCTGAAAGGTGTCAGTACTATTAACATGAATTCTATAAGAATATCTGTACTTATATTATATATTTTTCTTGTAATAAAAGAACAGATTGGATGACATGGATTCTATAATAAAAAATACCATCTTGGCATCTTCCATATTCCAATCATTAACGACTTTCATAGAGTTCAACCACCAGTAACATAACTAGTTCAGAACTTCAGATAAGTGAGAGCAAAAGTAAGAGTCAATTGAAGCTCCGCATATCATTGTTTATTATATTTTTCTTAATAATCAGAAATTAGATGTTATTTGGGTTGTGACAAACCGGCCTCCGTCCACATTACATCCTTTCTTGTGAAGTGTGACTGGAACACTACTAACAAAGTTCCCCAGGGAAAGTGCAACATGAAAGCCCTATAACTTAATGGAGACTATGGGCACCCTGTAAAGGGATTATGGGGATGGATGTGGATCTTACGAAACGTATCTATATATATCCACTATACTTACGAAAATATAAATTTTGTTATACTCGAAATCTTGTGAAACTTGTGTTAGATGGATGACCACTAGCTAGGTTCAGCTTTATTTTGGTTTTCATGCATTCTTAACTTCATTTTATCAAGTTAAGGGGGGTATGTATCAATGAGAATCCTCCACCCCACCCCCAAAAAAAAAGATCAGGCATATAATTGTGAAGGTGCTATCGATAATCAACTAGCAGTGTAGGCGTTGTCGAGTGGCAAATTGGAAATTATTGTAACTACTAACTAATGCATGGGTAAGAACTAAGAAGAGGGTATGCAACCACAATAAAGATAACGACTTTATGCCTACTCCACTCCACAATCTGAAAACCATTCCGTTTAGATCTTCTTGACACTTGCTATCCTCACACTTACCCTGTGAAGTAACTTAAAAGTGTGAAACCACCGGCCTTATTCTTAGCTTTTTGAGCAAAGACATTAGATACCGAGACTAATGATACTTATATGTGCACTCTAAGGCAGACATGTAGGGTATAATCTCCATGATGATTGTAGAAATGAAACATGCCATTTTCGCAGCTGACATGCATCTAGGAGCTATAGCAACCTGATTATAAGTCATTGCAGCATTATGTCCGGCCTTCAATATAGTATGATATAGTACGAGAAATCTGAAATCTGTGGTTGAAGTTTTTGAGACTGCACTTGACTTGCTTGAGCTAAATTAGAAGCTATTTTGAAGTGACTACCTATCTCAAATATCTTCTAGTTATCTTCTATTAACGCAAATTACATTTTTTTTTTAGTAGTAACGGAAATTGCTTCATTAGGCTGATGTTGATTTTAGAGTAAGTTGGTGCATTTCATGCACAAATGCAAACATATAATTTTCCTGTATCACCATTCAAAAAGAATTTGACAGTAAGAGACATCATTTTTTTTTTTGTCAATTTTTTGTCAACGCACTTAAAAGTCGGCTTGGGGATAGGATATTCAAATTAAAGGGGCATTGACACTAGATAACACTCAAGTGGTTCTCGACAGACCAAAAAAGTACGGGTACCGGCCATAGGAGTCAAAATAGCCATTGAGAGAGTAAGAATTTAGACAAGAATCTCTCCCATTCTCCCATCGATAAACCTACATTTTTACCTCTATTATTATGAAAGGACAGAAACAGGCTAGATGATCATGAAAGTTTAGACGATGTTCTAGTAGTTAGCTTTGCCTGTTGGACTTGAATCCAGAAATGTCACAGGGTGTCTGTTGAAGTGAAAGGGAAAGAAGAGCACCAATAGGGCAAACTATAAACAGTGAGAATAAGAAAATCTTCCGAAGGGGTTGATGAGGACATGTAGCAAATAGTATACCACTATTGAGATGGGGTTTAATCTCAGGGCCTAGCGACCTTAGCCAATCAAATAAATTAGTAATTCAGTATCTCTTTCGAGGGGTGGGTTGTTGCAGCTTGCAAGTCCACTGGCCACTGTACTTAAGAAGGGCTGTCCAAATTGCACCAGCTACCTACATTACCAGTGAATTAGTAATCTTATTTCTTGGTAATTTTACGAAACATCAGATCCAAGCAGAAGTGGCTTGTCAGGTCCAACTCTAATGCACCAATATATATATATATATATATATATATATATATATATATATATATATATATATATATATATATATATTTTTATGACTTAGTAATTCAACACAAACAAAGCTTAATCATAATTTCAAAGAGTAGCAACTGCCAGGCCCATGCTATCATTGACTTTCTGTGTTGCATCCTCATCAATTCAAAAGAACATTAAGCTCACTCTATAAGCACTTGAAAAGGGGAGTGGTCACCATCAGCATTCTACACCTCTAATAGCTTTGAGAACAGAATGAATTCAAACTGGAGTCAAGCCAACCACACCTGCATAACCACACTTACTATGAGATACGAATCAAAGCTTGAACCAAATAGGTTTATAAATATGAATTCACAATAGCCTTACAGGGTTCTCTATGAGCATAATTGGGCACTGATATGGAATAACAAACCAAAATCATGACAATGTCATGATAAGCAGCATAGCAACAATGTGAAGTATAACAAGCGTACAAGCGTAATACCACCGCAACACAACTATTGCATAAAAAGAAATGTAGAAACATACGATAAACCCCTTGAGGATCTGTGAGAGAAGCAATTTATCACAATTGCTAACATGTACTCAAACAAAACATTCAAAACATCCTGAAGAGTCAAAATACAGAGCAATCCAAACAGTTAACACAAACCAGGAGTATAAATAAGGAAAAAGACTTGCAGTTTGGAGTATAATTTGATGAGAAAATGCGAAAAAAAAAAATCCAGGATTGTTCATCTAGTGACTATTCCTGAAGAAGTTAAAGAATACAGACATCAACCAGACGAAGGGAGAATAACAAGAGAGTACACATGCTCGTAGGTTTAAGATCAGCTTCACCTATCAACACAATTTGGTGATAGTTTGACAATTGTATTTGAACAATTCAAGAAAATGATATCCTAATATTCTTCTCATTGAAAAAGATACTAGCAGCAACACATGGTGATGTAGAACATTAATTGTTGTTGTCAATGTCATGGGCATGCGCCCTTAGTTGAGTCCAAGCCCATGGTTTGAGTCCATTAGTTAGTTGTTGACACATGTCATGTTCCTATTAGTTTATAGTTTTTAGGATTAGTATAAATAATGGGCTTGTAATTAGGGTTGGGGGAGAGTTGTGTTATTGAGAATATTTCAAAGAGAAATAAAGATTTGTTTTAGTTTTAGTTGTTTTCTTTAATTCAAAAGTAGATTTGATAAACTGAAGCTTCCGCCAGTTTAATATATATCATTTGGTAACGGAGCACGAATCGTTCCTGAGTAAAATCCAATTTTCCTTTTTTCTTATTCGTTTTAATTTTTTCGTGTTACTGTTCACTAAACATTGTTCATCGGGAACATTATTCACATGTTACTATTCATCACGTTACTGTTCACCCGAAAATTATTTTTCTGTCTTTGTCTTCTTTCAAGATCAAAGTTTTAATTTTTATGCCGTATATCAAGAAACCAAAGATGAAACACCTAGAAAAAAATTATCAGGGTTTGAATGCTAAGTTTGAAGTTATACAAGAAACATTGAATGCACTTCTAGCCACCCAACAACAAAATTCTAGGGTTTCTCCAGAAGTTAGTTTACCTTTTCAGCAGCCGTCACAGATTCCACCATTAATGGCGCCTTCTCAGAGTTTTCAGACACCGCCAGTTTCTATGCCATTTGGCTATTATCCAGATCTCTATTAGCAGCAGATGATGTATCAGGGTTGTTCTTCTTATTATCAGTCTTGGAACCCTAGTCAATATCATTATGTTCCTCCTTATGCGCCAAACCCGAATCTGGGATATGCGCCTCAATCATTCTGTCCACAGCAAGAGGTTTCTTGTCTTCATACTGCTCCAGCGTCGCGGGGTCTTGAAGTGGTGGGTGCGCCTATTGTGACTACAGTACTCTCACCTCCTACTTTGGTCACTACTACTGCACCAGCAGACACTACAGTAATTCCAACACCCAAAGATACTGTCTTACTAAAACAGGTTGCAAACCAGTACCAACCACTGCGTCATTTTGATGTTCTGTCTGGTCACTCGACTCCTCACCCAGATCTTACTAATACAGCTGCAACAGCAAACCACAAACGAGTTGAACAATGGCTCCAGCATGACCATCTAGTCGAGGTTCCTTCATTAGTTCGTGAACCTTTTAATCACGTTGTGTCATGTTTTGAGTGTGATAACAAACGAAATCAACAAGTTCATCACCTTCCTTTGCAACAAAGACGTCCTGCTAACCAGATCTATGAAGGTCTTGTTCATCCAATTCAACAAGCACAACGTGGTGGTTATATTGATCCTTTTCCAACCAATTTTGAAAAGGATTTTGCTCGCAGCCACAAAACACTTCAACGCATACTTTGTGACTTCCAGTATTTGTTGTGTTTCAAGAAAGGAGTACTAGCAGCATTGTGGTATCATGTTATTTGTTTGAGCCGATATTTGGGCAAGATTCGAGGTCGAATTCCTCAAAACCTCGGGAGGATGACGTATACAACTTTAAAGAGCTTTTGCATATTGGTGGGGTTTTTATGTCAACAAGCTTGTGGACAAGCTTTTTCAACATGGGGAGAATGATGTAGAACATTAATTGTTGTTGTCAGTGTCATAGGCATGCGCCCTTAGTTGAGTCCAAGCCCATGGTTTGAGTCCATTAGTTAGTTGTTGACACATGTCATGTTCTTATTGGTTTATAGTTTTTAGGATTAGTATAAATAATGGGCTTGTAATTAGGGTTAGGGGAGAGTTGTGTTATTGAGAATATTTCAGAGAGAAATAAAGATTTGTTTTAGTTTTAGTTGTTTTGTTTAATTCAATAGTAGATTTAATGTAGATCTTACTGGCGGAAGCTTCAGTTTAATTGAATCTACACTTTAATTGAAACACAATTAAAATGCGACCTAAAAATCACTCTTTTATTGAATCTCTCAATCACAAATCACACATAAACACAACTACTGAAACCCTAACTACAAGCCCGTTATTTAAAATAAACCTAGAAAGCATAAACCAATAGGAACACGACATGTTTCCAACTAACTAATGGACTCGAACCATGGGCTTGGACTCAACTAAGGGGCTCACGCCCATAACATGACAGAAATGTACTAATGTTCTACATCACTCTCCCTATGTTGAAGAAGTTTGTCCACAAGCTTGTTGACATGAAAACCCACCAATATGCAAAAGCTCTTCATTCTTGTATACATCACCCTCCTGGGGTATCGGAGGAATTCGACCTCGAGTTTTGGCTTTGTATCTACTCACAAAGGGAATAATGCACCACGATGTCACAAATGTGCACTGTATTTCTCTGCTTTGCCTTAGAGAAAATGTCTCAATGTTGGGCAGAAAAGGATCCACATAACCACTGTCGAAGAGTACTAACTCATGCGATATAGGAGGCCCAAATCCAGAATGTCGCATTGGCGTTCCAGCAACTAATTGATGTTCACTAAAAGTCGTCCCAAAAGAATGTGTGAGCTTTCTTGGACCTGTTTGTCACAAGCCCATCGTGGTGAGCACTGTTGCTGATGACATTTGTAATCACGCTCAAGACACAACACAACGGCTTCAAAAGTTCCTTCCTTCTTTTTGTTGTCATCGATAACAACTGGTGTTTTACGTTGGGCTATAGAAGCTCCACCAACGATGGGGGTTTCACAAAAAAGCTCCACCATAGCCTCCCTCAGTCGACTAGTTGCTTCTTCTAATCGATCAAACCTGTTTTGCATTAACGTTTCTTTTAACTCTTCTAATCGAGCAACCCGAACTCTAGGGGTTAATATGAATCCATGAGTTCTCCATGAATTCTTTATTTATGACGTTGCAGACATATTTTAATCTACAAGAATAAAATTGGATTTGCGAAATTGGATTCGCGAAATTGGAATCACGATGAACAGTAACCGAGTGAACAGTAACACAGTGAACAGTGTTTCGTGAACAGTGTTTTTGGTGAACAGTACTGCGAATAGTAACCCCTGAAATTAATCTGCTCCGATACCAAATAATGTAGATCTTACTGGCGGAAGCTTCAGTTTAATTGAATCTACACTTTAATTGAAACACAATTAAAAGACGACCTAAAAATCACTCTTTTATTGAATCTCTCAATCACAAATCACACACATAAACACAACTACTGAAACCCTAACTACAAGCCCATTATTTAAAGTGAACCTAGAAAACATAAACCAATAGGAACACGACATGTGTCCAACTAACTAATGAACTCGAACCATGGGCTTGGACTCAACTAAGGGGCTCACGCCCATAACATGACAGCAATATACTAATGTTCTACATCAAGATTTGATAAATTGAAGCTTCCGCCAGTTTAATCTACATCACATGGTTTGTTAGATCTAGAGATAAGGTTCCTGCACTGAGATGTTAAAGCATCTCTAAATGTCCCTCGTCCACTCAACATTGAGACATTCTTTCCTCAAATATTAGAGCATCTCGAACAGTCACACAGTAACTCCTTCATCCCCCAAATCTACACTAATGAGGATTAGTGAAAGGAATAAGAATATCTTCAACTTTTACTACTAAAAACACTTTTTCCTCTACTGAGGTGACAAGAGAGGCAATACTCTGCCTTACCAAAATAAAAAAATAAATAATAAATAATAAGTTCCTCCGATGAGTAAGGTTAAGGTGCATATAACCCTTTTTTTTGTTTTCCCTGGCCAGAGTAGGTGTGCACTCCACCATGCTCTCCACTCTTGCTCTCCTTTGCAAGGTGACTTAGTTTTCCTTTTTGGCCCCAAGTGAAGCGAGTTGGTGCATCACTTTTTTCATTTACACATCCAACGTTCTTGACTTGTTCTTTCATCCACAGTTTTTTTTTTTTTTAGCTTTTCCTGTGTATTCCATTTTTATACACAAAGAACATTGACTTCACTCCATGTCGCTTACTGCAATTTCCTTATCACTAGCAGGCTCTCTACAATTTCTTTCTTTTCTTTTCTCAAGAATAGGTAACCAGTCAAGTTTATGAGATTAAAAGATGAGTACAAGTAGGATCAGCTAACCTACTACAAGAGAGACCAAATACAAAAAGAAAAAGGAAATGAACATTTGAATCTGCGTGACTCATAAAACAAAAAAGCCTCAGGGTGAGATCCCTACACTTCTTCCATCGCTAACCGAAAAAAAAAACCTTTGATAGTCAAGATCCTCGGCGGTATTTCTAAATTCCACACCTCAAATTGTATCATATTCGGTTGCCCTCCAACCAAAATGCTCCTCAAATATCTCCAAGAATAAAGTAAAAGATGATCTACACTACATAGACTCCACAAAATCGTAACAAAAATGACAAAACCTAACAAAGATCTTTCTTCTCTTACAAAGATTATCAATGGTCGGACATTTTTTTTGGCAAGCCTGTTTTAAATGAGATCAGTAAATCATAAGCGCCGGCGATGTTCGAGCCCTAGACTTTTGGTATCATCACCCAAAGGATTTACCAACTTTGCTAGTTGGCATCTGCGTTATTGGTTGAACATTATGCAAAGAAATCTATTATTGATGTGCCCTTAGCCTGTCCAATTATTCTTCCAAGGGTGGCTTAGGTGGGAAAGACTAGGAGGCTAATCAGAAGAGAAACAGTGTCTCGCCATGAAACGTACTTTGGCATCATGAGCCCAAGCCTATAGATCCTTTCACTGATATAATAGAAGTTGATTTCCTAGCCCTACCAACAAAGTAGCTAAACAATATGGCACTATGTTACATGGACACGCTATATTTAAAAAATAATCCGTGTCGGATACATATCCACATGTCGGACACGACACTGATGTATGTTGTATGTATATACCTTAATTTTAAATATTTCACCATGTTAGACACTTCGTATATGTGTCGGATATGGACCCACATTTGTGTCACTGTAACTTAGCTAAATCATTAATCTCTCTATCAGTATAAGTTTGTCAGAGATCGTTATTCCACAATGCACAACCATTTTCTACCACAATAAACTCTATAATATGATGGTTTTCCAATCTGAATCGCATAGATATCCTCAAAATCACTATAAAAGAGCTCCCTAAATGCTTACACATCCTCCCAAACCCTCACTATTCTTTCAATAACCCTCAAACTCTCTCATAATCTATGCTACATGGACACGCCATATTTTAAAAATAATCCGTGTTGGACACATTGTATGTGAATATGTGATATATCTCAATTTTCATTATTTCCCCGTGTCAGACACTTCGTATCAACATCATTATTTGCACCGCCCAATCGACTAACACCTTGTAGACGTCAAGAATTATCTTTTGGGTATTCCTTCTTCTTTCTTAAACATCCTTTTATTCCTCTCCTTCCACAAGACCCAAATAATTTCGTAAACTCTTGCCTATGGCCAGCATGTATTATCTTATGGGATTCCTTCTTCTTTCTTAAACATCCTTTTATTCCTCTCCTTCCACAAGACCCAAATAATTTTGTTTCGGTCAACTCTTGCCTACGGCCAACATGTATACTTGCAGGTTGTTAGCCAAAGGCCTCAACTTTTCACGGAAATACTTACAGGTTGTCACCAAAAAGGGATCAAGGGCTATTTATTCTTTTCCTTCCACAAAACCCAAAGAAAACCCACTTTACCGAACAAAGAAAAAACTAAAGACCCAAATAATTTCATTCAGGACAACTCATGCCTATGGTCAGCATGAATATAGCATGTATATATTATTTGTATAACAAGTTTGTGGTTTTAGTCAATAAAGTATAGTACTTAATATATGCTCATCAACAATATTCGAGCTCGCACGACATGACTTTCACTTTAGCTACTATTAATCTATTTTCTTATGCAACAAGATAACATGAGAATGAAGTAACCAAAGGCATTATAACAGCATACCACATGCCAATCTTCCACCAGCATTTCCCGTGGATAGACTAAGTTCATGCCCTCCTACAAGAACAAAATAGATAGCAGTACGATTGATAAGTAAAGGGATATAGAATGAATGACTGGATATATGATGTTTTCAGTGAAATTATGAAAACATATAATTTAAAACATATTTGTAGCTGTACTTATCAATAATAAATAACCAAAAGTTAACCTTTCCCAAGGTCGTCAGCAAGCTCGTGAACCACGAAAGCTCTTCCAACAACTGCATTAGGTCCACTTAGTGGTATCTGCACATTCCAAGTGAAACAAGAAGAAGATTTCGAATTTTTGTATCCTTTTTGAGACACAGCCAATCAAAATACGTATTGCATGCAAAACATATTTATTGTTCATTTGATTGATTAGTTTCATAACAAAAAAAAATGAATTGAAATTATCAATAATCAGTCACGGGACCAAGAGAAGGAACATTCACCATTAACCTAGTTTCAGTCTTATTTTTACAAAGAAAAGACTTAAACCTAGAAAAAAGGACAAAATACATCATGTAGTACCTGTGTATCTACAATCGTTGCCTCAGCCACTCCTGCAGTACCACAAACACCGACAAAATTAGCAATGCAACAAAAAGAAATAGCATGAAAAAAGTCCAACAAAATACAAAAAAAAATACCTTCGGCGTTGGCAACTATGTTTCCCAGGTCACCCGCATGACGGACTTCATCTTCAGGAGCACCATGTGTCAACCCATTAGGATTGAAGTGTGGCCCTAATTACCAAAACAATCACATCCATTATTTATTATCCTACATTCCTACATTTCTAATTAAATCACAATTGTAAATTTGTAATTCACTCATTCCTTCAAACCTGTTGAGATGCACCCATTGGTAGTATCACCAAACTCATGCTGAAAAAACAACAACAAAATTAACACAACAACAAACTCATAAAAAATAAAAATAAAAAACTAATCCAACTCACAAGATGAAACCCATGTGGTCCAGGAGTCAGTCCAGTAACGCGAACATTCACGGAAGTATGACCTATAAAATCAATTACAAACAAAATGCATATACACAACCACGCAATTCCAACAAAAGAAATAGCAGACAAACGTACCACCATCTTCTTGAGATAAAGTGACAACGCCTTCGACTTGGGAAGGGCCTTTGAGAACAGCAACAGCTTTTTTAGTGGCGGCAAAAACAGTGAAAGAAGATTTTGGACTAGTAGTGGCCAGTTTTAAAGAGTGGGAAGGGAATTTGAGGGAGTAGCCAATGAATGAGGATTGGAAGGAATGAGTGTTGGGATTAGAGATAAGGGGTTGCTGGTATGGGGTGGCTGTTAGGAGTGTTTGAGCTGCCATGACTGCTAGTATAGCTTGCATTCAGTTAAGAGATAAATAAATGATAAGGTGTGTGTAGTTTGGGAGTTGTCAAATTTGTGATTGACTTTCTATGTTTTGTAGTTTGCCAGGTGCTTTTTTTTTTTTTTTTTTTTTTTAGCATTGTGGCATCTACAAAATGGAGGCCTATTGTGAGGGCCTGGTCTTGATGGCCTTTTTTAACCATGGATTTGACTCTGTTCCGTTGTGTTATTTTGAGTGTTACCAAAGTTTAGCTGTATCAGATTCCAACTCAGAGATGCCAACATGGTGTGTCAATTGACTTAGGCAACCTCAAATGATCAATAGTTGAGTATTTTTGTTATGGGAGGGGTTCTAGAGACATATTTTATCTTGACACGTAAACAAACTCAAAATTGTTTGGCCATTTATAAGTTTTGGATTTTGGCTAATTTTTTGTAGATATGATCTCCTAACTATTCTAAACATTGTCACAAATAATCAAAAAAATCATAAAATTCCAAACTAGTCAAATGTAGTTAACAATCTACAAAATTTGGCTAATTGTAGACCATTCATTTTCATCATTTTTTATATTATATTTGGCAAGTTTAGAAATTTTTTATTTTTTTGATTATTTGTGACAATGTTTAGAATAGTTAGGAGATCATATCTACAAAATATTAGTCTGATCCAAATCTTATAAATGTCATAACGATTTTGAATTTGTTTAGGTGTTAAGATAAAATATGTTCCTAGAACCCTTCCCTTTTGTTATTTGCAGATGATTTCGACATGTTTGGGTAGTGGATTAAGGACTTAACCTAATCCTAATGTTGAAAACTGGAGGCCCATTTTGAAGGGGATTGAAAGCTCATCACAATTGTTCATTACTGTATATTGAATTTAAGATTAGCCTAACTCCATCATTACTAATTCACTATCAAATTAGACACAACCTAAGCTACTTTGCCACCATCATGTCTCCATTTGTACCAATGGACTTGGGAAAGCTCAGTAGTAGAACGTTTTGAAATTTGCAGATAATTTGAGCTAAATATTTGAACAGCTTTCTTTAGTGATGGATTAGTAATATTTGAACAGCTTTCAGGACTTAGCCCTCCCATTCTAAGGGAAAACACCACATTGGAAATTTGTAAAGTCCGTCTTTAGTAGATGTTGGATTTAGACTTGGTCCAACTCATTATCAGTATTCACTAACTAAGCTCGAAGAGGAAATTAGGCACAACCTAGGTGACTTTCCCCCAATCCCTCCGGCCTCCATCGTGTCTCAATTTCCCTCATTTGTGGGGCAGTTGGCGTAACTGTAGAAGTTTATGTCGGGATTAAGCTTTAAAGCCCATCCTAATTTTGTAAGTGCCTGTGTTCTGTACTTCTGTTGGTGTTTCTGGACAATTAGTAAGGCACTAAGGCCGGACTGAGGGACAATTTGATAGATAATAGAAATCTACTTGCTCCATCATGCTATTTTGTTCATTTAAGATGGGAAAGAGTTATGGACTTGTGACTTATGAGTGCTACTGAAGTTTAAGGTAGATCACATCCAAAGTTGGTAATGGACTTTTCCGAGCACACTAACTGAAATGTTAAACCACCTAAACTTCTCCGGGCGATGAATTTTATTGTCAAGTAGACATTGGTTAAGTCACAAGTCCATTATCAGTAGCAGTAGCTGAAGTGGGGATTATTGCATAGCTGTCAACTTGTCAAGTAAGGATTTGGTTAAGTTTAGTCGGGAAAGATTATAGCGCCAGGCTGTTAACGTGGATGTTGCTTCAACAGTCCCCACTATTGACATATGCAATAACACATGTGCTCTTTCAAACAGATCATCTGATCGCTAGTTCAACTCTGAACTTTGAAGTAACAGGATCGATTATGGATTAACATAGACATTCCAGTTAGGCCTGGTTCGTTGAGACTTGAGACATTACAATTTTGGCTGTTAATTAAATATATGATTATTAGTAGCTAATTTCACATGCCAAATTTTCAGAAGCCAGGGTGTTGCAAATTCAATCAAATGAAAATGCAATCGTGCGTTTGATAGCGTTCGCCCTAACTTATTTGGAATGCTAACATGTCGCTACTGGCGATATCATAATATTGTTTGGCAGCTATATGGTCCTTAACTAATATGAGCGTTTAGGACATGACCAGTTGACAATTTGATATCTTATTTGTTTGATCTTTTCTTCTAAAATAATGATTTGTACTAGTTTTAGTAATTAAGGTGTTCTTATTATTGTCATTTTCTTGTAGGAACATTAGTGATTTAGAAACAAGTTATCGACCGAAAAAAAATAAATATAAAAAATAAAGAAACTAGTTATATATCCAATGAGCTAGCGAGTAGCATTCATTTTTTTTTTTCCGATAAAGTGCTAGCTAGCATTCTTATCAGTTCATCAGCGTATATATAATTTTTTGATTTTATATCTAACTCCTATAAATAAAATGAGGGTTTCAACAGTAAATTCATCACGCCATTATTTTTTTTTCCAATTTTACCTCTTGCCAAACACGAATATTACAGCTCATGCTATTTTTTGTCTTATTTTTTTTATTTTGTCTTTTTATAAAAATAAAATGGTAGTTTCACGTTCATAAATTAATGAAAAATAAAATAAAATTGGAGATTGTTAACATGGCGGAAACACGTACAAAGAGACTAGTTATAATTATAATATAACAATTTTGATCTCTAGGACTTATGTATAATAATTGATTATTTAATTTGTAGATTGCTACATTTGATTATTTTAATTGATATTCTTATCCTTTCCCCTGAACTACATGCACACGTTTTTACATGTTTCCAGTAGTGGAAACTGGAAACTGGGAACTTTCTAGGACTGACTGAGATATATAGTTTTTTTTTAGTCTTGTCCAGGACAAGATTTCCTCAATATTTACTACTTCATACCCAAACAAGTAAGCACCTTAACCTTTAGTGATTTCAATTTTTACCTTACTAAAAAAATGTTGGAATTTGTTAGATTTCGGTAATTTTGATTTGTCGGAAAGTAAGAAATAAAATGCTTTCGAGAGTGTAGAAGACAGGAGTCACACGACAACAAAACATACGCTATTGGTGGTCACTTCGCAGCGGCACTTTAGGTATATCATATGTGTTAGGAATATACAATTTAATTGTACTTGTTCTTTACCAATTATCAAGCTATACAAATCTTTTGTTTTATAATAACATTTTTAGGAGAGAAACCAATAAAACACCAAATTTTTTAACCAAACCAAATATTAAACCAAAAAAATACCAACCAACTTCACGATAAATATCAAATATTAGACATCAAATTACGTGGTTTTGGATAAACCGCGCCATATAGTCTATGCGGCTTTCTCAAAACCGCGCCACTGAAGCCCATCTTAAAAGCCCAAGCCTACGCGGTTTTCCAGAAACCGCACGGTTTGTCACACATCAACTTTCTTATTTCTTCTCTTTCCAAATCTCTTGCGCGATTTTCGCAAAATCACGCCATAGAAGCCCACTGTCTAGCCCAAGCTCATGCGGTGTTCGAAAAACCGCGCGGTTTTTCCAAAACCGCAAGAGAGAGATTTGATACAACACTAAAACTGGAACCAAATTTTAGCTGATTTGGTGTTTGGTTTGGTGTTTTTTTGGTGTTTTGGAAATTTTGTGTTTGATGCTAGGATAGTATCTCACCTAAGGATGCTCTAAGTGTCTTGTACTTCTTAGTTAAATCCGAGCCTAGTGTAGATACACTATGTCTTTAAGAAAGATTTTCCCCCTCACGGTGCTTGAAGATTGATGGGAAACTGTCTCCCAAGATAGAACAAATTCCCTTCTATAGAAAGCTAGCACTTCAATTCTATAGAATCAGCGAACACAACATAGTATTTGACTAAAAACAGAGGGAGAAGAGAAAGATCAGAACTCTGTGTGATCTGGCATGTCTTTCTCTCCAAATTCATCCATTATTTATAGGTGAGTGGTGTCTCTTCGAAACAACACAGTGACTCTTGGAAAAAAGTAAGCAACTCTTTGAAAAGTCACATGTTTCGAAAAGATACACCATTTTGGCATAAAGCACTGTTTCAAACCAGTGCCTATTTCGAAAAGTCACACCTTTTCGACATGATACACTGTTTCGAACCAGTGCATATTTCGAAAGGTCGCACCTTTCTGGCATAATGCACTGTTTCGAACCAATGCACCCTTTCGAAAAGGTTTTTCTCATTTTACGTACTGTTCAAGAGAAACTCATTTCATCTCAAGTGGGGTAACTTGAGAGACAAATTACTCATTCATATCTCAATGGATTTGTGCAAATCTATTTTTCTAACAATCCCCCACATGAATGAAAATTTGGCTTCTTCTATCATAAACATCGGATTTCTGTTTTTTTACAAATGAAAAGATACCGCATCAGGTCAAGTAGCATGGGAGGCCTTGAACTTGCCTTAGTGAAAGCCGATCAGATCGGATTTAATTGGACGATCAATAGACTTCAATTAATGTCTTTGAACTGTTAGTCGTTTATATAAACCTAGACAATCATCTTCACGCAATACCTTCTTGAATACTGTTGGTTCTCACGTTTATGTTTATTTTGACCTTGAACACTTCTTGGTTTCACAGAGTGCTTTTGAGACATTTGCCTTAAAATTCTCATAGAAGCGGCCCCACTTCACACTCACATAGGTGATTTCTATAAAGAGTATCCTCCAATACTCCACTTGGATAACATAACTTTCCAAGATATAGTAAATCATTAAAAGCTTGACTTATCCTGGGTTTAGCGGCAGATATGCACTGTCTTATATAAGAATGGGTTAGAGTATATTATTACTCTCCAGTGCTAACTGAGTCACAGACATAATTCAGTTGGCCCTTTGAACCTAGATCTTGGGATCTCCAGTCAACTAGGTTGGTTTTTCCATTATGAAGACTTTTGGTTGATTATCTCAAAGGCTTTAAGCCCATTCTCCTTGATAATCTTTCCACTTGCTCTATTGTTAAACCTTTTGTAAGCGGATCCGCAATGTTATCTTTTGACCTTACATAGTCGATTGAGATAACTCTATTTGAGTGCAATTGTCTAACGGTGTTATGTCTACGACGTATATGTTGAGACTTCCCATTATACATGCTACTCTAGGCTCTACCAATAGCAGATTGGCTATCACAGTGTATACACACTGCTGGCACATGTTTAGCCTAGTTTGGAATATCTTCTAAGAAATTTCGAAGCCACTCTACTTCTTCTCTAGCCTTGTCTAATCCTATGAATTCTGATTCCATAGTGGACCTCACTATGCACGTTTGTTTTGAGAATTTCTAAGAAATAGCTGCACCTCCAAGTGTAAAACATATCCACTTGTGGACTTTGAGTCTTTAGTGTCAGATATTGATAAGAGCCCAAAACTGTAGTTTTAACCCTTTAACAATATTACTTTTAAACCAATTATGTGATTAATAAGTAAGAGTTAGTACTGTTATCGTGCTCTTGTGTATTTCAGGCATTGGAGTCAATTATGTGCAGAAATGCGTCCCTTTTGCGAGATAAAGGAGCAAAGGTTGGTTACTAAGAAGTTCTATGATTAAAGACCAAGATTCAAGGAGAAAAAGCCTTTTTAAATCTCGGTCAAAGCTGAAAAGTCAAAGTCAACGCGGGCAGAAATAGCACACAAAAGTCAATAGAACTTCCGCAGGCCGTATCTTTGGACTCAAACCTCGGAATTGGGCCTACCATATGTCAAAATGACCAGATCGGAAAGAGATTTCTAATAGTTCAAGTCTTGACCTAATCAGAGGAGCAGAAGTGGACAAAAAGATTGTTGAAGACATTTCCAACTGAAAACCCCTTTGTGAACTGAAGTAATGAGGTTTTGGGCTCGATTTTCCAGCCCAAAACATGGCTCCTAAGCCCATGCACAAAATTGTGGATCTAGCCTCTTCTATATAAAGAGGACTAAGGCTTAACTCTTAAGTAACTTAGTTTTATAATTTAATACTTAGTCTTAATTTTATAGTTAGTTATTCATAAACTTAGTTCTAAATTAGTTTTAATTCAATTTTGAATCATTAGACTCTCTTTCAATTAGATTAATAAAGTAATTGTTATTCTTTCAATAATGTCTTGTTTTTATTGTTCTTATTCCAGAAATGATAGTTTAATGAATCAAGGCTAAAACCTCCATTAGAGGGGTTTGAGAAAGCCTTGATGAAAACTTGATTGTGTTAGTATAGATGTAGTTGTGATGATCTATTCCACTCTAGAAAGTAATTAGTTCACCATGGGAACGGGTTTAATTGCTTTATATGCTAATTGTTAGTTGGTAGAGATTGTCATGAACAATTAGGGATTAGAAATACCAACCCCTTACGTGAAAACGTAAAGATTTGGATTACAACAAATTCTATGCTAGTTTATTTAAGTTGAATTCAAGGTGGAATCAAATTCCCCTAATTCATTCTCATATTGTCATCTTAGTATTGAATTGCCATAGTTTGATTTATAATATCTTGATTAGTTAATTCACCATCTTAGTTAAATTTCATTTCATTACTCTCATTGATTTTGTTAGAATACATGAATTAGAAAACGTTACATTCTAAACAAGCTAGGAGTATAACGAATTCTCTACTCCAAATATTGCATTGATAACGAGAGTAGAATCTTTGACACATAGAGTAAAAATCCATTTAGTTTTACTTATTCTTGAGTTTAATTAATTAAGTCTAGGTAAAACTATCATTTTTATATTTATCAGATATCCAATTAGCATCGCAGTACCCTTCTAGAACGGCTGGATATCTTGTATAGTGCATACCAAAATTATGAATATACTTTAAGTATCCCAAAACTCTTAGTATGGCAGTCCAATGATCTCTGCCAGGATTACTCGTATATCGACTTAGCTTGCTCACACTACAAGAATACTGAGCATTTGCCATAGTCATCGACCATGGCTAAAGACCTTTTTGCCACGGTTTTAAGCCGTTACACGACCGTTGCCAATGCGCCTATTGCTAATCTTTGGCCACGGCTAAAGACTGTGGGTAAAGCTTCATTTTATGCCACGGTTATAAACCGTTACATGGGCCGTGGTGAATTTTCCCATTTGCCACAGCACTAAACCGTGGCTAATGCTCACACGACCCGTGCCCACTACCTTTTGTGGACTGGATCTATAATTTGGCCACAGGTCTAGGCCGTGGCAAATGTCTTTCATTGGACTGTATCTAAAGTTTAGCCACAGTTTATGGCCGTGGCAAATGTATTGAATTGGATAAAAAAAATTGATTATGGCACCATACTAAATTCATACAATTCGCATCACACCTGCAGGTCATACAAAATTCTATCATTTCAATCAAACCTATAAGAATCTTTGCAGGGGTTTCGCCAAGGGTCGAGTCAGACTACTTTTAACAATTTAATTGACATCATACTTTATACAAGTGAAAGCACATACTAGCGTAATCAACATGGTAGGATACTAAGGTAGCTTCATGCCATAACATAAATATTAGGATGTCACGTGAATTAAGAGTGAAGTCCCCGACACGAAGCTAACTTATGTAATTCCAAGTGCTTTGGACAAAAAATGGTAAAAGAGCATCAAGTGCTTATACTGGATGAATTTGAGGTCAGGTCAAACATATCTGTGTTGAGCAGACGCCTAAGAGAAAACCAGTGAAGGGTGCCCTATTGTAACTTCAGTTTTATAATTGGAATTGATTACCAAATCTTGGAGCAAGTAAAGGAGACTAAATAAAAATGTCAAACCTCTAGGCGCTGGAGATCAGTTACTGGGGAGGCTTCCTTCACCTCTGTTAGGTTGTAGATATTTAATACGTTGTCCCATTTTGGGGCCGGTCCTATTTTCGATGAGTCCATTTGCCCACCTCGGGGTAGAGGAGGGCTTTCGCCACACCAGAAGGGAAGATCTCACTTGCAATCAATTGAGAAGATGTAACTTCTATTGGTGTTGTACACATCTCAGATCTACACCCTGCGAGATAGAGCAAACACAATATTAGTTAGTAACATGTCTTTCAAAGAGTTATGTCACCCAAACAGCACAACATACGCTTACTCTTGCTAGGTATTACTATCTTTCTTTAGTACTGAGAACTTGGGGAGGTAGAAAATACTCGATTGAGTATAAGCATGAACACGAGAATATCTTCTTGTCCTACGAGCAAAAATACAGCATCTACGAATAACAGCCGACTCTCATATACAATTTATTGTAGCATGGAAGATTTATAAGATGTTTAATTCTATTAATATAAACTTTTGCTCATTGGGGAAAGGATATAAATAATGAGGAACAATCTCAGGAAAACCCAAAAAAAATAAAAAATAAAAAATAAAATAAAATAAATCCTTACACCAACTAAACACTAATTCCTGAAAACACAGCTGCTTAATGTCAAAGCAAAGCTATCATTCCCACATGAGCTTTCTTTGCCCTAAGAAACACCATTGAAAGATCTAGAAAGGGAAGCTGATGCACAAGAGAACAGGGAAGGGCCAACCTAAAACCAGTATTCAATAAATACTCATTAACCAATTACCAAACTTTATGCTACAACGATGAAGAATAATAAGTTGAGAAATCAGTGTATATATAGTGATTGTCTTAGAGAACACATATAATATTTATATTTAACTTTAAAAATCTAAAACACATCATCTGCAAATATTATGCTAAGAACATCATAATATGCGGACATTGCATCTATAGCACTGCATATCTTTTCCACTGCAGTGTCTTCCTAGTTCAAAAGGCTAGGAAGAAAAGAAATAAAATCAGCAGATTGAAAGCAATTAGCATGGGAAGTATAATAGATACAAAAGAATGAGAACAGTATTTAATGCATAATACTTGTGTAATTTATAACATTACCTACAAGATTTGAACTTCTGGCTAAGTTCCTTCAAACCGCTGCCGCTGGATCTAATATCATCAATCAAATCCCAGCTTCTCCTTACGGTCTCATAACAGTTAACACTTGAAGTCTCTTCACTCTTGCAGTGGCCCAACTTTCTTGAAATACTCAATAGATTGGTCGTAAATTTCTTCAATGCCATACTTGAAGCTGAAGCTTTCTTTAGTAAGCTTCTCTGAGGAGAGAATCAGCTTTGCGTTTGCAGAAAAATCTCCAAAGCTGCAAAATATCACAATTTAGACAATGATAATGAAATGATACTACTGCAATCTCACACTAGAGAAACTACAAACAAGCCAAAAGTGAGCCTGAACTTTTCACTTCGCACACTGTGGTTGTGTATGTCAATCAAGTTGAACCATTACCTAATGTTGGAATCGCTTAACCAATTGATCACTTGCTTTGCTTTAGACAGTCAACTAAAGAATGTGATGCACATTTCCAGTGTGTGTTTCAGTGTTTTATATGTTTGGACCAATAATGAACTAAATTGTACGGTTTCACATAACCTGGTTGGTCAAGATAGGTACCAATATTGGTTGAATTGGCCGGAAGGTTCTTATAAGTTTGCGTTCCATGAACTTGTTTTCATTTACTTTGTATGAATAAATGTTCAAATAAATGGATGTTCTATGGAAAGTAGATTACTCAGTAGGAACCTTATATTGTGGATATGTTTTGTTCAGAAACTTTGCAAGCTCATGAAAATTGGTATTGATAGGAGAACAAATATATCGACCTGAAGCTGATTCCTCCTCTGCTAGAAAGATGTGTGCTCTAACAACATCCTCAACATGTGACAATGAGATTGAGCCAGAGAGAATTTGCATCCCTTTCAAACCATTTATCATAAATTCATTTCCTGCAATATCAATCATTCGAATAGAGAACAATGTCGTTTTAATTTCAGAATTTGTTTCCTCAGAATTTTTGAACTACTTATTTTTTTAACAAGTTTATCCTATGTAAATCCATTGGAATAGTAATGCTCGATCAGCTACTTAACCTAACATGTTAGATATTCGTATTTGTGGATTTGATAGAGTTAAACTACAAAAAGGAAATCATATATGAGCACACAAGTCTACTGGATTGGAATGCAGACCTATGATCAATGACATGGCCAGGCAGATGCTACTAGGGACATTAGGAGTGATAGATAGACCTGCCATTAGCGAAGGGATAACAGTGATAAGGTATATCTTGTTTTCTTCAGCATATTTCCAAGTTGTCTACTCTGCCAGTGTCTTTGAAGTTGCATATCCCTGCAATGCCATACTCATAAAATGCACTTCTTGTGAAAACATTGTAACAATCATCATGGGAAAAATGCATGCATGCTTTTACATACCCAAGTAGGTGGCTTCTCAGAATATAAATACTCAACATCAGTCACGCTTTGTATATTGGTTGCCCTTGTACCTCTTGGTAGCTCTTCCCTACAGCCCAGAGAAAAATAAACAAAATTAAATACAAAGAAAAACATATTATACACCACTTCTCCCTCCTCCTTTTTCCGAGCTTGGGACCGACAATGCAAATGCAAACGTAAAGTTTACTTGCATTGGTGGAGTTAAAAATGGGTTACCAAAATAGAGAAAGCAAACATTCAATACAATGTTATTAGCAAAATAAGACAAGTATTACATTGAATAAAAACAAAATGATACCCCTCTCAAGTGCATGTAAAGTGTCAACATTAAGTCTCCTAGAACATAACGCACAAACAAATGTGCAAATACTCAAGATCACATGTCGGACTTCCTTCCTATCTCGATATGCATGTTGGATCAGCATTGGAAGCAAATGTTGCATCAAAATGTGATAATCATGAGACTTCATTCCACTCAAATCCTTCGCACCGCCTTGGACAATATTCTTCCAGTTACCACTAAACCCAACGGGTACTTTGAGATCTCTTAAGCTCATAAGGAACAATTTTTCTCCTCCACTCGAAGCCAAAACACCCCAAGCTTCATAACCTTCTTACCATTTTGATCACTCAACCAATACTTCCTTTTAATCCCAAGAAGTTGCAAATCTTTGCGTGCATTGGCGTTATCTTTTGTTTTTCCTTTTGTGTTCAACATCATAGCAATCAGGAGTTCACAAACATTTTTTTCAATGTGCATAGCGTCCAAGTTATGACGGATAAGAAGCTCTGCCCAATATGGAAACCTAAATAATATCGACTATTTAAAAAAGCATGTCCCATCCCCGTTGTCCTCATTTTGTTTTCTACCGCCCTTCCCTTTTTTTTTCCTTTTTCCATTCCCCCTTTTCTTCTCTTTGCCCTTACCCCATTGCACTTTCAGATTCTATGTCATTTGTTCAACTTGCAGTCCGGTCAATCTCAAAGGCTGTTCTCTAAGCTCTTCAGTCTTGTTAAAGGTACTTGGTCTAGTGTCCATCCTACTAGCATCCGACGAGGGCAAGAATCGTCTACTATCCATGCAAGCAAATTTCTGGCCATGTTGGAGTCTCAATGAGGAGGTATTTGGACCATAAATGGGACAAACATATTTTCCATGGGTTCTACAACCAGATATGTTACCTAACGCAGGAAAGTCATGGATAGTCCATAACAAAACTGTGCGCATATTGAGCATCTTGCCTCTGTTTAAGTCCTTCACATTCACCCTGGTATTCCACAAAGATTGCAATTCACGAACAAGAGGATGAAAATATATGTCGATATCCTTTCCTGGTTGTCGTGGGCCTTTGATGAGTAAAGAGAGCATGGTAAATTTGGGTTTCATGCAAAGCCACGGAGAAAGGTTATAGGTAACACACATTACAGGCCAAGAGCTGTATAATGTGCCACAAGTTCTAAAAGGATTGAAACCATCTGTTGGTAGTCCTAATCAAACATTACGAGCTTCAGGTAAAAAGTCCTTATACTTCCGATCAATTAATTTCCAATTAGATGAGTCAACTGGATGCCCCATCTCTCCACCTTTCAATCGATTTTTCGAGTGCCAACACATCTCCTTTGCCACCCATGGTACACTATACAACCTCTTTAACCTCTCCGTAATTGGAAAGTATCGAAGTATCTTTGCTAGAATCCTAATATGTTTCTTCCTTTGTTCGATATCAGCATATTTGTACCTCGACGCTCCACATGTAGTACAAGTATCCCTCCAATCATCATCTCTCCAAAATAGCATGCAATCATTCGAGCAAGCATCAATTTTCTCATATTTAAGGCCCAACTCTTTTATTAATTTTTATGCATTATAAGTATTCTCCGGAGTCTTGTTGTCACATGGAAAAGCCACACGAAGTAATTCGAGGAGTCCCATAAAAATCTTGTCTGTCCACCCATGTGTAACCTTTAACCGAAACAACTTGATAACAAATTTCAAAACTGTAAAGTCCTCACAATCAGGATATAAGGGACTCAAAGCCTCACGAAAATTATTGGACTCAATTGTGTCAGGTTTTTCCTCAACTATAGGATCTTCCTCAACTATTCCTCAAGCACCATCTGTTGAACATTGTTCAATAACAACATCTAAGTTATCACCGTCAAGTTTTTCTACGACGGTACTGAATGCAACATTCTCCTAAAAAAAGGGGAAGTCCCCTCCCACCTTAAAATTAGTGGAATTTGACCTTCCACCTCTTTCAAATGCCACACTTGGTGGCTGACTTGTTTCTCCATGCATTCTCCAAAATGTATATTGTTTGTAGAAGCCTTTTTGGTAACAATGCAATGTGACCACCTCATGGGTTAGTGCTCGACCCCTATTTCTACAGTTATCGCATGGACATGGGATCACATCCTTGTGGTGATAATTATCCCTTGTAAATTGTACAAATTGATTAACACCATGAATAAAACGATCGTCCTCTTTTGGTAGATCAATCTAACTTTTATCTATCACCCCAAACCCCTCCATATTGTAGTTCTTGCAATACGAATATATCAAAAATAGTTAGAGCTGAAAATCTAAGCAGTTAAAATCGGTTTTCACTAGTAATTGGTCTAGGAGCGATATGCGATTAATCGGTTAATCGGTGATTTAATCGGTTGGATCGATATATAATATTATATACAAAATTCCAATTATACCTTTGAAATATAGAATATAAACAACAATATTAGGTCCAATAAGTAAGAAACATTTTAATAAAACACAAGTTTTTTTTTTTTTTTTTTATATGGTAGAAGAGTTTAACGACTTTAAGTCTAAGTTCATTAGTCATTACAAATACAAGTAGCTATGCTGGAAATACTACTACAAAGCAATATATTGGTTATCAGTAGTTTGGTAACAACTCCAATAGTTCTGCACTTTTGCACATGGTCCTCCCAGAAGACCAACTAAATGCATTCCAATCTACAGGAGCAAAAGATGGAGTACCAAATGAACATCGATATAATTCATCAAACTGGACGAGATTATTGCATTACCATTGCCCCCACACATCCGAGCAACAAGCATTATATTCCAATTGTGTTCTTTTAATGGTCGCCCCTTATTGTTTAGGTTTAAATTAATTATTCGTTCTTCTTCTCCGATTTAAGCTTTGGTTTCACACCTCTACTGTAAGGTGCAGCAGAGTATGCATAGCACATGACCATCAAAATATAATAATATCTACCCTACAAACAAACAACACTACCCTACAACAAACAAACAACAATGGAAAAGACAAAAGAAAATAAGGGAGAAAGGAAAAGAGGAAACAAAGAGTCAAAGAATAAAGAAGGACAAAAAATAATACATGTTTACTTGATCACTTCATAGTTGAAGAGGGGAGAGAGGACTGAGGAGATGAAGACAAGCTCTGGAATTGGAAGTGTTCAATAATCAGTACTTCACTACTTCGTGAGTTTGTGGGGGTTTTTTTTTTTTTTTTTTTTTTTTTTTCTCTAATTCAAGTAATCAAGTTGGGTTCAGATAATATCGACGCTGTTTTATTCTCAGTTGGCCCGATAAATCAGTGTTATCGGTCGATACGACCGAATATATCGCTAACTGAGTACTAAACAATAAATCAGTCGAAAACATCTCGCTCCAGTCCCGATATACGATTACTCACCGATTAATTGCCGATTAAATCCGATTTTAACTGCTTAGCTGAAAATACAATGGCAGGTAAACCATACACATAATAGACCACCACATAAGTAAATAACGAACTCCACGCTGGGGAGAGACTAAAATAGCACAAGTACTACATCCAACAATCAATCTAACCTAGTTGCACCCATAAATTTAAATACATTGGAAGCACACAAAAAAATGGATCGATTGAGGCATGCATACGAAAAAAAACAAACTACATTCTCACTTAAAAAAATAAATTGAAACTAGATAAATAACAATAACAACAAAGATGATATCATATGCAACCAAGTAGGATATTATCTAGAAGAAATATAATTATACCGCCCACATTAGCAGCATATTTGAGTTAACCCAATAGCAATATCTTAACTTGCATTCAGTATAATATAGAGTAAGAGCATAAAAATAAAAAGAAGCAAGTAAGGGCTCTCCTACTCACTTCTACCAACTACCACACACTTCAACAATAGACTCGATATTAAAACGATTACTTCTTGAGACTACCGCGAACACTAGGCTTTGGTTTAGAAGAAGTATCAATAACAACAATAGCACCCAAGTTACTAATCTTGGTATCGACAAATGGATTTTTAGGGTGCTTAGAATCATGATGAATTTGTATGTGAGACACTCTCACTTACAATATAATAAAATATTAAATATATTAAATTATTTCTTCTAAAATGAATAACAAATAGGTATATTTGACCTTACAAAACATTGATTTGAATTCCATAAAAATGCCCAACACTTAGCTAATCAATATTACAACTTACTACAATTAACATTCTGAACTACACCTTAGGCAGACAGATATAATAAATAGAGAACATAATGCAAGTACATCACGTCAACAAGTAGCAAATATCTATCATCTAGTAAGTCATATACCAAACAAATGTGATTTTATTGAACTTAGCTATACTTAAAAAACACAAACGACCAACACAAACCCATTTTAACTTAGAATTAGGACAAACATATAACAATAACACAACCCCATTTGGTGATAGAATCGGTACTAACAGTATCTATAACCAAGAGAAGTAAAACAAAACAAATTTCAACTTTTTTAGAAAAAACTCATTTCAAGTTAACACCAAACCAGAGATGGGAGAAAAACTCACCTTGATGTAAATGAAAAAAAACAATAATCCGGACCTGTTCACAACAAATATCATAAACCATGAGTAATATTATTTCATTTAAACTAAATTTTAACAAAACAAACCTTACAAACACTACATTTTTATCGAAATTGGTAAACACTAACTCTTAAAAAGAAAGAATTGTGAGATGGGATAGAGAGACATGAGGGGAAAGACGAAAAACAATTACCTAGTGATTAAAGATGAAGTGTTTCTATAAAAGATAACAATTTAGAGATGTTCGAAGTGAGATTAGTAGAAGAAAAAAAAAATAGAGAAAGGGTTACCTGAGAGAGAGGGGGGTGGCGTGTCTGTGTCACTGCGTGAGAGAGGAGAGGGGAAGGAAACCGAGACAGAGAGTATTTGTTGGGCGGTTTACATTAGGTAGAATTTTTGGGCTGGTTCATTTTGCGCTCCATCTAATTTTCATTACATCAACGGATAAGAAATACACAGGTCTATATCAACGGTTAATAGAGATAGAAACATGACTGTGGCCAAAAACCCAATTAAACTCAAACTACACAGAAATTTAGCCACACCTATCAAAAGTTTTAGCCATGGCTAAAGCCCGTGGGTATTATGTAACAGCCTATAACCGTGGCTAAAGCTAATCGATCTGTACCTATGGCCAAAAGTCATTTTTCTTGTAGTGTCACAGAGTATGCTATGTCAGGCCTTATACAGTTCATGACATACATTAAACTACCAAGTATACGAGAGTACTCTAGTTGAGATATGTTATCTCTAATATTTTTGGCTAAATGAAGATTTACGTCAACTAGTGACATTTTTGGTATGATGTTATATTTCTTGAACTTTTCAAGAATCGTCTCAATGTAATGAGATTGTGATAGAACAAGTCCATCCTATGTCCTAGAAATCTTAATTCCTAGGATAACATCAGCGACAACTAAATCTTTCATGTCAAACTTACTAGACAACATTTGTTTGGTAGATTTTATGACATCCATATTACTACCCAAAATTAGCATATCGTCTACATAGAGACAAACAATGACACATCATTTTTTAGTGCTTTTGACATAGACACACTTGTCACACTCGTTTATTTTGAAACCGTTTGACAACATTGCATTATCAAATTTCTCATGCAATTGCTTAGGTGTTTGCTTTAATCCATATAAGGATTTAACAAGCTTGCAAACTTTCCTTTCTTGTCCAAGAGCAATAAACCCTTCGGGTTATTCCATGTATATTTCTTCATCTAACTCACTATTCAAGAATGTCGTCTTTACATCCATTTGATGTATCTCAAATCCATGTATTGATGCTATTGCAATTAGCATCCTTATGGAAGTTATTCTTGTAACTAGAGAATAAGTGTCAAAGTAATCCAATCCTTCCTTTGTCTAAAGCCTTTGACCACAAGTTTAGCTTTATATTTGTCGATTGATCCATCAGTCTTAAATTTCTTTGTGAATATCCACTTATATCCCAAAGTCTTGGAACCTGGTGGTAAATCCACCAATTCCCATGTATGATTTTGCATTATGGATTCAATCTTGCTATTTATTGCTTCTTTCCAATAAGTAGCGTCTGGAGATGACATTGCCTTCTTGAACGTTTGAGGATTATTTTCCAACAAGTATGTTAGAAAATCAGGTCTAAAAGATGTTGACGTCATTGACCTTTTGCTTCATCTAGGTTCCTCCTCAATTTCGCTTTGTGTAGGATGGTTACTAGTTGTAGCATCTAAAGTTCTCTTTGTCGAACTTGGCTCTATACACATGTTATACGGAAACGTATTTTCAAAGAATGAAGCATTCCTTGACTCAATAATTGTATTAACATGTATATCTTGAATATCTGATTTATGAACCAGAAAATGATATGCACTACTATTGTTTGTATATCCAATGAATACATAATCAATAGTCTTGGGTCTTATCTTCACCTTCTTAGGTTTAGGGACTTCCACTTTAGCAAGACACCCCCACACTTTTAAGAATTCGTAGAAAGTCTGATGACCTTTCCACAATTCGTATGGTGCTTTAAGCGTCTTCTTGTTAGGAATCTTATTGAGAATATAATTGGCGGAAAGCAAAGTTTCCCCCCACAAATTCTAGGGTAAACCAGAATTTAACAACATAACATTCATCATCTCTTTTAGAGTTCGGTTTTTGCGTTCCGTAATACCGTTTGATTGAGGTGAATAAAGAGCCGTAGTTTGATGAATGATTTCATGTTCATAACAGAAACCTTCAAAAGGTGCATGATTCATATTCACCTCCTTTATCACTCCTTATAGTCTTAATCTTTTTTCTTAGTTCATTTTCAACTTCATTTTTATATTGTTTGAACACTTCAATTACCTCATCTTTACTTCTTAACAAGTAAACATAACTATATCTAGTGCTATCGTCAATAAAAGTAATGAAATACTTTTTACCACCTTTAGTTTGCACGTACTTAAGATCACATATATCTGCGTGTATTAAGTCCAGAGGTTCAGTACTTCTTTCAATGGACTGAAAGGATGATCTGGTCAACTTGGATTCTACACAAGTTTCACATTTATGGTGTAGGTCTATTTTTATCTTTGGTATATGTTTCGACCTCCACCTACGTGGCAAACGTCCATTAGTAGGGGTCTCTATTTTATTCATTTAATCAACAGGGATAAAGCCCAATTCGCAATATCATGGATCAATGTACAGGCCCATTAACTCATGTGTCTAAGGCTGAACCTTAGCCACATGGCTTGCCACTAATATACGTTGATTTATGTCCAGATTCATTTCTTATCAAAGAGATAGTTATCAGTTGACAGTTATACTCTATCACAATTACTCAAGATACAAGATTACTTGAGCTACAAGGACTCTCTACTCTACCTCTATAAATATCAAACTATTTTTCATAAGGAACTACGTGGAAACTTGATCCCTAGAGAACAGATCTTGGGTACGTAGGCAGCCATTATTTGGTTCAGTTTCATCTCCCCCAACATCAAATTTCTCTGTTTATTAGTGTGTTCTTTACCATTGCTCTCGTTGTGTTGAAGCAGTTTATTGCCAAAACATAATTGGCGCCGTCTGTGGGGACAGAGAATTCATTATCACGTGAAACAATCAAGATGGTAAGCACGAGAAGCAGACCAAATAGTCAACATATTCCTCCTACTAACAAGAATCGCAACCCTCGAAATTCAAATCGGCCGATGCATGAACCGTTGAACAATCAAGTTGCTCCTAATAGTAGGATCAATTCTCAACATCCAGAAGAAATAAGAACCGCCACCGCCTCGCCTCCGTAAAAGGCGCAAGACAAGTGCCGCCACCCTTAACAATGTTGCTTTACAACAAGAAAATCGACAAGTCGGTAGTCCTCCATGCGGTCCGCCGCCGTCCGTCCATGTCGATCCTTCAGTTGACATGGATATGGACGTGGACATTACTCTCACGCCAACTAGCGGAAAAGGTGATAGTAACTGCCAATTCACCCCTAATACGGTTGAGCGGGAGTTACGACGAGTCAAAAATTTAAACAGGAACTTGAGAAGGAAGCTGGCAAAGAGGCAAAGGCCGGTGGATGATGTTGCAAATTCAACAACATCAAGGCGACCACGAAGGGATGCAGGCCATTCCAGTGTATGGGACCGTCTTGACGATCCACTTCGCCGTCCTCAAAGAACGCGTGCTATTTCTCAAGCACAATCAACTAGTGCACGCTTCTAGGAGTAATGACCCTATTACCCGCATTTTATGGGGAGAATCGGATTGGCGGGGATAACTACTACCCTAGACATGTCCGATCTCAAAGGGAAGATTTACCTCTGAGAAGCAGTTTCAGGGAAGACCGCCATCCGAAATATGTCCGACACGACTGGGAAGGCAGGCATCCCAGACAAGAGCAACAAAACATGGAGAAGTGGTATAATTATTCCGACCACCCGGCCAAGGGTGACTACCGGCCTAGACAGGCTGGTTACAGGGATAGACAAAGACAATCACCGGTAGGAGCTGATCGTGCATACCGCCAAAGATCTCTAACTCCAATAAGAGATAATGGAAGGTATCCTTCTCCACATGGGCACGATCGGGGGCGTCCAGTTGTTCGAGCCAATACTTTAACTCTAACAGAACAACAGCTGGAAGAGTTGATTGCAAAAGAACTTTATGATAGAGAGTCAAGGAATGTAAGAATGAAAAACTTGACAGTCAATGATGGCGTACTTGATAAGTTTTCGGTCGACATTCAAGAAGCTTACCACCATCCCGACTTCAAACAACCCGATTTTAAACTTTATGATTGTTTCAGCAAGATTTGCCAAAACACACCAGTTGAGGGTTGGAAGTAATGTTTTTTGGAGATGGTGATTGGGGAAAGATGAGACTGGACTTCGGTTTTGAAGTTGCCTACGTACCCAAAGATATTGCTTGGGATCAAGTCTCAATTGCGTAGTTCTGGAAAAATGACGAAGGTTGGATTTTATAGGTAGCATTGGTGATAGTTACTTCCTCGTTCTCCAATATTCCAATCGTGGGATGAAGTTGAGAACCGGGCGGGAGAACCGGCCCAATCATGGGATGAAGTTGAGAGTTTGGGGGATAACTGTCATTTCGTGGGATGAAGTGGAGAACCGGGGGACATCCATTTCGTGGAATGAAGTCGAGAACTGGCGGGAGAACTGTCAGCTCGTGGGATGAAGTTGGAGAATTGGCGGGACATCTGTCAGCTCGTGGGATGAAGTTGGAGAACTGGGGGGAGAACTGAACTCGTGGGATAAAGTTGAGAACTGGCGCGGGACATCTGTCATTTCGTAGGATGAAGTCGAGAATGGGGGGACATCCGTCATTTCGTAGGATGAAGTTGGAGAACCGGGGAGGAGAATCGCTCGTGGGATGAAGTTGGAGAATCTGGCGGCGAGAACCGTCATTTCGTGGGATGAAGTTTAGGAGGCGGGGGGAGAACCGTTCGTGGGATGAAGTGGAGAACTGGCGGGACATCTGTCAGCTCGTGGAATGTAGGCTTTGAGCATGGGCTTTTTCATAGATAAGCTCTGAGCATGGGCTTGTTTATAGTTGGGCTCTGAGCGTGGGCTTGTTTATAGTTAAGCTCTGAGCATGGGCTTGTTTATAGTTGGGCTCTAAGCGTGGGCTTGTTTATAGTTGGGCTCTGAGCGTGGGTTTGTTTATAGTTGGGCTCTGAGCATGGGCTTGTTTATAGTTGGGCTCTGAGCATGGGCTCTGAGCGTGGGCTTGTTTATAGTTGGGCTCTGAGCATGGGCTCTGAGCGTGGGCTTGTTTATAGTTGGGTTCTGAGCGTGGGCTTGTTTATAGTTGGGCTCTGAGCATGGGCTTGTATTGAATTGGGCTTATATTGGGCCACATTTGTGGGGGCCAGAACAATGATGAGTCGGAAGGAGATCCTGGCTTGCATGTTCTATCGTTCAAAAATAAGTTGGTGTTATGGGGTGGAGATGATCCGCTCATATGTAAGCTCTTTCCATCGACTCTAAAGGGAGAAAGCGTTATTTGGTTTAGTGAGTTGCCTTCAAGATCAATTCACCAATTCAATGAACTAGAAAATCAGTTTGTTAATCGTTTCCGCCACAATTGCAAGACGCCAAAGGATGTCGACTCACTTCTGAACATCAAGCAACAACGTGACGAGAAGTTACGTACTTTTGTTACTAGGTTCTGAAAGGCAGCAGCAGATGTTCCAGAAGTTTCTGATGGGATGCTTCTTTTCGCCTTTAAAGAAGCATTATATTATGAAAGTGACAGAAGTTCGAACTTCATTGTAAGGGATCTTTACCACTCTCTAATTAAAGATGTCCCTAAAACTCGATACGATCTGTATGTTAGGGCTGAACAACACATCTCCGTATCGAGGAGAACCTATCGGCGAAAGCAGCAAGGGACAAAGATATTCGGAGCAAAGATTTTTCTGACAGCAAGAATTTTAAGCCGAAGCAAGGACAGTCAGATCAACAACATAACGATGGAAAGAATGACAATCAGAAGCAAGTCAATTTCAATCGTGATGGAAAAACTCTACCTGAAATTAGTGGGAATCTGTTATATATGAGAAGTTGAAAAGTGGGAATCTTCTTTCCCCGCCTTATCCACTTTCAGAAGATACCAAAGCGATAAGGGACAAAGCTTTGTGGTGTAAATTCCATAATGACTATGGCCATGAGACAGAACTTTGTCGCTCTCTCCGGGGTCGGATTCAGAAATTAGTGGAGAAAGGACTTTTAAATGAATATCTTATTAAAAACTCTCAACAGGCAGTTGCTGCAACTTATGAGCATGTCATTAATGTTTCCCATTCTCATGTTGAGTCTCTTTCCAAAAGTCAGAGTAAGAATCAAAAGCGTTTGAAAGTTAGTTATGTTGGTGAATTTAACCGTATCAACAAAGTCGATTTTATCAAAGGAATCCAGACTGAGACTTCGGAAGAAGAGCCCCTCCAATTCACTGATGATGATCTCCTTGGTGTATATCACCCTCACTATGACGCAGTTATAATTTCTGTGTCTATAGGTGCTTCTCGTGTTCAACGGGTAATGATCGACGGGGGGGCCACCTCGGCCATTTTCAGTGGATGCTATTCTCAGATGCAACTTCGCGAGGGTATGATCATCGCCAAAGACAATCCTATCATCGGTTTTGATGGGACAACATCTTCAGCGGTTGGAAGAATTACCTTACCAATCAAATTAATGAACAAAGAAGTTGAGCTCGATTTCTTATTGATGGACTGTCGATCCCACTATAACGCAATTTTGGGCAGAGATTGGATACATTCCATGGGGGCTGTAGTCTCCACATTTCATCAGTGTGTCAAGTTCCCATTCTCTGGGCATATTTGCAAGGTTCGTAGTGACCAGGTATCTGCCTATTCCTGTCATGACAAAGCAATGGATGACTATAAAAAATCTGAAGTTCGAGGTAATACGATCCTTGCAAGTGCCCTGCCCAAGTTACAGTTACCAAGCGGCGTGCCCTCCATCTATAATATTGAGGCTCATGTGCAAGGGCCGCCGACAGTGGATCGACTTTTGGAAGTACAAGTAGGAGATTCAGCAGAAGAAACCACTTTTATTTCTGTTGAACTTTCGAGCGTAAAACAACAAGAGTTGGTTTCCCTTTTATAGCAAAATAAGCGTATCTTCGCTTGGAAAATTGAGGAAATGCCGGGAATAGACCCTTCTGTTGCCTGTCATAAACTTGACATTGATCCAAGTTTCAGGCCAGTTCACCAAAAACCAAGAAGAATGGCACCTGATCGGAAGCTCAAAGTTAAAGAGGAGATTGATAAGCTACTTGCGGTTAACTTTATCCGACGAGTTACTTACCCAAAATGGCTTGCTAATGTCGTCGCAATGCCAAAAAAGAACGGACAAATCGGAATTTGTATTGACTTTACAAACCTTAACGCAGCTTGTCCGATTCATCCGTATCCATTGCCACGAATTTCCGAACTAGTGGATGCCACTGCGGGATTCCAACGCCTATCTTTCATGGATGTTTCTTCAGGGTACTACCAGATCTCTTTGAATGTTGATGACCAAGAGTTCACCGCTTTCATTACCGACCAAGGCATTTTCTGTTACACTATTATGCCTTTTGGTCTGAAAAATGCCGGTGCAACCTACCAAAAGCTTGTCAATATAATTTTTTCCGATCTGTTGGGGATAATAATGGAGGCTTATATTGATGATATAGTCGTTAAATCGGCTTTTTACCGGTGATCATCTTTCCGATCTTCAACTTGTTTTGATAGGCTTAACAAGTATAACATGAGACTCAATCCCGCCAAATGTTCTTTTGGCCTTTTTCTTCCGAAAATTTCGGGATACCTCATGACTCGTAGAGGTATTGAGGCTAATCTCGATCGATACGCGCGTTATTGATATGTCATCACCAAAAAATAAGAAGGAAATTCAACGGCTTATCGGGTCGGTTTGCCGCTTCTTCATAGATTTATTTCTAAATATTCCGATCGTTGTCATCCCTTCTTCCGGACTTTAAAGGGGCGCAACTTGGAACATTGATTGTGAGATGGCATTGCAACGGTGAAGAAATACTTGGTCATCCTCCTATATTGACAAGTCCTTCAACGGGTCAACCGATTGGCATGTACCTAGCACCTACAACTTAAGTTGTTAGTGTCGTTCTTTTGTCGATGATGGTAGACCCGCCTTTTTATCGAAGAAGACGTTAATCGGAGCCGAGTCTCGTTATTCAAAGATGGAAAAATGGCACTTGCATTGGTTCATGCATTTTCGTCGGTTAAAACCATACTTCGGGGAGGTTGGTCGAGTTTATACCGAAAGTGTCCTTTACGCAAGATCTTTTCAGAATGCACAAGAATCAAGCAGATTAGCCGAATGGGAAAGTTATCTTAGTGCATATAGCATTGTCTTTGAAAGTCGCATTACGAAAAAGGACATGCTCTAGCTTCTTTGATAGCTGATTTTTCCGATTGATGATTCTCCTATTGACGATTTCTTGCGCCAAGAAGAATCTATGGAAGACATTCTCGTCACCAATAACCGGGGGCGACGAAGACCAACTTGTAAACGCAATTCCTAATCCAATTGACCTATGGATTGTTTATTCAGATGGCTCCCATAATAAAACTGGTCCGGAATTGGATGCGTTTTTGTTAAACCCGCAGAGAGAAGATTGAGAAATTGCGACTTTGGCTTCCCGCTTCAAATAACGGCCGAGTATGAGGCTGCCGTTTGTGCCTTGAGAACGACTTTGAAACCGGGGGCGAAAGCTCCGGTTATACACGGATTCTCGCCTTTGTAGCCAATCGGTTTGGCGGGTCTTTTGAAGCAAGAGATGACCGTATGGCGGCTTATCTTGGTTTGATACATAGCCTTGCTCGACAATTTGATAGCATCTCTATCACTCAAAGACCGAAATGACATACGCCATGCCGATTCATTGGCTTATCTATCCGCGGCCGTTAGAAGCGAAGAGTCAAGATACATCACTGTGGAGTTCCAAAAAGAGCCAAGCATTGACTTTACCGAAAAAGAATTGCATGACTTGTATGTACATGAAAGCAATTACTTGTTTTGCTTGTACGCAACAGCGAAATACGACCCACGTATAATCGCACCAATGATGACTCGGAAGCGGAAAAGGGAGATGGAAAATTCACAACATGACCATATTTTGGATCTTCCATTAGAATCTGTAGATCCATTTGTTCCTCCTAAATTCGCTCCCGAAACAGATAGTGAGTTGGTACATGAAGCAGATGATAGTCCTGAAGTTCCCGATATGATACTATCAGAGCTAGTGATGATCTCCGATGCACAAGATTGGCGTCTTCCTTATATCCACTACTTGCAAGTTTCTTCACTTCCGCCAGAACCAAAATTCGCTGAAAGAATCAAACGCGATGCATGGAAGTTTTTGGTGATATCTGTTACTGACGGAAGTTTGCACTTATATTGCAAAGGCTCGGACTTAAACCCTATGTTACGATGCCTCTCAAAACAGGAAGGACTTCAAGTTTTGGAAGAGATTCACTCCGGCTTATGCGGAAGCCACTCCATGGGGCGCAGTTTAGCTCATAAGGCTATGACACAGGGGGCTATTGGTGGCCGAGATGCAAAAGGATGCAAAACACCTATCCGAGAGGTGTGAGCCATGCCAAAAGCACGACAATATGAGTAAAATCCCCGGCATCGAAGTTGCATCCCATGCTAAGCCCATGGCCATTTGCCAAGTGGGGTTTAGACATTATTGGCCCTTTACCTAAAGCTCCGGGTAGTATATGATTCCTTCTTGTGGCAACCGACACTTTTTCCTAAATGGGTAGAAGCAAAGCCTTTGGTCCAAATCCATGCTTCCAATGTCAAAATGTTTTGTGGAGAAATATTGTTTGTCGTTTTGGCATCCCCGCACTTGTATCGGATAATGGTAAACAATTCGATGTCTTTGAAGAAATTCGTTAGTTCTCAGGCTAATTTGAAGATACGGCATAACTTCTCCGCACCTTATTATCATCCGCAAGCCAATGGCAGGGTCGGCCACCAATAAGGTGATTTTGGCCAACCTAAAGAGGCGTTTTGACGGGCGCAAAGGAAATTAGGTCAAGGAGTTACCACCGCTCTTGTGGGCTTATAGGACAACGCCAAAATATTCAACTGCATTATCACCTTTTAACCTTGCATATGGTGTGGCAGTCTTACCTACTTAACTGATTTCCAAGTACATCTCGGTCGATTCGCGGTTGAAATAGGTTCCAATGACACTACTTTGGCTCGGTCAAAAGCTCTTATTGATGAGGTTAGATTCGAGGGACTACAACAGCTTATTAAGTATCAAGTCGACATGAAACGGAACTACGACAAGAAGATCCGGCCCTAAGTCTTTTTGTTCTCAAGACCGGGTTCTTTGTAGAAACCCAAAGCTTATAGAATCAGGAAAGTTTGGGGAAAATTGGCAAGGACCCTACATCATAGATCGCCCAAAGATCTAAGGGGTCATATTTCCTCCCGCACTATTTCGGAAGAATAATAGAGAAGCCATGGAATGCTTACCACCTTCGCAAGTTTTACCGTTAGGAAATTTTTGCAATTTTACATTACTCCATCAATAACAAATCTATACATCTATGTAGTTCGCTCTATGTTATCCATCAATAAAGGCATTCAACTTCCATTCTCTTAGTTTGGTTGTCATTTTACATTTCTCTATTCGCCTATACTTTTTTACTTTCAATAATGTCATTCATTAACGCTCATTCTAATGGAGGTCATTCATATTATGCCTTTTTCAGTTCAAGTAAGTCGATTCATGCCTACTTGACGGAATCGAAGTCAATAAGATGGTTATTCTTGCTCGAACAATTATTGGAATACTCCCACAATACAATATCCATGCTAATTCCACTACTAAGGCAATGGCGTTGTGTTTTAGTTTGGTCCCAAAGCAGCACGGTGACGACTTTGAACCTGCGGACAACCCAACAGTTGTCGCCGCGGCTTCACGCTCGGTACAAATATTTTAACACCTGAATAGCTAGGTTCATGGAGGACGATCATGTCCCCTTTACCTTTCAATAACTTTCTCCAATCGTTCTATATTGGGAGGTTTTTCTCTCTACATGGGGGCGTCTCGTTCTTTTACATTCATAAATCAACAACACTAAGTTTTATACAGGTATGTTATCTGACATCACAATGATATTCAATAGCCAACACATACTTTATTTTTATTTTCATAAAAAGAATTTTTAGCTTTACGATATTACATACTCGCAATCACATGATCATTGGTTTGGGAAAATCCAATGGTTTCTTCCCAACTTTTCGCATATACAACTCGTACAAATCCTTGTAATTCATCTTCTCACGTTCTAGTTCATCGCCCGTTTCTATTAAAGTCTCTGTCAGTTGTCTTACGGACGATTCACAGTGTGCCATTTGCACGTGATCTTGGCCGAGCCGCTTCGTTTAAATCGTCATTCGCTTGTTATTTTTCTACCTCTTTTTATGCGACGCGTTTAAGTTCCCGATCTTTGGTCACCACGAGTGACTTCAATTCTATCACATCTGCTTTTAAGTGTTTGTGTTCCTCCATTATCTCACAGGCTTTCCCAAATTCTTCGTACTACGATCTCTCCTCTGCTTCTTCCGTCCGCTCGGTTAAGTTTTTGTTTTCGTCTTCTAACTCTCTGATGGTTCCGCTCAACGCTTTGTTTGCCTCTTCCAATTTTGGTTGAGTATCTTCACTTTTCTATCTCTTTTTAAGGCATTGACTTCATTATGAACGATATTTTTCTTCGCGACTTTTTTTCATGAATTTCTTTTTGTCGCATTCACGCCGCGTTTTAATCAAAAAAAAAAAAAAAAAAAAAAATCTGATTTCATCATCTTTCAGACTTAAACACAAGTTTGCAATAACCGATAAAAATAATATTGTCATACCTGGTTTATACTATCGAAGATCATTGACATTGCTCGTCATATTCTCCGATGTTCTCCGTGATTCGGTCACATTTTTGATATTTTTCGAGCCCTTCCATTGGCGTAATCCCGGCGATCCCTTCACTTCGCCTTCCAAGCTTGAACATCTCGCTTCATCCGCAATTTTCATCGGTTTAGTGTTGGACACAAATTTCTTTTACCGCCCTAACGCAATAGTAAAATCAAAGGTCAACTTTATCATAATGTGATTCGTGGTTTTCCTCCATGAGTAATATTACACCGACAAGATTTTGCCGCTGGTTGTTGGATTCTTTGCTCCCCGTGATTTTGCTTTGCCGTTTATTTTCTTTCATCGACTTTGTGTTCTTGGCTGCACTATCTTTTGTAAGTATCACTATTTCATTCTTTTCTTGTATATACCAAACGAGAACGAGATATTACATTTCACCACACTTTTACATATCTATGTTTTTACGGGCACATACCTTTTCCTCTTGATGTCAAGTATGTATTATATTTCGTCTGGGATGTTTGGGTGCATTGTAGTCTCGCCCCTCGAGGCATCATACATTGTAACGTTGGTTGTCTCTCTTGGTCTCCGTTCGCCTGTTTTCTTGTGGCACATCTTCTTTTGTACAATTCACTTTTTTTGCTTGGCAAACTCAGCACTAGTTCTCGCTGTGTTAATTCCGTTCCATTTTCTTTTTCACTATCGCTATCGCTGCCAAATATTGCATTTCTGAGACTCTTATTCTTCTTCGCCATTTCACTATGTGTTGCCATGGAATTATCGGGCCGTTGTTCGATACCCCCATAGTGTCGGAAATCAACAATATCATCAAAGTAGCTCAGATCTACCAATCTTTCGTCAGAACATTCATGAAAGAAGAAACGAAGGTTGTTCTCCACTTCCTTGTCCAATTCAATATCTGGTAGTGTACTCGCGTTTTCTGTTAGACACAAAATAACTCGTGTTAGTCAACAGTTTACTCATAGTACAATTTCCAATAATTATGTTTTGGCTTACCTCGAAATTTGTTCGGCACCTTAAACTCTGTCGGATTCCACTTCCCTCGCAAGCGGTATTGAAATCTATCCCATCCGGTGTATACTTTTGGGAACCCTTTAAAACTTCTGTTTGAATCCTTGAATTTAACTTCAAATTTTATGTACCCTTTCGTCAGTATGGCTTTCGATCGTATCAACGCGAAGATTTCTTGAGCCCCGAACCTTCTGTTAAATTCATTTTGTAAACGGTGCGCTCTCGTAAAGATTAACGAACGATATTGGCGCTTTGTCCCGGTGCAATTTGCCACCACTCCAGTAATTGCGCTATTTCTTTGCTCAACGGAATTGCACTCCTGCAATTTAATTGTGTGTAAACCATTACTACTTCATCTTCTTCGACTTTCGTTTCAAATTTGTACACTTCCTCCATTTCAAATTTCTCGAGTCCTAGTATTTTTTTTATTTCCTTAAGCGACCATCGACGCGGTTCCAGGTAGTCGCTGTATCTGTCACCTTCTTTCCACCTCACTAGGTCTGTGATCGTCATCGAGTTTTCTTCTCGAGTATTTTACGCCCGTATAGTACGGTAGTTTCTACCTGAAAAAAAGAAAAGAAAACCGAGTCAGATAGGTCAAAAACCGGGTCAGAGAGCACAAAAACCGGGTTCATTTTGGGCCATATTAATGTGGCACAGGTACGATGCCCTTCCTTTGTGGGAGTTGCACCGTATCATGTTTGGTTCTAAACTTAAAACCAGTATCGCACTCTGTTAATGTGGCACAGGTATGGTGCCCTTCCTTTGTGGGAGCTGCACCATATCATGTTTTAGTTCAAAACTTATAACCAGTTTTGATACAGGCGCCATCATCTTTCTCCTCACAGTGTTTCCTCCATAGCCTTCCCAAAGAAGTATGGCCTTATCGCCAGATGACTCTAGGTCTAAAGTGGGACATCACTTTGCAGCCAAGTTAATCATATTAAAGGTGGTCCTTTGTGTGAAAGCCTCTCTCATGCAACAACTTCCGTTCAAGAAAGAGTTGTCAGAGCATTACCAAAGAAAGTCGCAATCTTTAACATCTGTATCGAATGTGAGATCCTTAGAAGACCTTGCAAGGCTTGTTATTCATGCACGAAAAAAACTAAACACATGCAAATTTCTAAGCAAGAAGGCGCGGCCCCAAGCAAACTTCGGGGTAGTTTGGATCCCTCATGATTCCAATTATTTTTTGAGAAAAGGAATATATGCAATCATGCAATGGTTATGGAGGAGGATTATCTGAGATAACTGCCATATTTTCTCATCCAAAAACATGCTAAAAAATCATATCAAAGAAAACTGTTGAGAATTTCGGCTGGCAAAAACAGCATACGTATAGGCACTTACTCTAACAAAACAATCGTGAGAGGTATGCAACGAAAGGCTGCTGTAAAAGATCGATCGCCGTTAAGTCTTCTTTTCACCACTGCTGCGAGCTTGAAGCCTCTCAAGACTTCGTAACCCACACCTTGTTTCTCTGCTGGTTTCCTCCTGTGAAAACAACAACTTTTGTTTTGTCTTCTACTACTGTTTTACTATTAGATCTAGTTTGGTCTATGGATACGGTTTTATACTATTTCGGCGATAAGTTTTACGGGGTAAATTCTTATCTAACCTGGATTCTTATCTAGTTCGGGGTGACATACAGTTTTAGTCACCCAAGTATTCACTTTCGACTCCAACTCGTATTTTTATTCTTTTTTTCTCATATTCTTATTAAACTGCCCCTACGTTTAATTTTCAACGGTATAATCCAAGTATCGCTATTCCGTTGGCACGCTTCATCGAATTCAAGTTTCGTTATCACGCGTGTGGCGCTCGTACATTTTCGCCAATCAATTTCTTTTGCAATTTTATTTATGTGCATCTTTTATTTTTTCTCAGACATTTTCGCCATCTTTTTCTTTAACTACGCCATCAAGGCCCATTACACGCGTTAATTTAACATTATTTCGTTTCCGATAATTCACGACTTCTGCCCGATTGTCCATTTTTCTTATCGTTTACGTTCACACGACACTTTGTTATACACTCCGCTTACTCTTTTATTATTTCACATTTTCCGTAATTTATCTTCTCTTCTTTGCCATGTGAACTTTGTTCGCCTGACAAAGAGGGGGCGGTGTTTCGACCCCCACCTACGTGGCAAACGTCCATTAGTAGGGGTCTCTATTTTATTCATTTAATCAACAGGGCTAAAGCCCAATTCGCAATATCATGGATCAATGTACAGGCCCATTAACTCATGTGTCTAAGGCTGAACCTTAGCCGCATGGCTTGCCACTAATATACGTTGATTTATGTCCAGATTCATTTCTTATCAAAGAGATAGTTATCAGTTGACAGTTATACTCTATCATAATTATTCAAGATACAATATTACTTGAGCTACAAGGACTCTCTACTCTACCTCTATAAATATCAAACTATTTTTCATAAGGAACTACGTTGAAACTTGATCCCTAGATAATAGATCTTGGGTATGTAGGCAGCCATTATTTGGTTCAGTTTCATCTCCCCCAACATCAAATTCCTCTGTTTCTTAGTGCGTTCTTTACCATTGCTCTCGTTATGTTGAAGCAGTTTATTGCCGAAACAGTATATAGTCCAAATTAATTAATCTATACAAAGTATCATAATTAACATGTCCTAATCTACCATGCCATACATGTGAAGACTCAATCAAGTAAATAGAATATTCAACTTTATTGGCGCTCTTTGGCGCAATAGTAAAACAAGACATCCTAAAGAGCCCATCCTGAAGATAGCCCTTACCCACGAATACATCATTTTTAGTTAGTACAAATTTATCCGAAGCAAAGACTAACTTAAAGCCATTCTTGCTTAGCAGCGACCCAGAAACCAAGTTCTTGCGAATGTTAGGCACATAGAGCACCTCATTCAGAGTTAGTTCCTTCCCATAAGTCAACCTCATCACCACATTTCCTTTGCCTTCAACCTTGGAAGTAGAAGAGTTTCCTATAAAGAGTTGTTCTTCCTTTTTCACAGCATAATAAGTGGTGAACATCGACTTGTTGGAGCATATGTGACGAGTAGTACCAGTATCCACCCACCATTCCCTTTCATTTCTAATCATGAGACATTCATAAACCACAACATATAGGTTCATGTCATTAACATTGTCAGAAAGCGTGTCCATTGTCACATTTGCTTCAGTCTTTTGCTTCTTGTACTTCATTGGCTTGCGATATTCACTTGCCTTATGTCTAGCCTTCCCACAGTTGTAGCACTTGCCCTTGAACTTAGTTGGCTACTACTCTCTTCGCCTTGAGCTTTGTCTTGGCGATTCCTCTTTTCCTTAGCACTTGATCCTTCCACAACATTGGCCTTTGCCACCATGGGATCCTTACTCTTCTTCTCAGATAGACGGTTATCTTCCTCTATCCTTAGACGGACAATCAGTTCTTCAAGATTCATATCTTTGCATTTATGCTTAAGATAGTTCTTAAAATCCTTCCAAAATGGTGGTAATTTCTCAATCATAGCAACCACTTGGAAAGATTCTCCTAGGGTCATTCCTTCAGTAATGAAATCATAGAGGATTACTTGAAGTTCTTGGACTTGGCTTATGATGGTCTTACTATCCGTCATTTTGAAATCAAGAAATCTACCAACTATGAATTTCTTCATGCCAGCATTTTCACTCTTGTATTTCTTGTCTAACGAATCCCAAAGTTCCTTAGCAGTCTTGAACACACTATACACATTGTATAATGAGTCAGCCAACCCACTAAGAACATAATTTCTACACAAGAAATCAGCATGAAACCAAGCATCCTTTACCAAAACCTTCTCCTTGTCGGTTTCATCAGGGCTTACATCAGGAGCCTTATCCCACAGAGACCTTGCCAAGTTAAGGATGGTTAGATAGAAGAGCATCTTTTGTTGCCAGCTCTTGAAATCAGTTCCATTGAACTTTTCAGGCTTCTCCCCATGAGGAACAAAATGGGGAACAACAGTAGGAACAGTAACAACAAGAGTAACTAGTGGTGTTGCCATATTCTGAAATACAACTACACTTTGTTATTCTTTTAAACCAAAACAGAAAAGAAAACATAAACAAATTCTATTCAGTAAAGAAGAAGAAGGAAAAAAAATCTGTCTTAAGTTCTTAGGAATATACAACTTAATTGTACTTATTCTTTACCAATTACCAAACTATACAAACATTTTGTCTTGTAAGTGTCTTGTATTTTTTAGTTAAATCCGAGCCTAGTGTAGATACACTATGTCCTTAAGATAGATTTTTCCCCTCATAGTGTTTGAAGGTTGATGGGAAACAGTCTCCCAAAATAGAACGGATTTTCTTCTATAGAAAGCTAGCACTTCAATTCTATAGAATCAGCGAACACAACATAAGATTTAGTATTAAGAACGAGAGAGAAGAGAAATATCATAACTCTGTGTGATCTGGTGTGTCTTTCTCCCTAAATTCATCTACTATTTATAGGTGAGTGGTGCTTCTTCGAAACAACACAATGACTCTTGGCAAAAAGTAAGCAACTCTTTGAAAAGTCACATATTTCGAAAAGACACACCATTTTGGCATAAAGCACTGTTTCGAACCAATGTCTATTTCGAAAGATCACACCTTTTCAGCATGATATATTGTTTCGAACCAGTGCATATTTCGAAAAGTCGCATCTTTTCGGCATAATGCACTGTTTCGAACTAGTGCACCTTTTTAAAAAGGTTTTTCTCACTTTACGTACTGTTTCAAGAGAAACCCATCTTATCTCAAACGGGATAACTTGGGAGACAAATTACTCATTCATATCTCAATAGATTTGTGCAAATCAATTTTTCTAACAATATATACTTTCACGTGTCACTTCCAGGCCATTTTGGAGGTGCATAAAATAGCTGTAGGAACAAATGATTGTGCTGGGCAGGAATATAAAGTGCGCCAATTTAATGTTTTATTACTGCACTGCCCAAATTTATCAAGATACAACCTGTAGCAATAGGATATCATTGATTAATAATAATTGGCAATAAATATCTTATGTTATTTTCTAGTTTCTATAAATGGGACAGACTGAGACTGAGTCTGAAAACCACGGATACACTCTAAATTCTCAATTCCCTCATTCCCAACCATTTAATCTTGATCAATCAACAATGCCGGTTTCTCGAATTGCCCTAGGTATGCGCGAAGAAGCGACTCATCCAGATGCGTTAAGAGCTGCATTGGCTGAGTTCATATCCACAGTGATTTTTGTTTTTGCTGGACAAGGTTCCGGCATGGCATTCGATAAATTAACAAATGGAGGTGCATCTTCTCCATCTGGCCTAGTCGCCGCCTCAATTGCGCACGCTTTCGCTCTTTTTGTCGCAGTTTCTGTTGGCGCTAACATCTCTGGTGGCCACGTCAACCCCGCGGTGACCTTTGGTGCATTTATTGGTGGTAACATTACTCTGTTGCGTGGTATACTTTATTGGATTGCTCAACTCCTAGGATCCGTTGTTGCTTGCTTGCTCCTCAAATTTGTAACTGGCATGGTAAGTGTGACTCTTAAAATTCAAAAGTTAATTATTTCAGTTTGAACTTGTAAGTTGTAATAACAGTACTGATGTTGTCCTTTGTGTTGTATGATAACAGCCGACGTCTGCTTTCGCATTGTCGTCTGATGTTTCAGTGTGGAATGCGTTTGTGTTGGAGATTGTCATGACTTTTGGATTGGTGTACACTGTTTATGCAACTGCTATTGATCCAAAGAAAGGTGATCTGGGAATAATTGCACCACTTGCAATTGGCCTCATTGTGGGTGCAAATATACTTGTTGGTGGGGCTTTTGATGGGGCTTCAATGAACCCAGCAGTTTCTTTTGGACCTGCTCTCGTGAGCTGGGATTGGACTAACCACTGGGTTTACTGGGCTGGACCATTGATTGGAGGTGGGCTTGCTGGGCTTGTTTATGAGTTGTTCTTCATTAATCGCTCTCATGAACAATTGCCTACCACAACAGATTACTAAGCTTGGATGAAATCATGAAAACTGTGGTTTGGTGATCCGGTCTATTCCTTTTTAATCCCGCATTTGTTGTTTTATTTATTCAAATATTTGTTGATCATGTACTCTCGACCGTTTGCTTTCAGTGGGACACCATCGTGTGGTCTATTTCAAGTTGTTAGAGTGTAATTGTTATGTTTTATTCTGGTTGTATATTTTGGTTATTTGCATTTTTCCTTTCTTTCTTTTCGTCATTAAAATTAGCTTTTGAAAATTGAAAACTAATATGTGCTCTTGTAATAGCATTAATCCAATCTTGAGATCTAAAGCAATGCATTTATGTGACTACTATGTGAGTCCTAGTATGATGTCGTACGTACTACGTAGAGTGTAGATTGGTACAGGATTAGAATTCACTATAAGGCACAAACTAGAAGTCTAGAATAGCATATCGAATTAGTGACCAGGCGTCCAGGCCTATGTGGGCTAAACCAGGTCAGAAACGTGTGGGCTCAGCCAAGTCAGAAACAAGTTTCGGCTCAGTTGGCCCAATAAACCAGTTTTGGTCTGGTCGGCCGAATATGACGGACCAGGGTAATGAGAAGTTCTGGCCCGCGAAGGTCGGGTTTAGTGTTGTCGGCGGCTAGAACAAATTTGGCCCAGTTTCCAAACCATTCAGCATGTTGCAGGTGTTCTAGTCTCTTTATAGTACTTGAGAAAACTAAGACTTATCAGTTAACTAAAAAAGATTTTGTAGTATGTGTAATTTTTGCAACTAGGGGTGTGTTTCTGCCGAAGCGGATCAGAATATGGGTTTTCGATTTCCGTATTTTCAGAAAAAAGATATGTTGTGCTGAGTTCGATCCGATCGGATTTTTTTTTCAAAATTTTAAAAAATCGGATGAAAATCAAAATTTAGATAATTCTGATGAAAAATCAAGTAATTTGGATAAAATTCAGAAATTATTGAAAATTCAAATATCTTAATATTAAATCTATTTTATAACTTGTAATTTAGGGTTTTTAGTTTGTGGGTATTATATATTGATTAAGGAAAATTAATCCAATAGGTAAAAAGGGTAAAAAGGAGTGGGCTTATACTAAAACAATTTTAATTACTTTAGAATTTTAGATATATTGTATGTAATTCTAAATAATAATTTGGCAAAATGGGATTGGATATGTGCGGATTCAAAACGGAAAAAATTGAAAAATCGGAATTTCAAAAAGCATCGAAAGCCGATCCGAAAAAATTTCGGATCGGAATTTCGGAAAAAAGGGGCACCCACCCCTATCTGCAACCATGAACACTGTGAAATGGACATCCAGGGGTATTTGTAAATTGGACAAGTACAACTAATGGACAATAATAGCAGATAACAAAATAAGATTGCATCATTTCGATCTACACTACAATTAGATATATCTTTGATAGTGCCACAAGTGGAGCAATTACCATGTCAACTTAGCTCAATTTATTCGATTTATTGTTGTTTTTCCTTAAGGTAGGCTTACATACAAAACACATTTACCAAACTAAGGTATATATATTATAGAAGACCATGTTCCCTACAGAGACTAAACGGGATGGAGTTTTCAGGAGATGTGTTACAGAGTTACAGTTAGTACTCAGTAGAGCTATTACTTGCCAAGGGTACAAAAATTGTTGCTTGGATGGTAGAAGAGTATGAGACAATGTACTCATAAGGAAATTGATAGAAGTTAGGGAGTTCATGGTGTTTTGATCTCAAATCCCTGGTTGACGAGAGCACCAGTTACCCATAGACTCATGGTTGAGAAGTTGATTTGTTCTCCACATTCCTTGACCTGTTTAGAACAACAAGTCAATAATATATCAATCAAACTAGCACTATATATACCACAGTAAAATCAATACAAACTAGGAAGCAAAAGAATCAGCTGCAAATGCTTACATCCACTGTAAATGTGAGTACAAATCTATCAGAAACTGTGGTGAAATTTGAGCTTTCAATAGTGAAAGACGATAATGACTCTAAGGCCTTGTGAAGAGCTACTGCCACCCCTTCTCCCTTGTTGCTTACCACTCTTACATAGAACTCTTTCTCCTCAACTTGAAACACATTCATCTACATAGTCATATGACATGATACATTTGTCAAATGTGAGAACAAAGACATGAGAAAATATGACCACCGATGACATTTAATACTTCAGTGCAAAGTGCAAACAAAGTAGCAGAAGATTAGGTATAAACCTGTAATACTTTCTTGCGAACGGGATGAGTATGCTCGATAGCATTATTGATTTTCTTACAATTTTCAACAAAGCACTGAACATTTTTTGATCCACTGAGTGTCGCTTCAAGCCCTGAAATTTCAGTTTTTAGCTTCGTAGCTTGCATTTGCAAATCCTGCACGTATGAAACTGCATCTCCTACAATTGATGCCTTATCCATCTGTTTAAAAAACCAGAACAAAAACAATTATCTATAAATGTACCAAGATGAAATATACAAATGTTGACATGTTCCAGAAAATTAATTTTTCACACGCATCTCAGAAGTGCACCTTTGTGATGTTTGGAACCAAGGACCGCAATGCATAGAGCTTCTCCTTCATACGACTTCTCCTCCTGCGCTCTGACATTAAAGTTCTCGACCGATCACCAGTTCTATTTTTTGTTGGTGTAGTTGTATTTGCAGAAGAGTCAGCTCCGTCGTTTTCCTCATCACCTTGCTCAATATCACCACTAAATGGTGCCAGAGAATTGAGAATTGAATTAGGTTTAGATGTACTAGTGCAGTTGGCACTGAACATGTTTTCTGGTGCAGGACAAAACTGGCTATCAACATTGCCACCACCAAACATAAGTTCGCAATCGTAATTTGGCGCATAAGGGTTTACATCTTCTCCTCTTATTAGATCGATAAATTGCTCAAAGTTGCTATCGTTTATGAAATCTTGAACTGATAATTCACTAACTTGCGCTGTTGAACTTGTGAAAAATCCTAGATTCTCCATTGCATAAAGATTAACCTTTTTAGTTTGAGCTGCACATTGATAATCCAAGTTTAGCATGTTATTATAGTGGGAGGTGTGAATGGAATCATTTGCTTAGAATCATGACATATAGGGATTATTAAACATATATAAATAATTATCAAGTCAACCTTCAGAAGGCTATTAGTTCAATACAATGTTCAGGTAGATGAACTATAAAATTAACTCAACAAAAATAAAGTTGTTCTGAGGTTTACTGCTCACTTGCGCCGCCATTATGAGAAACACGACTGTCCCCAAACGTTGAGATTATTGCAACTGGTTGGTTGATTGTCTCCTCCGGCGTTGGCCACTTTCTATCCAGGGCCATGAGTCCATGATGAACATTTTAGTTAATCAGTAATCACCTTTGGATATGACAATTTTGTCAACTAGTTGCTAATTTCCTATACATGGCATTCATTCAAGTCGTAATATTAGTAGAGCAGGAGCTCAACACCATGTAGATGAGTAGATCAACATGATCAATTAGGCTACAGCAAAAATATTAACGTACATCACCAAATCTGAACCATTCTTATCATTATGAATTGGATAACACAATTTTTAGGCCATATCTAGAATTTTGCACTTAGATTTCGCCTAATTTTCTACATTAATGGTTCTCTTTCTTTTATTTCCTCCTCCCGTTTTGTTCTTATTTTACAGTAATAAATCGAATCAAAGACATCAAACTGTACAATGTTATGTAACAAAAAGGGTTAACGAACATTATCCCCACTAGATGAGCCAATTAGGATTTCCTCCCACTAGATGGGAAATTAGGGTCTAAATTTTTTCCCCATCTAGTAAGAGAAAAATCCTAATTAGCTCATCTAGTGGGAGTAATACTAGTTAACCCTAACAAAAATGTCATAATCCTAATTATGACCTGTGGCTTAGGAGTTAGCACACCTGTGTGGAGTTGTGTGCCAAGCGAAGCTACAATATAATTTGTTGAACACTACCAGTTACTTTGAGTATCTGACTTTGAGATGTCATTATTTCGTTCTGATAATTTGGTCGTTGGATCATGCAGCCCGACCAGCACATTGACTCCGAAGGCCCTTAAAGGTTATTTCAAGAGGTCGTCAGTTCAAGCTCATACACGAGTACAAGTTTCGGCGAAAAAAAAAAAAAAAAGATCGGAGTTCTGTCTATATACTTGGCTCATTTGGTCACTACTACATGCTATATGACTCTATCTATTCACAGAAGGACTCTCTGTTGTGTACCAGTAAGTTCATCTTAGAGACTCAGGAAGAAGGAAATGTTCCATTCTGTTCATTCAGAGAAGCCCCACTCTGCTACTATTGGCGAGATCCCTGATCGGACTTATTCTAGATTTGACTTGCTTTCTTTTGCATTGGAACTTATTTACTAGACTTGTAATTTGTATTTCCAATATTAAGTTTCGTTAATCTAAATTTTGCTCACATAGGAAGAAAAAAAAACCAAAATAACATAAATTCCCTGTCTCTTTTTTAATGGAAAAAAAAAAAAAAAAAAAAAAAAAAAAAAAGATACCAAGTGACCTCCACATTTCTCTCAGGAGCTGACAATAATGTGATTTAGACCAATTACTTGTAACAGCTAATCTCTTACTGGCTAGGATAAGATTATTAACGTAAGTGCACTTATAATATGAGTTAGACCTTGGATATATTATAAGTAAAATTATTATATCCTTTGAACGCGCATTACATAGTCGATGCAAGGTATGTTATTTGATGGAAAGAAGGCCAACACGAGGTTAGCTTCAACCAATTACTATATTCTTCTCCACTCCACGGGATAACCTTGTGTTCTAAACGAGGCTTGTACGGTCGTAGAGATACATCAGTTTTCACTGGGCTATTGGGGCTTTCAGGCCTATTTGAGGGAACATAATTTTCAAACTTAAATCCCCCATTTCTAAAGCCCACAAATAAGATCCATTCCTAATAATCTTGGGCTTATTTCCTTCCATCTTCTACCAGCAATAAATGCAACTCCTGTTAGAAATTCGGGATACGACAAAAATTCGATACGGGAATAATTCAAGAATTATTCGGCGACTCAAAAAATAGTACGGTTAAAAATTTGCAATATGACAATTATGCAGTATTTTATTAATACGTGTTTTAAACATTTTGTTGCAAAAATTTGAAAATAAAAAATTCGTGATATTATGTTAATAAATATTAATAATAGTTGTCATTCTTTACAACATAACAAACATATCAAAGCAATTTAGCTACGAAAACATTGAAACCAATTGAACGGTCTACATAAGTACTTTCATTTATTTGTTCTTGAATTGAAATTACAGTTCAAACTTCAAAATACACACACCATAATATGACAAGACAATTTAAATATTACCCAAAAAGATAAAAACAAAGCTTTAATTTTTGATTAATTTATTACTAAGAATGTAAAAGAACTTAAAATAAGAGTGAGGATATAAAATACATAAAAAATAACAAAAGCGCAACTGAATTTTCATTCTTATTATTATTATTTTTTGGAGCCAAATTTTTGAAAAATTTGTCAAAACCGAATTATTTGTTTCAAAACAAAAAAAAAACGCAAATTATTCCGAATCTTTGAAACATTCGGAAGTATTATATGTATTGACCTTCAAAAATTCGATTTGCGAATAATTCGGCGAATTGATAACAAGGGATGCAACACTAATCAAAATTGATGATAACAGACATGATAATTCTGAAAGGGTATCGTGAATTCGTGATTCTAGGTCAGGCTAGCGAAGTGGTTGGGCCAATTAGGTGGACCTCACGGTCGTTCTCCGGTTGCAGTGGTCTTGCATTTGCCTCCGCATACTGCAAAAAATGTAACTATTGTGTATTGGTGCAATTCGTCAAAAAGAAAAAAAAGAAAATTACTTCCACCACAATGTTAGGTACATACATCATGAACGGCTGTTCTTAATAACTGGACTTGTTCCTTTGTAATGCTCCTCACCTGGGAATTTTGAAAGTGTAGGAATGCAGATATTACATCTATACCTGTAAAGAAATGTTGGAAATAATTGTAGTGCAAGTGTATTTAGGATTTGAGGGGAACAGGTATACCCTTCTATTCAGGGTCCAAATAACACCTTCAGTACAAGGGGGAACAGTGAGAGAACCCATGTATCTGTAATACCACTTGCCACCCATCTTTATGTGCCTTGGATCAACAACGCCTACTTTCACCTCTTCATGGCTATCAGCAATAGACCACATGTACTTCTCCAACTGAAATTGAAAACCCAACACCTGTATCAGTATTCAGTACAAGCTATACTTAATAATGATTATATATCATATATGTTGTCAACTGATGTTACAAAACGAAAGTTTTTCCTATATTTTTTATTTTGTTTTTATCAAAGATTGGGTTCAACTGCTCAAGACTTCAGGAGTAACTCCGTGACCAGAAAAGAAATAAAAAAAATGGTACATTAAGAACTGGTCCCATGGCAATGCTAAACAAGTAAAATGAGAGTCATATATAGTTATATAGTTTACTAAATTTTACCTCGGCGAGAAATGGGTCAGGCCTTCCAATGTTATACATGACTCCGACAACAGCAATCTTGTTTGTTGCACTATGGTCGGATGCTTGATGAACCAAATGCAACTCTAGATCAAACCTGACGACACAAGCGTATTCCAGTTTTAATGGCAATTATTTGGAATTAGAAAATGCTGTATTTAGTCCATACTCCATATCTATACAAATCTTGTCAATGATCACTTTAATATATGACACTAGTATGGTTAATTAGGACTTCGGCAAGCACCTTTTGCCATTGATGGTGTGCTCTGAAGGTGAGTGCCAGTGGCATTGTTGGAGTTTATAAGCTGTACCATTGATCTTAAGTGCGCCTGCATCGCCTTTCCATTGAAGCTGGACAACAAGGAACCGGTTAACAACTTGAGTTTAAATTTATAAAGGAACAAACAATAAATAACAAGTTTGGGTCTTTGGGATAATAGTTTGTTGACCAACCCATATAACCATGTTGAGTACACAATCACGAGTAGCAAACGCCTGATGAACGTAAGCGCAAAATACACAATTCTTAAAACGTAAAAGAAGTTACCGGCTGCCGGCTGGAAAGCAAAAGTGAGGTATATAGATACTACAGTAGTACAAATTCCACCCGATGCACAATTAAATGCAAGAATGTTTAGTTTCTTACCATAATATCATGACCCCTGTTCTTGAGCGTTGCGTTAGAGGCAGTGTAATTTCTCTTTATTTTCCCATATTTATGAACAACTTCGACTCTCTTGTTCAACAAATCAATAGGAGATTGCATTTCTCCATTATAGCAAGCATCCCATTCTTTGTGTAGTTTTCCCCATTTATCAGGTCCCTTGCTACTCCCCATTACATACTCAAACTCACTCTCATTCTCTACAACACATAAAAAGCACAAACAAAATATTAGTCCAGGCCAGCTTCCAACCCTTCTCACCAAAATAAAATTTCAACACCAAGAAAACAGAACAAAACTTACCAACTTCTTGAGATGTAGTTAGCCTTGAATTCATGGTAAGAACTATAAGAACAATAGCTACAATGGAGATGGGATTGCTTTGATCCGTCATATTTTACTCTAAACTCTCAAAGAAACTTGTACAAACAAAAACAAGATGACACAAGAGTGTAATATATACTATAATATATGTAGGAAATGCAACAGAGAAAATATTTGCTGTTTTTTAATGTCTGGGTGCAGTCGGTGCGACAATAAGGTCCTTAATTATTACTAGTCTTGAGCACGTGGCTACGCCACATGTCTATGCCACAATTTGCTTGCATTGAGCCACTGACAAACTTTATCATATATAATTTATGTAACATAAATAAATAAAATAATTAGTATATTTTTGCTCTTATCATATATTAATTATTAGAATGTTATAATCACAAATATTATGTAATTTAAGATGCAAAATAGGGGCAGAATCGTCTAAATATCTTGTATGATGGAGACAACTCAATCAAAAAATTAGTCCACTCAAAGTAGTAGAGCAAGTTTCATTTATAATATATGTATATTATTTTTTTGCCTCTAAAATATAATAATTATTACAATTGTATTTAGCCAACTATTTTATAATTTGAGATAGAAATTAGAAGAAGGCGAAAGGATTTGTCACGCCTCCAAATGACTCACTTGCTTACGCCGCATTAGGTAGAAGAAAATAATAGATTAAGATTACTAGGTTTAGCACGGCTACGCTACGCCCAACTATTTTTATTTTTTTGGTTTCTGGTGGGGTCTTTAGACATTAAAAAAAGAGTCTCGATCTTCTCCACCCGGGTGGAAAAAATCACGTTTTACACCTTACAAGCTTTGCTTTACACATGTCCCATCATTTAACTCCCAAAATTAATGCAGGTAACGGAATTAAGATTAAAAAAAAAATCAGAAAAATGGCTACAAATTAGGAAAGAAAACACAACCCGTACTGTCTTACACAGACACAAAACTAATAATATGCCTCGAGATAGAACTATAATTGTAGCTAATCTATTACCCATTAGAACTAGTCGCCAAAGTTGATAACAAAGGTTGGACTTTTACTTCAACTTAAAGATGGTTTGTTATCCTCATCATCTTCAAATAGTTGTGATGACGACGAACAACCATGACCATGATGAAGTTGAAGTTATATATGTTGGTTGTTTAAGAGAAGAGATACACCCAAGTGAATAAGAAGAAGTGTCTCAAATCCTGCTTGACTCATTGTGCCCATGCCACTTTTTTACCATATGATCTTTTCACTAAATTATCATGGCTTTTGTAAACAATAACTTTGGCATTTGTTTCATTGCATGTTACCCCTTTCACCGGATTTTGGAGGTCGTTTCAATAGATTATTATGGCAGGCTTATGTTTCTGTTAATAAATTTTTTGCTGATAAAATACTTAAAGTGATTAACCAAGAAGACGATTTTGTCTGGGTACATGATTATCATTTGATGGTATTGCCCACCTTTTTGAGAAAGAGGCCGGTTTAATAGAGTGAGGTTAGGGTTTTTCCTTCATTGACCGTTTCTGCCTTCGGAGATATATAAGACTTTTCCTGTAAGAGAAGAGGATATAAGGGGGTTTATTGAATTCGGATTTAGTTGGGTTCACACGTTTGATTATGCATGGAAATTCTTTTCAATGTAGTCGAATGCTTGGTATCGAAAAAGCGTTATATATATTGGTTTAGAGTATTACGGTTGCATGGTTCGTATTAAGATCCTTCTTGTTGGTATATTGGTCAATTTCAGTCTGTTTTAAGCCTCCGTCTGTTGAGGAGTTAATGAACCAGGACAAAAAAAAAGAAACTAAAACACCAAGTTCTCAATCTGGCAGTATGCTTAGAATAAAAGGCGACAAAGAATTTTGTGTATTTTTTTTCTAATTTGTGGCAATTTTTCTGATTTTTTTTTTTATCTTAACTCCGTTACCTGCATTAATTTTGGGGGTTAAATGATAGAACACGTGTAAAACAAATCTTGTAAGGTGTAAAAGTTGATCATTTCCACCCGCGTGGAGAAGATCCGTACTCTTAAAAAAATAAAGCAAAAAAGGGTAAACTGTGTAGCCGTTATTACTGACTTTCTTTCTTGGTGCTGTCGGTATTTAAAAAGTAAAAATAATGAGCCCCACTATCCCATAGATATCCCACATGGGACGACTTTGGACACCGTAGGATACATACATATCTCGAGAAAACAAAAACCAAGAAGTAAAACAAAAGAAAACTGCAGAAAAATCAAAACAGTGAAAAAAAAAACCCAGCAGACTAAACTCTAAAACCCCTCCTCATTTTCTCTTTTCACTTCCGCCATCTTTAATTTCCACTCCATTTATTTCAAATTCAATTTTCACTATCATTTAGTCCGCACTTCATTTCTTTCAAACCCCCCCCCCCAACTTGATAATTTTTCTCAAAATTTATAAAATTCCTTATCTTTTATTCTCCAATGAAGAAGAAACCCAAAACTCCCCCTTTCTTCTATTTTCACTCTCTTTACTTTGTTTCCCTATTTTTCAGTTTAATCTATGAACTTGGTTCACCATCTACCATTGCAATTATACATGAGTCTAATACCGTTTGCGTAGCTTAAATCAAATAATTGAATGTTATAGACAAAGTAATATCATTACTAATAGTAATATTAGTACTAGGCAAAGAATTGTAATTGAGCCCAACAGTTTTTTTGATTCGACATCCGGTGGGCGGAATTTCTTTTGTGGATCAATCAAGGGGTGGTTTTAGTTTTCTTTGTTGGGATTCTGATAGTTCTTTATCTAAGAGATGTTTGTTTAATGATAGTACTGGTTTGAATGATTTAAATGTTCGGGAAGATCAAATTGTGCTATTGAGGGACTAGTATTGGTAGATGCTGGTGGAACACAAATTGGGGGACAAGTTGACGGTGAGAGGGTTTTAGAGTTGGGAGGGGTGATATCCCCGTAAACAAATTCAAAATCGTTAGGATATTTATAAATTTTGGATTAGACTAATTTTTTGTAGATATGATTTTCTAGCTATTCTAAATATTGTCCTAAATAATCAAAAAAATAAAAAAATTTCTAAACTTGTTCAAAATGGTGAAAATTAACTGTTTATAATTAGCCAAATTTTGTAAATTGTTAACTACATTTGGTAAGTTTAGAAATTTTAGATTTTTTTGATTATTTGTGACAATGTTTAGAATAGTTAGGAGATCATATATACAAAAAATTAGTCTAATCCAAAACTTATAAATGTCTTAACGATTTTGAATTTGTTTACGGGTTAATATAAAATATGTCCCTAAAATCTTACGTTTCTCTCCATTTTATTTGTTTTACTTCTTTGGGTTCTTTTACTCGAGATACGTATGCATCTAATGGCGTTCCCAAGTCGCCTCTACGAGGATAAACCTAGGATGGCCGGGTTAAGAAAAAATAGAAAAATCATTTACAAAGTACTATATTGAACCGTGCTTCGCACTAGTTTCTCGAAAGTGTTCAACATGACAATAGAAATAGAAAAACAAACTAAAGCAAAGCCTTTCAACAAAAAAAAATTACCTCAATCAGATGCTGCTGTAGATGTTGTGGTTGAGATTTTAGAATAGTTTTAAGTTGAAAAATTAAGCAAATATATATACAGCGAAATTAGTGTGGAAATAGAAGTTGAAGATTGAAGAAACATCAACTTCTAATTTGATTTCGATTGCAATTTATAATTTGAAAAAACGTAGGTATGCGTAATATCTAATTTCGATTGATTGTAGTCTAGGGAGTATTAGGTAAATATTTATTAAGTTGTTTGATAGTTTTAAACTTATAAAGGAGGAATGGGTAAATAGTAATAATAAATAAATAAATAAAAATTTAAATTTGCCTACTCAGAGTTAAGGGGTTTCCTAATAAGTGGCTGTTATATCTTTAATATATAGAAAAATGTGGGGGTTGAATAACAGTGTTTTGGTGTACGTCCCAAGGGTAATTTTTAGATTTTTTTCTTTTTCTTTTTGAGGAGTAAAATAGTAATTTAACGTTTATAGTTTTTTTTAAAAAACTCAATAGAACCCAGGTGAGTACTACGTGCACAGTGGCTAGTAGTATAGAGATGAATTAGGGCTGTCGCAAATAATTGAGAAACCGAACCGCACAACTATTTTTCTAATTTTAAGTTTATCCGGTTCGGTTTTTGGTTCTCAAAACTAAAAACCGGGCACTTTGGTGCGGTTTTTGATTTCATACGTTAACTGTTATAAAACCGAAACGAATCGGATTTGTTTTGATTTTACATTAATAAATATTTCAAATTTGACTCACCATAAATGTTTGACCAAGTACATTAGTCAGCCACTTTAAAACACAATTATCCTTCCTAACGTATCAACAGCTGGATATATTGGGGTTGTTGGCCACTTGGCCATATATGTGCTGAAATCTACTGTCACATCTAGGGGTGTGCACGGGTCGGTTCGGGTCGGGTTTGGGCTAAAATTGACCACCGAACCGACCTTGTCGGATTATGTGCAATAGGAACCGAATCGAACCGATACTCCAGATGTAACTAATCCGAAACCGAACCGAATAATTTCCAACATAACCGGTGTCCGATCCGAACCGATTATTTCACGGTTTTAACTGATATTAACTGAATCGACCATAAACTGAATATGAAGATCAAATCAATTTAAAAACTAAATTTGAAGATCTAATTAAAACAAAACCAATGGATTGAATGTGAATCTGCAAACCGAACCGAATAACCCTTCTTCTTAACACAAACCAAACCAGAACTTGAAAAAACAACAAATTAAATCCACTAACTCCATCTGAAATTATCCACCAGCGAGCAGGTAGGGTATCTTTTTAGAGCCACCTATGTGGGTACGAGGTATCCTTTAGGACCCTTCCCTTCTAGCTTATTTGTTGTTGTTCGTTTGTTTCAGACAACCCAAATATATATATATATATATATATATATATATATATATATATATATATATATATATATATATATATGAGAACAAAGTTTATCGAGAAGAAAAGAAAAAGTATAGATCTGGAAAGTATAGATCTAGAGAGACGAAACTGTTGGGAGATTTCACTAGAAGGTCACACCTCAATCTAGCTACTTTCTATCCCAAATGATTTCAACTTGGAGATCACACCAAGGAAATCACCCACCCAAGACTTTGGTAGTTATCACAACAAACTCAAACAAGCAAAGCCACTAACTTATCATCACCCATAACAAGCAAACAATAATAATGGAAGTAAATATGCACAGAGACACAAAGATTTAGGTGGTTCGGTAAATGTTACCTACATCCACACACAAGAGCCGAGTTTCCTTTATAGCAAAGATTGGAGAGTTTACAAGAGATATCAAGAATCAATAAGAAGAGGCCTCACTCAAACCCTAGCTCAATAGAGCTCCCACAATACCCTAGAAATGAATATCTCAAAGTTGCCTCAAAACCCTAATATATTTCCTTTATATAGGTGTACATAGAAAAAAAGGGGAGAAAAGGTTTGGGGCCGAAATATCGACAAATCGTCGAAATTCCGAAAAGTTTTAGAACTCTAAAGCTTCGGTGAGATCTGGGAGCTTCATCACATTTCGACGGTTCCACGACCCAACAATCTCCCACTTGGAACCTTCGAGATTCTACATGCACATCACATCTCAATTGTAACAACTCCATCCAATTCTAATTTACTAAAGAAACACTTTCGGCTCATCCATCATGGTCTTCAAGCAAGAAGACCCACCGGTTGAACACAACTTCAACCGATCAAGAGGGCACGGTCTTGGTCAACATATATCCGGATTCTCACTCCCTTGGATCTTCTCAAGTGCCAAAACCTCATCCTCTAACGAGATCGGATAAAATGATACAGGAGACCAATGTGCTTGGTCCTAGAATGAAAGGCGGAATTCTTAGCAAGATGTATAGCACTCTGACCAGCCGCGGTAACACACTTCTCTCTTGCTTCATCCCAAGCTCTTCCATCAATCCTCAGAACGGATCATCTCTTTGCTTGCCTCAGAATCGACCACATACCGCTTACGTGGTAGACAAAGCAACAATCTTCTATAACGAGAAATCCAACTCACTCGCGCGGTAGCACCCATCAGTAAAGACATAACCGTAGTGCTTCTTTTGCGATCTACTTCTCCCGCAAAATCGGCATCCACATACCCTTGCGGGTTCACAACACCCCCTTCCATAACATAGGCATTTCTCTCAGTAGTACCTATCGATATCTCAATATCCACTTCACGGCTTCCCAATGTTGCTTGCCGGGATTAGACATAAATCATCGACGGCTCCCATTGCTTGGGCTATATCCGACGCTGCAAACCATGGCATACATAAGACTTCCAATGGCGTAGTATGGTACCTTAGCCATGAAGTTTCTTTCCTCAACGATCTTGGGAGAGTGTTCCTTGGATAACTTGAAGTGGATCGCCAAAGGTGTGCAAACCGGTTTCGCGACTACCCATGTTGAACCTCTTCAATACCTTCTCAATATACTCACCTGAGACAACTCCAGAATACCTTTTTGCCTATCTCTTCTGATCCTCATCCCTAGAATCTGTTTCGCTGCACCCAAGTCCTTCATAGAGAACTCACTTGCTAACTTCTCTTTCAATCTCCCAATTTCTGACATATCGAACTTGCTACTAACATATCATCAACATATAGCAACAAGGGATGGCGTGAAGGCTGGAGTCGAACCTCTTGAAGTAGCAACAATGGTCAGCGTTGCACTTATAGTAGCCATTTCCTTGCATGAAGTTATCAAATTTCATGTACCACTGCCTAGGGGCTTGTTTCAAACCATACAAGCTCTTTCGAGCCACAAGATACCATTTTCTCTTTACCCTTCTTGATGAAACCCTCCGGTTCTTTGCATGTAAATTTCCTCAACTAGGTCACCATGGAGGAAGGCAGTTTTAACATCCAACTGCTCAAGATACAAATTTTCTGCTGCAAAAATACTCAACACTGACCGAATAGTATTCAGTTTCACCACTGGGGAGAATATCTCTGTGAAGTCAACGCCTGCTTTCTGCTGAAAACCCTTGACTACTAGCCTCGCTTTGTATCTCTGGGAACCATCATGTTCCTCTTTGACTCTAAACACCCATTTGTTCAGTAGAGCCTTCTTGCCCATGGGTAGTTTGGCTAACTCCCACGTGCCACTAGAGATGAGGGACTTCATCTCATCTTGCATAGCAAGCTCCCACTTGCTTGCATCACTCACCTCTAATGCTTCATCATAGCATTGAGGCTCGCCACCATCAGTAAGTAGCAAGTAATTCACATAGGTGGAGGGCGGATATCTCGAACTCGGTACATGTGGCCTGGATGTCTTCCTTGGGGCACGAGGTGGAGATGGACTCGGTGGTGTAGTGTCCTCATTATTCTCTGAGTCACTACTACTGTCATCCTCTGACTGTGGGGCTCCCACTATACCACAACTTACATCGAAGTCATCCAACTCAACATACTCTGTGCCGCTCTCTGTACCCGATTCCTTGGTTTGTGCTTTATCTCTGTCCTTGTACATCACCTTCTCATTAAACACAACATCTCTACTACGAATGATTTTCCGATTTTGATCATCCCAAAAAACGATACCCAAAATCATCATCGCCATAGCCAATGAAGGTGCACTTTAGTGACTTAGCATCAAGCTTGCTTCTAGCTTGGTCACTAATGTGAACATAGGACACACAACCAAACACCTTCAAATGGGAAAGGTTCACATCCTTCCCGCTCCACACTTCCTCTGGAATCTTAAAATCCAAAGGTACCGATGGTCTATTGATCGGGGGTAAGTCTGTTTGTGCTAACACATTCTCGCCCGAGCTGGGCTTGGGCAAGCGCTAGTGTATGCATACACCTAGCTCTCTCTGTCAGTGTTCTATTCATCCACTCTGCAACCCCATTCTGCTGAGGTGTCTCTGGCAAAGTCTTTTCCATCTTGATGCCATTGTCAGCACAGTACTTCTTAAAACCTGAATCCTCATACTCTCCACCGTTATCGGATCTCAGCTTCTTTACTTTCAAGCTTGTCTCATTCTCAACCATGGCCTTCCAAGTCTTGAATACTTAAAATACTTCTGACTTGTGTCTCAAGAAATAGACCCACACCTTCCTAGTATGGTCATCAATGAAAGTCACAAAATATGACTTTCCGCCAAGTGAAGAGACATTAGCCGGCCCCGGACATCTCAGATGTATCAACTCAAGCCTTCTAGCTTTTTGAGTCGACCCATTCTCGAAAACTCACCCGCTTACGCTTTTCCAAATACACAGTTCTCCTCGGAAGTCAATTTCGATGAGATCAGTAACTTTGGGAGTTTACCAGAAGAGTGAAGGATTTTCATTCCTTTCTCACTCATGTGACCAAGTCTGCGGTGCCAAACATTCGGATCCTCTTTGCCATGTGCCACGGCAATCGACTCACAGCCATGTGCAGTCATGTAGAGAGTACCATATTTCTTACCATTTGCAACAATCAGTGAACCCTTCGAGACCTTCCAAGTATTACCAGTGAAGACTGTAACAAATCCTTCACTTGCCAATTGCCCCACATAAATCAAATTCTTCCTCAAAACCGGAACGTGTCTGACGTCCTTCAATAACCATGACGAGCCATTCATCTTGACATGCACGTCACCCTTGCCGACAATGGCACAAGGTTGGTCATCACCGAGAAAGACCGTTCCAAGGTCACCTTCGGTGTAGTTCTCAAGGAACTCTCGATGTGAGGTAGCATGGAAAGATGCGCCGGAATCAAGTACCCAAAACTCCTTCTTGTGCTCTATCGAACATATCAAAGCGTCATCTACCATCTCAACAACATTAGCTTCTTGATTCTTTTTCTTGTTCTTATTAATGTTGTTGTTGTTTCTTGGTACCGGACAATTGGGGCTATAGTGGCCAGGCCTACCACAATTATAGCACACCACTTCACTTATGTCTCGAGGTTTGTGTTCAACGCTTTGCAATTGGGGGGCTTGAGATTTCGATCTCCCCCTCCACTTCTTCTTACCACGATTCCTGTTTGAATTTCTCCCCCTACTTTCAGTGCTCAATGCCGACCCCAAAGATGAAGGACAATCCTGTCTCCGAATTTCCTCGGTTAGTACCATACTAACAACGTGCTCAAACTTCAACTTGGTCATTTCAGAGCCACTAATAGCCTTGAATTGTAGCCTTCCAACTTGGAGGCATTTGTCCAAGTATCGCCAAAGTTAGCACCTCATCACTAAATGTAATCTCAACCCGACTCAATTGGTCCTTAGTTTGGTTGAATTCATTTAAGTGATCCTTGAAGGATGTCCCTCCGACATTCTCATACTAAATAGCTTGGTGATCAAATAGACTTTGTTCAGCGTCGAGGGTTGTTCATACATTGTAGTAAGTGCCTCCATGAGACTTGGCGCCTTCTCGGTCTTAATATTGAAGGCTACCGACTTCAAAAAGACTCAATCGGATTGTGGCCAAGGCCTTTCTATCCCCGCAAATCCCATTTTCTTCTTGGAATCTCCTCGGGCTTCTCACTTATCAACGTTTCCATCAAATCCTTTTGATAGAGAACGTCCTCAATTTGCATCTTCCAATAGCCAAAGTTTGTTCCATCAAACTTCTCTATCCTGTAGCTTTCTTTGTCGGTCGTCATGACTTTACTGAATCAAAACCAACGGTGGAGAACCTCTCAGAGGAATTTCCTCAAACACCTAGCCTCCAATGCTAAAGGTGGAGTCTTTTCCTCACACACCCTGTAGCTCTGTTACAGTCCTGTAGCTCCGATACCACTTGTTGAGAGATTTCACTAGAAGGTCACACCTCAATCTAGCTACTTTCTATCCCAAATGATTTCAACTTGGAGATCACACCAAGGAAATCACCCACCCAAGACTTTGGTAGTTATCACAACAAACTCAAACAAGCAAAGCCACTAACTTATCATCACCCATAACAAGCAAACAATAATAATGGAAGTAAATATGCAAAGAGACACAAAGATTTAGGTGGTTCGGTAAATGTTACCTACATCCACACACAAGAGCCGAGTTTCCTTTATAGCAAAGATTGGAGAGTTTACAAGAGATATCAAGAATCAATAAGAAGAGGCCTCACTCAAACCCTAGCTCAATAGAGCTCCCACAATACCCTAGAAATGAATCTCTCAAAGTTGCCTCAAAACCCTAATCTATTTCCTTTATATAGGTGTACATAGAAAAAAAGGGGAGAAAAGGTTTGGGGCCGAAATATCGACAAATCGTCGAAATTTCGAAAAGCTTCAGAACTCTAAAGCTTGCTGGTGAGATACCGGAGCTTCATACGCTCGACGGTTCCACAGCCCAACAGAAACTCCACCACTTCGTATAGTTGTTTTTTCAAAGTCCACCACTATACTTGTACTTTATTAATTTATTTAATATTTATTAATGTGTAGGTGTAGAAACGTGACTTTGTCTAAATTGGTTAAGGACGTGGGACCATGAGACAATAAGAACTTAACTTTATCAAATACAAATATCACTAATCGAGACAACTTTTGCATTAAATTAAGGTATAGCGGGTCGGGTCAGTTATTTTCGGTTATCACAAATATTAACCGATCACCGAACCAACTTAGTCGGTTTTGCTTTATTCCAAACCAATCCAAACCGACATGAATACATAACCGACCCATTTGACACGGTTCGGGTTGGGTCGGTCGGTTTTGTCGGATATATCGGATTTTTGAACACCCCTAGACTCACATCTCATTTTATTAAAGCAGAATATATTTTATGTAGATAATCTCTTTCCTAGCTGGCACAGGTATGTCACGTTCACACTCTTAATTAATCATAAAAAGTTTCCTAATACAACATAAACTCTTAATCTTAAGGAGTTTCATAATACAATACAATTCTAATAAGTCAATCAACATCTGACAAGGAAATTTTATATGACACCAAGAAGAAAATATTGCTACATTAACTCCAAAAACTTATGCTAATAATTATCAATTATTAAATTCCTTACAAAAATTTAGGAGATGTGAATTTTAGAATTGATTCCGGCCATATGGTCGGGGTCTAAAATCTTGTCTATTTATTAAAGTAGAGACCTCCAATTGAGAATTTTCTCTCTCCTAGGTGGCACTCTAATACAACACCGGCCTTGAGTTTCTTGGTGGCCTGAAGCCAACTCTTAAAATGTGGCTCTATATGTGTCCATTCACATGTCAAAAACAAATATCGACGCATTTTTTGCCTCGCGTTATTATTTGTTTTCTCCTCTTTTTAGTTAATTTTTTTTTTGTTTTATGTAACAAATAAGATTTTATGCATCTTTTGACTTGATAATCTATGAAATAGCAAGTGAATTTAATTAGCCATATTACCCATATATAAGCTTCAATTAAGCCTATAATTATATTATTCTTAATAGTAAGCGTATATTGCAAGGTGTGTTAAACTATTTCAGTGGACTCTAGTGGTGGACTGGTGGCCCTTTATTTTGCCAAAATAACGGGGGCCCAAAGCGCTTGCTTGTGTGGCTTTGCCTCAGGGCCGACACTGCTCTAATATGAGTGATAGTCTTTTCTAATAGCCTACAATGCCACGTGGAATATCTTTAGAGCGTTTGAGTGTATTTCTACTTCCTATATATTTTACCAAATAAAAAAAACTTGCTAAAAAAATAGGTGATTTGTAGGAGCTGCTAAAAATTTGATCTCGATTTAGAGAAATTTTAGGAGTTTCCATCATTGCCGCACCAAGAAGTTTATATTTAAAAACATTTCTAATATTCAGAAAATAGTGAAAGTGTAATTGACCATATAAGTGAAGTTTGTTTGAAGAGTCCAATCGAAATTACAATTGGAAATGGCCACCTTTTGAAATCCCAATCACAAAGTTGATTATAAAAGTGATAGTTAAACTTGATGACCAGAAAAGAAAACTCGGATTAATATGTGAGATTATATACTATAGCCAAGTGGAATAGAGGATTGTCTTATATGATTTTTAGGCTTGAGATGGCATACTTCAACACTCAATTCAGTTAGAGATAGAACATAGTTCCTTGGCAGCATACTTCAACACTTAATTCAGTTTGATATAGAAGAAACGTAGTTCCTTGGCATTTCTTGGTGTGGAATAATTCTTGCATCCAACACTTGCTTCTAATGTGTGAAAGATTGCTCATAATTGTGTGAAAGATGCTACCGATCTTGCTATTTTTTAGAAAGTTGATTTTACTAATTTTCAAGAAAAATGATATCGTGCTACCATTCAGAAGGATAAGAAGCGTATGTTGGATGCACATGATTGTGTTGTCATTGAACAAGAGGGAAAAAAAAAAGCCCAAATAGGAACTATCAAGCTATTCACAATATTTATTTGAGAAGAAAAAAATCTCAACTACTAATTTTATTAAGAAGCTTGGCCAGTTTAGATCTATGAATCTTATAAAAATCATAGGCAAAACCATCTGGTGAAATTGTGAAAATGGCAGCGATGCTCACAAGCATGTGGCTGAGCTTGTTGGCTTTCTATATTGATATAGTTTGTATCTAGGTTGAAAAAATATAGTAATGGCTGATCATTAACTATCGATGTAGCAGGCCTGACATTGGCCGGGCTTAAAGGCTAGTGTGGGACTATAGCAACACTTTCAAGAAACTTCATTTCTCACACACCCTATTTTCCACTTCACACACTATTGCATCCCTCCTACCTCTTAGCTCGAAAGTCTCTGGATTCATAAAATAAGCTCAAGATGAAGAAAAATAAATAAGTTCTAAAAGTTTTAGAAGCATTTAAGGCTATTTGCAATGGCAAAAAAACGTTGTTAATAATTTTCGCAACGTTTACCCACGCCATATTCGCAACGCTTTTTAAGCGTTGCGAATATGGCGTGGGTAAAGTGTTGAAATTTTTGCAACGGTTAATAACCATTGCAAACAGAAATTTCCAACGGTTATTAACCGTTGCAAACTAAAATTTCCAACTCTTATTAACCGTTGCAAATAGAAATTTCCAACGCTTATTAACCGTTGCAAGAAAAATTTTCCAACGATTTTTAAGCGTTGCAAATATTATTTGTAACACTTATTTATGTCTGTTTCGTACAAAAATTTTAGTAACGTTTTTAAATTTGTAACGGTTATAAACCGTTGCTGATGGGTTGCAAATAAAAAAAAAATCTCATATTTTATAGCAAAATAGCTAAACCTGCCCCATTTTATTATTTTATTAGAACGTACTTAATCTGCAAAAATAACACTACTTATTCTAATATTGAAACAAACATCTCATTTCCATATTGAAACAAACATCATATTTCCATGATAAAATCCCCATGCCTTTTCATACCATTTGACAAGTAAATAATAGCAAACACAAGCAAAAGACTGAAAAAAATAGGATGTTCGTTAAATATGCAATATAACATCAAAATATTTTCTAAGAGTTACAAATTCATATTTACAAATAAGAGTAACATATTCAATACGATTTTCCAAACAATCTCGAATCATTGCAATACCAAGTATTGGTGATGGCTTCACTCACTATAAATCCTAGTGCGGCTCCACAAAGTCCACCTAATTCCTAAAAGTTCACAAAACAAATAATGAACTTACAAATACAATAGTATTAATTAAACTCATGCAATTAATTAAATATTTGAAAATCTACCTAAAGAAAGTAAGAAGTTAAACAAATGAGAAAATGGAAAGTGAAATTTTAAGCTTTTACCTTGATGAGGAACTTGAGGTGAGCATGATCATTTGATTGGGGAGCACTTATTTTGTTCTACTTCTTGTTTTTCCCTCCATCAAATTGATACTCTACACAACATACTGAACAACACATTAAACGACAACAAAATGATATATCTAGCTATTCTAAAAGGCTTTGAAACACTTTATATATAAACAAAAGAACCACTTCTATAAACCTAGGACTGTCCAACACTTTATATATAAACAAAAACACCACTTCTATAAACCTAGGACTGTCCAAAAATATTGTCCTGCATTAACATGTACTAGCAAGCCATGGACCCAACATATATAACTCTAAAAAGGAAGGGTCGGAATATAACAATGTATAGAGTAGATCGACCTACTTTGTAACTTGATTAGAGTGGTACCCCCGGTGCTGAGTCCAACTTTAGCTTAGCTTTTGACTCGAATCGGACATCTTGCCTTATTCCGTTTTTAATAAATGGAATGGAGGCTAACTACTTATAAAAACTTTACCTTTGCTTTCTCTCTCTAGTAATGAAATGAAATTCCTTTTCTTCTTACTTAAAAGGGCGTAAAAGCAAGTAAGAAAAAAGAAGGTGGTGCGCGTGGAAGAATGGACAAGTGGGAATCGAACCCCCCGAGGGCAAGCAAGCCCTTCTACCCCATTCGATTATCTTCCGACAACCATTCACTCTGTCTATCACCGATCGACGTATTCGTATGCAAGATCAGCCTCCTCTCCATATAATGATAACAAACAAGCGGCGGATGGCGATACAAATCTGCCAACGCTAGCAGAGCTGGAAATAGAGAATCCCGTGATAAAGTGGGCGCGGAATCCACCCAACGGAAATAACGCTTCTGTTATGGCAATGGGGTGCAGGTGTGACAAGGAAGAAATCGTGCTTGGGAGGGCAAAAGTGCTGGATTTATGATTCTTTGAATTGTTTCGGGATTTAGAAGATCGGGAGGACCGGTGGACCTTTATGATATTTCTCAATAGCAATGGCCACCAGATAGCAGCACGTGAAGTGAAGAGTAATCAACAAGCTCCATCTTCTGTTGGATAGCATGGAAGAGAAAACCAACGTACTTACTTCACCAAGTAAGAAACTCGCCTTGTCTTGAATCCTCAATTTTACTTTAAGTCTCATGAACTCATCCGTATATTGCTGAACGGACTGTAGATATTGTTGCCTCAAAAACAGCCATTGCTTAAGCAAGGCCCCCCGGATCCACGGACGGTTAGCACATCTAAACAGCTGCTTTTGAATCCAGTCCCGAAGGTTGTTAGCTCTGCCTCCTTATTGAATACCGTTCAACTCCTTCTTTCTATCGAGTTCAGCACCGAGCCTCCGCTCAATGGAAATCACTTTTATTTTGCCTTGCACCCTTCTACGAGCTTCTACCAAGGATCAACGTTATACCTTTCAAACACCGATGAAGCAATAGAAGCGCATGCAGTAGCCGACCTTGAACCAGCTCACACGCGTTAAGCTAGCCATCCCGCCCGATCGTAACATTGAAAGCTGTTCGAGTCGTTATTCTTTCAGCCGTAACTAAAAGCTTTCGAGCGAGTGCAGAATGGTGGGCGGTGGGTGGGGAAGAAAAAAGGTTAGATAACGAACATGGATCACGCCCGGGCTATCTTTCTCAGCTGAAGGACTAACCACCAGGTCCACTACTGAAGTGGTTGACGATCCTTCTCGATCAGTTCGTTCGACAGAACGATCAAATGAGGGCTAAGTAGCGCCTTCCTCAAAAGTTGTCTATTCGACTAGGGCATCAGCAGCTTAAACTGGAGATTCAGCTAAAGGATAAGCATCAGTGTCTAGTTCATAGGGTTTCAGAGCTCTTTCATCCTGTAGCAGTTGATCCTAGCCCATATGTAGCTGCTTGTGAGGAGGTTTCTGTTGGGGTCTGTTCATTTGTAGGGAACCCACCTTTCCGGAAGGGAAGGTGTGGGTCCTTTAACTCTTCGGATTTAGCCAATAGTGGATTCAGACACCACAGATGAGACGGGCGATTCGGTTGATGATAGAGCCACAGAGCAAGGGTGCACTTTGAAAGGCAAGGTTGGCTCGTAAGCTTAACTCACTCGAGAAGCGCGAACAAAGAGCTTTTTTCGCGCATTGAGCGAGCAGTTTTGGTGGTAGTCCAGGCTAACACACTTTCTCTAAGAATGAGTTTCACGACGAGTCTAGCTCTGACCCTGACAGTTAGTGAACGTTGGCGATTCCGCAACTAAAAAGACAGGCCAGCCAAGCCAAGTTAAGTACATTACCTTTCTCATGCCTGATAGCCCGAACCCCCTCTTTATGCTATTTCCCACAAACCAATCCCCAAATTCATCACATATCTTGTTATGGTATAGTTAATTCATGAGGAAAAGTCATCCATCCACATTAAAACATTTTGACGAACAGGGATGAGTCGGAAAAATTGTCTATAGTATTTTCGAACAGTGTAAAGAAGAGGAGCTTTAGCCCTTCTCTCAAAATTTTGTGCATTTGCATTCAAATCTGTTAAGAGTCTTGTTCAGACATGATCTGTTGGATGGAAGGAAAAGAAAAGAGAACGAAAATTCGAAAAAGCAATACAACAATATTTAAACATACGTGTAGCATTTGTGCAAGTGTTTTCAGTTCATTTTGAGTATGGAGTGTTTTCTCGTTATTCAACTACATCTATATAGAAAAAAAGCTCTTCAGACAAATGACAAACATAGCTATAAATCCTATAATCAGTTGGCATATTATTTACATAGTGGCCCTGTGGCGAATGACTTAAACCATGGACTATATTTCACATAAGTGCAATAAAGTCAACATATTTAAATTCTAATATTTCATATCTATACGGAACTTTCATTGTTCATGAATTATTTTCTCTTCCCATATTTATTTTCTTTTACAAATGGTGTATGGTGCATGAAAAGAATTAGAGATTTAGAGGGCCTGGACTGGCCAAACTATATATAGAGTTTAAAGGTCGAAATGACATTACAAGGCCCCTAATGACACGACTAGTTATCATCATCATCTATTAGTATACAAAGAAATGAGGTCAGATTCATGTCCAACATTAGTGGTCACACAAAACCACTAAAATTTAGGACAAAATTATGTAACCAAGTTTTCTATTGTAGTGTATATATAAAATGAGATAAAAAAATACCTTCAAGAAAAATATTACCGGGCCATTATACACTACATCCCTTGCTAGCAGCTGATTTCAAGGCTAACATGAAATGCTTATTGAAAGCAAAATTTTCCTCAGAGAAACCCTCACTGTAGAACAATTTATGATTTTCACTGCAAGCTTCTTTTTATTGAGTTCCCTTACCATCCATATGCAAGAGAATCATCACTATCTGTCAAAGACAACAAAGAATTTATCCGCTCCAGAGCAGCAATAGTCCCACACAGATCGCCAAATGTGTTAAGAAACCCTTGTACCTTAAACATTTCCAACATTATATAGGCAGGAGATGAAAACAACCAATTCAATAAGCTTACCACAAAAATTGCTTACAGAAAATGTTAATGTGAATGGTTAACCGATAGAAGAAGCCACTGTTTCAGCAGATAACTCCCCTTGCAAGAATTTTTTTCAGTACTTTTAACCATTGTTATTTTGATAAACGAAGTATATGTCTATTTAATGTCAAAGTCCTAGACGAGCAAAAGAAACCAACCAAAACAATAAGAAATGACTTAATGACAAAATTTAACTCTTCATATAAAGCATATTTAACTACTATGCATTAATAACGACCAAAATCTGAATATATATATATATATATATATATATATATATATATATATATATATATATATATATATATATATTATATATATATAAATTTTTCAACAAATTTAATTATATTCAAATAAATAAATCCCGGAAAGAGAGTGCTACCGTTATGAAATGCTAACAGCTTTCACTTTGTTTCCGCCAAAACAGTATAGAGTCACACAAATAAACATAGACTACAGTTCTAGGCACGGCTTCATTTGCAAGTTCTAAGCTTCGTGCCACTGGAATAGTATGCTACAGCCTGCTTTAACGGATGATGCCATTGAAGGTTTCAGTACTTTCTGACTAAGAAATGATAATAGCACGACTGAAACTCTAATCTACTAAGTTACATTGACATGGATATGTGTGTCCATACCAATACGGATATGAAGTGTCTGACACGATAAAATATCATAAAATTGAGGTTTATCACAATACATGGACGCATAGAGACGTATCTTACACAAATTATATTCCAAACAAAAAATCAGACCAAATGAACATGTCTGTGTGTGACTATGTATGCCAAACAAGAACCTCCCATAATACCATTGTTAATAAATCTTTCATTTTTTTTTGTCTATTGCAAAGATTTTCACTATAAGTGACTAAAAGGGGCCTTTGAAGTCCAAAATACAATAGCATGTTCAGCACAAAGAAAGGTTTTAACATTTCTTTTACCTCAGGACATAGCACATTGATACAAATTCCTTGATGTTTGTACAGAAGAAGTGATCTAGTAAATAACACCACACCACCTATGGTATTACCATACCAAGGAATAATGCATCAGGCAGTAGAAAAAGACAAGTATGCATTCATAAGTGAATAGCAACTAAGCAAAATAAAAGAAAACACGCCTTTGGAGCCAGAGTATATAGGGTTTGGAAGCATCGGATAAAGTCCCGAAGCAGACGCCATGTTTATAATCACACCTTGCTTCTTCCCCCTAGCATGGCTTGTATCTGCACATGGAACAAAAATTGAATATGGCTTATATAATGTCTAATACATTGATAAATTTGTAATAACAAAAACAAGACTCATACCTTATGTCACTCCGACCTTATATATAAACAACAAACTCAAAGCTCTGTCTCTCTCTTGGGGTGTCCAATACTGTTTAGTTGAAAAAAAGGTTAGTAACGTTGTTCAAGTCTATGCTTTATTTGCATTATGATATATATATATATATATCTTGTAGTAATTCACATACAATGGGTTGATTGAATTTTGATCACTTATTTTATGTATGTGATTTCTTAGGGGGGTTTATTTAATTTGCATATTGAATGACTTGTAACTTGTACTGTAATATTCTAGTAATATTTTTGTCATTACCACAATGTGTTAAATTTGTATGGTCTCATTTTGATGGATATTTATCAAGTACTTGTTGATCTGGAAAGGAGAGACGAAAAGTCTCAGCTTTGTTTGTGGATTGTAAACACGACAAGTTTTAAGTGGGTGCTTTGGCTAATTAGCCATCCTTAGAGATCGAAGTTAGAGACTTAGAGTACTTGGAATGAGCTCACTAGGAATAGGATTTGAGCTATGTATAAGTATGTCAAGATTGCAAATAGAAATTAGACATGTAGAGATAAGGAAGCATGTATTTGTAATGAGTAAACCCAATACTTGTGGGTTTGTACAGACAGATTTAGTTCATTGCTTTATTGACTCCTAAGGAGATACATTAATGAAAATGTACACGATAGGCAAGAAGTAGAGTGTTGGAAAGACCACCATCTGTACAAGTGCTGCTTGCACATATGATGTTTCACTAAGAATGTAGATTTGGGTAGGGAACATATGGGGATAGGGGAGTAAGAAGTGAGTGAAGGATCATTTTTCAGACACGTTTTTTTAGGAATAAGGGTAGGGAGGCTTATAGAGGATAATTAATTAATAATGAAATAATGTGTAATCTTCTTTGGTTCTTTCGACTGATTTCTAAGTTTTCCAAGCTGCTATTGCACATTGCATAAACTCTAGAGCAAGAACTCTAAGTCTTTCTTGTTATTTGTTTTGACAATTTCTTACATCCCTTATAAATACGGAGAGACCTCTCATTCCAGACAAGGCCATCTCCTCCGACCACTTACTTTCAAGATTCAATTTTTATTTCTCAGATCCGTTAAAATAAGCACAAATAACAAAATCTAGCTTCAACGATTTGGAATTCACAGGGTTTGAGTTAAATATACCTTGAAATCGTCACCTCATGCTTCTTCAATTTTCTTTCTGAGCTTTTCTCCTTGAAATTATTCAAAGCCGAGATAATCCCTTTCAAATGAGTGACAAAAAAAATCAAAACCACAAACTAATTCAAAACAAAACAAAAAATCAATCAAAATCAATTTAAGAAATTATTACTTTGAATGATCTGGATCTAAAAACTCTTTTTCATCTTCTTCTGAGTTGGTGGAGTGTGTGTGGAGAGAGGGAGGAGACTGGACAGTCTAGCGGCGGAGAGAGAGCGAGAGGAGAGAAAGTAAAGTTGTGTTTTATATTTCAAAGATTTTAATTTGCAACACTTCGCAAACGATTTTTAAGCGTTAGCAATTAATTCTTGAAATTCACTGAAATAAAGTAACGATTTATAACATTACTAACGCTATATAAGCGTTGACAACTTGCTAACAGTACATAACCGTTGCAAAACAAAAAAGGTCCGTGTTCCAAATATCCTATTATGGTGTAGTGAAGTTTCTCAAATTCTAACTACCCACAACCTCTGAAACAAATGGAGCAATACTTAAACCCAAAAACTTGGTAAACTCTTAACATTGTCAACTAAAATGATAAGTATGTGTTACGTGCTTGAAATTAGATATTATGAAAGAAATCAACAATAGAAGTTATGTTAGAAATGAGGGGTTGGTTTAGAAATTATTGGAGTTGCAATTTGATGAAAGAAGGGAAAGTAATGCTGGTAAGCTGGAAGAACAATCTGTTTTAGTCCCATATTGGTTAAAAGACCAAAAGTAAACACTAAAACGAAGGTATAAAAACAGTAGTTGGGACATGGGCCACACTAGATGCAATCAATGGCTTTTATTATGTGGGTCTTAACATTTTTCACTAATGGGTAATCTATATGTCTTTGGAGCTGGATGAGAAAATGAGAAGAAAAAACTGTTTTTTAACTTGAAAAACAAGTTTTTCTTATTTATCATAAAATATGTTTTTTGGACCAATAAATATTTTTTTGGTACTTTCTATAAAAATAGAGACTAAATATGTTTATTTTTTCAAAATACGTTTTTTTATTAATAAATATTTATTGATAATAAATAAATAGGATCCAAACAATTTCTAACAGAACTGAACCGAAATTTTAGTTCGGTTTGCAATCGGTTTTAGACATGTGACGGTTCGGTTTCTTTACTAATTTACAGAGCCAAGTAGTTTGGTTTGGGCCAAGTTTTCACCTAAAACCGGATCGAACCGAACTGTGGAAAGCCCTAGTTACAAAAAAATAAGAAGTAGGGCTCAGCTGGCTCTAAATAGCTGCACCGACAAGCATTGTTTTGTTATTGGATGAGAAATCCGGACGGACATCTTGTAGGCTTAGATGGCTAAAAAAGTGATGTAGCCAAAAATGGTTGTCACAGCTAGCTCGCCAAAGCCTCTAGTATGAGCCCTTTAAATGTGTTTAGATAAATAACATATTTGAGACTCTTTTCCTGGTTTCTTGAATTCAAAAACATATGCAGATACCACAGTGAAAATGAGTGTATCCACGTCTTCAAATGAAAATATAATGCGTACCCAATTTTTTTTTTCTTTTCTTTTCGATAATAATAATGCGTACCCAATTCAAGATTGCGATTTTGACATATAGTATTTGTGATCATAGAAAATTGGAAAAAAGATATAAAAGAGTGCTCAATATAAAACTTCTCATGAGTTGGCATATATACTTACACTAGCATACACGGAATTCTCATGGAAAGTTACACTGTCCTTCACTGATGGCTCCTGGAGCACATGCGAGGTATAAAATTATTCGTGTATTTAAATATTACTCACTTTTTCACCAGCATACAAGGAATAGTCCTCTATACGTCAGTCTTGCACACTTGCACTTCCCATAGCCTGGGAGTCTACAACGTGGTAGGTGTAATACGGGGCGGGCCCAGTCAACCTAAATAGTGATGGGCCGGGTCGAGTGCGGGCTAGGTCGGAAGATAAATCCAATGGTCTCTGACGGGACGGGTTGAAATGTCATATCTTAGTACCATCATCCGACTTGTTGGGTCAGTTTACGGGGCGAGTTTTGGGTGGGTCATCCGGGTCGGGTAGAAATTATCATTTTAACCCAATTTCACCCAAATTTTTTTTTATAATTCTGCAAGTAATATATTTCCAATTCACAACATAGAGAAAAAAATTGAATCAATAAAAAAAAAAAAAAAAAAACTTGAAGTTGAACCCAAAACCATATCTGGAAATTTGAAATTTTTTTCTCATGATTTACCATTTGTAAATTGATTATTTTCCATAGCATGATAAAATAAAGATGGGAGCGAGAATCTATGATATTAAACAATAAAATTTAAATTAAAAGAATTCGAAATTAATACAAGGATGAATAATTCATCTTCTCCAAAATTCAAAAGTTAAATTTGAATTTTTGATATTTGCCCAATATTCAAATTTGAATATTTGAAATTGATGTTGAACTAATAAGTTTGTGTTTATATCTCCCAAATTCCTACAAAAGTTAAAATAAAATATAAACAAAATACAAAAATATTAGAGTTAAAATCTTGAAATTGTGCAGGTCAACGACTTTTGACACGGTGTGGGTCGGGCAGCTTAATGGGTCGGGTTTGAGCATAGAACATACACCCATAGCCCGACTGCATAAAAACGGTGGCAGGGCGGGTCTATTTTTGGGTCGGTGCAGGTTTGGGTAGCGGGTGAAGACCGGATACCCTACCGGATGATGGGTCAACGGTTTTTTTTTATACTCCTAATTGTATATTTTTCAAAAATTTCTATTAAACAAATAGTTGTTGTTGTTGTTGTTTTTTTTTTTTTTTGTTTGTTTTTTTTTTGTTTGTGTTTTTTTAATTTTATAATTTTATAATTTATAATTTTTAATATTTAATTTTCTTTTCTTTGCAGTTTATTTTTGTGAAGCCCAACTTCTACTTATACAACTAACTAAAGCCCATGGTTCATTTAAAGGCCCAATTTGATAAAATGCCCTACCTTTTGGATTTTCAATTGGAAGTAACGTCAATAATGTCCAATTCAAATAAAGTCTATTGAATTTTCACACTACAAGAAAAAAGGCTTTATATCACTGTTAAAAACAGTGACAAAAGACTTTTTGTCACTGTTTTTTTTTTTTCCAAAACCGTGACGGAGTGAGCGTCATGTTTTTTTTCCCCAAAACCGTCACAAATATTCCTCTCCAGATATACCTATTTCCACCACATAAAACAGTAACCAATACATAAAACCGTCCCAAAAAATCAGTATTTTTGTGACTGTTTTGACAAAACAATAATGTAATCATGTTGAAACCGTCACAAAAAGGACAACTATACATGACAGTTTGGTTAAAACCGTGATGAATATATATGTTTTTTCAAAAAAAAAATAATAATAATGAATACATGCGTAAAAACAAAAACCGGCATTCCATGTTGAATTGGACCTGCACTGATAAAAGTTTCTTAAACAAACATAATACATTAAGTTTCAAAATATTATTCACAAACACTAATTCTTTTGAGACTTTACAAATAAACCAAGACATACTTGGATAACCGATATATGTATTTGAATATAAATCGAAATTAAACATCCAGTAGAATTAGAAAAGTAATCATCCTAGCACGCCAAAGCACAACACATTTTTGGATGAAGCCAACAAACTTGTATCGTTGCTAATAGGCTACACCTTTAGCATGACTACAATATTCCATAGTACCCAACAAGGCGAGGACTACCCTCAGTATAGCTCCATCTACAACTTGCTTTTCATATGCATCCTGCATGCAAAACAATTAGCAAGTGTAAGTCAATACTTCTGTATCCTAAAGTGAATGCTTTCCATATTTAACCTAGCCAAGAGCAAGAACCACCTTGTGAAATGAATGAAGAGTACATTTCCAAAGTAATGAACAAGCCAAAACCACTTACACGTTTGGGCAATTATTTTTCGTAAAAAATTAAAGTGAACATTAATTTGAATGGAACTAGCAATGCTAACAATAATGACTAAGCATTCAATGCATGCATGATATAAAATATTGTAGGTCTGCAAGCACTTGTATAAAATAATTTGAAAAGTTATGTGGTGCTTCCTTACAGCTAAAGCAAAGAAGTCCTTCTACCAAGTTCTTCAGAATTAGGTTGATGCCTTTTGGAATTGATAATGTGTTACTTACAATTTGTTACAGTAACAACATTCATTTATCAATGTTAAAACAAACAATTATAAGTAGTGAGAGAGAATAGCATAATCAAAAAGCAGCAACTAGCACACCTTGTCATATGCATCTTGTAATGTATATCCAAGAAATGGGTATGTACCAAACAACATATGGTACAAGGTGACTCCTACAACCCATGTATCCGCAGCCTTATTGTGCTAAGTTAAACCTGTTCATTGCAAAAGAAAATCCAAGTGGAATAAATACCATCTCCAATTTGTGCAATTCTGCAGTCGAAATGTCAAAGATAAGTGGCTCACCTAAGTAACACTCAGGTGCAGTAACAAGAGTCCCAGGAGATCATCGAAGCTCATCATCATCATCCTGTAAAATAAGTACTTGAGAAAACAAAATGAAGTGCCGATACAATATAATTATGAGACTAAAACTCAGTGTATGGCATAGATATTTCAACCAATATGTTGAAAGAGAGTGTTTTCTTCTCTTTGGTGGGCATCGTACAAGGATAATATTTTTCGACAATGAAAACTTTGATACTGGAATACTGATTTCTAAAATATCAGCAAATATTGAGATCTTTTGTGGTTCCTTCCTAAGTAGAGCACAAATAACACATAAGGATACCTTCTTTACTTAATAAATAAATGGTATTCATTTATATAACCAAATAAGGCTACATCAATACATAAACCATTAGAAATAAACTAATGTCCTAATAATCCCATAGCCCTATAAATCCCTATCCCTACAGAAACAAATTCCAAATATCCCTAATTCCTAGGACGACGCGCTTAAAACGTGCTCAGTGCTCACTGTCAGAAGAGAAAACTATCACAAGCACTTAGATGCAATTAGATATAGAGGCTTTTGTCCAAAGATATAATTGAGGATAATTGCGATTACTAATTCATATCATTAGAAAATTCATTTCTAAAGTAATTTCTCTAAACAATAAGGTGTGAAGTGAAGCATTTCACTGCTTAAACTTGAGTCATATGCTTAAGGTGCAATGTGTGTGCTTCTTTCTAAGTTCGAATGTAAAATATATAAACAAAGTTTAGAGGTACTATAGAACTGGTTTAGTCAAGGGAATTCACAATAAATAACACAACATAAATGAATGTGAGGCATCACAATTAGGGACAAGTGGAGGTATGCAGTACCTATATGCTAACTAAGGCACGCGCATGTAGGTCTTCAGGATTGCCTAAACATGGAATGTCACCCATGACATTAGTGAAAAAGTATTAGAAGAAAACTACATGCACAAAATTCAAAGATGGATGTGCACACATACGTTTGGGCAATTATTTATCGTAAAACAATGCAAGCATTTTCAGTTTTTTTGGGTTTTCTTAAAAGAATTCCCCATTTGTCAACCTGATTATCGTTCGTTTTATAATGCAAGTACAAAATCCACAAAGATGCTAAACTGATGTCAAAGTGTATATATATCAAGTGGTATTGATAATAGAACCATAAAAGGTCACTGCCAGAAGTTTTGCTAATTTCTTTGTAACAAGGAGAGCCAACTAGGAGCGTCTCAATAGATGCAGTGTCACAAAACATATTATAAAATTACAGATTAGCTCAATAGATGAATAAAGATTCTATAAACAAAGATATTTACTTGAGTGTCACAAAAATAGAAAGCAGTTCTCTCTAAGCAATTGTTTCCCTATAAACACGAGGCTGTAAGTAGGGGTGCAAACGGATAGGTTCGGATGCGGATATGCCTGTATCCGAATCCGAATCCGAATCCGACGGATAGTAAAAAATTTATCCAAATCCGATTTCGGATATCCGAAACGGATATCGGATAATATCCGATCTGAAAATTAAAATTAATTAAAATTTTATTTGCTTTAAATAATTCATTTTACCACTATAAAAACTAATATAAATATATATATTTGTTATTTATTATTATTATTTTGTTATTATAGTTTTATATTATTAGTTTATGATTTTATATAATATTTTATACAATAAAAAATGAATAAATTAATTATATATAATAACTATTAATTTTTTACATCGGATCGGATATTCTCGGATGCGGATATGGCAGTATCTGAATCCGTATCCGAAACCAGTTCGGACATAAAAAAAATATCCGAATCTGAATCCGAATTCGAAATTTTCAGATAATATCCAATTTTTCGAATACGAATTCGAATCGGATTCGAATATTTGGATATCCACTTGCACCCCTAGCTGTAAGGTGGGATGTAGATGCCGAATCCTATAAAAACAAATAAGTGTTGGGCACCGTGTAAACGTCCCAACATCAAACTACAAGAAGTGGAATATACGCAACAACTAAGCTCACAAATGAAATACATACTAAGCATGTAGTCAACAATATAAAGGTTGGTTCCCAGCTATACTTTAAGGACTCAAAAGAGTTACTGAATACCAACAGTCACAATACCACAGAAAAGACATATGCTTTCATACCTTAAGGAGCTAACTTTGAAGTTTTGTTCACCTCAACAAATTCATTCAAAATTATAACGCAGACGTGTTGATCTTACTGGCTGCATACTACTGTAGAGAACAATCAACACCAAAAATACACACAAGGTTTATTGCATGGACAATTATAATGGAATAAATAAGATTAGGTACGAACATCCAAAGAGTAACTACTAGAAAAACATACAACAACATTCACAAGAGTAGTCCTATAATGTCACACACTGTACCACAGAAAACGCGAGTCATATGAGAATGCCTACAGGGTCTAGGTCAGCCAAAATTTGTGGGTGGTTATACTTTAAACTTGCAAGTTTATGAACAAAGATCAGACTATTCTATATTGTGTATCCTTCGAAGGCATAGAACCATTCTTTCAGACAAGTTATAAATTACTGCAAGTTTAAATGATTCTTGTTTGAATAAAACCAATTAACAAGTGCAAATTTCCATTTATAGCCTAAACAAAAAGTAATCGAGTGAGCGGAGCGAACAATCTTGGCAGAAGGGGGGGGGGGAGAGTTATGCGGACAAAAACCAAGTTGGTTGGTTTCTGTCTGTCTGTCCTCATCTCTTATGTTCTTTCTCTTCGTCCCTCTCCCTCTCCCTCTCCCTCTCCACTCACTCTAAATCTCCACTTCTCCCTCTCCCTCTCCACTCCTCCCTCTCCGCTCATACCCCCACTGCTTAGTAGTATACTAGTTTTTAAATGGCTGAGAGAAATTTAATGAATATACACCTTTAGCAAGTCACTACTAGTACAACAACTCTTCTTCTTACTGAAAAATAGTATCACCCACTTTGATACCTCATTTCCTTAAGCAAATTATTATAAGCTGTTGCAAGAAATGCTTATAGTAAAAAAGTTGCAAATTAAATCAATGCAATACTACAACCATTGCACTATACAATCAGAATTTTTGTTGTGTTCTTTGGCATATTGGACATGATATAAGAGAAACTTCAACAAGAAAATCATTGATACGAAACCCGAGAAGTGAAGCGCCCATTTAGGCGTCTTTTGCAATGAACAATTTCACAAATTCTTAGATATGAGCACTCATAAAACTGTGTGTACAAGGTAACCGTGATTGCTGCTATGACAAAAGCAATGTGAAATGAAGTGAAGGATAGATAACCCTTATGAGAAAGCTCAATAGCAGAGTTATTTGCTCTTATGAATCTATTACTCCTATAAGAAGATCGAGTAGCTTATATAATAAAAGAAATGCATTGAAAACATATTTTGTGATGAATTGAATTGGTTGTTTATCGAGGAAAAATTGGAAATAAGAATAAAAAGATGGTAACTGCACAGATTAATTAAGTTTAACAAAATGCGTACAGAAGCGAATTATAGGTTAAGTAATAATTTAGTGAATCAAGCTTCTTATAAATTGCCATAAATACTGGAAGAAAAAAGTGAATAGCTTTAGATGTACATTGAATTGAAATACTAACCACTAAGTGAAGAACTAACCTGTAACGAAAGTGGTCGGAGAGTCTTGAGAACTTAAACAAAATCTGCACTATTCAAATCAAAGGAGAAATTAGACAGATAAGGTGGTGTTATATTCCCTAAGGGTTCATCAAGATCCAAATTAATTAAGTAATGGCCATGCTAGTTTGACAATAAAGTTGAAGAAAATATGAATTAAAGAAACAAGACATGGGTAGAAAGTAGAATTCGGTATGTGGAATTGAAGTTTCAAGAAGAGAGAGAGAGAGAGAGAGAGAGAGAGAGAGAGAGACCTTTAATGGCCGGCGACAATTAGAGTTTCCGCAATTTCGTGCCCCAAGTGAGTGAATAGTTTTCAACGAAGAAGATGAAATATTTTGAGGCAGTGGGTAGTTTGAGAAACTGCTTGGTAATTTTAAGCTTCGCGGGGGTTTTAAAGTTTCGCCCTCTACACTTTCAATTTTGAGGCAGTGGGTCGTTTGAGAAGTTAGAGCAGCACTAAGCAACATATAACTAAAGAGTTGCTTTGGTGCAACTTAGGCACCAAAACTCTAACATATATGACTTGTTCAATTATATGCAAAATGAATTGGATTTATATAGTATGAACTAAAGTGGGGTTGATCTCGAGTGAAGATATATAATAGTCTTCACATAAATTAAAAGTTGCATGTTTTGATATTAAAAAAATTGGACCATACTAGTAAATAAAATCACAACATTCTAAACTTTTTTTTATGAGGATTGACAATTTTGCCATCAGACTCTGAAATGTGCTTATCGAAACAACTTGAAAAGTATAGAAAATACAATAGTCGCTTCAGCTTGTTCCAGTCTTTGCTGCGTCTGCTCTTACTATTTTCTGACTGAATAGTGAAACCAAGGATGTTGTGAAGACACCTTCATAGCAGGGTCCATCTTTTGGTACATCCCCTGCGAGTTACGTATAGGTGTACTAACAACCATCCTAAACACAAGACAAATTGAGAAAAAATAACAAATTTTGAGCAGGTACTTTGAGTTTGAAGGAAGTGGAGACAGAGGGAGGTGAGAGTGAACATGGGTGTGTCGTGTTTTGAATTAGTTGTTTTTTAGTGGAGTTGTGGGCACGCTGGACCAAAAACTAGTTTGGTCAAATAATGGGTCAAATGGTCACTCAAGGTCGGATAATATGTAACTATTTTAGTGAAATAGTCACAATTAGTTCTCTACACATATACACCTTCGTTAGAAAAATAATAATTTGTGACCGTCTCAAAAACGCACGTCACCAAAAACTTTTTAAAACAGTCACAAAAACCCTTTTCAACCATTTGTGACCGTTTCGAACACAACAGTCACAAATAACATTTTAAAACAGTCACAAAAACCCTTTTTTCTACTAGTGTCATTTTAAAGTAAGTCCATTTCAAATAAAGCCCATACTGCATACTTACAAAATTAGTTCAAATAATATCTCAGCCCAAAGTCCTTTGATTTACAAAATTAGCTCCATATTGCATACTTACAAAATTTAGGTATTCATTTTCAACTCAAGAAAATGTCTCCAAATATCACACAGAATTATAGAGTACGATCTTGTCAAAATATGAAGTAATCTTGGTGAGTTTTAATGTCCACTGATTCCCAATATGTTTATTATGTTTATTCAGTAACCTTACTCACACCAAAACAAAGGCTCTATTGATAACTATATAAATAACAAAAAAGACAGACACTATAATCATAGTTACCACTAAAATTTATTAGCTAAGCTGAAGTATAAAGTTTGTTATTGTTTGGAAAGAATAAGCCCAAGTAAAATATTGGTTATTGCTTCGATAGAATAAGCTCAAACACATCTAAGTATTATTGTTAACAGTCAGGATTAGCATGAGGCATGAGCTAATTATGTAAGAGAAAAATGAATCAAAGGTAAGAAATAATAAAGTAATAAACAATAAAATATCAGACCAATTAGCTGAAATATATGAGATTTAAGTAATAATAACATAAGGGATTGAGAATTGTTACTTATAACATCATTTCCAATACATTCATACATTTGTTAATCTGTTTTTCCAAATGATAGTACTTCTAAATGAACTTATGATGGGGACACATAACTAATGGAACTTGCCAAGCCATGTTAATCAATTTAAATCATAGTCGACTTAGATGTCATAGTTTCCACCCCATTCTATGATCATGGATCCATGGCTTGTTATGCAAAACCCTCAATCAAGCATCTATGTTTCTACCAATTATGAATGTCTTTCATCAACCCCTCACTGTTCAAAAAGTGTGCTCTATAGGTTGATCCCTGATCTAGAGGCATATAGGGTAGTGCACCGCACATATATTTGGGAAGGGATTCTCTTCCAAAAATATTATTATACACAACCTGGAGAATTTATCATGTAACTTGCAAGAAAGGGATAGCATTGTGAATCCTCATACATGGAAGGGCGAATATTGGTGGTAATCACTAATCATAATTTCGTGTATATATAGCTAACATTTCAGTGTTTCATTCTCAAATTAATAAAAAAACACATAACCAAAATATAGGCGCCTTTTAATAGTTCCCAAGGGGTTAAATCACCTTCTCTAGGATGAACAATCTATATAATAAAACAACTTGGTTTTTAAGTGGTTTGCATGAAGCTTACATCGGATGGCTAATAGTTAATACAATCAGTACATCTGACGGTAGACCGACACGATTAAAGAGTAAGTTGATTCCAATTAGGAAACAATCTTTATGAAAACACATTCAAAAAAGTTACTACTAACTTATCTAGAATTTATGAAACTTATCTAACTTATTTAAATTCTAACTTATTTAAATTTATCTAAAGTTATCTAAATTCTAACGTACTGATGATATTAATCTTCACCAGCCTTCTTATTGACAAACTCTCCATAGCCTTCTCCAGACTGCCTAACACCTCCTCACAGATGACTTTCTTCTCAATCTCGATCAGCGGACTTCATAGGTACAATCACTTTCTTCCTTCTGCGCAAACTTTCTATAGAGTATTTGTGCGATTGGGAAACTCCCAACACTTACTATAAACTCATACAACTAAACACGAAGGGTTTTGGAATTACTACTAACTTATCTAAGAATTCTTCATTATCAACGCTAACTTATCTAAGAATTCTTCGTTATCAACGCTTATTAGGGAAAGTTTATGTATTACATTGGCTTTTCATCATTCCAATTATCAACATTGGCTGGCTTATTTGACTAAGCAAACACCAAGCAATTGATTTTTCCCTTTGCACACATAGAATTTGTATCGTTGAGCGGCACTGTACACCTGTATAAACACTGGAACCATATAAGAGAACACTTCAATTGATAAGCCTGAAACATCAAAATAACTTATAGAATGGAAACCGTTACTTCAAAAATTCTTTTTACTTATTGATTAGATAGATTGTTTTTGGTTTCAGATTAATAGTATATATGTTCATAGGAAAGAGAAAAAAAAGGTGAACCAAGTTAACATTCCCCGACCAAAATATGGCCCTTGAATCTGTTGTTAGTGATTAGTATTCAATGCAGTCATATTTATTTTGTTTTTTGCTCAACAAGTTATTGATTATCAATATTTTGTAGTCTGCCATGTTCTCATAAAATTTTTATTGTTTTCCATTTTCTCCTCAGCATGGATAAGACACAAACTACTTCTACGAGTGAGCGTGCTGCATTTGTTGAGGTATTTTATCAAGTTTTTTTTTTCTTTTATTCTTACATGAATTGTAAAACTCCACAATGTATATAATGTTTACTTTCTGCTTACGTTAATATTGTTAAATTTTTTTTTTATGTATTTAACCTTTCACCGATTGCAAAATAAATCCAATCAGCTTATGAGGTTGTCGAGATACCTCCATGGTCAACTCACTAAGTGTTACTCCTTCTAAGCGCAAGTTGGCTCAATGCACAAGAAGAGAGAGAGAGAGAGAGAGAGAGAGAGAGAGAGAGAGAGAGAGAAGAGAGAGAGAGAGAGAGAGAGAGAGAGAGAGAGAGAGAGAGTGCTAATTCATCAACCTCAAAAATACCTTCACATCAAGTCCAATCAGTTCATGAGGTAGTAGTCACACCTCCACAATCAACTATTATAGTTATTCCGACCAATCCTAATGCTGAGGTATGTATTATATTGTCATATATACAATGTTTGTTTTCTATCGTACATTAATTTTGTGATGTACAGGTTATAAACAAACAATTGCATGAGAACCACCAAGTCCAATTAGCTCAAAAGGAAAATGATAATCCATGTTAAAGTGATTTGCAACTTAAGGTTTGGAGACTTAAGATGCCTCCAATAATCTATGAACTCTTCTGGGTATGCTTCTAATAATTGAAATTAATGACTCCCCTTTCATCTGAGTTTGCTCTCGGGGTGGGCTGAGATAACTTAGTTCCATCAGCTGTTATCCATAAAGCTTTGTGAGCTGAGAAGAAAGAGGAAATTAATTCAAAGGTTTTATATTACTTTGTTAGATACAAAGTAAATGGTGAGAAACAAAATCAAGAATCATTCAGGTTGAAGACAAGGGTAATTTCTAGATCACATTACTATACATTCGTATTATAAAAATGTCATTTAAGTTAGATCAATTCTGTACGATTATTTGGAAACATATATAATTTTTTATCTCCTCGACAAAGACTAGATGTAATTTTTAGTGTTGACACGCTGAGTGTGAAAGGCACCCATAATGACTTGAGTGGCGTAGCCACGGGTTAAATTATAGTATGTTACAATTGCTTTATCTTCTTTTTCCAAAAAAAGACCTTGTATCAAGTGTTCCTCCAAACAAAAAGATGTGTGTTGGTGTGTTGCTATTTTTTATCATACATTAGTTATAACGCTTGTTACAACATTAACCTAATATTTTCCCTCCTTTCTTTCTCTCGATGTCGTGGAAAAAGCTCATAAGTGGTTCGTGGTTCAATAGGGCAAAAGAGAGACATATCAGTATAGTCTACTCACTAAGACCCATGGTCTGTGTTAAAAAAAGGGTTGTTGAAATTTTTAAAAACTCAGCTCACACAGTATATTGTATATAACCATTGGCATGTTTTAATTCCAGTGACCATGTAGAGTTTATAGATATGTTAATAATCAAATGTTAGTATCTTGCTTTAAACTGAATTATATACTAAACTTAATAACGTAAAGTCATATTATACGAACCACATATTAGAAGTGCAAGGGAACAATTTGCTCTCCTTGGTGATACATAAATCCTCCACTCTGCATCCTATGATGCATTTGCCTTTGGCGCAAACATCTTTTCTTATCAATTATACCTTGTCAATACTGATAATCAATCAATGGAGCTTATAATGCCAAATTGACAGTTTAAATTAGCATTCTAACATGCAAAGCTCAACCAAAATAGATGTAGAAAACATATCAGTTATCATAGCAATGGTATGTATATATACCTCGAGCAGAAGAAAATGTTTTATCTAAACCCAAGCACTCCAAATACACTACTGGCTTATTCTTAAATTGAAATCCAAATGAAGAGAGCATTACGTTGATCTATACCTTCCTAAACTTTTATGGGTAGAGCTACTAACTCGGAGGCTTCCCAATAGTGTGTCCATGGAACTATTGAGCACCATAGCCTTCTTTTTGTTCAATGCACAAAGTGCACCATTCTAAGTTCCTTTCCTCAAAGGATTAACAATCATCTTTGTTCGTTATTCTTCCTTATGATATTTTAGGTGCATCTTGAACCCATCTGTGTCAACAATATTCAAAATGAGTATGATGCGAATAGTCATATATATAATATAATAATTAATGAGGCCTCAACTACAAAGGTATGCTTCCGCAATCGTCAAAATGGGTAAACAATAATAAGTTTGATCCATTAGTAATCAATAACGTATCTCTATGTTAATGATGTTAAAGAGTTCATTTCTTGATAGTAGGATGCAAAAAGATGATATTGAGTGTGCAGTCTGAAATAGTGAACTCTAAGTTCACATGATCACACTCTTTCTCCACAAAATATCGACGAATATGAACTCATCTTATTCTCTTCATAAGTATGTCAATCCTACAACTAAAGGGCTCACTTTTCAGGAAAACCAATTTTCCACAAATCAAACACACCTGAAGAAAAAAAAACAGATATATGCAAACACAACAAATTTTGGAGAAGTATTGAAATGCTCAAGAAAAAGGTAAAAGGAAAAGGAAGTCGTACTCTTTTGCTAGAAAATTAGCGTGTGCAATGAAGCAAATAATTGACCCATACCAATGGAAAAAAAAAATAAACAAATAAATATATAATAGGGCCTATAAAAATTAGCGTGAAATTAGCTTAAAAAGCAGTAAGGACAAAGGCACAAACTGCATTGAAAATTTTCAATAAGGAGTGCACACCTTTTGCCTCTTTGTCATTCATCTTCCTCTTCAGTTTCTTTGAAGTGCGCACTTCATCATGTTGCCCCCGGCTCTTATAGGACGTGGTAGTTCGACCACTCATGTTATTTTGATGAATTTTTGCCTCTCTTTGTGTATGAAGTCCTCTTCACTGTCAATTTCCGAGTTCATAGATGAATTATCATCATTGTAAGGAGTTTTACCCTTCTTTGGAGCTTTACCATCCTTTGCCGATTATGTTTGGGTTTGCCATTAGACTTCAACCCATGCCCTACTTTACCCATTCCTTTTTGGTTTTCCAATAAGATCTGCATCATCAGCTGACATATCAAGGTCAATAATTATTCATCATCTTCATCAAAATCACCAATATTCCAATCTTCGTCTTGTTTTTGAAAAACACCAAAAACCTTGATAAAAAGTAAGGCAATAGTAATGGGGGTATACATAATAAATTACCACGTTCCTTGAAGCTGTCTTAACCCCGAATCCTTAGGATCCCTTGGAGTTTAATTCTGTAACAATTTTGAAGTTTTCACCCAAAGGAGATCTCAATAGTGCAGTCTGGTAGCTAGTGAACTTGCCACTGACTTTCCTTCATCATAGGGCATGCTATGCATTGTCTATGTACCAAGTTCTATATGTAGCTTAATTTTGAATCATTTAAGAAAACAAAATGCATTCGATCAGCGGGTAAAAGAAAATTGACTCTGAAATTGAAATCCTATCAAAACTCACCAATGACCTAATTAAGATGCAATCAGGTATGTTTGTGAGTTAATCTATGAACCCTTTTCAACTTTACAAACTAATCATGATTAACAAATATGAGTCCAAGTAAGGAACAAACATTAGCACTTCACGTCCATGATACACTTTCATTTTACTATTATAGATACACATGTTAACAAACTATAGTGGTTGAACATGAACTAACCCTCTTGTTTATGTATTTGTGTAAATGGACTCTAGTTGTTTATTTTCAGTTCTATCCACTTTATGTACTTGCGTAAAGGGATTGAAGTAAGACAGAAATGTCAGCCTGAAAATAATAATGAATTCGGCATTACTATATATCTATCTCTTCAGCTGCACTGATACATACCATGCATAGTTCCAACTCAGATAACTCAGCTATGATAAAATTACTATTGCTTAATGATTAGCACTCACACCACAAATGAAAGCTGTAAAGTTTAAGTATCTATGGTGCAACCATATTATGATTATAGTAACTATAATATCAAGAACCTAGAAATTAAAAGAAAAAAAAAACCGTACCAGATTAGAGTGAAGTGCATAGGAGCACTGCTTGCAAACCTATATACAGACAACTACCATAGCAAGAGTTGCAAGCCTGTATATATTAATAGTTGTTTCATATAAAAATTACAAATGAGTAAATGCTGACAAAAAAGAATAGGAGAAACCAAACTGATGGTGAGACAAAAGGAAAATTGTCCTTACCTATGATGACCGTGATGTCAGTGCTTCGTCTCTTATGTCTTTGATTGATTTTGTTATTACCTTGGATCCTGATTTATTTTATAGATCAATAGGAGTTTCATATAAATTAAATCCTATAGGATCAATTAGAAAACATAACATTTAATTTGAATCTAACTTATACTAAACCCATCCTAAGAACGGAAGTTCCAATTATGCTAATTTAAACCGCGTTTTTCATGTAAAGTTTTTTTTAACTGGTTCAAATTTTGTTGGCAACATCTTGTATTGATGAAAAAAATACTTGAAAATAGTCTGTCATGAACAAATTAAGAAAAATGCATAATCACGCAACAAATTAGCAGAAAATATGGACAAAAATGAAAGTAGTACCATATTAGGTGTATGTAAGTGAGTTAAATGACATATATGTTCATGCAACCTCACTACTCTGACGTCAATTTTATTGACTACCATAAACATTGCAGCACCTCCCAGAGAGCTGACGTAAAAATGCAAAGGTAGAAGATATATATTGTTTAATTTCAAGTATAGTCGATCTTCATAAGTCATAATTAAGAAGAATAGCTAGGTCTTGCGTCCTTTTGCAAATTGCCCCTCTATTTACCAATATGTTTTTAGCTACTGGAAAATGAATGTTACATCCTACTTCTTCACATCCATTAATGAAATCCCAGGCCTAAGAAGTAAGAACTGTCTCATAAATATATTAAATCGATTAGTGTTTTAAACTTTTAATTCATGCAACTACCTGCATTTGGAACTCCACTATCATATAACAAATACTGTCGAAACCTCAAAAAGAGTTTTTATTCATTAATTACTACGTTTAAATTTGAGAACATGTACAACATTATTTTCTAATTGACAATTTTATCCCAATATAATCAAACAAATGCAACTAATTAATGAGTCGAAACCTCAATATAATCAGCGCAACTAATTAATAGAAGTGGTCTATCAAACAAATGCAAAACAAAAGTGGAAATGAGTGTATTCATTTACCACTCAAACAACCTGAGTTATCCAAAACGAACAATTTAACTGTAAATCCAATATAATATTGTTTAAAGTTCTTTATTTGAGAGCATTCTTTTTTTTTTGATACATTAGACAATATATGGGATTTACAACAGTAAGCTACCTTATCGTTAACACTAAGCTATATTAACGTTAAAAGAAGAGAATGATGTGGATGGTGTGTTTTTGTTTACCTTTAGTTGTACATTGAAGCAACGCAAATTCCCATTGCAATTCCTAAAAACTCAATATCATAAAGAAGATTGAAAATGTCAAAAAACACACAACTTGGCTTTGAAAATTGCAAAGAAATCCCCAAATCACGCACTCACAGAGAACTCAAAATCCCTTGAAAATATTTTAGAGAACCATAAAAAATGCCGAAACAAATATATTAAAAGAGGGGAAGATAAGGAATGGCTCAAGGTTGCTAAACGAACCTTTGAACTAAATGTGAAACTTCAAAAAATAAGAATTGCTAATGAAGAGGATCGGGGAGTCAACAAAAAGAAGAAACATGATATTAGGTAATTTATCTCAACCCCACCAAACCAAAGGTGCATACCAACTTCGTTTTGCATCAAAACATAAATTAAGGCAAAATCAACAATCAATATACAAATTCGTAACATTACTCATACCTACAAAGTTGATCTTAAGTAAATGCGTGTCTTTCGCTACCAACGTCTTTGACTTCCATTGCCTTGCAATGACAACCATCTGTTGTTATCTACTGAATGAAAAACGAAAAGCCAATCTATTGAACATTTATTTGCAAATGGCTAAACTTGGGTTTTTATATATTTTCTCGTTATAAAATGGTTTGGATATATAGCACGGTTGATGTACCAATATTACATCTTTATCACTAAAAAAGTTCCAACTAATCTTAACCAATATAGGGTAAACCACAAAAATCTGATAAGAGTACCTCAACTTTTATTTCAATCAATTGGATCTCAAACGTCCTGTTGAATAACCGAGAGAAGTTGTTGCACAGGTGATGTCAAATAATCAACCAAGTCCATGCCGTACATGTGCAACACCTATTCCTTACAAATCACTAGTAAAAAAATGCAAAAGTTTAAAAAATAACAACGAAACATAATAGAATAAAGACCAAATCCAAACTCAATATATGTTTTGTAGCATCGATGGGCAACTAATCAATACTCAAACAGACAACAGTATGATCAAAATCTTTTGGCCAAAGATACTAACCACATGATTATCTATGGGTTTTTGCCTTTATGGTATGCCTACACAAAATTTAAAGCTCCGGCACAACTATTAACCGTCAAACTAATTTATTAGTAGAACTAATTAGATTTTAGAACTTCAAATTTTCAAACACAAAGTCGAATAAAGAATCAAACATGTAGCAAATCAATTGGGTGTAACAAAATAATTCGGAACTCTAAAGTTAAGTGAAAGAATACAAAACCAAGAAATTCTAATAAAAAAAACATACCCAATTGTTATTTGACAGAAAGTGAAAGAGAATGACTTGATCAGATTCCTTTTATTTGGCAAGGCATAAAAATAGGGATATGGATAATCGAGACCGAGTGATTGAAAAGAAAGGGCTTCGTGGGGTTTTTTTTTTTTTTTTTTTTTTTTTTTTTAATTGGTTCTTTTCAAAGGTAGACTTCGTGGGCTTTGATAAAACGTTTTTCATTTTTTTTATTTCTGTATTTGGTGATGGATTTGTTGGCTTAGGCTTTTTTGGTTATTTTGTTTTGCTATATTTCATTATTATTTGTTTATAAAATTAGAATTTGGGGATATCATAATAATATAAGAATAGTAGAGGGAGAATTAAACAAATTTAGGGAGGTGTTACTAAATGTTAACCTCTCATTTTGTTTAGGAGTCTTTAATATTGCTCGGTTTGGAAAATAGAGCTATATAATGAGGAGAGAGAATATGCACGAGTATATATATATATATATATATCAAAATACATAGGTTCATGTAACAGACAGATTGGTGGAGGCCCTAGAAAACCTCATAGCCCATTAGGCTAATGAGTGGGCCTCCCCATTTAAGGTTCGACTACTCCAGTTAAAAATTACAAGGAAATCAAAAGAAGATTTTAAAGCACTGATGTTCTGCATAATGGGAAAGCAGCTCCAGTCAGTAGGTTCCAGCTCCTTTTCTAAACTTCCTGTGACAGCTTTGTTGATTGTTATCACCATTGACAACAATCCTTTCTGGGGATAAACTTAACTTCATCACTAGCTTGCATGATAATTTTGCACCAAGATATTCTGCTTCAAGAGCATTGTTAGCTCTGAACTTAGTAAATCCTGAACCAAGTATTCCTACTTACACTAGCTAGGATAAGATTTTTAACGTAAGTGCACTAATAGTATGAGTAGTTAGACCCAATAAACTATAAGTCAAATTATTATATCCTTTGAACGCCACGTTACATAGTTGATTCGACGTATGATATTTGATGGAAAGAAGGCCAACAGGACTACATGAGGTTAGCTTTAACTAATTATTATATTCTTCCCCATTCCACGGGATAACCTTGTGTTCTTAACTAGGGTTGTAAAGTTGAATAGATATACAAGTATGCAAACCCTGCTACGTATCGGTTTGGTTTGGTTTGTTTGTTTGTTTTCTTTTTCCTCTAATGTCTTAAAACCCGTCATTCGAGATCGATAGTTACACATAGTTTCTTCGGATTCTAATTGTAATTGGTAATTGTAATTATATAGGAGATGCACATGCTCATCTTTTATTTTATTTTTTTAAAAAAAATAGGGGATAATATAATTATGTTATTTAAGTGACATTAGGGAGGTTTTTCTAAATTATCAATAAAAGAGGGATTGTTTTAATTTAAGTATGGGAAATAAAGGATAATTATATAATTTAAGTGACATTAGGGAAGTTTTTCTAAATTATTAATAAAGGGATGGAGGAGTTTGTTTTAATTTTTGTGATGGAGGTGTTTCTAAATTGAGCAAATCGGGAGATTACAAATTGCCTACATGATACTCCTATAGTGGAGAGGGGGTTCATATAGTGTAGAATTAGATTTTGAACGCGGGCATACGCCTGAGATCTTTTAGGTATTTTGCGTATATAAATCGCAATATTTGAATATTGTTTATGTACTGAAACACTATTAAGATCAGATGTGTTCTATGCTCCAATGCATACTCTAACAATCTATCACATGTGTCATTTGTAGTCCAGGTAAGGCATCCATTTTCGGTTGTAGTTTTGATCTAGCACTTTTTGATGGAAAAGATTTAAATTATATGGATCTTTCACGGAAGTCTCATATCTACTAAACCCAGTGACCCACTACTAACATTACTAACAATTTGCTTCATCTGCACAATCTCTCCTCAAGTATCACTTTTATAATATGTGATTCATGTAATATTGGACTAAGTGGAACAATAACATGTTAAACAAAAATTAATGGAGAGAACATATATAGTGTCTAGACTATTTTTGAACGTACAATATAATTTTTTTAATTGACTCTTGTTTTAGGTAAATTTAAGTAAACAAACAAACTAATAATTGAAACAATGCAAATCTTCAATAATCATCGCTAATATTGATAAATTCTTCTTTGTCACCAGTTATGCATTACTAGTAGTGAAGATAAAACCACAAAATTCTGAAGAGTTAAGATCAACAATTTCTGAGGATCCCAATAGATGTTTATGCATACTCTCCCATGTAAAGGATTATATCAAAAAGTTCCCAGCTCATAAACATTGCCTCTTAAAAAAAATGTAACCAATGACTTCTGTGTTTGATGGACTATTCAGACTTCAGGGAGGACCAACTGTTTGTCACTTTGCCTATTCCCATGGTTGACCTTCAAGTTGGCTGGAGTTATTATTTGAAGCTTAGGCAGTTTCAGTGCCTTACTTGGAGTCCTTGTGCTTATTTGAAGAGTTAAGTTAGATGATTTTTGCGGCAACAAAGGGGGATAATGTTGAGATCTCTCAGTAGGTTCAAGGGATCGGAAAAACTAATTTTGTTGATAGTAGATTATGAAAGATTTCTTAGGGAGTCAGAGGATTCAAGTTAAAATTCTACTGTTACACAACTATCTCTTAACAAAAACCCCATTCAAAGTGTTGATATTCTTAAATACATATCGACTATCTATAGAAAATATATAGCTTGCAAATTCAAAGATATTCTATAGCTTATTATCTTACCTTTGCAGGAGCAAGTTGCAAGTTCTTACTATATATATATACAATCTATAGCTCACACATTCAATGATCTTATATAGCTTATTATCTCACCTATGCAAGAGCAAATTGTCGTTTCTTGAGAGTAGAAATTCCAATTGTATTATTTTGTTTGTCAATGAATACGAAAAAGAGATTGGACTTGTATAGAATCGAAATTGGAAATACCGAAATATACTCGAACTCCTCGACTATGTGTGTCCAAAGAGAAATTGGACTTGTACAAAACCTATTTTATGAAAAGTTGAAATACCAAAAATACCATAATACACTCAAACTCTTCAAAGAAGCTATGTGTGTTGTGTTGTACAAAACCTATTTTCTTCAAAGTGGAGTTAGATACTGACTTGCTGTGGACTCTGTAAATATTATGTATATTTACTTATGTTACATATGGAGCAGACTTATATAATTTTACCAATGAAATTGAAGACTCCCCATTTTTCGTTAGGCCCCAAGTCTCTAGAATCTCGCCTGTTTGCTCTGGATGATATACCATTTGATTCTCTGGCATTTTCATCAATGTTGGTTACCTTGAATCTAGTATGTATGGTTCAGACGACTATATTTTGGTAGTTTTAGATAGTACATATATTTAAGCTATATTATGGCAGTTTCACATAGTACACATACTTGGTCATTGGAACATTCTCTGGTTTAGAAAGGAAACTAATGCTTGGATCTCACTTTATGTGGTTCAGTACACTTAAGACTTATTGAAGGCTGGGAAACCCAAGTTTCACCACAGTACCATAAATAAGAGGTATTTAAGTGTACGCCATACCAAAAGTTTATAGTTTTTCATCTATTTTTTAGAGTTTTACCTGCTTCCAATGATTGTTACTTGGTCTTTTTGAGGTTCAAGCACTTTTATCCTCGTGACATAATTCATAGCTCTAGTTTTTTTGGGGTTCTAATCCGATTTGTTTGATGTATTTGCATCCAAGTTTTGATTTTCTGTTAATTATTCTTTGAGGTTAGTTTAATGCAGTTGTATCCATATTCCAATTTTCTATTAATTACTTTTTAAGATTAGTTTAATGCTTGCATTTGCATCCAGTTTCTGATTTCCCGTTAAATATTATTTGAGGTTAGTGCGTGTATGTTTGTTGGTAGAGCTGGTACTAGCCCATCTAATATCCATAGCTTCACTTTGGATGACTACTTCCACTGCTAAAACAGACGGTGTTTCTTTAGAGTAAGATGCAAGAAGGGCCACCAAGAGAATATTAATCATTAACATTGAGTATCATCTAATCGATTGAATCTTCTTATATATTCTCTCTGAAAAAAAGCTCAGCATCAATCGGCTGGTATTTTTCAACGGATTAATTCTATCAACGTATTAAATATTTTATGCCCTGTCAAGAAAATATATATAAATCGAGACTCAAGAGAGAGATAAGCGGAGGCAGTATAGAAAGCTTTGCCAATTTGGAGGTCTTTAGGTTTTTCAAGAAGTCAAAAGTTTTAATTGAGAGAGAAGTTTTCGTGGCATTGTAGGGGCTATTAGAAAAGGCTAACTCTCATATATTAGAGTGTCACCTAGGAGAGAGAAATTTCTCTATTTGAGGTCTCTACTTTAGTATATAAATAGTAGATGTCGATATATGCTTCAGTTTTCACTCGGCTATTGCTGGCTTTGGGCATTCAAGCATATTTGATGGAACATAACTTTCAAACTGAAATCCAATTTCTAAAGCCCACTAATAATTAAGATCGGTTCCTATCTTGGGCCTATTTCCTTCCATCTACGTGTAGGAGCTCAAACACTGGTCCATTTTGTGATAATTCTCAAAAAGGCTGCTATGTTATCTTGATTCTAGATCAGGCTAGTGGAGTGGTTGGGCCGATTAGGTGGATCTCATGTTCGTTCTCCAGTTGCAGTAGTCTTGAATTTGCCTCTGAATGCTGCAAAAAATGTAACTATTGTCGTCAAAAAGAAAAGAAAACTAGTTCCACCACAACGTTAGATACATACATCATGAACGGTTTTTCTAAATAACTGGACTTATTCATTTGAAATGCTCCTCACTTGGAAATTTTGAAAGTGTTTATGAATGCAGATATTGCATCTGTAACGTTAAAGAAATTATCGAAATAATTGTAGTGTAAATGTAATTAAGATTTAAGGGACAGGGCATACCCTTATTCTATACATGGTCCAAATAACACCTTCAGTTCAAGGGGGAACAGTGAGAGAACCCATGTATCTGTCTTCTGTAATACCACTTGCCACCCATCTTTATGTGCTATACTGTTATGTATCAATAACGCCTACTTTCCCAAAAGGAAAATATATAGTCTACCTGTTACAAGTTAAAATAAGTGGCAAACTTCTTATTTGTATACTAAACTGTTTAAACGAAAACACCCCACATGTGTAAAGACCAATGGGAAATGCTAGTGTGCTGAGAATAATTGCAACCATCAATAAACATGAGTACCCCCTAACTGTAAGGACCAATTGCAAATGCTAGTGTGCTCACATAAATTGCTAGGCATAGGCATCAATTTCTTGGAATCTATGAAGAAAATTCTTTGCTAGACGGGTCTCCATTTTTAACTTCATTGCTCCAAAGACTTATTGATTATGTTGGGAGATAGTAAAAATTGACGGAATCTCTACAGAAAATTCAGAATTTAAGTGAGCAGAATGGAAAATTAACAGAGAGAGTGTCATATCTTGAGAATATGAACTATACACTTCAGGATGAACAACAGTCTGATTCCCAGAAAAACCAGTTGCTAGAGAATCAACTTAAAGAAGTTTTGGAAAAAACAACAGATTCTAGAAACTGAAATGTGTCTCCTGATAAGCACCCAAAATTGTAATATGAAACCCCATTGAGACATATAAATTTGGTTAATTATGTGTTTAATAATCATGAAATGAGTATATTTTCGTACTTTTGCAGGTATTCGCAGTAAACATGAAAATATTGGTTAAACCTGCATTAAAGCACGGGGAACGATGTATATATGAATTCTTCCAAATCAGCCATGTAAAGCCCAACAAATCCGCACAGAAGTATTAAACTTTCGAAGCTCCTACTTCTTGAACGGGACTCGAATCGCGACAAGTGAGCTGCTCGCCGACAATCAGTATGATGAACTCTACGATATAAGCGGGAAGTTGTAAAATTGCCAAAAGATTGGACCGCCATCGATCTGCGACGCTGGACCCACTATCATCTTGGCCCGCAAGATTTGATGAGTCATCATACAAGTCAAGACAAAGGTACAAATAATTGGTGCAAAAGTGACACCTTGCATGTAGTTAATAAAGTTAGATGAGATTAGGTGTTAATAGTGAGAAAAATAGGTGTCACTTTGTTGTGGATTGTGTGGTTAAGAAGGAAGTAAATGTGGTTTGGTGTTTCACGTGGGAGGAAATGAGATTTCTCTCAAATGGAGAAAAAAACAAAACAATGGGGGAGACACTCTATTTACTCCCTTGACTTCTTTTCCTTTACGATGCATTATTTTAGTTTCTTAGTCTTAGTTTTTATTTAGTTTTTAGTTTTTAGAGAAAGCTTGTAATAGTTTTAATGGAAGAAACTTGGTGTTCTTCTAGTTAAAAATAAATCTAAATGCAAGTGAGTTCATAAATATAGTTTATTCTTCTTTTTTTTCTATCTCTCTCATTTGATATTGATATTATGCACTTTTCTTCTTTTATCCCAAGGATCATGAGCTAAACCTTTCCTTTGTGGGGGGGTTAATGATGCTCATGTGAGGGATAACCTTTGTTTTTGTTATTTGATTTTAGTAAGTTTGTACACCAAGAACAACTAGACCTACATCCTATCCCAAAATAGTAGTTGGTGTAGAGTCTAGCTAGGAATCAAAGTGATGAGCTTAGAGATAAGTTATTGCTTTGGTTCTACATGCTAGCATGTATGATCTTAGAGATAAGTCATAGTGTTAGGGATCAAGTTAATCTTTATTAGGACTTGTCTATAAGTTTTAGGAAGATTAAGATGCAAGAACTTAAAATCACACAATAGAGGTTATCTTCACATGAGGAAAATTAACTCTCCACTTTTGTTTTAGTCAATTTTTACCTTGTCTTAGTTGTATGTTTACGTAACTTAAGGTTTTCATTTTTTGTGCATTAAAAGAAACCAAGTAGTAGTATTAATACAATCATAGCTAAACTTACTCACTAGTTTCCTAAAAGAGTAAAACCAAGTTGTAAGTGGTCCTAGAATTTAGGTTGGTTCGAATCCTTACTCAAAAACTATACGCACACGAAGATCGTGAGTAAGGACTTATCTTTGAATTCACACTTTGTCCATTAAGAGATTCAAGTCTCTAAGATATGCAAAAGGTGAACATCATCTCCTAAAGCAGAAAGTGGACCAAGTTGAAAATATGCATTGCTCTGTTGAAACTTCTCCTACACTATTGTAGAGGTTTGGTGTTCTTGTGGTGAACGACCTGATGTTCTGTTTGATAGGGAATGGCTGCACTCTTCTTGGGATAAGAGTTGCCTACGTATTAAGTTTCTCGGGGTAAACTTGAATCAAGCCTTACGTAGTTCATCTCTCTCTACTTATAGATGTTTGAGTTGACTTTCCTTATTTGCTCCAGGCTCTTATGAAGTGTAGATCCATCTTGTGTGCTATCTTGATTATTTGCCATTACTCTGATATTACAAAGTAAATGTCTCCTTGATTGTTGCGTTGACTGAGTTTTAGGATTGCGCTAGTTGATTTGCTTCCATAAATGGTTGTAACTGATGCTTGGGATGACCTGGGTTTGGGTCGTTGGTATGCTTTGATGGATTGGTACGAGCTGATAGAGTACGACTTGGTGTGTGGACACGTGTACTGTAGTGTAGAACGGATGGTACTTACACATCCCCCTTTATTTTGTCCATTCTTTGGATAGCTGTGGTGGAAAAAAACAGAAAGGTAAAATAAAGCTTTACAACACATGTCGGATAGCTGGTTGGTTTAATTGGGTTTTGAAAAATGTGCGGGAACTGTTAGGCTGGATTCGTGGGCCCAAAATCACGGTGGTTTGTGGGCGAGTTATGATTGTGTTGTGTGGGAAGACGAAATGTTTTATATTTTCTCAAGGCTTTTGCAGCTGAGGGGTTTTGGCATGTTAAGGTGTTTCACTTCTTCATTTTTCCAATCTAGGAAAAAGCAGAGCAAAAGAAAGAAAGAAAGAAAAGAAAAAACTTTTCCAACCTTTGGTATTAGGTGCGTCTTTTGAATTTGAAAAATTTGATCTTTTTGTTTATTTTGTTTTTATAATGTCGATCACTAGCGATAACTTGAGCGGGGAAGTGGAGATTGATCAGTGGAGAGAGAGAGAACTGTAAGTGAAGAAAATGTTGAAGTTAGGGCACGTAGTGGAGGTGAGACGTCATCGTCCTCCTCAGTGGAGACGATGACTGACGTGGCTGTGCCTAAGTCGGTGTGGGATAACTTTGGGGATTTGAGGAGGGAGTTTGGGATTGATTGCCCCAATCTGGTGATATACGACTTGAATGGTGAGCCAGACGTATTTGGTTATGATTATGTGCCACGAGATGGTGTTGTAATTATGTATGGTCAACTGAAGGCGGGGTTAAGGCTGCCGTTCTCACGTCTGACTTTGGACATTCTGAACTTTTGTGGTAAGTCACCCTTGCAATTTGTGGGAAATAGTTAGATGATTTTTCACGTGCTGGATTTGTTGAGACTCAGAGGTTATAATATCTGTTTGTCTGACGTTCTGGAGCATTTCACTGTGAAAATATCATCTACTTTGAATTTTGGTTTTCAAGTGATGAAGGGTAAATCACCGTTGATTGTTGGTGTGAGTAAGGAGGAGTGGTGGCGTAGGCCTTTGTTGATTGTAGGGAGCTATTGTCCTCCTGGGTATGTGGTGGAGAATCGCAGTGCGAAGACTGTTGGTAGGTCGTTTATGTTGGTTTGATGTGTAGGTCATTTATATGTGTAGGTCGTTTGTATTGGATTGATGTGACTACGTTCTGATATTTGTTTGTTTTGCAGAGGTTACAATTCGGAATCGTACATCTTCGGGGGCTATTGAGGAGTTTGCGAAGCTAAGCTGGGAAGAGAAGGCTTTGTTGTTGGGGGAGGTTGCGCATTACTGTAAGAGACGGGGTGGTGCGAAGATCAACAAGAAGAAAGCTGAGCAGAAGAAGAGGGATCGAAAGCTTGTTCTTGATATCTCTGATTCTAGCTCGGATAAGAAGATGGAGAGGGAGAGCCAGAAGGTATGACCTGTTTCTAGAGTAAGAACGGCTGGAGGAGCTGCTGATAGCCGTTTTGCTCCTAGGCGTTCTAAGGGAGGTGATGGTGACCGAGCTGGTCGTAGTACTGGTGGGAGTGCTGGGGGGAGTGCTGATGCTTCTTTCCGGAGGCCTCAGCTGAAAAGGCGCTCTGAGGTGGCTGAGCCTGAGGGGGCGAAGAGGTCCCGAACTGAGTTCGAGGAACGACCTAGTGCTGGAGAAGGTCGTACTTCTTCAGGCCGATCTCCTTTAAAGAAGATGAATTTGAAGGAGCTTGTTGTTGATGTAGGGGTTTGATAAAATGTAAAACGATAGTTTTACCTACGAATAAGTGATGAAACTCAAACGTAAGTAAAACTAAAACTATTTTCTATTATGTATATCAAAGTTCTACACTCTCGATGCTATTGCAATAAGTGGAGTAGAGAATTCATTCCACACCTAGTTCTTTAGAATTCATGTTAACTATGATAATTAATCTATCAAAGTCAATGAGAGTAATGATGAAAATTATACTACGATGGTAATTCAACTAATCAAGATACGATAATTTAAACTACGAAAATACTAAATTGACAATATGAGGAGGAATTAGGGGGATTTGATTCCACCTTAATTCGACTTAATCAACTAGCGAGGAATTGTCATAATCCGAATTGCAATGCTTTCGCATAGCAATTGGGTCTTTATAATCCCTAATTGTTCATGGTAATCTCTACAAACTAACAACTAGCATGTGAAGCAATCAAACTCATTCTCATGGTGAACTAATCAAACCCATTCCTGGTCTTATCAAACCACCCCCAAACAACATTTTGCTTGTCCTCAAGCAAATATGAGAAATTAGAATAAGTGACCAAAAATGGAGTTCTAACTAATCTCGTTTCGCCGAGTGCGATTGCATTGACCATATGTAACAAGGCCCTCGTGAGAGTTTTCCAGTGAAGGTACTCACAAACTTCATCTATACTACAACGACTAAGAAATAAAACTATTGTTTCCTTATTTATTCTCAATATCTATCCATCTCACTAGCAATGAATACAGAATAATCAAGTTGAAACCTAAGCTAATATATGCATCATAATCAATCATCTACGAATAAACATATATACAATGAGCAATACTATGAAATGCACTAACAGGTCCGTTTCTGAAACTTTGGAATAGCGTCCTTAAGTAGGTCCTCACATAAATGTCAAGACAAAAACACTCTGATTTTTCCGCTCAAGTTTTAGCTACTCCGAGTGTCCAAGTGGGCACACTTTACCTTACAATCTCAATGACACAAAAGGAAGCCGAAGTCGATCAAACACATCTGCCACTTACTATCACACTAACCTATTCCTAATTGAGCTAGAGGTTTTTATTAGGTGTTGTGGGGATTAGGTGATGGTTTTAAGAATGAAGGAAATGGATATTAAAAAAGAACTAGTCTAAGATAATAGAGTCTTCATATTATGTAACTAGAGAAAACTTTGTTCTTTACTTTGCTTCTACACTTTGTTTCCATCCTTAGCCATTTTTTTTTCTTTTTCTTTGGCTTTTGACTCCTTTGATTCTATTTTTGGAGTTCTAACTCTTTATTTATTTATTTATTTATTTTATTTGGATGGAACTTTCTTTTCTTATTTAAAGCAACTACAAATTCTTGATTTCAAAGGTCTTTTTCTTTTCTATTCTTCATCTCTATTCTCAGACTCATTCAAAGAATGGGTAGGTTGATTTTTATTTTTATTTGTTTTGTAAATGGTAAAAGATTTGCGGGTTATGAAAGGCTAATGAAAGGCTCAAAGAGGCGACTTACGGAAAAATGATTTCATAAGGTTTGAATTTCTGGCTATATCGATCCAAAGAGGGCCTAAATTCTCGCTTAGGATATGGTATAGTGATCAAGCAAGTGGACGTGTGATTTATCTATTCGGAATTTACTTCTCCCTTGTATCATTTCTCAAATATTTCACTCATATAAGGCTTTAGGCTATATTCTCACTAGATTTGTAGAATAAGTACTCATGCAATATATTTATAGAAAGATGCAAAGATTATTACCTACATATTAACCTAAGTTTCTAAAAACTATTCTAATGCAAAAGCTAACGTGAAACTTCTAGATTATTAAGAGCATAGAAAGAAAATAATACCAATATTCCTAAGTGTATAGCATAAACTTTTTATTTATATTTTTGAATTTTTGATTTTTTTACTAGAAAACAAGTGCATATTATACTATCTATATCCTAACAGATGCCTTAAATTACGCGTGTTTCTATGCCACCCCCAAACAAAAAATCATGCTTCGTCCTCAAAATATTAAAATAAAAAGGGTAGAAAAATATCATGGAAACGCGTGAAATTTTGGAACATCTGCAAAACAAAGTTAAAACATACTAATGTAGATAAATAAAAATAGATACAACTCTATATGAGTTCCACCCATTATGGGGTTACCAAGAGTAAATTGCTTGGGACATAAGCAGACATGAACGAAAATAAAAACTTATCTCTTATCCAGCATTTAGGCATTGCCAACCTCTTCTATAAAGAAATGAGGTTCCTTCTCATCCTGCCACGCCATGATGATTTGCCAGGCCTCACGCCATTTATCATCTACGATCACTAACCTATTAAGTGCCACTTGGTCGGATGGGGTGTAAGGTGCAACCTGATGAGGTTGTATCCCCCACCCTTGCCAAGTCATTGCACAGAAAGATCAAATAATACATTTGGTGGGTCTCACAATGTCGACCCCAACCCAATCCGTGAAGCGGGTACAAAAAACAGGGAAGAAATATAGCATAATAAGGCAAACTAAAACAGGCATAAGAAGGTACTTATGCCTCATGCTATGGGCTCGTGCTAAACTAGACATTAGGGTCTGGGGAATATCATAGAGTATACGTCCCCCAGCTAAAGCAAGGAAAATATCACAAGTTTCATTATTCGCAGAAGAATAACGTCATTCCCCTCTAATGTTTAGCATGATCCAAAATATAACGTTCATGGACAGGCTTCCAAGGGCGACGTTATATTCCCCTTGGTCCTCTATCCTAAAGATTCCTACCCCATAATGCTCATGCAAATTCTCATAGTTATAAAGGTACATATTATCGACCAAATAGGCCCATGAGTCTTGTATTTTAGCGGGCATAGCAAGTCCAAGAACAAATGCTAGCAAGAACCTGGTAATTTCCATTGGTTTATCCTCAATGGTGATGGAGAACACTTGTTCTCCATCCGGTCTATCAAAGAACTTACAATTATCATAAAAACAAGATGTAAGTGCAAGAGAATAAAGTTCATCAGGTCTTACCATTAGCGGTTCCCAGCGTACGTGTATGATCACCTCGCGAAACCAAGCACCATAGGTGTTGCTTTGGAACAAATCTTCAAAAGACTGCTCCGGTATGATACGAGGCGGTGTCATCATCACAAATACACTCAAGAAGTTATGCAAATAACCCTGGAAAAACTCACAAAAAATCAGAAATTTAAGTGGCTGCATGGGGGGGGGCGGGTCGCCGAATGCTCCTTCGGAATTGGCTTTGTGAAGGTTTGCGCTTCTTGCATTGCTTAAGTTCTAGGCACTTCAGCACGTGGCGCGCTCGGATTTTGCTTGTTGTGGGTGCGGGGTGCGCTCCGTATATCTTGAGTGCTCTGTAGTGAAAAACTAAGAGAAAAGTGAGGAGTGAAAAACAAAAGGAAAAATTTAGAGGTTTAAGGTGAGAGATGTAAGTGAGATGTGTGGGTTGTGAGTGTAGAATGAATCAAATATATATATGGTTTTAGTTTCTAAAACGAATCAACAAGTTACCAAAAAAAATTTAAAGCAATTGCCGGAAACAAAATATTCTAAAACCAAAACAGAAACAAGTTAGGTGCATATTCCGAATATAAACCAATAGCTTTTTGGTTTATTTCAAAATAGCATCTTTCTAATTCTATTCATTGAAATTCTCTTCTACAACAATATCTAATCTTAGCCACACCCATATCGGCAACATTCCCAACAACTCGTATTTCCACGATTTGCAAGATTTAACTTCTAAAATGGTGGACAAGATAAAAACAATGCGAAAAACAATAATACCACCCCCAACAATTTGGGAAGGTGGGATTTATGCAAAAATCATCACATGCTTAGACAAAAACCAAATTAGATTACAAATTCAACTAAGGATCAAATATTCAAAAACAAATACATAATTCAAATCTAATTAATAAACTAAACAACTCGGAATAAACTTCTACGAAAATAGGGAAACTTCCTAAATCCAAAACAACTACACTACTCGCCATGAGATGAGGAAGGGCCATGAGATGAGGAAGAACAACACCCCACTCCCAAACAAATTTTATAGAACAAAGTTTAGAAAATTTATTTTAAACGTGGGTATTTTAAAGTCAGATTCCCGAGACTTCCTAAATTACTATTTTTATGGTTTTAATATTTTTTTTATTTTTATTTTTTATGAATACGGATTAATATAAGGAATACAATAAGCAGTAAAGATGTAAGTCACTCCATAGATAAACATGACTCAAAAATCGAGAAAACATGCGAAAGTGGAAAGCATGAATTACGTTAAACATGGACTTAGGATCTAGTACTTACAACCACACACTCCATAGGGAGGGCTCGATTACCTGAATGATGCACTTATCAATGTATGATTGGCATAGAGTACACCAAAGAAGAAAATGAGTCTTTTATAGTCCGATACTCAAGACTTTATCTAAAACATATGTATATAATGAACATGCAACTTACCATATATCAACAGCCGAAATAGTTGTGGATCGTTCCATAAATAATTATCACAGAAAATATATCCAAACACCATCAAGCACCATAATTTCCCATGACGTGGCATAATGGAATAAGAGAGAATACTGATGAATGTAGAATCTAACCTAGCTTGCAAAGTTTTCTTGTTTTTCTAACGAAAGGGTAGGCAAGTGAATGATTGTGAGAAAATGGGTGGTTGTGAAAGATATGGTGGATATGGATGAATTGTAGAAGTAAGAAATGGAAGAATTGAGAGAGTGGGTTTATCACAACATGCATTGGTGGGGTGGGTTGGTATAATCACACAACTGAAAATAAAAATATCTGGTGGCTTTGTAGATAGTAATTTTGTATTAGGAGAATTGAGAAAATCATGAAGCACAGGAGAAACAAGAGGGTCAAGTGCAAACTCAAGGTTCCTTTGAAAAGGTGGAGGGCAGGGAACATTGATGGAATGTGAATGCATTACAGAGGAATGTGAGGTGAGTGAATGGTGCTCAGCTAGAGCTCGCAGGTCTATATCATCAGAAGTTTTTAGATATACAAGACATTCTTCAACAGGTGGGTTAGAAGAATCACTGGGATAGTGGGTAAAAAATACTTCTTCTGTCATGGCGTCAATGTTGGAACTTCCGAAGGTTAGAAATTAGTGCATCTGATTATCAGGAAACGTGTTGTCTGAATAATCTTGAGCTAAGCTCTCGATCATGCTAACCTCTCCATCAATAGTCGTATTTGGGAACTATTTCATCGTTTTAAAAATATTTACCTCAATAGAAAGATGACCAAAGGACAAGGACAACGAACCATTGCGGCAGTTTATGAGCACGTTGGCAGTAGCCAAGAAGGGATGCCCTAAAATGATAGGAACAGAATCGTTGGCGACTTCTGTGTCGAGGATAACGAAATCAGCAGGATAGTAGAAATCTTGAACCTTAACAAGCACGTTTTCAACCACACCCTTAGGATACTTAATAGACCGATCAGCTAATTGCAATGTCATTTTAGTAGGTTGCATATCCGGTAGACCTATTTGTTTATATAAATAATAAGGGAGTAAGTTAACGCTCACCCCGAGGTCTAATAGCGCAGTCGTCGTGTGGGAATCTCCTAAGGTGCATTGTACAGTAGGACAACCAGGGTCTTTGTACTTAACGATTCCATTATGTTCGGTTAAAGTTGGAAATTGTTCAGTTAAAGAGGCGACTTTAGGAATATTTGTTTACGCCTGGTAGTGCATAACTCTTTAAGAAACTTATCATGGCGAGGTAACTTTTTAATCACTTCAAGAAAGGGTAGGTTTATCGTTAGATTTTTGAAAACCTCCCTAATCTCATCGAAATTTGTATCCTTGGTTAACATGGCTAATCTCTGAGGAAACGGTGGTTTCTCTCTATATTTAGCATATGGATCAATAGGATGTCTAACTTTGGCTTTTTGTTTCTTAGGTTGTGGTTTAACTGGTATCTCTACTGGGGTAGGATCTTTAGTTATTACTTTGATATCTAGTACAATATCCGGTGTAGGGACGACTGGTGGGGTAACTACAGGCATAGTTACGACATTATCAACCACTCTACCAGAACGGAGAGTGGTGATGGCCTTTAGCTCACCTACATTTCCATTTTCATTACTAGTATTACTGTTTACTTCAAAGGATGTGTTTGTTGTTTTAGGATTAGGTATCGCTTGACCTGGAAACACACCTTTGGGTTGTACTTACTTTTGGGCTAACTGCTGTAAGGAAAGTTGGATGTACTGTAAAATCTGTTGTTGGGTTTGCATAAAGGCGTCGAAATGATCCGGTTGTGGAGGAGTGTTTGTTACAGGTTGTGTGACAGGAACTATGTCACGTTGATTATTAACAGGTGGGTTGTGATAGTTATGATTAACTGGAATGATACCTCTATTAGTATTATAATTATTATTGTTATAATTATTATAATTCCCTTGTCCTTGTCCTTGTCGTGGTGGAGCTTGGTTGTAATTGTTTGCTGGCCTAACATTTTGATTATTATACCCTGGAGGTGTAACTTGTTGATTATTTCTCCAACTGAAGTTGGGATGTTGTCTCCAAGGGACGTTAGGAATAGGATAGCTATTAATGGAGCAAACATTATCTATTTGTGATGTTTGCTACTCGTAGGCGAGAGGACAATAGGAGTCGGGATGCTCATGACTCAAACAGAAATTACATGGATTAGAGTTGACATTCATAACGGGGATAAGCTTTTGTTAAACAGAGATAGCTTTCACCTTTTTAGTGAGAGATTCAATTAAAGTTTTAAGCTCAGGATCGGGTTTAATCTCAAACATACCAACAGCCTTAACTGTTGAAGAAGAACTAGCGGAGCGGGGGATATTGTCACTACCAGTTATTATTATGCTTTGTTTGATCTTCTAAAAACTTATAAGCCTCTGAGGCTCCTTTACTGAGGAAACTACCCCCATTCATTATATCTAGGACCTCTTTATGGTGGTGTAAAGGCACGAACTAACATGTCTTTTGCAAGGTTATGATGTGGACACTCTATAAGCAGGTCAGTGAAACGATTCCAAGCCTCTGAAAAGGATTCATGAGGATTCTGTCGAAAAAAAATGAATCTTGGAAAGCATTTCATCTATCTTTAATGGTGGGTAAAAATGTTCCATAAACAATTGAACAAGTTTGGCCCAAGAGTCCACAGAATTAGGCGCTTGGGCAGTTAACCAAGACGCCGCCTTGTCGGCTAGGGTGAAAGAAAACACCCTCAGTTTAATTTGTTCTGCACCAACCGTAAAAGATGATGGAATGTGGTAAGGACTTGTTCAATCCTACGCATATGCTGATAAGGTTTTTCATGGTCTAACCCATGAAAAACTGGTAACAAATTAAATATATTTGGGGGGATTCGGAAATCCCCCACTGGGTCTGCAAGAACGATGCAAGATTTTAGGCTATCGTTCAAGGCTTTGTAAAAGTTAGAGAGAGGAGACTCTCATTCTTCAACCATTATTTCAGGTGTAGTATGTGGTATACTAGATAGGGTTGTGTGTTGACGTTCACGATAGATTACGTTAATTGTTTTTTCTCTACCTGACCTTAATCTCATGCAAGGTTAAGTTCAATATTAAAGAAATATGACAACAGTCAAAACGACCATGATATGCTAGTATAAATCCTCTAACAGGAGATGCGAGGAGTGGAAGAAAGAAGTACCTGAATGCCTCTCTGCTTCACTTATGAATAGCGTCTTGTTTACGCGAGTTCAGTGTATTTAACAAGTTAGAAACACTGAATAACTTGAAGAAATAGAAGTTTGAACTGACCTGTGAAAATCGGGCTGCTCTAGAAGAGGGCAGTAGTCGCTTCGAAATAGCCTAGATAGATAGCGAGTCCCTCTCCCTTCTAACTTCGAGTTCGGGCATTTCAAAGTAGGGGCTTCAAACTTTGCCTGGATGGATGCGAGGCGTGCTTTCGAGCTTTTTCTGGGATTTTTTTTTTTTATGTTTCTGAACCAAACAATCACTGTTAGAACTGACAAGGGTGGGTGGGTTTAATGGGACTTTGGGAAGACTAATAATACGAACAAAAACAAATCTAAATAGAACTAAGACGGCAACAACACCATTTGATAAAATATAAAACGATAGTTTTACCTATAAATAAGCGATGAAACTCAAATGTAAGTAAAACTAAAACTATTTTCTATTCTATATATCAAAGTTCTACACTCTCGATGCTATTGCAATAAGTGGAGTAGTTAATTCGTTCTACTCCTAGTTCTTTAGAATTCACGTTAACTACGATAGTCAGTCTATCAAAGTCAATGAGAGTAACGATGGAAATTATACTACGATGGTAATTCAACTAATCAAGATACGATAATTCAAACTACGGAAATACTAAATTGACAATATGAGGAGGAATTAGGGGGATTTGATTCCACCTTAATTCGACTTAATCAACTAGCGAGGAATTGTCGTAATCCGAATTGCAATGCTTTCACATAGCAATTGGGTCTTTCTAATATCTAATTGTTCATGGTAATTTCTACCAACTAACAACTAGCATGTGAAGCAATCAAACCCATTCTTATGGTGAACTAATTGCTTTCTAGAATAGAATAGATTATTACAAACAATTCTACTCTAACAACAATCAAGTTTCATCAAGGCTTCCTCAAACCCCTCTAATGGAGGTTTTAGCTTTGAATCATTATACTATCATTTCTAACACAAGAGCAAATAGAACAACTCATTATTGAATAAATGATTAAACTTTATAAATCTAATTTAACAATAGTCTAAGAATTCAACTGAAATTAAAATTGAATTTAGGAAATGAAAGTAAGACAAACTAATTATGAATTTAGGACAAATTAAAGCTAAACAAGAATTGAATCATAAAACTAAATTGAAATAAAAAACTAATTCTTTATTATAAAACTTAATCTGATTCTAAAATAAAACTCATTCCTTGTTCTAAAACTAATTAATTGAATGTAAACAAAATAAATCTAAAACTAAGTTATTGGATAATTACTAAGTAAAAAATCCATTTAAAACTAATTTTCTGATCTAGCACTAGGTAGCTTAAGAGCTAAGCTTTTATCTATTGATATAGAAGAGACCAGATCCACTAATTCGTGCATGGGCTGAGGAGCCATGCTTTGGGCCGAAAAATCGAGCCAAAACCTCATTACTTCAGTCCACAAAGGGGTCCACAAAGGGGTTTTCATCCACTTTTGCTCCTCTGGTTGGGTCAAGTCTTGAACCATTAGAAAGCTCGTTCCGAGCCGGTCGTTTTGACATAAGGTAGGCCCAATTCTGAGGTCTGGGTCTAAAGATACGACATTCGGAAGTTCTACTGACTTTTGTGAGCTATTTCTGCCCGCGTTGACTTTAACTTTTTAGCTTTGACAGGGCTTTAAAAAGGCATTTTCTCCTTAAATCTTGGCCTTTACTCATAGAACTTCTTAGCAACCAACCTTTGCTCATTTATCTCACAAAAGGGATGCATTTATGCACATATTCGACTCTAATGCCCGAAATACATAAGAACACGATAACAGTACTAACTCTTACTTATTAATCACATAATCGGTCTAAAAGTAATATTGTTAAGGGGTTAAAACTACAGTTTTAGGCTCTTATCAGGGTTGCTGATACCCGGGGCAAGAAAAAGGCTAGTGAGAATGAGCCAGCTGCCCAGAAGTGTAAGGGGTCAGGGAGTGCAATCCCTAGCAACAAGAGAGGTGATGACGTTTGGGATAGGCTTGTCACCTATGAAGACCCAGTGAGCGAGCTGAGGAAGTTTGTGATGAATAAGGATTGTAGCTTCAAGTTCTCACTGGTTGTTGGAGGGCTGCTGGAGAGCATTGCCTTGGATGGATATAGGCACTAGGTGGAGACTGGGAAAGACTTGGGGGGTGAACTTGAAAGATATGGATCACTCATTTTACTTTGTAAGTGCCTCTCCAACCTGAGTCTTGTCTTGTTCTTTACTTTTAATGCTTTGTGATTTACTTTGTTTGTTATCAGATCCTGGCTATGTATAGGAAGCTGAAAGAGATGACCCTTATCTCTGACTTATACAAGAAGGAGTTGGATGGTGCCGAGGAGGCCTATGACAAGCTGCTCGCTGTTCAAGAGGTAGAACGAGCTGAAATGTCTGGGCTGAGGTCGCAGGTCGGGGATCTTGTTGGGAAGGTGGCTTTGTTGTAACCATCTCTTGATGCTTCAAAGGTGGAGGTTCAGAACTGGTTCGGTGAGTGCAAGAATGCGCAGGTTGTTGCTGAATGGGCTCAGAAGGAATATAACGACCTGGTCTATTTGGTAGAAAGTGGTGATACTTACTTGTTGGTGGATGATTACCTGGATCTACAGACGAAGTATAAAACCCTTGAGAGATCAGTTGAAAGTGGGGCTACAATAGTAACTGTAGAAAATATTGTTGTAGATACTAGTAGACGACCTGATTTGCCAGCCGATCTTGGTGATGCTCCAGCCGTTCAGCCAACTAAAGAGGTCTCTACAGAAGTTGTGAATGCATGTGGTGATCCAGCTGGTGGAGATGTTGGTGAAGAGGGTGGCCCACTGAAGCCCTTGAATGTGGAGAATCTTCCTTGTGTCCTCTGACTGTGCTTTCTTTTTGTGATTGATGTGTTTGATTGATGATGAACTAATTTTTCTTATTTGCTATGGTTGATACTGATAACTGATACTTTTGATGATGGGGGTACTGAGGTCGTTTTCTTAGGATAACCTGGGGGCCTCTAGCATCTAACCAAATTGTATAAGTAGTAAAATATTTAAATTACTTACTTGTTTTGTATTGATATTGTCTTTGAATTTTGCATTGATATGATTGTTTTCATTGTTGTTTGATTCGTTATATGACGACATGTGCTGCATAGTAGTAGTTTTGATGACTTGTTGGACTATGGTAGATCATCTAATGTTCGAAGGTTGTAATTGTTTGGTTCAAGACCTGACTAGATGAGCGTAGCTGTCCCTTTGGTCTCCTTGTGTGTGTGTTGATTAGGTCGTTCCTTTTGGGGGAACTCCTATTGACTTATAACTAGCCTTTGATTGGTAGTTATAGTTGAGCCAAGCTTAACCCTTTTGAAAAGGTCTTAGGTTGGTTTTGGGTCCTTTTGGAGGTTCCATATGTTTGAATTTGACTGATAATTGTGTAGAATTTACAGTTGAATCTTGCTTAACCCTGGCATTGGTGTTAAGTTGATTTAGGGTCCTTTTGGGGGACCTTGGGTTGGATTTGATTAGTAATTAACCACTACGTGGTAATTGTAGTTGAGTTGTTCTTAACTCCGTCTTTGGTGTACGACCTAACATTGTGATGTCCTAGGTTGGGTAGCGTAGGGCAAGATGCGTGGTACTCATGTAATGCAAAGATGACATTTGTACGCGAAATGTTGAAGAAATTGTATTCATATTGACTGATACATCTTGAGAAAAATTATTGATAAAATCGCTTGAGGAAAGCTATATTCCAAGGTCGGGGAAGCATATCACCAAGCTGAGTTTTGATCTAGTATGCTCCGTTTCCAACGACTTTGTCAACAACGTATGGGTCTTCCCATGTTGGGTCGAGCTTGGCTGGAGCTAATGTCTTTTTGAGGACTAGCTAGGTCGCCAGCTTGGAAAGATCTTGGGACGACCTTCTTGTTGTAAGATCATTGGATTGTTTGGTGGTACCGAGCTAGGGATATTGCAGCTGTTTCCCTTCGCTCTTCTAGGAGATCAATTTCTTTTGCCAAGATGTTGTCATTTTCTCCTGATTCGACAATGTCAGAACGTGTGGTTGTGATTGTGAGTTCTGATGGTATGACTACCTTTGTTCCGAAGAAAAGTGTGAAAGGAGATTCATTGGTACTGGCTCTGGCTGTTGTTCTGTATGCCCATAGAATGTTCTCGAGTTGTTCTGGCCATTGGCTTCTCATACTCTCCAACTTTTTTTGGAGATTTTCCTTGATTGCTTTGTTGGTAGCCTCTGAATGACTATTGCTTTGCGCATATCTAGGTGTCACACCCCGAATTTCGACAGAATTCGGAAAAACATTATTTGTTCCCGACTCTTCGATCTTCGAGGTGTGACGCACTCTCAACTCCCAAAAACCCATAAACATTTTAAATATGTGGATAATTAAAAACCAATAAAAACTTTAACTTAAACAAAAGTCCTCTTCATTACAAAACAATTTACAAATGAAAATGCAAAAACATTGTCTAGACTAAAAATCTATATCACCTCAAAGGAAAACAAGGCCTATTTTGAAATGCAACGCTAACGCAAACCACAAGCAGCAACCAATCTTCTTCAACACTAAACCTGTCAAGACTTATCAACTATGTTCATTTAATGAACATACCCGATAAGCAAACATGCAAATCGGGTCAGCATTATAAAAATGCTGGTGTGAGTAGCTCTAAAATACAACATATAATTATACATATACATACACAATCCTTAAGGCAGTTAGTTCCTCCACCGAGGCGCCTTAACTTTTAACGACTAATACAACATCCTTAAGTACAATAAATAAGGCAGGTAGTTCCTCCACTGAGACGCCTTAACTTCCTACTAACCACACAACAAACCATACGCATAATAAAAAGGCATTTAGTTCCTCCACGAGGCGCCTTAGGTTCTAACTAAACTATAACCAACCAAGCATATTCCATACTTACCTCATTTCAAGCTCAATTACAGAGTGGGTCGTCTTTGCTCAAGTAATTAGTTTGACCCACCCTTTTGCAAAACCATATACAATCCTCTATCTAAAGATATATCATTAAACAACATATTACCATAATTATATTAATTAAGGCTTTCTTTGCGTGTCCCTAAAATCACGTCATATCTATGTCTTACCTAGTTTCCCTGGCTACCACAATCGCTTCCCAACGCCGAACATGTACATCCACATGCCTCCCCTTACATAATGAACCACTCGTGCGTAACTACCCTCGGCGGGATGCCGATACCGTGCAACCCCCACACACGGAAGCCATTATGCAAATATCGCCACTATTCGCATAAAATATCGCAGCGTCTCGTTCTAATATTGCGAACGGAATAATCAAGCCACTATTCGGCTACGATTGCCCAACACATGGGTCAATCAACATCTTATATATACACCCTACACAGGGGCCAATCATATCACATACGCCCACATAGGGCAAATCACATGAGTTGTGGTAGTCATGTTCTAGGATTTTCGTTACGTAATTTATTCAAGTGTCATACATTTATGACTCATAATAATTCCACTATATGACGTGCAGGTCAAATACCTTATTGCACTAAGCCACAATATTTATAAATATCTCAATTATATCTCATAACCACTTTCATTCTTTCACGTGCCAATATATTATTGCACTAAGCTACAATATTTAGAAATATCTCAATTATATCTCATAACCACTTTCATTCTTTCACGTGCCAATATATTATTGCACTACGCCACACTCCAGTGGAAAATATCTACAAATACTCTACTACCTCCTAGTAGCATCTTACATATAAAATAATGGAGTGTCTATACATTTATTTCTCCAAAACTATTGCGTTTAATATATATATACCAACATATGATATAATGTCACAATATCAACGTCAAATCTTAATTAGATAATGACCACCAAATTTATACAAGCTTCCACAGCATTTTAGCATTTGATTTGTCCATATAATTTACAACATAAAATGCAGCACAATTAAACAGTCCACAGTCCACACTCAAAGCCCAATATATATATGCTTTACACACTACTCACGTCAAATATTAATTAGATAATGACAAACAACGTTATATAATTTTCGACAATATTTTATTACTATATTTGTCCATATTCTTAAATATGAGAAAACTGGAAAAAGTCAACATTCCACAGTCAACGGTCAACGGTCAAAGTCGACACGTCATGGTCAAAGTCAAACTGTCATGGTCGAAGTCAAACTATCATTGTCAAAGTCAAACTGTCGTTTCTATGTTCAACAGGTTCATGGTCATAGCCATGGTTCATGACTAAGGTCAAAGTTCATGTCATGGCTAAGGTAATGGTTCGGACCCAACTGGCCAAGCCCAAACCTTAAAACCCGGCCCCAAAAGTCTAAACCAACTTATTATTCAACCTGACCCAATTGGGGTCATAAGGACCAACCCACATAAAATTAGAAACCGGCCCAAAGAAAACTAATTAGTTTTGGCCCATACAACTTAAACTAAACCGGCCCAAAAACTTTGAACTGAAACCGGCCCAAAAACAGTTTAACCTAACATGGACTGGCCCAAGCAATACAAACTACAATCGGCCCAACCAAAACAAAACAAGGTCGGCCCAACCAAAACCAACTAAGGAATTAGGCCCAAACCGACCATCAGGTCTTCTTCCTCACCTGCTACCACCACCAGCAGCCACCACCTGCTCAAGTCTGGCCACCACTCGTCCTCCCCCCTTAACCCATCGGTTTTAATCCCTATAAAAACCCCTTAAACTTTAATAAAACCAAAAATCTCACCTCCTTAATCCCTCATCTTCATCAAACCTAGATCTAGAAATAATTCCCGCCGCCATTAATGCTCGTTTCAAGCTTCAGCCGCACCATTGTCCAGCCCACAACCACCACCAAACAATCCATTCCAGCCGACACATAAAAAAAACAAAACATCAAGAGTTCAACCAACATCATAACAGGAGACGCCATTGATGAACAAATTTACCGCCACCCCCAATATCCATCCCGACATTTTAACCACCGATTTCAACCAACAAATACCCTAACACTTCACCACCACCACCCAACATCTTCAATCCTAACCACATCAGTACGGGTTCAAAACCAACCCAAAAGAGTTCAAACCAAAATATGGGACGATTTCTTGCTGTTGGGCTTGCACTGCCATTAACAGCTTCTCGAAGCTTCGACAGTTCAATGTCGATCTCCGAGTCTCAACAGAGTTTCAAAATACAGTTTAACCAATTTTTTAACAAAGATGAGCGGGGCCGAATGCTAATAACGATAAAGATGAGCAGGACAAAATCTGATCTCAACAAGTATGAGCGATTATGAGTTTCAAAACAGGACGAATGCTAATAACAAATAATGAACCGAAAATATGAGCAGAAACTTTTTTAACAGTATACACCGGTACACGGAAACTATAAATTCGGTGAAATAGCAAAAATAGCTACTCACCTGTATTAAAACTCAACTCGACGAATCCCTCCTCGTTCGAATCGTCGCGCTCCACCCTCCAGCAAACGAGTTTCTAGCTCTGCCTCCATTTTTATTAATTTTCTTCTCTAAAAACCCTATTCTCTAGAACAATGTGATTATATACTTGGGTTTGAAACCCAAGCCCAACATAGACTCGGGCCCAGAAACCAGGCCCACATATCTCAAATCCAATCCAACCGATTTTTAAATAAATAAATAAATAATTAAATAAATACGTATTTTAAATACGGGTGTTACAGCGTATTTGGCCAGGTTTGCTCTGTTTGTTACATACTCTTTGGTGATCTGCTTGACGATTAGCTATGAGTCACTGTGAGCTTTGAGCTTCTGGACTTGTAGCTGCTATGCCATGCGGAGGCCTGTGATTAATGCTTCGTACTCCGCTTCATTGTTGGGTGTTGCGAAGTTGATCTTGATTGACTTTTGTAGCTGTGTTCCTTCTGGTGAAGTTAACACAGCCCCCAGCCCACTACCACTATTGTTGCATGCTCCATCTACGTAGAGGTGCCACGTGTCTGGGGTGGTTGGTTGATGAAATGAAGTGATTGGCTTGGGTTCCCAGTTGACATTTTTGACAAGGAAGTCTGCCAAGAAATCAGCAACGACCTGACCTTTGCGAGATGTTCTGGGAACGAAGCTGATATGATGCTCTCCGAGTTCTTCAACCCATTTGGCCATGTAGGATATTTTGTTGCGAGAACTCAAGACCTGTGTGATGGGTACATCTGTGATGACTTTGATGCTGTGAGCTTGGAAGTAAGGTCAGAACTTTCGAGTTGAGTACAACAAAGACATCATCGTTTTCTCTATTAGAGAGTAATGCTTTTCTGAATCTGCCAACGTCTTTCTAGTGAAGTAGACTGGCTTTTTGATTCTTTCGTGTTTGCGAAAGAGAACCGAGATGATAGAAAAGTCGGTAGTTTCAAGGTAAAGCCCTAGTGTCTCTCCTTCAGTTGGTTTGGACAGGACGGGAGGAGTTGATAGGTAAGCTTTCAGGTTGTTGAAAGCTTTGTGGCATTCGTCTATCCATATGAATGTTGCGCCCTTCTTCAGTATTTGCTAGAATGGTCTGCACTTGTCAGATGCACGTGAGATGAATCTGTTGAGGGCTGAGACCATGCCATATAACTTGTAGATTTGTTGCTTGGAAGTTGGTTCTGGCATTTCGAGGAGAGCTCGTATCTGTTCTGGGTTTGCTTTGATGCGCCTTTGTGAAACGAGGTATCCTAGGAATTTCCCTGAAGCTACCCTAAACACACATTTTGCTGGGTTGAGCTTCATTTTGTTTTGACACAGTCTTCCAAAGGCTTCTTGTAGGTGAGAAATATGATCTTTAGCCTTTTCACTTTTGACTACCATGTTCTCTATGTAGACTTCCATAGTGTCGCCCAGCAAGTCTTTGAACATCTTTGTGACTAGTCTTTGGTAGGTCGCGCCTGCGTTCTTCAAGCCGAATGGTAGGACATTATAGCAGAATGTTCCTTGTTCGATTATGAAGGACGTCTTTTCCTGGTCTTCCTCTGCTAGTGGTATTTGATTGTATCCACTGTATGTGTCCATGAACGATAGTAGTTCGTGACTGCAGTTTGATCTACCAGTATGTTAATTCTTGGTAGGGGGAAGCTGTCTTTGGGGCAGTGCTTGTTGACGTTGGTGAAGTTTATGCAGAGTCGTACTTGGCTGTTCTTCTTGGGAATGGCTACGATGTTAGCTAGCCAGGTCGGGTACTCGACTTCTCTGATGAATCCAACATTTTTGAGCTTTTCTATCTCTTCGTTGAAATTTGAGTGCAAGTTTCCTAGGTCGTTGTTTGATAGGCTTTACATTTGGATTGAGATTCAGTTTGTGGCAAGCGACCTGAGGGTCGATTCCTGGCATATCAATATATGACTAAGCAAAAACATCTTTATTGAGAAATAAAAATTTGACAAGTTGCTCCTTGAGCTTAGGGTCTAAATCAAGCCTTACACAGTTTATCTCTCTCTGCTTATAGATGTTTGAGCTGACTTTCCTTATTTGCTCCAGGCCGTTATGAAGTGTAGATCCACCTTGTGTGCTATCTTGATGATTCGTCATTACTCTGATGTTACAAAGTAAATGTCTCCTTGATTGTTACGTTGACTGAGCTCCAGGATTGCGCTAGTTGATTTGCTTCCATAAATGGTTGTAACTGATGCTTGGGACGATCTGGGTTTGGGTCGTTGGTACGCTCTGATGGATTGGTACAAGCTAATAGAGTACGACATGGTGTGTGGACACGTGTACTGTAGTGTAAAACGGAGGGTACTTATAACCATCATTGCCTGAACGAGAGCCGTGTGTGAACCAGTCTACCGCCCAACTTGAACGTAGTCAGTCGGACATCCATTGTCATTATTGTGGTGTTAAAGGGCACACCAAATACTATTGTCATGTTAGAGAGATGGATTTTCATCCATCTTCTACATTCAACAACCACAGGGCCCACCACACACTCTTTAGAATTGACAGAGTTCAATGTAGAGAAACAACTTCATCAAGAATCTTTTTAGCATATCCAGGAGTATTTTTGATGACCCACAAGGTGAGACTTCCTCGTCCGCCAAACATTCGTCAGATTTGGGTAAGAAAATTTGATCTCCTCACTCCAAATTGATAATGCATAGTATGATATAGTCTTAGGGATCTGACTTAAAAAGACAAAAATAAAAAAAATGCTGATTATGAGGATTAATTTTGATTTGGACTAATACATGATTTTCTCTATATTTATGAGCTTAAGGGGTTGTTTTTTTTTTAGATTCAGCATTCAGAGCCTCTTAAACTTAATTTTTAATCATTCAGAGGCTCAAAAACTTGTTTTTTTTAAGTAGTTTAAGCATTCAGTGGTAGTTTCAGCATTCAGCATTCCTTACCAAAGTCCCTCCTTATTGCTGAATTCTAATACTTGAAACAAGGAAGTCCCTTTTCGCATTTTCTTAAGAACCCAATCTCAAGAACCCATCTACTTTCTTACCTTGACTTTTATGGCTTCAAAATGGGTTCTTCAAAATTTGATGCTGGCATCATGGGTTTTTCATGTTTTTAGGGTGAATGATATCCACTTTGTTATATATATATATATATATATATATATATATATATTGAAAGTAAACAAAATATGAAAATAAACCATTAAAATATATTTGTGAAAACATATTTTAAAATAAGTTTATTTATCATTTTCTTTCTTAGATAATCCATCTCCCTTCCTCAAATTTAATATATATTTTGTTTTACAAGAAATCAAGTTAGTGTTTAAAATATATAGCATGGGTAAAATTGTCCAAATGATTTATATTCAGCATTCAGAGCCAAGTTAAAACATATTTTTCAGAGTTCAGCCATCAACATTCAACATTCCGAGGATGGGTCATTTAGCATCTCAACATTCAACATTCAGAGGCTCAGAAAAACAAACGACCCCTAACCTTATTTTGACAGAGAAAGATCTATGTACTGATATTCGACATCAATGGTAACATCTTCCCTTTTTCTCATTCCTTTTATGTACATAATTTATATACATTGAGGATAATGCATATGTTAAGTTGGGGGGAGGGTGTACTTGAGAAATGAATTTCAAAAATTTGTTTTCAAAACAAAAATCTTTTTGTTTTCTTTTATATCATTAGCATGAGAAAAATGAATTTTAATGATGAGTATGGGATATATATTATATATCACTTAGTATTGAGTTTAATGAATAGTTGGTATTGTTGATTTCATTGCCCAGTTAGACTATTTATTATGCTCAGACATAGTTCTTGTTGATAGAATTCTTTATCAAGACACTACCATAGTACTTGGTCAATTTTGTGTACTTCTACTATAAGAGAGATTTAAAACCCTAGTAAACTGGAAGTAAATTTTTTAGACTTGACCCATGAAACTTGAGCTTTATACCCATTCTTTGGAAAGTTCTTACAAAAAATCCGAGTCTTCGTGACTCAACTTCTTTCAATTATTTATTTCGTTGTAATATAGTCTCATTATTTATTGATTTGGTTAGTCATGAAGTGACATCAAGTGGGGAGATAGTCATTAGGTTTTGTAGTCTATTCAAAGCAGAGTATTATACTGATAAGTCAAAGTAGTGAACCCATTCAGCCTCACCTAGTATGACCATCATGTTAAACCCTTTTAAGCCATACATAAAACATTTTCCTCCATAAACCCTTTTACCTAACTCCAAATTAAACAATGAGTATAACCCAAAAACCTTTATCAGCCATACCTATATGTTTCTGAGAATGTGAAGGGTATAAGGAGGAAGAATAGTCCAAAAGAAAGATTACAAGGAAATACCATAGAGATACAATGAAGTCCATCATTCTGTTCTAGAAGAAAGAAGCAAGTGGAAAACAAATATATCCAATACTAATCAAGGATATACCACTGAGCAAGAGAGAAAAAAAATAGAAAAAAGAAAAAAGAAAAAGAAAAAGAATTGATGGAGAAGCCAATACAAAGGAAGAATTTTATCTGCAATACATAAATCGAAGACATCTTCCAAGAAAAATGCAGAATCCTTAGTGTATTCAGAAACCCTTTGAATCATTTTTACCTTTCTTTCATAAACCAATCCCAAGCCAAATTACAACCTATGACTTATCACTGTAGAAACCATTATTCAGAATGCAAATATTTCTACAAACCGCGGACACCACGCGCAGCGGAATTAATGGGTGTCCACGATTTGGATAGAGAACATACCTTTTAGATCCGGTTTTGATAACTCTGAGAATCCAAGCTTTATGAATCTGAATCAACAATCAACCCCTTGATCTTATGTTGTATTCCTTTAGAATAGATTGGACGTTGTGTGGACAACGATCTACCAATCCCCTTCTTTCTCACAAAGCTAGATCCAATTTTGGATCTAACTTTCCTTGCCTCTTTTTCTGTTAAGATGAATAGTGAATTTCAGCCAGAGAGAGATTATTCTATTTATAGGCTACAACAGGGACCATGAGGAGAAATTAGGGTTGGGCCTCCTGACGGGCTTGGGCTTCCCATGTTCGCCCAGAACAGACGGCCCAAGTCCGTCAACAAATGACTTATTCCACTAAAGGCCATTGTTGCACTACCACCCTAATCCCAAATTACATGTCAGTGTTTATGGGCTCCATATTATATGCTCGTTGATCTCCCCGTGTTTAAGATATCGAATGTCCGTTAATTAAGTCAAGTTATTGACAACTATATTAATCAACTTCTTATGTCCTTGAGTAGTACCACTCAACCTCATTGTCATGTCGGAATAAATCCACCTACAGGGTTTACATGACAATCTTTTTGAGCTCCTCAAGGGGACATCATCAACCCGACTTTTTGCGGGGCACGGATTCCTTCTATAATCAACAGCACACCTTACATACAATGTCATTACCCAATCCATCGAGTTTGTTGATTCACAAATGAATCTCACTCATTGATGATTTAAAGCAATGTACAATGCATGTAAGTGCCCGTTATTATATCCGGATTAGGAGGACAAACATCCATAATAACAAAGGCGTTTGTTCTCTTATATAGTCAGTATAAGGAGAAACAACCTCACTTGGTCCTGTTCAATACACACAAAGTGTACTAGTGTAATCCTATAGTCAAGATAGACTAATACCAGATTATACTACAACCGTACCAATGGTTTGTCCAAATCCATCTAGGTTGTGAACGATTACTTATACTTTATAAGGATCGATGATATATGATCTTCTGTGTGTTCACACCATATCATCTACAACATAAAGTATTAGACACATGCATATAACTAATAATATATATAATATGCATAACATTTGCCCATATGATTCTCATTCAAAATATAAAGAATTAGGGTTAATACAAAAGTAATGCTTTTAGTATATAACCCTATCAATCTCTACAGCATGATACAAAGTCTATAATAGGTGAGAGGATGCTAAAATGAAGGACCCGACACTTCATATATGATTGGCATTCTTTCCATGAGACTATCTACTTTCATCCAGAAGTCTGTGTTTCAAGGTAGTATGTGGGATGTTCGTATTCTTTATTATTTTCCCCACATACAAGAGGTAAAATAGTAGACCATCTTCTGAGAGATTTTTTTTTCCTGAAAGTATGACCAGTGAGGATTGAAAGTCGAGATTATCTATCTAAAAGTAAACTACGAATTCCGTTTCTTGGATAGGAGAGTATAGGAGATTGACGAAGTACACACATAGGACTTGATCGAGAGTTCAGTAAATTTTTACTATCTCCCAGCATAATTTATGAGTCTTTGCAGCAATGAAGTTAGCAATGGAGACCCGTTCATTGGATTGAGCACTAAGTTGGTAAGAAATTTCTCTCTTTGAAAAAAACTATCATTCTTGAACATGATATTGATTAATTTTGTGGGTATATCACCTGAAAACTCTCACAAAACTATAACTCGTCCTTTTTTGGGAACTTAAAGGTTTAAAGCCTTGTCGGAGTAGGATAAATGCAATCGCGATGCCCACGAAAGTGAGTTAGGATTTTATTTTTGTTATTAGAATGTGATTTCAATCAAAAAATATATATATATATATATATATATATATATATATATATATATATATATATATATATATATATTTATCTTATTTGCTAAGAGACTAACAAAAGGCTAGTTGGGGGTTATGATGTGCTCAAAAAGTGTATTTTAACCATCAGTTATACCTCTTGTTTAGCCATCTTATTGGACCAATAGTAGTTGTAAGTTGTGTTTTATGACTTTACAGGTGAAAAAGAGAATTTTGTCAAATATTAGAGTTAAAGGGGCAAAAAGGAGCAATTTGGGACATTAAGAATCACATGGAAGTTCATGGATAATTACGAAAAAGACCCAAGGTTTTGAAGCTATAAAAAGATAGGAATTGGACATGTTTTGGAACTTACTTGGAAGTCTAAGGCAAAAGGACCCGTTACTTGGACCAAAACCCACAAAAGAGGAACAAAAGATGGAGCAAAAGAGGAAAACAGACTCATGTGTCTGGGACGTATGGATTTATATTGTCCCGTGCGTCTAGACACATGGAACCGACACAACAGACTCCACTTCTTAACACTTTTGGAAATGAAGATGGAATCTGAAGGAGATCAATATGTAATAGGAAATTAGGTATAATATCCCATGCTTTGAGATGTTTATAGAGCTCATTGTAACCCCTATATAAGGAGCACCTCAGTGCCAGTTGTAATTGTCAATTCACATTATTCTTGTCTCCAAAACTTGAGACAAAGAGAGGTTAGTAATAAAATATTCGGTTTTCACTAGCTATCCAAGTCTTAATAAGTTAATCTCTTTAGTCTTATGTTATTCTTTTCTTCTTCTTCTTCTTCGTGCTCTTCATTCTTCATAGAAGGCTAATCTTCTCCTTCAAGGGAAGAGATGAAACCAATGTGATTCTTTTGGTTCATGGTGTTCTCCAATCATGTTAGTTATTTATGTTTGTTTAGTTATTAGTTTTATTGCCCAGACCAAGGGATGAGAGTATAGATTAGGGTTTTTATTTATTGCAATAATTGAATATCATGCTAGTTTAGGGTTTTATTTATTGCAATTGAATATTTACTAGTGACAGACTTTTATTTATTGCAATTGAATATAATGCTATAATAGGGTTTTATTTATTGTAATTGAATATTATACTACTATTCTCTACTTTTCTTCTAAGCTAGTTGTGTATTGTTATAGAGTAAAAGGAGTATTCCTTGTGTTTGCTTTAGATAGTGATTCATTGAATAGCTGCTCAAGCTCACATAAAAGTAAATAAGATATTAATAACATATATATAGGAATAACATAGAAATAGAAATAATTCTTTAACGGTGTTTCACCCAAGAAGGCATCAACACTTGCTTGATTACCCGATTGTAGTCTACTTGTGAGAACAACGAACGTGAGGCAAAAGGTCATTGAATCAAAAGTACTGGTGGATTTGAATATCTTGAATCTCTTTATCATATTCTCTATTTATTTCCAATTCTTAGCTTTAGTTTAATTAGATAGTTTAGTTTAATTCATAATATCTACTACAATAGTTTTAATCCCTCAACACCCCTTTCTACTCTCGTCCTTCATAAGTGATACAAGTCAGAAGCGGATTGATTCCCTACTCATCTTTTACTCATTGAGGGATATTAGGTTTTGATATTGTGTGATACAAGTCAGAAGCGGATTTTTTGATCAACGACACTCATCATCGTATCCATATTCTCTTTCCATCTCCATTCCATACATAAAAAGCACGCTTGTCACCTACCATGGATAGTATCTCCACAAAAAATCAGCCCAATCGGATGTGTCTAGTCTTGTCAAAAGAGTGCTAAAATTATGGACTGTCAGATAAATTTTTAACTTGAACTCAACTTTTAGTAGGGTTAGACATGTTCAAAAGAGCTGATTTTTTGTGGAGATCACATCCCTATAAAAAAAAAATCAATTTTTAGTTCATTGTGTAGGTAGATAAGATTGCGTATGTCAATTTCTTTTATCATTTCTGTATGCCGACGTAGCCAGCCCGATATATATACTGAGATGGACATAGAATTTGTTGTTCAATCAATGTGCTGAGATATTTGGTCACAAGCTGAGTTCAATCAGATTACAAAAAAAGAAAACCCCAAGTTCAATTCCTGAACTAATTTCAATTTTAATCCCTTGCAGTCTTGCACTCACTATATAAATTTTAAATCCAAGGCAAGCGAATTTGCATAGAGTATGATTTATGACGTTATGATATTAGGTCTAATTCAGAACTCATCTTATGTTTGCGTCTTTACCAAACACTATGGATCCCCATATATATATATATATATATATATATATATATATATATATATATATATATATATATATATATATATATATATATATATATATATGGGGAGGGATCCGTTACCATGGTTTTTTATACCATGGTTTATACCACGCCCCTTTACAAGATGAGCTAAAAGCTAATATTTTGTGGATATGATCTCCTAACTGTGGATAGATTTTCCACAAAAATTTGGCTCATTTGGAAATCTCTAACCTATTTAAAAATTATTGACAACTTTAAATTGTTTTTTAACGGCCCATATTTTTCGATTTTGCAATCATCTTTTGACATTGTTAAACATCATCAAATGAGCTAAAATTTTGTGGAGGTGATCCTCATGGTTTGTTGGGCATATCCACAAAAAATTGGTTCTAGTTCGTCTTGTGGGTGAAGTTGTGGGCCATGGTATGAAAACCATGGTATATTGATCCCTCCCCTATATATATATATACAAGAGTGAGATAAGGGTGGCACTCTAAGAGTGGCACCCTAGACAAACCGATATATATATATATATATATATATATATATATATATATATATATATATATATATATATATATATATATATATATATATATATATACATTTTCTTAAAAGTATCTACTTAAGTTAACTTTAAAATAAGTACGTAAGTAAAACTTCACCTACAAAATGAATTTAAATCTATTTTTTTGTGGATATGATATACTCAATATTAAGATCATCTCTACAAAATTTTAACTCATTTGGAAACCTCTAACATTGACAAAAAACAATTGCAAAAATTCAACATTTCTTAACCGTTAGATTTCTTTTTAAAGATGACAATAATTTTTATCTATGTTAGAGGTTTCCAAATGAGCTGAAATTTTGGGAATATAATCATTATGATGAGTGCTTCATAACTACAAAAAATTAGGTTTGAATTCCTTTTGTAGGTGAAGTTTTACGTACGTACTTATTTTAAGTTAACTTAAGTAGCTATTTTTTAGAGAATTACTGTATATATATATATATGTTTGCGTTTATTGGACTTGCATTGAAAAGGATATAAATGCTTTTGAGCTTTTGAATGCTACCATATTGACGTTAAGTTGGCATGAGTACACCACGAGTCCATGACCATGTTACGGAAAATGGGGTTCTTTATGTACAGTGAGATGAGAATATGAGATTCAAAGTGCCATTTGGAAACTTGACTTAACTTGCATACTTTTAAACGGGGGAAAAAGACAATCAAAATTGAGCAAATGATTAATTCAGCAAAATGTACAAACAAATGACCATTATTTCTAGTCCATTACGATTATGATCGATTATATTACTTTGACAAAATCTAGAGTACGCCGGTTTATGGGTACGCATGCCACTAATTACTTTATCATACATGTCCCAAAGGTACTTGTAACCCATAAATCCCAAAGGACTATGGGATTTGTAAATGTGAGAACGCAACAAGGGTACTTGAGTAAATATATGGGTGACAAGTTGACAAGTCACTGACTCTCTGTCTAATCACGATTTGTTCCTCTCGTACAACAAACCACAATAGAAAACAAACTAATCAACCGCAACGGCCCAACTCGTTTTTTTTTTGGATAAACAACGGCCCAGCTCTCCTCCCCATCACGCACTCTTCTTATTCTCTCACCCATAAATTTTGTAAAAGTATGCCAACCGTGCTACGCATTAGGTTTTTTTGGGTTCTACTATTGACACCCTCAAATTGTGATTGGCAGACCCTTGCCCAACTAGGCCCAATTTGGAGTATACACTTATGTTGGGCACTACACAAGGTCCCGTATACTCCCACCCAATTCACCAAAAATCAAGAAACTGGTATCAACCAATTTCAGCCTCCATCATGTATTTTTTCTCTCTTCGACCACTCTCTAACCGCATTCACCAAATTAGTATATAGAAATTGAAACCAAATTGAAAATAGAGTAGAATAACTTAAAAGCTAAACTTGCTTGTAATAGAAGAGTAGTTCGAGTCAAAATAGAGAAATGTGAATAAACACGTTGGCATCTGTCTGTAGAGGGGATCTTCATGTTTATTGTTTTGATTAAATTATTGTTAGGGTATAATTTTGATTAAGTTAGGGTCGTCCATTTTATTGTTTTGATTAAATTATTTAGGATTTAGGGTATAGTTTTTAGAGATTAGGGTTTAAAACTGGTTTAGTTAGGATTTGGGAGTTTTAAATGTGGGGAGTAAAAGAGGGGGGGGGGGGGGTTATAAGAGGTTGCCGACAAGTTAACTTGTTGTATTTTGGGGGTGCCCAAAACATGTTTTTTAGGTCAATGACAAACTTATAATAAAATGTTTTTTGTCTGCCCAACATGAAATGGATGGTGCCCATAGCGAAATCATTTTTCTTCTTCTAAAGTCTTGAAACCCGTCATTCGAGATCGATGGTTAGGCATGGTTTATTCATATTCTAATTGTAATTGGTAATTATAATTATATAGGGGAGACATAATTATATTATTTAAGTGACATTAGGAATGTTTTCTAAATTATCAATAAAAGAGGACTTGTTTTAATTTAAGTGGGGGAAATAAGATATAATTATATAATTTAAGTGACATTAGGGAAGTTATTCTAAATTATTAATAAAGGGGTCGCTTGTTCTAATTTTTTCGAAAGGCGGATGTGTTTTTAGACTGAGCAAATATGGAGATCACAAATTGCTTACTCGATAGTGGAGAGGGGTTCTTGAAAACCGAGCTATATTATAGTGTAATAGGGTAGAGACATGAAAAATAAAAACACTCTGATAAAACATTAATTCCAAGTTCAATCCCTTGGCAGTCTTGCACTCACTACATAAATTTTAAATCCAAACCAACTGAATTTAAATTGCATAGGTTATGATTTATGACGTTATGATATTGGGTATTTGGGTCTAAATCATGAGTTTGTATTCATCCTACAATTTCTCATTGGACTTGTAATGCAGTGGGGGCAATCAAATTGAGCCAATGATTGATTCAGGAAAGTCAAGCAATTGCATTGAGTATTAATTTGCTTTGCGTCATAGCCGTCATTGACCAAAACCCAAAGAGAGCGAATTTGTGGACAGACTTGTCCTCAAACAGCAGCTTCTCATTGGTCCAACCACTAATTTATGGGCCAGATAAACAATTTTTTTGGGTAGGTAAACAGTTTTCCTGGGCAGCCTCTCCACCAACCAGGACATGAGGTCTTGTGGACAACAAATAATGGTATTTCTATACAATAATTCTAGGGAGACAAGGAATTAAGTCCGTTTTAGTGACTAGCTGACGTGGCTCTACTCTCTCGCGTGAGTACTTACAAAGGCTAAAAAGAGATGGAAAGTTGGAAACCACTTAAAGAAGTGAAAAAAAGTTGGAAACTTAAACGTCTTTTCTTCTCTGTACTTTTGCCCATGCCCAAATTTGTCCTCTTTTCTCTTCTTCTAAGCGATCTATCACCGGGATTTCAAGCTTTCAGAGATTCCAGGTTGAAGTTGCTATCAACTTTGCCAATAACCAAGCCGGGTATAAATATTTATAACTCTCACTCTTGTTACTTTTTCACTTCTATCACTTCTCTCAACTTAATTGATATTGAAGAGAAGTCTCAATGCACTTTATGTATATTTATTGATAAATCAAAACCAATCAATTTCAACCATATCAATCGTAATTTAGGTATTTGATTGTATTCTTGACTAAGTTTTTGTTTTGCATGCATACTTATAATTCATTGAGGCTTACAAACTCATTTTTATCTGTTAAATCCTTCGTATATACATGTGTTAAACCATATTTTCAAAATGTTATAAATCAAATTGATATCATATCACTTAACACATTTAGTAATCATTCTATTTCATCTTGCAGAAATGGAAAATGAGTTACCTGATACTAGTGAGGAGTATGGTGTCGAAAAAGATATGGCGGATGTAGCTGAATTTCAAGAGTGTGCGGAAAATGAAAAAGTTGGTGAAGTTGAAGAAGTTCTAGGAGATCCAGAACTAGGAATGGAGTTCGGCACTATTGATGAGTATATGGAATATTTTACTAGATATGGTAATCAAAAGGGATTTCCAGTGAAAATAAGATCTACAGAAAAGGGACAGGATGGGGCAGTTAAGTTTGTGATTCTTGCATGCGCTCGGTCGGGAATTTCGAAAAGCAAGTCAAGGAATCCCTTCAAATTACATCCTGTTAGCAAAACTGGATGTAAGGCTAAGATTAGAGCTGCTATATGTTCAGATGGAATGTTGCGGGTAACGCCTCTAACGTTGGATCATAATCATGGATTGAGCCCTGGAAATTAAATTGAGATTTTACAAGAGGAATCGGAAGATGAGCAATTATGTGAAAAGGAAACTTGTATATAATGATAAGGCGAGCATCAATACAAGCAAAACCTTTGGTACTTTTTTGTATGAAGCCGGTGGGAATGAGAACCTGGAATTTATCAAAAAAGATTGCTATAATTATGTCGACGAATATAGGCACCTAACACTTGGTGATGGGGATGTTATGGCACTTCAACACTATTTCCATAAAATGCAAGCTAATAATGCAAAAAAAAATTATTTGATAGATATGGATGACAATGGGAGGTTAAAAAATGTTTTTTGGGCAGATGCAAGGAGTAGGGCAGCTTATGAGGAGTTTGGGGATGTCGTTACCTTTGACACAATGTACTTGACTAACAAGTATGATGTCTTTTGCTTCATTTGTTGGTGTTAATCATCACGGGCAGTCAACACTTTTCGGGTGTGGGTTGATATCGAATGAAGATGAGAAGACATTTATTTGGCTTTTTGAGACTTGGCTTGCATGTATGAATGGTTGAGCTCCCACTGCTATAATCACTGACCAAGACAAAGCAATAAAGAAAGCTATTGAAATCGTCTTTCCTAACACATGTCACAGGTGGTGCTTATGGCACATTATGAAGAAGTTACCCGTGAAATTAAGTGGTTGCACTCAATATGAGTCTATCAAGTATGCAATGCAAAAAGCAGTTTATGACTCTTTGACTTGTGAAGAATTTGATGGATGGTGAAATAGTTTCATCAAAGAATTTAACCTTAAAGAGAATAAGTGGTTGAGTGGGTTGTACAGTGAAAAAAGTCGTTAGGTTCCGGTACTTTTGCGAAATACCTTTTGGGCGGGAATGTCCTCGACTGAAAGAAGTGAAAGTATGAATGCCTTTTTTGATGGTTATGTTAATTCAAAGACAAGCTTAAAGAAATTTGTTGAACAATATGAGAATGCACTACGGAGTAAGGTGCAAAAGGAGAATGAAGAAGATTTCAATTCTTTCGATCATTGGATTCCATGCATTATTGATTATCCATTCGAGAAACAAGTTCAAGATGCTTACACTACATCAAAATTCAAGGAGTTAACAATATGAGAATGCACTACGGAGTAAGGTGCAAAAGGAGAATGAAGAAGATTTCAATTCTTTCGATCATTGGATTCCATGCATTATTGATTATCCATTCGAGAAACAAGTTCAAGATGCTTACACTACATCAAAATTCAAGGAGTTTCAAGATGAGGTGAAAGGTCAACTTTACTACATTATTTCTTCCATTAAAGAGGAATGCGGCTTTCAGGTGTATGATGTTGCACAAAACATGTTTGTAGGGATAAAGAATCATCGAGTCACTTTTAGAGTTTGTTTCAGAGAGGATGATTCTGACATTAAGTGCAATTGTCAATTATTTGAGTTTAGGAGAATCTTATGTAAGCATGCTCTTACTGTATTGGTCCATAAACAAATTCATACTTTACCAGAGAATTGAAATATATTATCTGTAGGTGGAGGAAGGATGTGAAGAGGTGTCATAAAAAGATTAAAATTATATATTCTGATTAGGAGCTAAATCCTGAAAACGGGCGCTTTGATAGGATGTGTAATGCCTTTTTTGAAGCGGCAGACTTGGCAGCTGAAAATGAAGGTAAGACAGAAATGGTTTTCTGTTGGATTAAGGGGTTGCTTATTGAACTAAAGATAAGTAATGAAATTGATGAAGGTAGTCATGCTAATACGCTTGAAATTCGTACACAAGTACATAGTGGTGGTAGCAATCCTTTGGCAGACGAAAGCAACAAAATTCTTAGTTCTTTGGTTGTCTGTCGTAAGGGTCATCCACGTAGTAAATGGTTTGAATCTACGGTTGAAAAAGTTGTTAGAAAGGAAAAAGAGAAACAAAAGAAGGCAGAAGAGAGATTAGAAGAGAAGGGTACAGAAAAGAAAGAGTTGGGGGTGAAGAAGGCTACTGGAAAGAACATGGATACCATTAATTTGGAAAAGGTTGGTTTTTTTTAATTTAAAGAAATGTCAATGTTTAGTTTGTATTGGTCATACCTAGTGTCACTTTTTGTTTTCATTGTGTAGGCTTCTCAAAGTAGCTACGCAATACATTGTGTTATGACTGTTATCATACCCCTTGACTTGGAGTATCTCTTTTTGATATTGCAAACTATTTTAAGGTATATTTTCTTGGATTTGACAGATAACAACCTTCAACATTGCCTTGTTTGTAGGTACCAAATGTTCCGGGCAGTGTTTCGTAGGAACCAAATGTACTAGCTGGCATCCCTAGTAGCACCAATTTTATGGGACTCGACACTAGAAGAAGCTTCTCCAATGGCACACATGGCATGGGCTTCCTAAATGTACCAGGCCCCCCGAGTAGTTCCAATTTTCAGGGACTCAATGCTAGAGGAAGCTTCTCCAATAGCACAAATGGCATAGGCTTCTCAAATGCCAACAACTTTGAGTGGGTAGATTACTACCCATTTTTGAGAGGCGAAGGATTTAATCTTGAAAAATAAGCAATTAGACATGTTGTAGCTTATGTTTTGACGCTTTGTCCTTTTTTGTTTAAGTGTCAGCCATTTTTCTAGACTGCTAGTATTATAAAAAAATTATGGGCTGCAAGACTGTGTTTGTTTTGATGGTATAATATGTATCAGATGAACAAGTTGCGTTGCAATGTTATTTTTGAACATGCTCTGTTATCTTTCTCCCATATAGATGCTTTAGTCCAAATTATAAGTGGAATGTTGTCAAAAATTTTCTAATATGTAAACAAAATTTTTATGATAGTCTTCTTCCTTAAATCATATCACTCACAAAGCAAAAACCAATATGAGTAGGCAATGGAGAAAATAGTTGGCATAACAATTCCGTCAATTTGACAAATTTACTCAAACTCTTTGCATCTTTGCACATCTTTTTTTGGAATCGAAAAATCGAATGCGAAGTAGTTCGATGGATGGAAGATTGAAAAAAACTCCTTCAAGAACATCTTATTATCTATTCAAAAACTCCTTTAACAACAAGAAAATCTTTCTTATATATCGAATTAAAACGATGAAAGACACGTTTAATGACTTGGACGAAATCAGTTTTGAAATTTGATCTCAACTTTATTTCATGAAGATGTAGAAGAATTGATTGAGTTATTATCTTTTCCAGTTGCACGTGAGCTTGAAATGTCGGTGATCGGAGATATGGATGAGAGAGAAGGAGGTAAAAGTTAGAGTGTTGTTTTTGTTTTTCGTTGAATTTCTATTTTATATTTGAGTTTATGCCTTTGTAAGTACTCATGTGAGAGAGTAGAGCCACGTCAGCCCAGTCACTAAAACGGGCTTAATTCCATGTCTCCCTAGAATTATTGATTTCTATAACAAACAAACTAACCAACTCATTTCATCATCACACCAAATTCCTTATAAGTTAATAAATGTGTAATTATCTTATTTGAGTTAACAAATCACAAGCCTTTGAAAACATATATGTTGCAGCTTGTGGTGGTGTGAGAAGTCCTTGAAGGGTACGTAATTGATGCTCCCTACGCATTTTGTAATTTGTATTGCGCTATGGCCTATGGTACTAGTGTAATCAAGTGTTTTTGCAAAAGGCTTGTGCGTATGTGTTTGAGATATTGGGCATAAATCATGTGTCCGTCTGAATTATATTTCACTATTTGAGTATATTGGGCATGGGCTTGGATCTAAAATGATTTGAGTTAATAAATGTGTAATTATATTACTGCCCTTTCTAGAGTACACCAAGTTTCTGAAACTGGGGCCAAATTCTTTATCTACATTGAGATGGATTCATTGTGCCATAAGCAAATTGGACTTAACTTGTGGTACTTCTGAAGGCGGGGAGGGGGAAATGTAAGAAAATGTACAACCCACAGGACCATTATTTTTCCGTCCATTGTTATTAATTTATTATATACCATACATGCTAACATGCCCCCAAAGGTACTCATAAGCCATAAGCCCATAAGTATGGTGTTTGTAAATGTGATAACTCAACAAGGGTACTTCAGTAAATAAACTAGTGACACCTCACTGACTCCCAAAATAACAGTCTAACAAACTATCAAACTGCAGCATCACTCTCACTCAGACACTTACCCGTAAAAAATCGTACCCAAAGAAACTCTCACAAATCACACCTCACTTTTTTTCCTTCACCTCATTTCCCTCTCCACAAAGTACAAACCACACCCACACATTTGAAAACCCAATGTATAGAGGAAATTTCAATTTTCAACCACAATCTTTTGGAAAGGCTATTCATCAGTAATAAACCATAACTAATTCTCTAACAAACTCAATTCTCTAATAACAAACTCAATTCTCTCTCTCCACTCTTGACATCACTCCCCATTTCTTCCTTTCACCTCATCTCAACCACACATTTAACAAAACTTTTTCTACTACAAATACACCTTATTAGTAAAAAATCTCACGTACTAAAACAAACTAGCCAATTAGCCTGCCTGCGGAAGGGCATGCTACATTGATAGTTCAATGCTCGTCCAACAACTTCACTAAAGATCGGACTATGTGCCTATAATATACATTCCAATAAGGTTTCCTTATTTTTTTCGGTAGTTAACATACTATAAATATTAGATATTAGAAAGTAGAGGATGTAAAGATGGTTTATCCCCCTCCAAGGAGTTCAGCAACCAACTTGGTGGTAGGGTAATCCACTCAGAACGTTGGGGTGTTTGCAGATCTGTGGATCCACTTAATAGTTAATACAAAAGTAATCAAAAGCTTGAATATAATCTAAGGCATCCACCAGTCTTCTTGAAGACCATGAGATGCTAGCTTCCTTCCCTTCCAAAAAACTGTTTATTTGTTGAGCATCAATTTCGACTTCTACTGAGCAGAATTTCCGGCACCATTGTATTCCTTTGAGTGCTCCTTGGCATTTTGCTTCTTCTGTTGTCCGTCCTTTGCCTTTGTTAGTTCCTGCTGCAATAAATGTACCATTTGCATCTCTTAGTACATATCCTATTGCAACACAATTGTCTTTTGGTCAGTAGCTTGCATCAATATTGAGTTTGAAGTTGCATGATGTTGGCTGTTTCCACATCTCTGATGTTTCAGGTGCATGATTATGAACCTCCTCATTTATGTTGTGTGTGCTCATGAAGGTTTTGATGAGGATAGATAGATGAACCCAGTTGGGTTTAGACTTTAAACTTTGTATGGAGCACTCTACACCTTTCTAACCAAATGTTCTAATAGAGATATATGCAGAAGTTAGTCCAAATCTGTGTCTATAGGCCAATCTTTTGGTGGCCTATACCACAGGGCAATCCATTCTCTCACCAGCATGTTATAATAAGAATCAAGTTTAAAATTCCAAGGGGTTGTACATATCAGATTCAATAGCGGAATTACATGATCTAGCCTATTTGGGATGCTCTTGGAGCAAAAATGTTTGTTTAGCTGTGAGTTCTCTGTTTCTTAACCTTCTCACCACACAATATCCCAATGATGCGAAAATCAACATTTACTTTACTGAATGTTAGTTTTGTATTACTAATCAGCAAAAATCTGTTGATAAGATAAACAGTAACGCAGATTACTTTGATAACCTCTCACTGTATTCAAGTTACCGCATAACTAAATTCACTATACATTAAGTTGCTACTGTCTTAGAAGTACAAAAACAATAGATCAAGTGTGAAGTAGACTCATTAAATTAATAAACTGGATCACTAATAGCAATCAAAAGTTAAAATTTCAATATTAAATTGTCCAATTTCAATATTAACGAAATATTACGTATAAACTCATATGGAATAGATAAAAAAACAGAATTACCTTGCGAACAAAACGTCTCTTGCACTCTTTTCTACATCTTCAAGCATAGTCGTTTGGAGCTCCATAAAGTCAAGAAGAAATAATCATGAAATGGACAATTTGGCAACCATCAAAAACTACATAAAATAAATTGAGTGAGAAACTAAAGTACATCCTAATAAAAATACTCATAAACATTGTTCATTCGCCAATATAAATACCTTTACGTAGCTGAAATGCATATGTAAGCATGTGATAGATTAATTTAATGTAAATAGGAAGGAATAAAATTTTTAGCTAATCATAAAAACTTACGGAATGGAATCGAAATTCAATCCAAGCAACTAATCAAACCAACCGAACCATACAAACACCAATGAAGTTCCATTCATATACCATATGGTTCCGAACACATATAAATTTCCATTCATACCAACCAATCAACCGAACTATACAAAACAGGGGTGTAAGTTTCGATACATGGTTCTTCAAATTTTGAAAAAAAGGATAATTCAACTAACCTTCTTACTTCGGGCAATTCTCAAATTCTTAATATCACCCAATTATTTAAAAAACTCATAGAGAAAACTAAGATAATAATACTCAAGTTACAATTTTTCTTGTTAGATTGTCCAAGTTATATGTGAACTTGAGTCCCAAACCAACTCAAACTATATACGACATATCAATCCATTTAAAAGAATTTAACCTAGCCCCATCACATGAATCTAAGAAGGAATAGAAAAGAATTTAACCTGCTCTAAAGAGGTTCTCACAACTTCATCTTTATCCCTAACAACCTGCATAATAATCTTAATGTCAAACAACACTAAAAATTTGGTATTATGTTTTAAATAAAGTTTCAGTGTAGAGCAAGATTAGAAGTTAATCCACTATGGTAAAGAAAGAAAAAAGTATATTATAAGTTCTTACATGTTATGAACTTAAGAAAAATCAAGCAAATTCTACCTAAAAAATATCTTTAGGTAATAAATTGAAAATATACTTGATACAAAGTATTCATCTAGAGAGGATCGCATGACAGTTTAAGACTTTTAGATATATCTAGAAATTAACACAAAAAAATTTAATTCATTTTTCAAATGGTCCAGGGAGAAGGTTAGATTTTAACTCTACTTTTTAGCTTCTGCTATTTTATTTTGTGTAGCAACCTTTTGACCTTTTTTTTTTTTTTTTTTTTTAAGTGGCTCTATTTCTATGTAAGTATACCTCTCCAAAACATTCTCCATTATGGGTGCTAGTTTCGTATGGGCACTTTCAAGCAAGCAAGTCTGGGGTTCACAAAGGCGGATTGCAACTACCTCTAAATACTGTGTTAGGCCACATCACTAAATCTTGAAATGGTGAGAGCGCTAGCAAGGGGTACAAAGCTACAAATTAAAAGAAACTGGAGAAATGGAGGAACTCATGCATCCATTTTCAACCGAAACTAATTCGAAAAGAAGAAAAAATTAAGAGGGTATACCCATCAATATTCTATCTAGTTAATTCACCTTTGTGTGCTATGGTTTAGATCTCTTTCTTTCTTGAGGGTTCAATGATTGCAGAAAGCACACAAATGAATTGTTCGTGCATGTGCCATTCCGACCTGTTCCTCAGTAGCCACCGAGGCTTTTGTTTTGCATAAATAGATAAACTAATAGTACTAAGACATAAATAGATAAACCGATAACGTTAAGACAAAATTTGAATTAATTATTATATTTTCACAAACTATGAAAGATTGTTGAAAAACTTCCTACAAATTTCGGGGAAAAAAATTGTGCTAAAAACTACTTAAATGTATTTATCAACCTACATTAACAAACACAAACTATTTGTTCCAACATCTCAGACTCTAATAACTTCTTCTAACCCATTATTACAAAAAGAGCAATTCACCGTGATACGTCAAATGCCTGATACAACAACGATCATAACAGAAATGCTCACACAATAAATAAAAGCCAAATATCAATCTAGTATCGCTCGAAGTGATTCTCTAAGTGTTAGCATAAAATTAAGGGTGAACGATGTCTTTAGAAACGACAATGGTCAGTAAATCTCTAAGTAACGATTGATACTCATTGAACAAAATAAATTTATAGTAAAAATGCAGCATTTATTACCAAGTAATGATTGAATAAACAATACTAATGTCATACTAAAACATTTACCTGAATCAAGTCAATCGCTCCTCAGAAGACACCCCCAACCATCTGGGGGAAATCGTCGAAGCTCCAAAGATCCATTGAACTCCCACCATTCAGAGTAGTATCCCTACTTAATAGGCTATCTATTGAACCATCCCAGCTTCACTCAAGATATGGGATTTGAAGAAACTTCATCTGAGACTCAAAAGCAGATAGCTATTCAGAAAGATTCTTGGTTGTATTTACGTCAACTGGCACTGCAATCTCAGAATTGGTCTTCTATTCCTTACTTCGGTTAGCATTATGCTCATTACTTTCTATAACAATTGAGAGAACATACATTATTTCTAGAGTCTCAGGTTCCTGGTTTCCCATCCAACTTTGGAACAACTGAGAGAGTTGCTCCCTTTGACATAAAACACAACATGTCTCCATCAGCAGGGGTAAAAGACTGGACCACTTTGATCTTTCATTGAAGCGAAATGACCAATAAACTCTGGCCCCAGGAGTGGGGGTTCTCTTCAACAACCCAAGAGAGTCATCACTCGTGTAGGTCATCAAACTAAAATCCTGATTAAACACTGGCCCCTGCAAGGTGTGGTTGCCAGTAGGCAGTGCTTTATGTAGATTTGCTTTCACAACACGAGTTTGAGCATCTTGCCTGCCTCAGCAACATAAGCTTTTGCAGCTTCTTCAGCAGTGTTGAAGCTTCCAAGCCACACCCTGACACCCTTCTTGGGGTCCCTGATTTCTATTGCCCATCTCTCCCATGGACGATGTATGATACCTCTGTAGTTTGTATTGATACTTCCTTTTCCTCTTTGCGGACTTCTCAGCATATCCATTGAATTCCACATTTTTCAAAGTAGCAGATGTTTCTACATAATGGAAAAAAAGCAAACAAATTCATATACCAGGTACCCTTCTTACAAAACCACGGCTAGCCATAACAATGAAACCACCCATGACCCCTTTAGTTTTGGCCAACGAAAAACAACTATGCATAAAGGCTTTTAAGTTCTTCTATTTCCAACCTTTCCATTCAATATAAACCCTAATTGAGAAGAAGGTAGAGGAATCTCTCTGTTGCCGTATGTTTTTTTATAATTGAGAAGAAGAAGATTTTGTTGATGAGTTTTGTGGTTTTCTCAAGAAGAACGTGTAATATAGAATTGGGTTTCCAATATTTAGCTTCCTTAAAAAATTTGGTAGAAGCTACCACAGGAGCTAAATATGGTGGCAATGAGAGAGAGAGAGGTATGGAGGTTTTTCTTTTGCTATCAAATCAATTACAAAGTGCATCATGGAATAAACATAAGATTATTATTCTTAAATTTTACCATGTTGAAATCCCACTCAAATCTTATGCTTATATAAAAAATGAAGTGATCAAATTAAAGAATAACATGCCATCTAACAGGTGCCAATACAATGTGGTAACTCATAATTTTATTCTTAGTAGCATATTTAGCACACTAAGGAGGATTGATGCAGAGAAATTGTTCAGTACTTCACATAGTGTTGTTACATTCAATACTGTCATCATTAAACACACAGAAACAAAGTAAAAATAAATAACCCAAAATAGATGAGCAAGTAGTGGCATAGCGGTTTCGAAAATGTTTGCACCGTCCTCTAATCATCAAGCTAAAAATCCTAAACCCAAGCAGTAATTTGAACATCCTTATTCTACAGCTTAATTAGAAGACTTAACCAAAGAGTAACTTACCTCTGTCACCAAAAAAAAATTGGTAGATGAGTTGAACTTGTGATAACTTCTTGCCAGTCTTCCTCATTTATTGTGACCTAAAAATGCAACCACACTTAAACATTGATAATCTCAAAGACGCCCGACTACCTAAAAAAAACCCATGTCATATATAACACTCTCTAGTAAAGCAACAATTCTAGCAAAGAAATGAGCCACTGGTAGAGCAAGAATCATATATTAAATATAGGGGTTTTTAGGTTTTAGTCATACTTATAATAGCGATAGTAGGCTTTGATACATTTATACTTGAAAATTAGACTTTAGTCCAACTTTTGCCTTGTATTTTGCTTAATACCTAGAATACCCTTACACGTGCGTCTCACATGTTTGATGAATTTTAGGACCAAAGCCTAATATCGCTATTATAAATAGGACCAAAGCCTAAATACCCCTAATTTCAGACAGACAAAAGGGATTAATACAAAAGGAATTAATTATGATTTTTCCCTTTCGATTGCCCTTTTCTTGCATGAGAATTTATCAGTAGTGATATTAGGTTCTCAAGTGTAATATTTGTTGGAGTTCGTTTGGAGCAAGATTTTGGGTCATGTGAGTTGCTTATCATTTTCAGAAACAAAGGAATACTTGGCCAGAATTCTTATATGGCTGTGGTTGATGCTTACAATTTCTTATTTCTTTCTGTTTTGTAGGGAGGATTGGGCTTGTCTACATACTCTCTGCCTTTGTTGGTAGTTTGACGGCTGCACTTTTTATCAAGAACAACCCAGCTGTTACTTCCTCTGGTGCTCTGTTTGGATTACTTGGTGCTATGCTATCCGTACTTATCCGAAACTGGAAAGTTTACTCTGATAAGGCCCCCCTAGCTCTTGAATTTCTCTGTTCACATGCTCTTGCTTTATTTGTCTAACTTTTTTTTGCATGTCTATGCTTGATCACAGCCTTTAGCATTGGCGGTGTGCTTTCTGCAATTGAGAACTAGTAGAATTCGTAAACCGCAGTGTGCTTTGTGCAGTTGAGAACCTACACTCATCCCCAGTGAATCTCTAATCGAAGTCTTGATGATAATGTTAGCCTTTGGGTATTGATAGATGAGCTGGTATCTGGCATGGAAGTGGAGAGGAGATCGTTTGATATGATGGATCTTCACCAGATTCCGACATTGAAGTGTCGGTGTTGGTTCTTCGTGACCGTGATTTAGGCCTGCAAGTATCGATTTCCACTATCTTTGGGCTTTAGTAGCTTGTTTCCTCACAAGATAACCTCTTACAATAGCTTGTAGTTTAACTAGTCCTTTTAAAGCTCTATGAGCTTTTCTTGACTGAAACACAATTTAAATCAGACTAAAAATAGAGAAATTAAAGGACACCAATCAGAACTAAACCAAAAAGCTATCTGTGATAGATGCAGAATAGAGAAAATTAAACAAACCAATGAAAAGCAATCTATGACTAAATATTCATCACCAATCAAAAGTCACAAACACCCATAAAGAAAGTGAACAAGTAGAATGGAATGAGATGAACTAAACACTAAAACACCAAGAAAATAATACCAAGAATCCTCTAAATACAGTTTGAATCTTCACAGCAGCCCATCTTTCTCCACCTCCACCAAACATAGTACCTCTTCCATGGCTTGTAAGTCTAACAACAGCGACTGCTGCTTGTGCTACAACAACAACAAAAGATAGTGGAAATCGATCCCTTTTATCTGCCTAAAATTAGGGGTATTTAGGCTTTGGTCCTATTTATAGTAACGATATTAGGCTTTGGTCCTAAAATTAATCAAACATGTGAGACGCACATGTAAGGGTATTCTAGGTATTAAGCAATATACAAGGCAAAAGTTGGACTAAAGTTTAATTTTCAAGTATAAATGTATCAAAGCCTAATATCGCTATTATAAGTAGGACTAAAACCTAAAAACCCCTTAAATATAATTGTCATGTAGCATATAGTCTTTTTTGTCGCATACTCAGCAAAATTTCATGTTATCCCCGCAAGAATGCTTTGTAAAATTCATAAATAGTTGGGTAGAAGCTACCACAGGAGCTAAATATGGTGGCGATGAGAGATGAGAGAGAGAGAGAGAGAGAGGTATGGAGGTTTTTCTTTTGCTATCAAATCAATTACAAAGTGTAGCATGAAATAAGCATAAGATTATTATTCTTAAATTTTACCATGTTGAAATCCCACTCAAATCTTATGCTTATATAAAAAATGAAGTGATCAAATTAAAGAATAACATGCCATCTAATGGGTGCCAATACAATGTGGTAACTCATAATTTTATTTTTAGTAGCATATCTAGCACACTAAGGAGGATTGATGCAGAGAAATTGTTCAGCACTTCACATAGTGTTGTTACATTCAATACTGTAATCATTAAACACACAAAAACAAAGTAAAAATAAAGAGCCCAAAATAGATGAGCAAGTAGTGGCATAGCGGTTTCAAAAATGTCTGCACCGTCCTCTAATCATCAAGCTAAAAATCCTAAACCCAAGCAGTAATTTGAACATCCCTATTCTACAACTTAATTAGAAAACTTAACCAAAGAGTAACTTACCTCTGTCACCAAAAAAAAATTGGTAGATGAGTTGAACTTGTGATAACTTCTTGCCAGTCTTCCTCATTTATTGTGACCTGAAAATGCAACTACACTTAAACATTGATAATCACCCATGTCACTTGATTACATCAATTTACATAGAAAAAAGTAGTATAACAAAATTGATGATTACTAAAAGTCTAACAAAAAGAAAGCATATCCCAACAACACATGTTTGAAAGTGCATAAACCCAATGCTCAGAATCAGTATTATGTATAAGGCAACAACAAGGTTGGATGTGTGATTCTACACCTACTCATATATTGGAGAAATATACCAATCTAGACAAAATATGGAGGATATTTATTTTAGTTTGCAGGTTCCATAGCTTAGAAAAGAAGAATTGAGTCTTCTGGAAAGAAAGAACGTGACTGCCAGACTAAAATATATAATTACTCATGTTAATAGTGATCCTTCTAACTAAAGCTCCTCTAAAAACAAGACAGAGGCATACCAATCACAAAACCGTTGTATTCCATTACAGAATCATCACTTCTTGCATTAGCTCTATTCTCGAACTCCATTGTATATGACATGCTAGAGCATCCACCCTGTTTAACTCCAATTCTCAGGCATAAATCTTCATTTTTATCAGATCTCATCTTATTCAAATGCTTCAGTGCACTTTCAGTAAGTGAAATTGTGGGTGCAAGTGTGTGGAAAAGTAATCATACCTTTAATCCCCAAAATCAATGCCAAAGAAAGAAACTTTCATCTCCGTGTCTTCTTCAGTTCAACAATGGGAGTTTGAGTTTTTAAAAAAGCAGAAGGGAGCGTATGTCGTCATCTTTTCAGATTGGATATTCGTTTTGTTTCCTTTGAACATGAAAGTCGCTATTGAGAGATGGTGGTCTGAGAGAGGGAAATTTTTGTCATCTTTTCAGATTGGATATTCGTTTTGTTTCCTTTGAACATGAAAGTCGCTATTGAGAGATGGTGGTCTGAGAGAGGGAACTTTTTGCTGTGGTGGTGTTGGAGAGAGAAGGGGGTGGGAATGGAAGAAAGAATGGGTTTTTAGTAAGGGAAACCATTGATTCCCTTTGTACAACTGAAATTGAAAAGAGAGTATGCAATTAAAAAGAGAGTATGGAAAGAGGGGTTTTGTTTTTTATCTATTTTTGGGTTACGAACAATTGACATCGGCAAAAAAAAGGCGTAGATTTACTTTTTTTTTTATGCCGAATTATTGTAAAATCTGATGTGTCAGTCTCAGAGAAAAAAGGGGGGCTGACGTGGGTTCCTGGGAGCATTCTCAACTACTCAGTATTCATGGTCTTTGATATCCAGAAGTTTCTACAGAGTCAAATCAGTCACAAAACATAACCTAACCAAGATCAATATCTCACCACAGCAGAAACTACAGTCACACATAACACAGTTCACGCCTGGTCACTCATCTATAAATACCTCCCTTCACTCACTAGTCACCACCTTCTAGTCATCTCCTCATTTTTTCATTTCTTCTCTTCTTCAAACACTCTTCTCTCAATTCAACAATATATGGTGATAAGCAAGTTGCTTCTTCATCTCATCACCATTCTCACTTTACTCACCACCGTCATTACCAACATTTCATCCCATGAATCTTCATCATCAACAACAGCCATCAATGATTCTTCTTCTTGTCCTTCATCGGTGCCATCATCAGAGTTCTTAAAGAATCTCAGTGATGCATCATCAGCTACTACTACAACTAATTTTTCACCAGCACCAACTGAACACCATTCTTCTTCATCGAATGGTAATAGTAACACTCAAGAATTGTAATCACCAATGGCTCATTTGGAGTCGGTACTAACAACGCTAGGCTTAGCAGTTCCATCACTATCAGATTCCGCTTACTATACATGGAATGGTTCTTCAACAGTATTTGCACCAACAGATGATTTGATTCAGTCATGTATCGATTCCGGTTTAGTAAGCAGTTCGTGTTCTGTACCGCAGATCCTTCGTGAGCACATAGTTTCGGGAATATTCTCTTATGATTACTTGAGAAATCTTGCTTTTGGTACTAAACTTGAAACTATGAGTTCTGGTAGTTGTATAATTGTTACCTCTAATAATAATAATCATGATTCTTCTAGTTCATCAAATAATGATACTAGTACGATTGTTTATATTGGTGGTGTTGAAATAACACATCCTGATTTCTTCAACAATGGTTTGGTTGTTGTTCACCGTTTGGAAGGATTCATTTCTCCTCTGTTGTTAATAGGACAATGCAGAAACAACGTTATCCACAACAAATAAATCAATCCTACACAAGGATCGATCATTCTCACTAGACAAGACTTCAACACCCTCCAAGTAATATCCTAACACTTCTCAATATCAAATAGCAAGCATATAAAGTAAAACAATTAATGTAAAGGAGAACAAACCATAAGACAAAGATATATCGTGGTTCGGTAATTTGCCTATGCCCACACTGCGAGTTCCAAGCTTTCCTTGATGTCCGAAGTAACAGATTACAGGTCTCTCAATTCACTCACAAAGAATGAACACTCAACTCACAAATAATTGCTCTCTTATAATTTCTCTCTTTCTTGGTTTTTTGTTAAGTTAGGTTTCTACAGAAAAAATCTATATTTATACTATTTCAGAAAACTTCCGAAATAAGTCAAATTCGTGCTGAAATATGGTGGAGCGCAACCTGCGCCCTTGTCCAAGCAAAAAGGAGCGCTGAAGCTTCTGGAGTTCGACCAAGGCATGAGCGCGACCCGCGCCCTTTGCTAAGCAAATCCAAGCGCAGGGTGCGCCTTACACGAGAAAAGCAAAAAACACACTTTTTTCTCTACATTCTCCACCTCGGTGAGGTTTTAACACATAAAACCTAGTCGAATACATCCAGCAAGGAAGACTCACAGTCAACTGCCCCGTATGGCCATGCCCACAAAGGGCTCTTTCAAGCATGTAGGATTGTCATGGGTGTCCACTTTTTCAAGTGCTACATCACCATCATCAATGACATCCCGTATAAAGTGATAACGGACATCAATATGCTTGGTTCGAGCATGATGAACCTGGTTCTTCGCCAAATGAATAGCACTCTGACTATCACAATACAAAGCAACACTGTTTTGCTTAATACCCATATCATCCAGAAGACCTCGAAGCCATAGTGCCTCTTTAACTGCCTCTGCCACTGCCATATATTCTGCCTCAGTAGTAGATAGAGCAATTGTAGCCTGTAGCATAGACCTCCAACTAACCGGTGCACCATGCATCATAAACACATAACCAGTAGTCGATCGTTGTCTATCTAGATCACCTGCATAATCTGAATCCACATACCTACTGACATAACAAGTGCCTCTACCATAAACTAATCCCACATCCAAGGTACCCTTCAAGTACCTTAGTACCCATTTCACTGCCTCCCAATGCTACTTCCCAGGATTTGCCATATACCTGCTTACAACACTAACTACCTGTGAAATGTCTGGGCATGTGCACACCATAACATACATCAAACTACCTACGACACTTACATAAAGAACATTAGCCATATGCTTTTGTTCCTCCACCGAACTAGGAGAGAACTTAGCTGAAAGCCTAAAATGCCCAGCCAAAGGAGTAGAAACTGACTTTGCATTCTCCATACCAAAACGAGAAATTACTTTCTGAAGGTATTTCTTATGAGATACAACTATCCGTCATTTCTTTCTATTTCTGTCAATCTCTGACCATGCCCAGTATCTTCTTGGCTCCACCTAAGTCTTTCATCTCAAACTCAGAGCTAAGTTAAGATTTCAACTTGCTATCTCCACCATGCTTTTGGAAGCAATAAGCATGTCATCTACATAAAGCAGGAGATAGATGAAATCATTACCACGAAGCAAGCCTACAAAAGTAGACACAACAGTCATACTTACTTTAGGTGTACTCATGTTGCATCATGAATGTGTCAAAGCGCTTGTACCATTGCCTAGGTGATTGCTTTAACCCATACATTGACTGATTCAATTTGCATACATGATCTTCTTTCTCAGCAATAACAAACCCTTCAGGTTGTCTCATATAGATCTCTTCCTCCAAGTCCCTATGCAAGAAAACAGTTTTCACATCAAGTTGCTCTAACTCCAAGTCGAAGTGAGCAACTAAACTCAATAACACACGAATGGAAGTATGTTTGACCACCGGGGAAAATACCTCATTGTAGTCGACTCCTTCCTTTTGTGAGAAACACTTTGCTACCACTCTTGCCTTGTACCCAGTACTGTCGGACTCAGGAAGGACCTCTTTCTTTCTGAACACCCATTTACTGCCGATAGTCCTTTTGCCCTTTGCCAATAATACTAGGTCCCATATGTGATTTTTATCAAGAGACTCCATCTCTTCTTGCATAGCAACCAACCAATCTCTATAATGAACATCTCTAATAGCTTCCTTGAAGCTATCTGGCTCATCATCTTCGATATTCAGTGCATATGCCACTAAATCCACCTAACCATAGTGTTTTACAGGCTTCTCGTGCCCATACTTGTACACTTCTTTAACTTGTCTCTTTGGCCTAGGGTCAGCCACTACAAGTTGCGGATGTTCATGCTCTTCTTCCTGTTGCTGTGTGGTTCCATGATTTGGTACCTCATCATGAACCAACCAGTCATCTGCTGCATCAGATCGGTAAATGACTAAATGTAATTTATACCAGCGCGGAAGCATAGTTAGACTTACTGCTGACAAAGTCCAATCTAAGAAGTTCAAAACATCAAACCAACCATTGGATTAACTAGAAACAGCTACCGTTACAAAATCTTTTAAGTACTTTAGACTTTGGTAAAGGATAATATAGAAAAAGCAAGCATTACTAAAAATATTAGTAGGCTAGAACTAGTGGTTGGTTGGTTGGTTGTTATTATCTATGTTAAAACAACATAATAATATTATTCTTTCATCAAGCTAGGAAGAAAGGATGAAGTACATTTTATAATTTTAAAAAAATTGTCATCTGAAGCTCTTTTCGTTTTTGATAGCATTCAGTTTTAAGAGTTCCTAATATTTTTTTATCGCATCACTGACCTCAATTCACAAGTACAACTTTAAAGTTGTGGCTTATTTGTCAACTGGATCATTTATGTTCCTAGGTAACAGTTACTTTGCAAGTTTACTTTATATTTCGTTTTGGGTCCACATGTAAACCAACCAGTTCCTAACAAGCACACTACGGCCCCTAGCATGCAATAAAAAGCTACTGCAAGTTCAAAGATTTTGGATTTACAGCACCACTTAGAAAGATATATTGCTTTTCAAGTCCTTGATGCTGCTGCAAGTAACTTCGTGAATGTGACAACTTCCTCCACCGAACCAAGGTGATATCGTGCATTTGAGTGGTATCTTCCCACAAGAATGAGAAGTAATTATCTCCCCTAAGATCGAAAGCAATCGAGCAATATAAAGTCTGGCTTTGCTCCATATGCCTAGTTGAAACAATAGCAAGAAAAGAGGTATGGACTAGCTTTAGACCTTGTTCTAAACCATCTGCCGGAAAGATTCGGGGGAGAAGACTCGAGCTTAAAGAAATCGAGTGATGAGAGGTGGACAAACCAAGAAGACCGTAAGATCAAGGAGGAGGCTTTAGACCTTGTTCTAAACCATGCTGAAGAACTTCCAGCAGTGGAGGATGACCAAGACTCTACTTTTATAACAACGTTAGAGATGGCAGCAGTGGAGGGCAAGCAAGGTTTGACTTATAACACATTGGTGAAATGACCTGCATGCAATGAACGCTGATGGTTCGGCTGCAGAGCTTCCAGAAAGAACTGCTTTTTTGTCTTTCCTTTCTAGATCAGAGAGAGTCTCAGATTTCAGATTTATAAGCAGATTGAGAACGAGAATGAATATGACTAGCCCGTGCCAGAGTGAAGTTCTTTCGCATGAATGTGACAAGCATCATCTTCAAACCCATAAATCATTGAATGAAAGGACTGCTCTTGAGTTCAGTTCATCTATCCCCTGTTGGTAGGAAATCCTTCTTTCAGATTCGACAATAAAGTACTTTTTTTTTCGATGCACGGTGCCCAAGAGAAGGATTAGTTCTCAAAGGTCCGGCCCTCCAAAACCAGATTCATTATATAATCTAAAATGCATTTATTGATTCATGTTGGTTGCCCTGGCGAAGAATACCAAAACAGCTCGGATTCCCGGATGTGGGAGAGAGTGAAGGGGTTGATTAGCAGAGATGGCAGCACCAATGAACCCCGTTTTTGGAGAAAAGAATGGGAATAAGGCTCAAATGGACGGACCGATAGAGCCGTGCGTCACCTCCGCGAAGGTCCTACTTTCGTTCCCAACTTTGAACCCCCCGCCCCGACCGACTTGGTGGGTAGGTTCAGAATTACTAAAATAGAACAGACTCTTCCTTGACGGAACTTATACTTGTAAAGTCACGCCAGTCGTAGCTTTCCCCTTAAGTGAGTAGCCGGCTAAGAAACACCACAGGGAATGACTCAGACGAGACCTAACATCCGGTTTGAGCCTAATCCACTACAATCGTGGTCGATCTTTCTCAGCTATCGAATCAGCCAGGGTTCAAAGAAGAGGAACAAGGATTTTTCTGCGCACGGATATGACTCAAACAAAACAGCCCTTCGAGTGGTCACTTGAACCAGATGGCCGCGGCGATGGAATCTGGGACCGAAGACTCATCCAGGCCAACGACACACAGTGGAAAGGTGGTTTGGTCTCCCGCCTACCCTACCTGGAATGAGCTATGTGCAAGGGAACACAACATCACTAAAAGCACTTGGGCTGAGGTGATAGGGAACACAACAGCAGGAAGAGATTAATTGAGCTATGTGCAACCAACTATAATTAACGGTAAGCCAATTATTCATGTGGGATTATGTAGTGATAGCATCTTTACGATTTGCAATTTACAAGTTAAAATGGTACACTAATTTTAACCAAATACCTGATCAGATGGAGAGTTCGTAGAGATTCGCGTTGGTGCTCCTTCATTAATTCCTTGCATTGCGAGCATTGCATTCACTTGTGATTGTATCTCCATTTGTGTCTTTTTCCCATCAATCACTTGCTATTTCAAATCATCTATTTGGCTTTGGAATTCCAACTTTGATCTCTCCGCTTCTTCGGCTTTCCTTTTATAAGGAGCTGCAGCCATAAGAGTGGTCTTGGAGACACCACTACCTAAGCCTAGTACTCGACCCCTTCCATCCTTTCCAAAGACCTACAAACTCATTTTTACCCACATTGGGATTAATTTTAGAAGAATAATTGTAAAATTAATATATAAAAGTATATATTAAACAAGAAACACACCCTCTAACATGGGGTCATGGTCCAAATCCTTATGTTTGCTACTCGGGTCACAAGCAACAATTTCATTGATTTTTATCTGTAAAGCGAGAACAAAAGTAAAATCAGTTAAACTTACTTCTCTTGACTCTAAGAATAGTAAATATATATTTCATACCATTTTTTGTCGACTTCCTCTCAAAACAAATGTTCCATTCTTTCTAGTATGAGTCAAAGACGTAGTATATCGACTCGAGGGGGGGATTAGCAGGATCATTAACAACCTATGAATAAGAATATATCATCCCTTTAGCTCATACAAAAATGCATCCTTCTGCGAACAGAAATTCAGTAAGATAAAATAAAACAAAAATTGTTCCATAACAACACTTAATACAACTGATCATAGAATACCCGTAGTTTAATCAAAACTCAGTGAGTGAATATTTTACTTTGCTTTAGTTTACTAATCAGACATCTTCCATATAAGGACCTCCCATATAAGGACCGGCCTCTTGTCATATTTACCTCTCACAGAATCTAAGTGCATCTGTCGACTAGAGAATGAAGGAGAACATCTAGAGGCACATGTCCTAATATCCACAACTGTGACCTATATGTTTAATTGTTAAAACTTGGATCTTACCCAACTAACGGAAGGACAAAAGGATGGTAGACAAGCAAAACAAGCAATCTGCTTATTTATGACCAAGAAATAACAAAAGAAAAAGAATGGGCTAAAGCATTTGTAGTATACCTGATTGATCATCCTTAAGGATTCATAGTAGTATTTGACTATAACTTACCATTTCTTCTACAGTCCTTGCTAATCCTCGCCTACCCGTCGTGTGTGGATTCTTCATCATTTCTCTATTTTCTTTCCCCCTTTCACGACGAAGGCATGCGAGCTCAGTTGACTCCATGTCAACAAATAGATCCCACTCTTCCCCACTTTTACGATTCCGCTTTCTCTCTAAGATTGTATCATATTTGTCACAATGCTTCCGAACACTAGACTTCCAATTTCTCCACATGTTATTTGCTTTGTGTAGTTGTTAGCTTCGATATTCTATTGGGACATCGAACCAGCTCTACCAAAACAGATTCAGAAATCAGCCATATATATATATATGAAAATTTCGAATGAAAAACATACTCACCAAGATACCATTCCACAAAAGATTTATCGCTTCTACAGGAACAAGGGTCCATTCAGAGTAGTGTGGAAGACAATGTTTCCTTGTAAGTTTCCCTAGTCGTGAAGCATATTTCGCTGCATTTGGTCCAACCGCCTTCCCATCAACATTGAATTGAACTTCTATTCTCACAGGAGGTGGGGCTACATAACAATATAGTAGATTGTTAATTATACACATACATAAGAAATAAAATAAACTAGAGTGATAAGACTTCCAAATATTAAAAATCTCACCCTTAGGCTCAGGCTCAGGCTCAGGCTCATGCTCATGCTCATGCTCGCTAGATTGCTCCTCCGACATTAGCATTTGATCAAATGTTGGATGCGATATGTATACCTAATATCTATCATGCTCAAAACATAGCAATTCAACTTGATATCATGCTCAGAACAAAACATCCATTTACTATTACTAATTCTGACAATCAATTCCTCCAAAAGAAACTTAGAACAGAAAATATATATAAAAAATAATAATAACAAAAAACACAACAAAAAAAAAAAACAATCTAAACCCAAGAACCATCTGTGGTATCTACTTCTTCCACAATGTCATTTACTAATTCTGATATCATTTCCTCTTCACTCATTCTTGCCTAAAAAACCAAAGGATCCTCAAACGCGTCCACACCTTGATTCATCCTCTTTGGAGCATCCAAGACAACATACCAATTGTCCCTTGTTGGATCCTTGCAATAGAAAACTTGAGAAGCTTCAGATGCACAAATAAATGGCTCGTCATTTTCCTTATATTTTCCTTGGAACTTCCCAAGGTTAACAAATACTAAATTTGTTTCTGGATCAACCACACATCCATTTACTTTATCTCCAATCAGCACCCAATCGCAATAGAACACTTCTTTGAAATCAGAGTAATCCACTTCAAGTATTTGCCTAATGATGCCGTAATAAGTAGTTTGTTTCTCCACGAGGTTCTGATCCTTCGCACTTGCTCTAAAATTAGTAAAAGCATTCATTGAAACCCCACTATTTTGGGTTGACTTGGCCGTTTCGGACCCTGCAATACAAAACATGTATCCATTGTGCTCATATCTGTCATACGACTTGGCATCAAAGCTCGGACCCATAGCAAGCCTTTTCAAGGTTGTCATCTTCTGATTTTGTAGTTGTTGTCTTAACCAAGGAACGTATTCCAATGGCTTTTCAGTTGCTACATTTCTTTTTCGACGTCGACCCCTAGAAGGATGAGATGTATAGGGTTCAACGTATAACTGGAACTTCCTGTAATTTAAACAACTTTAGATTTGAATAAATTTACATGTCAAATATTTGAAAGTAATGAAGAAAAAAAATCAGATTTTACTTATGCCTCCCATTCATCATTTTGAGGACAATGTTGCAAAAGCCATTTGCGCACTTGTTCGTATTGCAAATTGGACAAAATGTACCTTGTCCCCTTTTTATTAGTAGTGAACTTTCCTCTTTTATGGCTTCCTTTTCTCGATTTAGGCATGTACTCCATGCAATATCTTACTGATTCTTCCATAATGTACCGTTCCGCGATACACCCTTCTACATGTGTCTTATTCATCACGTTCCCTTTGTATATTCTCATCATCCTGTTACATAAAATAAATCATAGACACGATAATTTCATATATGAATAGCATAAAATGAGATAAATATATATATCACATACCGCTCAAAATGGTACATCCATCGAAATGGAACAGGTCCATTAGTTAATGCCTCCTCCGCCAAGTGCACAACAAGGTGTATCATGGGAACAAAAAATGAAGGAGGGAAGTACTTTTCAAACACACATAAAGTTTCCACAACACGCTTTTTTCATGATCTCGAGCGCCTCACGGTGAATAACTTTTGAGCACAAGACATTGAAGAATAGCGACAATTGCAAGATAGCAAAGACGCATAAAGGCTTATGCTTTTTGTATGCATGCATTAGCAAACTGGGAGCAATTGTTGCATGAGGATGTGGTAATCATGTGAATTCATGCTCTTGAGTTGAAGCTCCTCCATATTCACATGATGTTTCCAGTTTGAACTATACCCTTTAGGAACTTTCGGATCAACTAGAGTTTGACATACCAACTGCTTTTTTTCGATTTCGACAAAGTTTAATGGAGCTTTAGGCAAGAAAATCTTACCATTCTCTTCGATAGGCCACAAGTTCTTCCTTATCTTCATTTCTTTAAGGTCTAGGCGAGCTGCAAGACCATCCTTATTCTTCTCTTTTGTTCCCATGATTGTCCCAAGGAGATGTTCATCAACATTTTTTTTCTGTATGCATCACGTCCACATTGTGTGGAATAAATAACTCCTACATTTACACAAAACTGAAAATGTTAAAATACCTAATATATTATAATATATAACACTTGTAATGCAAAACATTTTAAACTTACCTCCCAATACGACAAGTCAAATAATTTTGATTTCTTGGACCATGCATATGAACCATTTTCATCGTCATGTGCGGGTCTTTTCCTTTTCTTGCTTAATTTTCCATACACTGTGGGAAATGTTTCCACCCTTATCAATACCTCAGAACCAGTCAAACGATTGGGCTTTTTTCTATGCTCTTCTTTTCCATTAAATTGCATGGCTCCTAAACACATGATCATCTGGTAGGAATCTTCTGGTTGCCATGTATGCTTCCTTTTTCCCATGTAATAGTCTGATTGAGTCGGTATGTACACTACAAACTGGATAAGCATACTTTCCACCTGTTCTACTACCTGAGAGATGACCCAACGCTGGAAAATCATGTATCGCCCATAGCAAAATAGCTTTCATAGTAAATGTTTTCTTAGCGTAGGCATCATATGCTAGACTTCCAACTCTCCACAATTCAGTTAACTCTTCAATCAATGGTTGCAAATACACATCACTGTCATCTCCTGGGCTAGTTTTTCCGGGGATTAACAATGTTAACATTGTAAATTCTCTAGTCATACAATAGGAGGGAGGAAGATTATATGGAACCATCATGACAGGCCAACAACTATAAGAATTGTTATTCATTCCAAAAGGATTAAATTCCAATCGTAGCTAGTCCTAGCGGACATTGCGCAAGGGCTCACTTGAAAATTCAGGCAACTTACGATTAACTGATTTCCAAGCAGAAGAATCAGCAGGATGGCGCATGTAATCCTCATCTCCAACTGAATTTGCATGCCACCTCATTTTCTCTGCAATCCACAGTATTGTGTATAATCTCTTCAGCCTTGGTGTTAATGGGAAGTACCTTAGCACCTTCCATGGAATTTTGTTCCCTTTCTTTCTAAGAACAATTGACTTCCATCTGCTTGCCTTACACACTGGACAAAACTCCCTAGTTGCATGCTCTTTCCAGTATAGATTGCAATTATTACAACACGCGTGGATCACCTCATAGTCCATTCCCAAAGATTTGATCAGTGTTTTCGCATTATAGGTGTTAATAGGTATAGTGCTCTCCTTTGGCAAAATAGCTTTTAACATTTGGAGCAACTCCGTGAAACTATTGTCCGACCATCTATTTCTAGCTTTCATACTCATCAACTCAACTGTCACGAAAAGTTTCGTTAATCCATCTTCACACGAAGGGTATAAAGGTTGTACTGCATCTTCCTTCAATTTTTTGTAGTAATCATTACCATGTATATCTTCTTCATTTTGTGTGTCACGTCCACCTCGAAGTTCATCCATACAATCATCTAATGACTCGAGATCTATATGGGCATCATTAACCAAATCAACCATCCTAGGGGCTGCACTTGAAGAAGTGCTAGGAATCCCCTTTTTAATACCACTAGTGGGCAATGGTTCACCATGAAAAGTCCACGTTGTATATGTCTCATCAATACCAAGACGGATTAGATGGTCACTGACTTCATGTAGAGTCTTTTTCCCATTAACATTAGGACATGCTACACATGGGCAGCAGTACCATCCATCGTTTCCCGGTCTGTTTTGAGCAAATGTGAGGAACGATATGACACCATCAAGATATTCCGTAGAAGCTTGAGGTGCTTTCATCCATGCCCTGTTTGGGGGTACTAAAGACATTCCTAATATACAAAAGAATGAGAACTAAATATAATATTAGCAAGAAGCACAAGTTCAAGCTAGCAACTGCTAAATACCAAGAAAAAATTTAATGGTATATCAATCATAATTCAAAATACTATCAATCACTAAAACGCTATATGATCAAAAGACCTCAATATATGGGGATAACAAGACTCATTAGAGACCGCAACTCTTTAATTTGGATGAAAAAAGAAAAAGAAAACCCTAGAAACAAAATTTGATCAGTTCTTTGTAAGTCATATCTTCTAGAAACTATATTGAAGGGATTATTTGATAAGTTCTTTGTAAGTCATATCTTCTAGAATAATCGTCATAAATATTTTTTCTATTTCTAACTTCCGGCTTTCGGTTTTATTTCTTTTCCTTCTTCTTAGATCTCGTGATTCACACTAACACAAGTCACACACTAACACAAGAAGATCACCTCTTAGTTTACAAGTGCACGTATTTACGCGGACATCGGCAAGGAAAGCAGAGGTAATAAAATCTTTAGTTTTTTTTTACTGTTCCAGTTGTTATTATTAGTGTTATTTTCCTTTTATGTATTCTGTAGATCTTCTATACAAGGATTACGAAAGTGACTGTAAATTGACGCTTACTGCTGACACCCCGCTTGGAGTATGGCTGCTTCCTTACCTTAAATATTTTCACATTCCATTATATATTAAAGTCACTATATAGGAATCTATTGTTTTCACCTTACTAAACGGAGTGTTTGAATAATCGATATTTTGCTTATATAAACACACACATATATACTGAGGGGCCCTATATATCTGACTGAACCACTTTATTGAGTTACTTTTACTTTGTTGTGAAGGAGAAAGAACCTATCTTGCCGCGAAGCTTGATACTACGTGAGCATAGCCCGCAGCCCATACCTAGAGAGGTGCTTGGGCTATTGAACCAAAGATAAGGATTGAATGCCTAAGGAGCTTCCGAAGGCACTTCGCCTCTTACTTAATAAGGGTCTATCGACCACCAAATAGAGTTGGTTCTGGAGCAAAGCCACCCGCCAAGGGACCTTACCGAATGGCACCTCCTGAGTTAGCTGAACTTAGGAAACAATTGAACGAGTTGGTGGAATCGGGCTTTATCCACCCATCCAAGGCACCGTATAGAGCACCTGTTCTCTTTCAGAAGAAGCACGATGGGAACCTAAAGTTGTGAATCGACTATTGGGCTCTCAACAAGGTGACGGTGCGCAACAAGTATCCTATTCCTTTGATTGCGGACTGTTCGATCAATTGGGGTCGGAAAAGGTGGGGAGGCGAGGTCAACGGTAAGTGGACGAGAACCAGTAGATAATTCCACAACATCCACATAAGGATACATTTGTGCATCATATTTGTAGTGTGCATGAAGTTGCGAGTCCTTGTGAATGCGGGGAGCCATTAAACCAGGCACTCAAAAACCACCTGGTAAAGTCCAAGGAACTACCTTATGACCCCCAAAGAGGGCTGCCGGCGTTGCAGCTTGCTTAGGCACTATCATTCTGGGTTTGGCCCTTTCGGAGTCTGTTTGTCCGTTGAGATTTAGTGTTCCTTAATGGATTCGAGTAAATATAGGTCGCGAAGTAAAAAAGAGTATGATATCGTTGTTCTTTGTTTCTTATTTATGTTTGCACAGTACGGTAAAGCATAAGACCTTAACTTCACTGAAAGGAGCTCCTCGGACCGCCATTTCGGACAAGGAATGGGATAAGGGACGAGCTATTCAATACCAATAGTAGTTACCTTTCCTCTATAGCTGTTAGTAGTTAGGAGGTCTAATACCGAATGGTACTATTACCACACTGAACACTAACTCAATCAATACACCGCTTGGACGAGGGCTTCCTTCCTTTCCACGACCTAATCCCTATAGGGCTGCTCATAAAAAAGCAGCCTATTTAGGGGACCAGTGTAGAGCCAAGTATGGTATAGCATGTCGGTGTTACCCGACGAGAGCTCGGTACTGAAGGCCTTTCCCTACCAAGTTGTCTCAATCACTGCCTTCTTGTCTAAGAACACGGTTGAAACCTTCAATGCAAACATCTATCATTAGAGTCTTCAAACTAAGGAAAAGTCTAGAGAGAAATGGTAAATAGAAATCAGAAACTCTCAATTACAAGTCTGCCCTCACTTGATTCCTTAAAAGAATTCCCGCCCTACCATGATTTACCCAAGACTAAGCGCTGATGGGGACTAGACTACATGAACCTTCAGTTCGGAACTAGACCACACATAAAGCTCTTCCATTTGTTGCTTTCTTAGTTTTCTTCTCGTACTCCTTGAAGGGGTAAGCGGGGAATTCATACTGTGGGACCACTTGCTTCTTTCTTTATCCAACGAGCTCCGAATCTCCAAACTACAAGGCGAGTGTTAAATACAACTACAAAAGGCGAGTGCCTTATCCGACCACCTACTAAAAGTGGGGAAATAATACGACCTACTTGCCGACTTGCCTACCAACTACACGTGGAAGTGCCTACCTACTACTAGCAAGAAGTGGAGGAACTGAAAGCGGGTACCGGATCTGAAACCAGTCTCATATAGCTGGCAAATTAATAAACAGGATTTGACTTAGTAAAGGCGGTATCAGAAAGTCACTTTTTCTATAACCCCCATCTTTTGGCTTAAAACAGGAAGTAAGTTCGTAGCGACACTGGAAAAAGCAACTATTTGGAATCAAATTACAGCAATATGCCTCGTAAATCAGGCTTAATAAAAGATAGAGTCCTTTCATATCCCATCCTCGGACGTAGACTTTTAGTCGAACCGAGTCACCAAAGTCACAGCAAGACTAAGTGGATTTAGAGGTAGAGGGAGTATAATTAGTCATATTTTAATAGCCCATTGATACGCTAAAGATAGTTGGCATATGGCCTTATCTTTCTTACGGTCCATTTCTTTCTCGTCTCTGCGGGGATAGGTTCTTCAATATCGGGACCGTTAGGGACAGGAAAATTCTTTTGGAGTTCTAAGGTTTCAAGTCCCAAGACCGTAAAACAACCGTGCACTGAGATAGCCTTCTTCCTTGCCTAGTATTCATTCTAAGGTGCAGGCCATCAGGAGTTCCTTCTTCCTATGAGGCCATTTTAGTTCGAAGTTAATAAAGTGCTCCTTACAACAAAGCCAGAGCCAGTTCAAACCTTATATCTTGGAGTTGCCCCCGCTGTCGATCCAACCGAGGGAATGAAGTTGTTGATGCATAGAATGCCCTGTGATGGACAAATTGTCGACATTCAAGCATACCCATAACCCCTTCCTTTTTATTAGTGCACATGAAAGGGAAAGCCTAACAGAGACTACCCACACGGTGATCCATTGCTCTGCCTTATCTGCTGAACTCTCAATTGATTGGCGCATGAACGGCATGTACGCGACAATCAAAGGCGGCTTTGCCAGCTTCCAGCAAAAGAAAACTTGATCAGATAGTTCGTGCTAAAGTACCAAATGCCCCCCGCCTTTGATCTTTCCCTTGCCGTGTAGGTCAAGCTATAAGAGCATCATTGGACCGACAGATGACAAGCCATTCTTATGTCTCTACATCGCTTCTTTCTTTCTCGCATTGACCGGACAAAGGTTTAGTCCTAAAACATCTCGTTAAGATGGAATGTTATGCTTATGATACCACGTATACCCAAGGATTAACTAAGAGGACGTTGAAAGGTATCCTAGTTGTATGCGTTACTACTGCTGAATTTTTTTTTGAGCAACCCAACTGATTTTTTACAGTGACTTAAACATTAAATTTGTAATCTTTGTGGAAAAATTCAACCTTTTAAAAATAAATTGCAATTGGCTTAATATAACAACAACAAATTCAAATTTTCAACTAATAACATATATTAATCAAAGAATTAAGATCAAAATATGTAGTACCTGCTAATTGGATGATCGAGCAAAACGCATTCCACCAAAACCCCCCAAATCGAAACCGAAAAACTGATGGGAAAACAAATAAAATAATTGAAATATGAAGAATTTATACAAAAAAATAAAAATAAAGTGTTAATTGTCGCAAATGAGAGTACATGATTACCTGAAACTAAATTTGTTGATGGATGATGCATTGAATGAGATGAAAACAACAATCGAGATTTCAGAATGAACCTCAATATCTATTTCTCTCTCACACTTTGTTTAAGAATGAAAACTATCTGTTTTGTTTTGACGAAGGCGGATTCTCAAAATAATATTTTTCTTATTTGCCCAATTGAAATTTAGCCGTGAAGTCTAATTTTTTGCGAAATAGTGGAGCGGGAAGTAGCTTGTGGAAGCTCCAAATTCTAATGTAAGAGGACGACGGCTATTGAGTTAGACAACCACGGCTATGGGCTCAAGTTTTATTACGTGGGCTATTAACCGTCGTTTATGCCCGAATACATCTGTTGTTTTTTGGCCAATTTGGTGTAGTGAGACAACTCAAACTCAGTGGCTTGAACTTCTATAGACTCACCATTCTGCCCAGCTCCTTCCGGCTTACTGAAAGATAACACGGAAGTCTGATCAAAGGTAACATCTGTGCTGACCAAGAACTTGTGGTCTTCTAGACACTACAATTTATATCCCTTTACCCTATTTGTGAAGCCTAAGAATATGACTTTCTTAGCTCTAGGATCTAGCTTGCTCTCCCTCACATGGTAGTAAGCTGTCAATCCAGACACTCACAAAATACTATAATCAGTTGGGTTACCTGACCACACCTTATAAAGTGTCTTGTAATCTATAGCAGGAACTGGTGACCTATTATACAGGTAACACGCCATGGACACTGCATCTGCCCAATACTCTTTGCCTAGACTGGCATTAGACAACAAACATCTCGCTCTTTCAAGCAAGGCTCTATTCATCCTCTCTGCCATTCCATTCTGCTGAGGCGTGCCCCTGACTATCCAGTGTCTGGCAATTCCCTATTGCGCACAAAACTCTTGAAAAGGCATATAGGTATACTCAATACCATTGTCAGACCTTAGTGTCTTGACCTTCCTATTTGTGCGATTCTCAACCCTTGACTTCCACTTCTTAAATGTCTTAAACACTTCATCTTTCATTTTCATCATATACACCCACACATAGCAGATATGATCATCAATGAATGAGACATAATAACGGTTACCTCCTTTAGAAGCCACTCTAGAGGGTCCCCAATCATTCGTATGCACATAGTCAAGGATGCCTGTTGTCGTGTGCTTGCTTGACTTGAACTTAACTCTGCACTGCTTCCCATAGACGCAATGCTCACAGAACCCCATACTTGGCTTTTTCAAGTCCTTCAAGAACCCTCGCTTGTACAACTCAGACAAACCCTTTTCACTCATATGCCCTAGTCGCATATGCCACATCTTAGTGCACTCAGAATCATATATCACTACATGCAACCACTGCTACATCGTCTATCACCGTACTACCTGTCAAAGTATACAAGGTTCCATGTCTTTGACCCTTCATTATTACTAAAGAGCCACTGACAATCTTTAGGACTCCACCTTTGCCCACAAACTTGTGGCCTTTGGAATCCAAAGTACCAAGAGAAATAAGGTTTTTCTTTAGCTCAGGAACATGCCTTACATCAGTTAAAGTCCTCACTACACCATCATGCATCTTGACCCGTATAGTTCCAATCCCTACCGTTTTACAAGCAACGTCATTACCCATCAAAATAGAACCACCATCAATGCTGTCATAAGAAGTAAACCACTTTCTATTCGGGCACATATGGTAGGAACATCCGGAATCAAGAATCCGCCTTTCGGCCATATAGTCTTGTGTGAACACACAGAGACTTAACTCGTCCCCTTTAGAGCCTGAAGCATAACTTGCCTCAATTTTAGCCTTACATTTCTTCTTACCATCTCTCTTATTCTCTTTATTCGGGTGAGGACAATTACTTGCGTAATGTCCCTTTTCATCACAATTGTAGCACTTTACATGTGTCAAAGGCTTCTTTGACTTAGACCTAGACTTCTCATTGCTTGTAGAAGCCTTTTCATGCGACCTTCCTCTTGCCACTAGCCCTTGACCTGCATCAATGCTATTCTCAACTCTTGTCTTTTTCATCAAGTCATAAGAAAGTAACACACTTTGAACTTCTTCAAGATCAACATCTTCTCTGTTCATAAATGTGGTCATTAGATGCTCATAGCTTTCAGGCAAAGAGAATATTAAACATGCCGCTTGATTCTCATCATCCATCTGCATGCCAACATTCAAATAATCTGCTAGGCATCGATAGAACTCACTAACGTGCTCTTGCATCGTTGAACCATCCACCATCATATACCGATAAAGACGCTTCTTAAGGTACATCTTGTTCGTCATGCTCTTGGTCATATACATAGACTCTAGCTTGAGCCAAATACCGGCAGCGGTATTTTCTCCCATCACACTATACATGACCTCATTAGCAAGACACAACCGGATTGATGAACAAGCCTATAGATCGAACTCTGCCCAATCGTCATCACTCATATTCGCCGGCTTTGCTTGTTTCCCCTTTAAGGCCTTATGCAAACCTTGTTGGATGAGGATGTCCCTGACTTGGACTCTCCAAATCCCAAAGTTATTTTTCCCATTAAATTTCTCTACTTCAAACTTAGCATTTGACATATTGGGAGCCATTTTTCAAGTTACACACAATAACCCAAAAACAATATCACTTCGGAATTTTATCGAACACCTTGTCTACACAAATTTCGAGCACTATGGTTCACTACCAAAACTCAAAATCCCAGATTTGATAGGGACTGGCATACAGCCTGACCTCAGGCCTTATGCCAATGGGATAACTTAGTACCGATATTGTCCCCCACTTAACCACCCATTGGGCTTGGGCTGGGGTTTTATCCGGAAAGGCCTCGGTACTAGTTAGTGAGCTTCCCACTTTATCAACCCATGATGAACTCATTTCTTCTCCCATGTGGGACTATAAGATTTCAGTTTCACAATACCCAACAATCTCCACCTTGAACCAAAATCCAAGGATCTTCATTTGTTCATCACCATTGCACAATATCATGCCAGACTTTGTAGGTGTCGAGAGGACAAGCTCCACCTCGAAGATCACTCCATGTCATTGGATTCCACTCGGGGTACACTCTCTCGAGCATCCACGACTTCTAAGAGCGTCATAGTGTGTACAGGGAAGCAACTCCATCTGAGTTGCGCCATCATTGGCGGCTCCACCTTGAATGACTTCGTCTTCAAATTCTACATGATCTGTGTCGTTTGTCCCAGCCAAACCATCGGCTCTGATACCAATTGTTGTTAATAGGGCAATGCGGAAACAACGTTATCCACAACAAATAGATCAATCCTACACAAGGATCGATCTTTCTCACTAGACAAGACTTCAACACCCTCCAAGTAATATCCCAACACTTCTCAATATCAAATAGCAAGCATATAAAGTAAAACAATTAATGTAAATGAGAACAAACCACAAGACAAAGATATATCGTGGTTCGGCAATTTGCCTACGTCCACACTGCGAGTTCCAAGCTTTCCTTGATGTCCGGAGTAACAGATTACAAGTCTCTCAATTCACTCCCAAAGAATGAACACACAACTCACAAAGAATTGCTCTCTTATAATCTCTCTCTTTCTTAGTTTTTTGTTAAGTTAGGTTTCTACAGAAAAAACCTATATTTATACTATTTCATAAAACTTTCGAAATAAGTCAAATTCGTGTTGAAATATGGTGGAGCGCAACCCGCGCCCTTGTCCAAGCAAAAGGGAGCGCAGGGTGCGCTGAAGCTTCTGGAGTTCGACCAAGGCATGAGCGCGATCTGCACCCTTTGCCAAGCAAATCCAAGCGCAGGGTGCGCCTTACACGAGAAAAGCACAAAACACCCTTTTTTCTCTACATCCTCTGTCTCCGTTTTCATGTAACATTGAACGGATGAATTCACTCTTGTTTCCTCCTCCAACATAAACTGATAACAACAACAATCGAACTACTACAATTTCTTCTTCATCACAATCATCAAATAATCCTCAAAACACTTCTCCTGCTTTAATGAGATTGATGTTGAAAAATGTTATGCTTCGTCTTCATAACAATGGGTTCAGTGTTTTATAGCATGCATTGAAAGCCAAGTATCCAGAAATAGTGAATCTCCAAAACATGACTGTTTTTGCTTTGGATGATGCATCCATCTTTGATATTCAAAAATTTTGCCTTTTGCTTTGATAGAGATTTGAATATCTTCTTTGGCGAAAGTGCGAATTCAAAGATTTTTCTTACTCACGATCTTCGTGTTCATATAGTTTGGAGTAAGGATTCGAACCAACCTAAATTCTAGGACCACTTAGAACTTGGTTTTTACTCTTTTAGGGAACTAACGAGTAAGTTTAAATATGATTATATTAATACTAAATATTTGGTTTCTTTACTACACAAAAATTAAAAATATTAAGTTACGAAATCATGCAACTAAGACGCAATAAAATTTTACTAAAACAAAAGTGGAGAGTTAATTCTCCTCATGTGAAGATACTTTTGTTATTTGATTTTAGTAAGTGCATTAAAATCTTCTTAGAACTCATAGACAAGTTCTACTAAAAGAAAACTTGATCCCTAACAAATATGACTCATCTCTAAGCTCATACATGCTAGCATAAGGAACCAAGTAATGATTTATCTCTAAGCTCATCACTTGATCCCTAACTAGACTCTACACCAACTATCATTTTGGGATAGGATGTAGGCCTACTTGTTCTTCTTAACATTTACTAAACCAAATAACAAGACTTTTCCCTCACATGAGTGTTATTAACTCCCCACAAAGGGAAGGTTTAGCTCATGATCCTTGGGCTAAAACTAAAACAAGTGTGGAATGTAAAAAGAGAGAGAGCAAAAAGAAGAAACTATCTATTTATAAACTCACTTGCATGAAGAAGTGAGAATTTTTCAAGAGGAACACAAGGTTTCCTCCATTAAAACTATTACAAGCTTTTTTTTTCCAAAACCAAAAACTAAAAAAAATACTAAAGCTAAGGAACTAAAATAATACATGGTAAAAGAAAAGAAGTCAAGGGAGTAAATGGATTGTCCCCCTTGTTTTGTTTTCTTCTCCATTTGAGAGAAATCTCATTTCCTCCCACGTGAAACATCAAACCACATTTACTTCATTTTTATCCACCACATTAAAACAAAGTGACACCTGGCCTTTTTTTTTTACTATTAACACCTAATCTAATTAATTACATGCAAGGTGTCAACTTTGCACCAATAATTTGGCATTTTTGTCTTGACATGCTCCATGATTGATGACTCATCAAATCTTGCCGGCCCGTATAGTGGGTCCATGTGCAGTCCAGTGGCAATCCGGTCTTTTGGCAATTTTACAACTTCACGCCTGTGCATAGAGTTCATCGCCCCGATTGTCTGAGCAGCTCACTTGTCACATTCAGAATCCTGGTTCAAAAGGTAAGAGCTTCAGAAGTTTGATGCTTCTGTGCGGATTTGTTGGGCTTTACATGGCTGATTTGGAAGAATTCATATATACGTCGTTCCCCGTGCTTTAACGCAGGTTTAACCAATATTTTCATGTTTACTGCGAATACCTGCAAAAGTATGAAAATATATTTATTTCATGATTATTAAACACATAATTAACCAAATTTATATGTCTCAATGGGGTTTCATATTACAGTTTTTGGAGCTTATCAATCTTCTCAGGGGTCATGCATCCATCTTCTCAGGTGGTCATGCATCCATCTTCTCAGCTGGTCATGCTTATTTGAGTAACTTCTGTTTCCATATTGTTCCTAATTAGATGATGTTGAGCTATGATTTAATGAGGTTACCAACTGGGACCACTTTACCAACTCTTGATCCTGGTCAAAGTTTGATGGTAACCACAGGTGGAAATGGTACTATTGGTCAGATGATTAGGATCAATCATGCAACTATTAAAATGGTTGATGTGGTTTATAATCTCAAGATTGTAGTCCACAGTATTTTCTTGTCGTTTCCACATTCAGTATTTGATGGAAGAAGTGGTGGAGTTTTCCCAGTGCCAGCCCTTGTTGGAGTTATCCCTCACATGAGGAGAGAAGAGAAATCAGTTCAGCTTGTGTGGTAAAGCAAGAGCGCGCACCGCTCCCTCCACAAGCCATTCTGGAGCGCGCCCCGCGCTAAAGTGCTTGGACATCGTCCAAAGCAAGAGCGCGCCACACGCCTTCCACAAGCCAATCTGAAGCACGCCACGCGCTCAAGTGCCTAGACATTATCCAAGGCAAGAGCGCGCCCCGCACCCATTTCAGCACAAGTCCAAGCGCGCCCCGCGCCCATGCCTATTTTGGCAGGATTCTATTTTTGCGGAACTGCGAGTTTGGCACTATATGTTTGGGTTTTTGGCAAAACCTAACACACGAGAGACAACACAGAAGTCAGAGAAAACCCAATCTTGAAAGCTATCAAGATTGAAAGGTAACCTTTACAGAGATACAACCCTGTAAAGAGAAAGGAGTGATCTAGTAAGGTGAGAGACTGCAAGGAGTGATTGTAATCTTCTTTCCCACTTTATAAAAGGACAAGCTCTTATGAAAGTAGACACCATTGGTCGAACCACAGTATATCTTTGCGTTGTGGTTTGCTTTTACTGCTATACATTATTATCTGTTGTTAATAGTTGTGTAGTGAGTTGGGTATTTTAGTTTGGTTGTAGGGAATATTTAGATTGTTGATTGGAGTGGTTATTGTTCAAATACAAGTTATCTGTATAGTAGGGGAATCAATTGGTATTGGTATAAACCCTAACAGTGGTATCAGAGCCTTGGTTAGATTAGCCTAGCGTATTATCCAAATCTTGGTCGGAAGGTGTTTGACAAAACTCCTGAGAGAAGATTTGAGTTTAAATAACTTGTAGAGAAGGACAATTTTGTGAACACTCGCATGACGAGTCTGAATAGGAATAACTACACCATTTGGAAAGCCAAGATGGAAAACTTGCTTTATTGCAAGGACTTGGCACTACCCATTGAGAATGGAGGAGAAAGATCGAAAACGGTTGCTGCGGCTGAGTGGAGCAAGCTTGACAGAAAAGCAATTGGGTACATTCGACAGTGGATTAACGACAGTGTCTTTCACCATGTATCCCAAGAGACTACAACTTTTGGCTTGTGGAAGAAACTCGAATACCACTATGAGAGGAAGTCGGGTGGAAACAAAGTGTTGGTCGTTAAGAAGTTTGCCAACACGAAGTACCAAGAAGGTTCTTCAATGTCTGAGCATCTTAACAAAGTACAGAATACCATCAATCAGATGCATTTGATGAAGATTAATTTGGGAGACGAAGTTGAGGCTTTATTTATATCAGGCTCTCTACCCGAAAGTTGGGAGACGTTAGCAATCTCTTTACACGGAGCAGCTAAAGATAGAATCGTTACCATGGAGATGGCTACTGTGTCTTTGTTGAATGAGGAGACTAGAAGGAGTTCAAAAGGTAGCTCCTCTCACTTAGAGACCCTTGTCACAGAGAAACGGGGGAGATGTAGAAATAGAAAACCATCTCGTTCTAGAGGTGATGACAGAAGTAAATCTATGGGTGAAGCTAGAACTCTTAAGGCAGAGAGGCAATGTTATTATTGTGCCACCAAGGGTCACTTCATATATGAGTGCAGAACACTGAAGAGGGATGAGAAGAATAACTGTGTACATGAAGACATGGTGCAGAGGAACGGAAACACAGGCAGAGATACTACCGCACTAGTGGACGACCTAGTGGGAATTATGTCAGATTATGGTGTGTGCTATCTTAGTACCTCATGCCAGGATACAGAGTGGGTGATAGATACAGGAGCATCCTATCACGTCACACCGCATAGGAAATTCTTCACTACCTACAGCTGTGGTGAATATAGTGAAGTGAAGATGGGTAACAGTGGTGTCTCGAATATTATAGGCATTAGAGATATTCATGTAGAAACCAATGTCGACTACACCTTGACACTCAAGGATGTAAGACATGTCCCTGACATTCGGCTAAGCCGAATTTCAGCTGGGAAATTAGATGATGATGGCTTTGTAAACTCGTTTGGTAACGGGGTATGGAAACTGAGTAGAGGTTCTATTGTAGCAGCCAGAGGGAAGAAAACTTGCTCTCTTTACAAAATGCAGGCTAGTTTGTGTAAAGAAGAAGTGAATGCGGTAGAAGAAGAAGCTTCCTCCGAACTGTGGCACAAGAGACTATGTCATATGGGCATAAAAGGGATGAAAGTTCTTGCTAAGCAAAAGGCCTTGCGAGACATTAAAGGTACACATTTAAATACATGTGCTCACTATTTGGTAGGATAGTAACACAAGGTGTCTTTCCAAAGATTCCTATCTCACAAAAAGGACAATGTCCTTGAACTAGTGCACACAGACTTATGTGGTCCTATAAAAGTGAAGTCTCACGGGGGAGCTTTATACTTCATGACCTTCATTGATGATGCATCAAGAAAGGTATGGGCATATAGTCTGAAGACCAAGGATGAAGTACTTGGCATGTTTGAGAAATTCCATAGCATGGTGAAAAGAGAGACAAAGAAGTTGTTGAAGAGTATTGCCAGAGTCATGGGATTCATCATGAGTAGACCGTTCCTAAGACACCGCAACAGAATGGAATAGCAGAGAGAATGAACCATACCATTGTAAAGAGGATGAGATACATGTTGTCTCACTCTAAGCTACCTACAACCTACTGGGTAGAAGCAATGCGTACAGCCGTACATGTGATCAACCTATCACCATCAAAGCCTCTAAATAGTGATTATCCAGGAGAGTATGGTTAGGTAGAGATGTTGATTATGGATACTTGAGGGTATTTGGGTGCAAAGCATTTGTGCATATTCCGAAGGATGAGAGATTCAAGCTTGATGACAAAGCTAAGCAGTGCATTTTTCTGGGTTATGGAGATAAAAAAATTGGTTGCAAACTCTATGATCCGATTAACAAGAAGATAATCCGAAGTCGAGATGTTGTGTTCTTGGAAGACCAAACCGAGCAGACTTTGAGGAGGGTGAGAAGCTATAGGCTTTCACCAATGATCTTGTTGATTCAAAACTAGAAGTTCCTACTGTGGAACATGCAGAAGGCATTGAGAATACAGAGAACCATGAGTTTGAAGCTCATTATAAGAATCCTATTGCTCATGATGGGATATAACCTATTGGTATAGAAGATGCAGATGAAGTGCATGAACCACCACTAGAGCAAGCATAAGTGCATCCTCCTGAGGCACCAGTAGATGGGGCAAGGAGGTCAAACAGAAAGAGACTAACTTCAACCAGGTATCCACCACATACGTACGTTCTACTATTGAATGGTGGAGAACCTATGTACTATCAAGAGGCACTTGAAGGTACAGACAAAGAGAAGTGGTTGAAGGCCATGCATGACGAGATGGATTCTTTGCATAAGAATCACACTTGTGAGTTAGTTAAGAAACTGCAAGGACGAAAAATTCTCAAGAATAAGTGGATATATAAAGTCAAGCATGAGGAGAACAATCCTCACCCAAGGCACAAAGCTCACCTTGTTGTGAATAGATTCAGTTAAAGAAAAGGGATTGACTTTGATGAGATTTTCTCTCCTGTAGTGAAGATGACTTCTATCTGGGTGATATTGGGTATAACCGCAAGTATGAACCTAAAGGTTGAGCAGCTAGATATTAAGACAACTTTTCTTCATGGAGACCTTGAAGAAAATGTCTACATGGACCAGCCAGAGGGGTTTGAGGTCAAAGGCAAAGAGCACCTAGTATGCAAGCTGATAAAGAGCTTGTATGGGTTGAAGCAAGCACCGAGATAGTGGTACATAAAGTTTGATTCATTTATGGTGAAGCAAGGATACAAGAAGTTTGCTTCCGATCATTGTGTGTTTGTTCAGAGATTTCTAGATGGGGATTTCATAGTACTCTTGTTGTATGTGGATGATATGTTGATAGTTGGCCCAAACATTAACAAGATATCCAAGCTGAAGAAAGACTTGAGTAAGTCCTTTGAGATGAATGATTTGGGTTAAGCAAAGCAGATACTTGGGATGTAGGTCACTCGTGACAGAAAGAGTGGGAAGTTGTGGCTTTCTCAAGAAAGCTACATTGAGAAGGTGTTAAAAAGATTCAACATGGATCAAGCGAAGCCAGTCAGTTGTCCGCTTGGTGGCCAGTTCTGCATGACCAAAAAGATGTGTCTAAAGGGTAAGCATGAGCAGAGTCAGATGGAAAAGATTCATTATGCATCCGCAGTGGGCAACTTGATGTATGCAATGGTGTGTACGAGATCGGATATTGCTTTCGCCGTTGGTGTTGTAAGCCGATTTCTGTCAAATTCGGGGAAGGAGCATTGGGAAGGTGTTAAGTGGATATTGAGATATCTCAAGGGCACTTCCAAATTGTATTTGTGCTTTGGTGGAAGTAAGCCCTTACTTGAAGGCTAGACTAATGCAAACATGCATGGCAGGTGATGTTGACTAGATGAAGTCCACCTCCGGTTATGTGGTTACTTTTGCAGGGGGAACAATTTCTTGGCAATCAAAGTTGCAAAAGTGTGTTGTCCTCTCCACTACAGAAGCCGAGTATATTGCAGCCACTAAGTATTGCAAAGAGATACTATAGATGAAGAGGTTCTTCGACGAACTAGGGCTAAAGCAAAAACAGTTTGTAATTCTATGTTACAGTTAGAGCGCCATCCATTTGAGCAAGAATCCGAGTTTCCATTCTAGATCCAAGAACATACACGTGTGTTATCATTGGATTAGAGAAGTACTCGGAGACAAGCATTTGTGTATCGAGAAGATCCATACTGACAAGAATGGGTCGGATATGATAATCAAAGTCTTACCAAAAGATAAGTTTGATGTTTGTTGTGCTACTGCCGGAATGGTAGCAGACTCCTCCTGTTGATTTGGAAATTGCATGGAGGTATCCCCCCTCATTATTCGGGAGGGGGAGATTGTTGGAGTTATCCCTCACATGAGGAGAGGAGAGAAATCAGTTCAGCTTGTGTGGAAAAACAAGAGCGCATTAACCGCCCTCCACATACCGCCATTCGGAAGCGCCAGCCGCTAAAGTGCCTGGACATTGTCCAAGGCAAAGCCGCCGCCGCTCGCTGAACATCGAACATCATCCAAGGCAAGAGCGCGTGCAGCGCCCGCCAAAGACAAGTCTAAGCGCTCCCCGCACCCATGCCTATTTTGGCAGGATTCTATTTTTGTGGAACCATGAATTTGGCACTATATGTTTGGGTTTTTGGCAAAGCCTAACACACGAGAGACAACACAGACGTCAGAGAAAACCCAATCTTGAAAGCTATCAAGATTGAGAGATAACCTTTACGGAGATACAACCCTGTAGAGAGAAAGAAGTGATCTAGTAAGGTGAGAGACTGCGAGGAGTGATTATAATCTTCCTTTCCACTTTATAAAAGGACAAGCTCTTATGGAAGTAGGCACCATTGGCCGAACCACGGTATATCTTTGTGTTGTGATTTGTTTTTACTGCTTTACATTATTATTTGTTGTTAATAGTTGTTCAGCGAGTTTGACATGTTAGTTTGGTTGTAGAGAATATTTAGATTGTTGATTGGAGTGGTTATTGTTCAAATACAAATTATATGTGTAGTGGGGGAATTGATTGGTATTGGTATAAACCCCAACAGCCTTGACATTAGGTAGAATAGATGAAGTTGAGGCATACAAGGACTCAGATGACGTGTGGTTATACACGGTAGCGGGAGACACTAATTGACTAATTGTATTGTATTTTTTTCTATATTTTGCTGTTCTCAATTTCTATATTTTTGATTTGTGGTAAAACAATTCCATATAATTGAGACAAGGCAAAAAAAACGGTAAACAAAAACTCAAAACAACGAATTTACTTTATATCGCAATTCCTTCTCTTCTCTCCCTCTTTCACCGTCCAAAGTCTCAATCTTCTCTTTTTTTCCTCCAATGATCACAAAATCTCCATAAATCAATCTTACGTTATTACCCAATCCATGAATCAATTTCTAAACATGTCTCCAACTACTCACTGATGGTCTCCCAATAACCAGATCTCACTAAAAAAAAAGGTACATTTTTTCACTAATTTGTGCACCTTTTAGTTTGTGCTTACAGTTGTACTCAAATTAAATAGAAGCCCAAGTTCAGAATTACTGATTTGAGTAGAGTAGTTAAGTTTCTAGGGGTTTGAATTGACTGTATTGAAAAGGGTATTAGTTTGAGATTTTAGGATTAGGGGTTATTGAAGTGGTGGGGGGAGATGTGTAATAAGATTATAAAGCGTGGGCAAACGACGTTTTCGAAATCGGATACTAGTGGTGATGGCTTATCGAATTCGACTTCAAATGGAGGTGGGGTGGTTACTGCGTATGGCTTTTACCAGGTTTCGGTTCGAGTATTATTGTTGTTGAGACACTTCCTCTGTTTAGAGATGTGGCTATTTCAGATAGACATAACTTGTTTCTTTGTAAGTAAGCTAAGGATATGTAGTGTAGTGTTTGATTTTAGGGGTACGGTGAAATGTGCGAGAGAGAAAGAGATTGAGGTTAAGCGTTAGATGCTGCTTGAGATTGTGGATTTTATACAATCTGGTTCGGGGAAAATTACCGAGGTTGTTCAAGAAGAGCTTATTCGGATGGTTTCAGTTAATATCTTTTGGTGTCTGCCTCTGGCTTCACATGAGAATACTGGGATTGAAAGTGGTGATCCTGAGGAAGACGATTCGTTCTTGGGGGCATTTGCAAATTTTCTATGAATTGCTATTGAGACACTGTTTCGACAGACACGACACGAAGATTGCAAAGTGATATATTGATCATTCTTTTGTTATGAAGCTACTTGATCTGTTTGATTCTGAGGATCCTTGTGAACGGGAGTATTTGAAGACTGTCCTTCATCGAATCTATGGGAAGTTCATGGTGCACTGCCCATTTATAAGAAGAGGTATCAATAATATCTTCTTATTGAATATGGGCATCCAACCTAAAACCAATGGTGATAAGTGGAGCGGCCCCAGGATTTGTATATTGATTTGCTAGGCTTTAGACACCCGATGTGGGTGTGGGATTATAATCTCAACACTTCTACCATTTCATATTTGAGACTGAGAGGCATAGTGGAATAGGTGAGTTGTTGGAGATTCTTGGAAGCATAATCAACGGATTTGCCCTTCCAATGAAAGACGGACATAAGCCTAAGTCGGCTGCATTCTACCATGAGCAGCTGTCATACTGCATACCCAGTTTGTGGAGAAGGATTACAAGCTTGCAGATACTGTTATTAGGGGGTTGTTGAAGTACTCGCCAGTTATCAACTGTCAAAATGAAGTTCTCTTTCTTGGGGAATTAGAAATGCTGGAGTCAACACAATCTGCAGAATTCCAAAGATGCATGGTTCCCCTTTTCAGACAGATAGGTCGATGCCTCACAAGCTCTCATTTCCAGGTTGGGAATCAATTTATATTCTCATAAGTTTCTTTGCACTTTTTAATTTCTTACTTCCTACTACACGAACCATGCATTATCATCCTTGCTGGACATTAGTTGTGAATACATTAGTTTTTCTTTATATTACCAACGCTTGACATGAACGCTTGATATGAACATATAATATTTTTTATGGTACCAAACTTTTTAGTGTAAGGCATGTTGATGAGGCTTCATTCTCTTGGTTATGGAATGCATATGCATTCGCCTTTCCTCGTTCGAAGCATTTACACATCTAACTCCATCTTCTCTACTTTCTCTGCAATCAATAGGATTCCTATTTTAAACTGTTTAGTTGCATGTAAGAATAATAAGCCAATAGATTCTCAACTGAAAGCCTGCACTAATTTATGATGAAATGCGAATTAGGCTCTGAGTTTACTCCCAATTACTTTCATCTAAGTTAAGAGTCTGAGATACCCCCTTGGCTGTGGTCGCCACTCTGTTCGGAGTCATAAATGAGTGTTTTTTTTTTTTTTTTTCTGGGAAAGGAATTATCGGGGTACTATATGGCAATATGCTTTAATAGGTTAGTTTTTTTACTTACTACTATTAAATTGTGGAGGTGTAATACAATGGTACACCTCTTTTCAATGGTTTATTTGATAACCTGTCAGATAATACTTCAGAAGAATAATTAGCTCCACCTTGCTGGAAGGACCCCTTTGATCAACTTTAGCCTGGTTTTGTCTTTTTCTTTCCATAGGCTCCTCCTGTAAGACATACGAGGAATCTGATTCCTCGAATAAAATTCATACTTGTATTTATCTTATGTATATCGTCCTAATTCTTTAGCTACTGAGAAGGTTTTTATACTTCTGAGCAATTCTATCCCATGTTTTTCTCTATATTCATTATATTTGCTATTTATAAGGAGTGGGGTGTTGGTACATTTTGTAGCAACTTTCTAAAATATTCTTCTCTCCTTTGGATCCCTTGCTGTTAGATGATTGTCACCGACTCTCATCCATGGACTTGATCCTGAAAATGGGGATTAGAATGGTGATAGGAGGCCGGGGTTCCCTTGGGAGTTGCTACTAGATACATCTGTTGTTTTCTCAGTGCTTCAATTTTGGGATGGGATCTATATACAAAGGGCACTTACACAATGAATCATGGGATTATTTTTGGTATAGAGGATGTCTCCACCATGGATATCATCGCTAAAAAAATCAGCTCAATCTGACATTTCTAACCTTGTTTGAAATTGCGATTGCTTTCAACTTTTGAAATTATCTGACGGTCCAGAATTGTTCGATTTTTTGTCCTCTTTTGACGAGATTAAAAATGTCTATATCAGTTGAGTTTTTGTGGGGATGACCGCTATGGTCGGGAGACCATATCCACCAAAAATCAGCAGTCGAGTCATCTTTCAAGCTCACAAAAGGATCCTTTGCATAACCTTTGTACAAAAGCCTTTGTATATAGATCCCATTGAGTATCTTAAAAAATTGAGGTGACCACCTGAAATAGATATGGTACCATTTAACCCTACTTTACCTTTTCTTTTTCTTTCATAATGAGTTAATATTTTTACTCTTAACGTATGGATTCAGTAAATCAGCCCATTCACCCATTGCTTATTCTTGTTGTCATTCACGAATCACGAGTGACTTTTAACATTCAAATATGAACAGGATTTCACGTGGGTTTTTTTTTCCCTGTGAGAAAATTTCTACTTCATTTTAATTTTTCTGAGTGTCTATATTATCTTATTGTGTGTCAGGTTGGTGGGAAGGGTGCGTATAGTATACATGATGATTACCAGTAAACAAAAACAACTGTGTTCACGATCTTTATTATCTCTTGCCTCCTTTTCATTTATTCTAAAAATAGGCCGAGTTCTGTGGACATGTATAAAAGATTCATAATTTTACTCATGTGGAGAATGACATGATTGTCCAAATCTAACGATTAAAAGCCAGTAATGTGGCAAGATCGCAAGGCAAAAACCTATGTTACATGGACACCATATTTTAAAAATAATTTGTGTCGGATACGTTTCCGCCATAGTTTTCATCTCAACCCCATCCAAAGTTCGAAACCATTACTTGCCAGTTTCCAACAAAAATAAAAGAAAAACTTGAAGATGTCTAAGTAAGTCAACACATTTGTAAACAGAAAGGAATGCTGATCAAGTTTCATTAGCATGCACTAAATACTTCAATGTCAAACTTGTATTTTTTGTTATCGCGTGGAACTTTCGCGCTTAAAGCTATGTACATTGACTATTTGTACCTCAATTTTCCCATTAATGGAATCTCTTCTGTATATACATTGGATATTTCCAGGAAATGTTCAATACCTTTTCGTTCTTCACTATTCACAAAAATATATAGAATATAACAATATGGGATTGTTTTGCTACGTTAGCATGCATTCAGTACCTTTATTGTTGTTCTATAAAAACTTACAGAAACCCATCTGCAGACTTTTTCAATTTGGAAAGGGAAAGATTACATGTGCGGTGAATACGACATACAACTCCCGAGTCTGTAGAAATTACCCTATGGTCTGCAATGATTGTTGGCAGATCTATATTTAGAAGAAATCTTGTAGGATAAGTTCTATTATTGATCTCCTTCAATACTGCATTTATGAGAGGCAAGCATGCTTCTACACCAAGTTTGAAGTCTGGGATACTGCTCTTACCTCTGGTCCTGAAAATTAATCTTACAGTAAGTAATGAGACAAAGAGAAGGGAGTCCATCGTTGTACATAACTAGGTCTGGCATAAATAGAGATGAGTCTAGAGTTGACTTGAAATGAGGATTATCTTCTCATCAGTGTCGTCGGCTATGCTAAAATCTTAAGCAATAAGTAATTACCTTAGAGTTTGAAACTACACCACACACAACACTCTCTCCATAGCTGAGGTGAAAAGTAAGTTGCAGTCCTAGAAGTAATAGAGCAGATGCTACAGGAGGTTTCTTCTTTTTACTTCTTGCTTAGAGGCACTTCTACTCACTTATTAAGCCTTCAATTTTTCTTCAAATAAGTAAAGTAGGAAATCAAGTTATGTAACATGTCGCAGGATTTCACACTGCTTCGTCCTCATTATTATTATTATTATTATTATTATTATTATTATTATTACTATTTTCTAATAATTGTTATAAGTGATAAGTGTTATAATTGTTATTATTTTGTTATCCATGTTGTTTTCCTTATTTGTTCAACAATTATAAAGATCCTCAGTCGATACTGTGAACATTGAGTTTCATGTTGTTGCATGCCTCTTATTGCCTCCATGGTGTGGAAATAGAACCAATCTTACAAAACAATAGGCCAATCTATGCTGATATCAGCGGCAGCTATATTCTGTTGTAACAGAGCCATTCTTACAAAACAATGGGCCAAAATCACTCTTTCTGTTTTGGTCTTTCAGTATTTCATCCGTGTTAAGTTAATCATTGTTTTCTTTAGTCTTGGCGCTGGTAAATACGGCCCGACCGTATTACAAGTAGTGGCGAAAGAAGCTTTTGCCAATCAATTTATGTTTATTGAGACTACTATATGTTTATTATTATCACTATTATTTATAATTTATAATTTTAATTGTAATTAATTAATTAATTTTTTTTTTATCTTTTGTTTATGTAACTGTCCAATAGGGGTAACAGGTTGCTTGTGTATTTGTCTCATTGGTTGACTTTGTTGATGTGTAGGGCAATTATGATTGGTTATTTTGCTGTTTCGTAGTGAGTGCAGGTTCTGTTGACAAAATTGATGCAGGACAGAAGGCAAGAGTGGGTTTGGAAGAACCTATAATCTTCCATTTTTCCGAAAAAAGAGGAGTTAAGCGATGGTGAGCTACAACTACTATTGGAAGAAAGTGACAAGCCTGGTTCCCAACATGTGGTAGCCTAGAGCCTTGGCAAGCTTATCCTGACTGCTTAGATATACTTTATTATCGAGGCTTCCCTATATACGTAAACTTTTTGTTCTATTCCCAAGTATCTTTCTTGAATTTCTGTTATCTTCAAAGAGTATATCTGACTGAGACATGACATCACGATCTTAAATATCTAGCACGTTGCCTTCGATGAATACCGTTACTTATGCTCTACTTCTCCTTTTGAAAAAATAATAACAAAAAGTAGCAATCAACGTATCAAAAAAATTAAATGAAAAAATGCATTATCAATGCATTAACAAATTTATAAGTGGACCTATCAGTTTATGCTGTGAATACGAGTGACAGTTTCTTTTTGTATGTAGGTTGGTGGAGGTACTGTGAAACAAACAGCAGTCCCAGCAGCCAGAGTTCTCAGCTCTAAGGATCTTGAGTATGTGCTTCCTTTCTTGCAACGACATGAACTCTGCTTGATATACTTTTCAACTTCTTTCTTTCTGCTTCATATCTCAGGGAGTTTGACCGCTATATATAGTTCAAACAGGGCAGATTTGTCAGACTATTGATGGTTTAAAGAGGGCTATCTATATAAGAAAGTATCTGTCTATGTGGATGTAGTGCCTTCAACTGATGAGCTCCTGAATTTAAGCCTTATAAAAAAGACGCATCTGATGTCGCAGAATGGTTGTCACACCTTTATGCGGAGCAACGGAAAAAGCATTTGTCTGAGTGTAGTAATGGAGCACCCAAAGGTTCGGAAGGTATACCAGGTTCAAGAAATTCGAGAAAAGGGGACCAATTTTAATTACACGATCTTGTCTTCTTTGGGTAAGATAGTATTGTCGCTTGTTTTTGTTGTCTCTGCAGTTAGTGTTATTTTTAATTTTATAGATATCATTGTTCCTTGCTTTGCAGCCCAAAAGATTTCGGTGTTATCATAGGGGTAGAGACTAGAGAGTATCAGGCTTCCAGGTAGTGGCATGGTGTTTCTTTTCACTCATTTTCAGTTTGCTTTGTCACATTGCTTGTTCTAAATTGTATTGTTTGTAGATTCTAAAATATGACGAAGTGGAAGGAGCAGAAGTGTTGAATGTTGAGCTCCACGAGATAAGGAATAGTACCTCTGATAAAACGTTTTCCTCTATGGACCGGCAGATTAAAACAATCTATCTCAATGACACTGCCAGGGTTTTGGAAGGTTCATTTACAGTGAGTCTCTACTCCATCTTATCTCCTTTTCTTTTTGGATCATTACTAACTCTTTTTCTTGGATAAAACTTTTATTAAATGCGAAAACCTAGTAAAATGAAAGAAGGTAGTGATGAGTTTTCTTGCTTTGCAGGGAAAGGAAGGGATTGTAAAATGTATCTGCAAATCTACAAACTTTTTCTACGATGAATGCCAACTGGAAAATGGTGGTTATTTCTGTGCCAAGTCTCAGATGTGTGAGAATATCTGTAATTCTAGTCCACCATGAATCCATTGTATGTATTGAAGCTCGAGCATTTTTTCCTTGAAAACTGGTGTGTGGGCTTCCTCACTTTCTAATTTATAATATTCCTTAAGGGCGATGTATTTGGTGCTCCGGGGTTGGAATATTCCATTGGATCCCCCAAGTCACCTGAGTTATTTAAGAAACCATGGGAAGAAAAGGAGAACATACATGATTGTATGTATTAAGATGGATGTGTAATCCACATCTTTATTGCTGATGCTTGATTCTAAGTGTTGTAATTTTGTATCCCTATTAATTTAGTTCTTGAATGTAGTCAACAGTCATCACAAAGGGGATAGGGATGGAGCATTTTCCGTCGGCCAAACTCCGAGTTGGTCCTCTAAAGGGCCATCTTTGTGGTGTTGTTGCTATTTATCGTTCTGACATCACCATTAAGGTTGATTCTCAGATAAAGGTCTTGTCAGGTTGGTTGGTATCAGAAACGCTGTTTTGTTGGATGCGAGATAAGGCTTAATCTGAATTTTATTTCACATGCTAATGAACTTCTGCAGTTAAATGCGAGCATCTCTTTGAAGTTGTGTGAAGTCCAATTTCATGACGTGAAATGATGGATTCGGAAGACAGGGAGGTATGTGTACCTTTTATGACTTGATTGATAGCATTAACATCTTTCCATGTGTTTGTATTTGTATTTGTACTTGTACTTGTACTTGTACTTGTGCATGTATAAATGTCTGAATGTTATGTATGAACATTTCTACAAACACGAAACTTACTCATACAGTTCATTGATACTGTTATGCGTAAGATGTTCGGCAGTTTGTTTTAATTTCATTCAAATTTTCTTTTGTATCTGCTCTGCCATGCAGTTTGCCTTTAGGTTGTATGTGGCAAGTCATTAGTTTTTATCGCATCTCTAAACCCTAAACCCTAAACTCCATTCACTGAACATGCATGCTCTTAATTCAAGCTACATATGACTTGTTCATATGGAAAAGTTATAAGATGAGAAAATTCAATTTGTTCACATCTTCTGAATGAGTTACTGTATCCTTTATTCTTTTAAGTAAAAGGAGATGAACCTTGGGGTGGCAAAAACTTCTGAGAAAGCAACAGACAGCTGCGGCAACACAACGAGCTTTGGTGGAGATCCCATTTAAGGTATTTTGAAGTGGCAAATAATCATGTTGCTGTTGTTGGTGTTGTATATACGAGTTAATGATTATTTTTTCTGCTCCAAGGTAAAGAAAGAGATGACCCATGGGGGAGCAAAGCATCTTCAAAAACACCTACAGACAGCTGGGAAACGGAACTGGTTTTGGTGGAGATTAGCAATCGTGGGGTAAACAGGATTGTGGTGACAAGATGAGGAAAACTGCTGTCAACTTGGACAAAGGGGGAAGTGTAGCTGAAAACAATAGAACTGGGTGGGCTAGTGGAGCACTGATACAAGACAGCTGGGGAAGTAAAGGAACTTCTCAGAAAGCCATAGACAACTGGGGAAGCAACGGAAACCATGGACAGCTGGGGCACCCCGATAGCCTTGGAAAAAGGTACAAGTCTACTTGAAAACGAGGGTAATGATTGGAGAGCCATGGCCTAAGGCGCCTGAAAATCAAGTCATGACGACTCCTGGGGCAAACTTGTTGAAGGTTCTTGTGGAAGGAGACATGGCAAGGGTTGGTGTAATTCATCTGGTAGTTGGACGAGTGATTTGCATTCCGACCTGATGTCCTTTTGCTTGAGAATTTTACATTAATGTCCACAGATCCATTTCGAAAACTTCACGTGAACTCGATTGCAATCTCACCAAAAAACTTACTTGAATGCTCCCTAAATCTCACCATTTAAATAACTACTTGCCAAAATCTTTATTCAACCCCTCAATTATCAACGCTGACATGTACACACAGGCACACAGACCATTACTTGTAGACATAAAAGCGGCAAAATATTACGCAGTGTGGGAGATGCTTTTTCATGGAATTCTAAACATTACTAGTCTGATTACAGTAGCTACAACTGTGAAGGAGCTGCTGGAATGTTGGCCTATTAGAGGAGGGAGCAACGTGTGGGTGACGATATGTATGTAGTGTTGTGGCGTGGGGTTTTTTTTTTGGCTAAAGATATGATATTATCTTGAAATCATTCTCCCAGTACAATCATTCCTAATATCCAAACAGAAGAGTACTTAGGGAGCCAATGCCTCCAGCCATGTTGTATTATATTATCTTGATCTATTGTGGTATCCCATTCCATTGTTTCAGTAACAGCATTGTTTTCAGAAATAAGAACCTTGATGTCGATAGATTGGTGGTGGATATGTAAAACCCAATGTTCTAAAAAACGCTAGGCGGTAGTCGGGCGGTGGGAGAGCGCTTAGTGCCTAGGCCTTCTAGGCAGTGCCTAGACGGCTAGGCGCTAGGCGGGTTTTTTCCTAATATATATAGTAATATACACATATACTACAAGAAATAAAAAAAATCATTTACCATAATTCAAAAAATAAACACAAACAAAAATACTTATTACAAAAATGTATAATAGTTGAAGAATATTGACTTCATATAAAAACATACTCTTTGTTACAGTGACATAATTTACATTAGACTTAAGTATTTTAAACTCATTTAAATCTTCAGCCTACACGGGCTTTTATTTTTCGACATTTAATCATTCAAAAAAAAAAAAAAAAAAAAAAAAAAAACTTGACTGGACCGCCTAGAGGCTGCCTAGACCCGCCTAGTCGGTTCACCGATTTTTTAAACGACTAGGGCCTAGGTGAGTCGGTTGGGCACCGCCTAGCGCCTAGAGACCGCCTAGGCGGCCGCCTAGACCGATTTTTAGAACAGTGGTAAAACCACATATTTTTGGGCATGGGCTGAGGTTAATGAACTTTAGGTCCGCCCCAATAACCCATTCTAAGATCCAGGAAGAGAACCCACTTTAAGGTTCGAGAATCGAGATAGAACCATAGAAAAACAGCACCGACTGTCGAAATCTCTTCATCCTTATCTCAATTTTTCTTTATCGAAAATCACAGCCCACAAATGAGAGGATGATGGGAAGCTCAAATACCTTGAGTTAATGGTTGTTTGATTCTGAAAGGTGAGATGATAGCCAAACTTGGACAAACTTAACATGAAACCCAAGCATATAACACGCTTTCTTGATTTCTCACCATTACTAGGGCGGTCAACGAGCCGGACCTGAACAGGACACACCTAGGTCTAGGCCCGGCCTAAATCATATTTGATATTTTGAGTCCAAACCCGGCCTAGGTCCTATTGGGTAAGTTCGGATTCGGACTAGGCCTAGGTCAGTTAGCAATACATGGAAACTGTTATTTTTGTTTAAAATTTAATTAAATTTGTAAGTGGCAAGAATCTAACCCACATCTCGTGTGGTAGACACAATACTAACCAATATGGCTTTCAATTTTCTTATCAACTTTCAATAAATATAATAGATTTATATAATAAAGCAGCTTGGTCTTTTTATGTTGTTATATCAAGAGGTTGGAGAGAAAGCAGTTTTGGGAGATCATACGGTAAACAATCACTTACTTTCTAAGAGTCCTACTAAAAACAACCAAATAGAGTCCTATATACTTACAGTATAAAATATTCGCTTTCTTCTAACAGTCTTACTGAAAACCACCAACTAGAGTCCTATATACTTGCCAAAAACAAATGGAAGAAAACATTATAGAGTTCGTTCGTTCTCCTATTCACCCATGCTCCTTCTCTTCACGCTAGCAAAAAAAAACCCTTTTATCCCCCTTTTCTTCACACCAAAAAAAAAAATAGTCACTCTCAAGTAATTAAGCCACTTCCAGGTACGATCCTCTTTGTTATTGAAGCTCTTAATTCGGTGAGTATTCGGCAAGGTTTGCAAATTCTTCTTTCATTGTTGTGTGATTTCATTGTTAACTTTTCTTATACATTCTTCGCTAATAATAGAATTGTGAGGGGACTGGGCTAACTTATTACAATGATGTGTAGTTGAGGGTTATATAATGTTTTTAATTTTCATTTATTAAGTGGCAAAGACTTGGAAAAATTGGGTGATAATCAACATTTACCCCTAACAGTCCTACTGTTCATTTTTTAATATGGTGACATGTTAAAATATAATCACTGAACTTCGTTAGTTTGTCTAATGAGATGTGGGTGACAAGTAATGAAGCTGATGCTTTTGACAATTTGCATTGTATGTTGGGTAACTGACGGTTATAATTATTATGTTGGGTAGCTGATGTTTCACTCGAATATTTAACATATAAGTTTTTGTGCATGACCACTCATTTCAGTTATAAGAAAATTTTGATTCCCTTTTTGACGTTGTAAAGCCAAGTAATAGGAGTTGGAAGAGTTGGAATATCTGTAAGGAGAAAAAAAATACTCAAATTTAAATTCTCATTGATTTCTTTCAATGCATGTTTGTTTCCTCGAAATATAACCATAAGGATGTGCTTCTAACTTTTCATGAGTTTGACAGATTTAGCTAAGAGTATGGATCCTGATCAGGTTGGTCAGCGGTTTATTTTGCCATCATCGTTCATTGGAAGTCTAAGGTACATGTATGAGATCTTTCAAGACTTGATGGCTATAACACGTTAAAATAAGCATCCAGATATATTTCTTACAATGACGGCTAATCCTCACTGGCCAAAAGTGCAAGAAGCCATTTTGGAGAACCAAAATGCGTTTGATCGACCTGATGTTCTTGCCCGTGTTTTCGAACTGAAGAGAGAAGCTTTAATGAAATTTATCAAGAAGAAAAATGTGTTTGGCCGTGAAGTAGCTCATGTGTACACCATTGAATTTCATAAGCGTGGCCTCCCGCACATGCATGCACTCTTTTTTCTCAAGCATGAAGATAAAATTCGTACCGCAACCCAAATTGATCGAATTATATCTGCAGAATTTCCTGAGCCAGATAAGGATCCCTTGCTCTTTGATACAATAAAGAGTTGTATGATCCATGGATCGTGTGGTGTTAAAAATATAAACTCACCGTGTATGGAAAATGGCAAGTGCACAAAGCATTTTCCACATGAGTTTACAGACGCGACAACCATACAAAAAGACAGTTATCCACTTTATTTGCATCGCAACACGGGTCATGTCTATATGGTGAAAGACAAAGAGGTTGACAATAGAAACGTTGTCCCATATAATCCACAGTTGGTGAGGATGTTTAATTGTCACATTAATGTCGAAGTGTGTGCGGGATTGTAATGTGTTAAGTACATCCACAAGTACATCTACAAGGGTAATGACAGAACAACAATGGTGTTGGACGGCGGAAATGAGATTAAACAGTACATTGATGCCAGATATATTGGACCACCAGAAGCAGCTTGGCGGCTATTTGGGTTTTCCTTACATGAAGAGTTTCCAACTGTTGTAAGGTTATCTCTTCACTTGCCAGGTATTTAACACTTGATTAAACAAATTTCATCAATATACTATTAAGTTATACTGGAATGCCATACTGTTAAGTTCTGATTTGTTGCCATGTATGCATCATGTTGTGTTAAACCCTAAGGAACCGATGGAGAATATTCTTGAAAGGGCGAAATGACAAAAGTCGAGTCTCACTTCATTCTTCAACTGTTGTGCTTCAAATCCAGATGCTTGGGCCTATACTTACCAAGAATTCCCCGAGCACTTTGTTTGGCACAAAACAAAAAAGGTATGGATTAAAAGAAGCAGTGGTTATGCTATTGGCAGGATGTATTTTGCCAAGCCTAACGAGGGAGAGAGGTTTTACTTGCGTCTACTATTGACCATCGTAAAGGGCCCAACATCATTTGAGGATCTACGCAAATTTGAAGGTATTCCTCATCCAACATTCAAGGCTGCGTGTGTTGCACGTGGACTTCTTGAAGATAATGGAGAGTGGATACATTGTTTAGAAGAAGCGGCGATAATGAATACTGGATATCTTCTAAGGAGATTGTTCGACATTATTTTGTTGGAATGCAATCCAGTGCAACCACATCTATTGTGGGATAGATTCTTAACAAGTATATGAGACGACCTGGCACACAAATTACGAACTATCTTCAACATTCCTAATCCATCAAAAGAGCAGGTGACAGATATTATATTAATGCCTCCTTCATGTAGCCTATATTATATTTTTAATACACAATTTTCCTGCAGGTGACAGATTACGGGTTGCATCTATTAGAGCAGTTCCTCATGGAATCTAAAAACAAAACTCTAGAAGACTTTCCCCCGATGCCCCGACCACTCAAAAAATGGAACAAAGGGATTGGAAATAGACTAATTTGGGAGCAACGCCAACTCCAATTTGGATTTACAAGATGAACAAATCAACCATAACATTGATCGTCTTAACAATGAGCAACGCCATGCGTTTGATATCGTGGTTGATTCAGTAATGCAAAATGCAAGGGGAATTTTCTTCTTAAATGGAGCTGCAGGCATAGGAAAGACATTTGTGTATAATACGATTGCAACTAAATGTCGTCATCTAGGACTGTGATTGTAGTTGCCTCATCTGGTATTGCGTCGCTTTTATTAGATGGTGGTAGAACAGTTCATTCAATTTTTTCTATTCCTTTTGAACTCTATGTTCGACTTCAAAAAGGATTCGCTCCAAGCAGGTCTGTTTAACGAAACAAAACTGATAATTTGGGATGAAGTCTCCATGCAGCATAGGTTTCGTATTGAAGCAGTCGACCGTTTACTCCGAGATGTTTGTAAGAATGAAAGACCATTTGGTGGAATCATTGTTGTTCTAGGCGGTGACTTCCGACAAATTCTGCAAGTTGTACCACAAGGTGAACGTGAGAATATTGTAGGTGCATCACTGAGAAGGTATTTGCTCTGGAAACTCGTCAATATTTTATCTTTGGTGCAAAATATGAGATTAGAGAGTTGCATGTTTGTTTCCTCAAAATGCAACCGTAAGGATGTGCTTCTATCTTTTCATGGGAGTACTAAATATCTATATAATAAAATAGCTTAGTTTTTTATGCTGTTGTATAGAGCGGTCAGGGAGAAAACAGTTTTGGGATGATCCTACGGTAATAAATCAATTTCTTTTAAGAGTCTTACTTTCTTTTAAGAGTCCTACTTACTCTAAAAAAATTTGTCAACAAAAAATCACCATCCGAAATAAAAACCCCTGCCTTTGCCCCTCTTCACGGCAAGAAAACCTCTTCCTTTTCACGGCAAGAAAACCCCTTCCTCTTCACACCAAAAAAAAAAAAAAAAACGCTCTCTAGCAAGCTCCAGTCAATTGACTCAATTCTTCTTCAGTAACCTTCTTCAAACAGTAGAGAAAATAGGTACCATCTTTGTTCTTTTTTAATTATAGTGGTTCTTGAGTCATAGATAATTTGTAATGCTTAAATACTGTTGACATGATGTGTTAAGTGTTGAATTAGTTGGATTAGAAGTCCCATATATACTCCATTGTTAATGCTTAAGTACTGAAGGAAATAGGCTCCTAAAAGGTTCAAACTCACATTATGTCTCAACGCATAAATGATCCACGAATTGACCCTATGCCTATCACCAGACCTGGGTTTGTATCTTAGGGAAAGAGAAATTTGTTGTATATCCAAGCCAGTCGTCGAAATAGTACTGACTCGACAAATTTAAAGAAATAATGTTTTCCTTGGATATATATAATGTTTTTCTTTTTTGCTCTTGATTTTTTTCCAATAAAATTGGAGTTAAAAATAATAAATTGACACGATTTTATTTTGCTAAATTCACCCATAATGACTCAAGTGGCGTAGCCACGGGTTAAATTCTAGTATATTAATAATATTAAGGGCTTTTTAGACTTTGGTCCTACGCATAGTTAGTTTATTAGACTTTGGTCCAGAAAAACTTGAATATTAGACTTTAGTCCTAGTTCTGGTGAACTTTGTTCACCATTAGTCAACTCAGTTGACTAACGGTCAACGTGGTCAATCTGCTTACTTTAGTCCTAGTTCTGTTTGTTCACCGTTAGTCAACTCAGTCTTATGTTTAGTCCTAGTAAGCAGTTCACCGTTAGTCAACTCAGTCTTATGTTTAGTCCTAGTAAGCAGATTGACTACGTTGACTGTTAGTCAACTGATTTGACTAACGGTGAACAAAAAGAACTATGACTAAAATCTAATATTCAAGCTTTTCTGGACCAAAATCTAATAAACCAACTATGCGTAGGACCAAAGTCTAAAAAACCCTAATATTAAATATAAAACACATAAAACTATTATAGATTTCAGGCCGGGCCATTATCGGATCGGACATAAGTATGTCCAGACCTGGCCTAATAATCTTATCGGGATAAATTTAAGTCTATATCCTTACCTTATCGGTTCAGATTCAATCGGGTTTGGGCTTGTCCCTGCCCATTGACAGCCCTAACCATTACCAGCTAGTTTACGACTTTACGGTATGTAGTGTCCTCATTGAATGAAAAGTCCACCCGGCCCGTGTCTTTTTCTTTCAGAATTAAAAAGCAAACGTCTTTCTACCTTAATTAAATCCGGAATTAGAGTTCATAGAGATAACGGAATTAGCAAAAACTCCAAATACGAAATGAACTGGTTTTGTTTGTATAAATATGTGTATGTTGGCGATTGATTCACCAACAGTCGCCTTCCCCTTTGCTAATTATTAGTCTTCGTCTTCCTCTGAGTTCCTTGTGATCATATCGTCATCAAAGTATTCCTCTGCCGTTTTGTACACCTGCCTCTCCCTACTGCTTACCAGATGTGTCTCTCTGCAAACAAATCTTCACCAACAAGTAATAAGAGCCTTCATAAAGTGGTTGTTGACTGGAACAAACTTCCTGATGATATGTTAAAACTGATCGTTAAACATCTTGCGTTTCCTGATTTTGCGCGGTTCGGATCAGTCTGCTCTTCCTGGAGATCTCTTGCTTCAGTTGGCCTCCACCTCCACCACAAGGGTGGTCGTCTACCATGGCTAATTGTTCCCTACTATGATGTTGTCGGCCAAGCCCCTCCAGCCAACACTAGGGATAACTATTGTCCCGACCCTGCCTTGGGCTTTTTCAGTATTCTGGATGGAGCAATTCATAAAGTGGATATACCAGAGTTACAGGGACGTCGAATCTGTGGCTCTTCTTTTGGATGGCTAATTACTGTTCATGGGAATTCAGAGTTTCAACTCCTGCGTCCCTTCACTGGGAAAGTAGTCAACCTTCCTCCACTCACCACGTTCCTATGTTGGAATTTCGGAAGAAAAACACAATTCCCTAGTTTATATTGTTAAAGACTGGTTTAGGGTCTTCCCTGACATGGTATGGGACACAAACCGCATGCGCAATCAGTACATATATAAGGTTATTACATCCCCTAATGCTGAATCTCCAATTGTCATAGCTATTCCCTACCAACTCGCCATGTTGCTTTTCTATAAGCCTGGAGAGGACAACGACGTCGACGACCCATTTATTTGGAAGAAAATACGAGGTGGCCACGTCAAAGGAGGATCACGACAACTATGTCCCATTTACTCCGACATTACATTTTACAAAGGTGACTTGTATGCTTTGAGGTGTAGAGGAGAGGTTGATTTAGTGAAGGGCCTCGATGGTCCTTCTCCCACTAAGTCATTATTTATAAAACCCAACCGGGAAATGTCCTCGAGATTGTATTATGGCGACCGCGGACGCAATTATCTCGTGGAGTCTTCAACTGACCTTTTGCAGATAGAGAGGAACTATGGTGCATCTATCCAACACAAAGAAGGAGAAAATTATCGTCTCACAATCAGGGTTTCCAAACTAGACTTTGCCGAGCATAAGTGGGTGGAGGTTAAAAATCTAGGCGATCGTGCATTGTTTTGGGCCCTAATAACTCTTTGTCCGTGATTGCATCAGATTATCCTGGATGCCGGGGGAATTGTATCTACTTCTGTGATGACGATATGCATATGATCAACATGGGTCATGATAAAAGTGTTTTCGATCTTGGTTCTGGTAATGTTGAGAAAATTTGTACAATTAATTCCATTACTGTTTGTCCTCGCCCCTTATGGTTTTCAGTGAATTCATACTACTCAAAGCCTTGTTTAGCCGAAGGACTTTCGAGACATTGTATGAGGATTTTATCCAACACAGCAAGGGAATGGTATCGTCTAGCTTACAATCTGTTTCAGGGTTTTCAAACTAGGTTTTGGGGCAGAGCATAAGTGGGTGAACATTAAAATCTAGGCAACCGTGCAATGCTCTTGGTCCCCAATAGCTCTTTATCTGTAATTGCATTCGATTTTTCCTGGATGCCCAGGGAATTGTATCTACTTCTTTGATAATGATGTGCTTGTTATCAATATGGGTCATGATAAAAGTGCTTTTGATTTTGATTACGATACTACTAAGAAAATTTGTATTGTACAGTTGGTTCATCTACTGTTTGTTTGCTTCCCTTAAGATTTTCAAAGAATTCATATTGTTTAGGCGAAGAACTTTCAAAGTTTTTTTTGTGAACTTATCTGATACCAGAGTAAGAGAATCTGGAGACCTGCAATACATGGGATTCACTGTTTCATCAGCTTTTGAAGCAGTAAGAAAGAAGGAAACGAAGTGTTGGGGAAAACGATACCAATCGATCCCCATTAAAATAGTTTGCACTTGGACAATCTACTACTTCAATCTGAAAATCTAATCTTTCACTACAACCAATAACCACAACCTAAACTATGGATATAACTATTACAAACAAGCAATAGAAATATTAGAGAAAGTAAAACATACCACAATACAAAGATGTAACGTGGTTCGGCCAATGATGCTTACTTCCACAAGAACAAATCTTTTTATAATTATGGGAATGAAAATTACAATCATTCCTCTCAAATCTCTCCAAATTTACTAGATCACTCCTCTTTCCTTACAAGCTTTTCTTCTTTGCAAGGGTTTCCTTTCAATTTTGGTTTCTCTCAAAATTGGGTTTCTATGCAAGACTTGGTTTTCCAAAATCTAACTTTTGTTTTTATAGTAATCTGAAATTTCGGCGCCTCGGCGAAATTTCGTGTTTACTGTATAAAAATCAGAACCCGACATATTCAGGCATGAGCACGGGCGCGCTCTTAGCAAGCTAATATGAGTGCGCGCGCCCTATTATTTTTCCAGTTCCCAAACTCCAGTAGACATGTTTTGTGAGAGGCTGAAAAAAAAAACTATCTTTTCTTTTTTCGGCAGGTGGCGGCGCTTAGGCGGCAGACTAATCTGAGTGCGTCGCCTCGGCTTCTTCACACAAACAAGACTTTTACTCTTCTTCCTCATGTGAAGGATAACTCCAACAATTTCCCCCTCACGAACAATGAGGGGGATACCTTCATGCATTTCCAAATCAACAGGAGGAGTGTGCTACCATTCCGGCGGTAGCACAACAAACATCAAACTTACCTTTCGGTAAAACTTTGGTCATCATATCCGACCCGTTCTTGTCGATATGGATCTTCTCAATGCACAATTGCTTGTCTTCGAGAACTTCTCTAATCCAATGATAACGCACATGTATGTACTTTGATCTAGAATAAAAACTTGAATTCTTGCTCAAATGGATGGCGCTCTGACTGTCACATAGAACTACAAACTATTTCTGCTTTGGCCCTAGTTCATCGAAGAACCTCTTCATCCATAACATCTCTTTGCAACACTCAATAGCTGCAATATACTCGGTTTGTGTGGTGGAGAGGGCAACACATTTTTGCAACTTGGATTGCCAAGAAACTGCTCCCCTTGTAAAAGTAAACAGATAACCGGAAGTGGATTTCATCGAGTCAACATCACCTGCCATGTTTGAATCTGTGTAGCCTTCAAGCAAGGTCTTATTTCCACCAAAACACAAACACGCCTTGGAAGTGCCCTTGAAATATCTCAATATTCACTTAACACCTTTCCAATGCTCTTTACCCGGATTTGACAGAAATCGGCTTACAACACCAACGATAAAAGTAATATCTGGTCTTGTACACACCATTGCATACATCAAGCTGCCCACTGCAGATGCATAAGGAATCTTTTCCATTTGACTCTACTCATGCTCACCCTTTGGACACATACCTTTGGTCATGCGAAACTGGCCACCAAGCGGACAATTGACTGGCTTCGCTTGATCCATGTTGAATCTCTTCAACACCTTCTCAATGTAGTTTTCTTGAGAAAGCCACAACTTCCCACTCTTTCTGTCACGAGTGATCCGCATACCAAGTATCTGCTTTGCTTGACCTAAATTCTTCATCTCAAAGGACTTACTCAAGTTTTTCTTCAGCTTGGATATCTTGTTGATGTTCTGGCCAACTATCAACATATCATCCACATACAACAAGAGCACTATGAAATCCCCATCAAGAAATTTCTGAACAAACACACAATGGTCGAAAGCAGACTTCTTGTGTCCATGCTTCACCATAAAGAACTTAAACTTTATATACCACTGTCTCGGTGCTTGCTTCAACCCATACAAAATCTTTCTTAGTTTGCATACCAGGTGCTCCTTGTCTTTGACCTCAAACCCCTCTGGCTGGTCCATGTAGACATCTTCTTCAAGATCTCTGATAAGCACCCAAAACTGTAATATTAAACCCCGAGAGACATAGCATTTTGGTCAATTATGTGTTTAATAATCATGTAATAATTATATTTTCGTACTTTTGCAGGTTTCCGCAATTAAAATGAATATAGTGATAAAACATGCATCAAAGTACAGGAATACGGGAATACTTGGAGTTTCCCACTCGACCGATGGAAGAAGTTTCCAAAAGAACGTAACCGTCGCGGAACGGGCCCACATATAAAGAAGCAGGAAACTTCCAAAGCTCAAATCGGATAAATCTAGGTGCCGACGTTGGCTAGTGAAGCTGCCAAGTACAAGAATACGGGAATATTTGGAATTCCCACTCAATTCCCGTGAAGCCCAACAAAGCCCGACTAGAGCCGATTTAAGTTTCCAAAAGAATGTAACCGGTCGCGGGGCGGGCCCACATATAAAGAGGCGAGGGAAACTTCAAGCTCAAATCGGATAAATCTAGGTGCCGACGTTGGCTAGTGAAGTCGCCATAGCGACGGCTAATTTAACTCTGCAAGGAAGGACAAAAAAGTCGAAAACGCCAAAATCGGGCCGCCATTGGACACACTCGCGGCCCGTAAGGCATGATGAGTCGGCAAAGATAGGCGGTGGCAAATGATGGTTTCAAATTGATACCATCCGGCAAGAAAGAAGATCGCACCAATTCAAACCGGTGGTTTGAATTGAAATTAGCTAACAAACAAAACTTAAAACAAAGAAAAAAGACGAAAAGTTAAAGCGGTTAAAACAAAACTTTGATTCTCAAAGTTTCGAACCATTCAATTAGCATAAGGCCAAAAGCAAATTAAATCAGTCATGGATAGTCATCCTATGATGCCTATAAATATGAGGGGGTGGCCTTCATATATCTTCCTTCAGCATATTAATGCTTTAGCTACGTTTAGTTTTCTTTCTTCAGTACTTACCTTCCGCCATTTTTATTTCAGCAGCTTAATACAGTAAGTTATTTTACCCTTAATAACAATCATTTCTTTTCTTGTTTAATTTCTGTCCTGCAATTATTTACTTAATGTATACAGCACGCTTTATTATTCCTTCTATGATGATGAGCTAACCCTCCCCCCCCCTCAGGGGGAGGGTTATGCTGCTCGTGTGAAAATCCGGATTGACTCGTTAATATTCTAGAATCGCTACTTAGGAATTAGGCATAGAATTAACATCCGGTCCCAAAATGATCGAGATCGCACAAAGTTGGAGGCCGATGCTCGAACAGTCTCGCGCTACGACTTTTGGTGTCGATGACTCTCCAATTCGGTCGGTGATGTGAACTTGTGCCAGGAGCTGAAATAATATACCAGAGATGAGGTATTATCGAAACTCCTTATGCTAGTGAAATACAACCTAGAGATGTGGGCATGCACTAGGGATCAATACTCGACGTCGTCTCCGAAACGAGACGAATTAGAGATGTAGTGATTTAGTAATAAAAACTGTTAAAAAATTATTCTTGCATGAGCATGATTAACTCTCTCCCTGTTTCTCTACATTTTGTTTACCTACATATAATCGCCGTAGTAATTTATTTTATTTGCATTACCGTTATTTTAATTAAAAACCAACTAAAAAGAAACCTAAAAATCCTACTCACTTAAAGTTGTAATTTCCAGTTGTGAACCTATCCGAGCCCTAAGGTTTGGACGATCCCTTATTCGACCTATCCTACCAAACCCACATGAGTAAGGTAACTTGACTAAAACGTACGACTATACGGACGTTGGAATTTGGACTTTGGACTTTGGACTGTGGACTTCGGACTTTGGACTGTGGACCTCGGACTTAAGAAAATAAGTAACTGAAAACCAATAAACGTGTGTAAAGAGCGTTCTATCAATCTCTTTGAAGAAAAGTTGTCTTGACATCTAGTTGCTCAACCTCTAGGTTCATACTTGAGGTCAAACCCAATACCACCCTGTTAGAAGTCATCTTAACTACAGGAAAGAAAATTTCATCATAGTCAAAACCTTTCCTTTGACCAAATCCCTTCACAACAAGGCGAGCTTTGTGCCTTGGGTGTGGATTATTCTTCTCATACTTGACTTTGAAGATCCGCTTATTCTTGAGAACTTTTCTTTCTTTCAGTTTCTCAACTAAGTCATAAGTGTGATTCTTGTGTCGCATTTAACTCTACTTTACACAAACTAGCCTGTGTCTTGTAAAGTGAACAAGTTTTCTTTCCTTTGGCTACTACAATGGAACCTCTACTCAGTTTCCATACCCCGTTACCAAATGAGTTTAGAAAACCATAATCATCTAACTTCTCAGTGGAAATTAGGTTTAACCGAATGTTAGGGACATGTCTTACATCCTTGAGTGTCAAGGTGTAGCCGACATTGGTTTCTACATGAACATCCCCAATGCCTACAATCTTCGTGACGCCACTGTTACCCATCTTTACCTCACCAAATTCACCACCGCTGTAGGTAGTGAAGAAGCTTCTGTGCAGTGTGACGTGATAGGATGCTCCTGTATCTATCACCCACTCTGTATCCTGGCATGAGGTACTAACACAACATTCACCATAATCTGACACAATTCCCACTAGACCATTATCTACTAGTGCGGTAGTATCTCGGCATGTGCTTCCGTTCCTCTTTACCATATCTTCATGTACACAATTATTCTTCTCATCCCTCTTCAGTGTTCTACACTCATACCTGAAGTGACCCTTGGTGGCACAATAGTAATATTGTCTCTCTACTTTAGGAATTCTAGTATCACCCCTAGATTTGCTTCTGTCATCACCTTTAGAATGAGATGGTTTTATGCTCTTACCTTTCCCCCACTTCTCTGTGACAAGGATCTCTGAGTGAGAGGAGCTGCTTCGTGAACCCCTTCTTGTTTTCTCATTCAACAATGCCCCAGTAGCTATATCCTTGGAAATGATTCCATCCTTAGCAGCTCCGCCAAGAGAAACTACTAAAGTCTCCCAACTGTCGAGTGGAGAGTTTAATAGTAACAAAGCCTCAACTTCGTTACCCATATCAATCTTCATCAAATGCAACTGATTAATGGTATTCTGTACTTCATTAAGATGTTCAGACATTGAGGAACCTTCTTTGTACCTCGTGTTAGCAAACTTCTTAATGAGTAGTACATTGTTTTCGGTCGACTTCCTCTCATAGAGGTCTTTGAGTTTCTTCGACAAGCCAAAAGCTATAGTCTCTTGGGATACATGGTGGAAGACACTGTCGTTAATTCACTGTCGAATGTACCCAATAGCTTTTCTGTCAATCTTGTTCCACTCAGCCACGCCAGTTGTTTCTGGTTTTACTCTTCCATTCTCAATTGGTTGTGTCAAGTCCTTGCAATAGAGCAAGTCTTCCATCTTGGCTTTCCAAATAGTGTAGTTACCTTTATTTAGACTAGCCATGCGAGTGTTTATAGAATGGTCCATCTTAACAAGCTATTTCAACTCAAACCCCTTCTTAGAAATTTTATCAAACACCTTCTGGGAAAGATTTGGATAACTAACTTTTGTGATTAATCTAACCTGCCTCTGATACCACTTGTTAGGGAAAACGATATCAATCGATCCCTACTAAAATAGCTTACACTTGGACAATCTACTACTCCAATATGAAAATCTAATCTTTCACTATAACCAACAACCACAACCTAAACTATGGATATAACTATTACAAACAAGCAATAGAAATATTAGAGAAAGTAAAACATACCATAACACAAAGATGTAACGTGGTTTGGCCAATGATGCCTACTTCCACAAGAGCAAATCTTTTTATAAGTATGGGAAGGAAGATCACAATCACTCCTCTCAAGTCTCTCAAAACTTACAAGATCACTCCTCTCTCCTTACAAGCTTTTCTTCTTTGCAAGGGTTACCTCTCAATTTTGGTTTATCTCAAAATTCGGTTTCTATTCAAGACTTGGTTTTCCAAAACCTAAATTTTGTTTTTATAGTAATCTGAAATTTCAGTGCATCTGCGAAATTTTGTATTTATTGTAGAAAAATCAGAACCCGACATATTCAGGCATGAGCGCAAGCGCGCTTTTGGCAAGGCCAATCTCAGCGCGTGCGCACCCTCTTATTTTTCCAGTTCCCAAACTTCAGTAGACATGTTTCATGAGAGGCTGAAAAAAAAACTATCTTGTTTTTCACGACAAGGGCGCGGGCTCACCTTGGGCATGACCAATCTGAGTGCGTGTGTGTTCTGGCTTCTTCACACGAACAGTATTTGTTTTCTCTTCTTCCTCATGTGAGGGATAACTCCAACACTAAGGCCAGTTGGCATGCTTTTCTTTGGAAATCAAAATTGCACCCAACCAGCAAGGTATTGTATGAAAATACAAGACCAAGAGATGGGCAGGTGAGAAAAGCCATCCGAAATGCCTATCAAAAGTCTGATGGAGTTATGAGTAACACAGTTCAAGAATTGGCAGCACTTCATGCATTGGGATTGCATAACAAAATGAGGACAACTCCAAGAGAAGTTGAGTGCTACTGGACATCACCACCTCACAACTTTCTCAAAGTGAAGAATGATGGTTGTGCTCGAAGGAACCCTGGTGTCGCCGAGAGGGAAACTATGTTCAGAAGTTACACTGGAGAGGTGATTGGAACCTTGATAGGTGGGCTAATGGTGACTACCAACTATGTGGCAAAATCGAAAGCAATCGCACGTGGAGGGGATAAAGAAGGCCATCAAGCTTGGTTGGACTCAAATTTGGGAGGAATCAGATTCCACATCAGTAGTAAATGCCTTTCAGAAAACCAGGTGCATTTGTTGGTCAAGGAAGATTGGGAGAGAATAAGAACCAAAGTTAATATCATGATTACTAGTACTTGGAGAGAAGTTAACTTTAGAGCAGATGTGTGTGCCAAGAAAAGAGCTTCTCTTCCAAATGAAGTGAAGCATTGGTGGGCAATGTAACTAAACCTCCTTTTGTATCAAGAGCTGAGAATCAACACCTTACATAGTACAGAAGCTGGAGAGCCTATACAAGGTTCTCACATGGTGTAAACAGTATATTTTTTCTTGCTATTAATACAATTACAAAAAAAAAGTAGGAGAACGATTTTTTTTTCTTCCCATTTATGTTATTTGTCATTGTGTTGTTATGTTCTCTGTACCACTAGTTTCTTTTTCCTTGTTTTGAACTTTATACGTAGAGTTTTTTTTTTTTTTTTGAAATATTTAGAGGGTTAAGGCAGACCCACACAGGTTACATCAAAGGACCCTAGCTCGAAGGCTTACAATACCCGAAGGCTCATCAACCCTGGAGGGATACTAGCCCAAAGGCTTACATTGCCCGAAGGCTCACCAACCCTGAAGAGAACCTAGCCAGAAGGCTCTCGTCGATGCGCCATTTTGAGTAGACCCAACTGCCTCCACCTTGTCTATGAAGACTTGCTTTTGCTCCTTGGTCCACCTATCATAGCAGCACCCTTGTCATTAGCCCGAAGACTCACCTGGCCCAAAGGCCCATCACATAATTACACAAGAAAGAAATCCCAACCAACACTTGGTGGGATTCGAGCTTGCAACCTCTCCCACGAGGAGAAGAGTACACAACCAATTGAGCTAGAAGCTCTTAGAGTTGCTTACTTGCTTACCACAAAGAAAAGGTGGTCTTGCATCCAGTAGAGTTGCTTCAGAACTAATGTTAGAGCTATTCTTATCAGAAAAAAGCCTTACCACAAAGAAATACTCTTCGAATGCTAGAATGTTCCTCGATCAAAATATATATGATGAATTTTAATTCCTTTGTTATCGACATAGTCTCCTCTATTCTTGACAGAGATTCTGAAAGATCTATTTTATTTTTCTAGGTATAATTGTACATTTGCATGCAAATATCCCAAAGATATGACCAACTTTTAGTATATTCCTTAGATATTTTTCTGTGTAATGGTCGTAGATATATAATTGTACATTGGCATGCAGATATCCCAAAGATATGACCAACAAAAAGAATAACTATGCTAGTATGCTACTCCTAAAACAACACATGGAATATATACCATCCAAGGCCGGCTCTGAGATTGTGGAGGCCCTAGGCGAGCTCTTACATGACAAAAAAACCCAGAAATTTTTTTTCTGCACCATTTTATATATCTTGTGATATAATTTTTGGAAATTATAACATAAATAAATGTGTAGTGTAGTGGTTGTGTATTCAGTTTCAGTGGATGTATGTGGGTTCGAGTCATTGCAGCATTTTCAAAGATTATTATGTATTTTATTGCCAAAAATTGACTTTGGTCTTGCCTAACCAACTACAAAAGTTGTGGTCTACATGGGGCCTTTTTAGTTGGGCTGAAGCTTGGGGGCCCTAGTCGGTCGCCTAGTTGGCCTTGCCCCAGAGCCAGCCCTGATACCATCTCTACTATCCCTTTCATTTGTTTTAACTAGTTTTCAGTAAGTTGAGAGCACCATAACAAAGTGAAAAATTTCTTCATGGGTTTATCCTTGCACATACTGTATCAACTACCAAGCCATTTTCATTTGGTAAATTAATTTAATCTCTTGTTAAAAAAATTCATTATGCCCAAAATTAGATTTTATAATTTTGCAATTTCTATCGTCATATTGGATTATTGTACTGCCTTGCTTGTCGAGAAATATATTTGAACAAATGAAAGACAACTAATTGGCTCTTAGCACATCAAACTAAGGAAGTGACGTAGTTAAACTGAAAACAAAGCATTGGTTAAACGATAGTGTGGTCACAACAAGAAGGAGATACTTAAGAGCATTGGTTCTGAGACAATTTTAAGCTTGCAGGTATGCAATGCTTCGAGAAAATGGATCTTTGATGTGTAAATATACTTGTAAATTTCTTCTGTGAATTCAAGTTTTTGGAATCAATAATTAATGTTCAAGTGTGTCTAGCATTTACAATATTTTATGTAATTCGTCTTCTATTTTGCCCACCCTGAAATAAATTCCTGGCTCCCCCATTGGTTACCAACACAACTGAGTTAACCTGTTTAGTAGCTATTCTATCCCATGGTGATTGTTGGCATATCCAAAATCTACTTACGTGATATGATCATTCAAGAACTTTGTTTCCTCATCAGAAAAGTCATCACCCGAGTTACAATCATGTAGTAACAAACAATTTTCCCTCTCCATGTTATACACTTATACCCTTGTGGTACAGCTTGGATTTCAGTAGAATTTGTTTCAGGCAGTGTTCTAAAAAACGCTAGGCGGTAGTCAGGCGGTGGGAGAGTGCCTAACACCTAGGCCTTCTAGGCAGTGCCTAGACGGGTTAAGCGCTAAGCAGTTTTTTTTCCTAATATATATAATAATACACACCTATACTACAAAAAATGAAGAAAATCATTTACCATAACTCAAAAAATAAACACAAACAAAGATACTTATTACAAAAATGTGTAATAGTTGAAGAATATTGACTTCATATAAAAACATACTCTTTTTTTAAGTGGCATATAATTTACATTAGACTTTAGTCTTTTACACTAATTCAAATCTTAAGCCTACACGGGCCTTTAATTTTCGACATTTAATCATTCAAAAAAAAATGATTGAACCGCCTAGACCTGCCTAATCGGTCCACCGATTTTTTAAACTACTTGGGCCTAGGCGAGTCGGTTGGGCTGGCCTAGCGCCTAGAGACTGCCTAGGCGGCCGCCTAGACCGATTTTTAGAACAGTGCCTTTCAAGTATCACCTTTTCCGGGTCAAAAGGAATCGAAAATAGAGTTTGATTTGGAACTTTAGTACACCTTAAACAGATCTAAATCTTAGAAAAGGTACTCCACAAATCCACATTACAAGTTGAAAACTTCAAAAATAACAAAAAAAAAAGTTCTTTGTGGTTGCTAATTATGAATCTATAACTCGGTTTGAGCAATTTCCATAATCAAGTTTTGTCCCACACTAATGAGCATTTTTTTGCTTACGTTTTTCATAAGCATTAATGATATCTCCCAATGTTCTTGCAAGGCATCTTGGTCTCAAAAATAACAAAAAAACAAGTTCTTTGTGGTTGCTAATTATGAATCTATAACTCGGTTTGAGCAATTTCCATAATCAAGTTTTGTCCCACACTAATGAGCATTTTTTTGCTTACGTTTTTCATAAGCATTAATGATATCTCCCAATGTTCTTGCAAGGCATCTTGGTCCCTAGAAACAAATGAAAGACCATGAATACTGAGTAGTTGAGAATGCTCTCAGGAAGCCACCTCAACCCCCTTTTTTCTCTGAGGTGGACACCTCAACTTTTATAAAAGTTCGGCAGAAAAAAAAACAGACTCACGCCCAATTGGAAACTGTTCGCGCAACAATCTTAATAGAAAAGAAAAAATAAAAAAACCTTCGTCAAAACTCAAAACCCCACCTCGACTTTTACCGGAAAAAAAAGAAGAAAAACCTAGCACAATATTCAATCCAGATCTCTAGATTTTGAATTTTTATTATGTTTATTTTTACAGGTCTTTGCAATTGAAAGTGAAGAGATTGAAAGAAGAAAGAGAGCACAACTCAAAAGGAGATGGTGAAGTGAAACTAAGAAAAGTCGATTTGTTTTCTAATGATACAGAAGTTGCAATACTTAAAAAAGGTAAAAGATTACCGACTTCCTCAGGGACAGACTTCGCTTTAGGGTACAACCTCTTACCGACAGCATGCTAATTCTAAATATAAAATGAGCATTTCCGGTATGAAATTTAATAATTGCTGAACTTGCTAGTTCTTTTCCTGATAATGGTGGTTATGTTGTTTGGGTTGATGAAGCTTTCGGTCCCTTTTGGGGTTTTCAGATGGGTTCTTTAAAATTCCTTATTGGTGTTATTAACAAAGCTGCTTATCTTGTTCTCTATGATGATTATATGAAGTGTTTTTTCCCAATTCTCAAAAGTGGTATGCCTTGAACACTTATCTTTTTTTTTAATTATATGGGCTTAACCGTTGTTGGTTATGGTGTTGTTTCTTTGGGTATTATTTCTCTTTTGTCGTTTGTTCTTATGGCTTTTATTTCAATACCCAAACTTCAGCCTCGACGTTGTGTGCTTTTTGCAGGGTTTTGTTATCTCGGAATGGCAGGGTGTAGATAGGATTATTTGGACTATGTTCTAGCTGCAATAGATGGCGGTATTGACATGGTCAGTTGCTCCTGCCTTATTTCATCATTATTTGGATTAAACTATTTGATGTTCTTTCAATTGGGAGCTTATTTTTGCGTTTGACGTACTTTTCTTAGGAAATGCAAATTTATTGGAAGTCTTATTTTGTTTGTTATTGGTTCGGTCCTTGATTTTGGACATTAACGGTTCTTGATAGCAAATCCAACAGAATTAGCTATGAAGAGCAGTGAAATAACCTACAAAAAGCAAAGGCAGCCAAGAATGGGGTGAGTGATGTTCAATCCTTTCACGTTTGATTGTGACGATTGAAGACCAATTATGTATTCCGTGCACCATATTTTTTTCTCACACATGCATACATTTCGCTGAAAGCACCATTTTACTGCTCTTATTCTGGTTACCAAGTAAACAGCTATCCATCCATAGTTTATTGAATGTAGTTTCTGAAGGGTTTTGTTCTGATTAGTTTTTCAATTTATTGAAGGATGAGTTGTTATGGGGTGCTGCATGGTTGCACAAAGCAACTAAAAATTCAACTTATTTGAATTATATTCAAGTTAATGGACAAACACTTGGTGCTGATGAGTCTGATAATACATTTGGCTTCGATAACAAACATGTTGGAGCAAGAATTCTCCTCTCTAAGGTCCAAATGCCAATTTTTTTTTATGTATTAATTAAATATTTCATTCAATAATTTATTTTTAACTTTGAATTATTTGTTACTAACTTACGAAAGCATTGCACTTTTCAGGTATTTTTGGTTCGAAAGGTGCAGTCTCCTCATGATTACAAACAGCATGCAAACAATTTCATATGTTCTCTTTCTTGGGGCCTCATTTGCCCAAGTCCAATACACTCCATGTCCTCTTTCTTTCTATCAAAGACCATCAAAGACCATTAATACTGAGTAATTGAGAATGCTCCCAGGAAGCCACCTCAGCCCCCTTTTTTTCTCTGAGGTGGACACCTCAGCTTCGGCAGAAAAAACAAACAAACTCAAGCCCAGTTTTGGTAACCGTTCGCATAACAATCCGAAGTAAAAGAAAAAGAGAAAAAAAACCTTTCGTTAAAACTCAAAACCCACCCCCAACCTTTACCAAAAAAAAAAAACTAACTTGATAAAGATGAGTCAGTAAACCCAACAGGCGATTCATTCCTTCCAAGTATCTCTCTCTCGCTCCCACTAACCCCTCTAGTCAAATCAGAAGACGAACTCTGAAGATCTAGAGAAAAAGAACGAACTTTGAAGAAATTATATAAAGCGAATGTTGTTGTCTGTTTTTAAATCAGGTACTCTCTCTCTTCAAATCAAATTATCTCCCTCAAATTCTCTGTTAGCAGTTTTAGGTGTTCAAATTTTTAATCATCTCTCTTTCTCTCTCTAATATTGTCAATGACCGAAACAATCTTCAATTTCATGCTTTAGTTTTCTTCAGTAGCTAGAGGTTGTTATTGGCTGTAACAAGCTTCAATTTCACAGGTTTGTATCTTCCGTAAAAAAAAGATGCTTCTTTCATTTAATTAGCATATTGGTTGATGCATTTTTCGTATGATTTTTATTGGCGATGCTAAGGGTTTGTTTTTGATATGCGTGTATTAAAAAAAAAGTTTTGTGAATATTTCATTAACAAAACACCAAATTAAAAAAATTCACAACTCTGTGTAAAGTGAGGGACTTCCATCGTTCACCCTCGCACAATGTTACTTGATTGTGCCTAATGAGACTGCTAGGTTTGCCAAAGAAACTAATAGAAGGGTATATTCTTAGCTCAGTTTTTTGTCTTATATTGTTTTTCACCCGATTATGTATTCACTATATTAACCTTAAGAGGGCGCATCCGTTACATAGTGTCTTGATCTGTTTTCATTTAGTATATGTCATTGTTATTTGTGAACTATGTAATGTCATTAACTTTGGAACTGCTTGGTGTCTAACATGGTGTCTCTACAATATTATTATATTGATATCAATATATCAAATTAACAAAGTTTGCCTTTCCACTTCAGTGCTTGCTTCCCTTAATCCCTAAGCTTTGACACTTCAATTTTTAATCGGTTAAGGCTGTTGTTCCAAGCCATCTCTCCACCTAGTCTCCTAATAGGCCTTTTCTTCGTTACTCTATTCTCTTTTTTTAAAAATGTCTTGCGAATAAGTGCATCCAATCTATGTAAGGTATGCATGTTGATGTCGATACTATTTTATATCATTAGGCTTACTCGGAGATTGTGTTAATTTATCTGGCATTGAACTTTTATATCCTTTTCTTCTTAACTTTATCATGTTCTCAACGAGTTGGGCATCTATGATTGTCTTCAGTGGTATTAAATGTTAGTAGCATAATCAGTGTGAGTAAATAGTTATACAAGTTTTGTGTATGAAATTTCTAATTACTTTAGATTTAAGCATTCAAATAATCCAAAAAATATGTGTACTCGCTAACAACAACCCTTATATTTTTAGTTGCAAGTGCTATTTAAAAAATTTCCCTTTGACATACACCTTATGAAAGTAAATGCTTACACAGTTACACTACTACAATGACGAAACCAGCAAGTACCTAAAGTAATAACTATTACTCTTGGCATCCAAAGAAAAATAAATACGAATACTAACCACTAATTCAAATTCATCAAAACTTGAAGCACTAATGTGTTGCATGTTGAATTTCCTAGCGTCCTTTTTTATTGCGTCCAGTACAGCGATATCGTATCTATCCACTTTCGTGTTTGTCATTACGTTATGTTTTTTTTCCTTGACTTTATTTATTGGTTTGTCTTGCTGATTTTGATTTCAGGCTATGATTGTTTTATTTTCTATCATTTTTCCCCACAAAGCAACTGTGTCTATGGAGCATGGAAGCATTAACTTTGGTTAGAGCACTCTGACCGTGCTCTAAAAGGACTGGTATAGTGAGCCAGGTCATTAATATATTCTCACTCATATTTTCAGAGAAAGGTCGAGTTTTATTGCGGTTTCTGCTACTCAGCATGTTTTATATTATTCCTGTTAGATTTATGTGCATGTTATATATGTTGTGTGTATAGTATTTTGATTGGTAGTTGTCTTTGATATGATTGCCCAAGTATTTGCAACAATGGTGATTCGCATGTAAGTCCTTGGCTCCCATTTGATTGGGATTCGAGCTAATGCTCTGTAGTAGATTTCGGTTTTAAACAATTAATATATTTGATACGTATTACTTCTGACCCTGTCCTCCAATTCGTTTATGGTGCTAATATGGGAATGCCACCTAATGAGCTTACTTAGGTGGTTTTGCTCATGGTGCGAGAGGAATGGACATCGAGTGTTAATAATCAGCTTACACAAAGGGATTCATCTGAAGATGCTTGCACAATTTTTTATTTATTTATTACTGCTATCATACGTCCTTCACTCCCCTTTTATGGGGAATCGAGCCAATCGTCTGTAGTAGATTTTTTAAACAATTAATATATTTTCTATGTATTACTTCTGGCCCTGTCCTCCAATTCGTTTATGATGCTGATGTGGCAATGCCACCTAATGAGCTTCCTTAGGTTAACTGGGTATTGCCCATGGTGCAAGAGGAATGGACATATGGAGTGTTAATAATCAGCTTACATAGAGGGATCCATCTGAAGATGATTACACAAAAAAAACTTTTACTACCGTTATCATAAACAAAAGCACAGCTTAGGTTGCAAAATCTGTTTGAGTGTCAAAACATAGTATATCTTCCACTCTAAATTCTATGGGGGACTGAACAAAATACATCCTAGGCTATACAAGTATTTTTGGGCCTACAGGACCCTGTTTCAGACTTACACAATGGGTTGGTGGTAGTTTTACATTGGTGGCGGCTTGATTTTGTAATTCTAATTGTGTTTAGAGTTTGTCCCTTTGGATCTGAGCAAGGTATAATGATAGCTTAGTGCACAATTTAGAAATTGCTCCTACTCAATTTTCTTTTAACCGAAACTGTTCTTGCTGCAGAGAAAGTAATGGCACTTGACGACCATGACTTCAAGTCCTTAATCATGGTTCCTGGCATTCCTTCCCAACTCAGAAAATATTTTCTGTTACTATTAAAGTTGTTGGCGCTACACCATGGTGTAGTTGGTTGGAATTGTTCTCTAATTTGAATTAGCTGGAGGCACATCTCATTTTTATTTCATTTGTTTAGTTGATAAGTGTATAATCTAACTTGCTTTAAATGATATGAGCAGTGTTCGTTTTGCTACACACGGTTGTGTTGTACATCATAAAGAAAGAAAGAAAGAAAAATGATTGAATTTGCTTATATGTTCTTTGGTTTTTCTTTTTGATTTTATAGATAATATGTATGCCTAAATTGTCTTTTGATCCTTTCCAGAATAATATTTTATATCAGGTTCTTTTCTTAATTTAGCACTAAAGTTTGGAATGAATTTGCATTCTTAATAAAATTTACTGAATTCAAGCAAGATGGGGAGTACAATGCTTTTTCTCTTTGAATTTATGTCGATTGCTTTAGTATATATACATATATGCAAAAAAATGGTTTTACTTCTAATAGGGCTGACCTGTTGAAATGTACCTGCAATGCATATAATTTAAAAAGGTATGAACAACAATGCAGTTCTGTGAAGCGTCTTTAGGCAAAGTGCATTTCTTTGATAATACATTTGTTTCATTCCAAATTGGATATAAGACAAATAACTTAGTTATGCGCGCTAGAATAAATGTGTTGCTATTGGAAATAGTTGGATTTAGATAACTACCATGGAGTTCGTGTTGAGGATTTACAGTTAGGTGTTATTTGAAATCTCAGTATTCAGTCCCCTAAGGTGTTAGTTAATAATTAAGCTTTTGGGGAGACAATATGCTATATATGTTGGGTTTAGTTTGGAAAGATATTCATGTTTTAAGCAAATAATTTGGTTATAATTGGAGATATCTTTATATTATTGGTATCCAGTAAATATTTATGCAAGGTATTACTTCACACATCTTTGAACTTTGTCGGGTTTTTAGGATTCATTAATGGACTTAAGCATCAGGGATGACTCTGTGATTATTGAATACCTAAGTGATCTACAAAGGAAAAATTTCTTTCAGAGGGTGGATGTAATGTCTAGAAATGCAGGGTTTTGACATATACAAACTTTATTCATGAAAATTAGAAATTTGTAAAGGCAAAAAGGAATTTCCCTCTTTCTATATATCTCAGCATTACTTGACTTTATCATGTTTCAGTGTCTACTCACATTTTATAGAAAGCATAGAGTCACAATACGAAGCTCGATGAGGAGGAGTTGTAATCATAACAGGTTATCTCTAATGGAATGTCTTCTAACAAACGTTTAATATGGTAAGAACAAAACTTTGTATTTCCCTGATCATGCATTGAAATGATTTATCATGGTGAACCAATATCATATCCCCTATTTTAGCCTTTCAAGTAATAAATTCATAGTTTTTTTCATTTTGAGTTGGTTTTCACGATGGCGTTGTATTTAAAATTTGATTGTCCTTGCACTTATTCGATGAAATGTTTCTCTTATTATTTGTATCAGTTTACATTCATTTTTTAAAGATTCTTCTGCAACATATGAATCCCAGTCATTTGGTTATTTGGTTCTAAGTTTTAGTTTAACAACCGAGTTATATAACCTATGAAAAGTACTCAAAATTAGTTCATTTGAAAAAAAAAACACAGATTTGTTGCAATTGTGCCACATGGGGGCCACGTTTATAAATCTCACGCCCTAATGGTAAACAGTATTATGCAAATCATGAAGTGTACATTTTGTTATGCAAACTGAAGTTAGGGACTGGATAGGGTTTCTTGACTTTTTTTCTTTTTATTTATTTATATTAAGCTTTCCGGTGTTATCTTCTTCTTTTCAGGTCTTGTAGAAAATTTCGTTTTCTCCGCGGTCGAGGCCGCCAAGGCCAGAGTGAAAAGCGACTTCAGCCACTACTCCAGTGATTTAGCCAGCGCTCGCCAAAAAGAAGCGCCAGCTCATGGCTTTAACATAGCGCCCGCCAGCCAGTCTTTTTGCGGGCCTCGCTACAGTAACCGCGATTTTTGGTTTTTTGGTATAAAAACAAAATCATTTTTTTTGGAAAATCTAACTTTTCCAAAACCAAGAAAGAGAGTGATTACAAGAGAACAATTCTTTGTGAGTTGAGTGTTCATTCTTTGTGAGTGAATTGAGAGAGACTTGTAATCGGTTACTCGGACATCTAGTAAAGCTTGGAACTTCGCGATTGTGGAAGTAGGCAAATTGCCGAACCACGATATATCTCGTCTTGTGGTTTGTTCTTTTTACATTGATTGTTTTATTTCATATGCTTGTTATTTGATATTGAGAAGTGTTGGGATATTGCTTGGAGGGTGTTGAAGTCTTGTCTATTGAGAAAGATCAATCTTTGTGTAGGATTGATCCGTTTGGTCAATGGGTAACGTTTGTTTCCGCAGTTAATTATTCACAACAATTGGTATCAGAGCGTAGGTATACGACCTAGGATTTTGAGTTTAGTACTCGAAATTTGTGTAGACAAGGTGTTCGATTAAATTCCGAGGTGAAACTGTTTTTTTTGGGTTATTGTGTGTAACTTGAAAGATGGCTCCCAAGATGTCAAACGCAAGGTTTGAAGTAGAGAAGTTTAATGGGAAGAATAACTTTGGGATTTGGCAAGTCCAAGTAAAGGACATCCTCATCCAACAAGGTTTGCACAAGGCTTTGAAGGGGATTAAATCTAAGGCGGCGAAAGTATGAGTAATGATGATTGGGAAGAGTTCGATCTTGGGCTTGTTCATCAATCCGGTTATGTCTTGCTAATGAGGTCATGTATAGTGTGATGGGAGAAAATACCACGCTGCGGTATTTGGCTCAAACTAGAGTCTATGTATATGACCAAGAGCATGACGAACAAGATGTACCTTAAGAAGCGTCTTTATCGGTACATGATGGTCGATGGTTCAACGATGCAAGAGCACGTGAGTGAGTTCCGTCGACGTCTAGCGGATTATTTGAATGTTGGTATGAAGATGGATGATGAGGATCAAGCGGCATGTTTAATATTCTCCTTGCCAGAAAGCTATGAGCATCTAATGACTACATTCATGAACAGAGAAGTCGTCGATCTTGACGAAGTTCAGAGTGCTCTTCTTTCTTATGAGTTAATGAAGAAGACACGTGTAGAGAATAGCATTGATGCAAGTCAGGGGCTAGTGGCAAGAGGAAATTCGTCTGAACAGAATTATTCAAGTAATGATAATTCTAGGTCCAAGTCAAAGAAGCCTTTAAAACATGTACAGTGCTACAATTGCAATGAAAAAGGACATTACGCAAGTAATTGTCCCCACCCGAAGAAAGAGAACAAGAGAGATGGTCAGAAGAAAGGTAAGGCAAAATTTGAGGCAAATTATGCTTCAGGCTCTGAAGAGGATGAGTTCAGTCTTTGTGTGTCCACACAAGACTATATGACCGAGAGGTGGATTCTTGATTCCGGATGTTCCTATCATATGTGCCCGAATAGAAAGTGGTTTACTTCTTATGAGAGCATTGATGGTGGTTCTGTTTTAATGGGTAATGACGTTGCTTGTAAGACGGTAGGAATTGGAACTATACGGGTCAAGATGTATGATGGTGTAGTGAGGACTCTAACCGATGTGAGACATGTTCCTGAGCTAAAGAAAAGTCTTATTTCTCTTGGTACCTTGGATTCCAAAGGCCACAAGTTTGTGGGCGAAGGTGGAGTCCTAAATATTGTTAATGGCTCTTTAATTGTTATGAAGGGTCAAAAATATGGAACCTTGTATACTCTGATTGGTAGTACGGTGATAGGCGATGTAGCAGTGGGTGCATGTAGTAATGATTCTGAGTGCACTAAGATGTGGCATATGCGTTTAGGGCATATGAGTGAAAAGGGTTTGTCCGAAGTTGTGCAAGCGAGGGTTCTTGAAGAACTTGAAGAAGCCAAGTATGGGGTTCGTGAGCATCAAGGTCTATGGGAAGCAAGTTGCAGAGTCAAGTTCAAGTCAAGCAAGCACACCGACAACAGGGCATCCTTGATTATGTGCATACGGATGTTTGGGGACCCTCGTGGTGGCTTCCAAGGGAGGTAACCGCTATTATGTCTCATTCATTGATGATCATACTCGCTATGTGTAGGTGTATATGATGAAATCGAAAGATGAAGTGTTTGAGACATTTAAGAAGTGGAAGGCAAGGGTTGAGAATCGCACGCAGGAAGGTAAAGACATTACGGTCCGACAATGGTAATTGAGTATACCTATGGACCTTTCCAAGAGTTACCAGGTGCTGTGTGGAATTGCCGCATTAATCGATCGGGGCACGCCACAGCAGAATGGAATGGCAGAGAGGATGAATAGAACTTTGCTTGAAAGAGCAAGATGTTTATTGTCTAATGCCGTCCCTAGGCAAAGAGTATTGGGCGATCACGGTGTCCATGGCGTGTTACCTATACAATAGGTCACCAGTACCAGCTATAGATTGCAGGACACCTTATGAGGTGTGGTCAGGTAACCCAGCTGATTATAGTATCTTGCGAGTGTTTGGATCGACAGCTTACTACCATGTGAGGGACAACAAACTAGATCCTAGAGCTAAGAAGGCCATATTCTTAGGCTTCGCAAATGGGGTAAAGGGATACAGATTGTGGTGTCTAGAAGCCCACAAGTTCCTGGTCAGCAGAGATGTTACTTTTGATGAGACTTCGGTGTTATCTTCAAGAAGCCGGAAGTAGCAAGCGGGAGAATGGCGAGTCTATAGAAGTTCAAGCTACCGAGCTTGAGTTGTCCGATGCAGCCAGATGACCGGTTAGATCATGATGAGGTACCAAATCATGGAACCACACAAAACAACAGGAAGAAGAGCAAGAGCATCCGCGAACTTGTAGTGGGTGACCCTAGGCCACGAGACAAGTTAAAGAAGTGCACAAGTATGGGCACGAAGTCGGTGAAACACTATGGTCGTGGATTTAGTGGCATATGACCGAATATCGAAGATGATGAGCCGATAGCTTCAAGGAAGCTGTTAGAGATGCTCATTACAGAGATTGGTTGGTAGCTATGCAAGCAGAGATGGAATCTCTTGATAAAAATCACACATGGGACCTAGTTTTATTGCCAAAGGGCAAAAGGACTATCGGTAGTAAATGGGTGTTGAGAAAAGAAAGAGGTCCTTCCCCGAGTCCGACAAGATCGGGTACAAGGCAAGAGTGGTAGCAAAGGTTTTTCACGAAGGAAGGAGTTGACTACAATGAGGTATTTTCCCGGTGGTCAAACATACGTCCATTCGTGTGTTATTAAGTTTAGTTGCTCACTTCAATTGGGAGTTAGAGCAACTTGATGTGAAAACTGCTTTCTTGCATGGGGACTTGGAAGAAGAGATCTATATGAGACAACCTGAAGCGGTTTTGTCGTTTGTTGAGAAAGAAGATTATGTATGCAAATTGAATCGGTCACTGTACGGGTTAAAGCAATCGCCCAGGCAATGGTACAAGCGCTTTGACACATTCATGATGCAACATGAGTACACCCGAAGTAAGTATGACTGCTGTGTCTACTTTAGAAGGCTTCGTTGTAATGACTTCATCTATCTCCTGCTTTATGTGGATGACATGCTTATTGCTTCCAAAAGCATGGTGGAGATAGACAAGTTGAAATCTCAACTTAGCTCTGAGTTTGAGATGAAAGACTTAGGTGGAGCCAAGAAGATACTGGGCATGGAGATTGATGAGAGATAGGAAGAAGCGGCGGATAGGGTGTATCTCGAAGAAATACATCCGAGAAAGTAATTTCTCGATTTGGTATGGAGAATGCAAAGTCGGTTTCTACTCCTTTAGTTGGGCATTTTAGGCTTTCACCTAAGTTCTCTCCTAGTTGATTGGAGGAACAAAAGCATATGGCTAATGTTCCTTATGCAAGTGCCGTGGGTAGTTTGATGTATGCTATGGTGTGCACTGCGCCGCGGACATTTCACGTGCGATTAGTGTTTGGAGCAGGTATATGGCAAATCCGGGAAGCAAAGATTGGGAGGCGATGAAATGGGTACTAAGGTACTTGAAGGGTACTTTGGATGTGGGATTAGCTTATGGTGGAGGCACTTGTTATGTCAATGGGTTTGTGGATTCTGATTATGCGAGGGTGATCTAGATAGATGACGATCGACTCATTGGTTATGTGTTTATGATGCATGGTGCACCGGTTAGTTGGAGGTCTATGCTACAAGCTACAGATTTTGCTCTATCTACTACCTTGAGGCAGAGTATATGGCAAATGGCGAGGAGATGAAAAGAGGCACTATGGCTTCGAGGTCTTCTAGATGATTTGGGTATTGAGCAGAACAGTGTTGCTGTGTATTGTGATAGTCAGAGTGCTATTCATTTGGCGAAGAACCAAGTTCATCATGGTCGGACCAAGCATATTGATGTCCGATATCACTTTATACGGGATGTCGTTGAGGATGGTGATGTAGCACTTGAGAAAGTAGACACCCATGACAACCCCGCCGATATCTTGGCCGAAAGTTGTCACCGGAGTTAAGTTCCAACACGGTTTGGACTTGCTCCAAATCCTACATGTTTGAAAAGAGCCCCTGTGTGGGCATCGCCCTTCAGGCGCTGATTGATCGCGAAGTCTTCTTCTTTGGAGGTGTTCCTACTGGATGTGATCTTGCTGGATGTGTTCGGCTTGGTTTTATGTGTTAAAACCTCACCGAGGTGGAGAATGTAGAGAAAATTTCTGTTTCTCACGGTCGAGGCGCCGCCGCCGCCAGAGTGGCGCGACTTCGCCACTACTCCAGATGATTTAGTGCGCTTCCACGCCAAAGAAGCGCCATGGCCATGGCTTTAATACTGTATTTCAAGGCCAGAGTAGCGCGCCGCTCAGTCTTTTTTTGCGGGCCTCGCTACAGTAACCGCGATTTTTGGTTTTTTGGTATAAAAACAAAATCAGTTTTTTTTGGAAAATCTAACTTTTCCAAAACCAAGAAAGAGAGTGATTACAAGAGAACAATTCTTTGTGAGTTGAGTGTTCATTCTTTGTGAGTGAATTGAGAGAGACTTGTAATCAGTTACTCCGGACATCTAGTAAAGCTTGGAACTCGCAGTGTGGAAGTAGGCAAATTGCCGAACCACGATATATCTCGTCTTGTGGTTTGTTCTTCTTTTACATTGATTGTTTTATTTCATATGCTTGTTATTTGATATTGAGAAGTGTTGGGATATTGCTTGGAGGGTGTTGAAGTCTTGTCTATTGAGAAAGATCAATCTTTGTGTAGGATTGATCCGTTTGGTGTGGGTAACGTTGTTTCCGCAGTTAATTATTCACAACAAGTCTAAACCTCTCCTCTATCCCTCCATGATAAAGAGTCAGTCTATGAACATATCTATCTACTACATTTTGCTATATGAAATTTGAAGGGTACTACATTTTCACTAAATGAAATTTGAAGGGTTTGGACCCTTAGATATTGTCATGTTGAAGGTGGAAGTCTAAGTACAAGTGGTCAGAGGTTGAGTCGGGAACTAAAATTATTTTTTTTATAAAATTGTAACAAATTTGATTTTGGTACTTTTTTGGTTTCCTACCCCCATGCGCGCTCATTGTGATCTAATCTTTATTCTTTTCTTTTCTTTCTTTTTGCTTCACAGTTATTGAAACATAACGTTTTACCCATTATAAAAGCCATTTCTTGAAATGTTTTCACTAAACTATGGCTCTTTTACTACTTTGATCTTCTTCTTCTTTTTATGGGTGTGTGTGTGCTCTCAGTTTGTACTATTTGAACATAAAGAAATGGACTTTTTACTATTTGAACAAGTTTTGGATTTGTTCATCTCTTTTTGGTATATGAAGTCGAAGGCTTATAAGGCTACATTGTATATAGTGAAGTATGAATTCACATATAATATATGTTAATAGTAGTGGGCAATGTTGGCATTAAACTTTACCATGCATTACCTATGTTCTTCCTAATTTCATGTGGCGTGGACTTTGGTGATTTCTTTTTGGTTTTGTTCTTTAATGTTTTGGTTATTAATTTCAACATTTTCACAAACTTGACTTTGGTTAGAATTTATATATTTTGTCATTTTAGGATTATGTAGTTTTTAAACCATTATCCATTTGGTTGCATGAGAACCATTGGCAATAACCTACATCATGTTTTCTACGCCATTGGTGAAAACTTAAAAACAAAATTATCTTTTGTGGGATCATTAAAAAGATAAACATATGATTTTAAGGCACGTATTCTTCTTGAATACTCAATCAAGTAATAGTATTGTTATAAAACTTAGATCTTTGTATTGTTAGGTTCTGAATTGTTTACTCTAATGATAAAATATACATTGTTTGTTTTTAGTATAGTATTGTCCAGTACTTAGTTAAGTTCTCATCGATTGAACTATCTGAGAGATTATGATTAATCAGCTTAAATTAGTTGTGGTACATCAAAAAGCATGTTTCTACCATAATTTGTTGTAACTTAGTTTAGGCCTTGGAATGAAGGCATGGGTTTTACACTTTTACTGTTTTTGCGCTTGGTATTGATGTTTCTTTTGATACTGCCAGTCGAGACCTCACCAAGTGCAATGTTGGCTTGACCTTTTCGAATGCGTCTTAATTGCTACTCTGACTGCGAAGTGTAATTATATTGATTTTTATTTGTGGAGTGCTGATTAAGTGGGTTTCCTGAGTATCCAGGAATGGCAAAAGGTGAAACTCTCAATGCGTCCTACTATTCTTGAGCTCGCTCATAGTTTTACAACTAATCGGTACACACTCACATTCAGTACACAGCACGCATTGGACCCCATCACCATCGTGAAAGCATGAGTTAGATACATTGTAGCTTTAGATGATTTGCAACTGGTACTAATTTTTTTTAGCATAGTTGACATTAGCTAAGAAGTAGACTTTTAAAACATGGGAGTGGTTGTCGATAGAGGAAATTGGAATAAATCTTCCTCAGTTCCTGCTAAACATTGATGAGGCATTTGCTTAAGATAGTTGGAGTCTGTGCCCTTGATAGTACCTGTCATATATCTCTCAAGGTCATCAAAGTATATGGGAAACTGTGCCATGCATTAAACATTGTCTACATAATATGATACCTCTTCTTCATGAAACCGTCTTTGGCTCCCAAGTATGGCTATTTTGCAAGATGTATTATCATTTAAAACTAGGCTGAAATTGAATGGACATTCGAGCTTTGATGGCAAGTTTTGTTTTCTTTTTACACACACAAAATAGACAATATATAGTATAATATCCAGTATTTTTTTTTCTTTGGAATGAGAAACAATCTCCCTCTCGTACTAATTCCTTCATGATACAACAAGGTTATGGATGTATTCACTAAGGCGGTTGATTACATTGAAATTCCAATTCATTGGAATGATGGTGAACCCTTTCTTATTCGTGTTGTTCATTTGCATCCTATATGAAGGAATGCAGTTTTGCTGATATAATTGTTTCGATTAGAGATTTAATTTTCATATATTAGTTCAATTGGCTTCTTTCTAACTTAACCCCTCCCCTCTTTTTTAGAATGCTATTACATGATCTGATGTATGATCGTCTCTGATTCACACATTATTCCCTTTCTTTTATATTGCCATAATGTTTAACACTCTTGCTTCTTGCAAATTTGCCTCCACAATTTGGTCTATGTAAGTTACTATTTTGTTCAACATTTTACATTAACTTATTATTATACCATAGTCTAAAGGAAAATTTTCCATTTGTTGTTCAAAGATTATAGATCCTTGACTTCCATAATCTATTCTTATTAGTTTAATGTATTCTGAATAGATTGAGGTTTTAATCACAATTAATTAGTTACTTATGAATGAGTCATACACTTTTTGTTTTCTAGCATTCAAACTCTCTTTTCTAACAGTTAGGCATAGTTGCACAATTTACAATTGTTAGCAAATATTGATTTTATAATTCTTAGTATTCTTATACTTTATTCATTTTTGTGGCTTCGTAGTTGCTATGAAGAAAAGTGAAAGGTGGATTTTGTACGGTGAGTAAAGGACTGTGCAACTCTTATATTCCCTCAAAGGTATCACTTTTCTTTTTTCTTTCTTCTCTAGGTGCATGGCAAGTCCTAGATTATTATGGACAAAATATAGTTAGAAATAATGTATGGGAAATGGTATGCTGCAAGTGTAAGGCAGTATCGTTAAGTATGATTTATATATGTGAGCTTTTTAATGGATCTTAATGCATTCATTCACCGACCCATCTATCTTTGACAATGACCGCATAAATAAATTGTTAGTAATGAGTATGTACCCACTATCTTGATGATAAAATTTTGCTTGTGATAGGGTTATATACTAAAAGCATTACTTTTGTATTAACTCTAATTCTTCATTTTTTGAATGAGAATTATATGGGCAAATGTTATGCATATTATATATGTTATTAGTTATATGCATGTGTCTAATACTTTATATTGTAGATGATATGGTGTGTGGTGACACACAGAAGATCATATCATCAGTATCTTATAAAGTATAAGTAAACATTCACAACCTAGATGGATTTGGACAAACCATTGGTATAGTTGTAGTATAATATGGTATTAATCTATCTTGACTACAGGATTACACGAGTACACTTTGTGTGTATTGAACAGGACCAAGTGAGGTTGTTTCTCTTTATACTGACTATATAAGAGAACAAACACCTCTGTTATTATGGATGCTTGTCCTCTTAATCCAGATATAATAACGGGCACTTATGTGCATTGTACATTGCTTTAAATCATCAATGAGTGAGATTCATTTGTGAATCAACAAACTAGATGGATTAGGTAATGACATTGTATGTAAGGTATGCTGTTGATTATAGAAGGAATCTGTGACCTGCAAGAAGTCAGGTTGATGATGTCCCCTTGAGGAGCTCATAAGGATTGTCATGTAAACCCTGTAGGTGGATTTAATCCGACATGAGGTTGAGTGGTACTACTTAAAGACATAAGAAGTTGATTAATGTAGTTGTCAATAACTTGACTTAATCAATAGGCATTCGATATCTTAATACTGGGAGATCAACAAGCATATAATATAGAGCCCATAAACGTAATACACGTAATTTAGGATTAGGGCAGTAGTGCAACAATGGCCTTTAGTGGAATAAGTCATTTGTTGACGGACTTGGGCCGTGTGTTCTGGGCGAACATGGGAAGCCCAAGCCCGTCAGGAGACCTAACCCTAATTTCTCCTCATAGTCCCTGTTATAGCCTATATAAAGAAACCCTTCTTTCCTGGCCAAATACTGAGTGATTGCTAAAGCACAATTAGTCCCAAAATTCGACCAAGAGAGAAAGAAAGGGCTGGTAGATCGTTGCCCACACAACGTCCATTCCAAGATAGAAATACAACAGAAGATCAAGAGGTTGCTGAATCGTAGAGCTTGGATTCTCAGAGATATCACAGCTGTTCAAAGGTATGATTCTTAACCAAATCATGAACACCCTTATTCCGCTACGCATGGGTTTTCACGGTTTGTAATAGATGACATACAACCATAACGGTTCCTATAGCTTGAAATGTCAGAAAGGGATTCAATCTGAATTTCAAGCCAAATGCATTTAAATGAACCTATTTACAATATAAGATCGACTATAAGTGAGATATATCATTATGTAAGTAATAGAGTGGAATAAGCCCTTGGATGAAATTAGGATATAAATTTTGATTTGGTTCCTTGCCCCTCGCCATATTATCATTTTATTTGATTGCATATATTTATAAGTATGGAATATTCTACTTTAACAACATGTTCATTCTTTGACACAACTAATTGTATTCGGGGGATTTCTATTAGTATGTAGATTGTGATTAACTCGGAGTATGAATTCTTTTAAGTTAATATCATTGTTTATTACGATGTTGTGTTAGCCAATTGGCAGCGAATCTATGGGTTGCATGTTAAGTAGTGAAGGGATAATAAGCTCTTAACACAAAACATCTTCCTTACTTCTTTTGTTCAATTGTTATTTTTTCCCAAATTATTGCCTTTTTTATTTGGCTAAAACTATGAAACTGTTGAGTTGAAATTGTGCATGTTTTTTATTTGTTTGGATTCTGTAAATCAACTTTTGAGATTCCTACGGTTGATTGGCTTTTGGCTTCATAGTTTTCATTTTTCTAATACAGTGCTTCTTGCTGCGTCTGTAATCAGGTTTCACATAACAGGTTAGTATTTCTCTTTAATCTTCTAATTCTTTTCAATTGTGTGTTTCTCATGGCTAAATGAATTTCTCTTGAATATTAGATTGTCTTATTGGTAATTCTCTAGATCAATGTTTGCACATGTAGTTTGATGAATATCATCTATAAGTAAACGAATAGTGTTTGTTCCGGTAAGTAAGCGAACACTGTATAATATGCATGTTTTATTATTGTAATCTTTTTTCTTTGTTGTAAGACACTCGATGCTTTTTCGTACTTTTAACATCCTCTCTCTCTCTCTCATTTCATGCCTGTCCGGTAACCATCTCTCAATTTTCTTAATGTTTGTGATTGCTTTCTTATTAGTTTTGTTTCGTTTAGATTGTAGATTTAAAACAACTTATTCAGCTTGATGTAAGGGGTTAAAAACCGTTTTGCTCAATCAAAACCCACAAAATAATACCCCTATAATTCATAGGGGAATATCATATGTCTACAAAGCTTCTGATGGTTTGGAATACCATTGCTCTATCTCTTCTAATCTGTTGTATCAGGTTGACCATTTTTTTGTTACAACACAGCCCATTATACTGGAAGCAGGTAAGATTTTTCATTCTATTTCCTCTATTTTATTATTTGTTTTTCATACATAATTTGGGGGTTTTTTTCATTGAAGATTTACTTTGGGGTTTATTTACATTTTTTGAAATAGGTTTGCAATTTGTAACCATGTTTATCACTTTATCTATATTAGAATAAGACAACGTTATCTTTAAGTTGTTGTGTTGAAAATTTTAACTTTGAAAAAATATAAGCTGTTGTGTTGTGTTGGAATTATATAAAAAAATATATGTTTCCCAATCTTTCTTAGTTCTTTTTTTTGTAGTGATTTTCAAATTGAGTTATGCTTGCTTTATGCTTATATATATAAAGTCGCTGAGTTTGAATGGAGGGATTTGGTTGAATAGGTGGTAAATAAAGTCATTCATAGAAAATTCTGTTAGTTTGGTTTCTCCTTCGCCCACCTTCTCCTAAGCTTAATGGCATCCATCTGTAAGTCTAACTACTTAAAGATCCAAGCTCCATATAGTATATATTCTGACTTTCTAAGAATGTAGTTTCCTTAAACTCCATTTTTTCTTTGTTGTGATGTCGCCTTAGTTGTTCATTCGAACTATGTATGTATTTTGAGAAGGCCATACTGATTTAAGATTCCATTTATATTCTTCAAATTTGCACACAATTTGATAAAACTAAAAACTCTTTCTATGATCCACAAATACATATAAACAGTTATTATGTTTTACACGATTTGTAGATCAAACCACTTAACCAAGTAACTTATATTTTGTTGCATTTGTTTCCGATCCTCGATAGCTATGCTGCTAGCAATATAGGCACAGTTAATAAATTGATATATGTTACACCTTTGACTGCTACTTAGTGCATATATTGTTTTCATCTAATAGTCTAAAATTATGTATTTATTGCGTATGTTTAGGAGTCGTCTGTTTTAATTTTGGTGGTCGTTGGTTCTAACTTCGGTACTTTGGCATACTATTATCAAATATATTCATTGGACTCTCACATTGCCGTTGGCGATAGAGGTATTGGAATTGGCATTGGAAGTAGTGTTGGGGCTGGGGCTGGTACTACTGTTGCTACCTGAAAATCTGCTTCCTCTTTGAAATGGATTTATAGAGTAATCTATACAGATACTGCTAGCACAATCTTAATAGTAAACCTGTGAGTTAGTGAGTGAGATCAAGTGTAATTTGTGCTCATCGCAATCTATAATTTGTGATTTTTTTTTTTTTTTTTTTTTTTTTGCTTCGGTGAGATTTGAATGTATCTGTAATGTGGAGATGTATGTATGTTAGTTGCACTGTATAAGTCGTGTATTAGGGTTTTTGGGATGTTTGTATATTTATAGTTTTCTTCTTATTCGAGGATTGGTTACTTGATTTAACTGGCATTGGTTGAGATGATTAAGTAGCTGGTTCTACGAATCAGTATATCTTTTAGTAGTTGAATTTACAATTGAGGTATGAGGTTTTATATTTGGTTTGGATGTATTCTTATTAAATTTTCAGGTTATGACAAATTTATATTTATGAAATGTCGAATATACAAAGGAGACTTTGTCGAAAATTTACTAGAAAAGTCATGTATCATAGGTATGTAATTGCATGAGATTTGGGGCGTTACAAAGTGCTATCATTATACTAATATTGCATATACATTCCTGTTGAATTGAAATATTCTCCAACTACCTATGTCGATCACTTTGTTCCCTTTTAGCTTTTGATACCTTCCCCTCCTAAAAAAGAAATTCATAAATCCATGTTGTTCCCTGGACTCTGTAATAAACTTAATTTCTTATTGCATAATCATGTGTGTTAAGATTTATACCAATTTGATTAATATTTTTGTTTGGCTTGCAGTTATGTTATTGAGGTAGACATTGATTACACTTGAGGTATTATACCTTTCTGTAATCCCTTTAAAATGTATACGCGCTTAACGGATTGTACCCTCATTTTAGGCCACTTAGGTGAATATGATTTCATTGCCAATTGCAGAACTTTGAAGTCACATCTCTTTCATTTGGGTCAACTGCGCCAATGTAATATCATTTTCACGCTATTAACGCTCCAATGCCTTTCTTTTAACTTTGCACTTTGTTTATCTTAACCTTGCACTTTGTTTCTTCATCTCTGTTTTTAGACTGTAATAGTTTTACATTGTAGGTTTATTATTTGTTTTTGTTTCTTTCATTTAGTTACATTCGATTGTGTAACTTCTTTAGTTATCATACATTGTACCAGGCATTTACTAAGAGGTTCAGTTTGACATAAACAAAACAAACATGTTTACAACATTCAGAGCTTTGCATTCAAAGGCTTTCGGAGGTAGGAGAGGGCACATTCAGATTTCAGCATTCAGAAGCTAAAAAAACCAAACTGGTCCCTAACTCTAAATTCCAGACACGCCCACAGATAAATGAGAAGCACATTGCATTTAGAGGCTAAAAAACCAAACGGCCTCTAACTCTAATTTTCTGACACGCCCACAGATAAATGAGACGGTATTCACAACAACATACCCTTCCAAGTGACTAGAGAATAATATCACAACTACAATTACATTCAGATGGCAAACATTTGTGTGGTGCAAATGTGACTTATCTTAGCCCAACCCGGTCTCGAAAATAACTGCCTCAAGGACATGCTCTTAAAGTTGCATCTACTTCGAAAGACTATAGAATTCAGCTGTCATGTATAACAGTTTCCTGAAGTAGTCCTAAGTACAAGGAATTGATGGAGCAAATGTCAATCTCCAAAGCAAGTAACCTGAATGATCAAATTGATTTGGGAATCTAAAGAAATTACATTTTTGTTGTGATAATTATTATTTGTCTCAATACTTCAATATTGCAAATGGTGCAATATGGTGTACAAACAAACATTCATTGTCACCTATATCATGATATTCATCTAGATTTGAAATTGACATCGATTTGTCTTTCGCTACTGCTGATGCATCAGCCAGAAAAAATGTACGCATTACACTTACTAGATCAAGGTTTGAGAGCTTGCAATCTCTTAAAAAAAATAGAAAAATATAAACCCTTCAAACAAAGTATGCAATGAATCATTAGCTATCAATATACATATATTATTTATTCAAGTGGACTTTAGGCTTTTGAGTCATTAGCTATCTATCTAGCAAGTCTGGCCATAGGCCGGGCCAAATGGCTAGTAAGGGTTAGTTAGACACATACCCTCCCTCCCCATTTTCACACCCCGTCCAAGTCAACACATCTTGACCATTATCTTCGTGGTCAACTGTAGTGAAAATACCCCAATACCCTCAACTGTAGTGAAAGTGTTGGATGAAATTGGAAATTGACTTGTACGGGTGCCCTAATATTAACTCCATGGTAAGCAGATAGCAACAACTGTCTTTGTGTTATTTTGTATGCCAAAACTGTTTAAAAAGTTGAAAATAAAGATATACAAAATTCAAAGTTGCATTGATTCAATCAGGCACTAATCAAATTGGATTGGGCAACCCCTCAAATTTTTTTTTACAAGTTTTCCATATTACAAGTTTGCCATCAAAGCCCAGGCCCAGCAACCAATTCAACCGGTTTCGCCAAAACGAACGCCTCGGGCCGTTTGGGTGTGCACTCAAACGATCCCACTATGTCGTTTGTGTATACACTCAAACGATATGGCCACGTCGTTTTCGCATACACTCAAATGATATGGCCAAATCGTTTGAGTATACACTCAAACGTGTACCGTTTGAGTGTACACTCAAACGGCTTGACCACACCATTTGTGTGTGCATTGAAATGGCTATGCCATGCCGTTTGGTATCACATGGAAGCGGTATGGCTAGGTCGTTTAGGGCTTCTATGGGGTGATATGGTGAAGTCATTTGAACTAAAATAATTGAGAAGTTCTCAACCAAGGAAATTCCTGATTAACCAATGATTAGCCTGATTAACCAATAAAAATTGATTACATAAACACCAATTACACTTTTCTTATACATAAACACCGAACACTTTTCTTATAATACAAATAATTAATCGATCATAAGTGTACAATAATTTATTTAAACAATTATCTGCAAAATTGAATTAGTAATGATGAATTATCAACACATCCCAATTGAATTAGAAAAATTGAAATCCGATTTAAAAAATTGGGTTAGGAACAACACAATTAGTTACACCAACACAATTACATGCACTCTACACTCTTTATCTGTTATAACATAGTATCTATATAACCAAGTTAAAATATGTAATCAAACATGCCAAAATCTAAAATAATAATTTGTTTTATATCTAAACTTGTTATTTATCTTTATTTTTTTTCAATTGTGGATCATAAACTAGTTTGGGGTTTGGGGGTTCAGGGTTCAGAAATTTCATACCAACATATTTCACTTAATTATTCGAAATAATAATTTGTTTTATATCTAAACTTTTTATTTATTTTATTTTATTTTTAAAATTGTGAATCATAAACTAGTTTGGGGGTTGGGGTTTAGGGTTTAGGGTTTAAGGTTTACAAATTTCGTACCAACATATTTCACTTAATTATTCAAAATAATAATTTGTTTTATATCTAAACTTGTTATTTTTTATTTTATTTTTCAAATTGTGAATCATAAACTAGTTTGGGGGTTTGGGGTTTATGATTTAGGGTTTAGGGTTTATAAATTTCGTACCAACATATTTCACTTAATTATTCGAAATAATAATTTGTTCTATATCTAAACTTGTTATTTTTTTATTTTCTTTTTCAAATTTTGAATCATAAACTAGTTTGGGGTTTGGGTTTAGGGTTCAGGATTTACAAATTTCGAACCGACATAAAAAAAATTTTAATTTCAAACATATTTCACTCAATTATCCAAATCTAAAATAATAATTTGTTTTATATCTAAACTTGTTATTTTCCATTTTTTTTTTCAATTATGAATAATAAACTAGTTTGGGGTTTAGGGTTTACAAACATATTTCACTTAATTATTCAAAATATATCAAAATTTCAAATATCTCTATATAAAATACTCAAGTTTCTCATTTACTCCTCCTTACTCCTTTTTTCATCAAAATCCTTACTCCTTACATAAAATACTCAAGTTTCTCTAAATGAAACATGAAGATGAAGAAGAAGCATTTGAGGTAATGTTTGAGGTGCAACAACAAATTAGAGAAGGAGAAAATAGAAGAAATGTTGAAAGTGAAGAAGTGGCACAAAATGTTGAAGGTGAAGGTGAAGAATTTGAAGAATTAGAAGATACGACTAGTCGAGCAAATGAGATGCCGAGAAATCGTTGACGACAAAGTGCAAACCTAAATAATGAAGTAACACTTGATTAGAATGAATACAAAACACTTGATTGATTGATTGAATGAATGAATGCAAAACACTTGAATGAATGCAAAACCCGAGCCCAAACGACATGGCTGGGTCGTTTGGGGACACTATGGAACGACATGGCTGGGTCGTTTGGGGACACTATGGAATGACATGGCTGGGTCGTTTGGTGACACTATGGAACTACATGGTTGGATCATTTGGACCCTCTATAGAACTACATGGCTGGGTCGTTTGGACTAAATTTAGTTAGAAGTTTAGTTTTTTTTGTGACTTTGAAATCCTTCATTACCTAAATACAAATTGTTTGAGACTCCTGTTTTATTCTTCTATTTGTAGGATTCTTTGCTGCTATCCGAGAACTGATCCTCTGCAAACTCGAATGACGTGGATTGTCAACCGATTTTAAGTGATGCAACAGAAATTTTTACTACGGAAGAGGTATGATGGAGTAGGCATTGATTTCATTTTTTTTTTTTAAATTTTCTAAATGTAATTTTATTAGTGTATTCGTAATAGTTGTTTTTTATGTGTTTAGGTCTTTCATACGCATAGCGAGGCAATCGGTTGGGCAACCGCTAGAGGAAAACAAGTTAATGTTGTTGTGGTCATTGAAAAGTCGGAGTGTGAAAAGGGAAACCAAGTAACAAGATTGAATTTGGCTTGGGAGTGCTCGGGTGTGTATCGGTCACACAAGAAGGAAGGCGAAGGGAGGGCTAATAAGAGAAGGTCGGGAACCAAGAAATCGGGATGTCCATTTAAGTTAAAAGGTGTTTTCCAATGCGGCACTGTCGATAGTTGGAAAATAGAAGTTAGAAATGGTATTCACAACCATGTATTGGCGAAGACCCTTGAAGGACATGCATTTGCTACTCGTTTGACCATCCCAGAGTTCGAGTACTTGTCAGAGATGAGTAAGTATGGAATAAAGCCTAAAAATATTTTGGATTCCATCAAGAATAGGTATCATAAAAACATATCTAGTATATCCCAAGTCTACACTACAAGGCAAAAGGTGAGGAAATTGGATATGAATTGTCTCATACAATTGCAGAGATTGCGTGAGTTGTTAGCAAAAGAACATTATTTTGAGGAGTTAAGACATGATGAGAATACCGAGGAGATAACGGGGTTGTTATGGGCCCATCCAGAAGATGTTAAGTTAGCTCAGACTTTTCCAACAATTTTCATGTTAGACGCTACCTACAAAACTAATAGGTATCGGTGGTCTTTCGTACAGTTTGTTAGGGTAAGTTCAACGTGGAAGTCTTTCACCGTGTGTCAGGTGCTGCTTCAGTCTGAAACAACAGTCAACTATGAGTGGGCCCTGCATCATTTTAGTGGCTTGCTTGGTGATATAAGCCCATTCATGATCATGTCTGACAGGGACTTGGCCCTGATAAGTGCCGTTGACAAAGTTTTCCCTAACGCACACAAGCATCTATGTAGATGGCATATCGCTATGTGTGTCCTTTCAAAATGTTACAATATTTTTCCAACTACAGAACTTGTAGAGAAGGCCCAGTTCTCGTGGAACATTGTAGTCAAATCGAAGACAGAGGTTATTTTCTAGTGTAGATGGGATGCTTTGGAAAAATATTACAGGGTTGAGTACTCCAATTTTGTTAGTTATTTGCAAGAGACTTGGTTTCCTTACAGGGATCGATTCGTATGTTGTTGGACTGACCAACACATTCATTTTAGGAGTACAACGACCAATAGAATTGAAGGGTCTCATGCTCAGGTGAAACGTGTACTAGGAAATGCAAATTGTCATGGTTTTTTTAGAATGTTTAGCATAATCCACCTGATTCTAGAGATCCAGATGTCCGAGATTAGAGCTACCTTCGAGAGGAGTATGATTGTAACTCAGCACCACCACCAGATTCCTTTGTTTCGTGAACTCAGAGGCCTTGTCTCACGTAAGTATTTGGACTTGCTATTTGAAGAAATAGATACCCGCGTAAAGCGTGTTAAAGATGGAGAGATCAGGTATTGGTATTATTTGCGCACGAGCTCATGAATTAATTGAGTTTGAAGAGCAAGAGCGGTCCATCCCTTTGACTGCTATCGACCGCTTTTGGAAAACAGTGTCTGTTTCTCCCAATGTGTCAGTGGGTGTTGGTCCCGATGTTACACCTTCGATGGACTTGTTCATGAAAAGGTTTGCAATGGTTTCTGAATAAGAGCAGAGGGTTATAATTAGGAAACTTATGGAGATTGTCGTACCATAAAGTACATGGCTAGTACCGCCTCGTGAGGAAGCAAAAACCAAAGGTCGGCCAAAAGGTAGCTGCAGCAGAAAGCTTCTAACTAGAGATGAGAACTTTTCAAAGCGAGATCCATCTCATTTTGAACATTCTCAATGTGACCATGAGGAGTGGGTCTGGTCACAACCAAACACTACGCCCACCTAAAACACCCACACCACACCAAGAAAGAAGTTTTCTCCAAAAATATCAACCCAAAACACCTACACCACACCAACAAATAAGGCTTCTCCAAAAATACCCAAAACAATCACACCAAGAAATAAGCCTTCTCCAAAAACACCAAAAACAGCCACACCACAAAATGTGAATAATGGGTTAGACTTTGGAAAGACGAGGGGTCCTAAGGATTACGGGTTAGATATTCTTGAAGAAATACATAAATACATTGTTAGATTCGATGACCCTGTTGGCGATGGCAACTACAGTTATAGAGCTTTCTGTATTGCATTAGGAAGAAGTCAAGAAGAATGGCCAAAGATGAGAAAGGACTTGTACCAAGAGCTTACTGACAACCTCCCCCTTTATTGTACTTTGTACAGTCAAAGTGAGGTTGTTTATGCAATGAAGGAAATCCTACATGAATAAGGTTACGCACCCTTAAATAAGTGGATGAGCATGCCCTTTGCTGGATACTTATTTGCTTCAAGATTTAATGTTGTCCTCCTGCATTTAGGAGCTTGTCAGTGCTTCCTTATCATGCTGCTGAGAACCCAAGCAAATCCTGAGAGAGTGAAAAAAGTATTGGGTAGCGCACATGGTAGTGGAAATCATTTTGTCAATATTAAACTTGTTGAAGATTGTCCGGTTTCTCCAGTAATGCGCCAATGGCTTAGAGCTCGATATGATATTGCTGAAAGTTGGAATTTGGCATTGACAGCAAGGCAATTGCAATTTATGGCATTGAACATTCCTAATCTAATACGGGAAAACGAGCCCGTTGAAGACCCAACAGTACATGTTATCGACTAAGTTGTTTGTATGTTGTCGATATGATATTTTGATGTAATTTGTAAATTCATTTTGACATGTTATTTTGGTGTAATTTGGAACAAGTGTAATTTGATTTGATTTTTATTTTATTTGGAAATAATGTTAAGGCTTTTATTTGATTTGATTTGGAAATCGAGTGATTGACTAAATTGATTCGGACGACAATCGAGTGATTTGTAAATAATGTTCGTATGTTATCAATATGATATTTTGATGTAATTTGGAATAAGTGTAATTTGATTTGATTTGATGTGATTTGATTTTACTTAATTTTATCACAAACGACATGGTGAAGTCGTTTGACCTTTATACCAAACGATGTGGCTGGGTCGTTTGAGCTTTAAGCCAAACAATCTGAAGCGGTCGTTTGGTATAAAGGCCAAATGATCTGAAGCGGTCATTTGGTCTTTATACCAAACGATGTGGTTAGATCGTTTTGACAATTTTTTTTTAAAAGTTCATTTCGTTTTTACAACACTTTCATATCCATACAACCACACAAACATCAAATTCCACTTAACAACAAACGCAAACATCCATCATTCATTCAAAATCAAATAACAACAAATTCCAAACATCCATCATTCATTCAAAATCAAATAACAACAAATTCCAAACGTCATTAATTCCAAAATCAAACATCATTCAAAATCAAACATCCATCCATTCCTTACAAGAAACAAATCATGAATTATAACGCCCACCACTGTACTTGCACCTAGTCAAGTTGTACGCCTGTTCGAAGGAGGACCTTGCTTCTTCTGGAATATTATTCCCAGCCAATTGCAAACCTCTCTCTAGCATGTGACTAGTTTCATCGATGACGTCGTTCTGTCGAAAAAAGGGAAATCAAGATAAGTTATCAATCGAATGCAAAAAATCACTATTAGATAAACTCAATTAAAAATCACAATATTCACAATCGGTGAACAGTTAGAAAGTGTCTCCAGGGAGGGATGAATAGGAAGACGCTCAATCGAATATGAGAATTCCTCGCATACCAAGTCATGTAGTTTAGATGACATTCCCATGGATAAGACGAGATAGGCCCTCTATGGCAGGGTTGGTCACGTGATTCTGCCATGACTCCCAGTAAAGTGGCCCAATATTGGTCCAGTTCACCTCATACCCGCGTCCTGCCACAGTTATTGTTCTCAAATTTAGTGTTGGAGGATCTACGGGTATAAGCTGCACATGACCCAACTGACGCACCACCGTTGCGACAGCGTAAAGCTCGACAATGTTGAAAAAACATAGCAATCCCTCAAAAAATGCAATGTCATCGATTGGGCTTCTATCTCTGACATTATTGTAGGGATGCCAATCAACCTGAAACAAAATCAAATGTGTCATTAACAACTCCAATGATCAATTACTAAAGAAAATATATATAAACAAACTTAAATACTTATATTGAAAAAATTCATATCATCAAGTATCGCTCGATAATATTGCAATGCATACATTGTATCGTAATAGTGTAAAGCGACTACTGTGTGTCTATTAACACACGGCTGAGACAAGCTATAGTCCATGTTTAGGACTGCTCTGAGTACCGGAAAATACTCATAGATCCACGCCTAGATATACACAAATAGTTAACATATTGATAGAGTAATAAAATTAATATTAAAAAAACTAATCTCTAAAATACTAAAGTTTTACCTGTAGAAGAGTCATATAGCCTGTAACCCCTTTCACCTTCACACATGTAGCAGCCCCAAGACCTCTATACAAAAACGCCAAAACTGCTGCACCCCATACATACTCTCCTATCTCACTGAATTTCAACAACGGCCTCAGATAATATATAAGCACTCCAATCCCAGACTTGTCAGTAAAATTGGCACATTCAAAGAAAAATAGGATAAAAGCTCTGACAGCCCGTTGGACTTCCTGGAAACTCGATGCCTTCTCCACCACCTTCCCAACAGCATCACATATGGGGCTATCATGAACCTTGTTAGCAAAATACTTTCGGAGGAATTCCAGCCTTACTTTTGAAGTGAACTTGCTAGTTTCCATCTCCGCCTTAATCAAATCAATAGGGAGACCCAGAGAACGATGTAAGAGATTTATCGATTCTTATAAGTTCAACTCACTGTCCCCTTGCACCGCTCTTCCTCTAACTGTGACTCCACAGATTTGCACAACATTGTCCAAAGTCACAGTCATCTCCCCAAATAGCATATGGAAAGTGTTGGTCTCCGGATGCCATCTCTCCACAAACGCAAAGACCAATGGAGGATCTATATGCTCGTGATAACTTACCACGAGATCAAACAACCCAGTCCTTCTCAACTGTTGGAAAAATCTCGGAGACCTTTCAAATTCATTCTTGAAATACCATTGGCAGAACTTCGCTAAGTATGAAACACACTTCAACGCTCCGCGATCCTCTTGAAACAACCAAGCACGCATTAGATATATATATGAGCAGAAACAAAAGATTTTGTAAAAGAAAATCAAAGTGCTACAGAAAAACAAAATATTATCCTTCTCTCCCAAACATCGCGAGCGACATGCACCGTATAGTCATAAAACAACTCTAACTCATACGGGCCAACCCCATACTCACCTCTTTTAAACTCCAAATCATCATTGGATTTTCTTAAAAAATCCAATACCAGAGGTGCTTCTTCCACTGGTGGTACGACTTCTACCACATATTCTTCCACATCATCATCCTGCTCATCCTCCTCATCCCCCTCCTCACCCTCCTCATCACCCTCCTCCTCACCTTCCTCACTCTCCTTACTCTCCTCTTCCACTATACTCTTTCCTTTGTCCATATTTATATCTAAACCTACATTGTGATCACTATCTACACTATCTTCACTCGATGAATCAACTTCAGGAACCTCTTTTTCTTTGTGGTCCCCTCTACGTGTTGATGCCGTTAAGCCCTCTGCCCTTTGTCTCTTTCTTCCAACTGCGTCACCACTAGAGGAACCGCCGCCAAACAATCTCTTCACACCCTTGAATGTAGTTTTCGCTACATTTTTCACATTCTTTGATCGAAGACCCATTGCTAAAAAGAAAAATAAAACAAGTATTGGTAACTATTACAGTTCCAAGACATCTAAACTTCCAAAACTTCAAAAAATTCCAACAAGGATTACTTCGCAACGAAACAAATGTCATAATTGGTACACTACTAAGATCATTAAAATAAAAATCAAACATCAGTAAATTCAAACAATTTCCAATAGATAATGGAATCGAACCAGATAAATTGCTATGTTTAATACAAATGAACCTAGTCTTAAAACAATGCACCGGGTATTAAAAAAAAATCAAAATAACTGAAGATTCTAAAACAAACCAACAAAATTACTACATTCTTGACATTCTAAAACTAAAATCAGATGAAACCTAAATGTTATTTAGTAAAAGCACATAAGTCAATAAACTGGTGTGTGAGGGACTTACCCAGGTACACACAAACATGTGCAATTTAATCACAGTGAAACTACATTGGCTAAACAAAATTTAAACTGTTTCCCTCTATATTTGCAACTTATATGCCACTGAACCAACCTTATCTAGGTGACCATGAATTGTTTTTCTTTTGTGGTGGGTCATTTGAAATGAAAGCAACCTTACGAAAGAATCATTCTACAGCCTTTGCACTCAGGGAAAATCCTAACTTTGCTGCCATTTGGAGTTAGAAAAAACACTCAACCATCCTAGTTTATGGCCTGTGCTTCATAAGTCATGACTACACGCTTTAAGGTTATGGTGTTACTTTCATTATAGGGTTGTTAATCATAAGTATGGACTGTACTTGGAAATGAGCTGTAAAAAAGGTCTCACCTATTTGTCATAGTAGGTGAGACCCTTTTTACAGCTCGTAGTAGGTGAGTTTTGATTCAGTTGTAAGTTTTCAGACAACAGCAGTTTAGGTGGTTATTTTTGTTATTTAACGTGGCAGGTATTGAGGCTGCCTCTTCCACCTAAGTACACTAAAGGTATTGGAACACCTTTAGTATACTTAGGATTGTTGACGATGAATATTGTTAAATTAGAGACCAGAGCACTATTGGACCAAACACCAAATGAACAAACATGTAAGGGCTAAACAATGATGAAATTCTAGGCTAATGCCATATGTGCGCTCTGTCAACTCCTGAATTTGAAGGTCTATTTATCATGTCTTCCATCATTCCCATTCCCAGAGGGTATAAGAAAACAATACGGAATAAGGAATGTGAAAACAACCTCTAGTAAGATCTTTTGTTCACAAAATCTACGCACCCAATCATCCCAAATTAAGAAATTAAGAAAATGATGGAAAAAAAGAAACAAAATTTGAGAACTTGAAGACTAAATGCATGACTAATTATGCGAATCACCAAAAAACCATAATTAATTATACAAACTCACAATGATCAAATACATAATTAACATAACACACTATAAATCAAGCTTGAAAATTAAGAAGAACCAACCTGAATTTTAGAACAATTGAAAAACTCGCAATGAGAATAGCTTAACAATGGCGTGTTGGTGAGAGATGAGATAATACTTCACTAAATTTTAGATAGATGAGAAAAAACTCAATTTTTTTTTTTGGGTTCAGACTCGCGATGACGATAGAGATGATACCGGTGGAAAAAGTTTTTCCGGTTTCATTATTAGGTGGGCGGTGTATTTGGGCTTTTTTTTTGGTTTTGCGTATTTGGGCTTGGGCTGGAGACTGCCCAATCCAATTTGTGTGGCGCCCAATACTGGACCCAATTTTAATACTCTTCCGGTTTCCCCTTACTTTATACTCTCTTTATCACTGTCCAAAACTTTTAGTGAGACTGTGAGAGAGCTATTTTCCTTCTAATATAGAGAAGAGAATCTTGGTAGTGTTGTTGACCAAGTCGTGGTGCATTAAAAATCAACCAACAAAAAGATACAAAAAAATAGGGAAGGGAATGTTACTATAGTCAACCAGCAAAAGTTCTGTTCCTACGGTCCTACCTTTACAACCATGCAGAGAAATCTAACCAATTAATATGTCTAAATTCTAGACTGTACATAGGAGGCAATGACCAAGTTGCCCTCTGTGGACACAGTTATCTTCTCTGCAAGTTGCAAATCTGAATCACTGTAGAATTCTGGAACATAGTACGAGAGTGGATGACAAGACAGAGGGACTGACAGTAGGATCAAGTAAGGGACGACAGTAAAATCTGAGCGAATCGAAGTACTAGGCCTACATGGATTATGGATCACATCTAGACATCTAGTAAATACAGAATATCCCAGCCTTCCAAAACCAAAGCATGGACATTTGATGTTTACAGAAGTAACATAACCGCAACTACCACTAAAGTAGTAAACTGTAAACCAGCACACCTCTTCTAAACTCACGGAAACAATAATGCTTCTAAATTCTATTACAATGAGATATCCAAACCTACCTTCTACATATTACCAGACAAAAATAAGTTCTTTGAGTACAACCAGAAGTGACTTGGCTCACATAAACTCAAAAATGTTGTACATATTCTCATTTAAGCATATAAATGAAACCCCACCCGCTCCTGCTACAGGTTTGTGATCAAAAATTTCATTCACTATCCTCCCATGGAGCCTTTGATTGGATTATAACCCGAGCTCCGGAGGCAAGCCTGCAGGGAGATAGCATTAAGAGGTTCAATCAAACATCGACTCCAATGCACTTAAGCACAAATAAATATGATCATGACGATGCATATATACAAAGACTTGAAACTCAACTTTCTTCAATTTTGACGGCTTTACTTTTATCTTCTCTAAACGAATCTAATCTTTTCGAAGATTTTTTGCTCGAAGATGATTCAGTGAACCTCTTACTGCTAGCATTTGACACGCTCAAGGATGCTGCATCTGACATATCAGCACCTGATGAAGAATTTCTTGGCCTCTCTGAAAGAGGGGATTTTGTTGCTTCATTCCTTGGGTGTTTACACAATGAAGCCTTGATTGACCGAGGGATGCACTTAGAACGTGCCGAGTCAACTGGTTCATTCTCCCCTGCTGAATCTGATGGTTTACATGTCCTGCATCAGAAGTATTTTCCAACTTCTTCTCAGAACAACTAGAAATATAATCCAAGCACATTTTAGTGCTTTCTTTCTTTCTCAGATCAAAAGTTCTTTCTTTAACTAATTTTTCAGACTGTGTCACGGATTGAAATAAAACACGTCATTAATGGAATAGACATAAGTGCGAAATACTGGTGACACATGTAAACCTGATAATTCTTGGTTTTACACATCAACAATTGAAGATAAAGATTCATAACTAGGTATCTAGATCTGGGGACCTGGAAGGCTGGAACATTTACATAAACATGGCATCTAATTAAGTTCAAGTTCACATTGTGGATAGTAAGCTTTTCAACACTTTTGAACTGTTAAACCTCAAGGAATTGTAACATGAAACTTAAACACATATTTACCTGTCGGCATTGTACGAGGAAGAGCGTTTCAGACCAGTAAATCCTTCCCCCTCTCCCTTGTTTGTCTTAGTCTCAATGAGACTTCCACTGAAATATTCCTTTTCTTCCAATCTCAAACCCATAATCCTGGGGTTATCTGAGAGACAATCAAGCTCTCCCATCATCATGGAAGAAGAATATAACGGTGAGGGGAATTTTGAGTGAGAAAACCTAGGCCTGTAGGTTGGTATGAGGCCAAAACTGTGATCCTTCACTGAAATTGAACCACAGGAAATCAGTTGCATAAGCACATTTGAAGGCTTCAATTTGGTATTAGGAGGCAGACGAATATCTTCCTCTTCCAGGATCCTGAAGCTATTCATCTTGTTTAAATCTGCTCTAATCAAAGATTCCAATGTCTCTGTCTTGCCACCTGAGGAAGTACTGGAGGAAGATGGAGGTGGTGAAACCTCATCTCTGGAAAGTTCAGAGTTCTCCTTTGCCGGCTGAACCTGGATTGGATGATGGCCACTGCACTCTAATTCTAGTGACCCATCATCAGTTGAAACACCTCGTATACATGTTTCTCGCGATTTGCTCGTTCCTACACATTCATCAGTCTGTGTTGAAGCATTAGCCGCACCATCCCCTTTGCAGACCTTGTAATTTGTCAAGCTCATAGAGCTCACACACGAGGTATCCTTTCCCACTCTAGACTCTGGAGACACACTACAAGATTCAGGGCGTTGCAGAGGAGGAGACACTTCATCTTCTTGACAAGGTCTTGTCTCTTTCTCCATGCTTGAAAATGAAGAAGAAGATTCCTGGCTTCTCGTAGAAGTAGGTTCTTCTAATTGCTTCGAGTTTTGCAGCTTCGCATTACTGTTGGGATGTAAATGATCTAAAGAGAAGACAATATCCGCAATTCATGGTTGTCAAAGCTCATTCAACACCTATGTAAATTTCAACTTAGCATTGTATGTATATTACAGGATTAAAGTTCTTTCAGATTCAAATTACCTGCATGAGATTCTTCAAGAATTTCTGAACCTTTTAGTACATATTCACTTCCATGAGCAGGATGTATAAGGTCATCTTCACAAAGATCATGCCAAACAAATCCATTCTTATAGCTTCTGAATCACCAAAAGCAACCAAAATAATTAGCACCCCCAAATCCAAAAAAAAAACAACAAAACAAAGCAAAAAAAAAAAAAAAATGTACGCCATTCACCTCTTACAAGACCAAGAATACATAGAAGGCATGCCCCTTCCTCGCAACGCATTGAGACGATTAATCACATCTACAAAAACAAAAAAAATTCAAAGTCCATCCCAAACAAGTAACAATATACTAAACCAGTTGTTTACCTCTCAAGTAAAGACCTTCAGCCGATGAAAGTGGAACTTCAATGAAATGGGGATGTTCCAAATGACGATTTCGACATAGATAGTAAACAACAGGAACTCTTCTAATATAATTTTTCGGTGACGGTTCTCTCCACACTTTTGCCCTATCTGGACTAGTTTCTCTATATTTCCTCATTCTCCCTTCCATAGTAGTAAAAAATCGCTTCAAATTTAGACAGATCTGTAACCAAACAATTCAAACAGTTTGATCTATGAAACAACAAGAATAGATCACATAATCCAGTAAAGAAATGCTGCGGAGAGGATTATTAACCTGGAAATGAAGGGGTCTTTGTTCATCATAAATTCAAAAGAAGTAGAAAGTGAAGTTGGATATATTGTGAGCACGTGAGTGAGAGTTGCTGATGTGAAGAAGGAGCTGTAAAGAGGGAAGTAGAAAGAGACGGAAGAGATTTTTGCACTTTTTAAGATTTTTGTAGTATTGCGTTTTATATCAACCAACAACACTGACAAGGAATTAATTAGTGGCAGAAATTAAAAAAAGTGTGATGTGAACTGACCTGAAGAGGGAAACACTCAGAGACTGTATAGAGCAACTGAGCAAGCATAGAGGCGGTATACGCACCTCATGTCCTGCCTGCTCTTTTAGTTCTCTCAACTTCTCAAGTCGTATTCAATGTGACCCTGTGTAAGTTTTTCTCCTGTTTTACCAATTTTGCACATACATGTTACTGCAATGCGGATAATGCATTCTTAAATGCCCGTACAGAATGACAGCAAGTACAGTTTACTTTTAACAACTGTTCAACTGACATTTCTTCATTTTTGGTTTGTTATGGTATTTTTTTTTTTGAAAAATGGGCGAAGTCCACAATATATTGTTGTGGATTGGATTTTACCCATGTCTCAGTTTTCCTAACGCGCAGGCAAACACCTAAATACCAGCTGTTGAGAAATCGAGAATTGAGTGTGGGGAGAACCGAGAAATCGAGAATTGAGTGTGGGGAGAACCAGTGTACTAAAGTCGTTAAAGCGCGTCTAAGGCGCAACACTCTCTTGTGCTTTAGACGCAATGCGCGAGGTGTGGTGCGCGTCTGATTGAAGTGAGGCGCGTAGTAATAGAAAAATAGATATATCAAATAAAAAATAAAATAAATATTAAATATGACATGAATTATTACTGATTTGCTTAGTCAAACTTTAAAATTAATTTTATGTGATTGTAAACATAAAACCATTGTAATCATTTAAAAGAAAAATATTAAGCAATAAGTAAAAAGCAAAATAAAATTCGTATCTCTCAATACAATCTAGCTCAACTTCAATAAACTAAAATAATGAACCGATCGAATTGAGCCAAATGAGTTCTTCATAAAATAGAACACGTGATTCAAATTTTAGAATCTCGTAAAACTTCATTTAAAATTTAATCTATCTTTGTGTCTTCTCTCAATCCATACAACTTAACAAAAACTAGTCAAAATTAAGTTTAAAATGTACTCCACAATGAAACTTACTAAATTTGTATAATTTCTTATATCATATAACATTGGATCGAGTGTAAATGTGTCACATATAGCAAAAATTGTAAAAAAAAAGAAAAAAATTGTAAAAGTTGATAAGTCGCGCGCCTCAACAAAAGGCACAAAAAACGCACGCCTTATGTTACCTCTCGCGCCTTGGTCAAGGCGAGGCACTAAAGTGCGTCTTGCGCCTTAGGCGCGCGCCTATTTGCGCCTTGACTACACTGGGGAGAACTGTGGTTTTGGTTCCGTTTGTTTCTATTATATTTTATTTTATTTTAAATGGAAATTTTATTGATAATGATAACGAGTTTTACAAATGATTAGGACAAGCATGTAACAAAATGCGCTACCCCAGTATTTTCTGAATGACAAATCATATATTCCTAAATACAAACTCGTTAGAACCAGCTATCATTACGTTACCGTCCATAACTTTCTGCAACCTCTTAAGGAGCTCAACAAACTGTTATGCCAAGAAACCAAAATTGTCTTAACTAAACGGAATGAAACAATACTGATTAGCCTTACAAGCATCCTCATGTTTCTCAATCTTTCCTACCACTGCTCTATTAGCTGTTTCTCCTACCTCATAGAATTGAATGGAAATAATTTAAAAATGGTGTGTGTTTAGTAAACTGTGGAAAATAAAGTGAAAACTGGAAAAAATAATAATCAAGTTTGTTTGCAAAAACTATGGAAATGAATAATTATACTGTTGGATGTGCTAGTAGGAGCCCCTAGCTATCCATTTCCTTTCTTTACTCAAAATTTTCAAGAGTTAACTAAAGACATAAAGCCTTTTCCATTTTCATGATTTTGTTTTCCTATGAAAAAACTCATTTTTTTTCCTATGGATAAACAAACACTTTAAAAATTATAGAAAAATAGGCCACTCTTATTTTACTTTTCTTTCTATAGTGTTTCCATCAGATAATTTTTGAAAGAATTTTGGTGGAATTATTTTTAAACCTTTCCAAAGAAGAAAATTCACTCAGTTGTATAGGTGCTTTGTTGATGAAGATTCTTCAACATGTAAATACAGGTCGAATTCATTTGCATTAATACAACATTGTCTCCATAAGTGCAACCTCCTAAACTACAAACCCCAACAATAAAAAATCCCGTCTAAGGTGAAAGATAATTCGCTAAAATTACGTTCTACTGGCAATTCAAGAATTTATTGAATTTAACTCGAGACTGTTTTATGATTATAAGCAGCTGACGTGGGACACAATTTATGAGGACTGCAATGCAAGGCCCAAAATATCGCCGATATATCCGATATATATCGTTTTTTTGGTACACCGACATGGATATATTCAATATATCTCAACCGAATATTGAATTTTTTTTTCCGATATATATCGTAATTTATAATATAACGATATATATCGATCGATATATACGATATATCCGATATAAATTATTGACTTTGATCGATATTGTTGATTTTGACCAAATATTATTGATTTTGATCGATATATTGACGATATTTTCGATATAATCAACGATATTTCCAATATCTCGATATACAAAACAAAATTTTGACTGATCAACAAAAAAAAATATATTTATGATATTTTCGATATATTTGATATATATCGGTTTTTTAGTACATCGAAATATTCACTTAATTCGATATGTTGGCCTTGCTGCAATGTACCATAAGCTTGTGTCATGTTCTATGATCCGAATATATGTAATTTTGTCGTTGGGAACTTGGGATAGACATGAATGCGCTTTCCCTCTTTAATTTCGTCTCACACCATGGTCAATAGTCCATCGTTACATGATGCGTTTGCGGGGAGGAAATTTTGTTAATCAAATCTAGGTCCCGCCCTGAGCTGTTGGTGGCCCAAAACCAACCAACAAAAAGTTTCATTGCTCATAAGCCGTAGTTAAGCCCACAAGTTTTTTTTTTTATTATTATTTTTTTATCAGAACCCATAAGTTTTCTTCATGTTGGTGACTTGGTGAATATAGGAGTTATATGTTTCTTGTTCTCTGGTTTACAATTGGCTAGGCAAATTTGAAATGATGGTCTGACATGTTTTTAATGTTCCGCTCGTTATATAGGGGTGTGACATTAATATGTGAAAATTAACATTTTTCTTGTGATCTATTATTACCAAAGTGATCTTAATAAAATACGTCTACCACCAGGAAGCACCATGTTGCACCGACCACCGAGTGTGTTAGTATTGTTCTTTAAAGCGAAGATTAAAACTAACAAGGGTCATGTAGGCTGTAGCAAGGCCCAAAATTTCGATATCGGTTAATATATCGGTGTATCCAAAAACCGAGATATATCGAATATCTCGGTTTTTTTGGTGACCAGTCCAAAGTTTCTAAAATATCGGATATCTCGTCGATATATTTCGGATATCTTACCGATATATCTCAGATATATTGGATATTTCGGAAATTTCAATATTAAGTTATTAACAATTGGTCAAAAAGTCAACTGATATATATCGATTATCTCGGAAACATCGATTATATCGGCGATATAAACTTTCATATCGGAAATTCTGATATATATCGGAAAAAAAGGGGTTCAATATTCGGTGGATATATGTCGGAAATATCGATATCGGTGTACCAATTTACCGAGATATATCGGCAAGATATCAGATATCTCGGCGATATTTTGGGCCATGGGCTGTAGCCATGTAGGGAATAAGATGGGCCTTGTTTAAAGTTTAAATTGACCAAAAACTTGTTACTCCCATTTTTCTACCAAGAGTCTACACTCTACACTCTATAACCATATTGGCTTACGTGGAGCTTATAAATAGTCTCAATTTTCCGGCCACAGTTATAGACATTCTTAATGTAACAAAAGATTTTTACACAAACCATTAAAACCCTCACCCTAACATGTTAATATTCAAATTTATGTGACGAATACTTTTTAGTTTCTTCAAAGCCCACGTCAAAAGGCAATAGCTCAAAAGTCAAAACCGAAGGTATTCTTTCTTTCTTATATCCATTCATTCATTGCTTATTATTGCAGCACATTGAATTGTTTGATCAAACTTTAAACCAATTCTTAAACTTAAGCTAATGATCATGAATCGCATGAACTCACCGACATCATAATAATTATTGTAGATGTTAGTGTTTACTGGACAATGACTTGATGATTTGGATGATAGGGAATGACTGCACTCTTCTCGGAATAAGAGTTGCCTATGTATTAAGTTTCTTGTGGTAAACTTGAATAAATCCTTATATAGTTCATCTCTCTCTATTTATAGATGTTCAAGCTGACTTTTCATATTTGCTTTGGATTGTTATGAAGTGTAGATCCACCTTGTGTGCTATTTTGATGATTCGCTATTATTCTGCTGTCACAAAATTAATGTCTCTTTGATTGTGGCGTTGATTGAGCTCCAAGATTGCGCTAGTTGATTTGCTTTCATAAATGGCTGTAACTGATGTTATGGACGACCTGGGTGTTGGGTCGTGGGTATGATCTGATGGTGTGGGACGAGTTGAAAGATGACGATCTGGTATGTGGATATGTGTACTGTAGTGTGGAACAGGGGTACTTTTTTGGCCCACTTTTATCCGTTCTTTGGACAACTGTTGGGTGGAAAAAGGACGGTTTAAAAAATAAAGTCTGAAAACACGTGTCTAACAGCTATTTGTTTTGAATTTAGGTTTCGAAAAATGTGTGGGAACAGTTGGGTTTTGAAACATGGGCCCAAATCACGGCGATTTTGTGGGCTAGTCATGATTATGCTTGTGTGGGAAACTGAAACGATTTGTATTTTCTCGAGGTTTTGGGCAGGTAAGGGTTTTGGTTTTGTGAAAGGTTTTCATCTGTTCATTCTTCAAGCAAAGGAAATAAAACAAAGTGAAAGAAAGAAAGAAAAAAAAAATTGCTCTTCCTTTGCTATCAGGTGCGGGCTTTTCAACTTAAAAATTTGATCTTTTCTTCTTTCTTTGATTTTGCAATGTCTATAACTAGTGATAGTTTGAGTGGTGAAGTTGAAATTGATGAATGGAGAGAGAGGACAATAAGTGATGAAGAGGAAGATATTGAAGTTAAGTCTTGTAGTGGTGATGAGGCTTCCTCGTCTCCATTGTTGGAGACGAGGGCTGAGGATGCGAGGAGGCCTAGGTTGGAAGATTGTTATGCTTCTCTGAGGGAGGAGTTTGGTTGGGTGAAGGCCGACCTGGCCATGTACGACCTGAGGGGGGAGAAGAATTTTTTTAATAGTAACTACGTTCTGATAAGAGCCCAAAACTGTAGTTTTAACCCCTTAATAATACTACTTTTAGACCAATTATGCGAGTAATAAATAAGAGTTAATGCTAATTACATGCTTTTATGTATTTCAGGCATGGAACTCAATTATGTGCAGAAATGTGCCACTTTGGCGATATAAAGGAGCAAAGGGTTGGTTGCTAAGAAGTTTTGTGATAAAGGCTAAGATTCAAGGAGACAAAGCCTTTATGAAGCCCTGGCCAAAAAGTGAAAAGTCAACAGGCGGCTAAAAACAAGACAAGACAAGTGAGAACTTCCAAAGACTATATCTTTGGACTCAGGCCTTGGATTTGGGCCTACCTTACGTCAAAACGACCGGCTCGGAAAGAGCTTTCCAATGGTCTAAGCCTTAACCCAATCAGAGAAGCAGAAGTGGATGAAAAGTCTACTAAAGTCAAAACCAGCTGAAACGGGCTTTGTAGACTGAAGAAATTGGGCTTTGGGCTCGATTTTCCGGCCCAAAATATGGCTCCTCAGCCCATGCACGAAATTATGGATCTGGTCTCCTCTTTTACATAAAAGAAGACTTAGCTCTTAAGAAAGGGATAGTTAGAGAATATAGGATAAAAAGTAGCCATTAAAATAACCTGTAGATCTAGTTTTTGAATTCAATTAGTTAAATTAATTAGTTTCATACATTGTTTTAGATTAATTCTTGGAATTATAGTTTTTCATTGATTAGATAAATAAAATAGTTATTTCTTGTTCATTTCGATTTTGTCATTTAAAATTGTTAGATCTAATTTCAGTTGTTGTTATTCAATTCTTAGTTATTAATTTAGAATTCAATTATTGTTTAGTTACATTTAATAAAGTTATAATCTTTATATTACGTCTAGTTTTAATTCACATCGTAATATAATTCTCACCATTGCTCTCATTAGACTTTGAATAGATTAGTCAATCTAGGAAACTTGAATGCTAAGGAACTAAGAGTGGAACGAACTTTTTACTCTACTCTATTTCGATAGAATTGAGAGTATAGAAATCTTTGATAGCAACGCAAAATTAAGTTTAGTTTCACTTGTGTTTTGAGTTTCATCGTTCATTTCGTAGGTAAATTATTCAATTTTATGTTTATCAAATGGCGCCGCTGCCATCTTAGTACTCTTTATTATTGTTTTCTTTAGAATTGATAGTTTTTCAAAGTCTCATAACCCACCCACCCTTGTTTGGATTCTCACTGTGGTTGTCAGTTTCAGCTTTGCAAGTTTCCACAAAAAATTACTCGGGCTCACATGGGCAAGCCAAAGTGGAGCACGCACCGCCCCACACGCCTAGAATCCCACCCTTTGGTCGAAGCCACTGCGCCTACCAAGGCCAACTTGGGCGCCACCTGTATTTCCACGCTGGGAATTCCAACTTTTGGCTAAGCCACCTACCACCACGCCCTACCAAGGCCAACTTGGAGCGCCACTTGCGCCCACACGCCTGGAATCCTAACTTTTGCTCGAAAGCGACTGCGCCCTGCCTAGATATATTCTCGAGCGCCTCCGCCTGAAATCAAACCGCCCGATTTCCACAGGTTTGTTTTGAACTTCCATTTCTTCAAAGTTTTCAGTGTTCTAACTTGTTATATACACTGAGCACGCGTAAACAAGACGCTATTCATAAGCGAAGCAAAAAGGCTTTCAGGTACTCTTTTCTTCCACATCTCGTATCTTCTGTTAGAGGTTCATACTAGCATATCAGGATTGTTTGGAGTGTTGTTGTGTTTCATTAATATTGGTCTTAGCCTTGCATGAGATTAAGGTTGGGCCGAAGAAAAACACCTAACATAATTAACCGACAACGGCAACAAACAAATCTTTCTAGTATACCACTCACTACACCTCTAGCTAGCATATCACACACACCACCTGAAGTAATGGCTGAAGAAAGAGAGTCTCCTCTCTTTGACTTTTACAAAGCATTGAACGATAGCCCTAAATATTGCATCGTTCTATCAGACCCAATGGGGGATTTCCGAATCCCCCCAAATATATTTAATTTGTTACCCGTTTTTCATGGGTTAGACCATGAAAAACCTTATCAGCACATGCGTAGGATTGACCATGTCCTTACTACATTCCACCATCCTACGGTAGGTGCTGAACAAATTAAACTAAGGGTATTTCCCTTCACCTTAGCCGATAAGGAGGCGTCTTGGTTAACCGCCCTTGGCGCTCTTAATTCGTGGACTCATGGGCTAAACTTGTTCAACTATTCATGGAACATTTTTATCCACCACTGAAGACCGATGAAATGCTTTCCAAGATTCATTTCTTTCGACAGAATCCTCATGAATCATTTTCAGAGGCTTGGAATTGTTTCACCGATCTACTTATAGAGTGTCCACACCATAACCTCGCGAAAGACATATTAGTTCGTGCCTTTTTCAAAGGACTTCTACACCACGATAAAGAAGTCCTTGACATAATGAATGGGGGTAGTTTCTTAAGTAAAGGAGCCTCGGAGGCTTATAAATTTTTAGAAGATCAGACTAAGTGATAAGTGCAGAATTATTACATATTCACGCCCAATTTTATATGAGTTAGTCCAGTTATTTTATATAATTTCGTATTGATTATCGTGTTTCCTTGGTTTTTGCAGAAATGGTATGAATCGTGAACAAGGTTGAAAAGTCTTTGGAAGTTGACTGATTGTGCTATAGAGAGGCCTCTATTTCCTAGCTTGACTAAGCCCAAGTGACCAAAGCCCAATTATAGAGAGTTAAAAGGTTGGACCGAACCGGTTAACAACTAATGGCCATACCGGTTCATGTCCACATGAGAGCACCGAATCAGACCTTATGTTTCTCCACCCTTCGCTCACGAACAGAAACTTTGGTTTCATTCTCCAAACTGAATTCGCACAACAGAGAAACCGATCCCTCAAATTTCGGCCGACCAAATTGAACACGCTTCCACTCACCAAATCACTTTACGGACCACCCCGATCAAAGCTCTAGTTTCCTTCTCGAACTCTGATTCTCACGAACAGAAAATGGGATTTCCAATTTGAACCAAAGACATCATCTCTTAATCGAATACGACCTTCCAAAATCAGCCCATAACCAATCATTAAATCCCACATTAGTACCTAGCTGCCACGGGATCACTACCATCTATCTTTCTCACAAAACAAAGACCGACTTCGACTAAAACTGATCCAAACCCGAACCTCTCACACCGACTTGAATCCCATTCAAGTCAAACACCATCATAACCAATCCATTATATAAACAAGAGAGAAACAGAGAGAGGGGGACAACACGTAAATACGTGTCGAGAGCTTTGGAAAACAAAGAACAGTGGCGGCTGATTGAAGGCAGAGGCCGAGACTTTTGAAATTTGGAACGAAGGAGCGTAAGAAGATAAACCACCCGCCAGACTCTATTGGATTTATCAATGGGTTTATTCTTTTCTGTTTTTATGTTCTACTTATCATGTCTAGCTAAATTCAAAGCTAGGGCTTAGATGAAGCCCTAGATTTTATGAGGTTTTCTAAGTTTAATTGGGTTATTGTTCTCGACTTAAGTTTACTGATAAATAATTAATTGAATTATCCGATTTATTAGTAGAAATTCTATCATTGATTATATCCTGCATGTTTAATCCATGTCTAGACTAGTCAATTGTTGGATTAAGTTTCGTTGATATCGAAGCTTCGGTTCTAAAGTTTATTTTAAACCCGTGGAGAAGTCAGATCTTGTAAAAAGACAATTTTGCTAGGGGTTTATATCGTTCTTTGAAATTCAATTAATAATGATTTGTTAGAATTGTTTAAGAATTACACGTTCACATCTTCGAAAGCAAGCAAGGGTTACCTTTCCCTCATGCTACTCGTATTAAAAGAGAACTTTAAAATTAATTAAACTAGGATAATCTACAACGGTCTAGGGTGGATTCGAATGCCTTAGTGTTTTCTTCGTTAATAGTTAATCCATTTAATTTATTGCTTTCGTAGTAATTAGTTAATTTTAGTTAATAGTAACTCAAACTTCCATAAAACAAATATTGTTCGAATTAGGTTAGGTAATATTTTAGTATTCAATTGTCCTGAGTAGCAATCCCTGTGGGATCGACCCGTTCGCCGCAACTATATTCAACGATAGCTGTGCGCTTGCGGTATAACTAGGGTTAGATTAGTCTATTAATTTAGACTGACTAATTTTCTATCAAGTTTTTGGCGCCGCTGCCGGGGATTGTAGTGGCACAATTGAGTTTTAAAGTCTTATTTATCGTGATTCGTAGTTTAAGTTTAGTCGTAGTTATATTAATTCGTAGTTTACGTGTTTAATTTTAGTTATTTTTGCAGATAGTTAAGCAAAGATTTCTTCTTACAAGGTTGATAGTCGTGATTTTGTTGTGGACTTTGTGAAGTTTCTTGCTTGTCGTCACCCGGCGTCGCAAGTAGCCCTCGAAGGCTCACGCCGGAGGTACGTCTCTTTCCTTTGTGGGTTGAATTTTGTTTGTTTCGTGTGTTTTGCTTGTTTTCATTGTTTCTTGCATCTAGGAAGGTTAAATCACCTTGACCAGCCTTAGGCATATTGCATTAGGACAGGTTTTAGCCCGCTCATTAGGAAAGCTCTTTTGACACGTGGATCGAGTGACGGTGCTTTTGCACAAGAACTGGGAATCGTGTTATTTGGGTTTAGGAGCAAATATATTAAACAATATTTAAAATTCAATCTGGGTTGAAATATTTGTTTGGTATTGTTTGTGTGAGCATCGTTTGCATCATTTATTAGAGTCTTAGGTTTTAGAAGTGGTTTATGATTGAGACTCGATCCAATAATCGAGTTAGCTTTCATTTGATTCAGAAATTGAACGGACACTTCATAAAAGGATTAGAAATCTCGCCGAGTTAGAGATACCTATAACCTTTGTCGGTAATACACCAATTTTTGCTGACATGACTGACAATAATAATGACATTGTTGTCCAAGTACCTAGGTCCATTAAGGAATTCATATATCCTACTAGGACAACTCGACCGTCTTGCATCGTTCCTCCACCGACCAATGCTAATAATTTCGAGTTAAAGCCCAATCTACTTGGGCTACTTCCTAAGTTTAGGGGTACAGACGAGGAAGATCCATATCTTCATGTAAGGGAGTTTGAAGATATTTGTGGGACTGTGAAACTTCAACAGTTTAGCGATGAGGCTATAAAGCTGAAGTTATTCCCTTTTTCCCTTAAGGAGAAAGCGAAAAGTTGGTTTCACACCCTTCCATCTAATTCCATAACTACATGGGAAAGATTATGCATTGTGTTCTTAAAGAATTTTTTCCCTAATCATAAGGCAACTGCTTTTAGAAAAAATTTATCATCTTTTTGCCAAGCTGATGGAGAGTCATTATGGAAGTGTATGGAGAGGTTCAAGGACCTGCTCTTGCAGTGTCCTAACCATGGCCTAGAGAAGGGTAGACTTATACAGATTCTCTATGAGGGTCTTGATTTTAGCTCTAAGGCTATGATTGAGACCATGAGTACTGGAGATTTCTGTGATAAGACTGTGGATGATGCATGGTCGTTTTTAGAAGACGTTCTTTGAAAAGGTCCAACAATGGGAAACTAGTCGTGAGCCTAAGAAGGTGGCTAGTAGTACTACAAAGAATGTTATGTTTCACGTTGATAAAGATTTTGACTCGAATGCCAAAATAGTCTGCCTTAGTTAGAAGAGTTGAGGCTCTTGAGGTAGAAAAGGAGACAAAATCTCCAGCTCAAGTTAATAATGTTGAGACCCCCCTGTTTGTTTGTCAGGCGATAGTCTTGATCACGTGATTGATAATTGCCTCAAGGCCAATCGCCAAGTTAATGCTTTTAATTCACACCAAAAGCCGGGCAATAATCCGTTTTTCTAATACGTGATAACCACGGGTGGGCGAACCACCCCAACCTATCTTGGTCCAAGGGTATACATCGGGTGGTCCAGTTAGTAATACAAACCCGGTGCAACAATATACACCCCAACCACCTAAGCTGTCACCTTTAGAAGAAACTATGGCTCAATTAGCAATGGACCACCATGAAATTCCGTGAAACAACCCAACCGGTTTATGCAAGCCACCAAACGGCTACTCAGAGAATGCTCAAGCCCTTAGGAAGTTGGAAGTTCAAATTGGTCAAATTGCTAATACTTTGAATGAGAGGGACAAGGGGTAAGTTTCCTAGTCAACCAAGAGCTAATCCTAGGGGACAATTTGAAATAAGTTCTAACTTGAACCAAGGGAACCACCAGGAGCAAGCCAAGTCTATTACTATTCTTAGGAGTGGTAAACAGGTTGATAATAGGGTTGAGGTACCTAAGGATGGTGAGGTTGGACCTGATCCTATAGAGATTGTAAGGGAGGAGAATGACGTAAGTGGGACTACTAGTCGTAATACTTCCAAGGGGAGCTTAGAACCTCCTACTCCTGTGCAGACTAGTCCTATACCTTCTTATATACCAAAAGCTCCTTTTCCCCAACGGTTAGATCAGGCTAAGAAAGTATCTAATTTGAGTGAGATGATGGAGCTGTTTAAACAAGTTCAAATCAACATTCCATTACTTGATGCCATAAAACAAGTTCCTTCTTATGCCAAGTTTCTTAAGGATTTGTGCACACAGAAACGTAAGTTGAATGTGCACAAGAAAGCCTTCCTTACCGAGCAAGTGAGCTCCATTATCCAAAACCAAACCCCGCCTAAGTTTAGAGATCCTGGATGCCCTACTATTTCTTGCGTAATTGGTGATCATATGATTGAGAAGGCATTGCTAGATTTAGGGGCTAGTGTTAATTTGTTACCCTATTCGGTTTATTTACAGCTTGGTCTTGGTAAGTTAAAACCCACCACCATTACTCTTCAATTAGCGGATAGGTGCGCGGGAGAGTTCCACGGGGTATTATTGAGGATGTTTTGATTCAGGTTGACAAGTTTTATTTCCCTGTTGATTTTATTGTTCTAGATACTGTTGGGACCCTAAGCACCACATTCTGTTATCTTAGGTCGCCCATTCTTGGCCACATCTAATGCTATCATTAACTGCGTAATGGAGTGTTGAAACTTTCTTTTGGTAATATGACTACCGAGCTTAACGTGTTTAATGTGGGTCAACAACTCCCCGAGCGATGATTTTTGGGAAGTTAATCTTATTGAGTCCGTGGTCCATAAGACTTTCTTAGAGAGTTATTCCGATGACCCTCTTGAGTCTTGTTTAGCTCATTTTGGTGGTAATTTTGATGTGGATAGTTCTATTTGTGAAGTTAATGCTTTGCTTGATGCTACCCCGATCTTAGATACTAATAAGTGGAAAACCAAGGTAGAACCTCTTTCTCCTTCCGAAGTCTAAACCGGTTTCTTCCATAGATAGTCCTCCTAAGCTTGAGTTGAAACCATTACCAGATACTCTTAAATATGTCTTTTTGGGGCCTGTTGAGACCTTGCCTGTTATTATTGCGTCTAATCTCGATAGTGAACAAGAGGGTAAGTTGATTAGGGTTCTTAGAGACCATAAAACAGCTCTAGGGTGGACTATTGCTGATATTAACGGGATCAGCCCCACTGATTGTATGCATCATATTCATCTAGAGGATAATGCTAAACCAACCCGTGAGTTCCAGAGACGGCTTAATCCTAACATGAGAGAGGTAGTGAGAGCCGAGGTTCTTAAGTTGTTAGATGCGGGTATCATTTATCCCATCTCCGATAGTCAATGGGTGAGTCCGGTTCAGGTTGTACCTAAGAAGTCTGGTATTACGGTAGTTAAGAATGTGAATGGCGAGTTAGTTCCTACCCGTATGACTACTGGGTGGCGTTTTTGTATTGACTATCGTAAGTTGAATCTAGCCACTAGGAAAGATCACTTTCCTCTTCCTTTTATTGACCAGATGCTCGAACGGTTAGCCGGTCATCAGTATTATTGTTTTCTCGATGGTTATTCCGGTTATTACCAAATATGTATTACACCTGAGGATCAAGAAAAGACTACTTTTACTTGTCCTTTTGGAACTTTTGCCTACCGTCGTATGCCATTTGGGTTATGTAATGCACCTGGTACCTTCCAGAGATGCATGCTTAGCATTTTTTCTGACATGGTAGAGAGGTTTCTTGAGGTGTTTATGGATGACTTCTCTGTATTTGGTGATTCTTTTGATGAGGGTTTGCACCATTTGGAATTAGTATTAATTAGGTGCAAGGAGAAGAATCTGGTGTTGAATTGGGAGAAATGTCATTTTATGGTTCAACAGGGTATTGTTCTTGGTCATATCGTTTCTAGTAAAGGCATTGAGGTTGATAAGGCAAAAATTGATGTCATTTCTAGTCTTCCACCACCTAAGACTGTGAAAGATATTAGGTCTTTTTAGGTCATCTTTGGATTTTATAGGCGATTCATTAAGGACTTTAGCAAGATTTCTCGTCCCCTTATGCAATTTACTTGGTAAGGGCGTCGATTTTTGTCTTTGATGACGATTGTTTGAAAGCTTTTGAGAAGCTTAAGCATTTATTGACTACCGCTCCTATCATACAACCACCGATTGGAGTGTGCCTTTTGAGTTAATGTGTGATCGTCGGATTATGCTATTGGGGCTGTTTTTAGGTCAACGGTTTGATAAATTGCCCCATGTAATTTATTATCGAAGTCGAACTCTTAATGATGCCCAAATGAATTACACTACAACCGAAAAGGAGTTGTTAGCTGTTGTGTTTGCTTTAGACAAGTTTAGGTCTTATCTCATAGGGTCTAAGGTTGTCGTGTTTTTCTTGATCATTCGGCTTTGAAGTATCTTCTTTCTAAAAAGGATGCTAAAGCGTCTTATTCGTTGGGTCCTCTTATTACAAGAGTTTGACATTGAGATTAGGGATAAAAGTGGTGAGAGAAGCGGTGGTCGAATTGACCACTTGTCTAGGCTTATAGTAGAGTCTTCTACTAGTCTTTTGCCTTTGAATGAGTCCTTCCCTGATGAGCAACTTTTTGATGTCTCCCAGTTGCCTTGGTATGCAGATATTGTTAATTATCTTGTTATAGGTCAGTTTCCTTCTCATTGGAGAAAACAAGATAAATCTAAGTTTCTTGCTGAGGTTAAGTATTTTTCCTGGGATGACCCATACTTGTTTAAATCATGCCCTGATAATATTATTAGGAGATGTGTTCCGGAGAGTGAGTTTCGTAGTATTCTCTCCTTTTGCCATGACCATGCATGTGGTGGTCACTTTGGTCCTAAGAAGACGGCTGCTAAGGTTTTGCAGTGTGGTTTTTATTGGCCTACTCTCTTTAGAGATGCACATGAGTTTTGTTTAGGATGTGATCGATGTCAGCGTACGGGTAATATTTCCCATAGGAACATGATGCCTCTTTCCCCTATTTTGGTTGTTGAACTTTTTGATGTGTGGGGTATAGACTTCATGGGTCCTTTTCCACCTTCCTTTGGTTATCTTTATATCCTCGTCGCGGTAGATTATGTTTCTAAGTGGGTTGAGGCAGTGCCATGTAAAACGAATGATCACAAGGTTGTAGTTAACTTTTTGAAATATAATATATTTTCTCGTTTTGGTACTCCTCGTGCAATTATAAGTGATAATGGTACTCATTTTACAAATCGTGCGTTTGAATCTTTAATGAAAAAGTACTCTATTACTCATAAACTTGCTACCCCTTACCATCCCCAAACTAGTGGCCAAGTTGAAGTATCTAATAGGGAAATTAAACGGATTTTAGAAAAGACGGTACGACCTGACCGTAAGGATTGGTCTCAACGTCTTAATGATTCCCTTTGGGCTTATAGGACTGCTTATAAGACTCCCATTGGTATGTCTCCTTATAGGCTTGTGTTTGGGAAGGCATGTCATTTGCCTGTGGAATTAGAACATCGTGCTTTCGGGCCATTAAAACTTTTAACTTTGACATGCGTAGAAGCGAGGTTCACAACGTAAGCTTCAATTAAATGAGTTAGCTGAGTTAAGGAATGAGGCATATGAGAATGCCAAGATTTACAAGGAGCGGACTAAGATTTTTCATGATAAATCTATTCTTCGCAAGTCCTTTGAACCTAATCAAAAAGTTTTGCTATATAATTCTCGTTTGCGTCTTTTTCCTGGTAAGTTACGTTCTAGGTGGACTGGTCCTTTCATTGTTAAAACTGTTTTTCCTTATGGAGCTGTTGAGATAGAGGATCCTACGGATGGTCGTATGTTTAAGGTTAATGGTGAACGCTTGAAACCATATCTTGATGGTTTTGCTAATAAGGATGTGGAAGAAGTGGATCTTATTGATCCTGTTTATCATGACTAAAGGAGTATGCTTGTTGTATTTTAGTAGTTTAGGTTTTGTTTTTCGTTGTTTTTAGGTTTTACTTTTCTTTTGTAAGAGTCACTTCGTATTGCTCCCAAATATTTCATTCCAGCCCCTAGTCTCCATTTGGGTTAACCAATGAGAAACATATTATTGTGATTTTCAGGTTATGACAGGTTTTGTATTTATGAAATGTCGAAAATACAAAGGAGACTCTGTCGAAATTTTTTCAATTTTGGGGAGTTCATTTTGTGTTTAGTTGGTAGACAAAATGCTAATCTAAGAATTGGGTGTGCGAAGCATTTCGCCCCGCTAGAGGCGTTAATCAGAAGCTTATGGGAGGCAACCCATGTTTTTATTTTTGTTGAGTCTTTTGTGCACGTGTATCATGCATTCCACTCTAGCACCTTTTCTCTGCCTTTTTAGAGACGTGTAACTCTATGGGATGAGACACGTGACACATTTTAGTCATTGTAGTAACTGGGTCCTCTTTTATATTATCATTGTGATATCTTTTGTGAGGTACTAATTTCTACAGGTGTATTTTTCGTCTTTGGAAGCTCTTGGTAACCTCTTTCCTTATATACTTTTACTTGTCTATGTTGTTATCTTTTAAATTCCGTATCTATGTTAACATTGAGGACAATGTCTATAAGAAGTTTGGGGGTGGGAACAAAATGTTTGTTTAGCGAAAAATAAATGTCCAACATGGTATGATTAATGGTGATTTTCTATGATGAGAAATTTAAAAAAAAAAAAAAAAAAAAAAAAAAAAAAAAAAAAAAAAAAAAAAAAAAATTTGATTTCTAAAGCCACTAATTTTCAAGGAATCTATGAAGTTAAGAATCACTTTTGAAGTTATTGTTGCTTTTAGACTATTTTCTACCTCTAGAAATAGATTTTGTTGATGAAGTCTAAGCCCAAGTGAAATTTGCACTATTAGCCACCTGATACATGTCAAATTGAAGAGTAATTTAATCTCCTAGTGAACTAGAAGAGGAATATAGAGACTTAACCAATGAGACTTGAGCCTTTGAATTTCTTGGAGAGTTTTTACGTAAATTCTGAGTCCAAGTTGACTCAATCATTCTTCTGTGCTTAAATTCGTTGTATGGTCTCATTTTCTTAATTTGGTCGATCACGAAGTGACATCAACTGGGGAGATAGCCATTAGGTCTTGTAGTCTATTCGAAGCGGAATATCATATTGATAAGTCAAGTAGTGAACCAATTAGCCTTTACTTATCCCACCTAGTAGGATCATCATGTTAACCCCTTTTGAGCCTTATATATTAATTAAGCCTTTTCTTCTCAAACCAACTATACTTAACCCAACTCCAGATATGGAGTGTAAACCCATATTATTGGCCTTACCCATATTTCTGAGAATTTCTAAAAGACTAAGGAGAAAGCTAGAAGAAAGAAGATTCGGAAGGAAAATTTACCAAAATCAAATGAAGAAAATCATTCCTTTTTTGCTCAAAAAAAAAAAAAAAAAAAAAAAAAAAAAAAAAATCATTGAGAAAAAGTGAGCAAAAGTAGTGAGAAAGTCAAGTAATGTGATCTACAAAGTGAAGAAATTTTCCATGAAGGTCAAGTACAAGATGGTCTTTAGTTTATTCTCAGAAATTTTTGATTCCTTTTTACCCTTTTCTTGTCAACCAATCCTAAGCCCCGCCTTAATACCCGGACTTATCACAAAAGTATGATATGAAGTGTAGAATAGGTGAGAGGATGCTAAAGTGAAGGACCCGACACTTCACATGTGATTGATGTTCTTTCTATGAGACTAATTTGTTTTTGAAATTTTATAAGTCCGTCTTTCTAGCTAAGTATGTGGGATGTTCTATTATTTTACTCATTTCCCGCGCATCTGAGGAGGTAAAATTGAAAACTTATCTAAAGAGAGACTTTCTTGTGAGTGTATGAATGGTGAGGATTGAGGTTGATATATTCTTTGGATAGTAAGTTAGGAATGCCGTTACTTGGATATGAGCTTGTATTAGTTTGGCTAAACACACACACACGCTTTGGTTTGGAGTAGTAATCAATGATTTCTATCTTTGGAAGTAGTGATGAGTCTTGGTAATGATGATGTAAACTGTGACAATTGCTGATTTTTGAACTTGTTTAGTAGTGGGCGAAAAAGATTTTATCTCTGAGAAAATTATTTCACCATTGGTTATGCTATGTTAATGTTTGTGGGTACCGTTTCTGAAAACCCTCACGAGACTAAACTCGTCCACTAGGGGTAACCTAGGGGTTTAAAAGGCTTGTTACACATGCAAAGTGTAATCGTGATTCCTACGAAAGTGAGTTAGAATTTTTGTTTTTGTCATTAGTTTAGTTTTAGTTTTGCTCGAGGACTAGCAAAATGTAAGTTTGGGGGTATTTGATAAGTGCAGAATTATTACATATTCCTTCAATTTTATATGAGTTAGTCCGGTTATTTTATATAATTTAAATTATTGATTATCGTGTTTCCTTGGTTTTTGCAGAAATGGTATGAATGCGTGAACAGGTTGAAAAGTGCTGGAAGTTGACTGATTGTGCTATAGAGAGGGCCTCTATTTCCTAGCGCTTGACTAAGCCCAAGTGACCAAAGCCCAGTATAGAGAGTTAAAAGGTTGGACCGAACCAGTTAACAACTAATGGCCATACCGGTTCATGTCCACATGAGAGCACCGAATCAGACCTTATGTTTCTCCACCCTTCGCTCACGAACAGAAACTTTGGTTTCATTCTCCAAACTGAATTCGCACAACAGAGAAACCGATCCCTCAAATTTCGGCCGACCAAATTGAACACGCGCCTGCACTCACCAAATCAGCTTACCGGACCACCCGATCAAAGCTCTAGTTTCCTTCTCGAACTCTGATTCTCACGAACAGAAAATGGGATTTCCAATTTGAACCAAAGACATCATCTCTTAATCGAATACGACCTTCCAAAATCAGCCCATAACCAATCATTAAATCCCACATTAGTACCTAGCTGCCACGGGATCACTACCATCTATCTTTCTCACAAAACAAAGACCGACTTGACTAAAACTGATCCAAACCCGAACTCTTCGCCACCGACTTGAATCCCATTCAAGTCAAACACCGGTCATAACCAATCCATTATATAAACAAGAGAGAAAAGAGAGAGGGGGGGACAACACAGAAATACAGGTCGAGAAATTTGGAAAAAAAAGCGCCAGTGGCGCCGCATTGAAGGCGGGCAGAGGCCGAGACTTTGAGTGGAACGAAGGAGCGTAAGAAGATAAACCAACCCAATGAGACTCTATTGGATTTATCAATGGGTTTATTCTTTTCTGTTTTTACTGTTCTACTTATCATGTCTAGCTAAATTCAAAGCTAGGGCTTAGATGAAGCCCTAGATTTGCGTAGGTTTTCTAAGTTTAATTGGGTTATTGTTCTCTGACTTAAGTTTACAGTAAATAATTAATTGAATTATCTGATTTCTGTAGAAATTCTATCATTGATTATATCCTGCATGTTTAATCCATGTCTAGACTAGTCAATTGTTGGATTAAGTTTCTGTTGATATCGAAGCTTCGGTTCTAAAGTTTATTTAAACCTGTGAGAAGTTGTACTGTAAAAAGACAATTTTTGCTAGGGGTTTATATCGTTGTTTGAAATTCAATTAATACGATTTGTTAGAATTGTTTAAGAATTACACGCTCACATCTTCGAGCAAGCAAGGGTTACCTTTCCCTCATGCTACTCGTATTAAAAAGAGAACTTTAAAATTAATTAAACTAGGATAATCTACAACGGTCTAGGGTGGATTCGAATGCCTTAGTGTTTTCTTCGTTAATAGTTAATCCATTTAATTTATTGCTTTCGTAGTAATTAGTTAATTTTAGTTAATAGTAACTCAAACTTCCATAAAACAAATATTGTTCGAATTAGGTTAGGTAATATTTTAGTATTCAATTGTCTCCGAGTAGCAATCCCTCGTGGGATCGAATTCGCTCAAGCCGCAACTATATTCAACGATAGCTGTGCGCTTGCGGTATAACTAGGGTTAGATTAGTCTATTAATTTAGACTGACTAATTTTCTATCACTAAGCAAAATAATAATTGGGGTAGTGATGATATATCCCGTTCCGCTAGTTCTTCTACAACAGCTAAAGCCACCGGTATGTTTGAGATGAAACCCGATCCAGAACTTAAAAATTTAATCGAATCTCTAACTAAAAAGGTAGAGATTATTTTTGTCCAACAAAAACCTATCCCCATCATGAATGTCAACTCCAACCCATGTAATTTCTATTTGAGTCCATAGCACCCCGACTCCTATTGTCCTTTCGTTTAGGAACAACAAACATTACAACAAGATAACGTTTGCTCAATTAATAGTTATCTTATTCCTAACGCCCCTTGGAGACAACACCCCAACTTCAGTTGGAGAAATAATCAACAAGTAACAACTCCAGGATTTAATAATCAAAATGTTAGGCAAGCAAACAATTATAACCAACCTCCACCACGACAAGGACAAGGTCAGGGTAATTATAATAATTATAACAACCAAGCGTAACCACGATAAGGTCAAGCACAAGGTCAGGGTAATTATAATAATTATAACAATAATAATTATAATACAAATCGAGGTATTGTTCCAGTTAATAATAATAACTATCATAACCCACCCATAAATAATCAACGTGACATAGTTCCTGTCACACAACCTATAGCTAACACTCTTCCACAACCGGATCGTTTCGATACCTTTATGCAATCTTAACAACAGATTTTGCAAGCCATCCAACTTTCCTTACAGCAGCTAGCTCAAGAGAAAGTACAACCCAAAGGTGTGTTTCGGGACAAGTTTATACCTAATCCTAAAACACCAAACACAGCCTTTGAGGTGAACGGTAATACTAGTACGAAAAATGTAAACGTAGGTGAGCAAAATGCCATCACCACTCTCCGTTCTGGTAGAGTGGTTGACAACAATGTAACTATGCTTATAGTTACCCCACAAGTAGTCCCTACACAGGAGATTGAACTAAATACCGAAATGGAAACTGAAGAGCCTACCCCTGTAGAGGTACCAGTTAAAACACAACCTAAGAAACAAAAAGCAAAGGTTAGACATCCAGTTGAATCATACACTAAGCATAGAGAGATACCACCGTTTCCCCATAAATTAGCTATGTTAAACAGAGATACAAACTTTGACGAGATTAGGGAAGTATTCAAGAATCTAACGATTAACCTACGCTTTCTCGAAGCAATTAAAAAATTACCTCACCACGCTAAGTTTCTTAAGGAGTTGTGCACTAGTAGGCGTAGGACAAATATTCCTAAAGACGCCTTTCTAACTGAACAATTTCCAACTTTAACAGAACATAATAGAATTGTGAAGTACAAGGACCCTGGTCGTCCTATTGTACAATGCACCTTAGGAGATTCTCATACGACCACCACTTTATTAGATCTGGGGCCAAGTGTCAACTTACTCCCGTATTATTTATACAAACAAATAGGTCTACAGGAGATGCAACCTACTCAAATGACATTGCAATTAGCGGATAGGTCTATTAAGTATCCTAAGGGTGTGGTTGAAAACGTGCTAGTTAAGGTCCAGGATTTCTACTATCCTACTGATTTTGTTAACTTCGATATAGAAGTTGTTAATGACTCTGTTCCGATCATCTTAGGGCGTCCATTTTTGGCAACTGCCAACGCGCTTATAAACTGCCGAAATGGTTCGATGTCCTTGTCTTTTGGCCATTGATAAGCACCCAAAAGTGTATTATGAAAACCGATTGAGACATATAAATTTGGTTCATTATGTGTTTAATAATCATGAAATAAATATGTTTTCATACTTTTGCAGGTATTTGCAGTAAACATGGAAATATTGGTTAAACCTGCAATAAAGCACGAGGAACGGCGTATATATGAATTCTTCCAAATCCACGTAGAAGCATCAAACTTCCAAAGCTCCTACCTCTCGAACTAGGACTCCGAATGTGACAAGAGAGCTGCTCGCATAATCGTAGGCGATGAACTCTACGCATAGGTGGGAAGTTGTAAAACTGCCCAAAATACCGGACTGCCACTGGACTGCACATGGACCCACTATGCGGGGCCACAAGATTGGATGAGTCATCAATCATGGAGCATATCAAGACAAAGATAACAAATTATTGGTGCAAAGTTGATACCTTGCATGTAATAAATTAGATTAGGTGTTAATAGTGAGAAAAAGGCAAGGTGTCACTTTGTTTTAATGTGGTAGATAAAAATGAATCAATGTGGTTTGATAATTCACGTGGGAGGAAATGAGATTTCTCTAAAATGGAGAAGAAATTAGACAAGGGTGGGGGACACTCCATTTACTCCCTTGACTTATTTTCCTCACATGGTATTATTTTAGTTCCTTAGTGAAAATGAGAAGTTAGTTTTGGTTTTTATTAAAAAGCTTGTAATAGTTTTAATGGAGGAACACTTGTTCTTCTAGAAAATATAGAAGTGAGTTTGGTTGTGGATATTTCTTCTCTCTCTCTCTCTCTCTCTCTCTCTCTCTTTGGTGTTTTTATTAGTTCATAAGTCTTTGTCACAAGGATCATGATCTAACTTCCCTTTTGGGGAGTTAGTCTAACTCATGTGAGGGTAAACCAATTGTTGGTTTGTTAGGTTTAGGAAGAACAACTAACTCTACATCCTACCCCAAAATGGTAGTTGGTGTAGAGTTTAGTTAGAAATCAAGCAATGAGCTTAGAGATAAGTCATTGTTTGGTTTCACTTGCTAGCATGTATGAGCTATTTAGTGAGCCATGCATGCTAGGGATCAAATCTATTTTTCCATTAGGGACTTGTCTATGAGTCTAGGAAGAATTAAAACCTATTTCAAATCAACACTAATGATAGTTTCACATGAAGAGGATTAACTCTCCAATTTCTCTTTAAAATTTCCATTTCGGTATTAAGTGCATGTTTTCATTGTTAATGTTTTTATTAATGTTTGTATAGGAAGGAAAAATCTAACATTTATATTATATCCTTACTCCTTAATTTCCCTTTATTGTAACATCTAATTTTTAGTTGTTCTAAGCTTTAGGTTAGTTCGAATCCTTATTCAAACTCTACGAAACGAAGATCGTGAGTAAGGAATCTTGATTGCTTTTACATTAATTTAGAGAGTTCAAAACTCTAAGTAGTGTTCTCCAAGCTTATATCAAATGGCACCGCTGCTGTTCTAAAGCCATAGAACTCATGCTAAAGATCGGAAGTTGCATCAAGGGGGAACCCCCATTCTCTTCATTCCTTTCCTTGTCGTTCGTTTGCATTTTTTAGTTCAAATTCGTATTTTTTTCACTTACAATAGACCTGTTCGATTTAAATTTTTTCGTTCCACTTGCAGGTACACAAAGTTAGGACTGGGAAACAAAACTACAGGAGATTATAAGACTTCCATAAAAAATTGAACTTACTGTGGATTACTTGATACGCGTGCGCGGGTGTGTAGTCGTACAAGTAGTGTAACTCAGCCCATGAAAGTGATTTTTCTTTTTTGCTGCTCCTGTTCAACCACCAGCATCTACAGATCTATCTTGCTACATTTCCAGGCCTAAATATCTGATCCTGTACATGAAAAATTCGATAATCCTTTGGGATTAATCGCATCGACGAATTGAAACGTTTGTTTCAGTTCAAGGGCGAAAACGCGGGAAGCTACAGGTTCCAATTTTCAGTATTAGTGTAATTTTTTTTTTTTATGTTTTTCTGCATGTATGCCATGTATATAGTATTAGGAAATATTTATGGATTATTATTTAAGTTTTAGCCTAGAATTATGCATGAATCAAGTTCGTATACCGGTAAATATTTATATACGATTACACGGACATGAATTGCATATGAATGTATATTTACATATTAATGGTACTGTATTGCATGGGTATATGTCTTTCTAACGATAAATGTTTCTTGTTACATGTTTGATATTTTCTACGATAACGCATTAACGGTCTTGTCTAATAAGTCGATTTTGTCAAGAAAGAGGAGAACATTCCAACGAGGGTTAAAATCTGAGTTGGGTAAGTTGTTTCTAAACCTACGGGTAAAGTCGCTCTCTATAGGACATTCGCAATCTCAATGAGTATTGTCGAAATCGATTTATTATGCAATACAAGAGTCGATTTTAGTTTAGGTATAATACTTTGCATGTTTAGTTTTGTCATCTATTCTCAAGGTGATGTATATCAGATTCGTGATGCTAAGGTATTTAGATAATGCATGAGTGATTCAAATTCCCCTATCTTGTTGATATACGTTTACGTAATATCGATTTACAAATTAGCGTACATATACGTATTACTGATGTTTATTTGCCTGTACGTATGGAAATAATTATCGATGACACAAGCTTGCCTATTCGTATAGCTATATGTATGAGTAGAGTACCTTCACATGCTACTGTACATAGTATTGTCTGAGTAGATCGTATTTGCATGTTTGTATTTTAACCGTTGCATAAATCTTTAAAAAAAAAATAAAATAAAATAATAATAATAATAATTAAAAAAAAATTAAATTAAAATTAAATTAAAATTAATTTACTACCACCTTTGCATAAATTTTAATTCCATAAATCTTAAATCATATTCCAATGGTGTCTAGGAAACTTGAAAGATTGATGTTACTTAATTAGAACCGTGCTTGCACGGAAATCCTCCCTCATATCTATCTTGTGACCTGGCTGTTGGTTTATGCACACGTATTCCTAGCTTCACTGCTACGTTAGCGGCAGCTTAGGCATATGTTGTTCAATCCTAATGCTTAAGATAATAATAAAATTCGAGTCCTTATAATTCCTTCTGTAAGTTAGATCTAATTTTATGCTTGCATGAGATTAAGGTCCGGTTCCACTAAAGAAATTGAACATACCTATCGTCGAAAAAAATACGATAAGCAATTGCGTAAGTTCTCACCTAAAAATTGTTCTTCTTCTGCTAATTACCTTCATCACAATCCTTCGTCGCCATCAACTTTGTCATTATGGCCGACGATCCTCCACTTCAGCCAGAGAAGCCCCTCCTCGACTTCTATACTGCATTACAGGAAGGACCTTCTTCCTGCATCAAACTTGAGGACATTGTCGGTGATTTTCGTATCCCACCAAACATTTTCAGTTTGTTACCAATATATCATGGTTTGGAGCATGAAAAACTGTACAATCATCTTCGTAGACTTCAACAAGTGGCAACAATATTTCATCATCCAGCAGTCTCTAAGGAACAACTCTTGCTTCGACTGTTTCCATTCACTTTAGCGGAAAAAGCATCAATCTGGCTAGCAGGACAACAATCACAATCCATAGACACATGGAATAAACTAGTTCAAGCTTTCATGCTTCAGTTTTACACTCGAAGAAAACAACTAAAATGCTTCGAAAATTCAATTCTTCCGTCAAAAATCCTCATGAATCCTTTACGGAAGCATGGAGTCGCTTTTTATCGATCTTTCCGTTAGAATGTCCTCACCACCAACTAGAAAAAGCTGTCCTTGTTCATTCATTCTTTAGTGGTCCATTCGATCATCAAAAAGAAACTCTTGATATAATGAACGGAGGTTGCTTCATGGACAAAGGAGCTACCTGAAGCTTATACTTTTCTTGAAAAACAAGCGCTTAAAAAAGGTACACATCGGGTAACACCGAGCCGCCTAGATCATCAAAGGATACCGTTACAAAAGCCACATCTATTTTGAGGTAAAACCCGATCCCGAAATAAAAATTTGATAGAATCCCTAACTAAAAAGTAGATGCCCTTGCAGTTCAAGTAAACGATCAACTACCAAAACCGGTCATGAACGCTGACACCGCCTCCTTGTGTCCTTTGTCTTAGTCCCGATCATCCCGATGCATATTGTCCCTTTGTTATATGCTTCCCTACTCAACAAGCGGAGGAGGCATGTGCATTCAACATTCCTAATGCACCGTGGAGATAACATCCGAATTTCTTGGCGCCAAAATAACCAACAAATGGGGCTCATCCCGGTTTCGCTTAATCAACCCGCTCGACCTACCAATAATTTTATTCCATACCGCCAAGGAAATAATCAACAATACCAACAAGGTCAATTTCAAAATAATTTAATGCTAATTATCGACCAACCGCAAACCTTGTTCCAAATTTTAATCCAAATCCCAACTATAATCAACAACTTCAAGCAATAATCGAGAACTACTACCGTTGTAACAACCTCGCGCCAACCATTATGGATAGGACAAATGAGACTTTCCCGGCTTACATGAACCAACAGGTCTCAAATTTTAACGTCTATCCAACAATCACTTCAAAGAATTGGCGCAAGAAAAGAGTCGAAAGGCGTGTTTCCTGCGACAAGCAGTTCCAAACCCTAAACCAAAAACACGGCCTTTGAATCGATTAATGCCCCTCGGTACAAGCACCCCACCCAAGGTGAGGTCCATGCAATCACGACTCTACGATCCGGAAAAACTGCCGACAATCGATACGTGATGCGGATGATCAACCAAAAGAATAGGAGGGTTCCAAGGAATCTATTTCTAAGAATGAACCTACGGAAGATTCCCCAGATTCAACAGAGTCAACACCTCCGAATGTAGGAAACAAGCAAGTAGACCCTTTTGCCAAATTCCGCCCTAAGGCACCGTTTCCTAGCACGCTTGGCAAAGAATAAACCTGATGACAATTTTGCTGAAATTCGAGAGACTTTTCAAAATTTAACAATAAACTTACCTTTTCTCGATGCCTTAAAATTATTACCAAAACATGCAAAATTTCTGAAAGATATGTGCACCACAAAAAGAAGAACTAACGTTCCTCAACAAGCGTTCCTCACTGAACAGTTTCCCTCCATTACCGAACACAATGGTATAGTAAAATACAAGGACCCCCGGTAGACCAACGGTTCCATGCACCTTAGGTGACAAATACACGGCTACACGCTCTACTAGACCTAGGAGCTAGTGTGAACTTACTTCCATATTATTTATTTAAACAACTAGGTCTTCATGAACTTAAACCTACCACCATGACTCTACGGTTAGCGATCGTTCCATAAAGTATCCAAAAGGAATTGTGGAAAACGCCCTTGTAAAAGTCCAAGATTTCTTCTATCCCGTAGACTTTGTTATTTTGGATACGAAGTTGCATGTGATTCCATTCCAATCATCTTAGGACGCCCCGTTCCTCGCCATCGCTAATGCTCTTATTAACTCTGTCGAGATGGTTCCATGACCATGTCCTTCGGAAATCTTTCGGTCGAGGTGAATGTGTTCAAGTTGATGAAACAACTTTCTAGAGCCCGACATTGATGGTGAGGTCAACAGTGGTTGTTAAAGATTCCGCAAGAGTATTGCATAAACTCTTTTCCCCGAAGATGAAGTGTACCAATTTCTTTCCTTTAGCTTAATTCGAAGTTTGAGGGCGATGATTATACACAAGAAGTAAATGAGTTATTAGAGTCGTAAGCCATTATTTGACCCTACAACAGTTGATGTCTAGTAACTTGGATGATCATCAACTGTTTACTACATGGATGATGACCTTCCTCAAGAATCTTTAATACCCACTCCACCACCCCTGAATTAAAACCTCTTCCTTCGAATTAAAATACGCATAACTTGATGCCGATGGTCGCCACCCGCTTATTATTTCTTCACAATTGATCGACGATCGTGAAGCTCGTTTAATTAATGTCATTCAACAACATCGCTCGCTATTGGATGGTCCCTCGATGACATTAAAGGCATTGAACCTAATGTGTGCACCCATCGTGATACACCGGAAGAAAATGCTAGGACGCCGCGTGAACCACAAATACGCTTTTAAACCCTACCATGAAAGATGTGGTCCGAAAGGAGGTGTTAAAATTACTAGATGCGGTATTATTTACCCTATCTCGATAGTGTTTGGGTGAGTCCCGTATACACGTAGTTCCAAAGAAATCTGGCATTACGGTTATGCGCTAAATGATAAAGATGAATGCATTTCCGCCAGATCCCAAAGAAATGGCTTAATATGCATTGACTATCGCGAAACTTAATGCCGCCACCGTAAGGATCACTTTCCACTTCCATTCATCGATCGATGCTTTCGAACGTTTAGCGGTCATGCCTATTACTACTTTCTTGATGGTTATTCCGGTTATTTTCAGATAGTCATAGACCGCCGATCAAGAAAAGACAACGCTCAACCGTCCATTTGGTACATTTGCATATAGACGAATGCCTTTTGGCTTTTGCAATGCACCGGTACTTTTCAACGCCGCATGCTTCATATTTTCAGTGATATGGTTGAACGGTTTATGGAAGTATTCATGGACGACTTCTCAATTTATGGAGATTTTTCGATAGTCGCCTATCAAATCTTGAAAAGGTCTTTACACGTTGTGAAGAGAAAACCTTGTTCTTAATTGGGAAAAATGCCATTTCATGATTACTAAAGGAATAGTTTTAGGACATATCGCTTCAAAGGACGGAATCAAGTCGACAAAGCTAAGATAGAAAAAAATTGCTTCACTTCCTATACCAAAAATAGTTCGAGACATTCGCAAGATTCTTAGGACACGCAGGTTTCTATAGGAGATTTATTCAAGATTTCTCAAAGGTTGCTAGACCTTTAACCCAATCTCCCGCTTAAAGATGCCGCTTTTTGATTTCAGTTTCAGGTTGCAAACAAGCCTTTGAGGTATTAAAACCGCGATTAACTATCGCCCCATAATTCAACCACCGATTGGTCTAAACCTTTTGAATTAATGTGTGACGAGTTTTAACTATGCTATAGGAGCTGTACTAGGCAACGCCGAGAAGATAAGCCGGTTGTCATTTACTATGCGAGTAAAACCCCTTAATGAAGCTCAACGTAACTATACCACCACCGAGAAAGAGTTTTCGCCATTGTATACGCGTAGATAAGTTTCTTCCTTACCTAGTGGGTTCTCCAACTATTGTCTACATCGACCATGCGACACTTTGTTATCTATTAGCGAAAAAAGATGCAAAACAAAGGTTGATCCGATGGATTCTCCTTTTAAAAGAGTTTACTCTCGAAATTAGAGATAAAAAGGTAGCTTAAAATGTGGTTGCAGCACCATTTATCAAGACTTGTCGATGATGTTGATATCGACATCGAACCTATCGTGATTCCTTTCCGGATGAACACTTGTACTCTATTTTTCGCCCCTTGGTACCGCTGACATAGTAAATTACTTAGTTACCGAGGAAGTTCCTTTATCTTGGTCTCAGAATGACCGGAAAAAGTTTTATCCATCTGTGAAATTCTATTTCGGGATGATCCCTACCTCTTTCAAGTATTGTTCGGACTAACTAATCCATCCCGTTGCATTCTCGACGGGAACACAACGATGTGTTATCCTTCCGCCATGAACAATCTTGTGGTGGTCATTTTAGTGGTAAGAAAACTGCGCCAAGGTTCTACAATGTGGTTTTTATTGGCCAACACTGTTTAGAGATGCACATGAGCATTGCAAAGCATGCAATCGCCGCCAGTTAGGTCGATTACTCAACGTAATATGATGCCCTTAAATCCCATTCTAATTGTGGAAATCTTTGATGTATGGGGCATCGACTTCATGGGTCCATTTCCAAATTCTCATGGCTTCCTATACATACTTGTAGCAGTTGACTATGTGTCAAAATGGATTGAGGCATTGGCATGTCGAGCTAACGATCATAAACGGTCGCTTTTGTTTATAAAAGAAAATATTTTCTCGATTTGGTGTTCCAAAAGCTATAATTAGTGACGGGGAAAACATTTCTGCAATAAAATTTTGAATCATTAGTAAAGAAATATGGAGTCACGCGACAAAGTGGCAACTCCAGATCATCCTCAAACCAAGTTGGTCAAGTAGAAGTCTCTAATCGAGAAATAAAATCCATTTTGGAAAAAACCGCCAATCCATCTAGAAAAGATCGGTCTCTACGATTATTTGATGCCTTGTGGGTATACGTAACAGCCTTTTAAGACACCTATAGGGATGTCTCCCAGATCGCCTCGTTTTTTGAAAACCTTGTCATCCGCCGGTTGAACTTGAGCACCGCGGCTCTATGGGCCATCAAAAGCCTCAATTATAACACTAACATGGCAGCGAAAAAAAGAAAATTGCGCTTAAATGAGCTTGAGGAAATTCGAGTGATGCCTATGATCTCTAAATCCTATAAAGCCAACATGAAAAGAGTGCATGACAAGCACATATTGCGAAAAGAGTTCAAAGTCGGTCAAAAAGTTTTGATGTACAACTCAAGATTACACATTTTTCCAGAAAATTAAAAACTCGATGGTCCGGTCCTTTCATCGCTTCTCGCTGGCCACCCCTTATGGGGCTATCTCTCGTGGAAAAAACTAAAATGATGGTAGCTTAATTCCAAGTAAATGGCCACTTTAAACATTATCATGAGTTGCGCCTCCGTGATGTCGAAGAGACTCTTCTCAATGATCCAAATTTACACGCATTGCACTAATAGAGATTCGGCCGGTGTACTTCTTTCCATATATTTAAACAGAAAAGTATGCCATTAGGGTAGCCGGCCCCTCTTCTATTTTCTTTTCTAAAATTCCCTAGAGTGTGTGGTTGCAAGCCGGAACCTTAGTCCATTTAAAAACTCTACTTTAACCGAGTATAAATGTCTTCTCGATAATCGAGCAAACGCGGCCTCCGTGAAAACAATGGGTACCAAAAATTTCAACTCCTTCTTTCTCCTCCCTTTTCTATTCTCTTCCTCGCTTTAACTCCAACTCATCATTTGGTCCAAATCTCACCCATCTCGAATTGGTAATGGTCGTAGTACTTTTGCTCGAAAAGTTTAATTTGTTTAAAAGGATGGGGTGGTGTATGAACCGCCAAACTCCTTTATGTCCGTGTCTTGATCTTTTATCCGAGATGAGCCGGTATAAGGTATATTATTGTCGACACACCAGCTCAACAGATAAACTTCGCCGCCGTCCCGTTTTTCCATTGTGGTTGGGATTCGCCTTGAGGATCCGACGTTAAAAGACTCACATTCGCCTTGAGGATCCGACGTTAAAAGACTCACATTCGCCTTGAGGATCCGACGTTAAAAGACTCACTTTCGCCTTGAGGATCCGACGTTAAAAGACTCAACATGTATATACTCGCTTTTGTTTTATTAGCACCCAAAGATGGTGCCCAAAGAGAGTCGCGGATATGCACCATCGGATATTTCCTAGTTCAGACGGGCAATGGATTCCACCAGGCCAACCCCCGCTCAGTTTTCTATGTGGATCGCTTTCGGGCGGTTTGAGGCTATACCATATGTACTAAGGGTAATATTATTATTAGACCATTGCACATTGGTCAAAGGATGGTACCGGCCCTAAACCCTAGGCCCCCAAAACATAAAGGGTAAGCCACCGGTCCGGCTGGATTGGGTTCGCCCAGAGCCCATATGAAAGTTGCCCGAAAGTTAAGCTGTTTGTGATGTGTTGTTTTATTTGATTTCGTGTTGTTGACACGTTCTTCTCGACTTGTACATTTTTATATAAAAGATAAATAAATAAAAACCAAAGATTGTTAAAAATAATAATAATAATAATAATAATAAAAAAAAATGATGTTTGAATGTGATTTTTCATATTCTAGTGGATGGCATTTTTAATACTGATCGTTTCGATATCTCATCCATTAAATTCGGAGTTGAAACGAATCAATTTCCACGCTTTGAAATTTCGAACTTTTCGACATAAGAGGAATTTCTGTAATTCATTTGTACTTGGGCCAAAATTTTGACTCGACCCAAAAACCCAAGATCCGGGTACAAAGCCCACGCGCGGGGCACCCACGCGTCCACCCCCCACTTCTTCTTCTTCCAAAAAAAACGGATCTTGGTCCCCCTCACCATCCACTCGGGCGCTGCATATACCAAAGAATGAATTCGACCAATACAAGACGCTGGCCAAACTCCACCAACCTCAACCCTTCCTCCAAAGACCACCTCCTCCACCTCCTCTTGCTATTTGCACCATCAAAATTTAAATTATACCGCGCTATGGCAGCACGAAGACGAATTACAGTCGAGAGAAATTTCACAAATCTCTATAATTCCGGGATGTTTCACCCATTTTTTGATGAGGAAATTGAAAGTAGAGAGTGGGAATATCTATTGCATCGAATCCCAGCTCAATATTCCGAAGAATTGGTGTTGAAATTTTATAATAATGGAGGTTTCCGGGGTGACGAATTTTGGATTACGGCGGATGGGATGGAACGTGAACTCACGCTGGAGTTGATTTCGAATACCGCGCAGATTCCGATTAACTCTGATAGCCCGACCCTGTTATTGTCAGAGTATCCGACCACGAGGGATTTGATGTTTGACACGCTTTCGAGGGGAGTATAACACCGCTCGAACTGCGGTACCAAAGAATCGCCAGACGAACCAATTAGCCGTCACTCAATGGTTGGCGCACAACGTCATTGGAACTTCAAAGACGTCTGACGTGAACAAGACTTTCTTGCACCTGCTGTGGATCCTACAGGAGAGGAAGCACACTTTCTGTATGGTCCATTTCCTGGGCCATATTCTTACGACCGCGTCAAACAGGTCAGCTCCTCTTGTCGCGGCTTGTTACTCACCTTTTATGCTTAACTTAGGGTTCCGATCACGCTACTCCATTCATTGAAACAAGGTCTTTCGAGAATTTTAGAATTTTTGAGACTTGTGGTTTTTAGACCATTGGGACCCAGTAGCTAGAGATGACATTGAGCATGATAACGCATCTCCTCCTCCTCCGCCTTCACCACCGATCGTTTTTAATGAAGATACCATGCGCCGAATCAATACTCCTATGGATGCCTTGAGGAACATGAATTCTAGTATGCGCAGGATGTTTCTTCGCCAGGAAGAGATGATTACTTCCCAGAATGAATTCCAGCAAGAAATGAGAAATCGCCAAGGCCAATTCCAGAGAATGATGATGGCTAATCAGCAGCAATTCCAAGATCAGTTGCTACAGTCTATAGGCCACATTCACCCCAAATCATTTCGGCTGAAGTTCGTCGTGGCCGAAGACGTAGAAACCCGGGTTCATCTTCTGCTAACCCGGAGGATTCCCAGTAGCTGTTTATTTTCTTTGGTTTAGAAATGACTATGTCATTTATTTCCCTAATGCATTGCATTTTTATTTTTTAGTGCTAAATTATTATATATCGGTTGATTTCTCATAATTTTGTATCTCCAGACGGTTTAAATGAGAAATTATTTATGTTATGCGAATATAGTACTTTCAAAAATATGAGTTTGCTCCTTGATTCATTGGGCCTACTCTCAAAGCCCAACGGTCGAACCCAACGGACCGATCCAAACGGTCACATGCCCAACGGTCAGAAACCAAGTTATAAATACAACTCTCCTTTCCTCTTTCACTCATTCCCTTCTCTCAATCTTCACAAATTCTTCTTCACAAATTTTCAATTTCTTGCCAATAATGAATAAACTAGAGCGATGGGAAAAGGAGCAACGCGAATGGGCTATCACATTAGTCGTGATAACAGTGTTTATCCAGAACATCTAGATCTATGTAACCGTCTCTTTTTCTGATTTTCATTTTGTATATTAGTATGGTGTGTTAAATAATTCTCACACATTTGTACGGGTTACGTATTAAATGGAGAAGTTCCGTATTAATTAGTTGTGTATATTAGTCGTCTTTTCCTCTCTAATAAAAAAAAAAAAAAAAAAAATAAAAAAAAAATAATAATAATAATAATAAGTAACAAAGAAAGGCCATCCAAAACTCACCGAAATAATTAATGGATACACATCGTGTTCAGAGAAAATCGCGCACGCTGCAAGGTACACATAACACTTGTCACACATGCAGCTCGATTATTCTATCCATATTCTATTACTGAGTTATGATCATCATTTCTGAAATTACGTGTAAGTTTAACTACCCTGTGAAACTTTCCTCCGTATTTTCTAAACATTAAACCATCTCATTAATTGTATTTGGATATCTGACATGACAAAGACTTACTGTGGATCCCCTATGATGCTGTTCATAATCACATGGGTCATTAAATACACTTGGACTCCATATTGGTATAGCCTCATAGATTGCCTATAAATATCTTTTTTTTTAAGCCATTCTTATTCATACAATTTTCACTATCCTTCCCTCAGCAATGGCTCAACCAAGAAAAATAACGGCAGAGAAAGACTACCTAAAAACTTTCAAAGAAGGCCGGTTTTCCCCTTATTTTGACACTGAAATCATACGTCGAGGATGGACGTCTCTTCTATATCATTCAACAGCTAGTTATTCCCGAGAATTGGTTTTGATGTTCTACCAATTTAGCGGTTATGAAGATGGAAAATTCTACTTCAATGCCTATGGACAACGATTGAATTGAATAAGGAAATGATCTCCGACATACTTCAAATCCCACTAAAACCCAGGGGAGTCCCTTTGTTCAAGAGTCATCATTCGATTCCGAAAAACTTTTTATCATGAAGCTACCAGATCTCATGGCGACGTCGAACATACACATCACATGGTTCTTCAACGCTCTTTGAAACAGAATCAACGTGTTGTGCTCCACTGGTTGGGACATAATGTGGTAGGTACATCACACCAATCTGAAGTCACAAAGCCTCAACTTCACCTACTTTCGATTTTGCAAACTCAAAGAGATGACTTTTGTCTGATCCAACACCTCTGGAACGTAATCACCAAGAAAACAAGACGGTCAGCAGTTCTACCCACTTTGGTTACGCAGATTATGATGTTTTGGGGTTATACAATAATATCTCCAGAGACACCCCTTCAAAGAGCATATATAAAGGTACTTCAAACAGACTACTCCGTTGGTTTTTGGACCCCTGATGCTCTGATAGATGAGCAGAACACCTCAAGCTCCAATTCTGACCATTTATTTGACGAAAATGCCATGCTGAATATTATTAATCCCATGGAAGGCATTAAACTTCTTCATCAGGGTTTGAGGGAACTACACGCTCGTCAGAATATCATCATCACAACCCTTCAGGATTTCCAAGATCGTCAAGCAACGCATGATGTTGAACAAGAAGAGATCTTGGAAAATCATTCTCAATTCTTGAAAAATCATGCTCTCCTAATGGAAAATCAAACTGTACTCTCTGCCCGCCAGCTAAAGGGGACATTCAGATGCAGCTTCGGCCAACAAATAGATGACCTAAAATCACCGGTGCAAAATATGCATCTCCTAGATCAATATCGAGAATCCATGATATTACTAAGTCAATAAGTATATAATCATATATGTTATTACGTTTTTCCGTCGTACTATGTATTTTATCTTATCCTTTTGTTTTATTTTGTATGAAATGCTTAGTAGAATTGTCATCATTTCCATTGTGACTAATATAATTTTAACATGTGCTACAGGAGGGTCTATTTTCTTACATACTCATTTTTCCATCCGGTTGCCGTTATCTAGTTCATTACTTCATCCATCATGGCATCTTCATCAAACACAGCATCTTCATCATCCATGGTCCCTCCCAAACTCATTCCTGAGCAATCCTTTCAGTCTATGATGGATTCCAATGCCTATGACCACCTCTTCCATGATTACATCACAAACATTGGGTGGTCTTCCCTAATTCTTCAACCTGACCAAACGTATTCTCCAAGTTTGGCTGCATACTTTTATGCTAATATGGAAGACACACCAGCATTCAACCATGCACATGGTTTCTACTTAGAAGGGTTCACAATCCGAGTTGGTGACACACCCCATATCTTTTCTGAACAACAACTTGCCCTAACTTTGGACCTTCCATATCACTTAACCCGCTTTGATCTTGGCATTACATCTATCATAATTCTTACCGTTCTTTTTCGGTGGCAAGCATTTCGCGACTCTTATGGTGATGGTCTTGAGATCAAACGAGAAGGAGATGGCCATGTACCATGGGCAACATCACCATTCCATTAGCAAGCATGACCATGAACATGGGGACTGCAATGTTATTTGTACTCTCGAACATTATGGGAGATTGGCATTTCTATCGCCAATGAGGTCGCTTGCGTATTGATTCAGTGCACTAGCTTTCGTGGTCATGCTTTATTTAACATTTTAGGTTGTGTTGTCTCTAGCACGAAACGAGCTCGCGACTTTTCAGGATAAGTATATACTTTTACCGGTCACCACTTGCCGAATCATGAAGACACATTTCCCCACGTTTTGCGGCTACTTTTCATGATAGGTCAAGGTGGATTCCATGTGCCCAAAGAAACGTAATCATTCGCTCATTAAGGTTTTCATCAATGGAAGCGCCCCGCCGATACCGAGGCATGTTCGATGTTACCCAAAGGACTAAAAAGATGAAGACCAATTTGAGGGAATCCGGAGACAAAGAATGGGCGAAATCGGCGGACTATTATCTATTGGCGTGATGCTAAGGAAATGCATTTCCTTAAAGAGGACGCCAGACCTTCACGTCCTGCTGGATGGTAAACTTAAGTTTGCCATTGTACATATATCTAGCTAAACCTTCTATTTGGTGTGCTATTGTTTTTCATGTTTCGTACGCTATGGTTCATTATATCGTGTGCTATGTTTAGTGTGCTATTGAACATTTTCTTGTTCTTCGAAGATAATAATATATTATGATCTCCAACCTCTGTTCAAAGAATCTAGCCTTAATTTTGCTTACGGTTCTCAGGTACTTTCTCTCTTTAATTATTGATCCTTCGAGGACTAAGCATCATTCTGTTTGGGGGTGCTTTAAACCTGTCACGCCCCGAATTTCGACAGAATTCGGAAAAACATTATTTGTCCCCGACTCTTCGATTTCCGAGGTGTGACGACTCTCCTCCCAAAACCCATAAACAGGTTTTAAAATATGCGGATAATTAAAACCAATAAAAATTTTAACTTAAACAACATTCATCTTCATTACCAAAAACAATTTACAAATGAAAATGCAAATAACCTTATCTCAACTGAAAATCTATATCACCTCCAGGGAAAACAAAACTTATCCCGAGATGCAATGCTAACATAAACCACAAGCAAAGAACCAATCTTCTTCATCACTAAACTGTCAAGACTTATCAACTATGTTCATTTAATGAACACACCCGATAAGCAAACATGCAAATCGGTCAACATTATAAACAATCTGGTGTGAGTAGCCCTAAAATACAAATATATATATATATATATATATATATATATATATATATATATATATATACACAAACCATACGGCAGTTAGTTCCTCCACCGAAGCTTTTAACTTTCAACGACAAATACAACATCCTTAAGAATAATAATTAAGGCGGTAGTTCCTCCACCGAGGCTTTTAACTTCCCACTAACCACACAACAAACTATACACATAATAAATAAGGCATGTAGTTCCTCCATCGAGGTTTTAGGTTCAACTAAACAAATAACCAAACAAGCATATTATATAATGCACCTCATTTCATGCTCAATCACAGAGTGGGTCGTCTCGCCCAAGTAATTAGTTTGACCCACCCTTCGCAAAACCATATATAATCATCTCTACATATACATCATTAACAAACATATTACCATAATTATATTAATTAAGTTTTTTTTTGTGTCCCTAAAATCCGTCGTATCTATGTCTTACCTAGTTTCCCGGCTACCACAATCGCTACCCAACGCCCGAACATGTACATCCACATGCCTCCCTTACATAATGAGCCACTCCGATGCGTAACCACCCCGGCGGGATGCCGCGACACCGGTAAATCCTCACACGCGGGCCAAATCTATGTAAGACCGCCACTATTCGGCATATAAAAATATTATGCGATCATCGTTCTATTTTGCGAATAGAATAATCAAGCCCACTATTCGGTTACGCCCGGGGGGCAGCCGAAGGCCATTCAGATTAATCGAAACGCCCGGAAGGGGCCGCCGAAAACCGCCATTAAGATTAAGCAAACGCGGAAGAGGGCCAATCACATGAGTTGTGGTAGTCGGGGTTCTAGGATTTTCGTTATGTAATTTATTCGGTGTCATACATTAATGACTCATAATCATGTTCCACTATATCACGTCGGGTCAATTACCTTATTGCACTAAGCCACTATATATAGAAACATCTCAATATATCTCATAACCATATTTCATTCTTTCACGTGCCAATATATTATTGCTACTACACCACAGGTGGGCAAATATTCACCAATACTATATTAGCATCTCACATATAAAATAATGGAGTGTATATACATTTCTCCAAGATATTGCATTAATACAACTATCCCAAAGATATTATATCATGTCACAATGCTTCAACGTATCGCATACATCTTTATTATAGCGTTATTAGGAATATAATGTCTCCTAACATCTCAATATCGTCCGTGTCCAAAAATACACAACATCAAGGTCAAATCTTTCTTAGATAATGACCACCAAATTATACCAGCTTCCACAACATTTTATTACTATATGTGTCCATATAATATACACATAAAACGTAGCACAAATAAACAGTCCACAGTCCACAATCAAAGCCCAATATATATATGCTTTACCCACTACTCACGTCAAATCTTAATTAGATAATGACCATCCAAGTTATACAATATCGACCATATTTTATTACTATATATATCCATATAAACAAACATATGAAAAACTGGAAAAGTCAACATTCACAGTCAACGGTCAACAGTCAAAGTCAACGGTCAAAGGTCAACACCTCATGGTCAAGGTCAAACTCAACATGTCATGGTCAAAGTCAAACTGTCATCGTCAAAGTCAAAGGTGAAAGTCAACCGTCCATGGTCAAAGGTCAAAGTCAAACGGTCAAAGTCAAACTTTCCAAGTCAAAGTCAAACTATCAAAGTCAAACTGTCCAAGTCAAAGTCAAACTGTCGTTTTCGTGTTCGACAGGTTCATGGTCATAGCCATAGTTCATGGCTAAGGTCAAAGGTGCATGGCTCGTGGGCATTTAATGACCCGGCCCCGTTCGGACCTAACCAGCAAGCCCAAACCTTAGAACCCGAAAGTCTAAAAGTCCACTTATTTATTCTACGACCCGACCTAATGGATCTATTTTAAGTCCTATGGGTGGCCTCGAACAATATTAGAAACGGGCCCAAAAACTTATCTCGAATCGCCCAAACGGTTAAGTGGTTCGGTCCAAAATAATTGGATTTGGCCCAAAAATAAAAAAAAAGAGAATCGCCCAACATAACTAATGTGGTCCGAAAATTAAACTGAAATTTCGCCCAACTACCCACTGAATTTCGGCCAAGCCACTAATAGAATTTGGGCCCCAAACCAAAACTAAACCGCCCAAAACAAAACTTACGGTTTTGGCCCAAAGCCCAAACCGAAATTGAAATTATCGCGTTTCATCATCCCTCCACCAACAAAAACCCAAATCCGGCCCACCACCACCACCTCCACACCACCACCATCTTGACCCCGCGGTTTTACTCCTTGCAAAAACCCTACCTCTTTAACAAACACACATTCCTCCAATCTTTAAATCCGACATCACCAAACTAGATGCGGATAAAATTCGCCACCATTAAAGCTTGGTTCAAGCTTAAATAAATCAGCCCTAACCATCCCCACTACTACCAAACATCATCCTATCAACCCACAATACCACAAGCACCGTTCAAACACGAAAAATCACAATCAAAACCAAATTCTCAAGATCCCGGTAATGGCGATGCGCCCATTGGCCTCCTCGACGCTCCCTCCTGGCGTCCATAGCCCCTCCAAACCAACAATAAATCCCCAACAACAAGTTCCAACCAAAACCAAACACCAAGTTTAATTTAAAGTGGCGATTTCTTTGGCTGCCATTAACGGTTCTTCAAGCTCCACTCGCCCTCACTCGACATCCCCACACACACCCAAACAAACCATTCAAGCCGACCAAATCTATAAACAAACAAAAGCGACCGTCGACGCCATTAAGCGTCAGCCGGAGTTTCAAACTTCCGGAGAAGCTTTAGCAGTTCAAAACCCAAGTTTTCCAAAGTTTCGACGGTTTAAACTCTTAATGCAAATCGAAATTTTATAAAATTTAATAACCACAAATAGCACGAATTCAATACAACGGGATAATGAACAATATAAAACTAAAACAAGATTATCGCCGATGTATGTAAACTACGAATCCGGTGAAATAGCAAAATAGCTACTCACCTGTATGAACAGCTCGACGAATCCTCCTAGCCCGATTCGTCGGCGCCAAGCTCCAAACAAACCCGGCTTCTCTCGCCTCCATTTTCATTATTTTATTATTTCTCTGAACCCTATTTTCCAGAACAATGTGTTTATATACTTGGGTCCGAAATCCAAGCCCAACACCGACTCGGGCCCAAAAACCAGGCCCACGTATCCCGAGTCCAATCCGACGAATTTTGAAAATAAATAATTTAATTAATTAATAAAATAGAAAAATACGTATTTAAAAATACGGCCGTTACAAAACCTGTAGCAAAAATTAGGCATCTTGTAGCCTATATATAGTTTTTATTTTCATATTAATAATTGTACTTAGTGACAAAGTCTTGTTTCCTTTTCAATGATGAAAATTGTCTAGAAATCTCACATTAGTATCCGAATTAGGATTTGTTTTTAAGAAACTTTAGATAATACGTATGCAATAGTTTATACATCTTTTCATGAATATTCATGTATCGAAAGTATCATTGATTGTACATAGCAGTAAGTTTCTGGAACCAACGGTTAGTTACTTAAACTATAAATCCTATGAGAATCTAACCAAAAGCCTTGATATGAGTGATTTGTGTGTGATGACACAGAGTAGTTTTTTCGATTAGAGGAAATTACGATCTACTTACTTGATCACCACGAACCCTAAAGAGAATTTAGGCCTTCTTTGGATCGACATAGCTAAAAATTCTTACTGTTACAAATTTTACCGCTAGTCACTCCATCTGAACCGTTCATCAAACCTTTCACTTTCACCAAAAATTCCTTACCCATTTATTAAACCAAATAAAAGAACCTACCCTAAGTGATGAGTATGAGAAATAGGATGAAATGTGGAAAGAATAAAGAGAAAGACTTGTCCCAAATATAAGTCAGTTACTTGCTTCAGAAAAGGAAAATAGAATCATGTTCTTAAGCCTTATATATATATATATATATAAAATCCTTAGTATCCAGAGGCTTAAGAACAAGGTTGGAAAAACTCAGTTAGAAGAAGGAAAGGAAATAAGGATTTCTCTAGTGTAAATATATGAAGACCCTATTCTCTCATACTCGTAAATTTTGATTATCCATTTCCATTTTCTTGTACACTATCACCTAAGCCCTACAATACCTAATAAAGACCTCTAGCTCAATTAGGAGTAGGGTGGTGTGATAATAAGTAGTAGACGTGATTGATCGACATCGGCTCCTCGATTTGTCATTGAGATGTAAGGAAACGTGTGCCCACCTTGTCTTAATGGAGTTAACAAAACCTGAGTGGAAATTTTTTGAGTGCATATGTGTTTCAACACATACCTGTGAGAACCCATTTAGGTATGCTCTCCAAGGATCCAGAAACAACCCTGCTAGTATATTTCAATGAAAAGTTCTTTGCATGAATAATCATATGTAGATGTTTTAATTATTGAATACATATTAACTTGAGTTTCAAAGAAATAAATCCTCGTTCCCTGCTAAGGAGATGTATGGATATCGAGATTAATTTAGGAAACAAGTTTAAATCCGAAGTCGTTGTAGTATAAATGAAGTTTGTGAGTATCTTTTCTGGAAAACTCTCACGAGGCTATAGCTCGTCCAATAGGAATTCTAGTGGTTTAAGGCCTTGTTGCATATGGTCAATGCAATCGCACTGCTAAACGAGAATTAGTTTAGGACTACACATTTTTGGCCACTTATCTATTTTAGTGTCTCTTCTTTGCTTGAGGACAAGCAAAAAGTGTTGTTGGGGGGTAGTGTGATAAGCACCCAAAAGTGTATTATGAAAACCCATTGAGACATATAAATTTGGTTCATTATGTGTTTAATAATCATGAAATAAATATGTTTTCACTTTTTTGGGTATTTGCGCGGTAAACATGGAAATATTGGTTAAACTGCAATAAAGCCACGAGAACGGCAGTATATATGAATTCTTCCAAATCCACGTAGAAGCATCAAACTTCCAAAGCTCCTACCTCTCGAACCAGGACTCGAATGTGACAAGAGAGCTGCTCCGACAATCAGGGGGATGAACTCTACGCCATAGGCGGGAAGTTGTAAAACTGCCCAAAATACCGGATCGCCCATCGGATCTGCACATGGACCCACTATGGGGCCACAAGATTGGATGAGTCATCATCAATCATGGAGCATATCAAGACAAAGATAACAAATTATTGGTGCAAAGTTGACACCTTGCATGTAATAAATTAGATTAGGTGTTAATAGTGAGAAAAAGGCAAGGTGTCACTTTGTTTTAATGTGGTAGATAAAAATGAATCAATGTGGTTTGATAATTCACGTGGGAGGAAATGAGATTTCTCTAAAATGGAGAAGAAATTAGACAAGGGTGGGGGACACTCCATTTACTCCCTTGACTTATTTTCCTCACATGGCATTATTTTAGTTCCTTAGTGAAAATGAGAAGTTAGTTTTGGTTTTTATTAAAAAGCTTGTAATAGTTTTAATGGAGGAACACTTGTTCTTCTAGAAAATATAGAAGTGAGTTTGGTTGTGGATATTTCTTCTCTCTCTCTCTCTCTCTTTCTCTTTGGTGTTTTTATTAGTTCATAAGTCTTTGTCCCAAGGATCATGAGCTAACTTCCCTTTTGGGGAGTTAGTCTAACTCATGTGAGGGTAAACCAATTGTTGGTTTGGTAGGTTTAGGAAGAACAACTAACTCTACATCCTACCCCAAAATGGTAGTTGGTGTAGAGTTTAGTTAGAAATCAAGCAATGAGCTTAGAGATAAGTCATTGTTTGGTTTCACTTGCTAGCATGTATGAGCTCTTTAGTGAGCCATGCATGCTAGGGATCAAATCTATTTTTCCGTTAGGGACTTATCTATGAGTCTAGGAAGAATCAAAACCTATTTCAAATCAACACTAATGATAGTTTCACATGAAGAGGATTAACTCTCCAATTTCTCTTTAAAATTTCCATTTCGGTATTAAGTGCATGTTTTCATTGTTAATGTTTTTATTAATGTTTGTATAGGAAGGAAAAATCTAACATTTATATTATATCCTTACTCCTTAATTTCCCTTTATTGTAACATCTAATTTTTAGTTGTTCTAAGCTTTAGGTTAGTTCGAATCCTTATTCAAACTCTACGAAACGAAGATCGTGAGTAAGGAATCTTGATTGCTTTTACATTAATTTAGAGAGTTCAAAACTCTAAGTAGTGTTCTCCAAGCTTATATCAGCCATCTTTCGGTTTAGGTAAATGTTTTTAAAATGATGAAACAGTTACCAGATTCGTCTACAGATGGAGATATTAGCATGATCGAGAGCTTAGCGCAAGATTACTTTAATAATACGTTTTCAGAAAACCATATGCATAAATTCCTTTCTTTTGGAAGTTCAGATTTTGTCGATGACTCCTACGTACAAGAAGTCAACACCATCTTCGAGTCTACACAAATCGTAGAACCTTCGATTGCTCCATATACATAGTTCGAAGACCTGTTGCCTAAGCAAGTATTCATTACTTAAAATGAGGACACCCCAGAAGCTTTTATCGACATACCAACCACCCCGGTACTTAAACCTCTTCCTCCTGAGTTAAAATATATTCAACTTGATCCAGATGGTAGCTATCCGGTAATTATATCTTCTCTGTTATCTAAGGAGGAAGAGACACGTTTAATCAGGGTGATTAAGGAACATCGTTCTGCGATTGGTTGGTCCCTAGCCGATATTAAGGGAATTGACCCTAATGTGTGCACTCACCGTATCCATTTAGAGGATAACGCAAAGACTTCTCGCGAACCTCGGTCGTTTGAACCGGCCATGGTCGGGGGAAGAAGTCTTACGGTTACTTGATGCGGGTATCATATACCTAATCTCTGATAGCGAATGGGTCAGTCCCATTCATGTAGTTCCAAAAAAATCAGAGATTACAATGGTACGTAATGCCAAGAGTGAATATGTTGCCACACATGGTCCTATGAAATAGAGGATCTATATTGATTACATACGTTTAAATGCCATGACACGAATGGATCATTTTCCATTACCCTTTATAGATCAAATGCTAGAACGTCTAGCTGGTCATACTTTTTACTGTTTTTTGGATGGGTACTCTGGCTATTTCCAAATTATTATTGATATTGATGACCAAGAAAAGACTACCTTTACATGTCCTTTTGGAACATACGCCTATAAAGGAATGCCTTTTGGCCTTTGTAATGCTCCTGGTACCTTCGAGCGGTGTATGCTTCATATATTTAGTGACATGGTAGAGCATTTCATGGAAGTATTCATGGATGATTTTTCTATCTATAGAGACTCTTTCACTGATTGCCTGTCTAATATATCTAAGGTTTTGACACGGTGTGAAGAGAAGAGTCTAGTTTTAAATTGGGAAAAATGTCATTTCATGGTAAAAAAGGGCATAGTACTAGGTCACATTGTATCTAGTGATGGCATAGAAGTTGATAAGGCCAAACTAGATAAGATAGCGACTCTACCTATACCACAGACTATCCATGATATTAGAGCCTTTCTAGGCCATGCAGGTTTTTATAGGTGCTTTATCAAAGATTTTTCGAAAATAGCTAGGCCGCTAACTAATCTGCTTTTAAAGGATGCCATCTTTGATTTTAATTTTAACTTTAAACAGGCTTTTGAAACTTTAAAAGCCGCCTTAACTTCTGCACCCATTATACAGCCTCCCGATTGGTCTAAACCTTTCGAACTCATGTGTGATGCTAGTGATTATGCAGTTGGTGCTGTCTTGGGACAGAAACTAGATAATAAATCTACTGTTATTTATTATGCTAGTAAAACTCTAAACGATGCTCAAAGGAATTATATAACTACTGAAAAAGAATTCTTAGCTATCGTTTATGCTTTAGATAAGTTTCATCCTTATTTGGTTGGTTCTAAGACCCTAGTTTATACCGACCATGCAGCCTTTAGGTACCTTCTCGCAAAGAAGGATGCTAAGCAGAGATTGATCCGATGGATTCTCCTCCTGCAAGAGTTCACATTAGAAATAAAGGACAAAAGAGGGGTCGAAAACGTAGTTGCCGACCACTTATCTAGACTGACAAACGACGATGATAGTGATTCGGAGTCCATACCCGACTCTTTTCCTGATGAGTATTTGTATGCTATTTTTTCTACACCATGGTATGCTGAGATCGTGAATTATTTAGCTGCTGATGCTATTCCTTATGATTGGTCAAGAAATGAACGTAAGAAGTTCTTGGCCAGAGTTAAGCTATACTACTGGGATGAGCCCTACCTTTTTAAGTATTGTACGGATCAGATTATTTATCGTTGTATTCCCCAGTGGGAATATAATGAGGTTCTCTCATTTTGCCATGAAAAAGAGTGTGGTGGCCATTTCAGTGGTATGAAAATAGCTGCTAAAATTTTACAATGTGGGTTTTATTGGCCTACTCTCTTTAAAGATGCCCAAGTGCATTGCAAGGCGGACATTCGTTGCCAACAACCTGGGCGAATCATGAAGCGTAATATGATGCCATTGAATCCAATCATGGTGGTAGAAATTTTTGACGTATGGGGCATTGATTTCATGGGTCCCTTTCCAGTTTCCCACGGCTTCATCTATATTCTAGTTGTCGTGGACTACGTGTCTAAATGGATAGAGGCCATGGCTTGCCTTAGTAATGACCATAAGACAGTTGTGTTTTTTTGTTAAAGAGTATATTTTTTGTTGATTTGGCATTCCCAAGGCCATCATTAGTGATGGTGGAACACATTTTTGAAACAGAGTTGTTGCATCTCTTGTGAAGAAATATGGAGTTACACATAAGGTAGCAACTCCGTATCATCCACAAACTAGCGGATAAGTAGAAGTTTCTAATAGGGAAATCAAAAAAATCTTAGAAACAACTGTAAATCCTGATAGGAAAGACTGGTCAAAGCGTCTATCTGATGCCTTATGGGCATATAGGACTGCTTTCAAAACTCCTATAGGTATGTCTCCCTTTAGACTTGTATTTGGGAAACCTTGTCATTTGCGATTGAATTGGAGCACCGCGCTATGTGGGCTATAAAAAGCCTTAACTTCAATTTTGATGAGGCGGGTGTCAAGTGTAAGTTGCAATTGAATGAGCTTGAAGAAATCCGTAGCGATTCTTATGACCTCATAAAGGATTATAAAGCTACCATGAAACGTGTTCATGATAAGCAAATTTTGCGCAAAGAGTTTGTGGTAGGTCAAAAGGTCTTACTTTACAATTCCCATCTACATATTTTTCCAGGGAAATTAAAAACCCATTGGACTGGTCCTTTTCTGGTTACTGAAGTCACCCCTTATGGGGCAATCACCTTGGTAAATCCCAAGGACAACATTACCTTTCAAGTAAATAGCCAACGGTTGAAACATTTTCACGAGCTATTGTCCCTTGATGTAGAGGAAGTCCTTTTACAGGATCCTATCTATGAGGACTGACATTTTTCATTGGTGTACTTCCTTTCATTTCCATATATTGGTAAGTGCACTATTAAGGTAACCGGGCCCTCCCTATGGAGTGTGTGGCTGTAAGTACCGGATCTTAAGTCCACGTTTAACATAATTCACGCGTTTTCCATCATTTGCATGTTTTCGATTTTTTGAGTCATGTCCCTCTATGGTGTGAATTATGCATTTAATGCTTTCTTCTTTTCTTATATTAAATTTTATTCATAAAAAATAAAAAAAAATTTGTTAAAATCACAAACATAGTAAGTTAAGAAGTCTCGGGACCCACTTTTTAAAACAAATTTTCTCAACTCTGTGTCTAAAATTTGTTTGGGGGTGGGGTGTTCATTCCATCCTGGATTATTCAACTCTCCAGTTGTGTTGGTTAGACCGTTTAATTGTATTACGATTCGGGTTGACATTATCTATGAAATTAGATTTCATTCGTTCGCATAACTTACGTTATGCACGTACTTCGAGGTGTTTTCCATCTTCTTATATGTTACCAATGGTCGGATTAGAGCGTTTTATGGATCATTGGATTGGAAATTCTCTCCTGATCATTTCCATACGTCATTCGCAAAAATCGGCCTGGTAACGAAGCGGCAATTTAAGTTTGAAGTTGCGCGAAATATCAAAAAATCAAAATCTGAAAATCAAGTGGGCTTGGCCCAACTTCGAGCGCACTTGCTCTTTCTTTCACACCAACTGTCGCGATTCCATTCTCCAAACCGCCATTACCAAACATCAAAGCTTTAAAAACCTAACCTAAAAAAAAAAACCTAAATACACCCACGCCCAAAGTTGAAACCCACCCCAAATCTCCTCCTAACTACAACAACCACCACCTCCACCAACTTAAACAACCAAACATCACCCAAAATTCAAAAATTTTGACTGCCACCACCACCACCGCGCCTCCTGCCATTATTTTTAGTTAGGGTGTTTTCAAAACAAGTCCCCTACCTTATTCAAACCCACACATCTTATAAAAACTCCAATGGCTCAAAGACGTCGGATATTGCCGGAGCACGCTTTTACTGCCGACCACTTCACACCGTTTTACGGTGACGAGATGGTTAGGAGAGACTGGAGTGGTTTGTGGTACTCGACAGACGATTTTAACCACAAAGATTTGGTCCGAGAGTTTTATAAGACGAGGGAGTTGAATAGGGATCGAATTTTTGTTAAGGTGGCTGGGAGGAGGAGAGAGGTTACTACTGGGTTGTTGGCTGAGATTTTAGGCATTCCACCTAGACACCATCTCGATGCCACATTACAGATTTCGGTTTTACTGCTGTAGAACCTTTGATGAACGCGACTGTTGCGGAAGGGAACTACAATGCGAGCTCGCATTGTGTTCGCCACTCGTCTCTCCGAACCAACCAGCTGGCTGTAGCTCAGTGGATTGGTAGGAATGTCATAGGGAAGGAGAAAGTCAGTGATATCGGTTTGAACTGCCTTCACGTTCTATGGATACTCCAGGAGCAAAAGTATGAGTTCTGTATTTTGGAGTTTTTACGTAACATGATTATGGGAGTTGGAAAGATTATTGCACCTCTCCCTATTTTGATAACGAAGATCATGATAACCTTGAGAGCGACTCCGAGGTCTGATAGGATTTGCCTGAAGGAGCACCGAAATCATCATATTTATATGGAGTGTATCCAAAGAGTTTGGAGGTTGCCTGAAGAGAGGGTAGTCGAGGAGAGTGACTCGGAGAATGAGGATGACACGACTTGTTTTGATGTCGATGCCTTGACGAGGTGTAGGTCGGATGCAGAACGCATGGCTGTGATTCACCATGGCATGCGTTCTCTCAATACTATTTGTGAAGACCTCCAAACTCGGCAAGCTACCATGCATCATAACTTCGAGACTCGTGCCCGGTGCGAGGATGAGTAGTGGGAACAGACGAGGGCCGAGATGGACGCCAGCCAGCCCGGTTCGAGCGCGACATGCTTGTGACGCTTCCCACCCTGGGGGTTCTTTTCGAGGAGGAAGCGATGAGGAGGCACGGCGTCGTCGCCCGAAGACGGATGGCTCGGCCCATCGAAGTCCAAGGGCCATCTGCTTCTCGGCGCATTCCACTACTAGCGGCGAAAGTGGTTTAGGGATCTAATGAGTTGATTTGTTTTATTGTATTTGTTTTATTTAAATACGGATGTAAAAGATTAGTTCGAGAATTAAATTTGAATTTGGTTGTCATATGTTATTTGGAATTCAATTTTAATATAAGTTGGTTAATTTTGAATTATGCGTTGTTCTTATCATTAATCCCACCTTCCCGAATTGTTTGGGGGTGGTATTATTTAGCCTAACATAATTCGTTATATGATCATCTATTTTCAGAAGTTGTTTTGGAGTGAGGGTTGAGAATATTGCTGATATGGGCATCACTATAAATAGATATTGTGTTAGGATGAAATCTCGATAAATTAGGCAGTATCTAACCTAAATTCAACCTAAAAGATATTAGGTTTGTTTTGGAATAGAGAATATGGGTTGTTTCCGTTTTCGGTTTTGGAAATTTTATTATTTATGGCAATTGCCTTACAACTTTTTGGTAACTTTCCGATTCGTTTTAGCAACTTAAATCCTATAAAAACTATATTCATTCTACACTCACAACCCCAACTAAATCTCACATTCATCTCTCACGTTTCATTCCCATTTTACCATATTTTTCCTTCGCACTTCGGCCTCACAGCTCCCAGAGCGCACCTGCGCCCCAGTGGAGCGCCACCTGCGCCTTCAGCACTGTTAGAGGAATTCTACCCTGAGCGCAACCTGCGCCCTCTCCATCACAAACCTGAGCGCCACCTGCGCCCAAAACACTGGAATTCCAATTTTCATCCTGAGCGCACCCTGCGCCCATCCCAGGCTAAAGGTGAGCGCACCTTGTTCCCAAGTGCCTGGTTATCGAAACTCAACAAAGCGCACCCGCGCCCATCCCAGGCATACCTTGAGCGCACCTGCGCCTTGACCCCTGTGGGCACCAAAAATTTCAAGTTTTTCAAGGGTTGTTTCGGGATAGTCGCAGCTGTTCTAGAGAGTAGTTTTGTGATGACTTCTCCTATAGTAATACTGGAGCAGTCTTTCGAACACTTGTTGGAGAGCGAGTCTTATGGACATTGGTTCTGCGAGAGGATCATGCAGTTCGGATGGAGGCATCTTCTGGTAAGTGAAGACGACTCTTATTCACCTAAGCTTACTGAATTTTTCTACAATAATGTTAAGTTCTATTGTAACCAGGATGGAGAACAAGAATTCTCCGTCACGGTTGATGACACACCCCTAGAATTCAATAAGTATGTGGTAGCATTAGTTTTGGGAATACCAATACCTGATCCTATTCACACGTGGGGATATATGATCGATAATTCATACCTCTATGACTATACATATTTCCATGAGTATTATGGGGGAGGGGTATTTCGTATAATGGACCAAGGGCATTACAACATAGCCCTTGGTAGCTTGTCCCTAAATGTAGGCACCACCATGTTATTCATCCTCATGAATATTCTAGGGGGGAGTGACAGCGTTTACTACGCAAATAGTAATCTTTGGTGACGCGTTTTCCTTGCTTTTAGGCGAGGGGCGTCACCGATATGACATTTCGAAAGTATTAGTGGCTAGTCTTAAGAGAGCCTAAAGCATGCGACATAAGTATCTTCTTATGCCCGTTTTGGTTTGCCGCATCATGCTCAGTTGTCTACCTGAATTATGTACCCAGTTCACAGATTGGAAAAGGGTTGAAGTCATGAGACCCACCAATTGGGTGGTTCGCTCATTTCGAGTAATGACTTGGCCAGGATGGCAGGTGCAACCTCATTTGGTTGCTCCTTATACCCCATCAGACATAGTAACACTAGACAGGTTAGCACAAGTTGACGACACACGGCGGCAGACTTGACAAGTTATCATGGCATGGCAGGATGTGAAGGAACCTCATCTCTTTGAAGAGAGAAATAAGGAGGAAAAGGTTTAAACGGGAGTGCAGGTAAGTTTTTATTTCAGTTAGTGTCTGCTTATGTCCTAAACAAATTTGTTTCTCATTAACACCATTACGGGTGGAACTCTTATAGAGTTGCGTTAGTTTTCTTTTCTATATTAGTATGTTATAGCCTTGTTTTGCAGATGTTCCGAAATTTCACGTGTTTCAATGGTATTTTCCTACCCTCTTTATTTAAAATACTTTGAGGACAAAACATGCTTCTTGTTTGGGGGCATAAAACACGTGTAATTAAGGCATCTGTTAGGATATAGATATGTATAATATGTACTTGTTTTCTAGCTAAAAAATTCAAAAATTTTAAAAATATAAATAAAAAGTATGCTATGCACTTAGGAATATTGGTATTGTTTTCTTTCTCTATGCTCTCAATAATCTAGAAGTCTCACGTAGCTTTTGCATTAGAATAGTTTTTAGAAACTTAGGCTAATATGTAGGTAATAATCTTTGCATTTATCTATAAATATGTTACATGAGTATCTATGATTGTTGGCAGTAGTTTCTGAAATCTAGGCTAGAGTACTTATTCTACAAATCCTATGAGAATATAGCTTAAAGGTTTATATGAGTGAACATTTGAGAAATGACACAAGGGAGAAGTAAAATCCGGATAGAGAAATCACACGTCCACTTGCTTGATCACTATACCATATCCTAAGCGAGAATATAGGCCTTCTTTGGATCGATATAGCCAGAAATTCAAATCTATAAATTATTTTCCGCTAGTCGCCCCCTCTAAGCCTTTCTTTAGCCTTTCATAAACCACAAATCCTTTACCCTGTTACAAAACAAAAAAAAAAAAAAAAAAAAAAAAAAATCAACCTACCCAATTCTTTGAATAAGTTTGAGAATAGAGATGAAGAATAGGGAAGAGAAGAACCTTTGAAATCAATAATTCGTTAGTCGCTTCAGAAGAGAAAAGTAAGTTTCCATCCAAATAAAAATAAATAAATAAAAATATATAAAAGGAAATAAAAAGTTAGAACTTGAAAAATAGAATCAAGGAGTCAAAAGCCAAAGAAAAAAAAAAAAAAAAAATATGGCTAAGGATGGAAACAAAGTGTAGAAGCAAAAGTAAAGAAAGGTTTTCTCTAGTTAAATAATATGAAGACTCTATTATCTCAGACTTGTTATCTTTGAATATCCATTTCCTTCCGTTTTAAACCATCTCCTAATCCCCGCAACACCTAATAAAGACCTCTAGCTCAATTAGGAATATATTAGTGTGATAGTAAGTGGCAGATGTGGTTGATCGACTCTGGCTTCCTTGTGTGTCATTGAGTTTGTAAGGTAAAGTGTGCCCACTGCACACTGGAGTAGTGAAACTTGAGCGGAAAAATCAGAATGGTTTTTGTCTTGACATTTATGTGAGGACCTACTTAAGGACGCTATTCCGAGTTTTCATAAACGGACCTGCTAGTTCATCTCATAGTATTACTCATTGTAAATATGTTTATTTGTTGATGATAGATTATTATGCATATATTAACTTAGGTTTCGACTTGATTATTCTGTGTTCATTGCTAGTGAGATGTAAAGATAATTGAGACATAGATAAGGAAACAATAGTTTTATTTCTGAGTCGTTGTAGTATAGATGAAGTTTGTGAGTATCTTCACTGGAAAACTCTCACGAGGCTATAACTCGTCCACTAGGGAATTCCTAGTGGTTTAAGGTTTTGTTGCATATGGTCAATACAATCGCACTCGGCGAAACGAGATTAGTTAGAACTCCATTTTTGGTCACTTATGCTAATTTCTCATATTTGCTTGAGGACAAGCAAAATGATGTTTGGGGGTGGTTTGATAAGAGCCCAAAATTGTAGTTTTAACCCTGTAACAGTCATACTTTTAGACCAATTATGTGAGTAATAATTAAGAGTTAATACTGATTACTTGTTTTTATGCGTTTCAGGCTTCAAAGTCAATTATGTGCAGAAATGTGCCACTTTGGCGATATAAAGGAGCAAAGGGTTGGTTGCTAAGAAGTTCTATGATAAAGGCCAAGATTCAAGGAGACAAGGCCTTTATGAAGCCCGGTCAAAAGTCAAAGACCACGCGGGCAGAAACAGTGCACAAGTCAGCAGAACTTCCAAAGACCATATCTTTGGACTCAGGCCTCAGATTTGGCCTTATCTTATGTCAAAACGACCGGCTCGGAAAGAGCTTTCCAATGGTCTAAGCCTTGACCCAATCAGAGGAGCAGAAGTGGACGAAAGGTCTACTAAAGTCAAAGACAGCTGAAACGGGCTTTGTGGACTGAAGAAATTGGGCTTTGGGCTCGATTTTCCAGCCCAAAATATGGCTCCTCAGCCCATGCACAAAATTGTAGATCTGGTCTCCTCCTTACATAAAAGAAGACTTAGCTCTTAAGAAAATGATAGTTAGAGAATATAGGATAAAAAGTAGCCACTAAAATAGCTTGTAGATCTAGTTTTTGAATTCAATTAGTTAAATTAATTAGTTTCATACATTGTTTTAGATTAATTCTTGGAATCATAGTTTTTCATTGATTAGATAAATAAAATAATTATTTCTTATTCATTTCGATTTTGTCATTTAAAATTGTTAGATCTAATTTCAGTTGTTGTTATTCAATTCTTAGTTATTAATTTAGAATTCAATTATTGTTTAGTTGCATTTAATAAAGTTATAATCTTTATATTACGTCTAGTTTTAATTAACATCGTAGTATAATTCCCACCATTGCTCTTATTAGACTTTGAATAGATTAGTCAATCTAGAAAACTTGAATGCTAAGGAACTAAGAGCTAGTGGAACAAACTTTTTACTCCACTCTATTTTGATAGAATTGAGAGTATAAAAATCTTTGATAGCAACGCGTAATTAAGTTTAGTTTCACTTGCGTTTTGAGTTTCATCATTCATTTCATAGGTAAATTATTCAATTTTACATTTATCACGTTCCTTGGGGTGGAGGAGTAGTTGTTTGTTATGGACAGTTGAAGGCTGGGATGAGGTTGCCTCTATCCCGTCTTACTGTGGAGGTGCTGAATTATTTGGGAAAAGCCCTTTGTCAGTTCGTAGGGAATAGTTGGAGGATTTTCCATGTATTGGATCTGTTGAATGATAGGGGTTATAACATCTGTTTAACAGATGTGTTGGAGCACTTTGTTGTGAGGAGGTCGGGTGCTCTGAATTTCAGTTTTCAGGTCGGTAAGGGGAAATCTCCTGTTATCGTGGGGATGAGTAAGGATGAATGGAATCGTAGGCCGTTGTTGGTTGTGGGTAGATATTGTCCTCCTTGTTTGGAGTTAGCCAATCTTTTTGTACAGTTTGCTAGGAGGTCGGTTGTTTTAGATCGTAATATGTGTATGGCATATTATGATTTGGACGTTCTAACTTATTTGTTTTGTTTTTGCAGAGGTTTCCATTCGTGGTCGTACCAAGACCGGTGTTATAGAAAGGTTTGCTTGTTTGAGTTGGGAGGAGAAGCAAGCTTTGTTGGGGGAGGTTGCTCATTATTTTAGGAGGCGTGGAAGAGAAAAGATTAACCATAAGAAGTTGGAGCAAAAGAAAAGGGCTCCCAATGCTGTTGTTGTTCTCTCTGATTCTAGCTCGGAGTCTTCCATGGAGAGAGAGAGCCAAAAGAAAGCACCTGTGTCTGGAATGAGAAAGGCTGGAGGGGCTGGTGATAGCCGCTCTGGGCAACTAGGATGGGTGGCGTGGATGCTGATAGCCGTTCTGCATTCAGCCACTCTAAGGTGGGTGATGTGGATCGTTTGGCATCCCAATGTTCTGAGCTGGGGGATGGAGGATGCTCTGCATCCAACCGCTTTTCTGCTGGCGATGCAGATCGTTCTACATCCAACCACTTCTCCTCTGGTGATGCAGATCGTTCTGCATCCACCCGTTCTGAATTGGGTGCTGGAAGTGCTAGTGGTCTTGCTGTTGATAATGCTGGTGGAAGTGCTGGTGATGCTCCCACTTCATTTCGGAAGCCTAATCTGAAGAGGCACTCCGAAGTGGTTGAGACAGAGGGGGCTAAGAGGTCCCGAACTGAATCTGAGGAATGACCTAATACTGTGGAAGGTCGTACTTCTTCAGGTTGGGTACCTTTGAAGAAGATGAACCTGAGTGAGTTGGTCGTTGATGCTGGGGTAGCTAAGGCCCGTGGTAAGAAGAATGTTGTTGATGGTGAGCCTGCTGCTCAGCAATACAAAGGGTCAGGGGGTGCGACCCAAAGTGAAAAGAGTGGAGATGACGTTTTGAGCAGGCTTGTCATGTATGAGGACCCTGCTAGTGGACTGAGAAAGTTTGTGAAGAATGGGGACTGCAGTTTCAAGTCCACATTGGTTACTGGAGGGTTGCTGGAGAGCATTATTCTTGATGGAGATAGGCGTAAGCTGGATGATAAGAGTCTGGAGGTGAACTTGAAGGAGATGGATCGGTCGCTGTGCTTTGTGAGTGTTCTTCTGTTCTGAGTTTGTTCTCTTTGGGCTTTGTCAATATTCATCCAATCTAATCTTAATTTGTTATTTGTCAGGTTCTGGCCATGTACAGGAAGTTGAGAGAGATGGCATCTATCTCCGATCTGTACAAGAAGGAGTTGGATGCCACCAAGGAAGCCTATGACAAGTTGGTGGCCGAGCAGCAGGTGGAGAGGGCTGAGATCGTAGGGTTGAGGACTCAGGTGCAAGAGCTTGGTGGGAAAGTGGCTATGTTGCAACCCTCTCTTGACTCTTCGAGGCTGGATGTTCAGCAGTGGGTTGCTGAGTGGAAGAAGGCGCGGGCCATTGCTGAACAAGCTTAGTCTGAATATAACAACTTAGTGGATTTGGTGGAGGGTGGTGATACTTACGTTCTGGTGGATGATTTTTTGGAGCTAGATCGTAAGTATCAGCTCCTCAAGATGTCAGTTGAACGTGTGGCTGTAACAATATCTGCTGAAGATACTGGTGTAGATGCTAGTAGACGATCTGACCCTCCATCCGATCTAGGTGCTGCTCCAGCTACCTCTCCTGATGATGTTGTCAAAGATGTGTCGAATGTTGGTGATGATCCAGCTAGCAGTTCTGGTGTTGTATAGGGCAGCAAGCTGGATCCCTTGAATGTTGATCAAGTTTCTCCTGCTATTTTGTCTTGAGCTTCTTCTGGTTTGATTTTTGGTTGGTTGTTTCTTTGAACAATCTTGAAACACTTGTGCTCTTGCTACTGACAAACAATATTTTTGATGATGGGGATACTGGGGTTGTTTTCCTGGGATGACCTAGGGGCTTCCAGTATCTAACCGAATTTGTTATTTAAGTAGAAATATTTAAATTACTTACTTGTTGAGATTGTGCTTGAGGTTTGCATGCATGTGATTGCTTTTGTTGTCGTTGCTTGTTGTTTGATGACCTGTGTTGTATTGCGGTAGCATTAATGAATTGTTGAACTTTAGTAGGTCGTCTGATTGTAACAGGTCGTAGGGCTTTTGTGTACGACCTGAGAGATTTGCGTAGTTGACACCTAGGCTTTGCCATGTTTAGGTGTGTGTGAGTCGTTCCTTTTGGGGGAACCTGCTATAATTAGCCTTTGAATGGCCATTATAGTTGAGTCTAACTTAAACCATTTCGAGGTCACAAGCTGACTTGGGGCTTTTGGGGGTCCCTTGGATTGTATTTGTCTGATAATTGGCCTTTAAATGGCAATTATAGTTGAATCATACTTAACTCTGGCGTTGGCGTTAAGTTGATTTTGGGTCCTTTTGGGGGACCTTAGTTTGAATTGATTGATAATTGACCACTGAGTGGTTGTTGTATTTGAGTCGTTCTTCGCTTCTTCTTTGATGTACGACCTGACATTGTGATGTCCTAGGTCGGGTTACGTAGTGCAAGATGCATGATACTCATGTAATGCAAAAAATGACATCTGTACTCGAAATGTTGATGAAATCTTATTTATATCGACCTACATATCTGGAGAAAAAATTATTGATAAAATCGCTTTAGGAGAGCTGTATTATATTCCAAGGTCGGGGAAGTATGTCATCGAACTGAGTTTTGATCCAGTATGCTCTATTTCCAACTACTCTGTCAACTCTGTATGGTCCCTCCCAAGTTGGGTCGAGTTTGGCTGGTGCTAAAGTCTTTTTGAAGACTAGGTCGCCAGCTTGGAAGGATATTGGGACGACCTTCTAGTTGTAGGATCGTTGGATTGTCTGGTGGTACCGAGCTAGGGATATTGCAGCTGTTTCTCTTCCCTCTTCTAGGAGATCGACTTCTTTGGCTAAGATGTTGTCATTGTCTCCTGATTTGATGATGTTTGAGCGTGTGGTTGTGATTGTGAGCTCTGATGGTATTACTGCTTTTGTTCCGAAGCAAAGTGTGAAAGGAGACTCATTGGTATTGGCTCTGGCTGTTGTTCTGTATGCCCATAAAATGTTCTTGAGCTGCTCTAGCCATTGTCTTTTCTTGCTCTCCAACTTTTTTTAGAGATTTTCTTTGATGGCTTTGTTTGTGGTCTCTGCTTGGCCATTGCTTTGTGCATATCTAGGTGTATAAAATGCTTGAGTGATGTGCCATTTTTGAAAAAAAGCTTTGACTTGTGTGCCAATAAATTGGGTTTCGTTGTCCATGACAAAGGTGTGGGGTATACCAAATCTTGTGATGATATTGGTCCATATAAAGTTGATGACATTGACTTCTTTGACTTGGACTAGTGGGATTGCTTCAACCCACTTAGTAAAGTAATTTGTGGCTGCTAGGACATATTTGAGTCCTGTTTTCTTTTGTGGGATGAATGGTCCCATAACGTCTAGCCCCCACATGTGGAAAGGCCATGGGCTGTCAATATTGATCAATTCCCTTGCTGGACTTAGGTGGTTGTGGCCAAATGTTTGACATTGGTGACATTTAAGAACGTACCTTTTTGCCTCGATATGCATGCATGACCAATAATATCCTTGGGCTATTACTTTATGTGCCAGGGATCTTGCTCCTGCATGGTTGCCACATTCATCTTTGTGGATTTCATCGAAAATGAGCTAACCTTCGCGCGGAGTTATGCACCTTAGGTGGGGTCCTCATGCGGATTTGTGGAACAATCGCCCATTGATTACTGTGTATCTTGGGGCTCGGAATTGTATTGCACGAGCATTCTTTGCCTCTGCCAGGAGCTCACCCTATGAAATGTACTTCAGGAATGGGCCTATCCAAGATTGAGTGATTTCTTCTTCGGATGAAGGCTAAAGGTCGGTGAGGTTGTTGACATTTTCTTTCTGGTATGCGGGCTTTTTCAGGATGTCAATGTAGAGTGTGCTGGGGCAAACCTCTTGTGTCTTTGAGGCTAAGAAATCTAGACTGTCTGCATGTCTATTATCTTCCCTGGGAATGTGCTCCAATGAGAACATTTCGAACGATTTGATGAAGTCATTGACGACCTGAGCATACTTTGCCAGGTTTGCTCCATTCTTGACATATTCCTTAGTGATTTGCTTGACGATTAGCTGGGAGTCGCTGTAAGCTTTAAGTTTTGGAACTTGTAGCTGTTGTGCCATGCGGAGGCCTGTGATCAATGCTTCGTACTCCACTTCGTTGTTGGACGTTGCAAAATCAATCTTGATTGATTTTTGTAGCTGGGTGCCTTTTGGTGATGTTAACACAGCCCCCAGTCCATTGCCGTTGTTGTTGCATGCTCCATCTACGTAGAGGTGCCATGTGTCTGGGGTGGCTGGTTGATGGAGTGAAGTGATGGGCTCGGGTTCCCAGTTGATGTCTTCGACAGGGAAGTCCACAAGGAAATCAGCAACGACCTGTCCTTTGTGAGACATTCTGGGAACGAACTCTATATGGTGCTCTCCGAGCTCTTCAACCCACTTCACCATTCGAGCGGTTTTGTTGTTGGAACTCAATACTTGCTTGATGGGTACCTCGGTGATGACCTTAATGCTGTGAGATTGGAAGTAAGGTCGGAACTTTCGAGCTGAGTAGAGTAAAGAAAGCATCATTTTCTCCATCGGAGAATAGTGCTTTTCTGAATCTGCCAATGTCTTGCTGGTGAAGTAGACTAGCTTTTCCACTCCTTCGTATTCGCGAAAAAGAACTGAGCTGATTGCAAAGTCGGTTGTTACAAGGTAAAGCCCCAGTGTTTCTCCTTCCTCTGGTTTGGACAGGTTGGTGAAGGCTTTGTGGCACTCGTCTGTCCATGTGAATGTTGCCCCTTTTTTTAGTATTTGCAGGAATGGTCTGCATTTGTCAGATGCTCGTGAGATGAATCTGTTGAGTGCTAAAACCATGCCTGATAACTTGTGAATTTGTTGCTTTGTAGTTGGTGCTGGAATTTCAAGGAGAACTCGTATTTGTTCTGGATTTGCTTCAATGCGCCTTTGTGAAACGAGGTAACCTAAGAATTTTCCCAAGGCTACTCCGAATACACATTTTGCTGGGTTGAGCTTCATCTTGTTTTGGCAAAGTCGTTCAAAGGCTTCTTGCAGGTGGGAGATGTGATCACCCGCCTTTTCTCTTTTGACCACCATGTCGTCTATATAGACCTCCATAGTGTCTCCTAGCAAGTCCTTGAATATTTTGGTGACCAGTCTTTGGTAGGTCGCACCGGCGTTCTTCAAGTCGAACGGTAGGACGTTGTAACAGAACGTTCCTTGCTCAGTTACAAAGGATGTCTTTTCCTGGTCCTCTTCTGCAAGCGGTATTTGGTTGTATCCACTGTATGCGTCCATAAATGATAAAAGCTCGTGGCCGCACGTTTGATCTACCAGTATGTTGATCCTTGATAGGGGGAAGCTATCCTTTGGGCAATACTTGTTGACGTTGGTGAAGTCTATGCAAAGTCGTACCTGACCGTTCTTCTTTGGAACGGCTACAATGTTGGCTAGCCAGGTTGGGTACTCGACTTCTCTGATGAATCTAACATTTTTGAGCTTTTCTATCTCTTCATTGATTGCTTTTTGAAATTTGAGTGCTAGTTTCCTAGGTCGTTGCTTGATAGGCTTAACAGTTGGATCTACATTTAACTTGTGGCAAGTGACTTGAGGGTCGATTCCTGACATATCGATATACGACCAAGCAAAAACTTCTTTATTGAGAGATAGAAATTTGACAAGTTGCTCTTTGAGCTTGGGGTCTAAATCAGCCCCTACATAAACAAACTTTGGGTCATCATCTGTGCCCAAATTAACTTTTTCTCCTGGTTCTATTTGAGCTTGTTTCCCTTTGAGTTTGTCTGCTGCAGTTGCTGGAGGGCTGGATGCTTGAAGATCTTGCTTCTTTGGGACGTCTTTGTGTGCGATGACCTGAGGCTTGGGTAAGGTCGTTGTGTTGACGTGATTGCATCGGTGAGCTTCTAGTTGGTCGCTTCTGAGCTCCATGATGCCTCGGGGACCGGGAAATCGCAGGACCTGGTGTAGGGTTGATAGAATTGCTTGAATCTTATGAATCCATCGGCGTCCTAGGATGGCAGTGTAGGACGACTTGACATCGATCACAATGAAGCTTGTTGAAGTTTTGACCATGTCTTCGTTTTCTCCAATGGAGACTGGCAGGATGACATCTCCAATGGCATCTGTGCGATCTCCATTGAACCCATAGAGCGGTGCATTTGATTCTATCATCACCGAGTCTGGCAGGTGCATGTCTTTGTAAGTTTGATAGAAAATTATGTCGCACGAGCTGCCTGGATTGATAAGGACTCCTTTGACTGTCCACCCATTGATTTTGACGTGCACTACCAGGGCATCATTGTAGGGTAGGCACACCTTGTTTAGATCCTCTTCAGTGAATGAAATTGTTGTTGTTTGAGGGTTGGTGGGATTGATCACCTTAGCCTTGTGGGAGAGGTGATAGATTTATTGAAGCGCTCTAACTCGTCGGCGCTTTTCATGACCTGAGGTTTCGTCATTGGAGGTGTCTGTAATCATGTTGATTATCTTTTCCTCATCTTGGTCGGAGGACTTCTGTCTCCTGTTGTGCCTCGACCGACCTGGTGACTTAGATCGTCGGGTCGTTCGGCTCCTTCTTCTGTTGTTGGCAGGTCATTCATTGCTGCGGCTCTTGCTTCTGTGTCGTTTGGCATCCAGCTTGTGCCTTAGGTCGCTTTCTGGCAAGAACTCTTTCAATTTGCCTTCCTCTACTAAGTCTTGGAGGTAGTGCTTGAGGCTCCAACATTTATTGGTGTCATGGTGGTGGAGCTTGTGAAAATGGCAGTATGGACGTTTTGGGATGGCAATTACCTTATTGATGTTGGGCTTGAAGTATGGTGCTGTATATATCTTCTTCAGGATCTAACTCGGCGTCCTAGGAAAGTTGGAGAATTCCCTTTTTTTGTAAGAGGGATTGTTGGAGATGGAGCCGTTGTTGTAATTGTTGGTGTTGTTGTTGTTGCTATTGTTGCCTGAATAGTGGTTGTTTTCTTTGGGTCCTCGCTTGTCGCTTACTGCGAGGACTTCTTTTCCTTTGCGCTGGGCAAGCCATTCTTCGTACTTGATGTACTTGTCAATTCGGCGGTATAGGTCGTCTAAGCGTTCTAGTTTGTTGCGCATAAGAGATTCTGCTAGGTCGGAGTCTTCTAGGAGAGCGTTCGTGAAAGTTGAAGTTGCAAAACTGTCCTTTAGGCCTGGCTCCGTTGAGAGGAGTTCCTTTTTGAAACGTCTTAGGAAGGCGCGGATTGTCTCGCCATGTGTTTGCTTGAGCTGAAACAAGGAGTCCAGGTCGGCTTGCTTCTTCCTGTTGTGGACGAACTCTGATGCGAACAACTCAGCTAGCTTGTCGAAGTTACTGATAGAATCAAGGGTGAGCGTGTAAAACCATTCCAAAGCTCCATCTTTCAGGCTGGTTGGAAAGAGTTTACACATCAAGTAGTCGTACTCTGTAGCGCTGTATAGGGTGAGGATCTGGGTGAAACGAGCTCACGTTTGGCTTCGGCACGACGACCTTTGCCGGGCGTCGTCTGTGGGAATTTTGGTTGGATGAACTTTGATGGAGGCTGCTTGTCTCTGATTTCATATGTGAATGGTGACGCCTTGTACGTCTGGAGGATCTTCTGAGCAATCTGGAGCACGCTGGCCTTGTCATTCGACTTCTCCAATCTTTGTTTGAAGTCTTCTAACCATTTGTTTGTGGTGGTGGTGAGGGTTGTGACGACGTTGTTCTCCACTGCATCTGGAGTGCTATTGTTGTTGTTGGAGGTGGCTTGTTTGCGCATCGTCTGGTTATCTTGTTGAAGTGTTATGAATGACTCCTGTAGCGTTTTCATCTGATCTACTAATGCTTGTAGTTGTGCTTTCATTGTGGCTTGTTGTGACCAGCTTCGTAGGCTTGAGAAAATGGTATGTGTGTTTTCTCAAGAGAATGAACCGGCAGACGGCGCCAATGTAGATGTTAGTGTTTACTGGACAACGACCTGATGATTTGGATGATAGGGAATGGCTACACTCTTCTCGGGATAAGAGTTGCCTACGTATCAAGTTTCTTGGGGTAAACTTGAATAAAGCCTTACGTAGTTCATCTCTCTCTATTTATAGATGTTCGAGCTGACTTTCCATATTTGCTCTGGATCGTTATGAAGTGTAGATCCACCTTGTGTGCTATCTTGATGATTTGCCATTATTCTACTGTTACAAAGTTAATGTCTCCTTGATTGTGGCTTTGATTAAGCTCCAAGATTGCGCTAGTTGATTTGCTTCCATAAATGGTTGTAACTGATGCTGTGGACGACCTGGTGTTGGTTCGTGGGTACGATCTGATGGTGTGGGATGAGTTGAAAGAGGACGACCTGGTATGTGGATACGTGTACTGTAGTGTGGAACGAAGGGTACTTACAATCATAAATCAATAATTAAACATAAATAAACATACCTTAATCCATTGCTTTAGATGAATGAAACGTATAGAATGGCGAAGGAGAACTTGTTTCTCACCCTAAGCCTTTTCTCTAACCCTAATGTGTTTTCTTAACCTTGCATAATACACAACTATGAGGCATGTGTATATATAGAGAAAAGGGGGGAGAGGACAGTTTTCTTAATTGAACAATGATTCTAATTTCCCATAAAAATTAGACTATAATTAGAAAAAACTTCTAATTGCCAAAATATTAATATGGATTTGGATACTTCATCATATAAACCTATGTTTTGTAAACCATTAATTATACATGACATGTGTCCATCATGTGGGACAACTTTAGGGATTCAATAAAATCCAACAGTCTCCCACTTGGCCCACATGACAAGTTTTATCGAAAATATATACCTTATAATAGTTTTGTAAAACGACTTATCATAGGTTTAACTTAAAATAACTGATATGCGTATGCGATTTAAAAAAAAATGTATCTAATCTAATTTTCTCATTAATTTGGTCATCATAATGTCATTATCAAATGCAAGTCATAGCAGTCGTGTGTCATTTATGCATGTGTGCGACACCATTCCTTCCATGTACTACGTCAATAATAACTTGTTTAACATAACACATAAGTAAGAAGTATAGGTCAATGTATAATTGCCTATAATGTCAAACAGTGATAACTCGTTTCATTCATAATACGTACAAACTCCCACTAATGAAACAGAATTGGCAAAAACACAAAATTGAGTTATTAAGGTGTCTAATACAAGAAGCATAAATCATCAATGTATCCGTGTAACCATAACATCATTGGTTGTATCAAAGACTTGTATTGTCGACATAATCCATAATCGTTTTTCATAGTAACTACATGGTTAAGAATACGCTAGTTCATAAGTTGGCGCTATTATTTAATCCATAGATACTTATTGCTTTTTGCATTCCATAAGTTCTCTCCAAGTTTACTAGTTTAGCACCTCAATAATGGTGTGTCATTCTTGGAGAAATAGGTGCAACTTAAGTTCTCAGCAATTTGAAATAATGTTAACTCCAAGTTCTAAGATAATATGCACACTATACATCATATATTGTGGCCTCAAAGCAAACCACGAACTCAGCTTTATTAGTGGAAGTAACAATGTAATTTGCTTCACATTATTCCACAAACTTGCCCGTTAATAAATATAGTAATAAACTCAAATTTACTATAAAAGGGAATCAACATAATCTAAGTTTGAACATTCAATCATGATTAAGTGATTTATTATTATAAATGTGAGCTAATAAATAATATTACTTTAAAATGCATTAGTAGTTGGAAAAAAAAACTTAATATATATAATATCTTTATAACTTTATTAAGATGTGTTTCATGAGACAACGCTAACAATTATTGCCATTGATCTCGAATTTTTTTGATTTCAATCACATGTGTTGCCTCGTCAATATCTTTCACTGCTAACTAGCAAAGTGTCATAACATACAGGATCAAAAAATATGCTCCCACTGACCTTCAGGTATACATACTAATCAATAGTGTTTCCCTTAACGCTAAAGAGACTAATGATATTGTTTAACTTAAAATATCATTATTGGAAAGCTTGTTTAAGTCCATAATATGACTCTTAAGTTTGCAAACTATGTGTTCTTTTAATTATGAAATTACATATAGAAAAGCGATTTTGACATTCATTTAGTGAAGCTCCAAATCGTAATGAGTCACAAAAGTCATAATGATTCTAAGTGATATTTGTTAGGACGCAAGATGTTGTATCACATTATATTGCTAACACCTTTGACGGTGGAATCTTTGGAACAGGTCTGGCTATGTCTTTTATTATTGCCTTTATAGTCACGCTCTATCTGTAAGACACATTTATAGCTAACTTTCTTGTATCATTTAGGCAATGTGACAGTATCCTTAACTCCATTATGTTCCATTGATTTGAACTTTCTTTTATGGTGTCAATATGATTAGTAGAATCAATACCTATCTTAGCTCATAGAAATAAAACTGAGTCTTCACAGACCCTAGATCATAATCGAATTCTTGTAGATATGCCACAATGTCATTCGGAATTGTAGATCTCTGTGTTATGTAAGATTTTCCAAATACCATTCCTTGTAGTTTTTCTATGAACTCTTCATTGATGAGAATCCCATTATCGAGTGTTTGATCTTACAATAATTGTTCATTCATATTTAATAAATCAATATTATGAGGAACAACAATTATTGTAGAAGCTACAAGTATCGGGACTTGCATTCAAGCTTCTTTACTTTCCACATTTCATGATTGTGTCATAGTTTTTCTGTAATAGACATGTATCATGATATGTCACTCCCACTGTCAAAGAATCCAACGTTATCGGTTTCTACTATTCTCGTACTATGGTTAGGCAAGTCAAATCTATATACCCTTTGAATTTTTCAAGATAACCAATAATGTTACCAGTAACTTTTCTAAAATCCAATATACTTTTATGTGGATAATTTATGAGCTCAAACTCTATTGGTATCCCCAAAAAGGCAGGTAACTTGAACTAGATTTCATTTTATTCCATAACTACTTAAAAGAGTCTCTGGAACTATCTTATTGGAAAGCAAGTTTAGTTTATACACAACAATCTTTATAACTTTAAATATCCTCAACAACTACAGTAATTATACTAACTTAACCTAATCCTAACCACATTTTATAAAGTACGATTACGCCTTTCAGCAATATCATTATACTATGGCGTTCTAAGTATTGTGTATTTATCACAAATACAACGCTTTTCTAAAAATTCAACAATTATTAGTCTAGTACATTGACCTTTATTTTAATTTGCACCACTTCAATTTGTTTTGACAGTCTTCACTTGTTTGTTTAGTTGTTTACAATCTCAATAATGTAAATCTTAACGACTCACACTAGTAGAGATTTATTATGTAAGATAGGAATACAATCTTAATGTTAATGTAAATTGTCATCTTTATGCGAGATATATCTCACAACGAAATACAAAGTGGCAAAATGTATATATATAAATGTCGATACTTATTGTGGCTTTCGTTTCTTGTGTGTTGGTTTGTTTTCTATAATACACTCCACACACAAATGAGATTAGCAAATTTAGATTCGAATGAATCACATTATATGCTAATCTTTCTATAAACTCTTTCCAATTCTCTGAAGATTTATACATTCTATATGCTACAACTAAGAAGACATAACAGTCATTTAGTTACGTTCAACTCTAACTTTAAGATGCATAATAATAAAGTCCCTATTCGATAATCAAATAAGTATGGTATCTGTGGATATCCTATACTTATTTAACCAAAGAATGCATATTACCCCTTAATGTTTATTCAACCTTATATGTTTGGTCTACCTGTGGGTAACTCAAAACAATCGAATAAACAAACAACAATTATTATCACTATTATAACATTCAAGAACATAGTTGGTTCACTGCGGTGAATACCAAACTATACATAAATTAAATGTTTTAATTCAATATTCATGAACAAAGTTGGAATTACAGTTGTGAACACCAACTTATACCTAATATGAATATTCGACACCTTAGATTTTGACAAGTAAAAATTTATGGTATATGAATTGGGACTTTAATAACCAAAATAATGCTCACTACATTAAAACATTGATTATTAACACAAATATCTATAATTTAGATTAAAATCTAATGATGAACATAATAGTGTCATTGCAATACCACCTGTGGGTGAGTACTGTAACACACGGGGTGTTCACTCCATAATATTATGACGATGAACGTACATTATAATTATGAAACCACCTGTAAGCGTGTATCACAACATACAAAAAGTTCGTTTACATTTAGGGCTAAATCATTAAGTATGTCAAAATTAGATAGGTCTGCTACCTGTGGGTAATCAATTCTATATCTAACTCTTTAGTACATATTATCACCCTAAATTAATTAGAACGGTAATGTTAATAATATTTACAACTTTTCAAAGCTGGGCACTACCAAATGATCACCTTTTAACTTTATTATAATCCCAATGGATCCTTAATCATCTTCAGAAATAACATTATACAATGTCACTAACAATAATACGATGAAGTATTAACAATATCTTACTATTGGACCACTGTGGCAGCTACTAATACAGCCTAATTTGTGAGTACCAAATCGTTAAATGACATTTATTAACATACATAATCATAGTGAAAACTAAACATGCAGCGGAATAACGTGTGTACTTTCATAATGTACATGATAAAAAGTTCACTATGTAATAAGCTATATAGTGAAAATTAATAGACATCAATAATATTAATAAACCAAAAAAAATATTCATTCTATCATATTGCATGCTTTGAACGTAATAAAACAAATAATGCACATAAGTTGATAAATAAAAACCCAACTTAGCAAGCTATAAAGATTATATAAACTTCCAACTTTAATATCGGAATTTTTAAATCTTCAAAACACTTTCAAGGTTGTTCAATACATAGGGCTTGCAAAAAGCTTCGTAATGACTATTCATACGTTAAAACCGGACTTCAAAAGAGTATTGTGTGTCCAAAAGAAGGTTAATGGGCCTAAAAACAAATTGGGCCTACATAAATGACCACTTTAATGGGCCAAAACCGGACCACTCCTTATGGGTCAGACCTGACCAAGTCAATATGGTCAAACCGGATCCAGTCCTTAAGTGTCAATATGGCTCAATCCAAACTGGTCAGAACCAAGTCAATAATATATGCGGGTTGGGCATTATGAAATCAAGCAAACTTAAGCCCAAAGTAAAATTAAGTTTAAGGGCCTATTTGTTGTGGAGGAAATGCTAGGGAAAGAAAAGGAAAAGAGGTGTGGTCCACATTTTCCATAGTTTTTTTGTTGTTTGTTTGCCCATGGAAAGGAAAGGCTGCTTTCCGTGCGGAAACAAAACTAGGGAAATGGAAATGGTTTTGAGTCCATGGTCCAGACCTAAAAATTTTAGGAAAAGGAAATGAAAAAAAAAAAAAAAAAATAGGCACAATTTACTTTCCTGTCCACAATTTACCAAACAGACACAATTTTAAAACTGTTTCCATACCATTCTATTCCATTCATTTCCTTTCCATAATGGATCACTTATTTCCTTTCCTTTCCATTAGTTAAAATTTAACAAATAGACCCTAAGAAGCCATATGCCCAAACTAAATAGTGATGATGTCATCATGCATCATCTCATCTTCTTCATATGAGCACGCATAGGTCATTAGTAATGGGTTTTGAAACCCATGTTCGCCATAACCCGAAAACAAATACCAAGGATTATAATCGATCAAAACCCACCATTAATAATGACCAGATCGACCTTATCATACCGGCGGCTTAACAAACACCATCAGCACCAATTAAGGAGTCTAATGGAAGGTTAAGGGTTTAAGAACCCTTGAATATCGCCATAAAGAAATTAATGAAATAGAAACCATAACTTCAAACCTTGTAAATCTAATACATATGGACGAACTAATAAGTACCAATTCCGGCACCGTCATTACTAGCTTGGCGGAAACCGACGAAGAACACTTTGAACAATCAAGTTTTAATACATGCTCAGGAGAAGCTTTCTAAATACTTAATACTCATAAACGAACAAATTTTGTCTCTGTAACCATATGGATTTGGTCATTTACTGAGAAAAAACATAACCTGGAAGATCCTAATAAAAACTTTATTGAAAACACAAACTCTATAATGGTCTTCTCTTGAGTTTTTGCCATAGGCGATGGATCTTATCAAGGGAGAAAAACGACCATTACGTGGAACGTTTCCGTAAATTCGATCATTAGGTAACTGAGATGCAAAAGTTTATCAAAAATTTAATTTGATCTATCTCCATAATCAGCAATTAAACAACCGACCACTTTATGGATATTATCTGAGGTCGGTGGGCTTCAATACGTTAAGAAGCCATTACTGAAATAATATAATAAATAATATAATGATCAAAACCAGGTTTTTAATGATAAATTTATAAATTTCAGAAAATATTACATAAAATTAATGGGAGAAACATACAATTCACAGCAAGTCGACTGATACCACAAGTAAACCAATTCTTAAACTTAAGCCAATGATCTTGAATCGCATGAACTCACCAACATCATAACAATCATAAATCAATAATTTAACATAAATAAACATATCTTAATCCACAACTTTAGATGAATGAAACGTGTAGAACGGCGAAGAAGAACTTGTTTATCACCATAAGCTTTTTCTCTAACCCTAATGTGTATTCTTAACCTTGGAGTGGTGGAAGAAGACAGTTTCCTTAATTGGACAATGATTATAATTTTCCATAAAAATTAGACTATAATTATAAACAACTTCTAATTGCCAAAATATTAACATGGATTTAGATACTTCATTATATAAGCCCATGTTTTGTAAACCATTAATTATACATGACATGTGTCCATCATTTGGGACAACTTTAGGGATTCAATAAAATCCAACACAAACATCTAAGTATCGAACGCGTTTGGTCTACAAATGCATTAGTATTCTGCTACTGTTTTTTTTTTCTATGCATTCTGCAAATGTTGATGTATCAATGATGGTTAGCTTTATGTTTCCTTTGCTCAGGTTTTGGAGGGCAAAGTGTTAAATTCCATGTTATTGGTGATATTAGGAGAGTTGTGACATTGTTGTAATAAGAGAAACCAATAAGAAGAATGGAGAAGAATAGAGACTTGAATAATTAGGTTAGGTTATTAAGAGAGAGAGATATTGATTAGGGTTTGAGTTTGAGAGTTAAGTTCTCTACCCAGAGTTACATATTTATACTAACCTACCTTAGGTGTGAAGTAACCCAAAACATGATAATGGAAACTACTAGATATGGATGTCCACACTTATAACACTTATAGAAACGTGGGACTTTACATATAAGATATATTATAATACTCCCCCTCAAGCTGTAATGCCGCAAACTATGCAAATTACAACTTGAATGGCAGAAAGAAAAGATAAGAATATAGCTCCCCCTTTCGCATAGAACTACCTTTAGTTGAAGATTTCAAACAATTATTGAGATGAGACGTTCTGGAAAGTGAAACCATCGGTGTAGACAATGGCCTAACCTAAATATTGAAGTTGTACCACAAGCACAAACTGAAAACATAACACCTGTTTCATGAATACTGAGAGATGAATACGTAGTGCAGTGATGATGTGACTGTAACCTGAGAGACTAATATTGAATAGTGCAGTGATGATGTGATTGCAACTTGAGAGATGAATAGAAAGCTCGTGCTTTTTAGCCAAAAAGCTCAACAAGAGATAGGGGTGAGAGTCAATAAAACACCTGAATACTTGGCACCACTGTGACATAAAATGAATCAAAACTTGAAAAGCTAAACCATCAACGACAACATCATATAATAAGCTCCTCAATAAGAATGCTAAAACATAAAGCCGGTGAAACACCGTAGAACCATGACATGAAAGGGAGTCAAACCCTTATAAAGGAAAGAACTTACCAACCAACTAATAATCAGGAATTCTACCAAATCATATTAATTGAGACGAGGAGACACTAGTACAAAAAAAGGGTTTTTGTAACTGTTTTAAATGCTATGTGTGTTATGTTCGAAACGGTCACAAATGGTAGAAAAGTGTTTTTATGACTGTTTTAAAAAGTTTTTGGCGACGTGCGTTTTCAAAACGGTCACAATGGTTTTTTTTTTTCTAAAAAAGGCGTATATGTGTGGAGAACTTGCGCAGTGGAAAACATGACAACTATCGTTTAAGTATTTGCGCCCAGGCACAACAATATACCCGGGTCACTATTTGACACTATTTTAAGAAAATAGTAACAAGTGTTGTTACGTATGTTGGTTTCTCTAATCCCAATTCCAACTACCCAAGCCCACGATTGGCCACTTACTCAAAAAGTCAAAAATACTAGCTCACCTCTAAGTTGGCTGAAAGCCTGCAGAAACTAAAACTCTGTCACTTAGAATCTATTTTTAGGTTAACTAGTATTATCCCCGTGCACTAGATGAGCCAATTAGGATTTCCCCCTTACTAAATGGGGAAATTAGGGTCTCCCCCTTAAGTACACAAAAAAAAAAAGTCAACTTGCTCACCATCATCTTTAGATCTTGTAAGTCGTATCTTGCGCCTAATCCTTTGATTTCTTTGTAGTAAAGTAAAAAACAAATATTGAAGACATTTGATTGGTGGATGCGAAGTAGAATTTGATAGTTAGGTTGTTTTTTTAAGGAGAAAAATAAGAAGCGGAGAACTGGCAGTTGAGATTGGAACAATGGAGAAGCTAGCGAAGACCGAGACTCCAGCCGGGTTCAGGTTTCAATTCTTTCAATTCAATATGATTATTTGTTGTTGATTATGTTGTACTCTCCCATGAACTTCACTTTGCTTTTCAATCAAAGTGAGAAAGGAAAGAAGTGGTCCATGTAGTACTCTTGTCAGTCAATTCTTCTAAGCCTCTTCGCTAATGGTTTTGGGCTTGGAGTTCTATCCCGGTCTATCGTAGAAGGCCTATTTCCTTTTTCTTTAGTCGTGTAAATGTCTTATGTAAATGAAAGCCAGCATGGACTGGTGATCCGGTTTCACCCTCTACCTTGAGAAAGGGAATCCCGACCTCCATCTCTATCTGTGCGAGAGTCAGAAGTAGAAAGAGGAATGTTTGATGTAAGAAAATAAAAATAAGTAATATAGTGAAATCTTTGTGATTGAAGTTCGCTTCTCCAGAGCTAGGAGCTAGAATCGGAACTACCTATTGACCACCCCTGTAACTGACCAAAGCAACCCCCAGTACATATCAGAATGAGAACTATCGATAGTTTGTTAATTTGTTTTGGATTTCCTTGGCAGATACAAGATCTGATTTAATTTGAGGCGTTAAGGTGTCGCCTCGCTTGGTCTGGTATGTTGCAATTTTTGCTCTTCTTTTTCGTCTTTTTGTTTGTATGCACGGATTTTGTCTTTTGAATGATTTTAATATGTGCTTTTGTATTAACCCATTTTATGACTATTAAGGTAGCAGGTTATCTAGCCCAGAGCAGAGTAAGTAGATGGGAGAGCGAAGCAGGGAATCATGTCCGCAAAACCCTAAAGTGATGTCAGCAGGGAATAACGTCAGGAAGATCCTCGAGTTAGACCAGATGCGAGATAAGGAGAGAGAGAGAGAGAGAGAGAGGGGAAGCACGATAGCCAGGCCGCGAAACCCTAAGGGGACAGGTGGGAAGGTAGTGGTTAAAGGATAGAAAGGAGGATCAACGAACAGGAGTAGATAAGAGGATGATATAAAAAGGAACAGTAGTGAAAAAGAGGAAGGGGGAAAAAAAGAGAGAAAGAGAGGCTAAGGAAAAGAGAAAAAACCTAGGAAGCTATTAAGGAAATTTGTGGTAAACACATTTGGCACCGTCTCTGGGGACGAGTTTGTCTACGATCTGTTAAGAAAAGTGAGAGAATAGCATATGGCTACTGTAGCTAGGAGAGGGAGAGCAAGAGGAAGAGGAAGAGGGAGGCCCAAAAAGGTGAGGGCTGAAGCCATCGAGGAGGAAGTAGTGAGTGTTCAAAATGAAGAAGTGGAGGAGGAGGAGGACGCCGAGGACACGACAGCGGAAGCAACAAGGTTGCTTCAAGAAGAGATAGGGAAGCAACAAGGTTCCTGCCAGTTTGAAAGGGGGAGCCTCGGACTGGTATTATTGACTGGAGTCCCGGAGTATACGAAGGTTTGAGGAACTGGAGCAGGCCTTCGTAAATCACTTCATCCATCAAAAAAAGATGGTAGTAGATGTCACAGATCTCTTTAATGTCAAGCAGAAGCCTGCCGAGACACTTAGGGATTTTCTGTGCAGATTTAAGGAAAAGTCGCTACGAGTGGAAAATCTGGATGAGCGCATCGCGGTCATAGCATTCCAGCATGGGTTGAAACAGGGAACCAGAGTTCATGAGTCGGTGTCTAAGATCTAGGTTACTACTTTACATGCTTTGTATCTGAAGGTGGAGAGATATATAAAATACGAGGACATTTTGCAGAGGAATAGTAAGGAACACAAGAAGCCAGAGAAGTCAGTACAAGTCGTGGGAATGGATGACCGGAGAGATCGAGAGAGGACCGCGACACGAGAGGGGGGAGTCTACAGAGGGGAGACACAGAAAGCAGAAAGAGGTAGGGATCAAGCTAGAAGAGAATACAGAGAGAGAAAACCTTATCACGAAATAGAGCTAACACAGTTGAACAAACCGTTAGAAGAAATCTTACTGTTAATCAATAGACAACAGTATTACGAAGCTCCGCGGAACATACCCTGAGAAATAGAGGGAAAGCCGTTTTGTTCGTACCATCAGGTCAGAAATCATGCCACCAATGAGTGCTTCGCGTTGCAATGGTTAGTAGAAAGAATGATTGAGAGAGGGAAGTTGAAGGAGTTCATCAAGGAAGTGCAGCCAGCTGAAAGGGTTCCTGCCACGGCTAGGATCCTGGGTATGATTAATGTTATTTTTAGTGGAGAAACACTGGGAATGAATGCCCACCGAGATAAGGTGAGGAGGACAGCTAGTCTGTAGTAGATAAATGAGATTTTGACTAGTCCGCGGCCTACTCCAGGAGCCAGCAAAGGAGATGACAGGATTGAGTTTACTTTGAAGGATCTGGAGTCAGTGATCTCTTCTCATGAGGATGCGCTGGTGATCACAATAGCGGTGGGTAATTACATGGTAAAAAGGGTCCTGATATACTGTGGAAGCTCAGTGGACCTGTTGTTCAAGGGCGCAATGGAAGAGATGGGCATTGAGAGGAAGCAGATGAAGCCCCCGCAAACTAACTTGTTCAGCTTCAATGGCAGCATGACAGAGCCGTTCGGGGAATTGGTACTGCTGGTGACCGCAGGGCCGGTGACAGTTTTTACCCGTTTTATGATAGTAGATACCAACTCGCAATACAACACGATCTTAGGCAGAAAATGGATTCACAAGATGAAGGCCACCCCATCCACTTATTACCAGGTGATCCGCTTCCCAACTAATAGGGGAACATATGAGATAAGGGGTGATCAGGTCGTGGCACAAAACATCCACCAGGTGACGGCAAAAGGTTTAATCCGCGCACCAGATAAAGAGGCGCCGGAAAAGGGCAACAAGCTAGCATAGCAATTACAGACCGCAGCAGGCGAGAAGGAGCTGCTAGTCCGGGCCAAGACGATGGATGAGATTTAGGTCGTGAATATAAGGGTCGCATAGGAGGAGAAGTTTGTGAATGTTGGGACAAGTTTGTCGAAAGATTGGAAAGTGAAGTTGATTGCCTTGCTAACTGAGAACAGCGATGCGTTTGCATGGACAATCTAGGACTTGGCGGGATTGGATCTAGAGTTCGCATGTCACAGATTACATATGAGAGAAGGGGCCCGACCAGTCCAACAAAAGATGAGGGGCGTGAAACCGCAGTACGCGCAAGGAATTCGAGAAGAGGTAAAGAAGTTGAAAGATGCTTGCATCATCCGCAAATGCAAGTTTATTGAATGGCTGTCAAACGTGGTAGTGGTCCCCAAAAGAACGAGAAAGTCAGAATGTGCGTGGATTTTACGGATGTCAACAAGGAGTGCCCAAAGGACTGCTACCCTATGCCGCAGATAGACGAGTTGGTGGATCGAACTGCAGAATTTAAAATTTTCTCATTAATGGTCGCATCGATGGGCTACAATCAGGTGGTGATGTATGGCCCTAATCAAGAGAAGACTGCGTTCATAGTGAAGGGGGGAACATACTGTTATACCAGAATGCATTTTGGACTAAAGAATGCCAATGCCACATTTCAGAGAGTGGGGGAGAAGATGTTCGAGAGTAAAATCAGAAAGGGAATGGAGATCTATATAGACGACATGGTGGAAAAAAGTATGACCGAGGAGGAGCATTTGGCGGGGCTAAGTGAAACATTCTCTATATTGCAAAGACACAAACTGATGCTGAACCCAGAGAAATGTACATTTAGGGTGACATTAGGAAAGTTTTTAGGATACAGTGTCACATACCGCGGAATATAAGCAAACCCAAACCAGATGAGGGCATTGTTGGAAATGTTGTCTCTGCAGAATGTAAAAGAGGTTTAGAGGTTGGCTGGGAGGGTCGCAGCTCTCAATAGATTCATATTGAAGTCCTCGGATAAGTGCCGACCTTTGTACTTACTCTTGAGGAAGACGACCGACTTTCAGTGGACCGCGACATATGAAAGCGCTTTCCAGGAGTTAAAAGAGTATTTGGGAAAGGCCCCGATCTTGTTACGCCCAGGGCAGAGGGAGAAGCTATATTTGCATTTGGGGGTGTCAGAGTATGCAATCAGTTCAATGTTGATAAGGGTAGTGGACAAGGCAGGGAGGCCGGTGTACTTCTAGATCAAGATGATGTTGATAAGGGTAGAATTGAAAAGTTTGCTTCGGCTTTGATATTTTATGTGCTGAAATTGAAACCTTATTTTGATGCTCACTTGGTGGTAGTAGTGACTAACTTGCCGCTTAAGTAGGCCCTGAATGCAGAAAATTTAGGGAGAATGTTGAAATGGGCGGTGATGCTGAGTTCTTATGACATTGAGTATCAAGCCAGGACCGCAGAGAAAGCACAAGCTATGACCGAATTCCTGGCCGAGTTTCTGGCCGAGGACCCCACCTGGGGGGGAGGAGATGGTTATGGAATAGGAAGTGGACCAAAACCATGACCCTCTGGATCCTTGGGACATCTGAAATGGATGGAAAGTCTTTGCATATGGGTCTGCTACCAATACAGGGAATGGAATTGGGGTGGTGTTGGTCACACATAAGAATACTCACCTAGAGTTGTCAATGAAGCTGGGTTTTGCTGCATCAAACAATGAATCTGAATATGAAGTAGTGATAGCAGGTTTGGACTTGGCCAGGGATCTGGGTGTGAGAGAGCTGATAGTGTATTCATATTCGAACTTGGTAATATGTTAGGTTAACGGAGGGTTCGCGGCCCAATGTCCTAGGATGGTGAAATATTTGGAGGTATTGCGGAGAAGGGCAGGCCAATTCGAAAAGATCAATTTTGCTAATCTAGGCAGGGGAGAGAATAAACACGCCGATATATTGGCGTATGTTGCCACGGTTCTTCCTGGGACCGAAGGTAGGTCCATCGAAGTCAGGGTGCTGAGCAAACCGAGTACTGCAGAGGAAGAGGGGGTATTGCTGACTACTGAACAAGAGCCAGGGTGGATGGAACCCATTAAGAGCTTCCTTTCGGGGATAGAGATAGAGGACAAGCGAGAAAGGAGGAGGATGGAACAGATATCATAGAGATACACCTTGTTGGATGGGGATTTGTACCGGTGAAGCATTAGCGGACCTCTGCTGAAATGTTTGGGACCGTAGAAGGTGCAAGAGGTGTTGGGGGAAATTCATGAGGGAGATTGTGGGAGCCATTCGGCTGGGAGGACAACGGCTCACCGGCTGCTGTCACAGGGGGTATTTTTGGCCTCACATGAAGAGAGATGCAACAGAATATGTCAAGAGGTGTAGGAAATGCCAGAGCTTTGCACTGCTGATACACTCACCAGTTGAACCCCTACACAAGGTCTTTAGCCCATGGTCGTTTGCTATGTGGGCATTGGATGTCGTCGGACCCCTGCCCATGGCAAGCGGCAAAAGGAGGTTTATGCTAGCCACGACAGATTACTTTACAAAATGGGTTAAGGGCGTGGCTCTGCAACAGGTAAAGGAGGAACATGTGAGGAAGTTTCTGTGGGAAAATGTCATATGCAGGTTCGGACTCCCGCACACCATCATCGTGGATAATGGTACCCATTTTACATGGGGGAAAGGTGAAAGCATTTCTCCAAGCATTTAGAGTGCAGCAAGGGTTCTCGGCCCCTTACAATCCAGAGGGAAATGGGTAGGCAAAGTCCTTAAACAAAACTATAATGGATAATCTAAAGAAAAAGTTGGAGGAACGCAAAGGATCTTGGGAAGAGGAGTTACACCAGGTACTTTGGGCATACCGCACGACCCTACAGACATCTATCGGAGAATCACCGTTCGCAATGGCTTATGGCGTGGAGGCGGTGATTCCGGTGGAAATGATAGTCGAAACAACCAGAACAAAAGTTGTTGAAGCAGGAGTTAATGAGACCTTGGCCTAGGAGTTGAACCTTACTAAGGAAAAGAGGGACACTACGTGCATCAGATTAGAAGAGTACCACAGAAGGTTACAAAGACAGTATAACAAGTGCGTGAAGCCGCGGAAATTCAATGTTGGTGACCGTGTGCTTCGACGAATGACTCCGGCCACCAAGAAGGAAACAGATGGAAAGTTGGGCCCCAACTGGGAGGGACCATACATCGTAGTAAAGGCGGGAACTTCTGGGACCTATAGGTTGCAGACGCTCCTGGGAGAGAACATCAAGCGACCGTGGAACATTATGATGTTAAATAAGTTCCATGAGTAACTTTGTGTATAGTTTTTCAATTAAAGAAAAGTTTAGTTGCTTCAGGAGATGTGAACATCGAGCTTTGTAATGATATTTTGAGCCATTTAATTTGTCAATGAAAGTGGTAGCAAACTTCCTCCACCTGATTTGTGTTAATTCGTTTGTATTTGGGTTAGGCCAAAGACAGCGGACGATGGGGTTCGAATTCAACTTGGAGGCAAACTAAGCTGCCCCTAACATCTCCATGGAAGGGGGAGGAGTCATTCACGGACGATGAGGTCTGAATTTAACTTGGGGGCAAACTGAGCTGCCCCCAACATCCCCATGGAAGCGGGGGCGGGGGGAGGGATGAGTCATTTACGGACGATGAGGTCCGAATTCACTTGGGGCAATCGAGCTGCCCCAACATCTCCATGGTAAGGGGGGATGAGCTATTCACAGATGATGAGGTCCGAATTCAACTTGGGGGCAAACTAAGCTGCCCCCAACCTCTCCATATTCAACTTGGGGGCAAACTAAGCTGCCCCTTATATCTCCATGGCAGCGGGGGGGATGAGCCCTTCGGGAACGATGAGGTCCGAATTCAACTTGGGGGCAAACTGAGATGCCCCCAACATCTCCATATTCAACTTGGGGGCAAACTGAGCTGCCCCCAACATCTCCATGGCAGTGGGGGGGATGAGCCCTTCGTGGACAATGAGGTTTGAATTCAACTTGGGGGCAAACTGAGCTACCCCAACATCTCCATGATAGCGGGGGGGATGAGCCCTTCGTGGACGAGGAGGTCCGAATTCAACTTGGGGGAAAACTGAGCTACCCCCAACATCTCCATGACAGCGGGGGAAATGAGCCCTTCGCGGACGAGGAGGTCCGAATTCAACTTGGGGGCAAACTGAGCTGCCCCTAATATCTCCAAACTCAACCTGGGGGCAAACTGAGCTGCCATGAGCCATTCGCGGACAATGAGGTCCGAATTCAACTTGGGGGCAAACTGAGCTACCCCGAACATCTCCATGGCAGCGGGGGAGGAGGGGGGTGAGACCTTCGCGGACGATGAAGTCCAAATTCTACTCGGGGGCAAACTGGGTTGCCCCCAGCATTTCCATGGCCACTGGCGTGCATGAGGAACTTATGTAATGTGAATAAGTGGCAATACAATAGGCAAATTAATGCATGGATAAGAGAAAATATTCAAAACCATCGGTTAACGAAAAAACAATTTCTAACACGACCTGCTTGGGGTACCCAGAAATCCAGGCAAAATTGTATGACAAAAACATAAGAGTGCGCTGACAAAAACAGCCCATGAAAAATATACAAGTAATTTTCACTGTGGATCCTCGATCACATCTTCTTGTTGATGACCCCCATCCCCATCCGTGGTAGCTCCATCTACATATATGGAAGAGGTCGCCTTACCGGACTGGACAGCGACTTCTAACTCAGGGGCTGTGGATGGGGCCGCAGAGTCTAGAATGATAGGGACTGGAAATGGGGCAGGGAGGAGACGTCTGGCTGTAGCAAGGGTGTCTAGTTGTTGCTTTAGTTCCCTGGCTATCTTTTTGGAGGCCAGCGCCTTGAAATGGTTAACGGCGTCCTTCAAAGATTTGTCTATGACTGCCTGAGCAGCGACCCCATATGCCTCCCTCTGGCTCTCCATCTTTGAGGTGACGCTAGCCACATAGTCCTGGTGAGCTTGTTCGGCATGCTGGAATTCCTTATGATGTTTAAGCGCGGTGAGGCAGGCGTCATCTCGCTCCTTCTCCAGTTGCGCGTACTTCACCCTCCACCCCTCTGGACCATTGATCTCATTCTTTACAGACTCCAGTGCATCCAGGGTATTGGTGAGGTCGCAGATGACATATCCAACGTTAAAGCTCAGCAGGAGGGGAGGATAAAGTTAGAGAAAAGTAACAGTAAGAAAAGAAAAAGAAAGAGGGGAAGGACGTACCCTTTCCCAGCCGGTGTAGATCGCAGCCCGATGGGAGGCGAAGGAGTAGGAATCCCTATAAGCCTGATCCCTGGGTAGGTGGGAGTTGAATAATAGAGATGCAGCCACCGTCGGATTGTCTAGAGCGGAGTTATGAGTGGTGATGTCCCGGTCCCTAGCCTTGAATTGTGGATGCCAGATTTCCACTGGCCCAGCAGGCAGGGGACCAATGGGAACTGCCTCTTTCCCAGAGCGTTGTGGTGGAGCCACAGGCCGCGGTGAAGCCGGTCGAGATTCCCTGGCAGAGGCGGTTAAGGTAGTGATCTTAGCTTTTTTAGCAGTAGGGCCTTTGGCAGCGGAATCGGTGGGCTTGTCACCATCAGAATCGCTATCCTAAAGTTTGAGCTTAGACACATCCATGGTAGCAGAACTGGCTATGGGGTTGGCAAAATCGTCTTCCCAGTAGATGATGGATGAGGACGACTTAGGGATGTTATCGGGCACGGTCACCGAAGTTCTGGCGGCGGCTTTCCGAGCAAGCGCTTGGGAATGAGAGATCTTAGTAGTAAACCCAAAGGACCGATGAATTTGCGCTTTGTTTTATGCAGTTTGGGCGGAGAAGGCTTGGGTTTCCTTTCTTTGGGCGGCGGCAATCGGTAGAGAGGGCCCTGGTACTTGGCAATATCTTTAAGGGAGGGAGGAGTGTACTGCCTTTATCTGGATTGATGCTGAGAACGTCGCACTGGCTGCTCCCTAGGTCGCGAAGCTTGGAAAAAATATCAGAAGAGACACCGGTGTATATTCGAGACAGCGAATCTGGAATCCAACCTGAAACACATAAAAGAAGATATACATTAGTACAGGGGGGTTCTCAGGGGAGCAAGCAAAACAACCAGCCACACTCACCGCTTCTAAGGAAGTGGAATTGCCGCAAGGATACTTCAGGGGGCAGGTCCGCGGAAAGGAAATTCCCCGAAATGTGCAATGGGTAGTGGTGCCAGACTTTGTCAGAAGTGGTCACGCGGAGAACGAAAAACTTCTTCCGCGGACGCATACAGAAGGATTGATATCCTATACTCCCAAACTTGGTGCTTTTCTTTAGGAAGTAGTGGGAAGTGATGTCATGGAGGCGAATCCACAGAGTGTGTGACTTGCTTTACTAATTAGCGGCATACATGATCCGCTAGAAGTTGTCGATGCCTTGGCAAGGCGGGATATTGAAGTGGTTGCAAATCTCAACATCCAACAAAGACAGGGGGAAGCGCAACCCTGCTGCTATTTAATTTGCCCCACTGTGGCCACTAGATAACTTGGTCGTGGTGGGACTAGATGAGGAAAATGGGTGACACCAGGCACATGTTCTAAGATCACGTCCTCAGGAATATCATATGCAGCTTAGACCGTGATAAGAGCCCAAAATTGTAGTTTTAATACTTTAACAATGTTGCTGTTAGACCAATTATGTGATTAATAATATAGGTTTATCACTAATTACGTGCTTTTGAGTATTTCAGGCTTTAGAGTTGAATAAATATAAATTTGTTACTAATTAGGTGCTAAAAGGAGCTAAAGGGGTTGTTATGAAAGTTCTATGAAGAAAGCCCAAGTTTCATGGAGAAAAATCCCTTAAAAAGCCCAAGTCAAAGCTGTTAAGTGAAAGTCAAACCGGATTAGAAAGCTGAAGAAAAGTCAACAGAACTTCAAAAGGCTATATCTTTGGACTCAGACCTCGGATTTGGGCCCATTTTATATCAAAATGACCGGCTCAGAAATCTCTTTCCAATGGTCTAGACATTGACTCGATCAGAGTAGTATAAGTTGGTGAAAACTTGCGCTAGAGTAACACAATCAGAATGGAAAGTCTTGGATTCAACGAATTGGGTTTTGGGCTCGATTTTTCGGCCCAAAACATGGCTCCTCTGCCCAAGCACAAATTTGGGGATCTAATTCTTCTATATCAAGAGACAAAAACTTAGCTCTTAAGCTATCTAGATCCAAACCTAGTTCTAGTTCATAAAAATTTAGTTTTGTAATATAGGATTAGTTTTAATTCATGAAATTAGTTTTTATAGATTAATCTAGTTAGTTGTCAATTTTATTAGTTGTTAGAACAAGAATGAATATTATTTATATTAGCTAGACCTAGATTATAAAATAAATTAGCTTAGACTCCATTAATTAGTTTTATTATCTTGTTTTTAATTTAGTTATTGAATCATTGATAATTCTTCATTAGATTAATAAAAGTCAAGTTATAGGGTCTGCCTAACCCTAGCTTAATTTTAAAAAAATAAAATAAAATAAAAGTCAAGTTATTGTTCTTCATTATGCTTTCTTATTATTCATATGTTAATAATAGTCTAATGAATTATAGCTAAACCTCCATTAGAGGGGTTTGATGAAGCTTGGATGAAGATTTGATATGTTAGTTAGAATTATTGCATTTAAGAGTTCACTCTAGTAGGTTAGTTGATTCGCCATGAGAATGGGTTGAACTTTCTCACATGCTAATTATTAGTTGGCAGAGATTGCTATGAATAATTAGGGATCACAATTAATCTTAATTGGCTATGATTGCAATAATCTACACTAGCATATTAGGAATTTATTTAAGTGAAATCAAATCCCCCTAATCTCTTCTCCATATTCTTCTCTATATTTTAATCAATTCATATTCAATTGCTTAGTTAAATTATTATAAGTAAATTCATATAATTAGTTTTATAGTGTAAATTCATCTCTATAAATATTGCTCTCACCATTGTTCCTTTGTGTTGATTAATTGATTTCTTTATGTCTTGGTAGTTTAGGAGTGAAACGATTCCGTACTCTATATATTGCATAAATCTATATGTGAGAGTAGAAAATAAATAATTGATACCGTAAGAATAAGATTAGAGTAATCTAATTGAGTTTTTACGGGTTATCAAATGGCGCCGCTACCATCTTAAACTCTTTCAGGACAAGAATTCAATTGCTTGAATCCAAAGGGCAATTCCCCATTCTCTACCCACCCACCCTTTTCATTTTTCTTTCTTGTTTCTCATATTTTTGTTACTATTCATGCTTGAAATTCACTGTTTTAATCCGCCCTCCCTTTTACCTTGCACAAAGCTCGCCCGCGCTCCCTTAAGATTGCGGAATCATAGTGACAAATACTGCGGTAAAGGTATTTCTAAATTTTCGAAAATTCTAAAACTTTTTAGGCATAATATCTAAGGTGTTATTGATTTACTGGAATATTTTCAGAATTTTCCTAATTGTTTTACCTTGTGAACAAATACAATCTTTACAGTGCTGCATTACAGTTTTCAAACCATAAGTTCTTGAAAAAAAGACGAGTAAGGTTACTTAGGCAGTTCCAAAAATTCTAAGCTTTTTACAGGAGTATCTATCCTAAGTCAGGAGTTTGCAGTAAAACTTTAACGAGTTTTTTATTTGTTTTGACCTCCTAACTAGTGGAGTGTTTCCAATGTGTTTCTGCAGTTTTGCAACACTTAATTTCTAAAACAATAGCCGATAAGGAGGATTTGTAGAACTCCAATTTCTCTAAAACTTTTACAGAAACACGCATGATCTGTTAGAAGTCTCCAGTAAAATTTTGGTGATTTTTGTCTCTGTTTTGATTGGTTAACCATTCAGTTGTTTGTATTGTGTCTAAAAACTATTTCACAAACTTTGCAGGGTTGTAAAAGGACTTTCATAGCTCCGATTGTTCTGAAATTTTACAGGCTACTTACTGGACGTCTTAGAAACCTACTGTAAAACTTTCAAATTTTTTGGAGAGCACGACCCACGCCCATACAAGGCAAAATTTGAGCGCGACCTGCGCTCAAAACAATGTAACTCGAGTTCCACCTGAGCGCGACCCGCGCCCTTCATAGGCAAATTCTGAGCGCCCCCCACGCTCAACTCACTGAAAATTGCCTCAGAAACGAGCACGACCTGCACCCTTCATAGGTAAATTCTAAGCACACCCCGCACCCTCTTCTGGAGCAGCCCGATTTTCACAGGTCAGTCCAAACTTCCATTTCTTCAAGTTATTCGGTGTTTCTAACTTCTTCAATACACTGAGATTGTGTATACAAGATGCTATTCATACGCGTAGCAAGGAGGCATTCAGGTACTCCTTTTTCCACTCCTCGTCTCTTCTGTCAGAGGAGTTTCAATTCTAATATAATCAGGCTTGTTTATCGTAAACATCAACGTCATGCCTATCTAGAAATTTATAGTTATAGTTTTGGTTGCATATTAATTGTCCTATAATATATTTGTAAAACCAATATGGCATATCAATATATAAACTAACAATCATATGATTATTATGTAAACTCTTCACCATGTTCATGCTGTGGTAGTCTTTACCATCGGGCTTCTCATTGCCCATCATATCAAAAGTTTGAGCCTACTATAGGATATAATAATAATTATGAACCTTAATTTTCAAATTTTTATAGTGACCCATGCAATCAAGAGTTTTCTAGTCATCCAAACTATACAGGGAGTCAACCAGTTAGTCGTATAATTCTAGTTTCGTAATGAGTGTGTATAACAAACCAAACACTTTTCCGTGCACAATTTGTTCAGATCCAGACCACACTGCCCATTCATGTCCCATATTTATTCAACCTCAACCTATCCCATCACAATACGAGATCAACCAGAGTCACTCAAACACCAATAACTATGACTATCAAACACCATACCAACAAGACATTTCCACCATGCCAGAGATCACCCACCCATCTAGTTCGCCACCCTTCCCAGACCAAATTTCCCAAACTATGCTTCAGAACCTAACTAGGCTTCAGAACATAGCCCAGATGATTTCCATGATCTCCTTGCCTAACAAAGAACTTTCAACCTTGCTAGAGATCGACACACAACTATAACAACCTATTCCCATAACCACACCATTCGACCTAGTTAAAACCTACCCTAAATTTCATGAATCATTACCTTCCCATGACCCTCCCATTAACCATTACGTTAACTCCACACCCTACCTAGATGAGGAAATTCTTGCAGACGACTCTTTAAGACTAGTTTTGGATGCCCACTTAAATTTGAGTGATGCCTCCGAGGAACCTCCCACTGATCCATCTGACGATGAATATAATGATGACACTTTATAAAATATTTATAAAGGTGTGACGAAGGAAGAATTTGATAACTATTGGCTTTCTCTTAATATGGACCCTCCTGTTGAGCATGTCCAGGTCTTTGTGTTTGCTAACCATACTCGGCTGGATGATTCCTCGACATATTCGAATGATGCCATTGAGGATACTTATAGTGTTTTAGAGGAAGAAGGTGAGGACATAGAGATTAACAACTCTAATCTAAGGCATGAACAAGTTAATGTGCAAGAAAAAGAGGAAGTAACTTCTTTAATGCAATGTGAATCTAAATTTAGTTTGGCAACTGAGGAAATAACAATGGAAGGAATAGATGAATTTTTTAAAGATAAAGCCACGAACCACAACTTTATGGATTCAGTTAAGCTAGATGAAGATTTCTATGATTTCTTAAAAGCGTATGAGGATCCACCAACTGATAAACCACCAACCAACCACCATCCACCTGAGTTACCACCTCCTATAATCCAACCATCTACCACAACTAAGTCATCCATTCACCCACCATTTCAGAGGAACCTCGAATTTGCACTTAAGCCTATTGCCTCAGAGACCCTCTATAATTTTTTCAACCCTCACAGTGAAGAGTGTTTGCCTAGCACACAATCCTATGAGTACATCATTCCTATAGTTGAGAGCCAAGCTTTGACCGAGTGTAGTAAGAAACCTAGTTTGTCTTATTTTTCCGCATCTGAGCCTTATGAAAGACATCAGGATCCAGACTTCATTCCTTTCTCACCTAAAGTATTGCTAATTCATATTTTGGGTCATTTCAACTTTTTAACGCAGCTACAACATGATGGTTTGCATATGTTCTTTGATGGGTTGCATAAGTTTTCTTTCATTCTTCTATATGATTGCTTCCAATTATACAACTTCATTCTGTTTGGAGGTGCATTTAGTATCATGTTTTTATGGCTAGACCCCCAACTCTTTCAACTATTAGTTTATAGTTGACCACGCATCATCTATTTTGTGCCACCCCAGTTTCTTGCTTGTTTAGAGGTGTGCACAGTCTAGGGGAATCTGACTTAAAACGACCCTATATTAAGTCTAGGGGAATCTGATTTTAAAAGATCCACATTTAAAACAAATTTTCTAAACTCTATTCTATAAAATTTGTTTGGGGGTGGAGTGTTTGGTTTTTCCATTATTGATCACTCAACTTTCTATTCTTATCCCTTCCTCATCTCGTAGCTAGATTTCTTGTTGTTTGTTGTTTGTTGTTTTAATGTTTTTAGTAGACTGGATGTTAAGTTGTTAAATTCAGTAGTTAAATTTGAATTCAGTAGTTAATTATATTTGAATTCCGATTTTAATTTAATTTGGTTCTTTTCAAATTATGCGTTGATTTTAGTGTTAATCCCACCTTCCCGAATTGTTTGGGGGTGGTATTATTTCTTTTAGCATGGTTTTTATATGATCCACAATTTATTATGTAATTTTGCGATGATTGTTGGGAATGTTGCTAATATTGGCATGGTAATGAGTAAATATTGTGGTAGGATGAAATCTCAATGAGTTAGGCAGTTACTATCCTAAATTCAACCTAAAAGATATTAGGTTTGTTTTAGAATCAAGAATATGGGTTGTTTCCGTTTTCGGTTTTAGAAATTTTTGTTTCCGGCAATTGCCTTAAAACTTTTTGGCAACTTCCCGATTCGTTTTGGAAACTAAAAACCTATATAAACTTCATTCATTCTCCACACACAACTCACATCTCTCACTTTCATCTCTCACCTTTCACTCCTAAGTTTTCCTTCTTTTTCCTTCTCACTTCAGCATTTCAGCACCTCAGAGCGCGCCTACGCCTCAGTGGAGCGCCACCTGCGCCCATAACAATGCCAGTCCAGTTTACCCTGAGCGCGACCTGCACCCTACCCAGGCCTAGGTTGAAGCGACCAGCACCAAAACACTTTGTAGAAGTCCAAATTCTTGAGTTGTGACCCAGCCATACAAGGCTTCGGTTGAGTACACCCCCCGACGACCCACCGTGGATACGAAAAATTTTGATTTTTTGTGGGTTATTCCAGGATCGTTTGCAGCTATTCCAGAGGGTAGTTTTTAGATGACATCTCCTACAGTCATACCGGAACAGTCTTTCGAAGATTTGTTCCAAAGCACCACCTATGGTGCTTGGTTTCGCGAGGTGATCATACACGTAGGCTGGGAACCGCTAATGGTAAGACCTGATGAACATTATTCTCTAGCACTTACATCTTATTTTTATGATAATTGCATGTTCTTTGATAGACCGGATGGAGAACAAGTGTTCTCCACCAACATTGAGGATGAACCAATGGAAATTACCTAGTTCTTGCTAGCATTTGTTCATGGACTTGCTATGCCCGCTGAAATACAAGACCCAAGGGGCTATTGGGTAGATAATATGTATGTCTACACCTATGAGGTTTTGCATGAGGCTTATGGGGCAGGAATTTTCCGTATCGAGGACCAAGGGGAATACAATGTTGCCCTTGGTAGCCTATCCATGAACGTGGGCACTGTTAGGTTTTGGATCATGCTAAACATATTAGGGGAATGGCGTTTTTCATCTGTGAATGACGCCACTTGCAGTGTCTTCCTTGCTTTAGCCACAGGACGTATATTTTATGACCTTCCCCGAACCTTAGTTTCTAGTTTAGCGCGAGCCCATAGCATGAGGCATAAGTACCTTCTTATGCCTAGTTTAGTTTGTCGTATTATGCTATGTTTCTTCCCTATTTTTTGTACTCGTTTCACGGATTGGGTTGGGGTCGACATTGTGAGACCCACCAATTGTATTATTCGATCTTTCCATGCAATGACTTGGCAAGGGTGGAGGATAAAACCTCATCAGGTTGCACCTTACACCCTATCCGACCAAGTGGCGCTTAACAGGTTAGCATCCGTAGATGATAAATGGCGTCAAGCCTGGCAAATTATCATGGCATGGCAGGACGCGAAGGAACCTTAATTCTTTATAGAAGGAGAGGATGAGGAGGACGATTAAGCAGGAGATAAGGTAAGTTTTTAGTTTCAGTTAGTGTCTGCTTATGTCCCAAGCAATTTATTTCTTATTAACCCCATAACGGGTGGAACTCTTATAGAGTTGTGTAAGCTTTATTTGCTATATTAGTATGTTATAACCTTGTTTTGCAGATATTCCAGAATTTCACGCGTTTTCATGGTATTTTTCTACCCTTTTTATTTAAATACTTTGAGGACAAAACATGCTTCTTGTTTGGGGGTGGGCATATAAACACGTGTAATTAAGACATCTATTAGGATATAGATATGTATAATATGCACTTGTTTTCTAGTAAAAATTTGAAAAATTTAAAAATATAAATAAAAAGTTATGATATACACTTAGGAATATTAGTATTGTTTTCTTTCTCTATGCTCTTAATAATCTAGAAGTCTCACATAGCTTTTGCATTAGAATAGTTTTAGAAACTTAGGTTAATATATAGGTAATAATCTTTACATCTATCAATAAATATATTACATGAGTATCTATGATTGTTTGGTAGTAAGTTTCTTAAATCTAGGCTAGAGTACTTATTCTACAAATCATGTGAGAATATAGCATAAAGCCTTATATGAGTGAAACATTTGAGAAATGACACAAGGGAGAAGAAAAATCCGGATAGAGAAATCACACGTCCACTTGCTTGATCACTATACCATATCCTAAGCGAGAATTTAGGCCCTCTTTGGATTGATATAGCCAGAAATTCAAACCTTATGAAATTATTTTCCGCTAGTCGCCCCTCTGAGCCTTTCTTTAGCCTTTCATAAACCACAATTCCTTTATCCTTTTACAAAACAAAATAAAAATAAAAATCAACCTACCCATTCTTTGAATGAGTCTGAGAATAGAGATGAAGAATAGAAAATAGAAAGACCTTTGAAATCAAGAATTTGTTACTCGATTCAAATAAGAAAAGAAAGTTTTCATCCAAATAAAAAAAAAAAAAAAAAAAATAGTTAGAACTCCAAAAATAGAATCAAAGGAGTCAAAAGCCAAAGAAAAAGAAAAATATGGCTAAGGATGGAAACAAAGTGTAGAAGCAAAAGTAAAGAACAAGGTTTTCTCTAGTTACATAATATGAAGACTATATTATCTCAGACTTGTCCTTTTTGAATATCCATTTCCTTCCTTCTTAAATCATCTCCTAATCCCCGCAACACCTAATAAAGACCTCTAGCTCAATTAGGAATAGGTTAGTGTGATAGTAAGTGGCAGATGTGTTTGATCGACTCCGACTTCCTTGTATGTCATTGAGATTGTAAGGTAAAGTGTGCCCACTACACACTGGAGTAGCGAAACTTGAGCGGAAAAATCAGAGTCGTTTTTGTCTTGACATTTATGTGAGGACCTACTTAAGGAAGCTATTCCAAGTTTTCATAAACGGACCTGCTAGTACATTTCATAATATTACTCATTATATATATGTTTATTCGTAAATGATTGATTATTATGCATATATTAGCTTAGGTTTCGACTTGATTATTCTGTATCCATTGCTAGTGAGATGTATAGATAATTGAGACATAAATAAGGAAACAATAATTTTATTTCTTAGTCGTCGTAGTATAGATGAAGTTTGTGAGTACCTTTACTGGAAAACTCTCACGATGCTATAACTCGTCCACAAGGGAATTTCTAGTGATTTAAGGCCTTGTTGCATATAGTCAATGCAATCGCACTCGGCGAAACGAGACTAGTTAGAACTCCATTTTTGGTCACTTATTCTAATTTCTCATATTTGCTTGAGGACAAGCAAAATGCTGTTTGGGGGTGGTTTGATAAGAGCCCAAAACTATATTTTTAACCCTTTAACAATATTGCTGTTAGACCAATTATGTGATTAATAATATAGGTTTATCACTAATTACGTGCTTTTGAGTATTTTAGGCTTTGGAGTTGAATAAATGTAAATTCGTTACTAATTAGGCGCTAAAAGGAGCTAAAGGGATTGCTATGAAAGTTCTATGAAGAAAGCCCAAGTTTTATGGAGAAAAAACACTTAAAAAGCCTAAGTCAAAGCTGTTAAGTGAAAGTCAAACCGGATTAGAAAGTTGAAGAAAAATCAACAGAACTTCAAAAAGCCATATCTTTGGACTCAGATCTCGGATTTGGGCCCATTTTATATCAAAATGACTGGCTCAGAAAGCTCTTTCCAATGATCTAGACATTGACTCAATCAGAGTAGTATAAGTTGGTGAAAACTTGTGTTACAGTAACACGACCAGAATGTCGGATTCAACGAATTGGGTTTTGGGCTCAATTTTTCGGCCCAAAACATGGCTCCTCTGCCCAAGCACGAATTTGGGGATCTAAATCTTCTATATCAAGAGACAAAAGCTTAGCTCTTAAGCTATCTAGATCCAAACCTAGTTCTAGTTCATAAAAATTTAGTTTTGTAATATAGGATTAGTTTTAATTCATTAAATTAGTTTTTATAGATTAATCTAGTTAGTTATCAATTTTATTAGTTGTTAGAACAAGAATGAATATTATTTATATTAGCTAGACCTAGATTAGAAAATAAATTAGCTTAGACTCCATTAATTAGTTTTATTATCTTGTTTTTAATTTAGTTATTGAATCATTAATAATTCTTCATTAGATTAATAAAAGTCAAGTTATTGTTCTTCATTATGTTTTCTTATTATTCATATGTTAATGATAGTCTAATGAATTATAGCTAAACCTTCATTAGAGGGGTTTGATGAAGCTTGGATGAAGACTTGATATGTTAGTTAGAATTATTGCATTTAAGAGTTCACTCTAGTAGGTTAGTTGATTCGCCATGAGAATGGGTTGAACTTCCTCACATGCTAATTATTAGTTGGCAGAGATTGCTATGAATAATTAGGGATCACAATTAATCTTAATTGGTTATGATTGCAATAATCTATACTAGCATATTAGGAATTTATTTAAGTGAAATCAAATCCCCCTAATCTCTTCTCCATATTCTTCTCTATATTTCATTCAATTCATATTCAATTGCTAGTTAAATTATTATAAGTAAATTCATATAATTAGTTTTATAGTGTAAATTCATCTCTATAAATATTGCTCTCACCATTATTCCCTTGTGTTGATTAATTGATTTCTTTATGTCTTGGTAGTTTAGGAGTGGAACGATTTCGTACTATATATATTGCATAAATCTATATGTGAGAGTAGGAAATAAATAATTGATACCGTAAGAATATGATTAGAATAATCTAATTGAGTTTTTAAGGGTTATCAGACCGCATCTAGGTTAGGTCTACGAAAATTAGATGGTAAGGAAGGAAGTGCAGAGGGTCTCCCAGAAGTGGATGGGGTCGCGGATGGAGAGTTGGCTTAGCAAAAGGGGACTCCGATGGGTTAGTGGTGGGGCTGGAAGATCTCGAGTTGGTAGAGGAGCCAGAAGATCTAGTGGTCGAGGACACAGATCTGGTAGTGGATGAGCCACCAAAGTCAGAATCAGACATTGTAAAAACAAGAAGGAGAAGGAGAAGCGGAACAAGATGGGTGTAGGGCACCCAATGAAGAAGAAGGTGAACGGATAGTGAAAAAAAGAAAAATAAAAGTAAAGTGATCAACAAACATGCACCATAAATGAAATGGAAGGGAAAGACACAAACCTAATCAGGTTAGAGCAATTGCCAAGCAAGGTACGATGATGGAACGGGAGCGAGATGCAGGGAAGGCTTCACCAGTGGGAAGAGTGAGAAGGTAAGGTTGTAGAAGACAAGAAAATGGGGAAAGAGAGTAAGGGAGAATGAAGGGGCAGTGCGGTAAAAGAATGTAAAGTGTGGAAGATGAAGGAGTGCATAATAAGGTTTTTGGGCGGGATTTGATGAGACAAGGGTAAAAGCGGTAAAGGAAAAACACGTAAGCAGAGAAACATACCACCTAAATGTGGGCATGTGTCTTCGTGAGAATTGAAGAGGCAAGGACAGTTAGGCGTGCGCCGTGGGACATGTGGTAAGGGTTCAAAGGTCAAGGCAGGAGGTAGAACGTGGCTGTCAGAGGAGATAATGCTTCAGATTTGAACAAAGGATCCCAGACAAGACAACATTTCAAGTAGCCAGCTATTGAGTCTCGGCCCGCGGGGCTATATCAATTTAAGGGCCGAGAGGTGGCATCTGTATCAACCCTTTTATGACTAGTAAGGTGGTAGGTTATCCGGCCCAGAGCAAAGTAAGTAGATGGGAACGTGAAGCAGGTAATCATGTCCACGGAACCCTAAAGTGACGTCAGTAGGGAATAATGTCAGGTAGATCCCCAAGTTAGACCAGACATGAGATAAGGAAAGAGAGAGTGGAAGCACGATGTCACACCCCGAATTTCGACAGAATTCGGAAAAAAAAAACAATATTTGTTCCCGACTCTTCGATCTTCGAGGTGTGACGCACTCTCAACTCCCAAAAACCCATAAACAGAGTAAATATGCGGATAATTTAAAAACCAATAAAAATTTCAAATTAACAAAAGTCCTCTTCATTACAAAAATTAACAAATGAAAATGCAAATAATCTTATCTCAACTAAAAATCTATATCACCTCAAAGGAAAACAAAGCCTATCTTGAAATGCGATGCTAACACAAACCACAAGCAGCAACCAATCTTCTTCAACACTAAATATGTCAAGACTTATCAACTATGTTCATTTAATGAACACACCCGATAAGCAAACATGCAAATCGGGTTAGCATTATAAAAATGCTGGTGTGAGTAGCTCTAAAATACAACATATACTTATACCAAATATATACACAATCCATACGGCAGTTAGTTCCTCCACCGAGGCGCCTTAACTTTCCACGACTAATACAACATCCTTAAGTTCAATAACTAAGGCAGATAGTTCCTCCACTGAGGTGCCTTAACTTCCCACTAACCAGACAACAAACTATACGCATAATAAATAAGGCATGTAGTTCCTCCATCGAGGCGCCTTAGGTTCTAACTAAACAAATAACCAACCATGCATATTATATTTGTACCGTATTTCATACTCAATTACAGAGTGGGTCGTCTCTGCCCAAGTAATTAGTTTGACCCACACTTCTGCAAATACAATCATCTATCTAAAGATACATCAATAATCAACACATTACCATAATTATATTAATTAAGGCTTTCTTTACGTGTCCCTAAAATCACGTCGTATTTATGTCTTACCTAGTTTCCCTGGCTACCACAATCGCTTCCCAACGCTGAACATGTATATCCACATGCCTCCCCTCACATAATGAACCAATTCGTGCGTAACTACCCTGAGCGGGATGCCGCACACTAGGTAACCCTCACACGAAAGCCATTATGTGAGTACTGCCATTATACGGCATAAAATATCGCGCATCTCGTTCTAATTTTGCGAACGGAATAATCAAGCCACTATTCGGCTACGCCAGAAGGGCCATTCAGCTTCACTGAAACGCCAGAAGGGCCAATCACATTACTTACGCCAGAAGGGCCATTCAGATTCACTGAAACGCCAGAAGGGCCAAATCACATGAGTTGTGGTAGCTAGGTTCTAGGATTTTCGTTACGTAATTTATTCAGGTGTCATACATTTATGACTCATAATAATTCCACCATATCACGTGCAGGTCAAATACCTTATTGCACTAAGCCACAATATTTAGAAATATCTTAATTATATCTCATAACCACTTTCATTCTTTCACGTGCCAATATATTATTGTACTACGCCACAATCCCGTGGGAAATATCCACAAATACTCTACTAGCATCTCACAGATAAAATAATGGAGTGTCTATACATTTTTTCTCCAAAACTATTGCATTTAATATATTTATATCCCAAGATATTATATAATGTCACAATCGCTTCAAACATATCGCATAACATTTTTGTAGCGTTTTAGGAATATTATATCTCCTAAAGTTTCTATCTCGTCACGTGTCAAAATATACACAATATCAACGTCAAATCTTTCTTAGATAATGACAACCAAATTTATACAAGCTTCCACAGCATTTTAGCATTTGATTTATCCATACAATTTACAACATAAAACGTAACACAATTAAGCAGTCCACAGTCCACAATCAAATCCCCAAAAATCTAAAGTCCATGAATCTAAGTCCGTATATAATTTAATTCTCATAAAAACTTATATATCTAAGTCTTATAAAAATTCCCCGCTTGTTACGTGCCAAAATATTATAGGTTTTACACACTACCCACGTCAAATCTTAATTAGATAAAGACAACCAAAATTATACAATTTCCGACAATATTTTATTACTACATTTGTCCATATACTTAAATATGTGAAAAACTGGAAAAGTCAACATTCCACAGTCAACGGTCAAAGTCAAAGTCAACACGTCATTGTCAAAGTCAACACGTCATTGTCAAAGTCAAACTGTCGTTTCCATGTTCAACAGGTTCAGGGTCATAGTCATGGTTTATGACTAAGGTCAATGTGTATGGTTTATGGGATCATGACTAAAGTAATGGTTAAGGTCATGGTTCGGACCCAACTAGCCAAGCCCAAACCTTAGAACCTGGCCCCAAAAGTCTAAAACCAGCTTATTTATTCCACCTGACCCAATCGGGGACATAAGGACCATCCCACATAAATTAGAAACCGGCCCAAAGAAAACTAATAGAACTGGCCCTAAACAAAACAAACTAAAATCGGGCCCAAAAACCAACTAAGGCCCAAGACAAAACCAATTAGTTTTACCCCAAACAACTTAACCTAAACTGGGCCCAAACTAAACCAAATAAACCGGCCCATCTAATAAAACTAAAGGCTTTGGCCCAAAGCCCAAGCCCAGCTGGTCATCTTCTCCATCAGCCACCACCAGTTCGGCCACCGCCAGTTCCGATCGCCCACCCATTTCAACCAACCGATTTTGATCCCCATAACAACCCCTACAACTTTAACAAAGCCAAAAACCTCAAATCCTTAAATCCAAACTTCACCAAACTAGATCTGGAAATAATTCCCGCCGCCATTAACGCTTGTTTCAAGCTTCCAACAACCCCTATTCGACCGCCCTCACCCACTCAAACACACCCCCTCACAACCAAACCTTTGGAGTGTAATCAACACCCAAACTGAACCTCCAGGCTCACAACTGTCGACGCCATTAACATCTCCTTCCAAGCTCCAACATCCCCCATACACCCCACTATCACCAAATAAAAAAAAACCAACTAAACCCACCAAAACAACAACATAAAAAAAAGTGAGGCGCCTCCATTAACGACCTCGTCAAAGTTCAATAGCACCACCCAATCCGTAATTCAATCAACACAACAAGAGTATAATCTACAAACAGTTACAAATAATATACTAACAGTTCCAAATCGAATACAGGACCACTGTTTGTTTTGTCTCGCGTCGCCATTGACGACTTCTTCCAAGTTTCCAACGGTCCGGACAATTTCAATAATAACCAAAACAATATACTAATATATAACCAGTTTAATAATAACGAGACATGACGAAACAGAATGAACAATAAAATTGTTTCTATATACCGGTGAAGTAGAAAAATTAACTACTCACTTGTATAAAAAGCTCAACGAATTCCTCCTAGTCCGAATCGTCGCGCTCCACGCTCTAGCAATCCAGCTTCTATCTCTGCCTCCATTTTTATTATTTTTTTATTCTCTAAGAACCCTATTATCTAGAACAATGTGATTATATACTTGGGTTTGAAACCCAAGCCCAACACAGACTCGAGCCCAGAAACCAGGCCCACATATCCCAAATCCAATCCAGCGAATTTTAAATAAATAAATTAATAAATTAATTAATTAATAATTACGTATTTTAATTACGGGCGTTACACACGATAGCCAGGCTACGGAACCCTAAAGGGACTGGTGGGAAGGTAGTGGTCAAAGGATGGAAAGGAGGATCAACGGACAGGAGTAGATGAGAGGATGATATAAAAAGGAATAGTAGTGAAAAAGAGGCAAGGAAAAAAAGAGAAAGAGAGGTTAAGGAAGAGAGAAAAAACCTAGGAAGCTATTAGGGAAATTTGTGGTAAACACAGGTTTAATTCATGTTCCCCCATAAAATTTTAATTGATGTTCCTTAAGATGATTTTTATTCAAGATTAAGTTTATATTCATGAATGGAAAATCTTACATTCCATATTGGAACAATGAGTATATTTGTATAAGCTAATGTTAGTGCAAGCCCTGTACGGGTGCTGCTTAAGCAAGAGTTGTATCTTTTCTTTCTTTACATTTCCTTTCGGATGTGAGCACTATTTGTTTTTACCGTTAGCGGATATATAGTATGGTTGATACAATGTTATTCTCTACGCATTTATATCCTTTGGCTTTTGAAAATTCAACTTTTTAATCTCCATATACTATTTTTGTGTTTAATTGAATTGCTAATAGAAAACTTGATGGAGAAGGGAATTATTCTAATATTTTTTTCGTATTATGTTCAAGGGGATAAGGCTTCAAAGTGGAAGTTGGTGTTCTATCACATTGCTTGCATTGACTCATCGAAGGTTTATTTTCCAACCTTTTTCTTAGTCCCTTCAAATTTTTTGTTGTTGTTTAGTCTATATAGTGGAACTTGCTCTAATCTCATAAGGTTTTGAGAAGAATCTCAAGTACATATCTGTAATTAACTTGTTGGAACAAATTATTCAATGATTTTTTCTCTCTAGCTCTTTATAGTGTATTGATCAGTTCCTCTTTAGTTACAACCTGCTGGTTCTTGGTATCTTGTAATTTCAATTACTTATTTGGACTTTTAAGGCTGATGGGTACTTGATTAGTGGAGTCTACTCACTGAAGTGATTTCTTATTTTTCTTTGTATACTTACTAAATTGGATAGAAGTTGGGATTTTTAGCAACAAGGGTTTCTTGATGGTTATTCAGACTTCAAAATGAACTTTGTACATCATAGAGAAGTAAATAAAAAAGTTGTTGACACTGTTTTTCTTTTTCTTCTAATAATTGAAATGAGAAACCCAAGCACATATTTATATGCAATCTTTCCTAGATAAACCGCTTGTTGAGCGCTATACTGTTTTTTTGAGGAAATCAATGCCAGTTAGCTGCTACCTTGTTTTGTTGCAGAGGATGGTAACTCCGTATCCTTTTATATTATTCTACAAAGCAAAATTTTCTTCTAGTCATAGTGATTAAATATTATTGCAAATATTCATGTTACTACTTGTTTATGGTCCAATTTTATCGTTCTATCCGTTAAGTTCTTGTTATCTTTCAGGAGAAAAGGGAAGGGTTGGGTGCTACTTGTGTAAAAAAAGTGGCAGAATACCGATTTTGGTAACCTGAGAAGAAATTCTTCCAAAAGACTTCTGTTTTTTTATTTTATCTTTCTTTCAGTCCTATATATATTTTGGCAACATACAAACTAACGTTCTTTTTTTTTTATTAAATTTTAAGACGAAGAAACTTTCCCTTATGAAGACCCGCAGCTCTTATGATATTAGGTCAAGTTCGAATCAAGTGTGTTCACTTCTCCAAGATAGTAGTGCCAACAACGCTCAAGATGTATATCATAAACGTGTGGATATGAGGACTTGGGATTGGGATGTTAAATTTTGATTTTATGAAGTACATTTTGGACTATCCAAAATTTTAGATGTCTTTTTGCAATGGATTGGGATGTTAGAATTGAAATGCTGTTTCGGATGAGTGATTTCTAAAATATGTATTGATTCTTCGTTTTTTGGACAACTTATACCACGTGGTTTATTTACTAGTTTACAGCTCAGCTTAAAATCATATTTTGATTCTTTTTTTTTTTTAGATTTATTTATTTTTTGTCACGGTTTTAACTGATTTGTACTCAAAACATTACCTTTTGTCATTGTTTTGATTATTATTTATTACTATTTTACCATAAACGTCACAAAAGACTAGTTTTATGGTGACTATTTTTAAGTTTTTGTCACTGTCCTTTTTCGGTAGGCAAGCTTCTCTTGAAAAACTATTTGTGAAAAAAATAAATGACCCCCACTCCGTCACGATTTTGGAAAAAAAAAACAGTGACAAAAGACTTTTTGTCACTATTTTTAATAGTGATATAAAGCATTTTTTCTTGTAGTGAGAAACTACTGAAGAATATGGAAAACTGGACCTGAGATACAGAGACGAACAGCCCATAGCACGTGAACGCCTTCCACTAGAAACGAATTTTGAATATTGAAGAGGGCGTGCACGCCTGTACGAAGACAATCTTGAGCACGTGCGCGCCTTGATCAATACGGAGATAGAGAGATTACCTGCCTTTCAAACCATAGAGAATAATAAGACAGAGATTGCGGAACCTTGAATACTGACTTCAAACCATGGAGAATAATAAGACAAAGAGATTGTGGAACCTTGAATACATGAACAGGAACGATGAATAGTCACGATGAACAGTACGATGAACAATGCGATAAATAGGGCCGGTGAACAAGAACGATGAGCAGTACTGGTGAATAGTGTTGGTGAACAGTAAATACATCCAGAGAAAGATTGAAACTTGAATCGAGATAGAAGAACTTCTTCTAGTGAGAAAGATTGAAACTTGACTTGAATTGAATATTGAAAATTGAAAAAAATTGATTTTGATTTTGAGAGATTTCTCTCCTAGCATACCACTAAACTTTGATTTGAACCTGATGCTCTGATACTATGTTAAATTCCATGTTAGTGGTGATGTTAAGAGAGTTGTGACATTGTTGTAATGAGATAAACCAAGCAGAAGAATGAAGAAGAATAGAGGCTTGAATAATTAGGTTAGGTTATTGAGAAAGAGAGATATTGATTAGGGTTTGAATTTGAGAGTTAAGTTCTCTACCCAGAGTTACATATTTATACTAACTTACCTTGGGTGTGAAGTAACCCAAAATATGAGAATAGAAACTACTAGATATGGATGTTCATACTTATAACACTTATAGAAACGTGAGACTTTATATATAGGACATATTCTAATATGTTAAAATTCATGTTAGTGGTGATGCTAGGAGAGTTGTGACACTGTTGTAATAAGAAAAACCAAGAAGAAGAATAGAGGCTTGAATAATTAGGTTAGGTTATTGAGAGAGAGATATATTGATTAGGGTTTGAGTTTGAGAGTTAAGTTCTCTACCCAGGGTTACATATTTATACTAACCTACCTTGGGTGTAAAGTAACCTAAAACATGAGAATAGAAACTACTAGATATGGATGTCCACACTTATAATACTTATAGAAACGTGGGACTTTAAATATATGACATATTCTAATACAAAGTGCCGAAGTTGAGATATGGCCTGCTTGTGCTGCTATGAATCCAATAGTGTAAGTTGTTTAACACTAGGTCAGTAAATTTATATTTGAGATACTTGTAAATGTTGGTTGCATATTCATCCCATTTTATCTAACTTCACATGTGATTTATGAAGTAAGGATTTATGCGGTTCTAGTGACAGAGCCAGGAAATTGAGTGAGGGCCAGCCACCCAGACAACCATTAAAAAAAAAACTAATTGAGTTTAACTAATATTTGAAACCCAATCACAAAATCACAAAACACGTATAAAATGAACGTAAAAAATCATATAAAATGATTGCAATAAGTGTATTAGAAAAAAGAATAAAAGAATCCAAAAAGTAGAAAAAAAAAATTAAATAAGCCAATGGTTTAGAAAATTTACTTGAAACTTACCACGCGTCCACAAGAAATCTTGTATTATAGTAGGGCTATTTAGCTTTTGAGCCACTTTTTAATTGGATAATTTGCAGTTGGTCACTAATTGATTGTTTATTTGCGTTTGGGCCAAAATTGACAGTTGACTGTGTTGACTTGAGTAGACCGTCTTGTTCCATCTATAATTTCCTAAAAATGGCTAAAATGCCTTGCGCATGCCATACATGTGACTTACTTGTGGACCAAACACAAATATTACTATTAATAGTATGACCAAATACTAAAAATTCTAAGTAATAGTCAAACACACAAAATCTAAGATTTGATTCGATGGTCATATATATAAGAATCTTTTTGTGACTACAACTTACATCATGCATCTAAGCCAAGTTAATTAAAGAAATTATCGGGGACCAAGTTAATTAACATACACACGCAAATACAACCCAAAAGTGGTGGGTAGGATCAAAACAAAATGCATATTATTAATTTTTGCATAATTGTACGAATTAAATAGTCTCGATCATTACACAAATTGTTTTGTAGTAGGAGCAAAATGAAACTTCACGAATATTATTATAAACACATTTGGGATAGATTGTCATAATTCAATTGTTATACTTAGAGGTTAGAAGGTGTTTGCTTTTCATTAGCTTTTATACTAAAATAATTGTAAGATATTGTTCAAATTGGTCTATCTTAAGCCTAAATTTGAACAAGATTCTTACATCTATATAAAGATGACCGATTGTAGAACACCTCGTACGATTTATTACTAGTGTTAGTCATGGGGTTGAACAATCTATTGTTGATTCAATTGCTATCATTAGGTATAAATTAGAATATAATAAATGTTTGTAAAAGAGATCGAGTGAATATTTGAGTGGTCAGTTTATCCAATTAGAGAGTTTTAACTTTTAAGGAGGCGGTGGTGAACTTATGCTAATAGGAGAGGTAGAAGAATAGAGGGGTATAATATATAATATAATTTTTTAAGGGTGAGTTTATAGATGTAACAAGGGGAGAATATTAACACTATAAATTATTGTTAATGGTACCAAAAACATAAAATTGTACACTCCAATTAGCAGCTAATAATTTTATGTCAATTTAGAGTTGGTTATTGTATTTAGGGTCAATTATCAATTACATGAAAGATGCATCATAATTAGAGCATACAATCGGAATTAGAACAAATTTAGGCCTCTTTATTAAATGCCCAAGTCTTATATCAAAATTAGGGTTTGGCCCCAAACTTTAACTGTAAATTAGAGTTTGGTCATAAGGGTAAATGTGTCAATATATAAAATATGGATGGGTAATCGTTAATTTTGGCCTAAATGCAAATAAACGATCAATTGGTGACCAACTGCAAATTCTCCAATTAAAAAGTGGCCCTAGCCCATTATAGTATTGACTATAGGGTAGAGTGATTACTTAAGTCTGAAGAAGATTTTTCTTAGTTTGGAAAAAAAAAATAGTGAAGAAGTAGAGACTAAAAAGGGAGAGACCGAGATAGTACATGAGGGGCTTTTGGGTTTTTGGATTTTTTAACTTTTTTTTTTAAAGAACAGTCTGCCCAATATTTCGTGAGAACTTGGGATCTAGGTGCATTGCCTAGAATTAGCAAGTAATGAGATTATCATGAACATGTCATGTGTTAGAGTAAATAAGTGAGGGAAAACCGAATACGAATTGTGATTTAAGTTCTTTACACTAGTTCTACTTGGAATATAATATCTTTTTTCCAATTTTCATTTTCACATTTTGAGTAGAAAGGAGAGAGAGTACGTGTGGAATATTTGGGAGAGAGGGTATGAGAATATTTGAGGATATTTTCTTTTATTTTTGGAGAAGGTTTCTGTTTTTGGTTGGTTTGCCCCTTTTTTTTTCGACTTTTCCTAATATTTGTCTTGAGTTTTTTGGTGCCCCCGCTCCGCCAGTGGCGGTTCCCATGCATGGTTCATATCCAAGAAGAAAAGAGACCAGAGGAAAGCAACAAGCTCCCAACTTTCAATAAAGGTGAATAAACTAGCCCCACGTTTGGTTTTCATGCATTTTGTTTGTATTTTCTTTTTTGGAAGCTATTATTTTTTTGGGTTGGGCATCTCCAATGGAGAGTGTATATATACACCTCCACATAAGTGCCACATAGGGGCCACTAGGATTTTATGGCCCCTCTTACACATTAATAGTTTCACATCCAAAATGATATCCAATGCAACAAAGTTTAAGAGTTTGTGAAATTAAAAAACTTAGGAAAACCGACAGTCAAAGTCCGTCGCAAGGGGTTTAACCAAAAAATAAATAAAAACGCACGTCACTTTGAGTAACGTCCGTAGTTTATTAAAACTGGGCCAACCAATAAATGACGGTCTTTACCCGTCGCAAACGTTACAATTCTAAAAAAAATAAAACAGATGTGAGTTTAAGTGATGTCTGAATTTCTTTTTAATTGGGACGTTACTTCAAGTGACGCTCGAAATGTTTATTAACTAATAGCCAGAGAAGAAACTAACACCATAGTTTCTCTCATGGCGGCTGGTTCTTAATGGCCCCTTTCTCTCATGGTGGCTGGTTCTCACTCTCTCTTAGGGTTTCGAATTGAAACCTAAACCCCAGAAATCAAATTGGTGTTACAGAGATATCTTCAATGCTCTGGTCTGGGTTTGGTTAGTATGAGTTCTGGGTCAGTGAGAGGTGTTTGGGGGATCTCTTGGATCTCCCTTAGATCCCTTGCCACCTAGAAGTGATTTCGGCCCCCTGATTTGTCTCTGCTCCTTCTTTTGGCGGTTTGATTGGTATAACTCTAGAAGACCGATCCTCAGGCGGCGAGAAGAAGGGATTGTCTCCAAATCCAAACAAGACAAGGCCGACTGGTTGTGTAGTGTGGTCTACTCTTGATTACTATAGAGGTTTGACTGTGTTGTGGTTTGGAGTGGGTGTGTGAGCTTGGGATGGAGAGATGTCTTTGGATAAAGCTCGAACTTGACTCAAAGACGCGCCCGGGTTGGAACTCTGGAGGTGACCGGTGGTAGGAGATGCCCTATACAACCTCTCGAACGGGTTTGGTTTGAATTGGGATTGAGAGTTGGATTCTTGGCTGCCAGAGTTGGTTTCTAGGGTGGGGCCGGGGATCTGTCGGAGGTGGGGCAAAGAACATTGCATGGAGTGGTCAGTTGGTTGATTGGTGGCGGGAATAAGAGATGCCGCCAAAGTTGGTGGTAGTTGTTCCGGCAAGTAAAGAAGAAGGTGGTGGGTTGTTGATCCAGATCCACTTCTCAAGCGGGTTGGTGTGGTTGTGCTCAGGCTGTTTGGATTCTGGCCCGATTAGTTGGGCCGATTTATTAGCCTAGAGTGTAGACTTGAGCCGGGCTAAGGGGATTTTCTTCAGCTATTGGTCCCCTATGTTTGAACCTAGTTTGAGCCCTGCCTAACGGGGTTTCAACATACTTAGTACCAGCATGGTTGCTTAATTGCACCAAGATGTTGTATTGTCCACGATTCACTTGCAAATCCTCGTGCTTATAAACGAGGATGCGAGTGGTACTATGAATGTGAGGATATATTATATTAATACAGGTGGGGGTCTGCCTAACCCTAGCTTAATCTTTAAAAAGAAAAACTAATAGCCAGATGAGGAATTCCCCACCCCCTCTATTAGCTATTAGCTTATCACCTTGGGATTTACACCCCCCATTGGAAACATGTTTTTGACATTTAGAGGGTAAATTTTACACTTTAAACAATTTACACCATCCATTGGAGATGCCCAATTAGGATTCCCCCTCCCCCAAATACACAAAAAAAAAAAATCAACTTGGGTTGACTGTATTTTTTTTTGAGTTGGGAGACCCTAATTGCCCTTCTAGTGGCTCATCTAGGGGGTAACACTAACTAACCCTATTTTTTTTTCTTTCTATTTTGGCTGTTGTTATTGTTTAAGGGCACTCTTTCTGGTTTGAGATGTGTTAAGAGCACTCACCAGACATTGAGACAAGCAACGATGAAGAAGATGATGATCCTTGTAATTATAATTCTTAATTTGGAAAACTTTTTACTGGAGAATTGGAGACAGTAGTGTTGATATGTAAAGTCAAAGTGTTTATCTCTGCTTCTGTTTCGTATTTTTCACAAATGACATCCTCAAATAAAGTGAAACCTTGTATCGATATGCTTGCTTAGCCAGGATTCTTTGCTAAAGTAAGTATGGATTTGTTAGAACATTTGTTGTCGTCGCTTCTTCCTGCGGCTTATTATGCTCTTTTATCAAACTTCTAATTATAATGGCAGGGCAAGCACATGAGGTTGCAGAAACATACTCAACATCACTAGTAGAATGTGTGACCATCCCAAGTGAGGCGCTATCTCCAATATAACATACAAACTCGGTGGTGCTTTTTCTAACATGCAAAACTCCATCATATTTGCTATCACAATATCTAAAAGCTTGAAAACTTTTTAGCAGACTTAAATCAGTACTGTGAGCTGTAAATTTCTTGTGTCTTACATGAAGGAGAGGTCACTAGAAAATCTTATTTGAATTCTGCATCTTCTTGACTTCTTGGACATATATGTTAATGCAATGTAACTTGTTTGCAAGGGTTCTGAAGATTCAGGACTTCTGGGAGTTTTCACCAAATGATTTAGCTTCTTCTATTGTTAATGTCTCAGTATTGAATGTGTTCTGTCCACAAATGCATTAGCATTCTCCTACTGTTAGGGGCTTCTGGCATTAATATCACAGTATCGAATGTGTTCTTTCTTCATGCATGCGCAACACGCCCATGAGATTCATAAAACTCTTTAAATATTGACTTTAAAAAGTTGATTTCTTGAAAGCCGATATATTAATAGTTAGTTTTTCTCGTTCCTCTGCTCAGGTATTAGAGATTTAGAGGTCAAAGTGGCAGATTTAAGATATGGTCCTGTCTGTACAGCTGTGGACCCAAAAGTATAACATGTGTGACAGTAGGTCAGTAAATTTATATTTGAGTTTCTTGTGGATGCTGATTACATGTTTATCCTGTTTTATCTAACTTCACATGTGATTTGTAAAGTGGGGATTCTCTGTGGTATGCATGCAGGGCCGGCTCTACCCTACCGTAGAATAGCTTAGGGCCCAGCAGTCCAAATGGCTCCCAGTTCAGCCACTAATAATTTATTTGGATTTTTTTTTTTTTTTTTTTTTTTTTTTTTTTTTAAAATTATTTTATAATAGTTAAACACATGAAAAAAATATTAATGCATTGAACACAAGAAATTACAATTACATTTTCAATACAAACCCTTCGTTCTCTCACTTTTCCAACAAAAAACTTTTAATTTCCCTGAGTAATATAAGAGTACTAAAGTAATAAATAGTTCTTCACCAATAAACTGAAAAAGGAACAATTTCTTTATTTATTTTGGTTCTGTTTGTAGCAATTATTTATCTTGCATTATTAGGATGTCCACACACTAGATTTATGAACAAAATATTAGAGGTATAAACAATAGAAAAATGAGTGTAATCAATAGTAGAAGCCTGTTTTTCCAACTTCGCTTAGGACCCCCAAATGGCTTGAGCCGCCCCTGTATGCATGCCTGGTTCATATCCGAGAAGAAAGAGACCTGAGCAAAGCCACAAGCTCCGAGTTTTTGATTAGGTAAATGGAAACTAGCCCCACTTTTTTTTTTTCGTTTTTTTTTTCTCGTCCTCTTTTGGTTGATGTTATTGTTTGAGGGACCTATTATTTCTTCTGGTTGTTGAGATGTTTTAAGAGCACTCACCATGCAAACAAAGATGAACAAGATGATGAACCTAGTGATTATAATTCTTGGTATCGAAAGCGTTTTATTGGAGATACCTTTGAAGTATGTAAATGTCATTATGTGTTGGCATCAAATATTTATTGGAAAATAAAAATCTTATCTTGAAGAAAAATATTAGTCCAAAAGTATATAATTGTTAAAGAAGTACAAAAGACGAGATACATCTAGCGCATTGCTATACTACTCAGACTGGACTGGTGCAGGTAGATTAGCATTTGTAATTGACTCTGACGACTTTTTTATTTGCTAAGATCACATCTCTAGATACAGGCCCGCCCCAGGTGCCATGTGGGCAACCGCACAGGGCCCCAATATATATGGCCCAAAAAAATAGTTTTAGTATAAAAGGCTTATTTCACAAATCAAAAGCCCAAACCGATGAAAAACCCAAAAAACTGAAAATTTCACAATAAACAGTCGATTCTCTCATATTCTCTTTCCTTATTAATTATGTTCATAAAAAAAGAAAATAGCAATAGATATAATAGATGAGGAGATCTTCTCAATGACTATATCTCTCTCTTCCTAATTAATAACGTTTTATTTTGAAAAATCACTCCAATTAATTGCTTGAGTTGTCTTCAATTACTCAAATACAAAAAGAATTAGTAAAAAAAAAATCCGCATTCACCTTATGACCATCTAGTATCCTCTCATTATCAATAATTTCTTTCTTTACAATTGTGGATTTGTATTAATTTTCACTTCGATAAATCTCAATTACTTATTCACCTAAATTTTGATTATTTTTCAAGTAAGTTAGAGATTAAAATCAATTTTTCCTTTTCTTAAATATTATTTCAATAACTCAATTTAATTCCAAAGTAATCTAGTCTAATATTATTCACCTAACTTGATTTCTTGAATCTACATGATTGTTTTCCTAATGCATTCATAGCTTATAGAATTTTGTTGATTGTTCCCATTACTGTCGCGTATGTAGAAAGAAGTTTTTTAAAATTAAAATTATTGAAATCATACTTTAGATCGACTATGTCACAAGAAAGTCTAAATTGGCTAGCGTTAATATCTATTGAAAATATTTCGACGATCCAATTTGTGTTGATGGAAGACTGGAAGAGGGCCACATTTCGCCGTTTGCACAGGTCCATTGAAAACTCAGGGACGGCCCTGCCTGGATACATAGACAGTATTGCAAAGCGAAAAAGAAAACAGATGAGTCCAATCCTATATATAATATATGGACGTAGCTTCTATGATATTCTATCTACACCCTCACTACTTCTTGCTTGAGTTTCAGAAGCATGCTAAGATGCTTTGAATAGTGCATTTGTTTCAGTTCCTTCTCCATCCGTCGCTTGCTTTGATTTTTTTGGTTCCTTTTTATATAATCTCATTAGGTCGTTTTCCATAATAAGAATCCTATTCAGCTTCTATGCCTTATCCAAAGAATGCGCCAACCACAAACAGATTAGTTGAATAGGGTACTAGATGTTAGATTGATAGGGTAGTTCAAGAATTTTCTACGATGGTGGTTGGGGCTATGGGAGGTATTAAGGGTACGTTTGGCAACCCTGAGAATTCTCACATTAACTTATTTTCGTGGGTATTACCATTCTCATGGGCCGTTTGGTAAAAATAACGGCATGAATTAGAATCATTGTCACCAAGTTCGGCGTTTTTTTAAAAAAAACGCGTTTAAAACCCGAGATATTGGCAAGGCGTCTGGTTCCAATTTAAAACCCAGGTTTTTTAAAAAAAACCCGTTTTAAACTTAAAAAACGCTTTAAAACCGAAATTTTGAAAATTTCCGCTTAAAACTTTTTTTTTTTTTTTTTTTTTTTTTTTTTTAATCTAAAAGAAAACACGAAGAAGAAAAAAAAGGTTTTGGAGTTTACCTTTTTGAAGAGTGGGCGTTAGATTGACTTATTGAGACAGTTTTATTTTGTTTTGGACTATTAATAATTAATTATAAATTTTAAAGTTATTAACTTATTTGTAGAACTTGATTATGCCATTATGGTTGGTAATTAGTAGTATCTTATTTAGAGTCATGTTTTGGTACTGAATCTAAAACTTATAGTATTTGGATGAGTAATGATAATTTGATACTTTCATGTATTTGAATTTTCTTTCATTTGTATTATTTTTATTTTTATTTTATGTGTCAATTCTTTTTTCCACTCTTATAAAAAAATCAAATTCTTTTTATTTATTATATTCTTTATCATCGGTTTTATCGCTTTCTTTTAACTGATTATTATCGCTTTAAACCCGTTTTTTATGCCCCACGTTTTTTTACGCTTTTTTTTTCGTTTTTTTCCAGAGACGTTCCGTTTAAAACACGAACTAAGTATTTTTCAAATACACCATTTTAAACCCGTACCGTACTTGGTGACAATTCACTTGAGAATAGGGCTACCACATTAGGTGGTACTCGAAGTCGCACTATTTATGTGAGAAATGAGAATAAGATAGGGGAATTTTCTCAAAGTTAGTTGTGGGGTTGTTACGTGCATATAAAACCACAACTCAACTCGTCTTCTTAACATCAACTCGTTATCGTCATCACTATTCAATCACTCGTGGGTAACCATTCTCATAAAAATTTATGCTTTTTTTTGCCAATTTTAACCACGTCTTCTTCACTTCACTTGCTTCTTTTAACATCTTCTTCTTCAAAATTGTTGAAGGTGCCCAACTAACCAAATTCGAAGGATTCCGACAGTCTCTGTTTCAGGTACTATATGGTTATTAGATTGCATGGATTCGTGTGTTTTTGGTTGTATATAATAAACTCTACAACCCCTCCTGCTACAATCATTAAACAGGTGCGGCTCTAAGGCTTGAGTCATAGCTTTCCTCGACTCGCAGTTTTGAAGAAGCTTGTAATGAACCGACACGTGACCTGCGGGGGTTGCTTCTCTAGTTGCGGACGTGATCTTTTGTTGTGTGCCCAATGATTATTTGTAACTTAACCCTCTTTTGTATAAAGGGAGTTGAGATATCTTTTAGGTGGACAAGACATTTGGTGTTTAGAGAAAGTTGGGGTTTTGAGTGCCTCGTTTCAGTCTTTTGTGAGAGCTTTAGGGAAGAAGAAGATCTTGGTGATACTATGTGATAAAGTCTACACCGTTTGATGATATAGTAAAAGGAAGATTTGTGGGTTATTAAGGATTTTTGGAATTTTTATTGAACCACTGCGAACTAAGTTTCACTTGCCAAACCGCGTAAACCTTGCGTTCATTGTGTGGTATGCTTTTACATTCTTTCATTGCTTGTTGATATCACTCATCCTTCATCCATACTTTCTTGTGTTGTTTTCTTTGTGCTTTTTGTCGCTTCCGCAATTTTTGATACAAGCACAACAGGACTGACTGCTGTCTTTCTTGCTACTTCAATTGAACTACTCATAATATTTTACTTGCGCTTTCATTATAGGAAATGGAGTTCTGTGAAAGCCCCTAAGCTAATATTCTGGCATCAAAGCAACACCAACACTAACACCTGCGGAGGTGTTCATACGATTCCGCTAGGTTCAGACTGTAAATAAAAGATCTTCGGCTGGATAGAAATGAGCTTGCAGCAGAGAAAAACATGGTTCTTTTATGTATGTTCTGTATGGCGTCTTGTTTGTGTTGGGACCAAGTGATCAAAATCAGGTCATACGAATTGTAATCACACGTTAAAATCAATTAAAGGTAACTGAGCTACATAACGCAAATGCATTTTTTTTCCGGTTGTTGCAGTTCTCCTACTAGTAATTACCAACATAGAAACTCTATAGACCTGCACAGTGATTATAATACCAAGCCTAAGAAGAATATAGAGCCCTGACTGTCCCATTAAGCTCACCGTCCAGATCAACAAGGAAAAAGCAAAATATATATATGATTGCCAGGCTTTTGTCCGATATTGATAATATTGCCAGGTTCAGAATGTTGTAGTGGCGTCATAATATCCTTCCCGTTCAAGTATGATTTGGACTTACCAAAATAGGGAATAGTTTGGATTTTCCCATCGAAGATTCAAACTATTGTTTGCATCTACATAACTACGTCAGGGAGAAGGATTTAGAACCTTGCTCCTTCAGTTTATATGCAGGTGACAAGCGCGTGAAGGTAAATTTGCAGAAGGATTGTTGAATAATTCGTGAGCTGCAACCTTGGGTCTGTGTTCTGACTTCTGAGTGATAGAAATCGGAGAAGAGTTAAAACATAGGATAAGTGAAAATTCGTGCGCTGCAACCTTCTGTCTATGTTCTGAGTGATAGGCTGATTGCAATTGGAGAAGAGTGAAACTTATTTTGTATGATAAGTTTCAGTTACGATCTGAATATCTCATAAACTGATGGCTTGCATCCACAAAATCAACCTAACATTAAATAGAATGAAGAAAGAGAAATTAGAGAAACATTAATTTCGTTACAGAAGTGAATTGGGTCAGAATGAAGAAAACTTTAAGGGGTAGCATAGCTGGTCCGACTTTGGGTTTGCTCCCAAATCGTCACCAATTCGGTCCCCTCAAGGTCACTGGTGAGGCAATACCTGGTCGAATTTCCAATCAGGCCCGGGATTAGTTGAGGTGCGCCCTCACCCCTTCTCATATGATACTGATCCCCATGAGCCCCTGTTGTTTTCGCAACTGTAAGGGCCGTCTTTCATCCAACCGCCAGTGGAGAGCCAGTTCCCCACCCGAGTCTCCAGCGAGAATCGTTTTATATAGATGTAAGCTGGCCTGTACACCCGGTTAGCAAAAAAAAAAAGAGAATGAAGAGTTCTCATGCCACTGAATGGTGGGAATGAAGGTAACATGGTGTAGCACTAGATCTATGTTGATGATGTACAACAGAGCTAAGGATTCGAGACATACTTATGGGCTTATGGAGTTATGGCCTGGGCATCGCCACAATTGTGCATGGAAGCTTCGATGGAGTTGTACCATATGTGTGTGCTTACTTTTAATTGGTAATTGGACATTTCTTTCATGTACAATGTGTTTGTTGTGTTTGTTGCTTGTTTGTGTTTTTCATGGATTAATCATGGGGTAAAGATCTTATTTAGTTGGTGTTTGTGTGTTTTGTGAAGAAGGTTATACTTATATTAAAAGAAGCAGTTCTTGCATTTATCTTCATGAACCGAGTGCAAGTCGTCATAAGTGCACAGATTTCTGATTTAGTCCTTAATCGTGTATACCTGCAGGCTGCACGGGATGCAGGTGTTCAAGTAATTATGGATGCTGGGGGAACGGAGGGAGAACTCCCAGTACAATTACTTTGTTTTGTTGATATACTGATCCCAAATGAAACTGAACTGGAACGTTTGATCGGAATGCCAACACGAAGCTTCGTTCAGTGTCAAGCTGTGTTAAAGTGCCATGAAATGGCCAGTTTTCTATATGAACATCTAAACTTTTGTACATGCTCTACATTCTCCCGGTGATCCACACTTCATATCAATAAACTGTTTTATTCTAACTACTTCTCATTTGAACATCTTTATTCTTAGGGTGTCAAGCATGTCCTGGTAAAACTCGATGAGAAAGGGTCAGCCTTATTCACAGAAGGAGAGGAAGCAATCAGGCAACCCATCATTGCTGCCGCAGAAGTTATTGATACAACTGGTGCTAGTGATACTTCTACTGCTGCTTTTGTTGTTGCATTAGTAGAGGGCAAGTCCAAAGAGGAATGCATGAGATTTTTTGGTATTGCAATCGCTTTTTCGTTCAGTTTCATTCTTTTGTTTTGATCTTATTTGTGTTTTCACAAAATTATTGTGTTGTTATTGCAGCTGCTGCAGCATCTCTTTGTGTTCAAGTTAAGGGAGCAATTCCAAGCATGCCTGAAAGAAAAACAGCATTGGATGCTCTCCAGTCTCTTTGAGAGCAATTCCTATTGTCAAAGCAGTATAGTTCTTCTAACTGCTCAAGGCCTCAACTTATATATAGGCATGTTGAAGTGACTAGTCAGATACGCTACTGAAGAATGATTGTGTTGTTGAGTGGTCTAGTGGATCCTCAAATACAATATACACGTCAAAATTTTGTAATGGTTTCTATACTAAATGGAAAGTTTACATCATACAGTTCAGTCCCAATTTTGTATTTCACAAGTTTGATGTACAATAGTCCATTACTAATTTAACAAAAAGAAAATCACTCTTTTTTATGACGACTGATCTTCAACACACTAGTAATCAAATCCAAATATTTTCACTTCACAGTGCACTCTCAAGTCTCAACTGACTAGCTATATATTTTGAGTTTTTGACCAAGTGAGAATTTTGAGTTTTTTACTAAGTGAAAGGGCCAATAGTAATATCAAGCCAAACCCAAGTCCCACATTGTGATGTATGAAATTTGATCTTCACAATTATTGTGTTTTGGAATGACTATTATTTTGGTTTTGTGAAATACTTAAGCAAAAAAAATTAACAAAAGTGGTATAGGAAATTGATGTGAGAATTCTTAGCACCCAAACAGCACGTGGGAAATTGACAGTGAGAATTACCAAAAATTCTCACAGTTTACCAAACAGTCATAATTCCCGCATAATCATGAGAATCGAATTCCATTAGAATTCTAATTCTCACGAGAATTCCATTTCTCGTTTCCAAACGCAACCTTACATTCACATGGTTTTAATTTGTAGTCTTGGTCTACTTTTGACATGAAATTCATTATGGGATCTAACATTTTTGAAAATGGTCTGTCACAACTCACAAATGCACACTTTTTCTAGAAGTCCTAGGCTTCGATTTGCTACCAATATTTTCGCGTGGTTCCTCACTTTTTGGGGGAAGACAACGACCTCCTCACACAATGACCTTGCGTTTTTTATTTGATACATACCATTATGCCTTTGTTCCTTGCCATTTAATTAGTCCGACTAATACCAGCTGAGAATGGTTAACTCATGCATCAAGCAGATACCAACATGGGACTTTTTTAGCACCTAATTCCCCAGCCGGGTCATACTCATGGTCACTATTTATAAAGAAAAGTATGAACCCGTAAAGTTGATTTGCTCTTATGGTAGGTAGCTCTTTTGTTGGTTTCATATGAGACTCAATGATAACAATGTCATCTTCTTTCAATGTCTATGCTTAAATGGAGATTAAGAATCTCAAATGTTAGATTCAATTTGAATACGAACATCTACAGTAATCCCAGTGTGGATCCTGATTTTGATTTTTTTGACCCACTGGGGTCGAGAGGAAGTGGTCTGGTTGGTGATAGTACCCACTCTCATATCCAAACTTTCACAACTCCATCATCTGTATACCCATCTTCTACGCTGTGATATGAAGTGATAGTCCGGGATTTCGGAAGAATTCTCTAAATTCCGATAAATCCAAAAACCGAAATTTATATTTGGAATTTCAATTGACATTACAGAAATAATTTATATTTCGACTCCATGTTCGGAATTTCAATTTTTTTAAAAACCGAAATATTTGGCGAAATCAGGAACACTTTGTCAAGTACATGCTTTCTTATTATTATTATTATTATAGTGATGATGCTAACATATAGAAAAGACTAGATACGGTTCAACTGATAGTCTACACTTATATAAACGTGAGACTTTACATACGTCAACAATATATAAGGGGTGCACACCCTCATACTAATATATATATATATATATATATATATATATATATCGGGTGGCTACATCAACATACAAAAATGACATATGGAATTGACATACGCAATCCTACTTATCTACATAATGAACTAAAAGCTTATTTTATAGGGATGTGATCTCCACAATATGGAGATCATCTCTACAAAAAATTAGCTCCTTTGAACATGTCTAACCCTACTAAAAATTGAGTTCAAATTAGAAATTTATCTGGCGGTCCAAAATTTTAACACTCTTTTGACAAGACTAGACACATCCGATTGAGCTGATTTTTTGTGGAGATACTATCCATGGTAGGGAGATAATATCTACCAAAAATCAGCCCTTAGAACAATGTGCAAGCCCGCTTTTGGATTGCGTATGTCAATTCTGTATGTTATTTTTGTATGTCGACGTAGCCAGCCCGTAATCTATCTCTAAAAAGTAACTACTTAAGTTAACTTAAAATAAGTACCTAAATAAAACTTTCCATAGGAAATGAATCCAGCCTTAATTTTTTGTGGATATGATATACTCACCATAAATATTATCTCCATAAAATTTCAGCTCATTTGAAAACATCTAGCATTGACAAAAAATGATTGTAAAAATTCAACATTTATAGACCGTTAGATTTCTTTTTAAATATAACAACAATTTTTATCTATGTTAAATGTTTCTAAATGAGTTAAAATTTTATAGAGATAATTTTTATAGCAAGTGCTTTATAACCACAAAAAAATTAGGTTTGACTTAATTATTTATTTTTAAATTAATTTAAGTAGACTGATATTTTTATATGGTGAGGGATAGAGCTACTCTCAAAATGTACAAAGTCATATCTCATCCTACAAGTTGAATTAAGAGTTGATATTTTGTAGATATGATCTCCCCACCATGAATAACATGCCCACCAAATTTTGACTAATTCAAATATGTCTAACCTAATCAAATGTTATTATAAAATCGAAAAATTCTGGATCGTTATATATATAGTGATTTTAATTTTTTTTTATCAAATACAGTATTAATATATATATCATTCCAATCAAATTATACAGATTACAAAGTTGAAAAATCAACTACTCAAACCAATTTCACATTAGACAGAAAGTTTGAAAGATAAGACAAACAAAATCTCTTTGACAGACCACAAAGTTGCACACTTAAGCTAAAGCTTTGAAGAAGCTCTCTTCTCCGCATTAAGTTAGATCCTTGATTGTCTAGACTTCCCTACTGTACAAGATTCTAATATAAGCAAACTGACCATCTATTTTAGCCTGATTAATATATTTATATCACTAGTACTTGGCTAGATTTGGTATATAGAAGTATAGAACACGGACCAGCGTACACGGACAAGTATTGTAGACTTATGATAGTTAATAGAAAGCAATTCTTTGGTACTTGGTGTTGGTATATGAATCGGAGCCTTCATAGACTATTAGAGATCTCTTCTTCTGGTTAAAGCATTCGCCAGTATTGTTGTTACTGTTAGTACTGAAAGTAGACGAGTCTTGGTGATAGAGATTGGATGAAAGTGGTGTTGAAGGAATGACCACTGGAGGGATCTCGATGGAGTCTAGTCGGGGAGGAGGGTGTCGCCACTGAGGGAGTGGCCCAGCTAGGAGGAGTGTCTGTAGGAGAGGCCCAGCCTTCATCACAGCCTCTAAAAATTTTCCCTTCTCTGGTAATGGCTTCTCTGGTGCTAATTGTGCAAGTGCTGGTGTTAATTTTGGTGTTGATGGTGCTAGTAAAAGGGGTGGCAGAATTGGGTTAATCCCCGGAGATGAAACAATGCTCTCTTCGCAATCTGAGAGGGCCATACCAGTATTGGAGTCTCCTCTCCTGGTATCATCTTCAATGCTAGAAACTCCAGACAGGGGAGTAGTTTGTTGTTGTTGTTGTTGTTGTTGTTGTTCTTGGAGAAGCAAGAGCTTCTCAGTGAGCAGTCTTTGGCATTCTTGGGCTTCTTCTCTCCCTTTAATGGTTCTGTTCAACATATCTTTGAGATGGGTCACTTGCTCTTCTCTCCTCTTTATCTCCTCCTGAGCTTCTAGTCTTGTTGTTTCTAGCTCCAGAGTTGTATAAAAGAGAGAATACCTTAGCTCATCCATGCTCTGAAACTAAACATTCAAAAGAATGAAAGCCATTAGAGAACCACCCAAATAACAACATTACTCAAACACAAGAAAAGAAAGCACAAGAACACATGACAGAAGAAAAAGATAAAGAAGAAGATAATTGTACTTGGTACAAGAAAGGCCAGCTGAGAGGACTCATTTGACTATCCATGGTCCTGAAATGGACAAAACTCACTAGTCTGTACCGACCAAATTTTGAGTTAAAAGTAGAGGGAGAGAATGAATGAGGTCTGTTTGGTTCTTGGTTCTTATAATAGCTGGTTGTTAGTGTTTCTTCTTCTTTTCTTTGCTTTTACTGTTATGAATGTGGAATTGGACAAACACAAATGGCCAAAAGCTTAGAAAAGGTAAACCACCAATCCAATCCAATCCAATCCTGTGCTCTTGAAACCACTGTGTGTGTAACTCTTCTTGAGGCGGGAATGTGAAATCGGCTACAAAAGGAGAAGTAAGTCACCCCCATGCTCTTTATAGTTTGCTTGTATATGTATTTGATTTCCCTCCCTGATTGATATGTGATATAAGTGGTAACTCCTTATATCTAAACAAATTAAAAGTGCCTCCTTGACTTTTTTCAGATGTCAGTAGAATACTAGGCTTGTGCTTTCAGGACAATATAATATTGATCATATAGTATTAATGGATACTAAAGTAGGTGACATATTTTTTCCTTTTTCTACAAAAAAAGTTGGAGAGAATTTTCATTTTTGTTCTTTCTGTTGAAGCAATCTTTCTAATGAGTTTTTTTAGATTCCTTGGTGCTGGCACATGTGGGCTTGCTCTTTATGAATTGGATAATGTATTGTGACATTGTGAGAATATAGTATTAGATGAGAATAACCTTAATGATAATTCATTAGTTTAATTCGCTGTTGATTTAAGTTTATTGATCAATTGTGCTTTAGAGCATTTCCAATACAAGCCAGTGTTTTTCACCTTCATATAGGCTCAATTTTCCCTCTTTGCAACCGTTTTGGTAAAAAGCAAGGTGAGGGTGCCTAATGCATAGGTGACTTTGAATCTCAGATGGAATATTTAATTCCATCTAAATGTAAAAATCGAAAAGCTACCGATTTAAAATGAAACATTCCGCCTCTCAAAAAAAAAACACCCCAAAAAAAACACGGAGGCTAAAATGAAACATTCTATTCGAAAAAAAAAAAAAAAACAAAACAACAACAACAACAACAACAAACACGAGACAGAATAAAACATTCCGTTCGAAGCTCACAACTTAGTGAAAATCTCAGTAGCAAGTACTACTCTCATTGTGACTTAGTTACAAGTCACCAATTTTATCACTTTTGCATTGGACAATGATTTTTTAGTATTCATAGGTGAAAACTCTCAATTTTCCCTCATAGTGACTTGTATTGAGAATGTTTTTATAGATCATTGAATTGACTGGTGATATCAAATGTTTGACACGAATTTATTTCTCTTTATTTACGTTCTATATATATAGAGAGAGAGGATATCTGGTCAATGTATCTATAGCTATACCACAAAAGTTTTACCTCTCTTATAATTGAAGTGTGCTGAATACATAAATGCTTATATCTCACCAAGCATATGTGGATTACACAGATAGTAAAGTCTACCAACATGTGGCAGTCAAAGAGTTTCCCGCCAAAGTTTGGCAAAGGCGATGGTATTGTACTTTTGGGTTTCCCGCCAAAGTTTGGCAAAGGCGATGGTATTGTACTTTTGGGTGGAGCACTTTAACAAGAAAGTCAATCTTGAAAGAGAAAAGTGGAAAAGGAGGAGTTGCTATTTTGACAACTTCAGATATCTATCTCACTAAGATAAATCTTATTTATCAGGTAAACTCCAATTTTACTTGTGTAGGAGTTGACGCTTTGAGTGTTCTTAGCTTAGTGAGGATTCAGTCATCTACTATTGCAAGGTAATCCTTGTTAATCTCGAGAGAATCTAGATAGAAACCGTAATCTAACAGTGGCTAGATTACATGTCTAAAAGTGGTTATCAGCTTAATATTATTGTGAAAAATATATGGCTGCTGAAAAATATATGATTAAGAAAACTTTATAACATTTTATATATTTGTAGAATTTTCTCAAAATCTCTTTGGCAAATAACAAGAACCTTGTGTAAGATTGAGGTGATTTCATTCATTCATTAATAAAAAATTCTATAACAATATACAAGTTGAACAACATTTGTGAACCAACATTTGTTATCTCCCTAATTGACAGTTAAAAGTTAAAACTAGCAAGCTCTCTTTCTCTCTCAATTGAACACCACGTCACCACCACACTCTCTTTATCCAAACTAGCCACTATGCACGTGCCATGTGGCATTTCTTTTAACAAAACCAATTTAAATAGGGCCTTGATAGAAAACACAATAAAAAAATGATTTGTGTGAGGCCAATCTCAAAAAGTAAAAATAAAAAACATAAAAAAAATTTATTAAATGAAACAAAATTATGGAAATGTCCCTGTAATAAACGTTATTTATAATTCTACCATCGTGACATAAACATAATCTATTATTGCTCGCACCCCACATTCTTTATATATTTAGATATGGCGTAAGAGATCTCAACGAATAATCTAAGTTCAGCATTCAAAGTTTCTACAAGATTACCAAAAAAAAAAAAAAAAAAAAAAAGTTTCTACAATTTAGATAATGAGTAAGACATCTCAATAAATAATCTGAAAAAATGGGTTTACAAGAGTTACCAATTATTTTATATTATTTTATTGGAATTATCTTTTTATTTATTTATGATTTTCTCACTTTATATATATGAAAGAGATGGTGATTAGAATGAAGATTTGATTATTAAAAAGATCAAAATGAAGGCATTAAGTAATTCTTTTAACTGGGTTGTCATAATTTTTGAGTAGATTAATTGATTGGGTTCAAGTTACCAAATTTTTCAAAAACAAATATTATAGTTTTGAGCAAAATCAACATGAAAAAAGTTGTGATTATGTAGAATTTGTAGTGGAAGAGAAAATTGATACTTTGGCACTTGAAAAGGAGATGAGAGAAAATTGAAATAAGAAAGTAGAGAGAAGAAAAGTTAAAGGGGTTTTTAGATAAAAACCCCCCAAAGTTTGGTACACTTTGTAAAGAACCCTCCATGATTTGAAAACTCACACTTAACCACCCACTCCATCCCGATTCTGTTTCTCTCACATCTCTATTTTCGTTATTGACAACTCTACCCGTTAAAGGGTTTATTTTGTCTATTGAGTGAAACCCCTTATATTATCATGAATAGTAGTATCTAACACAGATTCTTTATCGCCAAACCCTAAACCCTAAATTTCCATTAAACCCGATATTTCTTTGTCTTTACCTCCTTTGTTTTGGTTTTTCTTTGGTTAGCTTATCTTATTTCTTCGTCTGGTAGTCGTATTATTTCAGATCGCGGGAAAAGGTAAGTTTTTTCATCAAGCTGTGATTTTTTTCGTCCAGTTAGTGTTAATTATTCTAGGGTTTTTGTGGATGTTAGTTGCTTATATACATGCATGGTTTTTAAATGAAGTAAAATGGGTGATTTTGGTCTAAGAAATATTAGGTGTCACCATGGCAGGAATTTGGGTGAAACTATTAAGAACAATCGTAGACGTTACAGTTACATTAGTGGAGAGTATGAAGATACAGGTCTAATAGAATGGAATATGGTAGATGTTCTTGCTTTGGTTAAATGGATTACTTCCAAGTTTGCTTCATGGCCAAACCCTGTTATTGAGATAACTTGGGTGCATGGTCAGGAAACTAAACAAATTGTATCAGATGATGAGTTGATGTACATGTGGAGGCATGCTAGGGAAGATAGGGATGTCCTTACTCACTTGTTTATCCACATCACTGAAGTACTCTCTAGTGGTAGTGATGATGATGATGGGCCATTTGATGATGAACCATCCTCTGAAAAGGAACCTATTGCATTTGATTTGGATGAATGGCCAACTGTGGAAGAGTATGATAGACAAGAAAAAGTTGTAAAGAAGTTGGCAAATAGTAGGTCCCAACTTCTTTTGGGATATGAACAAAATCAGACATGTAGGACAAATGAAGTGCCCAGTGGGGGGCAAAATGTGTCTGCTTCACATCATGGGGACCACAACCAAAAAAAAAAAAAGATTAATCTTGAAAAAAAAAAAAAAAAAAAAAAAAAAATCCGGGAGGGAGAATAAGAAGAGAAGCAGTGCTCCATATGGTATTACTGATGAAGATTCTGATGATGGTTGGCTAGAGCAAAATCCAAATGATACTTTTGTAGAGATTCATGAGGAGGGAAATGAACCTGAAGCAATTGAGAACAATCCAACTGATACTTTTGTAGAGATTCTTCATGAGGGAATTGAAGCAGAAGCAGTTGATATTAATCCAACTAGATCAGATGACAACAATCCAACTACATCAACTTTTGAAGCTGGATCTTCCAGTAATGGTGAGCATTTATTATAAGTATGAATTAATTTAGATTATTTATTATAATGTATATTCTATTGAAGTTTATTATGCCTATTTTATGTTCATAGTGAAAAGAAGAGGTGCTAGAGAGGTGGACATTGATCAAATAGATGCTGAAGATGAGTACTATTCAGATTCTTCTGAAGATGAGGACTACATGCCTGAAGAAAATGAAATTAATGAACCAGATGATGTGGCACCAATTGGGTTTGTAGTTAATGAAGATGAAGTTCACACTAATGAGCCTAAGTCAAATGTGGCTGAAAGAACTTTTCAGATTCCAAGTGATTCAGGTCCAGTTGGAGTTACAGCAGAGAATAAGTTGTTTGTTGACCAGATTTGGGGTGATAAGTATGAATGTAAGGCTTTTGTGAGACTTCATGCTATTAGGAGAAAGTTTTCATTTAAATACAAAAGAAATGACAATAACAAGATAAAATGTGTACTCAATTAAAAGTTGTAGTTGGAGGTGTTATGTAAGAGTGACAAATGATCATCATAGAATGAAGTTGAGGAAACTGAATGATGTGCACACATGTGAAGCTGATCATGAAGATAAAAATTCATTAGCTAATGCACCTTGGGTTGCTGCACAAGTTGAAGCAGATTTGAGGGATCATAAAAGCTTCAGGGCAAGTGATATCATTACTTTGATTTGGAGGAGATATCAAGTACATTTAAACTACTATACAACTTGGTATGCTAGGAATATAGCTATGAATATAATTCATGGTAGTTATGATGATTCATACCAGAGACTTCCTGTATTATGTAGGCAAATTTTGAAATGGAACCCAGGTAGTGTAGCCAAATTTAATAGAAACCCAAACTATATGACCTTTGAAGACATATGTATAGCATTGAAACCTTGTTTAGATGGCTTTGTCAGTGGATGTAGGCCTATAATATGGTTGGATGGGTGTTTTCTCAAGGGAAAGCATGGGGGTGTATGCTTAAGTATGATTGCTTTGGATGGGAATAATGGGTTGTATCATTTGACATTTTACATTTGCATAGCTGAAGATACTGAAAGTTGGACAAAGTTTCTGGGTATCATTGCTCCATATATCATGAGACATGAAAAGCCACTTACCATCATTTCAGATAAGTAGAAAGGTTTGAGTAATGCAATCCAAGCTGTGTTACCCAATTGTCATCAGAGGTTTTGTTTCAGGCAGATGGTGAAGTATATGAAGAGAAAGTATAGGGGTTTGGAGTTGGAATCATGGGATGCAGCAAAACAATTTTCATTTGTACAGTGGAAAAAGAAAATGGAAATCATTAAGAAGAAGGATGTATGGGCACATGATTGGCTGATGCTTAAGAATCCAAGTATGTGGGCAAGATCACACTTTGACACAACAGCAACATCAGACCATCTGTCTAATAATTTCACTGAGGCTTGGAACAGTTACATTTTGGATACCAGAGACAAGCCTGTTGCAAAGATAATTTCAAAGATTTTGATATTGCAAATGAAGATTTTGTACCATAGAAAGCTGAAATCTGAGTTGTGGGAGGATGACGACTTGGTGCCTAGGGTAAAGGAGTTTATCAACAAGAGGTGTGAAGATATCAAAGATTATGATGTAGCTGGTGCAGATAATAACAAGTTCTGTGTATCATGGAATGCTACACATTGGTGGACAGTAGATCTAGAGAAACATGAGTGCACTTGCAATGAATGGCAAGTGATTCGGATTCCTTGCATTCATGTTGTATGTGTTATCAAACCTAGAAGGTTGCAGTGGAAAAAGTAAAGTTTACATAACTTTACTTATGTTTACTTAAGGTTTACATATCTTTACTTATGTTTTATGTACTTAACATATATTTTATTGCTTATTATATTGCATGTACCTAATGGCAGTTTTTGTAGTCCATATCTACTTGCTAAAAGTTATAAACAAGCATGTGCTGGCCACATAGCTCCAATTGAGCCTGAAGATGATTGGGAGAAGGTGGGTGTTTGTATTTACATAAGTATAGATTTACCATTTATGTGTCAGACATATAATATGCTAACTCATTATATTTGTGCAGTCTTCACCAGCTGAGTATGTATTTCCACCCATTAGGCAGAGACAACCTGGGAGGCCAAGAGTTAATAAGAGAAGAGGAGAGGATGAGAATGCAAACACAATAAGGTGTGGGAAATATAGAGAATTTGGGCACAATGCAAGAAGTTGTCAAGGAGGAGCTGTGGGTGGTAATGATGTAATTACGGCTGCAACTATAAATGGTGAAAATTTGGAACCAACTAGGGGTACTACAACTAGAGGCAGACCTGGAAGACCAAGACAAAGAGCAATGAGGAATCTTTATCTTGCAAGACCTCTGAGGCAAGAAGGTGAACAAGTTCCTGCAGATGGTGAACAAGCAGTTAGGGATGGGCGTAGAGGTAGAGGTAGAGGCAAGGGAAAGGGTAGGAGAGGACGAGGGAGAGGAGAAATGGCTGGTGATGAACCTTATATTGATGATGTTGCACCTAGGGGAAGAGGAAGAGGGAGTGAAGAAGCTGGTGCTGATGAAGCTTCTACTACTAATGTGGCACCTAGGGGAAGGGATACAAGGGGAAGAGGAATAGGGAGTGGAGAAGCTTGTGATGATGAGGCTTCTACTACTAATGTGGCACCTAGGGGAAGGGGTGGAAAAGGAACTAGAGGGAGAGTAAGAGGACCTATAGGGAGGGGAAGAGGTGGAAAAAGAACTAGAGGGAGAGTAAGAGGACCTAGAGGGAGGGGAAGAGGACCTACTAATGTTGTTGCACCTGTTGAGATACCATTGAGTGGTTCTCAACCACCAATGGCTCAGACTCAACACTATGGTTTGATGTTGGTTTTTGTTATTATTTTGGATGTGTAGACAAGATCTTTAGTTGTTCAGTTGGATGTTATGTTGCTACATTTTAGTTGTTTTGTTTGAATGGTTATTATAATATTAAATGTTGCCATATTTTGTGGTTGTTGGCTTTGGTTTCAAACCATCCACAGTTATATATAGAGAGAGGATACTATATAGTATGTATCATCTAAAAAATGGTATGCTACATAGTATGTATCATTCTTACTTTGGCAGACCAAAACTTTCAGTAAGAATAGTGAGAACCAAATGATAATGGGGCTTAACAGGATGCTATATAGTATGTATCATCAAGAAAATGGTATGCTACATAGTATGTATCATCATTACTTTGGCAGACCAAAACTTCCAGTAATGGTGGTGAGAACCAAGTGATAATGGGGCTCAACAGGATGTTATATAGTATGTATCATTCAGAAAATGGTATGCTATATAGTATGTATCATCCTTATTTTGGCAGACCAAAACTTCCAGTAAGAATGGTGAGAACCAAGTGATAATGGGGCTTAACAAGATGTTATATAGTATATATCATCTAGAAAATGGTATGCTACATAGTATGTATCATCCTTACTTTGGCAGACCAAAACTTCCAGTAAGAATGGTGAGAACCAAGTGATAATGGGGCTCAACAAGATGCTATATAGTATGTATCATCTCAAAAATGGTATGCTACATAGTATGGTACTACCCATTTTGCTCATCTTATGCGTAAACTCTAAATTTCTCATTTGATTTGGAATTTGGAGTTCGGGAATTTAGGGTGGAATTTATAGAGGAGAGAGAATTATGCGTAAACTCAAAATTTCTCACTTGATTTGGAATTTGGAGTTGGAGAATTTAGGGTGGAATTTATAGAGGAGAGAGAAGAAAGGGTTTTTTAGATAAAACCACCCAAAGGGTAGAGTTGCCAATAATGAAAATAGGGATGTGAGAGAAACAGAATCGGGATGGAGTGGGTGGTTAAGTGTGAGTTTTCAAATCATGGGGGGTTCTTTACAAAGTGCACCAAACTTTGGGGGGTTTTATCTAATAAACCCAAAGTTAAATTAGGTTGATTCGTAGGTGAGAAACATAACAAAAAGTTTAGAATTCACATGATATCTACTGCCATGTCACTGTGTTTCTTCAATTCGGTTCAATTTGTGTGTTATTGTAGAATAGAGAGCGAAGTTGTGGACATATAAGGAAATGTTGTGCACGGGACAACTAAACCTAATTTGTCCACCTCATCTGCCATACACTTTTTGGAACAGCCACTTAACACCTTACTTATTTTCCTAGTAAAACAAATGTAATAAAAATATTTGAACTAAAAATGAAAAAAGTAATTCAAAACAAATGCAAACTGCATTGTTCATCTTCTTTACAACCTCTTCGGCCAATTCTGATCACGTTTTGCCAAAAACACAAAAAAGACCCGATGAAGCTACGAACAGTGAAATATGCAGCGAAATGGACGTCTTGTTTAAACTTCTAATTAACATTTAATAGAAATTTCAAAATGGGATTTCTTGTTATTTACTAAACCTTTTTGAAAGGTTGAATCTTGAAATGGGGTTTGCTGATTTTCAAGCTAGTTTTGATCAAATTTCAAGAAATAATTTTTCTTAGAAAAAAAAAATTGGGTTCTTTGTTCCCATAATCCCACAACACCTTTGATTTACGCCCGAATTAAAGAGATTGGAATTTTTTTGATGAAAAACATCAACTCCACTACACTTCGAACAAAATTCAACTTATGGTGTATGGTGATTTATGTATGATGCCATGGAAAGATTGTTGTTTGTGTTGAGCAAGTTTCGGTTTAGAGAGGTGAACAGAGCAGCTGATCACTTAGCGAAATTGTCAATCTCTTGTAATGTAGATGACTGTAATTGCTTTATCTCCCCTCTAAGTAGTGATCTAACTACTATTGTGGAGGAAGACTTACATTTAACTCATTCGAGAATCTAGCTAATACAGGTAAGGGCCTGCCTAACCCTATCATTCTTTAAAAAAACAAAGTTTCAGTCGGACACAAAGCTAATTAGAAGATGAACAGTAGGAAAATTCATAATTGAAAACTGCTTTTGTTTATGCTTTTATTTACTTTTGATTTTGATTTTTATCTATTCAATTTTTTTTTCACCTTTTCATTTGTTAAAATCAAAGAATAAGTGGAAAAATCAAAGCATATGTGGCTGTTCCATGTAGTGTATGGCTACTGACATGGGCGAATCGGATTTACTTGTCCCGCGGACAGGATTTCGTTGTATGTCCCCAAATTTGCTCTCAAAAACTATTCATTAATTGATTTGAACTGGAAGCAGGATGGTGGCAATCCGATTAAGCATGTGCCCCAATGAGAAAAAACAAACGGAAAAAGTCTATTTGCCGATTCCAAACACAGATTTGAGTACTACTCCTTTAATGTTGGAGTATGAGGGCGTGTGCGCCTTATTTGCTCTTTGTATGAGGGCTTGCGCCCCGTATATATAGTTGATGTATGTAAAGTATCCCACATTTCTATAAGTGTGGATATGTAATTAGTAGTTGCTGTTTTGGGTAACTTTACACCCAAGGTAGGTTAAGTATAAATATGTAACTCTGGGTAGAGTAACAAAATAACGCTCACTCTAACCCAATTATTCAAACCTCTATTCTTCTCAACTCATCTTCTTCTTGGTTTCTCTCATAACAACAATGTCACAACTCTCCTAGCATCACTATTAACATAGAATTTAATATCTAATAGCTAAGTGGTAAGCTCTATGGTATGAGTTTCTAGTATGATGTTTGAGTTTCTAAAGTAGAAGGGAAAGCCCAGAGCCCTTTCTTTAAAGTACAAGACTTTAGTAGAGTCCAAAAGTGAAGAATCTACTTTTTGGATGTCTAGCATATGTTATCCACAAAAGTCTTGTATTTTAAAGGATCAGCTCCATGTTGTATCCCCTTAGAGCAAGTCTAATGGGGTGCTAAAAGTCATATAGCACCCCAAAAACCAAATAATCATTCCAATGAGCTAAGCTACTAAAAGGGTCCTAAATTTGGTTGGTTTCATATACCCAATTTAATTTGTGGTATTGTTTAGCAACTACCATAATTAAGTTTTGGGAGACGGACAACACAATTTCTATCGTTCGTGCGTTAAATTTCGACGGACGGCAGAAATTGTATCATCTGTCAAAAAAAAATTCAACTTAAGTTTGCAACTAATGGACAGACAGTAGAAACTGTGTTGTCTGTATCATTTTAGCACCTCCATCTTCAATGTTTCCATTGAAACTGATTTTGAATTTTTTACCTCTAAAATTTAGTTGGGCAGCTAAAAATCCTACGTGACGGTACTATAACAGCCCATTATAACAGCTCTCCATTAGACTTACTCTTAGAGGAGTAACTCCTTAACATTTGTCTATATTTTTGTAGACGTTGTAACTTCTTAAGAGCCCTTGTTCATTGACGACCTAGTTACACTTTAGTGTGTTAGCATTTAGCACTTCGCACTTCCATGTCCTATCTGAGTCACCTCTTAGCTTGATTTTCACTCTGATCTTTAAATAAGCATTTTTTTTCCTGATTAGATATCTGATTAAATTTAACTACATACCAGTTGTACGTAATTTTGGTGTATGATTGTGTGTTTTGTAGCGAATTTTGTTTTTTGGTGTATGACTTTACTTATTAGAAGTCTGACTTGATGAACTCTTATGAACCACGCTATCAGAATTATCTTAAAAAACTATCAATTTTTTGTCTATAAAATGACTATCATTCAACCTGATATATCCATAGTTCGTGATTTCGATGGAATTCTTGGAATTCTACCAAATATTTCAATTTTTAAGAAATTTAGAATTCCAGTTAAAGAGTTGAAAAATATAAATTTTGGAATATAGTGGAATAAAAGTAGAATTCCGGTTTTTAGATTTATCGAAATTTCGACAATTCTGAAATCTTGAACTATGTATATATCTAGACTATATGTTAGAATTTAGAACTTAGAGCATCTCTAGGTGGTAGTATCACCTCCCAAATTCTTCAAATTTGCTTAAAAAAACTCGAAATTTCATGGAAATCCAACTCTAGGTGGAAGCAAATTTGATCGCATCACCTGTCCAGCCGCATTCTTGTTCGCAAATTTGGAATTTCGGATGTGGATGTGGATGCGGATGCAGAGCGACAGTGTAATGTCACGCGCCATTGCAAATGTCGCCCCAAATATTTTTTTGACTTTGACTAGCACACCGCGCCAGTGGTACTGTCGCGTGCCACTTCTAATGTCGTGCGCCACTCCTAATGTTGCATGCTCCAACGGGAAAAAAATGGGCAAGAAACAGCTGGAATTTTACATCCACATATTTACACTCATTTCCTTATTCATTTTACATACACTCAACCCAAACATTCTTATCAAACAACTCAACCATTTCACATCAATCCTCAACAAACAACACACACACATTGCCAAAAAATGGATCATGAAGTGTATGAGATTTTTCCCTTTCAATCTTCATCTTCATCTTCATTTTCATCGTCATCTTCTTCTTCATCTTCTCCGGTGGAAGACTCGACAGATAGTCTTGATGAAGAATTTGTTAATGTCATTCCCCTTATGAAGCACCATTTGGTTGTACTTGCACAAGCACAAGTACATGCTCCGAAGGTACCACATGGTGGTCCAAAGAAGAGTCAAAAAGTGAAACATAGAAACTATGCTTTGACTTTGGAAATCTTGAAGGCCAACAACTTCGTCGATCGTCCTGTTTTTCCGAAAGAGGATTTCAAACGGCGTTTTCGTATGAAAAAATCTTTATTCCTTCACATCTTCAACGATATTCAGACTCATTTTAAGTACTTTCAGTCTGAATTTAACAATGCTGGTAAACCTGGTATAGATCCTCTGATAAAGGTGGCTGCAGCTTTGCGTATTCTTGGTTATGGTACGGTAGCTGATCAAATTGACGATCAATTATACATTTATGAGAAAATTGGAAACCAGGCGTTGAGGCATTTATGTAATGCAATTATCAAATTGTACGGTTCAGTCTACTTGCGAAGGCAAAATATTACAGATACAGAATGCTTGCTTGCACATGCATTCTGCCAAACGTGGATAGCCAGATATGTTAAGAAGTGTTGATTGCATGCATTGGGAATGACATAATTGTCTAACTAGATGGCAAGGTGTTTATAGTGGTTGTTCTGGAAAACCATCTGTTATTCTCGAAGCTGTTGCAATCGAAGACCTGTGGATATGACATTCTTTCTTTGAGATGTCAGGGTCACACAATGACATTAACGTGTTGGACAACTCACTGGTATTTGAGCACGTGATTAATGACACTTTTGCACCTGTTTATTTTGATGTAAATCAGCATAGCTATAATATGGGTTATTATTTAGTTGATGGTATCACTACAAGAAACAGAGTCTTTGGCGACAAAAGTTTTAGCGACGATAGTATATCGTAGCCAATGGTCACTTTTGGCAACGTTTTTAATCGTTGCCCATACTAATCTAACTTGCTTTTGAAAAATATTTTTGCTAACGTTTTTAGCGTAGCCAAAAGTGGTAATCATTATTTGTAGAACGAAAATAGAATTTTGGCGACGAAGTCAACGACGTAAATTGATTTTTCTATTTAGCTATGTTTTTTAGCGTTGGTGATTGTATTTTATTACCAACATTTTTTTCGAACCGTTGCTAGTAATGGTATTTCAACCACATCATAATATACGTCGCTAATCCACTTTATAATTCAGTTTATATTAGGGACAAAATAATTGTCAAAAAATATCTAATTAGTTTAGTGACAAAATTTTCTTATTTTTTGCGCTATATTTTTCGGTCGAGCCCGCTATATTTTTAGCTATTGCCGCCCCCATTGTTTTAAGAAAACAAAAAGAAAAATTAAATAGGAAACCCTAAGTCTCCAAAATAGAAAAGAAGCAAATTTAAAACCCGCCTTTCCTCCCCTTCTCCCACACTTCATCTTTCTCAATACTGAATCGCGGCAACCGATCGAATCAATACACCAACCTTTGGCTTGAGGTGGCAAAAGGTGAGGCTATGTCAATCCCAACTACCAGAGCCCCTTACCTTAATTTGGTTATCTGAAATTAAGGTGAAGCCTTGCACTAACAAAAGGTGAAGCACTGAAATTAAGGTACGCCTTATCTATCTCTCCCTCTCTCTGAAATTAAACAAAGGTGAAGCCTTGTGTGAAATTGTAAGCTTGATTTCTATTTCTATTTATATTGTTTGGATAATTGGATAAATCTTAAGACTCTCCCAAAAGTGAAAACCTTATGTTGGTCGGATCTATTTTTTATTTCTTAAATAATTTAGTTGATTTGTTCTTGAACTTGCAGAGTTTCACGTTTGTTTTATGTTAAGTTGTTAGATATTCATCGCTCACTTCTAGTAATAGTCAAAGCCTCAGTAGTAATAGTTTTTTCCATCGGTCACTTCTGATACTAAACTTATGTTTCAGAGTATTGCTACCTTTTGATGAATAATTTTAGTAATTTATGCTACTTTATGTAAACTTTGGTAGACTTCTATCTCTATTAACTCCCTGCTAACTGATAGGGGGAAGGACCCTTTACTGGTGAACACCGATGACTCGCTCCCATGGTTTATAGTTTCGAATAAGCTAGGAAAAGGTTTTATACTTTTTGTCTAGGTTCTGTTTTGATGTCTTTAGGCGAGAATTTAAAGCGGTATTGGAAGCCAGATGTTATTCAGAGTGGTATAAATTATTTGGATTTGTCACTATGCTTATAACCACTGTTAAGGAGGTGAATATACTCAGTCTCACAATGGACATTGGTAGTGTGGTTGACTTAAGGGATTTGTGGTCTGGCTGCAATCTAGAACTTTTCCCTTTTTTCAGGATTTGTCCTTCATAAATTTATTTTTGGTCAAACAATTTTTGCTGATTGGAAACATGCATGTGAATTGACTTTCGATATTTTACTCTTTAGTTTAGGACTGTTTGTGTTTAAATACCATATATGTCTGATGCATACTTTGTGTTTCACACTTTGCTATTTTTCTTTTTTTTACTTACTTGGTTCTCTGCATAATCCTTTAGATTTGTGTTTGTTGTAGTATGTAGACATGTGCTGTTAAAAAAATTAAACGAGGTTGTTAACTTGGTGGTTTTAGGAAGTGTAAACTTTTGTACTCATTAGTTTAGGACTTTGGTTGTGTTTACATACTTTATATGATGAATACTTTGCGTTTGACACTATGCTATGTGTTATTGTTGTTAGTAATTACTACCTAATCCTTTTGGTGTTTGTTTGTTAGAACTATTTGTAGACATGTGTTTTTGATCTCTGGTTTGTACAGCCCACTCCTAATAAATATAATTAGGGATAGTATCTCTTACAAACTTAATCAAATGGTCTTAATTTTAGGCATCTTAGTTGAAAAAGTTAATCTATTTGATATGTATCTCTTAGAGTATATCATAAACGTTAATACTTGTAGGTTTTGTTTGTATTGCTTTTTGATATTGTAATGCACTGTTATTGTTGTTGCATTTGCTGATGGATGAAAATAATTAATGTTTTGTTATAACTTATTGAACTAGTATATTTTAAGCTATTCTTTGTATTAATATGACATAAATCTTTTGTTAAAAAGTATTACTATTTGATATGCTTTGATGCAGCTATGGGACCTGGTCGTTCATCGCGTGCTCGTGTTGCTTCACAGTCTCAGGCCACTCAACCCGCGTAAGATGGTTTTGGTGTTAGTATAATTCTTTCTTAATTTCGTACTATTCTTCTTCATACCAATCTTTTACGGTTCTAATTCTTCTTCATATCAATCTTTTACGGTTCTACTAGTGTTGGTACAATGCTTACTAACAAATATCTAGTCTTCTTAATAACACTATTAAAGCCAAAACTCGGGAGCCTAGAAAGAAGACCCAAAACCTAATTCTAAAGAACCACGAGGGGGTGGAAAACTAAGGGTAGAGATTGTTATTAGGAAAGGTAGGCATGTAGGCACTTGGAGCCAACAGTGGATCACCGAGCTTGGTGTCATTGCTAGGTATAGAATACAGCCTTTTGCCCATTACTGGAAAGACATGAGTGATGATCAAAGAAAGAGTCTTCACAAGCTTGTTTTGTAAAGGATGTTTGCTTATTAATTTTTTTTTTACTGTAACTCTTTAAGGATCATACTTAAAATCATGTTTTTATAATATTTTTGTCTTTATTTTATTTTATTTGTTTTTTGTAGGAAAAGTTTGACATGGACATACATCTACCACATGTCGAAACTACGGTTAATAATTATATTAGAGATCGTTTCAGAGATCATAGGTGTGCTCTTCACAAGTATTACGCGGGCCTTCCGAATAATGTGAACAAACGCCAACGCCCATCTAATGGTGTATCATAAGAGTCTTGGGAGAGTTGGTGTGATCTGTGGGAAATAGATAAGTTCAAGGTGAGTTTACACACTATTATATAAAGAAGAGGTTATGGCAGTGTGGGAAGTGGCAATGCTAAAGGGTTAGTTGTTATAATTATACACATTATAATAGTTCTTTTTATGATAAATAGGTTATTTGTTTTAATCTAGGATGTTAGTATGCATAACCAGTACAGCCGTTCATGCCTCGTCGTCAACCATTGTACTGGTTCAAAATCTTTTTTGTGTATCCAGGCTGACATGGTATAGTTAATTAAATGATTCATTTTAGATATTAAAAATAGTTTTTTTTATGTCTTCTTCTAGTACTAACTTTGGGAGTTTGTTTCTTTTGAAATGTCACAGCCGGTTGATCCTGAAAATCAACAAGAGGCTGGGATGATTGCACTGCATTGTAAGACTCATTTCAGTGACAAAAAAGGCTGGGTTTCTCCTGAAGCCGAAAATAATTATGTAATTAACTTGTACTTACCCTTTAAGTTAACTAAATCGTAGTTTTGTGAGATATTTATATTTATTTGTTTTCTTTTTAGGAGAGAATGGTAGAACTCATCCATAATCAACCTATACCGGAAGCTTCTAACTCTTTGACTGACGAAGAGATTTTTGATAAAGTCTTGGGTGTATGACCTGGTTATAAATGGGGTCTTGGACATGGCGAGGCACCCCCATACCATAAACATGTGGCTGGATATGGGCATCCAGATGTGGATCAGTTGAGGGCAAGGGTAGAGGAGGCCGGCAGAGTCTCAACTTGAAGAGTTGCGAGCATGGAAGGTAGTGGCTGAAGAAACACAAGCAGCACACAAGACACAATTTGAGCAACAACAACGCCAGTTGGACTATCTCATGGAGAAGCTGGGTGGTCCTCCTTCAATGTGGTATGATTTATAAAATTAATTGTTTTCTGATCTGTGGTGGTGTTGATTGATTGGGTTTTATTTTGTTTGAAGTCCCATAGAAAGCTAAATTCACTGCACCATTGGAATGAATAAGCCTCCATATCATGCATCGCTATCTGGGTTGCCTTCATTGAATTTTCTGCCTGGGCTTTTCACTATGATGAAGGTCAGTGTAAACCTGAATATCATACATGTATCTCCTCAAAGGTGTAGTGGAATACGTATTAGCAATGTCGTCACTTCTTGAAGTAGGAGTGGATGATGGCTATGTTATTGTTTATGATTCTATTTATATTGTATAAGACATATTAGGGTATATGGGATGTTGTTCATATATAAATTGTTTCTTCTGATTCGAGGATTGGCTACTTGATTTAACTGACATTTGTCAAGATGGTTAAGTAGTCGATTCCACGAATCAGTACATTTTTTAGTAGTTGGGTTTACGGCTGAGGTTTTAATATATTAAATAGAAGTATATTATTTGATTTTCAGGTTATGACAGGTTTTAAATTTATGAAATATTGGAAATACAAAGGAAATTCTGTCAATTTTTTTTTATAATGCGATGTTCAAAGGTTGTTTTATATTTTAGTTCTAGTTTGGACTCATGTAAGTCAAACACGCTTTCGTCTTGATTTATTAGATTGTTGAATATTCGGATCGAGCTTTTTTATCTGAATATTCAATTGTCTGAAAAATTGGGGCGTGACAGTAGCTTAGTGGCCTATCTCCATCTTTGCTTCAAGTACCATGTATGCATTATGAGGCAATGGGCTATATGTATTTTAGATTGGGACATGATCACTTAGTTAATATATTTAGTTAAATATGCTTGCAGATGCCTAATAAATTGGGTGAGTGGGTTAAGGCAGTCTCGTTTTCTTATTTGTTATAGGAGTTTGTCATGTGGTTGTTTGTGAACTAAACACGTATTTTATGAATCTTAATAGTTTGGGATATGGGGGACTTGGTTAAGGTGTAATTTTCTACTGTATTGCACATGACTTGTCCTTGATCTGCATTTTGTTTTATTTCACATGACTTGTCCTTAATCTGCATGTTATAGATGATTGGTGATGTTATAGCTGATTGGATACCAACATTGGCAAATGGGTGTAAGTGTATTTATATGTCTCTTGGTAGTGGTGCTGCATCATATTTGGTGGCCTATCTTAGTTGAATTCTTGCTTCTTAGTTATGTTCACTGGATTTTAATTTTGACATGATGAAACTATTATATTTTTGGTTTCACATTTTTTTTTTTGGGTGGTCTAATGGATAACATCTTAATGTGCAGATAATCTTACGTCAAAAGAGAAGTGGTATTATTTTTTGTGAAGAAATGGCAATAAGGAATTGCAAGAGGTCTCCGATGAATCTAAATGCTATTGGTCAATTTTTTATTTTTTTGTGAAGACGGTTTCATTCGCAACCTACTTGAGGGATGTTTAGAATTGTGTTTGTTTAAGTTAATACTTTTATTAAGATGACTTTAGAAAAAATTATGAGGGGGATGATGCAACTCTCTTGTTTCTAATTGAGTGAATTGACTCATTTTTATTTATTGAAAATTTGTTATGTATTACATATTATTAAATAATTGATGTTATATATGGTTGTTTTATTGTAGGTTTATTTGTTGAATGGTAATTGGATGGGAGGGGGGACAGGTGAAAATTGCACAAATGGTGCAAAATTGACGACGATATTAGCGATGAAAATAGTCTCATATCTATTTCCTCTAGTGACGATTAGAACGCTGCTTAAAACACTCAAAATTCAAATATTTTAGAGTTTTGACGATGATAAAAACGTAGTTCAAAAATTAAATATTTTAGACCTTTGATGATCGCTAAAACACTCAAAATTCAAATATTTTAAACCTTTGATGACGATAACAATGTCGCTAAAAACACTCATAATTCAAATATTTTAGACCTTTGACGACGATAAAAATGTTGCTAATAACACCAATTTTTCAATTTTTTTGGATTTGTAGTGATGATTAAAATGTCGCCAATAATACTAAATTTTTTAAACTTTTGAGCATTTACTGACGATAGAAACATTGCTCAGTAAGGCCTCATTATCGACAATTTGGAAAACGTCGCAAAACATTCACCTTTTGCGACGTTATTGTATTGAGAACGCGAAAATAAATTAGCGACGAAACTAAGGCAATAACGACAGTTACCATCGTCGCTGAAGGAGCCACATGTAGCGACGTTAAAAAAACGCAGCTCTATATAATTGCCGACTATAACATTGGCTATGATGTGGAAACACTCCAAAAATCATTGCTAAATGTCATGGGCGACATTTTATCAATATTCAGCGACGTTTATTTTTGTCGCTAAAGACCCTGTTTCTTGTAGTGTATCTATCCTAACTATGCGACATTTATACAAACAATTTCAAAACCTAATGCTCTAAATACGAAGTGGTTCACAATGATGCAAGAAGCTGCAAGAAAAGATATTGAAAGAGCTTTTGTGGTTTTGCAATCTAAATTTGGGATTTTGACAAAAGCTTGCAAATTATGGCATGTGGAGACAATGGGTACTATTATAAGAGCATGTATCATATTGCACAATATGATAATCGGAGCTAAAAATAAAAATTATGAAATGAGGAGGTACATTCCTGATCTAGAAGGGCAACCACAGATCCCACCTACTCGGGAACACTACATTAAGGGGACTCTACGAGTTCAATCAAAGACTATGCATGATAGACTTAAAAACGACATTGTCAAGCATCTATGGAGCATTAGGGGTGACCAACGTTGATTGTTGTAATTTAATTTAATTTTGTAGATGCATGTTTATTCTTAATCATCAATAAACAATGTTAATCAATTTCTATTTTATTATATATATTTTTTAATTTAAACTAACATATATTTATATAAAATAAAAGTTTATTCATATTAAAAAAACATATTACGTTACATAGTCATAGAAAATAAAATGATTAACCACTCTTAACCTTTTCCATTACAGCACCCAACCACTCACATTTTCCACACACTAAACACTTCAATAGATCAAGACCTTTTCATTCAAGGTTCGCAAACTTTTTCACCTCTCTAACACCATCACAACCATTTGGGCATGGTATCTGTGCATATGGGCAATACCTATACCAATAATCATCCTCGCCACAACACGTGCATATCAATAAACTGTCTCAACATATATATTCAATACCAGGACATATATTATACATGCATTTCAAAAATCTTACTTCTTCACCATCTTCGTTACAACTTCTATATATGAGCATATAACCTTGGCAATGTGGTGCTTTAGGACACCTTGCATTCAGATACTTGCATGATAACGCAAGGTATTTTCTTTTGCACCTCTCTTGATCGAGTGTATCAAAATAACATGATTGTTGAGTTGATTCGCCAATGTTAGTATGTTGGCTAGTTTTTTGCAATGATGAAGAAGAAGTCATGGTAAAATGAAATGGTTGTGTGGAGATAGTTTTAGAGTGTTAGGTGAAAATGAAGCAATTTGTGAAATTCCTGACTTTCTACTCAATAGCATGCGACATTGGTAATGGCGTGCATGGTGGGGTCTACAATCACATTTGCGATCGATATTTGCGACTACTTAGAGTTGGTCAAAATTTGCATCCAATTTCTCTAAATTTCGTCTTTAAATTTAAAGGAAATACTACCATAACCAGAGATACTCTTAGAATGTATATCTTAGACACGAATGGTCCATCTTCTATATTCTATTGCATAGAGGAAGGCCCACAAAGTGATTTATGTGAAATCTTTTAATCGATTTGTTTCCAATAAACATGGAGTAATTAATTAGGAGTACTACTACCCAGTGAAATAGCAATCTCTTTAGATTTGACCCACTTTGGACGAGGTCCCATGAAACTCATAGATTTAAGGTGTTGGGCCATTCTATATGGTGTGCTACAAATGGTGTATTGGTGTGTACCCACATGAATCCTTTAGTGGTTAACCAATTAAAAGCAAGAAGTAGATTCACTTGAGCTTTAATATGATTGTACTTGTAAAATGTTCTCGCATGATTTTATATCTAAAGCTATTTGTTCTTGGTTCTAGTTTAATACCCAGTGCACTGTGCAGACGTGCAGTGTGTGTGCACACAAACTTGAAAATATTGCAGTTACCAACTGGTTCTGTTCTATACAGGATTACAGGCAAACATGGACACATGGTTGGAAATCAGATTAATACTAGAAGCAGTCGAGCCGCGCGCATATGTTAGAAAAGTTTCCAAAGTGAGAAAGATAATAGGACTAAATATCACATCTACGCCCTCTTACATTTGAATTTGATAGAAAAGTACAAAAGAGTAATGAAAATCTAAATCTCAAAGACTCAAACAAGAAGGTTGCTTAAGCGCCGACCTTTAAGTCCCATCGATGGAACACTTTATGCTTTTCTCACCAAAATGTTTCCCGCGTCTTTTGACCTGACTTCCTCCCAACTTGCATAGCTCCAACATAAGAAACGGTGCTTCTATCTTAGTTCTATTTCTAAACGCAACCTATCACTCTCTCTCTCTCATAGAAGAACAAGCATCATATATTCATATCATTGTTCTTTCGTCTATTCTACATGTTGCCTCACTAGTCAGTAGTCACTACTTTGTTCCCTTTTTCCAAATTAACCTTCTTTTTTAACTTCTGCACTGTTTTAAAGTTTAAACAAGTAAACATTTATATTGGAAGCAAAACACCAACTTTGGTAAGACAGTTGTAAGGAAAGAGCGCGAGCGCCAAAATGCTTAACTTAAAGTCTTAAACTATTCTTTCGAACTACAGTAGCAATTTTCATATTGAAATCTTTAAGTTCTTTAAATTCTCAAGTCAATTATGGTTTTTGGGAAAAACACCCTATATACACTACGATCATGTATAAGTTATGCTATAAATCATTTTTTTCTATTCCATGATTTTATGTAGTAATGATCTATAATGGATCTATGGGTTAAAGCTCTTTAACGGTTAAAACTATAATACCAACCGACAGTTAGACCATTGCAAATTTGCAATATAATGAGTCTTGAAACCATTGTTCGGTTGCAGTACATAATAATATACTAAATATAAATTTCGCATGGAATATACAAAATGATGATACCTTAAGTCCTGAACAACCATGGCCTTCTTAGGATGTCACGCGTTAATAATAGAAACTATAGTAATTGGAACTGTGAGCAATAATAAAAGTGTCAATTCCACTTAAAAGATCATATGTAATAATGATTCATATAAACTATGAACTTGTTAAGTCATTTAAACATGCAAAAGTTTAGACAAGGAATATTATCACGAACTGCTTTAACCAACATATTATCCATTCTATCATAATTATTGAATAATTTATCGATAGAACATGAGTATATAAAAAGTACGAGATGAACAATTGTGCTAAAACGACCCTTGAGCTTCTCAAGGCTCTATTCTATACTCTATAGTAAGGATGATTATGGTAAGTTCAACATTGATGTTAACTGCTTTACCTGTCAAACAAACTACAAAAGATCAAACGGGCCCGGCCCACACATAACGAACCGCGTGGGGTCAAGAAAACGTGCAAATCCTTAAAATGGGATCTTGTCTGATGTTTGGATTCGGTATCCAAAGTGACGCTATTATAGTAAGAATTGGGCACCACTCTTTTTCAGTCTTAATGTAGCTTTCATCAGTCACGACTCACGACTCACAACTCACACGAACATATGCTTATTTCGTTCTTCCTCCCTCAATTACAAAGAAGTGTGGATTCCAACTTTTCATAACTCAAACTTGTTATAATAGCTTTTTTTTTAGGCTAAATCTACCGTGCGCGAGATGTATGGTGCGCCATTACATCTCGGCCACTCATCAAGGGGGTGCGTGTGTATTTCGAGGCGAAATATGAATCCAAAGGCCGACGACACAACCTTCACGACCAAGCGAAGAAGAAGTGCTCTTTTTTTTATAGGACTTAAGGTATCATCATTTTGTATATTCCATGCGAAATTTCTATATAGTATATTACTAGATTTTGGACCCGGGCATACGCTCGGGATCTATTAAATATTTTGTGTGTTGAAAAGGCTTTACAAAATGTCTCACACAAATTTTCGAATAAGAATATATTTTTATTAAAAATAAATAGAAATACGTTAATGACCAGCGATTATGGTGCATAAGTACTTGGAAACTAAGGGATCAAATTGAGATAGCCTCTTCACTTTGTGGTTTAGGATATTAATCCTTAATTTTCAAATATAATTATCTTAAACTCTATCTAGCTTGTATAATAGTTTTATTAGATTTATGGTGATTTAGCGGCACATTTTCGAATAAAAATATATTTTTATTGAAAATAAATCGAAATACGTTAATGAGCAACGATTATAGTGCATAAGTACTTGGAAACTAAGGGATCAAATTGAGATAGCCTCTTCACATTGTGGTTTAGAATATTAATCTGTAATTTTCAAATAAAATTATTTTAAACTCGATCTAGCTTGTATAATAGTTTTATTAGATTTATGGTGATTTAGCGGTAAATCATCACCAGTCGGCTTACGTAATGTGTACAAATCACTAAAACAGATTGATTGTTTCCATATCCTCAAAGAATACACTACTCCCACTTGAAAAGATTTTTCACATGAGCGTGTCCTACTTAACGGGTGTCATTATATTAAATTATTCTAAAAAATATTAGCAACTATGCATAGCTATGAGATATGAAAATTATACTAATTACTCATTTAAATTTCTTGACCACTCTCTATAAAAAGGAAGCACCAAGCCTTGATAAAACTCATCGACTTCTTTTTATTGTTAGGTTTAATAATAGAAGTTTGATTGAAGCTTTGTGAGAATGCCCAATATGACGAAGATAATATTGAAGCTACTTGAATAGCAAGACATTCCCAATTACAATAAAAGAATTATAATAAGAATTATTTAAAATGCAAAACTATATTTGTTGAGACATTTATTCCCTCTACATATAATACAAATATGTTTTAGGATTATTAGTTCAATGCATTTGCATCAAGTTTTTTATTTTTTATTAATTATTCTTTGAGGTTAGTTTAATGTAGTACGTTGCATCCAGTTTCCAATTTCTCATTAATTATTCTTTGAGGTTAGTTTAATGCAATTGCATCATGTTTCAAATTTCCCGTTAATTATTATTTGAGGTTAGTTTAGTGCAATTGCATCTACTTATTTATGATTTTCCTTTAGTTATCTATTAAGGTTAATTCAGTACAGTTGCATCAAGTTTTTGATATTTCGTTAATTAGTCTTTGAGATTAGTTCATTGCATTTGCATCCAGGTTCCAATCTCTCGTTAATTACTCTTTGAGGTTAGTTCAATACATCTGCATCCAGTTTCTGATTTCCCGTTAATTGCTTTTCTAGGTTAGTTCGATAGTTTATAATTTGTTTGTATACATGTAAGAGTCTGTTTTTATAAACTCACTTTCGTTTTGGGTTCCTAATTACTCGTAATTGCTAATGTGAGAAGGCTAAAAAAGTGGATATTTATGCTTTGAGGTCAGTGCTATATGCGATTACATCCGACTTCCGATTTCTAGTTAACTATTTTTTTAGATTATTTCAATGCATTTGCATCCAATTTCTGATTTCCCGTTAGTTAATTTCTGATTTTAGTTTAATGCAGTTGCATCCAATTTTTGGTTTTCTGTTAATTATTTTTTAAGGTTAGTTCAATGCAGTTGCATCCAGTTTCCGATTTTATGTTAATTGTTCTTTAAGGTTAGTTCAATGCATTTGTATCAAGTTTTTGATTTCCCGTTAATTATTTTTTGAGGTTAGTTCAATGCAGTTACATCAAATTTATAATTTACCGTTAATTATTCATTTAGGTTAGTTCAGTGCAGTTTCATCCATTTTTCAATGTTTCATTAATTAGTCTTTGAGATTAGTTCATTGCATTTAGATCTAGTTTCCGATTTCCTGTTAATAACTCTTTAAGGTTAGTCCAATACATCTGCATCTAGTTTCTAATTATTTATGCTTTGAGGTTAGTTCGATACAATTATATTCGGTTTCTGATTTCCCGCTAACTATTCTTTAAAGTTATTTCAATGCATTTGCATTTAGTTTCCGATTTCCCACCAATTATTCTATGAGGTTAGTTCAATGCAGTTACATTCGGTTTTTGATTTTATGTTAATTATTTTTTGAGTTAAGTTCAATGCATTTGCATCCAGTGTTCGGTTTCCAATTAATTATTATTTGAGGTTTGTTTGATGTATTTGCATACCGTTTCCGATTTTCCGTTAAATATTTTTTAAAGATTTGTATCCAATTTATAATTTCCCGTTAGTTATTCTCTGTCATTAGTTTAATGCAATTTGCATAAAGTTTCCAATTTCCCATTAATTACTCATTGAGCTCAGTTATGTATTTGAATCAAGTTTTCGATTTTCTTATAATTATCCAATGTGGTGTGTAATACAAAATTCTACTGATCCATCTGTAATGTCCTTGCAAACATGACATAAAAAATAAATTATGCTTAATTTACTATGTGGGATCATCGAAGATTATCCAGTTCCTGATTTCCCGTTAATTATTCTTTAAATTATGCATGACTCATTATGTGAAATCTTCAAAGATTATCTACGAACGGGTGCTGTTATATTAATTATTCTGAAAAATATTTGCAAATATATAAAACTATTATATATTGATATTATATTGATCACTCAACCAAATTTTTTATAACGTGAAAATCTCACTCTCCATTAAAAAAAACATAACTCGCCTTTGATAAAACCCTTCAACTTCATTTTGTTGTTTAATAATAGAAGTTTGATTGAAGTTTTATGAGATTGCCTAATAAGAAGAAGTTCATATATATTGAACCTACTCGAATAGCAAGGAGTTCTCAATCATACGGAAAGACATAATATAAACATCATTTTAAATGCAAAACTATACTTATCGAGACATTCCCATAACATATAACCCAACTATATTTTGAGGTTAGTTCAATGCATTTGCATACAGTTTCTGATTTTCCGTTATTTATATTTTGAGGTTAGTTCAATGCAGTTGCATCCAATTTTCTATTCCCGTTATTTATTTTTTGAGATCAGTTCAATGCAGTTGCATCCAGTTTCTGATTTCTCGTTAATTATTCTTTTCGGTTAGTTCAATACATTTGCATCCAATTTCCTGTTAATTGTTCTTTGAGGTCAGTTCAATGCATTTGCATCCAGTTTCTGATTTTTCGTTAATTATTCTGTGAGATTAGTTTAATGCATTTGCATCCAGTTTCTGATTTTTCGTTAATTATTCTGTGAGATTAGTTTAATGCATTTGCATCCAGTTTCCAATTTTTCGTTTATTATTTGATAAAGTTGTATTTGCATATAGTTTCTGATTTCCTGTTAATTATTGTTTGCGGTTAGTTCAATGAATTTGCAACCAATTTCCAATTTCCCATTAATTATTTCCTGAGGTTTTGCATCTAGTGTATTTTTTAAGATTAGTTCAATGCAATTGCATCCGGTTTCCAATTTCTCGTTAATTATTTTTTAAGATTAGTTCCACGCATTTGCATTATGTTTCCAATTTATAATTAATTTTTCTTTGAGGTTAGTTTAATGCAGTTGCATCTAGTTTCCGATTTCCCGTTAATTTAATCTTTGAGGGTTAGCTCAATGCATTTGCATCCAGTTTCCGATCTTCCGATAATTATTTTTTGATGTTAGTTTGATGTATGTTTCAACCCCCACCTACGTGGCAAACGTCCATTAGTAGGGGTCTCTATTTTATTCATTTAATCGACAGGGTTAAAGCCCAATTTGCAATATCATGGATGTACATGCCCATTAACTCATGTGCCTAAGACTGAACCTTAGCCACATGGCTTGCCACTAATGTACATTGATTTATGTCCAGATTCATTTCTTATCAAAGAGATAATTATCAATTGAGAGTTATAGTCTATCACAATTACTCAAGCTACAAGATTACTTGAGCTACAAAGACTCTCTACTCTACCTCTATAAATACCAAACTATTTTTCATAAGGAACTATGTGGAAACTTGATCCTTAGAGAATAGATCTTAGGTACGTAGGTAGCCATTATTTGGTTCAGTTTCATCTCCCCCAACATCAAATTCCTCTGTTTCTTAGTGTGTTCTTTACCATTGCTCTCGTTGTGTTGAAGCAGTTTACTGCCGAAACATAATTGGCGCCGTCTGTGGGGATCGAACCCACGACCACATGAAACAATCAAGATGGTAAGCACAAGAAGCAGACCAAATAGTCGACATATTCCTCCTACTAATAATACTCGCAACCCTCGAAATTCAAATCAGCCAATGCAAGAACCGTTGAACAATCAAGTTGCTCCTAGTGGTAGGATCAATTCTCAACATCTGACTGTAGTAGTGCAACCGCCACCGCCACCGCAAAAGGCAGTACAACCGTCGGCACCAACCCTAACAGTCTTGCAACAAGAAAACCGACAAGTTAGTAATCCTCCATGCGGTTCGCCGTCTGTCCATGTCGATCCTTCAGTTGACATGGATATGGACGTGGACATTACTCTCACACCAACTAACGGAAAAGGTGATAGTAACAGCCAATTCACCCCTAATACGGTTCAGCGTGAGTTACGACGAGTCAAAAATTTAAATAGGAACTTGAGAAGGAAGCTGGCAAAGAGGCAAAGGCTGGTGGACGATGCTGCAAATTCAACAACATCAAGGCGACCACGAAGGGACGCAGGCCATTTCAGTGTATGGGACCGTCTTGAAGATCCACTTCATCGTCCTCAGCAACGTGTTATTTCTCAAACATAATCAACCAGTGCACTCTCTAAGAGTAATGACCCTATTACCCGTACTTATGGGGAGAATTGGATTGGCAGGGATAACTACTACCCTAGACATGTCCGATCTAAAAGGGAAGATTTACCTCTGAGAAGCAATTTCAGGGAAGACCGCCGTCCGAGATATGTCCGACATGACTGGGAAGGCGGGCATCCCAAACAAGAGCAATAAAACATGGAGAAGTGGTATAATTATTCCGACCACCCGGCCAAGGGTGACTACCGGCCTAGACAGGCTGGTTACAGGGATAGACAAAGACAATCACCAGTCGGAGCTAATCGTGCGTACCGCCAAAGATCTCTAACTCCAATAAGAGATAATGGAAGGTATCCTTCTCCACATGGGCACGACCAGGGGTGTCCAGTTGTTCGAGCCAATACTTTAACTCTAACAGAACAACAGTTGAAAGAGTTGATTGCAAAAGAACTTAACGATAGAGAGTCGGAAGGAGATCCTGGCTTGCATGCTCTGTCGTTCAAAAATAAGTTGGTGTTATAGGGTGGAGATTATCCGCTTATGTGTAAGCTCTTTCCATCAACTCTAAAGGGAGAAGCATTACGCTGGTTTAGTGAGTTGTCTTCAAGATTAATTCACCAATACAATAAACTAGAAAATCAGTTTGTTAATCGTTTCTGCCACAATTGCAAGACGCCAAAGGATGTCGACTCACTTTTGAACATCAAGCAACAACATGACGACAAGTTACGTACTTTTGTTACTAGGTTCCGGAATGCAGCAACACTGCCGCCACCGCTACCGCAAACGGCGGTACAAACGCCTCCGAAAGAAAGCGTCACGGAAGAAAGTATAAGAAAAACCTTCATCCCAGACTGGACCGACCTGACAGGGAAGGCCGACCTCATAGATTTGAGAAAAATCGTCATCCTAGACAGGTTCGACCAGACAGGGAAAGAAGGCGTCACGGAAGAAAGTATAAGGAAAATCTTTATCCTAGACTGGACCGACCTAACAGGGAAGGCCGACCTCGCAGATTTGAGGAAAATTGCCATCCTAGACAGGTCCGACCAGACAGGGAAAGAATGTGTCATGGAAGAAAGTATAAGGGAAACCTTCATCCTAGACTGGACCGACCTGACAGGGAAGGCCGACCTCACAGATTTGAGAAAAACTGCCATCCCAGACAGGTCCGACCAGGCAGGGAAAGAAGGTGTCCCAGAAGCAACTAGAGGGAAGACCACAATCCCAGACAAACTACCGACCTAGATAGGCTGGTTACACGCAAAGAAAAAGACAATCTCCAGTTGAACCTGAACGTGTGTACCGCCTAAAATCTCTAACTCTTGTAAGAGGTAATGGCAGGTGTCATCTTCCACATAGGCTCGACCGGGGACGTCTGTCTGTTTAAATCTTCTGGATAAAATGGATTTCACCCCACTTAATACGAAGTCCCCTTGATGTAACTTCCCACTCATCATAAAGTTCATCTGAACCTTAACGAACCTTAACGAAGCTTGTCCGATTCATCCGTATCCGTTGCCACGAATTTCCGATTTGGTGAACGCCACTTCGGGCTTCCAACGCCTATCTTTCATGGATGCTTCTTCAAGGTACTACCAAATCTCTTTTAATGTGGATGACCAAGAGTTCACCACCTTCATTACCGACCAAGGCATTTTCTGCTACACTGTTATGCCTTTTGGTCTGAAAAATGCCGGTGCAACCTACCAAAAGCTTGTCAATACAATTTTTCCGATCTCTTTGGGGATAATAATGGAGGCTTATATTGATGATATAGTCGTTAAATCGAAGCTTACCGGTGATCATCTTTCCGATCTTCAACTTGTTTTGATAGGCTTAACAAGTATCACATGAGATCAATCCCGCCAAATGTTCTTTTGGCCTCTCTTCTGGAAAATTTCTGGGATACCTCATGACTTGTAGAGGTATTGAGGCTAATCCTGATCAGATACTCGCCGTTATTGATATGTCATCACCAAAAAATAAGAAGGAAATTCAACGCTTTATCTTGGTCCGCTTGCCATTTCTTCATAGATTTATTTCTAAATATTCCGATCGTTGTCATCCTTTCTTCCAGACTTTAAAAGGGGCGGCAACTTGGAACTTTGATTGTGAGATGGCATTGCAACAACTGAAGAAGTACTTGGTCAGTCCTCCTATATTGACAAGTCTTTCAACGGGTCAACCTATTGGCATCTACAACTCAAGCTGTTAGTGTTGTTCTTTTCGTCGATGATGGTAGACCCGTCTTTTTTATCAGTAAGACGTTAACCGGAGCTGAATCTCGTTATTCAAAGATGGAAAAAATTGCACTTGCATTGGTTCATGCCGCTCGTCGATTAAAACCATACTTCCAGGGGAGGTTGGTCGGAGTTTATACTGAGTATCCCTTACGCAAGATCTTTCGTAATGCACAGGAATCAAGCAGATTAGCCGAATGGAAAAGTTATCTTAGTGCATACAAAGATTGTCTTTGAAAGTCGTCATCTGCTGAAAAGGACATGCTCTAGCTTCTTTGATAGCTGATTTTCGATTGATGATTCTCCTATTGATGATTTCTTGCGCCAGGAAGAATCTATGGAAGACATTCTGCCACCAATAACTGGGGGCGACGAAGACCAACTTGCAAACGTAATTCCTAATCCCATTGACCTATGGATTGTTTACTTAGATGGCTCCCATAATAAATCTGGGTCTGGAATTGGATGCATTTTTGTTACACCCGGTGGAGAGAAGATTGAGAAATCTGTGCGACTTGGCTTCGCCGCTTCAAATAACGAAGCCAAATATGAGGCTGCCATTTGTGCCTTGAGAACAACTTTGAAACTGGGGGCGCGAAAGCTCCAGTTATACACGGATTCTCGCCTTGTGGCCAATCAGTTTGGCGGGTCTTTTGAAGCAAGAGATGACCGTATGGCGGCTTATCTTGGTTTGATACATAGCCTTGCTCGACAATTTGATAGCATCTCTATCACTCAAAGACCCCGAAATGACATACGTCATGCTGATTCATTGGCTTATCTCTCCGCCGCCGTTATAAGCGAAGAGTCAAGACACATCACTGTGGAGTTCCAGAAAGAGCCAAGCATTGACTTTACCGAAAAGGAATTGTATGACTTGTATGTACGTGAAAGCAATTACTTGGTTTGCTTGTACGTAACAGCGAAATACGACCCACGTATAATCGCACCAATCATGACTCGAAAGCGGAAAAGGGAGATGGAAAATTCACAACATGACCATACTTTGGATCTTCCATTAGAATCTATAGATCCATTTGTTCCTCCTGAATTCGCTCCCGAAACAGATAGTGAGTTGGTACATGAAGCAGATGATAGTCCTGAAGTTCCCGATATGAGACTATTAGAGCCAGTGATGATCTCCGATGAGCAAGATTGGCGTCTTCCTTATATCCACTACTTGCAAGTTTCTTCATTTCCGCCAGAACCAAAACTCGCTGAAAGAATCAAACGCGATGCATGGAAGTTTTTGGTGATATCTGTTACTAACGGAAGTTTGCAATTATATCGCAAAGGCTCAGACTTAAACCCTATGTTGCGATGCCTATCAAAACAGGAAGGACTTCAAGTTTTGGAAGAGATTCACTCCGGCTTATGCGGAAGCCACTCCAAGGGACGAAGTTTAGCTCATAAGGCTATGACACAGGGCTATTGGTGGCTAGAGATGCAAAAGGATGCAAAACACCTATCTAAGAGGTGTGAGCCATGCCAAAAGCACGACAATATGAGTAAACTCCCTGTTACTAAGTTGCATCCCATGCTTAGCCCATGGCCATTTGCCAAATGGGGCTTAGACATTATTGGCCCTTTACCTAAAGCACCAGGTAGTATACGATTCCTTCTTGTGGCAACCGAATACTTTACCAAATGGGTAGAAGCAAAGCCTTTAGTCCAAATCCATGCTTCTAACGTCAAAATGTTTTTATGGAGAAATATTGTTTGTCGTTTTGGCATCCCTGCGGCACTTGTATCAGATAACGGTAAACAATTTGATGCTGAAGAAATTCGTCAGTTCTGTGCTAATTTGAAAATACGGCATAACTTCTCCGCACCTTAACATCTACAAGCCAATGGGCAGGCCGAAGCCACCAATAAGGTGATTTTGGCCAACCTAAAGAGGCGTTTGACTGGTGCCAAAGGAAATTGGGTCAAGGAGTTACCAGCTGTCTTGTGGGCTTATAGGACAACGCCAAAATATTCAACTGCATTATCACCTTTTAACTTTGCATATGGTGCTGAAGCAGTCTTACCTACAGAACTGATTTTCAGTACATCTCGGTCCGTTACTGTTGAAACAGGTTCCAATGACACTACTTTGGCTCAGTCAAAAGCTCTTATTGATGAGGTTCGCTCTGTGGGACTACAACAGCTTATTAAGTATCAAGCTGAGATGAAACGGAATTACGACAAGAAGATCCGTCCTAAGTCTTTTGCTCCTGAAGACTGGGTTCTCTGTAGAAACCCAAAGCTTGTAGAATCAGGAAAGTTTGGAGAAAATTGGCAAGGACCCTACATCATAGATCGTCCAACATCTAAGGGTTCATATTTCCTCCGTACTATTTCTGAAAGAATGATAGAGAAGCCATGGAATGCTTACCACCTTTGCAAGTTTTACCGTTAGGAAATTTTTTGCATTTTTACGTTACTCCATCAATAACAAATCTATCCATCTATGTAGTTCATTCTATTTTATCCATCAATAAAGGCATTCAATTTCCATTCTTATATGTTTGGTTGTCATTTTACATTACTCTATTCTTCTGTACTCTTACTTTCAACAATGTCATTCATTAACGTTCATTCCAGAAAGGTCATCCATATTATGCCTTTTTTGGTCCAAGTAAGTCGCATTCATGCCTACTTGACGGAAATCCGAGTCAATAAGATGGTTATTCTTGCTCGGAATAATTATTGCAATACTCCCACAGTACAATATCTGTGCTAATTCCACTACTAAGGCAATGACGTTGTGTTTTAGTTTGGTCCCAGCGCATGGGTGACGACTTTGCACCTGTGATAACTCCAACAGTTGTCAGGCCTTGCTTCACGTTCGGTACAAATATTTTGACACCTGAATAGCTAGGTTCAGTGAGGACGATCATGTCTTTGCCTTTCAATAACTTTCTCCATAGTTTTATATTGGGGGTGTTTCTCTCTACATGGGGGCGTCTCATTCTTTTTCATTTCAACTACATAAATCAACAACACTGTCAGTTTTCCGCAGGTATGTTATCTGACATCACAATGATATTTAATTGCCAACACATACTTTATTTTATTTTCATAAAAAAGAATTTTAGCTCTATGGTATTACAAACGCACAATCACATGATCATTGGTTTGGGCAAATCCAATGGCGCCTTACCAACTTTTCGCATATACAACTCGTACAAATCTTTGTAATTCATCTTCTCACGTTCTAGTTCATCTCCCATTTCTGTTAAAGTCTCTGTCAATTGTCTTACGGACGATTCACAATGTGCCATTTGCACGTGATCTTGGCCGAGCCGCTCGTTTAAATCTGTCATTCGCTTATTATTTTTCTCTACTTCTTTTTGCGCACATTTAAGTTCCTGATCTTTGGTCGCTACGAGTGACTTCAATTCTATCACATCGGCTTTCAAGTGTTTGTGTTATTACATTATCTCATAGGCTTTCCTAAATTATTCGTACGATCTCTGCTTTGCTTCTTCCGTCCGCTGGGTTAAGTCTGTGTTTTCCTCTTCTAACTCTATGTTGGTTCCGCTTAACGCTTTGTTTGCTTCTTCCAATTTTCGGTTGAGTATCTTCACTTTCTTTATTTCTTCTATGGCATTGACTTCATTCGGAACGATACTTTTCTTCGCGACTTTTTAGTGAATTTCTTTCGCCTGTACTACCGCTATTTTAACCTGCGGCGAAAAATATCTGATTTCATCAATCTTTCAGACTTAATCACAACTTTGCAATAACTGATAAAAAATACTATCATACCTGATTCATACTACCGAAAATCATTGACACTACTCTGTCATATTCTCCGATGTTCTCCGTATTCTGGTCACATTTCTGATATTTTTCAAGCCCCTCCATTGGCGTGGTCCCTGGCGATACCTTCGCTTCGTCTTCCAGACTTGGCCATCTCTGCTTCATCTACCAATTTCATCGGCTTAGTGTTGGACACAAATTTCTTTACCATCCTAACACAATAGTACAATTCAACAGTCAACTTACTATTAACAGATTCCGTGGTTTTCCTCCGTGAGTAGTATTACCCCTGACAGTACTTGCCAGTGGTCGTTGGATTTTTTGCTCATGCATTTTGCTTTGCCGTTTGTTTTCTTTCACCGACTTTGTGTTCTTCGTTGCACTATCTTTTGCAAGTATCACTGTTTCGTTCTTTTCCCAGCTATTCTTTTCCTATATATACCAAACCAGAGTGAGATATTACATCTCCCCACACTTTTGCATATCTATGTTTTCTACAGTACATACCTTTTCTTCTTTGTGTTGAGAATGTATTATATTTCGTCTGGGCTGTTTTGTGCATTGTAGTCTCATCCCTCGAGGCATCATACATTGTGACGTTGGTTGTCTCTCTTGGTCTCCGTTCGCCCGTTTTCTTGTGGAACATCTTCTTTTGTACAATTCGCTATTTGTGTTTGGCAAGCTCAGCACTAATTCTTGCTTTATTAATTCCGTTCCATCTTCTTTTTCACTATCGCTAGCGCTGCCAAATATTGCATTTATGATACTCTTACTCTTCTTCGCCATTTCACTATATGTCTCCCTGGACCAATCGGGCCGTCGTTCGATACCCCCATAGTGTCGAAAATCAACAATATCATCAAAGTAGCTCAGATCTACCAATCTTTCGTTAGAACATTCATGAAAGAAGAAACGAAGGTTGTTCTCCACTTCCTTGTCCAATTCAATGTCTGGTAGTATACTCGCATTTTCTGTTAGACACAAAATAACTCATGTTAGTCAACAGTTTACTATAGTACAATTTTCAATACTTATGTTTTGGCTTACCTCGAAATTTGTTCGGCACTTTAAACTCTGTCGGATTCCACTTCCCTCACAAGCGGTACAGAAATCTATCCCATCTAGTATATACTTTTGGGAACCCTTTAAAACTTCTGTTTGGATTCTTGAATTTAACTTCAAATTTTATGTACCCTTTCGTCAGTATGGCTTTCGGTCGTATCAACGCGTATAATTCTTGAGCCCCGAACCTTCTGTTAAATTCATTTTGAAAATGGTGCGCTCTCGTAAAGATTAACCAGAACGATATTGGCAGTTGTCCCGGTGCAATTTGCCACCACTCCAATAATTGCGCAATTTCTTTGCTCAACGGAATTGCACTCCTGCAATTTAATTGTGAGTACGCCATTACTACTTCATCCTCTTTGACTTTCGTTTCAAATTCATACACTTCGTCCATCTCAAATCTCTCGAGTGCTAATATTTTTCGTAGTTCTTTAAGTGACCATCGCCGTGGCGTCATGTGTTCGTTGTATTTGTCACCTTCTTTCCACCTCACCAAATCTACGATCGTCATCCAGTTTTTTTTCTTCTTGATTATCTTTCAACCGTTTAATATGGTCCTTTCTACCTAAAAAAAAAAAAAAAAAAAGGGGTCAGCTAGCTCAAAAACTGGGTTCACTGGGCCATATTAAAGAAACGCATGTATGGTGCCCCTCCTATACTAGCGCTGCACCGTATCATGTTTTGTTGAAACCAGTTTTGAATAAGGGCGCCATCATCTTTCTCTTCACAGCATTTCCTACATAGCCTTCACAAAGAAGAATGGCCTTATTGCAAGATGACTCTGGGTCTAAAGAGGGACACCACCTTGCAGCCAAATTAATAATACCAACGGTGGTCCTTTGTGTGAAAGCATCTCTCGTGCAACAACTTCCGTTCAAGAAAGGATTGTCAGAGCATTACCAAGGAAAGTCACAATCCTTCACATCTGTATCGAATGCGAGATCCTTAGAAGACCTTGCAAGGCTTGATGAATCATATAATAATAAATAAAAAAAACTTCAGCGCGGGGTTCATGGTCTTCACTCGCTGCACAGAGGAATATAGCTTTTTGGGAAACAGGCCACCAGTTCCTCCACAAAGAGCGTGTAGTACACTTTTCGATCAAACCCCTTTATTTGTTTGAAAGATCAGGATGTAGATCTAACATCTAATATATGATGTATGATATTCAAGCATGTTTGTAGCTGCAATCAAATTCGAAAGCAGATAAAAAGGAGTTTCTTGAGCACGTTTTTTATATTTCTATAAGGGTTGTCAACGAGAAGAATAAACACAAATTTTTCTTACTGTTGAGAATTTCGGCTGGCAAAAGTAGCATACGTAGAGGCACTTACTCTAACAAAACAATCGTGAGAGGCATGCGACGAAAGGCTGCTGTAAAAGATCGATCGCCGTTAAATCTTCTTTTCACTACTGCTGTGAGCTTGAAGCCTCTCAAGACTTCGTTACCCAAACCTTGTTTCTCTACTGGGTTGCTGCTATGAAAACAGCAAACTTTGTCTCGTCTGCTAGTACTGTTATATTCTTAGATCTAGTTTGGTCTACAAATACGGTTTTATAATATTTCGTAGATAAGTTTTACGGGTGGATTCTTATCTAACCTGGATTTTTATCTAATTCAGGGTGAAATACAGTTTTAGTCGCGCAAGTATTCACTTTCGACTCCAACTCATATTTTTTCTTCTTTTTCTTCATATTCTTACGAAATTACCCATACGTTCAATTTCAATGGTCTAATCCTAGTATCGATATTTCGCTGGCACGCATCATCGAAATCAACTTTCGTATTGTTACGTAATGCGTTCGATACAGTGTTCGGCAATCAATTTCTTTTGAAATTTTTTCTGTGCATTTTACATCCATTTTTTAACTACATTGTGTCCCGTATAGGTTAGTTTGACATTATTTCGTTTCCGATAATTCACGAATTTTTTCCGATTGTCTATTTTCCTATCGTTTACGTTCACACGACACTTTGTTATACATTCCGCTTACTCTTTTCTTATTTCAAGTTTTCCTTGATTTTTTTTCTCTTCTTTGCCATGTTAACTTTGTTCGCATGACAAAGAGGGGGCGGTGTTTCAACCCCCACCTATGTGGCAAACGTCCATTAGTATGTATGGGTCTCTATTTTATTCATTTAATCGACAGGGCTAAAGCCCAATTTGCAATACCATGGATGTACAGGCCCATTAACTCATGTGTCTAAGACTGAACCTTAGCCACATGGCTTGCCACTAATGTACATTGATTTATGTTCATATTCATTTCTTATCAAAGATATAATTATCAGTTGAGAGTTATAGTCTATCACAATTACTCAAGCTACAAGATTACTTGAGCTACAAAGACTCTCTACTCTACCTCTATAAATACCAAACTATTTTTCATAAGGAACTACGTGGAAATTTGATCATATCCCTAGAGAATAGATCTTGAGTACGTAGGCAACCATTATTTAGTTCAGTTTAATCTCCCCCAACATCAAATTCCTCTGTTTCTTAGTGTGCTCTTTACCATTGCTCTCGTTGTGTTAAAGTAGTTTACTGCCAAAACAATGTATTGCATCCAAGTTTTGATTTTCCATTAATTATTATTTGATGTTAGTTTAATGCAGTTGTATCCATATTTAGATTTTCTATTAATTACTTTTTAAGATTTGTTTAATGATTGCATTTGCATTCAGTTTCCGATTTTTCGTTAAATATTATTTGAGGTTAGTTCGATATATTTGCATCCAGTTTTCGGTTCCCCATTAATTATTTTTTGACGTTAGTTTTATTCAGTATTATATATATTTTAAAATATTTGTCATTATTGTTTTGCCATTATTATTATTATTATTTTCATTTTCTATTATATATTTTGTGATGTTATTTTTTGTATAATTGTTTTTAACTATATTTTGATGCTGTGTTAAGGATATATTTGAAATAAGTCAGTGCTTTATCATAGATGCTAAAATTGTAAGATTTGTAATAGGAAATTAGTTTTTACAAATCACTTATTTTTTAGCAATTTTTTTTATTTGATCAAATATATAAGAATTGGAACACTAAAAGTGTTTGATTCGTAATAGGAAATTATTTTCTACAAATTATTTATTTTTTAGCAATTTTTTTTTATTTGATCAAATATATAAGAATTGAAAATACACTCAAACTCTCCAAATATAAGAATTAGAAATGCACTCAAACTCTCCAAAGAGGTTCCATGTACGTGGAATTGTAAGCTATTAGAAGATACTATCTTTCATATTGTCACATAGGATAGAGAAAAAGCTAACTCTCATATTAGAGTGCCACATAGGAGAGAGAAAATCCTCTTTTAAAAGTCTCTGCTTTACTATATAGATAGTAGATAGTAGTGTACTGCAACCGAACAATAGTTTTATTTACCACCTATCAAAAATAAAGTAGCAGTTCTTCATCTTGTTCTTATTGAGTACCACAATTTATTCACTTTAGTAAAATTTGGTTATTGGACCAATTTTGAATCGACGTTTGATAATTAGTTCGAAACTAAATTACTGCTTAAATGCCTGCAATTGGTTAGTAAGTTGCAAAGAACATTCTTTCCCAGGGCTGGAAGCCTGGGAATCTAGTCCAACTCGAGTCGGACTTTAGTATGACGCTCCTCAGCCTTACTGTTTCCCAAACAATTTTTAATGTTCTTCAGCCTCGTGGTTCACTTCACTATTGATCATTTGATCCTAGGGCCTAAATCCGATAAAACCCACCTACATCCTTCAATAAAGCCCAAAATTATATAAACCATAGGAACGGCCCAAAACTCTGATAATATTCAAACAGATGGGCCTGCACAACTTGGGGTAATTTGGGCTTTAACAGCCACCTTACCTTTGTGCGCCTGAAGAGCGTCGCCCTCAGAGAGAAACCCGACCTACAAGTCTGGGATGATCGAATGGATGATAACCCCCCGTTTTAGTTTAAAGAAGGCGGATCTCATTTTACAGACACACATGGAACAACTCTTCTATAGTTACACTAGCATGTGTCCTGTGCTACGCATATGTTCGCCAAGTTGTAAAGAACTAAAATGAAAATTGTTAAAAAAACTAAAGAGAAACAATTTTTTGTGAATCTCTCACTAAGAAAAGAGAAACAATTTTCTAAAAATGGGGAAGATATACAATTCCTATATATAAATTTTAGCTTTTAAATTAAGAAGACTATCCTAAAATTATTGAAGAAGGAGGTGATTCAATTTTAATAGAGATTAGGGAGCCAATTGTAATTAATAAATAGGAGAGATATAATTTAAATAAACGTAGGGAGGTGGTTCTAAAATCTTAAAATTGAGAGATTAGAAATACACTGTTCGGTTGAGAAGTGTGGTTCCTACAAACCCGACTATCATATAGTGTAGAGATGTGTACACTATATGTTAGTATCCTCCACTTTCAACCACTTGTGGCAGCCCACGTGTCCAGATTCCAACCACGACCTACAAGCAGACCTAGAAGAAGCAATCACTACGCCTTAAGGTTAGGTCGTCCAGACAACCTAAAAAATGTAACCGCTGCACACTACAAGCTAGTCAACAGTACAACAGCATTAAGAGCATTCCCAATGCAAGCAATTGTTTTCCACCTCCACGTAGGACTATTTCCCCTCTTTGCTATCTTTGTGGTGAAAAACAATAAAAGGTTGCCCAATGCAGAAGTGACTTTAAACCTCGGACGGAATGTTTAATTCCGTCTGAATGTAAAAATAAAAAAAACGCGCCGAACGGAATGAAACATCCCGTCTGAAGTTAAAAAAAAATCGAAAAAAAAGTCGAAAAAACACACGAGACGAAATGTTTCATTCTGTCTAGAAAAAAAAACAAAAAAAAAAAACACGCGAGACTGTTTCATTCTGTCTGAAAAAAAAAACCGATTTTTTTTAAAAAACACACATGAGAAGGAATAAAGCATTCCGTATGAAGCTCACAACTCAGTGAAAATCTTAGTATCAAGTATTACCCTCGTTGTGACTTAGTTACAAGTCACTGACTTTGTCACCTTTGCATTGGGCAAGAGTTTTTGGTATGGGTGTCTCTTTTTTCCGAAAACCCAATTTTTCCGAATTCCGATCCAATACTTTTCCAAATTTGGTCATGATATTTGTGTTCCGATATCCGAAATTTCGATATCCGATTTTTTCGAAAAATAATTGAATCAGAATTGGATGTGTTTTCAAAATCCAATCCGATCCGATTTCCGATTAATTTCCGAATTTTTAACATATAGTGATCTATTTCATATAGTTACTAAATTAAAACTGCAGATAATTTACAAACCAAATAAAAACCATAAAGAAGTAGAACATTGTCTCTCTCACAATTTCAAAAAATCAATATTGTCATTCTAATACATGTCTCAATTTCTCCTATCTTCCTATTTACTGAATTAATGCATTAACATGAAGAAAAAACTTGTTGAATGAACGTGTTAAAAGGTCTAACTTGTTTACTAAATTAATATATTTCAAAATAATTGCTAAATGAATATATTAATTTGATAAAAAATGGTTATCCTTAAGAGAATCCGATTATATAATTCAAATTTCCGATTTACTTCCGTATTTTGCAGATTCTGAAATTTCCGAACTTTCCGAATTCGGAAGAAAAATTGTCATCCGAAAAATAATTGGATCAGATTTGGAAAGGATATTGCCGTCCGAAAAAAATTGGAAATTTTTCCAGAAGCCCTTTATCCGATCCGAAGTCACCCCTAGTTTTTGGTATTCAAAGGTGAAAACTCTCAATTTCCCTTCATAGTGACTTGCATTGGGAATACTCTAATGGGAGACTTTACTCTGTAACGATCTCCATGTCTTTACTTCATAACAGACGTATCCAGAAAAGGAAGGGACAACTCTACGCCTATAAAAGGGAGGTACGAACTACGTAAGGCTTGATTCGAGTCGGGCTAAACGACTCGATACGTAGGCAACTCTTCTCCAAAGGAAGAGCACAGCCATTTCCGACCAAACTCAATCTCAGTTTGTAGGTATAATTCGATACCTAAACATTGGCGTCATCTGTGGGGACGAAATACTTGAAAATTCATCCACTCAACTCTCTCAACCTCTCTAAAATTTTTAATTTTCAAGCTCACAAAGCGTGATATTTGAAGGGAAAAGCTACCGAAACCATAGTTTTGCAAGTGACAATTGGAGAAAAATAAATTGCAGAATTGATGAATGGCAATTTAAATCTAGCAACCAGGTCGCCACGTTCCAATCAGATAAGTACTCCTTTCAAAACTCCATTACTGCTATCTTTGGAATCATTTGTTTCTGGTCTAACAAAATACTTATGTTGCCAACAAGCAACATCAATCTTAACTTGATCAATCTTAATTGGTCATACATATTCCATTAGTGTCTGGTTCTGTGCACGCACCTAAACTTTTCATTAAATTTCTTGGGGAGGCATTAATTAGCTAATTTCTGACCGACCTCCCTCAACTTTAGAATACTTGGCTTGAATGGCATGCACATGATCAGTGGCCCACGACACATTGAAGGTGGAGGAAGGAGTCAAGGACAACATCTGAAAAGTTTCAGTTATGAAAGGTCGTCCACATATTGACAACCCATCCCCCCAGCGTTCAAATATTCGATTAAACTATCGTCTTTTATGAACCAGCATCTTCACCAGCTAGCGTTGATCATATTCTGATTTCTAACAAGAGCTACCACTCATCCGAATGTCGTTTTACAGCATGAACTAGGGGCTCGCTACACTCTGAACTGGGGCTCATAACAGCCATATGCACCATGCAGGTCAATCAAGCTCCAAACTGGGGGCAAGCCATAACCATTTCCAAACTAGGGGCTATCTACAACATCTCTGAACAGGGACTAACTAAAGCCATCTGGCCATGTCTAGTCCAACTCAATACACCATACATCTCCAAAATTACTACAATTAATATTGACGTGTAATAACTAGTTGGTACTAACTCCTTGGTGCTAGCATGTTTTTTTATAGGTCACTCAAGCTCCAAAACTGGAGCTAGCTACAGTCACGCCAATTCAAGGCTAATAACTATAGTGATGCCCCCAAAAGGCTAGCTATCAACCAATTAGCTTGATGCCCTGCTAAGGATCAAGTTTGATCTGCGAACTACGATCTACGAACTACGATGTCAGATCGCCATCAAGGAAGCTCAACAAAAATCAACCACAGTGACGCCCCCAAAAGGCTAGGCTAGCTATCAAGAATAACGTTCCCAAAAGGCGTACAAATCGACTTAACACATATGCAAGGGTTAAGTCCAATTCAACTGTAATTGCCACTCAAAGGCCAATTATCAGTCAAATTCAATCAAAGGTCCCCCAAAATGATCACATATCAACTTAACACCTACATAAGGATAAGTTCGATTCAACTGTAATTACCACTCAAATGCTAATTATCAGTCAAATCCAATTAAAGGTCCCTCAGAAGGACCACAAATCAACTGAAGACTTACATAAGGGTAAGTTCAATTCAACTGTAATTACTGCTCAAAGGCTAACTATCAGTCAAATCCAATCTACGAACTACAATCTACAAGTACGACCTAGTACATCAACTCGATCACAGGTGCCACCAAGAGGTCCACTACGATCTACAAACTACGCACTACGAACTGCGATTTGTGCACTACAATCTACGAACTACGAAGTAGGACCTAACACATCAACTCGCAACAAAGCAACAAACGACATCTACCCTACAAACACAGAAAATTTAATCCACAACAATCTCCATTTCAAACCAGGTAAGACACGTGGCCTCATTTATTATCTTTCTTTACACCACTGCTCTAAAAATAGTGATCTAGAGAAATAGGGGTTGTGTTAGTATCCTCCACTCTCAACCATTCGTGGCAGCCCACGTGTCCAGATTCCAACCACGACCCACAAGCACATGACCTGGAAGAAGCAACCACTACATCCTAAGGTCAGGTCGTCCAGACGACCTAGGAAATGTAACCGCTGCTTATTACAAGCTAGTCAACAATAGCATGCATAGCTAGTTAACAATAGCATTAATGGGAAACTTTACTCTGTGATGATCTCCAGGTCTTTACTTCGTAACAGACACATCTAGAAAATGAAGGGACAACTCTACACCTATAAAAAGGAGGTATGAACTACGTAAGGTTTGATTCGAGTCGGGTTAAACGACTCGATACGTAGGCAACTCTTCCACAAAGGAAGAGCACCACCATTTCCGACCAAACTCAATCTCAGTTTGTAGGTATAATTCGATACCTTAAACAATATATAATCAAGTACTTGTACAAAGGAAATAAGGAAGGCACATAAACCCGGCCAAAACTCTACATAAAGTTGTCAGAGCCCCATTCTACGTTCAATGCAATGTCTTAGCTACCTGGTATAATTTGTAGTGGATATTGGGGAGAATATATAAAACAATCGTAGTGTGCGCATATATGACGTTGAATTGTGAGGTCTGAACTGTCCGTATAATGTTAAACTTCTATGCACACTTATTTAAAAGAAATGCAATGTTATCGATTCTTTGAGCTGAAATAACAAGAGCACGTTACTTAGTTTTTGAAGGAATTTGTAAGTAGGAGGAGGGGTGTAAATTGGGCAGGACCGGGCCGGCCCTCAAACCATGAAGCCCGTATGATTTGAGGGTTGACCCTCTCATGTAGTGAGGGGCCTATGAAGGCCAATGCTAAAATTGTGAAGCCCTAACCCTCACTTCAGCCCTCTCTTTAGAGAATAGAGAGCTGGGCCAGATGGCCGAGTTTGATTACTCTCTTAAACTCAATCTTTATTTACAGTATAATCTTGCTAAATAGATGCGCGATAAATTAATTATCACGTTTAAATAATATGTTTTCTCAATCTTGACTTTGGTTAATGTACTTAATTAATAATTTGGCTAAAATTTGTAAGATAATAAAATTTAAAAGTTTCGTTTTTAAGTTTTATGTGCCGATATATTCTATGAAACAATAAGAAATATATATGAGACCAAAAATATGATGTAGTATTGTAGGTTCTAGAATAACCTGTGTTTGATTAGTTGAACTTGATTAAAAACTTCATTACCATATACCAATGATCATATCACATCACTCTGATTTATATTTTATTTTTGCTTATACATGAAAAAGTGACCCGGGTTCATATCCCGACAATAGAACAATTTGTTATTTTGAACTAGATTTTTCATGTAACGTTGGAGGAGCCTACACAAAGCACTAACTTATGTAAAACATATTTTTCATTTTGTTATTTATACAATTACGTATTTTTAAATAAAATATAAATAAAATTATATAGAAAAGTTGTGAGGGCCTTAATGCGGGCCTTGTGAGGGCCTTTCAGAGTCGGGCTGAGAGCTGCCCTTATGCTTTCACATCTAGATCCTTACCCTCCTCTCAAAACGTAAGAGCCGGACAATTGCATGAGGGCATTTTCGGCCCATGGGCCGGCCGCCTTTTTTACACCCCTAATAGGAGTCGCTAGTCAGTATTTTCTTTTCCCATAATTATGTAGGTGTTAGTCTTGAGTCTCGACCACTGTTCTAAAAATCGGTCTAGGCAGTCTCTAGGCGGTGCCCAACTGACTCGCTTAAGTCCGAGTCGTTTAAGAAATCAGTTGACCGATTAGGCGGGTCTAGACGAACCGATTACGCGGGTTAGACGGACTAAGCGGCCTCTAAGCATTCCAGTCAATTTTTTTTTTTTTTGAATAATTAAATATCAAAAATTAAAAACCCGTGTAGGCTTAAGATTTGAATGAGTTTAAAAGACTAAAGTCTAATATAAATCATATGTCACTATAAGAAAATGTATGTTTTTATATGAAGTCAATATTCTTCAACTATTACGCATTTTTGTAATAAGTATCTTTGTTTGTATTTTTTTTTGAGTTATGGTAAATGATTTTCTTCATTTCTGGTAGTATAAGTGTGTATTACTATATATATTATAAGATATATTATGAAAAAAAAAACCGCCTACCGTCTAGCCCGTCTAGGCAATGCCTAGAAGGCCTAGGCGCTCTCCTACTGCCCGACTACCGCCTAGCGTTTTTTAGAACACTGGTTTTCTCGTTGTTCGTGTGTGACGTTTTATTTTGCCTTTGTAGTATTATTTTGTGGCCTAAAATGTGGAGGTCTTATAGTTGACTCGTTCGGTACTGAAACAAAATGCTATTGGGCCTCCACCAATTTGCAAGTTAGATGCTGAAGGTCCGTAGTACCAGAGAAAAATGTTTGAAAAATAATAAATCATAAGTTCATAGACTCATAATAGTCAAAGAAAAGAGGACTAAACAATTTCGAGCGAGAGCCATGAAAGCAAAAATAAACTAGGTGAAGTTTTTAACTTCATTCACTTTAAGCCAAAAAGCTATCGCACGAAGTCACGAACAATTCAACTTTTAATTGGCTGAACAAAGCCAACATTTTTTGACAAATGTGACCAGAGACAACTTTTACCCATTTAACATTTTAACTCACTCAAGTAAAGCACATATCGAAGTATCCAACACATTTTGTTCTATTTTATGTTGTGAATAAAAAGATAAAGATAGGTTAAAGTTTACAACGTTGCATAGGGGGCTGCTTTTGCGCTAAGACAGATTCTCAGTATCATATCAAGAAAAAGCCCAAAACGACGTATACATGAGCCGGACTCGTGCTCGATGACTTCACATCAAATGGATAAAGACGGGGAGAAATGTTTATAGGCAACCCATTAAATATATGCACAAATTACCACCTTCGGCAGTTGAGCTGCAGCATAGTATTTTTTGTCACAAACCTACAACACATACATTAGTATCATACATAGATTTAGGTTTTTCTTTTTTTTTTTAACCTTGTCAACTTGTCAACCTACACATTATAAGTTAATCTATAAAAACATTTCCAATGCAAACAACAATTTGTTATCTCCACATAGACACTATATAAGACTATTTTTCCTCATAGCTACTTTGTTAGTGAAAAACTACTAAGTGTTACGTAATGCTAATGCGAATGCGATTTTAAAATTCGGACGAGATGTTTCATTTCGTTTGACTGTATTTGAGATTAAGACGGAATGAAACATCCTGTCTAAATATAAAAAATGAAAAAATATAAAAAAAACGTGTGGAACTGAATGAAAACATCTCGTTCATAAAAAAAAATATGCGGGACGAAATGAAACATCTTGTCCGAAAAAAAAAAACACGCGAGACGGAATAAAAAGTTTCGTCCGAAATTCACAACTCAGTAACTATCTCGGTAGCAAGTACTACTTTCATTGTTACCTAGTGAAAAAATACATCCATAGTCACCCTTGCTTGCATTGGGCCATTATTTTTGGTTCTTAAGAATAACAAGTCACTATTTCTCCTCAAACTCACCTGTATCGGAAATGCTCTAAGAATATAAATGCCTGATATTTCGTTGATAAATGTCTCTCTTGCTTAACATTTAACAGTGACGAACTATCCCTAAAGAGGACATGATTATACTTTTGGTTATTTAATCACAAAACCCAAAAGGATCGATTAAATGTTCAACATAGCTTAACAAAAACTATTTGGCTTATGAATAGTGTATATACGTGAATATAAATATAGTGGTTTGGTTGGTTTGTAAAATTGTGTACGATTTTGCACTGGGCTAGGTGTAGTACTGGTCCAACTCTTTAAAATGGTTTGCATATTAAGAACATGTCCCATGATTTTTAGATACTTTGGAAGCTGAAATAATGAAGATCCAAAACCTGCTTCTCAGTTCACATTTATAAGTTATAACAGACTAAACATAGACTTGCTTGTGTATATTTGACAGCTGAAGATACACAATAATTCATTCACAGAAAATAAAACAGAAATACTTATTAAAGCATCCAAGTTTATATTTTAGACCATAAATATTGTATCTTGATGACATGGCAGCTAACCTTTCTTTGTCACAATGTTCAAGCTTTTGGAATAATTGATAATCAAGGCAGGAATATAAGCAAGTTTGTCGGAGTGTGAAAACGGCGGAGAGTGAGTGAAAGATGGAAAGAAACATAGGGAGGGAGAAGCTATTCTTTCTCTCTTCCTATGTATCTTTACTTGTCACATCTAAAATAATCATAAACCTTAAACCCTATACCCATTAATTACTATATATATATATATATATATATATATAAACACATCCCATTATCTCAAATTACATCTTTTCAAGCATTTTTCACTTTCATATAGTGACAACATCTACACTCTCTGACAACCAATCAAAGATGCTTCATAACATCCACATTTTCTTGATTTTGCTCTTTTTAAGCTTCTTTACAGCTAAAACTACAGCTACCAACTTCAACTTCACTCTTTCCCATCAATATACAGACCCTGAAACTGTTGTTCAAGAACTACAAAGGTAAGAAATACCATTTCTAAGCTTTTTACTCTGTTTGTAAATTGTAATGGTGTTTGATACAGAGTACTCTGTTTTTTAAAGCCTTTTCTATTGAGGGTGTTTTAAATTTCGATTTATATTGCAGGAGAGTAAATGAATCAGTACTAAAGAGACAAATGTCGGGTGTTTATGAAATGGATCAACAACCATGTCAAACGGGTAACCCGATTGATGATTGTTGGAGATGTGACTCGAATTGGCAAGCAAACCGTCAAAGTTTAGCAGATTGTGGAATCGGGTTCGGGCATGACGCACTTGGTGGAAAAGGAGGTGAGATGTATGTAGTAACTGATTCATCAGACAATGACCCTGAAAAGCCGGCACCGGGTACGCTCCGTTTTGCTACTGTTCAAACCCGGCCCGTTTGGATCACCTTCTCATCAAACATGATCATCAAGCTCAAACAAGAGTTGATCATCACTAGTTTCAAAACAATTGATGGTCGTGGTGCTGATGTTCATATAACTGGTGCTGGTTGTATTTCAATATTGAATGTGAACAATGTTATAGTACATGACATACACATTCATCATTGTACACCATCAAAAGGATCAAGAAAATCAGACGGTGATGGGATTACGGTCTTGGGGTCCAAAAATATTTGGGTGGACCATTGCTCTTTATCATATTGCACTGATGGTCTGATTGATGTTACTGAAGGGTCTACAGGGGTTACTATATCAAATAATTTTTTTTCACACCATGATAAAGTGATGTTATTAGGACATAGTGACAAGTACGATGGAGATAGGGGAATGCAAGTAACTGTTGCATTCAATCATTTTGGTGAGAATTTGGTGGAGAGAATGCCAAGGTGTAGATGGGGATATTTTCATGTAGTTAATAATGATTATACACAATGGGGAGAATATGCAGTTGGTGGTAGTGCAAGCCCTACTATTAATAGCCAAGGGAACCGCTTCATTGCACCTTCAAATCCAAATGCTAAAGAGGTAATTTTCTTCCCAAAATTTTGACCTCTTTGGAGCTGGATACAAGTTTTTCTTGTCTTTCTTTGATCAATTATAGCATAATGATGATAGGAGTATAGGACAACTTAACTATCAAAATAAATTGTATGTAAAATCCATAGTTCGGGATTTCGGAATTCTTGCAATTTCGATAAATCTAAAAACCGAAATTCAGTAAATTTCGACCTTATTATATTCGGAATTTCAAATTTTTTTAGAATTTCAATAATTTCAACACTATATTCGGAATTTCGATTTTTTAGAAAACCAAAATTCCGAGCGAAATTCCGGAGTTTCGTTCGGAATCACGAACTATGGTCAAATCACATTCTGCGCTTTGGGTGGTAGTGCTGCAACTCAATATATGATTTTCTTGCTCCCATTTCAGTGAAAAAAGATTTAGCACGTGAAATGCGAAAAAAATCAAATAACTTCTAATTAATTTGCAAGAAGAAAATAACAAAAAGAAAGTTGTGCGATAGGAAATGCTGAGATAACTCATTGCTAGATTAATTCTCAATGAAAGATCGATTACGGGGTCCTACTGATGTTACGTGGAATAGGACTAAAAATTCTGTAAGTGAAATTTTGAGACAAGGGTGAAACAACTGATCTTATAAGCATCTGATGTATATATACAGGTAACTGCACGTATGGACACAGACAAGAGTGAATGGAGCAAGTGGAATTGGAGAACAGATGGAGATATTATGGTGAATGGGGCTTTCTTTGTGCCCTCTGGTGATGGGCTTGGGGTTAAGTATGCATTGGCATCTAGCTTGGATCCCAGATCAGCCGGACTAATCGACCAGCTTACCATGAATGCAGGCGTGTTTGGCGACAATAATAGGTATGCTCTCTTTTTACCTTTTTCTTTCAAGAACTTTTTATTTTAATGGTCTGATTCTTCCCTCTTAAAAAGCATCCCTAATTCTTCCCTCTTTTCCTCCCTAAATGAGAAAGTAGAATATGATAATCTTCTATATTTTTGTAAAACGGTTTTTAAGATTTTTGTCCTTACTATTTAGTACTTCATAAAATTGGTTAATGCACCTCGAAACAAATATTCATTTTTTACTACTGGTTCAATTCTTTCGGTTTAAAACTGGTTTATGGTTTATGCAGCCTCCAAACAAATATTTATTTTTCCTAATGGGTCAATTCTTTTTGTTCTAAAAAAACCAACGAGATTTCAATCAGTAAGGAGTGCACGCAAACGTTGTTTTTCTTATGGTTAAGTCATTGTCTCGTTTAAATTAGTGCTCCACAGTCCACGTATTTCTATGCATTTATTTTCTCTTTAACAAATTCACGAGGTATCACCGTATCACCAACTGCTCTTATTTGTTATTGATTAGAAATTGCCAGTGTTTTTGACACGAAAAACGTTCAGGAACATGTTCGGAAGTTTCCGTTCTCTAATATTGGTTGTATATACAGTAATCTCAAAACAAAATAAATAAGAGATAGTATACAGTAATCTCAAAACATAAACCAAATATATTGTGCGCCTATTCAGTTGTTGTAATGTTTTTAGTGGCTATGCCATTAGCAAGTTCTCCTAAGAGACATAAGAAATCAAGTAGCAGAAATTTTACTGTTTCTAGTTTCTTCATCAATGCTTCAATTCTAGATTTTGTCAAATTTTTTCACTCATCAATTTTATTCATCAAAATTTTAATTTATACATAAACTTCGTAAATTGATAGTCTACCATCAACATCCCTTTCTTTTGGTAATACTTATTTATGAGTTTCTTAAATGTTATATAATTATTATAGGTGTATTTTTGTAAGTAAGTAATTTAAAAAAAGGGAATGGTTATATGAACTCCATCTTATAGTGACTCCAAAATTATTCAGCTCCGAAAAGTGGACTTATAAAATGAATTGAGAGCTAATTTATTGTGAAGTGACACATCACACGATAAAGTACACCCCTACAAAAAATCAGTTCAATTCAATATGTTTAACCTTGTCAAAAGTTGTTATGAAATTAAAAAAATATTGGTCGTTGAATAATTTCATAACATTCTAATTGATTTTTGACGAGGTTGTATATCTTCAAATGAACCAATTTGTTATGAGGATGATCTTTATTATGTGGAGAACATCACTACAAAAAACCAGCTTTTAATTCATTGTATTTAGCGGTAGAGTAATTTTGGGGTGATCTTGGACATACCCATAAAAACACTCCCGTACCCCAACTTTGAAATAAATAAATAAAATTGTTTAAGACACATTTAGATTTATAAATTACCCTTTCTTTTATTAAGTATATAAAGACAAAACAAAACAAGTGTTTATCCTTCCAGCAAACACACACTTATTTTCCTTTTTTTTTTTCTCCTTTACGAAAGGATTTAGAAAGAGATAAAATTGTAGAATTTAGTCTTCCTCCTCCTCTCACTCATCAGCCATTAATTTATTTTTTTTCATTCATTAGCTCCTTTTTTTTTTTCTCATTTTCAATTCCGCTTGAGAAATTTTCAATTTGATATATTTTTACTAAACTCCTTTAACCCTTCTACAATGAAGAAGAAGAAGTAAAAAAAAAAAAAAAAAAAAATCAAATTTGAAGCAACTTCTAGAAGAGGAAAAAAACAATTTGTTTTTTGGGCATTCTTTTACCTTTATTAGAAGTTCTCTTATTGTGTAGTGTGCTTTAGTAACACAAAGATTCTTCGAGAGTATTATTTTCAATTTTTTTTATTTGTTGTTTCCTTTTAGAATGAGTCTCTCGGTCTTTTTGTTTTTTCTCTTTCTTTACCCCTATTGGAAATATCTCAAATTAATTTGGAAGATATTATTGGATTGAAGTGGTTATTGGGGTATGACAAAAACTGAGTTAGTTATGGGGTACGGGAGTATTTTTATGGGTATGTCCAAGATCACCCTAATTTTGGAATCACGAATTCATATAACCGTCTCTTTTTAAAAATTAGAGAATTTACCCTTATTACTCAACACGAATCCCAAAGCAGAAAATTCAATCTCAACCACCAAGTAACTACTAGGAGTTTTAATCTTGACCACCACTTATCATTCTAAATCCTTAGTAAATATCAGTTTTCTCTATTATATTAGATTGATATTGATACTTTTAATTAGATCATATGGCTGTCAACTTCAAACAAAAAAGTAAATATGACTGAAATTGCTAATACTTCGTAAAATTTGTTGGAGACAGAGATCACAATGTCAATCCATCTCCATATGGAGGTGGGAGTAGCACGGGAATAGGGCCTGGTGAAGGTGGCGGCGTAGTAGGTGATCCAAACTACTATGGAATGATCTATGGGAGTCAAGCTTCAACCACACCTTCTCTTTTCAAGTCTCTTGTAATTATAAGTTGTATGTGGATATTTTACATCAGATGGACCCAAATTACTTGGTTACTATCATTTTCATAATCACTTAGCTACTAATCATGTCATATACAACCAACAAATTTTGGAATGACAATATGACATCAAAGCTTTTATTTGATTTGCTTCCATTTTGTTATAATTCACTGGTTGATTGGTGCTCTATGGAACATTGTCAATTGAAATTTCACATTTCGAATATTAGAAAAATTAATGAAACAGATAATGATTCACCAAAAAGTTATTGTCAAAATCGCAGCCATTATTTCCTTGTCCAGAATTGTTTCTAGTTGTGTCTCACAAACGATGTAGTTGGTTTCAGACTTTCAATCATATTTATTCCAAATAGCCGGTTCAACTCATATATGTGTATTTTTTAATTCCTAGGGCAAGTTCACCCATTTGTCATGGGCCTAAACTTGACACTCGTTAGATACATACCGTTACCGTGGTGGGACTAAGATTACTCCCAAGTTCACCGAAGTCAGCCTCCCCAATATCTTAATAAGAATATCCCCAAACTTAAACTTCATAGGAACGAACTTAGAATGAACAACCAAGAGAATATAGAGAACCATAAAGAACGCAAAGAGTATGCATGTAAATTCACATGCTTGTATTATTCACTCAAACATGATTTACAAATGAGAATTCACTGTTATTTATAGGTAGAAGGAATGTTCTAGATTACAACACATGTCCACACATGTCCTTCATCCAATGGTTACTATAAAATATCTACACTTTTTAGAAACATTCTAGATATCTCTTGCATTTTAGGTATCTCCTAGAAATGATTATGTTGGATTGTTCTCCAACAAATCGAGGCCCTATTCCATTTAGGTTTGAATTAATGTGGTTCGAGAACCAAAATCTTATCCGCCTTATGGAGGAATGGTGGAATGCTTTTTTCTTTCCAGGGATTGCCAAGTTACATATGGTGGTGCAAGGTTACAGAGCTGTAACACAAGTTGAAAGTGTGGAATAAGGACTGCTTCGGTAGGGTGGACTAGATTAGCAAGATCAAAACAGAGGAGATTGATGACTTGGATTGTAGAGAAGAGTTTTCTTCCTTGTTGCTTGACGAAGAAGTTCACAGAGCCAGTTTGAAGTGAGAATTACAGGAGCATATGAAAAGTGAAGAAATATCATGGCGCCAAAAATCTCGCACTAAATATTTCAAAAAAGGGGAGAATAATACCGCTTTCTTTCATAAAACTGCGAATGCTAGGAACAAATCTAATAGCGTTAGCACATTGCTTGTTGATTGTGTGGAGGTGAGAGACAAAAAATGCATCAGGGAGCATATTGTTAATTACTATGAAGATCTTTATTCAGAGGACCCTCTAATGGGACCTGAAATGGATGGGGTGGAATTTAATAGTATCACAGATGACCAGGCCATGGCTTTGGATGCAGACTTTATTGAAGATGAAGTAGTCTCAGTAATCAATGAGTTGGGAGGAGACAAAGCTCTGGGACCAGATGGGTTTCTTTTAAATGGTATTGGCATATTTTTAAATCTAACTTCATGGCTGTAGTACGGGAATTTCATGAGAACTCGTCTATAAATAGAAGGGATAACTAACTCTACCTTCATCACACTCATACCTAAGAAAGCCTTAATCTTGTTGGAGGGATATACAAGATAATTTCAAAAGTTATTGCCACTAGAATCAGGGGTGTGCTTCCATGCATTGTTTCTCAGCAACAATGCGCCTTTGTGGGAGGTAGACAAATTTTAGATGGGCCTTTGATCGCTAATGAGTGCATCGATACTCGTATGAAAAACAAAGAAAATGGTATCTTGTGTAAGGTGGATATATCTCAAAAGTGTATGACCATGTTAATTGGGAATTTCTACTTTACTTGCTTAGAAGGATGGGTTTTGGTGTAAGATATAGAAACTGGATTATGACGTGTATAACTTCGACATCTTTTTCAGTGCTTGTTGAGGGGTCTCCAGCATGATACTTTCACAATCAAATAGGTTTGCGTCAAGGCGATCATATTTCTCCTTTTCTCTTTAACATTGTAATGGAGGCACTGAATAGATTGGTCATTAAAGCGAATGATTTAGGCTATGTTAAAGAGTTTAAGACTACTACCAATGGTCCTAAAGTAACATTGCTTCAATTTGCAGATGATACTTTGTTCTTGCTTGATGCCTGGTTGTCATAATTGCTAGCAATTAAAACACTATTACTAATATTTCAGGGAGTGTCTGGGCTAAAAATAAACATGGAAAAGACTTCAATCCTTGAGGTGGAGAAGGTGGAACACTTGGCTGATTTGGCTCAAGCTATGGGTTGTGTCGTTGATTAACTGCCCTGTAGGTATCTGGGTATACCCCTTGGTTCCACATATAGGAACAAAGAGGTTTGGGATCTAGTTGTCGAAACAATTCGAAGAAGACTCAATGGATGGAGATGTAAAATAATGTCAAAAGGAGCGAGGTTGATCTTAGTGAGTAGTGTTCTTTCGAATCTATACCAGTGTATTTTATGTCTTTAATTATCATCCCTAAAGGCGTGGCTACAAATATTGAGAGATTGATTCGAGATTTCATTTGGGGCTTATCGGAGGAACGTAGAAAATATCACTTGGTATGTTAGAAGAAAGTATGCTCACCAAAAGAAGTTGGGGCTTGGTTTACGTTCACATGTAGACATGAACCAAGCGTTACTTGGAAGATGGATATGGAGATACATGGTGGAAGAAGGGGCTCTTTGGCGTGATGTGATTGGTGCAAAGTATGGGATCGACAACCATAGGTTGGTGGCCCAAGCAAACATCTAAATCCCATGGATGCAAACAGCTGTGCCAGACATGGGGTTGCTCTAATTCAGGGAGACAGTATATGGTGGGAATCTAGACCCTCTTTCATGAAAAACTTGGAGAACCACTATACTACCTATTTTCGATTTGTTAACTAGATAACCATATTTTAGTAAAGACCCTGTATTCCTATTTCTCATTCTATTTTGTTACTTTTGGTTCTATGTAACTCTTATTCTTTTATTAATCAATTACCTTTAGCAAAAAATAAATAAATCCCATGGATGCAACCTTTGGAGAGGAATGCTAAACGTGTTTCTGAACTTCAAATGCGGAGTAAACTTTAGTGTGGAAAATGGGCATAAATGCTTATTTTGGACAGACACATGGCTCGGGGATATATAAGCCTCTCACTCTCCAATTTCCTTTAATTTTTCAAGCTTCTAATAAGCAAGTCGGTTATGTTTATGAGTTTGCACATATGGGCAACGGTCACATGGCATGGAATTTGTTTTTGAGGAGGTATAGTAATGATTGAGAAGTGCAACAATATGCTAACCTCACAGTGCTACTCGAAACAGTGATACTGAACGAGGAAGAGGATATATGCTTATGGTTTTGGACCAAGAACAACATGTTCTTTGTTAGTCCTTTCTATGATATAATACATACCCAAGCACATAATTAGGAGATAATGCCCAACCCCTTCCCCTCCAAATTGGTATGGAGAATTCAGATACCTTTAAAAGTGAAGTTTTTCTTCTAAGGAGACATGCTTGGGCGAACATTGACGACTGATGCTTTAATTCATAGAGCATAAGTTGATTCAATCAAAGAATTCATCACTAATTGGCCAAGGCGGAGAGGGAAGACCTTTGGGTCGGCTATGTGGAGGCTTTTACCATACGCCGTTATTTGGGTTCCATGGAAGACTAGAAATCACCATATCTTCAGGAACTAGGGCTGTGAGGTTCAAAAAACAGTGGAGGAAGTCAAAGGATTGCTATGGTATTGGATGTCCAACTCAGATGAAAGGAGACAATATCACTTCAGAAATCTGGTATTGAATTGGCATAACGTTATCATGGATGATGATGTAGGGGGCTAATGTTATAGGGGTACAGTGTGTTAGCATATATTTGTTTCTTTGCCTTTGTTTCTTTGCTTTTGTTTTGTAATTGGGCTACTTGTGAAGATCTCACTCACTGCATGTACTCTCAACTCGTCAGCTGGATAAGCTTTTTATTGTGTGTTGTAACGGGTCAGGCATTTATAGCGAATAATGAAAAAGCTTTTAGAAAATTGTGAAGGCTCAAGAGGTGTAACTAGAGGAAAAACTATTTTTTGGGGTTTTTAACGTTTATTTAGCTATATTGATCCAAAAAGGGCCTAAATTCTCTCCTAGGATATGACGTGGTGATCAAGCAAGTAGACGTGTGGTCTTTCTATCCGGACATCCTTTGTGTCATCACTTAATAATCATTCAGATGAGGCTTTTGGCTAGATTCTCACAGGATATGAAACTTAATTGTTCTAACCTTGGTCTCAGAAACTTACTACTATATACAATCAAATACTTATGCATGTCATTCATGAAAAGATGTAGAAACAGTTATACGTATATTGTACTATATTGCTATAATGAGACTTATAGACTCTTTATTCATCATAGAAAAAGGAAACAGACTTTTAATACTAAACAGAAAAAATATTTTTGGTCTTTTTTGAATTTTTTTTTAAGAAAGGAAGAAATATACTACTATATCTAATATAAGGAATACATAGTTTTTGCAAATGTTACTATACCACCCCCAAATAGAAATATGCTTTGTCCTCAAAGTATGAAAAGATAAGGAAAGAGATTACCATAGAAACATAAGCAAAAACGGCGATACACCTATATTTTGTTCTTCATGATGAACATATGCCGCCCCCAAATAAGTTTGGTGTGTGAGTTGTTTGATATAGAACGAGAAATACATGGTTTATTGTACTAGGGATAATTATTCTACTATGAACATTTTGGTTATTTTTTTATATTTTTGAGAACATATGTAATGCAGAAAGAAAAAATGGAAAATTTCGGCATGATATATTTGTATTACCTTCTACTCATATACCAAATTCCACAGAAGAAACAATTAAAACAAGCAGATAAAATTAAAATTACACTACTAGTTATAATTATACATAAGTGCGAAAAGAAAAGAAAACAAGCAAACTGAAAATAAAATATAAACTATCTATACAGACACTAGGGAGCTGCCTAGTCAGAATCTCATCACGACATCGAGAAGATCCTTCTCCTCGCTGACGTGGGGTCCTAGAGTGTCTATTACTACGCGGGATGCATCTCTAATGCTCTGTAGTGTCCTTGTGACACTGTGCTGAAAACGTCGTTGCTCCTGCTAGAAAGATTGTTGCTCCTCTCTGAGGGTTTGCTGAGCCGCTATAATAACTCGCTAACCTTGTCTGAGGTGGTGGACGTGCTAGTGCAAAATCCTCTAGCCCTTATGGAGGAAATGAATTCCGTCCATGGGCTGAGTGAACTATCGAGTGGGCTGAGTGAACTATCGAGTGGCACCTTCAGCGAAGTAGTCCATTGGCTCGGTAATGCGTGCTTGCTTGGTGGCTCTGGCGGTAGGTGGATACCAGAGTTTCTGGACGCAGTGGGCATAGATAGGACCTATGGTAGCGTCCTTGACCTCCACTAGAATGTTTGCAAAAGTTATAACAATGCAGAAGTTGTTCTTCTGCTCCTGAAGAATCCACAAGATGTGGAGCATCACTTTACCAATATCAGAAGGCTTGACTGAGCCTATCAAGTTGAAGGTCGCTTCATCAAGCACGCTTAACCCGATTCTTTTGCGAGAGCTCAAATGCAAAGGTGACGCGTAGGGTTCTTCCTGCCCTTAAGAAGCGTTTCTGCCATCATCACATCGATGGTCTTGTTGTCTGGGGATTGCTCCGTCTGAGTATAAACCTTCAAAGGAATCCCCAGAGCCTCACTCAACACCTCCTTAGTGAGCTCAAACGTGTGGCCATCCCTGACAACCATGAGGTGGTCATCCTCCCCTCGTTGCATGTTGTTGTAAAATGAATGAAAGAGTGAGAAAGGGAGAATAAATCACGTCCTCCAACAAAACCGAAGACTCCCATCCTCTTCTTCTAATCTCAGCCTTGAAGTGCACTTCAAATAGATAGGAAATGAAAAGGGGTTCAAAATTTTGCTCCTACATGATTTTTAGGACTCGAGCCATTTTGAATAGGAGTTGATGGAATCGGGGTTTTTAGTTGGAATGAGGGTTGAAAATAGAGCTTACTGTAAAAATTTGGAGTGGTGGTGTTTCTCGGTGGGCAGGCAGTCGCGCGGTGGAAGAGGGCAGACGCGCGGTTGATTAGTGCGGCTAGGGTTCGGGAATTTTGGGGAAGATGAGGGTCGGTCGGGCGGTCACGTGGCTATAAAAGGTTTGAAGGCACATGCCTCTTCAGTTATTTTGAAATTTTGGCCCAAGCCCAAATGAAATCAGGTAATTCCGATCATGTCCTTAGTGCTTTGACAACTTCCAAAGCCAATCTGCGCTTCGTTACTATTCCGATCCTGACCCGAGAGGTACTAAAATGATCAACATCGAAAATACTACGCAAAGGTATAGGGTACACTCACATCCAACGGTGGACAAAAAAAATAGATAAAGGAAAGAAACGAAAAAAAACTGACAAAAAAAAAAAAAAAAAAAAAAAAAAAAGGGAAATATATACAAACAAAAGAAGGAAAAATTTAATTAATTTTTTTTTGGATTTTGAAAATGCTTGAACTGAAATTTTAAAAGGTGGGTCGTTTTAAGTCAGATTCCCAAGACTTTTGAAGTTTTTGAAAACTTGAGTCAATCCCAACCAGATGGTTGGATTACTCTCTTCAGCTGTGCTCGGTAAGCAGGTGGCTGGCACATAAAAAACCTTGAAAGCTAAATTTTCACTATGAGGTTGAAGACCAAGACAAGTTGATGTTTGACAATTTGAGCACCAGCTTTCTCTCATAGCTCGTCTCTTACGTGTGCATGAACTCTTACCCAAACCAGGAATGTCTTTTGGTATATGTGTCCATATCTTTAGTTGCACTTCTCTAGGAAGTGCTTGCACATGATTATTGAAACTGATCCATCTAGTCTTGCAAGGTGGAGGGTTTTTGCTTTTAACAGAAGACATTTTTGGAATTTTTTTGAAAGTTTTGAGAAAGAGAGATTAAGAAGGGGAAATTTTTTGAGGAGAAAGGAAGAATTTTTGAAAGTTTGTACAAGTTTGAGTCTTTTAACGTCAGATTCTCGAGACAAATAGAGATGTGGAGGCAAAAGATAAAATTAAATAGAGAATAATATCACTTTGGGTTACACTATTTGTTTAATTCTCGTTTAGAGATGCCTCGTTTTTTTTTTGTTTTCTCAAGCAAAAGATATCTCTAACCATATAGAGGTTATGACAAGAAGATAAAATTATACGTGAATCCGGTATCATTAGGTTACTCCGGGGTGTATAATTTTCATTTTTATATCCTTTAGTTTTGAAAACTATGGAGAGATATTTTAAGATACTCGTACTAAAAAAATTGTGATGATACTTGACTTTAATTTTGAAAACAAACTATAATAGGTAATCTTAGGCAACTTTCGTGTCGGTTTTGGGGTGAACCCAATCTAGATAGACAGAGCTTCAGCTACACGAGTTGGGGGATTTACTATACAAGACATGGAATGTTCTGACCTGTTCAAATAGCTCGGTGATATAGGCGACCCTTAGTAAGCAAACCTGATCTCAAACCGCCCTTAGATTGCGTTGTTCTAGGGGTTAGTCTGTGTAGAATCCATTGTCTGTTTTATTTTTTTTTTGGAAAATCACATAACTATTGATGTATCAAGAATATTGCATTAATAGAAAGGAGAAAACAACTATTTTGAAAAAGAAATGTAAAATAAAGAAAAACAAAATTGTATACTCGCTGCATGGGTTCACATTTACTCAAACGACGAGTAAAAAGTGTTTTATAAATAATATATGAGATATACGTGGACTAAGGCTCTGGCACTTACAGCCATACACTCCGAATTGAGGGCCTGGTTACCTTATTGATATATTCCCTTTAAAGAAAAAGGTGGAATGGAATGGGGAAGGAATACATCGTGGCAAAGTAGATTTAATCCTCGTAGATAAGATAATCATGAAAGAAGTTTTAGCGCTTTAGCTTCGTTCACATCACTTGTTGCTTCAAAGGTTATATTTGTTAGTTTAGGGTTTGGGATAGCTTGTCTTGGGAACACACCTTTTTGGGTTTTGTCATGGGCTAACAAGTTTAAAGATTGTTGCATGGATGCTAGGATTTGAGTTTGTTGTTGCATGACAGCTAGAATGATCTCGGTGAGCTTATATGTTTGGACACTAGTTGATGGTGTAACATGAACTAGGTCTATTTGGTTGTTGATATGTGGGTTTTGGTGGTTCTGGTTAAAATGGAATGGAACCAATGTTCTGTTCTGATTGTTATAGGTACATTGTCCTTGTCTGAATGTATTTAGTGGTTTTATGTGGTTAGTGAAATTTGGAGGTGGTTGGGTTTGTGGATTATTAGTCCATGCGAAATTAGGATGTTGTCTCCTTGGTGCATTTGGTACATTGAAAGCACATATTTTTTCTGGTTGAAGTGATGATAGGTTTGTGATGAAGGGACATGTGGCATCTATATGATTTAAGCTTAAATAGAAATTGCATGGTGAGGTATTTATGTTCATGACAGCATGAGGAGTTTGGTCTTTTTGTTTGGTTGTGAGGGCATCTATCTTTCTTGTGAGGATTTTGATTAAAGTTTTGATTTCTAGATCGGATTTCACCTCAAAAATACAACTAGCCTTAGATGTACTAGGTTGGTTTGTTCTAGAATTGTTTATATCGCCCTAATGGGTACTCTTTTCAGCTTGGTTTTCAAGAAAGGTTAAAGCTTCGGTTGCACCTTTATCCAAAAAATTACCATTACTCATGATGTTGAGGGTTACTTTGTGTTCTTGGAGAAGACCTTTGAAGAAACATTGGACAAAAGTGGATTTTTCTAGTTTATGGTGAGGACATGAATGGAATAGGTCAGAGAATCTATCCCATGTTTCAGAATATGTCTCACTCGGACTCTGTTTGAAGAACTATATCGTACTTCTTATCTCTTCTGTTTTCTTCGGTGGAAAATACTTCTTCATGAAAGATAACATAACATTTTCCCATGTATCGAATGAATCAGGCTTCTGAGAAAGAAGTCATACGTGACTCTTACCAGCTAGAGTGAAAGGAAACACTCGTAGATTCACTTTATCATTGGTGTTGCCTAGATGGTGAAAGGTATTACATACTTCATGTATCCGGCGTAGATGTTCGTACAGTAACTTGTGTTCAAACCCATGAAAAGATGGGTAGAAGATTGAACACATTTGGTGGAATGCGAAAATCGCTCGTGAGCGGTGTGAGTCGTATACAAGATGGAGGTCCATCTTGCAACGGTGTATAGAAGTTGGAGAGAGGCTCTTCAGCTTGCACAACTTCGTCGGCCATCTTAGTAGGTGGGGGACGAGAAATTGGAGATTGTCTAGGATGACGTGCTTTCCAACGTGAGTAAGTTTTATTCTCGCTAAACCTTGTAGTGCCTGAACGCAGTATCATGCACTTTTAGCAAGATAGCAAAACTATCATAAAATGCGCAAATGATGGAGTGTATGCTCAAGCAATCGAAATTCATTTTTGCAATTTTGTAGTTTTGAAAATCTTTGCTGGGTCTATAAATTACTATTCCCTATTTAAACGAACAATTGGGCGCGAGACTAGGATGGATCTATTACACAGCTCATAAGAGTAAGCAATCACTTCACCAAGTGGTATGCTACCAAGAATCTCACTCACGATGAATCTGGGGGAGGGGAGTGAGGAAGGTAGTTGGTCCACCGGAATCTTGTAACTGATTACTCTAAATCCTCGTGGCTATATTTTTATCCTTTTCTGGAGGAGCATGACTACTTTAGGCTCTAGTTAATTGATTTTAATTTGATTATTTGGTATAGTGCTTCAAGAATCAAGCAACGCCAGTTTTATCTACATTGGGGAATGACTTCCCAATGGTTGTCCTTATGCGGGAATTGAAATTGCAGCACAGAAATTAAAATTTAAACAATCATGTAAGCTTGCTTGAACACACAAGGTATCCTCTTACATGGGCTTTGAGGAGGTTTAGAAATTACCTCTCAGGCTGTGCTTGCACGCTGCTTGAGGAGATCGAAGACGATGTTTGTTGGCACGTGATCTGAGAATCAGGCCCAATCGTTTGAGCGTTCCCTTTTTTAGGTTACAAAAAAGGTCTACTTAAGAAAAAAAAACCCACAATCCGGGTTTTTTATAATTAAACAACTTGGTCCAAAACATAAAAGTAAACTAATACTAATACTAAAACTAATAGATTAACTAGATTATCTAGATTAACTAGATTAACTAGAGCTAATCGTAATTAGAGTGTTGATTACCAAGTTGATTCAAAGTGCGTGAGCATATGATTCAAGACTCGCCTCGCTCACTTGAACTTCTCAAGGCAATAAAAACTCTAATCCTTGGTAAGTTGCACAATTTCAACCAAGTGCTCAACTCATGCTAATCTACGTAACTAACATAAACTAATATTTTTGATATTTTTAGTTTTTTATTATTTTTTTTTCTATCTATTACAACAAAGTCCAATGATTTATATTATTCTATTAAAAAAATCTAGATTTGTAGTTACAACCATAAAACAAATTGGATTGAACTGTGAAAAAACGGTAGCAGAGTGCCTGGAGGTGCCTGGGCAGTCGCCCCACCGGTTCCGGCGAAGTTGCGTCGGCTTCCGGCAACAGCTTCAGCTCCTCTCCAGTAATTGAACCTCGAACTTTGATTTGAAATAAAATAGATCAGTATTGAAAAATAACGAAATAAAATGCCGAAAAATTTAAAGAACAAGAAATGAAATGGATAGAATGGTGCTTCCCTCCTTAGAGCTCAACCAAGAATCCATGTTTTTTAAATCCATGATGGCGGCGCCATTTGAAGTAAGTTGTATACTGGTAAGTAAATCAAAGATTTATGAGGTTCACCATAGATTGTTTGGAAGATGGATTGATTAGAGTTATGAAGAAGAGAATGTAGTATTCTTAGCTTTAGGACTTGTTTTTAATGACTCAAACTTTGTATTGAATGAACAAACTTAAATGAAACAACTTGATTGATGAAAAGAAAAACTTGAGTGAAGATTGAAACATAAACATAAAAAGATACAACTTTGATTGAAGATTGAAACATAAACATGAAAAAAAAAAATGAATTGAAGAACAATAAGTAAAAACAAAACTTGAATGTAAATGACTTGAAAATAAAAGATTACACTACTCCTACATGACACTAGAATAAGTCTAGGTGTATTATCTCCTCTTACTTTGAGGTTTTTATACCCCTACTTTTATAAAAGACTGATTTGCCCACTCCCTATACAATCAAGACACCACAATCTAGGTTTTTTTACAATTAAACAACTTTCCTTTTAAAGGCCCAAAACATAAAAGTAAACTAATACTAAGACTAAGACTAATAGATTAACTAGATTAGCTAGATTAACTAGAGCTAATCGTAATTAGAGTGTTGATTACCAAGTTGATTTAAAGTGCGCGAGCGTATGATTCACGACTCGCCTCGCACACTTGAACTTCCCAAGGCAATGAAAACTCTAACTCTTGGTAAGTTTCATAACTTCAACCAAGTGTTCAACTCATGTTCATCCACATAATCAACCAAAACTTATTTTTTTTTCTTTTTCTTTTCTTTTTATCTCTATCTATTACAACAAAGTCCACTGATTTAAACTACTCTATTACAAAATCCAGGTTCTTAGTTGCAACCACGAATCAAAAATCTTCAAACTGTGTAAAATCTTCAAATGGTTAGTATTTCAAAGTTGTTTGAGTGAGGTTCACCATAAATTGTTTGGAGCTTGAATGAATGGGAGTTTGAAGGAAGAAAGGTAGGTTTCTTAGATTTTAGGACTTTTTTTCTTAACTCTAGTTGTATTGAAGAATATTAGAAAGACTTGTTGATTTGAATGATTTAAAATACTAACTTGAAATAAATAACTTGATTGAAAGGAAGAACACAACTTGAAAGAAATAACTTGATTGAATTGACGAACAAAAAGTAAACAACTTGAATGTAAATGACTTGAAAAATAAAATCCTACACTATTCCTACATTACACTAAAATAAGTCTAGGTGCATTCTCTCATCCTACTTTTAAGTTCTTATACCCCTACTTTTATAAAAGACTGATTTGCCCTCTCCCTATACAATCAAGACACCTCACCAAGTTTGCTTTATGATTTTCCTTTTTCTTTTTTCATTTCTTCTTGATCAAACTAGGTTTTAGAGAAAGCCTTCTTTTGTATCAAGGACATCTATCTCTGGTCTTCTGAGTTAACGACTTGACTTTCATCTTTCTAGTTTGGAGTCCTTGACCTTTGACTTTGGCTTTAGCTTTGACTTTTTAGCACTTTTTTATAGCAGCTTCGAGTCTTCATAATAAGCGTAAATAAGGCTCATTTTTTTTTGCTAAGTCGCAGCTTTTATGATAAGTGGTCTAAATTGCTCTGTAACCTAAAAAAGGCAATAAAAGTTATGAGTTGTCTTTTTATTATGCATAAGAATGGTTGTAATGCAGTAATATAAGGGTAATAAAACGCACATTTGGGAGCTGATCAGTTCACACAATACCATGGTGCAATTTCACTTCCCTTCAGCATTTGAATGGCTCGAAGAGAGTCTGAGCATACTTGAATATACTCGAGATCATTTTGTAGACATAGGGATAGACCCACCTCAATAGCTTTCAATTCTTGGAACTGAACTGACCTCCTTGATCAACCTCCTGAGTAGGTGGATATAATATTTCCTTCTTGGTCTGTTGCTATGCCTCCAAAGCCAACTCTTTGATCAGCTACAGACCCATCCGTGTTAAGTTTAAAGTAACCACTAGGTGGTAGTTTCCATTTGTACAAAATAGGGTTTCTAGTCTTGTATTTAATTTGTATGTCAAACCTTATAAGTAAGGCCTTGATGTCAGTAGTATCGAGCACATAATCAATTTTGATGTTGATGTAGAGCTTCATGTCCTTCAGAATTGAGTTGGCAAGATGTTGCCAAGTTGTAGATCGATTTTTGAACCTCCTACCATTCCTTTCAAACCATAGATAATTAATGGTGGCACAAACATAAGCTTTGTAAACTTCAGCTGAGGGGGATTTTTTCGTATAGAGGTTGATAATGTTGCACCATTCTTCATTTGAGTTTTTCATTGTGTTTCCCAAGCCTAAAACCTACTTTACTCTTGAAAAAACATTTGTGAAGTATTGGCAATCAAAGTACAAATGTTTAGTAGAGCTCTCCTGTGAGCAATTATAAAAGCATAAATTGGAGGTATTTAAGACTTTTTTGTGCTTAAGCCTATCTTGAGTAGGTAGGCTACCTGAAAATAATTGCCATCCAATAAAAGAATGTTTTGGTAGCACTAGTTTCCCCGAAACCATCTTACACCAATTTTGAGTTTCCCTTTTCTGTCTAAGGTCATGATAGGCTACTTTAGAAGAGAAAACACCCGAGGGAGAAGATAGCGAAACCACTATGTCCTCTTGGATGTGTGTGTTTATGTCAGTGGTCATAATATGGTTCTTTACCTCACCTTTAGGAAGATTGTGAACCAACTGATTCCATTTTCCATTTGTGATAAGAGAGCTGACCGTGGAGTCTAATGGAGGAGGCAAGAGGTTGGCCTCTTGGCAGTGAAGTAGTGAACCAGGAAATCCCCAAGGGTCATGTCATAGAAAAGTTTGTTCTCCAGTAGATATGATGTACTTGAGTAGCTTGATGGTTGTTTTTCTATGCTTCAATATGCACCTCCATGTCCATGAGCAGTCCTTTAGAGTTGGCATATTCCAAAAGAAATGATTTTTAATATGCTCAGACCATGTCCATGTGACCCATAAGCCAAGATCTTTACATGCAATTTTATAGATAAGACCATAGTAAGAAGTTTTGTTCCATATGATAAGGTCATGTATACCTAGCCATCCCTCATGCTTTAGAAAAAGAAGATTTTCCCTACTTGAATGATGCATCATATTTCCCATTTTGGCCCACTCCAAAGGAATTTAACACGTCTTAGAGATCATTGTAAGTACACCTTTCGGGAGTATGATGGTCTTGGCGTGGCCCAGTAAATGTGAAAAGTTGGCAGTCTAGAAATAATAAGTTGCAATCTGCCTGTGTGGCTCAAGAACCTATTTTTCCAGTTGTCAATCTTTGAGGTAGTTCGTTCCACCAAGGGAAGGCAGTCCTTGACATTTATTTTGGCTGATACTAGAGGCAAACCTAGATATTTTATAGGTAGGGCAATAGTCTGCATACCCAGTAGTTGAGCCAGATGAGTGATATCTTCATGTGAGAAACCTCCAACCAGTAGAGAAAACTTGTTGAGGTTCAAATTCAATCCAATTGCCAATGAGAAATCTTCAAGAATACTTTTCAAAGCTAGGATAGAGTCTTCTTTTCCTCCAATGAATATGAGGACATCATCTGCAAAGCACAAATATGTAACTTTGCAAGTTGGGTGAAGTTAAAAAGCTCTTTGATGCAAACCCTTTAACTCCTCAACAACAAAAAGTTAAGCAACTCCATATATGACAATGACAAAGAGATATGGTAACATTGGATCACATTGCCTCAGCCCTCTCATGCGGCCTTTGAAATAACCCAGAGGTTCTCCATTAAAGATGAGGGAATAAAATGGGCTGGTGTAGCAAGCTTCAATCCATTTTTTGAGTTTAGTTGGTAAAGATGATAGTCTGCCAATTTACAGAGTCAAAAGTTTTTTGAAAGTCCACCTTGATAATATATCTGGGTGCCATGTTGTCTTGAGTAGCTTGATAAGAGTCCAAAACTGTAGTTTTAACTCCTTAATAATATTACATTTAGACCAATTATATGTATAATAAATAAGAGTTAGTACTATTTACGTGCTTTTGTGTATTTCAGGTCTTGGAGTCAAATATGTGAAGAAATATGTCACTCTTGCAAGAGAAAGGAGCAAAGGCTGGTTGCTAAGAAGTTCTATGACTATAGGCCAAGATTCAAGGAGAAAAAGCCTTTTTAAAGTCCAGTCAAAGTCAACGCGGGCAGAAATAGAACATAAAAGTCAACAAAACTTCCGCAGGCTGTATCTTTGGACTTAAACTTCGGAATTTGGCCTATTATATGTCAAAACGACCGGCTCGGAAAGAGCTTTCTAACGGGCTAGGTCTTGATCCAATCAAAGGAGTAAACGTAGATGAAAAGACTATTATAGTAATTTTCAGTAGAGAAACCCTTTTTGGACTTAAGTAATTAGGTTTTGGGCTTAAATTAATGGCCCAAAACATGGCTCCAAAGCCCATGCACGAAATTGTAGACCTAGCCCTCTCCTATATAAAGAGGACTAAGGCATAACTCTTCAGTACTTAGTTAATTATTCAATACTTAGTTAATTATTAAGTACTTAGTTTTTAATATAGTTTTTAGTTCTTAGACTCTCTTCCATTAGATTAATAAAGCCAAGTTATTGTTATTATGATGTCTTCTTCTTATTCTTCTATTGATGATAGTCTAATGAATCTCAGCTAAACCTCCATTAGAGGGGTTTGATGAAGCTTTGATGAAGACTTGATGTGTTAGTGTGGAATAAGTTGTAGTAATCTATTCCACTCTAGAATGTAGTTAATTTACCATGAGAATGGGTTTAAATTGCCTCACATACTAATTATTAGTTAGTAGAGATTGCCATGAATAATTAGGGATTAAAAAGACCCAACTTTCATTTGAAAACATAAATATTAGGATTACAACAAATCTATACTAGCATATTAAGAATTAATCAAGGTGGAATCGAATCCCCCTAATCTCTTCTTCTCATTCACATCTTCTCGTTAAATTACCCTAGTATAATTTAGCATATCTTAATTAGTTAATTTCACCATATTAGTATAATTAAATTATTGCTCTCGTTGATATTATAGAATTGTTTAAATTAGTGAAACTATTATGTTTAAGAAACTAGGAGTAGAACAAATTCTTTACTCCACCATATCGCAAGATAATCGAGAGTAGAAAACTTTGATATAGAGTAAATCCTTAAGTGTTTTACTTATTCTTAGCATAATTAGTTAAGAGTAGGTAAACCATTAGTTTTTAGTTATATCATAGCTTCTGAGCATTTTATGTGCAAGCAAGAGATTGTCTTGTATTACTCTCCCTAGTACAAAAGCAGATTGGCTAGGAGCCACCAAGTAATGTATATCATGCTTTAGCCTATTAGTAATAACGTTTGATATGCATTTATATATGACATTAGTACATGAGATAGGCCTGTAGTCTCCTACATTAGATGAATTTTTAACTTTAGGTACTAAGCAAATAAAGGTGGAGTTTATGCACTTTGAGATAAAAAAGTGAAGAAGTATATGCTTGACAACCTTTGTGTAGTCTTCTCCTATCACATTCCAGTATTTTTTTGAAGAAAAATGCATTATATATCCATCTGGACCAGGAGCTTTGTTGTCATCTTGCTCAAAAAGAGCAACTTTGATTTCTTTTTCAGTCACCTCCAAATCTAACTCATTCTACTAAGGTTGTTGTAGAGTACCAATGACTGCAATCTCATGGAAGAAACTTTCTTCTACAATGTTATCACCTTGTTGGCCTTGTAAATTTTTATAGTAATCCAGAAAAACTACAGAGATTGTGTCCGAGTCGTCTAGAGTTTCTCCTTGTTCATTCACTACAGACCAAATACAGTTCCTCCCTTTTCTTTCCTTGATGGCGTTAAATAAGTAGGCATTGCACCTCTCTCCAAACTGCAATTCAACCAGTCACAATCTGTTTTTTGCTTCAAGTCCACTTGCTCCATCTTTGAGAGATCTATATATATACGCTTCGAGCTTGCTTATCAAGCAGAGCTAGTGTAGCATTATGTGGGTCTGATTGCAACTTGTACATGTTTTCTCTAGTTGCTTTGACTCTCTTATAGAACTTAGAGAATTTTTCTTTTGACCATCCTTTGAGGGCTTTTTTAAGTTCTGCAACCTTAAAGTACAACACAAAAATTGGGGTGCCATAAAATTGCTTGTCCCACACTGAGGTGAGCAATACTTCATGAAACTTAGGATATAAAAACCAAATGCTGCAGGATCTAAATGGAAAATGGACTTTTTTAGAGTACGTCATACCAAGATGGAAGACTTGCTCTATTGCAAGGACTTGGTACAACCCATTGAAAATGGAAGAGAAAAGCTGGAAACGATTGTTGCGGCTTCTGGATTGCTGCAACCTTGACAGAAAAACTATTAGGTACATTCGATAGTGGATTGACGATTGTGTCTTCCACCATGTATCCCAAGAGACTACAGCTTTTGGCTTGTGGAAGAAACTCGAAGACCTCTATGAGAGAAAGTCGGCCGAAAACAAAGTGCTGCTCATAAAAAAGTTTGCTAACATGAAGTACAAAGAAGGTTCTTCAATGTCTGAGCATCTTAATGAAGTATAGAATACCATCAATCAGTTGCACTTGATGAAGATTGACATGGGAGACGAAGTTGAGGCTTTGTTCCTATTAAACTCTCTACCCGACAATTGGGAGACGTTAGCAGTTTCTCTAAATGGAGCGTTAAGAATGGAGTTATTTCCATGGAGATGGCTACCGGGGCATTGTGGAATGAGGAGATGACAAGCTTCTTTTTGTGTATGTAGATGGTGTATGGTCGTTGAACAAAACAGAAGCATATCAAAACATAATTATCCCTCAATAAGTAAAGGATGAGTAGGATATTGTTCCACTTTTAAGTGTATGTTATGTGAAGGACATGACTGGAAAGGGGGTTTAAGGAATTAAAAACTATGATTGTAGAGATTATAGATTCTAATACTAAACTAAATTAAACTAAACTATTGAGAATTTATAAGAGAGGGAATTCAAGAGATTAGAATCCACCAATACTTTTAATCTATGACCTTCTGCTTCATGGTTGTTCTTACAAGTAGACTACAATTAGGTAATAGAGCGAGTGCCGATGCCCTCTTGGACGAAACATCGTTAACAATTAACTCTACTTAAGGTTGTTTTTATGTTTATGCTATTAATATCTTCTTTCTTTTTATGTAAGCTCAGGCAGCCATTTAATGTATTACCAAGAGCAACATCAAGGAGTACTTCCTAATAGGGCGGCCATTCAATGAATCACCACTTAAGGCAAACATAGAGAATACTTCCCCTAGGCAGCCACTCCCTGAGCTACCCCTTCTAAGGTAACACAAAGAATATTTCCCTAACTCTAAAGAATTATACTACTAGAAGAAAAGTAAAGAACACTAGCATGATATTAATATTGCAAAACATAAACCCTACTCTATACTTCCATCCCCTGGTGTGGGCAATGGAACTAATAACTAAAAACATAAAGAACTAACCTGATTGAAGAACACCATGAACCAGAAGAATCATTAAACCTTAAAGCTGGCTTCATCTCCTCCTTTGAAGGAGAAGATTAGCCTTCCATAAAGAAGGAAGAACACGAAGAACGAGAAGAAGAAGAGTCGAAGAACATAAGACTAGAAAGACTAATTTATTAAGACTCAGCTAGTTAAAACCGATCTTTTATTATTAATCTTTCTCTGCCTCAAGTTCTGGAGACAAGAATATAAGTGAATTGGCAAATTACATGAGGCACTTATGTCCTCTATTTATAGAGGTTACAATGAGCTCTAGAAGCATTCCAAACCGTCATTTGTTTCCTAATACAAATAGACTTCTTTTAGAGTCCAACTTTATCTCCAAAACTTAGAAGAAATTGGCTACAGTGTCGATCCATGCGTCTGGATGCACTATTCATGCGTTTCAGACACGATCAATGCGTCCCAGACGCATTAGCCAATTTTGTCTCTTCTGCTCTATCCTTCTATCCTCTTTTGCGGGTTTTGGTCCAAGCAAAGAATCCTTTGGCCTTGGGCTTCCAAATAGGCTTTAAAATAGGTCCAAGTCGCATCTTTAATAGCTCCAATTCCTTGACCTTCTCCATGATTGTCCACGGGCTTCCCATGTGATCCTTAATGCTCTGAATTGCTCCGTTTTACCCCTTTTTCTCTAATATTCTACAAACCTCTCTTTTCCACCTGTAGAATCTTAAAACACAACTTATAAACACTATTAGTCCACTAAGATGGCTAAACAATAGGCATAATCGAGGGTTAAATAACACTTTTTGAGCACTCATCATAACTCCCAACTAGCCTTTTGCTAGTCTTTTAGCAAATAAGATAAAAAAATAGATAAGTGATCAAAATCACATCCTAATAACAAAAATAAAATCCTAACTCATTTTCGCAGGCATCGCGATTGCATTTACCATATGCAACAAGGCTTTAAACCTTTAAGCTCCCCAAAAAGGACGAGTTATAGTCTCGTGAGGGTTTTCAAGTGATATACCCACAAAATCAATCAATAGTATGTTCAAGAATGATAGTATTTTTTAGAGAGAGAAATTCTTTACCCACTTAGTGGTTACTCCAACAGACAGTCTCCATTGCTAACTACATTGCTGCAAAGACTCATAAATTATGATAGGAGATAGTAAAAATTGACAAAATTCTTAATCAAGGCTTATGTGTGTACTTAGTCAATCTCCTATACTCTCCTATTCAAGAAAAAGAATCCCTAGTTTACCATAGGTAGATAATCTCGACTTTCAATCATCACCGGTCATACTCTCAGAAAAGAATCTCTCAGAAGATGGTCTACTATTTTACCTCATGTATGTGGGGAAAAAAATAATGCATACGAACATCCCACATACTACCTTGAAAAACAGACTTTTGAATAAAAGTAGTCTCATGGAAAAAATGTCAATCACATATGAAGTGTCGGGTCCTTCACTTTAGCATCCTCTCACATATTCTAGACTTTGTACCATATTGTAGTAATAAGTCATGGGTTGTAACTTGGCTTGGGTATTGGTTTATGAAGGAAAGGTAAAAAGGATTCTAAGGTTATTTCTGAAAACACTAAGGGTTTTCCTTCATTCTTTGGAAGATTTCTTTAAATTCTGTATTGTAGAGAAAGTTCTTCATTTGTCTTAGCTTTTCCATCCATTCTGTTCAGCACATTTTTTTTTAACTCAGTGGTATATCCTTGATTAGTACTGGATATGCTTGTTTTCCATTAGCTTTTTTCACTTAGAACAGAATGATGGTCTTCATTGTATCTCTCTGGTATTTCCTTGTAATTTTCCTTTTGTGCTATTTCTTCCTCTTTGTGCCCCTTGTATTCTCAGAAACATATGGGTATGGCTGATAAAGATTTTGGCTATACTCCTTGTCTGGAGTTGGGTAAAAGGTAAAGGGTTTTATGAAAGAAAATGGCTTATTGTAAGACTCAAAAGGGTTTAACATGATGGTCCTACTAGGTGGGATAAAGGCTGAATAGGTTCACTACTTGACTTATCAGTATGATACTCTGTTTCGAATAGACTACAAGACCTAATGGCTATCTCCCCAGTTGATGTCACTTCGTGATTAACCAAATCAACAAATAATGAGACTATATTACAACGACATAAAGAACTGAAAGATGTTGAGTCACTAAGACTCGGATTTTTCGTAAGAACTCTCCAAAGAATGGGTATAAAGCTCAAGTCTCATGGGCTAAGTTAAAAAAAAATCTATTTCCAGTTTACTAGGGGTTTAAATCTCTCTTCTAGCAAAAGTACACAAAACTGAGCAAGTATTATGGTGGTGCCTTGATAAAGAATTTTATCAGCAAGAACTATGTCCGAGCATAATAAATAGTTTAAGCGGTAATTAAATCAATAATATTAACTATCTATCAAACTCAACACTAAGCAGTATAGAATATATATTCCAGACTCATTATTAAAATTCATTTTTCTCATGCTACTGATATAGAAAAAAAAAATTTTTGTTTTTGAAAACTAATTTTCGAAATTCATTTCTCAAGTACACCCTCCCCCTACTTATGCATGCATTGACCTCAATGTATAAAGAAGTAATTGAAATGGATGAGAAAAAGGTAGGATATTACCATTGATGCCGAATATCAGAATTAGTTCAAGAAACAAATTTTTAGGTCTTTTTACGTCAGATCCCCAAGACGTAATGTGAGTCTTTTAAAGTCAGATTCTCAAGACTTTTGAGTCCTTTATAGTTAGATCTTCAAGACTTTTGAGTCCTTTATAGTTAGATCTTCAAGACTTTTGAGTCCTTTATAGTCAGATCCTCAAGACTAGTATTCCCACCCACTAGGTTCCACTTTGTAGGAATTCTTCTGATCTCTCTCAACATGTGATTGACAAAAGTATACCTTGTACCAACAATTTTCTCTTAATGGCTGTAACCCAGGACAAGTTTCAGAATGGCAATTCTTACAGCAACCTAGCTTACTTCATATAGACATTTTCGCTTGATCTACTAGAATTCTTTCTTTTGAAACTTGTTGACCCAACATTATCCCTTCCTTTACCATGAAGTAGCACTTTTCCCAGTTCAGAACTAAGTTGGTATCGCAACAGCATTTAAGGACTAAGGAGAGATGGTGCAGACAATCCTCAAAACGACATGTGAATGTGGTCTTCTCTTGGTCCTCAAGGTGAATATAGATTTGAAAATATCCTGAGTAACCATCAAGAAAGCAGTAGTAAGCTTGTCCAGCTAATCTTTCTAACATCTGATCGATGAAAGGTAATGGAAAATGATCTTTCCTCGATGCGCTATTCAACTTCCTGTAATCGATTCAAACTCTCCATCCAGTTTGAATCTTGATTGGAATCAACTCATTGTTCTCATTCTCGATTACTGTGGTTCCGGACTTCTTCGACACAACTTGAACTGGACTAACCCATTGACTATCAGAAATAGGGTAGATAATGTCGGCGTCAAGGAGTTTGATGACCTCTTGCTTAGAAGTTTTGGAATCTTCTTCCAAATGAATCTTATGTTGAACTATCATAGGGCTGATCCCCTTGATATCATCAATTGTCTAACCTATAGCTGACTTGTGTTCCTTTAAAAGTGCTACTAACCTGGATTCCTGCTCCTCAGTCAAATATGATGCAATGACTACTTGGTAGGTTCCCAAATCTCCCAAGAAAACATACTTGAGTGTAGACGGCAAAAAATTTAATTCTAGCTTAGGCGGCTCCTTCTTAAGCTCTTTAGATGGTCCATCAGGCATAGGCGATTCAAACTTTTCTTTGAACTTGTTGTCATCCATGATAGGTGATGAATCCAAAATTGCATTGATTTCCTCGACACTAAATTCCTCATAGTCTGAGTTTGTCTGAGCTTTCAACAACTCGTCAACAGAATATGAATGAGTCAGATAATCCTGTGCTAACGCTTCAATCATGTATACCTCGTTCACAGCACACACCTCCTGTGGTTGCTGTAACATATGGAAAACATTGGTCTCGACTTTCATATTACCAAAGGATAACTTCATATTACCGTTTCGACAATTGATGAGTGCATTTGCAGTGGCCAAGAATGGTCTGCCTAGAATGATTGGTATCTGTCTACGGATGTAGGTTACGTCGAAAGTACTATGAAATCAACGGATAATAGAAATCTTCGATTTTGACTATGACGTCTTCAATAATTCCTCTAGGTACCTTCACTGATCTATCTGCCAACTGTAAAGTAACATCAGTCGGTTTTAGATCCTTCAAGCCTAACTTCTCGTAGACGAAATATGGTAGAAGATTCACACTAGCACCCAAATCTAATAAAGCTTGCTCCTCCAAAGAACCTCCAATTCTGCATGTAACAGTTGAACTTCCAGGATCTTTCAATTTTACAACCGCTAGATTCTGTAGGTACGATGAACATCTTTGAGCGATAAAAGCTTCTTTCGGAATGTTGGTCTTCTTCTTCACTAGATTTTTCACAAACTTGGCATACGAGGGAACTTGCTTGATGGCGGTCAGAAATGGGATATTAATATGCAAATTCTAAAATACATCGCAAATCTCCTTGTACTGGTCATCCTTCCTGGTATTCACTAGTTTCGAAGGAAACGGTGCTGGCGGATTTTTCAATATCGGTTCTCTTCTTTCGGCTTTGGTTAGCTTGGTAACAGATAGTGGAATGACAGGTGGAGTCACTCGTGATGGCTTCTTCTTACTTACTTCCATAGTGGTTCCTTCAATTTCTTTTGCAATAGTTTCTTCGTCAGGTGGCACAACACTAGATATATCGGGAATGTTAGAACTGGGTGGGATGGTGGGGACATAAGTTTCCTTAGGTTCTGCAGAATCTTTTCCTGGTTCATATACAATCTTGTTATCAAATTTCTTACCTGACCTCAGAGTGGTGACAACATTAACTTGTTCATGAGAAATCTCTAGGTTATCCACCTACAGGACACCTCTTCCTTTCGGATTTGGCTCCGGCTGGCTTGGTAATGCTCCTTTCGATCTTTCCGTCAAGGCGGCAGCGATTTGCCCTATCAGGCCTTGAATGACACTAAATTTACTCTCCAACTTTTGGGTTCTTTGATTTGTCTGTTTCAGCTCATTGACAATGGTGGTGATAGCTTCTTCCAGATGTGGGATAACTGCTTTGCTCGACTGAGGCGTAGGGGCAATATATCCACTCATAAGATTTGGTACTAACTCTATGTTTGTGTTGGCTTGGTATTCTTGCCGGGTTTCGTATGATTTGTTGATTTACGTATGGTTCTTTGGCGGTTTTGGAACCCGTCATTGGTTATTCGGAACTAATTTGACTGATTTTGGAATCCTGGAAGAAAATTCCTCTGATTTGTATTTTGTGGCTTCTAATAATTCTGTCCCTGATTGAACTGGTTATTTCTTCCTAAAGAGTTGATACTACATGCCTCTGCATACGAACACTCTTCAGTGGTGTGGCCTTCATCAGAACATAGCTCACAAATGGCATAACAAGGCTTGGTTGGCTGAGGTTTAGCTTGGAAATTGTTTGCTTTTGGAGGATTCATAGAGAACTGATCAAACTTCTTGTTCAGAGTTTCAAGTCCTATTGATAGGCTTGCCATAATTGATATCATCGCTTGATTTGGGTCTTCTTGAATTTGGTTGCCAAATTGCTTCGGCACCCCCTCCACTCTAGCTACGTCCTTGTTGCTAGTACTCCATTGTTGAGTGTCTTCAGCTAAATTCTTAAGAAAGTTGTAGGCTTCCTCTCCATCCAATGATGTAAACTTACCTTGATGCATTGACTGTATCATCTGCTTGTTTATAGTAGAAAGTCCTTGAAAGAAAAAATGAGCCAGTGTGCTATTATCATAACCATGATGTGGACATGAGACTAGCAGATTATTTAATTTCTCCCAGCTTTGATGATATTCTTCAGTCACCTTCCCTTTGAAATTGCGATGGCTGGCGCATGGCATGGCATCTTCGGGGTGGGTAGAACTTGTTCATAAACTTTGTTCTCAACTTCTCCCGGTTGTTGATTGAATTGATCGGTCATGGCGGTTAACCATTCGGATGCTTTACCCCGAGTGAGAGTGGAAAAAGAATTAACTTGATACTCTCATCCCCGATATTCGGTTCTTGAAAGTTCAGAGGACTGATAGAAATTTGTTCATGTGAACATAAGGCTGAATATTATCTGAACCATTGAACTTTGGAAGCATAGAGATTACTGATGCTCTAAGTTCAAACTGGTTAGCTTCTGTTTCTGGAAAAACAATACTGCTTGGTGGGTCTCCAATGATTGGTGAATAGAAATCACTCAGCTTCTTCCTCTGTTGTGCTTGCATGGGTGGGATAGCTCTAGGATTATTGGTGTCCAAAACACCTCCATCATTGCGTGCGGCCATTGTATCAATCTCGTCTAGTATTCTTGTGAGTCGGTTGTTAAACCTTGTCCACTGTTGTGTTCTTACCGGACGATGATATAGACAGTTAACGGGGCATACACTAGAAAATGCTATGCGAAAATAACGAAAAACTATCCTACTATGCTTGAATAGTATGCAATTATTCTAAGTTATACTAAAATGTAAAACTACTTTCCTTCAATTGGGTTGGGCTTTGCAGCTAGTATCTCACCCGTTGTCTAAAGCTGTCTCTTCTAGGGTTATGGTGAATCACTTGGATTGCTTAAGTACCACTGCCCACAGACGATAGTCCGTTTGTCAAGATTCATACAAGAAATACTAGAGTTTGATGTGTCGCTGTGTTGGCTTACAACTTTAATTGTTGAAAAGGTCCTAAATGCAATTATACTAGAAAACAATAAAACTAAACTACAATGCAACTATACTAAGAATAAAATAAAAAGAATGAAGATTCGACTAACCTGGATGGTAGATCTTGTCTTCGAGATGTCCTTTAAGCTTCTTTCTTTCTTAAAAGGATGGATGATGCGGATAAAATTACCTCAAGACCCAAAATTCTAATCTTGAAAGAAAACGTTAAACATAAACAACTTAAAACGGTAGCGGCGCCATTTGACAAGCCTATTTTTGTGTATGTAGATGGTGTATGGTCGTTGAACAAAACAGAAGCGTATCAAAACCTAATTATCCCTCAATAAGTAAAGGATGAGTAGGATATCGTTCCACTTTTAAGTGTATGTTATGTGAAAGACAGGACTGGAAAGGGGGTTTAAGGGATTAAAAACTATGATTGTAGAGATTATAGATTCTAATACTAAACTAAACTAAACTAAATTAAACTAAATTATTGAGAATTTATAAGAGAGGGAATTCAAGAGATTAGAATCCACCAATACTTTTAATCTATGACCTTCTGCTTCATGGTTGTTCTTACAAGTAGACTACAATTAGGCAATCGAGCGAGTGCCGATGCCCTCTCGATCTAAAACATCGTTAACAATTAACTCTACTTAAGGTTGTTCCTATGTTTATGCTATTAATATCTTCTTTTCTTTTATGTAAGCTCGGGCAGCCATTCAATGTATTACCAAGAGCAACATCAAGGAGTACTTCCTAATAGGGTGGCCATTCAATGAATAAGCACTTAAGGCAAACACAGAGAATACTTCCCCTAGGCAGCCACTCCCTAAGCTACCCCTTCTAAGGCAACACAAAGAATACTTCCCTAACTCTAAAGAATTATACTACTAGAAGAAAAGTAAAGAACACTAGCATGATATTAATATTGCAAAACATAACCCTACTCTATACTTCCATCCCCTGGTGTGGGCAATGGAACTAATAACTAAAAACATAAAGAACTAACCTGATTGATGAACACCATGAACCAGAAGAATAAGTAAACCTTAAGCACTGGCTTCATCTCCTCCCTTGAAGGAGAAGATTAGCCTTCCATAAAAAAGGAAGAACACGAAGAACGAGAAGAAGAAGAGTCGAAGAACATAAGACTAGAAAGACTAATTTATTAAGACTTCACTAGTTAAAACCGATCTTTTATTATTAATCTCTCTCTGCCTCAAGTTCTGGAGACAAGAATATAAGTGAATTGGCAAATTACATGAGGCACTTAGGTCCTCTATTTATAGAGGTTACAATGAGCTCTAGAAGCATTCAAAACTGTCATTTGTTTCCTAATACAAATAGACTTCTTTCAGAGTCCAATTTCGTTTCCAAAAATGAGAAGAAATTGGCTACAATGTTGATCCATGCGTCTGGACGCACTATTCATGTGTCTCAGACGCGATCAATGCGTCTGGATGCTCGATCTATGCGTCCCAGACGTATTAGCCGATTTTGTCTCTTCTGCTCTATCATTTTATCCTCTTTTGCGGGCTTTGGTCCAAGCAACGAATCCTTTGGCCTTGGGCATCCAAATAGGCTTTAAAATAGGTCCAAGTCGCATCTTTAATAGCTCCAATTCCTTGGCCTTCTCCATGATTGTCCACGGGCCTCCCATGTGATCCTTAATGCTCCGAATTGCTTCGTTTTACCCCTTTTTCTCTAATATTCTACAAAACTCTCTTTTTCATCTGTAGAATCTTAAAACACAACTTATAAACAATATTAGTCCACTAAGATGGCTAAACAAGAGGCATAATCGAGGGTTAAATAACACTTTTTGAGCACTTATCAGGAGACATGAAGGGGTTCATGAAGCAGCTCCTCTCACTCAGAGATCTTTGTCACAGAGAAGCAGGGGAGAGGTAAGAGTAGAAAACCATCTCATTCTAGAGGTGATGACAGAAGCAAATCTAGGGGTGAAGCTAGAACGCCTAAGGCAGAGAGACAATGTTACTATTGTGCCACCAAGGGTCACTTCAGGTATTAGTGCAGAACACTGAAGAGGGATGAGAAGAATAACTGTATACATGAACGGAAACACAGGCAGAGATATTACCGCACTAGTCGATGATGGTCTAGTGGGAATTGTGTCAGAATGTGGTGTGTGCTGTCTTAGTACGTTATGCCAGGATATAGAGTGGGTGATAGATACCGGAGCATCCTATCACGTCACACCGCACAGGGGATTCTTTACTACCTACAGCTGTGGTGAATTTGGTGAGGTAAAGATGGGTAACAGTGGAGTCTCAAAGATTGTATGCATTGGTGATGTTCATGTAGAAACTAATGTCGGCTACACCTTGACACTTAAGGATGTAAGACATGTCCCTGACATTCGGCTAAGCCTAATTTCTGCTGGAAAGTTAGATGATGATGGCTTTCTAAACTCGTTTGGTAACGGGGTATGTAAACTGAGCAGAGGTTCTATTGTAGCAGCCAAAGGGAAGAAAACTTGCTCTCTTTACAAGACACAGGCTAGTTTGTGTAAAACAGAAGTAAATGTGGCAGAAGAAGAAGCTTCCTCCGAGCTATGGAATAAGAGACTGTGTCATATAGGCGAGAAAGGCATAGAAGTTCTTGCCAAGCAAAAGGCCTTGCCAGACTTCAAAGGTACACATTTAAATAGATGTACTCACTGTTTGGTAGGAAAGCAACACAGAGTGTCTTTCCAAAGATTCCCGTCTTACAGAAAGGAAAATGTTCTTGAGCTAGTTCACACTGACTTATGTGGTTCTATGAAAGTAAAGTCCCACGGGGGAGCTTTGTACTTCTTGAGTCTCATTGATGATGCGTCAAGGAAGATATGGGCATATAGTCTGAAGACCAAGGATGAAGTACTTGGCGTGTTCAAGATCTTCCATAGCATGGTAGAAAGAGAGACAGGGAATCCTTTGAAGTGTATTCGCTCAGATAATGGGGCAGAGTACATAGGGCCGTTTGAAGAGTATTGTAAGAGTCATAGGATTCGTCATGAGCAGACCGTTCCCAAGACACCGCAACAACATGGTATAGCCGAGAGGATGAATCATACCATTGTAGAGAGAGTGAGATGCATGTTGTCTCACTCTAAGTTACCCAGAAATTACTGGGTAGAAACAATGCGCACAGCCGTACATGTGATCAACCTATCACCGTCAAAACCTCTGAATAGTGATTATCCAGAGAGAGTATGGTCAGGTAGAGATGTTAATTATGGATACTTAAGGGTATTTGGGTGCAGAGCATTTGTTCATATCCCCAAGAATGAGAGATCCAAGCTTGATGACAAAGCCAAGTAGTGCATTTTTCTGGGTTATGGGGATGAGAAGTTTGGCTACAAACTCTATAATCCGATTAACAAGAAGGTAATCCAAAGTCGAGATGTTGTGTTCTTGGAAGACCAAACCATAGCAGACTTTGAGAATGGTGAGAAGCTAGAAGCTTTCACTAATGATCTTGTTGATTCAGAACCATAAATTCCAATTGTGGAACGTGTAGAAGGCATTGAGAATGCAAGGAACCATGGGTTTGAAGCTCATGATGATGATCCTATTGCTCATGATGGGATAGAACCTATTGATATAGAAAATGCATATGAAATGCATGAACCACCACCTGAGCAGGCACAAGTGCATCCTCCTGAGCCACAAGAAGATGGGGTAAAGAGGTCCGATAGAGAGAGACTAGCTTCAACCAGGTATCCACCACATATGTATGTTTTACTATCTGATAGTGGATAACCTATGTACTATCAAGATGCTCTTGAAGGTACAAATAAAGAGAAGTGGTTGAAGGCCATGCATGATGAGATAGATTCTTTGCATAAGAATCACACTTATAAGTTAGTTGAGAAACCGAAAGGAAGAAAAATTCTCAAGAATAAGTGGATCTACAAAGTCAAACACGAGGAGAATAATCCACACCCAAGGTACAAAGCGCACCTTGTTGTGAAGGGATTCTGTCAGAGGAAAGGTATTGACTTTTATGAAATTTTCTCTCCTATAGTTAAGATGAGTTCTATCAGGGTGGGGTCTGACTGCAAGTATGAATCTAGAGGTTGAGCAACTAGATGTTAAGACAACTTTTCTTTATGGAGACCTTGAAGAAGATGTCTACATGGACCAACCAGAGGAGTTTGAGGTCAAAGGCAAGCAGCACCTAGTATGCAAGCTGATAAAGAGTTTGTATGGGTTGAAGCAGGCACTGAGACAGTGGTAGATAAAGTTTGATTCCTTTATGGTGAAACAAGGATACAAGAAGTCTACTTTCGATCATTGTGTGTTTGTTTAGAAATTTCTAGATGGGGATTTCATAGTGCTCTTGTTGTATATGGATGATATGTTGATAGTTGGCCCGAACATCAACAAAATATCCAAGCTGAAGAAAGACTTGAGTAAGTCCTTTAAGATGAAGGATTTGGGTCAAGCAAAATAGATACTTGGGATGCAGATCACTCATGACAGAAAGAGTGGGAAGTTGTGGCTTTCTCAAGAAAGCTATATTGAGAAGGTGTTGAAGAGATTCAACATAGATCAAACGAAGCAAGTTAGTTGTCCACTTGGTGGCCAGTTCTGCATGACCAAAGAAATGTGTCCAAAGGGTGAGCATGAGCAGAGTCAGATGGAAAAGATTCCTTATACATCCGCAGTGGGTAGCTTGATGTATGCAATGATGTATACAAGACCAGATATTACTTTCGCCATTGGTGTTGTAAGCCGATTTTTGTCAAATCTGAGTAAGGAGCATTGGGAAGGTGTTAAGTGGATATTGAGATATCTCAAGGGCACTTCCAAAGCATGTTTGTGTTTTGGTGGAAGTAAGCCCTTACTTGAAGGCTACACTGATGTAGACATGGCAGGTGATGTTGACTTAATGAATTCCACCTCTAGTTATCTGTTTACTTTTGCAGGGGGAGCAGTTTCTTGGCAATCTAAGTTGCAAAAGTGTGTTGCCCTCTCCACTACAGAAGCCGAGTATATTGCAGCCACTGAGTGTTGCAAAGAGATGCTATGGATGAAGAGGTTCTTCGATGAATTAGGGCTAAAGCAGAAACAGTTTGTAGTTCTATGTGACAGTCAGAGCGCTATCCATTTGAGCAAGAATTTGAGTTTTCATATATTCTAGATCTAAGCACATACATGTGCGTTATCATTAGATTAGAGAAGTACTCGAAGGCAAGCATTTATGCATTGAGAAGATCCACACAGACAAGAACGGGTAGGATATGATAACCAAGGTCTTACCGAAAGGTAAGTTTGATGTTTGTTGTGCTATCGCCGGAATGGTAGCACACTCCTCTTGTTGATTTGGAAATTGCATGGAGGTAACCCCCCTCACTGTTCGGGAGGGGGAGATTGTTGGAGTTATCCCTCACATGAGGATGAGGAAGAAGAGAGAAATCGAATTTGTTACAGTAAAGAGGTCCGAGCCTTACAAGACTCAGATTGGTCTAAGCCTCCGGCGCCAGCATTGTATTCTTGGAAAACAAAAGGCACTTGAGGGCGCGCACGCTCGAAATTGGCCTTGCAGAGAGTGTGCCTGTGCCCATGTCTATTTTTCGCAGTTTCTATCTACAGTAACCGCGAATCAGGTTTTTGGGATATAAACCAAAAACAAGGTTTTGGAAAACCTAGCCAACACAAAAAGTCACGAATTTAAACCCAATTTTGAGAGCTATCAAAATTGAGAGAGAACCCTTGCATCTATAAAAACTTGTAAGGAGAGAGGAGTGATCTAGTAAGGTGGAGAGACTTGAGAAGAGTAATTGTAATCTTTCTTCCCACGTTATTAAAGGATTAGCTCTTGTGGAAGTAGGCACCATTGGCCGAACCACGTTACATCTTTGTGTTGTGGTATGCTTTAATTTTTCTTTGCATTATTATTTGTTGTTGATAGTTGTTTAGAGAGTTGGGCATGCTAGGTTGGTTGTAGTGAAAATTTAGATTTTGTCTGGAGTTATAGTGTGTTCATTTTACAAGTTATCTGTGTAGTGGAGATCGATTGGTATCATTATTTCCCAACATTAGTTACTCTGCCCAATGTCAGTACGTTAAGTATATGCAATCATCAATCAAGATGAGAAACAAAGACTTCAATTCTTTGTTTACCTTCACAAGTCACTTCAGAGAACATTGCCATGGCGGCTAATAATTTTTTTTTCTAGGTAATGGATGCGCATCAAATCAATCTAATGGGATTAGAAGAGGACGACCTTATTTTGATCACACTGAGATTTTTGGTCATTATAAGGATAAGTGCTATGGGCAGTTATCCGAAACACTGGAACAAACAAAGAAACAATGCTAAATGTTCAGAAAACTAGAACAAGTCGTGGAATACTATCAAAGGGACATCATCTGGCTCCCGATCTTCAGCTCATAATACATTCAACAATGAAACCATACCGTCAACCACATTTGGTTCAACAGTTCCTGGATTGTCAGTAGAATAATATGTCAACTACTTCTTGCCTTACTCGGAAATAATGAGAATGTATCAGCCAATCTCGCTGGTAACACGAGTTCTTTTAATTGTACTTCCTCTTTAGCGTCATCTTTTTCCTGGATTATTAATAGTGGTGCATCTGAACATATGACTCCTTGCTTATCATCTCTTACCACTTCTACATCTACTCCACATGCTAAACCAGTCCCACTTCCTACTGGTGATGTTGCTAACATTTCTCATATTAGAGAGGTTCATCTAGCTTTCTTTTGATTTGCACCTTAAGAATGTCTTATGTGTTCCTAAATTTCAGTTCAATCTATTATCAATCAGCAAACTAACTCAAAACTTGAATTGTGTTGCTATTTTTCTTCCTTCATTATGTGTCTTTCAGGACCTAACCACAAGGAAGCTGATTGGAATGGTGAAGTACGAGATGGACTCTACCACTATATGTTGCCTAAAATCCCGTCCTCTGCAATGCCTGTCAACCACCATCAATCACTAGTCCAGTCTTTGGCACAAGCGTCTTGGACATCCATCTTCTGAGCATTTGAATAAAATTTCATTTATTTCTCCATCTATATCTACCTTGCATTCTCATCGTGATGTTTGTATTCGTGCTAAACAAATGCGAAAACCTTTCGTTTTGAGTAAAAATCGTCATAGTCAACCTTTTGAACTTATTCATTGCGATATTTGGGGTGGTTATCGAACGACTTCTTGATAAACACGCAATTGTACGAACGTTTATTGGTTTTCTTGATTAATTAAGTCCGAGGTCCACAGTCCAAAGTCCGAAGTCCAAAGTCCGTATAGTCGTACGTTTTAGTCAAGTTACCTTACTCACTTGGGTTTGGTAGGATAGGTCAAGTAAGGGATCGTCCAAACCTTAGGGCTCGGAAAAGGTTCACAACTGGAATTACAACTTTTGGTGAGTAGGATTTTAGGTTTTTTAGTTGGTTTTAATTAAATTAAGAGTAATGCAAATAATGTAAATTACTACGGTGATTTATATATAGATAAACAAAGATAGAGAACAGGGAGAGAGTTAATCATACTGATGCTAGAATCATTTTTTCAACAGTTTATATTACCACATCACTACATCTCTAATTCGTCTAATGTTTGGAGACGACGTCGAGTATTGATCCCTAGCGCATGCCCACATCTCTGAGCCGCATCACACTAGCATAAGGAGTTGAACTAATATTCATCTCTGGAATATCATTTCAGCTCTCGGCTCGATTCCACATCAATTTGGACAAATTGGAGAGAACATGTCGACACCATAGAGTCGTGGCGAGGAGACATTTTAGGTCGCTACCGAGACTGTTTTGGAGCATTAGCACTCCAAATTTATGCGATCTCGATCATTTTGGGACCGGATGTCTAATCTATGCCTAATTCCTAAGTAGTAATTCTAGAATATTAAAGAGTCAATCTGGATTCTCACACGAGCAGCATAACCCTCCCCCTGGGGGGGGATTAGCTCATGGTCATTGAAGGAATAATAAAACTTGTCGTATACATTAAGTAAATAAATGCGGAATGGGGAATTAAACTAGAAAAGAAATGACTGTTATTAAGGGTAAAATGACTTACGATTATTTAATTTCTTTGGAATGAAAATGGCCGAAATGTAAGTCTTTGAATTAAAACTAACTACTGCTAAGCAGAAGCTAGAGCATAAAATGCTGAAGGAAAGCTAATGAAGGCTACCCCCTCATATATATAGGCGGGAGACTGGAGACGGATTAATTGGGTTTTGGCCTTATGCTAATTGAAACGTTCAAAACTTTAAGAATTAAAGTTTTGTTTTTATCTATTTTAAATTTTGTCTTTTACCTTATTAAGGTTTTATCCTTTAGCTAATTTCAATTCAAACCACCTGGTTTGAATTGGTATGTGTCTTCTATATTGTGAGGTGGCACCAAATTAAAACCATCACTTGCCACCTGCCTATGCTGTGGATCATTTTGTGGGAGGGATCCATTTATAAGATTTTCTATGCCGTCAATCCGGGCAACAACCCGTTGCAACATTTCGCTTTCTGTCTGGTAAAGCTTGGCGTAGTTCTCCATTATGAGAGTGTGATTTGCCAAGAACTGGTTGTGGCTGTGCAAGAATTGTGCTTGTTCCTCTTCGTTTATTGTCCGCAGGTTCTGAAATTCAAGAAGACTGGTGATGATAATGTTCTGACGTTTGAATAATGTCATCAGTCCTTGTTGCATTAAACGAAGACCTTTCATGGGATTAAATATGTTGCATAATGCATTTTCAGTGAAGATGTTGTCAGCGGAACAATCTTCGTCGGTTTCTGCACCGACATGGTTCTTTGCAATGTCGGGGTTCCAGAATCTGTTCCTACATACTGAGTGAATGGTAAGAATGTTAGCTGTTCGAAGAGGTATATGAGGAGAAGTACTAGAAAAACCCCAGCGTATCATGATAAGTGTCACAATGGTTGGTAAAGGAGCTGCTTTTTTCCGCCGCACGTCATCGATCGCGTTCTAGAGAAATTTAATAATGCAAAAACATTGCGAGTTACTCAGAAGAAGGAGAGTAGATGGAGGAGGGGTTTGGTTATTTCGGAAGTCTTAGACGTGCCGAGCACATTATGAGCTACCCATTAGATCACAAATAATTGGTTCTTTGGCAAAGATCGTTGATAAACAATACGGTTTTTCCGGTTGTATTCGCCTGAAGGATAGTTGCAAACATCAGATGCCTGATATTGTCGAAAGGTGAATCCTGAAGGTGTACTCCTTGGTTTGTAATAGGAATTTGAAGTACCTCAGGGATGATTTCCATAGTCAATTCACGCTCGCATCCGTTAGCATGGACAAAGAATTGCCCGTTTTGGAAATAACCGCTTTTATAGAACAACAAGACCAATTCTCTGGAATAAAAAGCTTGCTTATGATGTAAAAGAGGGTGCCATCCTCGACGTGATATTTCTATGTCAAAAAAGGGATGAAAAAGACCATTTTGGAAATTTTCCATAAAATTTTGCTCGGGCACGAAACTTCGAGTGAGGGCCATTAAAGATGGAGTGGTGAAGAAAAATATTTTTGGAAAAAGGGAAGTTAGATTTTTGAGGTGTCTATCCTTGTTATAAATAGGTACCAATCCAAAAATGTAAAAGATACGGATCGAGGTGTCACAGGGTAGTTAGATCACGTGTATCTTCTAAGATATGTGCAAAAGTGGATGTAGTGTGGATGAGAAGAATGGGGCATGTGACAAGGAGTGCCCTTTTTTTTTTTTTTAAACTAAATAGCGTAAGTAGAAGAACAAGGAAAATGTAGATATACTATCACAATAAGATGTAAGAACGTACAACGGTATGGAAACACAACATAATGATACGGGAAATGAAATACAAACCTAAATATTAGATAAAACTATATGCCACATTAACAACATTACTATAATGAAACAAACAAGCATGAAGACTTGATTAGCATATTCAATTTGCCGCTGCTCAAACTTTTCTAGTGCATCCATGAAGCTTGAAATTTGGAGCGAACTAAAAACGATTTTTTAGAATAAGAAGTGTAGAGGGAAGAATATGAAATGAATGAATGTGGAGGAAGTGTTGAACTTATTTATAAAAAGAACTTTGCCGTTTTCTGACCGTTTTTTGTGCGCTTTCATGACCGTTTTTTGTGCGTTTTCATGACCATTTTTTTGTGCGTTTTCATGACCGTTTTCTGACCGTTTAATAAAATGTTAGTTTATGGTAAAGTTTGCTGTTAAGTGTGACATCTAAAATATATATGTATATATATTTATATATATCTATATAAATTATTATTACTAATATTATTATATATGTTCCTACCTATAAAATAGAATATTAGACATAACTAATATATCCAGGCAGAAATTTTTAGGAAATAACCTACTATTAGGCTGGAAATGCAAACACGTAAATCAAATATCTGACATAAATATTATACAAGACTGGAAAAATAAACTAGCTACTGATGATCCTCAGGGGCTGCAGAAGAAGAACCAGGAGTCCTGCGACGTCGTGCAGTACGAGCTCCCGTGGAGGCTAACTGCTCCTGGATATCACCCAGAGTATCCATCACCTGAGCCTGAAACTGATGCTTGCTCACCATGAACATTCGTTGGAACTGGTTCTGGCAAGTAAGCATATGGTCCTGAAATGTAGTCATGGAAGCTCTCATTTCCTGCTGGAATTCTCCCATCTTTATGCATCATCGACTTCGTGGCGAGTGGTCATATCGTCCTTAACTTCGCCCAAGGTACGTCTCATCGATACGGCGAAGTGTACATGTCTCTCAACCATTTGTTCACAGCACGTAAAGGCCTCTATGGGGTGGGTGATCTTACTCATGGCAGTCTCATCAAAGTAGGGTGGGTGAGATGAGCCTACGCTAGCGTGCTCAGCAGCCCTTGGTGCTGTGGGTTCCCAAGGGTCTAGTATGCATTTCTTGAAGACAGGCATATTCTCATATTGTGGTATAGGGAGTAATGGGGTGGCAGATAGAAAACCCAAGGTAATCATAACTTGTGTTACCAGAACAGCAAGAGGGGCTGATCTAAGAGTGGCATGTGTAATAATATCAAAAAGAAAGGTAACGATGCAGAAGTTACCCTTTCGCTCCTAGAGGATCCAGAGAAGGTGGAGGAAGGTCTTGTTGATGTATGAAGCCTTCGAGGTGCCAATGACGTTCAGTCCCAGCCAACTGGTTCCGTCGCATCGAACGCTGATACGCGTATTTTCCGTCTATGTTGTACTCTCCCTCGATTAGCGTGTCGAGCATTAGGTCGTAAGTCCGTGGGTACCACAGACTGCTGCTGAGTCTGAGTACATGGTCGACCAGAGGAATGCCTGTGATCCCGAAGAGCAAAACAGGTGTGACTTCGTGGCGCACACCCTCGACGGTAACCCAAAAATGGTCACCATTAAAGCTCCCATTGTCGTAGAATTTCATCACCAAATCCTTGGAATAAAGCCCTCCATTAGCATATAACAAGTACTCCCATCCTCTAGAGTGAATTTCATTATCAAAGAATCGAGCAAACATCCTGTTTTCAAATAAATTTCCAAAATTTTTCTCCACACAAATACGCCTGTTACTGGCCATCACTGGTCTTAGGGAGAGGCTGGATATTGATTAATGTTGAGGGGGAGAAATGGGACGTGATGACGGAAGGGAACTGTAGTTGGAGTTGTAAGAGTCTCACGCGAGACCTGGATTTAGCGTGGGCCTGTCTCGTGCGAGACTTAAACGAGAGGGGGCAAGATCCGGAATTTAGGGAAGAAGAAATGAGTGATGGTGATGCGTGTGGTCGGGTTATCCGGTTTAAAAGGCCCGATATTTCGATATTTTGGTTGGTCCAAAAATTTTCCCAAGCCCAAATCAAGCCAAAAGCCCGATTTAAGCCTAAAAAAATCTAAACGCTTACCCACGACTCGTTTGGACTCCGAATTAGATAAATGAGATATCGAAATGATCGGAACGAAAAATGCTATCCAATTGTATGAGTCATTCTTGAAGGTCACAAGAGTTTTTGAAAAGAAGGAGAGTGTTTTATTTATAAACAAGGGTTTTATTTATATACAAGGGAGATATACGTGAAAAACACTGGATGTCTAGAAGAGTCATCATCTTAAATCATAGACAACTGTCATGTCGGCTTTGGAGCGAACCCAATCCAGCCAGACTGTGGCTTTACCTCTATGTATTATGGGGTTAGGGGCAGGACGGTACCATCCTGGACCGTGCGCGCTACGGTCTAATAAAATTTCCCTTATTACATACGGCTATCCTCAAACCGCCCCAAGGGAACTTAAAGTAACCAATTCTAGGGTTGGTCTGGTGGAATCCATTGCCCGTTTGTGTTCCAAGTATGCGACATCCGAGGTTGGACACGAATCTCATGTGCAAAACTTAATGCAAAGGGAAAAGGAAACAATATAAACATATCTACAAGGTGAGTCTTTTAACGTCAGATCCTCAAGACGAGTCGAGTCTTTTAACGTCAGATTCTCAAGACGAATCGAGTCTTTTAATGTCAGATTCTCAAGACGAATCGGGTCTTTTAACGTTAGATTCTCAAGACGAATCCCAACCTGTGGGAGAAACGGCACGGCGACGAAGATTATCCTGCGCAGCTGGTGTCAGACAAAAGTATACCTTAAACTGGCTAGTATCGGATAGGAAGTCAAGACCTAGACAGAAGGGTGTTTGACAATGCATACACCAGCCCATCTTCCGCGCACGTCGTTTACGAGCAAAAGTACTACGACCATCAATTTGTGATGAGTGAGACTTACACCAAATGATTAGCTGAAGTTCGCGAGGTAGAGAGTAGAAAAGGGAAGAGAAGGAAGGTGGTGAGATTTTAGGTACCCATCGTTTACCGAAAAGCACGTTTGCTCGTGTTGCAGAAGACATTTATACTCAGTTCTGAAAAAGAGTTTTCGTGGACTAAGGTTCTGGCGCTTGCAACCACACACTTCAAAGAACTATGGAGATCATAAGATAAAAAATGGCCCGGCTACCAAAATGGCGTACCCTCTTTAGAAACAAGATTGAGTACGCCAAACGAAATATCTAGTCTGTGTAGACCGGATCCTGAAGAAGAGTCTATTCAACATCTGGTGAGCGTAATTCGTGGTAATATTTTAGGCGTTATCCATTGACTTGAAATTTGCTGTTATTTTGTTGATTAAGCAAAGAGATTGCCCCATAATGTTTCACAACTGATACAATAAAAGGACCAGACCATCGTGTTTTCAATTTACTAGGAAAAATGTGTAATCTGGAGTTGTACAGTAAAACTTTTTTGCCAATTTTAAAATCCTTACGCAAAATGTGCTTGTTGTGCACTCTTTTCAAGTTAGCTTTGTAGGATTTCGAGAGATCATAAACATCTCTCCGAATCTCCTCAAGCTCATTTAATTGCAGTTTTCGCTTCTCGCGTGCCTCGATGATATTGTAATTGAGGCTTTTGATGGCCCAAAGGGCACGATGCTCAAGTTCAACTGGCAGATGACAAGGTTTTCCAAAAATAATGCGGTAAAGAGACATCCCTATAGGTGTCTTAAATGCTGTTCGGTATGCCCACAAGGCATTCGATAAGCGGAGAGACCAATCCTTTCTTGATGGGTTGACAATTTTCTCCAGAATAGACTTTATCTCTCTGTTGGAGACTTCCACTTGGCCACTCGTTTATGGGTGATATGGAGTAGCAACCTTGTGAGTAACTCCATATTTCTTCATTAAAAACCCAAAATTTTTATTACAAAAATGTGTACCCCCATCACTGATGACAGCTTTGGGGACACCAAAACGAGAGAAAATATTTTCTTTAACAAATTTCACGACAGTCTTATGGTCATTTGAGCGACATGCGAGTGCCTCAATCCATTTGGACACATAGTCTACAGCGACTAAAATGTATAGAAAACCTTGAGAAATAGGGAAAGGTCACATAAAATCAATGCCCCAAACATCAAAAATTTCCACAATCAAGATAGGATTTAGGGGCATCATATTTCGTTTGGTAATTCGACCTAGGTCCTGACAACGAATGCAAGCTTTGCAATGTTCGTGTGCATCGCGAAAAAGGGTAGGCCAGTAAAAACCACATTGTACTACCTTGGCCGCAGTTTTCTTTCCACTGAAATGACCTCCGCAAGATTGTTCATGGCAAAAGGATAATACGTCGGTGTGCTCCCAGTCGGGAATGCAGTGACGAATGAGTTGGTCGGAACAATACTTAAAGAGGTAGGGGTCATCCCAAAAATAATATTTTATAGTGGATAAGAACTTTTTATGATCAGGACGTGACCAAGAGGAAGGAACTTCCTCAGTAACTAGGTAGTTAACGATATCCGCGTACCATGGAGATGAGAAAATAGAGTACAAATATTCGTTTGGGAAGGAATCACATATAGCTTCAGAATCACTATCAGTGTCACCAACCAGCCTTGATAAATGGTCGGCCACGACATTTTCGGTTCCTTTCTTGTCTTTGATTTCCAGGGTGAATTCTTGTAAGAGAAGGATCCAGCGGAACAATCGTTGTTTTGCGTCCTTTTTCGCAAGTAAGTACCGAAGTGCGGCATGGTCAGTATATACGATGGTGGATGTTCCAACTAGGTAAGGGCGAAACTTATCCAAAGCATAGACAACAGCTAGGAACTCTTTCTCAGTTGTTGTGTATTTACGTTGAGCGTCATTAAGAGTTTTACTAGCGTAGTAAATGACAATGGGTCTGTCATCACGTCGTTGGCCTAGTATGGTGCCAATAGCAAAGTCGCTAGCGTCACATATTAGTTCCTCTCTCACCACTTCCTTCATGGCGGGATTAAGGTGGCGTTGTGGTTCTTGCGATGTCTTTGTATCGTCATCGAGATGTATACGATGCGTGCATATGCTAGGGTCTATTCCCTTGATATCATCTAAGGACCATCCGATAGCGGAGCGGTGTTCGTGAATGACATGAATCAAACGTGCCTCTTCGTCGGTAGTCAAGTGAGCAGAAATTATTATAGGGTGACTACCATCGAGATCGAGATGCACGTACTTCAAATCAGAGGGTAGAGGTTTTAAATCTAGAGTTGGAGGATTGGAGATCAAGGATTCGTGAGGGATCATCTCTTCAATGGAAAAGAGCGAATCCGGTTCTTCTAAATCAGTTTGCAACGCAGCAGTAGGATCAAATAGTGGTACTGACTCTAATAATGTGTGGACATCCTTTTTATATGCGAGTCATCATCAAACTCGGGATTATCAAAAGAAAGAAATTGGTGTATCTCGTGCGGGGAAAAGAGTTTGTGAAATAATCATGTTCGGACTATTAACCAAGCTAATCTAAGCCCTCCATTATAGGACCGGAAATTATTTCATTAATTTGAACACGTTGAGTTTGTGAAAGGTTCGAAAGACAATGTCATTGAACCGTCCCGACAATTGATGAGGCGTTAGCGATTGCAAAGAAAATAACGCCCTAAGATGATAGGAATGGAGTCACAGGCCACTTCAGTATCTAAAATGACAAAATCAACTAGGTAGTAAAAATCTTGGACCTTGACTATGACATTCTCTACTATGCCCTTTGGGTACTTGATGGAGCGATCCGCGAGTTGCAGAGTCATATTGGTAGGTTTTAATTCATGAAGACCTAACTGTTTAAATAAGTAGTAGGGAAGTAGGTTAACACTGGCACCTAGGTCTAAAAGTGCGGTAGCGGTATACTTGTCGCCCAACGTGCATGGTACAGTTGGTCGACTTGGGTTCTTGTACTTTACTACACCGTTGGTAGTGGTAATCGAGGGAAACTGCTCAGTGAGGAACACTTGTTGAGGAACATTCGTACATCGTTTGGTGGTACACATGTCCTTAAAAAACTTGGCATGCTTGGGTAAATGCTTAAGCGCATCTAGGAAAGGTAAGTTTATGGTCAAATTTTTGAAGGTTTCACGGATCTCATCGAAATATTCGTCACGTTTGTTCTTTACCAAATGGGCAGGGAACAGAGCTTTTGGGCAGAATCACGCATAAGGATCAGTGGCGTCTCTCCCTAGGGACGTGGGTGTAGAATTAGAAGGAACAACTTTGTCCGTTATAGGTTGCGAAGTAGGAGTTGGAAGAACGTCAGCCGTGGTTTCTGTCGATTCCTCGTCTGGCATACGTATTTTATTGTCGATGGTTCGGCCAGAACGAAGAGTGGTAATGGAATTTACCTCACCCTGGCTTGGATTACTAGGTCCTGGTGCATTGTTGAGTTCAAAGGCAGAGTTTGTAGGCTTAGGGTTTGGAACTGCTTGGCCAGGGAACACGCCCTTTTGACTTTTATCTTGAGCTAACAGCTGAAGAGACTGTTGGATAGAAGCTAGGATTTTATTCTGTTGATTCATGTATGTCGAAAAAGTTTAATTTGTTTTATCGGTACATGGATTGTACCAGTGGAGCGGCGGGAACTAGTTTCGGTTATTATTTACGGGTTGATTTTGGTAGCCATATCCTTGATTAGCGGGAACAAGGTTGCAGTTGTTTTGGTACCCTATATTTGCATTGTTGGGAAAATTACTTTGCCCTTGCTGGAATTGCGGAGGATTTCCTTGGCGATAGGAATTGTAGTTCGCGGGTGGTCGTATAGGAACGTTGTTGACACCCAGAGGAGCTTGTTGTTAGGGGGGTGCCCCGGGCTAAGTCGGATGTTGTCGCCAAGGTGCATTAGGGACGTTGAAAGTACAAGCCTCTTCAGAAGGTTGGGGAGGGCACTCGTATACGAAATGACAATAAGAATCGGCGTGCTCAGGACTTAAGCAAAGTGGACAAGGGGAAGTGTTGGCAGCCATAACCTGTTTGGGTTTTTGATCATTTACTTGTACCGAAAGAGCATCGACCTTTTTGTTTAGGGACTCGATTAGAGTTTTTAATTCCGGATCGGGTTTGACCTCGAACATAGATGTAACCTTGGTAAGAGTGTCTTTAGAAGATCTGGAAGAATCAGTGTTTTCCCAATGGGTGCTTCGTGAAGCCTGTTTCTTAAGAAAAGTGTATGCTTCAGTAGTGCCCTTGTCCATGAAACAACCGTCGTTCATGATATCTAAGGTTTCCTTTTGATGGTCAGAGAGACCATTAAAGAATGAACGGACTAATACAGCGGTGTCGAGTTGATGATGGGGACATTCGAGAAGCAGATCAGTAAATCTGCTCCATGCTTCCAAAAAGGATTGCTGGGGGTGCTGGCGAAAGAATTGAATCTTTTGAAGCATTTCTATAGTTTTCTTCTGAGTATAGAACTTTATCATGAATGCTTATACGAGTTTGGCCCATGTGTCAATGGATTGCGGCGCTTCGCCTGTGAGCCAAACTGAAGCTTTATCAGCTAAAAGGTGAAGGGAAACAACCTAAGCAAGACTTTTTCGTTGGTAACAGTCGGATGGCGGAAAGTGGTGACTACTTGTTGCATCCGATGAAGGTGATTGTATGGTTTTTCATGGTCTAGACCATGGTAAATAGGTAACAAACCGAAAATGTTTGGCGGAATTCGAAAATCACCTACAATAGCATCGAGTTTAATGCAAGAAGCAGGTCCTTCTTGTAAGGCAGTATAGAAATCCGAAAGGGGTTTCTCGACTGTGGGATTTTCCTGGGCCATAATTAAGGGAGATGACGGCAACGGAGATGTTTGACGAGGTTGGTTTACGGAGGAGGAACTATGTCTAGGAGATAGCATAAGCAGTTGTTTATTGTATTTTCAACGACGATATGTAAGTTCTAATTCCTTATGTTTACCAGATCGTAGTCTCATACAAATATAAATTTTAATTTAAGGCTCATAAGGAACGAATTATGACCTGAGGTTTTAGAATTAAGGAAAGAGGGAGGTGAAGCACGTTTTCCTGAGCTGTTGCTAACTTGAGCAGGTAAGCTAGGATAATGTGTGAATATTCCAGCAGCCAGGTCACCTGAGAGAATTGAGGGAGGTTGTTTGTGCTAGCACGTTCCTTAATTAGGCAACCTCAATTTTTTTCAAGTTTCCTAGGCACTGATGGAATAGGATGATGATTTATGATGGTGTATTATGCGGGGTGTTATTAAGATGATTAAGATGAAATTTTAATTATTAGGATTTTTTTATTATTTATTATTTATTATTTATTATTATTTTTAGTTTACGTAATTAATGTATTATGGAGACGTGATTACGAAATATGCAATTAAAAACGATAGATGCCAAAATAGAAACTAATTAACATATACTAGTTTACGCAGAAAGTCTACACATGCAAATCTATATTACTTATACGTGCAACTATATGTGAGTTATATGTGAGCTAGGGGAATGTCGAGAACGAACTCATACAAATGAATACCGCGTACGTGAATTGATGTAACATACACATATAAAAATATTCTAAGCAGGTGGTTTGAAACTACCCATACATCCAAATATATTCGAATCATATTAATCGTGTTAACGTGAAGATGTAATGACGAACCACATTTACATGCAAAGAGTTCTCATGCCATCACACAAACGTACGAGGTAAAACATGTTATAGTAACAACCAAATAATATCCTCGACAAAGTTTGAGGAGTTTAAGAATTTGAAACCTGGCGTCCTGCGATTCCTCGTACATGATCGAACTAACTCCCGAGCTCGTGAACTTATTGGAAAAACTGGACAAGTGAGTCCAAAAGAGTACTGAAAAGGAAAGTGGCTTCTACCTGAAAACCGGAGTGTTGATACTCCAGGTTAGTCTCGCGCGTTACTAATTTAGTCTCGTTCGTTACTAATTTAGTCTCGCGCGTTACTAATTTTTTTGTCAATTCAGTACTCCAAGTTCCTACGGAATACTTAAACTATGCTAATAAGAATAAACAAGATCTGGTTCAGCAGGTGCCGACTAGCAAAGTCGGTAAAACCTTTGGGTGATGATACCAAAGGTCTGGGGCTCGAACCCCGCCAGCATCAAAGAGTTACCGATCTCATTTAAAAATAGGCTTACCAATAAAATAAAAAAAAAAAAGATCTGGTTCACAGATCTCTATTAGTAGAAGAAGTTGGGGCAAACAGTTACGTAACACGTTAGTATCTTAAAAGAAATGGAAATTAAAAAATGAAGAGGTGGGGGAGGGGGTTTTACGAGATGTGTTCCAGTTATTACGTTAAGTCCAGAGTCCTTCGGCGTGCAGCGACGCCATTTGATAAACACGCATTTATTCGAACGTTTATTGGTTTTCTTGATTAATTAAGTCCGAGGTCCACAGTCCGATGTCCAAAGACCAAAGTCCCAAGTCCAAAGTCCGTATAGTCGTACATTTTAGTCAAGTTACCTTACTCACGTGGGTTTGGTAGGATAGGTCGAGTAAGGGATCGTCCAAACCTTAGGGCTCGGAAAAGGTTCACAACTGGAATTACAACTTTTGATGAGTAGGATTTTAGGTTTTTTAATTGGTTTTAATTAAATTAACAGTAATGCAAATAATGTAAATTACTACGGTGATTTATATGTAGATAAACAAAGATAGAGAACAGGGAGAGAGTTAATCATACTGATGCAAGAATCATTTTTTCAACAGTTTATATTACCACATCACTACATCTCTAATTCGTCTCGTGTTTGGAGACGACGTCGAGTATTGATCCCTAGCACATGCCCACATCTCTGAGCCGCATCGTACTAGCATAAGGAGTTGAACTAATATTTCATCTCTGGAATATCATTTCAGCTCCTGGCTCGATTCCACATCATTTGGACAAATTGGAGAGTCATTCGACACCATAGAGTCGCTGAGACATTTTTAGGTCGCGCCCGAGGCTGAGCTCGAGCATCGGCACTCCAAATTTATGCTGATCGATCATTTTGGGACCGGATGTCTAATCTATGCCTAATTCCTAAGTAGTGATTCTAGAATATTAAAGAGTCAATCCGGATTCTCACACGAGCAGTATAACCCTCCCCACGGGGATTAGCTCATGGTCATTGAAGGAATAATAAAACTTCTTTGTATACATTAAGTAAATAAATGCGGGACATGAATTAAACTAGAAAAAAAATGATGTTATTAAGGGTAAAATGACTTACAGTATTTAAGCTGCTGGAATGAAAATGACGGAATGTAAGTGCTGAATTAAAACTAACTACTGCTAAGCGGAAGCTAGAGCATAAAATGCTGAAGGAAAGCTAATGAAGGCTACCCCCTCATATATATAGGCGGGAGACTGGAGACGGATTAATTGGGTTTTGGCCTAATGCTAATTGAAACGTTCAAAACTTTGAGAATCAAAGTTTTGTTTTTATCTGTTTTAAATTTTGTCTTTTACCTTATTAAGATTTCGTCCTTTAGCTAATTTCAATTCAAACCACCTGGTTTGAATTGGTACTTGTCTTCTATATTGCGAGGTGGTACCAAATTAAAACCATCACTTGCCACCTGCCGCCTGCTTTGACTTCGTCATGCCTTTTGGGCCCATAAAGTGGGTCCACTTAGTATGTCCGATTGGCGTCGATTTTGGCGTTTTTACAACTTTCTGTCTTTGCGTAGAGTTTGTCACCCTGGTCGCTCTGGCAGTTCACTAGCCAACGTCGGCACCCCGATTTATCAGATTTGAGCTTTGGAAGTTTGCTACTTCTTTATATGTGGACGGATTCGCAAGATTTGGTTTTGTTCTTTTGGAAACTTTGGCTCTAGTCGGGCTCTGTTGGGCTTCTTTGGGGTTAAGTGGGAAACTTCAAATATTCCAGGTATTCGTGCCGATGCATGTTTTATCATTATATTCATTTTAAAATGCGAAAACCCGCAAAAGTACGAAAATATAATTATTATATGATTATTAAACACATAATCGACCAAAATGCTATGTCTCTCGGGGTTTAATATTACAGTTTTGGGTACTTATCACTTCTCATATTGGAGCACATTATTTTTTAACTATTGTTGATGTTCACACACGTTGCACTTGGGTTTATCTCATGCGTTTCAAGTCTGAGGCATGTATTTATCTTCAAAACTTTTGTAACATGGTCAAGATTCAATTTCAACACTCGGTTTGCACTATTCGTAGTGACAACGGGTCGGAATTCCTGTCCTATGAAGTCCTGTTATCATGAGAATGGTATTTTGCATCAACGCACTTGTGTTGAAAGCCCTCAACAAAATGGAATGGCTGAACATAAACATAGACACCTACTTGAGGTTGCTAGAGCATTACGATTTCAAGCAAACCTTCCTTTAACCTTTTGGGGGTAATGTATTCTCACTGCTACTTACCTCATAAATCGAATACCCACCCCAAACGTCAATGGGAAATCTTCTCATGAGTTACTTTTCAGCACAACTCCTACATATGATCACCTTCGCATATTTGGTTGCTTATGCTATGCTAGCACTATCAATGTCACCCGTCACATATGAATCACCACAAGAGTAGTATCATGGTGGCTGGTTTATCCCCAGAAGGAGCAGAGGATCTTGCAAATGCAATTGGGATCAGGTTGTTACAACTCCCCACAAAGTACTTGGGCATGCCTCTGGTGACCAAGAATCTAGGGATCAAAGATTGTCAGCCTCTCATAGAAGCAATGTCTTGAAGAATCAATTCGTGGAAAGCTCGAGGACTCCCATACGCTGGTAGACTGCAACTTATCCAATCTGTCCTTATAAAAATCCAAGTTTATTGGGCTAGAACTCTAATATTACCTAAAGCAGTTACTAGCAAGCTGCTGAATATATGTACAAGATTCTTATGGGCTGGAGTTTAAATGACAAGAAAGATACACCCAATAAATGAAGCTGTGATATGCAGAAGTAAAGAAAGTGATGGGTTGGTGATTATAAATATTGAAGTTTGGAACTTAGCTTGTATATGAGGGCTTGTAAGCAAGTTGGCAACAAAATAAGATAACCTATGGGTGAGCTGGATGTGGAACAATAGCATCAAGGCATAATTTTTTTGGACTATGGTAATCCCCAAGGACAACTCATCGTCACGGAGGAACATTCTCTTAAGTAGGGATCAAGCTCAGAACATGATGAGGAAAAGAATCAAAGATGGAACCACTACATCCTTTTAGCATGATATTTGGATAGGAATCCTAGATAATGCAAGGGTTTGCACTGTGATCGATAACAGGAGGTGGAATTGTGATAATGTTATACTGCCAGTAGCTCTGAATGAAGAATAATCAAGGAAACAAAGTTGTATACAATCTGTAATGAAGATATATGGACTTGGACAGAAAACAACTCACGCAAATACACATTGAGCTCAACATACACAGCTATACGAAGAGAAGCAAGAGAAGTTCATTGGCACAATCTGGTATGGGGGAAATGGTAATTACCTCGGCACAAATTTTTAATGTGGCAGGTATTCTCGGGAGCACTTCTTACACAAGATAAGCTAATGTAGATCAAGATATTAAACAGTTCCAAATGTATATTCTGCAACACTGAGAGAGAAAATGCAAATCACTTGTTCTTCAACTGTGGTTACACAAGCACAATATGGAAAGATGTGATCAGCCTGTTGGGATTTCGAAGAGTTATACAAGGTGCACAAGAAGAATGGAGATGGATCCTAAACATAACAAGGAAAAAGGGCCACTGTTATGAGATTTTTAAGGTATGCTTATTGGATATGGAGAGAAAGAAACAACATAAGGTTCAAAAAACAGACTATGAATGGGAGTACACTAAGCAAAGGACCCATTGGAGAGATCAAAAGAATTATGTAGAACGGGGTAACTAGGATACATGATAATCCTAGAAACATAGAACTTATCGGTAGATTGAATATCTCAATTAAGTTCAAACTCCCTACTCTCATCTTTTTCAAATGGGAGCCACCAGACCCAGGAGTGCTGAAGATGAACACAGATGGGAGTCTTAGGCATGATGGGGTCAATTCAGGTGGAATCATTAGAGACCACAATGGAGATACAAGACTATGTTATACAATAGAATGTGGAACAATGTCTATGTTAGCACAAGAGATAAATGGGATTCTACATACAAGGGCTGAGGATATGTATTCGGGAAGGCTACATGAAAATCAAGATAGCTACAGATTCCATAAGAGCTACTCAAATTTTAAACAAGATAGAAGACATCCCATGGACTGTCGAAGATGAGGTGTTTAAGATATGGGAGTTGAAACAAAAACTCGAAGAACTACAAATAATGCATGTCTACAGGGAAACCAACAGAGAAGCGGATTATTTGGCATCTTTAAGAGGGCCACAGGGTAGTAACACCTTTACTAACCCCCAAACGTAGGAACTAGACAAAATCCTAGAAGAAGATAGGAATGGAAAAAATATGTACGGCTAAAATTATAAGGCCATAGGTAGACGTTGCTTCTGTGAAGGATCACCTGAGTAAGACATGATGTCTTCATTTTTACTTGTAAAGATTATTTCGAGTTAATACAAAACCCACTTGCATTTTTTGCGAAAAAAAAAAAAAAATGTCACCCGTCACAAATTTCCTCCTCGCGCTTCAAAGTGTGTGTATATTGGATATCCTTTCGACCAAAAAGGGTATCGAGTATATGAAATTGATACTTGTCTCATTTTCACCTATAAGGATGTCACTTTTATTGAGTCTCATTTCCCATTTCAAAACATGTCTGCTACTAGTCCTCATGCACTTGGCATTCCTACATCTATTACTCATGAGAAGCAAAATAATCCTTTACCCATAACACCTAGTCCCACTTCATCAACACGTCCATCATCTCCACCACCAAAATCACCACCACCACTGCCACTATCCCCTTTCTAATTATCTTCCTCTAAGCAATTTTTCTACTAATCATGTCACTTTTCTTTCATCTATTTCCAATCATCATGTACCATCATGATTTTTTGAGGATGTTAAATATCCCCATTGGCGTGAAGCAATGGCAGCTGAAATTGAAGCATTGCAAAATAATCATACATGGACCATTGAATCTCTCCCACCTGGTAAAAATTTCATTGGGTGCAAATGGATCTTTAAGATCAAATATCGGTATGATGGAAGTATTGAACGGTACAAGGCTTGCCTAGCTTGTTGCAAAAGGCTACACTCAAACTAGAGGTTTAGATTATCATAAAACATTTGCACCAGTGGCGAAACTTGTTACTATATGTTGTCTCTTGCCCATTGTAGCTGCTTGTGATTCGACTATTCACCAGCTAGACGTTCATAATGCTTTCCTTCATGGGGATCTCAATGAAAAGGTCTACATGCAACTTCCCCTAGGTCTTGCCAAACAGAGGGAGCAATCTGTTTGTCATCTTCGCAAATTACTTTATTGCCTTAAGCAAGCTTATCGCAATTGGTTTACCAAAATTCTCTTTAGTTCTTCATGAAGTTAGATACAAGCAATCTAGTGCAAATCATTATCTTTTTACTCTTTCAAATGGCAAAGTCTTTACTGCCTTGTCTACGTCGACAATATTATTGTGGCAGGAAACAATCTCTCCTCTTAGGGGTTGTTTGTTTTTTTTGAATTCAGCATTCAGAGCCTCTTAAACTTAAGTTTTAAGCATTCAGAGGTTCAAAACTTGTTTGTTTTTTTTTAAGTAGTTTAAGCATTCAGTGGTACTTTTAGCATTCAAAGATTCAAAGACCAAAATTTCTTCTGAATGCTGAATTCTAATACTTAAAACAAGAAAGTCCCTTCTTGCCTTTTCTTAAGAACCCAATCTTAAGAACCCATCTACTTTCCTACCCTGACTTTTATGGCTTCAAAATTTGATGTTGGCGTAACGGGTTTTTTCATTTTTTTGGGTGAATGATATCCACTTTGTTAAAAATAGAATTACATATATATATTCTGAAAATAAACAAAATATAAAAATAAACCATTAAAATATATTTGTGAAAGCATATTTTAAATAAATTTATTTATCATTTATTTTTTTCGATAATCCATCTCTTCTCCTCAAATATAATATATATTTTGTTTAACAAGAAATCAAGTTAGTGTTTAAAATAGATAGCATGAGTAAAATTGTCCGAATGATTTATATTCAAGCCTTCAGAGCCAGGTTATTTTAACCAGAAAACAAACATGTTTTTTAGAATTCAGCAATCAGCATTTAGCATTCAGAGGATGAGTCATTCAGCATTCAGCATTCAGCATTCATAGGCTCAAAAAAACAAACGACCCCTTACACTTGAAGATTATTCTACATACCAAGTTTCATATTAAGGATTTGGGTCCTCTCAAATATTTTTTAGGAATTGAAGTAGCTCGTTCACCGAAAGGTATTTTCTTAAGTCAGAGGAAATATGCACTTGACATTCTGCATGACAGTGATCATCTTGGCTCTCGTCCTGCTCCTTTTCCTATGGAGCAACACCTTTAATTCGTCTCTCAACTGATCAAGGGAATCTACTTCCTGATCCCAACATTTATTGGTGACTAGTTGGAAGGCTAATCTATTTAAGCATCACTCATCCTGACATAGTTTATGTCGTCAATATCTTAAGTCGATCAGTTCATGAGCCAACCTCGCCAACCCCATTACAATATTGTTGTTCGTGTCTTGCGCTATCTGAAGTACTCACCAGGCAAAGGCATACTTTTACGTTTAGCCAACTAATTTCATCTCTCAGTCTATTCATATTATGATTGGGCTAGCTGTCCCATGAGTTGTAGATATACTATAGGATATTCCATAATGTTGGGTCAATGTCCCATTTCATGGAAGACTAAAAAGTAGACCATTGTATATTGCTCTTCCACTAAAGCTGAATACCGAGCCATGGCCACTACAACATGTGAAGTGGTTTGGCTTAAGAAGTTGCTCCATGATCTTCGTGTTCATCATACCCAGCCAATGCACTCTCCAGGCCATATTGCTACTAATCTAGTTTTTCACGAAAGAACCAAACACATTGAAATTGATTGTCATCATTTGGTCCGTGAAAAGTTAATGTCAAAACTCATCTCCACTTTTCATGTCTCCAGTCAACAACAACTTGTAGATATATTCACCAAAGCTCTTGGCCGGGAACACTTTCATCGCATCCTTTGCAAGTTGGGCATTACAAATCTCCACACTCAACTTAAGGGGAAGTAATAGGAAAAATATGTACATAATAGTCTAGATTTTTTTCTTTCCTCTTATTATGTTGTAATCTTTCCTCCTATTTACATACCTATGATTTCTCCCTTTATTCTGTAAGTGATTCTCCATTGTATTACTATATATTGTCTTTTGACAAATCAATAAACAAGTCTTCTTCATCAATGTATTTTCTCTGTTCACACTACTATCGTAAAACAAACCAACTGCTATCCTTGTTTCACCGCCTCTAACTAGTGATAATTATTCTTCATGGTTGCGTGCTATTACTATGGCCTTTCGTGCTAAAAAACAAGTTAGGTTTTGTTTATGACACCATCAAACAACCTCCTCCAACATTTCCAAAAGACCTACATCAATGGGAATGCTGCAACAATCTCATTAGCTCGTGGATCCTTAATTTTGTTTCTAATGAAATTCATGGTAGTATCTTGTACAACAATACCGCGAAAAATATTTGGGCCGATCTTGTTGAACGGTTTTCTCAAACCAATGCACCTAGCTAAGATCTACCAATTGAAGTAGTTTATTTCTTCTTTCATACATGACGATTTGTCAGTTTCGACTTATTTTACGAAACTGAAATTTTTGTGGGATGATACATCCATGTACCTATGATAATAGTAAAGTTGTGGTTGAAGCTTTCAACAAGATTGAGCAATGGAATTTCTACAAGGTTTACATGACCATTTTGCCGCTATTTGGAGCCAAATTTTGCTTATGGAACCATTTCTGGCCTACCGCGACAAAAATGTATTCTCTTGTCCGGCAAGAGGAAAAGTAACAGCTCTATACTAGCACTAAATCCAGTGGTTATGTTCGAACTGCTCACAATGGAACTCGGGCTACCAGCCTCGTTTTCATTGTGATCATTGTGGTTTTGATAATCACACAATTGATCATTGCTACAAACTTCATGGATATCCTTCAAAGAAATCAGATGCTTTAGGTAGTAAACCAAACAATGGAGGTCGTACGTGCAATACCTCCTTGTTCAATTACTCGATGGTTCAAATGCACAAATTTCTCATATTAGATTTGTTATTCTTTCTCCAAATCTCACTTTACATAATGTGTTTCATATACCATCTTTTAAATATAACTTATTCTCTGTCAATCAACTCACCAAAACTGAAAATTGTGTTGTAACCTTTTTGCCTAACTCTTGTTTATTTCAAGACCTATCAACGAGGAAGACGATTGGACAAGGGAGTATCCATGATCGTATTTATTATTACAAAACGTCACCAGTGGCACACTAGCAGTTGTTGCGCCTCCTACTCTTGATCTTTGGCATTGGCGTTTAGGCCATGTTTTTTTTCTGTTCCTTAGAGCATCTAGTTAAGCAATTTCCTTTCATTTCACGTTTGAATACTTGTGCTTGTGATGTTTGTCCTCAAGCGAAACAATCACATTTACCTTTTGCATCTAGTTCAATTACTACATTGAATGCTTTTGAGCTAATACATTGCGATATTTGGGGTCCTTTTTCACAACCATCTTTTAATGGTTCTCATTATTTTTTAACAATTGTGGATGATTATACTAGATGCACTTGGATTTATCTCATGCATGTAAAGTCTCACACTCGAAGTTTGTTGAAATTATTTTTTTGCCATGGTCAAAACACAATTTGTTTTCTAAAGTTTATTGTTTTTTTTTTTCATGGCATGGAGCACAATTTTTTTTTTCAAGAATTTCAAAATGTATAATCAGATAATGGTTCGGAATTTTTGTCTAAAGATATGCAAAATTTGATCTCTTTAAATGGTGTTGTTCATCAAAGGAGTTGTATTGGGACACCCCAACATCATTGTGAATCATATATTAGAAGTGGCTCGAGCACTACACTTTCAAGCTCACTTACCTTAATTTATTTGGGGGTAATGTGTTGTCAGAACGGTTTATCTTATAAATAAAATGCCTACCCCTCTTGTATCGGGTAAATCCCCATATGAAATCTTACTTAAATCACTGCCGATTTATAGTCACTTACGTGTTTTTGGCAGCTTGTGGTATGCCCATAATTAATGCTAATATTAAACACAAATTTGATCAATGTGCTAAACCCAACATTTTTGTTTGTTACCTTTATGCTCAAAAAGGGTATCGGATTTACGAGCTTGCAACTCAATTTGTATACATCTCTCGTGATGTCATTTTTTATGAAGGCATTTTCCCATTTAAAGATATGTCTAAACTTCAGTCCACTTATACTTATGTTACCCTATTATTATACTAGTGACGTCATTGTGAATCAAAACAACACCTTACCTTCCACTAGTATATCTTCTCCAGTTGATAACAATCATAGCGCATACACCAACTCTGACCTAATCATTTCTCCAACTCGTGTTTCCATATCCCATCCCAACCATGCATGACCTACTCAATACTCAACAACTGTTATACCTGTTACACATGATGATGAACCCATTATTTCCAATGTTGATTCAGTTCCTGCTACTCAACCTACTAAAGCACCAGTCCATTCCAAACCTCAAAGAAACTATTAGGGTGTTTGGCAACTGAGACTGGAAACTAATTAAGAATAGAATGGAGTAGGAAACCATTGGAATGGAATCTATTAGAATAGAATTTGATTCCAACTTACAAAATGTGTATTTGGCAAACGTTCAGAAATCATCGGAATTCAATTCCTACTTCAATTAATGCGTTTGGTTGCCGTATAGAATCCTCTAACAGACTCCAATTTTTAGTTTATTTCCCCATTTTCGGATTAGAAATAAAAAACCGATTCCCATAGTCTAGGATTCCTTTGGATTAACAGGGGTCTGTCAAAGACTTAATAAAAGGAATTGGAGTCCGTTTATAGGCCAAAAGTGAGTGGTCCGCCAAGAATTCCAGTTACTTCCACTCCTCAAGTCCGATTCCTGGTAAACAAACACACCCTATCAACCATCTAAAAAGACTCTAATTGAAGGCTATATTTGGTCTAAAGCCTCTAATGTTACTCATGGATGCTCCACTTCTCTATCAATTTCTGAGTTGTCAAGTACGTACACCTTACCCTCTACATCATTGTATTATCTCTTCTAATTTCTCTATAGCACATAGATGTTTTCTCTCTACCATTAACTCTACAAAGGTGCCTTAACGGATTTCTTTGTCGGGCCGCCACACTTAAACAACACACATGGTGGGGTGTCTCTTTCTGGAGATGCTAAGCTGACTATTTGGACCTTCGGGTTCTTGCCAAACTCTCCTTCTGGAAGAGGTTCGTGGTTTCTGTTTCGACGGAGTTGAAGAGGGTGGGGCATGGTGGAGACAAGTCATGATTTCCTTGACGTCAAGATCCGACAGGGGGATGAAGCCGATTAAAGAAGTTTTATGTTCTAGCTTGGATATGTTGGCAATGTATTTGTTGTATTTCCTTGAATTTTATTTGGCTTGTTTGTTGTTTGTAAAGTTTGGTTTTTATGAATAATACAATCAGCAGTTTCTCGATTTCGATCTCAATCAAGAGAGACTAAACCTTACAAGATATCCTACGAGATTTAGTAATCCTTCCTTAAAAAAAAAAAAAAGAAAGAAAAGAAAAAGCCATTCACATCTCCTTCTAGTACTTTCATCCTCTCCCTCTCTTTCACGGTTCGCTCTCTTTTCACATGGCTTAAATCTCTTTCTTTTCTCTCTTCCAACCAAAAAAAAAGAAAAAGCCATTCATATCTCCTTCTAGTACTTTTTCTTTGACATTTTCTTTGTTGAACAAGCACAATTTCACTACCGTTTGAAGGTATGTGGTGTTACTTATGTGTCTTTAACAATATCATATTGAAGTAGAACTATGGGACACCATTTTTAAGTGATTTGTTTTTCCAAACGGGACATCACTGGTTGAACTGATTTGCTTTCCAAAACGAGGCTTTACTTTTTAAGTGATTTAGTATTTCAAATTTTCACGTCACTTATAAAGTGATTTAAGAGATTAAATCACATCACAAAATTTACATCACTTCTGAAAGTGATGTTGTAGACCTTTTCTACATCACGTTTAAAATTAATATTGAAAAAAAAAAAAAAAACATCACATTTAAAAAAAGTGACATCAAAACAATATTACCACCAATTATTAACATCACCATTGAAAAAATATAAGATACTAAAATAAATTAAACAAAAGAGAAATAGAGCCCACTTTTAACAGTGGAGTGTGGTTTAACACTTCAGCCAACCTTTGTGATCATTAATTAACTGGTTAATGGTTTTTCTTTGGCTTTTGATTTGAGACCTTATAAAATGGAAGGTGGAATTGTAAAGCTACAAGCTTTTTAATCATCAGACACTAGTGATGAGAAACAGAATGTGTGTACTAAGGAATCTTAAACACATTGAAACATGTCTTAATCTTACTTTCCAATGCATGCATATAGCTTACAATTCCTTTAAAAACAACAAGTAACTGGGAATTAAGTGTACATCATGGTACAAAATGATTTCTAATCATGTCTACCTTTTGAAGATTACGACCACATAATACAAAATATCGTGATATGAGGATATATCGACCGCTCAAATTTTGATATGTATATTGGATGGTGATAGTAGGGGTGGCAGTTTTGTACACGACCCGCTAACCCGACACGAATCCGACACAAAATTAGCGGGTTTGGGTTGAAAAAAAAGGCTTTTGGGTCATTTAAGGGTTGACCAAACCCGTCAAATAAATGGGTTGGGTTAGGGTCACACATGTTAACCCAGATAACCCGTTAGTATACCCGATTAGTTCCCGGGTCCAATGAGTCGGGTCATCAACCCGTGACCTGTATGACCTGTTTTAAGTCTTTAAACATATATGTTTCCAAATTTTATTAAATTTCATAATCCCAATTACCTAAAAGAAAATACTAAACAGAAAAGGATCAACTAGATTTAGAAGAATCAACCAGCAATCCAGCATATAGAATATTATAAATTAATTCAATAAAATATATGATCACGTACATTAACATTGAAACCTTACCCTAGTCTCAATTATATAAAGAGAACAATGAAGCCGTCAAAGTCACAATAATATTTGCATTTATTTAATAATAGGTTTACCCACAAGGTAGCAAAGTGGACAAACTGGGCATGCATGGTTGTTGTTTCCATAGTCACAAATTCGGGATTCGGCACAAATTCGGGGAGGGGTGAAATCGCTAATTCGGGAAAATTCGGAAAAAATTTGGGAAAAATTCGTGAGCCATAATTTTTAATGATCAAATAATATTAAAACCTCTTCCACAATTTTTATTACATCATTTGATAATCCTTACTGCCTCCACAATAATATCATATAGGAAATTTATTTTCAATAATCTATTTCTTACTTAAGACATTAATCAAATAGAAAATGCGGAGCTGCATAATCATGTTGGATGTCATCATAGTCCAAATCAACGTCATCTCCATCATTTTCTGCATAGTCGATGTCATCATCCTCAATATTGACAACTCCTTGGTCAAGAGGTATTGGGACTGTAGCTGTAGTTGTAGCTATATCAGGAACATTTGGGACTGCAGGAGGATTTGGCATCGAAAGTAACTCGGGAAATGCAACAAATTTCTCTAAAAAGTCTGATTGGTTCGACTTTCCTCCTAGCTTTTCTTTCATCTTCTTTAGGTGCAAATTGACTCTTGCAAACACTAAATCATTTAGTGTCTTTGGATCCAACTTATTGCGTTTTTTGGTATGTGCAGCCTAAAAGCACTCCAATTTCTTTTCATAGCGGACCGAACTACAAAGGCTGACTCAATAGTTTCACTGCTACCTTTTTAAGTTGAGCAAACGCTGGGTTCACCACCTTCCACCAATCACCTAAACAAAGAGTATTCATATATATTTAATAATACATATACAAATTTGTTGAATCTCAAAATGCTATGCTATTAAATTCACTCAGATGAAATGTAAATGCTACTACTTTGACATTTATAAAGTTGGTATTATAACGTTGACAAATGCAATTTTTGGCATTGCATACAGTTTGAGTAATTTTGTCAAACAATAATGTCATACTTGTACTGTCTCAATTCCTATAGCTTTAATAAGCAAAAGTTTGCACCATTTTAAACAAGCAACCAGCACAACATGCAAAGAACAGTTATTATGAATTAACAATTAGGACTGACAATTTACATACGTTAAATATAAAATTTAGATCATATGCTAACTTTCTCATTACAAAGCAGCTTAATACGTTCATCCCAAACACCAAAATTCTCAGTCCAAATTATTCCATATTGATATCACAAAAAAAAGTATATCCATTCAACACAGAGGAACAAAGTAAACTAAAGTACATATATTAGACTGCCACCAAAGGGATAAAAATAATATAATCAACATAATTCAGCCACTTACAGGGATGTTTTTTGTGAAGTAGACTACATGCAAATGGCGTAAATATGTTGGCTTGCAAGGCTATGTAATCTGCAAGTTGGTCACTGAATGCTTCATGATCTTCAGGAGGGACCATCTTCTTAAGAGCTTCCATCACACCTTTATCTGTTTTGTCATCATGCTTGACCAATTTATCGAAATACAAGTGAGGATTCAACAAATCTGCTGCTGCCATGAGAGGGTTGTGAAGTTGTTTTTTCAGCCTAGCATCAATTATATCCCAATATACTTTGTACCTACTCTCCTCATTTTTATAAAATGTAGCAATCGAGTCTTTTGATCTTTGCATAGCTTCATATAAATATCCCACTGTTGCTTCTTCTCCATCCGCCATCCTCAAAACTTTTATAAGTGGTTCCACAGTGGTAACCATTTCTTTTGCGTCACTCCAGAATACATCACTATTAATAAGTTTTACAATAGTATCCCCTTCTACAGGTCTAACTAAGTTTCTCCATTCTTGTGATGCGACCATAAATCGTAAAGCTTGCTCCTCATTTATCAAAGATTGGATCATTAAAAAATTTGTTGCGAATTGTATCGCAGCAGGCCTTTTCAATTCTCTATTACTCGTATGCCTCCTCATGAGTGCTAACACATGTTGTTTCCCATACAAACACCTAACAAGAGACCTTGCATCACTAATGATAATCTTCCAACTTGGCAATTTATCCATGTCTTCTAAAATGAGATCTATGCAATGAGCGGCACAGTTTGTCTTAAATACATGGGGCATCTCTATCTCTAAAAGAATTCCAGCAGCAGAATAGTTTGAACCAATATCAGCAACAATTTGAACAACATTTTCTCTACCCACATGCTCATCAATACCTTTTTTTATAAAATCATAAATAAATGCAGCATCCTTCACTTTACCTTATGTAGACTCAGAACATAAAAACACAGTGCCCATTGAGGAAGCGGCTAGCAAATTGATGTGGTTTCTATGCCTGTTATCCATCCAACAATCAGACATTATTGTACATCTTGATTCTGCCCATGACTCTCTCACTTCAGTAACAAAATCTCCTGCTTCTTGTTTCAATTTAGACAACAACTTGGTTCGAACAATTTCACTGCTTGGGGGTACATAGCCAGGACCATGCCTTGCAACTGCTTCCATTGCATTTATGAACTCTAGAGATCTTAAAAGATTAAATGACAAGTTGTTAGCAATAACCATTCTAGCTATTTCAAGATCAGCCTCCTCTTTCTCCTTTTTCCTTAACATTGCATTCAAAGTCAGCTGCTTAGTACTAGTCTTCTCCACTTGGCTATTGTCAACAGATGCTCTCATATACTCATTAATGCCTTTTGTTTTCCCCTTTTTCCTACCAAGCTCTTGTGCTGCTAATCGAGCAAGTTGCATCACAGATTCAGGTGAAACATTACATAGCTCTATATCCATGTGTGGAATTCTCCCTAAGTGAGATTTCATTCTTGTAATTGTACAATTGTATACCTTTTTGCAATAATTGCACTTCAACTTTGATCCATCCTTAGTAACATGACTCCACATGGGATCTTTCCTCTTTGTCATTTCTGTATTAGCTTACCAGTGAATCAGTGATGGGGTTTCAACTTTCAACTTTTCAATTAATAATTGCAAACTTGCAATTGAAAGTGATGGAGGGATTGGAGGGAATGGAGGCGATATGATAATTGAAAGTGATGGAGGGATTGGAGGCGATCGATATAATATTATGATGTAGCTTCTTAACTTCTTTTTGACGATTTTGGTTGATTGCAAATCAGAATTCAATCTAAAAATCCCAAAGAATCCTCTTATTCCCTGATTTCCCATTTCTAGTTGGAAATTTTTGAAGAGAGATTGACAATAAATCCCTAAAAATCGGGGTATTCCCTAAAAATCGGGAAAAAACGAGAAAACCCAACGACTCAACTGTTTTATAAGATTATTCGTATCCAAATTCGGTGACTGCCCTATTCGGCGATATATTAAGATTTTTTGAAAAAATCGACGAATTTTGTGACTTGTTTCTAGTTTGGTTATGTTTTTTGTTTGGCTAATAGGTTATTTCACTTGTTTGGTTCAGGCGTTCAGCAGATGCATGTGCTTCAACAACTCTGCGCACTTTTGCAAGTTTTTTTATTATTTAGATTAATAAATATTCTTTATCCAAAAAAAAAAAAAAAATAGAACTTACGGGTTATCTGTTAACCCGATCTGAAATTGACCCGCTGGCTTAGCGGGTCACCCGTTGGATAACCCGTTATATATGCGGGTTGGGTTTAGGTTTGACAAACTTGACACGATTAGTAATTAGGTCGGGTTTGGGTTTGCTCTCCTAACACGTGACCCGAGTATGACACGACACGAACCTGACCCATTGCCACCCCTAGGTGATAGTGTGATACTTTACATTGGCATATTTACAGATATCGAGGATAGACCAATAAATATCGATAAGTATCACCATACACACGATATTTCTTCATATATTATGAATAAGGAACTAAATTTCGATTTCGATGAGTACCAAAAAAGATTTTTTTAAGATTTTTTCTTCAAAATGAATGAAATGTTCACTTATACATTATTGAAATTGGCGTGAATATTTCAGAAATTTAGTTCGTTTCATGATGTATCATCCGTATTTATTTTAAATGTAAAAGTAAATAGAAATTTAAATTGTTATCATCAATCAAAACCTAATGATATCATTGATATATCTCCAAATATCCTTAATGTAGTAATATTTGTGAACAGATCGACTGATATTTATAATCAATTGTATCGAGTATCATATGGTGATATATCTATATTATTTTCAATTTCATATCTCACGGCACTATATATGACCAGACAACTTAGTATTGAAAGTAAGATTCAACCCCTTGCTTGGAGTACTCGGAAAAAATTATGTATCTCACTTTTCATTGCTCTAAATTAACAGTTAACACCGTATACAAATAGATTGATGAAATAATGGACATAGTAATCAACCTCAGTGCCAAATTTTACCGAAAAAAACTTCAGAGCCCCCCCATGGGATTGGTTTTGCATTTTTTTTTGTGCTATATGAATTTCTTGTGTATTTCTCTTTGATAATATCTGTGTCTCAGATAAATAAACTGTGTCTATTTCTCTGAAATCTGAATATAGGTAAGAATTCTAGAGCTCCCTGAAATTTCACGAACTTTACACCCAATCTGACACATTCAAGTACGTTTTTTTTAACGGATACAATATAGAATGCTGTAAATATGGGAAATGTTTGCGACATCTACATGCTCTTCAAAGATTGGCACTCCTAAATAGCTGTAGATGTTGGTTATTTTGGGATTATGACATGATGATTGGTTGAATAGGAAATGGCTGCACTCTTTTTGAGATAAGAGTTGCCTACGTATCAAGTTTCTCGGAGTAAACTTGAATCAAGCCTTATGTAGTTCATCTCTCTCTATTTATAGATATGTGCTTGAACCGTTATGGATTTCAGATCCACCTTGTGTGCTATCTTGGTGATTCGCCATTAATGTGCTGTTACAAAGTTAATGTTTGCTTGATTGTGGCGTTGATTGAGCTCTAAGATTGTGCTAGTTGATATCTTTCCATGAATAGTCAGAATAGCTCTTTGGTGATGACACGGGTCTTTGGGGTCGTTGATACGATCTGATGTTGTGGGACGAGCTGAAGTAAGACGTCCTGCCATGTGGACACGTGCTCTGTAGTGTAGAACGGAGGGTACTTACACAACCCCCTTTATTTTTTATTCGTTCATTAGACAGCTGTTGCGTGGTCGGAGAACAGTTTAAAAAGTAAAGTTTGAAAGCATGTGTCTGACAGCTGTTTTGTTTTGAATTTAGGTTTCGGGGAATGTGCGGGAACTGTTGGGATGGATTCTTGGGCCTGGAGTTACGGCGATTTGTGGGCGAGTAATGATTTAGGTTTTGGGAACACGAAACGCTTTGATTGTCTCGAGGTGTTTGGGCAGTTGAGGGGATTTTTTGACTTGTGAAAGGTTTTTGTTTGTTCACTTTCAACCAAAGGAAAAAAAGGAAAAATCCAGAGCGAAAGAAAAGGAAAGAAAGCAAAGAAAAAAAAAACTTCTCATCCCTTGCCATCAGGTTCGTGTTTTCAACTTTAGAAATTTGAGCTTTCCTTCTTTCTTTGATTGTGGATTACTAGTGATAGTTTTAGTGGTGAGGTTGAAGTTTTAGTGGTGAGGTTGAAATTGGTCTATGACTAGTGATAGTTTTAGTGGTGAGGTTGAAGTTGGTAAATGGAGAGAGAGAACGGTAAGTGGCGAAGAAGTTGAGGAGAGGGTTTGTAGTGGTGATGAAGCTTCGTCGTCTTCCTCGTTAGAGATGGTGGATGAGAGAAAGCCTAAGTCGGTGGATTGTTATGCCGCTTTGAGGAAGGAGTTTGGTTGGGTGAAATCTGATCTGTCTGTGTACGATCTGGCTGAGGAGAAGAATTTGTATACTAACGACTACGTTCCTTGGGATGGAGGAGTAGTTGTTTGTTATGGGCAGTTGAAGGCTGGGATGAGGCTGCCCTTTTCCCGTCTTACTATGGAGGTTTTGAATTTTTTGGGGAAAGCCCCCTCTCAACTCGTGGGGAACAGTTAGAGGATTCTCCATGTGTTGGATTTGTTGAATGACAGGGGCTACAACATCTGTTTAAACGATGTGACGGAGCACTTTGTTGTGAGGAAGTCGGGTGCTGTAAACTTTAGTTTTCATGTTTATAAGGGGAAGTCTCCTATTATTATGGGGGTGAGTAAGGAGGAATGGGGGCATAAGCCGTTGTTGGCTGTAGGTAGATATTGCCCGCCTGGTTTGGAGATTGATAAATGTGTTGTACAACCTCGTGGTAGGTCGTTGGTTGTAGGTTGTGATGTGTGTGTTTTAAATTATAATTTGGACGTTCTGATTTATTTGGTTTGTTTTTTGTTTTGCAGAGGTTACAATCCGTTTTCGTACGAAGAACGGTGTTATTGAAAGGTTTGCTTGTTTGAGTTTGGAGGATAAACATGCATTGTTTGCTGAGGTTACGTATTACTTTAAGAGGCGTGGAGGGAAGAAAATCAACCGTAAAATGCTGGAGCAAAAAGCTAGGGCTCGCAAGGTAGTGGCTGAACTTTCTGATTCTAGCTCGGAATCTGCCATGGAGAGGGAGAGTCAAAAGAAAGCACCTGTTTCTGGAGTGAAAAGGAGTGGAGGCGCTTAACACCGTTCTGGAGCGATGAGGGCGGCTGGAGGGGTGACGCCTTCCAGACGTCCTGAGTTGGGTGATGCAAATCGTTTGTTATCCCAACGTTCTGAGTTGGGTGATGCAAATCGTTTGGCACCCCAACGTTTCGAGTTGGGGGGTGGAGGGTGCTCTGCGTCCAACCGCTTCTCCTCTGGTGATGCAAATCGTTCTGCATCCAACTGCTTCTCCTCTGGAGATGCGGGTCTTTGGAAGTCTTTGGTGGTACCGCAGTGGGCGGTCTTTGGTGGGGAGGGTGATGCTCCCACTTCATTCCGGAAGCCTAATATAAAAAGGCGTTCCAAAGTGGTTAAGTTGGAGGGGGCTAAGAAGGCCCGCACTGAATCTGAAGACCGACCTGATTCTGTTGAAGGTCGTTCGTCTTCAGGTCGGGTTCCTCTGAAGAGGATGAACCTGATTGATTTGGCTGATGATGATGGGTTGGCTGAAGCCCGTAGAAAGAAGAAAGTTGGTGAGGCTGAGCCTGCTGCTGAGCAGGGCAAGGGGTCAGAAAGTACGGACCCAAGTAAGAAAAGTGATGATGTCCTTGATAGAATGGTTACGTATGAGGACCCCTACAGTTTGTTGCCAAAGTTTGTTGTGAATCGTGACTGTAGCATCAAGTCCCGTTTTGTTGGTGGGGCGTTGTTGGAGAGTATTGTGCTTGCCGGGGATAGGCGCAAGCTGGATAATAAGGGCCTGGAAGTGAACTTGGTGGATCGATGGAACGGTCGTTGTGCTATGTGAGTATTCTTCCATTCTGAGCTTGCTCCTTTTGGGTCTTGTTGATTTTGATCCACTCTAATGTCTATATTTGTTATCTTGTTTGCTAGGTTCTGGCAATGTATAGGAAGCTGAAGGATATGGCGTCTATCTCCGACCGTTACAAGAAGGAGCTGGATGTCAGCAAGCAGACTTGTAGCAGACTGGTGGCTGAACAGCAAGTGGAGAGAACGGAGGTTGCAGGGTTGAGGGATCAAGTGCAACAGTTGGGTGGTAAAGTGGCTCTGTTGCAACCCACTCTGGATTCTGCAAAGCTGGAGGTTCAGCAATGGGTCGATGAGTGCAAGAGGCTGCGCTCCGTTGCTGAACGAGCTAAGACTGCATATTACGACTTAGTGGACATGGTGGAGAGTGGCGATGTGTTCGTGCTGTTGGATGATTATGTTGAGGCATTAGATAAGTATGATCACCTTAAGATGTCTATTGAAAGTGGGGCTGCAACAGTGTTTGCTGCAGATGCTGGTATAAATGCTAGTAGACCATCTGATCTGCCATCTGACCAAGTCGTTGTGCCATCGGTTACTTTAGCTGTTCCTTCTGTTCCTCCTGTTGTTTCTGGGTCAGATGTTTCTGAAGTTATTGTTGATCAGGCTACTGGTTCTGGTGCTGTAGAGGGTGGTGATCTGGACCCTTTGAATGTGGAGAATCTTTCTTGTGTGAATTGACTCTGAACGTCTTGTGTTTGCTCATGGGTTGGGAGGTCGTTTGAACAATATTTAAACAGCTCTTTGTTCTTGATACTGATACAATATTATTTTTGATGGGGATACTGAGGTCGTTTTCCCGGGATAACCTCGGGGCCTCGGTATCTAACCGATTTTGTAATTAGAAATATTTAAATTACTTACTTGTTGAAGTTGGTTTGAAGTATGCATGTGATTGCTTTTGTTTTGACTTATTTGTTGTTTGATGACCTGTGCTGCGTAGTACTAGTCCTGATGGACTGCTTGACTTTGCTAGGTCGTCTTTTGTCACAGGTCGTAGAGCGCTTGAGTACGACCTGATGCATTTGCGTAGTTGGCACCTATGCTTTGTCTTGTCCCTAGGTGTACGCCCTGATTAGTTCATTTTGGGGGAACTTCTGATTGATATAATTAGCCTTTGAGTGGCCATTATATTTGAGTCTGTCTTAAACCCTTTGTGAGTTCGTAAGCTGATTTGGGCCTTTTGGGGGTCCCCTAGATAGAATTTTGTATGATAATTGGCCTTTGAGTAGCAATTACAGTTGAACCATACTTAACCCTGGTGTTGGTGTTTAAGTTAGTTTAGGGTCCTTTTGGGGGACCTTGGTTTGAATTGATTGAAAATTAACCACTACGTGGCTATTGTTGAGTCGTTCTGGATTCCCCCTTTGATATCCAACCTGACATTGTGATGTCTTAGGTCGGATGCGTAGTGTGAAATGCAAGGTGCTCATGTAATGCAAAAATGATAGCTGCACTTAAAGTTTTGATGAAATTTTATTCATTTTGACTGATGTACTTGGAGAAAAACTTATTGATAAAAGCGCTTGAGGAGAGCTGTATTCCAAGGTCGGGGAAGCCTATCACCGAGCTGGGTTTTGATCCAGTATGCACCATTTCCAACGACTTTGTCAACAATGTAGGGGCCCTCCCATGTTCGGTCGAGCTTGGCTGGTGCTAAAGTCTTTTTGAGGACTAGGTCACCAGCATGGAAAGATCTTGGGACGACCCTCTTATTGTAAGAACGCTGGATTGTTTGGTGGTACCGAGCTAGGGATATTGCGGCAGTTTCTCTACGTTCTTCTAGGAGATCAACTTCTTTTGCCAAGATATTGTCATTGACTCCTGATTCAACAATGTCAGAACGTGTAGTTGTGAATGTGAGTTCTGATGGTATCACTGCTTCCGTTTCGAAGCAAAGTGTGAAAGGAGACTCATTTGTACTGGATCTAGCTGTTGTTCTGTATGCCCATAGAATGTTTTCAAGTTGCTCTGGCCATTGGTTTTTCTCCAGCTTCTTTTGGAGGTTTTCTTTGATGGCCTTGTTGGTGGCCTCTGCTTGGCCATTGCTTTGTGCATATCTAGGTGTAGAAAATGCTTGAGTGATGCGCCATTTCTGTAGAAAATCCTTGACTTGTGTGCCAGCAAATTGTGTTCCGTTGTCCATGACTAGGGTGTGGGGTAGACCAAATCTAGTGATGATATTAGTTCAGATGAAGTTGATTACGTTGACTTCCTTGACTTGGACTAGTGGGATTGCTTCAACCCACTTGGTGAAGTAATCTGTGGCTAGCCATACTAGAGCGTCCATACTGCCATTTCCACAAACTCCACCACCACGACACCAATGATTGCTGGAGCCTCAAGCACTACCTCCAAGACCTAGTGGAGGAAGGCAAATTAAAAGAGTTCTTGCCAGAAAACGATCTGAGGCACAAGCTAGATGCCAAACGCCACAGAAGCAGGAGCAGCAACAATGAATGACCTGCCAAAAACAGAAACAGAAGCAAAAGCAGATCAACTTGACGATCTAAGTCTCCAGGTCGGTCAAGGCACAACAGGAGACAACATTCCTCCGACCAAGATGAGGACAAAGTAATCAACATGATTACAGACACCTCAAACGACGAAACCTCAGGTCGGGAGAAGTGCAGAAGAGTGGGAGCAATCCAAGAAATCTACCACCTCTCACACAAAGCCGAGATGATCAACCCCACCGACCCGAAGATGACAGGATCAATTTCATTCATAGGAGAAAATCTAGACAAGGTGTGCCTACCTCACAATGATGCCTTGGTAGTGCATGTCAAAATCAACGGTTGGACAGTCAAAAGAGTCCTCATCGATCGAGGGAGCTCATGCGACATACTGTTCTATCAAACATACAAGGACATGCACATACCGGACTCGGTGATGATAGAGTCCAATGCACCGCTCTATGGTTTCAACGGAGATCGCACAGACGCCATCGGAGACGTAATCCTACCAGTCTCCATTGGCGAAAAAGAGGACATGGTTAAAACTTCAACACGCTTCAGTGTGATCGATGCCAGGTCGTCCTACACTGCCATTCTAGGACGCCGTTGGATTCACAAAATCCAAGCAATTCCATCCACCCTACACCAGGTCCTACGATATCTTGGTCCCAGAGGCATCATGGAGCTCAGAAGCAACCAACTAGAAGCTCACCGATGCAATCAAGTTAGCACTACGACCTCACCCAAGTCTTAGGTCGTCGAAGCCAAGGACTTCCCAAAAAGGCAGGATCCTCAAACATCCAGCCCTCCAGCAACGGCATCAGAAAAGCTCATAGGAAAACAAGCTCAGATAGAACCAAGAGAAAAAGTCAATTTGGGCACAACTAATGACCCAAAATTTGTTTATGTAGGGGCTGACTTAGACCCCAAACTCAAGGAGCAGCTTGTCAAATTTCTATCTCTCAATAAAGGTGTTTTTGCTTGGTCATATATCGATATGCCAGGAATTGACCTTCAGGTCGCTTGCCACAAGTTAAATGTAGATCCAACCATCAAGCCTATCAAACAACGACCTAGGAAGCTAGCACTCAAGTTTCAGAAAGCCATCAACAAAGAGATAGAAAAGCTCAAAAATGTTGGATTCATCACAGAAGTCAAGTACCCGACCTGGCTTGCCAACATAGTAGCCGTTCCAAAGAAGAATGGTCAAGTACGACTCTGCATAGATTTCACCAACGTCAACAAGCACTGCCCAAAAGACAGCTTCCCCTACCAAGAATCGACATACTGGTAGACCAAAACTTGCGGCCATGAGCTTTTGTCATTCATGTACGCATACAGTGGATACAACCAAATACCACTTGCAGAAGAAGATCAGGAAAAGACGTCTTTCATAACCGAGCAAGGTATGTTCTGCTATAACGTCCTATCTTTCGGCTTGAAGAACGCAGGAGCGACCTACCAAAGACTTGTCACCAAAATGTTTAAAGACTTGCTAGGAGACATTATGGAGGTCTACATAGACGACATGGTGGTCAAAAGTGAAAAGGCAGGTGATCACATCTCCCACCTACAAGAGGCCTTTGAATGACTTCGCCAAAATAAGATGAAGTTCAACCCAGCCAAATGCGGATTTGGAGTAGCCTCAAGGAAATTCTTAGATTACCTCGTCTCACAAAGATGCATTGAAGCAAACCCAGAACAGATACGAGCTCTCCTTGAAATGCCAGAACCAACGACAAAGCAACAAATCCACAAGTTATCTGGCATGGTTTCAGTCCTCAACAGGTTCATCTTAAGAGCATCTGACAAATGCAGACCATTCCTACAAATACTCAAAAAGGGAGCAACATTCACTTGGACAGACGAGTGCCATAAAACCTTCACCGACCTGAAAGCTTATTTATCAACTCCACCCGTCCTATCCAAACCAGAAGAAGGAGAAACACTAGGGCTGTACCTTGCAACTACCGACTTCGCAATCAGCTCAGTTATCTTTGGGGAGCATGATAGAATCGAAAAGCCGGTCTACTTCACCAGCAAGACGTTGGCAGATGCAGAAAATCATTACTCTCCAATGGAGAAAACAATGCTATCTTTACTCTACTCAGCTCGGAAGTTCCGACCTTGCTTCCAATCTCACAACATCAAGGTCATCACTGACGTACCTATTAAACAGGTATTGAGTTCTAACAACAAAATAGCCCGCACGGCCAAATGGGCTAAAGAACTCGGAGACCATCACATCGAGTTTGTTCCCGGAATGTCTCGCAAAGGCCAGGTTGTTACTGATTTCTTGGCAAATTTCCCCGTCGAAGACATCAACTGGAAACCCGAGCCAATTACTTCACTCCATCAACAAGCCACCACACATGGCACCTCCACGTAGATGGCGTATGCAATAACAGTGGTAGTGGACTGGGGGCTGTATTAATTTCACCAGAGGGAGCCCAGCTATAGAAATCAATCAAAATCGATTTTGCAACGTCTAACAATGAAGCAGAATACGAAGCATTGATCACAGGCCTCCGAATGGCACAACAACTACAAGTCTCAAAGCTTAAAGCTTACAGCGATTCCCAGCTAATCGTCAAGCAGATCACCAAAGAATATGTTATGAACGGAGCAAACTTGGCAAAGTATGCTCAAGTCGTCTATGACATAATCAGCTCGTTCAAAACATTCTCTCTAGATCATATTCCTCGAGAAGATAACATATATGCAGACAATTTGGCTATCCTAGCTTCCAAAACACAAGAGGCATGTCCGACCACAGTCTACATTGACATTCTGGAACGACCTGCTTACCAGAAAGAAAATATCAACAGCCTCACAGATTTCCAGCCCTCATCCGAAGAAGAGATCAATCAATCTTGGATAGGCCCATTCCTCAAGTTCATTTTACATGGTGAGATCCCATCAGAAACAAAGCATGCTCGTGCAATACAACTCCGAGCCCCAAGATACACAGTGATCAAAGGAAGACTGTTCTGCAAATCAGCAGGAGGACCCTCCTAAGGTGCATAACTCTAAGGGAGGGACAACTCATTTTCGACGAAATCCATAAAAGGGAATGTGGCAACCACGCAGGAGCAAGATCACTGGCACACAAAACAATCGCCCAAGGGTATTATTGGCCAGGCATGCATATCGAAGCAAAAATGTACGTTCTTAAATGCCTCTAATGTCAAACTTTTGGCCACAATCACCTAAGTCTAGCAAGGGAATTGATCAACATAGCCAGCCTATGGCCATTCCACATATGGGGGCTAGACATCATGGGACCGTTCATCCCGTAAAAGAAATCAGGGCTCAAATACGTCCTAGCAGCGCAATCACTTTGTTGATGTTTGGTTTGAAGTATGGTGCTGTATATATTTTCTTCAGAATTTGACTTGGCGTCCTAGAGAAGTTGGAGAATTCCCTCTTTGTGTATGAGGGTTTGCTGGCATTGGATCTCTTGTTGTTGTTGTTGTTGCTGTTTGAATATTGTTTGCTTTCCTTGGGGTCTAGCTCGTTGCTAACTGTGAGGATCTCTTTGCCTTTGCGCTTGGTCATCCACTCTTCGTACTTGATGTATTTGTCGACTTTGTGGTACAGCTCGGCTGAGGTGTCTTTCTTGTTGTGCATGAGGGACCCTGCTAGGTCGGAGTCGTCCAAGAAGGCATTTGTGAACGCATAAATTGCAAAACCGTCACTGAGTCCTGACTCCAGCGAGAGGAGGTCCTTCTTAAAACGTCCTAGGAAGGCTCGGATCGTTTCTCCATGAGCTTGCTTGAGCTGAAACAAGTAGTCCAGTCGGTAGCGTTTCTTTACATTGTGGACTAACGAACTCTGCATTTAACGTCTCGCCAAAGGCGCCGCCGAAGGTGTTGATCAAATCTGGAGGGAGTGTGTAAAACCAGTCTATTGCTCCATCCTTTAAACTGGCTGGAAAAAGTTTACACTTTAGGTAGTCGTAGTCAAGATGGCTGTAGAGTGCTAGGATTTGGCTGAAGCAAGCTACGTGCTTGCCTCGGCAGGAGGTACCGTTGTACAACGGGAACTTTGGTTGGATGAACTCTGAAAGAAGTTGTTTGTCTCGGATATCTTAGATGAATGGTGATGCTTTGTACGTCTCTAATATCTTCTGAGCAATCCGGATCGCGCTGGCTCTTTCGTTTGACTTCTCTAGTTTTTGCGCGAAGTATTCTAAACGCTGATTGTTGGTGTTGGTTTGGTCGCAATGGGGTTGTGCTCCCGCCTTCCGTGGTGCCATTGTTGGCATTGGGTTCGCTGCTCGACGCCTTTGTCCGGTTTTCTTGTTGCAAAGTGATGAAGGCTTCTTAGAGTGTCTTCATCTGGTCTGCCAATGCTTGTAGGTTGGGCTCTATTGTGGTTTTCTGACCAGCTTCGTAGGTTTGAGAAAAGAGTGATTGTTCTTTTCTTAAGGAAACGAACCAGCAGACGGCGCCAATGTAGATGTCGATTATTTTGGGACTACGACCTGATGATTGGTTGGATAGGAAATTGCTGCACTCTTCTTGGGATAAGAGTTGCCCACATTATCAAGTTTCTCGGGGTAAACTTGAATCAAGCCTTACGTAGTTCATCTCTCTCTATTTATAGATATGTGCTTGAACCGTTATGGATTGCAGATCCGCCTTGTGTGCTATCTTGGTGATTCGCCATTAATATGCTATTACAAAGTTAATATTTCCTTGATTGTGGTGTTGATTGAGCTCCAAAATTGTGCTAGTTGATATCTTTCCATAAATGACTGTAACTGTTGCTGGTGACGACCTAGGTGCTGAGTCCTTGATACGATATGATGTTGTAGAACGAGGTGAAGTAAGACGTCCTGCCATGTAGACACATGCTCTATAGTGTAAAACAGAAAGTACTTAGAATAGCTTACGAATACTTGCCCAAAAATTTGTTAGGCAATCTCTGCTTACAAAGTTGTCAACATTTTACAACAATGCATAAAGGTTATTGGTTAACATTTTAATCTGCAACCAGACTTCAAACTTTAATTTGGTGCAACTCCTTAAAAGAGTAGCTAACTTCATATACATTCTCAAACCATATATACTTTCCCTTTTTTTTTTCCACTAAAAAAATATTTTATATATTAAATTATAAACATAGAGACATTAATGCTTGTAGACCATTTGGGAGTGGACCCATACCATGACTAGGCCTATTGAGCCAGGTCATGAGCTTCACCTTTCATAAACCTAGTAGAATTTCACAGATTCCAACTTCTAGTTACGAGTGTCTTCTCAGGGCTTTGCAAAGCTTGTATGAGGCCCAATTTATCTACTTTCCTTGGAACGTTCAAAACCAAATTTGAGGCCCAATTTATCAACAAGTATTTATTACTGTATTTATTATGATCTCTATATTACTATATATATACAGATTATGAACCCACCGGCCACCGCTATATATTCTTCACCAAAATTGATCAAACGTATAGACCTTCCTAATTTATAGTTGGTGCAATTTATTTGTCGCATCATTTCGTGACCGGCCCACCTGCCCCACCTCACCTCCCTGAATACTTGCTAAGGTCCAATTAAATCCCTGACACCTAAGCTGGCAGACTTGCCCCATCACATTCTGTCTCTTGTCCAATTCTTTGCACAAAGTTCACATCCAGATCAGTGTTCCATACTTCCATTGGCCCAGTTGGGGCTTGGTCCCACAACATGGAACTCACGTGACAGCCTAGACCAGGCTGTAATCCACCTCAGTGACAAATCACGTTGCTCTTCTTACAGACTTGTTCAGCTTTTGAGACAACGAATGCAACACCTGCCACGTGGCATCCCCTTGTTGAATCTCATCGTTGTACAACAGAGCACGACGGTTAACTGGGTCCCATAAGTTTTTTTGAATTCTCGTGAGATTAGTAGCTGCCACGTGCTTAAGAATCTTGCCGAGTTTCCCAACATCTTTCTCCGCAACCGTGATCGAGATTTTAGACCACGGAATAATCTCACTGCAGGGTAATCTTATACCGTCCGCTATGATGACTGGAATGCATCCAAGGGCTACAGATTCAACAATCCTTGGACTCCATGGTGCCCATCCAAGTGGACATAAACAAAAAACAGACCTCTTAATCTCTGTTTGATACCCCTCAAATCTCTCCCTCTTCAAATGAAATTTCCGGTTTCTACTAAACTTGTGCCATATCGCTGACCGTACACCCCTGAAACAATGAAAGAGTTATAATAATTTCCATGACCCGAAGTATCGTAAAATGGGACCAAGTTTTGAGGGTACACTGGTACAGAATACTTACTTACTGTAAAACTGACCACTAATGTTCTTGGGATGTACTTCCATTTTACCCCTGAAGAATGCAAAAATATCTCGTTTGCCATTACCCGAAGCTTTTACAAGGGTTGATTTTAAACTTATCGGCGATATATAAGGTGGTATTAGAACATTCTCTTCAGCTTGACATGGGTGCCGGAAACTGACACCAAATGTTTGTAACATAATTGAATTCTTCATAAACTCAGGTATTCCATCAGCAATAGCAAGTTCTTCCTACAAAAATACAATATCAAATTTGATAAAATCAGCTGAAGTCTCAAAATGAAATATGTGCAAAAATGTGTTGAATATCGGCTTTTTGGACATACCACAGAGTGAAAACAAGCTCCAAAGTCATGAGAAGCAATAAAAATGTGATCTGCTCCTTGGGTTCTATTCCAAAATGGCATTGTTGAAGATATGAGTTGCACTGCTGATGATAAAAGAGGTCTTGCATGACCCATTGATGGAAACCCATTCACAGTACTGAAGTTACAGGACAAGTAAACAGGAACAAAGAAGAAATCTGCTTGTAATGGGTCAACAGTTCTAACATCACTATTCAACAATGCTTTATGAATAGCAACTTCAGCAGCAAATAAATGACTGCTACAACGTTTGTTTGATAACCAATCAGTGTTGTAGCTTGAAGGGAGATTGTATACGTAGATTTTCATGTTGTTGAAAGAAGCTGTAAAAAAAATGAAAGAAAATGAGATACACTGCACCCAAGTTTTATAAAGTTTTTAAAAATGATGTAAAAGAAAGAAAAAATATCTAACCTTTTGGATATTGTAGAACTGTTGCGTTGCTTTCAAGTAGAGCTCTAGATTTGGAAATGAAGTTGTTGGTTTTTGGTAGAGAGATTTGTTTGTTTGAGCTAGTAGTTATGAAGTATGAGCTGAAGAAGTATAGAAATAAAGATGCCCAGAGAACACATTTGAAGTATTTGTAGCAAAATAAACTCTTGGTGTTGGTTCTTCCATGGTTGTTTAACAGCTTCATTTTTACATAATAGCCTCTATTTATGCTTGTTGATCTTTTGAAGTCTACCATTTTTTTCCTTCTTCTGAGTGCACAATGTTGGGAACTCAGAAGAGAGTCAAAGATTGAGATGGGTGTAGTTTGGGAATGAGAGAGGTTTTGAGTTCTAGCTGACAATGAAGAACTGATGAATATTGAAGAGACAGCTTGGCGTAGAAGACTTTGAAGAGTTGTTTTTTTTTGGTAACAGGTTTATTAATTGCTAAAATTAATATAAAGTTTGGCTCTTGTACTTCTCACTGCTTTTTAGGTATTTCACTTCTAGTGTATATATGCAACACATAAACTGGGTTGCATGCTATATGCTATGCATTCCATATATTATTCCCTTTTAAATATCAATAATTCAATACCAAATTTTTGTTGGAAAGTGTAGTTGCACAATTTTTGGATTAATTTCAATATAAGTTGTAGACTTAGTGAATAAATCTTTTTGAACATTTCTCTTATGAAATTTGGATTCTTGTACAGTGGAAACTACTACAAGTCTAGATCAGAATTTCAATCATTGAGAAATTATCATCATATAAAACCTTGGGTACTACTATGTATGGAGTTATTATCATCATTGAGAAAGAGCACACACACAGGTATTGAGGCACACACACATCTCGGATTCGGATCAACGGCGAGATAACACGGTTACAGAGATAATTTATGTACCCGGTTGTAGAGATCTCGAGTCCTTGAGAAAAAGAGATTTGAAACCTTGGAATTTAGTCGAGAACCCCTGGATGTAAATTCTCAATAACTGAATAACTCTTCCTCAATATAAGTTCATGTCTTTTCTCATATTACATATAGGTGTGGTCGCAATTTTAGAACGCAAAATACGATATTTCAACTGGGGATCAACGTAGGAAAAAAGAAAATATTACTTAGTAAGATAAGATGGGAGAAGGTGTGCTCAACAAAGAAGAATGGAGGGTTGGATATCAGGAGATTGTCAATAATGAGCTGAGCATTACTAGGCAGGTGGTTATGGAGATATATTACTAAGAGCAGCACATTGTGGCGAGAGGGGATTATTACCAAATACGGTACTGGAGAACATGGGTGGTGCCCAAATCCCACATCGCACTCATATGGATATAGTCTCTGGAGAGGTGTACTTAATGTCCTTCCCGACGAGTGACGTTGTCTTCAAAGTATGTAATGGCCAGAGATGTCTATTTTGGTTGGATTCTTGGGTTGGAGATAAACCGTTGGTTGAAAAATTCTCATTGGTATTTCAAGCGTCTACAAGGAATAGAGGTGTTATTAACGAGTTTGCTTGCATGGATAACAATAAATTGGTATGGAACATGTTTCTTAGACGACAAGCTAATGAATGGGAAGTGCAACAGTATGCAAACTTGACTTGAGCACTTGAACAAGTGAGACTCGATGAACAGATTGATTAGTGTATATGGATTGGGCCAAAGAATGGTATATTTACATTGAAGTCTTTCTATACCACCTTGAGCGAACATGGTAGTAATGAGGAGCAAGTCGCTCATCCCTTCCCAGTTAAGTTTGTGTGGAAAATTCCAATAACTTTAAAAGTGAAATTCTTCTTCTGGGGGGCAATTCATGGGCCACACGTTGACAGCCGACGCACTTATTCATAGAGGAATTGTGATATCTCCCACATGTTCAATGTGTAATTTGCATGATGAAAGCATAACACACTTGTTTTTGCATATTGCTCTTTTGCACTTGAGCTTTGAGCAAAACGTATGGAACCGGTGTCGAGGGCATTCCCGCCTTGTGCTAAGACAAGCTGACTCAATACAAGAGTTGCTGCAATGATGGCCGAGAAGAAGTAGGAGTAACTTTGGTAACAAAGTGTTGCAGATACTCCCTTATGCGGTGATCTGGGTCATCTTGAAAAGGAGAAATAACCATGCATGTCTCCAAGAATCGGGAACATTATATGCAGGGAACTATCTTGGAAGTGAAAGACACCTTGTGGTATTGTATGTCTACTTCTGGGTAGAGAAAGAATTATGTTTCAAAGACATGTTGTTGGGCTGGCCCAGAGTTATACTAGGGAGTTAATTTGTTTTGAGGTTCCAGTAGGGGTACAAATGTTTATTTCTCTTCCTCTAGTGTGAGGAACTCGCTCACTTTTTGTAACTGTGCTTTGCACTTGACCCCATTAATAAAATTAAAACACACACACACACACACACACACACACACACACACACACACACACACACACACACACACACATATATATATATATATATATATATATATATATATATATATATATATATAAGTTCTTGTTAAATTTCATGTTAGTGGTGATGCTAGAAGAGTTGTGACATTGATATACTGAGAGAAACCAAGAAGAAGAAGAATAGAGAAAAATAGAGATTGATTGATTGAGAGAGTTGGGTTGGAGAGATTAAGGTTAGAGTGCTGAGAGTTATTGTTCTCTACCTAGAGTTACATATTTATACTAACCTACATTGGGTGTGAAGTGTGAAGTAACCCAAAATATGAGAATAGAAACTACTAGATACAGATGAGTTTGACTTATAGTCCATACTTATAGAAATGTGGGACTTTACATATGTCAACTATGTATATGACATATTATAATACTCCCCCTCAAGCTGTAATGCTGTAAATTATGCAAATTATAGATTGAATGACAGAAAGAAAATATAAGAATACAGCTCCCCCTTTCGCATAAACTACTTTTAGTTGAAGAACTCAAACAACTGTTGAGACGAGACATTATGGAAAGTGAAACTGTTGGTGTAGACTATGGGCCTTAACTTGAATACTAAAGTTGTACCACATGCATAAACTGGAAACAGAACACCTGTTTGATGACTGCAACCTGAGAGATGAATCTGAATAGTGCAGTGATGATGTGACTGCAACCTGAGAGATCGATGATAACTGAATAAGGTAGTGATGATATGACTGCAACTTGAGAGATGATTAGAAAGCTCATGTTTTCTGCCAAAGAGCTCAACAAGAGATAGTAAGAGTAAGAGTCAATGAAACAACTGAGTACTTGGCACCATTGTGGCATAAAAGGAATCAAAACCTGAAAAACAGAACCATTAACGATAGCAACATATAATAAGCACCTCAATAGGAAGGCTAAAACATAAAGCCAGTTAAACACCATAGAACTTAGAACCATGACATTGAAGGGAGGGAACCTTTACAAACGAAAGAACTTATCAACCAACCAATAATCAGGAATTCTACCAAATCATATTAGTTGAGACAAGGAAAAACTGCTAAAGGATATGAAAAACTGGACCTGAGTAACTAAAGTGTGGGGGCGCATGCCCTCATATTAGAACTAGCCGGTTGAATTTTGTGAACAGTACCAGTGAACAATGCAATGAACAGTACCGGCGAACAATACAATGAATAATACCGGTGAACAGTATGATTAACAGTACGTGCCGTGAACAGTAATGATGAACATTATCGTGAACAGTATGATGACGAATAGTACCGTGAACATTATCGGAAACAGAGGAAAGATAATTCTTCGTGGTATACTCTAGAGCGTGTGTGCCCCTTGATGAAGGCAATCTTGAGTGCATGCGCTCTTATGGAGAATAATGACAATGACTGCGAGATATAGAGATATAGATATGAGGGCGTGCACACCTTTACGAAGGCAATTCTTGAGCACGTCCACCCCTTGATTAATATGGAGACATAGAGATTACAGAACCTTGAATACTGACTTCAAACCATGGAGAATAATGAGACAGAGAGATTGCGGAACCTTGAATAATGACTTCGAAACATGGAGAATAATGACACAGAGAGATTACGGAACCTTGAATACTTCTTCTTGTGAGAACATCTTGAGAACCACAATACTATGTACTTTAGATTTACTCACTAAACACTGTTGTATTGAGAAGGGTACACATTTGTTTTATCCTTCTTAGTCCAGTCATGTCATAATGTTCTTATTTTTTCTCCTTGTAACCTTTATTCTTTTAAGTTAATCAATTACCTTTTAGCAAAAAAAAAAAAAAAATCTTGTGAGAAAGATTGAAACTTAAATTGAACACTGAAAATTGAAAAAAAAAATTGATTTTCATTTTGATTGTTGGTGAGAGATTCCTCTCATAGCATATTGTTTCAGCAAGATTTGCCAAAACACACCAGTTGAGGGTCGGAAGTAATGTTTTTTGGAGATGGTGAAGGAGATGGTTGTTGGGGAAATATGAGACTGGACTTCAGTGTGAAGTTGCCTACGTACCCAAATGTATTGCTTGGGATCAAGTCTCGATTGCGTAGTTCTGAAAAAATGACGAAGGTTGGATTTTATAAGTAGGATTGGTGATAGTTACTTCCTCATTCTCCAATATTCCAATCGTGGGATGAAGTTGGAGAACTGACGGGAGAATTGTCAAATCATGGGATGAAGTTGGAGAACTGGAGGGAGAACTGTCCAATCGTGGGATGAAGTTGGAGAACTAACGGGAGAACTGTCAAATCGTGGGATGAAGTTGGAGAACTGGTAGAAGAACTGTCCAATCGTGGGATGAAGTTGGAGAACTGGTAGAAGAACTATCCAATCGTGGGATGAAGTTGGTGAATTGGCGGGAAAACTGTCCAATCGTGGGATGAAGTTGGAGAACTGGCAGAAGAACTGTCACACGATATAAAGTTGATGGAATTGAATCTTGAATGTCAACGAGGTTGTGGAAGTTGTTTGACCGCAAAATATGTGCGCAATTGATATTAGTTTTACGTGTAGGTATGTAGGCTTTGAGCATAGGCTTTGAACATGGGCTCTGAGTGTGGGCTTTAGTGTAGATAAGCTCTAAGCATGGGCTCTGAGCGTGGGCTTTTTTTGTAGATAAGTTTTGAGCATGGGCTCTGAGCGTGGGATTTTTGGTAGATAAGCTCTAAGCATGGCCTCTGTGTGTGAGTTTGTATTGAATTGAGATTTTATTAGGCTACATTTATGGGGGTCGGAACATCGCCCTCTCTTTGTTACATAGGCAAAGCCTGTGTGGCAAAATTTTTTTTTTTTTGATGGGTTTGTAGGTTTGTTAACTTATATTGATTGGTAAAATAGTAAATGGATAGTGGAAATTGAGGTGGGTCAGTCTAATTGATCACATGGTACTTGTAGTCTTGTACAAAAATAATTTCAGAATTGAAGATGGAAAACTGGACGCTGAGTCCGTGTTTAGTTAATCACAATAATTTGGTTCTGCAGCATCAGATCCTAAACAGCTAAATTCCACCCCTTCTTATTTACCATACTAGTAATTTCCTCCACCGACAAAGACCGCTGCATTCCAAACAACTAGTGTTCTTGCTCTGGGTAGGCAGAAGCCACACTAGCCACAAGTATTTGAATTGAAAGTGGATCAGAACACTGGGCATGCATCAAGTGGTAATGAACTTATAATACCCTGGGCTGCAATACCTTGCATTGGGTAATCAATTTTAATGTACTTGACATGCATCTGAGACCTTGATTTGCTTATGCTGCATCAACTGATGTCGTGGCATATTTTGTGGAATTCCACATGCATTTGTGTCCGTTTGAAGTGCATGCAGTAATTCGCTCTGGTGGGGGTCTGGTATTATATTCTTTAGAACCACAACATTCTAAATTTGTTGCTGAGCATACCTTACAGAATGTGGGGAAACTGGATGATGGAAAGCTTGACCAAATTGAAGCTCTTGAGAGGCAAGCATATGTCCCACTGGTTTAGATGGGTGTGTAGCGGTGGATACAAGTGCACATCCCTCAAAACGGGCCAACGACATTGAATCTGGAGGACGGCTATCTTAGTTGCTAATAAACTAAGATCCTTGCTCAAAAGTTATAGCCCGCTCATTTCATAAACATAATAAATATGTAAGTTATTATGTGGCGGACGACAAATATGATAAGTTCTTTGATTCATTCCATACTCTTGCTGATTAACTGTCTTCTTCTTCAATAAACTATGGTTAATTTGAGAATGACTATGGCTTATGGATCGGCAATTAAAATGACCGGCAATTCAAAAGAGCGGCATCGGCATTTCAAAGAATCGGCAATTGCAATTCATAGGATTGGCAATGCAACCGATGCGAGTGGGTTTTATAGGATCGGCAAAGCGAGCGCTGCGAGCGGCATTATGGGCTCGACAATGCGACGATGCGAGCGGCACTTGTCGAAGTACAGATTGGTTAAAAGACGATAGAAGTACAGATGGGCTCGGCAATGCATGTTGATGTAGGTTCCAAAAGACTAATAGAAGTAGTTGTAACAAGACTTGGTTACACGAACTCAGCTGAGACCAGATCCTTGTTCACGTTACTTGGAAGCTTCCAAACAATCTTGTATGGCCCTTGTATAACACCACTCTTGTGATAATTTAGGATCAAATCTTTCGAGGCATTTGGTGCTCGCCACCACTCTGTAGAGCGCTTTCCAGTTACAACCAAGTTTTCTTCATCAACTTCAACTCTAATATTCTTCTTTCAGAACAAGGCCCGCTGAGAGGTGGTATTCTAAAAAAATAGCTGTTCTAAAAAAAAAACTTGGGTCTTTGTTCCTTAGAGAAAAAGTTTCCTAAAACAATGAGACGTCAGTAACCAAACAAATGTGAGAAGCTCTCCTCCTCTTCTAAGTTGCTGGGCATGAACATTGGCTGTAGTTACTTGCAACATAATATAAGATCTCCACCCACACACATATAATGCTCCATCTCGTTAGCAAGTATATATAATCGTGTCAAAAAGTATATATAATCTCATTTTCCTTATCAATAATCAGTGGTATTGATCTGTTGATGAAATGCCATTGCATGGATCGCCCTCCACAACACAGCTCCTTCAATTACCACCTTTCAAAGACCTTGATTACCCGGTCGGTGTTCATAATGGGCGGTGTTCTTGAGTTCGGTGCCGCCATGAAGCTTTGGTTTAACCGCTATTCATAGCTACACCAGTTCAAAGTGCAAACCGATCAAAATAGAGGGTCAAGACAAAAGTGGTTTCCAAATTCCATTAGAATTAGGAATTCACATTAGATCGGTATCTTTGATCAGCAAACAAGGTGGCAACTTGAAGTGGTCGGTCAAGTTTTGAATAAAGTTTTTCAAAGTTTAACAATACTAATTCGATGTGGAGAAGGATTTTAATATAGAAACGGCTCAAAGTGTTACATATATAGAGGTGGGTAACAGGGGTATTGTGTGCGACATTCTGAAATATAGGTTGATCTATTAAAAACAGTGTTGGATTTTTATCGATATTTTTTAATTGGATCGGGAAATAGAGGTAGAAGAGATCAGTAAACTTGTGGGAGTACTGAACTAAGGAATATTTCGATTCAACGAGATCGATTTGGTTTGAAGAAAACAAACTTATCGGTTATAGACAGTTCAGTTGTGATTGGTGATCGGTAATTGGAAAGCGGAGATTTTTGGAGATTTGTTGTGAAAGGATATATATTTGTTGTGAAGATAGATTTTTGGAGAGTTGTTGCAAAGGGATATATATCTAGAAACGTAGTGAAGTGGGAGAGTGGAACAACCGTCTGAGACTTTAGCTTGCGGGTTTGATTATTTTATAAAAGGGAGAGACAAAAGTTATTGTGTGTTGGAGTAGAGATAAAAGGAGAACTGGCTGGGCAAAAAGGTTTGATCTTGTTTTCTTCGTCTGGCATCAGTTAAGTGTTCGAGACTTCTTTGTTTATAGTTAGTCTATTCTCTGCTTAGATTTCTTATTTAATCAAAACCTGATATTTTTTGCTTAATGGAGAGAGTTTATAACTTGAAGAGGAGATGGGGTGATAAAGGGGATTTTAATATGAATAGGGTGGCAAATGGTATTGATTCTAATAGTTTTAGAGCATAGTATGATATTGGTAATGATGTATCTATTGAGTATGTTGGTAGCGATATCGACCAAAAGTGTGAAAAGGACGAGATAATTTTATTGTTTTCACATTTTTGGCTTGGTTGTAGCATTCCATTTCGAAAATTAGTTTCCAAGTTATTAGCTCGATGGAGATTGCATCATTTACAATTATCTCCTGGCTATTGGGCTATCTTTGCCCGTATAGTGAGGATTTGTAAGGTTTATCAAAGGAGTATGTCTTCAGACCTTTTGTTTGAGTTATTGAAGCCTCTGCGGCAAAACAAGGCTTCTTTTAAAAGTTATGCGTTGGGATATCATAACCATCACAACCAGAATTATCGGTTTTATGGGATGCCTTCGAACTACAAGAATGCGAAATTATATGGTTTTAAGATCAAAGGCAATTGGAGGTTCGAAAATATTGATTATCCTAACAATATATCAGGTAAGATGTTAACTCAATATTCTTATAATTATTATTTTAAATAGTTAGATCACATTATGATTATCTTGTTCTTTTTTTATAGGGGATATTCTGAAGTTTCCAAATATATCATTGTTTAGCAGCGAGATGATAAAAAAGTAATTTGTTAGTTTGTTTAGTTATAATGTTGATGTCTATGATCTGTCGTTTCCAGACAATATTGTAGATTATTATCATGATATAGAAACTGGACTGCTTAATGAGCCTAGGGAATTAGCACCTTACTGTGGCTTAAAGAAGAGAAAGAATGTTATTGTAGATGATAGCAGTGAAGATGACGAAGAAGTAGAAGGAGATAACTCGGAGGATAGCAGACAAGAAAATATTAGAAAGAAGAAAAGAAGCGTACGTCCAAAAAAGAGGGAAAAGAAAGCTAGGGATAACTCAAGTAAAATTGAGGAAGGGATTGAGGATCGAGAAATGGTATGTACGTAATATTTCTTTTAAAATATAATATATGTAATACATATAATATATTTTGGAATGACGTTTCATTATGACAGGTTTTTTGTCTTCCGGCACAAAAAACTACTGATGTGCATAATATTGATGATGATGATAATGATGATATCGGTGGGGAAGCGATGACTAACAGTATATCTGAACTTGATGTTAGTTTTGATCTTGTTTCTGTGATTTAGATTTATATTCGTTATTGTTTGTTTAATGGTTCTTTTGGTAATGTAGATGGAAAAAGTTGACGATGGTGAAGATACAATGGGTTCAACTTCTGTTGTCATGATCAATTTTAGAGTGCCAACTCCTTTTGGTGGAAGTAGTGTTGGAGTTCCAACACCTGTTGTTGGCACCAATGCTGGTGTAGCAACTTCTGCCGATGGCACCATTGCTGGTGTGTCGAGTTTAGTATCAACTATTGTTTGCACTAATGCTGGATTGCCGACTTCTGCTGTTGACACCGATGCAAGTGTGTCCACAAAAGTGTCAACGATTGTTGGTACAAATTCTGAAGTGTTTACTATTGTTGGCACTAATGCTGGATTGCCGTTTTCTGCTATTGACACCAATGCAGGTGTGTCAACAGAAGTGTCAACGATTGTTGGTACAAATTCTGAAGTGTCTACTATTGTTGGAACTAATGCTGGATTGCCGACTTCTGCTATTGAGATCGATGCAGGTGTGTCAACAGAAGTATCAACTGTGGTTAGTACCAACATCATTGTTGGCTCAATTGTACCTTCTTCATTGCAGCCAGGGATGAGCGGCAGTTCTGCAATGCCTGTGCTCTTCACTCCAGATGTGCAAGCCTTGGCAATTGAAGGTTAGATGTTGAATAGTTATTTTTATAGTATTTATTTATTATTATATATTATTATTTTAAATCATTTTGTTTAATATTTCAGATCCAGAGTTATTGTGTTTGGATTATCAACGAAGTGTAGATTTTGTAAAAACCGTTAATATGTTGAATTCAAAGCTTGCAGAGGTAATTTTTGTGTGTGTGTGTGTGTGTGTGTGTGTGTGTGTGTGTGTGTGTGTGTGTGTGTGTGTGTGTTTATTTATTTAGTAACACATTATTTTTGTTCTCTTAGGCGTCGAAGCTTGGGGATTGTGCTAAAGAAATCTTAGAAGCAAAAGAAAATTATAAGATTAAAATCAGTGAATATGCGAGATTGAGAAATATTTGGAAGGAGAGAGAGCTCATCTTTCAGGAGAATGAACGTATGAGAAGAGTACTTATGAGAAATGAAGTAGTTTTGCACGACTATGAGATGAAAATGAATATCATGAAAGTTGAATTGTCGAAACAGAATCAAGAAATTGTTGTTCTTAGGGAGCAGAAGGTTTTGAGTGATGAAGTTGAGATTTTAAAATGTGAGAAATTGGAATTGGCAAAACGAGTTTGCGAAGCTGAGGGGATTAGAGGAGGCTACAAGGTACTATTGGAAGAGAATGCATTTTTGAAGAAGGAGTTAGATGAATATCATGAGAGGGTGGAAAATTTTAGGGTTGAGTGTGAAGAGAAGGATGATATGATTGAGAAGCATGCAGTTGAAACTAAGAAATCTAGGGCGTTGTTGCGTGAAGCATCGGCAAATGTTGGACTTTTGAAATCGAGAGATTCTGAGAAACGGGAAAAATTGCAGCAGCTGTCAGATTATTATACTATGTGTTATAGGAAGTTGGAAGATGTATCACAGTCGGATCTAAAAGGTGTTCTAGTTCCAGTGGAGGATAGCATTATGCCGCAACTTCTTGAGTGAAGTATTTGTTTTTTTATTGGTAGGATGATGTGAGGTTAGGTTACGGTTTTTTCTTTTTTGATTATGTTTTTTTTCCACTGTATTCATGATATTTGGATTTTATATATTTTTTATTAGATTGGTAATCAGAATAGGTCGGTCAAAATATATAAGAGTTGGGTAATCTAGCCTTGAGGTAGGTCGGCAAAATAGATATAAGTATTAAGGATAACGTAATTGGGGTGTCGCCGCTCCCATAATATAATGATAACGTAATGAAATTTGGGTGTCGCTGCCCCCATAGTTTAATGATAACATAATTAAATTTGGGGTGTCGCCGCCTCCATAGTTTAATGATAACGTAATGAAATTTGGGGTGTTGCCGCCCCCAAAGTGTAATGATAACGTAATGAAATTTGGGGTGTCGCCGCCCCCATAGTGTAATGATAACGTAATTAAATTTGGGGTGTCGTCGCCCCCACAGTGTAAGTGTAATGATAATGTAATGAAATTTGGGGTGTCGCCGCCCCCTATAGTGTAATGATAACGTAATGAAATTTGGGGTGTTGCCGCCCCCAAAGTGTAATGATAACGTAATGAAATTTGGGATATTTGATTCCTAGTTAAAACGAAAGATGGATCGAATTTTATTGAATTATGAAATGATTACAATAAATGAAAAACAAAACATTCAACGATAAAACTTTTTCAAATGAAAAGCATTCCATGGCTTGGCAAATTTTTCTCCAGTGATTCTACGAAGGAAATAAGACCCTTTAGATGATGGCCTATTAATGATGAACGGTCCTTCCCAATTCTTTGACAGCTTCCTAGATTCAATGAGCTTCTGTTTTCTACTAAGTACCCAATCTTCTGGTTCAAAACTCTTGAGGCGAAGCTTTCTATCATATTTGCGTTTCATGTCTGCCTGATATTTTATTAGACATTGTAAAGCTTCTTCTCGAGTTTTATCGATTGAGTCTGTCACCAAAGTTAGAGCAGCATCATTATTTCCAGTTTGTACCGTTTCTGTCCTTGTAGTTGGTGCAATTAATTCTGTTGTGAGGACATCATCCATGCCATAAGCTAGGTTGAAAGGGGAAAGATTGGTAGAATGCTTTGGAGTGGTACGATAAGCCCAAAGCACTGCTAGCAACTCTTTAACCCAATTTCCTTTTGCTTCATTAAGCTTCTTCTTCAAAGTCGAGAGAATCGTTTTATTGGTTGCTTTTGCTTGTCCATTTGCTTGTGGATAATATGGAGAGAAAAAATTATGCTAAATTTTTAGTGAGGCGCAAAATTTGTGAATTTCTTCCGCATCAAATTGTTTACCGTTGTCAGAGACGATGTTAGATGGAATTCCAAAGCGACAAACGATGTCTTTCCATAAGAAACGCCATACATCTGTTACTGAGATGTTGACAAGCGGTTGAGCTTCTACCCATTTAGTGAAATAATTAGTCATAACTAATAAGAATCGTACACTTCTAGGAGCCTTTGGTAGGGGTCCCATAATATCCAAGCCCCATTTTGCAAAAGGCCAAGGGCTTAGAATTGGGTGGAGTTTCGTTGTTGGAAGTTTGCCCATATTTGCATGTTTTTGACATAGTATGCATTTTTGGGCAAATTCCGCTGAGTGTCTTTGCATGCTAGACCACCAATATCCTTGAGTCATGGCTTTATGTGCAAGACTACGTCCCCCAGAATGGTTCCCACAAAGTCCAGAGTGTATCTCTTCGAGAATTAGATGACCTTGATATTTGGAAAGACATCTGAGAAGAGGACTGAAATTGTTTGCCTTCCTATAAAGTAGGAGCTTGCCTTTAGAATTTGGAATTATGACAAATTTCCAGGCATCTCTCTTAATTTTATAAGAAAGTGACGAATCCTCAGGTAGAGTTCTATGTTGCAGAAATTCTAAATAAGTAGGTCTCCAATCATCTGGTGAAGAATCACCGTCAATAGATTGGAGATCCAAATGTGGTACTTCTGGAGAATTACCTGCTTCGTGGGACTCATCTTCCATATTAAAATTGCTTTGGTCGGCATCCTGTGTGAGTGGAGAATTATTCTCAACACGATGATCGACCAAATCTTGATAGTCGGCTAAATCTTCTTGAGCAGTTTCCTTTGAGTGAGATTCTGAACTTGTGCCGGCCGATTGAGCTAGCTCTTCTCTTTTTCTTTTCCTTGTTGTTACGATATTTATTTTCTCAAATTCGAAATTCCGAGATGTTGTCTAGAAATAGCATAGATGAGCAATATATAAGTTTTGAACATGTTCTTCTATAACAGTTATGCTTGGAAAAGGTTGGAAATCAATATAGATTTTTCTTCCATTGTTAACATCAACTGCGGCAGAGAGATAGGCTAAGGCATCGGTGTGACGATTATCATTGCGAGAACGCTGGTGAACTGCAATGGATTTGAAATGAATGGATAGCTCATGCATTTTTTGGACATATGCAACCATCCTATCATTTCGAGCAACAAAAGATCCACCAAATTGATTCACAACAAGATTTGAGTCAGTGAATAACTCGATCTTTGTCGCCCCCAGGTCAAGTGTTGTTCGCATTGCATAAAGAATCGCTTCATATTCAGCTTCATTGTTTGATGTACAAAATCCGAGGCGAATAAATTATTCAATTTTCTCGCCATCGGGTCGGATCAAAACACAACCAAGGCATGAACCAAATTTGTTCTTGGAATCGTCCGTGTGTAGAATCCATAAAGAAGGGTCGGCACTTGTGGATGGATTGGCTGATCCTTGTTGTGGATTAGGAGGAGGTTCTTCAAACTGTTCTTCCATGGTCGGTATGTCATTGACAGGAAAATCGGCCATAAGTGATGCCATTGCATGGCCTTTCTCAGATGATCGGGCTTTGTAGATAATTTCGTAGGCACTCAAATATGTTTCCCATTCTGTGAATCGGCTCGAATCAGCATTTCGAAGAACTTTTCTTAAGGGGTATTCAGTATAGACATTGATGATATGCTCTTGGAAATAAGGCTTCAATCTTCGTGCACTATGGACAAGTGAGAGAGCTATTTTCTCAATCTGTGAATACCTTGCTTCTGGAGCTATAAGGGTCTTACTTATGAAGAAAATTGGTTGTTCATTTTCACCATCAATGAATTAGACGGCACTCACAGTTATTTCTGATGATGCCAAATAGATGCCAATTGTTTGTCCAGTGGTCGGACTAGCAAGAATTGGCGGCTGTACTAGGTATTCTTTCATTTTTTGAAAAGCTACATCACACTCATCTGTCCATTGTGGGGATCCCTTAATCGCTTGAAAAAAAGGGTGGAGCCGATCTGAATATTTTGAGATAAATCTACCCAAAGCGGCTATCCTACCCGTAAGTTGCTGGATTTGCTTCTTGGTTTTTGGTGAGGGCATTTCGGTAATAGCACGGATTTGATCAGGATTAGCTTCAATGCCTCGTTTGGTCATAAGATATCCAAGAAATTTACCCGATGCTAACCTAAATGCGTATTTTGATGGATTTAGACGTATTCGAATATGCACGAGGCGATCAAAGAATTTTTGCAAGTGATGAAGGTGTGAAGGCTCTTCATGTGACTTGATGACCATATCGTCAATATAAGCTTCCATAAACTTGCCTAAGAAGTCTGAAAATGATGTATTTATGAATTTCTGATATGTTGCCGGTGCATTTTTTAGACCGAAATGCATTACCTTATAGCAAAGTAAGCCTTGGTCTGTTATGAAAGTTGTAAGTTCTTGTTCATCTTCAACTAATGCAATTTGATAAAATCCCATTGAGGCATCCATAAAAGAAATTCGTTTAAACCCTGAAGTGGCATCAACCATTTCAGAAATACGAGGCAAGGGATACGGGTGAACATGACATTTTTTATTGACATCAGTAAAATCAACACATATTCTAAGTTTCCCATTTTTTTTAGGGACTGCTACTACATTGGATATCCATTTCGGATATAATACATGCCTAATAAAATTAACACTTAGAAGTTTGTCGATCTCTTCTTTCACTTTGAGCTTTCGATCGGGAGCCATTCAACGAGGCTTCTGACTCACTGGCTTTTGTGTTTTGTCGATATCCAGCTTGTGACATGCAAGTGAAGGATCAATCCCAGGTATTTGTTCGACTTTCCACGCAAACACTGCAATTTTTTTTCAAAAGCTCAATGAGTTCATCCTGTTCCTTCTTGGAAATTTCCATAGAAATAAAAGTGGTTTCTTCTTCCTTATTGTCGATCTGTACTTCGAGGAGCCTGTTGATGGTCGGGGGGCCACCTAAACGCTGCTCCATAGTGTTTACCCGGCTAATGGAATTATGTAATTGCTATTTTCCCCTATCAACATTTAGGATGGTGTTGCCCTTGACTTCCGAATCTTTATAATCTTCGAGTAAAGACTCATGGCACTTCAAAGTTGCTATCTGATCACTTCGAACTTTGCATACCATACCATCACACCAGAACTTGATAGCCTGATGGAAAGTAGAAACGACAACTCCCATTGAGTGGATTCAATCTCTTCCCAGAATGACATTGTAGGAGGAGTTACAATCCATGAGAAGAAAATCAATTGTAACTTCCTTGTTCATTAATGTCACTGGAAGAGAGCATCTACCAATTGATTTTGCTACTGTCCCATCGAAGCCAATGATAGGATTTGGATCGGGAACTATTATTTTCTCAGGGAGATTGAGTCCTTTGTAACAACGCTTGTAGATCACACTTGCCGAACTACCTATATCGATCATGATTTTCTGTACACGATGAATTCTAACAAAAGCTTGTATTAGAATAGCATCATAATGAGGATGGTGCACTCCTATCAGATCATTGTCAGTCCAACAGAGAGGTCCTTCCTCATAAGTGTCAGTACCCATACCGTGGAGAAAATCGTATCCACTATAAACATAGTGGTGGCTGAGATCAGTGATCTTGGAGTGATTGAAGTTCTTGCGCTGGGTGTTAGACATTAAATCAACTCTGGCATGACCGACTTTGATTACATTGTGTGCGGTCATGACTAAAGCTTGTTTCGTTTTACCCAGCACGTAATCTTGAAGCATACCTTTCTCGATCAAACCTTGGATTCTACCCCTTAGAGATCGGCATTGTTCAGTTTCATGACCAAAATCATCGTGGAATTTGCACCACAGTGATTTGTCACGTGTAGCCTTGGTATCTTCTGAGAGAGGAAAACGTGGAGATAAGATATTCTTTCTCTTAATCTTCTCATAGATAACAACATACTTCTCGTTGAGGGTGGTAAGCTTTAACTCGGGAAGTTTCTTTTGTTCTTTGTCGTTCCATTGTTGTGGCCTACCATCACTCTTGGACTTTTGATCGGTTGTTTGTTGAAACTTCGGTTTTTTACTTTGTTCCTACGGCTTGCTTATCCGATCCCTATCTCTGTGAACTCGTGCCGATGCATCATCTTCAACTCGAATAAACTGTTGAGTTAGAGTAAAAAGTTCATAATGAGTTGTTGGGACGTATTTTACTATAGAGTTGTAAACGCCGTCCCTATCATAATTAATGCCTTCCTTGAAAGCATAAATGACAAGAATATCAGATGCATCTGGAATTTCAATAGTCGCTTTCCGAAATCTCGCAACAAACTTACTGAGCTTTTCGTCCTTTTGTTGTTTAATACTGAATAGAGAATCAATACTTTCCGATTCTTTCCAATTGTGACGAAAATGCTCGGCAAATTTATATGCAAGATCAGTAAAATTGTGGATGGATCTTTCTGGAAGCATGTTAAACCATCTTATCGACTTAATTCTAATGAGTGTGGACGGGAATAACTTGCAAAGAAGAGCATCATTGAAAGTTCATAAGATCATCTTGTTTCTGTAATTAACAAGATGCATCAAAAGATCTCCATCAATCTCATCATACTTTTCGAATTCTGGCTGCTAGAAGTCCTTGTGATGAACGGTTGTTTGGATTTGGAGAGAGAAGGGATAATCGATACTACTTTCTATAGCGAGATTTCGTATTTTGTTTTCTCGTGACTCCTTATCATTAACAGCCTTCAGTATCATCTCATTGAGACATCGTTTAGAAAATGGAACATTCTCTCGACGATGGTCCCGACAGAATTGTGGACGTTTTGGCCAAGATTTCTTCGGAGGAGGTGGAGTGTGTTCTCGTCGACCCGTCCATGCAGGTGAAGGTGACCGAGCTAGTAAGGGAGATTGGTTCCTTCGTCTCCTATGGTGAACATCGGGAGAATATGGACGGAGTGCTGGATTGTCACAACCATTTTCTTGACCTGTTGCAAGTAAGTCTCCATATCTATCGCTACCATTGTCAACATACTTCGGCCGACAATGAGCTCTTGGATTAGGACTACAACTTAAGCGATTAGGTTGTGAACTGGAACTGCTTGGTGAATAGTGCTATTGTCGAGATCGGCGCATACTGCTGTTGCGATGAGGACTTGCAGTGGCTTGCCTACCCCTTCTAGAGCTTGGGGTAGGAACTTCATTGGTTTTTCGTTGGTTGGGTAGTCGACCTTGCCGACCTATATGGATATTTTGCCGATCTCCCTTAGTATGGTTCAAATCGGCTAAACCGATTTTTGTCATGAGATCTTTTGTGAGTTGGTGATCCCTCACAGGGTGGTCGGCATCAAGGTCGGCAGAGGAGTTTGTGGATTCGCTTATGATTACATTGGAAAGTGTAGGTTTTCGGCGTTGCACATTCTATTTGCGCGAAGCATTTCGTAAGCGACTCGCACGATTTCTCTTGGTGCGGGAGTTTGTACTTGGAGTCTTTGATAGAGATGCTTCAGTGTTCAAACGATCCCAAACACTTTTTGCTGTGGACCTTGAATCATCTTCGAGAAGTTGACGCAATTGTTTCTTCAGATTGTTATTCTTGCTCTCCAATTGTCAGAGACGACGGTCGACTTGAGTTGATGGATCGAATATATGGATACCCACTCTCTCAGTCGCAGATGGCTGAGGACCATCGGACTTGGAAAGTGAATTCCCAGCAGAAAGGGAGTGCTGAACTTGTGCGGTAAAAGGGATACTTTCACCGTTGTTTGTTTTTTGAGAAGCCATTGACGTAACTTTTGTTTTGTGGTTGAGGGTCACTACACCATAACAGGCTATTTGCAACGGCAAAAAACCGTTGCGAATAATTTTATAGAACGCTTTTAAGCGTTAAAATAGGTTCGGTAAAGTGTTGGAAATATTTGCAACGGTTAAAAAGCGTTGCAAACGAAATTTTCCAACGGTTATTAACCGTTGCAGAGTGACAATTACTAACGGTTAAAAAGCGTTGCAAAAGAAATTTTCCAACGGTTATTAACCGTTGCAGAGTGACTATTACTAACGGTTAAAAAGCGTTGCGTAGTTTGATTTGTAACGATTATTGATGATGCTTTAATATTTATTTTTTGCTTTGCAACGGTTTACAACCGTTACTAATGTGTTGATATTGTAAAAAAATTTATTTTTATTTTTTTCTTGCCCTAAACCTGCACCTCCTGGTTTCATATAGAAGCAAAGAAAAATACCAATGCTTTTTCATACCATTTGACAAGTAAAATAAACACAAGCAATTAAACGCCTGAAAAAACATATTATATTCATTGAATCATATATATAACTTCAAAAGAGTTTTGAGGGTTACAAATTCAGATTTACTAAGAGTTACAAATTTCTATACGATTTTCCAAGCAATTCCAAATCTTCAAAATGCAATAACAAGCATTAGTGACAATGGCTTCACTCCATATAAATCCTAGTGCCGCTCCACAAAGCCCATCTAATTCCAAAAAAATCACAAAACAAATAATGAACTCAGAAAAACAATCATACTAATTAAATTCATGCAATTAATTAAATACCTATATTTTGAGTATTTGAAATAGCACAACTTCAACATTCTTAAGCTACTACAACTAAAGAAACAACCAGGAATCTCATCGAGTTTTAGCGACGTCATATCCTGACCCCAAAAATCTCACCATAGAGTGATACAAAGAAAAGATATCCATTTTACCAATATATAAGAATAAATTATAATTTCATTATGAGAATCTTGAGGAACTTCATGATAACCAAATTTCTGTGCTATAATTTAACCTTTCTTCATTACACAGACATCCATTGCAAAAAACACATTCTAGTCATAATTAAGTATAAACAAATCTTACACAAGAGGTCTAATATAAATATATAATAAATACTTAAATAGTAATGAAGGTAGTACAAATTATGTAATAAATACTTAAATACTTAAATAGTAAATAGTACCTCATCATCTAGGTACTAGACAGAGTATGTATACCAGGGTCAGACGACCAGACAACATGTTGCATACAAATCATGTTCTATCATCAACCAACAACAACAAAGAGTTTTCATGGGAAAGAAAATGCTTAAAATGAGCACAAAACATTAAATTTCCACACCTGAACTTGCGCAGATGTTCCATATATGATCTCCTCATGTTCGATAAGGCGTTGATGAAGAATTCGATAGTGATCCAGATCCAGGTTCACTATTGGCTCTGTTTCGACATGCAATTCCGTAAGCTCTGTCACTACGTAGGATACCATCACCTGTCCAAAAATTGCGGGAATGGTTCCTAGAACGGGAATAATGCGGACTCACGAAACACGGATCAATCTGATATCAAAATTCCCAAGTTACAATATCAAAGCTAAAGCACTTAACAATTACAACATGTAAATTTAATGAGAACCGGATGACAAAATATGGAAGCACGCACTTATAAAACATTGGTCACAGAAATGCTATAATAATATGATAATGAAACGGACACTTCTGAGAATGTTATTGACCTGAATACTTGATAAATTGACTTTTAGTAATTAATTTTCTGGTTTTGTGTTCAGTTGATTTCAAACATAAGTATGCTTAGTATACTTGTTTTAAGTATCTGTTAACATTTCATAGATGCTCACACAAAAAATATGAAGGCTATACAAAAGAAGATTGTACTTCAATCTAGATTGACACTTCTATCAAAAGCATTTCCATCCTTTGTGCAAACATGTAATGTTTCAAAGATAATTAAATACACAGTTTCCAACATAAATTTTCAATTTTCAGATCAATGCATGCCTCGATCTCGATACAATCAAGTATGATCGAATCGCTTTTAAAAGAAGAAAATTGAGAGACTCTAACAACAACTAAAAGCAAAGTAAAAAATGATTTAAAAGTCAGTCACTTGTCCTTAAAATCTAAAACAATTTTTTATTCGTACTTTTCAGTTCCTTTCGTGGGAGTGACTAACAATTCACATGTGGCATGACGGCGGAATGCCAAATTTTATCTATAGATCTTACAATTGCATATTTAAAAGATGAATCGGTTTACTTAGTTTTAAAAACAATGTTACTATATTATAATTAATATTGACTAGTATATATGAGATACTCATATACCTATATAGTCCACTGTAAATCCAGATTGAGACTCCACTAAAAAAAACAAATATATAATGGTCATAAGAACAAATAGGAAAGTAACTACCAAAGGAAAGAGAGAGAATAAACCTAGAAATCCCAGTGCAAGCATAAGGTATTCACCTGATAATCTGAAGGATTTTCTTCATTGCCGATGATAGAACCCTTAAATGGAAGCGACTTTACTTTGGGTTTCTCTAATGAAAAGACCACAAGTATTCCACCTTCAATACCCGTGATCCTTCTTCAAACGGTATCTTACCTGAGAATAACATTTTCATTGGAAAACCATACAAACGCTTGCCAAATGAAAAATGTTTTCCAAAACAATGTGATGGAGAGTGTCGTAACTTATATGGGTGGGTCATGCATTTTTTTTTGATGTTGTATTTTGTGGACTGCTCAAGTACCGAGGGCAAAATGTGTTTTTTCCTCTTAGTAGATATAATTAAGATGTGGGTCGTTTTGAAGACAGGGAAGTACACAGTTATCATGTACAAGTCTTCTCTTTCTCATGGTTGGTTAGGTAGCAACTACATGAGTACATGATATATTTGACAATAACTTTACCAACCATAGTCCTAATTTTTTTGTGAATAATATGAATATATACAATGCTGAAATGTAGTACACATTTTACTTATACTCATGTAGTAGCAAAAGATAAAAATTCTTAAAACAAAGATAGCGTTTCCATTATTAACCGAGGGAAGAATAATACAAAGGCGAGATAGTGGGTCGTTTTATCGATTCTCTTAAATCAGCAACTTCAATTCTTGTTGGGTCTGCTCTAGCCCGGCACCGATTCTTGCAGAGATGACTTTCAAACCCCCCGTGTACACATGCAGCAAGAAGTGCAACTGTAAAAACAACCTATCAACCACTAAAATGACAATAAGATACAAAATCCATACTTGATTGGGTTACATAATGGGATTCAATCACCCACATTCTAGTGTACTACAGCTACGTCCGAATGAGCCAATTATTTTACAAAAACACAAGTACATATCCAGCCAAATCAATCAGTCCGGAATTCCAAGTCATAACAATTTCAAACAAGGATAAAACAGAATTGGGTTTTGGTCGATTAACGATCCATTTCTTTGCGGGCGAAACAATTGGGAATTAAGCAAGGATATAATCAGATATGCCAATACTTAATACACGCATAACGAAATCACTAATATATGAATAGCTCTCGAAGCGGCCATCGTCTAAACTCTAAAGGTGCTCAACTTTAGATAGAAAGTTTTCAAATTTTAATTCCTATTTTGGCAAAACAACTTAGCAATCGATTGGGGTACAAATACAACTATATAAAGGACTACTTAACACTTAAAGTACATGCATGTGTCCGCGTGCCCACTAACATCCCTCGACACAAGGCGATCTTTGCGACGGGGCTCACACTTTGTCAAATCCTCACGATGGGCTTAAACCCGTGAAGTGTCATGAGCACGGAGGCATTCTTTTGGTGAGGCCCGCAGTACATGTGGATGGGACCTTTCCTATAGACCCTGTTTACGATTATACGTTGAGATTTTCTAGATACAAAAGTCAACATGATGTTGGATCCCCGAGCACTCACATCATATCAGCATACATAACCCGGAAAGGGCAAAGCTTAAAAGGGAAAGGAAAGCGAAAAAAAACGGACATATCTTGGGTGAAGCCCCACATAAGGCGACTTAAGCTGATGTGCTTTTCAAAAAGCTTAGGTACATGGCTAGAATAGTATATCCACCGGTATATGACAGCAAATATTACCTTTGTATCAATATTATCAATACAAATCCGAACAAAATCAGGATGTCATGAAAGAAGTTCTTCTCGCAGCCGATCGCGTCGAACAGTTGCACTCTTGCATCTATTTGGCTCTCTGGAAATATTGTTGAAAAGTGCTTTCAAGGCAGAGTGCTTTTGGAATTCCAACATCTTCCCTCGCCGCCACAAAGATGTCGATTTAGTGATGAAAGTGATACCTTCTCAAGTAAACATAAATTAGTATGTATAATATCTAAATAAAAGTAGTATGCATGCATACGAAATTAGTATGTGTAATATCTAAATAAAAGTAACATAGACAAGGTAAGGTACCTGATCAAAATCCACAAGGAGGAGCCTTCCAACCCCTGATCTCAAAAGCATGGAAGCCGCATGGCTCCCAACTCCTCCAAGACCTATGATTATAACAAAGGACTCTGTCACTTTCGCTGAGATTCCGGACCGAAAAACTGGATATTCCTAACAACGAAAAAAAAAAGGTTGAGCAGGGCTTTTCGTGAATAGTTAGAGATGGTGGCGTCTATGACCCGGTTTTCTCATTTCCTTCTACATAAAACATATTTGCTTAAGTTATTTTGCTCTCAAGTCTTAATTCTTCGGTTTGTTCGGGAAGCAAAACATACCGAACAAAAGTTACTCATACAACACTACTAAGTGGAAAATTTCTAAATCGATATATCATAACCAGTATATCGATTTTAACGAAAAATAGAAAGAAAGAAAAGATTTTGAAACAAAGATAATATATACCTAGTAAGTTGTTCAGAGACAATTTCGTCACTTAGGATGTCCAAACCAATTTGTCCCATTCAGTAGCAACATCACAAGCCCTTCTAATTGTCTCCAATGTGCACTCTTTCATGTCAAATACCAACCGTGCACTCGACACACAATTAGACCAACAAGTTATAGTCGGAAGAACAATGTTGCATCATATAATAAGACACTCCATTTTGTACAAATTTTATGTGGTTTGGGTCATTTAAAATTTTAACACATCGTACCACTTTGTTGGATTCCAAGACAAGTGTCCATGCAATTGTTACGTTGTACACTATGCAATGTGATAAATTTCAAGCAGTCAAATTAAATTTTATAGTAATGCAAGCATACTTACTGATTTGTTTTAAGTAGTAGCTTTGTTCTTGCTCTATTTTACAATTGCAAGTTTTTCGGTAAAATAATAATAATAATGATTATAGGAAAGAAAATGTAAAATATAATAAGTTAGTTAGTTTACTTTACCTTGAAAATGTAAAATAACCTTTTTATATTTGTTTCCAAATTTTTCTCTGGAAAAATCGCCTTTCATTTTTTCTTCATAACAATTCCATCGAACTTCGGGGATCGACAACTCGTTTTGCCATCTCCATAGATTCTCCAAACCAACTCGTCTTGGTTCACTCTAACCGAAGTTACAACCGAAGTTAGAATCACATTACTGAGCCAAGAGCGATTCACTCACCAAATAGTATTCTCCGTAAGTCCATGAAGTAATAATGGACGAGATTCAGGCCAAAAAAACATAACAAATTTTCCAAGTCATAACAAAAAAACAAGTATTTCAAGTATTAAGAAGAAAGAGAATTCCCAAATGTAAGCTTTAAATTACCTGTTCATTAACTTACCAATCTAAGAAAACAGGGTTTCTAACACTATCAATAAAAATCCAGTCCAAACCATTGTCCCTAACTCTGTAACTCCCAAGTAAGAACAGTGTAAAACCACAGTGATTCAGATCTGTGTTCTTTTTTGCAAAGAAAGAAACTAGATCTGGAAAAATAAGTAGAAAATAAAACCCTAAAAAATTGATTTTCTAGTTATAAACAAATTTGAATGCAAAGGATTTGTACGGATTCAAGGATTTGGAGAGAGAGAAGTAAAAATTTGAGGAGTGCGAGATCGGATCTTGAAATGCGGCGGTGAGAGAGAGAAAGAGAGGAGAGAAAGAAAGTTATGTTTTATACTTAGACCGAAATAATAGAGCGGCGATTTTTTTTTGTTTCCCTATTTCGCGAAATTTTAATTTGTAACACTTATCTAACGATTTTTAAGCGTTAGTAATTAATTTATGAAATTCACCCAAATAAACCAACGCTTTTCAACATTGCCAACGCTTATTTAACGTTAGTAAATTGCTAACGGTAAATAACCGTTGCAAAGCAAAAAAGGTGTGTGTTACAAATATCCTATTATGGTGTAGTGGGTAGGAGCACAGACGGCGCCAAATATGTTTCAACAAGATTTGTCAAAACACACCAGTTGAGGGGTCGGAAGTAATGTTTTTTGGAGATGGTGAAGGAGATGGTTGTTGGGGAAATATGAGACTGGACTTCAGTGTGAAGTTGCCTACGTACCTAAATGTATTGCTTGGGATCAAGTCTCGATTGTGTAGTTTTGGAAAAATGATGAAGGTTGGATTTTATAGGTAGGATTGGTGATAGTTACTTTCTCGTTCTCCAATATTCCAATCGTGGGATGAAGTTGGAGAACTGACAAGAGAACTGTCAAATCGTGGGATGAAGTTGGAGAACTGGCGGGAGAACTGTCTGATAAAATGCTCTTTATACAAGTTTATTGTTTTCAGTTACTTATTTTCTTAAGTCCGAGGTCCACAGTCCAAAGTCCAAAGTCCAAAGACCCAAGTCCAAAGTCCAAAGTCCAACGTCCGTATAGTCGTACGTTTTAGTCAAGTTACCTTACTCACGTGGGTTTGGTAGGATAGGTCGAGTAAGGGATCGTCCAAACCTTAGGGCTCGGAAAAGGTTCACAACTGGAATTACAACTTTTGGTGAGTAGGATTTTAGGTTTTTTAGTTGGTTTTAATTAAATGAACGGTAATGCAAATAATGTAAATTACTACGGTGATTATATGTAGATAAAGCAAAATAGAGAAACAGGGAGAGAGTTAATCATACTTATGCAAGAATCATTTTTTAACAGTTAATATTACCACACCACTATATCTCTAATTCGTCTCGTGTTCGGAGACGACGTCGAGTATTGATCCCTAGCGCATGCCCACATCTCTGAGCCGCATCACACTAGCATAAGGAGTTGAACTAATATTTCATCTCTGGAATATCATTTCAGCTCCTGGCTCAATTCCACATCAGCTGGACAAATTGGAGAGCTGTCTGACACCATAGAGTTACGTGCGAGACATTTTGGGTTCGGGAAGGACTGATGCTCGAGCATCGGCACTAAATTTATCTGATCCTCGATCATTTTGGGACCGGATGTCTAATCTATGCCTAATTCCTAAGTAGCGATTCTAGAATATTAACGAGTCAATCCGGATTCTCACACGAGAAGCATAACCCTCCCCCTGAGGGGGGGGGGGATTAGCTCATGGTGATTGAAGGAATAATAAAACTTGCTGTAGACATTAAGTAAAGAAATGCAGGACAGGAATTAAACTAGAAAATAAATGACTGTTATTAAGGGTAAAATGACTTACAGTATTTAAGCTTGGAAAGTAAATGACGGAATGTAAGTGCTGAATTAAAACTAACTACTGCTAAGCAGAAGCTAGAGCATAAAATGCGGAAGGAAAATATATGAAGGCTACCCCCTCATATATATAGGCTGATGTCCCGTGAATGATTTAATTGAGTTTTGGCCTTATGCTAATTGAAACGTTCAAAACTTTGATTGTTTTTATCTGTTTTAATTTTGTCTTTTACCTTATTAAGGTTTCCTCCTTTAGCTAATTTCAATTCAAACCACCTGGTTTGAATTGGTACGTGTCTTCTATATTGCGAGGTGGCACCAAATTAAAACCATCACTTGCCACCTGCCTATGCTGACTCGTCATGCCTTCTGGGCCCGTAGAGTGGGTCCACTTAGTATGTCCAGTGGTGGTGCCGATTTTGGCATTTTTACAACTTTCTATCTTTGCGTAGAATTTGTCGCCCTAGTCGCTCTGGCAGTTCACTAGCCAACGTCGGCACCCCGATTTATCCGATTTGAGCTTCGGAAGTTTGCTGCTTCTTTATATGTGGACCCGTTCTGTAACGCCCGTATTTAAAATATGTATTTTTCTATTTATTAATTAATTAAATTATTTATTTAAAAATCAGCTGGATTGGATTTGGACATGTGGGCCTGATTTTTTGGGCCCGAGTCTGTGTTGGGCTTGGGTTTCGGACCCAAGTATATAAACACATTGTTCTAGAAAATAGGGTTCATGGAGAATAAAAATAATGAAAATGGAGGCAGAGCTTGAAGCTCGTTTGATGGAGTGTTGGAGCGCGACGACTCGGACTCGGAGAAATTTGTAGGAGCTGTGGATACAAGTGAGTAGCTATTTTTGCTATTTCACCGAAAGTTATAGTTTTCGTATATCGGTGTATAGGTTTCTGTTATTATCATTCGTCCTATCATTGTTTAAAATTGATAAACTGTCGTAGTTATAAACGAGTGAATCTGAAACTATGTGGTATGGACTGTTGAAACTTCATGGGCGTTAATGGCAGAAAGCCCTCTACCAAGAAATCGCCAGTCCAATCTTATGTAACTAGTATGGTTGTTTTTTTTGTTTTTGTGGTTGACTGATAGTGGGGTGACGGATTGGTGGTGATGGGGGGCGGTTTTCTTGAAATTTCTTTGAAGCTCAAGCTCAAACTTGTTAATGGCGGCCAAAGAATCAATGAGGGGTTTTGATGGAATGGTTTAAGGTATTGTCGTGATGTTGGTTATTGGGTGTGTGAGGGTTGAGTGGGGCTTGATAGTAGTCTTTGTCCGCCGGGCTTATGGAAGTCGCCAATGGCGGTGGCGAATTGGTGGTCATCGCATTTTGGTTTTTAATTTGAGTTGGGGGCTGGAATATAGACTAAAATCGATGGGTTATGGTTGATTGTAGTGTGTGAGGGTGGTAGATGGGAGCTGTCGAAGCTCTGTCGAAGCCATTAATGGCGGCCATAGATTTCTCAGATCTAGTTTTGGAGAAGATGGTGGGTTAGGAGTTGGGGTTTTAGCTTTTGGTAAAGTTGTAGGGGTTTTTGCAAGGATTAAAACCGATTAGTTTAATTGGGTGGTCGATTGGAATAGTGGTGGCCGGATTTGGTGGTGGTGGAGAACTGCTGGAGGAAGGAGATGACCGGATTTGGGCTTGGGCCTGGGTCGGTTTCTTTGGGCCTAAACCTTTTGTTTGGTTGGGCCAAAATTCTAATTTCATGTGGGCCGGATTCTAATTTAGTTTGGTTGGGCCGGTTTTTAGTTAAGTTGTTATTGGGCCGGACCAGTTCAATTAAGCTTGGACCAATTTGGTTTAGTTCTATGGGCCCGTTTCATTTGTTTTGATTGGGCCGGTTTCAGTTCAATTTTCGGGCCGAACTCAGTTGTGTTTTTGGGCCAGTTTCTAATATTGCTTGGGGCCAGTCCATAGGACTTAAAATAGATCTAATTGGGTCTTTAAATGTGTGGACTTTCGGGTTATAAGGTTTGGGCTTGGCCAGTTGGGTCCGAACCATTACTTTGGTCATGAGCCCATGAGCCATGCACCTTTGACCTTAGCCATGAACCATGGCTATGACTATGAACCTGTTGAACATAGAAACAATAGTTTGACCGTTGACTTTGATCGTTGACCGTTGACATTGGACTTTGACTTTGACCATGCCAGTTTGACTTTGACCACGACATGTTGACTTTGACTTTGACCGTTGACTTTGACTGTTGACCGTTGACTGTGGAATGTTGACTTTTTCTAGTTTTTCACATATTTGATTTTATGGACTATTATAATAATAAAATGTTGTCGAACATTATATAACGTTGTTTCTCATTATCTAATTATGATTTGACGTGAGTAGTGTGTAAAACATATATATATTGGGCTTTGATTGTGGACTGTGGACTGTCTAATTGTGTTACGTTTTATGTTGTATATTGTACGGACAAATCCAATGCTAAAATGCTGTAGAAGCTTGTATAAATTGGTTAGTCCTTATCTAAGAAAGATTTGACATTGATGTTGTGTATTTTTGACACGTGCTGAGATAGAAACTGTAGGAGATATATTATTCCTAAAACGCTATAAAAATATATGCGATACGTTTGAAGCAATTGTGATATCATAGGATATATTGAGATGTATATATTAAATGCAATAGTTTTGGAGAAATAAATGTATCACCGCTCCATTATTATATATGTGATGAGGTAGTATAGCATTGAGGAATATTTGCCCACGGGAGTGTGGTGTAGTGCAATAATATATTGGCACGTGAAAGAATGAAATTAGTTATGAGATATATTCGAGACATTTCTAAATATTGTGGCTTAGTGCAATAATGTATTTGACATGCACGTGATATAGTGAAACGTTTATGAGTCATAAATGTATGACACCTGAATAAATTACGTAACGAAAATCCTAGAACCTGACTACCACAACTCATGTGATCTGCCCTGTGTGGGCGTATTTGATATATAAGATGTTGTATATGTATGAGATGTTGATTGACCCATGTGTTGGGCAATCAGAGCGAATAGTGGCTTGATATATAAGATGTTGATATATAAGATGTTGTATATATATGAGATGTTGATTGACCCCTGTGTTGGGCAATCGTAGCCAAATAGTGGCTTGATATATAAGATGTTGATATATAAGATGTTGTATATATATGAGATGTTGATTGACCCATGTGTTGGGCAATCGTAGCCGAATAGTGGCTTGATATATAAGATGTTGATATATAAGATGTTGTATATATATGAGATGTTGATTGACCCATGTGTTGGGCAATCGTAACCGAATAGTAGCTTGATTATTCCGTTCGCAAATATTGGAACGAGACGCGCGATATTTTATGCCGAATAGGGGCATTACTTATATAATGGCTTCCGTGTGAGGATTTATCTGGTGTGCGGCATCCCGCTCAGGGTGGTTACGCACGGAGTGGTACATTATATAAGAGGAGGCATGTGGATGTACATGTTCGGCGTTGGGTAGCGATTGTGGTAGTCAGGGAAACTAGGTAAGACATAAATACGACGTGAATTTTAGGGACACACAAAGAAAGTCTAAACTAATATAATTATGGTAATATGTTAGTAAATGATATATCTCTAGATAGATGATTGTATATGTTTTGCTGGTTAGTAGTTTAGTTAGAACCTAAGGCGCCTCGTGGAGGAACTAAATGCCTTTTTATTATGCGTATGGTATGTTGTATTAGTTGTTGGAAGTTAAGGCGCCTCAGTGGAGGAACTACCTGCCTAGATTATTGTACTTAAGGATGTTGTATTAGTTGTTGAAAGTTACGGCGCCTCGGGGAAGGAACTAAACTGTCATTATGGATGGTGTACATATATGTATAATTATATTTTAGATTTTAGAGCTACTCACACCAGCATTTTTATAATGCTGACCCGATTTGCATGTTTGCTTATCGGGTGTGTTCATTCAATGAACATAGTTGATAAGTTTTGACAGGTTTAGTGTTGAAGAAGGTTGGCTGCTACTTGTGGTTTGCGTTAGCATTGCATTTTAGGATGTATTTTGTTTTCCCTTAAGGTGATATAGATTTTCAGTCTAGACAATGTATTTGTACTTTCATTTGTAATTTTAAATAAGGAGTTATTGAAAAGAGATTTGTAACCTAATCTTATTTGTAAATTTTTGTAATGAAGAGGACATTTGTTTAATTGAAATTTTTATTGGTTTTTAATTATCCGCATATTTAAAACTGTTTATGGGTTTTTGGAAGTTGAGAGTGCGTCACACCTCGGAGATCGAAGAGTTAGGAACAAATAATGTTTTTCCACTCGGCCGAATTCGGGTGTGACACGCTCGCGACCAGTTACGTTCTTTTGGAAACTTCGGCTCTAGTCAGGCTCTGTTGGGCTTCACTAGGTTTGAGTAGGAAACTTCAAATATTCTAGTATTCCCGTACTTCGATGCACGTTTTATCATTATATTTATTTTAAATGCGGAAACTTGCAAAAGTACGAAAATATAATTATTACATGATTATTAAACACATAATCGACCAAAATGCTATGTCTCTCGGGGTTTAATATTACAGTTTTGGGTGCTTATCACACCACCCCCAAACAGCATTTTGCTTGTCCTCAAGCAAAGAAGAGACATCAAAATGATAAGTGGTAAAAAATGTGTTGTCCTAAGCTAAATCTCATTTCGCAGAGTGTGGTTGCATTGACCGTATGCAACAAGGCCTTGAACAACTAGGAATTCCCTAGTGGATGAGTTATAGCCTCGTGAGAGTTTTTCAGAGAAGATACTCACAAACTTCATTTATACTACAACGACTCAGTAACAAAGGTTTGTTTCCTTAATTAATCTCAGGTATCTAGACATCTCACTAGCAGGGGAAACAATGATTTTATTCTTTCGAAATTCAAGTTAATATACATACAATAATCGAAACATCTACGTATGAGCATGCATGCAGTGATATAATATTGAAATGTACGAGCAGGGCCGTTTCTGGATCCTTTGGATAGCGTCCTTAAGTAGGTTCTCACAGGTATGTGTCGAAACACAATTTCTCTCTTATTTTTCTACTCAAGCTTGGCTATCTCCAGTGTGCAGTGGGCACACGTTTCCTCACATACTCAATGACAGTCAGAGGAGCCGAGGTTGAAAAGTCACAACTGCTACTTATTATCACACTATCCTACTCCTAATTGAGTTAGAGGTCTTTATTAGGTGTTATGGGGCTTAGGTGGTAGTGTAGAAGAAAATGGAATGGAAAATTCAAAAATGATAAGTATGAGAGAATAAGGTCTTCGAGATATTTATACTAGAGAAATCTTTTTTTCTTTCCTGCTTCTAACATGGGTTTCCATACTTGGCTTTTTCAAGCTTTTATATTCCCTTTGATTTTTTGGGGGAATTCTAACTTTGATATTTCTTTTGATTTTTGAAAACATATTTCTATTTTTCTTTTTTATTTCTTCTGAAGTAGGTAACTGATTTTGATTTGTGACAAGGTTTTTCTCTTCAATTTTCTGCACTTCATCCTATTTCTCATACTCATCATCTAGGTAGGTGATAAGCACCCAAAAGTGTATTATGAAACCCCATTGAGACATATAAATTTGGTTAATTATGTGTTTAATAATCATGAAATAAATATGTTTTCATACTGTTGCAGGTATTTGCAGTAAACATGGAAATATTGGTTAAACCTGCGATAAAGCACGAGGAACGGCGTACATATGAATTCTTCCAAATCCGCAGAGAAGCATCAAACTTCCAAAGCTCTTACCTCTCGAACCAGGACTCCGAATGCGACAAGAGAGCTGCTCAGACAATCAGGGCGATGAATTCTACGCATAGGCGGGAAGTTGTAAAACTGCCCAAAATACCGGACCGCCACTGGACTGCATATGGACCCACTATGCGGGGCCACAAGATTGGATGAGTCATCAATCATGGAGCATGTCAAGACAAAAATAACAAATTATTGGTGCAAAGTTGACACCTTGCATGTAATAAATTAGATTAGGTGTTAATAGTGAAAAAAAGGCAAGGTGTCACTTTGTTTTAATGTGGTGGATAAAAATGAATTAATGTGGTTTGATGATTCACGTGGGAGGAAATGAGATTTCTCTCAAATGGAGAAGAAATTAGACAAGGGTGGGGGACACTCCATTTACTCCCTTGACTTATTTTCCTCACATGGCATTATTTTAGTTCCTTAGTGAAAAAAATCATAAGTTAGTTTTTAGTTTTTGTAAGAAGCTTGTAATAGTTTTAATGGAGGAAACACTTGTTTTCTTCTAGAAAATAAATATATCAGTGAGTTTGATTGTTTATCTTCTTCCTTTCTCTCTCTCTCTCTCTCTCTCTCTCTCTCTCTCTTTTGTGTTTTTTTTTAGTTTATAAATCTTTGTCCCAAGGATCATGAGCTAACTTCCCTTTTGGGGAGTTAATCCAACTCATGTGAGGGTAAATCAATTTTTGTTGGTTTGGTAGGTTGTTAAGAAGAACAACTAGCTCTACACCCTATCCCAAAATGATAGTTGGTGTAGTGTCTAGTTAGGAATCAAAGCAATGAGCTTAGAGATAAGTCATTGTTTAGTTCCACTTGCTAGCATGTGTGAGCTCTTAAGTGAGCCATACATGCTAGGAATCAAATCTTTTCTTCCATTAGGGGCTTGTCTATGAGTCTAGGAAGGATCAAATAACCTTTTTCAAATCAACATCTAATGATAGTTTCACATAAGGAGGATTAACTCTCCACCTTTTCTTTCAAATCTCTATTTTGGTATTAAGTGCATGTTTTCAAACTTTAATGTCTTTCTTAATGTTTGTGTAGGAAGGAAATCCTAGCTTTAATATTATAACCTTACTCCTTAGTTCCCTTAATTGTAACATCCAATTTGTAGTTGTTCTAAACTTTAGGTTAGTTCGAATCCTTATTCAAATTCTATGAAACGAAGATCGTGAGTAAGGAACCTTGAGTGCTTTTGCATCAATTTAGAGAGTTCAAACCTCTAAGTAGTGTTAAACAAGCATATATCAAATGGCGCCGCTGCTGTTTTAAAGCCATAGAACTTGTGCTACAGATCGGAAGTTGCATCAAGGGGGAACCCGCATTCTCTTCCTTCATTTCCTTTTCGTTCGTTTTATATTTTTTTTTATTAAAATTAAGTATTTTTCCCTCGAAATAGACATGTAATCTCACAAATTTTTCGTTCCACTTCCGGTACCAAAAGTTAGGATTGGGAAACAACAATTCCAGGCGATTATAAGAGTGCTGTACAAAATTGAAATCATTCTCAATTAACCGACACACATGCTTTGACCAGTGTCGAAGTCGTGCGGCGCAGCCTAAATATCGCCCCCAGTACTGAAAAATTCGGTAATCCTTTGGGATTAATCGCGTCAACGAATTGAAATGTTTGTTTGTTTCAAGGGCTTAAAAAGCGGAAGCTCTGAGGTTCCAAATTTTCAAGATATTGTAATTTTTTTTTATGTTTTTTTCTGCATGTATGCCATGTATATAGTATTAGGAAAAATTTATGGATTATTATTTACGTATTAGCCTAGAATTATGCATGAATCATGTGAATATGCCTGTGAATATATATATGCGGTTAACTGGTCATGAATTACATATTGATGTATATATACATACAAATGGAACTATTTTGCATGGTTATCTATATATCTATATCTAAGTCACATGTTTAGCATATATATTACCGAATGAGTGATTATTTGCATGTTAGCATCTATAACTTAGGAGTTATACATAGTAATTAGGATGTGTTTTGGTATTTTGGCCATAACTTTGGCTACGGTTCTCTGAATCACGCGTGTGAGCTCAAAAATTATCATTTTGGTATTCGAGGTCAAAATCAACTGTTTTCCCCTCCAAAATTATCATTTTAGAAAATGGTGTTGTTTAATAAGTCGATTTTGTCAAGAAAGAGGAGAACATTCCAACGAGGGTTAAAATATGAGTTGGGTAAGTTGTTTCTAAACCCTACGGGGTAAAGTCGCTCTCTATATGACATTCTTGAATCTCAATGAGTATTGTCGAAAATCGAATTATTATGCAATACAAGAGTCGATTTTAGTTTATGTATAATACCTTGCATGTTTAGTTTTGTCGTATTTATCTGCATTATGTATACTATCTATGAATGCTAATGTATTTCGATACATTATGAGTGATTCAAATTTGCTCATAGCATCTTTGTTGATCGTTACGTAATATCGATTTACAAATTAGCGTGACATTTTTGCAAAGAAGGTAAAAGTGTTGTCATCATCGGGTATATTAACTAGGCGGAGACTATCCAAGCATTAGAGGAGAAACACCGGTCGACAAACCACCGTGATACCAACTATTCCCTTTGCTGAGCCTCCTTTATTTGTAGAGAGAGATACCCTTTTGTCATGCATTAGGTCGTTTTCGAAAGGCACTTCTTGTGGTCGTTTCCGAAAGGCACTTCTTGCAGCGGTAGGAAAGATTGAGAAACACGAGGAGGCTTGTAGAGCTAACCAGCATTGTTTCATTCCTTTCAGTTTTGACACTTTTGGTTTCTTGGCACAACAGTCTGTTGAGCTCCTTAAGAGATTGCAAAAGTTATGGGACGCAACGTAATGGCGGTTGGTTCTAACGAGTTTGTTTTTAGGAGGATAGGATTTGCCATTCAAAAGGACTTTCAAACTTGTTTGCAAAATTATTTGTAAAACTCGTTATCATTATTATTAATAAAAAAAAAAAATTAAAAAAAAAAAAATTAAAATTAATACCGCCTTTGCATAAATTTTAATTCCATAAATCTTAAATCATATTCCAATGGTGTCTAGGAAACTTGAAAGATTGAGGTTACTTAATTAGAACCGTGCTTGCACGAAAAGCCTCCCTTATATCTCTCTTGTGACCTGACTGTTGGTTTATGCACACGTATTCCTAGCTTCACTGCTACGTTAGCAGCAGCTTAGGCATATGTTGTTAAACTCTAATGCTTAAGATAATAATAAAATTCGAGTCCTACTAAATTCCTTCTGTAAGTTAGATCTAATTTTATGCTTGCATGAGATTAAGGTCTGGTTCTACTAAAGAAATTGAACATACCTATTGTCGAAAAAAATACGATAAGCAATTGCGTAAGTTTTCACCTAAAAATTGTTCTTCTACTGCTAATTACCTTCATCACAATCCTTCGTCGCCATCAACTTCTGTCATTATGGCCGACGATCCTCCACCAGCAGAGAAGCCCCTCTCGGATTTCTATATCGCATTATGGGAAGGACCTTCTTCCCCGCATTAAACTTGAGGACATTGTCGATGATTTTTCAGATCCCACCAAACGTTTTCAGTTTGTTACCTATATATCATGGTTTGGAGCACGAAAAACCTTACAATCATCATCTTCGGCTTCAACAAGTGGCAACAACATTTCACCATCCAGCCAGTTTCTAAGGAACAACTCTTGCTTCGATTCGTTTCCATTCACTTTAGCGGAAAAGCGTCAATGGCTAGGGAGAACAACAACCACAGTCCATAGACACATGGAATAAACTAGTTCAAGCTTTTATGCTTCAATTTTACACTTTAAGAAAAACAACGAAATGCTTCGAGAAAATTCAATTCTTTTCGTCAAAATCCTCATAAATCCTTTTACGAAGCATGGAGTCATTTTATCGATCTCGTTAGAATGTCCTCATCACCAACTGGACAAAGCTGTCCTTGTTCGTTCATTCTTTAATGGTCTTTCTGATCATCAAAAAGAAACTCTTGATATAATGAACGGCGGTTGCTTCATGGACAAAGGAGCTACTGAAGCTTATACTTTTCTTGAAAAACAAGCGAAAAAAGGTACATACTGGGGTAACACTGAGTCGTCTCGGTCATCAAAGGACAATGTTACAAAGGCCACATCTATTTTTGAGGTAAAACCCGATCCCGAAATAAAAAATTTGATAGAATCCCTAACTAAAAAAGTAGATGCCCTTGCAGTTCAAGTAAACGATCAACTACCAAAACCAGTCATGAACGTTGACACGCCCCTTTGTGGTCCTTTTGTCTTAGTCCCGACCATCCTAATGCATATTGTCCCTTGTTATATGCTTCCCCTACTCAACAATCGGAGGAGGCATGTGCATTCAACATTCCTAATGCACCGTGGAGACAACATCCGAATTTCGCTTGGCGCCAAAATAACCAACAAATGGGGGCTCCTCCAGGTTTCGCTAATCCACCTGTTCGCCCTACCAACAATTTTATTCCATACTGCCAAGGAAATAATCAACAATACCAACAAGGTCAATTTCCAAATAATTCCAATGCTAATTATCAAACCAACCGCAGCCTTATTCCAGCTAATCCAAATCCCAACTATAATCAACAACTTCTAAGCAATAATCGAGAACTACTACGCTTGCAAACCAAGGCCAACCATTACGGATAGGACAAATGAGACTTTCTTGGCTTACATGAACCAACAGTCTCAAATTTTAACGCCTATCCAACAATTACTTCAAAGAATTGGGCAAGAAAAGAGTCAGAAAGGCGTGTTTCCTGCACAAGCAGTTCCAAACCCTAAACCAGCAAACACAGCCTTTGAACTCACCAATGCCCCTGGTACAAGCACCCCCAACCAAGGTGAGGTGCATGCAATCACTACTCTACGATCTGGAAAAACTGTAGACAATCAGATACGTATGCCAGATGATCAACCAAAGGAAAAAGAGGGTTCCAAGGAATCTATTTCTAATAATGAACCTACGGAAGATTCCCCAGATTCAACAAAGTCAACACCTCTGAATGTAGGAAACAAGCAAGTAGACCCCTTTGCCAAATTCCGCCCTAAGGCACCGTTTCCTGCACGCTTGGCAAAGAATAAACCTGATGAGAATTTTGCTGAAATTCGAGAGACTTTTCAAAATTTAACAATCAACTTACCTTTTCTCGATGCCTTAAAATTATTACCAAAACATGCAAAATTTCTGAAAGATATGTGCACCACAAAAAGGAGAACTAATGTTCCTCAACAAGCGTTCCTTACTGAACAGTTTCCCTCCATCACCGAACACAATGGTATAGTAAAATGCAAGGACCCTGGTAGACCAACGGTTCCATGCACCTTAGGTGACAAATACACGGCTACTGCGCTATTAGACCTAGGAGCTAGTGTGAACTTACTTCCATATTATTTATTTAAACAACTAGGTCTTCATGAGCTCAAACCTACCACCATGACTCTACAGTTAGCAGATCGTTCCATAAAGTATCCAAAATGAATTGTGGAAAACGTCCTGGTAAAAGTCCAAGATTTCTTATATCCTGTAGACTTTGTTATTTTGGATACAGAAGTGGCATGTGATTCCATTCCTATTATTTTAGGACGTCCGTTCCTCTCCACTGCTAATGCTCTTATTAACTGTAGAGATGGTTCCATGACCATGTCCTTTGGAAATCTTTCGGTCGAGGTGAATGTGTTCAAGTTGATGAAATAACTTCCAGAGCCTGACATTGATGGTGAAGTCAACAGGGTTGACAGCATTCCGCAAGAGTATTTCACAAACTCTTTTCCTGAAGATGAGGTGTACCAATTTCTTTCCTTTAGCAAATCTAAGTTTGAGGACGATGATTATACACAAGAAGTAAATGAGTTATTAGAGTCAGTACCATTATTTGACCCTACAATAGTGATGTCAAGTAACTTGGATGATCATCAATCTGTTTACTACATGGATGATGACCTCCCTCAAGAATCTTTAATACCCACTCCGCCCACCCCTGATTTAAAATCTCTTCCTTCGGAATTAAAATACGTACAGCTTGATGCCGATGGTTGTCACCCAGTTATTATTTCTTCACAATTGACTGACGATCAGGAAGCACGTTTAATTAATGTCATTCAACAACATTGTTCTGCTATTGGATGGTCCCTCGATGACATTAAAGGCATTGAACCTAATGTGTGCACCCATCGTGATACACCGAAGAAAATGCTAAGACGTCGCGTGAACCACGCGTCGCTTTAAACCCTACAATGAAAGATGTGGTCCGAGAGGAAGTGTTAAAATTACTAGATGCTGGTATTATTTTACCCTATCTCCGATAGTGTTTGGGTGAGTCCCGTACACGTGGTTCCAAAGAAATCGGCATTACTGGCTTGTGCGAACCGATAAAGATGAATGCATTTCCGCCAGATCCCAAAGAAATGGCGAATATGCATTGACTATCGCAAACTTAATGCCGTCACTCATAAGGATCACTTTCCACTTCCATTCATCGATTAGATGCTCGAACTTTTAGCCGGTCATGCCTATTACTGCTTTCTTGATGGTTATTCAGGTTATTTTCAGATAGTCATAGACCCTGCTGATCAAGAAAAGACAACGTTCACCTGTCCATTTGGTACATTTGCATATAGACGAATGCCTTTCGGCCTTTGCAATGCACCTGGTACTTTCCAACGCTGCATGCTTCATATTTTCAGTGATATGGTTGAACGGTTTATGGAAGTATTCATGGATGACTTCTCAATTTATGGAGATTCTTTCGATAGCTGTCTATCAAATCTTGAAAAGGTCTTTACACGTTGTGAAGAGAAAAACCTTGTTCTTAATTGGGAAAAATGCCATTTCATGGTTACTAAAGGAATAGTTTTAGGACACATCGTTTCAAAGGACGGAATCGAAGTCGACAAAGCTAAGATAGAAAAAATTGCTTCACTTCCTATACCAAAAACAGTTCGAGACATTCGCGCATTCTTAGGACATGCAGGTTTCTATAGGAGATTTATTCAAGATTTCTCGAAGGTTGCTAGACCTTTAACCAATCTCCTGCTTAAAGATGCCGTTTTTTATTTCAGTTTCAGTTGCAAACAAGCCTTTGAGATATTAAAACCGCGATTAACTACCGCTCCCATAATTCAACCACCGATTGGTCTAAACCTTTTGAATTAATGTGTGACGAGCGACTATGCTATAGGAGTCGTACTAGGGCAACGGAAGATAAGCCGGTTGTCATTTACTATGCGAGTAAAACCCTTTAATGAAGCTCAACGTAACTATACCACCACCGAGAAAAAGAGTTTCGCCGTTGTATATGCGTTAGATAAGTTTCGTCCTTACCTAGTGGGTTCTCCAACTACTATCTACATCGACCACGCGGCACTTCGTATCTATTAGCAAAAAGATGCAAAACAAAGGTTGATCCGATGGATTCTCCTTTTGCAAGAGTTTCTTGTCGAAATTAGAGATAAAAAGGTAGCGAAAATGTGGTTGCGCACCAATTATCAAGACTTGTCGATTGATGTTGATATCGACATGAACCTATCGTGATTCCTTTCCGGATGAACACTTGTACTCTATTTTTTCGTCCCCTTGGTACCGACATAGTAAATTACTTAGTTACCGAGGAAGTCCCTTTATCTTGGTCTCAGAATGACCGGAAAAAGTTCTTATCCATTGCGGAAATTCTATTTCGGGATGATCCCTACCTCTTCAAGTATTGTTCGGACCAACTAATCCGCCGTTGCATTCATTCGACCGGGAACACAACGATGTGTTATCCTTCCGCCATGAACAATCTTGTGGTGGTCATTTTAGTGGTAAGAAAACTGCGCCAAGGTTCTACAATGTGGTTTTTTATTGGCCAACACTGTTTAGAGATGCACATGAGCATTGCAAAGCATGCAATCGCCGCCGCCAGTTAGGTCGCATTACTCAATGCAATATGATGCCCTTAAATCCCATTCTAATTGTGGAAATCTTTGATGTATGGGGCATCGACTTCATGGGTCCATTTCCAAATTCTCATGGCTTCCTATACACATGTAGCAGTTGACTATGTGTCAAAATGGATTGAGGCATTGGCATGTCGTCCTAACGATCATAAAACGGTCGTTTTGTTCGTAAAAGAAAATATTTTCTCGATTTGGTATTCCAAAAGCTATAATTAGTGATGGGGAAAACATTTCTGCAATAAAAATTTTGAATCATTAGTAAAGAAATATGGAGTCACGCGACAAGGTGGCAACTCCGTATCACCCTCAAACCGATTGGTCAAGTAGAAGTCTCTAATCGAGAAATCAAATCCATTTTGAAAAAACTGTCCAATCCATCTAGGAAAGATCGGTCTCTACGATTATCCGATGCCTTGTGGGCATACGTAAGCGACTTTTAAGACACCTATAGGGATGTCTCCGTGATCGCCTCGTTTTTTGGAAAACCTTGTCATCTGCCGGTTGAACTTGAGCACCGCGGCTCTATGGGCCATCAAAAGCCTCAATTATAACACTAACGTGGAAGCGCTTAAAAGAGAAAATTGTAGTTAAATGAGCTTGAGGAAATTCGAGTGATGCCTATGATCTCAAATCCTATAAAGCCAACATGAAAAGAGTGCATGACAAGCACATATTGAGAAAAGAGTTCAAAGTCGGTCAAAAAGTTTTGATGTACAACTCAAGATTACACATTTTTCCGTGAAAATTAAAACTCGATGGTCCGGTCCTTTCATCGTCTCTGCTGTCACCCCCTTATGGGGCTATCTCTGCGGAAAACGTAAATGATGGTAGCGAATTTCAAGTAAATGGCCGCCTTTAAACATTATCATGAGTTGCGCTCCCGATGTCAAAGAGACTCTACTCAATGATCCAGTCTACACAGACTAATAGATTCGCTGGTGTACTTCTTTCCATGTATTTAAACAGGAAAAGTATGCCATTAGGGTAGCCGGGCCCTCTTCTATTTTCTTTTCTAAAAATCCCTAGAGTGTGTGGTTGCAAGCGCCGGAACCTTAGTTCACAAAAACTCTACTTCAGAACTGAGTATAAATGTCTTCTGATAATCGAGCAAATGTGCCTTCTGGAAAACAATGGGTACCAAAAATTTCAAATCCTTCTTTTTCTTCCCTTTTTCTATTCTCTTCCTCGCGAACTCCAACTCATCATTTGGTGTAAATCTCACCCATCTCGAATTGGAAATGGTCGTAGTACTTTTTGCGAAAAGTTTACGGGCTTAAAAAGGATGGGGTGGTGTATGAACCGCCAAACTCCTTTCTGTCCCGTGTCTTGATCTTCTATCCGAGATGAGCCGGTATAAGGTATATTATTGTCCGACACCAGCTCAAAGCGGGATAAACTTTCGTCGTCGTCCGTTATTCCCACGGGTTGGGAATCGTCTTGAGGAATCGGCGTTAAAAGACTCACAATCGCCTTCTTGAGGATCTCGACGTTAAAAAGACTCACAATCGTCTTGAGGATCGACGTTAAAAGTCTCACATTCGCCTCTTGAGGATCTGACGTTAAAAGACTCACATTCGTCTTGAGGATCTGACGTTAAAAGACTCACATTCGTCTTGAGGATCTGACGTAAAAAGACTCAACATGTATATACTCGTTCTTTTTTAGCACCCAGAATGGTGCCCAAAGAGAGTCGTGATATGCACCATCGGAATTTCCTAGTTCGTACGGGCAATGGTTTCCACGAGGCCAACCCGATCGATTTTTATGTGGATGTTTCGGGCGGTTTGAGGCTATACCATATGTACTAAGGGTAATATTATTATTAGACCATTGCACATTGGTCAAGGATGGCACCGCCCCGAACCCTAGGCCCCCAAAACATAAAAGATAAGCCCACCGTCTGGCTGGATTGGGGTTCGCCAGCCGACATGAAAGTTGCCCGAAGTTAAAATTTGTTGTGATGTGTTGTTTTATTTGGATTTCGGTGTTGTTGACACATTCTTCTCGACTTGTACATTTGTATATAAAAGTGTAAATAAATAAAAACCAAAAAAAAAAAGTTTGAATGTGATTTTTTCATATTCTAGTGGATGACATTTTTAATGCTGATCGTTTCGATATCTCATCCGTTCAATTTGGAGTTGAAACGAATCGAATTTCCACGTTTGAAATTTCAGAACATTTCGGAAAATAAGTGGGAATTTCTGTAATTCATTTGTGCTTGGGCCAAAATTTTGACCCAACCCAAAAATAAAAATCCGGGTATAAAGCCCAACGGCCCGATCCAAACGGTCGATGCCAACGGTCGATGCCCAACGGTCGAAATCTACTTATAAATACAACTCTCCTTTCCACTTTCACTCATTCCCTTCTCTCACTCTTCACAAATTCTTCTTCACAAATTTTCAATTCCTTGAACATAATGAATCAAATAGACCGATGGGAAAAGGAGCAACGCGAATGGGCTATCACATTAAGCGTGATAACAGTGTTTATTATTATTCTCTTGTCACTCATGCATAACATGATCCAGAACATCTAGATCTATGTAACCGTTTTTCTTTTTTCTGATTTTCATTTTGTATATTAGTATGGTGTGTTAAATAATTCTCACACATTTGTATGCGGTTACGTATTATTAAATGGAGAAGTTCCGTATTAAATATTTGTGTATATTAGTTGTCTTTTCCTCTCTAAAAAAAAATAATAATAAAATAAAAAAAAATAAAAAAAATAAAAAAAAATATAAATAATAATAATAATAATAATACATAATAATAATAAAAAAATAAATAATAAAAAATAATAATAATAATAATAAGTAAATAAATAAACAAACCATAACAAAGATAGGCCATCCAAAACTCACCAAAATAATTAATGGATACACATGGTGTTCAGAGAAAATCGCGTATGCTACAAGGTACATATAACACTTGTCACACATGCAGCTCGATTATTCTATCCATATTCTATTACTGAGTTATGATCATCATTTCTGAAATTACGTGTAAGTCTAACTACCCTGTGAAACTTTCCTCCGTATTTTCTAACATTAAACCATCTCATTCATTGTATTTGGATATCTGACATGACAAAGACTTAATGTGGATCCCCTATGACGCTGTTCATAATCACATGGGTCATTAACTACACTTAGACTCCAGATTGGTCTAGCCTCATAGATTGGCTATAAATCTCTTCTTTTTCAGCCATTCTTATTCATACAATTTTCACTATCCTTCCCTCAGTAATGGCTCAACCAAGAAAAATAACGGCAGAGAATGACTACCTGAAAACTTGCGAAGAGGGCCGGTTTTCTCCTTATTTTGACACTGAAATCATACGTCGCGGATGGACGCCCCTTCTATATCATTCAGCAGCTGGTTATTCCCGAGAATTGGTTTTGATGTTCTACCAATTTAGCGGTATGAAGATGGAAAATTCTACTTCAATGCCTATGGACAACGATTGGAATTGAATAAGGAAATGATCTCCGACATACTTCAAATCCCAATAAAAACACAGGAGTCCCTTGTTCAAGAGTCATCATTCGATTCCATAAAAACTTTACTGCGAGCTACCGTATCTCATGGCGACGTCGAAAATACACATCACATGGTTCTTCAACGCTCTTTGAAACAGAATCAACGTGTTGTGCTCCACTGGTTGGGACATAATGTGGTAGGTACATCACACCAATCAGAAGTCACAAAGCCTCAACTTCACCTACTTTGGATTTTGCAAACTCAAAGAGATGACTTTTGTCTGATCCAACACCTCTAGAACGTAATCACCAAGAAAACAAGAAGGTCAGCACCTCTACCCACTTTGGTAACGCAGATTATGATGCGTTGGGGTTATCCAATAATTTCTCCAGAGACACCCCTTCAAAGAGCATATATAAAGGTACTTCAAACAGACTACTCCGTTGGTTTTGGACCCCTGATACTCTGATAGATGAAGCGAGAACACCCCAAGCTCAAATTCTGACCATTTATTTGATGAAAATGCCATCTTTGAATATTATTAATCCCATGGAAGGCATTAAACTTCTTCATCGGGTTGAGGGAACTACACGGGCCGTCGAGAATATCATCATCACAACTCTTCGGGATTTCCAAGATCGTCCAAGCAACGCATGATGTTGAACGAGGAGGAGATCTTGGAAAATCATTCTCAATCCTTGCAAAATCACGCTCTCCTAATGGAAAATCAAATTGTACTCTCGCCTAAGGGGACATTCAGATGATATTTCGCCAACAAATAGTAGACCTAAACAGTTTGGTGCAAAATATGCATCTCCAAGATCAATATAAGAATCCATGATATTACTAAGTCAATAAGTATATAATCATCTATGTTATTACGTTTTTCCGTCTTACTATGTATTTTGTCTTATCTTTTTGTCTTCTTTTGTATGCAATGCTTAATAGGATTGTCATCATTTCCATTGTGACTAATATAATTTTAACATGTGCTTCGTGAGGGTCTATTTTCTTACATATTCATTTTTCCATCCGATTTGCGGTATCGTTACCCATTTCTTTACTTCATCCACCATGGCATCTTCATCAAACATTGCATCTTCATCATCTATGGTACCTCCCAAACTCATTCCTGAGCAATCCTTTCAGTCTATGATGGATTCCAATGCCTATGGCCATCTCTTCCATGATTACATCACAAACATTGGGTGGTCTTCCCCTAATTCTTCAACCCCGACCAAACTTATTTCTCCGAGTTTGGTCTGCATACTTTTATGCTAATATGGAAGACACACCAAAGATTCAACCATGCGCATGGTTTCTACTTAGATGGGTTCACAATCCGAGTTGGTGACACACCTCATATCTTTTCTCGAACAACAACTTGCCCTATCTTTGGACCTTCCATACCACTTAACCCTCGCTGCATCTTGGCAAGACATCTATCATTAATTTTACCGTTCCTTTTCATTGGAAAGCGTTTCAGCGATTTTATGGTGATGGTCTTGAGATCAAACGAGAAGGAGATGGCCATGTGCCATGGCTTAAACATCACCATTCCATTAGCAAGCATGACCATGAACATGGGGACTACAATGTTATTTGTACTCCTAAACATTATGGGAGATTGGCATTTTTCTACCGCCAATGAGGTTGCTTCGCGTTGTATTCAGTGCACTAGCTCGTGGTCATGTATTATTTAACATTTTAGGTTGTGTTATCTCCAGCTGAAATGAGCTCGCGACTTTTCAGGATCAAGATATACTTTTACCCACCACCGCGAATTATGAAGACACATTTCATTACGGTTTGCAGCCACTTTTCATGACGGGTCAAGGTAGATTCCATGTGCCCAAAGAAACGTAATCATTCGGCTCATTGAGGTTTCATCAATGGAAGCATCCCGCCGACACGAGGCATGTTCGATGTTACCCAAAGGACGAAAAGATGAAGACCAATTTGAGGGAATCGGAGACAAAGAATGGGCAGAAATTTGGCAGACTATTATCTATTGGCGATGCTAAGGAAATGCATTTCCTTAAAAGAGACTTGACCTTCACGTCTATTTGGATGGTAAACTTGAGTTTGCCATTGTACATATATCTAGCTAAACCTTATGTTTGGTGTGCTATTGTTTTTCATGTTTCGTATGCTATGGTTCATTATTTCATGTGCTATGTATCGTGTGCTATGTTTAGTGTGCTATTGAACATTTTCTTGTTCTTTCTGAATAATATATTATGATCTCCAACCTCTCTATTCCAGCAATCTAGCCCTAATTTTGCTCACGGTTCTCAGGTACTTTTCTCTTTAATTATTGATCCTTCGAGGACTAAGCATCATTCTGTTTGGGGGTGCTTTAAACCTGTAGCAAAAATTAGGTATCTTGTAGCCTATATATATTTTTTATTTTCGTATTAATAATTGTACTTAGTGACAAAGTCTTGTTTCATTTTCAATGATGAAAATTGTCTAGAAATCTCACATTAGTATCGAATTAGGATTTGTTTTAAGAAACTTTAAATAATAACGCATGCAATAGTTTATACATCTTTTCATGAATATTCATGTATCGAGTATCATCGATTGTACATGGCAAGAAGTTTTCGGAACCAACGGTTAGTTACTTAAACTATAAATCCTATGAGAATCTAACCAAAAACCTTGTCATTAGTGATTTGTGTGTGATGACACAGAGGAGTAGTTTTTCCGATTAAAGAAATCACGCGTCTACTTACTTGATCACCACCCGAACCCTAGGTGAGAATTTAGGCCTTCTTTGGATCGACATAGCTAAAAATTCTTACATTTACAAATTTTACCGCTAGTCACCTAATCTGAACCGTTCATCAAACCTTTCACTTTCACCAAAAATTCCTTACCCATTTATTAAACCAAATAAAAGAACCTACCTAAGTGATGAGTATGAGAAATAGGATGAAATGTGGAAAGAATAAAGAGAAAGACTTGTCCCAAATAAAAGTCAGTTACTTGCTTCAGGAAAGAAAAATAGAATCATGTTTTTAACCCATCTAAAAAAAAAAGAAGATATAATAATAAATCCATTAGAGGCTTAAGAACAAGGTTATAAAGCTCAGTTAGAAGAAGGAAAGAAAACAAGGATTTCTCTAGTGTAAATATATGAAGTCCCTATTCTCTCATACTCGTAAATTTTGATTATCCATTTCCATTTTCTTGTACACTATCCACCTAAGCCCCACAATACCTAATAAATACCTCTAGCTCAATTAGGAGTAGGGTGGTGTGATAATAAGTAGTAGACGTGATTGATCGACATCGGCTCCTCGTATCATTGAGATGTGAGGAAACGTGTGCCCACTGCACACTGGAGTTAACAAAACCTGAGTGGAAAATTTTTGAGTGAATTTGTGTTTCAACACATACCTGCGAGAACCCATTTAGGTACGCTCTCCAAGGGATCCAGAAACAACCCCGTTAGTATATTTCAATGAAAAGTTCATCGCATGAATAATCATATGTAGATATTTTAATTATTGAATACATATTAACTTGAGTTTCAAAGAAATCAATCCTCGTTCCCGCTAAGGAGATGTATGGATATCCGAGATTAATTTAGGAAACGAGTTTTTCATTTCGAGTCGTTGTAGTATATAAATGAAGTTTGTGAGTATCTTTTTGGAAAACTCTCACGAGGTTATAACTTTTCCACTAGGGAATTCCTAGTGGTTTAAGGCATTGTTGCATATGGTCAATGCAACCGCACTTTTAAACTAAAGAATTAGTTTAGGACTACACATTTTTGGCCACTTATCTATTTTAGTGTCTCTTTTTTAGCGAGGACAAACAAAGTCTTGTTTGGGGGTAGTGTGATAAGCACCCAAAAGTGTATTATGAAACCCCATTGAGACATATAAATTTGGTTAATTATGTATTTAATAATCATGAAATAAATATGTTTTCATCTTTTGCGGTATTTGCGAAGTAAACATGGAAATATTGGTTAAACTGCGATAAAGCACGAGGAAACGGGCGATATATGAATTCTTCCAAATCCACATAGAAGCATCAAACTTCCAAAGCTCTTACCTCTCGAACCGGGACTCGAATGCGACAAGAGAGCTGCTTTCGCATAATCAGTATGATGAATTCTACGCGATAGGGGGAAGTTGTAAACCGCCCAAAAATACCGGACCGCCATCGATCTGCATATGGACCCACTATGCGGGGGCCACAAGATTGGATGAGTCATCAATCATGGAGCATGTCAAGACGAAAATAACAAATTATTGGTGCAAAGTTGACACCTTGCATGTAATAAATTAGATTAGGTGTTAATAGTGAAAAAAAAGGCAAGGTGTCACTTTGTTTTAATGTGGTGGATAAAAATGAATTAATGTGGTTTGATGATTCACGTGGGAGGAAATGAGATTTCTCTCAAATGGAGAAGAAATTAGACAAGGGTGGGGGACACTCCATTTACTCCCTTGACTTATTTTCCTCACATGGCATTATTTTAGTTCCTTAGTGAAAAAAAATCATAAGTTAGTTTTTAGTTTTTGTAAGAAGCTTGTAATAGTTTTAATGGAGGAAACACTTGTTTTCTTCTAGAAAATAAATATATCAGTGAGTTTGATTGTTTATCTTCTTCCTTTCTCTCTCTCTCTCTCTCTCTCTCTCTCTCTCTCTCTCTCTCTTTTGTGTTTTTTTTAGTTTATAAATCTTTGTCCCAAGGATCATGAGCTAACTTCCCTTTTGGGGAGTTAATCCAACTCATGTGAGGGTAAATTAATTTTTGTTGGTTTGGTAGGTTGTTAGGAAGAACAACTAGCTCTACACCCTATCCCAAAATGATAGTTGGTGTAGTGTCTAGTTAGGAATCAAAGCAATGAGCTTAGAGATAAGTCATTGTTTAGTTCCACTTGCTAGCATGTGTGAGCTCTTAAGTGAGCCATACATGCTAGGGATCAAATCTTTTCTTCCATTAGGGGCTTGTCTATGAGTCTAGGAAGGATCAAATAACCTTTTTCAAATCAACATCTAATGATAGTTTCATATGAGGAGGATTAACTCTCCACCTTTTCTTTCAAATCTCTATTTTGGTATTAAGTGCATGTTTTCAAACTTTAATGTCTTTCTTAATGTTTGTGTAGGAAGAAAATCCTAGCTTTAATATTATAACCTTACTCCTTAGTTCCCTTAATTGTAACATCCAATTTGTAGTTGTTCTAAACTTTAGGTTAGTTCGAATCCTTATCCAAACTCTACGAAACGAAGATCGTGAGTAAGGAACCTTGAGTGCTTTTGCATCAATTTAGAGAGTTCAAACCTCTAAGTAGTGTTAAACAAGCATATATTAGTAGGCTTATTTATTTGTGGTTAATAGATGGGTACTGAATTTTTTTGGTGAAATAGAAAGGATTAATGAAAGGTTCAGTGGGGCGACTAGCGGTAAAATTTTTGACAGGTGTAAATTTTTGGCTATATCGATCCAAAGAAGGCCTAAATTCTCGCCTAGGATTTGGGTAGTGATCAAGTAAGTAGATGTGTGAAATTTTCTTATTCGGAAGAACTACTCCTCTGTGTCATTACTCATATATCATACATTTTGAGGCTTTTGGTTAGATTCTTACAGGATATGGAAACTAAGTTGTCTAACCGTGGGTCCTAGAGACTTTTGCTGTGTACATTTAATGATAGTCAGTGCATGAATGCTCATGAAAAGATGTAAAAACTATTGTATACGTATTAAATTAAGTTTCTAAGAACAAGTCCTAATTATGATGCTAGGGTGAGATTTCTAAATATTTTTCATCATAGAAAGGGAAACGAGAATTTGTCACTAAATATGTTTATTTAGACATCAAGTAAACTATATACAACTATGCATGCCTAATTTTTGCAAAAGGTTCTCACCACCCCCAAACTGTCGGACACTGTGTCGTCAAAGTGTTAAGAGGAAGAAAGAGTATACCTGAGAGGCTTTGAGCAAAAATATAGCAGACATCTTCCACATAAATTTATTGTAACACACTATATATTATACATAATAAAAGTAGAAACACACTGTTAGAGTAGCACACTGTTAGGTTATTTATTTATTTCACATCAAAACGTAAAACAAATATGTACATGCATCAACTCACATTGCCCCAACCTTGAACTGGGGGATAGTCCATCCTTGCCTCGTCCCTGTAGAAATGCCATTCCCTTACATCCCGCCAATCTATCATAGCTTTCCAGACTTCACTCCACTTCCTCTTTTTTGCATTGTCTAGATGAGCTATCATTTTATCATCATCAGGGAAAGAACGAACTTTCTTTAGATACCTTGCAGGGCGTCGCCATGTCCTAAATCGCAAAGAACGAATTATCTTGTTTGTTGGACACATAGAGTCGACCTTTACCCAGTCCTGAAAGGTGGCCACAAACTGTGGGAAGTACGTCCTCACTATCCTGCATGCTGTAACTGGCAGGGTGATATAGTGCTGCCGAAAAGACCGAGCCTTCTTAAGATTCTCAATTACTAGGTCTGTAATGTCAAAGGCGGTATGTTGCTGGGCCAATGCATGGAATGTCTTACACGCTGACTTTGATGCAGTGGAAAAATGCCAATCCCCCATGATGTTCAGAAGAATAAATAACATTGCAGTTCCAACATTCATGGTCATACTGGCTAGTGGAATAGTGAAGTCTGGCCATCGGCCAGCTTCGGCATGTTCTCTGATGTGGGCAATGTCATCGCCATACCGGGCAGCAAAATCTTCCCTAGAATAGTCATTAAAGTTGGTAAATCTCGGCGTGGTTCTCCATTATGAGAGTGTGATTTGCCAAGAACTGGTTGTGGCTGTGCAAGAATTGTGCTTGTTCCTCTTCGTTTATTGTCCGCAGGTCCTGAAATTCAAGAAGACTGTTGATGATAATGTTCTGACGTTTGAATAATGTCATCAGTCCTTGTTGCATTAAACGAAGCCCTTCCATGGGATTAAATACGTTACATAATGCATTTTTAGTAAAGATGTTGTCAGCGGAACAATCTTCGTCGGTTTCTGCACCGACATGGTTCTTTGCAACGTCGGGGTTCCAGAATCCGTTCCTACATACTGAGTGAATGGTAAGAATGTTAGCTGTTCGAAGAGGTGTATGAGGAGAAGTACTAGAAAAACCCCAACGTATCATGATAAGTGTCACAATGGTTGGTAAAGGAGCTGCCTTTTTCCTGGCACGTGCGATCGCGTTCTAGAGAAATTTAATAATGCAAAAATCATTACAGTTGCTCTGTAAGACCCAGAGTAGATGGAGTAGGGGTTTATTTATTTCAGAAGTCTTAGACGTGCCGAGCACATTATGAGCTACCCATTGGATCACAGATAATTGGTTCTTTTGCAAAGATTGCTGATAAACAATACGGTTTTTCCTGTTATATTCGCCGTGAAGGATAGTTGCAAACATCAGATGCCTGATATTGTCGAAAGGTGAATCCTGAAGGTGTACTCCTTGGTTTGTAATAGGAATTTGAAGTACCTCAGAGATTATTTCCATAGTCAATTCACGCTCGCATCCGTTAGCACGGACAAAGAATTGCCCGTTTTGGAAATAACCGCTTTTATAGAACAACAAGACCAATTCTCTGGAATAAAATGCTTGCTTATGATGTAAAAGAGGGTGCCATCCTCGACGTGATATTTCTATGTCAAAAAAGGGATGAAAAAGACCATTTTGGAAATTTTCCATAAAATTTTGCTCGGGCACGAAACTTCAAGTGAGGGCCATTAAAGATGGAGTGGTGAAGAAAAATATTTTTGGAAAAAGGGAAGTTAGATTTTTGAGGTGTCTATCCTTGTTATAAATAGGCACCAATCCGAAATTGTAAAAGATACGGATCGAGGTGTCACAGGGTAGTTAGACTACGTGTATCTTCTAAGATATGTGCAAAAGTAGATTTAGTGTGGATGAGAAGAATGGGGCATGTGACAAGGAGTGCCCTTTTTTTTTTTTAATATAGCGTAAGAATAAGGACAATGAAAATGTAGATATACTATCACAACAAGATGTAAGAACATACAACGGTATGGAAACACAACATAATGATACGGGAATTGAAATACAAACCTAAATATTAGATAGAACTATATGCCACATTAACAACATTACTATAATGAAACAAACAAGCATAAAGACTTGATTAGCATATTCAATTTGCCGCTGCTCAAACTTTTCTAGTGCATCCATGAAGCTTGAAATTTGGAGCGGACTAAAAATGATTTTTTAGAATAAGAAGTGTAGAGGGAAGAATATGAAATGAGTGAATGTGGAGGAAGTGTTGAACTTATTTATAGAAAGAACTTTGCCGTTTTTTGACCGTTTTCTGACCGTTTTTTGTGCTTTTTCATGACCGTTTTTTGTGCGTTTTCATGACCATTTAATAAAACGTTAGATTACGGTAAATTTTGCTGTTAAGTGTGACATCTAAAATATATATGTATATATAATTATATATATTTATATAAATTATTATTACTAATATTATTATATATGTTCCTACCTATATAATATAATATTAGACATAACTAATATATCTAGGTAAATTTTTTTAGGAAATAACCGACTATTAAGCTGGAAATGCAAACACGTAAATCAAATATCTGACATAAATATTATACAAGATTGGAAAAATAAACTAGCTACTGATGATCCTCAGGGGCTGTAGCAGAATCCTCGGGGGCTGCAGAAGAAGAACCAGGAGTCCTGCGACGTCGTGCAGTACGAGCTCCCGTGGATGCTAACTGCTCCTAGATATCACCAAGAGTATCCATCCGAAGCTCGAATCGATCTTTGGCTCGCCATGAACATTCGCTGGAACTGGTTCTGGCGAGTAAGCATATTGTCCTGAAATGCAGTCATGGAAGCTCTCATTTCCTGCTGGAATTCGCCCATGTTGTCTGTCATCGACTCGTGGCGCACTACACCATAATAGGATATTTGTAACACACACCTTTTTTGCTTTGCAACGGTTATTTACCGTTAGCAATTTACTAACGTTAAATAAGCGTTGGCAATGTTGAAAAGCGTTGGTTTATTTGGGTGAATTTCATAAATTAATTACTAACGCTTAAAAATCGTTAGATAAGTGTTACAAATTAAAATTGTGAAATAGGAAACAAAAAAATCGCCGCTCTATTATTTCGGTCTAAGTATAAAACATAACTTTCTTTCTCTCCTCTCTCTCTCTCTCACCCAAGCATTTCAAGATCCGATCTCAGACTCCTCAAATTTTTACTTCTCTCTCTCCAAATCCTTGAATCTGCACAAATCCTTTGCATTCAAATTTGTTTATAACTAGAAAATCAATTTTTAGGGTTTTATTTTCTACTTATTTTTCCAGATCTAGTTTCTTTCTTTGCAAAAAGAACACGATCTGAATCATCGTGGTTTTACTAATCGTTCTTACTTGGGAGTTCTGAGTTAGGGACAATGGTTTGGATTTGGATTTTTATTGATAGTGTTAGAAACCCTGTTTTCTTAGATTGGTAAGTTAATGACGGGTAATTTAAAGCTTACATTTGGGAATTCTCTTTCTTCTTAATACTTGAAATACTTGTTTTTTTGTTATGACTTGGAAAATTTGTTATGTTTTTGGCTTTTGAATCTCGGTCCATTATTACTTCATGGACTTACGGAGAATACTATTTGGTGAGTGAATCGCTCTTGGCTCAAGAATGTGATTCTAACTCGGTTGTAACTTCGGTTGAGTGAACCAAGACGAGTTGGTTTGGAGAATCTATGGAGATGGCAAAACGAGTTGTCGTCCCCGAAGTTAGGATGGAATTGTTATGAAGAAAATGAAAGGCGATTTTTCCAGAGAAAAATTTGGAAACAAATATAAAAAAGGTTATTTTACATTTTCAAGGTAAAGTAAACTAACTAACTTATTATATTTTACATTTTCTTTCCTATAATCATTATTATTATTATTTTACGAGGAAAACTTGCAATTGTAAAATAGAGCAAAGAACAAAGCTACTACTTAAACAAATCAGTAAGTATGCTTGCATTACTATAAAATTTAATTTGATTGCTTGAAATTTATCACATTGCATAGTGTACAACGTAACAATTGCATGGACACTTGTCTTGGAATCCAACAAAGTGGTGCGATGTGTTCGACGAAATGACCCAAACCACATAAAATTTGTACAAAATGGAGTGTCTTATTATATGATGCAACATTGTTCTTCCCGACTATAACTTGTTGGTCTAATTGTGTGTCGCGGCCCGGGTTGGTTGGTATTTGACAATTGAAAGAGTGCACATTGGAGGCGGGTAGAAGGGCTTGTGATGTTGCTACTGAATGGGACAGATTGGTTTGGACATCCTAAGTGACGAAATTGTCTCTCGAACAACTTACTAGGTATATATTATCTTTGTTTCAAAATCTTTTCTTTCTTTCTATTTTTCGTTAAAATCTGATATGGTTTGTACGATATAACGATTTAGAAATTTTCCACTTAGTAGTGTTGTATGAGTAACTTTTGTTCGGTATGTTTTGCTTACGAACAAACTGAAGAATTAAGACTTGAGAGCAAAATAACTTAAGCAAATATGTTTTATGTAGAAGGAAATGAGAAAACCGGGTCATAGATGACCACCATCTCTAACTATTCACGAAAAGCCTGCGCTCAACTCATTTTGTTTTCGTTGTTAGGAATATCCAGTTTTTCGGTCCGGAATCTCTCGGAAAGTGACAGAGTCCTTTGTTATAATCATAGGTCTTGGAGGAGTTGGGAGCCATCGCGGCTTCCATGCTTTTGAGATCGAGGGGTTGGAAGGCTCCTCCTTGTGGATTTTGATCGTGTACCTTACCTTGTCTATGTTACTTTTATTTAGATATTACACATACTAATTTCAGTATGCATGCATACTACTTTTATTTAGATATTATACATACTAATTTATGTTTACTTGAGAAGGTATCACTTTCATCACTAAATCGACATCTTTGTGGCGGCGAGGGAAGATGTTGGAATTCCAAAAGCACTCGCCTTGAAGCACTTTTCAACAATATTTCCAGAGAGCCAAATAGATGCAAGAGTGCAAGCTGTTTCGACGCGATCGGCTGCAGAAGAACTTCTTTCATGACATCCCGATTTTGTTGCGGACTGTATTGATAATATTGATACAAAGGTAATATTTGCTGTCATATACCGGTGGATATCTTGTTCTAGCCATGTACCTAAGCTTTTTGAAAAGCACATCGCCTTAAGTCGGCTGGCCTTATGTGGGGCTTCACCCAATTACATGTCCGTTTTTTGTTTCCTTTCCTTTTTAAGCTTTGCCCTTCCCGGGTTATGTATCCGATATGATGTGAGTGCTCGGGGATCCAACATCATGTTGACTTTTGTATCTAGAAAATCTCAACGATATAATCGAAAAGCGGGGTCTATAGGAAAGGTCCCATCCACATGTACCGCTGGCCTCACCAAAAGAATGCCTCCGTGCTCATGACACTACGCCGGTTTAAGCCCATCGCGTGAGGATTTGACAAAGTGTGAGCCCCGCAAAGATCGCCTTTGTGTCGAGGGATGTTAGTGGGCACGCGGACACATGCATGTCTTGTTAAGTGTTAAGTAGTCCTTTATATAGTTGTATTTGTACCCCAATACGATTGCTAAGTTGTTTTGCCAAAATAGGAATTAAGTTTGAAAACTTTCTATCTAAAGTTGAGCACCTTTAGAGTTTAGACAGACGGCTTCAGAGCTATTCATATATTAGTGATTTGGTTTATGCGTGTATTAAGTATTGGCATATCGATTATATCCTTGCTTAATTCCCAATTGTTTCGCCACGGTGAGCGCGGATCGGTTTGCGACCCAAAACCCAATTCTGTTTTTATCCTTGTTTGAAATTGTTATGACTTGGAATTCCGACTGATTGATTTGGCTGGATATGTACTTGTGTTTTTGTAAAATAATTGGCTCATTCGGGCGTAGCTGTAGTACACTAGAATGTGGGTGATTGAATCCCATTATGTAACCCAATCAAGTATGGATTTTGTATCTTATTGTCATTTTAGTGGTTGATAGGTTGTTTTCTGAGGTTGCACTTCTTGCCGCATGTGTACACAGGGTTTGAAAGTCATCTCTCAGAAGTCTTTGGGGCTAGAGCAGACCCAACAAGAATTCGAGTTCTTTGATTTAAGAGAATCGATAAACGACCCACTATCTCGCGACCTTTGTATTATTCTTCCCACGGTTAATAATGGAAACGTTCTTGTTTTAAGAATTTTTATCTTTTGCTACTACATGAGTATAAGTAAAATGTGTACTACATTTCAGCATTGTATATATTCATATTATTCACAAAAAAAATTAGGACTATGGTTGGTAAAGTTATTGTCAAATATATCATGTACTCATGTAGTTGCTACCTAACCAACCATGAGAAAAGAGAAGACTTGTACATGATAAGCTGTACTTCTGTCTTCAAAAGCGACCCACATCTTAATTATATCTACTAAGAGGAAAAAAACACATTTTGCCCCGGTACTTGAGCAGTCCACAAAATCTTGATCAAAGAAAATGCATGAGTGACCCATATAAGTTCTGACACTCTCCATCACATTGTTTTGGAAAACATTTTTCATTTGGCAAGCGTTTGTATGGTTTTCCAATGAAAATGTTATTCTGCTTGAGGTAAGATACCGTTTGAAGAAGGATCACGGTATTGAAGGTGGAATACTTGTGGTCTTTTCATTAGAGAAACCCAAAGTAAAGCCGCTTCCATTTAAGGGTTCTATCGGCAATGAAGAAAATCCTTGATTATCGGTGAATACCTTATGCTTGCCTTTGGGATTTCTAGGTTTATTCTCTCTCTTTCCTTTGGTAGTTACTTTCCTATTTGTTCTTATGACCATTATATATTTGTTTTTTTAGTGGAGTCTCAATCTGGATTTCTGATGGACTATATAGGTATATGAGTATCTCATATATACTAGTCAATATTAATTATAATATAGTAACATTGTTTTTAAAACTAAGTAAACCGATTCATCTTTTAAATATGCAATTGTAAGATCTATAGATAAAATTTGGCATTCGCCGTCATGCCACATGTGAATTGTTAGTCACTCCCAATTTAAAAGGAACTGAAAAGTACTGAATAAAAAATTGTTTTAGATTTTAAGGACAAGTGGTGACTTTAAATCATTTTTTACTTTGCTTTTAGTTGTTGTTAGAGTCTCTCAATTTTCTTCTTTTAAACCGATTCTTGATCATACTTGATTGTATCAAAGATCGAGGCATGCATTGATCTGAAAATTGAAAATTTATGTTGGAAACTGTGTATTTAATTATCTTTGAAACATTACATGTTTGCACAAAGGATGGAAATGCTTTTGATAGAAGTGTCAATCTAGATTGAAGTACAATCTTCTTTTGTATAGCCTTCATATTTTTGTGTGAGCATCTATGAAATGTTAAACAGATACTTAAAAACAAGTATACTAAGCATACTTATGTTTGAAATCAACCTGAACACAAAACCAGAAAATTAATTACTAAAAGTCAATTTATCAAGTATTCGTGTCAATAACATTCTCAGAGCAGTGTCCGTTTCATTATCATATTATTATAGCATTTCTGTGACCAATGTTTTATAAGTGCGTGCTTCCATATTTTGTCATCTGGTTACATTAAATTTACATGTTGTAATTGTTAAGTGCTTTAGCTTTGATATTGTAACTTGGGAATTTTGATATCGATTGATCCGGGTTTGAGTCCGCATTATTCTGTTCTAGGAACCATTCCCGCATTTTTTGGACAGGTGATGGCATCCTACGTGAGTGACAGAGCTTACGGAATTGCATGTCGAAACAGAGCCAATAGTGAACCGGATCCGGATCACTATCGAATTCTTCATCAACGCCTTTATCGAACATGAGGAGATCATATATGGAACATCTGCGCAAGTTCAGGTGTGGAAATTTAATGTTTTGTGCTCATTTTAAGCATTTTCTTTCCCATGAAAACTCTTTGTTGTTGTTGGTTGATGATAGAACATGATTTGTATGCAACATGTTGTCTGGTCGTCTGACCCTGGTATACATACTCTGTCTAGTACCTAGATGATGAGGTACTATTTACTATTTAAGTATTTAAGTATTTATTACATAATTTGTACTACCTTCATTACTATTTAAGTATTTATTATATATTTATATTAGACCTCTTGTGTAAGATTTGTTTATACTTAATTATGACTAGAATGTGTTTTTGCAATGGATGTCCGTGTAATGAAGAAAGGTTAAATTATAGCACGTAAATTTGGTTATCATGAAGTTCCTCAAGATTCTCATAATGAAATTATAATTTATTCTTATATATTGGTAAAATGGATATCTTTTCTTTGTATCACTCTATGGTGAGATTTTTGGGGTCGAGGATATGGCGCCGCTAAAACTTCGATGAGATTCCCCGGGTTGTTTCTTTAGTTGTAGTAGCTTAAGAATGTTGAAGTTGTGCTATTTCAAATACTCAAAATATAGGTATTTAATTAATTGCATGAATTTAATTAGTATGATTGTTTTTCCGAGTTCATTATTTGTTTTGTGATTTTTTGGAATTAGATGGGCTTTGTGGAGCGGCACTAGGATTTATATGGAGTGAAGCCATTGTCACTAATGCTTGTTATTGCATTTTGAAGATTTGGAATTGCTTGGAAAATCGTATAGAAATTTGTAACTCTTAGTAAATCTGAATTTGTAACCCTCAAAACTCTTTTGAAGTTATATATATGATTCAATGAATATAATATGTTTTTTCAGGCGTTTAATTGCTTGTGTTTATTTTACTTGTCAAATGGTATGAAAAAGCATTGGTATTTTTCTTTGCTTCTATATGAAACCAGGAGGTGCAGGTTTAGGGCAAGAAAAAAATAAAAATAATATTTTTTACAATATCAACACATTAGTAACGGTTGTAAACCGTTGCAAAGAAAAAAATAAATATTAAAGCATCATCAATAATCGTTACAAATCAAACTACGCAACGCTTTTTAACCGTTAGTAATAGTCACTCTGCAACGGTTAATAACCGTTGGAAAATTTCTTTTGCAACGCTTTTTAACCGTTAGTAATTGTCACTCTGCAACGGTTAATAACCGTTGGAAAATTTCGTTTGTAACGCTTTTAACCGTTGCAAATATTTCCAACACTTTACCGACGCTTCTATTTGCAACGCTTAAAAAGCGTTGCGAAAATTATTCACAACGGTTTTTTGCCGTTGCAAATAGCCTGTTATGGTGTAGTGGCGAGTGGTCATATCTGTCCTTAACTCGCCCAAGGTACGTCTCATCGATACCTGGCGAGTGTAGATGTCTCTCGGACCATCGCTCACGACGTAAGGCCTCTATGGGGTGGGTGATCTTACTCATGACGATCCTCATCAAAGTAGGGTGGGTGGGAGGAGCCTACGCTAAGCGTGCTCGGCAGCCCTAGGTCTTTGTGGGTTCCCAAGGGTCCCAGATGCATTTCTTGAAGACAAGCATATTCTCATATTGTGGTATAGGGAGTAAGATGGGGGGGTGGAGGACGAGAAAACCCAAGGTAATCATAACTTGTGTTACCGTAACGCAGCAAGAGGGCAGATCTAAGAGTGGCATGTGTAATAATATCAAAAAGAAAGGTAACGATGCAGAAGTTACCTTTTTGCTCTTGCAGGATCCAGAGAAGGTGGAGGAAGTTCTTGTTGATGTCCGGGGCTTCGAGGTGCCGATGACGTTCAGTCCCAAACCATTGAGTCACGGCCTATTTGGGTTCCGACCGGACCGCTTAATACGCGCATTTCCCGTCTATGTTGTACTCTCCCTCGATTAGCGTGTCGAGCATTAGATCGTAATTCCGTGGGTAATACAGGCTCGCTGCTATGAGAAGACGCGGGTCGACTGGAGGAATGCCCGTGATCGAGGAGAGCAAAATAGGTGTGACTTCGTGGCGCACACCCTCGACGTTTACCAGAAAAAATGGTCGCCATTAAAGCTCCCATTATCGTAGAATTTCATCACCAAATCCTTGGAATAAAGCCCTCCATTAGCATATAACAAGTACTCCCATCCTCTAGAGTGAATTTCATTATCAAAGAACGGAGCAAACATCCCGTTTTCAAATAAATTTCCAAAAATTTTCTCCACACAAATCGCTACGTTACCGACCATTACTGGTCTTAGGGAGAGGCTGGATAATGATTAATGATGAGGGGAAGAAATGGGACTTGCTGACGGAAGGAAATTGTGGTCGGAGCTATGTAAGAGTGGGGCTTGTCTAGCGAGACACGGATATAGTGTGGGAAGGGCTTGTCTCGCGGCGAGACGTGTTTAAAAAAGCGAGATTTTGGGGCGGGGCAAGATCCAGTTTTTGGGAAGAAGAAGAATGTAAGGGTGACAATGAAAGGACGAATGAGTTTTCGGGTTTTCGTGTTTAAATGGACTGAGAATTCAATATTTTGGTTGGGTAAACAAGGGTTTTATTTAAAAAATTTCCCTAAGCCCAAATCAAGCCTAAAGCCCGATTTAAGCCTCCAAAAAAAATTCAATTGCTTACCCATCGAGGTTGGACACTCGTTCGGACTCGAATTGGGACCGAATGAGATATCAAACGATTTAGGGGCATCATATTTCGTTTGGTAATTCGACAAAGTTTTGTGGGACTAAGGATTCCGGCCCCAGGATCTAGGTGTCGACAATTCTAAAGCAAGCTATGCAATGTTCGCGGTGCATCGAAAAAAGGGTAGGTCATAAAACCACATTGTAATACCTTGGTCGCGTTTTTTTTCCACTAAAATGACCTCCGCAAGATTGTTCATGGCAAAAGGATAATACGCCGGGTGTACTCAAATAGAGGTTTTGGGAATGCAAAACGAATGAGTTGGTCGGAACAATACTTAAAGAGGTAGGGTCATCCCAAAAAATAATATTTTACTGATGGATAAGAACTTTTTTTATGATCGGGCGCGACCAAGAGGAAGGAACTTCCTCAGTAACTAGGTAGTTAACGATATCTGCGTACCATGGAGATGAGAAAATAGAGTACAAATATTGGTCTGGGAAGGAATCACAAATGGCTTCAGAATCACTATCAATGTCACCAACTAGCCTTGATAAATGGTCGGCCACGACATTTTCGGTTCCTTTCTTGTCCTTGATTTCCAGGGTGAATTCTTGCAAGAGAAGGATCCAGCGGAACAATTGTTGTTTTGCGTCCTTTTTCGCGAGTAAGTATCGAAGTGCGGCATGGTCAATATATACGATGGTGGATGTTCCAACTAGGTAAGGGCGAAACTTATCCAAAGCATAGACAACATCTAGGAACTCTTTCTCAGTTGTTATGTAATTACGTTGAGCGTCATTAAGAGTTTTACTAGCATAGTAAATAACAACGGGTTTGTCATCACGTCGTTGGCCTAGTACGGTGCCAATAGCAAAGTCACTAGCGTCACACATTAGTTTGAATGGTTGAGACCAATCAGGGGGTTGAATGATAGGAGCTGTAGTCAGAGCGGTTTTTAGAGTATCAAAAGCTTGTTTGCAATTGAAATTGAAGTCGAATCGTCGATCCTTAAGCGGGGAGATTGGTTAAAGGTCGAAAGCAACTTTAGAAAAATCTTGAATGAATCTCTGTAAAACCCAAAGATGGCCTAAAAAAGGCACGGATATCAATTTAATGCATTGGGAAAGGTAGCGAAGATATTTTAACAATTTTAGCTTTATCAATCTCTATCCCGTCTTTCGAAACAATATGACCCAGAACAAGTCCTTTGGTAACCATGAAATGATACTTCTCCCAATTGATTACCAGATTTTTCTTTTCGCAACGCGTTAATACTTTAGAAAGGTTGGATAGGCAGTCGTCAAAGGAATTTCCGTAGATGGAAAAATCGTCCATGAAGACTTCCATATAACGTTCCACCATATCACTGAAAATGTGAAGCATGCAGCGTTGGAAGGTGCCTGGGGCATTACAAAGACCAAAAGGCATTCGTCTATATGCAAAGGTTCCAAAGGGACATGTGAAAGTTGTCTTTTCTTGATCGGCGGGATCGATGACAATTTGGAAGTATCCGGAATAGCCATCAAGAAAACAGTAGTAAGCATGACCGGCTAAACATTCTAGCATCTGGTCAATGAATGGGAGAGGGAAGTGATCTTTATGTGTTCTGGCATTAAGTTTGCGATAGTCAATGCAAATTCTCCATTTTAATGGAATGTGAGTGGAGTTGCACTCACCATTTTCATTTTGTACAACTTGAATGCCGGACTTTTTGGGAACAACGTGGACAGGACTAACCCAATCACTATCAGAGATAGGGTATATGATACCCGCATCAAGTAAACGTAAAACTTCCTCTCTCACCACCTCCTTCATGGCGGGATTAAGGCGGCGTTGTGGTTCTCGCGATGTCTTTGTGCCGTCATCGAGATGTATGCGATGCGTGCATATGCTAGGGTCTATTCCCTTGATATCATCTAAGGACCATCCGATAGCGGAGCGGTGTTCACGAATGACATGAATCAAACGTGCCTCTTCGTCGGTAATCAAGTGAGCAGAAATTATTATAGGGTGACTACCATCGAGATCGAGATGCACGTACTTCAAATCAGAGGGTAGAGGTTTTAAATCCGGAGTTGGAGGATTGGGGATCAAGGATTCGTGAGGGATCATCTCTTCTATGGAAAAGAGCGAATCCGGTTATTCTGAATCAGTGTGTAACGCAGTAGTAGGATCGAATAGTGGTACTGACTCTAATAATGTGTGGACATCCTTTATGTACGAGTCATCATCAAACTCAGGATTATCAAAAGAAAGAAATTGGTGTATCTCGTCTGGGGGAAAGAGTTTGTGATAATCATGTTCCAGATTATCAACCAAACTAATCTCGCCCTCCATTATAGGATCGGGAAATTGTTTCATTAATTTGAATACGTTGAGTTCGACAGAAACGTTCCTGAAAGACAATGTCATTGAACCGTCCCGACAATTGATGAGAGCGTTAGCAGTTGCAAGAAAATGACGTCCCAAGATGATAGGAATGGAGTCACAGGCCACTTCAGTATCTAAAATTACAAAATCAACTGGGTAGTAAAAATCTTGGACCTTAACTATGACGTTCTCTACTATGCCCTTTGGGTACTTGATGGAGCGATCCGCGAGTTGCAGAGTCATATTGGTAGGTTTTAATTCATGAAGACCTAACTGCTTAAATAAGTAGTAGGGAAGTAGGTTAACACTGGCACCTAGGTCTAAAAGTGCGGTAGCGCTATACTTGTCGTTTCAACGCATGCATGAATACAGTTGGTCGACCTGGGTCCTTGTACTTTACCACATTATTGGTAGTGGTAATCGAGGGAAACTACTCAGTGAGGAACGCTTGTTAAGGAACATTCGTACGTCGTTTGGTGGTGCACATGTCCTTCAAAAACTTGGCATGCTTGGGTAAATGCTTAAGCGCATCTAGGAAAGGTAAGTTTATGGTCAAATTTTTGAAGGTTTCACGGATCTCATCGAAATGTTCGTCATGTTTGTTCTTTACCAAACAGGCAGGGAACGGAGCTTTTGGGCGGAATCGCGCATAAGGATCAGTGACGTCTTTCCCTAGGGACGTGGGTGTAGAATTGGAAGTTACAACTTCGTCCGTTATAGGTTGCGAAGTAGGAGTTGGAAGGACGTCAGCCGTGGTTTCCGTCGATTCCTCGTCAGGCATACGTACTTTATTGTCGATGGTTCAGCCAGAACGAAGAGTGGTAATGGCATTTACCTCACCTTGGCTTGGATTACTAGATCCTGGTGCATTGTTGAGTTCAAAGGCAGTGTTTGTAGGCTTAGGGTTTGGAACCGCTTGGCGGGGAACACGCGCTTTGACTTTTATCCCGAAAGCTAATGACTAAAGAGACCGTTGGATAGAAGCTAGGATTTGATTCTGTTGATTCATGTATGTCAGAAAAGTTTTAGTTGTTTTATCGGCTGTGGATTGTGCCAGCGGAACAACAAGAACTAGTTCACGATTATTATTTACGGGTTGATTTTGGTAGCCATATCCTTGATTAGCGGGAACAAGGTTGCAGTTGTTTTGGTACCCTATATTTGCATTGTTGGGAAAATTACTTTGCCCTTGCTGGAATTGCGGAGGATTTCCTTGACGATAGGAATTGTAGTTCGCGGGTGGTCGTACAGGAACGTTGTTAACACCCGGAGGAGCTTGTTGTTGGGCAGGGGGTGCCTAACCTAAATTCGGATGTTGTCGCCAAGGTGCATTAGGGATGTTGAAAGCACAAGCCTCTTCAGAAGGTTGGGGAGGGCACTCGTATACCAAAGGATAATAAGAATCGGCGTGCTCCGGACTTAAGCAAAGAGGACATGGGGAAGCATTGGCAGCCATGACATGTTTGGGTTTTTGATCATTTACTTGTACCGAAAGAGCATCGACCTTTTTGTTTAGGGACTCGATCAGAGTTTTTAATTCCGGATCAGGTTTGACCTCGAACATAGACATAACTTTGGTAGGAGTGTCTTTAGAAGATCTAGAAGAATCAGTGTTTCCCCAATGGGTGCTTCGTGAAGCCTGTTTCTCAAGAAACGTGTATGCTTCAGTAGCGCCCTTGTCCATGAAACAACCGCCGTTCATGATATCTAATGTTTCCTTTGATGGTCCGAGAGACCATTAAAGAATGAACGGACTAATACAAACGTATCGAAGTTGATGATGGGGACATTCGAGAAGCGATCAAGAATCTGCTCCATGCTTCCGAAAAAGGATTCTTGGGGTGTCCGGGCGAAAAAGAATTGAATCTTTTGAAGCATTTCGTAGTTTTCTTCGAGTATAGAACTTTATCATGAATGCTTGTAACGAAGTTTGGCCCATGTGTCAATAGATTGCGCGTCACTGCGTGAGCCAAAACTGAAGCTTTATCGGCTAAGGTGAAGGGAAACAACCTAAGCAAAACTTGCTCGTTGGTAACAGTCGGATGGCGGAAAGTGGTGACTACTTGTTGCATCCGACGAAGGTGATTGTACGGTTTTTCATGGTCTAGACCATGGTAAACAGGTAACAAACCAAAAATGTTTGGCGGAATTCGAAAATCACCTACAATAGTATTGAGTTTAATGCAAGAAGCAGGTCCTTCTTGTAAGGCAGTATAGAAATCTGAAAGGGGTTTCTCGACTGTGGGATTTTCCTGGGCCATAATTACGGGAGATGACGACAATGGAGATGTTTGACGAGGTTGGTTTACGGAGGAGGAACTATGTCTAGGAGATAGCATAAGCAGTTGTTTATTGTATTTCCGACGCCGATATGTAAGTTCTAATTCCTTATGTTTACCAGATCGTAGTCTCATACAAATATAAATTTTAATTTAAGGTTCATAAGGAACGAGTTATGACTAGAGGTTTTAGAATTAAGGAAAGAGGGAGGTGAAACACGTCTTCCTGAGCTGTTGCTAACTTGAGCAGGTAAGCTAGGATAACGTGTGAATATTCCAACAGCCAGGTCACCTGAGAGAATTGAGGGAGGTTGTTCGTGCTAGCACGTTCCTTAATTAGGCAACCTCAATTTTTTTCAAGTTTCCTAGACACTGATGGAATAGGATGATGATTTATGCTGGTGTATTATGCGAGGTGTTATTAAGATGATTTAGATGAAATTTTTAATCACTATGATTTTTTTATTTTTTATTTATTTTATTTATTTTTTATTTATTTTATTATTTTATTATTTTTTTTTGGTTTACGTAATTAATGTATTAAGGAGACGTGATTACGAAATATGCAATTAAAAACGATAGATGCCAAAATAGAAACTAATTAACATATACTAGTTTACGCAGAAAGTCTACACATGCAAATCTATATTACTTATACGTGCAACTATATGTAAGTTATATGTGAGCTAGGAGAATGTCGAGAACGAACTCATATAGATGAATACCGCGTACGTGAATTGATGTAACATACACATACAAAAATATTCTAAGCAGGTGGTTTGAAACTACATATACATCCAAATATATTCGAATCATATTGATCGTGTTAACCTGAATATGTAATGACGAACCACATTTATATGCAAAGAGTTCTTATGCCACACACAAACATGCAAGGTAAAACAGGTTATAGTAATAACCAAATAATATCCTCAACAAAGTTTGAGGAGTTTTAAGGATTTGAAACCTGGTGTCTAGCGATTCCTCGTACACGATCGAACTAACTCCCGAGCTTGTGAACTTACTTGCTAAACTGGACAAGAGAGTCCAAAAGAGTACTGAAAACGAAAGTGGTCTGTACCTGAAAACCGAAGTGTTGATACTCCAGGTTAGTCTCTCGCGCTACTAATTTAGTCTCGTCTGAGACTCTTTTGTCAGTTCAGTACTTCAAGTTCCTACGGAATACTTAAACTGTGCTAATAAAAATAAACAAAACTTGGTTCACAGATATTTGTTAGTAGAAAAAGTTAAGCAAATAGTTACAGAACACGTTAGTATCGTAAAAGAAATGGAAATTTTAAAAATGAAGAGGTAGGGGAGGGGGTTTATGTTTGATGTATTCTAGTTATTACGTTAAGTCTAGAGTCCTTCGGCGTGCAGCGGCGCCATTTGATAAAACGCTCTTTATACAAGTTTATTGTTTTCAGTTACTTATTTCCTTAAGTCCGAGGTCCACAGTCCAAAGTCCGAAGTCCAAAGACCCAAGTCCAAAGTCCAAAGTCCAACGTCCGTATAGTCGTACGTTTTAGTCAAGTTACCTTACTCACATGGGTTTGGTAGGATAGGTTGAGTAAGGGATCGTCCAAACCTTAGGGCTCGGAAAAGGTTCACAATTGGAAATACAACTTTTGGTGAGTAGGATTTTAGGTTTTTTAGTTGGTTTTAATTAAATTAACGGTAATGCAAATAATGTAAATTACTACGGTGATTATATGTAGATAAACCAAAATAGAGAAACAGGGAGAGAGTTAATCATACTCATGCAAGAATCATTTTTTAACAGTTAATATTACCACACCACTACATCTCTAATTCGTCTCGTGTTCGGAGATGACGTCGAGTATTGATCCCTAGCGCATGCCCACATCTCTGAGCCGCATCACACTAGCATAAGGAGTTGAACTAATATTTCATCTTTGGAATATCATTTCAGCTCCTGGCTCGATTCCACATCAGCTGGACAAATTGGAGAGCTGTCTGACACCATAGAGTTGCGCGTGAGACATTTTGGGTTGCGCCCGAGACTGTTCTGGAGCATCAGCACTCTAAATTTGTACAGTCTCAGTCATTTTGGGACCGGATGTCTAATCTATGCCTAATTCCTAAGTAGCGATTCTAGAATATTAACGAGTCAATCCGGATTCTCACACGAAAGCAAAGATAACCCCCCCCGAGGGGATTAAGCTCATGGTCATTGAAGGAATAATAAAACTTGCTGTAGACATTAAGTAAATAAATGTAGGACATGAATTAAACTAGAAAAGAAATGACTGTTATTAAGGGTAAAATGACTTACAGTATTTAAGCTTGGAAAGTAAATGACGGAATGTAAGTGCTGAATTAAAACTAACTACTGCTAAGCGGAAGCTAGAGCATAAAATGCTGAAGGAAAATATATGAAGGCTACCCCCTCATATATATAGGCTGATGTCCCGTGAATGATTTAATTGAGTTTTGGCCTTATGCTAATTGAAACGTTTTTTTATCCGTTTTAATTTTGTCTTTTACCTTATTAAGGTTTCGTCCTTTATCTAATTTCAATTCAAACCACCTGGTTTGAATTGGTGCGATAATCTTCTATATATTAGAAGTAGCACCAAATTAAAACCATCACTTGCCACCTGCCTATCTTTGTCTCGTCATGCTTTACGGGCCCATGAGAGTGGGTCCACTTAGTATGTCGATGGTGGTGCCGATTTTGGCATTTTTACAACTTTCGTCTTTTGCGTAGAGTTTGTAAATGCCGGTCGCTCTGGCGGTTCATTAGCCAACGTCGGACCCGATTTATCCGATTTGAGCTTCGGAAGTTTGCTGCTTCTTTATATGTGGACCCGTTCTGCACTGGTTCTGTTCTTTTGAAAACTTCGGCTCTAGTCAGGCTCTGTTGGGCTTCACTAGGTTTGAGTGGGAAACTTCAAATATTCCAGTATTCCCGTACTTCAATGCACGTTTTATCATTATATTTATTTTAAATGCAGAAACCTACAAAAGTGCGAAAATATAATTATTACATGATTATTAAACACATAATCGACCAAAATGCTATGTCTCTCGGGGTTTAATATTACAGTTTTGGGTGCTTATCACTGTCCAATCGTGGGATGAAGTTGGAGAACTGATGGGAGAACTGTCAAATCGTGGGATGAAGTTGGAGAACTGGCGGGAGATTTGTCCAATCGTGGGATGAAGTTGGAGAACTGATGGGAGAACTGTCAAATCATGGGATGAAGTTGGAGAACTGGCGGAGAACTGTCCAATCGTGGGATGAAGTTGGAGAACTGACGGGAGAACTGTCAAATCATGGGATGAAGTTGGAGAACTAGTGGGAGAACTGTCCAATCGTGGGATGAAGTTGGAGAACTGGCGGGAGAACTGTCCAATCGTGGGATGAAGTTGGTGAACTGGCGAGAGAACTGTCCAATCGTGGGATGAAGTTGGAGAATTGGCGGAAGAACTGTCACACGATATGAAGTTGATGGAAATGAATCTTGAATGTGGACGAGGTTGTGGACGGAGTTGTGGAAGTTGTTTGACTCTCAAAACAAGTGCACAATTGATATTGATTTTACATGTAGGTATATATGTAGGCTTTGAGCATAGGCTTTGAACATGGGCTCTAAGTGTGGGTTTTAGTGTAGATAAGCTCTGAGCGTGGGCTTTTTTTGTAGATAAGCTCTGAGCATGGGCTTTGTGCGTGAGTTTGTATTGAATTGGGATTTTATTGGGCCACATTTGTGGGGGCCGGAATACATACCACTAAATTTTGATTTGAACATGACGCTCTAATACCATGTTAAATTCCATGTTAGTGGTGATGTTAGAAAAGTTGTGACATTGATATATTGAGATAAACCAAGAAGAACAGTGGAGAAGAATAGAGAATGATTGATTGAAAGAGTTGGGTTGGAGAGATTAGGGTTAGAGTGTTGAGAGTTATTGTTCTCTACCCAGAGTTACATATTTATACTAACCTATATTAGGTGTGACGTAACCCAAAACATGAGAATAGAAACTACAAGATACAGATGAATTTGACTTATAGTCCATACTTATAGAAACGTGGGACTTTACATATGTCAACTATGTATAGGACATATTCTAATAGTTCTGATCATAGTTCGTTTGTACAAACTATGTAAATGATAGTCTTTATTCTTTTATTGTGGGTGTGTTGCTTACATTTTTTTTTTTTTTTGGTACCAGTATTGGTGTTTATGCTGAATGCTAACATTCCTCGTATGTAATTCAGGCACACAAATATAATCCAAAAGTTGATGCATCCATGTTGGTACTAAACATTACAAATTTAGGTTGTATTTTATCAAGTCTGTCATTGTCAGCATTACCTAGAGGCATAGAACTATGTAAATTTGCTAATGTCCCAATGCACATTGGATTTATTTAAAGAAGTGGAGTTACAGACAGTTTAAGAAGGGACATGATCCACTCCTTCTTTTTCTCTCTCCTGTCCGAGCAACTTTTTTCCCAACGGCTCTTTGAGCTTATAACGACTCTATTGAGCACCACCGCCCGCTAGTCGGAATATTGTCGGAGTTCACCTCCACTTCCAGCATCATTAGGAGAACATCTCCATCTAAGGATATTCCTCATTGAGGTTAATCCTCAATAGATTTTCCTCAAAAAACTAGTAAAAAAAAAAAAAAAAAGATTTTTTTTTGTTTCCTTGGGTACCAAATCTGGTCGTACTTCCCTCTCTACCACCTCCTCTCGCCATCAACACCAATGATACTGATTTGGAATAACAATGACTGGTAGAAAGAAAGTTGTGATTTTACTTTTGGGGCAAATCTTTTGTCTGCATCTAAGATAAATTCTCTCCTGCTGCCATATTTGTGAGCTTGAATTCTCAAAATAGAACTATGTTTTAGGCCGCAGTACTTCGAAGTTAGGACATCTACTCAAAATTTGATTCCACTTTGAGAAACATCGACATCAATTTTCTAGTAAGCTATGGTGGACAACAATTGATCATTTTGTTGTCCAAATACTGTCAAGAATCTCCTTTGAGCACTTGATAATCGTTTCAATACTTTGAAGCTTTTGAGCATTTTTTTTGGCTCCTGTGACCTTGAGGTTGCTCCACCTAATAGCTTTTGGAACTATTCTCTTTTGAGTTCTTCTACTCCTGCGGATCAGATACCTTCTTTAAACTCTTAATATTTTTTTTCTGTGATGCCTATATAATTTAGTCTTCTGCTGCTAGATTTTTGTTTAATTTCATTTTCTTGACACACTGACATATACCACTTTAAGTATTTTGGTTTTATTTATCTGCTAGCTTCTGTGGATTTGGTAGTGGCTGCCTTGACTATTGTTTCTCTTAAGTAGTTCATCTTGCGTTACTTCTATAAAGTTTTGCATACTGGTTGCTATTGTTTGATACTGATCTATGTGTGCTTCTACTATTTCTTTTTGCACATGTTATTTGTGTTTATTTTGAGCATGTGAATGCACTACTAGAATCCAGTGGTTATCTTTTTGTATGCACCTTTCTCAATGATAACATGGAATTGTCGTGGAATAGGAACCTCCACAGTGGTTCAAAATCTTAAAGACCTAATCCGACAACATCAACCAGATATTATCTTTTTATTAGAAACTTAAGCAAAGGAGAAGAGGATAGACAAAGTAGGTAACGAGATTAACAACAAGGGTAGGTTCTGTTTGCCTGTTGTGGGGTCTAGTTGTGGCTTGGCCATTTTTTGGAAGGATGAAGTTCAATCAGATATCCTAGGAGCAACGTTAAATCATGTGACAGATAAAATTTTAAATTATCTAGATTTAAATTCTTGGTTTTTTACTCTAGCTTGTTTATGGGGAGCCAATCTCTAGCAACAGACTACGTGTATGGAATGAGTTAAGGGATTTGGCTCCCATGATCCCTGGGCCTTGGGTCCTCATGGGAGATTTTAATGCTATTACATCATTACATGAAAAAGTAGAGGGTAAATCTTTTTTTAGTAAATGAGGAAAATGCATAGATGGGTAACGAACTATACACGAAATCAAAAATTGGTGTATAAACTTTTTTTTAGCAAATTTGGGTTACGAAGTGTGACTACTTTTGCAACGTTGGTTTATGTTTGTTTTCCATCTTTTTTTTTCACATGTGGCACTCTATTATTCTTTTTTCTGTAATTATTTTCCTATGTGGCTATTTCTTATGTGGCATATGGAGAGTATACAATATTTTTGATGCAAGATAAATTAAGCACTCCTCATGCACGAATCACGTGCTCTATATTGCCTTCACAACAACAAAGTCATGATCCAGTACACCAACAACAACTGGGATGTGTAAGTCCAATTCATGTTGCAAATCTTGCCATTCGTCAACATAACTTTTCTTTCTCTTCGACCTCCGTCGTGCACCACTTTGAAGTTTGAACCAAAAAATTCAAGAAGATGTAGGGGAAAACCCATTGACTTTTATCATCACAAAAGTGCAACCTCATGGAGCTTCCCATATGCATCATCCTACCTATGAAGAACCACAAGAACAACAACTTGTTCTTAACAGTGGATGGTAAGTCTTCCACTAAATTTTGATATACACATCATCGATCCCCCCCACTTTGAGTAGGTTCTCATTATTTTTTTATGGAGACAAAGATGTTCATAGTCGTGTCCAACAACAAAAAACCTATGTTCTCACCACTTACCAATACAAAGCTTTCGAAATTGAAAATGAAACTCACGATTGAAAAAGAAAAGGAGACTTTGAAGGAGATCCACTCACAAAGTTTTGCCTCAATGGAAGACCAATTTCAGATTTGTGAAGATATTAGAGTGAAAACTCTTAATTTGGTTCGAACGCCCCATCTTAAGAACACAACAGATGTGCCACTTCCTATTTTAATTTCGATTAAAGATGGCTATTTAGACGAAGAGGATGATAATTTGGAATCGGTGGCAATAGAATGATAATTTCATTAATGGGCAAATTTTTGGCTTTCGATGATTTGTTTGATTATTCCAATATATATTATGGTCTCTTCGATTTATCGGATTTTTCATATTTCGATATATATTAGGTTTGTTTTGGCAAGCTTTAGATATCCACATAGGAAAATAATTACAGAAAAAAAAAAAAAAGGAATAATAGAGTGCCACATGTGAAAAAAGGAGATGAAAAGCAAACAGAAACCAACGTTGCAAAAGTAGTCATACTTAGTTACCCAAATTTGCTAAAAAATAAGTTTATACACCAATTCATGCATTTTTTTTCTTTAGTAAATGCATGATTGACTTTAATGCTTTTATAAATGATTTAGGTCTTCTTGACATGGGTAGTAAAGATCCAAAGTTTACTTGGTCAAATAATCGTAGATTCAAAAATCATGTTCTTGAGAGGTTGGATAGAGTGTTTGCCACTCCTGACTGGCTTGAGATGTTCCCACATGCTTCTATTAAGTTTGTTGTTTGTGAAACCTCTGATCATTGGGCTTTGAATATCATTTTGAAAGGTAATATTAGCAAGGTGTATATAAACCTTTTAGATTTTTTAACATGTGGCTCAAAAATAATACTTGCATTCGTACTATTGAAGAAGCATGGAAAGCTGCTAACCACACTAACCCTGATTGTAATATTTTATCTAAGCTAACTAACACTAGGATTAAGCTTAACAAATAGAATAAAGAAATGTTTGGGAATGTGTTTTCCAACATAAGAAGGATTCAAAACAAGCTTGAATGGCTTATGAAAAAAAAAAACTCTAATTGACACCATATGTGAGGAGATAAGAAACCATAAAAGCCAACTCAATGATTGGTTGGATAAGGAAGATCTTTGGTGCCAAAAGTCAGGTGCTCTCTGGTTGAAAGAACAAGGTAGGAATACAAAGTTCTTCCATACTTCTACTACTTACAAAATGAGAAAAAATAGCATTGATAAACTCAAAGATGATAATGGTACTTAAGTAGAACATTAACTCTTTTTTTCAGGAGTTTTTTACTTATGATAGGCCTGTGACTAATGCCTCTATAAATTCCCTGTTTACTCCTTGTATTATTGATCTTGAGAATCATATGCTTACTAAGATACCCTCTGGGGAGGATATTTGGTTGGTGGTTAAGAAGATGGGTGCTCTAAAAGCCCCTGGACCTGATGGCTTCCAAGGGGTTTTCTTTCAAACTTGTTAGGAAGTGGTTGGACCTGTTGTTGTTGACTATGTTCAAGACTTTTTTAGCAATGGTGTTCTAAATCCTAAGTTTAATGAACTTTCATAGCTTTGATACCAAAAAATTTCTCTCTTGAGCATATTTCAAAATTTAGACCTATCAGTCCATGTAATTTTGTTTATAAAATTATTTCAAAACTACTAGCCAATAGGCTTAAGTGTCATATCCATTAAATTGTTTCACCTTTTCAAGGAGCTTTTGTAAAAAAAAGGAACATAGGGGATAATATAGGATTAGCGAGTGAATTGTTTCATAATATGAAAAATATGTATAAGAAAAAAGATGGGTGGGTAGCGTTAAAAATTGATATGGCAAAAACTTATAATAGAGTAGAATGGTCATTTTTTGACAATATTTTTGAAAATCTGGGTTTTAGTGAAAAATGGAGATCTCTTATAAATCAATGTTTATTTTCTGTCTCTTTCAAAGTGTTACTAAATGGATCTCTTTTGGATCAATTCTTTTCCTAGAGAGGACTGAGACAAGGAGATCCATTATCTCCTTATTTGTTTATTTTTATCTCCAAGGCTTTATCTAGGATAATAAATAAAGCTGAAAATAAAAATACGATACATGTTATTAAGATTAGAAGATATGCTCCACCTATTGCTCATTTATTGAATGTTAATGATTTAATTCTTTTTACTAAAGCTTCTTTTAATGAAGTTGATACTCTTAAAAATATTTTGTATAAGTATTGTAAAGCCTCTGGCCAAAAGATAAATTTTGACAAATTAAGTATTTTCTTTAGTAAAAATGTACATATTAAACATAAAAAGATTTTGAGAAGGCTCTGGAAGATGAGAGAGTTTACAAATAAGGATAAATATCTTGGTGTGCCTATTTTATTTATTGATAGTAAAAAAGCTGATTTTGATTACCTTGTGGACAATGTACATAAAAAGATAAAATAATGGAGATCTAGGCTATTATCTCAAGCTGGAAGAACTGTTCTCATACAAGTTGTTGCCCAAACAACTCTTTTCTATGCCATGACTTCCTACTCCCTCCCTGCATCTGTATGTGATATGATAATATGGATAAAGTGTTAGAAAGTTCTAGCTAGTGGCATGGACATGAGGAATCAAAGAGTATATATCCATACTATTGAGTGGGATAAACTTTGTAAGTTTAAGTCTCTAAGGGGACTAGGTTTCAGAAAGTTATCAAATATGAATAAAACTTTCTTTGTTAAACAAAGTTGGAGAGCCTTAAAAGACATTTTAAAACGTGCATTTTAGCTCGAAAAGAATTGTTATTGATACTGCTTGGGAATATTCCAGCTTATGAGCAAAAGTGCCAAAAAGTCTGTCAAAGTCAAACTCTGAAGGACTCAAAGCCAAAAGCTAAAGACTCAAGGTCTTAAAGCCAAATCAAGAATTCAATTAGATGGGATTGAGTCAAAAGCCCACAAAGCTTAATCTTATCCTAAAAAAGGGGCAAATATGTAATTAGTGTCCTATATAAACCAAAGAGATGTAGAAAATCCATCCAATGTTTTAGGGTCCAAACCATTTGGCTTGTTAGGAGTAGAGTAACCCTAGAGCTAATCTTTAGTCATTAGGAATAGATAATATGTTTTAAATTAATAGTGTAATTTGTTATTTACTTGTTTTCAATTTTTATATTCTTCAAGTTTTAGTGATTAAATCAAGTTCTTATATTCTTCAATACTAGTTTTCAATCTTCTTTTTAATACAAGTTTTCATTATTTCTCTAATCTTTGATGCAATTCCACAAACATTAGTCATACTCATTTGACAAGTTCAAATGAGTATATCCATCAAAACCAATTTCATTCCATATTTTGATTCAACAACAAGTTAAAAGCAAGTTTTAAATTCATTTACCAATCAACCAAGAGTTTCACATTAAGAAATAATTTCAATACCCATTAGAAAGTAGGAGAGAAGAGTTAGAAGTCTAGTTTTTAAACCATCAAATCTATTCCTCCTTCTCATAGATTCAAGATGAATAACACATCCTAACACCCACCACTTTATACATCTTCAAATGGCGCCGCCGTCATGGATCCAAATGGAAAGAGTAAGATGGAGAAAAAAATTCACTCAGTGAACTTTTCTTCTCAATCTTATTTTCAAATTTTTCTAAGTTTTTTTTCCTTTATTTATTTACTGATGTTTCTTTTTCTCCTGTTTCCAGTACACTTTTGAGCAAACGGAGCCCGAGAATAGCACGAGACGAATCACCGGAAACTGCTGGAGAAAAACGAGCTCAAACGGAGCAAAAGAACCTGCACTGCACCTGTCACCTGATAAGCTCCCAAATGTGCATTGATAAGCACCCAAAAGTGTAGTTTAAACCTCTTAATAGTATTACATTTAGGCAAATTATGTTTATAATAAATAAGAGTTAGTATTGTTTACATATTTTTGTGTATTTCAGGTCTTGAAATTGTTTATGCGCTTAAAGATGTCATTTTGCATGGAAAACGAGTCAAGATAATTGCTGAGGAAGTTTTATATTTAAAGCCCAAGAATCATGAAGAAAAGCCTTTTTCAAGCCTAGTCAAAGCTGGGAAGTCAAAGTCAATTCAGGTAGAAAAAGAATAGAAAAGTCAACAAAACTTCAAATGGGCATATCTTTGGACTCGAGCCTCGGAATTGGACCTACTTTATATCAAAACAACCGGATTGGAATAAGATTTCCAATGTACTTGGCCTTGCCCCAATCAAAGCTATAAAAATGGACAAAAAGAGCACTGAAGTAATTTCCAACAGTTATGGCCTCTTTAGACTTAACCTAATGGACTTTGGGCTCACATTAGATGCCCAAAGTCCTCTTTTTTTGCTCATGCATGAAAATGTAACCCTAACCCTCTCCTATATAAAGAGGGTTAAGGCTAAACTTAATACTCCTCTTCCAGCACCCCTTTCTTTAGTGTAGAGTACTTTAGTTTAGTTTTAGGGTTAAAATAATTTAGTTTAATTATAGCCTCCATTATTCCCCATCAATAAAAATTTTAGTTTACTTTCAATTATTGTTCTTTAAATTGTGTCTTCTATTCAATCTTTAGTTAATATGATTCCTATGATATAAGTCTAAACCTCTATTAGATGAGGTTTATGAAGTCATGTGAGGAATATGATTGGTAATTAGTATGGTTGTTAATTTGTATTAGTATTTTAAGTTTGATTCTTATGATTGTTTAGAGATAAAGATCATAAGAGTTAAACTAGAGTTTAGAGCCACCATCAAAGAGATCTGTGGTGGAGCTAAACTCTTATGCTAATGAAGCCTTGATCCGAGAAGACTTGGTATTCACTTGGGATCAATAGGCAATTTGATAGTAAACCTAATGGTCAATCGAATTGCGTGGTGGATTAAATCTTCTCTATACCCTTTTATCATCATTATATCTACTATTTTGACATTATATTTAATGTTTTCTGAGCCTCATATTACTCTCTCATTAGTGCAATAGTTAGCTAGTCTAGATTCGTTCCAAGTATGTGCAAACAAGAGTGGAGAACACGATTACTCCTCTTTATTCTATGATGTTTAGAGAGTGTTATTATATATTGATATGCATGATTTAGTACTATTTTAAACACTATTTTTACATCTATTAAATCTTAGTTATCAAATGGCGCCGCTTGCCATCTTGCTTTGTTACATATTACGTGTTTAGATTAGCAAAATTATTTTCACTATTCACATACCAAAACATTGTTTTCACTGTTCACAATTTTCCGAAAATTTTCTGCTACTGTCTAAATGCATACGAGTTGCTCAGCCAACTCACTGCCCTCCCGTGACCTGACCCTAAAAATTTCAACCTACTGTTTTTACTTACGAGCGCGCGAGCGTCCTAGAATTGCCTTGACACAGCGTGCCCCGCGCATTACACCCTCGGTGCGACCTGCGCCCAATTTGACCTATTCTTAAGCGCGCCCGCACTTCTTTAAATTTATGGAAAAAAAGAGAGTAAAAATCGCAACCCACCCCCAATTTAGCCTATTTTTTAGCGCGTGCGCGCCATAGCTTAATTAGATTAAATTAATTTTTTTAATATTAACTGCAATATTACGTCGCAGGTATAGTATAATACTCGTATGCCCAACCACTCCAGTAATTGCATAAATTTTTTTTCATACTAAACGGTGTCTAGAAACTAAAGAATTGGGGTTCTCTAATTAAGGAACGTGCACGCACGGACAACCTCCCTCAATTCTTAAGAAACTAAAGAATTGGGGGTTCTCTAACATAGAATATATATTTAAAACCAATATGGCCTATCAATATGTAGACCAACTATTATGTGGTTATTATGCAAACCCTTCACCATGTTCATGTTGTGGTAGTCCTTACTATTGGGCTTCTCAGTGCCCATCATACCAAGAGTTTGGGCCTATTATAGGATATAATTATAATTATGAGCCTCAATTGTCAAATTTTCATAGTAACCCATACAATCAAGAGTTTTCTAGTCATCCAAAGTATTCATGGAGTTCCACTAATAACAATCAACCAGCCATTCAGCCTCAACCTAACCCAACACAGTACGAAATCAACCAGAGTCACTCAAACACCATTAACTATGACTATCAAACACTATATCAACCAGAACCACACCACCAAGCTTCCACTCCGCTAACAACATTTGACAAAATAATGGCCTAAAATAATATAATACTTCAGAACCTAGAACGGACAAGATTGATGCTAACCTCACCTACGCCAGACCTTTCCACCATGCCAGAAATCAACCACCGATCTAGTTCGCCACCCTTCCCAGACCATATTTCCCAACTAGTAGCCGACTCAACAAACATATTTAAAGAACAAAAGAATGACTCAGAACAAACATTTAATGAACAAATATCCGACTTAATTAGGGAACAAATGCCATCACCCAAACTATGCTTCAAAATCTAGCCCAGATGATTTCCATGATCCCTTCACCTAACACAGAGCTTTCAACCTTGCCAGAGATTGACACACAAGTAGAACAACTTATTCCCATAACCAAACCATTCGACCTAGTTGAGACCTACCCTGAATTTCATGAACCATTACCTTCCCATGACACTCCCATTAACCATTGTATTGACTCCACACCTTACCTGGATGAGAAAATTCTTGAAGATGACTCTTTAAGACATGATTTGGATGACCACTTAATAAATTCAAACGATGCCATTGAGGAACCTTATATTACTTTAGAAGACGAGAGTGAGGAAATAGAAATTAACAATTATAATCTAAGGCATGAACAAGTTAATGTGCAAGACTTAAAGGAAGTAACTTCCACGACAACAAAAGGGGTCTTTTGCAGCGCACCCTTTTGCAACACCAAAAAATTGTTGTTAAAGGTCACCTATTGCAACGCCATATGGGGCTGCTAAAGGTTTGTCGTGCTATTAGCTTAATTGTACATAAATTTATTTATTGTGATACCTCTTGCGTGGCAAATAGTTATAATTTTTTTTTTTTCAAAAACAGAAAATGCAATTTTTATAGAGGGCTTTATCATTTACCACACCATTGTTGCTGTTAAAGTTAACTCAATCATTTGTGACGCCACTTTCATTGTAAAAACCTTTTGTAAATGTCCATGTTTTATCGGATGTAGTATGTGTTGCAGCTAGAGAAGCGTTGCTATTGGGCTTTTTATGGGCGGGAGTTAATTTCTTCTAAAGGTTTTTTATGGGGGCCTATTTTTATTGTTTGGCTCCAACAAAAACCAAAAATAAAAAGTAAAATCCAAAATCCAAAACCCTAAATTGGGTTTATTTTTTTCATCTTTTTTTTCTCTTCTTTGCCTTCACCATATTGAAAAACCCAAATAACAGAGATAGTAAAAGAGCCTTTTGAATTTTGTTGGTGTTCATATTACGTTGTACTCTCTGTCAATAATAGGTTGTGAAGGTGGCCTCGTTATCTGTAGCGCGTCATGAGCACCAGGCAAAAGGCGGGGCGGTTGAGCATAAGGACGGAAATAAAACCCAAAAGAAAAACCATCAGAATAAAGATTCAATTGCATATATTTCTTAGCGCCCTACACTTTCACTTCAATTGGACTAAGTGCCAATCAACCGGCCAAGCTTCGAGTTTTTGGTTGCTACTCTTTTCGGGGTTAATTGGTTTTAGTTTTGGATTCTTTTTGGGTTAATTTTTCTGGTTGGTTCTTTTAATTTATTTTACAGGTGTAGAATCTGAAATTACTACTAGAGAATAAAAGTCGAAAACATTCATTCTTCAGGTTGGTTCTTCTTTCTTTTAATATTCCTTTACATTTTTGCTTAGCATTTGTAGCATGTGGTGGTGTTGTTTTTTGGGTCTCTGGGGATGTTGAGTCCGTGTTTTTCTGTCTATCCTGCTTTCTGGTGATGGTGTGATGTTTGTCCTCTGCCTTTGTGTAAAACTATAAAACTCAATGCAAAACATATGATTGTGGGGAAAAATAAAACGGTACTTGGGTCAACAATGGAAGGACAACATTCACAACCTGGTGACGACTTCATATTTGACTTTTGAGAATTCTTGAAAGTGTATCTGTAAAATTTGTGTATTACTTGGGTTGGGATTTGATGCAAAAGCATGTAATTGTTGCTTGGCTTAGATACTGATTAGAATTCTTGAGGTCTTGGGATTTGTTTTATCATTTTGTTTTTTTCTATCTGCACTTGTTGAGTAAATTATGTTGATACTCACCTTATGATTATGACTGTTGGTTGTTCATCTAGTTACGGACATTTTTTATTCGTAATGGCTTGTCAGTTCTCTTCAAAGAAGGTCCAGCAGCATACAAAGCCTACTATTTAAGGTAAGTTTAATTACATGAATGTTCTAATAGGACGAATTTGGTAGAACAAGATTAGGAGATGTATGATTCCAATAATAAATGAGACAAATTCTCAGTCTAATATGAGAGCCTTGTCATGAAGTGACTAATAATTCTTATTTTGTGATTTTTTTTTCCTTAGTCCTAACTCTTGTGGTATGTGCCCAATAGAAGTATTTGTTTGTCAAATGCTCTTTCTTGTTTGTGCTCTTCAAATCTCATTTCTAACTTCATATCCATCGCCGACATTGATATTTCCCCTGTGTAGTGTTATCCCATATAAATTATTGATAATGGAATGAACTCTATTGCATGTCTGGGCAAATTAAAAGCGTGGAACACTTCAGCTTGGAAGCAGAGGGAACTTAGCAAGATCTTTGGATGAGTGGTAATTTATTTGTCCGCTTATGCCGGTCGATGCATCCGCTCTTTATAAATGTACCCTCGTATTCTCTTTGTTGTGACATTAGCTCTGAATTTTTGCTACTCATTTGGTTATGAAGGGTTGCTTATATATGAAGGAAGTGTGGGAACAAGCAGCTTTCATCATCCATATACCTCAATGAAGTGAACCTTTCCTTGAACAAGATGCAAAGCGCCTGACCCACGAGAATCAGGCCCCGATTGGTTCGTTTGGAAATTTTGTTAGGGCTGAAGATTTCACATCATTATTGAAGGAGGAAGGGATGAAGAGGGTGACCTTGAAGCAGAACGCGCAGCGTCTCCATCAAGCCCTAGTTTTACAGTCATGGATGTAGTTCCAAAAGATAAGGGCTTAATTGTATTCTTTCCTGGTAAGTTCCTGTCGTAGAGTTCTCAACTCTACTGGCCGGGTACTTTCAGTAACCTCCGTGAGTGTATTGTAATATATTAAAAAATAGAGGGTGAGTTTTGTTCTTTTATCACTGTTAGATTTCTAAGGGACAGTTGGGACCCCACGATCTAAGAACCTCTATAGAGGGGAGGTTTATGTTCTTTTTAGTATAGATTTCTAGCCGGCACAGACATGGTCTACTCTTCTCTGTATGGAGAGGGTATGGATGACATAATCTGGCAAGATGTCATCTTGAGGGGTGGTGGCCGTAGGTAGGTGAGAAGTGACACAAGCAGCTCCTTGTGGGACTGCTGGTGGTATGTTAATAGTCCCAAGGTCATGGTGTGCCTATAATTGATGTATCTGACCCTCCATTCTCCATCTACTCACCGGGTGGAAACATCATCTGGTGTGTTAAAAACTGACCACAGATCCATTAGGCCACTGATTACTGAGAGTTCTCAAGTGAACAAATTAAGTCTGGATCAACCATGACTGCTCCCCGCAACTTGTCTACCTTTAGTTCGTTGCTCAAAGTTAATATTGTTTTATTTAATATTTAGTGACAAGTTTCGGTTTATCTTATAAATGTATTTTGGTAGATTTTCTCCCGTTTATATGTTTAATCTTAGTAATACAACCACCAAGGCCATGACTAGTTGAGCTACTAGACATTTGACAATCACACACCACAACATGCAGACTCACTCATAGTTAGGCTTTCACTTGACAATCAAGTGTTCCTATTTAAAATAGGGATATTCAAACGTGATTAATTGCAGTTCTTCAGTTATATCAGTTGATCATTGTTATGTGTATACCTTCACTTTGTCCTAGCTTTCTTATAGATTGTTATGATTATTTCAGGTTCTGGAGGAGATTAGATTGGGTTTAGAGTTGAGCGATTATAGTTTTTTCAGCAAAGACGCATTGCACATATATCGTTTCTTGGGGAGCTCTACAACTATGAGCATATAGATTCCTCGTTATTTTTGAAACACTATATCGATTCTCGCTTTTGGCCATGGGACATCGGAGGTATGAAATTGTAAATTTTCTTCTGATAAACTTCTTTGAGTAGAACTTGGTACTTTTAAAATAGTTGCAAATGATAGAAGGAATAGCCGAAGGATAAAGGTTAGGACAAAGGATATTCCGCTCCTGTTAAACAGTAACAAGGGATAGAAGGAATAGCCGAAGGCAGGACTTCTTGACTCCTAAATCATAGTTAGGGGGTTAAAAATCTCATTATAGGTTGGTCGATACCTTTACATCTGACTCTGCCATCTGTTGGAACTGCTTTTTGTAGTTTAGCTTGTTTGCTTGATTTACTTGATGTTTAGCTTTGCTTATTTTATTGTTTCATTGGTGATAACTTTATGACCTGAGGTTTTTTAATGGTTTGGCATTTACATGTACAATTTAGTTCAAAATCTATTAGTTTTTTACTATTTTTGTCTTCTTATTTGATCTGTACCTTCATGAATGTGATCGAGTTATAACTTTGATAAGTTCTTTCTAAGCTTTTGGCTATGGGCACCAATTTACGCATATAGGAGGTGCATAGTTTCACATGCATTGCCAACTTGAGTGTATATTAGGTTTATTAATGTTTCTAATAAATTTACTTACGTGATTTTTTTTTTTTAAATTTGTTGTGCCAGATTGGTCGATTGGTCGCCAGAAGTAGTAGAATCAAGAAGAAGCTCCGAGTGGATGCTGTTCAAATTAGCATGTTATAGACATTATTTGTGGAATTTTAGTTTTGAATAATTCGTCTAAATTTAGTTGAACGTTGTTAAGATTATGTGAGACGATGTTTTTTCGCAAAAAATAGTTATGTGAATTCTTTAAGATCTTTTGTATTGAATGATTTAGTAATGAAATTCATTTTGTTATGATTTGTAGTGAATTGTTATAGGGTTACTGTGTTCTAAAAAAAAAATTTTGGGCAGGATTATGTAAATGGAAATGTACAGGTATATGTATGAATTGCACCATTTGCAATGCTAAATGCGTCCCAAATAAAACACAGGAGTTTATATCATTCGCAACAATTTTGGTGTAGCTAAAAGCTTTGATTCTACAGTAACGTAGACATCTTTTGCCACGCTTGGTGTGTGGCTAAATTTTTGGACGTCTTTTGCCACGCCAAATGTTTAGCTAAATATTTAAATTTCCCACACTATGTAGGCAAATATTTAAACTTTCCGCAACTGAAATAGTGTTGCAAAAGGTTGCCTTTTGCGACGCCTAGTTGTGTAGCTAAAGGTATCACTTTTGCAACGCCATCCTAGTTGTTACAAGCTCTCTTTTGTGACGCCATGCACTGCAAATAGTTTGAAAAAAATTTGCAATTAATTTAATTTTAATAAATGAAGTAGCAACGGAATTAGTGTATTAGCATCACCCTCAGGCGTCGCAACAAACTAGGAACATTTGCCACGCCACCTTTGGAGTTGCATTTGAGTATTTGAGACGCACTTTTTAGCCACGCCTTTGCAACGCCATCTAGTGCGTTGCGACAGATCTTTTGCCACGCTCAAAGGCACCTTTAGCGATGGAGTCAAAAGATCTGTCGCAACAAACTTAATTGAGATTGACTCCATACTCTATACTCCATGTCTTTCATCAGGAATGATCTGTCTCAATTAAGTTTGGCAGATGGAGTCAATCTCACAATGGATGAGATAGATGAATTCCTCAAAGATGTCGATGAATACTACAATTATATGAATGTGAATAACCTATATGAGGAATTCGATGAGTTTCTAAGAGCGTGTGAGGATCCACCACTATCCACCTGAGTTACCACCTCCTGAAATCCAACCATCTACTATAACTACGCCATTCATTCCTCCACCATTTCAAAGGAACCTCAAAGTTACATTAGAGCCTTTTGCCTCAGACATCCTCCATAATTTTTTCAACCTTCACAGTGAAGAGTTTTTGCCTAGAACACAAACCCATGAGTACACCATTCCTGTAGTTGAGAGCCAAACTTTAACTGAGTGTAGTGAGAAACCTAGTTTGTCTTCTTTTTCATCATCTGAGCCTCATGAAAGACATCAGGATCCATACATCATTCCTTTCTCACCTAAAGTATCACTAGTTCATCTTTGAAGTCATTATAACTCTTTAAAATAGCTACACCATGATGGTCTGCATGTGTTTTTTGATGTGTTGCATAAGTTTTTATTCATTCTTCTACATGATTACTTCCAATAATTATACCACTTTATTTTGTTTGGGGGTAGATTTATTATCATGTTTTTATGGCTAGACCCCCAACTCTTTTGACTATTAGTTTATAGTTGGCCATGCATCATCCATCTTGTGCCACCCCAGTTTCTTGCTTGTTTGGGGGTGTGTGCACAGTCTTGGAGAATCTGACTTAAAACGACCCCACATAAAGTCTCAAGTATCTAACTATAAAAGACTCATAGTACTTTTCGGTGTACTCCATTCAAATATTATATTATGGGACTCATGGTAAAAATAAAACACATAAAAATTAGATAAATTAGATAGACAGTCTAGGGAATCTTACTTTAAAATACCCATACAATTTTTTTGTAAAATACCACATTTCTAGAGTATAGGCCAAACAAAAATTTCAAACTTAAAAAGTGTTTTCAAATTTTGTTTGGGGGTGACGTATTTTGGTCTTTCATTTCCAAACTTTTTTGCCACCTTTTGCCTTTCATGTTTACTTAAGTCGAGTATATTAAATTATGCTATTGGATGAATTTTAGGTTAGCTAGTTACATAATTTAATTGTGTCATTGAATTATTTCATGAACCACCTTCTCCCAAATTGTTTGGGGGTGGTATATTTAATTTTAGCACAGTGTACGTTCACGTATTAAAATTGCATGTATAAATATTAGAATATCGAACCCATGGGCCTTGTTTAAAAAAAAAATTAAGCTAGGGTTAGGCAGACCCCCACCTATATTAATATAATATATCCTTACATTTATAGTACCACTCGCATCCTCGTTTACAATATTTTGTACAACAAATCACGAGGATATGCAAGTGAACCGTGGAAAATTCAACATCTTGGTGCAATTAAGCATCCATGCTGGTACTAACTACATTGAAACCCCGTTAGGCAGAGCTCAAACTAGATTCAAGCATAGGAGACCAAAAGCTGGTGAAAATCCCCTTAGCCAGGCTCAAGTCTACGCTCTAGATATCAGCTAATAAACCGGCCCAACTATTTGGGCCTGGGACAACAGCCAGTATCCAAACAACCGCCCAACCAATACAACCCGCCTGAGAAGTGGATCTGGATCGAGACAACCCACCACCATTTTCTCTACCCGCCAGCAAACAGCCAACACCAATTATGGCAGCAGCTCTTTCCCAGCACTACCAAACAACCAACCAGCCCATCCATTCAATGTCATTTGCCCCACCTCCCGACAGAGCCCCCAGCCCACCATAGAAACCAAATTTCAGCAACCAAGAAGCCAACTCTCGATCCCAATCCAAAACAAACCCGTCCAGAGAGGTTGTAAAGGACATCTCCTGCCAACGATCACCTCCAGAGTTCTAACCAGCCGCATCTTTAAGTCAAGTTCCGAACTTTATCCAGCACATCTTTGTCGTCCCAAGCTCACACACTCGATCCAAACCACAACACAGTGAAACCTCCAGAGTAACCATGAGTAGACTAATTTTCACAACCAGTCGGCCTTGTCTTGTTCGAATTCGGAGACACTCACTTCTTCTCGCCGCATGAGCATCGGACTACTAGAGTTATACCGAACAAACCGCCAAGAGAAGGAGCAGAGACAAAACAGAGGGGCAAAATCAATTCTAAGTGGCAAGGAATATGAGGGAAATCTAAGATAGATCCCGAAACTCCTCTCACAAAACCCCCGAACTCATACTTACCAAACCACAGACCAGAGAATTGAAGATATATCTCTATAAAGCCAGTTAGGTTTTCTGGAGTTTAGGTTCCAAATTTGAAACCCTAAGAAAGAGAGAGTGAGCTGCCATGAGAGAAAGGGCCCATCTCTTTCCCTCTTATCCCCATGGGCCTTGTTGATGCATAATGTAATTAGGTATCTTAATTTTGTAAAATTTCCTTATTTCACGGAATTTCGGAAGTTAATCCGATAGGAGACACGATATGCACATGCTTTAATTGTGAACGTATGGTATTATTATTTCATTTCTGTTAGAGTCCTCTTATGTCCCAAGTATTATTTATTATTTCATGTTATCCTCATAATGGGTAGAACTCATATAGGAGTTGTGTATGCTTTTATTTCTTTATATTAGTATATATTAACCTTCTTTTTCAGGTGCTCCTATTTACAAGCACGTTTCTATGGTACTCTCTATCATTTATTTTCATTCCATCCTTTGGGGACAAAACATGATTATGTTTGGGGGTGGTATAGAAACATATTGTAAATATTTAAGCACATATTAGGTTATACATTATGTATTATTTGTCGTATAAAAATTATAAAAATATTTTATACTATGCACTTAGTGATAATGGTATTGTTCCCTTCTCAATGATGATATTAGTCTAGAAATATCACATAATACTTGAATTAGGATTTAATTTTTGAAACTTATATTAATATGTAGGTAATAGTCATTGCATCTTTTCATGAATATCTTGCATGAGAATTTTTTATTGTACTTGGCAATATTTTTCTGAGACCTAGGTTAGAGTACTTAATACATATCCTGTGAGCATCTAGCCTAAAAGGGTAAGCCTCATATGAGTGAAATAGCTGAGTAATGACACAAGGGAGAAGTAAAATCGGAGTAGAGAAATCACACATCCACTTGCTTGATCACCATGCCATATCCTAAGCGAGAATTTAGGCCCTCTTTGGATCGATATAGCTAAAAATTCATACCTATAAGTAATTATCCGCTAGTCGCCCTACTGAGCCTTTTCATTAGCATTTTCACAAATTACAATTCCTTTACCCAATAAAACAAAATAAAAATAAAATAAAATAAGTATACCCATCTTGAATGAGTCTGAGAAATAAGATGAGTAAAGAAAATAAAGAGAAAGACCTGTGGAAAACCAAAAATTAGTTAGTTGCTTCAGAAAAGAAGTTTCCATCCAAAGAAAAGAAAAGAATAAAAATAAAAATAAAAATAAAATAAAAACTCTAAAAATAGAATAAAAGGAGTCAAAAAGCCAAAATAAAAAGGCTAAGGATGGAAACTATGTATATAAGCAAAGTAAGAACAAGGTTTTCTCTAGTTATATGTAATTGAATACCCTATTATCTCAGACTTGTTTATTTGAATATCCATTCCGTTTCTTCTTAAACCATCACCTAATAAAGACCTCTAACTCAATTAGAAATAGGTTGGTGTGATAGTAAGTGGTAGATGTGTTTGATCGACCTCGCCTTCCTTAGATTGTCATTGAGATTGTGAGGAAACGTGTGCCCACTGGATACTGGAGTTAGCAAACTTGAGTGGAAAAATCAGAGTGTTATGTGTCTTGACACATTCCTTGTGAGAACCTACTTAGGCACGCTACCCAAAAATTTTAGAAACGAACTTGCCATTGCATTTCATAACATAGTTCATTGTATAGTTGTTTATCTTAAGATGATTTGATTATTATGTATGTATTAATTTAGGAGTTAGATTGATGATCCTTGTTTAAATGCTAGTGAGATGTATAAATATCTGAGATAAAATTAGGGGAAAATTACTTTTATTATTTAGTCGTTGTAGTATAAATGAAGTTTGTGAGTATCTTTTTTGGAAAACTCTCACAAGGCTATAACTCATCCACTAGGGAATTCCAAATGGTTTAAGGCCTTATTACATATGGTCAATGCAATCGCACTCTGCGAAACGAGATTAGTTAGGACCACATTTTTGGCCACTTATCTATTTTTATTTCTCATCTTTGCCTGAGGACAAGCAAAATATAGTTTGGGAGTGGTTGATAAGCACCCAAAAGTGTAGTTTAAGCCTATTAATAGTATTATATTTAGGCCAATTATGTTTATAATAAATATGAATTAGTATTGTTTACGTGTTTTTGTGTATTTGAGGTCTTGAAGTTGTTTATGCACTTAAAGATGTCATTTTGCATGGAAAATGAGTCAAGATGATTGCCGAGGAAATTTTACGTTTAAAGCTCAAGAATCATAAAGAAAAGCCTTTTTAAAGCCCAGTCAAATCTGGGAAGTCTTAGAATAAACAAAGTCTTAGCAGTAGTGGGCGTTCTTGCAGCATGACTAGGCCATGTTAACAGTTTTAAGGTAGAATGCATTGCCATTGTATTGGCAGTTGAGAAAGCTGGGGAAATGAATTGGAATAACATTTGGATTGAGGCCAACTCAGAAGCTGCTGTTAAGGCCTTCAATAGCGATGTTATACCATGGGCGTTTAGAGCAAGATGGAAGTGAGCGATTACACTTCTATAGCACTGGAAGCTAACCTATACTTGGAGAGAATGCAATTTCAGTGTGAAGGCAGCGGCTAGAAAGGGATCCACACTATTACAGGGAACTTCGATTTGGAGCACTAGTAGACAAGATTATGTAACTATGATAGAAAGCCCTTTCAGGACTTTCTATAGATTTCAATGAGTGAAAGTGTATCATGTTTTGTCTCTGACATTCTTTTTAATAAAATTTCCTTACTAGTGTGCAAAAAAAAAAAAAAACTGGGATGTCAAAGTCAATTCGGGTAGAAAAAGAACAGAAAGTCAACAGAACTTCAAATGAACGTATTTATGGACTCAGGCCTCGGAATTGGACCTAATTTATATCAAAACGACCGACCCAAAATAATTTTTCCAATGGACCTGGCCTTGCCATAATCAGAGCTATAAAAGTGGACGAAAAAAGCACTGAAGTAATTTCCAACAGTTATGACCTCTTTAGACTTAACCTAATGGACTTTGGGCTCACATTCGAGGCCCAAAGTCCTCTTTTTTGGCCCATGCACGAAAATTTAATCATAACCCTCTCATATATAAAGAAGGTTAAGGCTAAACTTAATACTCCTCTTCCAGCACCCCTTTCTTCTTTAGTATAAAGTACTTTAGTTTAGTTTTAGGGTTAGAATAATTTAGTTTAATTGTAGCCTCCATTATTCCCCATCAATAAAAACTTTAGTTTACTTTCAATTATTGTTCTTTAAATTATGTCTTCTATTCAATCTTTAGTTAATATGATTCCTATGATATAAGGCTAAACCTCCATTAGAGGTTTATGAAGCCATGTGAGGATGATTGGTAATTAGTATGGTTGTTGATTTGTATTAGTGTTTTAAGTTTGATTCTTATGATTGTTTAGAGATAAAGATCATAAAAGTTGAACTAGAGTTTAGAGCCACCATCAAAGAGATTTATGGTGGAGCTAAACTCTCATGCTAGTGAAACCTTGATCCGAGAAGACTTGGTATTCACTAGGGATCAATAGGCAATTCGATAATCAACCTAATGGTCAATCGAATTGCGTGGTGGATTGAATCTTCTCTATACCCTTTTATCATCATTATATCTAATGTTTTGACATTATATTTACTGTTTTCTTAGATTTATATTACTCTCTCATTAGTGCAATAGTTAGCTAGTCTAGATTCGTTACAAGTTCGTGCAAGTAAGAGTGGAGAACACGATTACTCCTATTTATTCTATGATGTTTAGAGAGTATTATTATATATTGATTTACCCGTATATTGCTGCATTACAGTCCCTCTTACGCTTAACGAAAAGACAACTCATAGCTTTTATTGCCTTTTTCAGGTTAAGGAGTATTTCAAACTTATCATAAAAGTTGTGTCTTAGCACTAACAGGAGCCTTAATCACACTTATTATGAAGACCAGTAGCTGCTATGGAAAAGTGTTGAAAAAGTCAAAGTCAACCGGTCAAAGTCAAAAGTCAACACCCTCAGAAGACCAGAGATGGAGGCCCTTATCTCAAATTATTCAAACTTTCTCCCTAAACCTACCTTGGTCATGAAGAAACCAAAAAACAAAAGTGAAAGTGTGAGGTGTCTAGTTCGTAATGGAGAAGGGCAAATCTATAAAAAGCAAAAGTAGGGGTATATAAGCTAAAAGCAAGGAAGAGAAAAACCATCCATTGTCTTAGGATCCAAACCATTTGGTTTGTTTAATTTCTTGTCTTGTTTTTCAATTCATGTTTTTACTTTCTTGTTGTTTTATTGTATTTCAATCAATCTTTTTTACTTGTTTTTTGTTTTAATCTTCAATCTTGTTTATTTGTTCTTTGTTTTAATCTTCAATCTTGTTTGCTTGTTTTTATTTCAATGTTTTAATCAATCTCCCCTTTCATGTTTTCAATTCATTTCAATACAACAATAAAAACTTTCAAGTTTTCATTAGCTTGGAACCATTCTAATCCTATAAGACTCTACCTTTCTTCTTCACATCTCCCTCACTCAAACTCTAAACAATTTAGGATGAACCTCAACTTCTAATCTAAACTTTTTTAAAGTATACTTACTACAATCTGGAAAACTTCAAATGGCGCCACCGCCATGGATTGAAGGAGTGAGAGTGATTGGTTGGGAATCTAAGAGAGGAGCATCATTCTCATCTCTCCATTTCAATTTTTCGTCATTTTATTTTATTGTTTCTCTATACTGAGATACTTTTTTACAAATCAGGTTGCGAGACAACGAAGATAGAAAGGAGCTGAAGACACATACAAAACCGACGACCGTTCACCGGCGATCGCACGGGCGTGGCAGGGGCGACCGCCTAGGCATTTCCAGTGAAGGGTGTCCAGTTTTGTTGCAATCTAGTTGATTTGTGACGAACTGTTGTACTCCGAGCTCGGATTTTGTAATAGAGTAGGAGAAAATAGTGGAACTTGTTTGTAATAGTTAGTGATAAAAAGAAAAACGAAAAAAAAGAAAAAAAAAAGTGGTTTTTGATTGATTTCTTATGATGAACATGAGTTAAACTTGGTTTAAGTTTTATACTTACCAAGGGATTAGAGTTTTAATTGCCTTGGGAAGTTCAAGTGTGTGAGTCAAGTTGTGGATCATAGCTCACACACTATGGATCAACTTGGCAATCAACACTCTAAGCCCATTTAACTCTAGTTAATTTAGGTTATCAATCTAAAACTAGTTAATTAGATATGTATAATCTTAGTTTAGTTTTAAGTTTGAGCCCTTGAAGGCAAAGTTGTATAAATTATCAAAAACCCAACTTGTGGGCTTTTTAAGTAGGCCTTTATTGTAACTTAATACAGGGTAAAGCTCAAAAAGTTAGACCTGATTCTCAAATCAACACGTCAACCGACGTCGTCTTCTACTCAAGCAGCGTGTAAACACGGCTTGAGAGGTAAATTTTGAACCTCCTCGAAGCCCAAGTAAGAGGATACTTGTGTGTTCAAGCATGCTTACGTGATTGTTTAAAATTTACTTTCCGCACTGTAATTTACATTCGAGCCATAACAACCATTGGGAAGTAATTACCTAATATAGGTAAATTGGACGTTGCTTGATTCTTGAAAGCCCTAGACCAAAAAAACTAAATTAATTAAAAAAAATCAATCAACTAGAGCCCAAAGTAGTCACGCTCCTCCAGAAAATGACAAAAATATAGCCACAAAGATTTAGAGTAATCAGCTACCAGATTCCGGTGGAACCAAATACCTTCCTCACTCCCCTCCCCTAGATTCATCGTGAGTGAGATTCTTGGTAGCACACCACTTGGTGAAGTGATAACCGTAAAATGATAGTTTTACTCACGAATAAATGATGAAACTTAAATGCAAGTAAAACTAAAACTAAATTATGCGAAGTGTTTATCAAAGTTTTCTACTCTCGAATGCTATCGCAATAGAGTTGGAGTAGAAGATTCGTTCCACTCCTAGTTCTTTAGTATTATCGTTTCCTAAGATTAGCAGTCTCTCCAAAGTCAATGAGAGTATGATGGGAATTATACTACGATGTCAATTCAAATACTAAACAGGATACGAATAACACAACTACGAAATGCTAAATTGACACTATGATAAGGAATTAGGGGGGATTGATTCCACCTTAACTCGACTTAATTAACTAGCGAAGATTCATCGTAATCCGAATTGCAATGCTTTCGTATAGCAATTGGTTCTTCCTAATCCCTAATTGTTCATGGTAATCTCTACCAACTAACATTTAGCATGTGAAGCAATCAAACCCATTCTCATGGTGAACTAATTACTTTCTAGATTGGAATGGAAAATTGCGACTATTCTACGCTAACAATAATCAAGCTTTCATCAAGGCTTCCTCAAACCCCTCTAATGGAGGTTTAGCCTAGATTCATTAAACTATCATTTCCAATTGAATTTAAACAGGACATGATATAAAGATTCTAAATTTGCTTATTTGAATTCAAATGGAAATCTAATCATGCAAGAATTAATTAAAACTAGTAATGACAAATAACTAAATCTATGAATTGAAACTAAATAATTAATGGAAAATGAAACTAGATTATGAAGAACTAACTAACTTTATTGATCTAATGAAGAAATAACAATTGATTCAATAACTAAATTAAAACAAGATAATAAAAACTAATTAATTAATTGAGTCTAAAATCTAGATCTAAAACTATTCTCTAATGGCTATCTAAAAAACTACTTATTTAAGAGTTAAGTCTTGTGTGTTGAAATGGAGGAGACCAGATCCACATTTTCATGCATGGGCTGAGGAGCCATGTTTTAGGCCAGAAAATTGAGCCCAAAACCCAATTTCTTCAGTCCATAGAGGCCTTTCCAGCTGGATTTTGCTTCAATAGACTTTTCATCCACTTTTGCTCCTCTAATTGGATCAAGGCTTAGACCATTGGAAAGATCTTTCCAAGCCGGTCATTTTGACATAAGGTAGGCCCAATTCTGAGCTCTGAGTCCAAAGATACAATCTTCGGAAATTCTATTGACTTTTGTGTGCTGTTTCTGCCCGCGTTGACTTTGAATTTTTAGCTTTGACCGGGCTTTACAAAGGCTTTTTCTCCTTGAATCTTGGCCTTTAATCACAAAACTTCTTAGCAACTAACCCTTGCTCCTTTATCTCGCCAAAGTGACACATTTCTGCACATAATCGACTCTAATGCCTGAAATACATAAAAACACGTAATCAACATTAACTCTTATTTATTACTCGCATAATTGGTCTAAAAGTATTATTGTTAGGGGGTTAAAATTACAGTTTTAGGCTCTTTTCAAACCACCCCCAAACAGCATTTTGCTTATCCTCAAGCAAATATGAGAAATTAGAATAAGTGACCAAAAAATGGAGTTCTAACTACTCTCGTTTCGCCGAGTGCGATTGCATTGACCACATGCAACAAGGCCTTAAACCACTAGGAATTCCCTAGTGGACGAGTTATAGCCTCGTGAGAGTTTTCCAGTGAAGGTACTCACAAACTTCATCTATACTACAACGACTAAGAAATAAAACTATTGTTTCCTTTTTTATGTCTCAATTATCTATACGTCTCACTAGCTATGAATACAGAATAATCAAGTCGAAACCTAAGCTAATATATGCATAATAATCAATCATCTACGAATAAACATATATATAATGAGTACTACTATGAAATGCACTAGCAGGTCCATTTCTGAAAACTCAGAATAGCGTCCTTAAGTAAGTCCTCACATAAATGTCAAGAAAAAAATACTCTGATTTTTCTGCTCAAGTTTCGCTACTCCTGTGTGCAGTGGGCACACTTTACCTTACAATCTCAATGACACACAAGGAAACCGGAGTCGATCAAACACATCTGCCAATTACTATTACACTAACATATTCCTAATTGAGCTAGAGGTCTTTATTAGGTGTTGCGGGGATTAGGAGATGGTTTTAGAATGAAGGAAATGGATATTCAAAATGGACAAGTCTGAGATAATAGAGTCTTCATATGATGTAACTAGAGAAAACCTTGTTCTTTACTTTTGCTTCTACACTTTGTTTCCATCCTTAGCCATATTTTTCTTTTTCTTTGGCTTTTGACTCATTTGTTTCTATTTTTGGAGTTCTAACTATTTATTTTCTTTTATTTGTTTTTTTTTATTTAGATGGAAACTTTCTTTTCTTATTTGAAGCGACTAACAAATTCTTGATTTCAAAGGTCTTTCTCTTTTCTATTCTTCATCTCTATTTTTAGACTCATTCAAAGAATAGGTAGGCTGATTTTTATTTTTATTTTGTTTTGTAAAAGGATAAAGGAATTGTGGTTTATGAAAGGCTAAATAAAGGCTCAGAGGGGCGACTAACGGAAAATAATTTCATACGGTTTGAATTTTTGGCTATATCGATCCAAAGAGGGCCTAAATTCTCACTTAGGATATGGTATAGTGATCAAGCAAGTGGACGTATGATTTCTCTATCCGGATTTTACTTCTCCCTTGTGTCATTTCTCAAATGTTTCACTCATATAAGGCTTTAAGCTATATTCTCATAGGATTTGTAGAATAAGTACTCTAGCCTAGATTTCAGAAACTTATTGCCAAACAATCATAGATACTCATGTAATATATTTATAGATAGATGCAAAGATTATTACCTACATATTAACCTAAGTTGCTAAAAACTATTCTAATGCAAAAGCTAACGTGAGACTTCTAGATTATTAAGAGCATAGAGAAAGAAAACAATACCAATATTCCTAAGTGTATAGCATAAACTTTTTATTTATATTTTTGAAATTTTTGAATTTTTACTAGAAAACAAGTGCATATTGTACATATCTTTATCCTAACAGATGCCTTAATTACACGTGTTTCTATGCCCCCCCCCCCCCCAAACAAGAAACATGCTTTGTCCTCAAAGTATTTAAATAAAAAGGGTAGAAAAATACCATGGAAACGCGTGAAATTCTGGAATATCTTCAAAACAAGGTTAAAACATACTAATATAGAAAAAAAAAAAAACATACACAACTCTATATGAGTTCCACCTGTTATGGGGTTAACAAGAATCAAATTGCTTAGGACATAAGCAGACACTAACTGAAACTAAAACTTACCTTATCTCCCGTTTAATCGTCATCCTCCTCATCTTCCTCTTCAAATAGATGAGGTTCCTTCGCGTCCTACCACGCCATGATAACTTGCCAAGCCCGCCACCGTGTGTCATCAACTTGTGCTAACCTATCAAGTGTTACTATGTCTGATGGGGTGTAAGGGGTAACCAAATGAGGCTGCACATGCCATCCCGGTCAAGTCATAACTCGAAATGAACGAACCATCCAATTGGTGGGTCTCATGACTTCAACCCTTTTCCAATCCGTGAACTGGGTACAGAATATAGGTAAACAACCACGCATGATGCAGCAAACCAAAATAGGCATAAGAAGATACTTATGCCTCATGCTTTGGGCTTTCTTAAAACTAGCCACTAATACTCGGGGAATGTCATATCGGCGACGTCCCTCAGCTAAAGCAAGGAAAATGTCACCAGCGGTACTATTTACAGAAGTAAACTGCCACTCCCCCAAAATATTCATCATGATAAATAATATGATGGTTCCTACATTCAGGGATAGTCTACCAAGGGCTATGTTATAATGCCCTTGGTCCATTATACGAAACACCCCTCCCCCATAATATTCATGGAAATATGTATAGTCATAGAGGTATGCATTATCGGTCATATATCCACACGTGTTCAGGCAAGGGCAATCCCGAAACTAACGCTATCAAAGACTTACTAAAATCTAGTGGCGTGTCATCAATTACGATGGAGGATTTTTGTTCTCCATCTTGGTTACAATAGAAATTAACATGGTCGTAGAAATAAACAGTAAGCTGAGGTGAATACGAGTCGTCATCACTTACCAGTAGATGCCGCCATCCTAACTGCAAGATCCTGTCACGAAACCAACCTCCATAAGTCTTGCTTCCCTACAAGTCTTTGAAAGATTGTTCAGGTATAATTGTAGGAGATGTCATCACAAAACTATCCTCTGGAACAACTGCAAACGATCTTGGAACAACCCACAAAAAATCAGACTTTTTCGTGCCCACGGGGGTTAGGGCGCGGGGTGCACTCAAACTATGCCTGGGTAGGGCGCGGGTCGCGCTTAGGTGAATTTCGAGTTACAGTGTTTTGGGCGCGGGGCGCGCTCACTTTTAGTCTTGGTAGGGTGCGGGTCGCACTCAAGGGGAATTCTCTGCATAATGTTTTGGATGTAGGTAGCGCTCAACTGAGGCGCAGGCGCACTCCGAGCTGCTTGAGTACTGAAGTGAAAAAGAAAAAGAAGGAAAAATTGGGAGTGAAAGGTGAGAGATGTGAGTTTTGTGTGGAGAATGAATGAAGTTTATATAGGTTTTAAGTTTCCAAAACGAATCGGCAAGTTGCCAAAAAGCTTTAAGGCAATTGCCAGAAACAAAATATTTCCAAAACCTAAAATGGAAACAATCCAAATTCTTGATTCTAAAACAAACCTAATATCTTTTAGATTGAATTTAGAATAGTAACTTCTAAACTCTTTTAGATTTCATCCTACCACCATATCTATTCATAGCCTGCCAATATCGGCAATATTCCCAACAATCACTCCAAAACAACTTCTAAAATTGAGGATCATATAAAAATCATGCTAGAATAAATAATACCACCCCTAAACAATTCGGGAAGGTGGGATTAACAATAAAATCAACGCACAATTTGAAAAGAACCAAGTTAAATTCAAATTCAAATTCAAATATAATTAACTACCGAATTCAAAATTTAACATCCGAACTAATAAAAACAAATAAAACACAACATCAACTCATAATATCCTTAAACCACGCGCTGCTGGTAGAGGATGGAATGTGAGATGAAGATTGGGCCTGAGTTCCCGATGGGACAAAGCCATCCGTCCTTTGGCGACGACGCTCGTGCCTCACAGACGCCTCCTCAGTAGAAGAACCACCGTGGGGTGGGTAGTGTTCCAGCATATCTTCTCAAAACTTTCGCTGAGCTTCCATCTCGGCCTTCATCTCTTCCCAACGTTCATCCTCGCACTGGGCACGAGTCTCAAAGTTATTATGTATGGTAGGCTACCGAGTCCGGAGATCTGCATAAATAGTATTGAGAGAATGCATGCCACGATGAAGCACCGACATGCGTTCTGCATCAGAAGTACATCTCTCTAAGGCATCGGCATCAAAACATGTCGTGTCCTCCTCATCCTCTGACTCATCCTCTTCAACTACCCTCTCTTCAGGCAACCTCCACGTCTTTTAGATACACTCCGTATAAATAGTAGGATTTTGGTGCCTCTTCAGGTAAATCTGATCAGACTTCGGAGTCACTCTCAAGGTTATCATGATTTTCGTTATCAAAATAGGGAGAGGTGCAATACTCTTCCCAACTCCTCTAATCATAGCTATCAAAAACTCGAGGATACAGAAGTCATACTTCCTCGTCTGGAGTATCCATAGAACGTGAAGACAATTCAGGCTGGTGTCACTAACTTTCTCCTTTCCAATGACATCCCTCCCAATCCACTAAGCTACAGCCAGCTAGTTGGCTCGCAGAGACAACTAGCGAACACAATGGGAACTCGCATTGTAGTTACCTTCCAAAACCGCCTCGTTCATCAAAGGCTCGATACCACTAACGTGGGATTCCTGCAATGTGGATACGAGAGTGCGTCCTTCCTCCATACCGAAGATACGAGCCAACAAATTCCTATCCATTTCTCTCCTTACTTTATTCACCTTCACAAAAATTTTATTTCCAACCAACTCCCTCGTCCTATAAAATTGTTGGACCAAATCTTCATGATAAAAATAGCTCGCCGTATACCACAAATGCATCCAATCCCTAAAAATCATCTCCTCACTGTAAAATGGCTAAAAGTGGTTGGCATTAAATACTTGTTCCGGCAAAATTCATCGTCTTTGAGTCATTGGAGTTTTAAAAGGATTTGTGGGTTTGAATAAGGTGGAGGAGACGAGTTTGAAACCAAACTCACTTAAAATAATGGAAGGTGGTGCGGTGGTGGTTCGAAATTTTTGAATTTTTTTATGTTTTTGGTGGTGTAAAAGGTCAGAAATGGTGGTAGGGGTGTTGTGGAGAAGATTTGGAGTGTGTTTAACTTTGGGCGTGGGTGTATTTAGATTTTTTATTTATTTATTTAGTTATTTTTTTAGGTTAGGGTTTAAAGCTTTAATGGCGGAAGTGAGAAGGAACTCCCGCGATCTGTTTTGGTTTGAAGGAAAGGGACGCACGTGTGTGGCACGTGCATACGACATTTGGGCCCAAGCCCAATTCGATTTTCAAAATTTGTCGATTTTTCACGCAACTTTAACCTAAAATTGCCGCTTCGTTACCGGTCCGATTTTTGCGAATGAGATATAGAAACGATCAGGAGAGAATTTCCAATCCAATGATCTATAAAATACTCTATTCCAACCGTGGGTAACATATAAGAAAATATAAAATGCCTCAAAATGCGTGCATGACGTAAGTTATGCGAACGAATGAAATCTAAATTTATAGATAATGTCAACCCGAATCGAAATAAGATTAAATGGCCTAAGCAACATAAATGGAAAGTTGAACAATCAAGGACAGAAAAATGAACAGCCTACCCCCAAACAAATTTTAGATAACAGAGTTGAAAAATTTTGTTTTAATTGTGGGTCTTTTAAAGTCAGATTCCCGAGACTTCCTAAATTACTATTTTTATGATTTTAGAATTTTTTTTTTATTTTTTATTTTATTTTTTTTTATGCATGATGTTTACTATAAGAAAAATGAAAAGCAATAAAGACATGATTCACACCATAGAGAAACATGACTCAAAAACCTAGAAAACATGCACGAGTGGAGAACGTGAATTATGTTTAACGTGGACTTAGGATCCGGTACTTACAGCCACACACTCCATAGGGAGGGCATGATTACCTTAATGGTGCACTTACCAATATATGGAAGTGGAATGTAGCACACCGAAGAATAAAATGAGTTTTTATAGTTAGATACTCAAGACTTTATCTAACACATATGTATATAATGAACATGTAGTTTACCATATATCAATAACCGAAATAGTTGTGGATCGTTCTATAAATAATGATCACAGGAAATACACCCAAACAAAATCAAGCACCATGATTGCTCAAAACATGGGATAGTGGGATGAGAGTGAATATTGATGAATCTAGAACCTAACCTAGCATGCAAAGTCTTCTTTTTCCTCCAACAAAATAGTGGCCAAGTGAATGAGTGTGAAAAAGTGGATGGTTGTGGAAGATACGGTGGATATGGATGAATTTTAGAAGTAAGGAATTGAAAAAATGAGAATGTGGGTTTAGCATAAAACTCATTTGTGGCATGGGTTGGTATTATCACACAACTGAAAATGAAAGTGTCAAGTGGCTCTTTAGGTAGTATTTTCTTAACAGGAGAGTTTAGAAAATCATGAAGTACAGGAGAAACAAGAGAATTAAGTGCAAACTCTAGGTTCCTTTGAAAGGGTGGAAGGAGGGGAATCGTGATGGATGGTGCGCAAGGTAGTTCTTGATCGGGTGATTCATCACCTACTCTAAGATACTCATCAAATTCCTCATCTAGCTTGGTCACATCCACATTACTATGGTATTCCTCTGTATCTTTGAGAAAGTTATCAATCTCGTCCTCATCCATAAGATGGGTATGGACTAGTGTAGGGACGAAAACATCGGAGTCTGAACTTCCAAAGGAAAGAAATTTGGGCATCTGATTATCAGGAAACGTGTTGTTGAAATAATCTCGAGCGAAGCTCTCGATCATGCTAACCTCTCCATCGACAAAATGATTATTATAATGCTTGTTGAATCGTCTTAAAAATATTTACCTCAACAGAAAGATGGCCAAAGGATAAAGACATCGAACCATCGCGGCAGTTTATGAGCGTGTTGGCAGTAGCCAAGAAGGGACGCTCTAAAATGATAGGAACAGAGTCGTTAGCAACTTCTGTGTTGAGGATAACGAAGTCAGCTGGGTAGTAAAAATTTTGAACTTTAACTAGCACGTTTTCAACCACACCCTTAGGATACTTAATAGAACGATCCGCTAATTATAACATCATTTTCGTTGGTTGCATCTCTTGTAGACCAATTTGTTTATATAAATAATAAAGGAGTAAGTTAACACTCGCCCCCAGGTCTAATAGAGCAGTTGTCGTGTGATTATCCCCTGATAAACCCGTAAAAACTCAACTAACTTACTCTAACATTATTCTTACGGTATCAATTATTTATTTCCTACTCTCACATATATATTCATGCAATATATAGAGTACGGAATCGTTCCACTCTTAAACTAGCAAGACTAAATACGAATTCAATTAATCAAACACAAATAACAATGGTGAGAGTAATGTGTGATGTGAAATTTCTATTCTACGATTATACTATGGATTCAAATAACTCTAAATTAACTAAGCTAATAAAAATATAGATGAATCAAATATGGAGAAAGCTAGAGAGAGATTGAAATCCACTTTTTAAGTTCTTAACATGCTAGAATAGATTTGTATAGAAAACCCTAGTCTAGATATTCTCACACAAGATTAAAATATAAAGACTAGACCTTTAATGATCTCTAATTACTTTATACTATCTCTAGTCATAAAATAATTAGCATGAGAGAAAGATTGTTCCCATTCTCATGGCAAACTCACTATTCTCTAGTTTAGGTTAAACTCTTCTTATCTCTAAGTCAAGAAAAACATAAACTTAAAATCCTAAACAACAAATCTATACTAACAAATCAAGTCCTCTCAAAGCTTCATTCAACTCCCTGTAATGGAAGTTTAGCTTTGATTTATGGGACTATCATGAACAAAATAATGAAAATGATACATAATAGAAAGAGAAGCAATTGAATTGAATAATAATTAAGCTTTTATTAAATGGTTCTAATGGAGGCTACAAAACTAAATCTAAATTAAAACAAGGTAATAGAACTAATTACTTGAATTCTAAAACTAAATAATTGAATGTAAAAAACTAGATCTAAAACAAGCTATTCTAACTAATTAATGGAGTCTAACCTAATTTTCTAATCTAGATCTAGGTATCCTTAAGAGCTAAGTCTTCTCCATGCAAATGGAGGAGACCAGATCCACTTTTTCGTACATGGGCTGAGGAGCCATGTTTCGGGCCGGAAAATCGAGCCCAAAACCTAATTTTAATCCACTTTTCAGCTAGATTTGACTTCCATAGACTTTTTGCCCACTTCTGCTCCTCTGATTAGGTCAAGACTTGAACCATTGGAAAGCTCTTTCCGAGCTGGTCGTTTTGACATAAGGTAGGCCCAATTCTGAGGTCTGAGTCCAAAGATACAGCCTTGGAAGTTCTGCTGACTTTTGTGCGTTATTTCTGCCCGCGTTGACTTTGACTTTTCAGCTTTGACCGGGATTTAAAAAGGCTTTTTCTCCTTGATTCTTGGCCTTTAATCATAGAATTTCTTAACAACCAACTCTTGCTCTTTTATCTCGCAAAAGGGGCATATTTCTGTTCATATTCGACTCAAATGCCTGAAATACATAAGAACACGATAGCAGTACTAACTCTAACTTATTAATCACATAATTGGTCAAAAACGATATTGTTAAAGGGGTTAAAACTACAGTTTTGGGCTCTTATCAAACCACCCCCAAACAGCATTTTGCTTGTCCTCAAGCAAATATGAGAAATTAGAATAAGTGATCAAAAATGGAGTTCTAACTAATCTCGTTTTGCCGAGTGCGATTGCATTGACCATATGCAACAAGGCGTTAAACCACTAGGAATTCCCTAGTGGACGAGTTATAGCCTCGTAAGAGTTTTCCAGTGAAGGTACTCACAAACTTCATCTATATTACAACGACTAAGAAATAAAACTATTGTTTCCTTATTTATGTCTCAATGATCTATACATCTCACTAGTATTTAAATAAGAATGATCATTCTAAAACTTAAACTTATACATCCATAATAATCAAATCATTTTAAGATAAACAACTATACAATGAACTATGATATGAAATGCAATGGCAGGTCCGTTTCTTAAACTTTTGGGTAGCGTACCTAAGTAGGTTCTCACAAGGAATGTGTCAAAACACATAACACTCTAATTTTTCCACTCAAGTTTGCTAACTCCAATGTGCAGTAGGCACACGTTTTCTCACAATCTCAATGACAATCCAAGGAAGCCGAGGTCGATCAAACACATCTACCATTTACTATCACACCAACCTATTCCTAATTGAGCTAAAGGTCTTTATTAGGTGATACGGGGCACAGGTATTGGTTAAAGAAGGAAGGAAATGGATATTCAAAAAGACAAGTCTAAGAAAATAGGGTCTTCATATTATGTAACTAGAGAAAACATTGTTCTTTTGCTTCTACATTTTGTTTCCATTCTTAGCCTTTTTATTTTGGCTTTTTAACTCCTTTTATTCTATTTTTGGAGTTTTTCTTTTCTTTTCTTTTTCTTTTCTTTGGATGAAAACTTTTTTTTTTTCTTTTCTGAAGCAACTAACTAATTTTTGTTTACATTTCTCTTCTCTTTTCCTCACTCATCCCATTTCTCAGACTTATCCAGATAGGTAGGCTGATTTTAATTTTTCTTTTGTTTTATTGGGTAAAAGATTTGTGGTTTGTGAAAAGGCTAATGAAAAGCTCAGTGGGGTGACTAGCGGATAATAAATTTCATATAGGTGTGAATTTCTGGCTATATCAATCCAAAGAGGGCCTAAATTCTCGCTTAGGATATGATGTGGTGTTAAAGCAAGTAGATGTGTGATTTCTCTACTCGGAATTTACTTCTCCCTTGTATCATCACTCAGATATTTCACTCTTATGAGGCTTTTAGGCTAGATGCTCACAGGATATGTATTAAGTACTCTAACCTAGGTCTCAGAAAAATACTGTCAAGTACAATCAAAGATGCCCATGTAAGATGTTCATGAAAAGATGCAATAACTATTACCTACGTATTAATCTATGTTTCAAAAATTAAATCCTAATTCAAGTACTATGTGAGATTTCTAGACTAATATCATCATGGAGAAGGGAACAATACTATTATCACTAAGTGCCTAGTATAAACAATATTTATGATTTTTAATTTTTTTTTATATAAAGAAAAGTGCGTAATTTACATCCTAAAAGTGCCTAATTTTTGCAAATGTTTCTATCCCACCCCCAAACAATCGAATGCTTTGTCTTCAAAGTATAAAGAGATAAGGAAAGAATTTACCATAGAAACGTGGCAAAAATTGGCAGTACCTGTAACAGAAATATTGTAAAGATAATATAATAACATGAGGCACAATTAAATTGTTACGTACGAACTAACACAAACTCTACTGGAGTAAATATGACAAGCAAAGGGTGGCAAAAAGATTTGAAATGAAATACCAAAATACGCCACCCCCAAACAAAATTAGAAAACTCTTTTTAAGTTTGAAATTTTTTGTTTGGCCTATACTTCAGAAAGGTGGTATGTTACAAAAAATTATATGGGTCTTTTTAAATCAGATTCCCTAGACTTAATGTGATATATATGTATTAGCATGCAGTTTACCATACATCAATAATTTAAATAATTGTGGATCTTTCCATAAATAGTTAACACGTAATGCACCACCAAACAGAATTAAGCACTAAGATTTCCTATGACATGGCTTAGTAGAATGGGAGTGAATTCTGATGGATCTAGAACCTAATCGAGCATAAAGTTTCTTCTTTTTCTTTGAACGAAAAGATGTCCAAGTGAATGATTGTGAGAAAATGGATGGTTGTGGAAGATACTTGGAATGTGGATAAGTGTTAGAAGAAAAGGGTGGGAAGAATGATTGGATTCTGTGAGGGATTAGCTCAGGTAGTTGGTGGTAAGGTGGGGCTCTAGACAGTGCTTGAGAGGGTGGATCATCACAGGCTCTTAGAAACTCGTCGAATTCCTCATCTAGGTTGTTCACATCCATATAATTATGGTATTCATCTCCATCTTTGAGGAATTCATCTATCTCGTCTATTGTGAGGTTTACTCCATCTCTCATAGGGTCAGAAGGCAGGGTGGAAAATTCTTTCGCTGGTTCAGTTATGTTCAAAGAGTCAAAATTGTGATCTTTGTCTTCTTCCATAATAGGGGTATCTACTAGTGTGGGGACGAGATCGTCGGAAGCACTAATGTGATATACAAAACTCTCAATAGACTTAACTTCACATTCTACAGGAAAACCTAGTTGTCTCTGCTTTTGTCTAAACATGTTAACTTCCACAGAAAGATTTCCAAAAGAAAGAGTCATTGAGCCATCCTGGCAATTGATTTGGGCATTGGAAGCTGCCAAGAAAGGACGCCCTAAGATGATGGGAATAGAATCATGAGCGACTTCTGTGTCAAGAATAACAAAGTCGGCTGGATATTAAAAATCCTGCACTTTAACGAGAATGTTTTCAACTACACCATTGGGATACTTAATAGAACGATCGGCTAACTACAAAGTCATTTTGGTTGGTTGAAGTTTTGTTAGACCTAGTTGTTTATATAAATAAAAAGGAAGTAAGTTAACACTCGCTCCCAGGTCTAATAAAGCAGTTGTTATGAAGGTATCACCTAAGGTGCATTGTACAGTAGGACGACCAGGGTTCTTTTAATTAACAATTTTGTTATGTTCAGATAAAGAGGGATATTGTTCAGTTAAGAATGCTTCGTGGGGTATGTTGGTTTTCCTCTTCTTGGTGCACAACTCTTTTAGAAACTTAGCGTGTCCAGGTAGACTTTTTATAGCATCTAGAAAAAGTAGGTTTATAGTCAGATTTTTAAACACTTCTCTAATCTCATCAAAATTTTCGTCCTTTTTAGACACAATTAGTCTCTCGAGATACGGTGGTTTATCTTTATATTTAGCAATATTATTAGTATTTGCTTTATCTCTAGCCATTTTCCATCTAGGTGTCCATATTGGAACCTCTACAGGTGTAGGGTCTTCAATTTCTATTATTGGGTCTTGTAAGGTTTTCCCTTTTGGTTATGGTTTAACTGGTACTTCTACAGTTGTAGGGTCTTCAGTTTCTATTATAGTATTTAGTATGGTATCATTTTTAGTTTGCGGGTGATCTTTAGGCATAGTCACTTGGTTATCAACCACTCACCCTGAACAAAGGGTAGTAACTGCCTGTAGGTCCCCTGGGGTTATATTACCATTACACTGAATACTTTTTATTTTGAAGGCGGTGTTTGTTAACTTAGGATTAGGCACTGCTTAACCTGGAAACACGCCTGTTTGGTAATTATTTTGGTTAGGAGACATGTCAATAACCTTTTGGCACAATGACTGCATCATTTGCATTGTTTGTTTCATCATATTAGAGTTTTGATCATGCTGATCTTTCATCAAGTTGGAGTTTTGTTGCATAATTTGATTTTGTTTTTCCAACAAGGTCAATACTACTACTTCTGTAGATGGTTGAACTGGAATTAAAGCTTGTTGAGCATTCATGTCTTGATGTTGAAAGTTCTGGGTCATGGGCACTAAACCTCTATTCTGGTCACCTAAGTTTTCTTGTCCTTGATGTTGAGTTAACTGGTTGAAGTGTGATGGTTGTGGTGGTGGTTGTGCATAAACAAGAGGATAATAGAAGTCGGAATGCTCAAGACTAAAACAGACATTACAACGAGTAGAGTTAATGTTCATGATAGGAGTGGGTTGTTGTTTAACAGAGATGTCATCTACCTTTTTAGTGAGGGCATCGATAAGATTTTTAAGCTCGGAATCAGGTTTAACCTCAAAAGAAGAAGGAGTGGAGCGGGAAGAGTTGTTACCGCCCCAATTGTTGTTCCTCTTAGATTGATCTTTTAAGAATGTATAAGCCTCCAAGGCTCCTTTACTAAGAAAAATACCCCCAGTGATGATATCTAGAACCTCCTTATGATGGTGTAAAAGCACCTTGAAAAAGGCACAAACAAGTGTTCCCTTCGCAAGATTATGATGCGGGCATTCAATGAGAAGATCAGTGAAACGATTCCAGGCCTCTGAAAAGGATTTATGAGGATTCTGGTGGAAGAAATGAATCTTTTGAAGCATTTCATATGTCTTCAGTGGTGGGCAAAATTGTTCCATGAACAATTGAACAAGATTAGCCCATGAGTCCACAGAGTTTGGCGTTTGGGCAGTTAACCAAGATGTCGTCTTGTCGGCTAGGGTGAATGGAAACACCCTAAGTTTAACTTGATCCGGACTTACGCTAGGATGATGGAATGTAGTGAGAACTTGGTCTATCCTACGCATATGCTAGTAAGGCTTCTCGTGGTCTAAACCATGAAAAACCGGTAACAAGTTAACTATATTAGGGGGAATTTGAAAATCCCCACTGGAGTGCAAAGAACGATGCACGACTTAGGGCCATCGTTTAGGGCTTTATAAAAATCAGAGAGAGGAGTCTCTTGTTCTTTAGCCATTGATGCAGGTGTAGTGTGTGAAATTTTAGATAGGCGCGTGTTATTTATGTCTACGAAAAACAAGCCTGATTATACTAGAATTAAAACTCCTCTGACAGAAGAGGCGAGGAGTGGAAGAAGGAGTACCTGAATGCCTCCTTGCTATGCGTTTGAATAGCATCTTGTATACGCAATCTCAGTGTTTGTATGATGTTAGAAACACTAAATAACTTGAAGAAATGAAAATTTGGACTGACCTATGAAAATCGGGCTGCTCTAGAAGAGGGTGCGGGTCGCTCAGAAATGGCCTTGGTAGGCGGATCGGATCCCTCTGTCTAACTCAAGTTCAGTGGTTGAGGGGGCTTTGGAAATAGGCTACCTAGGGCACGGGTCGCACTCGTGCTTGACACAATGTCCAAGCGGTTGAGCGCAGGGCGCGCTTGGAAATAGGCTATCTAGGGCATGGGGCGCGCTTGTGCTTGACACAATGTCCAGGCGGTTGAGCGCGGGGCGCGCTTGGAAATAGGCTATCTAGGGCGTGGGGTGCACTCCAAAAAATTTGAAAATTTTACAGTAGTTTGCTAAGACATCTATCAAGTATCCAGTAAAATTTCAGATCAATCGGAGCTATGAAAGTCCTTCGACTGGCCTTCAAAGTTTGTGAAATAGTTTTTGGACACAATACAAAAAACTGAAAGTTTAACCAATCAAAACAGAGAAAAAAATCTCCAAAATTTTACTGGAGACTCCTGGCAGATCATGGCTATTTCTATAAAAATTTTAGAGCGATTGGAGTTCTACAAACCCTCCTTAGCGGCTGTTGTTCTAGAAATTAAATGTTTGCAAAACTGCAGAAACACACTGAAAACACTCCACTAGTTAGGAGGTCAAAACAAATAAAAAACTCGTCAAATTTTTACTGAAAATCCTGACTTAGGATAGATACTCCTGTAAAACGTTTAGAATTTTTGGAACTGCCTAAGTAACCTTACTCGTCTGTTTGTCAAGAATTTATGGTTTGAAAACTGAAATGCAGCACTGTAAAGATCGTATTTGCTCACAAGTTAAAACAATTAGGAAAAATCTAAAATAATTACAGTAAATCAATAACATCTTAAGGATTATGCCTATAAATTTTCAGAATTTTCGAAATTTATAAATACCTTTACTGCAGTGTTTACCTCTGTGAATCCACAGCCCTTATGCCTAAAATAGTGAACAGTTCCGAAAATTCAAGAAATAAGAATGAAAAATTAAAAGGGTGGGTGGGTAGAGAATGGGGGATTGCCCCTTGAATTCAAGCAAATGAATTCTTATCTTAAACGAGATTTGAACGAGATTAAGATGGCAGCGGCACCATTTGATAACCCGTAAAAACTCAACTAGATTACTCTAATCTTATTCTTACGGTATCAATTATTTATTTCCTACTCTCACATATGTATTCATGCAATATATAGAGTACGGAATCGTTCCACTCTTAAACTAACAAGACTAAATACGAATTCATATAATCAAACACAAAGACCAATGGTAAGAGTAATGTGTGATGTGAAATTTCTATTCTACGATTATACTATGGATTCAAATAACTCTAAATTAACTAAACTAATAAAAATATAGATGAATCAAATATGGAGAAAGCTAGAGAGAGATTGAAATCCACCTTTTAAGTTCTTAAGATGCTAGAATAGATTTGTATAGAAAACCCTAGTCTAGATATTCTCACACAAGATTAAAATATAAAGACTAGACCTTTAATGATCTCTAATTACTTTATACTATCTCTAGTCATAAAATAATTAGCATGAGAGAAAGCTTGTTCTCATTCTCATGGCAAACTCACTATTCTCTAGTTTAGGTTAAACTCTTCTTATCTCTAAGTCAAAAAAAACATAAACTTAAAATCCTAAACAACAAATCTATACTAACAAATCAAGTCCTCTCAAAGCTTCATTCAACTCCCTGTAATGAAAGTTTAGCTTTGATTTATGGGACTATCATGAACAAAATAATGAAAATGATACATAATAGAAAGAGAATCAATTGAATTGAATAATAATTAAGCTTTTATTAAATGGTTCTAATGGAGGCTACACAACTAAATCTAAATTAAAACAAGGTAATAGAACTAATTACTTGAATTCTAAAACTAAATAATTGAATGTAAAAAACTAGATCTAAAACAAGCTATTCTAACTAATTAATGGAGTCTAACCTAATTTTCTAATCTAGATCTAGGTATCCTTAAGAGCTAAGTCTTCTCCATACAAATGGAGGAGACTAGATCCACTTTTTCGTGCATGGGTTGAGGAGCCATGTTTTGGGCCGGAAAATTGAACCCCAAAACCCAATTTCTTCAGTCTACAAACGCTTGTTCAGCTGGATTTGACTTCCACAGACTCTTTTCCCACTTTTGCTCCTCTGATTGAGTCAAGGCTTGGACTATTGGAAAGTTCTTTCTGAGTTGGTCGTTTTGACATAAGGTAGGCCCAATTCTGAGATCTGAGTCTAAAGATACAACCTTCGGAAGTTCTACTGACTTTTGTGCGCTGTTTCTGCTCGTGTTGACTTTGACTTTTCAACTTTGACCAGGCTTTAAAAAGGTTTTTTCTCCTTGAATCTTAAACTTTAATCACAGAACTTCTTAGCAACCAACTCTTGCTCCTTTATCTTGTAAAAGGGGCGCATTTCTACTCATATTCGACAATCACATAATTGGTCAAAAGCGCTATTGTTAAAGGGGTTAAAACTACAGTTTTGGGCTCTTATCATCCCCCAAGGTGCATTGTACAGTAGGACGACCAGGGTCCTTGTACTTAACGATTCCATTATTTTCATATAGTGTTGGGAACTGTTCAGTTAAAAAGGCGTATTTAGGAATATTTGTCTTACGCCTAGTAGTGCATAACTCTTTAAGAAACTTAGCTTTGTGAGATAACTTTTTTATCGCTTCAAGAAAAGGAAGGTTTATCGTTAGATTTTTGAAAACTTCCTTAATCTCATCGAAATTCGTATCCTTGGTTAACATTGCTAATCTCTGGGGAAGCGGTGGTTTCTCTCTATATTTAGCATAAGGGTCAACAGGATGTTTAACCTTGACTTTTTGTTTCTTAGGTTGTTGTTTAACTAGTACATCTATAGGAGTAGGATCTTCAGTTTCCAGTTCGGTATCTAGTAGAATATCAGGTGTAGGGACCACTGGTTGGGTAACCACAGGCATACTTACGGCGTTATCAACCACTCTGCGAGAATAGAGAGTGGTGATAGCATTTAACTCACCTACGTTTCCATTTTCATTATTAGTATTACCGATTACCTCAAAGGCTGTGTTTGGTGTTTTAGTATTAGGTAACGCTTGACCTGAAAAACACGCCTTTTGGTTGGGCTTTCTCTTGGGCTAATTGTTGGGTTAAATGATTAATGGATTGTAAAACCTATTGGTTAGATTGAGCCATGGATTGGAAAAATTGTTGGCTAATTTGTATGAAGGCGTCAAGACGATCCGGTTGTGTAGGTGTAGTGGTCACAGGTGGTGTGACTGGAACTATCTCACGTTGATTAATAATAGGTGGGTTGTGATAGTTATTATTAATCGAAATGATACCTCTATTAGCATTATAATTATTATTGTTATAATTATTATAATTACCTTGTCCTTGTCCTTGTCTCTGGGGAGCTTGGTTGTAATTGGGTGCTAGCCTAACATTTTGATTATTATACCCTGGAGGTGTAACTTGTTGATTATTTCGCCAACCAGGTGCGTTAGGTTCGCTATTAATGGAATAAACATTGTCCGGATGTGCGGATGGATGTTCATAGACTAGAGGACAATAGGAGTCGGGATGCCCAGGACTCAAACAGAAATTACAGGGAATAGAGTTGACATTCATGACAAGGGTAGGCTTTTGATGAATAGAAATAGCTTCTACCTTTTTAGTGAGGGATTCAATTAGAGCTTTAAGCTCAGGATCAGATTTAACCTCAAACATACTGATAGCCTTAACTGTTGAAGAAGAACTAGTGGAACAGGGGATATCGTCACTACCCCCCAGTTATTATTATGCTTTGTTTGATCTTCTAAAAATTTATAAGCCTCTGAGGCTCCTTTATTGAGGAAACTATCCCCATTTATTATTTCAAACACCTCTTTGTGGTGGTGTAACAGTCCCTTGAAAAAGGCACGAACTAACGTGTCTTTTGCGAGGTTATGGTGTGGACACTCTATAAAAAGATCGGTGAAACGATTCCAATCCTCTGAAAATGATTCATTAGCATTCTGTCGAAATAAATGAATCTTGGAAAGCATTTCATCTGTCTTCAGTGGTGGGTAAAAATGTTCCATAAATAGTTGAACAAGTTTGGCCCACGAGTCCATAGAATTAGGCACTTGGGCAGTTAACCAGGATGCCGCCTTACCGGATAAGATGAAAGGAAACACCCTTAGTTTAATTTGTTCAGCACCAACTGTAGGATGGTGGAATGTGGTAAGGACTTGTTCAATCCTACGCATGTGCTGATAAGGATTTTCATGGTCTAATCCATGAAAAATGGGTAACAAATTAAATATGTTTGGAGTAGAAGATTAGTTCCACTCCTAGTTCTTTAGTATTAACGTTTCCTAAGATTATCAGTCTATCCAAAGTTAATGAGAATATGATGGGAATTATACTACGATGTCAATTCAAATACTAAACAAGATACGAATAACTCAACTACGAAATGCTAAATTGACACTATGATAAGGAATTAGGGGGGATTGATTCCACCTTAACTCGACTTAATTAACTAGCGAAGATTCGTCGTAATCCGAATTGCAATGCTTTCGCATAGCAATTGGTTCTTCTTAATCCCTAGTTGTTCATGGTAATCTCTACCAACTAACATCTAGCATGTGAAACAATCAAACCCATTCTTATGGTGAATTAATTACTTTCTAGATTGGAATGGAAAATTACGACTATTCTACGCTAACAACAATCAAGCTTTCATCAAGGCTTCCTCAAACCCCTCTAATGGAGGTTTAGCCTAGAGTCATTAAACTATCATTTTCAATTGAATTTAAACAAGACATGATATAAAGATTCTAAATTTGCTTATTTGAATTCAAATGGAAATCTAATCATGCAAGAATTAATTTAAACTAGTAATGACAAATATCTAAATCTATGAATTGAAACTAAATAATTAATGGAAAATGAAACTAGATTATAATGAACTAACTAACTTTATTGATCTAATGAAGAAATAACAATTGATTAAATAACTAAATTAAAACAAGATAATAAAAACTAATTAATTAATTGAGTCTAAAATCTAGATCTAAAACTATTCTCTAATGGCTACCTAAAAAACTACTTGCTTAAGAGTTAAGTCTTGTGTGTTGAAATGGAGGAGACCAGATCCACATTTTCGTGCATGGGCTGAGGAGCCATGTTTTGGGCCGAAAAATCGAGCCCAAAACCCAATTTCTTCAGTCCATATAGGCCTTTTCAGCTGGATTTTTCTTCAATAGACTTTTCGTCTACTTCTGCTCCTCTGATTGGGTCAAAGCTTAGACCATTGGAAAGATCTTTCCAAGTTGGTCGTTTTGACATAAGGTAGGCCCAATTCCGAGGTCTAAGTCCAAAGATAGAGTCTTCGAAAGTTCTGCTTACTTTTGTGTGATGTTTCTGCCCGCGTTGACTTTGACTTTTCAGCTTTGACCGGGCATTACAAAGGCTTTTTCGCCTTGAATCTTGGCCTTTAATCACATAACTTCTTAGCAACCAACCCTTGCTCCTTTATCTCGCCAAAGTGACACATTTCTGCACATAATCGACTCTAATGCTTAAAATACATAAAAGCACATAATCAGCATTAACTCTTATTTATTACTCACATAATTGGTCTAAAAGTATTATTGTTAGGGGGTTAAAGGTACAGTTTTGGGCTCTTATCATGAAGTGACTGCCTACTCTTTTGAGACGTGTAGTAGAGCCATCCTAGTCTCGCGCCCAACTGTTCCTCTTAACATAGAATAGTAAAATATAGACCAAAAGCAAAGTTTTCAAAACTCCATACTTGCAAAAACGAATTTTGATTGCTTGAGCATACATTGCACCTTTTGCGCATGTTATGATAGTTTTGGAGTCTTGCTAAAAGTGTATGATACTACGTTCAGGCACTTCTAGTATTAACAAGAATAAAACTTACTCATGTAGGAGAGCTCGTCGCCCTAGACAACCTCTTGTTTCTAGTCCTCCATCTTTTAAGATGGCTGACGAAGTAGTGCAAGTTGAAAAGCCTCTCTCCAACTTCTACACACCGTTGCAAGATGGGCCTCCATCCTGTATACGACTCACACCGCTTACAAGCAATTTTAGGATTCTACCGAACGTGTTCAATATTCTACCCATCTTCCATGGGTTAGAACACGAGTTACCATACGAGCATCTCCGCCGGATACATGCAGTATGTAATATCTTTCATCATCTAGGGGTCACCAACGATCAGGTGAAGCTATGAGTGTTTCCTTTCACTCTAGCTGGCAAGAGTCACGTTTGGCTTCTTTCATAGAAGGTCGACTCTTTCAATACATGGGAAAAGGTTGTGTTCTCCTTCATGAAGAAGTACTTTTCGCCGAAGAAAACAAAAGAAATAAGAAGCAAGATATAGTTCTTCAGATAGAGCCCGAGTGAGACATTTTTCGAAGCATGGGATAGATTCTCTGACCTACTCCATTCATGTTCTCACCATAAACTAGAAAAATCCACTCTTGTCCAATGTTTCTTCAAAGGCCTTCTCCCAGAATAGAAAGTAACCCTCGACATCATGAGTAATGATAATTTTTTGGATAGAGGTGCAACCAAAGCCTTAACCTTTCTTGAAAACCAAGCTGAAAAGAGTACCCATTGGGGCAACATAAACAATTCCAGAACAGCCAACCTAGTACATCTAAGGCTAGTGGTATTTTTGAGGTGAAATCAGATCCATAAATCAAAACCCTAATAGAAACCCTCACAAGAGAGATAGATGCCCTCACAACCAAACAAAAAGGCCAATCCACTCATCCTGTCATGAACGGAAATACCTTACCATGCAATTTCTATCTAAGCTTAAATCATATAGATGCCACCTGTCCCTTGATCACAAACCTATCATCACTTCAGCCAGAAGAAGTATGTGCTTTCAATGTACCAAATGCACCGTGGAGACAACATCCAAACTTTGCATGGACCAACATTCCACACAACCAAACACCACCAGGTTTCAACAAACCAACAAATACATTCAGGTAAGGACAAGGACAAGGTACCTATAACAATTAGAACAGAGCATTGGTTTCATCCCAATTTAACTAGAACTATCAAAACCCGCCTATTAACAACCAAAGAGACATAGTTCTCATTACACCATCAACTAGTGTCCAAACAGATAAGCCCACCGAAATAATGTTATCTGTCATGCAACATCAAACCCAAATCCTAGCATCCATGCAACAATCTCTGAACTTGTTAGCCCAAGATAAAACCCAGAAAGGTGTGTTCCCAGGTCAAACTATTCTTAATCCTAAACCAACAAACACAGCCTTTGAAGCAACAAATGACGGGAACAAAGCTGGAGCGCTAAAAACTATCATCCCATCTACGAGGATTGACTCCTCTTGTTCCGATGTATTCCTTTCCCATTCTATTCCATCATTTGCTTTAAGGGAATACATCAATAAGGTAACCAGACCTCTCCACTTGGAAGGTGTGGTTATAAGTGCCGGAGCCTTAGTCCACAGTATATCTCGCATATTCTTTGTAAAACATTTTTTACTCATCGTTAGAGTAAGTGTGAACCTATGGAGCGAGTAAAAAAAATTTCTTTTATTTATTATACACTTCTTTTTCAAAAATGTTTGTTTTCTTTGTGCTATTAATGATAGATTCTCGATACATCAATAGTTAAGTGATTTTTCAAAACGGATAATTGATTTTACACAGACCAACCCCTAGAACAACGCAATCTACGGGCAGTTTGAGATCAGCTTTGCTTACTAAGGGTTGCCTATATCACAGAGCTATTCGCCCGGGTTAGGACATTCCATGTCTTGCGTAGTAAATCTCCCAACTCTTGTAGCTAAAGCTCTGTCTGTCTAGATTGGATTTGCCACGGAGTCGACACGAAAGTTTCCTAAGGTTATCTGTCATGTTTTGTTTTCAAGTAGTAACATCTAAGAATCACAACTTTTGAGTACGAGTTTTTTAAAATATCTCTCCATAGTTTTCAAAACCAGAAGATATAAAAATGAAAGTTATACGACCGGAGTAACCAAAATGATACTGGATTAATGCATAACTTTATCTTCTTGGCAAAACCTCTATATGGATAGAGATATATTTTGAATGAGAAAACCACCTTAAAAAAAATGAGGCATCTTCAAACGAGAATTAAACAAATAGAGTAACCCAAAGTGATACTATTCTATGTTTAATTCTATCCTTTGCCTCCACCTCTCTATTTTATTTCGAGAATCTAACGTTAAAAGACTCAATTTTTTTTTCAAAAATTCAAAAAATTTCTTTCTTAAAAATCTTTCCCCTCTCGTTTAAATCTTTTCCCCTTCTAAATCTCTCTCGTTTTTTAAAAACTTTCCAAAAATGTCTTCTATAGCAAACAAAAACCCTCCACCTAGCAAGACTAGATGGATCAATTTCAATGATCGTATACAAGAACTTCCTAGAGAACTGCAGCTTAAGATATGGACATATATACCAAAAATCATTCTTGGTTTAGGTAAGAGTTCATATGCACGTAATAGACGAGCTAAGAGAGAAGGCTGGTGCTTGAATTGTCAAACACCAACTTGCCCTGGTCTTCAACCTCATAACAATTCAGATTTTATGGTTTTCATGTGTCAGCCACCTACTCATCGAGCACAGCTGAAGAGAGTAATCCAGCCATCTGGTTGGGATTTACTCAAGTTTTGAAAAACTTCCAAGTTTTGGGGATCTGACTTAAAACGACCCACCTTTTTAAAATTTTAGTCAAACTTATTCAAAACCGAAAAAAATTAATTAAAATTTTCTTTCTGTTATGTGTACATATTTCCCTTCAATTCCTATACAGTTATTTCCATCATCTGCTTTTCATCCACCATTGGATGTGAGTGTATCCTATATTGTTACGTTGCATTTTTTATGCTGATTGTTTTGGTACCTCCCGAGTCAAAATTGGACGAGTAACGAAGTGTGGATCGGCTCTTGAAGTTAGCAAGGCACTGATGACAAGATCGGAATTTCCTGAATTCATTTGGACTTGGGCCAAAATTTCAATTTCTTAAAAGAGGGACGTGCGAGGCACGTTCCATCAAACCATTAAGCCCATGCGACCGCCCACTTCCCTTCTTCTCCATCACGAAATTCCCAACCCTAGCCGCCCCACTCGGCTCGCGCTCGCCTTCTCCTAGCTTGCGGTCGCAACCTCACCCATAACACCTCCATTCAAATTTTTCACAACCTTCCCCATTTTCAAACCCCATTCCAACAAGAAACCCCAATTTTTTAAATCCCTACTCTAAATGGCTCGAGTTCTTAAAATCGTGCTGGAGCAAAATTTTCAAGACCTCTTCTATTCCGATCTGTTTGAAATGCACTTCAGGGCTGAGATCAGAAGAAGAGGATGGGAACCCTTGGTTTTGTTGGAAGATGCGGTTTATTCTCTTCTCTTACTCTTTTGTTTTATACCTGCATGCTTAGAGGGGAGGATGACCGCATTACGGTTGTTAAGGATGTCCGCTCGCTGTAGCTCACCAAGGAGGTGGTGAGTGGAGTTCTGGGGATTCCTCTGAAGGCTTATGTTCAGACTAAACAGTCCCCAGACGGAAAGACCATCGGCGTGATGATGGTAGAGACACTTCTCGAGGGGGTTAAAAACCCCAAGTCTCATTGCGCTTATCAGAGTTCACTACGAAGGAACCAGCTAGCAGTATCTTAGTGGACAGCCTACAACCTGCTAGGCTCGTCCAAGCCTTTGGATATAGGTAAGGCGATGTTTCATCTTTTATGGATTCTTCAAGAGCAGAAGAATAGGTTCTGCATCGTCTTCTTTATCTTCGAGCAACTCTGCAAACCGAAGAAGTCAATTCCCTCTCTACCAGTGCTGGTCACCAAGATCATACAACATTGGGGGTTCCAAGCCACAGACGCCCTAGTGGAGGTCAAGGAAGCTACCACAGGTTCTATCTATGCCTAATACGTCCAGAAGTCATGGCTTACACCTGCCACTAAAGCCGCTGAGCAAGCACGTCGGACCGAAAAGGTGGATTACTTTGCTGAAGATGCCACTCGACAGTTCACTCAGCCTATGGATGAAATTCACTTCCTCCATGGAGGCCAGAGGATTCTGTACTCATATCTCCACCAGCTCAGGGAAACTCAGCAGAACATCATTACGGAACAGCAAACTATCTAAGTAGAATAGCATACCGTCAGAGAGGAGCAGCGATCCTTCCAGCAGGAGCAGCAATGTTTTCAGCATAGTGTTACTAGAACACTACAGAGAATCAGAGACGCGCTCTCGCGTAGTGATAGACATGCCAGGTCTCGACGTCAGCAAGGGGAAGGATCTTCTAGACGTTGAGACGAGTCACGCACGGATTATGACTAGGATTCCTAGTGTCCATATAGTTGGATCTATTTCTTTTTCTATTTCTTTTTCATATGTATGACGTAGTATAAGTTTAATTTTATACTTAATATTATCTGCTTGTTTTATTTTGTTTTTCTTGTAGAATTTGGTATATGAGTAGAAGGTAAAACAGATACATCATGCCAAAATTTTCCATTTTTCTTCCATGCATGTTTTCAAAAATACAAAAACCTAAAAAGATTTTATAGTAGAATAAATATTCCTAGTATAATAAACCATGTATTTCTCATTCTATATCAAACAACCCACGCCCCAAACTTATTTGGGGGTGGCGTATTTTCATCATGAAGAACATAATACAAGTGTATCGCTGTTGTGTGTACCCTACGTCATATTTTCGGTCCAAAGTATACTCGGACTATGAACCGGGTGTAAGACCAGCGGCGGACCAGTTTGGGGGCAACCACTTTGGATAATCCGGTCCTCTAATCTGTTAGAGTTCACAACAGGTTTAGGGCCCATCCGGGTGGCCCGAGTTCGTGGACCCAATCCATTCGGATCATTCTGATCCAGTCACCCGATAAGATCCTAATGCAATCCGATAAGATCTTGCACAAGGATAGAATAGAATCTTAGAGAATGATCCTATTTTAGATAGAGTCATGATAGGATTCATGAAAGAATGCAATCTCCGATAATCACTTTCTTGGCCGCCAAGGCAGGAGATTGCTATATATATGGAGGCTTCTGCATCCTCCAGAACTACGTTTTAAGAGACTTGATCCCGGATTCTTTAATGGGTACGTAGGCAACCAGAACGTTGGTGCAGTCTCACTTCCTCAAAAATCCCAATCCCCCATATCTTTCGAGCCTTCGGAAGCACCATCACATCGGGAGTGCCGGGTTAACATTTTGCCCCGACATTCTTTGGCGCCGTCTGTGGGGACCGAACCCACGACTACGTGGTTTTCCGAGCGTGATATCCTCGACCTTATTCTTTCGGTCGTCCTTGTTACCATGGCTGAACAAACTGCGATGAATGATGCAGAAGTTGCCAATCGGCATGTAGCAACTCTGCAAAACATGGAGACTATTCTAGGCACCACTACGGAGGTGGGGCAGTCGAGCCGTCATAGATCTTTATCTCAGAACAGAGGAAACAGACTGTCTGAAGTAGTTCCACACACTCTGGAGCCATTAGGGACTCGGGAATCTAATCCCGTGTCCTCGCCCGCAATCTTTGTCGCGAACACGAGCTGCCAGAATCCACGTCAGGGATGGTCCTGCTGAACCCACCCGTGATGCTACTGCGCGACGTCCAATAAGGGGCCGGGGAGGCCGACATGCTAACCCACCCACTTCCATCCGGAACTTGCAATACCAATCGGATCTAGCTCTAATCTCTCTTTTGACAAGAGTAGTTGCGGAAAACGAAAATTTGAGAAATCAACTCGGCAAACGGCCGAGAGACCCTGCAGAGCACCAATCGGTCAAGTCCCCTTTGTCTGCACGTAGGCAAAGGCAACGGGCCGAACCAGGATAGCGCGAATATCCTAATAATGGCCAAAACCTTATTCACAATAATGGTCAAGCTAGAGATCCAAGCCAAAGCCGGACTATCCACCTATCGCGGTAATGCGTCCCCACTCATTCACAGTCAAACAATGTCTGGGATCGGTTGGGCACAAATCCTCAGATACACCAGTCACAACAATTTGGAACGCCAGCAAATGCATTGAGTTCCAGTTCGGAAACGCTAGCATCCGTGGATGTGTCCGGATCAAGATATGAATCCCAACACACAAATCGGAATGAGAGTCCGCTACCTGCTAACAGAGTGGAAGGCAGAAGGCGGGGTAGAATCGAACGTCGGCAACGACCGAATCCCCATCGAATCTTAGCCCGTGATGAACGGATCTGGAGAGAAGAGAATCAAGATGAGGACAGCTGTGAGAATATGAATGAACAAAGGGTTAAGGAATTGATTAACCAAGCCGTGACCAGGCAAACCATCCGAGACGATCCACTCTTGGAAAGGGCTGTGCGAGGTCCGAAATTTTCACCCTTTGTCAATGACATTCGAGATCGTGCTCATCTCGAGGCATTCAAACAGCCCCCTCTTCCGACTTACGATGGCGTGGATGGCTGTCGAGCGAAGCGATGCACGTCATGAGCTACCAAAGCGGCTATGACCTTATGGGAATTTCATGAGTCATTAATGTGTCGTATTTTTCCAGTGACGTTGAAAGGATACGCACTATCCTGGTTCAACAAGTTGCCTCCGCGTTCAATTGATTCATTCACCAAGCTCAGCGATATGTTCGTTGAACATTTTCAGTACAACATGAAGACGAAGAAGAGTCCGAGCACACTGTTCAATCTCGCTATAGAGAAAGGCGAAACAATTAAGAGTTTGGTACGACGGTTCAGGAAGCTTCACCGGGTTCGGGGATGTGAGTGATGCTTTCGCAATACAAGCATTCCATCAAGCGTTGCATTTCGACAGAGATGGACTTTACAACTCTCTCACTCGAAAGCCGCCTACCACCCTTTCTGATTTATTCGCCCGAGTGGAAGGGTACGTTTGAGTGGAAGATGATCAAAAGTCTCGACAGAGAAAGGATGGCGCAGATCCCGCTTCCAAGGACTCCACAAAGGATAAGATTGCCAGTCAAGGTAACAAGAGGAGTACTCAGAATAATACGAAGGCCCCAAATATAGAGGAAAAGGTATTCACCCCTTTAACTCTTGGCCTTGCAGACCTGTATGAAAAAATCAGAACTAAAAAAATGTTACTGCCAGCTCGGCCGCTACTAGAAGATCCTACAGGTAGGCGGGATAAAAATCGAAAATGCAAATATCACGATGATATTGGGCATGAAACAGATCACTGCAGAGCTTTGAAGAAAGAAGTTCAACGCCTCGTTGACGAGGGACATCTTACTGAGTTTGTTCAAAACAAACCTCGGTCAGCCCATATCAACTTGGCTGAACACAACGTTATCGATATATGCCACGCGCGTGTCGATAGCGTCTTACGTCATCAGCGCAAGATAGAAACACGCTTGAAACCGTCATATACAAGATCATTACCGGTCAGCGGTTTCAATTTTGACCAAGGTATCAATCTGAAACCTATGAAGGTCATGAGTTGAAAGTTCGAGAATGACGAAAAGGGGTGTATTACCCTCACAATGACGCCTATTTGTTGTCATTCTTGCATGGATAGGAATCTTTAGGGTGCGTGAAGATTCTTATCGACACAAGAAGCTTCGGCTAGCGTGTTATTCACCGGGGCTTACTCGAATGAAACTTTCGGAGGACTTGATCATAGAAGACCGTAACCCCAATCATTGGATTCAACGGCCGAACCGGCCCATGCCATTGGAAAGGTTCATCTCCCATCCTGATTGGGCATCAATCTGTCGGGATAAATTTCCTTTTGATAGATTGTGGTTCTTGTTACAATGCAATTTTTGGTAGGGATTGGATCCATGCAAATCGGTACATTGTATCCACCTTCCACCGAGGCGTTGAAATTCCCCACGCCTACAAGAGTATGTAAGATCCGCAGTGACCAGATGATGTCACATCAGTGTCATGATTTGGCACTAGAAGATACAAGGAAATCCGAAGTCCGAGGCAACACGATTCTCCAGGTTGATCATGCCAAATAGCAATTACAGAAACGCTGGGCTTATCAGGTACGAGAAGCCCGATGCTCTGAAAAGGGTCCCTCCATCGAACTTGAGGGCATTGTCGGTGATTTTTGTATCCCACCAAACGTTTTCAGTTTGTTACCTATATATCATGGTTTGGAGCACGAAAAACCTTACAATCATCTTCGTAGGCTTCAACAAGTGGCAACAACATTTCACCATCCAACAGTCTCTAAGGAACAACTCTTGCCATTTGTTTCCATTCACTTTAGCGGAAAAAGCGTCAATTTGGCTAGCAGGACAACAGCCACAGTCCATAGACACATGGAATAAACTAGTTCAAGTTTTCATGCTTCAGTTTTACACTCAGAAAAAAACAACTGAAATGCTTCAGAAAATTCAATTCTTTTCGTCAAAATCCTTATGAATCCTTTCTGAAGCATGGAGTCGTTTTCTCGATCTTACGTTAGAATGTCCTCATCACCAACTAAACAAAGTTGTCCTTGTTCGTTCATTCTTTAATGGTCTTTCGATCATCAAAAGAAACTCTTGATATAATGAAGCGGCGGTTGCTTCATGGACAAAGGACTCTACCGGAAGCTTATACTTTTCTTGAAAACAAGCGAAAAAAAAGGTACACACTTTGGGGTAACACGAGTCGTCTAGGTCATCAAAGGACAATGATACAAAGGCCACATATATTTTTGAGGTAAAACCCGATCGAAATAAAAAATTTGATAGAATCCCTAACTAAAAAGTAGATGCCCTTGCGGTTCAAGTAAGCGATCAACTACCAAAACCGGTCATGAGCGTTGACACGCCCCCATGTGTCCTTTGTCTTAGTCGACCATCGATGCATATTGTCCCTTGTTATATGCTTCCCCTACTCAACCATTGGAGGAGGCATGTGCATTCAACATTCCCAATGCACCGTGGAGACAACATCGAATTTAAGCTTTGGCCAAAATAACCAACAAATGGGGGCTCCTCCATGTTTTGGCTAATCCACTGCTCGACCTACCAACAATTTTATTCCATACCGCCAAGGAAATAATCAACAATACCAACAAGGTCAATTTCAAAATAATTCCAATGCTAACTATCGAACCAACCGCGAGCCTTGTTCCGGCTAATCCGGATCCCAACTATAATCAACAACTTCTCAAAGAATAGTCGGTGAACTACTACATTTGCACAACCCACGAACCGGTTTGGATAGGACAAAGCGAGACTTTCTTAGCTTACATGAACCAGCGGTCTCAAATTTTAACGCGTCTATCCAACAATCACTTCAACAATTGGCGCAAGAAAAGAGTCGAAGGCGTGTTTCTGGACAAGCGGTTCAAACCCTAAAACACAGCCTTTGAACTTACTAATGCACTCGGTACAAGCACCTCCAATCAAGGTGAGGTGCATGCAATCACTACTCTACGATCTGGAAAAAGCGTAGACAATCAAATACATTATGCGGATGATCAACCAAAGGAAACCGAAGGTTCAATGAATCTATTTCTAATAATGAACCTACGGACGATTCACGGATCAAACAAAGTCAACATCTCAGAATTTAAGAAATAAGCAAGAAGACCCTTTTCCAAATTCGCCCTAAGGCACCGTTTTCCTCGCGGCTTTGGCAAAGAATAAACGATGAGAATTTTGCGGAAATTGAGAGACTTTTAAAAATTTGACGATCAACTTGCCTTTTCTCGATGCCTTAAAACTATTACCAAAACATGCAAAATTTCTGAAGGATATGTGCACCACAAAAAGGAGAACTAATGTTCCCCAACAAGCGTTCTTCACCGAACAGTTTCCATCCATCACAGAACACAATGGTATAGTCAAATACAAAGACCCTGGTAAACCAACGGTTCCATGCACCTTAGGTGACAAATATACGGCTACTGCGCTACTAGACCTAGGAGCTAGTGTGAACTTACTTCCATATTACTTATTTAAACAACTAGGTCTTCATGAGCTCAAACCTACCACCATGACTCTATAGTTAGTCGATCATTCCATAAAGTATCCAAAAGGAATTGTGGAAAATGTCCTCGTAAAAGTCCAAGACTTCTTCTATCCTATAGACTTTGTTATTTTGGATACAGAAGTTGCATGTGATTCCATTCCTATCATCTTAGGACGTCCGTTCCTAGCAACTGCTAATGCTCTTATTAACTGTAGGGATGGTTCAATGACCATGTCCTTCGGAAATCTATCGGTAGAGGTAAATGTGTTCAAATTGATGAAACAAATTCCAGAGCCTAACATTGATGGTGAGGTGAACAGGGGTTGATGACATTCAGAAGAGTATTTAACAAACTCGTTTTCGAAGATGAAGTGTACCAATTTCTTTCCTTTTAGCGAATCCGAGTTTGAGGACGATGATTATACACAAGAAGTAAATGAGTTATTAGAGTCAATACCATTATTTGACCTCACGACCGTGATGTCCAATAACTTGGATGAACATCAATTTGTTTTTGCATGGATGATGACTTTCCTCAAGAATCTTTAATACCCACTCCCCCCTACGATTTAAAACCTCTTCCTTTGGAATTAAAATACGCATCAAACTTGATCCAAATGGTCGTCACCCGGTTATTATTTCTTCACAATTAGCGGCGATCGGGGAAGCTTGTTTAATTAATGTCATTCAACAACATCGTTACGCTATTGGATGGTCCCTCGTGACATTAAAGGCATTGCACCTACTATGTGCACCCATCGCATACACCTTGAAGAAAATGCTAAGGCGTTTGAACGTGAACCGCGTCGACTAAACCCTACCATGAAAGATGGTAGTGCGAGGCGAAGTTTTAAAATTACTTTCGATCGCGGGTATTATTTACCCTATCTCTCGATAGTGTTTGGGTGAGTCCAATACACGTTGTTCCCAAGAAATCTGGCATTACGGTTGTGAAAAATGATAAAGATGAATGCATTTCATTTCGTATTCGATTGAAATGGCGAATATGCATTGACTATCGCCAAACTTAATGCCGTCACTCGTAAGGATCACTTTCCACTCCCATTCATCGATCGGATGCTTTCGAACGTTTAATGGGTCATGCATATTATTGTTTTCTTGATGGTTATTCGGGTTATTTTCGGATAGTCATAGACCTTGGCGATCAAGACAAGACCACGTTCACTGTCCATTTGGTACATTTGCATATAAGCGAATGCCTTTCGGCCTTTGCAATGCACTGGTACTTTCCAACGCTGCATGCTTCACATTTTTTTCAGTGATATGCTTGAGCGTTTTATGGAAGTGTTCATAGGCGACTTCTCCATATATGGAGATTCTTTCGATAGTTGTCTATCAAATCTTGAAAAAAGTCTTTACACGTTGTGAAGAGAAAACCTTGTTCTTAATTGGGAAAAATGTCATTTCATGGTTACAAAAGGAATAGTTTTAGGACATATCGTTTCAAAGGGCCGAATCGAAGTCGACAAAGCTAAGATAGAAAAAATTGCTTCACTTCCTATACCAAAATCAGTTCGAGACATGGCGTATTTTTAGGACACGCGGGTTTCTATAGGAGATTTATTCAAGATTTCTCAAAGGTTGCTTTCGACCTTTAACCAATCTCCGCTTAAAGATGCCGTTTTTATTTAGGTTTCAATTGCAAACAAGCCTTTGAAATTTTTCTACCATAATTCAACCACGATTGGTCTAAACCTTTTGAATTAATGTGTGACGCGACTATGCTATTGGAGTTTGTACTAGGCAACGCCAAGAAGATAAGCCGATTGTCATTTACTATGCAAGTAAAACCCTTAATGAAGCTCAACATAACTATACCACCACTGAGAAAGAGTTTCTCGCCGTTGTATATGCTTTGGATAAGTTTCGTCCTTACCTAGTGGGTTCTCCAACTATTGTCTACACTGACCATGCGGCACTTCGTTATCTATTAGCGAAAAAAGATGCAAAACAAAGGTTGATCCGATGGATTCTCCTTTTGCAAGAGTTAACTCTAGAAATTAGAGATAAAAAAGGTTGCGAAAATGTGGTTGCAGACCATTTATCACGACTTGTTAGTGATGTTGATACTAATACCGAACCTATCTGTGATTCTTTTCCAGGTGAACACTTGTACTCTATTTTTTTCGTCTCCTTGGTACGCTGACATAGTAAATTACTTAGTTACCGAAGAAGTCCCTTCATCTTGGTCTCGTAATGACCGGAAAAAGTTCTTCTCCACTGTGAAATTTTATTTCTGGGATGATCCCTACCTCTTCAAGTATTGTTCAGACCAACTAATCCGCCGTTGCATCCCTGATTGGGAACACAATGATGTGTTATCCTTCTGTCATGAACAATCTTGTGGTGGTCATTTTAGTGGTAAGAAAACTACGGCCAAGGTCCTACAATGTGGATTCTATTGGCCAACTCTGTTTAGAGATGCACATGAGCATTGCAAAGCATGCAATCGCTGCCAGCAGCTAGGACACATTACTCAACAAAATATGATGCCCTTAAATCCCATTTTAATTGTGGAAATCTTTGATGTATGGGGAATCGACTTCATGGGTCCATTTCCAAATTCACATGGCTTCCTATACATTCTAGTAGCAGTTGACTATGTATCAAAATGGATTGAGGCATTGGCATGTCATGCTAACGATCATAAAACGGTCGTTTTGTTCGTAAAAGAAAATATTTTCTCTCGATTTGGTGTTCCAAAAGCTATAATTAGTGATGGGGGAAAACATTTCTGCAATAAAAATTTTGAATCATTAGTAAAGAAATATGGAGTCACGCACAAAGTGGCAACTCCGTATCATCCTCAAACCAGTGGTCAAGTAGAAGTCTCAAATAGAGAGATCAAATCCATTTTGGAAAAAACTGTCAATCCATCTAGAAAAGATCGGTCTTTACGATTATCGATGCATTGTGGGCATCTGAAGCGACTTTTAAGACACCTATAGGGATGCCTCCTTATCGCCTCGTATTTGGAAAACCTTGTCATATATCGGTTGAACTTGAGCACCGTGCTCTATGGGCCATCAAAAGCCTCAATTATAATACTAACGCGGTAGGCGCGAAGAGAAAATTGCAGTTAAATGAGCTTGAGGAAATTCGAAGTGATGCCTATGATCTCTCGAAATCCTATAAAGCCACCATGAAAAGAGTGCATGACAAGCACATATTGAGAAAAGAATTCAAAGTGGGTCAAAAAGTTTTGTTGTACAAATCAAGATTACACATTTTTCGGAAAATTAAAGACTTCGATGGTCCGGTCCTTTCCGCGGTCTCTGTCACCCCTTATGGGGCTATTTCTTTGAAAACGTAAATGATGACGATTGAATTTCAAGTAAATGGCCAACACCTTAAACATTATCATGAGTTGCGCTCTCCAGATGTCGAAGAGACTCTTCTCAATGACCCAGTCTACATAGACTAATAGATTCGATGGTGTACTTCTTTCCATGTGTTTAAACAGAGAAAGTACGCCATTGGGATAGCCGGCCCTCTTCTATTTTCTTTTCTAAAATCCCTAGAGTGTGTGGTTTGGCCGGAACCATAGTCCACAAAAACTCTACTTCAGAACTGAGTATAAATGTCTTCTAATAATCGAACAAACGTGCCTCCTGGAAAACAATGGGTACCAAAAATTTCAACTCCTTCTTTCTCCTCCCTTTTCTATTCTCTTCCTCGCGAACTCCAACTCATCATTTGGTCCAAATCTCACCCATCTCGAATAGGTAATGGTCGTGTAGTACTTTTGCTTGAAAGCGTGGTGAAAAGGATGGGGTGGTGTATGAATCAAACTCTTTACGTCGGTATTGATCTTCTATCCGAGATGAGCCGGTATAAGGTATATTATTGTTTGACACCAGCTCAGCAGGATAAACTTCGTCGTCGTCCCGTTGTTCCCACAGGTTGGGATTCGTCTTGAGGATCTAACGTTAAAACACTCACATTCGTCTTGAGGATCTGACGTTAAAAGACACACATTCGTCTTGAGGATCTGACGTTAAAAAACTCACATTCGTCTTGAGAATCTGACGATAAAAGACTCAACATGTATATAATCGTTTTTCCCTTAACACCAAGCATGGTGCCCAAAGAAAGTCGTGATATGCAACATTGGACATTTCCTAGTTCGTGCGGGCAATGGATTCCACCAGGCCAACCCCGATCGGTTTTCTATGTGACTGTATCAAAGGGCGGTTTGAGGCTATACCATATGTACTAAGGGTAATATTATTACTAGACCATTGCACATTGGTCAGGGATGGTACCGTCCTGAACCCTAGGCACCCATAACATAAAGGTTAAGCCACAGTCTGGCAGGATTGGGTTCGGCCCAGAGCCGACATGAAAGTTGCCTGAGTTAAGCTGTTGTGATGTGTTGTTTTATTTGGACTTCCGGTGTTATTGACACGTTCCTTTCGTCTTGTACATTTGTATATAAAAGTGTAAATAAATAAAATCCATAAAAAATAAATAAAAAAAATAAAATAAAAATAAAAAAAATAAAAAATAAAAAATTTGAGTTTGAATGTGATTATGTCATATTCCAGTGAATGGAATTTTTAATGCCGATCATTTTGATATATCATTGGTTCAATTTGGAGTTAAAACGAATCGAAATTCCAAGTTTGAAATTTCGGAACAATTCGGGACATAAGGGGAATTTCTGGAATTTATTTGGGCTTGGGCAAAAAAATTGGACCTAACCCAAAATCACTGACCCGGCTACAAAAACCCACACGCGGGGCACCCACGCGTCCAACCCTCTCATTTCTTCCCCCTTAAAATCCGGATCTTGGTCTCCCACACTCTCTCCGCCCGAGCGACTCTATAATGATGAATTCAAACCGCAAGACGCTGGAACAAACTCCACCAAATTGAAAATCCTTCCTCCAGCACCATCTCCTCCACCAATCCTAGCTATTTCAACCCTCAAAATATCATCTACACCGCGCTATGGCAGCACGAAGGAGAATCACAGTTGAGAGGAATTTCGAAAACCTCTACAATTCTGGGATGTTTCACCCATTTTTCGATAAGGAAATTGCTAGTAGAGAGTGGAAATATCTATTGCATCGAATTCCAGCTCAGTACTCCAAAGATTTAGTGTTGAAATTTTACAATAATGGAGGTTTTCGGGGTGATGAATTTTGGATTACGGCGGATGGGTTGGAACGTGAACTCACGCTGGAGTTAATATCGAATACAGCACAGATTTCGATAAACTCTGATAGTCCGACCCTGTTATTGTTAGAGTATCCGACTACGAGGGATTTGATGTTTGACACGCTTCTCGAGGGAGAGTACAATGATGGCTCGAACTGCGTGTACCAGCAACTAGCTCAGACGAAACCAACTAGCCGTCACTCAATGGCTGGCTTGCAACGTCATTGGAACTTCAAAGACGTCTGACGTGAACAAGACATTCTTGCACCTACTATGGATCCTCCAAGAGAAAAAGCACACTTTCTGTATGGTCCATTTTCTGGGCCATATTCTTACGACGCGTCAGCGTCAAACAGTCGACTCCTCTTGTCGTACTTGTTACTTTCGGCTTATGCTTAATTTAGGGTTCCAGTCCGCTACTCCTTTCATTCCAACAAGGTCTTTCGAGAATTTTGGAATTTTCGAGACTTGTGTTCTGGACCACTGGGACCCAGTAGCTAGAGATGACATTGAGCGTGATAACGTACCTCCTCCTCCCCCTTCACCACCCGATTGTTTTAATGAGGCTACCATGCACCGAATCAACACTCCCATGGAAGCCTTGAGACACATGAACACTAGTATCGCGCGGGATGTTTCTTCGTCGGGGAAGAGATGATTACTTCCCAAAATGACTTCCAAAGAAGAAATGCGCCAATCGCCAAGGCCGTTTCAGAGAATAATGTTGGCAAATCAGCTTCAATTCCAAGATCAACTGCTTCACGGTTTTATAGGCCACATTCGGACCGGTCATTTCCAAAGTTAAAGTTCGTGGGTGGCGACTTAGAAACCCTGGTTCATCTTCTACTAACCCGGAGGATTCCCAGTAGCTGTTTATTTCCCTTATGCATTGCATTTTTAGTTTTCTTGTGATAAAAATATTATATATCGGTTGATTTCTCATAATTTTGTATCTCCAGACGGTTTGAATGAGAAATTATTTAAGTTATGCACTTATTGTAATTCCTACTATATTAGTTGTCCATTGATGCATTGGGCCTACTCTCAAAGCCCAACGGTCAGAACCAAACGGACTGATTCCAACGATCAGATGCCCAACGGTCAAAAATCAAGTTATAAATCCAACTCTCCTTTTCCACTTTCACTCATTCCCTTCTCTCCCTCTTCACAAATTCTTTTTCACAAATTCTCAAATTTTTGAACATAATGAATCAAATAGAGCGATGGAAAAAGGAGCAACGCGAATGGGCTATCACAGTATTCGTGATAACAGTGTTTATCATTATTCTCTTGTCACTCATGCATAACATGATCCAGAACATCTAAATCTATGTAACCGTCTCTTTTTCTGATTTTCATTTTGTATATTAATATGGTGTGTTAAATAATTCTCACACATTTGTATGGGTTACATATTAAATGAAGAAGTTCCGTATTAAATATTTGTGTATATTAGTTGTTTTTTTTCCTCTCTAAAAAAATAATAAATAAATAAATAAATAATAATAATAATAATAATAATAATAATAAATAAGTAAATAAATAAACAAACCATAACAAAGAAAGGCCATCCAAAACTCACCAAAATAATTAATTGATACATATGGTGTTCAGAGAAGATCTCGTACGCTACAAGGTACGCATAACACTTGTCACACATGCAGCTCGATTATTCTATCCATATTCTATTACTGAGTTATGATCATCATTTCTGAAATTACGTGTAAGTCTAACTACCCTGTGAAACTTTCCTCCGTATTTTCTAACATTGAACCATCTCATTAATTATATTTGGATATCTGACATGACAAGACTTACTGTGGATCCCCTATGATGCTGTTCATAATCACATGGATCATTAACTACACTTGAACTCCAGATTGGTACAGACTCATAGATTGGCTATAAATCTCTTCTTTTTCAGCCATTCTTATTCAAACAATTTTCCTATCCTTCCCTCGATTAATACTACCAATGGATCAACCAAGAAAAATAGCGGTAGAGAGAAAGACTACCCCGAAAACTTTCAAAGATGGCGGTTTTCTCCTTATTTTGACACGAAATCATCGTCCACGGATGGGGCCTCTTCTATATCATTCAATTTGCTGGTTATTCGAGAATTGGTTTTGATGTTCTACCAATTTAGCGGATCTGAAAATGGAAAATTCTATTTCAATGCCTATGGACAACGTCGAATTGACTAAGGAAATGATCTCCGACATACTTCAAATCGGTGAATACCCTGGGGGTCCCTTTTTCAAGAGTCATCATTTGATTCGCCAAAACTTTTACTACGAGCTACCGTATCTCATGACGAAGTCGGAAATAAACATCACATTGTTCTTCAATGCTCTTTGAAACAGAATCAACGTGTTGTGCTCCACTGGTTGGGACACAATATGGTAGGTACATCACACCAATCAGAAGTCACAAAGCCTCAACTTCAGCTACTTTGGATTTTGCAGACTCAAAGAGATGACTTTTGTCTAATCCAACACCTCTGGAACGTAATCACCAAGAAAACAAGAAGGTCAGCACCCCTACCCACTTTAGTAACGCAGATTATGATGCGTTGGGGTTATCTAGTAATTTCTCCAGAGACACCCCTTCAAAGAGCACAAATAAAAGTACTCCAAACAGATTACTCCGTTGGGTTTTGGACTCCTGATACTTTGATAGAGGAACAGAACGACCCAAGCTCAAATTTTGACCATTTATTTGATGAAAATGTCATGCTGAACATTATTAATCCCATGGAAGGCATTAAACTTCTTCATCATGGTTTGAGGGAACTACACGCTCGTCAGAATATCATCATCACAACTCTTCAAGATTTCCAAGATCGTCAAGCAATGCATGATGTTAAACAGGAGGAGATCTTGGAAAATCATTCTCAGTCCTTGCAAAATCACGCTCTCCTAATGGAAAATCAAATTGTACTCTCTCTCGCCACCAAAGGGATATTGGGATGCAACTTCGCCAACAAATGGAAGACCTAAATGACCGTGTGCGATATCGTCTCCAAGATCAACATAACAATCCATAATTTTCTACTATTACTAAGTCCATAAATAAATACTCATATATGTTATTACATTTTTAAATCGTTATTATGAATTTTGTCTTACTTTTTGTGTCTTCTTTTTGTATGAAATGCTTAATAGGATTGTCATCATTTGCGTTGTGACTAATATAATTTAACATGTGCTTACAGGAGGGTCTATTCTCTTACATACTCATTTATCCATCCAGTTTGCCTTTGTCGTTACCTATTTCTTTACTTCATCCACTATGGGGTCTTCATCAATTGCATCTTCATCAAACATGGTACCTCTCAAACTTATTCCTGAGCAATCCTTTCAGTCTATGATGGATTCCAATACTTATGGCCATCTCTTCCGTGACTACATTACAAACATCGGGTGGTCTTCCCTAATTCTTCAACCTGATCAAACTTATTCTTCGAGTTTGGCTGCATACTTTTATGCTAATATGGAAGACACACCAGCATTCAACCATGCGCATGGTTTCTACTTAGACGGGTTCACAATCCAAGTTGGTGACACACCTCATATCTTTTCTGAACAACAACTTGCACTAACTTTGGATCTTCCATATCACGATCATGTTGCATCATGGCATTACATCTATCATAATTCTTACCGTGCCTTTCGGTGGCAAAGCGTTTTCGTGAAACTTTACGGTGATGGTCTTGAGATTAAACGAGAAGGAAATGGCCATGTGGCATGGCGTGGCGTCACCATTCCTTGGCAAGCATGACCATGAACATGGGGATTTGCGATGTTATTTGTACTCACGAACATTATGGGAGATTGGCATTTTTCTACTGCCAATGAGGCTGCTTGCGTTGTATTCGGTGCCCTAGCTCAAGGTCATTCATTATTTAACATCATAGGTTGTGTTATCTCCAACCTAAAACGAGCTCGCACTTTTCAGGATCAGTATATACTTTTACCGGTCACCGCTTGCCGAATCATGAAGACACATTTCCCACAGTTTGCAGCTACTTTTCATGACTGGGTCAAGGTAGATTCTATGTGCCCAAAGAAAGAATCATTCCTTCATTGAGGTTTCGGCAATGGAAGCATCCCATTTCGGTACCTGAGGCATGTTAGTTGTTACCCGAAGGATGAAAATATGAAGACACATTTGAGGAAATCTGGAAGCGAAGAATGGGCAGAAATTTGGCGGACTATTATTATCTTTTGGCGCGATGCTAAGGAAATGCATTTCCTTCAAGAGGGCCTTGAACAACACATCTATTTGAATGGTAAACTTGAGCTTGCCATTGTACATATATCTAGCTAAACCTTATGTTTGGTGTGCTATTGTTTTCATGTTTAGTATGCTATTGTTTTTATTTAGGTGTGCTATGTTTAGTGTGCTATTGAACATTTTCTTGTTTTTTCTGAATAATATATTATGTTCTCCAACCTTTCTGTTCCAGCAATCTAGCCCTAATTTTGCTCACGGTTCTCATGTACTTTCTCTCTTTAATTATTGATACTTCGAGGACTAAGCATCATTCTATTGGGGTGCTTTAACCCGTGAGCAAATATTAGGCAAATTGTAACTTTGTATATAGTTTTTATTTCATGTTAATAATTGTACTTAGTGACAAAGTCTTGTTTCCTTTTCAATGATGAAAATTGTCTAGAAATCTCACATTAGTATCCGAATTAGGATTTGTTTTTTAAGAAACTTATGATAATTTGTATGCAATAGTTTATACATCTTTCATGAACATTCATGTACTGAGTATCATTGATTGTACATAGCAGTAAGTTTCTGGAACCAACGGTTAGTTACTTAAACTATAAATCCTGTGAGAATCTAAACCAAAACCTTGACATGAGTGATTTGTGTGTGATGACACGGAGGAGTAGTTTTTCGATTAGAGAAAATCACGCATCTACTTACTTGATCACCACCCGAACCCTAGGCGAGAATTTAGGCCATCTTTGGATCGACATAGCTAAAAATTCTTACCTGTTACAAATTTTACCGCTAGTCACTCCACTGAACCTTTCATCAAACCTTTCATTCCTTACCCATCTATTAAACCAAATAAAAGAACCTACCTAAGTGATGAGTATGAGAAATAGGATGAAATGTGGAAAGAATAAAGAGAAAGACTTGTCCCAAATAAAAGTCAGTTATTTACTTCAGGAAAGAAAAATAGAATCATGTTCTTAAGCCATCTAAAAAAAAAATGCATTAGAGGCTTAAGAACAAGGTTGGAAAACTCAGTTAGAAGAAGGAAAGAAAACAAAGATTTCTCTAGTGTAAATATATGAAGACCATATTCTCTCATACTCGTAAATTTTAATTATCCATTTCCATTTTCTTGTACACTATCACCTAAGCCCCACAATACTTAAGAAAGACTTATAGCTCAATTAGGAGTAGGGTGGTGTGATAATAAGTAGTAGACGTGATTGATCAACATCGGCTCCTCTGACTGTTATTGAGATGTGAGGAAACGTGTTCCCACTGCACACTGGAGTTAACAAAACCTGAGTGGCAAAATTTTTAGTGAAATTGTGTTTTGACACATACATGTGAGAACCCATTTAGGTACACTCTCCAAAGGATTCAGAAACAACCCTGCTAGTACATTTCAATGAAAAGTTCACTGCATGCATGATCATATGTAGATGTTTTAATTATTGAATACATATTAACTTGAGTTTCAAAGAAATCAATCCTCGTTCCCTGCTAAGGAGATGTATGGATATCTGAGATTAATTTAGGAAATGAGTTTCTATCACTGAGTCGTTGTAGTATAAATGAAGTTTGTGAGTATCTTCTCTGGAAAACTCTCACGAGGCTATAACTCGTCCACTAGGGAATTCCTAGTGGTTTAAGGCCTTGTTGTATATGGTCAATGCAACCGCACTCTGCGAAACGAGAATTAGTTAGGACTACACATTTTTGGCCACTTATCTGTTTTAATGTCTCTTCTTTGCTTGAAGACAAGCAAAGTGCTGTTTGGGGGTAGTGTGATAAGCACCCAAAAGTGTATTATGAAACCCCGTTGAGACATATAAATTTGGTTAACTATGTGTTTAATAATCATGAAATAAATATGTTTTCATACTTTTGCGGTATTCAAAGATAAACATGGAAATATGGTTTAAACCTACAATAAAGCACTAGGAGCGACATGTATATGAATTCTTCCAAATCCATACGGAAGCATCAAACTTCGAAGCTCCTACCTCTTGAACCGGGACTCGAATCGACAAGTGAGCTGCTTTCGGACAATCGGGGAGATGAACTCTTACGATAGCGGGGAAGTTGTAAAATTGCCCAAAGACCGGACCGCCACTGGACTGCACATAGGACCCACTATATGGGCCCGTAAGATTAGATGAGTCATCAATCATGGAGCATGTCAAGACAAAAATGACAAATTATTGGTGTAAAGTTGACACCTTGCATGTAATTAATTAGATTAGGTGTTAATAGTGAAAAAAAGGCAAGGTGTCACTTTGTTTTAATGTGGTGGATAAAAATGAAGTAAATGTGATTTGATGTTTCACATGGGAGGAAATGAGATGTCTCTCAAATGAAGAAGAAAACAAAACAGGGGGGGGGGTTAGTCATTCTTATTATTTAGTTTTTAGTTTTGTAAGAAAAAGCTTGTAATAGTTTTAATGGAGGAAACTTTGGTTTTCTTCTAGAAAATAAATAAAAAGCAAGTGAGTTTAGTTAGTTTTTCTTCTTCCTCTCTCTCTCTCTTTTGTTCTTCTAACTTGTAATTCATCATCCCAAGGATCATGAGCTAACTTCCTTTTTGGGGAGTTAATCCATCTCATGTGAGGGAGAATATTTGTGGTTGGCTTGGTAGGTTGTTAGGAATAACAACTAGACCTACATCCTATCCCAAAATGATAGATGGTGTAGTGTCTAGTTAGGAATCAAAGTAATGAGCTTAGAGATAAGTCATTGCTTGGTTCCACTTGCTAGCATGTATGAACTCTTTAATGAGCCATACATGTTAGGGATCAAGTTTTCTTCCATTAGGGCTTGTCTATGAGTCTAGGAAGAATCAAATGAACCTTTTAAAATCAACAACTAAATGTTATTTTCACATGAGGAGGATTAGCTCTCCACCTTTTCTTTAGTAAATTGTATTTTGTATTAATTGCATGATTTCAAATCTTAATGGTTTTTCTTTAATGTTTGTATAGGAAAGAAACCTAACATTAGTAGTAAACTTACTCACTAGTTCCCTAAGAGTAACAACCAATTTGTAGTTGTCCTAGACTTTAGGTTGGTTCGAATCCTTATTCCAACTTTACGAAATGAAGATCGTGAGTAAGGAACTTTCAATTCGCTTTTGCACCAAATTAGAGAATCAATCTTTAAACGTAGTAAAAGTGTAATATCACGTACACCTTGGGCGGTAATTTCTAAACCTCCTCACTACAAAGTGTAAGAGGATACTTGTGTGTTACTAAGCATGCTTGGATGATTATGTGATTTATGTTTCAGTCTCGTTGTTATATTAACGTTAAGGCTAAGCCTGAGCCGTAAAAGAACAAAAAGTGAGATTAAGCCCCACTTTAGAACAGACGTTGCATGAACTGTTTGTCACATAGACCAAAATAAAAAAATAAAATCAATCAAGCTGAGCCAATCTAGTCACGTCCATCAAGACAAACATTTAGCATGAACAAAGAGAATAGTGAACTACCAGATTCCAGTGGACCAACCACCTTCCTCACTCCCCGGCCTCCCTCAGAAATACTGTAGGTGAGATTCTTGGTGGATGATAATAGCCCAAAACTGTAGTTTCACTCCCTTAATAGTATTACATTTAGACTAATTATGTTTATAATAAATAAGAGTTTGTAATGTTTACGTGTTTTTGTGTATTTCAGGTCTTGGAATCAATTATGTGAAGAAGTAAGTCACTTTTGCAAGAGAAATGAGTCAAATTTCTTGCTAGAGAAGTTCTATGGTTAAATTCCAAGTTTCAAGAAGAAAAAACCTTTTTAAAGCCTAGCAAAAGCTGAAAAGTCAAAGTCAACGTGGGCAGAAAATGAATATAAAAGTCAATAGAACTTCTGTAGGTCGTATCTTTGGACTCAGACTTCGGAATTGGGCCTATTATATGTCAAAACGTCCGACTCAAAAAGAACTTTCTAATGGTTTAAGCCTTGATCCAATCAGATTAGTAAAAATGGATGAAAAGGGTGTTACAGTAAATTCCATCAAGAAAACCCTTTACCCTTTTTGTACTTAAGTAATTAGGTTTTGGGCTTGATTTAGTGGCCCAAAACACAGCTCCAAAGCCCATGCATGAAATTGTAAACTTAACCCTCTCCTATATAATGAGGATTAAGGCAAAACTCTATTCTCTCTCATTCCCATTAGTTAGAATAATTTAGTTATCTCTCTCTCACTTAATTTAGTTTAATTAAGGTTTAATATTATCTCTCTCCTACCTCTTCTCTTTAGTTTAATTAAGTAATTAGGGTTTATAATTGTAGTCTTTATAAAACCTCCATTAAAATACATTCAAGTTATTATTATTCAATTAAATTGCTTCTCTTTCTATTATGCCTTCTTCTAATTCCTTTTTTCAGGATAGTCTCATGAATCAAAGCTAAACCTCCATTAGAGAGGGTTTGAATGAAGCTTTAATGAGGAGTTGATTTGTTGGTATAGAATTGTTAGTTAGAACTTCAAGTTTAGGTTTTTCTTGACTTAGAAATAATAAGAGTTTAATCTAAACTAGATAATAGTGAGTTTTGCCATGAGAATGGAAAACAAACTTTCTCTCATGCTAATTAGTTATTACTAAAGATACCATAATTGATTAGGGATCATTAAAGGTCTAATCTTTATGTTTAAATCTTGTGTTTGAATGTAAAGATTAGGGTTTTGCAACAAACTTTATGCTAGCATGTTAAGTATTAATGAAAGTGGATTTCAATCTCTCTCTATTCTTCTCCATATTTTATTCAAGTCATATTCAATTGCTTTAATTAAATTAGTATAAGTCAAATTCATATATTTAGTTTCGTAGTATAAATTCACATCCATAAATATTGCTCTCACCACAGTTTCCTTGTGTTTGATTAGTTGAATTCGTTTAAGTTTAGAGAGTTAAGAGTAGAACAATTCCGTACTCTATATATTACATGAATATATATGTGAGAGTAGGAAATAAATAATTGATAGCGTAAGAATAAGTTAGAGAAATCTATATTGTGTTTTTACGTTTATCAAATGGCGTCGTTGCCATCTTAAAATCATTCAAGAAAAGAATCCAATTGGTTGAATCCAAGGGACAATCCCCCATTCTCAACTCACCCACCCTTTTAATTTTTCATTATTGTTTTTCGTGTTTCGTTTCCTTTTAACTTGATATTCTTATTGTTGATTGTTTTTTAGACGACCAGTTGGGGAAAACAGCTAAAGAATTGTTGTCCACAAGTTTGTGGGAGTCGCCTGTAAAAGTTTCACATATCACTGTGTTTAACTCAAGGGGTGCACGCCCTCCCTTTTGCCTTGTTCAGAGCGCTCCCGCCCTCCCTTGTGTCTGCGGAATCACAGTAAAGAATATTGCGGTAAAGGTATTTTTAAATTTTTGAAAATTCTGAAAATTTTCAGGCATAATCCTTAAGATGTTATTAATTTACTGGAATATTTTTAGATTTTTAAAGTACAAGCTACACCTCCAATTATTAATTATCAAAATGTTAGGCCCACTACAAACTTCCACCAATTTAACCAACATCTAGGACAAAGAAAACTTAGGTGACCAGAATAGAGGTTTAGTGCCCATAACCCAGAACTATCAACATTCAGACATGAACGCTCAACAAGCCTTAATTCCACTCACTCCTCCTATGACCACTCCACCAATCAAACCATCTACCGACGAAGTAGTAGTGACCTTGTTGAAAAAACAAAATCAAATTATGCAACAAAACTCCAACTTGATGAAAGATCAGTATGATCAAAACTCTAACATGCTACAACAAATGATGCAAATGATGCATTCTTTGTGCCAAAAGGTTATTAACATGTCTCCTAGCCAAAATATTAACCAAACAGGCGTGCTTCCAGGTCAAGCAGTGCCTAATCCTACATCAACAAACACCGCCTTCGAAGTTAACAGTATTCACTGTAATGGTGATATAAACTAAGGGGACCTACAGGTAGTCACTACCCTTCATTCAGGTAGAGTAGTTGATAACAAAGTGACTATGCCTACAGATCGCCCACAAACGAAAGCTGAAAATGAAACCATACCGAATATTGTCATAGAAACTGAAGACCCTACAACTGTAGAAGTTCTAGTCCAACCACAACCAAAAGGTACAACCTTACCAAATACCACCATATAAATTGAAGATCCTACACTTGTAAAGGTTCCAATATGGACACCTAGATGGAAAACGGCTAAAGATAAAGCAAAGACTAATAATACTGTTGACCCTTATGCTAAATATAGATATAAACCACCGTATCCCCAGATACTAGTTGTGTCTAAAAAGGACGAGAATTTTGATGAGATTAGGGAAGTGTTTAAAAATCTAACTATAAACCTACCTTTTCTAGATGCTATAAAAAGTCTGCCTAGACACGTTAAGTTTCTAAGAGAGTTGTGCAACAAGAAGAGGAAAACCAACATACCCAATGAAGCCTTCTTAACTAAAAAATATCCCTTTTTATCTGAACATAACGGAATCGTTAAGTACAAGGACCCTGGTCGTCCTACTGTACAATGTACCTTAGGAGATTACTTCATAACAACTGCTCTATTAGACCTGGGGGCAAGTGTTAACTTACTCCCTTTTTATTTATATAAATAACTAGGTCTAACAAAACTTCAACCAACCAAAATGACTTTGCAGTTAGCCGATCGTTCTATTAAGTACCCCAAGGGCATAGTTGAAAATATTCTCGTTAAAATCCAGGACTTTTACTCTCCAGCCGACTTCGTTATTCTCAACACAGAAGTTACTCATGATTCCATTCCCATCATCTTAGGGCGGCCTTTCTTAGGTTGCCAATGGCCAAATCAATTGTCGGGATGGCTCAATAACTCTTTCTTTTGGAAATATTTCTGTGGAAGTTAGCATGTTTAGACAAAACCAGAGACAACTAGGTTTGCCTATAGAAGGAGAAGTGAAGTCCATTGAGAGTTTTGTGTCTCACATTAGTGCGGCCGACGCTTTCGTCCCCACACTAGTAGATACCCTTCTTATGGAAGAAGACAAATATCATAATTTCGACTCCCTAAATGTAGATGAAATCGAGGGAGATTTCCTTCGACTCTTTTGCAACCCTTCTTCGCCACCTCACGAGTCCGCTCCTATTGACATCCATTCATCCCTCGACACCATGACAGAAGAATAATTTTTCAACCTCTATCCCACTGATTCTTCTGACCCACCTATTGAGGAATGTTTTGCATATCTCAAGACTTCTAATGATCTAGAACTGAGAATACTAGTTGAGCACCATTCACCTACTCACATCCTCATGTCACTCATTCACCTTCCATCACTAATATTCTCCACTTTCCACATTTTCAAATGAACCTTGAGTTTGCACTTGACCTTTTTGCTTCTCATGTGCTTCATGATTTTTTAAACCTTCCTGATAGAAAAATAATACCCAAGGACAAGCCACCTGATACCTTCATTTTTAGATTTGAGACAGTTCATACCTACACCATGAATGAGTTTTGTGCTAAACCCACATTCTCATTTTTTCCATTCTTTCTTTCTAAAACTTATCCATATCCCACGTATCTTCCACAACCATCCATTTTCTCATAATCATTCACTTGGACACCCTTTCGTTCAAAGAAGAAGAAAAGGTGCATGCTCGGTTACGTTCTAGGTCTATCAGGCTTCGCTCTCAATTCACTAAGTTGTGTCATAGAAAGTCTTGGTGTTTGATTTTGTTTGGTGGTGCATTCTATGCTAATTATTTATGGAAAGATCCACAACTCTTTAGTTGTTGATACATGGTAAACTGCATGTTAATAGATGTTTTAGATAAAGTCTAGGGAATCTGACTTTAAAAAACCCAAGTTTTTGTAAGATACCACCTTTATGGAGTATAGGCCGCAAAATAAAATTTTCAAACTTAGAACGAGTTTTCAATTGGGGGTGGCATATTTTGGTATTTCATTTCAAAACTTTTTGCCACCTTTTACCTGTCATGTTTTCTCCAGTAGAGTTTGTGTTAGTTAGTACGTAACAGTTTAATTGTGCTTCATGTTATCATATTATCTTTATAATATTTCTATTACAGGTACTGCCAATTTTTGCCACGTTTCTATAGTAAATTCTTTCCTTATCTCTTTACACTTTGAGAATAAAACGTTCGATTGTTTGGGGGTAGGATAGAAACATTTGCAAAAATTATGCAGTTTTAGGATGTAAATTACGCACTTTTCTTTATAAAATATTAAAAATTATAAAAATTAGTTAGTTACGTAATTTAAATGTGCTATTGAATTGTTTCATGAACCCCCTTCTCCCAAATTGTTTGGGGGTGGTATATTTAATTTTAGTACATTGTATGTTCACATATTAAAATTGCATGTATAAATATTAAAATATAGAATCCATATGCCCTGTTGATTTTATTGGGATGCATAATGTAATTAGGTACCTTAATTTCGTGAAATTCACTATTTCATGGAATTTCGGAAGCGAATCCGATAGGAGCATGCTTGATTTGTGAACGTATGATATTATTGTATTTCTATTAGAGTCCGCTTATGTCCCAAGCACTATTTATTATTTCGTGTTATCCCGATAATGTGTGGAACTCATATAGGAGTTGCGTATGTTTTTATTTCTTTATATTAGTATAGATTAATATTCTTTTTCAAGTGCTCCCATTTACAAGCACATTTTTATGGTACTATTTATCCTTTAATTTCATTCCATACTTTGGGGACAAAGCATGATTCTGTTTGATGGTAGTATAGAAACATATTGTAAATGTTTAAGCACATATTAGGTTGTATATTACATATTATTTGTCTTATAAAAATTAGAAAAAAAAAACAAAAATATAGTTTATGCTATACACTTAGTGATAATTTCTCCATAATGATATTAGTCTATAAATCTCATGTAGTACTTAAATTAGGATTTAATTTTTGAGATTTAGATTAATATGTAGGTAATAGTCATTGCATCTTTTCATGAGCATCTATGATTTTACTTGGCAGTATTTTTCTAAGACCTAGGTTAGAGTACTTAAGACATATCCTGTGAGCATCTAGCCAAAAAGCTCACATGAATTAATATCTGAGTGATGACATAAGGGAGAAGTCAATTTCAAGTAGAGAAATCATACATCCACTTGCTTGATCACCATACCATATCCTAAGCGAGAATTTAGGTCCTCTTACACTCCAACTACATCATTTTATTTCGTTTGGGGGTAAATGCTTTCACATGTTTTTCTATAAAGATCCCCAGATGTTTAGACTATTAGTATATAGTTAACAGCATATCATCCAGCTCATATGCATAGTCTTCGGGAATCTAATTGAAAATGACCCCACATATAGTCTTGAATATCTTACTATAAAATATTTATATTATGTTTTCTCGATGTATTCCATGGGAGTGCATCCAAGGTAACCGGACCACTCTACTTGGAGTGTGTGGTTGTAAGTTTTTGAGCCTTGAGTCCATGTATACTTGCATATTCCTTGTTAGCACTTTTACTCGTAGTTTGACTAATGTAAATCTATGGAGCAAGTATACAATTTTCTTTTTCTTTATTTTACACTTCTTTTTAGAATAGCTTTTCTATTCCTGTCATTTACAATTCCTGTCTTTATTTTCATTTTCTTGTTTTCTATTTTTACATAAGCATTTTTCTTTCAATCTCACCTTTGATGCTGAGTAGTCTTTCCCTTAGTCACCAGATCGTTGAGCGGGAGCGAAAGCAAAAGCGGGAGCGAGAGCGCGAAAGCGCTTAACTTGAGAAGCTCCCACTTTCAAAGCGGGTCTAGAGCGCTTATATTATTAATTAATTAATTAATATTTTAATATAAAAAGTATATAAAAGGATATAAATTAATACAACGTAACATATAAAGTATTAATAATATTATTAGTTATCTTTGGTTTTGAAAAAAAAAATCGATAATCTCTTTGGTATTGAAGTTAACTTGGCCTATTTGATAAAAGGAAAATATATTCAGGGAAAATAAAACGTACTTCTATATCTCGTATTAATTACATTGCAACAGAGTGTTACTTGAGAAGTTGACAGTTGTAAAGAGTTGGCTACAAAGTAGGACACTTGTTGCCTGCCTACCTAGAGATGGACACAATATATTATACAGATTTCAAGGTTTTCTTCTCTCCTTCTTTGGAAACAACAGATCAAATACAAGCCCACAAGAGCCCCCAATTGATTTCATTAATCTATAGGATATTGAAAGGAAATTCAAGAGACAAATTTTACCACTTCAATCAAACAGTCATATCTAAATTTGTTCTAATTGGGTATTCTTTCTTCAATTTATTATGTTGAGGGTTCAGAATTTGTAAAGTCTCTGTTCAAACATCTATTTCAGTAGAAATTTGATATGTATGACCATTTGACATGAAGAGCGCGTTTGAAAACTGAAAGCGCGGTTCAAAAAAATGAGAGCGCGGTTTTGAAAATCTCAAAGCGCGGATTGGAGGAGCTTTTGGTCGAAAATCGCCAAACCGCGGTTTTAGAGCGAGGTAGGCTATACACGGTTTGTGTGACTAAGGTTTTTCCTCTATAAAGAAGAGATGTGAAACAAAGTAGAGGGCGATGGGGATTGAGTGAAGGTGTTTTACGGTTGTCTCTCATGGTTGTTTAGCATGTCTCGTCTTCCATAAGCATGCCATACCGTGGGATGGTTAGCAGCTGGAGCCCTTGATTTCGAAAACTTTTTCCTTATGTTGACGATTTCTAGTTGTTTCGAGTTTCATCTTCCAATCTAGTTGGAATGGATTTAACTAGGGCTAACTAGAGAGTTTCTCACCATTTCATAAAAGTTCTTGTTTTTCCTGTGCTTATAATAGAGCTTCTCGATACATCAATAGTTATGTGATTTTCTAAAAACAAAACGGGCAATGGATTCCACATAGACCAACCCTTAGAAGTAGGCAATCTCCATTCTTCTAAGAGCGGTTTGAAGATTAGTTATGTGTTACTAAGGGTCGCCCATATCACCATGATATTCGTACAAGACATCTTAAGTCTTGGATAGTAAATCCCCCAACACACATAACTGAAGCCACAGTTTGACAGGATCGGGTTCAATAAAAGTTGACACAAAGGTTGCCTAAAATCACCTGTTATGGTATGTTTTAATCAATGCTTTTGTACGAGTCCTTTGTATATATCTCTACATAGTTTTCAAAAACTTGAGGATATAAAAATTTAAAATCTTACATCCCAGAGTAACCAAAATGATACTGGATAAACAAATGATTTTATCTTCTTGAAAAAAAAACCCCTCTATTTTGTTAGAGATACCTTTTAAGAAAAACAAGAACCAAAAAAAAACCTCGACGAGGCGTCGACTTCTAGAATTAAACAAATGGTGTAACCCAAAGTAAAACCATGATCACTTTAATTCTATTATGCACCTCTCTATTATTGTCTCGAGAATCTGATGTTAAAAGACTCATTTTGTATAAAAATTTCAAAAATTGTCTCCTTCTTTTCTAAAAACTCTACAAAATTTCCAGCTACAAAAAATTTCAAAAACTTATTTTGTCACCCCTTTCTACAAACCTTTCAAAATGTCTAAAAATAGTTCTTCTGCACCTAGCAAGGCTCAATGGAGACATGTACCCTCTGATTCTGAAGTTTTTGCGTCTCTTCTGATTGATGTTAAATATGATATCTGGAAAAGAATTCACACCATCACACCTGGTGTAGGAAAAGGTTCCTACACCTGCAGACGGCGTGCAGTCAAGGAGAACTGGTGTTTGATATGTCAAATACCAGACTGCCCTGGGCTTCAACCGATAAGCAAGGGCGCAGTATTTACAGTCTACATGTGTCTTACACCAAAATACAGAGCCCAGCTTCATAGAGTAATCAAACCATCTGGTTGGGATTGACTCGAGTCTTGGATATGACTGAAAACTACCCATATTTTTACAATTTTTCATAATATAATCCAAAAAAATTAATTAAGGTTTAAATTCACGTTTGTATATTCTTTCCACCATCTATTCCCTTTGCTCTCGTAACATTCCTTTTTACTCATTCCACTATTCGTGCACTTTGTTTTCAAGTTGGCATACTCTATTCTTTTTAGAGCTCATTTGTTTATACAGCTTATGTCATCTTCACGCTCCAAGGCGTTCACCTATCATCTTGTGTGTCATACAACCCTGGATCAAAGCATGTGATATACCATTAGATAGGATTTTTTGCGCTGATCATTAGATAGTTTGTTTGTCCAAATCAGACCGGTAACGAAGCGAGGATGTGCATTTTATGAGTTACGAGACGGAACAGGACCTTTTCGGTATCCACATTTCATATGGGCTTGGGCCAAAAATGTCAAACACTAAAAAACCCAACAATCGACAGTCGTACGCGGGTTTAAATTCTAACCACGCGACCGCCAATTGCACCGTCTCTCTCACTCAAAACCCTAGCTCACAAAAATCTACCCGACACGTGCCCGCGCCTCACCAACCCGCGTCGTGCCTCCTTCTTCACCAAATTCAAAACTTTTCCTACTAATACTAGCAAACCTTCACCCCACCTCATATCCACTTTCAATTTAACCAAAACATCCTCTCATGGCTGTCAATCGAAAGATTGTACCCGAAATGGAATTTTCAAATCTATTTGATTCGGGAGTTTTTTATGTTTTCTTCAAGGGACAAATCCTTAGAAGAGGTTGGAGGCCACTCTTGCTAGAACCCACTGCTCATTACTCTCCTTCTCTTGTTCAAGCTTTCTATCGTGGCTTAGCTCACAATAACGAAGGTTTGGTTACCATTTCATTTGGGGGAGGCTCACATGTGTTGACTAGCCAGTCAGATGGTTCGGTTTTGGGTATCAAAGCGCGACACAAGGTCCCCAAGATTCAACAGTTCCATGGCACAGTGTTCGATTTGATGCATGCGACTGTGTTAGAAGGCGAGTACGTCAATGGTTCCTGATAAGCACCCAAAAGTGTATTATGAAACCCTATTGAGACATATAAATTTGGTTAATTATGTGTTTAATAATCATAAAATAAATATGCTTTCATACTTTTGCAGGTATTCGCAATAAACATAGAAATATTATTTAAACCTGCGATAAAGCACGAGGAACGACATATATATGAATTCTTCCAAATCCGCACAGAAGCATCAAACTTCCGAAGCTACTACCTCTTGAACTAGGACTCCGAATGCGACAAGTGAGCTGCTCAGACAATCAGGGCGATGAACTCTACGCATAGGCGGGAAGTTGTAAAATTGCCCAAAGACCGGACCGCCACTGGACTGCACATAGGACCCACTATGTGGGCCCGTAAGATTGGATGAGTCATCAATCATGGAGCATGTCAAGACAAAAATGACAAATTATTGGTGCAAAGTTGACACCTTGCATGTAATTAATTAGATTAGGTGTTAATAGTGAAAAAAGGCAAGGTGTCACTTTGTTTTAATATGGTGGATAAAAATGAAGTAAATGTGGTTTGATGTTTCACATGGGAGGAAATGAGATTTCTCTCAAATGGAGAAGAAAACAAAACAAGGGGGGGACACTCCATTTACTCCATTGACTTCTTTTCCTTACCTTGTATTATTTTAGTTCCTTAGTCATTTTTATTATTTAGTTTTTAGTTTTGTAAGAAAAGCTTATAATAGTTTTAATGGAGAAAACTTTGGTTTTCTTCTAGTTGAAAATAAATCAAAAGCAAGTGAGTTAGATAATTAGTCTTCTTTTTCCTTTTTCTCTCTCTCTTTTTGTACTTTCTAACTTGTAATCCTTCATCCCAAGGATCATGAGCTAACTTCCCCTTGGGGAGTTAATCAAACTCATGTGAGGGAAAAATCTTTGTTGATGGTTTGGTGGGTTGTTTAGGAAGAACAACTAGACCTACACCCTATCCCAAAATGATAGTTGGTGTAGTGTCTTGTTAGGGATCAAAGTGATGAGCTTAGAGATAAGTCATTGCTTTGGTTCCACTTCCTAGCATGTATGAGCTTAGAGATGAGCCATACATGTTAGGGATCAATTTTTCTTCTATTAGACTTGTCTATGAGTTCTAGGAAGAATAAAATCAACTTATTAAAATCAACAACAAAAGTTAACTTTACATGAGAAGGATTAACTCTCCATATTTTCTTTTAGTAAATTGTATTGTGTTTTAGTTGCATTCACTTGAAACTTAATTTTTTTTATGTTTGTGTAGAAAAGAAACCTAGTATTGCACACATTAGTTATATAAAAGGTGCATGGTCCTTTAGTTGAATCATTAAGTTCTTTAATAGGTCTACTTTGTCTTTAGATGATAGAGAGGCAGTAGTCATGATATCATTTTGAGATTCAGTTAGGATCGGACTTCTATCTCCTGTCATATCAAGCTTCTATTTAAGCTCATTGACCATAAAAGAAATAAATATTGCTCCGCACATATATATACAAACGCAGTCGCACACAAAACCACCACACCATTTAACATCCAAAGATCATCAAACCATTGATCAAATCATACAATTTTATATTTATCTTTGAAGAGGTAAACAATCAAATAGATATGTAAGCACAAAAAATCAATGCATACTAGGTAGGATGAGCTATCCACTTACAACCAAAACCAAGTTAGAAGAAAAACAAAAGATAGAACGAAACAACCAATTAGAACAGTAAGTACAATACACCATTCCCCTCGGATTATAGAATCCTAAGAGAAACCATAGATACTCTAAATAGCAGAAGAAGATCTTAACACTAGCAGATAAAAACAATTTTTTCTATCGAAGATCAAATGGATTGTAAAACTATGCCAAAGAGGTCTGAGTACCTTGAATAACAATGAATGATGACGACCCAAACCAGTTATCAAATATCCAATACCCAAACCATACTATTTAGAATTGCTATTAAAATGTTGCTAAGCTCTCTATAGGATTTTAGCATGCTTTCTAGATTTCCAACTAGTCCGCCCATGTAACCAGCAACCAAAGCAGCAAGGTCTCGCACCAAATCTCTATCTTCGTATCCCAGAGATCCTAATCTTGATTCAACAGTCATCACAAAAAAAAGAAAAAAGAAATGCAAGATAACTAAACAAACAATTGAAGAGAAACTAAGTAAATTAATGAACAGATATACATAACTTACAACATCCCCACGAGAAATACCAAGTTAGGTAAGAGCATAAGCAAGTCTTAGACATCTTTCAAGCGTTTCCTTCCAAGTGTAGTTGACAAAACCATAAATAACAGACACTCTATCTCTGTATACAATACCGGCTCTTTGTAAAAAGCTTATGGGTGATAATGGAACATAGTTTATAGGGCATTGGAATAGACCCTCCATTGGTTTCTCCGAATGAAGAGAAATGTATTACTTGTGTTCTTTGACTCAAAGTTTGATGTAGTCGTCTAATAACAAATAGAAACCGAGTTGGTCGGAACATTTTGAACGCAAAATTTTGAGCAAGATCAAGAGCAGTAGTGATGACTCTAGTGTGGTTCATAAACAAACGTTTTCATGCCCATATCATCCCTTAAGTTATCCAGGGACGAGGTTGTCTTTGTTCTTAAACTCTTGTGATTGCAAATTTACAGTCCTAACTCGTAATTGCTGGAAATTACAGTTTACAAACGAACAGATCAAATGACAGAAAATAGAATGCTCTGAATCCAAAACAAACAAGAAAGAAGTTGTGGCTAGAGAAATAGTACTCAAAGAGGTTCAAGTTTCATCAAGTTGACATCAGCAAATAGTTAAAGATGTTACCTTTGGATGTACCAAGTCATCTCCTTCTTCATAACGAAATTCAGATCAATAACCGTAAGGAAGTTTCCTCATTTATTACCAAAATTTCGCAAAACACTAACAACATACAAAAAATCATAGAAAAATGTCAAATCTTTTGAGGAAAAATGCGTACGAGAAAGTATTGAGGAAAAATGTCAGATCTTTTGGATCTTTTGATGATATAAAATTGGATCTGGATCGAGATGATGATTTTGAGGGAAAAGAATTTCAATTTTAAGGATTTTGAAATGCGTACAAGAAGGTATTGAGCTTTGAGATCCTTGAATTGAATAGAGAGAGGGAGAGCGACAGAAGATTGTAGTGGTGATGAGAGAGGGAGGAGACTGGAGAGTGTAGCGGCGGTGAGAGAGAGGAGAGAAAGTAAAATTATATTTTATATTTTAATTTGTAACACTTCTCAAACAGTTTTTAAGCGTTAGCAATTAATTCCTGAAATTCACCGATATAAAGTAACGCTTTACAACATTGCTAACGCTTATATAACGGTAAATAACCGTTGCAAAGCAAAAAAGGTGTGTATTGCAAATATCCTATAATGGTGTAGTGTCAGTCAGGTGTTGCTGCTGCCATGGCATGGAATGAGGAGGGATCTCTAGTAGCTGCTACAGTAAAGAGATTTCAAGTAAAGTCAGCTGAAGAGAGTGAACTTCTAGCAGCTGAGGTAGCAATGCAATTGGCAAAACATCTAGGAGAGGGAAATTTTGTGTTTGAAGGTGATAACATCAATGTCATCAACAACTTGAAGGCATAGGAGTCCAGTTTGGCTTGGTCATTACAAAGCATAGCTAAAACTATTATTAGAATTTCTAGTAAATTTAATTATTCATGTTTCAGTTGGTTAAGAAGATATTTTAATAAAGAGGTCCATGATCTTGCAAAATGGGCGTTTAGCTCATCTTATATGGGTACTCTTCTAAAATGAGTGTTTGGACTCTGAGTGTGTGTATATATGTATATGTGTGTGTGTGTCAAGTGAAAAAAAATACAGATTAAGAAAGGAGGCCCTTGGGATTATTCCTTGGCTGTTGTCCTTCCACAAAAAAATACCATGTTTGTGGTGGCACTGCCATCTCCCAAACAATTGTTATTTTAAGATCGAAAACAACTGCTTTTACAGTACCCTTCTTCACTTAATGAGCTAAATTTAATTACACATGAAACGATTTAAAGAGTCTCTGAGACTGTGACCCCATTTGCCTGCCTATGTAATTCTGTATGTTAAGTACCACATGGCTAAAAAACCAGAGTAATAATTTGAACTATGAACTAGTGTTACTTGAACCCTGCGATGAACTAATGAACATTGAAGAAAAATCACAGGGTACATGGTCCCTAAGAACTACGAGTCACTGACCCAAACCCCTTGTATCACGTACAAACTTATAACAGTTATTACTATCTTTAATATATGTGGTGGCGGAGCTTCTTCCTGTGAGTGACATACATGATTGGAACTAGAGTCTGTCTTTTTACATGATTGATCGATAAGATCAAAGCTTTAATTTGGAACCTCCATTTGCTACACCTGGCACATGGTCAGTACAGAATTTGGGACATGAGCCACCTTCTACTATTTCCTCTTCTTGTAATTGCTGCTACCTTGATGGGAGGCCGGCCAATCCGTCAATACATTGCCAGTCAATGGTAGGTGCTATGTCATAAACTGCATATAGGAAGCATAGTTTGACAAGGAAATTAAGCCAAGGGACATGGCTTCTGTTTCATTGAGATTATTCCTTGGTTCTTTGACAAAATACCATGTTACGTTGGTTGGTGCCTTGGTGGTGGGATCCTTGCATTGGGGAATTGCAGCCCTATCCCTAATAATTGTTTTAAGATTGTGAACAAGTAGTTGTAGGATCCCTTTCAATAAATGGAAGAGCGAAGAGCTAAAAAAAACCATTTACAAGTCAGTGACCCCATTAGACATGCTCTATACGTGACACAGATAAGTTGTTAATAATTGATAGAGCAGTGTTGCTTGCACCCTGCGGAACAGTTCCTCCCCCATATGATTGGCTCCCGAGATTTGAATCACGAATACTGAAGCACATAGCAATACTCGAGGGTATTAAAGATTGAAGAGTTGTGCAATTTGACTTGGATGATGTATACTAAGACACAGCAAAAGCAAATTTTCATGTTCATAGGGAGCAATCAAATAAGAGCTGGCTCAGCTTCTTGTTGACATAGATACAAGCTCTAAGAAACCCAAGCACTTTTGGAACATGAATGCCAAGTTTCTTTAATGTATGTCTCAAGGTCAAGGTCAAGGGCAGCCCAATTGGCAACTTCTAACATAAATCTCAGGAAGTTGTATGGTCCACTTAATGACGTACAGAAGTTTCTCAAGCTCACCTGAAAACTTATATAAAATGCCAAGAGTGAGATGTGCCTCAAAATTTTAGGATTAAGTATGGGCCGGTCATCAAGTGGAGTGGAGTAACTCGCCAATTGGGCTCGATTCGAAATTGCTCATTCAATTATATGAGTTCATTCAATTATATGAGTCGAGTTTGACCACATTTTAAAACTTGAGAGTCGAGACGCTCGCGAGCTATTCATAGCTTGCATTTTACATAGTTTTGTTAACATAACAATTTTTTTTTATTAGTGTATTGGATTATAATTACTCCACACATATTGATGGTATTCATATTGTGTACACCTTTAAATAGTTGTTAGATAGTGGTTATTGTATAGTGGTCTAGTTGCATTTTAGTATTTTAATCAGATAGATTTAGTAATGTATTTTGGTCTTTAGGTAAATATTATGTCTATTTGTGCTCACTTATCTCTAGCTTGTGGTCCAAGTCAAAGTCGAACATATACAGTACAAGTCGAATCAAACTCTGGAGCCTATAATCGAATTCGAATTTGTAGTCCAAAAGAATAGGAATCTAGACTCTTTGAGTTTCTCGAATACTCGATGAGTTGAGCTTGAGCACGAAATAAAGTTCAAACAAAATTTGAGCTCAACTCGAGAGACACATGAGCCGAGTTTGAGCACCCTAATACTCAACTTGAGTAGCTCGATGACCAGCCTACGCGGTTGTAAAGGTACATTTTAGTCACGATCTTACAATCTCGGAGAATTGGATTTGTATAAGATGTTTGACTGAACTCAGGTCGGTGCTTTGAGCTGCCTACGTATTCAGTTCTCTGATGAACTGGAATCAAGTCAGACATAGTTTATCTTGAGTGATTGAGTTGGGGTTTGAGAGAATGTGAACCTCCTCCCCTTGAGAATGGAGAAGATGTCTCCTTTTATAGGCATAGATCCCTCTTTTGCGCTGTCTTGATGATTGATTTTACTCATTCCGTTACGAAGTAATGATCTGTCATTATTGATGTTGTTGATTAGCTTGCAGCGGTTACGTTTCCTATGTCATTTGGACGACCTGACTGTAGTCTGGACACGTGATTTGTTACGAGTGGTTGAGAGTGGAGGATACTGAAAGCAGTGAAGGCAAAAATGCTAAGAGTATCCTCAATGGTGATACTTGGATTTTACATCAATCAATTGAATTACCAAACATTATATATGTGCAATTTCATTATTTCCACTTTAATTTCAGCATCAAATAGCGCTCCACACAGTTAACCACACAACACAATCCTACGCGGTTACGCTCCACCTAGGGGTGTCTCTTTTTGCCGAATTTTCGATTTTTCCGAAATCCGACCCGAAATTGGTCTGGCTCTGAGTATAGTTTTTATGGGCCGATTTTTCGATTTCCGAAAATTCCGAAAAAAAAATTGGATTGGATTTGGATATAATTCTAAAATCCGATCCGATCCGAAAATTCCGAAATTTCGATATTATTGCCAATTTATTCGAAAATATATACTTCTCTCACTATCCACTTGATTAGATTTGACCGTTCATTCATTTTCTAGTTTTTACTTCCAAAACAAAACAAAAACATAATCTAGCCGCTACTTCCCCACTTGAATTGGACCACTCTATTGTCATTACACCGTCTGCCATAACAACAATGATATGAAAAAAAATGTCATTGAGTCATACAATGACTTCCAGACCAATCCAAAAGCCAAATTCCAATAGATAGAATATTATGTAAAGCTACTTAGAGTCCAAGACCATAATCCATTATTTATGCAGACACTTCACGCTTCAATTTCCACACACGAAAAAAGATTGAAACATTACAAATACCCAGACCTCAACAGAATGCAATGCTTGCTATTGGTGGCTGCAGGTTCTTTTTCTCGTTTTTTCTTGGATCACTTGTTTGAATGAAAATGGGTTTTCTCAGTAAACAAGTGTGTATTGTTGTTAGTACATTGGTGTTGTGGACATGGTTTTCTCTCCCTACAATGAACATTGGCATATGATATTCCAAAAATAATTGAAAGTAAAGAGATCTTTGAAAATTTACCAAGTATTTCGAAATTTCCGAGTTATTTCGAAATTTCCGAAATTGGAAATATATTTTGAATCCAAAAAAAAATTTGATCGGATTTGGCTAGCATATTAGGTTCCGAAAAAAATTTGGAAAAATTCCGAAGGAGGTTAATCCGATCCGATCCGAAGTCACCCTAGCTCCACCTGATTAACTAATTGGTTACCAGGCACAAGCCCACATGCCACTTGTTTAACCGCTCGGTTATTTGGCCCAAGTCCACACGCTATTTGGTTAACCGCTTGGTTATTAGGCATGACTATGAAACCGAGGCGCCATGACAACACTCTCTTGGGCCAAATGCTAGAGCCCACGCGCCATTTGCTTAACAGTGCATTACATTTGAAAAGTCCACACACCACTTGTTGGACCGCTATGTACATTTGAGAAACACCAACCTTGACACCAAATACAGTACCATTTGATGCCAAGGTTGCTGAAATTTCGGTGTTGGTGTATGGTGGGTGAAGGACTAAAGATGGTCGGATTTCATCATATTTTAAGAGATTTGGTGTCACGGTGTCACCATTAAAGATGCTCTAAGAATAAGTCTGCTGCCTTTGGTTTATTGACGAAAATCTTGAGCTAACTACAAGTCTACAACTGAAGCCTGGAAGTGTTGAACTCCACAGATTAAGATATCAACAATAGATGCTATTTCAGTTTGAATATGAGTCATGTTTGAACTTGCTGAAGTCTTGTTGCGTTCTATGAGAAAAAGAAAGAGCCAAACGAAAACAATTTATTGTTCGTCCTTTCGCTTTGAATTGGAAAATTGGACTTATAGGGGATGATTATTCAAAATTCAAAGTAAGATGTTTCCCTTATCATAGCTAGAAAACTGTGATAGCTGCAATGGGAAGTCTGTCCTACATTGGCTCTTTTTCATGAAAAAACTTGTGAAAAACTGAATTTACATGCGACCAAAATCTTTTATAAATACATTCAGTGAAAGACTACAGCCCAATTTTCCAGAGTCCCCCTAGTATGTGTATTTCAAGAGCCACAACACGCCCACTCTCAAATTCTTTCTGAAAAATGTAGCTAAGGAGCCTAGAATAGATAATTAACAGACAAACCAACTAAGTGGACTAATACCCGATCCACAGCGGGCACGACCTAAGACCTGTTATTCTTGTCAAAAATTATAATTTTCATAGCTTCCAATAGATGCCAAATTTGTGCAAGATGCCGGAGACTACTCCCCAGAAGGTGATCTCAGCAAATATCACGTACAATAGTTGTCCTACTCTCTCATTTTTCCAAACATCATTGAAAACATGCTCTTGTATCCAGTTAACCTGTTCATGGAAAGTGTTTCAACTTTCACGTAAGTTTGATTTAAATAGAGATTATAGAACATACACTACAACATTGTATTAGCACTGTGCGAGATATGTGACTTACAAGATTGTTGTCTTCCCGCTTATAATACCATCCATTTATGAACCCTGCAAAGATACCTTGTGCTGCCATAACAAACACGAACAATGCATTCATTCCAATCCATTCCAAGAATAAAGTTGGAGTCCTGTATCCCCAAACATCAATCTGTAGAGAAGAATTGATTAGGTACCTAGTTTATTTTCCTCAGGTAGGCTTTAGGATCAAAACATTTGGAATTTAATTAGTATGCCTAAATTTGTACCACTATATATAAGCCAGAAAATACAATTCCTGCTGCTCCAGCTGTGAAACAAACATAGCTGAAACTATAAAGCTGTTTGTTCATGGGAATGGCTGCAGATAGACAGTGAAAATTCGATTAGCACGACGTCACTAAAGCCCTTAAAAGAGGTTAACGCTAGTTTGCAAACTTGGACAGCATCAACCATCAAATCAACAACTAACAAATTTTTTGGTGTCAAAAAGATTCACTCAAAACAAAGGCGGATATATAATTTATTTTAACGTGTCAAAAGTTTTAGTATGATGATCATAACACTTAGGAAACTCACCATCAGTAAAATGAAGAATAATAGCTATGATAATCAAGACTAGTCCCATTGAAACCCAGTGCTTCAGCCTCTCAGAGTGACCCTGTAAAAAAAGCACAATCAAACCAAGTTCATTGACACCCAATGCTGATGTAATGCTATGTAACTGCCTCGTTAATAGTCATTTTTAGTACTATATATAGCACAAGTGTTGGTACACAACAGACTTTGTTCAAACAAAGTTGAGAGAAGCTAGCTTGTGCAAACCTTGAAATGAATTAGAACATGTCCATAATGAACCCCAATGGTACCAGAGACAATTGCTGAAATTGAACTGGAAATACACAGAGACCACCTTATTTTCTTGTAATAATTACATCAAGTAGTATTCTTGTTTATGTCTGCTAGAATATTTACAAACCTCAATAAGCCTTCGGGCTCGAATGGACCATTGCACCAACTTGGAGCGTCCTTGCGCAATGGACCCATTTCTGGATAACTAAGTGTGCAAGCCTGTAGAGTATCCGAAAAAAAAACATCGTTATGCAAAATGTTGAAGTGAGTTGAACGAAAATCGTTATTACTCGAAATTAAGTTTACCTTTAATCGGATCCAAACAGGACTGGCGTAGAGATGCTTAATGCCCCATGCTTGTCGATCTACATAACCAACTGCATTACAAGCCGGCCCTAGATGGCCTCTCATGCCACATTTTACCTACAAATATGTATCATGGCATCTCGATTGCGATAATGTCAACAATAGTAACAAATTATGTTTTTTTTTTTTATAATGATAACAAATTATGTAACACATATGCGAGACAGGAATATACACTTACGATATACTTCTTGATCTGATGATCCTCATCAAACTCGTAACTCCAATCAGAAACATACAATGAGAATGTTGTGATCATGTAAATGAGAAAGGCGATAAACCCTCCAAGCCTGGAACATTGATAATAAGCCATTAAAGTTTTGCATTCTTACGATGAAGACTTCTTATATTTTATCTTTTTTGCGTTTTATATTGCTCACCATTGCCAACGATATGCACTGAAAATGGAGAAATGTCCTGATTTAAGTACTGTAGGTCTGACCTTTGTAGTGAAAGTTTCTATTAGAGCAACAATCAAGTATACCAAAGCAATTCTCTGCAAGTAAAATAACGACTTCTTGAGAAATTATTTGAATCAAGTATACCAAAGCAATTCTCTGCAAGTAAAATAATGACTTCTTGAGAAATTATTTGAATTGGGCAATTGGCTAAGAAATTAGATAGCTCTTGCTATGATCAATTGGCGTAGAAAGGCCCAAGCCTAGTTACAAGTCTCTGGATCAAATCATGCATTTAGAATTGTAGGATGGAGTAGGATTGCTAACTCAACCCAAACTTGTGTTGTTGCATGTTATGGGTCTAGTACAACCCAAGTTGAAATTTACCCTTAGTTTCCTGGGCTTTTACAGTTTTGTTTTTCTAAAATATGAACAAAAAAAAAGGGTTAGCAAACCTGAAGAATGCCACACCAACGGATTTGCTTCATGTCAATTCCATAAGAGAGGTCGTCAGGAGCATGAGAGTAGCCACCTTCAATCATATAAAAAGTTGTGTTAGAAAAAAGCTAGAAAAGTTAACAATACGAAATATTTCGTGCAGAACTTTTATTTTTAAATTTCTTCCATAGATTACCTTGCAAAATAATTCCCCATAAGAGAAGTTTTATCGTTCTAATGATAATTTTCTTAACCGTATTTCCCACCTTTTGGATTCTCTGCAAATTAACAGTAGAACAGCTAAATATGAGATCATCTTCATTCGGTTTCAAAAATTAATCTTGTGCAGTAATGTAGACACATGGATACACTACTATGAAATATGCTAGCCAGGCCATGTCACAAAAAAAAATCCCAGACATCTTTATGAAATTCGAACTCATCCCTTTCATTTTAAAGTTTGACACTTTATTTATCAGATTTGAAGCTGAGGTGAAGTGTGTTTACGACTTCCTATCAGCTTATTTGTATATTTTGAGGTTTGAACATATCATCACTATATTTAGCACATACCTTAAGTGCAAGAGCAATTGCAACACCCACAATAAAGAGAAAAAACGGCATGACGAAATCAGCCAATGTGCAACCATTCCATGGTGAATGATCAATGCGTGCCCACGCTCCCCCAGCGTCATCCACCAATATCATTATCTGCACGCACCGAAGAAGCAAAATACTAGTCCATCATTTCCCAACCCACATAAGGCAATCCAATGAATGATTTGCTTTTCTAGCCGTTTGATCAAAGTATGCCTGTTCCATGAAATTTTCATACTGGCCTGGTGTACAAACATAATGCTGGATATGTACATTAGTTGCACATATATTTCTTGGAGTTAGCAAGTTTTAGTGTAATTTTACTTATTTTACTGTTGACAAATATTGAAAGTAAATCTCGTGGAATGCCATATTGAGTGTAAACGTGGGGATAATTAATATTGTAATGAGTAGTATCGATCATATGTAATTTTATGTACCACTATGGTGAGTCCTCTGAATGCATCTAACGTAGCAACTCTCTTGGTCTTCTGCCTAATCACCGGCTCCTCAGCCTCTTCTCCCTTTGGTTCCACTAACTTGTCATGTACTTGACCGTTCTTTTCTTTGTGATTCTCATGCTGATGATCTTCATCCTTAATAATCTTCTCATTTTTCTCATGCACTTGTTCCTCTATAACAGGTGTATGACCCAAACCTTCCTCCACTCTCCTTACATCAGCCATATTACTAAAACTTGCAATTGAACACTTTGAACAATTAAGGAACAATATATATATAATAACCTTGTGTGTGCATATTTTTTACTCAAATCTTAATCAAGAACATATATCAAAAGAGACAAAGATAAAAATGAATGGCCGGCTTATGTACTTGGGAATATTGGGGCCCATTGTATATTCGATGGCTGGAAGGAAGAATCCAAGTGTCTTTGGTACAAGAACTAGTGGTTAAATAAATTAGCTGTCAACAAGAAACGTCAAATTTGTTTTTATTTTTTTCATTTTGTACGACCAAACCTCCAAGTGTGGATATACGGGCCGGGCCTAGATTGGATAAAGTCCGGCCCATGAAAAATTAAGTTATTTATTAGTTTCAAGGCCGAGTCTGATTTTTAGGGTTTTGGCTTTTGAGAGATGGCAAGTAGAGAAGTGGAGAATCGAATATTCGTCGGTGGTTTGTCATGGGAAACTGATGAACGTCAACTTGAAGATGCTTTTAGTCGTTACGGCAAAATACTCGAAGCTCAGGTATCGTTTTTTATTATTATTATTATTGGAATTATATTTAACTAAAGCATGAGATCTGTTTATTTGATAACTAAATGGATTTTTTCAAATTAGGGTTTATTTTATTTGTGGGGAAATTATTACAACTTTGGCAACATTATCGTTTTCAAATAAAATGAGCCTTAATAACTTGTTAGGCTGTGATGGTCTGCTGATTGGTTACTCATTGTGCTTCTTTTCTTATTTTATCTGGTTACTTTATTCTAGTAAGTTGATGTGCCGTTTTATCTTTTTTCGTTGTATTAATTGTGTATTCTTTCTTTTGTTGTCTTGATCGGATGCACCTTTAGTTGTGTTCTTTGGGAGATATTTCGTCAGTTAGTATCTTTGAGTTGCTGAGGTTTGAATTCGCTTATGTGATTATGTTTTGTTCTGAAGTCTCCATGTCCCTAATCGAGGTGCAAGAATATCACATCAGGAAAATGATACTTGATGTTCTTAGTACTGGGTTTACACTTTGCTAGAAAGGACTGCCAGTCATTTTCGGCGTATTTGCTTTTTGTTAGATTGGTTAAAGGCCTAAACTCTACCTAGTAAGACTGCTGTCGTATGTTTTTGGAGCCCAGATTGCACGTACTAGGTGAAGCGTTAATTGCCAACAGGCCATAGTGACAAGGCAAATGGTTAAAAGAAACATGACATTCTGGAATCATGTGATAATGGAGTTGATGTGACATCAGTTGAAATTATGATTTAGGAAAGAAACAATAAAGTGCTCATTAGTATATGACTGGAGAAGATCATTAGTCTATACTCGGTGAACGGTCACAGTAAAGCCTGTTTGAGATTATCTCCATGTGCATTTCTCTGTGGAGTGCTTGTGGCTCAGTTGCTAGTTTTAGCCGAAACTGTAAGTTTGATTATTGGAGTGCATGAACTTGGTCCCAAGAAGAAGGCATTGATAGATCTCACCGAAGGTGATTTGATACAGACCGTTGAGGTTGTCTTTAGTGGTATATGTGATGTTTCAGTGTATTGAATTTTCAGCCAGAATGCCAGTTACAGTTACTTGTTTCTTACCTATATCCCTAAATATAGGTCTATGGAGCCGGATGTTGAAGTTAGCTATTGCATAAGAATGTTGTTGTTGCTTATCAGTTGAATGCTCGGACATATTGCACAGTTTGCAAGTTTGGTCAGATGGGTCTTAGTCCTCTTGCAGATGACAATTTGTGGCCGTTTCTGTTGATTAGTTATTCTTTCTAAGTTGTGTAGTTTGTTGATAAGACCATCGCTAATAATTTCCTGTACTTGATTTGCACAATTTCGTGAGTGCTGCTTATGTTAAATGCCTGAAAACAGTTGAGTTGCTGTGGTAGATGACATTTTTGTCTCTCTCCTGACTTCTTAAGAAGGCTTCTATATCATGTCAGCATATGCTACTTTAGAATGTCGAGAGCCTCCAGTTTCTGCAGACTCTGGATTCATCTGCATTACTTTGATCCTGGTGGATAATAGCAGTCGCAATCTTTTCTGTTTTCATTTGTGTTTAATAAATGTGTCTTCCTTTGGAATATGGAGCTTCAACCTGATGTTCCGGTTAACAGAGTTGGCACTGTACTGGTTTTTATAAGAACTGGTGTCCTACTTGATTTTGCCAAAATCTATCCGGAGTGGTTGGAACGACGAGTAGGCCCTCCAAGGCCTATTAGATCATTTGGTTTCGGGTTAGATGAAGAACTAGAAAATTCCACCTCTACAAGTGCTGCTGTTCTCATTTCCTCGCTGAGTGCGCCTGCTGGCTCTAAGCTTCATTCTTTCGACTGACTGAGATTTCTAAAGAAGGGTAGATTCTGAAACCGTGCAGGGCCCAAATACTGAAAAATAATGTCTTGCCACTAACTTATAGTCTGTCAGACCTTTGTGGGTATTTAGAAATATCCATAGTTATTGTGGTTTACGCTTGCTGGGTGATTGATCTGCTGGATAAGGATATACATTTAAGAACGTAATGTACTCTTTTGTGCTGGGCAGAAGCAATTGTGAAATCCAGTACTCTTCTGCTTGAAGTGATGACTTGTCTGGTGTTGCCAAACCATGCATTTTCTGTGTTCTGATTGGTCGTAGATTTGTTTTCAAGACAATTGGTTCTTAGAGACTCATTACTGCAGCATATTAGTTTTACTTAGTTGGAAAGAAGTATATAACATCATTTACAGATGCAAGTAGTTTTCTGTACTGTGCTTTTGAACTCAGGGAATTTAGAGAAAGCTTTCCGTGTCTGCATGCTTTGCTGCTGTGTAATGAGAAGGGTGCTTGATTGTCGTCAATCACGTGTTTGCTTGAAGAATTCTTTTTTAACCAGTTTTCTTGAACTATGTTGTAATTCTGTACGCAAGTGTAGAATGTTGTATCTTAATGGAAAGATGCCGGTCTACTTGCTTTACTTCTGTACAGTTAGAAGGGGAGCGTGTTGTGATTCTTTGTGGTCAATTCGAGAAGAAGAAGCCTGTGAAAGCATTGACCAAGGAAAACAAGTGTTCAGCTACACGGTATGGCTGGGATGGGATGTAAAACTGTTGGACCTTTTAGCAAATGTGGCCATGCTTATATGTTCTTCTGATGTACAGAAAAATCAGTGCTTCTTGGTTGTGAATCATGTTTTAAGTTTTAAATGATATTTGTTGGTCGAACTTGGTGGTTCAGAGGTGGACACTGGACAGCTAATGAAATCAATGGAAATTGGCGCCAGCTTGTTTGTTCACAGAATTTAGTGGACTTTTTGGAGTTCTGTTAAGAAATGTGCTTTTCTGTTTGTATATGGATTTTCCTTAAGTTATTGGTTTCGTAATTATCTGTGAACTTATATCTGGGATCATCTATGAGGTTTAGTCATGTGTGGTACGTGTTGATCCTTCTGTGAGTAAGAATTCTGTGGGGTTATCCGCTCACATGTGTTGTTACATCATCGTCATTGCTCACCTAATTCTTCCTCTTGTTAAGAGGTATTATGAATTCACCTCATCTTCAGTATGTTCATTTTTCTTATTAACATTTGTCGTTGGAATATTGTGGGGCAACTTACAGCTTTTGCCTTAGAGTTACTATTGTTTATTAAGTACATTGTTAAATAGTAGGTTTTAAGATTCTCTTAAGTTCCCATTTGAGTATTTTATGTGTATAAAAGTTTTAATTAATTCACAAAACAAATTATTTATATAATTACGCATCTTCTATTTATGTCATGTCCATCATGGTTTGCCAAATTGGCGAATGCCAAATTGCCAGAAGGGAAACATGCGGTGACTGATCTGCGACTGAATTTTATCCCTAAAAGTCACTCAGCTTGGATTGTCGACCTGATAAAATAACTCAAAAGAAGTTTATAATGAGAAAGTATGCAGTTTAATTGCTAGAAAATCGAGTGAAGGAAATATCAAAGGATTAACAATATGAGAGTCTGGCCTTAGCAGACCTGGCACCATAGGATGTACAGCTGGTCCTGTTAAAGTTGGAGATGATAGCTGAACTCAGGTGCTATTTTGGCTTTCCATATCGTTTTTTATGGGTTGATTACTGTATATACTGTTGATATATGTGTTTGAAGTAGTAGCAAAATTTGCTAGTGAATTTGTAGAAATTGGTGAATTAGAAGATGACAAATAATATGCACCAATTTACTTACAAATATGTGTTGCTTAATTTTTGGTTCTTTTGTAGATCATGTTGGAGAGAGATACAGGGCGTCCTCGTGGTTTTGGATTTGTGACCTTTGCAGATCATCGTGGGATGGAGGATGCAATAAGGGAGATGCATGGCAGGGAGCTTGGAGATCGTATCATTTCAGTCAACAAGGCCCAGCCCAAAATGGGGGGTGATGATCCAGGCTATGGCTATGGTGGGGGCTACTCATCAGCAGGTGGCAGGAGCAGTTATGGGAGTGGGGATAGGTCTGTTGGGCGAACTGAATGCTTCAAGTGCGGACGCCCAGGGCATTGGGCCCGAGAATGTCCTTCAGCTGGTGGTGGCGGTGGTGGTGGAAGAATTCCTTCGCGTTCCAGGTTCAGTGGTGGCGGTGGTGGCCGTGGAGACAGATTTGGAGACCGTTTCGGAGATCGCTATGAGGATGATCGTTATGATGGTGGACGCTATGGAGACAGAGAACGTGTGGAAAGCAGGGACAGCAGGTATGGCGGACGTGATCGTTATGGAAGTGACAAGTATGCTGCTGGCGGGGATCGCTTTGGAAGTGATCGTTACCCTCAGAATGGATATGGCAAGGACAGGGCTTATGAGAGGGATGCAGCTCCAAGGGGTGCCACTGACAGGTACGGAAGTAGTGGGCCTGCACGATATGAAGGAGGAAGCTACAGAGACAGGCCTGGTCCTTATGATCGCCCCAGCAGAGGAGGACGCCCATCATCTTACGAGCGTTACTGAGATCTTGCTGATTTCCATGGACTGTGAAGTTGCCTGTACCTAAGTAGGTTGCTTTGTCTTTTCGTTTGCTTTGTTTTTTCGCTTGCTTTATGAAGTATTATGTAGCTAGATAATCAGGATAGATGGATAGTCTTATGTTCTGAACCGTCTTTACCTTTTCGATGTGGATTGGTTTAGTTTTTAAGTTTCGCATCATGAATATTTTAATGGGTTGCCTTGGCAGTTGGCACCTATTTTGAGAACAGTGGAATCAGTCTGAATTTCTTTCTTTAAAAAACTAATTAGAAACAAGGAGTTCCTTGCCAAAGAAATGATAGGATGAAATGAGTGAAACCTTCGAATGTGCTCGTACCATTTATTTAGTTTTGGGTTAACCTGTGAGTTAATATATTTTTCTGGTCTAACTCGCCACATCCTGCTCTCAAAACGAACATTAGGAATTTAGAATAAGCATAATAGGTGCTGTCTGACAAATGCTGATAGATCAACGCAAGAATGTTTTCCACTAGTGAAATCAGATTAAGCATAGTAGGCTACATTTTGTTATCTTTTCTGAATGATATCTACTAACACGTGATAGAGACTATCCGCCAACGCAAAATTTCAATTCTGCATTTAAAATTTTAAATCCTGAACAAATTCTGTTATTTGCACGTATATAGCTTGTGAATTGTGAGTTTAACTTGTAAAATAAGCTAACGTACAACAATTCTGTGATTTTCGGGAGATCAATCCTACAATTTTTTTGAGTTCCAACTTCTCACCACTGCTATGGAGAGTTGCAACTCCTGAAATCAATAGAGTCGGGAGGCAGACTAGAGCATAATTCAGAAGTTGTGAAACCTAAGATGTGTAAGAAACCGTAGGAGTGGTGAGTTGTGACTCGCCCTAAGACAGACTGCGAAGTAGGGTAATGTATAGTTGGATATCTGAATCAGTTAACAGTCCTCTATCCAGTGTCAGTTTAGAGAGTAGATCAAAACGTGGTACCAGCTCATTATATTTGGCATGCTTCGTTAATTTAATATCACACTGGTTTTATACAGTTTGATATTCCTCAACTTCAAAATAGTTGACTCGATCTCCATATTTTACTATTTGTTCCGACAAATACAAAGTACATTAAACTTTGTCCTAACTCAATGAACTCATTGTTTGAGGCAAGCATCACTGGGTAATCTCTCTATCTCCCTATAACTTTAATACTAGTCTTCTACATTCAGGATTAGAATTGATACACCTTTTTTGGGGATCGCGGATCCTATCTACAGCCAACAAACAAATATATGGACTCACCAAAAGCTGGTGGAGGTGAGCTCATTGGTTTTACATTACAAGTACCTAGAGGAAGATGGTTTATGATGTTTGCTTCATTTGTGGTCATGGCTGGTGCTGGTGCTACATATTTGTTTGGTACTTATTCAAAAGCTATCAAGCAAACACTAGGGTACACACAAACAACACTTAATTTGCTTGGTTTCTTTAAGGATCTTGGAACAAGCGTTGGCGTATTCTCTGGTCTAATTGCTGAAGTAACCCCCACATGGTTTGTTCTGTTAGCTGGTGCTGCAACAAATTTTGTTGGCTATTTCATGGTATGGCTTGGTGTTACTGGCAAAATAGCCAAACCTAAAGTCTGGCAGATGTGTTTGTACATCTGCATTGGTGCTAATTCTCAGAATTTTGCCAATACAGGTGTGCTTGTTACTTGTCTTAGGAATTTCCCAGAGGGTAGAGGTATTATGTTAGGACTTTTGAAGGGGTTCACTGGTCTTACTGGTGCTTTCATGACGCAAATATATCTTGCTATTTATGGAAACGATTCGAAATCTCTTATACTACTTATTGCCTGGTTCCCCCCTGTTATATCAATCTTGTTTGTGTACACAATTCGAGCTATCAAGGTTGTTAGACAAGAAAATGAAGTGATGGTCTTTCACAAGTTTCTATATGTGGCACTTTCAATGGCTTCACTCAGTATGAGTATAATTATACTTCAGAAACAGTTTATTTTCACACATGTTGAGTATGTTGCAAGCGTTTTTGTGCTGTGTTGCTTACTCTCTATTCTTCTACTAATTGGAATCAAAGAGGAGCATTTACTTTGGATTCGAAAAAAACAAGCTGCTAAACCACCGATAGAGATCACAGTTGAAAAAGCTCCATTAGAAAAACCAAAATCACTGCCTCTGCTACGGTCAAGCCATATTGAAATAGAAGAGACACCAAAAGCAAAAACTGCATTTTGTGCAAATATATTCAAGAGACTACAGCATTATGGAAGCACTATTTAGTATTGACATGTTACTTATCTTAATAGTAACAGCGACACTTTGTGGGCTTGGAACTAACCTTACAGGGCGGTCGATAATATTGGTCAGATTGGCGAGTCATTAGGCTATCCAACTCTTACCATAAGTGCATTTGTCTCACTTGTTAGTTTTTGGAACTTCTGTGGAAGAGTGTTTGCTGAAATTCTTCTTGAAAAAATTAGCTTTCCTCGTCCACTTATTATTGCGGCTGTACTTCTCTTAACTTGCGCTGGCCATTTGCTCATCGCCTTCCCCAAACCTGGCTCGCTCTATGTTGCTTCAATCATAGTTGGCTTTTGTTTGGGAGCACAACTGACGTTGCTCTACACTATTATATCTGAGCTTTTCGGCCTCAAACACTTTGCCACCTTGTTCAACTGCGGGCAAATGGCGAGTCCCCTTGGGTCCTAAGTGTTCAATGTAATAGTGTCTGGGAGGCAATGAAGCAACTCGCTCAGAAAGGTATCAGCAGGGATTCAGTGAAGGAACTGACTTGCATTGGACCTCAATGTTATAGATTGCCTTTTATTATACTCGCAGCAGCAGCATTCTTTGGAGCCTTGTTTACTCTTATTTTGGTGATGAGGACTCAAGAATTTTACGAAGGGGATATTTATAAAAAGTTCAGACAGGAGGCCAAGGCAGATGAAATGGATATGGCTATGGTGTCTGTAAGGGAGTGATATCCCCCTTTAGGAATATCAGGCGCGTACTCAGCACGGTGGAAATATCACACCGACCTGTGGAACCAGATCGCACATTTAAGCTAAGAGAACGTTCCAGCATAGTTCGCGCCAGTATGCGAACCAGGCTATAACGTGACTCAGCTTGCCTTCTAGAAGCAATCATGAACAAAGAGGCACATGCACGGATCACTGCCACCAGCTATTGACCACTGCCGCAAGCTACTTGCCCAGACTACTAATCTTCATCATCACAGCAGACCTATAAAGATAGTTCTCGCATGCCTCCTTGATCTAGACCCCACGTTGGTGATGCACTTTACACGTGGTGGGCGAGGATTCATGCTGAACATCTATAAATACCCCTCCCATGAACTACGCCAGACCTGATTCTTCTCTCCCTCACGAATCGAGAGCAAGATACGTAGGAAGTTCGCTCCTAAGCCGAACTCGGTCCCAATAATAACCCTTTCCAGTTCCCATCCAACTGTATTTGTAAAGGAAAGCTGAATCACGCCTTTACATTGGCGCCGTCTGTGGTCTCGATTACTTGAGACATCATCTTCGCACAAACTAAAAGAACCAAACACCAAAAACCAAATATCTCAAGCCCACGAAGCATGGCAAGCCTCGAAGCTCAAGTTCAAGGCCTCGCAAACCAGTTAGGCTTAACCAATGAGAGTATTTCCTTGCTCAGGCAAGAAAATCGCTCTTAGATGCACAAGCCGACGCCAACAAACACCGGTAACGCCGCCGCTAAGCGTCATCAACGAAGTTAATTAACAGATTAATGAGTTGTCGCAACGGATCGACCGTGAGGCCTTGATCTGAAAAGATGCATCCCAGATCGTTCAGAAAATGCTTAAGACGTACCGCGCTTCCCCGTTCACCACAGAGGTACTCAGTAAACCCTCTCCTCAAGATTTTGTCCAGCCACGTTTCCCAATGTACAATGGCAGCACATGCCCCGGCCAACATGTAGCCTGCTACATTCAAAGCCTGGCCCTTTACAGCTCCCCAGAGTTTGACCATCTTCACTGTTGGCTCTTTCCCGCCAGCACCTCAAAGATGGCCCACTCAATTGGTTCTTTTCACTCGAGTCGGATTCAATAAAAACTTTCGAGCAGCTCACTGATCTGTTTGCCAGCCAGTACGTGCACAACAGACGTAAAAAAGCAGATCTTGATTAACTCTTCCAGTTATCATTTGGAGAGAATGAAACCATTCGTCAGTTCCTAGGTCAGTTCAAGGCCGAATTGTTATGCATGGAGAGTAGCCTCAAAGAGTCTTTTGCCATACTGGCATTCTCCAACGCCTGTCGGGTGCGTAACACAGACCTCTCCAGGTCGCTGATGAGATCGCGTCCAGAAACCCTGTCTCAGCTATATGCTCGGGTCAACAAATATATCAAGCAGCAAGAAGGGTTGCGACATCACGGTCTATCAGACGACTAAAAAGTTGCGGCAATCTCTGACGACACCCCACCTGCCAAAAAACGGTCCAGGTTGCAAGCACCCAAATCAGGCAACCGCTTGGATAACAACAGAGAGTTCGCTGTCCTGACACGCTCTCCCAGCTACATACTGAAAAAGATCAAGCGAGCCTCATACTTCCAGCCTAGCGTACGGCAACCCGCAGACCGACCTGACATACCCTACTGCGCATTCCACAAAGCAAAATGTCATGAGACCGACGCTTGCTGGGGGCTCAAACATTATCTCCAAGATCTCATTGAAGCCGGACAGATAAAATAGTACACCAACATTTCTGACGGTGACTTGCGCCACAAGCTTATGGCCCGCCGAGTGCGTAGCAGATCTCCACCATGTAGGGAATGACAAAACATCCAAGCTCGCTCTCGCAGCAAAGGACGCCCCATCGACCGTTCCCAGCATGATCACCGCCCACACTCGTCAGATCGTGACAACGGCAGAACCATCCATATGATCACTTTCCCAGATGATTCTGTTACTTCTTCCAGAGAGAAACGAAGGCGTGTCGGCGCTCTTCAAGAAGTCTACCATTTTTCTTCACAAGCAGCACACTCCCTGCGACACTCGGGTCGCCATTCAGGGGATATCACCTTCACAGAGGCTGACCTCTCTGCCTCCCTCACAACGATGCGCTGGTCATCCACGTCAGGATTAGCGACTAGACAGTTAAGCGCGTCCTGATAGACCATGGCAGCTCATGCGACATTTTGTTCTACCACACAGTCCAGGAGATGAACCTACCCAAGTCAGTCTTCATAGATCCTATCGCTCTTCTTTATGGGTTCAATGGCTCCAGGGACGACCCAATCGGTGACATTATACTCCCAGTTTCAGTGGGATCAAGAGAGGATAAAGTCAGCTTCAACACGCGTTTCAGCATCTTGGACATTAAGTTGTCCTACAATGCCATCCTAGGACGGCGTTAGATTCATCAAATGTAGGCCGTACTGTCTACACTACATCAAGTCCTCCGTTTTCCAGGCCCCAGGGGCATGATGGAGCTTCGTAGCAACCAGCTCGAAGCTTATCACTGTAATCAGATCCTTTCGGCACATAAGACCGTTGAGGCCCCAATCAGCATAAGAGATGATCCCACCAGCTACACTATGGCCAAAGACCTGGTCGCCGAAGTCAGAGGCAACGCACCAACTCAGAGCGCTGGAGACTCCAACAAGAAGGCCTATCCATCTTAACAGACTCCGAAAGTAGCCAAGGCAGCCACTCACTCACTCGTCAAGACACCAGAGATCGCTCCCGTAACCAATGTTCCACCTGTTCAGACCACAGAGGTCGCCCCACCAGATCCCCTACCACCAAAAAACAGCTTCGCGAAGATAATCCAGCCTTCGTTGTCATAACCACGGTCATCCTGCACTCGTGGTCATAACCACAGAAAACGATCCAACTCCTGTAGCAGCTCCAATCACTCATCAGACCAACAACGCATCCACAGAGCTCAACCCCCCAGAGGACGCTCTCCCAACACAAGCTATGGCACCAGCTGAAGAGAGGCAGCGAGTGAATCTAGGAACGGAAGACGACCCTAAGTTCGTCTATGTAGGGGCTAACCTCGGCCCCACACTCAAAGCCCAGCTTGTAAACTCTTTGTCCATGAATAAAGATGTTTTCGCTTGGTCGTATATTGACGTGCCAGGTATAGATCCTAGCGTTGCCTGCCATAGGCTGAACGTCAACCCTAGTGCCAAACCAGTTCGACAGCGACCTAGGAGACTATCATTACGGTTCCAAAAAGCAATCAACGATGAGGTCGATAAACTTAAGCAAGTAGGGTTCATCCGAAAGGTCGACTACCCAGATTGCATCACTAACATAGTGGCGGTTCCAAAAAAGAATGGCACGGTCCGCCTCTGTGTTGACTTCACCAATGTCAACCAAGAAACACCCAAAGACAGCTTCCCGTTACCAAGGATCGACCGACTTATGGACCAGATCTGCGGCCACGAGCTCCTCTCCTTCATGGATGCTTATAGTGGGTACAACCAAATACCACTTGCTGAGGAAGATCAAGAGAAAACATCCTTCATTACCGAACAGGGGGTTTATTGCTACAACGTTCTCCCATTCGACCTCAAGAACGCTGGAGCGACGTATCAACGAATGGTAACTGACATGTTCCAAGACATGTTAGGAGACACCATGGAAGTATATATTGATGACATGGTCTTCAAGAGCAAAAAAGCAGGTGACCACCTCACTCAGTTCGAGCAAGCGTTCTCTAGGTTACGCCGAACTCGCATGAAGCTGAACCCAGAAAAATGCCTTTTCGGAGCGTCCTCTAGCAAATTTCTGGGCTAGTCTCACAACGTGGGATTGAAGCTAACCCAGATCAAATTCGTGCCTTCTTGGATATGCCCGACCCGCAGACAAAGAAGCAGATACAGAAGCTATCAGGCATGGTTGCCTCACTCAACCGATTAATATCTAGGGCATCAGACAAGTGCCGACCGTTCCTGCAACTCCTTAAAAGAGGCGAGCAGTTCTCATGGAACGATCAATGTCACCAGGCCTTTTCCACTCTCAAAGAGTATCTCACAACACATCCCGTCTTAGCCAAACCAACAGACGGTGAAACGCTGGGGCTGTATCTAGCAATATCAGACTTCGCTATTAGTTCGGTTCTGTTCAAGGAAGACAACAACTCAGAAAAACCAATCTACTTTACGAGTAAGACACTAACTCCAGCCGAAAAGAACTACTCTTACATCGAAAGAGCAGTTTTAGCACTGTTATACTCCGCAAGGAAATTCAGGGCATATTTCCAGGCACACCCAATCAAAGTACTTACCGACCTCTCGTTGAAGAAGATACTTCACAAGGAAAACAAGACAACTCGCAAGGCAATTTAGGCCGAAGAGCTTGGCGAACATCACATCGAGTTCGTCTTGCGCACCTCGCAGAAGGGACAAGTCGTGGCTGATTTCCTTGCCGACTTCCCTGTGGACGATCTACATTGGGAACCAGAGACAGACATCCTACCTCCCAAGCACAGCGACAAGACTGTTTGGTCCCTCTTTGTAGATGGTTCCAACAACCCTGGCGGAAGTGGCGTTGGCATCGTATTAGTGTCGTCCGCCGGAGAAGTAATGGAGAAATCAATTCGCATCGACTTTGTGACCTCTAACAATGAAGCGGAGTACGAGGCAGTAATTATGGGGCTTAGAATGGCGCTACAGCTGGGTGTACAAGAGCTTCAAGTCTTTAGTGACTCGCAACTGGTCGTTCGCCAGATTGCTAAAGAGTACACTACCCACGAAGGTAACCTTTCTAAATATCTTAAAGTTGTTAATCAGTTACTTCTATCTTTCAAAAGGGCCACCTTGCACCACTTTTTGCCCGACGAGAACCGCCATGCCAACAGTTTAGCCTACTTGGCTACTCAAACACCGAGCTGCGCCCCAAGACAACTCTTCATTGAAGTAGTTGACCGACCTGCCTACCAAGTAGAGCACGTCTTAGAAGTCAGTGACCTATGCCCACTCTCTGAGGATCAGATGAGCCAAACATGGATGCAGCCCATCATAAAGTACATTCAGAAAGGCATACTCCCTGTAGAACAGAGCAAAGCCAGACAGATACCATATCAAGCACGTCGATATGGTGTTTTGAATAACAAGTTGTTTCGAAAATCTGTCGAGGGACCTCACTTGAGATGCATAAGTCCAACTCAAGGTCAATTGATTTTTGCTGAGATTCATGAAGGAAAATGCGGCAATCATGCTGGAGGTCGTTCTTTGGCCCACAAAGAGATCTCTCAAGGATACTTTTGGCTTCGCATGCAGATCGACGCCAAAGTATATGTGCTCAAATGCATCAAATGCCAAATCTTTGGCCACAACATCATCCAACCCGCTCGTGAATTGATCAGCATTGCAAGTCCCTGGCCATTCCACATGTGAGGCATGGACATCATGGGACCATTCATCCCACAGAAGAGCACCGGGTTCCGCTTCGTTTTAGCTGCAACCGATTACTTCACTAAGTGGATCGAAGCAGTTCCTTTGACACATGTCAAGGAGTCACATGTTAGAAATTTTATTTGGACTCACATTGTCACTAGATTTGGTCTACCACACACCTTGGTGATGGACAATGGTTCCCAGTTTAAAGGCAAAACGGTTAAAGAATTTTTGGCTAAGTGGAAGATAGTTCACGCATTCTCCACTCCACAGTACGCTCAAAACAATGGTCAAGCAGAGGCCAGCAATAAGGCCATATTAGAAAACTTAAAGAAAAAGATTGAAAAGAACAAGAGCCAATGGCCAAACCAGCTAGAGAACATTCTGTGGGCTCATCGCACCACAGCTCGCTCCAGCAGCAACGCGAATCACCATTCTCCTTATGTTATGGCACCGAAGCTGTTATTCCAACCGAACTGACAATCACAACAACTCGATCCGAGCTTGTCGAGTCAGGACATAATGACTCGGTCCTAGCCCGAGAGGTTGATTTGTTGGAGGAGCACCGCGATCTGGCAGCTATCAGAGTGGCATCATATCAACAGATTCTAAAGAGGTCCTACAACAAACGAGTACATCCTAGATCCTTCCATCCTGGTGATCTAGTTCTGAAAAAGACGCAGGATGACTCCAAACTAGCCGCAACATGGGAAAGACCGTACGTAGTGGACCGAGTTGTGGGCAATGGGGCCTACTGGATCAAGACACAAGAAGGGAAAACACTTCCACGACCTTGGAACACTTACTTGTTAAAGAGATTTTATCAATAAAAATTTAGTCTTGTACACAGTCATGTTCTTAATCTTCGATAATTCAGATAGTTTAGTTACATTCGTATTGTCAACCACTCTATTCAAATACTTCTAGGATCAACTCCGATAGAACGCTCTCAGTGAGCAGAACGCCCTCAGGGGCTACAAAGTACAAACGCTCTCAGCGAGCCATACGCCTCCAAGCGGCTTAAAACGCTTCGAAATGAAAGCAAAGACGCTCAGGAGCTTACAGGCTCATAGCCTCTCCAAATCTCACTAAGTTGAGGACCTATACTCCTAGGATCAACTTCATGAGAACGCTTTCAGCGAGCTATGCGCCTCCAGCGGCTTAAAACGGTCTTCGCGAGCAGCACGCTCTCAGGAGCTTACAGGCTCATAGCCTCTCCAAATCTCGCTAAGTTGAGAACCTATACTCCTAGGATCAACTTCGTGAGAACGCTCTTAGCGAGCCATGCGCCTCCAGCGGCTTAAAACGCTCTTCGCGAGCATCACGCTCTCAGGAGCTTACAGGCTCATAGCCTCTCCAAATCTCGCTAAGTTGAGGACCTATACTCCTAGGATCAACTTCGTGAGAACACTCTCAGTGAGCCATGCGCCTCCAGTGGCTTAAAACGCTCTTCGCGAGCAGAACGCTCTCAGGAGCTTATCGGCCCTTCGCCTATCTAAATCTCGCTAAGTCGAGAACCTATACTTAGAGGTTCATCGCAGTGAGATTGCTCACTTGAGCACTACTTAACAAGCATATCGCTTTCTTAACCTAAGTCTCAAGCTTCATATCCACAATATGCTACAAGCATCATAAACGGAATAGTAGCGAAAAGAGATCAAGCATAAGCAAAAACATGAATTCCATGCATATTCGTTAAAAGTACCGCGGGCCCAAAGCCCAGACATTTGTTCACGCTTCCACCGATCTGCTGGGTTTACCCAGGAAATCCAGATCGGTAGCTTTTACATTTGTTGAAAGGCATCGAGCTGCCACTTTCGTGGAAACCAACTCGTCAAATATCTAACCAAAAAGGTGAACTGCTCAGGCAGACCTGAGAAACCAGCTCTATTGTTAACTCTCTTACAGAGAGGCCAGATCGCAACACAAACAAACAAAACAACTATTTTCAATGCTTACAAAGAGAAGCTCAGGCAATCAGCGTCTTGCATCTGTCACAACATGCTTATCCCTTGGCGCGGCACTGGTCGAGGGAAGATGACTCACGTCACGGGCAACAACAAGCGCGGCGGCGTCTTCAGCTTCCTGGTCATGCTTCTCCATTAGCTCCACGTACAACTCCGCCAGTACAGAGCGATCCTCACAAGTTCGATCATACTCTTTTTGCGCCTTACGAGCCACCATTTGACACTGTTTGGCATACTCAGTCACAGACGCCAACTGCCTCTGCAGATCCATCATTGAGTTTACCAGTATAGTCTTCTCCTTCAGCGTCTCATGATGCTTGTTCCTTAGGGACGCCAGCTTCTTCTTATCGGCCTCCCAAGCGTAACGATCATAGCCCGCGCACGCCACCACCATCACCACTACCGTGTCATTTGAGCGAAGACGTTTCAATCTATCATACCCTGCCAAGAACTGCACGAAGGACATTAACGTTCAATCGTCCTCATTCAAGTCACAATAAAATGTATAAATAGAAAGCTTACCAAATAACAAGCCGCGTCGGTGGTCTTCAGGGTCGTCTCCAAGCTTTCACTCTCCAGCTCGGCTTTGTCACCATCGAGCACTATCCCTTCTAAGAGGCAGCTCGCTATGGACGCCGAGTGGAAGCTACAATCAGAACGCTTCACCATGCGCTTCTTCCCAGTACGACCAATGTAGTAGAAGTCACTCCCCACATCACCACGACGCAGGGGACGAGCTGCCAGACGCAGATGGCGATCTTGCTCCCGATCGTCGCCCCCTCTGTGACTCGGAGACCTGAAGACGACCCCTTCAGGTCGCCCACCTCCCCCTACTTTCGCACGCTTGCCTTTCCTAGCGCTAGAATCATCAGCTTTACGCTTACCATGGTTCCCCAGTGGGTGAGGTCGGAATGCCATCTCCTCCATCACGAGAGGTGAAGTTTCCCTCGCCCCCTCACTACCACCAGCACTCTGGGCATTACGTCTAGCCATTTTCAGACCTACAAAGCATATTCAAGCATTAACGAGCCACCACACAAACAAAGTTTCCTAAGATAAACCCCGAATCAAGCAAAGCACAGACATACCTGAGTTGATCAGTAGAACGACGGAGCCTTGCACCGTCTAAGAAAGCAGAGCAAACTTGAAGAAAAAGAAAAACAAATACTCTTCAGTTTCTCGAAGCAGTTCTATTTATGCCTACGAAACGTCTCTTCCCAAGATAAGTCATAATGGCATCGAGACGCCAAACGGCAGCCCACCTGGCACCCATCATTTCATATCTCACGACCGCCCATATTCTTACATGTGTCACGCACGCGCTGTAGCTCAGGCAGCTCCAAAGAAAAGAACGTCCCTTGCGTCCTCAAGACATGTGCGACCTGCACCATGTTAATCGGATAGCAAGCACGACAGACCAGCAAAGTCACAGGTCATCGACACCGTACCCTCCGTACGACAAGACGCAACAGCATACCCATATTTACAAAATGCAAACATTCATATCATACACAATACTACTTATAGAAAGCAAATCAACATGTTTCACATTCACAAAAAAGAACGAACTGACGACATCAGGGAAGCCTCAGTTCGCAGACTAACCGAGCTGCTGAGAATACTTTCGGAAATCCAAAGACTGATTAGCCACTAGTTATCATGATCACTGGCAAAGAAGAAAAATGAGCTGCCCAGGTCAACCCAGGAAACCAGCTCTATTGTTTACGGCCAAAGGCCAATTACAACCACAAACACCAACAACTTTTTCGAACGACATCATCAAAGTTTGCTGCAAGAACGACATTCAACACTGGGGCAGAGCTCGGATCACCAGTAGATGCCACAACTACCTCGGTAGCGGCCACATTTAGCTCGCCAGAACCCTGAAGCTGATCACTTACCACACCAGTAATGGGGGAAAGCACGACTGCAGGAACAGTGCTAGCATCATCGAGTGGTCCGCCCCCGCATTCTCCGGTTCTAAGGCCCCGCCTCCTCCTGCAGGTCGTCCAATTTCTTCTCCAGTTCCTCCACCTCAGCACGGATGGTGAGATAGGCCTCTTTCGCTTGCAGTGTGGAAGTCTTACATCGTTCAGCATAGGTGTTCACTGCGACTAGCTGGCCCTTCAACGCCTCCACCTCATGCTTCAGCCCAATCGACTCATTCACTGCAGATGTCTTCTCCAGCGTCAAGGCAGTGAGATGGGGCTTCAAAGCGTCCAGTTCTTTCTTCTCGATCGTTGTAATTTACCGCTAGATTAGAAAGCTTCGTCCCTCGGCGACTTCGACCTCCGTCTTCTCGGTAACCGAAGCGGCCGCCTTCAAATCTTCGACCGATACATTGATCGGCTACGATAACTTCGCACAACATATCACGTTAGTATCAAACAACAGCATATAACATGATAACACAGCCAAGCTTGAGCGCAAAGTTTACTTACCAGGCACATCGCCTTATCCATCCCCCTCAGATTCGACTCCAGCTCCATCGTATCCAGGTCTTTCCTATCACCGTCCAGCGTCATACTCTCCAGCAAACAAGCAGCTATAGGGGCGGACTTGTAGCTGCAGTCAAACCTCCTCACATAGCTCTTCTTCCCGGTCACTTCATCTATATACATCAGGTTGCGCTCCAGCTCATCTTTCCCGGCACTGGAGTGCCCCTTACCAGTCTCTCTCATACCAACCTTTCCCTTCATCTTCCCAGAAGCATCTCCAACAACCCTGGTTGAAGCGGCCTCCGGGGCAACCTCCGGGGCGTCCTCACCCAGGACGCTGAAGTCGGGCATCGGTCTCGCCCTCGAGCTGCGAGCCGCCCTTCTCCCGGTTCGCATTTCACCACCCCCCAGCGCGGTCTTAGCTACCCTCGCAACCTTGGAAGGTCGAGACTCTGGGTCGTTCCCCTTCCTCGTTGGCAAGCGAGACTCAGAGACTTCGAAGAGAGCGTCCTCCAAATTGAAGAGAGCGTCCTCTTGACCCTTCCCCATTCCAGACCCAGATGCACCAGCACCTCCAGCGGGTCTCTTCACCCCGGCACGTCCTTGGCTCCTATCTTCCCTAGTCACCAGATCACTCCTACGCTTTTCCATTACAGGCTTCCTCGACGTCCTCCCGTTCACCTTATCCCGCTCCCTGGTCTTTTGCACTTGCCTCTTCTCCCTAATTGCGGGTCCTCCCTGTTCTTCAAAGAAATGAGCAACTTCTGGTAGCTTCGCTCGTTTCTCAGCTCGCGTCAACCTAGCGAACTTTTCAATCACATGTCGGCTCTCGACTCCTTTTCTAGGTGGATATCTGCATAGACAGCGAAACAATAATTTTAGTACAAAATCAACCAACGCAAGATCAATATTCTCAGAGAGCGTACTGGTACCCACCAGTAAAGTCTTATATTTTATTTTCCACACTGAACCCGCTCACACAGTAGCTTCCAACAAGCAGCAGTGGTCGTTTATCCCACGACTTGTTACTCTTACCATCCAGAACGCTCGACAGCGTAGCTCGAGTTTGCAAGCTAAAGTTCAGCGATCGAGATCGCTTTAATAAGTAATGCTCAATAATATCAGCGACCTCTATCCGGTACTCACCGCTGGCGTTCAACAGGTCAAAAGCCTTGAATAACCGCCACGTGTTACCCACAAACTGAACAGGCACTTTGCCACAGCGGTTCAAGAACTCACAAACCAGCTTTGAGAACGGTATCATCATGTACGCCCTCAGCTGCCCCTCACAGATTATCACCCCATAATTCAGTGGGGTGTACCTATCGCTATAGGCCAGAGCGTTCTGGTTAGGCTCATGGATCTCCAAACCGCTTACGGTTATCCCATATTTCTCCCTTAAATAAGGGAACGCCCTCAAAGCATGTCTGTCCACAAATTCTAAGCAAAGTGACCCTCTAGAAGACGACCTCACGCGGTGACTGCTAAGTGCTAACCCAAATGATTCTGATGCAGATCGAGCCGCATTTTCCTCACTTCCAGCCTCCTCAACCGCCTCATCTTCATCATCACCCTCACCCACCCCACACACAGACTCATCTTTCTCTTCCTCTTCGTCATCCCAACCAAAAATAACTTCGCGAACCTCAAGAGATCGCGTATCATCTGAGTCAGACATCTCTCCTCTAACCTTAACAATTCTAGCCACTAGCAACTAATCGATTGTCCTAACAGCTCTAGAACAAAGACTAAGCACGAAGCAAGAGTTCAACAATGGCAGAAAACTAACCTGAAGTTTGTTGCGATACTGACTTATTGTCTACAAGGCGAAGCAGCAAAGTGATGGTTCAAAAATTGCAAGCGCAATCTTTGAACAAACGCCCCTCCAGTTTCCAAGGCATCATGATTACACCCTAACCCTAGCCGCACACTACTTCCAACCAACTATCCTATGTTTTCACATCCCGAAAAAACGGGGCGGCACATTTTTCTCTACAACTGCTCAGATTCTCCCACGTGCTGGTCACATGTCAAACATCTACGCCGACTAGCTCACAGGGCAGCACAGATCATTCTCCCCAGCTCGTTGGATATCTCCACATCTAGCATGACCCACACGCGCTACTATTTTCTCTCAGCAGACCGCTCCCATGACCAACGCGCCCTACTGAGAGGGGGCTGTGTAAGGGAGTGATATCCTCCTTTAGGAATATCAGGCGTGTACTTAGCACGGTGGAAATATCACACCGACCTGTGGAACCAGATCACACCTTTAAGCTAAGAGAACGTTCCAGCATAGTTCGCGCCAGTACGCGAACCAGGCTATAATGTGACTCAGCTTGCCTTCTAGAAGTAATCATGAACAAAGAGGCACATGCACGGATCACTGCCACCAGCTACTGACCACTGCTGCAAGCTACTTGCCCAGACTACTAATCTCCATCATCACATCAGACCTATAAAGACAGTTCTCGCACGCCTCCTTGATCTAGACCCCACGTTGGTGATGCACTTTACACATGGTGGGCGAGGATTCATGCTGAACATTTATAAATACCCCTCCTATGAACTACGCCAGACCTAATTCTTCTCTCCCTCACAAATCGAGAGCAAGATACGTAGGCAGTTCGCTCCTAAGCTGAACTCGGTCCCAATAATAACCCTTTCCAGTTCCCATCCAACTGTATTTGTAAAGGAAAGCTGAATCACGCCTTTACAGTGTCCAAATAGTTGGATATAATTGGATCAGAGGGTAGTACATTAAAGTTTTCCAGAAGAAGATGGTTAGATATTAGAGTTGGTGAATGCATATTTTTTTCGACTTTGGTGAACTATATGTCATTTGTTTCATTGCTAACTCTGTTCATTATCAACCTAAATATAATCTGGACAATGTTTATGCTTTTCATTATTTTTAGTTCAGGGGACGATGAATTTTTTACTAGATATAATCCTTTGTTTTCGTTGTTGTTCAGTATTATGCAACTCCACCGTACCATAGTTGCACTAAGTACACTAAAGAAACAATTTAAAAATTAAATGGATATAAACTACGAATAGAGAGTATAATGTGGTGATGCTAAGGACGTAGTGTTGTGTCTTTGTCTCTAGCTCTATCAATTCTTATGTCCAATGTCTTTTGTTATTGTGCATCAATACATGTCCTCAAATGACCACTATGAATATGACTCACATAATTATTGTGTGGAAAATCCACTTTAATAAATCATATTAGAGGGTGTTAGTTATATGTTACTAGCAAGATACACGTGCTGCTCTGCACGCGATGTCAAATAAAACTCACCAAAGAGTAGTGTAAACATAATTTGGGTGAGCCAACTTACAATTCACATTATGTCTGAGCGTACGCACTGTCAACCGTTGAAAATTTGACTTGAAGGGAATTCCAATTCTATTTGATTTTCAGACATACGTAAGTAATAAACTTTTAAGCATAGCTCCAAATCACACGTATTTTGAGCCTAGTTTTGTGGTCAAGTAAAAAAGAAATTGGTTTTTGTGTCCAAGGTTTTTGAAGAGTTATAAAATATCAGCAGGGATTTTAGAAAGTGAAACGATTTCTTATGTTCCAAGCTTGTTCAACGTTAAACAAAATGCTGTGAGATATTGGAAGATTCATGAAAATATGATATGGGTAATTGATAAAATGAGATACCGAGCATTGATTGAAATGTTCCGATATATTAGTATGTGAATGACGAAACAAAATGGAGTCCGCACAGCCTAACACAGTAGTAAATATGCTTTGTTTTAGACTTTAGAATTCAGTGATCTTGATCTAGTCTCTAGTATGGTGTGAGGACCTTATTTTGACTGCTTTTTTGGCTCACGACAGGCTATGTGGTCTGAGTAATGTTGAGCAAGAGCTTCAGCCTTCAAGAACAATTGTGGAAAAAATAACATTATTTAGATAGCACCTCATATTCGTATCATTTTGTATCATTGACGCTTAAATTTATTGCACCAACCTTGGGTTACTAAGATAATGATCATTTCGGCAGAAAGGATTGTTTCAAAATAGACAAATTGAAATGGAGTAAGTATGTCATGCTTGAGAATGCGCTCAATTTGTATATAACATGTATAAAGCTCCGAAGATTACAAGTACATGACATCTCTGCTTGATGACGCTCCCACCATTTGGCTTCTGTTCCATATAGCCTCAGATATTTCTTAAACTGACAATATTCTCCACATGACAATTAAAAGTGGTTCTCTTTATTGGTAGCTGAGGGTATTCGAATACCTCAAGCATAAGGCTAGGTCGTGTGGAATAGTTTACATAAAGGAAGTTAGTATTGCAAACACGTATAAGAGTTTCACCATATTGAGTAACTATTGCGAAAACATCCTGCATATTCAAAGATGCTAGAGAAAATGAAATGCCCTGGTTCTCATTAGCCCTATGCTCAGCATGAGGCAATCTATTATAGTAAATATATGGTCCATATTGTAGAACACTTTACGACGCAGGTGGGCCAGCAACCGCGCTAAAACATGCATTTTCCTAGACAACTCGACCCAAAACCCATCACCACCAGTCCATGATCCAGATCTAACCAAAGCATAATAGAAACATTTTGGAAACTAAAACACAGCAGCAGAACAACCAAAAAATAATAAACGCTAACGCACTAACCTCCCATAAAACATCTCTGGCGGGAAGACACGTATGCAATCTTCAAACCCTGACGTCCCTGGACTACAGATTTTGATTGTATCATATATAAGCTACAGGAAAAAATACCACCTCTGGTGAATGTATAAAAGATTCTAGAAGTAGCAAGCATAAAATAAATCTACGCTTATGTATGAAAGGATCAGCTACAAAACGTTCTCAAATTCACTTTGGATTTACCATTGAGGTTTTCTAACATGATAAACACAACCATAAATTATCCTGTCAGCAGTACAACTGCACAAGTACAGGTTTACTGAATCTCTCCTATAAACCTCAGTTTTCACATCATCTTAGGTCCTCGTCACACACATCCACAAAGTAAGCAAGTAACTGCTATTGCAAATAGTTAAACAGTTCAAGGAGGTTCTAGAAAAAACATCAACCTCAACTACATCATACCTTTGGATGATTGCACAGCTTTTTAAGAGTTGTAATATAAGCCAAAATTTTGGATTGTTTCATCTCTTCAGCAATTACTCGTTTAACCTACAATGATGCAAAAAGAAAATAGTGACGTTGGCCATATATCTGTTAAGTTCAGTTTGAAGAACAGTGTTAGACATTTCAAAAGGTGAAGCCAAATCAAAAGAAGAAAGAAAGTAACACTTACATTTTTGGAATGTATAAAATGGTTATACAAGTTTGACTGGAGAGGAGTCAATTTGCAACAAACAACTTCCACTATCTAATTTGGTACAATCATAAAGAAAATATTATGACGTTTAAAACTCAAAACCAACAGTTCAACTATCAAATTAAGAGCAAAGCAAGACACATACCTTTGGTGGTAAGTGATTTGACAGCAAAGCATTCGTACTTCTAAGTATAAACTGAAAAACATATCCATAGGTCACAAGGGTTAAAAAATTCTTCCTCGTAAACCTATTACAAGCTACTAATATTGTGCAATTCACAACAATAACAATTTCGAGTTAACAGAGTCACAATCTTGAACAAAATTATATGTAAATATTTTCTTTCTTAGAAACTTACCTGGTTCACTTTTCCACTTAGCTCTCCAGAGCGCTCAATGCCTAACTTTCTCTCATCTTCGGAAGTCGTAGTCTCTCTTCCACTAACAATAGGTGCCTATATATGGTAAAATCAGATGCATGGTAAGAGGGTGAAGGCCATAATCAGATACATATATGCATGTTATATATATAATAACATAATTAAGATACTCACCTTTGATGAAGCACTCTCATACTTCATGTTGTTCAGCAAAAGTGGCTATTGACAAAAAATCCTGGAGAAAACCATAGCAAAAACAATATCCAAAATAAGAGTCATTCAGTTAAAGGTATACATATGTATCAAATTGAATAAAGCGTTGATGAAACCAGACTCTTTCTTTTCCTCTTCTGCGGGAAGTGGTGGTAAAATTGTCATCAATCCTTGAAGAAAGAAATCTTTTGGGTGGGAAGTGCAATATATGTAAGAAAGTGACGTCACAGTAATTATTCAAATGAATGCATGAACAAATAAATTAAAAATGATGTAACACTTTCGTGGCTTTTAATTGTGCCTAAATGTTATTCTTGTGTGCTGTGAAATGAGAAGAAATTACACTTGAACGCCAAATTTTTACCACGGACTATTTACACTGGGAAAGGTGTCACACCCCGAATTTCGACAGAATTCGGAAAAATAATATTTATTCGACTCTTCGATTTTCGAGGTGTGACGCACTCTCCACTTCCAAAAACCCATAAACAGTTTAAATATGCGGATAGATAAAAACCAATAAAAATTTTAACTTAAACAAAAGTCTTCTTCATTACAAAAATTAACAAATGAAAATGCAAATAACTTTATCTCAACAGAAAATCTATATCACCTCAAAGGAAAACAAAGCCTATCTTGAAATGCGACGCTTTATGCAAAACCACAAGCAAAGAACCAATCTTCTTCAACACTAAAACGTCAAGACTTATCAACTATGTTCATTTAATGAACATACCCGATAAGCAAACATGCAAATCGGGTTGACATTATAAAAAATCTTTGGTGTGAGTAGCTCTAAAATACAACATATTCTTATATAAATATATACACAATCCATAAGGCAGTTAGTTCCTCCACCGAGGCGCCTTAACTTTCAACGACTAATATAACATCCTTAAGTACAATAATTAAGGCAGGTAGTTCCTCCAATGAGGCGACTTAACTTCCCACTAACCACACAACAAACTATACACATAATAAATAAGGCAGGTAGTTCCTCCATCGAGGCGCCTTAGGTTCAACTAAACAAATAACCAACCAAATATATTATATCCGTACCGCATTTCATGCTCAATAACAGAATGGGTCGTCTCTGCCCAAGTAATTAGTTTGACCCACCCTTCTGCAAAACCATATACCATCATCTATCTAAAGATATATCATTAACCAACATTTTACCATAATTATATTAATTAAGGCTTTCTTTGTGTGTCCCTAAAATTACGTCGTATCTATGTCTTACCTAGTTTCCCTGGCTACCACAATCGCTTCCCAACGCCGAACATGTACATCCACATGCCTTCCCTTACATAATGAACTACTCCGTGCGTAACTACCCTGAGCGGGATGCCGCACACCAGGTAACCCTCACACGAAAGCCATTATGTAAGTACTGCCACTATTCGGCATAAAATATCACGCGTCTCGTTCTATTTTGCGAACGGAATAATCAAGCCACTATTCAGCTACGCCAGAAGGGCCATTCAGATTCACTGAAACGCCAGAAGGGCCAATCACATTACTTACGCCCGAAGGCCATTCAGATTCACTGAAACGCCAGAAGGGCCAATCACATTACTTACGCCCGAAGGCCATTCAGATTCACTGAAACGCCAGAAGGGCCAATCACATTACTTATGCCCGAAGGCCATTCAGATTCACTGAAACGCCAGAAGGGCCAAATCACATGAGTTGTGGTAGCTAGGTTCTAGGATTTTCGTTACGTAATTTATTCAAGTGTCATCCATTTATGACTCATAATAATTCCAATATATCACGTGCAGGTCAAATACTTTATTGCACTATGCCACAATATTTAGAAATATCTTAATTATATCTCATAACCACTTTCATTCTTTCACGTGCCAATATATTATTGTACTAAGCTACAATCCCGTGGGAAAATATTCACCAATACTATACTACCTCATAGTAGCATCTCACATATATAATAATGGAGCGTTTATATAAAGTTCTCAAAGATATTGCATTTAATCGATATTTTAACATATGATATCCTTTAACAGAACAACAATTTCAACATACCCCATAACATCACGATAGCTCCAAACATACCTCATAACATTTTTATAACGTTTTAGGAATAATTATATCTCCTAAAGTTTTTATCTCATCACGTGTCAAAATATACACAATATCAATGTCAAATCTTTCCTAGATACTGACAACCAAATTATACCCTTTTCGACAATATTTTATTACTACATTTGTCCATATTCTTAAATATATGAAAAACTGGAAAAAGTCAACATTCCATGGTCAACGGTCAAAGTCAAAGTCAACACATCATTGTCAAAGTCAACACATCAAGGTCGAAGTCAACACATCATGGTCGAAGTCAAATTGTCAATGTCAAAGTCAAACTGTCGTTTCCATGTTCGACAGGTTCAGTGTCATAGCCATGGTTCATGGCTAAGGTCAAAGGTGCATGGCTCATGGGCTCATGACTAAGGAAAACGGTTCGGACCCAACTAGCCGAGCCTAAACCTTAGAACCCGAAAGTCTGAACATTTAAAGACCCAATTAGATCTATTTTAAATTATATGGACCGGCCCCAAAACTAACTTGAAACTGGTCCAAAGAAAAGCAATTAGTTTTAACCCAAACAACTTAACCTAAACTGGTCCGAAACAAAAGATTAATCCGGCCCCATAACTAACTAGTGTTTAGGCCCAAAAACTTGAACTGAACTGGCCCACAACTTAACCTAAACTGGGCCCAAACTAAACCAAATAAACTGGCCCATTGAACTAAACCAATTTGGTCCAAAACTTAATTTGGTTCGGCCCAAAGAAAACCAATTAGAAAAGGCCCAAACAAAATAAGGTTTTTGGCCCAACCAATCAACCCAAGCGTAAGAGAAACCGACCCAGGCCCAAGCCCAGCCGGTCATCTTCTTCCTCTAGCAGCCTCCACCACCAGCCACCACCTGGTTCTCCTCCTCCAACTTCAACACATCGGTTTGACTCAATTTGAAAAACCCAACACCTTTAATAAAACAAAAAAAAACTCCAATTAGTTAAATCAAACCCCTTCCTCCAAAGTAGATCTGGACCGTCCGCCATTAATGGCTTCGACAGCTCCCATCTACCGCCCTCACACATACTACACGACCTGACACTTCCCAACAATAACCAAAACAATAACACTTCACCTACTCTAATCGACTGTGCGATTTCCTCTAACCGCCATTAGCACTTTTTACAGAGCTTAAGCAGAGCATGAACTGCCCCACTCCTCTCCAACTGATCTCCACACCAATTAATCTCGACGGCATTACAGCCCCTTCCCTAATCACGATTTAATCAACACCAAACCCAACAAAACAACAACAAAGATGAATTAAAGAAAACAATATGAGCTCGCGCCTCTATTAACCCCTGTTCAGAGCTTCAACAGTCCAACCCCAATTTTCAATCCCCACGCCCAACTAACACACCACATACAAAACAAAATAAAAGTTCAAACAACATACCGAGACAACTTCTCTGTCTCGTGCCGCCATTGGCGACTTCTTCAGAGTTCCAACAGTTCGGACAGTTCAAATACAATTTCCGATATTTCACTAGAGTTTTAACAACCCGACGAACATGACGCCGAATAAAACAAGATAATGAGCAGTATATATAAATAAAACAGAAACCTATACACCGATACACGAAAAACTATAAATTCGGTGAAATAGCAAAAATAGCTACTCACCTGTATAAAAGCTTGACGAATTCCTCATAGTCCGAATCGCCGCGCTCCACGCTCTAGCACACAAGTTTCTATCCCTGCCTCCATTTTTATTATTTTTTTATTCTCCAAAACCCTATTCTCTAGAACAATGTGATTATATACTTGGGTTTGAAACCCAAGCCCAATACAGACTCGGGCCCAAAAATCAGGCCCACGTATCCCAAATCCAATCCAGCCGATTTTTAAATAAATAATTTAATTAATTAATAAATAATTACGTATTTTAAATACGGGCGTTACAAAAGGAGTGATCATTATCTCAAGCCACATACCTCTCAACGGTTCAACTTGGAACAACAAGGTCTGGAAATGTGCTACACACCGTACCTTGCTTTATTACAATAGTAATATGATTCACGCAGTCGGCAACAAAATGAAGGTGAACTACATGCACCATCCTCCAAATGCCTAATCCTACTACTCAACTAAATCTTCATTTCATATGGGGTGAAACAGCATCACAGACATTGGCAACCATTCTTTTTTTTTTTTTCTGGTAGGACAATTTAATATAAACTCCCTAACCACATATAGAATTTATTCTACAAACAAACGGCCTAGCATGCCCACAAAAAGTACTGCAAAGAAGAAGGATAGTATTCCTTGGTAGGATATAGAGAAAGGGTAAGCGTGCTCCATAGTCTCATATTATGTGCTCTATCCTACCGTGTATTCCAAACGAATGGCCTATTCATTTCATATGCTTTTTAAAAAGTATGTAAAGAGTTATTATAGTAGATAGTTTGTCAAAAAAAAAGACATATTGCTCTATATCAGTGGGTTGCCTATTTTTTTTTCTTTTGCAAGCAACTAAGAAAAACTATTTCTTTTCTTTTTTTTCGCAAACAAAGAAGAAGTACAATTCTCAATAGCTTATCAATTAAAAGGAAAGGAACTGGACCTGTGCATACAAGTAGATTTAAGGTTATTTTACTCAGTACATCAAGGTATACCAAGTCGATGAGATTGTAGGATGCGAAATAAAAATATAAACTAATTTTGACACCACAAAAAAAGGTAAGAAAATAATAAACAGTCAATGGAACATGTCTCCAGCCGTAGTACACTTGACTGTAAAAACTTGTGAGTTGATCCAATGGAGGGTGCACCAAGATCCTGGAATCCTTGTTTAACAGCTTGCATTGAGTATGGAATAAGTTTCAACACAGCGATTGGCAGGTAGAGTTTCTCCATGAAACACATGCAACACTTCAACAGTCTCTAGGGAAAGTGAACTGCTTACTAATCCAAGTTGGAATCTTACATGCATTGCAAATCATGTGTTTCAAGAAACTCAAGAGTTCCTACTCTCAAGCCATTGTATATAAGAGCAAAACAGGGCTTCCTTGTTCACGTTTTGCTTCGGTTGGAGTAATTTGTTTATGGCTGCTTAAATAATGTTCAGAGTTCAGACTGAAAAGGTCAAATAACAATTTACCAAACCTGTTGAATGGAATTCTGAGAATGTAGGATCATACCCGTCTTTCACCAGAATACTAGATAAACCACACTGGTGAGGTTTCAAACCAACACTGCTGATTCACATCATTAGAGTATTTCTTGGCTAACAAAACCGGAAATAAAAATGTCAAGCACATTTCACTAATTTGGAAATTATTTTGAGCAAGTAGGAATCATCGCAATGGAAGTTTTGATGTATCAGGTATATGTAATGATAATTGCTACCCATTCAACCACATAAGTGTAGAGCAAAAGGTACACCAGTAAAATTGATATGATGCATCGTCCAAAACATATCCTTAGCATATAGAATTAAATTGTCAAAATGATCACGTACCTGCTTTCATCAACTCCAGGCGCCTCATTGCTACCAGCTAAGAAGCTTCCCATCGTTACGATAGATGCACCTAGTACTAAAGCTTTAACAATGTGACCTGAGTTTGCAATACCCCCATCAGCAATCACATGGACGCCTTGTGTTGAAGTAATGGATGAAACCTTGTACACTGCAGTTGTCTAAAGATTTTACATTCAGCATATTAACATATTGGATGTAGCCCGGTGAAAGAAAATTTTGTCTACTTCATATCCACAGCCAAATCTCATGATATTCCTTTGATTAAAAGCTTCTTTTTTAGTAATAAGGATTTTTTTTCTCCATGCACTTAGATAGTTAGATACATATGTCAAAATAAATAGAAGATTAGCATAATAGGTGAAACGGCTTGTGATAGAAAAGATTGGAAAAAAACAAAGAAACTGACATTAAGCCCAAATGAATACCTGAGTTCCATATTTTCAAGTTGAATTCGTTCCACATGTAGATCTGTCTCCTCTCCTTCAATTTTTATTTCATCAGTTTTCTTAATTTGGATCGTTTTGGGGTCAAAAGACGTGACTTTCTGGAAAAAATGTAATGGGCAGCCTGGAAGCACCATATCGAACAGAAGGAGACGGAGACGTAAACTTATCATGTTTGATTTAAGGAAATTAAAAGTCACAATGGATGTGAGAATAATTTGTGTTTCCATGTACAAAACAAACAACTTACCTTGTTATTCTAAGAAGCCACGCAGATAAACGCGAGACTATCACATCCACTTTCTCCGATCCATGAAAAAGTAGTCGGTTGTGCGATCAATCCCAATGCCCCGGTGGAAGATTATGTACTTTAAATACACCAAAAATCCATATTAGTTTAATATTTTGAACAGTCAGTAAATAGAAAGACAGATGCACCCACTTTTCTTCATTCCAATACATATAGTGCTTGCCAAAATTAAAAGAAGATCTCAATCATCTGATGTTGATACTGGCATGATTGATAGCAATTTCAGGTATAAAGATTGTGTCCTGTGAGGGCAAGAAAACTAACGGTGTCATTCAAAAACCAAGAGAAAAAAAGATTTTTTTATATTTTCACATATCTAAGAATTGGTGGGTTTGGGAGATGGAGATAGAAGGGTGAGAGATGATGGACCGTTTTTTTTTTAAGATGGAGAGAAACCCTTGGTCAATCGGTATTAATGGAAATTAAGGGGTAATTAAGTTGCTAATTAAATAGCTAATTAATTATATTTATTGTGTACAATTCAAAATAGAGGCGTGGATTTGAAATTTTAATTAAGCACCACACGGAATGACCAATTACTCCCATTCAAAGGTGTTAAACAATACTTTAATTTAAGGACAAAATCGGTACATTAAATTTGCAAAGGGCGAAAAAGATGAAGCAGCCCTTCTAAATATTATATGAGTGATTTTTATTTCAGTATTCATCCATGGGTATTATGCATAAGAAAAATATCCTGATGAATTTAAGGGCCCATGATAGTTATAGTAGATACTACTAGTAGAGATATAATAACGGCTATTCATTGGCTTTTATTATAGGGCCGGGTTAACTAGTATTACACTCTTACTAAATAAGCCAATTAGGATTTTACCCCCACTAGATGAGAAATTAGGGGAAAAAGTCAAATTGGGTTGACCGTGTATTTTTTTCAGTGTATTTGGGGGGAGATCCTAATTTCCCATATATGGAGTACTTTTCTCAAGTTAAAGTGCATTCCTATTATCATAAACTTGGACGCTCAGTTGCACATTGTTGTTTTCTACCTCAGGAGCTCACTTGATGACAATTTATGAAAAAAGGTAAAAATTAAACAAATAAACAAAGGCCAAACGCGAGTGAGTATGTTCAAGTTTCTTGAAATACCTTAATTATCTCTCAAGCTACGTACATAATATTATTGAGTTGAACTACGACATAAATTTATTAATTTATTAGTATAGTATGCCGATTAGAAGAAATTTTAAGCCATGGATAATGGAACTAAGGTTTTGTTAGCTAGCTAGTGGAATATATTTCCAAACTATAATATAATGGTTAAACCTCTCTCTCTCTCTCTCTCTCTCTCTCTCTCTCTCTCTCTCTCTCTCTCTCTCTCTCTCTCTCTCTCTCTCTCTCTCTCTCTCTCTCTCTCTCTCTCTCTCTCTCTCTCTCTCTCTCTCTCTCTCTCTATATATATATATATATATATATATATATATATATATATATATATATATATATATCAAACGGACCATAACATATTCCTCAGACAAAACATTTAAAACTTTTTTAATAGAAAGAAGCTAAGTATTAAGAACTCACGAATCATCTCAATATCAAATCTTTGTAATTAAGCAACCACTCCAAACCTTGAGCATACAATTATTCAATTAGATGATTGATGTAGAGCGTACATCATGTTTGTTTTTTTTTTTTAAAAAAAAAAAATTAATAACTCTTATTGTTTTTCTACGTTTTATATAGAGTTGGAGGCCGAGAGAATGTTGAAGGAACTTTGCACAGAGAGAATCATAGGGAATTGAGAATTGAAGAGCATATATAGTGTTTGTCAACCTCTCGGCTTGATTGAGAACTCACTCGTGCCTTTCTTTATAAGAAAACCATTGTGTCCATTCACCTTTTTTTTCTTAAATAAAACAGGGTGGTGTTTTATTACGAGTAAAACTCTTCAAACTTGTGAAATTCTTAAATTAGAAAGGGTGTTTTGTTAAAGTTCACATCTAAATAAGTTTTAGTAACATCTCTACCGTTGTAAATCGTCATTTACCTAACTGTTGGCTCAGTGTTCGTTCTAGTTGCACCGAACATGATTATAGGCATTTGGAGATTGATTTGCAATCCAACTTTAGAGGTCCTCTGAGCTAACATGACTAGTGTTGTTGGAGGCCTCAGATATTCCATGCTCAAACTTGGACTTGACGTTACGGTAGCTTTGGGCCTCAAACTTTATGCTGATACACACTACAAAGGTTTGAAGGAAGCCTTTGGCTCTGGTCATCATCTTTACACATTTGATGATTATCAGTGTGTTGGGCGTCTTCTTTAGAAAATGCTTTCAACATATTGTTGAGGCCATGCATTAGGACCATGACAACATAAATAGAAGTAAGTTATTTTAATGTTCGACCTTTGTGGATCAATGACGATTGTGAGGAGAACGTAGAAGATCGATACATAATTAAGTGAAGATCGATATACGCAAAAAGGAAAAATGTTTTATTGTAACTATTAATACTGAGAATAATATCAATAGTCTTGAAGATTATGTTAGTAATTTTCACGTCGATTATATGAAACAAGATCTTAAAGTTTTTAGCTAAGGCAAAGTTCCATTCACATATATGTTTGGCTGAAGATAATGTTACTGACCAATACATTTCTAATTTGGTTTGTGTTTGTCATGTTTATTTCGACTGAGTTTTACAAAACATCAAGGAACATGTATCGTCAATATGTGAAGAAAGTTTTAATGAGATAAACAAGCTAAAGAGAAAACCTAAAAAGGTTTCTATTGAGGTGGGTGTAGTGATAGAAGTGTGAGTGTATCCTAAGGAAGAGGAGGATGATGTAGTACCTGAGGAGGAAGAGGTTATGGAAGAAGCTAGACGATAACGATATAGTACATAAGGAAGAAGAGCATGTGGAATGAAGATGAGGAGGAAGATTTTATGGAAGTTTACGAGAACGAGTGGAATCTACTGCCCGAGGAGGAAGAATTTACTATGAAAGATGTGGACTACGAAAAGAATGTAGCACCAGTAGCATAATCTTTTGTTTGAAACATTGAAATCTAAGAAGTTTGACAAAGACGAATCAAAAGAAATAGCATGCACCTTTTGCTTAGAAGATTTCTTGATAGGTGCAGATGTTACACTTATGCCTTGTTCACATAGGTTTCATACAAATTGCATTCAACGCTGGTTGATGAAGACAAATACTTGTCTTATATGTCGTCATACGATGCCAAAATAAACCAACACCAAGGGTACGTTGCTCAGCTGAACGTACAATCCTACGATTTGTTTTACTCTTATCTATTCAGGCATTGCTAAAGTGGTTGTAAATTACTTAAATTCAATTCATTCCTTGGTTCCAAAAAACATAAAATTAAAATTAAAATTAAATAAAACTCTCTAAAACTTGTGAATTGAGAACATCAGATATCCCAAAACATTTTTCTCATAACCGTCTTATATAGTCTTCACTCTGGAAAACCAATTTTTTTCTTATATATTGACTAGCTATATAAGTTGTGACTCCACCACTCTTGCCTCCAAGGCACCTCACACATTCCCAAATTCTTTTGGCAATTAGTTTTGACAAACTGTCACAATTGAAATAGATGAGTAACAAAATTGTGTATGCTACAATGTTAATGTTATCTAATTCATGGTATAAACTAATTCATTTTCACACGATTCTCTCATGCAAATGGGCATGGTACGTACAATTCATGCTAATAATATGTCTTCCAATTAATTACATATAACATTTCAATTTTCCAAAGTCATATAATTAAGTTGCATGGACCATTGACGACACAATTCACTTCTAAAAATTAGTAATAGTGAAATTAAAGAAAAATAATAATAAATGGTCACTTAATTTGAGACATACATATCTATCATATGAATCAATATAACAAGGGAGGGAAGTTTTATGACCTACGGCTGGGATTCGTTTTTAGGGGGTATAAATCGAGGGTCCCGAATGCACCACAGTATGAGAGAGGTTAGAAACTTAATTAATTAGCGGTCTTAATTATTCAACCACTTCAATTAAATTCCTCTTTTCTTAATGGCTGGAATGGCTTTTGCTCATCAATTTTTAGTAAGTATGTATCTTTTAAAAAAAACGTTTATAGGGTAATCGATTCAATGCAAATGTTCTGACTAAGAAATTGATTGGAACTAGAATTGAAGTTACACGTTACCATCTCTCTCTCTCATCTTCCCACGCCTATTCATCTTCCCATCTCCTTTTGCTCTCTCTCTCAGAAACAATAGAAATTAAAAATGAAATAATGGAATCCCCACTCTTTTTTTGGGGTCTAGCTTTGAGATCAAGTGAGTTCCTCTTTTGTTTCCAATTTCTCTTCCAATCAACCTTGATATCTCATTTCTTAATTCGATATTTTAATTTCCAATATATTTCCCCATTGTTTTGTAGCAGGTTCTTCTTTCTTAGAAAGGTCAATTGAATATCGCAGGGAGATGACATGAGCAGGTTTTATATAGACTGATTTACGTGTAATAAGATATTATTGCTAGACAATCTGTGAATTTTCTATTTGCTAATTAAGTTTTTATTTTATGTGACTTAACCATTCGAGCCATAGTTTTTGCTGAGTATATAACCAAAACCAGAGGCCTGAAACTGTAGCCTGATTACCAAAATCCTACATAGTTTCAATAAATAATCTCCTCCTCATTTTAGTAATATTCGTCAAAAGTACTATTTAGTTACTACACTTTCTGACCACATGGTTTAGTATATACTAGCTTAAATGCACGTGCTTGCACGTGGATAGAAAATAAAAGTGTAGGATGAATTTTGAGTATTTACATATGTCAAAATAATAAAAAAGCAACATGCATCAACATTAGATTACAAAATTTAGGCTTTCATGCCTATATAACAGAAGTAAAGCTCAATCCAAAATTAGGAAATTGTTTATACTACTAATTTGTCAGCCTCATGCAAGGTTTGATATATTTATCTGAGTTTTTTTTAACTTAATTGCCAATGATGGTCCAAAGTTGTTTGCAATACTCACGCAGCTTGTTCTTTACCAACCCTGCCAAAAAAAAGGAGTCCAAATTCAATCTAATATGAGAAGGAAGAGCATATATAGTACAAAAAAAAAATAGAGATGGAAGAGCTTACCAAAAGTGTAATGCAATTAAATAAGTCTGCCTAAAGATAAATGTATAAAACAACCTCATTCATGTCGCCGTCGATAATTTTAAACATTTTAATAATGATTTGTAGCAACTCACCGCATGTAGTGGGATGACCGAAAAAATAACAAAATTGTCATTAGCTATAAACTAAACATTGTGCTTGTCGTCTCATATGGAAATAAAGCTATGGAAAGAGATTTAGTTTGCAGAAGAAAAGCATAATCAGAGATATCAACACATGACGATTAAGGATAAAGTGAGAACTTAAATTTTTTGAAAGAACACTACCTAAAAAGAGAAAATTGATACATAAACCACCAGGAATTTTTGACAGTGCAGAGTTTTGTCAGATTGTAATAGTATGTGCATAAATGGTTCTCTTGGTAGATAATGCCTGAATATCTTGATCACCAACATGGTAGTGGAGCCTTTTAAATTAGCTTGCAAAATGCACATATAATATATTCAACCAGCTGGATATTCAAAGAATACCAAAATCCCTAACATTTTTTCCCTTTTAAACTGATGATACATGAACATGATGATCAAGAGAACTTGATACTTTATATGATCCTCAAGTCCCCAAACTAAATTTGTGGACGCAGTTACAAAACCATGTGTTGAAGGGAATCTAAAGTGCTTGAAGTGTCACAATAGTACAAAATATCTTTAGAAGTCTGATGAGCCTTTACTAATCCCAGTTGAATTGTAGATGTAATAATGGTGTCTTTGAAGGAAAGCTTCTATGGTATTGCAGAATCATTAGGAGGGATTAACAACTGACAAAGCCATCCAAGGGAAGAATCCAAGTCTATCTCGTAGGGGACTTCAAGATGAAGTTCAGTTACTGATCCCATTGAGAGGTTCTTACCCATCTCAATTTGAGCTCAATCAAGGAACACAACTTGTTGCATCTTATCTTGTAAATTAATGAAGGTGAGACGGTTTCTAGCTTAGATTTTGCATTCAATATTACTATAGATGCTATAGTAGTCCAATAACACGTCAAGAACTTTCATATCAGAAAGGTTCAAACCATTTTATACTCTTTTAATTCCACTAAACAGCAAATCAATCCTTACTCCTTTCTCCAATCCCCGTGAACCGAATTCTGCCTTCCCCAGTGCTAACACCACAATGACATCCATCGAAAAATCATTCAAGAAGATCAAAGTTGCACTTAATTGGAATTTACATCACACTAAGCAGTATTGTGGCAGGTCTAAGTGCCGCGGCTTTTGCAGTGATTTTGATATCTCGATTTTTGCAAGTCTAGAGATGTTGAGTTGCAACATCTGAGTATAAGAACTCAAAGTAAAATTAAGACTATTTTATAGGATTCTCTAGATCCTTTTGACACTCGGACGATTGATACACCACCTCACAAGATAGTGGTGGAGACTTGCGAAATTGAGGAGCTGAAAAAAGCCACTAAAGATTTAAGTTCAAGTAATCTCATCAAAAGGTCAGGTTTCCATAGCAGGCTCAAATCTGCTCTCATTGCTCCAAATATAATCTTACTAAAAATTATAGTGTCACCTGTCAAGAAATCGTGTTAAATTGTTAAATGGTTCAGGTATAGAAGCCTTATGATAGCTAGTCAAATGTGGGATAGAATCAAATTGGTAATTTGAAGTACCATGATATGCTCAGTGGTTATTAAGTCACACTTGTACAGTTTGACACCTAGGTCTAAAGGTGAAATAATCAAACCTCTCTATGCATGTCTATAATTAGAAAAGCTATTTCAATTGAGTCCATGATGACTTACAGATGAGGGAAGCATAATTTATTTTCATAAAGTTTAATATGAAAGACACAGTACAGTAGTTACATATTTACAATACATGGGAAAGAATCGAATAACTAAGGATTTATATACAATAAAAAAGCTAGGAGTGGACTTGAGTTGATTGTCTGACACTGCATCACTTCAAATGACCTGCAACACTTATTGAGGTTGAATTAGATACTTATCATCTTACTATTTTACTGGTAATCGAAAGTACACCAATATACCCCAAAATGAATAATTAATCGAGTGAACCAAAGTGGCTACATGCATATCTTAGATAGGTATATGCCAGGAGGAGGGGCCTCATTCAATTCTGAATGATCACATTAATTTAATGCCTAATCGATAATAAGATCCAATAGTAACTAATCTTGCACAGTAGTATCTAAACCCACCAGCACTTCCATATTACTTCTAAATAGTATACCAAGTAATCAAGAAAATCTTACATCACTGACTTAATATACATAGCATATTATATAAACTGCCAGGTACCAACCAAAATGGACTTAGTTCACCAGTTAAGTTTATTCAAGCTAACAATGCAATAATATCATGAAAATCACGTGTAGCATCGTTGACTGTGTTTATATATATTGCAAAGGATCACAACAAAACAATACTAATGAGAATGGTGTAAGAGATATTTGTTTATGCCAATAGTGTATAAATTATTTGTAAACAACAAAAGCTACATATACACAAATGAATTCCAAAGAACAAAACATGTAACCTAAACGAAAGTGTGATAGTATACTATAATAGATACAGGGACAGAGACACAGGAACATGAATGGTGTATCACTATAACATCATTTAACATGATTCGTTTAACCTGATAGAGGAGATGTCTTCAAATTTCCTTGAAGAGGAGAAACTTCACGTCTCAAGATAGATCTGATGAAATTGCTAAAAGAGCATAACAAACAAAATTCATAAAGTGTGTCTAGTTTTATCTTCTTTTTCTCACTTGAAGTAGGACAAATTGAGGTCATTTAATTGTTGTTGCAATCTTCGACTTTTTGCAAAAACTAAGATAAAAAACTAAGGACAAATTGAGTCCTTGGCCTTGAACGTCCTTCTCTTGATGTTCTTTTTGTTAATTAATCATAGTAGATGCATTGTACCTCTTGCACTACTGGAAGATCGGGCTATACGTGAGTGGCACTTCCTAGTTCTTCGTGAAAATTGTGTTGATTTTATTGGTTCCATTGAAAATTGTAAGGAAAGGCTATCAATTGGAATGGTTAAGTCGATCTTGTCTTGGTCTTCTTGCAAATTGTAAGAGAGAAAAGGATTCAATTGAAAGTTTAATCTTTCTAAGAAATTAATAGAGGTACAGGTTTGCCTAATCCAAACTTTAATCGGAAAAGAAAAACAAAAATGGATACAACAAACTGGGGGAATGAGTAAAAGAGAGAAAGAGAAAGAAACAGACCTGTAATGAGGCAATTGCATTTTCACTATCCATGAGCTTATTCTCTTGCTCCTTCACCAAGACAGACTTGGGCTCCAAAAGAAACCTTGGCATCATAGAAAAAAGAAGAAAAACATTTAAGGTGATTATGTATGCTACCAGAACCAATAATCAAAGCAAAGCAAAGTTGATGATCTTTCTTTAGAGACAAAGAGAGTGATTTCAATCGAGAGATAGCAATGATCTTTGCACTTGCGTTCTCCCTGTAAAACCATAAAAAAAAAAATGGAAGTCAGATGGCAGGTCGATGGCCTTGAAGAAGTACAACCATCACACAAGAAACTAAAGTAGTAATTATATAGAAGAATTATATCACTTGATGCCTATGGTTCTAGATAACTGGTTTTTGTTAAACGAATTCAGGTAACGATACTGATCAATAGAATAGCTCATATAAACATTCCATGGGAACAACATAAGGACATAAAATAAAATCGAAGGTGCAAAAAGTGTTACATTTTCACATTAACGTACCACAACCAGTATTTTTTGGCTGATAAATTGTAGAACCCATGCGTTCCAAAGGTACTCCATTTTCTACAAATTAATGTCAGACACTGTGTCATTACCCCACAACTTGAACTCATTAGGATACACTTGCGATAGATTTGTCTATCAGGTTTACGTTGGTCACTATCTTAGACACTTCCTACCTGTTGGATACAAATACACATGACCTGATGTCCAAGTCATTGTTATATGGGTAATATGTAACAGAACTACTTTTGCTAAAACTAAGTTAGAACTTAAATATAGGTTAGATTTGATCCTGACAATTGATGCTTTTCTTCTCACTTTGGAGGAACGTTTTGCCAGCTATCATCTTCACACTACTAATGAATGTCAGTCTGTGATTTTGCTAAACGCCCATATACAGTTCCTGCCAAGAAGACCGACAACAATACTTACCTACATATTCTACAGTTTTTGTCTACCCAGTGTCCTTTTATTCTGTACATTTAAGTGTCGAGAAAACAAATTGGTGTTGAAAAGTTGTGATGCCATTGTTCTCTGTTGCGTGTATGTAGCTATGTATGGACTTATGCAAAGCAGAGATGCGCTTGTGGTGCTTAGCCTGTTAGACTCTGGCCATTCACTAGCCAAAAGTCATGTCACCTTAAAATAAATTGTTCACACAACTAAATTACTCTATTAGGCTAAACAGAATGGCAGAAAGTGAACAACAAACTCGTTCTTTGGCTTCTATTTGTATACATTGGATTACTTTCACAGATAATGAAAATGGCTTACTTAGCTGATGAATATTCAAAAGTTACACCCTCACTCCAAATAATCACTTGAAGAATATAAATGTGCAGTATTAAGAATTAAGATTTAATAGTTGCTTCGTACCTTTCTTTGGAGAAACCATGTAGCCACCAGCAGTGCGATGGAATTTCCTGTGCATCCAGTTGAAGTTCTGTTGCGCCAAACAAAACACATATAAATAACTCAACAACGATATGTATTACGTGTTTTTTATAAAGTTTATAGAACACAATCTATTATATTGCCATCAGGACGCTACATCAACAGCAAATTGATCAACTCTCCAGCCAAAGCAGAAAAAAGAATGTGCCGACCAACTTGCAGATTAATTATTTATGATCACGCTATTGATTAATTTAGCATAGCATTGACTCAGAACCCGAATTGGAATCGCCACAACTCTTATATAAATATATAATCATAAGTCATAACAACTGACATAACCTCCAGAACATCCAGTTTTTAGACCTGCTTGTACGTAAATTAAGGTACTTTCATTTTAGATAATCAAATTCAATAAGGAGATTGAAGAAGCATCAACCAATGACCAAAATGAGGAAAATATATTACAAAGTTCATCCAACAGAAATCAAATCTGAATACAGCAAGTTACATGTCAAATTTTAACTTATTAGGTACCTTGAGCCCTCGAGGCATTAGTGAATAACGTTATCCTATGAATCATCTCAGATATTTCAGAAACCAGAGTATTTTATGAAGCGATTAGTCAAACAAATAAAAATTTATATAGGCTAATTGATGAGAATGAGAAGTATATCTCCACGTTCACAGAATTGGCATTCAATTATAAACACATACACAAATCTGATGCGACTGAAATCTACAACTTAAAAAATGAATATTTGGTATTATCAGATAAATGTATGAAGAAGGACATACTATCTTTGATTGCCAGAAGAAACCCAATCAGAGGAACAGAGTCTCAAGGACATATATTTATGAGCAAGAAAATAACTAAGAAGTCGAAGTTACCTACATATCTCCACTTGTCTCCAAGTTGGGATTTTTAGATTCTTCAATTGGTGATCTTTAATCCCATTACATTGAAGTTTTAATCTTTGAAAATGAGTTTGGGTTTAGACCATAGAAAATGTAAACTTTGGAGAATTGAAAAATGAGTTAAGGAAAGTGAAGTGGGGTTTCAAAGATTATGGTATGACCGAATTGGCGAGAATCCAAGTTTATCTCGTGGGGACTTCAAGATAAAGGGCACTTGAAGATAAAGTTGAGTTCTTGATCCCATTAAGATGTTCCTACCCATCTCAATTGAGCTCAATCAAGGGACAAAACTTGTACTTTCTTAATTATCCAGTAAATGAAGGTAACACGATTTCTATCTTAGCTTCTGCATTCAATATTCCTATAGAAGCTATATTGTCTGCCAATAACTCAACTTGTGAAACACAAAAGTGAATGCTAGAGGAAGATGATGGGAGAAAGTGATTTCTCTACCTGTCAACACATCATATTACATTCAATTCTATAATTCTATCCAAGCTACTGTTAGAACCAAAAATGAAATCGATGAAACCATGCGCTAAATCAAGCACACTCGCCATTCAATCAACATGAATTAAGAGCATACCCAATAGTCTAAAGGTGCTTCTAGGAAAAAAAAAATCGAGAGCACGGATTTGAAGTGAATACCATGATCTTTGAAACAATTATAATCATGCTAAAGTAGTGACATGCCAACCTTAATCCTCCGTATTGTCATATTTACTGAAAAACAGCATAACAACCTTGATCATATCGTTATGATTTTTTTCTATGCAATATAGAAACTTAAATTTCCAATGGAAACAATCAATAGGATAAAATCCACTCACATGCAGAAAAAACCAAAGAAAAAAATCATAGCTCTCGTAAATTGATTCTCAACACACTTCAAACCACATCAAAGCAATTATCCATTGGTACAAAAGATTAAAAAATGGCTACGCTGCATAAAGTAGGAAGATCTTTATGAAGAACTAACCTTGAGTGCCTAAAGACTACGCTTTGATAGTGCTTGGTCTTTATGAGGAACTAACCTTGAGTTCCTAGAACTAACCCCCCCGTCCAAGGGGGTATGGATTACTTATGCTTTATTCCCATGCTTCGAAAGTGTGAAAAACTTTTTGGTTCAACTTTGGGACATGTGGTTATGAAAAATGATGGCCTGCAAAACACAATAGAAAAGAAAAATAGCATACCTATTAACTCATTTAATAGCAGAAAATCTAAGAAGATTCACATTAGACTTGTACTATAAATCAACATGGAGGTAATTCAGAAAAAAAATCAGCCACTAATCTACTTTTACAAAAATAAAATAAAACTCGTAGATGGCATGACCATTTCTCCCAGGCTTTGGGGTATTTTCAATTAATCCGAAAACAACCAAGAAACATGCTACTGCATATATAAGCATTTGACATATCCGAAATCAAACCGCAAAACATTATGCAGAGCACTTCAACGAACATGAGCTGATAATGCTAATGAGAGAAATAACTTACATTTTATGGGCTGTTTTGATTATTCACTGCATGGTTATCTGCATAATAACTTACACCATGGTACAATATACATGTTCATTCTACAAAAATAGACATTGCAACTATACAAAAAATCATGTACAATATACATGTTAATCTATAAGCATATTGGTCTCTGCATAATAACTTACACCATGGTACCATAATTATGCATGCTTATGGGTCTCTCAGTCCAACGCCCAAGGTCGTCTGTTCCTCAAAGTCACCAATAGCATAGAGCTTTGCGACAGCTTTTCTGAACTTGTGAACTTGTGCTTCATATCTGGTCCACAAGTATGAATTAACATGATCTATAATTACTGGATAGTTGCTTCCGCCCTAGAACACAATGAAACCAGTCTGCACTACTCCCTTGACCATCCCAACAAAGAGCCTTGGCCACAATACTCTTAAAAGTAGTTAATAGGTCGTGCTATCTAATACCAAGGGACTTCAACAACATCTTAACCTCCCGAGCAGGGTTTACAAAAATGAACAGAGACTTAAGCCTCGAGGTGCACCTTAAGTCGTTTGGGGATTTAGCTCTTTTAGGCTTAAGCCTCACATGTGTTTTTTTTTACTCCCATTTCAATTGGTTTTTTACGACTCAGCCCCTCATAAAAAATTCAAATATCCCAATGAGTCGTGGCTTCAGTATTAACACCTCAATCTATTAGAAATCACAACCTTCCATCATCAAACCCCATTTTTTCCTGTTCTCTTTATTCTTATATATATTGTTTATTGAGGCTTAAGCCTCGAACCTTTTTTTTTTTTTCAAACATCGATCCTAAATGAAACTTGATGCACAACCGCATCAAAGAACCAAATTAGCAGTGACTAATAACAGCCACTGCTTTGGTTTGTCCACAACTATTACACATTGCATCGGGTTCCAAACTATCGATTTCTCTTCTTCGAGCCTGAACAATGAATGAGTTTAACTTTTTGCTCTTGAAGAAATGGAGAATTAAAAGCTCCCAGAAGAGGATAACCAGAAAACGATTTAAGGGCTATAACATGATTAGTAAGCTAGAGTAATATCATATAATTTAACTACAGATAAGTCACCCATTAAAACAAAACATTCATAATCATAATCATCATAATCAAATTGAAAATCAAACTCCAAAAAAAATAAAAATAAAAAATAAAAAAAATCATGATTTCATGGTCACAAAGGCATAATTGAACTGTTCTTTATCGTTGAAGTACTGTACTATCAAAGGTAAAAAATTCTCATGTACCTATATTCAATTACGATGATCCTTAAAGCATAACAATAGCAATATTTACCGTTGAAGTAATGTACTCTTGAAATGACTTGTGGTACTTGTCATAAAGCTGTTGTGAGTAGTCATGAGGAGGTTTATGAGTGCACATATTATAAATAGTCCTGTTTACAAACAAAACAGAACAAAACAAAATCATGAATCCAACAAAAACAATAACATCAAAACTGCAAATGCACCGAAACAAACATAATCAACTAAAACGAATCAAACTACATAACGTGTATAGCATCATATAGTCCTCGAACTGAATTGTGGCTCAGGGCAATCCTTCTAATATATTCTTCAACTTAGTAATCCCTTCTCGCATAAACTCCCATCCTTGCTCTAAGTCAATCATCTTCCTTTCATGCATCGCCATATTTCCTCAATCAATCTCTACAAATTACACCCACAATCATCAAATTATCATCAAAATAAACAAAATTTCACTAACAAACATTGCATCCTTAATCAATCCAATAAAAAATGAAATAAATTTCTCATCTTTACACTACAATACACAAATTAACAAAACCCCAAACCATAAATTGAATCGATTACATAGAATTGATCAAATTAGTAAGCAATACATACTAAAAAATCAATGATTAGTAACTAAATGAACGTGAATTAAAGTAATCGCAATAAAATTAGTACTTTCGTGAGAGTGACTCATGGAGATTTAGAATTTGTCTCTATTGATGCTTCGAAGTTCTTGCCCTCGATTTCTCATTTGATTAAGCGGCACCGAAAAGACAAATCGTCGGTGTTAAGAATTAGCAATTACTCCCGGTGGGGAAGTGTGCGGACAACTTGCCCTTTTCATGATTCTTGGTTCAATATGTGTAAATTATGCTAGATACTTGCGTTGTTGTGTAAAGGTAACCCGGATGAGCTCCACACAGTCAACCCATAGAAGCCTCTCGTTCTAATGGGATTACACCATAGGTAATCAAAGGGTGAGCAAACGGCCATAGCTTCCAACCTGCCTGTTAATCAAATGTCCACAAACTTATTACCATGAATATATAACTCTATACATATAAGCTATTTTAGCAGGCCTTCATCTAACCAAACAAAATTGCAAAGTAGGTAAATAGAGAAGCAAAACTTTCATGTTTCCTGATATAGCGTATGTGACTAAGAATTTGATAGATCGAGCTGCAAACAAATAGCACATAGTTTTCTCGAGTTTTTTTACCTCCATTGAATGGCTCTTTGATTGAATGGCTGGACCGAATTTGTTGTAATGAGAGAACTCAATATGAAGAGAAAGAGAGAATGACGGAGAATTTTTTTTTTTTTTTTTTTTGAGAAGTGGGAGATGCAGAGTAGGAGTGGGGATTGAGAGGGAGACGGAAGGGGAAAAGGGAGAAATACCGTCATGCGTTACCTAGCCCATTGAAATTGGGGTATAAATGTTAATATTGAAAGAACTCAGTATTAATGGTAGTTAAGTGGGTATTAATGGTAATTGAAGTGGGTATTAATGGTAGTTAAGTGGCAAAAACCGCGTACATGTCAATATAGAGGCGTGGATTTGGTTTTTGCCCTGAATTTACATAAAACACCTTTGTCTGTGTGTTGTAATTGAAGGGTATAAATAGAAATACAAAATTAAATGACGAAATAGTCTTTTTTAAAGACATTGAATAATATTTTTTTGTATTTAATTAGGGGTATTAGGTGGTAGAAAAAAGGCTGGTCTAATTTAAAAGGCCAGGTTAATTATGGTGTATTTTACTAATAGAGATATATATATATATATTAGTGCACTTTTCCTCTTATACTACCATTTACTATAAGAAATCACAGCATCAACTAAGCATCAACTAACACTGAAAAGTTTTCCACATATCAATGTATGTGAATTGCCAATATAGGAACTTAGATGATTATGAGATAAGTCACGAGTTGTAGTATAGCCCATTGGTCTATATGCTATGTGGGCGGGTTAATAGGTTCGGATGATGGATTATTCTCTAAAGATCTGAGTTATGCCTACGCTCACATATACATTTGTTTTTGCCCTTTTAATGACACCTTATTTTGCTACAGTTTGAACACTACAGGCAGGACCTACGACAAGTAATCCACAGAAACAACACAACAGCTGGAGTTTACATAACTCTCAGAATGCGTCTCCGTTGTGAAATTTTTCGAAATGGAAAGGCGATGCCTGGAAAAGTATTTGATGTCTTAAACGAGATCGTTGTTGATCGTGGTTCTAATCCTTACATTTCTAAAATTGAGTGCTATGAGCATAACTGACTCATAACAAAAGTAAGAAATAAAGTTCTTATGTAGCTTAAATACTTTATTTATTTGCATATAATGCATCTTATATCCATATAATCTTAAATACCTTGAATATTTGTTTACTGACCTCTACTCTTATCCTTATTTGCATTTCAGGTACAAGCTGATTGAGTCATAGTCGCTACACCTACTGGGAGTACAGCTTACTCTACAGCCGCAGGAGGTTATATGGTCAGTTTACGTTCTCCTTCACCTTAGTTGAAAGTGTTTCTTTTTTCTTCTTTTTCCTGATTTCGTTACTTTACTTTGTAATGTTCTGACGTTTAAAATTGAAAAATCCCAGTGTTTCTCTAAATAGCGGGTGAATTTTTTGCAAGAGATGTAAGTGCATACTCTTTTCACCGTCAATATGAATTGGGAATGACCGCTTTCTCATAAAACTAAGCTGTTTTTTCCCTTTGTCCTTAGTTAGGAAAGACGTGTTTTCTTATAACTTCATGATTTGATAAATCGCTTATATTAACTGATAGTTAACTATTTCGATATTCCCTCTCCATGTAGACTTGGATTATGTCTTTTATTATGTTATTTCTGCAAGTAAAATGGATATAGTTGCATTCATATCCCTAATGAACAAAAATTTAATGTCTATCAATGTAAATATATTCTTCGAATGAATGATGTGTTTTGGAGATCTACTTGGTTAACTTTGCAAATAACAATGTTAAACATAAAGAAAATAACTATATTCTTCTGCTTTGATTTTCCAAACCTGATGACTCATAGTCTCATAGGCTTCCTCATTACTCGCTGCTATTTTTACTTGGTATCATTTTAAGACGAGGTGATTTGTTGTGGGATCCATCTATAGACCATAGTTTACTTTGATGATGTGCCTTTTTGCGTATGGATTTAGATAAATCATTTCGCCTACTTGATAGATGTGATGTATCCAATCACACTTACTTTTAAATTCAGGTGCATCCAAATGTTCCGTGTATGTTGTTTACGCCAATCTGCCCACACTCTTTATCATTTAGAACTGTTATACTTCCTGATTCTGCCCAGCTTGAACTAAAGGTGAATTTGATCATTTATGTGACTCATGAAAAGAAAAAGTACAAAAGTTTCATTGCATGATCCAGTAATGAAGTGATGTTGAGAGTTGAGACGATGTTCTTACGCTTGACCAAGTATAATGTTATTGATAGAGAAAACCTTTTTACTCTCGAATCTTACATCTAAAGCTCTAGCCTTCTAACCCTTAAGCTAATTGTTGTGCATTCTCTAATTTTCATGAACTTTATAAGCTGAATTTTCAACAAAGGACATTCTATCTAAAACAGGTAGACTTCGAGTGCATATTGTTCTTCTGGCAATTGTATAAATTGTACACTTGCTTGCCTTGAACTATAGTTGCATGATTCAAATTTAAAACGTCTAAAGGGTGGTTGAGCATAAAGGAGTTTAACCAAACTTTGTTTTTTTTTTCTGCAGGCAATAAAGCCTAGAGAAGAAGGATCATTGCCCAATTGTCTAAGCTATGTTTTGAGACTTCATCCAATTGCCGCACCACTGCTGAAATTGTGCAATTTTCAAAGGTATATTGAAATTATGTAATTGTTGGGTTATCGTCTTCATCCATTTGTATAAAATAGAATAATGAATTGTGAACAATCATTAGGCAACAATTAGGCACTTCATTTCTTTTACTAAATAAATGAATATTGTCCTTCGTCAGGTTATTGGCTCTCGCTGTGTTGCTCATAATTCGTTGTAGTTTGGCCTACTTTTTCAAATAAGAGATTATTCCCTTTACAAATAATTATTTCTCATTTATTCCTCTCACCATATTGCATTTTTCCTTTTCCTAAGTCCAATCTCTTCATTTTTAATTTTTTTTTATTATTTAATTTTTTTTATTGTATTAATTCAATGGTGACCGTGTTTGAATTGATTTCTTATCTCATAATTCGATTGGTTTTTGTTGACTTTGCCTTTCTGATTGACCGATCATTTCTAAACTTAAATTTTTTTAATCTTCGTTGCACGTCCTCACTTAAAAAAAAATAATAATAAATAAATAAATAAATAAATTATAGTTTATTGTTTTGGCAAGATATATGTAGGACGTGTCAGTGGCTTTATACGTGTTGTTAATATACAATACTTTCTAAGAGGTAATGAATGGCTTTATATTAGTTTTGAGCTCGCGACAAACTTTCCTTGGATGAAAGAGTGTCATTTTCCGATGAACAAAAATAAGTGTCATTCAGTGTTTTCAGTATATAGAAAACACAACTTTTTCTGTGTAAGCAATGGTTGGACACTTTTTAAAATGTAAAGTAGGTAGATAATGGCCTTATTTGGGTGCACATCACTCATATGTGAAGCAAGAAATTATTTTTTACTTTGACTAAAACTTTTTGTAAAGAAGAGGTAATAATGATTCAAATTTATCATTGATCTATCTGTAGGAATGACAGTAGCTTTTGAATGTTTTCCAATTGATCCTTGAACTAATCGTTTACTATAATACATGTCGTTTTGTAGAGACCTCTTCGCTTGGATTATTAGTTCCCGGTATGTGTTCAACACTGTCAACGTTTATATCCTTTGATCATCTGATAATTGTGTTCAACATCTAATATCTTTGCAAGTGATTATTTCTTCAACAGTTTGTTACCGAATTTATATCACTTTTAGGTAAGAACTAAGCCAATTTAGTCTCTTGTATATTAAGACCATTATCTTGCCTACTTTGTGTTAAATTATTCTGCCTGAACTAATTAAGCCATAATATTCTGTGTATATCCCAATCACTAGAGGCATTCATTTTTAGATTTGGTTGGGTCTTATGGCTGAGATTAACAGTTCAAGTATTTGATGCAACATATTGTCGTTGTAACATTTGCATGATAGGATTTGTTAGGGATTTTCAATATGGGTGTTAAGGGGTGTGTCCTGCAATTGATGTCGCGTTGGGAAACCTTCTTCTCCATATCTGACTTAATCATTTAATTGGACAGCTAGGAAAGCTAGAATGTATCGGGTGTGATAATCTTTTTCCTTCTTATTATACATTTTTATAATATGAAATTATGCATTTGCACCCCATAGTTCTTTTTTACTAGCTCTAATTAATTTTGTTGAGGATACATATGTATTTGTAGGTTTATGAGTCTTGGATTTGGATACTGGGATAATTTTGCAAATAATTATTGGGTAAGCGGGAATTGTAGACAAGTCATTCACTCTCACGTCTCTACTCCTCTTTGCACAATGAGTTGAACTTGAATAATTGGTAGGATTATCAACAAAGTTATGTTGTACACCACTGAAATAATACTTGGATATTATTTGGTCCATGATTTATTTTTCAAATTTTATTGAAATGTACAAGTAACTAATTATATGTTTTGTGTCAGTTTCATTTGGGTCGAGGTCTTTGCGCAAACTACTCCTCAAAAATGTCATGCCTATCTTCAACTTGAGATCTCACAAGTCCGTGAAAGGATGTGGCAGCAATGGATCCTTTACATCATACATTGGAGAAGCTTAAATAGTCATTATTTTTGAATATATGTCGTTTTAATGACTTGGGTTCCCCTAGAAAAAAGGGGTTAATATTTTTGTCCAAGGGATTTCTGGAGTTATCCTTGCATTCCAAGAGAACTGTATCACTATACGTAAAAAAGTAATACAGACAAGGTCTATTGAGTTCAAGTCATCGAACGCTTATGCAAAGAAAGGAAGAAGCAAGGCTACAAGCCCTTCCTGAAAAGAAAGTCTTTAATTAATCCCACCATTGATAAGTGCATGCATCAGTACAATGGAAGTGCTCTACTAAAACCTAACTAACAATTGAGCAGCTGCGAGATTAAATTAACCACCCACCTAAAGAGACCCATATCCATCCCCATATATCCCAAATTCCAACTACTAACAAGTCCAAGAATTTCCACACAAGCCACAATTCTTCTCAAATGTTTTCAACAACTGTCATAAAAATATCACCAAGACACCTATCTCGACGGTTTTTAACAAAGCCATCAAGATTGATAAAAAACAAGCATCATAATATGTCTATTTTTTAGTAGTGTAAAGTCTTAAGTTCCCCTAGAAAAAAAGGGTTAATATTTTTGTACAAGGGATTTCTAGAGTTATTTATGGCTCCTGTTATGGTAAAAAACGTCCAAAGTTTTCCACCAAAAATATCTCTTATAACACATAAGCCCTGTTGTGTATGTACATTATCAGGGCATACTGAATATGTATCTCTTATAACACATAATCCCTCCAACTCCAACTCCACCAACACCAATGACAATGCCAATGCCAACGCCTCCAACTCCAACAACACCAATGCCAACACCAACACCAACACCAACACCAACGCCTCCAACTCCACCAACACCAATGCCAACTCCAATGCCACCAACCCCTACTCCCTCACCTCCCACGGGTTGCCCAAGAGATACTCTAAAGCTAGGTGTTTGTGCCAAATTGCTTGGTAGATTGGTTGGTGTTGTAATAGGTACTCCTGCTAACAGCCCTTGCTGCTCTCTCATCCAAGGGCTTGCTGACCTTGATGCGCCTCTGTGCCATCAAATTTGTACACATGATGTTGGATAACTACTGATCAAGTTATTCTATTAACGTCACTATAAGGGAATTTCCTATTCTTCGACGCTCCTATTTTCATCAAGCTGCCTACTTATCAATTTTTATTTAATTTTTCGGCTCTATAGGAGAATTTCCTATTCTTCGACACTCCTATTTTCATCGAGCTACCCACTTATCAATTTTTTTTCCCATCACAATAAATAGTAAATGCATGTAGAATTTTAAATCACATGATGTTTCTTTATGGAATCCGTGCCGAAGGCACGGGCATTAACTAGTTAGGTTACAAAGAGAAGAATTGTTTCACATACTCTAGATCAATTTAATCTTACAAATTTCGTTGAATGTTTTGCCTATAAAAAAACACTTAATATTACAACCAATATGTACCAACATCATATTACTTGTGACCATGCCTGTAGTGAACGCTATTTTTCTATATGTTTAAGATTTAATCAGAAAGGTAACTAAACATCGTATGTCTTACACTTTTGGATTATTGTATTAAAATGTTATAATTTTATTTAAAACTTATTTATTGGAAATTATAATATCCCTTACGAGAGTCATATTTAGGCCTATTTAATATGTAAACATTAGCTCATAGGTTAGCATTAGCATTGGTTCTTATGCTTTTTTAAGACCCATTAATTAGAAGCCCAAAGAGTGACATATTAGGGTTTTATTTAATTTTGGATTTGAGGTCTATTTTTATTACTTTTAATTACTTGCAACCCTAAAACAAATTAACTAAAATAAAGAAAGAATAAAGAAAATAAGAGACTGGTGATGAAGTGAAGAAACTAAAGCAAGAAATATAATTTTTGCAGTAAAAATTGGTGGAGAATAGTGCAGTGAGACATTGGCCTTGGATGCACTGAGCCTTGGAGTCATCTTTGCTTTTAGTTTCCTTTATTATTACTTTTAGAAAGTTGTACAGTTTGGAATATTAAATTTATATTGTTCGAAATTATGTAATAGACTATTTAGATAATAGAGGTGGAGGTTTTATGGATATTAATTGTGTAACAACCATACTACCATGTACTCAAACAATGTCGATATTGTCCCTACTTACATCACCCAAAGGCTCAAGTCCAGAGCATGTCCAACCATGGGTGTGGGGTTTTAACTCAAAAGGCCTCGACGCATTTGGATATTTGTGGAAAGAGTTGTACCATTCGGAAGATAGTCCATCAGAAATCTAGTTTGCTGAAAATTAGGATTTTTATCGTTTTCGATCTAAGTTTTCTTCTAGATGGGCTGAGGTTGGGACTTTGAGTTCTACATAAAAAAGTAGGTCTACATACCCTAATTTCTAAATAATTAAGTTACATGTCATTTGGATGAATGTAGGAAAAACTATAGCATTGACAAGTTGGCTAGAAAACCTACTGTGTTATCATTTATGTGCATGAACCTATTTTGGGAAATATGTCTAGTAATGAACTAAGAAACTCTTAAACTCTTCTTGGGTGTTTTATATCATGTTTGTAGCCTACTTTTAAACTGTGGTTTTATTTGGAAACTGCAAGACTTGGGTCATATGTCCAAGGTGCTTTATGTCTTGGGTCTCTAGTCTAAATAAAGACCAAGTCTCCAAATCGAGTAAAATACTATATCTGTTGAGATTGAGTTGGATAAGATATTTTCTCTATATATTTGAGAGAAAATAATCAACGTAAGTAACTCTTATCAATTATCCCAACAGGCTCTCCTACTCACTCTGCTTCTCCATTACTATTGTAAGCTACTTATGGTTTTAAAGTGTGAAAACAAAGTCATTATTCTAGTAATTGTGGCGACGACAACGAGACAAGACGTGTCTTTAATCGACATGGTTTATAAGATCATTTTTTTTTAGAATCAAAAGTAGAGAAATATCCATTTGCGAGTTTTTGGATTTAAAGGTTCATAGTGTATCTCTGGGTATGAAACTTTACGTATATGATTGTGGTAGTATTTGGAACTTATTGTATGTGATTCTATATAGTATAAATTGTTGTTTTCCTTAAAAGTACATACAAGGATGTTGATATTTATTGGTTAAGAGCTACGTCAGGCTTGATTCTAATCTTGAAAGATTGGATACGTAGGCAACCTTATGTACAGGTGTATCCCCTATATTATATATTATATATTAGTTTTTGTGAAAACTATATGTGCATAATATTAATATTTAATTGTGTACGTGATTGTGGCTGTCTGAATTATATTTGATTGATGACCATTCGGGTTGCGTTCAATAATATTTAAATGCGTGATTGATTTGCATTGATGCGTGAAAATAGCTTTCTGCACGTGTAATCAATTGTTGTGCATGATTAATACTAGTAAAATGATAACTGAGCTAAGAATAATATTTTCAACGAGTCGACAACACATTTAGAACTCTCTATGCCTCAAGATTTGGTAATGATATATTATGACTTGAGATGTCAAGTGATAGGAAGGTATTCATTGAATGTGCCATGAATGACCTGTTAGTGTTATGATGAGTATTCCTTGGATGTGGCGGGAATAACCCAAGGTATTCATTGAATGTGTCATGAATGACCTGTTAATGTTATGATGGGTATTCTTTGAATGTGGCGAGAATGACCCAAGGTATTCATTGAATGTGCCATGAATGACCTGAGATATTTAATTCCCATAAGAGGCTGTGATTATGCGCATGGAAAGCCCAGAGATGGCTGTGACTCATAAGTTACGAGTTTGCAAGATGTAAATATGTTCCTGGAGGCGATATCCCTGCTTGGGACATATGTCTTGTAGTGGTACTCAATGTAAGGGAGGCACACGGGAATGTGTGGTTTGACAAATGTGTGAAGTGCAAATTGTGGAATAGGAACTAAAGGTGAGGTCAGTAAATAAGTGATTAATAAACAAGATACATTATGGAATTAAATGAACTAAAAGTATGTGAATTTGTGTGATGTTATGGATGTGAAGTGTGACTGTGAATAATATTAGTGAATGTTTGTGATCTTTTATGTAATTGTGAAATGACTATAACTTGATATGATATTATGAAAATATTAATGACTTGTCATAGTCTGAGATCTATGGTTATGCACGCATAAACTTTATGACATAATGATGTCATGTGAATGACTACCCTTAATATAGGTATTATATATGATAAGTGGTATTCTCCGAATATGCCGGACGAACCAAGTTGTATCAATTAGACTTAAATGTCTTAAATGAGGTTTGATTATGAATGAAAATTTGATTGGCTGAGATAAATCATTTTATTGTGATGTCTAACTCTGTTTTGTAGGAGGGTAGGATCTATTAATCTTTTATGCAGGGACGTAAATATCCTACCCTAAGACGACGTGTTGGCTTAAAGGTAAGATGTATCAAACTCATATTTAATTAGCTCATCATATGTGCATTTAATAAGTGGAATGTAAGTGGTATTTATATTGTCAGTTATTTTGGAAAGTGAGAATGATGAGTACTATTATATGAGATTTTTGAAATTGTATATTGGGGGTGAAATCTTACTTAGGAAGAAACTACATGCCATTTTGAGAAAACGGAACTAACTTGTCTTCCAAGTTGAAATTATTGAATAGTATATTTCTTTATTCGAAGATATGAATGTATTGTTATTTTATATTTAATTTAGTCTTACTCATACCAGCAAATTCAATTTGCTAACCCATGTTTCCTTTCTTTTGCAACGTGGGTGTGTTCTTGGAAACATAGATGGTAGAATGCAGTGGATAACAACGCTTGATTTGGATTCACTCTTGGAGTCTTTCTGGTTTAAGTTTTCTGAAGTGTAAAGTTTTGATTGAAATAGATGTAATAGAGTTGGTTAGTAATTCGTAAATGAAAAGTTGTTATTTTGATCTCAGATTTTTAATGTCGTGTTTGATAATGGGTTATTAGGGTTTCGTTTCATCCTGGGTTTTCAGAAGATAGAATAGGGTGACAATTGAGATAATTATATCTTGGATAATTCCTTATTTTAATTTTCTGGAAATTTGGGGTGTGACAAATTAGAAGTTGGTTGTTTATTTATTTGAAGTTTATTTGAATTTGCATATGAGATTATTTTTGTAGTTTTAATTAAATGTTTTGATATGATTCTTTTAGCCAGACAAGGACACGTATGTATATGTCATTCCCAGTTCATACCCTAGGTCTTGAGCAATTAGATATTAGTCGGAAATGTGCATTTTTTATTAAGTATCTAACTACTCAAAATTTGGGGTGTGTCAGTTTGGAATCAGAGCTTAGATTAGCCTAGATATGGAAGGTCTATGAGATCCTCATATTGTAGTAAATAGGTACATGGTAGGAGTGTGTTTTTTGTAGTGTTTTGTTTGTCTTGATATTTTGTGTGCATTTTTAATAATGGAGGGTTGGGAGAATATATTATTAAGAACTACATGGGTTAAGGTTAGGTGTTTGCTCTTATTTTACTAATTTATCTATTGATACTTAGCATGTAAAAATTTACCGTATGATTATGAAAATAAAATGGTGGTTGTTTAACGGTTATCTTTGTATGAAATTTATAATAGAAATTGTTTGACATTTTATCGTGTTGTTTTACTATTGGTATTTTCTACTAAAAGTAAGTATTGCCTAGCTAAAGAACACACTGTTATTTATAAAAATTTCACATTTGAGTGATTTGGATTTATCCAAGGAATTAAGTTAAGATACCATTTCGGTAAAGGCTGGCCGGATTTGGAATTGTTGATATTGTTCTATCCAAGTTATGTATGTCGTTGGTGTGTGATCCAATATACATAACATGTCTTTGTATGCATCATTGGTGTTTGATCTAGTGTATACATGCATGCATGTACACCATTGGAGTACTATGATCCAATGTGCATACCATACATCGTTGGTGTTTGATCCTATGTGATGGTATATGACTTGTATGCATCGTTGGTGTGTGAACCAATGCATACTTGTACATTGTTGATGTGTGAGCTAGTGTGCATGCATCACATTATAGGTGTTTGATCATATGTGATAGTGGACATATTATAGGTCGTTGATGATATATATATATATATATACAGCCCGGCTTTTAAACCGACGTCCGTTTACGGACTTGTTATATAGTGTATTGCGCAACTTATATAATATCTTGCACAACTTATATAGTGTCATATATAAGCATAAATTTAAAAGTTAATAAGTGTAAATTAAAAAAGTTGTTCAAGACACTATATAAGTTGTTCACGACACTATATAAGTTGTTCAAGACACAAGTCCGTAAACAAACTAGTCCGTTTAAGAGCGGGCTATATATATATATATATATATATATATATATATATATATATATATATATATATATATATATATATATATATATATATATTATTGAGGGAGTACTATCCACATCCAATGGATATCAAACACGTGTCCAACACAATAGAGTTAACAACCAATCTCATATCCTCGTCCTCAAAGCTCGCTTCATAGTGACTCGACTTAGGCCAGCGTCTAATGCAACTTGTGCCCAAAGCGATATCACCACCAACCGATCTCATTTACTCATCCCGTCAGTTCGCTTCAAAATGACTCGAATAGAATAGACGACCTCGCCTAGAAGCGATCTCCTCAGTGCTCACTCTCCCCATCTCACAACAACTAGTAACGTATGTCATTATGACTACCATCAAAACCGAAGCTTCAGGTACGCATCATAGTAAATGCCCTTAACTTGCCATCATGGCACGCAAGTGACCTGAAGACCTGGATCTGACCTGATGCGGGAGAGCAGGAGGCGCGGGCACCTTGCCTATATAAAGAGGATGAGGAACTACGGCTGACCTGATTCAAGTCTCCCCCCAGCAAAGAGAACTTGATATGTAGGCAGTTCGTCCATACGAACTCGATCAATTCAATTCACAAACACCATCTTCCCTAAAACAACCTACATTTGTAAGCTTAATAGATAATAACCTTTACATTGGCGCCATCTGTGGCTCGATTTCTTGAGTTCACAAAAATCTTCAAACAAAACCTTCAATAAATCTCAAGCCCACGAAGCATGGAAAGCCTCCAGGACCAAATGAAGAGCATGGCCACCCAGATGGGGGCCATGAACGACAGCATCAACCTCTTAAGACAGGAAAACTCCATACTAAAAAATCAGGTGGCAGCCCAGAACCCAAACGGAGTCACCGCTGAGGACGACATAAACGAGGTGAACCAACAAATCAACGAGCTATCCCAGCGAATCGACCAGAGTACTGTGAAGAAGGACACAACTCAGATTGTCCAGAAGATGCTGCAAAACTTATCGAGCGTCCCCATTCACAACGAAGGTATTCAGTAAACCCTCCCCGCACTATTTCATCTAGATGCGCTTTGCAATGTATGATGAGTCCCGGTTAACACGTAGCTAGCTACATCCAAAGCCTCGCACTCTATAGTGCACAAGAGTTCGACTACTTGCAATGCTGCTTGTTTCCTACAAGCTTGAAAGAGGGAGCTCTCGACTGGTTCTACTCACTGGAACCGAACTCCATCAATAGCTTTGAGAAACTAACCGATCAGTTTGCTAACCATTACGTCCACAACAGACGTTAGAAAACTGACCTCGACTCACTCTTCATGCTATCTTGGAAGAGCGATGAGTCAATCTGCTCCTTCTTAGGACGATTCAAGATCGAGTTGTTGTCTATAGATAGCGACCTCAAAGAGTCCTTCGCAACCTTGGCATTCACCAAGGTGATCCAGAAAAACACCTGGCTATACAGGTCGCTAATGAAAGAGCATCCTGAAAAATTGGAAGACTTGTACACTCACGTGTACAAGTATATAAAGCTACAGGAAGCTTTAGACAATGAAGGCAAACAAAGGGAAGTCGCAACAATCTCAGACGCTGCCCCATCCTCAAAAAAGCGACCTATACCACAAGGACAGAAGTTTGCTGTGCTGACAAGATCTCCAAGCTACATACAGGAGAAAATAAAAACATCGGCCCATTACCGACTTAAGGTAAAACAGCCAAAAGACACACCAGGAAAGCCTTACTGCATTTTTCATGAAGCAAAGTGTCATGAGACCAACGAATGTCGTGGGCTCAAGCACTACCTCCAAGACCTCATTGAGGCAGGACATATCAAGCATTATACTAATATTGCCGATGGCGACCTGCGCCACAAGCTCATGGTTCACATAGAGCGAAGCCGAACTCCACAGCGCAACACCAACAGGGAACGCTCCTACGCTCGAGGATGCTCAAATGAGCAATCTCGTCATGAGTGCCGCCAGCACTCATCTGAAAGAGATAATAACAGGATGATCAACATAATCACCTTCCAAGACGATTCTATCACATCCTCCAGGGAGAAGAGGAGAAGAGTTGGCGCTCTCCAAAAAGTATACCAGTTTTCCTCCCAAGCGGCCACCTTTCCACGACCAGCTGGCCACAACTCAAGAGACATAACCTTCAATGAGGCCGACCTCAACAAGGTTTGCCTCCCACACAATGACGCCCCAATTGTCCACTTCAAAATCAACGATTGGACAGTCAACACTACACCATAACAGGCTATTTGCAACGGCAAAAAACCGTTGCTAATAATTTTCGCAACGCTTTTTAAGCGTTGCAAATATGGCGTGGGTAAAGTGTTGAAAATTTTTGCAACGGTAAATAAGCGTTGCAAACAGAAATTTCCAACGGTTATTAACCGTTGCAAACAAAAATTTCCAACGCTTAGTAACCGTTGCAAACAAAAATTTCCAACGCTTATTAACCGTTGCAATAATGATTTGTAACGCTTTTTATAACTATTTTGTACACAAATTTAAAACCTTTGCAACGGTTTTTTGATTTCACAAACGCTTTTTGAGCGTTAGTAATTTGTTAAAAATCTTACCAACGGTTCTTAACCGTTGCAAAATTGTTAGTTAATTTAAAAAAAATTAATTTAAAAGTCGTTTGTAACGGTTATGAACTATTGCTGATAAAAAAAATTCTCATATTTTGTAGCAACCATCTAAACCTACAAAAAAATGCCCTCTTGCACCATATACAGAAATCATAAATTCTTATTTAAGCTAAATTTAACCTGTACACAATACATTATCATACCATTTTACAAAGAAACCATAATATATGGGAAAAAAACTGATAAAGTACAAAACTAATCCAACCATATACATTCACAACTCTGAGCGATTTTCTAAATTTCACAAACTTATTGTTAGACTATCTCACTATCACCATAAAAAAAGTTTTCGTACCATGATCCTAAACAAGAGATAACAGCTTGCGTTGATGAAAACCCTACGCCCATTTACTTCCACAAATGCTCCAAAAGAGGTCCTAGCATTAAGATAAAATAGTCGACCAAGAAAAGATCATGAAGCGGACAATAAGAGGATTAAGACCAATTCAAAAGCTAAATACTGATAATCTAAGGTATAGTGGATTGAGCTTAACAATAAAGACGGACTAGGGATTCTCACCTCTGCATCAAAACCCAAATGGAGATTCAGTATTTACTTTGATCCTAGGAAGAAACACAACAGCACAGATTGCCTTCGCTTTGAGTGGAAACTATACCCCAGCGGGATTTACTATCTTCGTTACACCTGACAAGGATGGACTCCAATCCACAAGTGCAAGAAGTAGAAATCAATAACGAGTAGATTAAGCCCAAATTGAATCAGAAAATCATCAAATTTATATGTACAACATTCTTTCTCTTACCTCAATGGTTGTGGAGTTGGGTTTCGCCTATTCTGCTCCCGTCTATATTCTCTTTGGGGCAAAATTGCGCACCTGCAGCAAAGTGACTGGTAAATTAAGAACCTCTTGTCAGCAGACATCACACTTCAAAATTAAGAACCTCTTGACTGGTATGTAATATATATAGATAACATACTACCTGGTCAATTTCAAAATTTAAGATTATGCTTCAATTATTCATGATAATGAACATAAATGCACGTCACCTAAGCATGAGACTATGCATTTGAAATAATGAACAAAAATGTCTACTAGAAAGGATAGGCAACCCAAGTCCAAAAGAAAGAATTTATATCATTTTATCAACAGAGGTATAGACACGCACACACCAAGTCACCACTTATTCATATATAATGAGTATAGTAACTTTATTTTATTTCATATTAAAAAGATAATGAGAAATGCTAAGAAACAATCTTGATATTAGATGAGAAACAATGATAGCTTGCATGCTTAAAAGAAAAGCAACAACAGAACTCCAGGCCCAATCACCTAGATTGGTTCATCAACCGAGTTCTTTTCCTTGAAACAACAAATGTTGTCTTAAGCACAAGGATATACATTTAGTAATTGCACATAGTCGTTTTTACGCATCACTTCAATAGTTTTTACACTATGCACTATCAGTGGATATTTGGGCAGGAAATTGTCTGACTTTTAGTACTTTCACCTACTAGTAGTGGTATCCAAAATATTCCAAATTTAATAGATGTGTTTGTTTAACTATAGTATTTTCAAGTATTTGAACACTTAACTAGTTCTAGATTGATCAAAATCAAAACTTATTCATATATATGAAATTTACGCTACTAACCTCTACTACAAATAATTAACATGGAACTAATAGTAGATAAGACTGAGTGTGCTCACATCTTCAGCCGAGAGGATCCAAACTTCCAATACTCCAAAATAAAACTGGAGAAGACACACTAGTTTAAGAAAGTGCAGTAGAAACCCCTCAAAAAGTAAAGCTAGTACTGCAAAATAAAAAACGCATTAGTATAATCAAAATAAGCATTAGAATTTACTTTTTACACAAGTCCTAAGATTGGAACATTGGACACTATATAGCAGCTGTACCCGTTTAGCATCAAAAACACCTTGTAGCATTTTAATTGTTGCAAACGAAGCTAGAGACAAGGCAAAAAATCCGCCTAAGCCAATAGCAGCAGCAGTACCCACTATACGCAATCGTCGAGGAATTTCACCAGACATTTTGATTTAGGTTTTCACTGGCCTTCCTATGAATCAAAGTAACAGGAGAGTTATCAGTAACTGGGAAAATCCCTGACATGCTAATGTAGTCTTGGCTATAGTAGTCAAATTGGAATTTTATAATGCTACAAAATTTATTAGTTAAACGTAACCCAGAACTCAATGTCAGCAAATGCCTTTACAATCCAACCAGCTCAAGTATTTTCAAATAGCTGCCCATAGGTATAAACCATATCTCATTATTAGTACAATCACTTTCATTTTATTGATTCCAGTTTGGAGCTATTGCTCCTCGGTAATGGACAGTCATTTCACCTAAAAATCAATCCGACTATGTAACTCTGTCGATACGAAAGTTGATTCATTTGGTAAATTGTAGAAGAACAACAATATAGTTAGTTTCTTCCAAGCATAACTTATATTCTGGTATGAAATATGAAGTACTGAACACTAATGCTTTGGCATTTGGCAATAGCAAGATAGAGTTTCAAAATCAGGAAAATAAATGGTTTCAACAAATACCCAATCATGTAATAAGAAACTGATCTCAACAAAACAATAATATAGCTGAAAATCAATATATAAAGAAAGGAAAACTAACAACTCGTTTCGTTAAGACACAATGTCAAACACGTTATAGAATATGTTCATTTAAGCACATTAGTACAATTCTACTTCACCTTAGGCCGATCACCCAGCCTTAGCTCACGATCAATCTCCTCGATGGAGCTAGGACTTAGTCCAATAAATTCCGATTGAATTTGAAAAGTTTCAACTAATGTACCTGTAGGTTTAAGGAAAAAAGGCATCAACTTCTATATAAAAAATAAAAATAAAATAGAAATGAATATAAAATTACCATCTCTTTCTTAATATTTTTCAAGTCTTTATCCGACAAAGGTTCCATATCAAAATCATAATAAAACCATTATCTATCCATGGTCCAATAGTCACTTTAGCCTCTGGAAAAAGCTTTTGCACTGCCATAGCCATCGCATGTGCACACTGCACTCACTCACATCATAAAAAAACAAAAAAAAACTTTGGGTCACCATAAATACATTACACCAACTCATTATAAACAGTAATAACACTCATATATATAACTAGTGCCCCATAAGTAACAAATATATATTGACAGCTTAAACTTAGTATATACATGAGCAAATGAAAGAAGGGGCTTACTATATCAGGATACTTTGGTACAGATGACAGAAAAATTTAAGTGAGGAAATTCTGACCACGAAAGAAAGACAAACACTCTGAATATAATATCTATAACCCCAATCAGAAGGCTACTGATTATGTAAAGGGTTAATTAACCCAAAAAAAAGTACCCCCTATCCTCTACTAATCCAATAAGTCCACTCTCCAAAATTAAGGTATAATGACATAACTTTATTTATACATCTTCCTTATTAAGTGTCATTTATGTAATAAATGTTCTACTATAGTCTGAAGGCTACAAATTATGCATCTCCTATAGAAATCTATAACCCTAATCAGAAGGCTACTGATTGTATTGAAGGGTTGGTTAACCCAACCCCCTATACTCTTCTAATTCAATCAGTTCCATCTCCAAAATATATGTACAGTGACATAACCTTATTTACGTATCATTCTTGTAGAGTGTCATTTATGTAACTAATGTTCTTCTAGCCCTACACTCCTCCTACCTCTAACAAGTTATGTTTGCGAAAATAGGTGTCAAGCAAGAAGAAGGATCTGTTACCTCTGCAGCTGAGATGAAACCATTTTGATCCTTGTCAAAGACCTTGAAAGCTTCTTTTAGTTCCTCCTCAGAATCAGTGTCCTTCAAGAGCAAAAAAAGGTAAGAATTTAGATGTTTCCCTTTTTCTTTGAAAAATAATGAAAGGAGAGACGAAGAAAACAAAGACTAATATCATGAAATTGACTATAACAATAAAGCAACTGGAACTGTTTTTCATCTAAGCATGACAAATTCAACTCAAGCTTCCTTGCACTAGCTATATTGAGTTTGTTTAAATAATTTTTCACGTGATTATACTTTATCTAAGCGTTTAATGTGAATGCCAAAGATAACACCTGCAATTATGTTTTCATCACATGATGCCAGACTTCCACAAGGCAAACACAGACCTCTCCCAGCCAGTTTATACCCTAAGGTGATATATAACACATGACAATGCAGCTATAATTGGAAAGAAAATTTAACTACTTCAATGTCTTCCAACTTGGTAATTTGAATTTTAGACCACCAAGAGAGAAACTATTTCATTTACGGGAGTGGGGGGGAGGGGGGTTATCATCCCAAAACTCGTAAACAAATGGAAATGAGATTTCTTGGTCACCTTCACCTTCATTTTGCGTGCCATCAAATTCAAGAACTCTGGGAAATCGATAGTTCCATTCTGATCAGCATCAACCTTGTTGATCATGTCTTGGAGCTCAGCTTCAGTTGGATTTTGCCCCAAAGATCTCATGACAGATTGAAAATTAGTAATGACATAATAGCAAAACTTTACACCTTACATGATGAAAATACAATATCTAAGAGGGAAACAAAAACATGACGGTAAACAAGCGGAAAAAAGGGGAAAAAAACATCCAAAGCAGATACATCTTTTCAGGGGCTAAACTATAGTTGGAATAACCAGTGCCCAACTTTCAGCTAGCATGCACTGGCATATTGCTGGTCTGAGTTAAGTTTATTTTGGCCCTTTTACATTTTTTATCTGAGCTCAACTCAAATGTGATCTTGTTTGACAAAATGAGGGCTCATGCTAGAAGGAACATTAAATTTAACAATTTAATAACATGACTTGAATTAATCATCTTTTCAAATGTTTCACATATAATGATCATAAAAGGCTACTCAGATGCTTTTGATTATATGATGATTATTAGCACCATCCAGAAAAAAAACATGAAATTTACCATGCCAAAAATCCAGAAACATTTATGTCTAATGAAACTATAGTTTGTAGAGAAAAATAATTTCAGACCTTGAATCCTTGATAGATTTTTTTTTTAAATAAATACATAAAAAAAAAAAAAAAAAGAAACATAGAAACAACTATTAAGCATCATTAGCCAATCAGCAGCAGTTTTTTATATAACTTCATTTCCTCTTCACAAACATGAATCAAAAGTACACTTGTACCAAGATAGAAACATCCATATTACTTGTAAAAATCATATGTATAATAACATAAACACAGACAATGGATCTGAATCTGCCAACAAGTAAGCAGATCAACACATAGTTCACAAACATGAATCTACCTGTATGTTCATAACGAGAAACCTCATAAACAACCAAAAGCATCTAATCTAGATTCAACTTCATATCAAAGAAGAAAAATGAATAATACATCACCACATTAGATGAGATAATCTAATACATAATCTACCAAAACAACACTTGTACACAAACATACACCAAAACAGATATGTCAAAGCAACGATCCCCTGAGATCAGAAAGCTCTGGTCATTTTCAAACATTTTCCACTAGATCTAACCATCAATCAACATTCATTACTTAACTAAACACATTTCGAACTGTGAAATCAAACATCCAAACAAAAAACAAGTTTCTAGGGTTTCAATAACGATAATTTAAAGATGACATCATCAAAAAAAAAACGAGATCAAGAGATACCATCCCATCCTTATCAAATAGGCTAAAAGCTTCCTCAAAACCATTCATCACAACAATACATTTTTTTTGTCGACCAATTTCTAAACCGAACCAAAACCACCACCCCAACTCTCAAACGATGACTCAACTCCATTATCAACACCACCACTAGCTACAACAGCTAGTAATGGTGTTGATAATGGAGTTGAGTCGTCGTTTAGCATCCCCAAAAAATAAAAAAAATATCCCAATTAATTCAATTAAACTAACGTTGGCAATTTAACATAGTGCAAAAAATAAATTTAAAGGCAAAGGATAAAAAATGACCTGGTTACTTTGTTCCTTTGGTTTCCAACAAGAACCACCGAACATTAGTTTTGTACGGATTCAAAGATTTGAAAGGAGAGAAGTTAAAATTTGAGGAGTGCGAGATCTATTTTTCAATTTTAGGGATATTGTAATCCGGCGGTGAGAGAGAGAGAGAGGATAGAAAGAAAATTATGTTTTATACTTAGACCGAAATAATAGAGTGCGATTTTTTTTGTTTCCCTCTTTCGCGAAATTTTAATTTGTAACACTTACGGAACGATTTTTAAGCATTGGCAATTAATTTCTGAAATTCACCCAAATAAACCAACGCTTTACAACATTGCTAACGCTTATTTAATGTTGGTAATTTGCTAACGGTAAATAACCGTTACAAAGCAAAAAAGGTGTGTATTGCAAATATCCTATTATGGTGTAGTGCAAGCGCGTCCTAATAGACCCAGGTAATTTGTGCGACATTCTGTTCTATCAAACCCTCAAGGAGATGAACTTGCCTAAGTTGGTTATGATTGATCTAATAGCCCCCCTCTATGGCTTTAATGAATCTCGAACTGCCACAATTGGAGACATAACTCTACCTGTCTCAGTCGTGTCACGCGAAGATAAAGTCAACATCAACATGCGCTTCAAAGTTCTGGATGTCAACTCGTCATATACTACTATTTTAGGACGTCGTTGGATCCACAAGATGCAAGCAGTGCCATCAACACTCCATCAGGTTTTATACTTCCCCTGGCCCCAGAGGCATGATAGAGCTCAGAAGCAACCAACTCGATGCTCACAATTGCAACCAGATCCTCTCAGTTAACAAGCCTGTTAGGTTTCACTCAAAAACAAAGGACAGATTGCCAAAACCAAGCTGGTAGAAGACTTTATCTCTGAGGTCAAGACCCCTCGAAATGAACTAACAAAGGAGAATACTGGGGGCTCGGTCAAAAACGTCCCTCCGGAAGCCAAGACCACAGAGGTCGCTCCACCTTTTCAGGTTAAAGAGGCACCTCAAGAGACCAAGACCCCAGAGGTCGCTCAGCCCACTGAGGTGGCTGCTTAGCCCAGATTGAAGGAAAATGTCAACCTATGAACTGAGGATGACCCTAAATTTGTTTATGTAGGAGTTAACCTTGATCCTACTCTCAAGGCACAGCTTGTAAGCTTTTTATCATTAAATAAAAATATTTTTGCTTGGTCGTACATCGATGTGCCTAGAATTGATCCTAATATTGCATGCCATAACTTAAATGTTAACCCAAATGCTAAACCAGTTCGCCAACGACCTCAAAAGTTATCCCTTAGATTTCAAAAAGCAATCAATGAAGAGGTCGAAAATCTCAAAAAAGTTGGCTTCATTAGGAAGGTCGATTACCCTGAATGGGTCACTAACATAGTAGTAGTCCCAGAAAAGAATGGCACAGTTTGCCTTTGCGTAGACTTTACCAACCTAAATCAGGAAACTCCTAAGGATAGCTTCCCCTTACCAAGAACCGACCAACTTGTGGACCAAACCTGTGGCCACGAGCTCTTGTCATTCATGGATGCCTACAATGGCTACAACCAAATCCCACTTCCAGAAGAAAACCAAGAGAAAACATCATTCGTAACAGAGCAAGGAATTTACTGTTACAACGTCCTCCCGTTCGGCCTCAAGAACGCTTAGAGCGACCTACTGATAAGCACCCAAAACTGTAATATTAAACCCCGAGAGACATAGCATTTTGGTCGATTATGTGTCTAATAATCATATAATAATTATATTTTCGTATTTTTTTGGGTTTCGCATTTAAAATGAATATAATGATAAAACATGCATCGAAAGCACGGAATATTGGAATATTTGAAGTTTCCCACTCAACCCCGGTTGAAGCCCAACAGAGCGACTAGAGACGAAGTTTCCAAAAGAACAAAACTAGTACGAGCGGGTCCACATATAAAGAAGCGACAAACTTCGAAGCTCAAATCGATAAATCGGGTGCCGACGTTGGCTAGTGAACCGCCAGAGGCGACAAACATCAGACGCAAAAGACGAAAAGTTATAAAAACGCCAAAATCGGGCGCCATTGGACATACTAAATGGACCCCTCTGCAAGGGCCCAAAAGCATGACGAAGTCTGCATAGGCGGTGGCAAGTGATGGTTTTAATTTGGTGCCACCTCGCAATATGGAAGACACGTACCAATTCAAAACAGATGGTTTGAAATGAAATTGGCTAAAAGACGAAACCTTAATAAGGTCAAGGACAAAACAAATGGGTAAAAACAAAACTTTGATTCTCAAAGTTTTGAACAACTCAATTAGAAAACAAACAAAAGCCAATTAAACCGTTTCCAGTCTCCAGCCTATATATATGAGGGGGTAGCCTTCATTATTTTCCTTCAAAGATTTTATGCTCTAGCTTCCGCTTTAGCAAGAGTTAGTTTTAATTCAAAGACTTACATTCGGTCATTTTCATTCCAAAGCAGCCTTAAATATTGTAAGTCATTTTACCCTTAATAATGATCATTTCTTTTCTAGTTTAATTCGTCCGCATTTATTTACTTAATGTATACAAAGAAGTTTTATTATTCCTTCAATGACCATGAGCTAATCCCCCCCTCCCCACCGGTTATATCTTTTCGTGTGAGAATCGGATTGACTCTTTAATATTCTAGAATCACTACTTAGGAATTAGGCATAGATTAGACATCCGATCCCAAAATGATCGAGATCGCACAAATTTAGAGATGCTCGATGCTCCGATCAGTCTATGAACCCAAAATGTCTCGCACGCAACTCTATGGTGTCAGACAGCTCTCTAATTTGTCCAACTGATGTGGAATCGAGCCAGGAGCTGAAATGATATTCCAGAGATGAAATATTAGTTCAACTCCTTATGCTAGTGCGATCGCGGCTCAGAGATGTGGGCATCGCGCTAGGGATCAATATTTCGGACGCCGCTCCAAACACGAGACGAATTAGAGATGTAGTGATGTGGTAATATAAACTGTTGAAAAAATGATTCTTGCATGAGTATGATTAACTCTCTCCCTGTTCTCTATCTTTGTTTATCTACATATAAATCACCGTAGTAATTTACATTATTTGCATTACTGTTAATTTAATTAAAACCAACTAAAAAACCTAAAATCCTACTCACCAAAAGTTGTAATTCCAGTTGTGAACATTTTCCGAGCCCTAAGGTTTGGACGATTCCTTACTCGACCTATCCTACCAAACCCACGTGAGTAAGGTAACTTGACTAAAATGTACGACTATACGGACTTTGGACTTGGGACTTTGGTCTTTGGACTTCGGACTTTGGACTGTGGACCTCAGACTTAATTAATCAAGAAAACCAATAAACGTTCATACAATTGCGTGTTTATCAAATGGCGCCGCTGCACGCCGAAGGACTCTAGACTTAACGTAATAACTGGAACACATCACGTAAAACCCCCTCCCCTACCTCTTCATTTTTTAAATTTCCATTTCTTTTACGATACTAACGTGTTACGTAACTGTTTGCCTTAACTTTTTCTACTAACAGATATCTGTGAACCAGATCTTGTTTATTTTTATTAGCACGCTTTTAAGTATTTCAGTAGGAACTTGAAGTATTGAATCGACAAAAGAGTCTCGTGACGAGACTAAATTAGTAACGACGAGACTAACCTGGAGTATCAACACTCCGGTTTTCAGGTACAGGCCACTTTCCTTTTCAGTACTCTTTTGGACTCTCTTGTTCAGTTTTTCCAGTAAGTTCACGAGCTCGGGAGTTAGTTTGATCGTGTACGAGGAATCGCGGGACACCAAGTTTCAAATCCTTAAACTCCTCAAACTTTGTCGAGGATATTATTTGGTTGTTACTATAACCTGTTTTACCTTGCATGTTTGTGTGTGGCATAAGAACTCTTTGCATATAAATGTGGTTCGTCATTACATATTCACGTTAACACGATTAATATGATTCGAATATATTTGGATGTATGTGTAGTTTCAAACCACCTGCTCATAATATTTTTGTATGTGTATGTTACATCAATTCACGTACGCGGTATTCATTTATATGAGTTCGTTCTCGACATTCCCCTAGCTCACATATAACGTACATATAGTTGCACTTATAAGTAATATAGATTTGCATGTGTAGACTTTCTGCGTAAACTAGTATATGTTAATTAGTTTCTATTTTGGCATCTATCATTTTTAATTGCATATTTCGTAATCACGTCTCCATAAAACATTAATTACGTAAACAAAAAAAAAATAAAAATAAAAAAATAATAAAAAAATAATCATAGTAATTAAAAATTTCATCTAAATCATCTTAATAACACCCCGCATAATACACCATCATAAATCATCATCCTATTCCATCAGTGCCTAGGAAACTTGAAAAAAATTGAGATTGCCTAATTAAGGAACGTGCTAGCACGAACAACCTCCCTCAATTCTCTCAGGTGACCTGGCTGTTGGAATATTCACAAGTTATCCTAGCTTACCTGCTCAAGTTAGCAACAGCTCAGGAAGACGTGCCCTCTTTCCTTAATTCTAAAACCTCCAGTCATAATTCGTTCCTTATGAGCCTTAAATTAAAATTTATATTTGTATGAGACTACGGTCTGGTAAACATAAGGAATTAGAACTTACATATCGTCATCGAAAATACAATAAACATCTGCTTAGGCTATCTCCTAGACATAGTTCCTCCTCCGTAAACCAACCTCGTCAAACATCTCCGTTGTCGTCATCTCCCGTAATTATGGCCAAGGAAAATCCCACAGTCGAGAAACCCCTTTCGGATTTCTATACTGCCTTACAAGAAGGAACTGCCTCCTGCATTAAACTCGATGCTATTGTAGGTGATTTTCGAATTCCGCCAAACATTTTTGGTTTGTTACCTGTTTACCATGGTCTAGACCACGAAAAACCGTACAATCACCTTCGTCGGATGCAACAAGTAGCCACCACTTTCCGCCATCCGACTGTTACCAACGAACAAGTCTTACTTAGGTTGTATCCCTTCACCTTAGCCGATAAAGCTTCAGTTTGGCTCACGGTGCCGCGCCAATCCATCCATTGACACATGGGACAAACTCGCACAAGCATTCATGATAAAGTTCTATACTCGTAAGAAAACTACAAAAATGCTTCAAAAGATTCAATTCTTTTCGCCCAAGACCCGGTGAATCCTTTTCGAAGCATGGAGTAGATTTCGATCTGCTTCTCGAATGTCCCCATCATCAACTCGACATCAATTTGTATTAGTCCGTTCATTCTTTAATGGTCTCTCGACCATCAAAAGGAAACCTTAGATATTATGAACGGCGGTTGTTTCATGGACAAGGGCGCCATCTTGGAAGCATACACTTTTCTTGAGAAACAAGCTTCAATGGCACCCATTGGGGAAACACCGATTCTTCCGGATCTTCTAAAGACACTCCTACCAAAGTTACGTCTATGTTCGAGGTCAAACCCGATCCGAAATTAAAACTCTAATCGAAGTCCCTAAACAAAAGGTCGATGCTCTTCAAGACAAGTAAATAATCAAAACCCAAACAGGTCATGGTCACGCCAACGCTTCCCATGTCCTCTTTGCTTAAGTCCTTAAGCACGCCGATTCTTATTGTCTTTTGGTAACGAAGTGCCCTCCCCAACCTTTCAAGAGGCTTGTGCTTTCAACATCCCTAATGCACCTTGGCGACAACATCCGAATTTAGCTTGGACACCCCCCGCCTAACAACAAGCTCCTCCGTGTCAACAACGTTTCTCTACGACCACCCGAACTACAATTCCTATCATCAAGGAAATCCTCCGCAATTCCAAAGAAGGGCAAAGTAATTTTCCCAACAATGCAAATATAGGGTACCAAAACAACCGCAACCTTGTTCCGTTAATCAAGGATATGGCTACCAAAATCAGCCAGTAAATAATAACCGCGGAACTAGTTCCCGCCGCTCATTGGTACAATCCACACCGATAAAACAACGTAACTTTTTTTGACATACATGAATCAACATAATCAAATCCTAGCTTCTATTCAACAGATCTCTTGTTTGTTAGCTCGGGATAAAAGTCAAAAAGTGGCGTGTTCCCCGCCAAGCGGTTCCAAACCCTAAGCCTACAAACACTGCCTTTGAACTCAACAATGCACCAGGATCTAGTAATTCAAGCCAGGGTGAGGTAAATGCCATTACCACTCTTCGTTCTGGCCGAACCATCGACAATAAAATATGTATGCCAGACGAGGAATCGACGGAAACCACGGCTGACGTCCTTCCAACTCCTACCTCGCAACCTATAACGGACGAAGTTGTGCCTTCCAATTCTACACCCACGTCCCTAGGGAAAGACGCCACTGATCCTTATGCGCGATTCCGCCCAAAAGCTCCATTCCCTGCCCGTTTGGTAAAGAACAAACGTGACGAACATTTCGATGAGATCCGTGAAACCTTCAAAAATTTGACCATAAACTTACATTTCCTAGATGCGCTTAAGCATTTACCCAAGCATGCTAAGTTTTTGAAGGACATGTGCACCACCAAACGACGTACGAATGTTCCTCAACAAGCGTTCCTCACTGAGCAATTTCCCTCGATTACCACTACCAATGGTGTGGTAAAGTACAGTGAGGACCAGTGTCGAATTAACCGTATTACCATGCACGCCATGACAAGTATACTGCTACCGCACTTTTAGACCTAGGAGCCAGTGTTAACCTACTTCCCTACTACTTATTTAAGCAGTTAGGTCTTCATGAATTAAAACCTACCAATATGACTCTGCAACTCGCGGATCGCTCCATCAAGTACCCAAAGGGCATAGTAGAAAACGTCATAGTCAAGGTCCAAGATTTTTACTACCCAGTTGATTTTGTCATTTTAGATATTGAAGTGGCTTGTGACTCCATTCCTATCATCTTAGGATGTCCTTTTCTTACAACTGCTAACGCTCTCATCAATTGTCGGGACGGTTCAATGACATTGTCTTTCGGGAACCTTTCTGTCGAACTCAACATATTCAAATTAATGAAACAATTTCCCAATCCTATAATGGAGGACGAGATTAATTTGGTTGATAGACTAGAACATGATTATTTCACAAACTCTTTTCCCCCAGACGAGATACACTAATTTATTTCTTTTGATAATCCTGAGTTTGATGATAACTCATACATAAAGGATGTCCACACATTATTAGAGTCGGTACCACTATTTGATCCTACTGCTACGTTGCAAACTGATTCAGAAGAACCAGATTCGCTCTTTTCCATTGAAGAGATGATCCCTCACGAATACTTGATCCCCAATCCTCTAACTCCGGATTTAAAACTTCTACCCTCTGATTTGAAGTACGTTGATAAGAGCCCAAAACTGTAGTTTTAACCCCTTAATAATCATACTTTTAGACCAATTATGTGAGTAATAATTAAGAGTTAATATTGATTACGTGTTTTTATGTGTTACAGGCTTCAAAGTCAATTATGTGCAGAAATGTGCCACTTTGATGATATAAAGGAGCAATGGTTGGTTGCTAAGGAGTTCTGTGATTAAAAGGCCAAGATTCAAGAAGACAAAGCCTTTGTAAAGCCCAGTCAAAAGGTGAAAAGTCAAAGACCACGGGCGTAAACAAAGGCACAAAGTCGTGAGAACTTCAAGACCGTATATTTGGACTCAGACCTCAGCTTTGGGCCTACCTTATGTCAAAACGACCGTCTCGGAAAGAGCATTCCAATGGTCCAAGCCTTGGCCCAATCAGAGGAGTAAAAGTGGACGAAAAGTTTGTTGAAGCCGAATCCAACTAAAAAGTGGTCTGTAGACTGAAAGAATTGGGTTTTGGGCCTGATTCTCTGGCCCAAAACATGGCTCCAAGCCCATGCACGTTTTTGGATCTGATTTCCTCCATATAAACAAAGAAGACTTAACTCTGAAGATATCTAGTAGCTTAGGATAGAAAGTAGCCATTAGAATAGCTTCTAGATCTAGTTTTAATTGTTTTTAATTAAGTTTAGTTTCATTTTCATGCCTTGTTTTAGATTAAACCTTTAAAATATTGTTATTCATTTGATTAGATTAATAAAATAGTTTATTATTATTCAATTTGTTTTCTGTCATTACATTTATAGATCTAGTTTAAATTCTTGTTGATATCATTACTTAATTATTAATTAGATTTCAATTATTGTTTGTTAAATTAGTAAAGTTGGAATCTTGATATTATGTTTAGTTTAGATTCATATGGAAATGATTGTGGAATGATTCTCGGCTAACCCTCCATTAGAGAGGGTTGAGAAGCCTTGATGAAAGCTTGATTCCGATTATCTTAGAGTCGTCGTAATTTCTATTCCACTCTAGAAACGATTAATTCACCATGAGAATGGGTTTAATCGTTCACATGCTAGTTATGAATTGGTAGAAGTGTCATGTGTAATTAGGGATTAGGAAGAACCAATTGTTCTGTGTAGCAGTTCAATTCGGATTACGACGATTCGTCGTTAGTAAGTTAAGTTGAGTTAAGGTGGAATCAATCCCCCCTAATTCCTTATCATATAATCGACATAGTATTTCCATAGCTGTTTATTTAGTTGACTAGTTGCATCTTGTGGGTAGTTGCATCGTAGTCTAGTTTATAATTCGTAAATCTCTCATTAGATTTAAGTTAAGATTATTTATACTTAGAGAACATTATTATGCGAAAGAACTAGGAGTGGAATGAATCGTTTACTCCACTATATCTGTTCAATAGATAGAGAGTAGAGAAATCTTTGATAAACTAGGCACGTAACTTAGTTTTAGTTTTACTTACGTTTTGAGCTATATCGTTCATTTCGTAGGTAAACTATTCTTTTTACGTTTATCAAATGGCGCCGCTGCCATCTTAGTTTCACTTTCACATTGTTTTCATAGTATAAGTACTCTTCTTAAAATCCCATTAACCCCACCCACCCTTGTTTGATTCATACTATGGTTGTCCGTTTCAGCATTGAAAAGTTCCTCGAAAAATTTACCGGGCGACTCGCCCAAACCGAAAGCAATCGACCGACCCAAACACAAACAGAACTTGAACTTACACGAGCCTTAACCTGCACCCTCAGCTGATTTTTGCCGGATTTCCACAGGTTTGTTTCGAACTTCGATTTTTCAAGTTTTTTAGTGTTCTAACTTGTTATATACACTGAACACGCGTAAACAAGACGCTATTCATAAGCGAAGCAAGGATGCAATCAGGTATTCCTTTCTTCCACACCTCGCATCTTCTGTTAGAGGTTTATACTAGAATATCAGGATTGTTTGGAGGTTGTCGCGTTTAGTTAAGTTTGGTCTTAACCTTGTATGAGATTAAGGTCTGGTCGAACAAAAACACCTAACGTAATTACACGGCAACATCAACAAGCATGCCTATCTAGTATACCACTCATTGCACCTCTAGCTACTATTCCACATACTCTACCTGACACAATGCCCGACGAAGGAGAGACTCCTCTCTCGGACTTTTATAAAGCCTTGAGCGATAGCCCCAAATCTTGCATCGTTCTTGCAGACCCAGTGGGGGATTTCAGAACCCCCTCAAATATTTTTAATTTGTTACCCATTTTCCATGGTTTAGACCATGAAAAACCTTATCAGCACATGCGTAGGATTGAACAAGTTCTTACAACATTCCACCATCCTACGGTGAATGCTGAACAAATTAAACTCAGGGTATTTCCCTTCACTTTAGCCGATAAGGCGGTGTCTTGGTTAACTGCCCAAGCACCTAATTCTGTGGACTCGTGGGCTAAACTTGTTCAGCTGTTTATGGAACATTTTTACCCACCCTTAAAGACGGATGAGATGTTTTCCAAGATTCATTTCTTTCGACAAAATCCTCATGAATCATTTTCAGAGGCTTGGAATCGTTTCACCGATCTCCTTATAGAGTGTCCAAATCATAACCTAGCTTAAAGACACGTTAGTTCGCGGCCTTTTTCAAAGGACTTCTACACCACCATAAAGAAGTCCTTGACATAAAATGGGGTAGTTTCCTAAGTAAAGGAGCCCTGAGGCTTATAAATTTTAGAGGATCAAACTAAAGTTTAAATAACAACTTGGGGGTAGTGACGATATCCACCGCCTCGCTAGTTCTTCTAATACGATTAAGGCGCCCGGTATGTTTGAGATGAAACACGATCCCGAGATTAAAACTCTAATCGAATCACTCACTAAAAAGTTAGAGGCCATTTCTGTACAACAGAAGCCTATCCCCGTCATGAATGTAAATTCCAATCCATGTAGTTTCTGTTGGAGTCCTGAACATCCCGACTCTCACTGTCCTATAGCCTATAAACATGCTTGTTCCATTAATAGTGAACCTAACGCCCCTTGGAGACAAAATCCCAACTTTGGTTGGAGAAATAACCAACAAGTCACACATCCAGGGTACAATAATCAATATGTTAGGCCAACGCACAGTTATAACCAAGCTCCACCACGACAAGGACTGGGTCAGGGTAATTATAATAATTATAACAACCAAGCGCAACCTCGACAAGGTCAAACACAAGGTCAAGGTAGTTATAATAATTATAATGCTAATAGAGGTATCGTTCCGGTAAATAATAACTATCACAATCCGCCCATAAATAATTAACGCAAGATAGTTCCAGTCACACCACCCGTGACCACTACACCCACCCAACCGGATCGTCTTGACACCTTCGTACAGGTGAGCCAACAACTCTTCCAAACCATGGCTCAATCTAACCAACAGCTTCTACAATCCGTTAATAATTTAAGCGAACAGTTGGCCCAAGATAAAGCCCAACCCAACGGTGTGTTTCCAGGTCACGCGATACCTAATCCTAAAACAACAAACACGGCCTTTGAGGTAACCGGTAATACTAGAAATGAAAATGAAAACGTAGGTGAGCTAAATGTCATCACCACTCTCCGTTCTGGCAAAGTGGTTAGTAACAAAGTAACTATGCCTATAGTTACCCCATCAGTAGCCCCTACACATGTTACTTTACTAGATACCAAAGTAGAAACTGAAGAGCCTACCACTGTAAAGGTACCAGTTACAACACAACCTAAGAAACAGAAAGCCAAGGTTAAACATCCAGGTGATACATATGCTAAATATAGAGAGAAACCACCATTTCCACAAAAATTAGCCATGTTAACTAGGGATACAAATTATGAGGAGATTAGGGACGTTTTCAAGAATCTAACTATAAACCTTCCCTTCCTCGAAGCTATTAAAAAGCTACCACACCATGCTAAGTTTCTTAAGGAGTTGTGTACTACTAGGCGTAAGACCAATATACCAAAAGACGCCTTTTTAACAGAACAATTCCCAACTCTATCTGAACATAACGGAATTGTTAAGTACAAGGACCCTGGTCGTCCTACTGTATAATGCACCTTAGGAGATTCCTATACGACGACCGCGTTATTAGACCTGGGGGCTAGTGTTAACTTACTCCCGTTTTATTTGTATAGACAAATAGGTCTAGAGGAGATGCAACCCACTAAAATGACGTTGCAATTAGCTGATCGGTCTATTAAGTATCCTAAGGGTGTGGTTGAAAACGTGCTGGTAAAGGTTCAGGATTTCTACTATCCGGCTGATTTCGTCATCCTCGATACAGAAGTCGCTAACGACTCTGTCCCAATCATCTTAGGGCGTCCTTTCCTGGAAACTACCAATGCGCTCATAAATTGCCGCGATCGTTCGATGTCCATGTCTTTTGGCCATCTTTCTGTTGAAGTAAATGTGTTTAAACCAAAGACACAGTTACCCGATTCGTCTATGGATGGAAAGGTTAGCATGATCGAGAGCTTCGCTCGAGATTATTTCAACAACACGTTCCCTGATAATCAGATGCCCAAACTTTTTTCCTTTGAAGGTTCAGACTCCAACGTTTTCATCCCTACACTAGTCGATACACATATTATGGATGAGGACGAGATAGATGACTTTCTCAAAGATATAGAGGAATACCATAGTAATGTGGATATGACCAAGCTAGATGAGGAATTCGATGAGTTTCTTAGAGCAGGTGATGAGTCATCCTATCAAGAACTACTTTGCACAACATCCGCCTCGACTCCCCTCCTTCCACCCTTTCAAAGGAATCTCGAGTTTGCACTCGATTCTTTTGTTTCTCCTGTGCTTCATAATTTTTTAAATCCTCCTAGCAAACAAATACTTCAGAAGGACAAACCATTTGACACCTTCATTTTCAGAATTGAGACAGTCCCTACCTACACCATGAATGAGTTTTGTGCTAAACCCACATCCTCATTTTTTCCATGCTTTCCTTCTACAACTTATCCATATCCACCATATTCTCCACAACCATTCACTTTTCCACACTTATTCACTATGACTTATTCACTAGGACACCCTCTCGTTCAAAGATGAAAAAGAAGGTGCATGCTAGGCTACGTTATAGGTCTATCCGACTTCGCTTTCATTTCACTAGGTTGCATCATAGGAAATCTTGGTGTTTGATTGTGTTTGGGTATGTTTTTTGTGATATTTATTTATGGAATGATCCACAACTATTTCGGTTGTTGATATATGATAAACTGCATGTTCATACATATATTTAGATAAAGTCTCAAGTATCTGACTATAAACGACTCAATTTTTGTGTTTGGTACATTTCCTTTCATTTCCATATATTGGTGAGTGCACCATTCAAGTAACCGGGCCCTCCCTATGGAGTGTGTGGCTGTAAGTACTGGATCCTAAGTCCACATTTAACATAATTCATATTTTAAACTCATGCATATTTTCTCGGTTTTTGAGTCATGTTTCTCTATGGGGTGAATTATGTCCTTATTGCTTATTGTTTTTCCTTATAAAAGTAAAAAAAAAAATATATATTAAATAATAAACATAGTAATCTAGGAAGTCTCGGGAATCTGACTTTAAAAGACCTACTTAGAAATTAAAAAAAAAAAAAAAAAAAAAAAAAAAAAAAAAAAAAAATTTGTTTGGGGGTGGGGTGTTCGTGTTTCCGTCCTAGAATGTTTTATGTCCCATTAAAGTTGCTTAGGCCATTTAATTGTATTCCAATTCGGGCTGATATAATCGATGAATTTAGAGTTCATTCTTCGCATAACTTACGACATGCACGCACTTAGAGGTGTTTTCCACTATCTTATATGTCACCCACAGTCAGAATAGAGTGTTTTATGGATCATTGGATTGGAAATTCTCTCCTGATCATTTCCATATCTCATTCACAAAAATCGGACCGGTAACGTAGCGGCAATGTTAGTTTGAAGTTGCGCTAAAAATCGACAAAAATTCGAAAAATGCGAATTGGGCTTGGGCCCAACTCGCGCGCACCGGCAGCGCACCTGCGCCCCTATGTTTCCACCAACAGTCGTGAGTTTTCATCTTCCAAACCGCCATTGACAAACTTCCAAGCTTCAAACCCTAAACCAAAAATTAAAATTAAAAAGAAAACTACCTACACCCACGCCAAACATCCAAACCCACTCCAAATCTTCTCAAAACCGTCCCACCACCACCTCCATTAATTTACAAAACCAAAAATCACCGAAAAAACCAAATCTTGGAGCTGCCGCGCCACCACACCACCACCACAGGCGTTTTTTTTAGTGAGGTTGTCCCTCATTGCTTCCCCCTACCTTATTCAAACCCCCTAACCTTATCAAAACTTCCAATGGCTCAACAACGCCGAATGTTGCCAGAGCAAGCATTTACTGACGACCACTTCGCGCCATTTTACGGTGACAAAATGATTAGTAGAGATTGGAATAGCTTGTGGTACTCGACCGACGCCTTTTACCACGAAGAGTTAGTCCGACGGTTTTACAACACGAGGGAGTTGGAGGGGAATCGAATTTTTGTTACGGTGGCAAAGAGGAGGAAGGAAGTAACCATCTTGATGCCACGTTACAGGAGTCCCAATATACTGGGGTCGAGTCGTTGATGAACGCGACTGTTACCGAAGGGAACTACAATGTGAGCTCGCATTGTGTTCGCCAGCATCCTCGAGAACCAAACCCGACTAGCTGCGCATTTCGGTGGATTGGTAGGAATGTCATAGGGAAGGAGAAGGTCGGCGACATCACCTCGAGCTGCCTTCACATTCTATGGATACTCCTGGGAGCGGTATATGAGTTCTCAGTATCTTGGAGTTTTTTGCTTAACATGATTAGGGGAGTGGGGAAGTCTATTGCACCTCTCCTCGTTTTGATAACCAAGATCATCTTTGAAGTTGAGAGTGACTCCGACGCGTCGATAGGATTTGCCTCACCCTACACCAAAATCCTCGGATTTATAAGGAGTGTATCCAACAAGTTTGGAGGTTGCCTGAGGATAGGATAGTCGACGAGGAAGACGTCGGAAATGAGAATGACTCGGAGGATGAGGAGGACTTGACATGTTTTGATGCTGATGCCTTGGAGAGGTGTTGGGTCGATGCGAAACGGATAGCGTGATTCATCGTGGCATGCGTTCACTCAATACTATCTGCGAAGACCTCCGGACTCGACAGGCTACTATGCACCATAACTTCGAGATTCGTACCCAGTTCCGAGCCGATATGCTTGCACGCTTTCCACCTCACGGGGATTCTCCTTCTGAGGATACATCATCGAGGAACGAGCGTCATCGCCGAAAGACGAATGGTGCTGGCCCATCGAGAGCTCAGGAGCCATCTCCTGAGGGTGTGCCCTCCGCTACCAGTACCGACGTGTTTAGGGATAGTATAGCTTGATGATTTTTATTTGTAGTTTTATTATTGTTAGTTATTTTAATGTCAGTTTTAATTCGGTAATTTGAATTTTGTAGTGAAATGTACTTTGAATGAAAAATTTAATATAATGCGGTTATTTTCATTGTGCGTGGTTGTTTAATATTGATCCCACCTTCCCAAATTGTTTGGGGGTGGTATTATCTATTCCAGCATGATTTTTATATGACCCTCATTTTTAGAAGTTATTTCGGAGTTAGGGTGAGAATATTGCCGATCTGGGCATATTTATGAATAAATATTGGTTAGGATGAAATCTCGATAAGTTAGGTAGTTTTATCCTAAATTCAACCTAAAAGATACTAGGGTTGTTTTAGAATCAAGAATATGAGTTGTTTCCGTTTCGGGTTTGAAAATTTTAGTATTTCCGGAAATTGCCGTAAAATCTTTTTGGCAACTTCCCGATTTGTTTTAGAAACTTAAAACCTATAAAAACTTCATTCATTCTACACTCACAACCCACACTACACCTAACTTCCATCTCTCACCTTTCACTCCCACGTTTCCCGTTGTTCTTCACCATTTTCACAAATCAGCACCTTGGAGCGCACCTGCGCCCTAAGCCATTTTCAGAAATTTTACACTGAGCGCACCTGCGCCCAAAACACTATAATTCCAAAAGCACCCGAGCGCACTGAAAGCCCTTTGGAGAGACCTCGACCTCCGTAGACCATAAATTTCCAGTTTCTCGTGGGTTGTTCGGCTCGATTGCAGCTGTTCCGGAGGTCGTTTTGAGATGACATCTCCTACAATAATACCGAACAGTCTTCGAAGATTTGTTCCAAAGCACTACTTATGGTGCTTGGTTTTGAGGTGATCACACACGTGAAAGGCTGGAACCGCTTATGGTAAGACGATGAACTTTATTCTCCAAAGACTTGCATCTTATTTTTATGATAATTGTATTTTCTTTGAGAGACCGGATGGAGAACAAGTGTTCTCCATCAACATTAATGAGGAACCAATGGAAATTACCAGGTTTTTGCTAGCATTTGTTCTTGGACTTGCTATGCCCGCTGAAATACAAGACCCATGGTGCTATTGGGTAGATAATATGCATGTCTACACTTATGAGTTTTTGCATGAGTCGTATGGGGCAAGCATTTTCCGTATTGAGGACCAAGGGGAATATAACGTCGCATTTGGTAGCCTGTCCATGAACATAGGAACTGTTATGTTTTGGATCATGCTAAACATTTTAGGGGAATGGCGTTTTTCTTCTGTGAATGATGCCACTTGCAGCGTCTTCCTTGCTTTAGCCACGGGACGTATGTGCCATGACCTTCCCAGAACCTTGATGTCTAGTTTAGCTCGAGCCCATAGCATGAGGCATAAGTACCTTCTTATGCCTGTTCTAATTTTTTGTATTATGCTATGTTTCTTTCCTATTTTTTGTACACATTTCACGGATTGGATTACGGTCGACACTGTGTGACCCACCAATAGTATTATTCGATCTTTCCGTGCAATGACTTGGCAAGGGTGGAGGATACAACCTCATCAGGTTGCACCCTACACCCCGTCAGACCGAGTGGCGCTTAGTAGGTTAGCAATAATAGATGATAAATGGCGAGAAGCCTAGCAAATTATCATGGCATGGCAGGACGCGAAGGAACCACACTTCTTTATAGAAGAAGAGGATGAAGAGAATGACGAATAAGCGGGAATACAGGTAAGTTTTTTTATTTCCAGTTAGTGTCTGTTTATGTCCCAAACAAGTAATTTCTTACTACCCCATAACGTTGCGTTAGTTTTTTATAGAGTTGCGTCAGTTTTTTTTTTCTATATTAGTATGTTCTAACCTTGTTTTGCAGATGTTCCAGAATTTCACGCGTTTCCATGGTATTTTTCCTACCCTATTTATTTAAATGCTTTGAGGACAAAGCATGCTTCTTGTTTGGGGGGGGGGGGCATAGAAATACATGTAATTAAGGCATCTGTTAGGATATAGATATGTATAATATGCATTTGTTTTCAAGTTAAAATTTTCAAAAATATAAATAAATAAGTTTATGTTATACACTTAGGAATATTGGTATTGTTTTCTTTCTCTATGCTCTTAATAATCTAGAAGTCTCACGTAGCTTTTGCATTAGAATAATTTTTAGAAACTTAGGTTAATATGTAGGTAATAATCTTTGCATCTATCTATAAATATATTACAAGAGTATCTATGATTGTTAGCAGTAAGTTTCTGAAATCTAGGCTAGAGTACTTATTCTACAAATCCTGTGAGAATATAGCCTAAAGCCTTATATGAGCGAAACATTTGAGAAATGACACAAGGGAAAAGTAAAATCCGGATAGATAAATCACACGTCCACTTGCTTGATCACTAAACCATATCCTAAGCGAGAATTTAGGCCCTCTTTGGATCGATATAGCCAGAAATTCAAACCTATGAATTATTAAACGCTTAGTAAGCCCTCCGAGCCTTTCTTTAGCCTTCCATAAACCACAATTCCTTTACCCCTGTTACAAAAACAAAACAAAATAAAAAATTCAACTTACCCAATCTAGAATAAGTCTGAGAATAGAATGAGTGAAGAAAGAAGAAGAGAAAAACTTGTGTAAACAAAAAATAGTTAGTTGCTTCAGAAAAAGAAAATAAGTTTTCATCCAAGGAAAAGAAAAATAGAAATAAATAAAAACTCCAAAAATAGAATAAAAGAGAGTCAAAAGCCAAAGAAAAGAAAAAAAAAATATGGCTAAGGATGGAAACAAAGTATAGAAGCAAAAGAAAATAACAATGTTTTCTCTAAGTTACATAATATGAAGTCTCTATTATCTCAGACTTGTCCTTTTGAATATCCATTTCCTTCCTTCTTAAACCATCTCCTAATCCCCGCAACACCTAATAAAGACCTCTAGCTCAATTAGGAATAGGTTAGTGTGATAGTAAGTGGCAAATATGTTGATCGACTCCGGCTTCCTTGTGTGTCATAGAGATTGTAAGGTAAAGTGTGCCCACTGCACACTGGAGTAGCGAAACTTGAGCGGAAAAATCAGAGTGTTGTATTTTGACTATTATTGTGAGAACCTACTTAAAGACGTTATTCCGAGTTTCAGAAACGGACCTGTTAATGCATTTCATAGTATTAGTCATTGTATATATGTTTATTCGTAGATGATCGATTATTATGCATATATTAACTTAGGTTTTGACTTGATTATTCTATATTCATTTCTAGTGAGATGTATAGTTAATTTAGAGCATGAATAAGGAAACAATAGTTTTATTTCTTAGTCGTTGTAGTATAGATGAAGTTTGTGAGTACCTTCACTGGAAAACTCTCACAAGGCTACAACTCGTCCACTAGGGAATTCCTAGTGGTTTAAGGCCTTGTTGCATATCGTCAATGCAATCGCACTCAGCGAAACGAGATTAGTTAGAACTCCATTTTTTGGTCACTTATTCTAATTTCTCATATTTGCTTGAGGACAAGCAAAATGCTGTTTGGGGGTGGTTTGATAAGAGCCCAAAACTATAGTTTTAACCCCTTAATAATCATACTTTTAGACCAACTATGTGAGTAATAATTAAGAATTAATATTGATTACGTGTTTTTATGCGTTTCAGGCTTCAAAGTCATGTGCAGAAATGTGCCACTTTGATGATATAAAGGAGCAATGGTTGGTTGTTAAGGAGTTCTATGATTAAAAGGCCAAGATTCAAGAAGACAAAGCCTTTGTAAAGCCCGGTCAAAAGGTGAAAAGTCAAAGACCATGCGGGCAGAAACAGTGAACAAAGTCAGCAGAACTTCTGAAGACCGTATATTTGAACTCAGACCTCGGATTTGGGCCTACCTTATGTCAAAACGACCGGCTCGGAAAGAGATTTCCAATGGTCCAAGCCTTGGTCCAATTAGAGGAGCAAAAGTAGACGAAAAGTCTGTTGAAGCCGAATCCAGCTAAAAAGGGGTCTGTGGACTGAAGGAATTGGGTTTTGGGCCTGATTCTCTGGCCCAAAATATGGCTCCAAGCCCATGCACGTTTTTGGATCTGATTTCCTCCATATAAACAAAGAAGACTTAACTCTGAAGATATCTAGTAGCTTAGGATAGAAAGTAGCCATAAGAATAGCTTCTAGATCTAGTTTAAATTGTTTTTAATTAAGTTTAGTTTCATTTTCATGCCTTGTTTTAGATTAAACCTTTAAAATATTGTTATTCATTTGATTAGATTAATAAAATAGTTTATTATTATTCAATTTGTTTTATGTCATTACATTTATAGATCTAGTTTAAATTCTTGTTGATATCATTTCTTAATTATTAATTAGATTTCAATTATTGTTTGTTAAATTAGTAAAGTTGGAATCTTGATATTATGTTTAGTTTAGATTCATATGGAAATGTTTGTGGAATGATTCTCGGCTAACCCTCCATTAGAGGGGGTTGAGAAGCCTTGTTGAAAACTTGATTCCGATTATCGTAGAGTCGTCGTAATTTCTATTCCACTCTAGAAATGATTAATTCACCATGAGAATGGGTTTAATCGTTCACATGCTAGTTATGAATTGGTAGAAGTGCCATGTGTAATTAAGGATTAGGAAGAACCAATTGTTCTGCGTAGCAGTTCAATTCGGATTATGACGATTCGTCGTTAGTAAGTTAAGTTGAGTTAAGGTGGAATCAATCCCCCCTAATTCCTTATCATAGAATCGACATAGTATTTCCATAGCTATTTATTTAGTTGACTAGTTGCATCTTGTGGGTAGTTGCATCGTAGTCTAGTTTATAATTCGTAAATCTCTCATTAGATTTAAGTTAAGATTATTTATACTTAGAGAACATTATTATGCGAAAGAACTAGGAGTGGAACGAATCGTTTACTCCACTATATCTGTTCAATAGATAGAGAGTAGAGAAATCTTTGATAAACTAGGCACGTAACTTAGTTTTAGTTTTACTTACGTTTTGAGCTATATAGTTCATTTCGTAGGTAAACTATTCTTTTTACGTTTATCATACGTGCATCTCGATCTCGAGGGTAGTCACCCTATAATAATTTATGCTCACTTGACTTCAGATGAAGAGGCATGTTTGATTCATGTCATTCGTGAACACCGCTCCGCTATCGGATGGTCCTTACATGATATCAAGGGAATAGACCCTAGCATATGCACGCATCGCATACATCTCGATTACACAAAGACATAGCGAGAACCACAACGCCGCCTTAATCCCGCCATGGAGGAAGTGGTGAGAGAGAAAGTTTTACGTTTACTTGATGCGGGTATCATATACCCTATCTCTGATAGTGATTGGGTTAGTCCTGTCCACATTGTTCCCAAAAAGTCCGGCATTCAAGTTGTACAAAATGAAAATGGTGAGTGCATCTCCACTCGCATTCCATTAAAATGGAGAATTTGCATTGACTATCGCAAACTTAATGCCAGAACACGTAAGGATCACTTCCCTCTCCCATTCATTGACCAGATGCTAGAACGTTTAGCCGGTCATGCTTACTACTGTTTTCTTGATGGCTATTCCGGATACTTCCAAATTGTCATCGATCCCGCTGATCAAGAAAAGACAACTTTATGTGTCCCTTTGGAACCTTTGCATACAGACGAATGCCTTTTGGTCTTTGTAATGCCCCAGGCACCTTCCAACGCTGCATGCTTCACATTTTCAGTGATATGGTAGAACGTTATATGGAAGTCTTCATGGACGATTTTTCCATCTACGGAAATTCCTTTAAGGACTGCCTATCCAACCTTTTTAAAGTATTAACGCGTTGCGAAGAGAAAAATCTAGTACTCAATTGGGAGAAGTGTCATTTCATGGTTACCAAAGGACTTGTTCTAGGTCATATTGTTTCGAAAGACGGCATAGAGGTTGATAAAGCTAAAATTGTTAAAATTGCTTCGCTACCTTTCCCACGTACAGTTCGTGATATCCGTGCCCTTTTAGGCCACGCTGGGTTTTACAGGAGATTCATTCAGGATTTTTCTAAAGTTGCTCGACCTACCTTTAACCAATCTCCTACTTAAGGATGTAGTATTCGACTTCAATTTCAATTGCAAAAAAGCTTTTGATACTCTAAAAACCGCTCTGACTACCGCTCCTATCATTCAACCCCCTGATTGGTCTCAACCATTCAAACTAATGTGTGACGCTAGCAACTTTGCTATTGGCGCTGTACTAGGCCAACGACGTGATGACAAACCCGTTGTCATTTACTACGCTAGTAAAACTCTTAATGAGGCTCAACATAATTACACAACAACTGAGAAAGAGTTCCTAGCTGTTGTCTATGCCTTGGATAAGTTTCACCCTTACCTAGTTGGAACATCCACTATCGTATATACTGACCATGCCGCACTTCGGTATTTACTCGTGAAAAAGGACGCAAAACAACGATTGTTCCGCTGGATCCTTCTCTGGAAATCAAAGACAAGAAAGGAACCGAAAATGTCATGGTCGACCATTTATCAAAGCTAGTTGGTGACATTGATAGTGATTCTGAAGCCATCTGTGATTCCTTCCCAGACGAATATTTGTACTCTATTTTCTCATCTCCATGGTACGCAGATATCGTTAACTACCTAGTTACTGAGGAAGTTCCTTCCTCATGGTCACGTCCTGATCATAAAAAGTTCTTATCCACTGTAAAATATTATTTTTGGGATGACCCCTACCTCTTTATGTATTGTTCCGACCAACTCATTCGTCGCTGCATTCCCGACTAGGAGCACACCGACGTATTATCCTTTTGCCATGAACAATCTTGCGGAGGTCATTTTAGTGGAAAGAAAACTGCGGCCAAGGTATTACAATGTGGTTTTTACTGGCCTACCCTTTTTCGCGATGCACACGAACATTGCATAGCTTGCATTCGTTGTCAGCACCTAGGTCTAATTACCAAACAAAATATGATGCCCCTAAATCCTATCTTGATTGTGGAAATTTTTAATGTTTGGGGCATTGATTTTATGGGACCTTTCCCTATTTCTCAAGGTTTTTTATACATTTTAGTCGCTGTAGACTATGTGTCCAAATGGATTGAGGCACTCGCATGTCGCTCAAATGACCATAAGACTGTTGTGAAATTTGTTAAAGAAAACATTTTCTCTCGTTTTGGTGTCCCCAAAGCTATTATCAGTGATGGGGGTACACATTTTTGTAATAAAATTTTTGGGTTTTTAATGAAGAAATATGGAGTTACTCACAAGGTTGCTACTCCATATCACCCACAAACGAGTGGCCAAGTGGAAGTCTCCAACAGAGAGATAAACTGTCAACCCATCAAGAAAGGACTGGTCTCTCTGCTTATCGGATGCCTTGTGGGCATACCGAACAGCATTTAAGACACCTATAGGGATGTCTCCTTACCGCATTGTTTTTGGAAAACCTTGTCATCTGCCAGTTGAACTTGAGCATCGTGCCCTTTGGGCCATCAAAAGCCTTAATTACAATATCATCGAGGAAGGCGAGAAGCGAAAACTACAATTAAATGAGCTTGAGGAGATTCGGAGAGATGCTTATGATCTCTCAAAATCCTACAAAGCTAACATGAAAAGAGTGCACGACAAGCACATTTTGCGTAAGGATTTTGAAATTGGCCAAAAAGTTTTACTGTACAACTTCAGATTACACATTTTTCCTGGTAAATTGAAAACACGATGGTCTGGTCCTTTCATTATGTCAGCTGTGAAACATTATGGGGCAATCTCTTTGCTTAATCCACAAGATAACAATGAATTTCAAGTCAATGGACAACGCCTAAAACATTACCATTTAATTACGCCACACGGATGTTTGAGCGGACTCTTTCTTCAGGATCCGGTCTACACAGACTAGATGTTTCGTTTGGCGTACTCAATTTTGTTTCTATAGAGGGTACGCCATTTTGGTGGCCGAGCCATCTTCTATCTTATGATCTCCATAGTTCTTTGAAGTGTGTGGTTGCAAGCGCCAGAACCTTAGTCCACGAAAACTCTATTTCAGAACTGAGTATAAATGTCTTCTGCAACACGAGCAAACGTGCTTTTTGGTAAACGATGGGTACCTAAAATTTCACCTCCTTCCTTCTCTTCCCTTTTCTACTCTCTACCTCATGAACTTCAGCTAATCATTTGGTGTAAGTCTCACTCATCACTAATAGGGAATGATCGTAGTACTTTTGCTCGTAAACGACGTGCGCGAAGGATGGGCTGGTGTATGCATTGTCAAACACCCTTCTGTCTAGGTCTTGACTTCCTATCCGATACTAGCCAGTTTAAGGTATACTTTTGTCTGACACCAGCTGCGCAGGATAATCTTCGTCGCCGCGCCGTTTCTCCCACAGGTTGGGATTCGTCTTGAGAATCTGACGTTAAAAGACCCAATTCGTCTTGAGAATCTGACGTTAAAAGACTCGACTCGTCTTGAGGATCTGACGTTAAAAGACTCACCTTGTAGATATGTTTATATTGTTGCCTTTTCCCTTTGCATTAAGTTTTGCACATGAGATTCGTGTCCAACCTCAGATGACGCATACTAGGAACACAAACGGGCAATGGATTCCACCAGACCAACCCTAGAATTGGATACTTTGAGTTCCCTTGGGGCGGTTTGAGGATAGCCATATGTAATAAGAGCAATTTTATTAGACCGTAGCGGATACGGTCCAGGATGGTACCGTCCTGCCCCTAACCCCATAATACATAGAGGTAAAGCCACAGTCTGGCTGGATTGGGTTCGCTCCAGAGACGACATGACAGTTGTCTATGATTTAAGATGGTGACTCTTCTGGACATCCAGTGTTTTTCACGTATATCTCCCTTGTATATAAATAAAACCTTTGTTTATAAATAAAACACTCTCCTTCTTTTCAAAAACTCTTGTGACCTTTGAGGATGACTCATACAATTGGATAGTGATAAAAGTGATTTTACGTATTCTAACTATCTATGCGTAAACACAAATAATCAATTTACGTAAATACGTGTTTATATCAATATTCCTACTCTCAATAACGAAGTAATATAAGAGAGTCGAGGGATTCGCTCCACTCTTAAACCCTCAAGACTTAATTAGAATTCAACTACTTTCGACACAAAGAACAATGTGAGAGTAATGTGTGATGTGAAATTTCTAATATCATTATACTATCATTTCCCAAACAAATCAAACAAGACATGGTATAAAGGGTTGAACTTTGCTTGTTCGAATTTAAAAGAAAACTACTCATGTAAGAATTGATTTAAACTAATAGTGACAAATACTAAATCAATGAATTGCAATAGATGTTTAATGGAAAATGAAGCTAGATTATCAAAAACAACTAACTTTATTAATCTAATGAAAAGTAACAATGATTCAATAATCTATATTAAAACAAGGTATGAAAACTAATTAATTAATGGGATAAAACCCAAAACTAGATCTAGATCTATCTTTTTCTAACCCTAAACTCCATTAACATTAGCTTCCTAACCTAATTACCATTAACAAAGAGTCAAGCTTTTGTTTTTATACTTTCAGATCCAAAAATCGTGCATGGGCTTGGAGCCATATTTTGGGCCGGAAAATCGGGCCCAAAACCCAATTTCTTTAGTCCAAAATGGGCTCTTTAGCTGCAGTTGGCTTCGACAGATGTTTTGTCCACTTATGCTCCTTTGATTGGGCCAAGGCTTGGACCATTGGAAAGCTCTTTTTGAGCCGGTCGTTTTGACATAAGGTAGACCCAATTCCGATGTCTGAGTCCAAAGATATGGTCTTCGGAAGTTCTGCTGACTTTGTGCACTATTTCTGCCCGCGTGGACTTTGACTTTTCAGCTTTTGACCGGGCTTTATAAAGGCTTTGTCTTCTTGAAAATTGGCCTTTAATCACAAAACTCCTTAGCAACCGACCTTTGCTCCTTTATCTCGCTAAAGTGGCACATTTCTGCACATAATGGACTTTGAAGCCTGAAATGCATAAAAACACGTAATCAATATTAACTCTTAGTTATTATTCACATAATTGGTCTAAAAGTACGATTGTTAAGGGGTTAAAACTACAGTTTTGGGCTCTTATCAAACCACCCCTAAACAGCATTTTGCTTGTCCTCAAGCAAAGATGAAAAATTAGAATAAGTGACCAAAAATGGAGTTCTATCTACTCTCGTTTCGCTGAGTCCGATTGCATTGACCATATGCAACAAGGCCTTAAACCACTAGGAATTCCCTAGTGGGACGAAGTTATAGCCTTGTGAGAGTTTTTCGGTGAAGGTACTCACAAACTTCATCTATACTACAACGACTAAGAAATAAAACTATTGTTTCCTTATTTATATCTCAATTATCTATACATCTTACTAGCAATGAATCTGAGAATAATCATGTCGAAACCTAAGCTAATATATGCATAATAATTAATCATCTACTGAATAAACATATATACAATGAGTAATGCTATGAAATGCAGATAACAGTCCGTTTTCTCAAACTTTGGAATAAGCGTCCTTAAGTAGGTTCTCACATAAAAGTCAAGACAAAAATCACTCTGATTTTTCCACTCAAGTTTTGCTACTCCAGTGTGCAGTGGGCATACTTTACCTTACAATCTCAATGACACACAAGAAAGCCGAAGTTGATCAAACACATCCGCCACTTACTATCCCACTAACCTATTCCTAATTGAGCTAGAGGTCTTTTTATTATGTGTCAAGGGATTAGGAGATGGTTTAAGAAGGAAGAAAATGGATATTCAAAAGGGACAAGTCTGAGATAATAGAGTCTTCATATTATGTAACTAGAGAAAACCTTGTTATTTACTTTTGCTTCTACACTTTGTTTCCATCCTTAGCCATTTTTTTTTTTTTTTTTCTTTGGCTTTTGACTCCTTTTATTATATTTTTTTGGAGTTTTTATTTTATTTCTATTTTTATTTTTCTTTTCTTTGGATGGAAACTTCTTTTCTTTATTTTTCGGAAGCAATTAACTAACTTTTTGTTTTACAGGTTTTTTCTTTTTTCTTTCTTCCTTATTCTATTCTCAGACTTATCTAAATTGGGTAGGTTGAATTTTTTTATTTTGTTTTGTTTTGTAACAGGGTAAAGGATTTATGGTTTATGAAAGGGCTAATGAAAGGCTCAGTGGGGCGCCTAGCGGAAAATATACTTACGTCAGAATTTCTAGCTATATCGATCCAAAAATAGCCTAAATTCTCTCTTAGGACATGATATAGTGGTCAAGCAAGTGGACGTGTAATTTCTCTATTCGGAATATACTTCTCCCTTGTGTCATTTCTTAAATGTTTCACTCATATAAGGCTTTAGGCTATATTCTTACAGGATTTGTAGAATAAGTACTCCAGCCTAGATTTCAAAAACTTATTGCCAAACAATCATAGATACTCATGTAATATATTTATAGATAGATGCAAAGATTATTACCTATATATTAACCTAAGTTTCTAAAAACTATTCTAATGCAAAAGCTACGTGAGACTTCTAGATTATTAAGAGCATAGAGAAAGAAACAATACCAATATTCCTAAGTGTATAGCATAAACTTTTTATTTTTATTTTTATTTTTATTTTTCTTATTTTTAAGACAAATAATACGTAATATACAACCTAATATGTGCTTAACATTTACATCGTGTTTCTATACCACCCCTAAACAATTTGGGAGAAGGGGGTTCATGAAACAATTCAATAGCACAATTAAATTATATAACTAACTAATTTTTATAATTTTTAACATTTTATAAATAAATGTGTGTAATTTACATCCTAAAAGTGTCTAATTTTTGCAAATGTTTCTATCCCACCCCCAAACAATCGAACGCTTTGTCCTCAAAGTGTAAAGAGATAAGGAAAGAATTTACCATAGAAACGTGGCAAAAATTGGCGATTTGAATAATGAAATATTGTAAAGATGATATGATAATATGAAACACAATTAAACCGGTGCGTACTAACTAACACAAACTCTAATTGGATAAAAACATGACAGGCTTAGGGTGGCAACATAATTTGAAATGAATACCAAAATACGCCACCCCCAAACAAAATTGGAAAACTCTTTTTAAGTTTGAAAATTTTGTTTGGCCTATACTCCAGAAAGTTGGTATTGTACGAAAACTTTGGTCTTTTAAAGTCAGATTCCCTAGACTTACTAATATATGTTTATGTTTTTATTTTATTTAGTTTTTATATGTTTGATTTTTAGAAAAACAAAAGAAAATTACGATAAAGAAATAAAATTGAAACTCACTCCATAGAGAAGCACTACTTAATCCACGAGAAAAAATGCAAGAGATAAATGCGTGAGTCACATGAAACGTAGACTAAGAATCCGACACTTACAACCACTCACTCCAATAACATAAGATTGGAATGGAGTTCACCGAAGAATAAAATGAGTCTTTTATAGTCAGATACTCGAGACTTTATCTAATATATATGTACTAAAATGCAGTTTACCATATATCAACAATCGAAAAAGTTGTGGGTCTTTCCACAAATAATTAACATGGAATGCACCATCAAACAGAATTAAGCACCAAGATTTCCTATGACGTAACTTAATAGAATGAGAGCAAAGCCTTATAGATCTAAAACCTAATCGAGCATACAGTTTCTTCTTTGTCCTCCTACGAAGGGGATGCCAAGTAAATGAACGTGAGAAAATTGATGGTTGTGGAAGATATGTAGGATGTGGATAATTTTGAGAAGGAAAAAATGGAAAAAATGAAAAAGTATCAGGTGGCTTGTCCTTGGGTGTTACTTCTTCACCAGTTGGTTTTAGATAGTTATGAAGCATAGGAGAAACGCCAAGGTCAAGTACAAACTCAATGGTTCTTTGAAAAGGTAGAGGGCGAGGAACATTCGTGATGGAAGGTGAATAAGTGACATGAGGATGTGAGGTGGGTGAATGGTGTTCAACTAGTGTTCTTAGGTCTATATCATCAGAGGCCTTGAGATATGCAAGACATTCCTCAATAGGTGGGTAAGAAGAATCACTGGGATAGAGGGCGAAAAATTCTTCTTCCGTCATGGCGTCAAGAGATGAATGGATGTCAATAGGAGAGAACTCGCAAGGCGGCAAAGAAGGGTTGCAAAAGAGTCGAAGAAAATCCACCTTGATGTTATCTACGTCTAGGGAGTAGAAATTATGATCCTTGTCTTCTTCCATAAGAGGGGTATCTACTAGTGTGGGAACTAAAGTGTCAGTCGCACTAATGTGAGGTACAAAACTCTCAATGGACTTCACTTCCCCTTCTACAGGCAAACCTAGTTGTCCCTGTTTTTGTCTAAACATGTTAACTTCTACAGAAAGATTTCCAAAAGAAAGAGTCATTGAGCCATCCCGACAATTGATTTGGGCATTGGCGGTTGCCAAGAAATGACGCCCTAAGATGATGGGAATGGAATCATGAGCAACTTCGTCGTGTCAAGAATAACAAAGTCGGTTTGGATAGTAAAAATCACGAACTTTAACGAGAATATTTTCAACTACACCCTTGAGATACTTAATAGAACGATCGGCTAACTGCAAAGTCATTTTGGTTGGTTGAAGTTTTATTAGACCTAGTTGTTTATATAAATAAAAGGGATTAAGTTAACACGCCCCCGTGTCTAATAAAGCAGTTGTTATGAAGGTATCACCTAAGGTGCATTATCTGATGGGGCGACCCGGGGTCCTTGTACTTAACAATTCCGTTATGTTCGGATAAAGAGGGATATTGTTCAGTTAAGAATGCTTCGTGGGGTATGTTGGTTTTCCTCTTCTTGGTGCACAACTCTTTTTAGAAACTTAAGCGTGTCAGGTAGACTTTTTATAGCTTCTAGAAAAGGTAGGTTTATAGTCAAATTTTTAAACACTCCCTAATCTCATCAAAATTCTCGTCTTTTTAAACACAACTAGTCTTTGGGGATATGGTGCTTTATCGCTATTTTTAATGGAAGGAATAAAAAGTATTATTAGTCTTTGCTTTATCTCTATCCGTTTTCCATCTAGGTATCCATATTGGAACCTCTACAGGTGTAGGGTCTTCACTTTCTATTATTGGGTCTTGTAATGTTTGCCCTTTTTGGTTGTGGTTTAACCGGTACTTCTACGGTTGTAGGGTCTTGAGTTTCTATTATAGTATTTGGTATAGTATCATTTTTAGTTTGCGGGTAATCTTTAGGCATAGTCACTTGGTTATCAACTTCGCGCTCACGAGCGAAGGGTAGTAACTGTCAGAGGTCCCCTTGGTTTATATTACCATTACAATGAATACTTTTTATTTGGGCGCGTGTTTGTTGACTTAGGATTAGGCAATCGTTTGACACTGGAAACACGCCCGATTTGGTTATTATTTTGGTTAGAAGACATGTCAATAACCTTTTGGCACAAAAAGATCGCATCATTTGCATCGTTTGTTTCATCATATTAGAGTTTTGATCATGCCGATCTTTCATCAAGTTGGAGTTTTGTTGCATAATTTGATTTTGTTTCTCCAACAAGGTCACTACTACTTTGTCCGTGGATGGTTATATTGGAATTAAAGCTTGTTGGCGTTCATGTCTTAATGTTGATAGTTACGGGTAATGGGTACTAAACCTCTATTCCGGTCACCTAAGTTCCCTTGTCCTTGATGTTGAAGTTAACTGGTTGAAGTGTGATGGTTGTGGTGGTGTTTGTGCATAGACAAGAGGACAATAGAAGTCGGAATGCTCAAGACTATGAGACATTACAACGAAGTAGAGTTAATGTTCATGACTGGAGTGGGTTGTTGTTGAGCGAGAGATGGCATCTACCTTTTTAGTGAGGGCATCGATAAGAGTTTTAAACTCGGGATCATATTTAACCTCAAGAGAAGAAGGAGAGGAGCGGGAGGAATCGTTACCTCCCCAATTGTTGTTCTTCTTAGATTGATCTTCTAAGAATTTATAAGCCTCCAAGGCTCCTTTACTAAGAAAACTACCCCCAGTCATGATATCTAGAACCTCCTTATGACGATGTAAAATCCCCTTGAAGAAAGCACGAACAAGCGTGTCTTTCGCAAGATTATGATGCGGGCATTCAATGAGAAGATCAATGAAACGATTCCAGGCCTCTGAAAAGGATTCATGAGGATTTTGGCTGAAGAAATGAATCTTGTGAAGCATTTCATCTGTCTTTAGTGGTGGGTAAAATTGTTCCATAAACAATTGAACAAGTTGAGCCCATGAGTCCACAGAGTTTGGTGTTTGGGCAGTTAACCAAGACGCCGCCTTGTCGGCTAAGGTGAAAGGGAATATCCTCAGTTTAATTTGTTCTGCACCAACTGTAGGATGGTGGAATGTTGTTAGGACTTGTTCAATCCTACGCATGTGCTGATAAGGTTTTTCATGGTCTAAACCATGAAAAACGGGTAACAAATTAAAAATATTTGGGGGGATTCAAAAATCCCCCACTGGGTCTGCTAGAACGATGCAAGATTTGGGGCTATCGCTCAAGGCTTTGTAGAAGTCAGAGAGAGAGTCTCTCTTTCTTGACCATTATATCAGGTGGTGTGTGTGGAATAGTAGCTAGAGGTGTAATGGGTGGTATACTAGATAGACGTGTTTGTCGATGTTGCCGTGTAATTACATTAGTTGTTTTTCTTCGACCAGACCTTAATCTCATGCAAGACTAAGTCGAACTTAACTAAACATGCAACACTCCAAACAATTCTGATATACTAGTAGAAACCTCTAACCGGAGATCGCGGGTGGAAGAAAGGAATACCGACAAGTCCTTGCTTCGCTTATAAATAGCTTCTTCTTCACGCGTGTTCAGTGTATATAACAAGTTAGAACACTGAAAAACTTGAAAATTGAAAATTTGAATCAAAACCGTGGAAATCCGGCAAAATCGGTGAGGGCGGTCGCGGCTTCACTTCGAGCGCAGAGCGGTCGGCAAATTCGAAGTTCGGTGTTTTGAGCGCAGGTGCGCTTTGCTTAGAAGCGCGGGTCGTGCTCAAAGGTTTTCAAATGTCCAGTGTTTTAGCTGGTCGCTTCGGTATATGGCGTGTGCGCCGGGAATTTCAGATGTCCGGTGTTTTTAGCTGGTCGCTGAGTTTGGGCGCGGGTCGCGTCTCAGGGTTTACAAGTTTTAGGCCTTTTATCGTACTCCAAAAAATTTGAAATTTTTACAGTAGTTTTCTAAGACGCTTATCAAGTATCCTGTAAAATTTCAGATCGATCGGAGCTACGAAAGTCCCTCTACTGCCCTGCCAAGTTTGCGAAATAGTTTTCGGACACAATACAAACAACCGAATGGTTAACCTATCAAAACAAAGCCAAAAATTTCCAAATTTTTCCTGGAGACTCCTGCCAGATCCTACTTCTTCCTGTAAAAAATTTAGAGCAATTGGAGTTCTACAACCTCTCCTTATTGGCTGGTGTTCCAGATATTAAGTGTTTGCAACACTGCAGAAATACACTAGAAAAACTATACTATTTAGGAGGTCAAAACAAATTAAAAACTCGTCAAATTTTTATTACAAACTCCTGACTTAGGATAGATACTCCTGTAAAAATTATAGAATTTTTAGAACTCCCTAAGTAACCTTACTCGTCTATTTTTCAATAACATACGGTGTGAAAACTGAAATGCAGCACTGTAAAGATCATATTTTTTTCATAAGGTAAACCAACTTTGAAATATCTGAAAATATTCCAGTAAATCAAAAACACATTAAATATTATGTATGAAAATTTTCAGAATTTTCGAAAATTTAGAAATACCTTCACCACAGTGTTTTTTCTCTGTGAATCCGAGCCCCTATGCCCGACCACAATTGAGCGGTTCCAAAATTCAAGAAATAAGAATGAAAAATTAAAAGGGTGGGTGGGTAGAGAATGGGGATTGCCCTTGGATTCAAGCAATTGAATTCTTGTCTTGAACGAGATTAAGATGGCAGTATTTATTTGATAAAAGTGATTTTTCGTGATTCTAACTATCTATCGTAAACACAAATAATCAATTTACGTAAATACATGTTTATATCAATATTCCTACTCTCAATAACTTAAGTAATATAAAGAGAGGGGATTCGTTCCATTCTTAAACCCTCAAGACTTAATTAGAATTCAACTACTCGACACAAAGAACAATGTGAGAGTAATGTGTGATGTAAAATTTCTAATATCATTATACTATCATTTCCCAAACAAATCAAACAAGACATGGTATAAAGGGTTGAACTTTGCTTGTTCGAATTTAAAAGGAAACTACTCATGTAAGAATTGATTTAAACTAATAGTGACAAATACTAAATCAATTAATTGCAATAGATGTTTAATGGAAAATGAAGCTAGATTATCAAAAACAACTAACTTTATTAATCTAATGAAAAATAACAATGATTCAATAATCTATATTAAAACAAGGTATGAAAACTAATTAATTAATGGGATAAAACTCAAAACTAGATCTAGATCTATCTTTTTCTAACCCTAAACTCCATTAACATTAGCTTCCTAACCTAACTACCATTAACAAAGAGTCAAGCTTTTGTTTTTATACTTTCAGATCCAAAAATCGTGCATGGGCTTGGAGCCATATTTTGGGCCGGAAAATCGGGCCCAAAACCCAATTTCTTTAGTCCAAAATAGGCTCTTCAGCTACAGTTGGCTTCGACAGATGTTTCGTCTACTTATGCTCCTTTTATTGGGCCAAGGCTTGAACCATTGGAAAGCTCTTTTCAAGCCGGTCGTTTTGACATAAGGTAGACCCAATTCCAAGGTCTGAGTCCAAAGATATGGTCTTCGGAAGTTCTGCTGACTTTGTGCACTATTTCTGCCCGCGTGGACTTTGACTTTTCAGCTTTTGACCGGGCTTTACAAAGGCTTTGTCTTCTTGAAAATTAGCCTTTAATCACAGAACTCCTTAGCAACCGACCTTTGCTCCTTTATCTCGCTAAAGTGGCACATTTCTGCACATAATGGACTTTGAAGCCTGAAATGCATAAAAACACGTAATCAATATTAACTCTTACTTATTATTCACATAATTGGTCTAAAAGTACGATTGCTAAGGGGTTAAAACTACAGTTTTGGGCTCCTATCAGATAGCATTTTCCATGCCGATCATTTCGATATCTCATTCGTCCAATTCGGAGTCCAAACGAGTCGTGGGTAAGCATTTAGATTTTTTAGGCTTAAATCGGGCTTTAGGCTCGATTTGGGCTTGGGAAAATTTTTTGGCCCAACCAAAATATCGATTTCTCGGTCCATTTAAACACGAAAAACCCGAAAACACGTGTCACCCTTACATCTTTCTTCTTCCCAAAAAACCAGATCTTGCCCCCTCTCGTTTAAGTCTCGCACGAGATAGGCCCACACTAAATCCAGGTCTCGCGCGAGACTGTTACAACTCCGACCACAATTCCCTTCTGTCAGCAAGTCCCATTTCTTCCCCTCATCATTAATCCATATCCAGCCTCTCCCTAAGACCAATAATGGCCGGTAACAGGCGTATTTGTGTGGAGAAAAATTTTGGAAATTTATTTGAAAACGGGATGTTTGCTCCATTCTTTGATAATGAAATTCACTCTAGAGGATGGGAGTACTTGTTATATGCTAATGGAGGGCTTTATTCAAAGGATTTGGTGATGAAATTCTACGACAATGGGAGCTTTAATGGCGACCATTTTTAGGTTACCGTCGAGGGTGTGCGCCACGAAGTCACACCTGTTTTGCTCTCCGGGATCACGGACATTCCTCTGGTCAACCACGTACTGACTCAGCAGCAGTCAGTGTACCCACGGACTTACGACCTAATGCTCAACACCCTAATAGAGGGAGAGTACAACATAGACGGAAAATGCGGCGTATCGGTATTTCGGTCGCGACGGAACCACCGGGCTGTGACTCAATGGTGGGATCGAGCGTCATTGGCACCTCGAAGCCCCTCGGACATCAACAAGACCTTCCTCCACCTTCTCTCGGATCCTCCGGGGAGGCGAAAGGGTAACTTCGCATCGTTACCTTTCTTTTTGATATTATTACACATGCCACTCTTAGATCAGCCCCCTTTGGCATTACGGTAACACAAGTTATGATTACCTTGGGTTTTTCGTCCGCCACCCCGTTACTCCCTATACTACAATATGAGAATATGCTTGTCTTCAAGAAATGTATCTTTGGACCCTTGGGAACCCACAGCACCAAGGGCTCCGAAAGCACGCTTAGCGTAGGCTCCTCTCACCCACCCTACTTTGATGAGGCGCCATGAGTAAGATCACCCACCCCATAGAGGCCTTACGTCTTGTGAGGAATTGGTGCGAGACACATGTACTCGCCCGGATATCGATGAGACATACCTTGGGCGAGTTAAGGGCGGATATGACCACTCGCCCACGAGTCGATATTGACGGCATGGGGAATTCAATTCCGAGAAATGAGAGCTTCTATGACTGCATTTCGGGACCATATGCTTTTCGCCGGAACCGGTTCGGTGAATGTTCATGGCGAGCCAAAGATCGATTTCGTGCTCGAGGTGATGGATACTCTTGGTGATATCGGGAGCGATTAGCCTCCACGGGAGCTCGTACTGCACGACGTCGCAGGACTCCTGGTTCTTCTTCTGCAGCCCCCGAGGATTCTTCTGCAGCCCCTGAGGATCATCAGTATTTTTCCAGTCTTGTATAATATTTATGTTAGATATTTGATTTACGTGTTTGCATTTCCAGCCTAATAGTAGGTTATTTCCTAAAAATTTCTGCCTACATATATTAGTTATGTCTAATATTCTATTTTATAGGTAGGAACATATATAATAAAATTAGTAATAATAATTTATATACATATATATAAATATATATACATATATATTTTAGATGTCACACTTAACAGCAAACTTTACCGTAAACTAACGTTTTATTAAACGGTCAGAAAACGGTCATGAAAATGCACAAAAAAATGGTCATGAAAACGCACAAAAAACGGTCAGAAAACGGCAAAGTTCTTTCTATAAATAAGTTCAACACTTCCTCCACATTCACTCATTTCATATTCTTCCCTCTACACTTCTTATTCTAAAAAATCGTTTTTTAGTCCGGCTCCAAATTTCAAGCTTCATGGATGCACTAGAAAAGTTTGAGCAGCGGCAAATTGAATATGCTAATCAAGTCTTCATGCTTGTTTGTTTCATTATAGTAATGTTGTTAATGTGGCATATAGTTCTATCTAATATTTAGGTTTGTATTTCATTTCCTGTATCATTATGTTGTGTTTCCATACCGTTGTACGTTCTTACATCTTATTGTGATAGTATATCTACATTTTCCTTATCCTTCTACTTACGCTATTTAGTTTTAAAAAAAAAACACTCCTTGTCACATGCCCCATTCTTCTCATCCACACTACATCCACTTTTGCACATATCTTAGAAGATACATGTGGTCTAACTACCCTGTGACACCTCGATCCGTATCTTTTACACTTTCGGATTGGTGCCTATTTATAACAAGGATAGACACCTCAAAAATCTAACTTCTCTTTTTCCAAAAATATTTTTCTTCACCACTCCATCTTTAATGGCCCTCACTCGAAGTTTCGTGCCCGAGCAAAATTTTATGGAAAATTTCCAAAATGGTCTTTTTCATCCCTTTTTTGACATAGAAATATCACGTCGAGGATGGCACCCTCTTTTACATCATAAGCAAGCTTTTTATTCCAGAGAATTGGTCTTATTGTTCTATAAAAGCGGTTATTTCCAAAACGGGCAATTCTTTGTCCGTACTAACGGATGCGAGCATGAATTGACTATGGAAATCATCTCTGAGGTACTTCAAATTCCTATTACAAACCAAGGAGTACACCTTCAGGATTCACCTTTCGACAATATCAGACATCTGATGTTTGCAACTATCCTTCACGGCGAATACAACCGGAAAAACCGTATTGTTTATCATCGATCCTTGCAAAAGAACCAATTATCTGTGATCCAATGGGTAGCTCATAATGTGCTCGGCATGTCTAAGACTTCCGAAATAACCAAACCCCTCCTCCATCTACTCTGGGTCTTACTGAGTAAGCGCAATGATTTTTGCATTATTAAATTTCTGCGAACGCGATCGCGACGCGTGCGGGGAAAAAGCGACTCCTTTACCAACCATTGTGACACTTATCATGATACGTTGGGGTTTTTCTAGTACTTCTCCTCATACACCTCTTCGAACAGCTAACATTCTTACCATTCACTCAGTATCTAGGAACGGATTCTGGAACTCCGACGTTGCAAAGAACCATGTCGATGCAGAAATCGACGAAGATTGTTCCGCCAACAACATCTTCACTGAAAATGCATTATGCAACGTATTTAATCCCATGGAAGGTCTTCGTTTAATGCAACAAGGACTGATGACATTATTCAAACATCAGAACATTATCATCACCAGTCTTCTTGAATTCCAGGACCTACGGTCAATAAACAAAGAGGAACAAGCACAATTCTTGCACAGCCACAACCAGTTCTTGGCAAATCACACTCTCATAATGGAGAACCACGCCCGAGATTTACCTGCATGAAGCGAAATGTTGCAACGGGCATTTGCGCGGATTGAATGACATAGAAAATCTTATAAATGGATCCCTCCCACAAAAGGATCCTCGCCGTTACTTGGACCCATGAAACCATTTAAATTTTGCAATTTTATATTATTTGTCATTTTCTTTTTAGTTTTTAATTTTCCCATGGTAATTTGTTTTTACTTAATTATTCTCATCATACTCTAATATTTGTTTATCCTTGTCTAAACAGGTCACATTTTTTTCACACATCTTCTACAATGGAAGCCCCAAAGATAATTCCAGAATAATCTTTCCATTCGTTGCTAAATTCTCCGGCATATGGACATATTTTCCAGAGACTACATCACTCAAGTTAGTTAGAACTCTCTTATTCTACACCCGGAGCAGACATACTCCCCAGGTTTGGCAATTTATTTTTATGATCACATGGAAGATCTACCAGCTGTCTAGGGTTTCCCTTTGAATGGCTTTACACACTGTATTGGTAACACCCGACAGTCTTTTTACGAGCCAATTGTTGCTATGGCCCTAGACATTCCTCCTCTTCAGCCAGACCTCCTCATTCAATACATGATAGAGAATGACTTTAATGACTATTCTAGGGAAGATTTTGCTGCCCGGTATGGCGATGGCATTGCCCACGTCAGAGAATGTGCCTAACCTGGCCGATGGCCAGACTTCACTATTCCACTAGCTAGTATGACCATGAATGTTGGAACTACCATGTTATTTATTCTTCTGAACATCATGGGGGGATTGGCATTTTTCCACTGCATCAAAGTCAGCGTGTAAGACATTCCATGCATTGGCCCAGCAACATACCGCCTTTGACATTCTGGACCTAGTAATTGAGAATCTTAAGAAGGCTCGGTCTTTTCGGCAAAGACTATATCACCCCGATTCATAAAGATGCGAGGATAGTGAGGACGTACTTCCCACAGTTTGCGGCCACCTTTCAGGACTGAGTAAAGGTCAACTCTATGTGTCCAACAAACAAGATAATTCGTTCTTTGCGATTTTGGACATGGCGACGCCCTGCAAGGTATCTAAAGAAAGTTCGTTCTTTCCCTAATGATGATAAAATGATAGCTCATCTAGACAATGCAAAAAAGAGGAAGTGGAGTGAAGTCTGGAAAGCTATGATAGATTGGCATGATGCAAAGGAATGGCATTTCTACAGGGACAAGGCAAGGATGGACTATCCCCCAGTTTAAGGTTGGGGCAATGTGAGTTGATGCATGTACATATTTGTTTTACGTTTTGATGTGAAATAAATAAATAACCTAACAGTGTGCTACTATAACAGTGTGCTTCTACTTTTATGATGTATAATATATAGTGTGTTACAATAAATTTACGTGGAAGGCGTCGGCTATATATTTTTGCTCAAAAATACCGGTATACTCTTTCTTCCTCTTAACACTTTGAGGACATAGTGTCCGATTGGTTTGGGGGTGGTGAGAACCTTTTGCAAAAATTAGGCATGCATAGTTGTATATAATTTACTTAATGTCTAAATAAACGTATTTAGTGACAAATTCTCGTTTCCCTTTCTATGATGAAAAATATTTAGAAATCTCACCCTAGCATCATAATTAGGACTTGTTCTTAGAAACTTAATTTAATATGTATACAATAGTTTTTACATCTTTTCATGAGCATTCATGCACTGACTATCATTAAATGTACACAGCAGTAAGTTTTTGGGACCCACAGTTATACAACTTAATTTCCATATCCTGTAAGAATCTAACCAAAAGCCTCAAAATGTGTGATATATGAGTAATGACACAGAGGAGTAGTTCTTCCGAATAAGAAAAGTTCACACGTCTACTTACTTGATCACTACCCAAATCCTAGGCGAGAATTTAGGGCTTCTTTGGATCGATATAGCCAAAAATTCACACCTGTAAAAAAAAATTACCGCTAATCGCTCCACTGAACCTTTCATTAATCCTTTCTACTTCACCAAACAAATTATTACCCATCTATTAACTACAAATAAATAAGCCTACCTAGATGATGAGTATGAGAAATAGGATGAAGTGCAGAAAAATGAAGAGAAAAACCTTGTCACAAATCAAAATCAGTTACCTGTTTCCGAAGAAAAGGAAAAAAAAAATAGAAATATGTTTCCAAAAATCAAAAGAAATATCAAGGTTAGAATTCCCCCCAAAAAAATCAAATCAAAAGGGAATACAAAAGCTTGAAAAATCCAAGTATGGAAACCCATGTTAGAAGCAAGAAAGAAAATAAGGATTCTCTAGTATAAATATCTCGAAGACCTTATTCTCTCATACTTATCATTTTTGAATTTTCCATTCCATTTTCTTCTACACTACCACCTAAGCCCCATAACACCTAATAAAGACCTCTAGCTCAATCAGGAGTAGGATAGTGTGATAATAAGTAGTAGTTGTGACTTCTCGACCTCGGCTCCTCTGACTGTCATTGAGTATGTGAGGAAACGTGTGCCCACTGCACACTGGAGATAGCCAAACTTGAGTAGAAAAATAAGAGAGAAATTGTGTTTTGACACATACCTGTGAGAACCTACTTAAGGACGCTATCCAAAGGATCTAGAAACAGCCCTGCTCGTACATTTCATTATAAGATCACTGCATGCATGCTCATACGTAGATGTTTTGATTATTGTATGTATATTAACTTGAATTTCGAAAGAAGTAAATCCTTGTTTCCCTCGCTAGTGAGATGTCTAGATTCCTGAGATTAATTAGGGAAAAAGCCTTTGTTACTGAGTCGTTGTAGTATAAATGAAGTTTGTGAGTATCTTCTCTGGAAAACTCTCACGAGGCTATAACTCGTCCACTAGGGAATTCCTAGTGGTTCAAGGCCTTGTTGCATATGGTCAATGCAACCGCACTCTGCGAAATGAGATTTAGCTTAGGACAACACATTTTTGACCATTTATCATTTTAATGTCTTCTCTTTGCTTGAGGACAAGCAAAACGCTGTTTGGGGGTGGTGTGATAAGCACCCAAAACTGTAATATTAAACCCCGAGAGAAATAGCATTTTGATCGATTATGTGTTTAATAATCATGTAATAATTATATTTTCGTACTTTTGCAGGTTTCCGCATTTAAAATGAATATAATGATAAAACATGCATCGAAATACGGGAATACTGGAATATTTGAAGTTTCCCACTCAACCCAAGTGAAACCCAACAGAGCCTGACTAGAGCCGAAGTTTCCAAAATAACAAAACCGGTCTTGAGCGGGTCCATATATATAAAGAAGCAAACAAACTTCGAAGCTCAAATCTGATAAATCGGGGTGCCGACGTTGGCTAGTGAACTGCCAGAGCGACCAGGGCGACAAACTCTACGCAAAGACAGAAAGTTATAAAAATGCCAAAATCGGTGCCGCCACTGGACATACTAAGTGACCCACTCTGCGGGCCCAAAAGGCATGACGAGTCAGCATAGGCAGGTGGCAAGTGATGGTTTTAATTTGGTGCCACCTCACAATATGGAAGACACGTACCAATTCAAAACAGATGGTTTGAAATGAAATTGGCTAAAAGACGAAACCTTAATAAGGTAAAGGACAAAACAAATGGGTAAAAACTTCTCAAAGTTTTGAACAACTCAATTAGCAAACAAACAAAAGCCAATTAAACCGTCTCCAATCTCCACCTATATATATATGAGGGGTAGCCTTCATTATTTTCCTTGACATTTTTACGCTCTAGCTTCCGCTTTAGCGGTAGTTAGTTTTAATTCAGCACTTACATTCTGTCATTTTCATTCCAGCAGCTTAAATAATGTAAGTCATTTTACCCTTAATAACAGTCATTTCTTTTCTAGTTTAATTCCTGTCATGGATTTATTTACTTAATGTATACAACAAGTTTTATTATTTCTTCAATGACCATGAGCTATCCCGTGGGGAGGGTTATCTTTCTTTCGTGTGAGAATCCTGATTGACTCTTTAATATTCTAGAATCACTACTTAGGAATTAGGCATAGATTAGACATCCGGTCCCAAAATGACTGTGATTGTACAAATTTAGATGCCGATGCTCGAGCGGTCTCAAAGCGACCAAAAAATGTCAAGAACTTGACTTCTATAGTGTCGAATGACTCTCCAATTTGTCCCGGTGATGTGGAATCGAGCCGGGGAGCTGAAATGATATTCGGAGATGAAATATTAGTTCAACTCCTTATGCTAGTCGCGATGCGGCTCGAGAGATGTGGGCATCGCTAGGGATCAATACTTCGACATCGTCTCCAAACACGAGACGAATTAGACATGTAGTGATGTGGTAATATAAACTGTTGAAAAAATGATTCTTGCATGAGTATGATTAAGTCTCTCCCTGTTCTCTATCTTTGTTTATCTACATATAAATCACCGTAGTAATTTACATTATTTGCATTACTGTTAATTTAATTAAAACCAACTAAAAAACCTAAAATCCTACTCACCAAAAGTTGTAATTCGGTTGTGAACCTTTTCCGAGCCCTAAGGTTTGGACGATCCCTTACTCGACCTATCCTACCAAACCCACGTGAGTAAGGTAACTTGACTAAAACGTACGATTATATGAACTTTGGACTTGGGACTTTGGTCTTTGGACTTCGGACTTCGGACTTCGGACTGTGGACCTCGGACTTAATTAATCAAGAAAACCAATAAACATTCGTACAATTGTGTGTTTATCACCTACTAACAACTTGTCACCGATATATTCCATGACATGTTAGGAGACACCATGGAAGTATACATAGACGACATGGTCGTCAAAAGCAAGAAAGCTGGAGAACACTTAGATCATCTCACACAAGCGTTCTCCAGACTGCGGCGAACTCAGATGAAACTTAACCTCGAGAAGTGCCTCTTTGAAGCGTCCTCTAGGAAATTTCTAGGGTATCAGGTCTCACAACGTGGGATAGAAGCTAACCCAAATCAGATTCGAACGTTCTTAGACATGCCCAACCCACAAACAAAGTGGCAGATACAGAAACTGTCAGGAATGGTGGCAACTCTAAATCGATTCATATTGAGAGCTTCAAACAAATGCCGACCTTTCCTGCAAATTCTCAAGAAGGGTGAACAATTTTCATGGAACGAGCAATGCCACCAAGTGTTCTCTGCTCTCAAGGACTACTTGTCAACACCACCTGTGCTGGCAAAACCGATTGATGGTGAAACACTGGGGTTGTACTTAGCTGTGTCTAACTTCGCTATCATTTCAATTCTCTTCAAAAAAGAACAGAACGCAGAGAAACTGATCTACTTCATAAGGAAGACATTGTTGCCAGCTGAGAAGAACTACTCCCACATTGAAAAGGTAGTACTGGCATTACTTTACTCAGCAAGAAAGTTCAGGTCATACTTCCAAGCACATCCAATCAAAGTGCTCACCGACCTCCCGCTAAAGAAGATCCTTCTTAAAGACAACAAAACAATTCGCATGGCAATATGGGCAGAAGAACTTGGTGAACACCACATTGAGTTCACCCCAAGAACCTCTCATAAAGGTCAGGTCATGGCAGATTTCTTAGTAGATTTCCCAGTTGACGACCTGAACTGGGAACCAAAGGTCGACACCATGACCTCTAACCAACATGATACGTCGGTATGGTCATTCTTCGTAAATGGAGCTAGCAATCCAGGTGGCAACGGAGTCGGAGTAGTCCTAGTATCACCGGATGGCACAATGGTAGAAAAATCAGTTCGTATTGATTTCGCAACCTCCAACAATGAAGCTGAGTACGAAGCCCTGATCATAGGGCTTCGCATGGCATTAGAACTCAAAGTTCAGGAGCTCAAGGTCTTGGCCGATTCTAACCGTGGGTTCGCTAAATTAAGCCCAACGAGTATACCACCAATGAAAGTAACCTTTCTAAGTACCTTCAAGTTGTAAATCAATTACTGCCTTCTTTCAAGAAAGTCACCATACACCATTTCCTACGATAAGAGAATCGCCACGCTGACAGCTTGGCATACCTCGCGACCCAAACACCAAACTGTGACCTTCGAAAACTACTCATAGAAGTAATTGATAGACCTGCTTACCAAAATGAGCACGTCCTAGAAATCAGCAACCTATGCCCACTCTCTAACACTCAGATGAGTCAAACATGGATGCAACCTATCATAGATTATATCCAGCTAGGCAAAGCACCAATAGATCGAACCAAGGCCAAACAGGTTCAATACTAGTCAGGTCGTTACTACCTAGTAAACGGCAAACTTTTTAGAAAGTTCGCTGGAGGACCCCATCTGAGGTGCATAATCCCAGAACAGGGTTAGATGATTTTTGCAGAAATCCATGAGGTAGAATGCGGAAACCACGCAGGAGATCATTCTTTGGCTCACAAAGTGATCTCACAAAGATACTTTTGGCCAAGAATCTAGATTGATGCCAAGAAGTATGTACTGAAATGCATTAAATGCCAAACATTGGGCCACAATATCATCCATCCAACTCGAGAACTCATCAACATTGCCAGCCCTTGGCCATTTCACATGTGGGGCCTGGATATCATGGGTCCATTAATTCCACAGAAAAGCATAGGCTTCTGGTTCATCCTAGCTGCGATAGATTACTTCACTAAATGGCTAGAAGCGATCCCCTTGGTTCATGTCAAGGAATCTAATATCAAAAACTTCATCTGGACCAACATCATTACCAGATTTGGCCTCCCCCATACATTGGTGATGGATAATGGCTCCCAGTTCAAGGGAAAAACAGTTAAGGAATTTTTGGCAAAGTGGAAGATCGTTCACACGTTCTCCACTCCCCAATATGCTCAAAGCAATGGTCAAGGAGAAGCTAGTAACAGAGCAATTCTAGAGAACTTGAAAAAGAAGATTGAAAAGAACAAAATCTAGTGGCCAATGCAACTAGAAAACATTCTATGGGCTCATAGAACGACAGCTCGTTTTAGTATAGGCGAGTCACCATTCTCACTATGCTACGATACTAAGGCCGTCATTCCTACTGGGCTGACAATTACAATAATTCGATATGAGATCGTCGAATCTGGTCAAAACGATTCCATTCTTGCTCGAGAGGTCGACTTACTTGAAGAACGACGCGACCTAGCAGCCATTCGAGTGGCATCCTACCACCAAACTCTGAGAAAGACATACAACAACCGAGTAAACCCTCGAAATTTCCAACCTGGCGACCTAGTATTGAAAAAGACTAAGGACGACTCAAAACTGGCACCAACATGGGAAGGCCCTTACATAGTGGAACGAGTTGTTAGCAATGGAGCATATTGGATCAAAACCCAAGACGGACATGCATTACCACGTCCTTGGAATACTTTCTTGTTAAAGAAATTTTATCAATAAAAAATTCTATTTTCACGAGTTCTTACTCTTAACACTATACACATAGTTTTTATTTTGCATCAATGCACTGCAATCTCTCAATGTTATTAAATAGACGCACAACTCGCTCTCTAAGGGCAAAACGCTAACTTGAACTAAAACGCTCTCCAGAGCTCAAACGTTCTCTATGCTAAAATGCTCACTCAAGCTCACAGGTTACATAGCCATAATATTTCTCACTAGTTGGAGGCATACACTTCGAGGGTCAACTCAGTGTAGAATGATCTCTAAGAGCCAAACGATTATTTGAATTTAAACGCTTTATGGAGCTTACACATTCTACACAATTAAACGCTCACTCGAGCTTAGGGCTACATAGCTCACACACTTCTCACTAGTTGGATACCTACACTTCTAGAGTCAACTCAGTGCAGAACGCTCTCTAAGAGCAAAACATACAAATGAACTTAAACGCTCTCTAGAGCTACAACGTTCTCCACGATAAAATGCTCACAATAGCCAAAAAACGCCATCTAAAGTCAAAATGCTCTTCAGAGTAGTATGCTCAATCGAGCTCAAAGGCTACATTGGACCCCCTAAGTCTTGTTAGAGGACAGGACATACATCTCCAGGTCAAATTCCTACTGAGATGTCAAAACAACATGCAACAAACATTCAGATAAAAGTAAGCTAATACTTCGAAGCAAATATGCATTTCATAAGTGCAAAATACAAACTACCTGAACATATTCAGGAAACCAGTTCTATAACGTCATCATCCCAAACTGCCCAGAACACTCCGGGAAACCAGTTCGTCAAAATACCAAAATTAAAGCGGATAATAAAGGCGAACTGCCTAGGTCACCCCAGGTTATCATCTCTTAATGTATCTGGTCAATGCCACGCAATAACAATAAATAAGGCAAACTGCCCATGCAAGCCCAGGAAACCAGCTCTATTGTATCATAACAACCAATCACAAAGACAAACAAAAATAAGAGGAACACTTATTCAAAGCTGACAAGATTAAGAAACATTTGCCAAATTTTTAGTGGCCATGGGATCCAGTACGCCCTCCACATTGGCTCCAGCAATCCCTTCAGACAAAGTACCAACAATGGTCTAATCAGGCCAATTTTCCACAAGTTCAAGAGAAGAAGCATCTAAAGAAGGAACATCGCATGCATCTTCATGTACATCTAGTACTGGTGTACCTAAAGCCCTGCGTTCATGTTCATATTTGAGAGCGAAGTAAGACTGTTCCAACTAGGCATAGTCAGCGTCCAGGACGTTGTAAGCATCATTAGCTTTTTGGGCAACTTCTTTACAGTGCTTTGCATAGCCTGTAACAGTCTTGAGCTCGATCTTCACTTCGGCAAGCTCATTACCCAAAACGACCTTCTCTAAGCAAACGTCCTGGTACTTCACCTTCAAGGCATCGAACTCTTGCTTCTCCACTACTTGAACAAGCTGGACATTCTTCAGCTCTTCCCTCAGTCCGTCACCAACATCCTTCTCTGACTCAGCAATTTGGGCAATCTCTTTAAGCTTGCAGTAACCACTGATCAGCTACACAAAATGAGAAGACAATGACCATCAGGATTCAGACAAACAATTACAAAAAATAGGATAACATCCCAATGGCACTTACCAAGCATTGGGACAAATCTATCAACCTCAAATTTTCTTTCAAACTTTTCCCATCCATGTCAGCACAATCACCATCCAACGCGATACTCTCAGGAAGACAACCTGCCACAGAAGCTGACTTATAATTGTAGTCAAAACGCTGGACAATCCACTTTTTACCCTGGTCGTTGACATACACCAGATTGCTGTCCAAATCGTCCTGATTCATCACAGCTTTCCCACTATCCTTACCAGGGACTCTCACCTTAACAGCTGAGGCGTGTGTCCCAGGGACAGCTGAGGTGCACGTCCCAGTGGCAGCGGGTTGATTCTGACTAGCCTTAAAAGCCTCTAAGTCTAAGCTGCCCAGATCAGGCGCAGCCCTAGACCTATGAGAAGGCCCAGGACGCCCCCAGTTCCCTCAGCCCCTGGGGCAGGTCGACCACCATCCACCCTGGCACTTTTCCCAGGCCTAGGTTCGGAAGGGCCAGCCTTCCTCTTCAACTGGGATTCACACACCGTGACGGCAATATCGTCCATCACGAGCGGAGAGCTCTCCCTCTGGTGCCTCCCCAGCTCTCTGGGAGTGACCTCAGAGCTCCCACCAGTACATGGGGCAGAATGTCTAACCACACCAGGTCCAATAGACCTTTCCGGCGTTCTTCCCGAGTAACCAAATCACTCTCTTCTCTTTCCATTTCAACTTCAGCTTCTGAACTCACAACAATAGCAGCTCGCTCCCTTTTTTCTGTTCCCTCCGCTTTGACCTGATACCTTCACCACCTCGTTCAGTGAAGTAGTGCGCTACAACCCCCAGTATGTCCCTCTTCTCAGATTGCCTTAGCCGTGCAAATCTCTCGATTTCACCACGGAACCCTCGGTTCGAGATAACAACATCTGCAAATACAACATAAACCAAATATCAGAATCAGCATGAAAACGATATAAAAAAAATCAACAAAAGTACAAACACTAGTACACACATACCATCAAAATTACAACTCTTACATCTCAAACTACTTCCAGCCACACAGTAGTTCCCCCTCAACAACAACGGTCTTTGCTCCCAAGACTCGGTACTAACCCCATCCAAATCAGACGACTTACTTGACATACACTACAACAGAAATGGCATTTCACATCACTTCAAAAGTGATGTGAAAAGTATAAGACATCACTTTTGAGAGTGATGTGAATGGTGGCGACGTGAAAAGTATGGGTTTTCCACCTTTTTAAATGATGTCCGCAAGTGGTGTTACTTCGCATCACTTTTTAATTGATGTCCACAAATGATGTTATAACTTTGCATTACTTTTTAATCGATGTCCACAAGTGATGTTATAACTTCGTATCACCTTTTAATTGATGTCCACAAGTGATGTTATAACTTTTAACATCACTTTGTAAGTGAAATCAGTAAGGCTGATTAACATCACTTAGGAAGTGACGTTCCGTTCCGATTCCAAATTACTTGTAAAGTGATGTGAAATAACTCTATAAATCACTTTAAAAGTGATGTCCCATTTATCAAAAGAATTTATAATAATAATAATAATAATCATAATAATAATAATAATAATAATAATAATAATAATAATAATAAAACAAAATTGCCAATATCATCCGAATATAATACCATTTTTCTGGTCATTTATCATCAAATAAAGATGAAATGTATCTTAAAATCATGTTCATCACACAAATATCATCTCCAATTACAAATATCACACTATATACAAAAAATTGTAACGAGCCAACATATACCAATAAAATCTAATCTGCGGTACCGAAATGAGCCAAAGAGAACCACAATCACCCAACCAATAACCTATCAAATTGGTGCAAAAAAGAGTCTGGCTTGATGCAATCAGTTTAAACTAAACTGCTTACAGGAACCATCTGGGCTTCTTCATCACAGTAATATGATCTTAGGCGTACAAAGGCATGACCATCCACGCGAGACTCTAGATTTATAGATCATTCCATCCCATCTTATTTGCATTTATCACCTAAACTGCAATCAGATTGATACTTAGGCATGAGCAGGAAGTGAATAGCTAGTTAACTTATTACTTGTACTTTGTACAAAGGAAGAAGGGCATACCCGAATTCACGAGGCTAGTTAATTTAGGATGCCCAATTGACAACTTGAGAACTAATGCTTAATTTATCAGCACCCTTTTTTATTTTTTTTAATTAGGCAAACCTACATGTTTACCATAAATAGGATGTGAACAAGGGCAACACTAAATGGTCAAGGATATGCAACAAATGGACGCAACGAATCCATCTCAATCTTAAATAAAGAATATAAGTTAAAGATACAAATGCATACCTCATGTAGAGCTACTAGTGCCTCATATATATATGAAAGTTATTTGCTGCTATATATATGAAAGTTACTACAACTGATTTTAAGTTACCAATGTTCAAATGGCTTGGTGCTAATCATTGAAGCCCCGAACAATTTGAGACTAAACGAGTGTCATGCTTCTGTAAACCTATATGTTATTGAACTATATAAAGGTTTGCTAACCCCCTAATTCTTGGATAATTAAAAAAACATACACAAAGGCTACTTAAATGTAACCACATACCAAGTTTTCAGCTCCAGGAAGACTTCCACTTTTAGCAAGATTAACAGCAAGCTCCAAGTTGTTTAGCTGTAACAGTCAACAGATAACATTCATTTATACATAATAACATAAAACGTGACATTATATTGTGTACCATCACAACATACTTCTATCTATCCATCTCCTCTCCCCCTTTCCGAAAAGATAGATTTGACATTATATTGTTTGCCAATGCCGGAACAGGTGCACAACACTGTCCTTGGGTCTGAAGTCTAGATTATGCAAGCCAAACTAGAAAAATTCTAACAGAAAACCAGCATGACATTTACGACATACTTGCAAAAAGTCATAATAAAAAGAAAAAAAAAGGTATAAGAAGCACATACCATACTAATTTACATAACTGAGGAGACTTAGACTCTTCCCTTTCCCCTCCTCCTTTATCCGGGCTTGGGACCGGCATTGTGAAGCTAGCGACGACTTTACAAAGGTGGAGTTAAAAAGTTTTGGCATGCAAGAAGCAATATAATAGAGAACAATCAGTATGGATATATGAATAATGATCAGTTCTAAAACTAGCAAACGAATCAATAACAAAGCTAAGAATAATAAAAAAAAAAAAAAAACATATACATATAGGCTGCTGGATTCAACTAGGTCGAGCTTTCAGGTAGGCTAGCGCCAAGACTTAAGGGGAATATACGGCGTGTGTTCAACTGAAGTGTTGTGGCTGTCTATATTTCCCTTGTCCGTGTATATTTTGTGCCTTTCGATCAGCTTGGGCTTCTAGGTTATATGGTTCTCAATATTTTAACATTGACAAAAAAAACTATAAATTCATTACCGACAAGGTGTTCAGCTACACAACTTGTAGAAATCAATGTCTGATAAAATGAATTGACTTCTGAAGAAATTCCGAACAAAACAAAATCAATCGAAGGATACTTGTAGATCATATGTACCTGATACAGAAGAAACTAACAAGACCACAAGCAAACTCCTACTGACATTGAACTGCTATAATAAAATGGCACCCAGTCACTAACGACGGGTGCAAATAGCATTGAAAGATCGAATTCTGAAAACGAGACAGTAGAGACGCCCATTGCTGAAAAACTGCAACAAAGTAAGAGGCACAATGTCAGTTACCAAAATAAGCTAAAAGTCTAAATAGAAAAGAGCAACGAGATAAATTTCTACCTTCTTCAACAGAGACTGTAATGGGACCAGATGTTCCACCCACGAACTTTACATCCACATATTTGTCCTCATATGGTGACATGAAAGCACTCCATTGCCTTTTTTTATATACTTTTCCATTCCTCCTTTGCACATTCGCATATTCCTAAAAAAACATACAGACGTACTTGATTCTTTATCAATCACTACCACAAAGCTAAATCTAGTTTATTTAAGCCAAAAAAAAAATAAGGAAATTATACATGACTTGAACTAAAAAGGTGCATATACAGAATGGATTTTCAAAAAATGTTAACTTAGATAACTGTTCAACACTAAATTAGACAAATTAATTGAAATCCCCATTAAATGAAAGAGGGAGAACCGATTGAGGAGCTTATCTAATTGAACTTCCACCGTTGAGTTGTCCTCAATAAACTAACCCTCCATAAAATTCTGCAACAAACAACCGAGTGAAATGAGAGAGGGAGAGAAGTGATTTTTCAGGAAAAAAAACAACATTTTCTAATCTAAGGTGATGGAAGAAATGGAAATTGAAGAACATGGATCAAAATTAACCTTATCTGGTTCGTCGACAATTGCTCGCCCGTCACTTACAAAGATAACAATAAAATGAAAATGGAGAAGATTAGAAGAGGAAACCCTAAAAAGAAGATGTTTACATGCAGAAGTTAGGGTTCTTAAGAGGCGAACTTAAATTAGAATTTGGCTAACAATTGTTGCCTGAAAAATAGAAGGGGGAAAGATGTGAGCGTGAACAAATTTTGTCTGCTTTTCTGTAGAAACACTCTTTTCCTTTTCTTTTAATTTGGTTTGCCTCTTTCTCCCCTTTTCTCACGGAAAAGTGTTATCATAATAGTGACTATATAATTAAATATTAATTCGCAGATTTTTGTAACGATTGTGGTCGATATGACGATATGTGTGTTACTTAAGAAGTAACAATTATTTGTGTTACTTATAGGGAAAATCTACCCTGTTACAAAATAGTTGTTAATGGCAGCTAGTCTAGCCACCCTGTTTCATTTCTGTTGTAGTGTCGGGGATGTCAATGTCAAACCTTGACCTAATATCTTCAAAGTTGGTAACCACACTTCTATTTATAACCCTAGGTGGTAAACTACTTGAAGAAGAACCATCCTCTACAAGGTCACCACTCGAAATCGCAACAACAGACCCAGAAACCTCTTCCTCCATCCTATCTGCAGATCCTACCGATCTCTCCATAATTTCATTAGAACGTGTATCATCAAAATCAAACATCCTTTACACTAGAAAGATTACAACCCTAACATGAAAACACTATCTACGAAAGCAATTAAAGAAGAAATGGCGAGAGAACTAACCTGGATGCTCAACTGCTCTAAAAATGTGAAGAAAATGTGTCAAACATAAACTCTTCAGTTCCCAAAAAAGTCTTATACAAGCCGCCTGTTCAATTCCCAATGCAAGCCATCATTACACCAAAACCTAGAGCGGCACGTCTTCTTATGCGTTATCTTTTCAAGTATGTGCTATTTTTACCCACCCTAAATCGAAGCGGTTGCTATTCACATTCAAAAATGCCCACACCCTCGCATGTGCCATGCACGTGCCACCATTCTCTCTCAACATATCGCTATTCCAGCTATACGACCTACTGAGATAGGGCTGTGTGAGGGAGTAATATCCACATCCAATGGATATAAAACACATGTCCAACACAATAGAGTTAACAACCAACCTCATATCCTCGTCCTCAAAGCTCACTTCATAGTGACTCAACTTAGGCCAGTGTCCCATGCAACTCGCGCCCAGAGCGATATCACCACCAACCGATCTAATTTACTCATCCTATCAATCCGATTCAAAGTGACTCGAGTAGAGTAGACGACCTCGCCTAGAAGTGATCTCCTCAATGCTCACTCTCCCCATCTCACAACGGCTAGTAACGTATGTCTTTATGATTGCCATCAAGACCGAAGCTTCAAGTATGCATCACAATAAATGCCCTTAACTCGCCATCATGGCACGTAAGTGACCTGAAGAACTGGATCTGACCTAACGCGGGAGAGCAAGAGGCGCGGGCACCTTGCCTATATAAAGAGGATGAGAAACTACGTCTGGCCTGATTCAAGTTCCCCCCCCCCCCCAGCAGAGAGAACTTGATACGTATGTAGGTAGTTCGTCCATACAAACTCGGTTAATTCAATCCACAAACACCATCGATCTTCCCCAAAACAGCCTACATTTGTAAGGTTAACAGATAATAACCTTTATATATATATAGGGCTTATTATTATTATTTTTTACGTGATCTTTTGGGGAGAAGACAAAGGGATTATACGTGATCACAAAGATTTTATGCGATTATCTTATTTCATGCCTTATGACGCTCAATATTGGTCATGAAACAAATGAACATTCCCTAGAAAAGAGAGACTCTCCAGCTGCCACAAGAAGATGTCATTTTAGCCTAAACAAATTATTGCGCATGAAAAAAGAGTTCACAATTGAATAAAGTAAAACATGATATGAATTTCAAGTATCAAAATGAAACATGCATGACTATTTTGTTGATGAGTACATTGATGTAAGTGTGTAATTAACATCATTCTTTTCTTGTGTTCTAACTTTTAGGTTTCATTATTTTGTTTATTTTTTACACCAAATGCTTGAATGTCCTATTGTTCAAATTCCTTTGTATTCCCATGAAAATAAGCTCTATAGAAAAATAGGAAGCAAAACAATGTCCACCTTAGAGTGAAAAGTGAAAATGGCATAGTGCGCAAACCTATTGGCTTGCTATCATGCTATGTTACATACCACGTGTAAAGGTGTACGGTGTTTTTCCTTTACATACAAACGTGGAAGAGGAAGGGGTTAGGATTTAGGAAAGATCGAGTTCGCTAAGGAGCAAGCTGCCTACGTATCTTCTCTTGATTCTGGGGGGAGAGAAGAATTAGGTCTCACGTAGTTCATGTAGGTGGTATTTATAGGCACAAGAGAGTGTTGATCTTCGAGATACGTGTACTCTCGTGTACATGTAGGGTAAAGATTATGAATGTGTGTTAGGTTGGTTTTGGTAGGAATTGTGTGATGATTGGGAGTAGGTGCAGTGGTTCATATTTCCCGGTGATTAGAAGTACAGGTAAGGCTCTGGTGATGATCACATATGGATTAGGGACAGTGTCTTTATTCGGAGCGTTCTACGTCATGTCGTTCATTCGTCTTGAAGCATTCTTGAGCGAGCTGGAGTGTACCACCTATATGAAGCGAGCTGCTCACAAGTCGATCTTAGAGGACGATGTCATGAGTTCATTACAATCTCTACTTATGCTTAACGCGTGCTTAATATTTTTTAATGAGAAGATTACTCCCTTACACAGCCCCCTCTTAGTAGATTGTGATGTACATTGAAGTGATCTGCTGAGAGAAAACGGCAGTACGTGTTGAGCATGAGTGGAAAAGCGGCTGGTGTAAACGGAGTGATTGGTACGCTGTAAGGTTCGAGTCGTGTTGTATGATGATTTGGCAAAAAACAAAAGTTGGCACGTGGTTAGCACGTGACAGAATCGTAGCAGTTGGTAAAAAAATGTGTCACCGCATTTTCCAAAATTGTGAAAAGATAGGTCCTTGAGACACGTGTGGGGGCTAGGGCGTAGGCTGTAATCATAACTCCTTGGTAACTGAATGGGCAACTGCACAAAATCAAATTTGGGACAACTGAAAAGCTATTTCCTATTTTCTTCTTCAGCAAAACTGCAAGCTAGGGTTTCTCAGGTGAGTGTTTCTGCTGCCGCTGCCTTTCCGTTTTCAGTTTTCTTTCTTCTTATTCAAGTGCTGTGTGTGTAGTAGGTAGGTCGGTGTTAGGTTTTATTGTCTAAGCTTGGGTATTTGGTAAGGAGAAAACGTAAAAATGTCTGACTCTGACGATACTCGATCTGAAGAGGTTCGGGAGGTCTCTTTAAGTTGTAGTGAGTATGAGGAAGATAAGGAAGAGTCAGTGAGTCTTGTCAATCAGTCTGAGCATGCTGAGAAAGCTAGGGGAGACAATGGTAGTGTACGATCTGGCTCTGTTGGTGCTGTAACTAACATGTCAAGTCGTAGTAAGGGGTCATCTTCAAGTATGTTGCCCCCTAGGATGGTGGATCGTTTTGCAATGAGTGCGTTCCCCGAACTGAGGGCAACTTATGGGATAAATATACCAGACTTGGAGATATACGAACCAAGGTTGAGTGAAAATGTGCGGAGTGAAGAATACAACCCGCCGAACGATAGGGTAATAATCTGTGAAGGCCAGCTGAGAGCGTATATGCAAATACCGTTCTCAAAGCTGGTTTGTGACTTTTTAGCTCATTGTTGGAAATCCCCTTGTCAGTTTGTTGGTAACACCTGGCAGCTGTTCAAGGTGTTCGACCTGCTGAATGCAAGTGGCAAATACCACATAGGGGTATCTGATATTACTGAGCACTTCGTTGTAAGGCGATCTGGTAATTTCAACTTTAGCTTGCAAACTATGACGATGCGTTCTGGTGTGATTGATGGTGTAAGCAACGAGGCTTGGACAAAGAGGTCGTTGCTGCTAGTTGGCAACTAATGTGCTAGCGGGTGTAGGTTGCAAACTAGGATTTGCAATATCTCTGGTAGGTGGGAGTGTCTTGTACATGTCATTTTAATGGGTGGGTTACTGTTAATTTAACTGACCTGTGTCGTTGCTTTGTTTGTAGACTTTTCTATAAAAACACGAACTGATCGGGGAGAGATAGAGAGGTTCGCGCGGTTGACTCGAGCGCAAAAACAAGAGAAGCTGCCTAAAGTAGCTCATTTCTTTGTAAAAAAGGGAGGTCCAGCAATCCGGGAGAAAAGAAGGGTTCAGAAGGACCGGGCTTGAGGTCAAGCTAGGAAAGGAGTGATGGAGAAACGCACAAGTGACTTGGTAACCAGGGAGGATAGGAACTGGGGTCGTGGTAGTTCTAAAAGCGACCTCTCCGGAGGTCTTTGGTGCCTCGAGGCAAAGTGGGTATTTGGCGACTGAAGGGGTCAATTGATGCTCTATGATATTTGGAGCGGTGGTCTTCAACCTCGCGTGAGGAGGTCGGTCGAAGAAGGAAAGGCCGACGCGAACGAGCAAGACGCAAGGGTTGCCAAAGCTATGAGGCACGTTCTTGGGGAGAGCTCCATCACGGGGGGCGGTTCTGGTGGTGGTCAAATTGGTGGTACAGCCACTCACAGGACTCGGGCAAGACAGTAACAGGTTCTGGATCGGCAACTTTTGGAGCTAGGCCGAGCTCGTCCCCTTGTGGTGGGAGAGCCTAGTCCACTGGCGAAGGCGAAGTGTCCCCGTAAGGCTAGTGGGAAGTCAACTATGACTGCTGATGACTTGGAGGCACAACTTGGGTATTTGAATGACAATGGGGTGTAGCGAACTGTGAGACGGACTGATTGCAGCTTCAGGTCGAGTAAGGTATCAACTTGTCTGCTTGAACATATATCTCTAGATGGCAACCGTAAGGATCTGGATGGAAAGGGGCTGGCTGATAACCTAAAGCGGATGGAAGTCACGTAATGTCTGGTACGTGGAATTGTCCCGCTTTGATTTATTTGTTAAACTTATGAAACTTTTGAACCGATTATTACTAGTATATGTGTCGCATTGCGGCTTTGATTGATTGGATTTCGAATGAAGGAGATTGCCTTGATTCCCAAAAGGCGGATAGGAAAAGCGTGGTGAAGGCGACGGATGAAATTTGAAGAATGTTAGACGCTGCTAAGATGGAACGCGAGGAGCTTGAGAAATTGAAGAAAGCGCACCAAGCTCTTAGTTTGGCAAAGATCTTTGAAGGATACCGGAGGCGTAAGATCTGAAAATTTGAAACTACGTGGTCTTTGAAGAGAACGTTAATGCAAACAAAATTTGTAGAAATTGGTAGGTTGAATGAGTACGCCCTGCACTGCAAGGGAGTTGCTCAAGACGCTACGAAAGCTTATGATGATCTGGATGCTGATTTTGTTGAGCTAGAGGCCAATTATAAATCTTTGAAAGAGGAGCATGAACACGGGACTCCTCGTACCTCGGTGGTACAGGTACAGGGAGATGCCAGTGGTGCTCTTACTTCTTCAGTCGTTGCTCCGGAGGTTATTGCACCTCGAACTGAAGCTGCTGTGTCTGATGTACTTATGAGTTTAGATTTGGATGGTGTATCAATAGTGGTCGAGGGGAGGGAAGCTGAAGTTGAAAACTCGCTGGTGGCTGAAGATTTGGTTGTCATACCTGGAGCTAGCGAGTTGTGAGATAGGGTTGTTGATTTGAACATTTGTAAGCTGTGACACAATAGAACTGGTGTCCCGGGGTAACCTAGGCAGTTCGCTCTTCTTATTTATGTTTGTTAATACTGGACGACTTGGTACCCTGTATCGGTCTGGGGTGACCATATGATGATGAATGTTGGTTAGCCGAGTTGGATTTCCTGAGTGGACTCAGCAGCTCGGCTAAGATGTGAATTGTGTCTTGGGCCTGCCCTAGCAGCTTGCTTTTTGCTTATATGCTATGTTTATTGCTTGCTTATCTATTTTGTTTTTCTTCTGCATGGTTGAATGTATGATTGGCGAGATTGTTATATCTGTGTGATTGCGTAGACGACTCCTTGTAAGAATAGGTGATTTTCAAGTAACCTGTGTTCTTGAGTGAGCATGCTGTCTTTAAATTGTCCTTTGCGTTGTAGGTCACACGTAATGAGAGTTATTAGCTCATTACGACCTGCAGATAGAGCAGGACGTATGCTGTGTTTTTCATTCCGGAAAACGGAAGTATTTCCGCACATGTGTGACACGAGTAAGAAAATGAGCGGTTAGAGATGTGCAATGATGGCTGCCAGGTGGCCTGACATTTGGCATCTCGATGTAATTATGATGTACCTAGGGAAGATACATTATTTCATAATAAGTAAAACTATTCGTAGAAGAGCAAAGGCATTTGCTCCCATTTGCTCTTCCTGTTGTTGCATCTCCTCTTCTCCAAACTGTGGTGCTTCATCTTCTTTGCTGCTTATTCAGGTACGTTTGGCTTCCCTTTTTGGCTACACCTTTTGAACAAAAACTTGTGTTTTGGCTGTTAACTCGCGTAGTGTCATTCTCGCTCGTAGATTGCACTATGGCCAGGTACCGCAAATATATTAGGGGAGAAGGGAGTTTGAGGGAGACCTCCCCTCTGATAATGGAAAAAATGGAATTCCATCCCCATGTGCATGGTGACCGGGGTAAAAGAAAGGTTGTTGCTTCAGAGGCAAAAGGCAACAAGCGACCTAGGAAATCAGGTCGTTCGACTGGTGGCATTGTATTAATGTCGCCCCGGTAGGTGGATGACACCGATCGGTATGCTGAGGAGCGTAGCGACCTGGGGCAAGGTCACCATGTCGCTGGTAAGAGTTCGTCCCCGCGTCTCGGGGATGTGGGGAGCAAATTTTTCTATATGGGGAAGATGGGGAAAAAGCATGCAATGAAACGCTCTGACTGCAGCTTCCACTCGGCACCCATAGCGGCCAGTGTTCTGAAAGGGATCATGTTGGATGGTGACAAGGCTGAGGTGGAAGATGAAGATATAGAGACGCTGTTAGGAACCATGGATATGGCTACTTGTTTGGTGAGCATTTATGTGTTATGTTTTTCTTACGGTTTCCCGATCGGTTCTAACCTTGGCCTTGTACTTGTAGTTTCTTACGGGGTACGACAAACTGAAGAACGTTGTGCAGCATGCTAATACTGATGTCAACTCTCGAGTCGAGCTGGGATGTATGCGAGCTGCATGGGGAGTTGACAAGAAGAAGCTGGAAACGATGACTAGAAAGTATTGTGATGCTGCTGAAGAGAATGTTAAGCTTGTTGACATGATGACTGATCTACAAGGGAAGCTAGCTGAAGTTACCAAGTATGCCAAGCAATGCCAGGGGGTCGCACGCAAAGCGCAAGATGCATATACCATGGCATGTGCCCAATACGCCGAACTGGATGATAAATATCACCAGCTGAAAAAGGCGAGTGATGGCGGGGAGCAAGGTATAGGTATGCGTGTGGTGCTGAGATCTGCCAAACACACTCCTTCGACTAGTGCTGCCCCGAAAGATAAGCATGTCGTGGCTGATTCTTGATGGTGATTTCTATTGTTGTTTTTGTCAGTTGTTGAAAAATTTTAAGTATTTTATCTGTTCTTCTCTCTTATATGAGAGTTAAACAATAGAGCTATGTTTTCAGGCTTGCCTGAGCAGTTCGCCATTTTGATACAGAGAACTAGTTTCCACGAAAGTGGCAGTTCGATGTTTTGCTAAACTGTAAGAAGTATCGATCTAGATTTCCTGGGTAGACCCAGCAGATCGGCGAAACTGGTTTTCTGGCCTTGGCCGAGCAGTTCTATTGAATGTGTATGGAATGCATGTTTCTGCTTGATTGCTTGTAGTTAGTACTCTGTTTATAATGCTTATGTTGTGAAATGGCTAAGGATCCTGAGACTTAGCTTAAATGAACGTTTCGCTCGTAATTATAGCGTAAGACTCACTGAGAGCGTTCTTGTTGATTTGTCCCTAAAATTAAGGGTTATCAACTGGGTAAGGCGTTGGATCCTATAAGCTCGAGAGAGCGTGCTGTTTGCTGAGAGCGTATTAGATTAAGAAAGTGTATTGCTCATTGAAAGCGTTCTTGTTGATTTGTCCCTAAAATTAAGGGTTATCAGCTAGGTAAGGCGTTAGATCCTGTAAGCTTGAGAGAGCGTGCTGTTCGTTGAGAGTGTGTTAGCTTAAGAAAGTGTATTGCTCACTGAAAGCGTTCTTGTTGATTTGTCCCTAAAATTAAAGGCTATCAACTGGGTAAGGCATTGGAGCCTGTAAGCTCGAGAGAGCATGTTGTTCCCTGAGAGGGTGTTAGCTTAAGAAAGTGTATTACTCACTGAGAGCATTCTCGCTGAGTCGATCCTAGAAATATAGGTCCTCGACTAGCGAGACTCGGAAAGGCTGTGGAGCCTGTAAGCTCAAGAGAGCGGTTTGCTCACAGAGAGCGTGTTGGCTTATGAAAGCGTATTACTCACTGAAAGCGTTCTTACTGAGTCGATCCTAGAAGTATAGGTCCTCGACTAGCGAGACTCGGAGAGGCTGTGGAGCCTGTAAGCTCAAGAGAGCGATCCGCGCTCCTGAGAGGCGTGTTGGCTTATGGCGTATTGCTCGGTGTCGGAGGCGTTCACATTTGAGTCGATCCTAGAAGTATAGGTCCTCGGCTAGCGAGACTCGGAGAGGCTGTAGAGCCTGTAAGCTCAAGAGAGTGGTCTGCTCACGGAGAGCGTGTTGGCTTATGAAAGCGTATTGCTCACTAAGAGCATTGAAAGTTTGGAAAGTGTCGATAATGCAAGTGTACACCATGCTTGTGGTGCAAATTGCGTGACTTGTCATCGCAAGTAAATGGAGTAGATTGTAATAATAAACATAAGTAAATTAACCTTGAATTTACAGCCAAACAAAACATGGAATATATAACGATGTAATTTTATTGATAAAACTTCTTCAACAAGTAAGTGTTCCAAAGGCGTGGCAATAATTTCCCTTCTTGGGTTTTGATCCAGTACGCTCCATTGCCTACAACGCGTTCCACTATGTATGGGCCTTTCCATGTTAGTGCTAGTTTGGAGTCATCTTGAGTCTTTTTCAGAACTAGATCGCCGTGTTGAAAAGATCGATGATGCACTTGCTTGTTGTAGGACTTCTTCAAACTTTGCTGATAAGATGCTACTTTGATGGCGGCTAGGTCGCACCGTTCTTCTAGCAGATCGACCTCTCGTGCTAGGACGGAGTCGTTGCATCCAGACTCGACAAGTTCTGACCGAGTAGTAGTGACTATCAGTTCAGTGGGAATAACGGCTTTTGTGCCATAACACAAGGAGAATGGAGATTCGCCTGTACTTGAGCGAGCTGTGGTGCGATGATCCCACAAAATGTTCTCTAACTGATTTGGCCATTGGCTTTTGTTCTTTTCAATCTTTTTCCTCAAATTTTCTAAGAGTGCTTTGTTGCTGACTTCAGCTTGACCATTACTCTGGGCGTACTGGGGAGTGGAAAATGCATGAACGATCTTCCACTTGGCCAGAAATTCGTTGACTATTTTGCCCTTGAACTGGGAGCCATTGTCCATCACCAGTGTGTGTGGTAAACCAAATCTGGTGATGATGTGAGTCCAGATGAAGTTTCTGACATGTGACTCTTTGACATGTACTAGTGGAATAGCTTTGACCCACTTAGTAAAATAATCGGTTGCAGCTAAGACGAAGCGGAAATCGCTGCTTTTCTGTGGGACGAATGGTCCCATGATGTCCATGCCCCACATGTGAAATGGCTAAGGGCTCGCAATATTAATTAATTCACGAGCTGGTTGTATGATGTTGTGGCCAAATGTCTGACACTTTACGCACTTGAGTACATATGTTTTGGCGTCGATATGCATGCGAGGCCAAAAGTATCCCTGGGAGATCGCTTTGTGAGCCAAAGAGCGACCTCCCGCATGGTTTCCACACTCTCCTTCGTGAATCTCAGTAAAAATCAATTAGCCTTGTTCTGGGCTTATGCACCTCAAGTGAGGGCCGTCACCAAACTTTCTGAACAACTTGTTATTGAGCATGCAGTAACGGCGTGCCTGATATGGGATTTGCCTGGCCTTGGTACGCTCTTCTAGGAGTATGCCGTGTTGGATGTATTTAATGATGGGCTGCATCCATGTTTGACTCATCTGATTTTCAGAGAGCGGGCACAGGTCGCTGATTTCTAATACATGGTCCACTTGATAAGCAGGTCGGTCAACTACTTCAATGAGTAATTGTCTAAGGGCGCAGTTCGGTGTTTAAGTAGCCAAATAAGCTAAACTGTCTGCGTGACAGTTCTCGTCACGCAAGAAGTGGTGTATAGTGGCTTTCTTGAAAGAAGTAACTGATTAACGACTTGAAGGTATTTAGATAGGTTACATTCGTGAGTAGTGTACTCTTTTGCAATCTGGCGAACAACCAGTTGTGAATCACTAAAGACCTGAAGTTCCTTTACACCGAGTTACAGCGCCATGCGAAGCCCCATAATTAACGCCTCGTACTCCTCTTCGTTGTTGGAGGTCGCAAAGTCGATGTGAACTGATTTTTCTACCATGGCTCCATCTCGGGACACTAAGACGACTCCGATTCCACTCCCTCCCGGGTTGCTAGAACCATCGACAAAAAGAGACCAGACTGATTTGGTACTTTTCTTTATTGGTGCGATCTCCGTTTCTGGTTCCCAATTTGGGTCATCGACAGGGAAATCTACTAGAAAGTCTGCCACGACCTGACCTTTCTGAGAAGTTCGAGGGACAAACTCCATGTGGTATTCTCCGAGTTCTTCAGCCCATACTTCCATTTGAGTCATCTTGTTTTCCTTGTGAAGATCGGTGAGTACTTTGATTGGATGTGCTTGAAAGTAGGGTCTGAACTTTCTTGCCGAGTATAACAATGCGAGTACTGCTCTTTCAATGTAAAAATAATTCTTTTCCGCTGGAGTGAGCGTCTTACTTGTAAAGTAGATCGGTTTCTCTGAGTTGTTTTCCTCTTTGAAGAGAACCGAGCTAATGGCAAAGTCTAATATTGCTAAATATAGCCCTAGTGTTTCACCATCCTTTGGTTTTGCCAGGACGGGAGGTGTAGTCAGGTACTCTTTGAGTGTTGCGAACGCTTGATGGCACTGATCGTTCCACGAGAACTGCTCACCTTTCTTAAGAAGTTGTAAAAATGGTCGGCATTTGTCAGACGCTTTGGATATAAATCCATTTAGTGTTGCGACCATTCCTGATAACTTTTGTATTTGCTTCTTCGTTTGTGGATCGGGCATATCCAAGAGCGCTCTGATTTGGTTTGGGTTAGCTTCGATCCCTCTTTGTGATACTTGGTACCCAAGGAACTTTCCGAAGAACGCTCCAAAGAGGCATTTCTCTGGATTAAGCTTTATTCGAGTTCGGCGCAACCTTGAGAACGCTCGCTCGAGGTGAGTGAGGTGGTCTTCCGCTTTCTTACTTTTTACGACCATGTCGTCGATGTAGACTTCCATGGTGTCCCCCAACATGTCCTGGAACATGTCGATGAATGTGAGGCAAGACGGCCGATAAGTTCATACCGTTCTTAAAAGGCGAGCGGAAAACGTTGTAACAATAGATTCCTTGCTCTGTGATGAATGATGTTTTCTCTTGATCTTCTTCAGCGAGTGGGATTTGGTTGTATCCACTGTATGCGTCCATGAAGGAGAGAAGCTCATGGCCACAGGTCTGGTCCACTAGTTGGTCAATGCGAGGTAAAAGGAAGCTATCTTTTGGTGTTTGTTGATTGACATTCGTGAAGTTGATGCAGAGGCAAATTGTGTCATTCATTTTTGGGACTGCGACTATATTGGCGATCTAGTCTAGATAGTCTACTTTTCGGATGAAACCGACTTGCTTGAGTTTGTCGACCTCATCATTAATGGCTTTCTGAAATCGCAGGGATAATCGGCGAGGTTGCTGACAAACTGGTCTAGCATTAGAATTCACATTTAGTCTATGACACGCAATATTAGGATCTATTCCAGGCACATCGACATACGACCAAGCGAAAACATCTTTATTCATGGCCAAAAAGTTTACAAGCTGGGCCTTGAGGTTAGCCCCTATATATACGAACTTAGGATCTTCTTCAGTTCCTAGGTTCACTCGCTCTCTATCTGCATGTTGGGATGTTGTCTTTGACGCTGATGTTTCCTCAATTGGATTAATCTCTGGAGACACTTTGTCGATCTGAGGGAGAGTGGAACTGGCCGCATGGTTTGCAGCGATCTCTGTGGCGACGACAACAAGGGCCGGGGTGGTCTTTGTGGTCATGACAACAGAGGCTGGAGTGACCTTTGGAATTGGTACTGGTTATGTGAAACATGATGGTACGACCTCTGGGGTGCTAACTGGTGGAGCAACAACAACTGATGCGACCTCTGGGGTCTTGACTGGTGGAGCAACAATGGTTTGATTGATTTACGGGTTGGACAGACGGTGAACCTTCTTCTTTGGAGCCCCGGTGTCTTTGTGTTGATGCCTTGGCTCTGACCTCGACAACCAAGTCTTTGGCCATTATGTAGCTAGTGGGCTCGTTCTTTGTGTGGATTGGTAGGTCAACGGTCTTACTTGCTGAGAGGATTTGATTACAATGATAAGCCTCGAGCTAATTGCTGCGAAGCTCCATCATAACTCTAGGGCCTAGGAAGCGGAGAACTTGATGCAATGTTGACGGTACAGCTTGCATTTGATGAATCCAACGCCATCCTAGTATGGCATTGTAAGATGACTTAATGTCCAGGACGCTGAAATGCGTGTTGAAACTGACTTTATCCTTGCGTGATCCCACAGAATCTGGGAGTATGATATCACCAATTGGGTCGGCTCTAGAGCCATTGAACCCGTAAAGAGGAGCAATCGGATCTATAAAGACTGACTTGGGTAAGTTCATCTCTTGAATGGTATGGTAAAACAGAATGTCGCACAAACTACCGTGGTCTATCGGGGGCGTTTGGTATCGGTCGGCCGATCTTGACATGGACGACAAGTGCATCGTTGTGAGGGAGGCAAACCTTGTTGAGATCGGCCTCTGTGAAAGTGATATCTATCCCCTGCGTTGCGACCTGAACTTCACGGGGCATGTGCGGCTTGTGAAGAAAAATGATAAACTTCTTGAAGGGCACCGACACACCTTCATTTCTCTCTGGAAGATGTCACGGAATCATCTAGGAAAGTGATCATATGAATGGTTCTGTCATTGTCGCAATCTAACGAATGTTGACGGCGCTCATGGCGAGAACAGTCTCTGGGACGTCCTCTGCTGCGGGAACGAGCCTGAGCATTATGGCGGTCCTAGCGAGGTAGAGATCTGCTGCGCACTCAGCGAGCCATGAGCTTATGGTGCAAATCGCCGTCGGTAATGTTAGTGTACTCTTTGATATGCCCAGTTTCAATGAGGTCCTGGAGGTAATGCTTTAGCCCCCAGCATGTGTCGGTCTCGTGACACTTGGCTCGGTGAAATGTGTAATATGGTCTGTCAAGTCGGTCCGCTGGTTGCCGCACATCAGGTTGGAAATATGAAGCTCGCTTGATCTTTTCTAAGATGTAACTGGGAGAGCGTGTCAGGACAGCGAACTCTCAGTCGTTGTTCATTCTGTTTCCTGGCTTTCGTTCTTGCTATTGGGGACGCTTTTTGGAAGTTGGGGGGTCATCTGATATGGCTGCGACCTCTTCTTCTTCTGGTAGGCCTTGGCATTTCAGGCCTTCTTGTAGCTTTATATACTTGTCGACTCGAGCGTATAGCTCAGGTAAAGTCTCGGGGTGTTCTTTCATATTGATCCGGCGAAAGTCGGTGTTGCGCCTACAATGGCGTTGGAGAATGCTAGAGTAGCGAAGGACTCTTTCGGACTGTTTCCATGCACGATGGTTGGCTTTAAACCAACCTAGAAATTCCTGGCTGTTTTGCGTCTTTGCCCGATGAAATTTGGAGCAATGAATCAAGATCGACTTTCTTCGCTGTTATGGATGTACTGACTAGCAAATGAATCGGTGAGCTACTCGAAGGTCTTTACCGAAGTCCGCTCGAGTGAAAAACCAATCGAGTCGCCATCCTCAGAGGCGGTGGGAAACAAAGCGGCGATGGAGGTGATCGAACTCTGGTGAACTGTAGAGTGCAAGGCTTTGAATGTAGCGAGCTACGTGCTAACCAAGACACGTGCTACCATCGTACATCAGAAAATGTGGCTGAACGAAATCTTGGGGAGAAGGTTTACTGAGTACTTCAGTAGTGAATGGCAATGCGGGGTACGTCTTGAGCATTTTCTGAACGATCTGGGTTGCGTCTTTTCTAACTGCACTTTGGCCGATCCTTTGGGACAGTTCGTTAATCGGTTGATTAACTTCATTGATGTCATTCTCAGTGACGTTCCCAACTGGTTGTTGTTGTGTGTCTACTTGTGCACGAAGAGCAGCATTTTCCTACCAGAGCAAGGAAATGCTCTCATTCGTTAAACTTAGCTGGTTTGCGAGGCTTTGAACTTGAGCTTCAAGGCTTGACATGCTTCGTGGGCTTGAGATTTTTGGTTTTTGGTTTTTGATTTGTGTGAAAGTGGTTTCTCAAGTAATCGAGACCACAGACGGCGCCAATGTAAAGGTGTGTTTTTCCTTTACATACAAACGTGGAAGAGGAAGGGGTTAGGATTTAGGAAAGACCGAGTTCGCTAAGGAGCAAGCTGCCTACGTATCTTCTCTTGATTCTGGGGGGAGAGAAGAATCAGGTCTCACGTAGTTCATGTAGATGGTATTTATAGGCACAAGAGAGTGTTGATCTTTGAGACACGTGTACTCTCGTGTACATATGTAGGTAGAGATTATGAATGTGTGTTAGGTTGGTTTTGGTAGGAATTGTGTGATGATTGGGAGTGGGTACAGTGGTTCATATTTCCCGGTGATTGGAAGTACAGGTAAGGCTCTGGTGATGATTACATATGGATTAGGGACAGTGTCTTTATTCGGAGCGTTCTACGTCATGTCGTTCATTCGTCTTGAAGCATTCTTGAGCGAGCTGGAGTGTACCACCTACATGAAGCGAGCTGCTCGCAAGTCGATCTTGGAGGACGATGTCATGAGTTCATTACAATCTCTACTTATGCTTAACGCGTGCTTAATATTCTTTAATGAGAATATTACTCCCTTACACCACGTACTTGAGTACTTGACATACACCTATCAAGCTAAGACGCATGTTGCACAAATCTCAGCCTAGCATGATGTTGTCCCAAACCTTAGCCACTATTGCAATTGTGCACGGTCTCAACTATGATTTATAGGCTATATCAATGCACTATCTATATAACGACATGGGCAACGTCAATTGAGCATATCTTTATTACTTTTAGTGTGAGACTTTTCTAATTCAGTTCACACGGCCACACCAAAATACCTAAGAGCATCTCTAGGTGGAAGCATCAAGTGTCAATTTGCCTCCACCATTCGGAATTTCAGCAAAAATCATCTCTAGGTGGAGGCAAACATGGAGGCATTACGTGTCTACCCACATTTGTGGAGGCAAATTTGTTGTTTCGTTTGCAGATGCGGTGTGGTACTCCCATTGTCACACGACAATGAGAGTGTCGCATGGTTTTTTTTTTTTTACCTTTTCAACTTGGGGCGACAGTGGGAGTGCCGCGTGGGGTTTTTAAGGCAACTCTTGCCACTTTTTTAGGCAAAAGAAAGTTTTAATAATTAAACTAGCTTTCGAACCAGTTCTACGAATGGGTGCCGTTATATTAAATTATTCTAAAAAATATTAGCATTATACAAAGCAATGAGATATGAATATTGTATTGATCACTCATCTAAATTTCTTGCAACGTGAATAAAAACCCCACAGTTTGAGAATACCCACATAAAACCAAAAAGATATTGAAGCTACTTGAATAGAAAGACATTCCCGGTGATAAACACTACTTTAATTGGAAAACTATATTTGTCGAGACATTCTCACTACATATTCTCAGTTTCTGATTTTTCGCTAATTATTCTTTGAGGTTAGTTCGATGCATTTGCATTCAATTTCCGATTTTACGTTAATTATTTTTTGAGGTTTGTTAAATGTACATGATTCAGTGTGTGGGATCATTAGGGAATTCTAACTGCATTTGTTCTAAAAAAAAATTGTAATTGATTGCTATAAATATAACTAAGAATTGACTGAATTAGATATTTTTTATTTAATGGTTAAAATGGATAATTCTGACAATATACATAGTTGTGTCTTTTCCTCAAAGTAGATAATAAATCCATCAAATAGCAATGGTGAATTTTGAATGCTCTTGGTAAAATCTAGACCAATTGAGACAAAGTACATGGATCATGAGTTTACGTTAGAATGCAACTCAAAATATTGGTATGGTAAAATAGTGGAGTCAACTCTAAAGCAAGCACTACAACATAAAAGAGCTGTTGTGACACTTTAAAAATGTTACAAAAGATTTTTGTAACATTTCAAAAAATATTGTAAAAGCCCTTGTTACAAAAGTTGTAACATTTCTAAAATGTTACAAATGTACACTATATAACATTTTGAAAATGTCATAAAATATGTAATAATTGGTCCTGCTCTATCTTGATTAATATGAGAAGACTAGCTAGCAGAGTTTCTATAAATAAATTGATAGACAAAACAATCTTTAGATCAAGTTGCATTCGGGAACTGAATAGTGCGAGCTCATCGGTATAATATCCTCAATTTTATCCTTTTTTGTTTTGGTTGGTGTGGGGGGAGTGACCTCTCGTTTGTAGCTTCGTCTATTTCACATTTATAAACTTTCTGCCACTGCGTGATCAACTAAAAAAGGTTGTCTTCATTAGTTCCCACTATTAGTTTCCACTATTAAGGACTCTAAAGAACATGCAGTAATAAAGAATAATGACACAAATCCTTTTTGGTATCCACCTTATATTATACTGACTTAGCTACTGGCTTTGCCTATTTTTAGTTGAGGTATCTATGGTATTTAATATCTCATAACTAGAAACTACAGAAAGTTATAGTAATAACAACACACTATCACACACATGCACCAAATACACAGAAATCGTTCAACTCTAATTTGCATGTATGAATAGCAAAGCACAATGAACAAATCTAACTCACCCCTTCATCGTCTTCAGGTTCTTTGATACTAAATGAGCAAAAGGAGTATAAACCAAAATCTGCTCATCAGCATCACTCTCCAAATTCAAACCTTCATTTCTCTATAACCCTAACAAAAAATTAAAAATTTACAAGTTTTAACTACAAATAGTTAACATTGAACTGTAATTTTGATTAAAGTTAGAACTTACCAAAGAATGAGATGAAGTCATCAAATCACAAGTTCTGCAAGTGTAAGAGATGAAAATTCAAACGATAGATTCAAATCGCCATAAAGCATGAACAAGCTTCAATGGCGGACAAGATTAAATTCGAGAGGAAGGTTTGAGGATTGATTCATAAATGAATGAATTGAGTTGATTTTATGATTTTTGGGGAAAAATATTAGGAGCTTTTTTCTTCTCGTACCTTATTGGATAAAATATTTTCTATTTTTCAATAATGGACGAAATATTCCGATAAATCAATATTTTTCGAAAATAAAACCTGGGCACCACTTTGTACTTGGGCGTTTGCACATTTTCTCCTTTGGCCACATATAAACAAAAAGTCTCACAAACTATGCCTTCATGTGATTTGTAACTTCTAGAATGGAAATGTTGCAAAGACAAGAAAATTTAGTAACATTTCATTGAAAAGTGTTACAACCCACACAAAATTTGGTAACATTTCACCGAAAGTGTTACAAGTCAGGTAAATTTCCTCATATTAAAAAATAAAATGATACAAAATAGTGTTACATCATATAATTTGTAACATTTTGTGGAAAAATTGTTACAAATGTTTGTTGTGGGTAACGTTTCCCGCAAAAAGTTGCAAAAGGCATGTTACAAAAGCCCATATTTGTTGTAGTGAAGGGAAATCCCAATTTCATTTTTGGTTTTGAATGCGCAATAGTAACACAGTGCACGTAGATAAAAATTGTTTTGTGTCCCTCCTCAAGCAACTTTGCATTGAGATTTACTATGTCGCCAGTCTTAGTAATTGTGACATCCTTCTTAATGAATCCATGTAAATGAAATAAGTAGTAATAACTTCTTTTTTGTGTTATCTTGATTTTACTGGATTTTTCATTCGCCTACATCATGTTTAAAAGTTTAATATAAGTATACAACATACATCTTACCCCATACTTAAAACTCGCCTCAAGTCAACTGATTTCCTTTTTCTTTTTGCCTCCTTCCATTTCCTATTGAACTGAACTATATGGAGTCTACACTCTAGATATAGTAGTGCATATGAAAATAGAAATTGAGAATTAGTCACCTGTTAGCGTCTAACATCCCCTACCTATACACTTATCCATAGCATATATTTCTTTTGGTCCTACATCTCATTTGTGGTCTGCGTGTCCCTTGTAGACCAATTTCCTAAAACATAAACCTACATATATGTCTGAGAGTGTTTACTACCACAATGTTTTCTCTAGTGATTATTTACTACTAAGTACTTTACAGATTCTACCTAATTACCTAATTGGTCTATAATGCATCCAACTATCCATTTAATAAAAGAGTTCAAGAATATGTAACGATCCAAATTGTGGTTAAGCGTAAACTCTCTAAGTAAGTTGATTGAAAGTTACTGGTAAAAAATGACATTGGGTAAAAATTGAGATTGATGTATAAACTATCAACCAGAATCATCAAAACATGTTAAGAGTTAGCAACACATTTACAATTTCAGATTCCACTACCTCTTTTAATAACTTGTAACTTTAATTTTAAAGCACGTAAGAAACAGAAGTCACTCTACTGCTCCCATAAGAGTTCGTAGTTTGATTTGAAGTGTCGCAACGTCGAAGAAGAAGGTAACCATCCAAAATTTGCAATTACAAACAATAATCATAGTCCCATAGACAATTTGATAATGGAAAGCTTCACCATCTATCAAGTTCTCCGAAGACACAAACACATGAAGAAGCTCTAGTTGTATACGATTTGATCTGATATCTTAACCAAACTTGCTAAATTTTGTTTATTTAATTTATTTATTTTTTACTTTTTCGGTATTGAATAATGATGGAAGTATATTGACTCTTCTTAGTGAGATTTAAGAAAACTTGGTAATAGGGAGAATAATGATGGAAGTATATTGACTTCTCTTGATGAGGTTTAAGAGAACTTGGTAATAGGGAGAATCTTTTCCTTTCTAGTTTGAGACAGTGTAAGGTTTTTCCTAAATTTTTGTAATTAGGTTAAGTGTTGTGAAAATATTGGAGTCTCTGTGAAGGCTCTAAAAAATAGAGTCAAGAAGGTATAGCTATAATACTAGGTTGTAGGCCCATGCATACGCACCGGCTCTTTTGAAAACATTTAGATTTTTTTTAGAAAATTGGGACTACCGTTTTAGTCGCTAACCCATTTTAATTTTCTAACAAATTGTTTTAATTACGTTTTAAAAACCCGTTTTTTTTTAAATTGGAAAAGAGATCATGTTTTAATAAAAGAATAATTCCCGTTTTAATTAGATATGCTAGATTTTCTCTTTTCAATAGGGGAAGAATTCTCATTTTAATAGGAGAACGATTTCCGCTTTAATTAGAATAAAGCTCCCACAAGGAGTACTCTTCTAGCTCTCTTAAAATTCCACGTCATCAACTCCTATTAAAATAGGAATTCCTCTCCTATTGAAAAGAGAAATTCTAACACTTCTAGTTAGAATGAGAATCATTCTCCTATTATAATAGAAATTTCTCCTCTATTGAAAAAGAAAAATCTAACACTTCTAATTAAAACGGGAATCCTTCTCCTATTAAAAACGGAATTCATATTTCTAAATTAAAACGGGATCCCTCCCCAAATTAAAAAATGGGTTATTAAAACTTAATTAAAATAATTTGTTGAGAGATTAAAACGAGTTTTTAAGGCTTGATTAAAACAATTTATTAGGAAATTAAAACGGATTAGCGACGAAAACAGGAATCACGATTTGTTAGAAAATTTATATATATAGTTATGATTATTGAGAAAGTTGATAGCAAACAAAAAAATTGTTGAGAATGCATACGCACCGGTTCTTTTAAAAATATTTAGATTTTTTTTAGAAAATTGGGACTACCGTTTTAGTCGCTAACTCATTTTAATTTTCTAATAAATTATTTTAAATGAAGTTTTAATTAAATTTTAAAAATCCATTTTTTCAATTAGAAGAGAGATTCTGTTTTAATAGGAGAATAATTCTCGTTTTAATTAGACATGCTAGATTTTCTCTTTTCAATAAGGGAGGAATTCCCATTTTAATAGGAAAATGATTCCCGCTTTAATTAGAAGTGTTAGAATTTGTTTTAATAGGAGAAAAATTCCCGTTATAATAGGAGATGAATTCCGTTGTAAAAAAAATCTCGTTTTTCAAATAGGAGAGAAATTCTCGTTTTAATAGGAGATGACGTGAAATTTTAATAGAGCTCGAAAAATACCCCTTGTGGGAGCTTTAATATTAATATATACGGTTTGTATAGAGTGCCACCCTTATCTCACTCTCCTCTTGAGCCGTCGGATCCGACCTCAAGATCTGAAGATCTCAATGAGGGTAAAAATGTATTTTCCTCATCATCTTCTCAAAAAACCAAAAAAAAAACCGATCTAACAAAAAAAACCAACCGATCTAACAAAAAAAAACCGAAATTAGGTTCTCTGTCTCTACGGCTCTCTCGGCTTCTTATTCTCATCATTTGGCAATTCGGTTTCTTCATTTGGTTTCTTCTTCTCTGACAGGTATCATTTGGCACTTCAACTATAGTGCACTTTTGAATTTTGATTTAATTTAGGTTGCTATGATTATAGTTATTATTAATACCCTCATTTAAAGACGGCGACAATTTCGGTGAACTCTGTCGTATTCTTCATGCCGTATTCTGTCAGAGTTCGGTGAACTCTGTCGTATTCTCCATGCCGTATTCTGTCAGAGTTCGGTGAACTCTGTCGTATTCTCCATGCCGTGATTCTCGTGGAGTTAGGTGAACTTTGTCATATTCTTCATGCCGTGATTTCGTCGAGGAGTTTTGAACTCGTCGGAGTTTTGAACTCTGTCGAGTTTTGAACTTTGTCGATTCTTCATGTCGTATTCTTCATGTCGATTATACGTCAAAGTTTTGAACTCTGTCGAGTTCGATGAACTCGTCGTATTCTTCATGCCGTGATTCTCGTGGGAGTTCGTTGAAGTAGCATATTCGGTAAACTCGCATGGGAGTTGGTGAACTCGTAAAGATTTCGCTGTCGAGTTTTGAACTCTTTCAGAGTTAGGTGAACTCTGTCGTATTCTTCATGCCGATGATACGTCAAAGTTTTGAACTCTGTCGGAGTTGGTGAACTTTATCGAGTTTTGAACTCGTGGGAGTTCGTGAACTCGTCGAAGTTCGGTGAAGTAGCATATTCGGTGAAACTCTGTCGAGTTCACGAAAGTAGCATATTCGGTGAACTCGTCGGAGTTTTGAACTCTGTCGTATTCTTCATGCCGTGATTCGTCGGAGTTTTGAACTCGTCGGGAGTTCGGTGAACTCTGTCGAGTTTTGAACTCTTTTCGAGTTCGGTGAACTCTGTCGTATTCTTCATGCCGTGATTCGCCGAGTTTTGAACTCTGCCGAGTTCGATGAACTCTGTCGTATTCTTCATGCCGTGATTACGCCGGGAGTTGGTGAACTCTGTCGTATTCTCCATGCCGTGATTCTCGCCGGAGTTGGTGAACTCGTCGTATTCTTCATGCCGTGATTCGCCGAGGAGTTGGTGAACTCGTCGTATTCTTCATGCCGTGATTCGTGGGAGTTTGGTGAACTCGTCGTATTCTTCATGTCGTGATACGTCGAGTTTTGAACTCTGGCCGAGTTCGATGAACTCTGTCGTATTCTTCATGCCGTGATTCGTCAGGAGTTTTGAACTCTGTCGAGGAGTTCGATGAACTCTATCGAGTTTTGAACTCTGTCGAGTTCGTTGTTTGAATAGCATATTCGGTAAACTCGCCGAGTTGGTGAACTCGTCGTGATCGTCGAGTTTTGAACTCTTTCGAGTTGGGTGAACTCTGTCGTATTCTTCATGCCGTATTCTATCAGAGTTCGGTGAACTTTATCAGAGTTTTGAACTCTGTCGAGTTCGATTGAAGTAGCATATTCGGTGAACTCGTCGGAGTTTTGAACTCGTCGTGATCTCGTCGAGTTTTGAATTCTTTTTGGAGTTCGGTGAACTCGTCGTATTCTTCATGCCGTGATTCGTCAGAGTTTTTGAACTCTGCAATGGGAGTTGATGAAGTAGTATATTCGGTGAACTCTAGCGAGTTCTCCGGCAGCATATTCGGTGAACTCGCCGAGTTTTGAACTCGTCGTATTCTTCATCTCAGATTGATACGTCGGAGTTCACCAAAGTAGCATATTCGGTGAACTCTGTCAGAGTTTTGAACTCTGTCGTATTCTTCATGCCGTATTCTGTCAGAGTTTTGAACTCTGTCAGAGTTCGGTGAACTCTATCAGAGTTTTGAACTCTTTCAGAGTTTTGAACTCTGTCAGAGTTCGGTGAACTAACATATTCGGTGAACTTTGTCAGAGTTTTGAACTCTGTTAGAGTTCGGTGAACTGACAGAGTTCGGTGAACTAGCATATTCGGTGAACTCTGTCAGAGTTTTGAACTCTGACAGAGTTCGGTGAAGTAGCATATTTGGTTAACTCTGTCAGAGTTTTGATATTTAAGTTATTTACACTGTTTATGTACATTGGGATTTTTGATATTTTAAGTTATTTATATTTTTAATTTTTTCGATTTATAGAAATGGGACGAGAGACATCAATCAATATCGAAGAAGGCGTAGTTGGGTCTTCGTCTACTAAAGCCCCCATTCAAGGCACGCAAACATTAGGCTGCTCCTTATATAGGAATGACTTTTACAAGTGTTGACGAGGCAAAGACTTATTACAAAGAGTATGGTCAACAAGAGGATTTGAGACTTCGTGTTGGACGACTTCAAGCAACAAAATCGGTGGATTTGGTTAGTGGTTGTTCTTGGTTTGCTCACGTGAAGGGGTTAACAAAGAGATGAAGTCCGATCAAGAAATACATCAACTATCGATGTGGTTGCCAAGCTAGAATTAAGTATTAAGAAAAAGAATGCATGAAGAGATATATGAGGTCGGCGTTGCTCATAATGACCATAGTCACGATGCGGTGACCCCATCGAAGAGAATTTGCATGAAAACTAACAAACATATGCTGAAGCGTGAAGTGCTTGACCGAGATATTTAGTGATAACAGTTTATCTGTTGGGAAAGTGGCATCTGTTTTCCATGGAGAGGAAGTTGGGTTTACCACGAAAGATTGTTAGAACCATTATTATGGTTTGACCAGAAAAGATGCCTAAAGAAGGTGATGCAACCGCCGTGTTGCAATATTTTTCTTGAAGAGTCCGAGGATCCCCGGTTCTATTACATTTATTGATTTAGATGAAAATGGGACTGCGGTGAACTTTTTTCGGGTTCATGGGAGGTCTCGATGCCGATATGAATATTTGGGGATGTTGTGTCTTTTGATACCACATATCGTACCAATGCATATTCCATGCCTTTTGCCCCTTTTCTTTGGAGTCAACCATCATTATCGGTCGATTCAGTTTGGTTGCGCATTGTTTGCTTGATGAGACGAAGATACATTCATATGGCTATTTAAGGCCGGCTTGCGCCCATGGGTGGTCGTCGTCTAACCTGCAATCATCAACGACGGGATAGAGCGATGGCGGCAGCCATTGCCAAAGTGTTTCCTAATACTCGTCATCGCATTGTCTTTGGCATATTATGCAGAAATTCAAGAGAAGATGTCATTTACCAAATTTGAGACATTGGTAAGCGAGTTGAAGAACACTATTTCTTTTCATATAGGATTGTTGATTTTGAGAGAAGATGGTGTACAATCATTGAGAAGTATGAGTTGTCCGAAAATCCTTGGTTAATGAGAGATATATTCAATGCGGGAGAAATGGGTTCCTTGTTATCTCAGTGGCACCTTTTTTACTAGTATGCACCACGACTAGTCGAAGTGAATCGATGAATGCTCATTATGACCGGTTTGTCAATTCGACGACCACGCTTTATGCGGTTTGTACATGGTAATGAGAAGTCTTTGGCTTTGATTGCTAGGAAAGAAAGAGATTCCGATTACGCGACCGAGCATAGTTCACGGATTGTGCCCTAACGATGCTTTCATCCTTATGCATGCCGCGAAGGTCTATAATGATCTCAATATTCAATAAATTTAAAGAGCAACTAGAAAAGGCAAAGATGGAGTACAAAATTGATGGGGAACAAATTGGACGTGTATGGAACAGGAAGCTACATGGTGAAATGGAGAGACCCGGTGAAGAATTCTGTTTGGAGAGTGAGTTTCGATAGAGGAACCTTAGAGGGAGATCGCGAATTCAAGTACTTTTCGGTTTATGGGTTTGCTTTGTGGTCATATCTTAAAAGGTTTTATCGCTCACGAGATTGAAGAGATTCCAAACCATTTTAGATTGACGCGGTGGATGCAAAAAGTCTAACACTTATAGAGCGGAGTTTGATCTTTGGATTTGTGGTCGAGAATGTCTCAAATGAACCTTTGAGAGTGGCTCATTCTATCAAGGTTGCTTCTCGTCAAGTGAAACTACGATCGTCGTGATACTTTTGAGGGTTATTCATATTTTATTGAAAAGATTGGTGAAATGGCTATTGAAATTTCAAAGTTTAATGAGACTTCCTACAAAGGAGAGAGAAGTTCGCGAGCCTCGATTCTGAGAGCCTCGATTCGCAGAGCCTTCGATACCTTCGGTTAATACATCCACGGTTTTTATTTGAATGTTTAATTTGATATAAATTTAGTGTTTAATTGGTGTTTAATTTGATATAAATATTTATTTTAATTCGGTCTTTATTTCAGCTATTGATTTTGAATCCCAACATTTCTCAAACAAAAGGGGGGAAGAAGAAAGCGGATAGATGGAAATCCCCAAAGAGATAGCCCTAAACAATTCGGGAAGAAAGTGTCACGGATGTGGATGATTGCTAACCATGACTCGAGAAATTGTCGGGAGAAAAAAATAATCGTAAATCATCGATTGTAAGTATAGCTTTATTCAAAACTCTTTGATTCTAAATGTTCACTAGTTCTAATGATATTTTATCTCTGCGTCATGGACTTCATTGATGTCCGGACTTGTTAAGAGTGGTTTAGATATGGCAGCCTTGTTAGAGTTTTATCAAGTGTTGTTAAGTTGAACTGCGGTCGTAGGGGTTGTGTTTGCATCATTATGTCCATTGGATAGTATCTAATGTTGTCCGCTAGCTAGGCTCTAGATAGGAAACATCATAATGATAGACCGGTGCTTTTTGATAACTTCTTTCTCCCTTTTTATTTTCTAAGTTCAATATTCTTTGGTTTAGGTTACATTTGGGAAGTTTAATTAGACCGATGTTCTAATCTCATTGATGTTGTAGAAAAGAGAAGTATGGCTCAAGGAGAAATGGAGAATCGGAGGCAAAGCTTTGCTTTAGGTAAAAAACGCCTACTCATCCATTCGTTTCCACCCTCGACTTTGCATCGGTCGATCTTGATCTTTTCATCATTCTTTGCGGTTATGTTTCTGATTGCTACAGTTCCACAAGATGCCACAGTATCACTGCCACATGGCCATGCCGTTTGGACTTTGAACTTGCAAAAAATGGCGTTAATACGTTTGGACTTTGTCCTAAACGGCATGGCGAACCGTTTGTTTAGTTCCAACGGCATGGCCACACCGTTTGGTACTAAGGCCAAGCGGTGTGGCCATGCCGTTTGGGACAAAGTCCAAACAGACACGCCATTTTTTTTTCAAGTTCAAAGTCCAAACGGCATGGCCACACCGTTTGGCCTTAGTTCCAAACGGTGTGGCCATGCCGTTTGAGACTAAGGCCAAACGGTCTGGCCATGCCGTTTGGACTTTGAACTTGCAAAAAATGGCGTGTCTGTTTGGACTTTGTCCCAAACGGCATGGCCACACCGTTTGGACTTAGTACCAAACGCGGCATTACACACCGTTTGGCCTTAGTACCAAACGGTGTGGCCATGCCGTACCAAACGGTGTGGCCATGCCGTTTGGGACTAAGTCCAAACAGACACGCCATTTTTTTTGCAAGTTCAAAGTCCAAACAGACACGCCATGCCGTTTGGGACAAAGTCTGAACAGACACGCCATTTTTTTTGCAAGTTCAAATCCAAACGATATGGCCACACCGTTTGGTGTGACCACACCGTTCAAGAGGCAAAAAAACAGATCTTTTGTGTTTTGGCAAAAACATTGCGTACTGCATTAGATTTTTGTGTTTTGGTAAATAACATTGGGATTTTTGCAAATAACATTGGGATTTTTGTGTTCTGCATTAGAGATACTAATAGAGATAACATTGGGACATTAGAGATAATATTGGGACAATGTTCGCATTAGATTATTAATAGAGATACTTATTTGTGACAAATTAAAATGCGCCAAATTGTCGGAGAGCACAAGAAGAGCCATTGAATGGATATAAAACCGAGATCTAAGCAAAGCACATACGCGAGCCACGGTAAGTAGTATAGCTGTTTACTCCAATCGACGCCAGACGCCCTATTAAAATCAATGCCACGCTAATAGCGTAAACATAACCAAAGGCAATGTGACATGAAATACATGAAACCCTAGGATCTTAAGTGAACATGAAAAGAATGACAAGTCCAAAGCAAGATCACTATCATTTCATATTTCAACAATGTGAAATACATTGTCTGAATTACTGAACATAAAGCTATACATTGCCATGTGAAATACATTGTCTGAATTACTGAACATAAAGCTAAGTTGCTACATATCAACAACTTGCACTTACAAAAGAGTCCTAACATAACATTTTTTTACTACAAAGAGATTTCCAATCTAACTTTCTGACTTTATCTCCTTCCTGCAAAACAAAAAAAATTGAATAAACAGATCAGTCAAGCAAAGTTAAATCAAACTGCTTTATTAAGGTATGACAGAAAAACTAACCTCTCCACTTGCTTCCTCATGTTCACCATCTTCCGCCACCACCATTTGCCTAATTACCCCCCAATAAAAACACATGAATCAGTATAAATAGTACCACATATGTCAAATCCAACACCAAATCTAGAAACCTCATTGACTGGAAAACTTTTGAACTTAAGTCATGATCAACTCTCAAAAGAACAAAGAAAGACAAATGCCAATAAACACTCCCCCCTGATCATCATCTAACACAAACCTAAAAAAGTAAAGCAAAACCCGCATCATCTCAAATGCCAATAAACACTCCCCGCATCATCTCAACTAACACAAACTGAAAAGTAAAGCAAAACCAGCATCATCTCAAATGCCAATAAACACTCCCCGCATCATCTCAACTAACACAAACAAACCATTTCCATTTCCAACACTCGTCCCAACACAAGATAAAAGGAGGTAAACTAACCAAACTAACCACTAAACCCTAAACTAACCAAACTCAACATACCTAAATCCTATGCTCCTTCACGATATCGTCCGCCAATGAACTTGCACCGGGTCAAATTGTATGCCTCCATGAACTCGTTTACATTGCATCCTCGGAATCGCTTGATCCCACCCATTGCGGGGCCTTGATTGAGCAAGCGAGAAATTTCATCGACGACGGGGTCTTTGTCAAAATTAAAACACAAAACTACATTAGTATATACATTTACATTTATAAAATACCAAAACAAAACAAAATTAACGTTGTAAGATATTAACTCACCCGGATTATGATATGGAAGACTCGTAGGGAGTAGTGACTAAGATGATCGGGGTTTATCATTCGAATATGACTATTGTTTTCGCATTACCAACTCATGTATCTACTAACACACTCCCATGGATAAGACGGAATGGGTCAGCGTTGTTCAAGTTGAATCAAGTGATTACGCCAATTACTCCAGTAGGAAGACGCAATATTAAATTTCACATCATACCCGCGTCCGGAAGTAGTTCGCGTCGAGGTCTTTGGTTTTGGGGGATCTGAGGGTACAAACTGCATATGACCCAACTGATGCACAACCCTCGCAACATTGTACTGCTCGACATTATCAAGAAAGCATATAAATCCCTCGAAAAATGCTATTTCATCCACCGGCCGTGTAGCTCGGACTTCAACATAGGGATACCATTCAACCTGTCAAATAGCATATGATCGAGGAAATTAATCATTAATCACATACTAATAATATTAATAAATAAATAAAACTATTTACATACAAAAATGCTTACATCGGTACAAGTCATATTATCAATGGTGGCTCGGGTATACTTTCAAATTTGTTGTGCTAGCATAAAAAGACCGAATAATCGAAAGTACCTATTAGCACGGGACATGCTCAAATGATAGTCCTCATTTGGGTATGGCCGAACACTGAGGAAGTACTCATAAATCCATGCCTACATTAATATAGACACCGAAGTTAATATTGTAATAGATAGATAAAATTGACATTGAAAAGAAAAACAAAAACTAATACGTAGGAGAGTGAAATAGCACGAAACACCCTTCACCTTGGCACTTGTGGGCAGTCCCAAGACCCGTAGACAAGTAAGCCCGGTAAAGGTCGCACCCAGCGTGTAGTCTCGATCTCGGCAAATTTCAAAAGCGATCTCGGATAACAAATGGGGGCGCAATTCGGACGATGTCGGTGAAGGCGGTACATCCAAAGAAAAATAACAGATAAGCTCTCACAGCAAACTGCACCTCTTTTTGGGTTGACGCCTTCTTCACAACAACCCCATTTTCATCACATAAATCTTCATCTCTTACCTTCCCAGCAAACTGCTTCATCAAGAAATCCATCCTAACTTTGGAAGTGAACTTATTGGATTTCATCTCCGCATCTATCTTATCCATGGGTATGCCAAGATTTTTGTGGAGGAGTCTTTTTGTTTGTTCCAAGGTCAAATCAGTGTCCCCAGTCACTGCTTTGCCTATGATCGGAACTCCTAAGAGTTGGGAAACATCGTCCAACGTGATTGTCATCTCGCCCCACGGCATATGAAATGTGTTGGTCTCTGGATGCCACCTCTCCACAAACGAGAGACCAACACGGGATCGATGCTGTATACACCTAAAGACGAGCACATAAGCCGGTCCTTTGAAGCTCCACGTGAAAAGTAGAACGGTCAAACACTCTCTCCTCGATATCCCATTGTACCAACTTGTTGAGGTGCCCATGGCACTTCAACACCCCTCGCTCCGCCTAAAACAACAAAAACTTAGTATTAATGTATGCACAAGTTTCGTAATACAAAATTTAAATACTAATAGACACTATATGATAATATTACCTGCCCCTCCCAAACATCGCGAGCCACGTGCACTGCATAGTCATACAACAGATGTGACACACAAGGGCCACCTCCATAAACACCTCTCTTGAACTCCAAGTCATTGTTAGACTTTCTCACAATATTCACTAGAGGTACAGGTACATGGACTTCCTCGTCATCCTCGTCATCCTCCTCCTCCTCCGCGTCCTCCGCGTCCTCTTCCTCCTCGTCAGTCTCCTCTTCTGCATCATCAACACCCTCTTCTTCACTATCAGCATGACTTAGAACTACACTCTTCCCACGATCCATATTTACGTCATGGTCATCTACATCTACATCTACATCTACATCACTCATCTATGTCCCCTTTCTTCTCTTTTGATTTCCTAACTCTACACCACTTACAACATTACTGGGATCATCCGCTTTCCGATCCCCTCTACGAACTGATACCGAAGTGGTTGTTCTCCTTCCTCTCTTTTTCTCAGGCTCCTCATCGCGACCCGAACTACTACTCCCCCCACCTAACAACTTCTTAGCACCCGTGAAAACACTTTTTGCTGCATTCTTCACATTCAGATTCTTTGTTCGAGGCATTGCTACAAAATAAATAGGAGTTAAAAATAAGACATTCAACTAATTCAAATTGTTGCAATACCAACGTGAAAAACAAAGAACGAAATAAAGGCGGTGTGCATGCCAATCTATATCTAAGGTGTGCATGTATCTAGGCAAACTATACTCCTCTATTAAATCCCCCTCCACACACTAACAAAAACCCAATCTAATTCAAGCATGCTAAATCGACTAGGAAAACTTTTCGAGAGAATGACTCATGTAAAACCTTAAAGCCGCCATGGAGATAATGAACATCGAAAAAAGAAGCACATTTGTAAAAGCGAAAATAGTCGGCGCATAAGAGAAAGACAATATAAGACATCGTGATTAGGAAAACTAGCAAGTCGGGTAACCTCTTTTAGTTTTATGCGTGTGTGAGTTGAAATTTTACAACATCTAAACTTAAAAGAATTTCTTAGGCCATAAGCTTTTATTAAGGGGTGGGACTTTTTCAAAGCCTTTAAAGCTTTGTGGAATCTGCTTTGCTAGCAATCAAGGTATGTCATCAAGCATCAATAAACCAACTTTGAAAGCTGCGGCGAAGTTCGATTATTTCTTTGAAAGCCTGCCTAATCACTTGAGATCTTTGGGGTGCCCTTAGAATAGAATTCTAAACCAGCGTGGCGCTTTTGATCAATAGGATGAGGATCACTCCGCCATGGTGAACATAACTCTTGGCAACTTCCATCCGCCAGTAGCAAAATGACCTTCCAAGACAAGATAAGAAATAGGGTCCGGCCAACATCGTCATTCCTCTTAATTCGAATGGGACTATACTTGGTCATGCCGCATACAAAATCGGATGGATGGAACATTTGTCTACCCCGACTCATAAGCTTAAAGTGATAAATGTTAAAGCGGAATCTCATATTCCTAGATAACATAAAGACGATAAATAGGCGCATTGACTCGATCTAAGAAGCATGGCGACGGTCGGCTCTCTCAACACGAACAACTGGCCTCGCCCTTTAACGGAACTCGCTTAAGATACTTCTTGAATGAGAAACCGGGGCTATTTGAATCTGAAAGCACTCGTAGCTAGTTACTTGCCTCGGGTTTCACTATCGAGCTATCAAAAGAAAAAGTAGATCATACTCTTAGGCGTTACGCTCCTCCCCTCTAGATAGAGGAGGGACCTCGCTTCACTCCCCCTAGAGAGAGGCGCAAGCTAGTTCACGGAAGTGAGGCTACATCCTACTTCCCAAAAGGGAAAGCCCAATCTAATACATTCTTGTCTTTCCTTATCATTTATAAACTTAAAAAGAGAAACTACAAACAAACTCAAGGAAGTTAATCTAAGTACTACAACTCACTAGGAACATCCATTTAAGAAGGAATAACCACCTTAGAGAGCTTACGGGGCAATAACTAACTGTGAGGAAAGAAGAAGTTTAAAATCCATAGGAAGATAGCTTGCATCTCCTTCTAGAATAGATCAGAAGGAAATGGGGTTTCACTGGACTACACTGCGGACTATAGGGAAGATAGAGATTCTCCTTGCTTGCATACCCTTTCTTACTTCTTTTTTCCTTTCTTACGCTCTTCGATAGTTGCAATCTTGGATTACAGGAAGAACCGGATGGCTACATCTAATAGGTTAGAATCTATCCTAACTTCCTATAAACCTACCCGTAGGAGGAAGATCTTGCTCTCTCCTAGGGTGAGGAAGGGGGAAGAAGTCATCATCAACAAGAAGAGATTCGATCCTTCATGCTTAGCTACGAGGACCTGCTACCAACCAATTCTACAAGGACTGCGCCCTATCTCAATCAAGTACTTATCTCTCCAAGGAGGAGCCTACTAGGCCCTTCACTCCTGAATGGGTATAGAGATGTCTTCAACAAAGCATCCCCCCGAAAAGGCGACTTTACGCACCTACCGGCCCCTGCCTAAATTAGATATAAGTTCGGTGCGGGTTGGGGGTAAAGCTAAAGCCAAACTACCACCTACCCCGGCTTTGAGGGATGTTGTGAGCGGTAGTACCCCTTCTTGGCCGAGAGCATACATAAATGATGTGGTCCCCGATTCACGAATATTAGTAACAAGAGATTGGTCTTTTGTAGTGTGATGAGTAACTATAGAGATCGAGGTTGAGATCAAATCACATACTGTTTTACTAAGGCTTGGCTCAACCGAAAGTAAAAAGCAGTTCTTTCCCAAGATATAGCCCAAATAAGTCTAATTTGGATTGGGCGATCAGTTTGACAACATACGACAAAATGATCATAACTTTCTCTAGAAACCTTTGTTTTCTTAACCGTAAATTTGGTTGGAAACTAGACTTCATGAGCTTTCTAGTGGTGTGTGTTATGTATGGAGAAACGTCCTGTTCAGATTCAAGTTTGACTTTGAACTTAGAAGAAAATCGGGGAATAGTTTTAATGCTTGTCTCTTCAAGCGATCCGAAGTTTGTATTTAGCTATAAATTCTCTAAGACTTGTAATGGAAGTAGAGCAGTATTTGAATGAAGATATAGGACTTTTATTGAGAAGAAGTGGTTCTTCTTGGTGAAACAACTCTTATCTCTTTGGTGGATTCCATAGAGTGGTGAGTTCTAGTAATACAACTCTTATCCCTTTGGTGGATTTCCATAGAGGCGGCGAAGTTCTTTGTTTTCTCTTAGTTTGTGCTTGTATTTACTTCCTATTACACCATTCTAAATGGTGTCACAAAGAGCTTGTCTAACTTCACTTCTCGATTATCAACTGATTTATCCTTCCCGAAGTTTGGTGAATGCAAAACCGATATCATTTGATGTGGATCTTACTTTGAACGATCTATATATATCCGCTATACTTGCGAAAATATAAATTTTGTTATACTCGAAATCTTGTGAAACTTGTGTTAGATGGATGACCACTAGCTAGGTTCAGCTTTATTTTGGTTTTCATGCATTCTTAACTTCATTTTAAGAATGGGTGATATCAACAGGGAAAGTACAAAATGGGTGTCTAGAATTCAAAAGAATTGAATCAAACATAACATTATATATATATAAAAAAAAAAATAGAAAGATAGAACAGTTACCTGAAACAGAGCTATATATTTATTTTGAATCAAGCAAGCAGTACTCCAGTCGATATGGCCTCAAATAAAAATCTAGTGATATCAACAGGAGAGACAATAAGTTCATAACTTCATTGTTTGATTTAATGATTTATTTATTTTGAACTTGGATAAACATAACATTGATGTCTCTGTCTCCATTTCTATAAATCGAAAAAATTAAAAATATAAATAACTTAAACAGTCAAAAATCCCAATGTACTTAAACAGTGTAAATAACTTAAACATCGAAACTCTGACAGAGTTCACCGAACTCTGACAGAGTTAACCAAATATGCTACTTCACCGAACTCGCCGAGTTCAAAACTCGACAATTCAAAATTCTCGGATGTAATTCACCGAACTCGACATAATTTAAAACTCGACGAGTTCAAAACTCGACGAAATTCACGAACTTCGACAGAGTTCAAAACTCGACAATTCAAAACTCGTGTAATTTAAAACTCGACAGAGTTCACCGAACTCTGACAGAATTTAGAACTCGACAGAGTTCAAAACTCTGACAGAGTTCACCGAACTCTGACAGAATTTAGAACTCTGACAGAGTTCAAAACTCTGACAGAATTCAAAACTCTGACAGAATTCACCGAACTCTGACAGAATTTAGAACTCTGACAGAATTCACCGAACTCTGACAGAGTTCAAAACAACGATGAATTCATCGAACTCGATGTAATTCAAAACTCGACGATTCAATTCAACTAACTCTACGGTGCAATTTAGAACTCTGACAGAATTTAAAACTCTGACAGAGTTCAAAACTCTGACAGAATTCACCGAACTCTGACAGAATTCAAAACTCTGATAGAATTTAAAACTCTGACAGAGTCCACCACCCAAAGATGCTCTAACACCACTGAGGTATTTGTAGATACTTATCACGTGTTCATCTTTAACTATTTGTGTGACCTCCAAAAGAATTGCACAAGAATGAGAGTCACGCCATTACAAATTAATAGTTCCTGGGCCCAGGTCCACGGAGAATATTAGTATGAAGTGTAATTGTCATGGATGACTAGTGCTTCACTACTTCGTAGCCCATTACACCATTTGAAGAAAGTCAAGGTCGTGGCCCCTCCAATCGTTGATATTCTTGATTCCTTTCACACCGTGAGTTCAACTGAAATTGCACATGATCGTCACTATATATATATCACATTAATTACGCGAAAAGATATAGAAATTAGACGGGAGCAATCATGGAATTCTATGAAAAAGAAGAAACATTTATTTTGTCTTTTAACACAAAAAAAATATGTCAAACAGATGAACTTTCTGGAATTGGACTTATCAAGGCATTGAAAGATAAGTCCTCTGTTTTTGATAAATAATTTCTGCGGTTCACTGTTTGCCATAAACTAGTTGATAAGATTCAGATCATGAAAGTGAACACATTACTTTCCTGAAGCTATAGAGATGACTGTTGAGCCTTAATTAAAATTTCTTTTTTCTTTTTAAGTAGGTTCTTGGATATGAATACATGATCACAAAAATAGGATCCCAGATTCCCAAATACTGCAGTGACACAGTGACACAGATGGCAGTCTCTAATTAGTCTCCAAAAATTAAGGCATTATTATCCAAAAATTAAAATTAACGCCCTTTCCAAACTAAAACTCCTGAATCCTGGCTAATCTTCTTTTGCATCATTACCTACCCACTCATAAACTCTCTCTCTCTCTTCCCACTTCCCTATAACTATACCTTCCATTCTTTCTAGTCTTCGAGCTCTTTCTTTCTCTTAGATCCTAAAAATATGGAGCCACTAAAAGGCGGGGGTGGTGGTGGTGGTGGTGGTGGTAATGAGGTGATTGGGTTTATGGTACATGTTATTAGAGGGAGATGGTTTATGATGTTTGCTTCTTTTGTCATTATGGTTGGTGCTGGTGCTACATATTTGTTTGGTACATACTCAAAAGCTATCAAACAAACACTTGGGTACACACAAACAACTCTTAACTTACTTGGTTTTTTTAAGGATCTTGGCTCTAATATTGGTGTTTTTTCTGGTCTAATTGCTGAAGTTACCCCTACATGGTTTGTACTCTTAGTTGGTGCTGCAACAAATTTTGTTGGGTACTTTATGATATGGCTTGCTGTTACAGGAAAAATAGCCAAGCCCAAAGTTTGGCAAATGTGTTTGTATATCTGCATTGGTGCTAACTCTCAGAATTTTGCCAATACTGGTGTGCTTGTTACTTGTCTTAGGAATTTCCCGCAGGGTAGAGGTATTATGTTAGGACTCTTAAAGGGTTTTACTGGTCTTAGTGGTGCTTTCATGACACAGATTTATCTTGCTGTTTATGGTAACGACTCAAAATCTCTTCTTCTACTTATTGCATGGTTCCCTGCCGCTTTATCAGTTGTGTTTGTGTATACTATTCGATCTATGAAAGTCGTTCGAAGGGACAATGAAGTGAAGGTGTTTTATAAATTTCTGTATGTAGCACTTGCAATAGCTTCCTTTAGTATGGTTGTTACTATACTGCAGAAACAGTTTGCTTTCACTCATGGTTGGTATGTTGCGAGTGCTTCTGTTGTGTGTTGCTTGCTCTTTGTTCTTCTAGTAATTGGAATTAAAGAAGAGCATTTGATCTGGATTGAAAAGAAGCTAGCTGATGCTATGCCACCTACTGGGGTTACAATAGAAAAGTTACCATTGGAAGAACCAAAATCACCGACATTGCCTCCATCAAGCTCCATTGGGATAGAAGAGAAAGCCACAACTTCATTCTTTGCCAATATTTTCAAAAAGCCAGATAGGGGTGAAGACTATGGCATCTTGCAAGCGCTATTTAGTATTGACATGTTACTTATTTTAATCGCCACGTTTTGTGGACTTGGAACTAACCTCACAGCAGTTGATAATTTGGGCCAGATCGGCGAGTCATTAGGCTATCCAACTCTTACCATAAGTACCTTTGTTTCACTTGTTAGCATTTGGAATTTCTGTGGAAGAGTGTTTGCTGGCTTTGTATCTGAAATCCTTCTTGAAAAATTTAGCTTTCCTCGCCCACTTATGATTGCCGCTGTACTTCTCTTATCCTGCGTTGGCCACTTGCTTATTGCCTTCCCTAACCCAGGCTCCATTTATGTTGCTTCTATCATAGTTGGCTTTTGTTATGGAGCACAACTGACAATGCTCTACACAGTTATATCTGAGATCTTCGGCTTGAAACACTATGCTACATTGTTCAATTGTGGGCAATTGGCGAGTCCTCTTGGGTCCTATGTGTTCAATGTGTTGGTAGCCGGGAGGCTTTATGACAAAGAGGCATTGAAACAACTCGCTCAAAAAGGTATGAGCAGGGATTCAGTGAAGGAACTAACTTGCATTGGACAAGAGTGTTACAAACTACCATTTATTATACTGGCTGCAGTGGCATTCTTTGGCGCATTTTCTACACTTATTTTGGTGATGAGGACTCGGAAGTTTTACAAAGGAGATATATACAAGAAGTACAGAGAAGAAGCCAACGCTGCTGAAACGGAGATGACCAAAGCCTCTAGATAGATTGACAAACTTGTATCAGATAATAGCAACTTGATATTTTCCAGAAAAGAAGATCTAGGATTGGCCACCGAATACATATACATTTATTTATTTACCTTTGACTTCATGTTGCTATTCTCCACTCTTTGTTCTCTCTGTTTCATTGCTTACTCTGTAAACTTACAATACACATAATTAATTTATCAATCCTGGTTTTGTTAGTTAATCCATGACATAGGTCGATCTTCCTTTAATCTTCTCTGCTGTTATAATTTCAGGGGAGTATGACTGGATCTTTTGTTTTATGTCATTCTTCCGTCCTTTTTTATTTTTTGCGCATGTATTTGGCATCTTTGTGGTCTTTACTTTTGAATGTAATCGTAGTAGTAGTTAGCAATGGAGTTAGCTGTTGCCGAGCGTCGGCATAATGTTTGGATAGAATCAGATGCAGCGGCAGTAGCCACAGCGGCTAAAGAGGGCACTGGAAGCTAAAAGGCAGATTTGAGAAAAGCAAGGAGAAGATAACTATGCTCCACACCTCACACACAATGAGGGAAGCAAATATCGCAGCTGATATTGCAACTAAGCATGCGTCTAGGCTACAATCGTTCAAGAGTATTTCTTGTAATGAAAAGCCCACATGGATCTATAAATGGAAAAACCTAATGTACATTTTACTTTTAATAGAATCCTTAACTTATCGAGCAAAAAAAGTAGAAAGTAGTAGTAGTGAGGACGATGGTAGCAAGACAATAGCACATGAATATCCATTAGGTTGGGGTGTTTGGATCCTATTTATTTATTGCCAAAAAGTGTTTATTAGTGAAAAAAACATTTTTTGAAAAAATAAATGTATTTGGTTTCTATTTAAAAAAAAAATAGTTTTTTCATCCAAAAAACATTTTTTGGTCCTAAAAACTTGTTTTATGATAACTAGGTAGAATTTGTTTTTCAAGTTAAAAAACTATTTTTCTTTAGAGAAAACATTTTGGGTGCTCAAGGCAAATGAACTCCCGGATGTTTTAGACTTTAGTGATTTATGCCACGATATGTCAAAATATATCAAGAAACCTAGTGCGAACTGATTTGATAAAATAGTTTTTAAAAAAAATCACAACCAAACATGTTTATTGAAAAATTGTTTTTAGAATAAATATTTTTTCATAAAAATGTTTTTTAAGAAAAAATAATTTTTTTGAAAAAATGAGAACCAAACACCCACTAAGTTACTCACTGACTATTTGTATTTAAAAATCGGAGGTTAGTAACTTAGTGTTAAATTAAAAGAGGATGAAATCTGGTAGGATGAAATAACAATTTTTCCTTGTGTAGGGTGACTAGGAGTTTAGAAGGTGGCCTGCACAAGATCTTACGTATAGAAAAGAATGCTGTTAAATTCTGTGTTAGTGGTGATGCTAGGAGAGTTATGATATTGATATATTAAAGACACCAAGAAGAAGACCAAAGAAGACTAGAGATTTATTAGGGTTAAAGAGGTTGAGAGAGTCTGAGAGAGATTGTTCTCTACCCAGAGTTACATACTTATACTAACCTAAAACATAATAATAGAAACTATTAGATATGGATGTCCACACTACTAGATTGTTCTAATACTGATATATTCTAACACTCCCCCTCAAGCTGTAATTACGCAAACTATGCAAATTACAACTTGGATTACAAAAAATAAAAGATAAGAATCTTTGCTCCTTTTTCATATAGAACTGTCTTCAGTTGAAGAACTCGAACAACTGTTAAGACGTTCTGGAGCTGAAACTGTCGGTGTAGGCAATGACCTAACCTGAATACTGAAGGTGTACCTCAGTCACAAACTGAAATCATAACACCAGTGTAGTGGCGTGCTGCTTGGCTACTACTCACTTCATTCGTTGTTATGGCTGTCATAATATAAATTGAAAACAATAACAGTGACTTGATGCGCTTCTTGGCTGCTACTATCAATATCACTGTTAATGTCAACAAAATACTATTATGGGTACTCCTGAAACATACGTACAGTTGAGGCTTGACTGCTACCTGAAACATACGTGCAGTTGAGGCTTGACTGCTACCTGAAACATATTTGCAGTTGAAGCTTGACTGCTACCTGAAACATACTTGCAATTGAGGCTTGACTGCTACCTGAAACTTGTTTGCAGTTTAGGCTTGACTGCTACCTGAATACTGAAGACTGCAGAGTGGGGATGTCATACTGAAGACTGAATAGTGGATTGCCTTGTCATGAAGAGTTCGTCAAGGCTTGTTGGAATATGGAGACATGAGTACTCTTCCTCATACGTCTCCATATTCTCCTTCCTTCATATACTACTGAATGTCTTCATATCTCCCTATTCCCCCCTCTCAAGTTGGAATATACAAGTCTATTGAAACATACAAAGGCTTGTCTATTCCGACTTGAACTTGCAACTGAGAAAACTAAATACCAACTTATACAACCAACCAATGCCCACTTCAAAAAACAATACTTCTAATAGAACATGCATCAAACACAACTCACGATAGAGGGTGGAGGGTGGGTCGCGCCTTTTTATGACTGCGAACTTCTGGAACAGTGGAAAATGGAAAGAATAATTCCTCGTGAGATAGAGGTCATGTGCCCCTATAATACTTCAAACAAACAACTTGATCATGTTCTAGAAACTGAGACAGAAGACGGCATCAATACCAATTGCGCGGAAGCGAAACAATACTAAGAAACCAATACTGAGAAACTTCGGATCTCTCTCCTAGCATTCTTCAAACAAACTTTAAACACTAGCGAAATCTCAAAAACTTACTTTAACATGACGATGAACGATCACCGTGAATAGTAACTATGAGCGGCGTTAGTGAACGATAATCGAGGAATCTTGCCGTGAACGATGAAACCGCCAGAGAGAAGAAAAAAAAAATTTGAAACTTGAATTGAGATATAAGAACTTCTTCTTGTGAGAAATCCTTCTTCTTCTTGAAACTTGACTTGAATACTATACTGAAAATTAAAACAAACTGATTTTGATTTTTTTTCTTGGTGAGGGTTTCCTCTCCTAGCATACCACTGAACCTCGCTCCGATACCATGTTAAATTCTGTGTTAGTGGTGATGCTAGGAGAGTTGTGATATTGATATATTAAATACACCAAGAAGAAGACCAAAGAAGACTAGAGATTTATTAGGGTTAAAGAGGTTGAGAGAGTCTGAGAGAGATTGTTCTCTACCCAGAGTTACATACTTATACTAACCTAAAACATAATAATATAAACTACTAGATATAGATGTCTACACTTATAGAAACATGGGACTTTCCATATTGGACATATTATAATACTGACATATTCTAATACTGATATATTCTAACAAATGCTGACTAACATATAAAAAGTTCAATAAGCTGCTAGCTTCTTTTGTTTGGTTGTTGAGTAATCCAGGGGAATGGGAAATTATCGGAATATCAGATGTTGCTTTAGCAAACCTACCATATGATTAGAAATGAAGAAAGCAAGACATGAAAGGCTGAAATAAAAATTGCCTTTCTTGATTGGATATTCAAGAATGACACGTCGAGTTAGAGGGTTCATACAACTCTTTCTGTGATTTTGAAGTACAGGGTAGATCTAATCCAACCATAGTCCTCGTTTCACTCATGAAAGATTGAAGAGTTGAGTTAAAGCTGGAGATGTAATTTTTGAGTAGTGTAACGTCATGTTTCAAAAGTACGCATGTAGAAGGGAATCCAGTCCGATGCAACGCTATTGTTTTCAAGTGTTTGGTGGTGGAGAGCCTAAAAGAAGACATCTTATGCTACCGTTTGGCATGAGAGAAGTATGGAATTGCATTAATTTTCATAAACAAGAGAAAAAACGTGGGGAGTGAGAAAAGAAAAGGGGTTTGGTTACAACCTACCCCTCTTTTGCTCCCTATGTTATTTTCGTGGGTTTTGAAAAAAAAAAAAAAAAAAAAAAAAGACGTGCAAACCAAAACAGTTTATATTTTCGTGGGTTTGGTTACACTGTACAGTATTTTTGTTTTGTTTGTATAGAGATCATTCCATTATTGGATTGACCTCCAATTTGATCGGTAGATATAGAACACATAATGATTTAACATATTAGAATTTCAGAAAGATCCATATGTTTGATATTCATCGAGAATTTCATTAGCCAGAACGGTCGTAATTGTAATTACAGTGGATGAAAACCGTAGCGTGCAGTCGTGTAAGTTTCAGCTTAGATGGAAGGTGATTCATTACAAGATTGCCTTCCGTGTAAGTTTCAGCTTAGATGGAAGGTGATTCATTACAAGATTGCCTTCAAATTTAATATGTGAGTGTTTCATACATGGAGGTATAACATATTAAAATGGTAGACAGATCCAAGCACATAAATGCGAGACTATGTATACATTGGTGAAAGTGAGTAGTCAAAATCTTATTTTCTTTTCAAATCTTATTTGATTGATTATCAAATAATTTATAGTAGTTATGTATTTTATTTTATTTTTGTTTGGATCAAAAGGTTTTAATGTGATCAAAAGAATTATATATTGTGTATTTTTACTGAAGCAAGGTTGGCATCAAAAGAATTATATATTGTGTATTTTTACTGCAACAAGGTTGCCAAATTCTTGTTTTGATATAGTAGTTGGTAAACAACACCTTACTAGTTGACTTGTAGTATTTGGTTATGTTAGAAGTTTTGGACCTTGTTAAAACATGAAAAACAATGTTTTTTTAGTATACTTTTTAGAACAAGAAGTCTTTTTTAATCTTGAGTGTAAAAAGTTAGGCGGTCGATAAAATACTATTAGAAATCTGTCTTCTAAAAAATCAAGATATGTGTCTGTTTTGGAACCATATTTTCACATAGTTAGGTTCAAATTCAAACTCTTGCCAAAACATAAAAAAGTGAGTTTTCTGAGTCTTCTTTCCAACCCAATTTGTCTCGTCACCTTACGAGTCATGTAGAGATAGTTATGGTGTCTGCAAGTTTGGTGGAAAGAAAACATAGTTTCTGTGCACTATGTTCAAGTTCAGTTTTCATATAGTTAGAGTGAGAATTAGAATTTTTGTAAAACATAAAAGAGTCAGTTCTGAGAGTCTTCTTTCCAACGCAAAAAGACTTGTAACGTTTGGACACCTGTGGAAAGAGTTGTGGTCTCCGGAAGATAGCACGTCAGAATTATAATTTGCTAAAAATTAAGATTTTTACCAAGTTTGAGCTATTTTTACTCTTAGATAGAATGACATTAGGACTTTGAGTTCTCATGAAAAAATAAGTGTACATATCATAGTTTTCAAATAATCAGGTGGTATATCATTTGGATGATTATATGAAAAGTTATTGTTTTGGCAAAGTTAGTTAGATAACCTACCATGTGTTCTTTTAGATAAGCTCTAGTTAATTTTTCTTTTTGTAATAAGATAAATGATTGTACTTAGACATATGAGTGTCTTGATTGCTTAATTTCACATTTGAATTATATTCCAAGTACAAGTTTGTTGGCATATACACTAAATGTTAGTATAGAGGTATGTTATAACACGTGACAGGTTACATTAAAGTTTGAGTTTAGTATATATATAACTGAGGAATAAAAGAGAAATAAAGTGTGCAACCTTAAGGCATGAATTCTTATTATTCGTCTTTATTTCTTTTGAATTGACTTACACATGTTTCAGAATGTGGTGGTATTTTGGAATAGGAATGTCATATCATTTTTGACTTCTATCTTTATTGATATATTTATGATTGTATACATTTAATCTCTTTGAGAGAGATGTTTGTTATTATATTTACAGTCTTCTACATGTGTTAAAGAATATTTGGTTTATTGCTGAGTTTTGACATTAGATGTGATTTTTATACGTGTACTAAGTTTAGTCTAAACGGTATTAGTGTGATCTTGCGTAAATAACACTTATATAATATAATGTGTCGCCGACATATTTAGATCTTTCCACGCCTCTTTGTTGAAAAGAAATATTTATGACGAATGATGTCATGTGAAAAGCCATCCTAGAGAAGAACTAAGGTATTCGTCTTGTGGGCAAGTTGTATTTTTTGAGTGTACATGAATGTAGGTCTGGATTCCTTGAATGTGACTTGTTATTTTTTTTTTTATGCCCAAAAGAGGTTTTGTGTATGTGCATGGAAAGCTCAGAGATGGTTGTGACTCACAAGTTACGAGTTTACAAAATGAAAATATGTTCCTAGAGGCGATATCCCCACTTTTTTTTTTTCGGTAGAAACATGTCATATCGTATAGCATCAAAGGTATAGTGCTACATTTCAACATATGTTAAGGCAACATGCTCTCATCTAGGTTTTTTTATGCCCACTTAGCCAGGTCATGAGCTTCAACATTTGAGCCTCTGCTAATCCAGTTAAATTTACAAAAGGTGAAAGGCTGACATAAGCCCATAATCATACACCGGATAGAGTCTAATTTCCAGTTGAGAGCGTCTAAGTTACAGGAGTTTTGTAGATTCTGTACAACTTACCTACAATCTCCTTCAAAAAGGAACGAGGTTTTGCCTATGGTCCTTGCTAGCTTTGTTGCCACTTCCATTGCCACCATCTCAGCCTCCTCAGCACTACCAGCATCAAATCTACGAGTAGCTGCATCCACCAACTTGCCTTCCCCATCCCAAGCCAAAGCCCCAGCAGCAGCAGTTCTGGTAAACCTGTAGTAGGCAGCATCAAATCTTATTACCATTGTGTTTTCTTCTATTGTAGGGAAAATAGACTTATAATCCACATTATGACATAAATCAGATAAGTTAAAAGGATGTATGTTCACTCCCTGAGCATCAGTAAATGATTGGTTGTATCTACTCCTCTTAGCATAGACCCTTCGTAGCAGACCATCTCTATTGGGTGTTTTACCCTCAAACTTTACTTTATTTCTCATCTCCCATATCTCTTGTAGGATAATACATGCAAGCAGACCCTTTTCAACCATACCAGGGTCCTTGTCCTTAGTCCACTCTAGAAACTCATCCAACCAATCTCTGGTGGTCAGAGCTGCCCTCTCATCCACTCTTGCTCCTAAATCAAAGGCAAACCAAACCACCATTATCCATTCACATTGGAAAAACAAATGATTTGGGTCCTCTTGATCAGTCCAGCAAAGAGGACAAACATAGTCTCTCTTTAGGTTGTGCCTGGTCAGTACATCCCCTGTGGGGAGTATGTCCATATACAGCTTCCATAAGAACATCTGAGTACTAGCTGGCAGTTTAGTTTTCCAGAGAGTCTTGATGCTCTTAGTGTTAAAGGAGGATGTACCCCCTTGCCATCCAGAGTTAGTCAAGAAAAAATATGCAGACTTCACAGAGAGTCTATCATTCTTCCCCCCAATTTGGCTGAGTCACTTGCCAAAGTAGAGGGTCTTATCACCACTTGTTTGATTAGAGTAGCTATCTCAGATGGGAACAAACTAGCAATCTTATGATTGTCCCATCCATAGTCATCCCTAAGCATCAAATCCCTCACCTTTAGGCTGTCAAGGTTTAGTCTGTCAGGTAACATCTCTACCAGTTTGATGGGGGTCTCATTTAGTAGGATCCAAGGTTATTTCATTACATTAACCTTGTCCCCTTTGCCAATGCTCCAAACCACCCCAGGTAGGATATCCCTAGCAATCCTATGGTCTCCCTTCCAGAACCAAGAGGCCCAAGGTGGGGGTTCAGCTTTAATATCAAACCAAGACTTCCCATAGGCAGCTAGGAAGGTTTTTGCCCATATAGAGGTGTTATCTATAAGGGCTTTCCAGGCCAGCTTTGCAAGCATAGCCCTATTCATGTCCCCAATTTTTCTCAGCCCTAGGTCTCCCAAGGCCTTAGGTTTACATATGTTATCTCACCCTATGGTGTGGATACTTTTGCTTTCTTCTTGCCCATGCCACCAGAAATTCATACAAACTTTGTCAATCTTTTGACAAGTAGATCGAGGTAGTTTGTAAGTAGTCATAGCAAAAAGAGGCATGGTATGTGCTACAGTTTGTATGAGGGTTGTCCTCCCAGCTTGAGAGAGGACTTTTGCCCTCCAACCTTTTATCTTATTGTGCACTTTGTCCACCAGGAAATCAAAGTCCTCTTTTTTCTTTTGGGAGAGGACTATAGGTACCCCCAAATATTTGTCTTTTTTTATCAAAGAATCTCATCTTCCAAAATCTTTTTAACATCTTACTATGCATCCTGTGTACATTCTTACTGCAGAAGATGCTAGACTTATCAAAGTTTATTTTCTGTCCAGAAGCTTTGCAGTAGTCCTCAAGGATGTTCTTAAGCTTTCCACTCTTAACTAGATTAACTTTAGTGAAAAGGATAAGATCATCAGTATACAGTAGATGAGTAATAGGAGGAGCGTTCCTTCTAATTTTGATACCATGAATATCTCTATTACTCTCTGCCTTTGCTATCATCCTTGAGAGAGCTTCTGATACCAGAATAAACAGGTATGGGGAGAGAGGATCTCCCTGTCTCAGGCCTCTATCTGGATTAAACTGCTTAAAGGGAGACCCATTCAGCAGTACCCTATAGGAAACAGTTGTGATGCATTGAGAGATGAGGAGTCTCCACTTGTCACTGAACCCCAGCTTTTGAAAAATACTGTCAATGAAGAACCATTCTACTATGTCATATGCTTTAGCCATATCCATCTTGAGGGCCAAAACCCCCTTTTTGGTTTTCATATGATTCATATTATGAAAGATCTCACTGGCTAAGCCAATATTGTCTCCAATACTTCTCCCTTTAATGAAGGCTCCTTGAAAAGGGGAGACAATCTTATTGATATGTGCTTTGAGCCTATTAGCCAGAATCTTTGCTATAATCTTGTAATAGAAGTTACAAAGGCTAATAGGTCTGAATTTAGCCATATGATCCGGATTAGATATTTTTGGTATAAGAGCAATAAAAGTCTCATTGAAACTAGGGTTCAAGCTCCCTTGAATAAAAAAATTCTTTACACAATCAATAATAGAGGGACCAATCACATCCCAACACTACTGATAGAAGCACCCCTAGAACCCATCAGGTTCAGGTGCTTTTAAAGCCCCCATCTTCTTTACCACATACCAAATGTCATCCCCAGTCGGACAGGCAGTGAGAATCTCATTCTCTCTGTCCGTTATGCATGGAGAGAACAGATTTAGAATATCTTCATTGGTTTCTGGTTCATCTGAGGTATAGATACCATCAAAGTATTCTTTTACTGCATGTCCCACTTCCTGCCTACCTTCCCTCCACCTGCCCTCATTGTCTTTAATCTTATCAATGTGGTTTTTCCTCCTTCTATACACAGTGGATAGGCGGAAGAACTTGGTGTTTCTGCCACCTTCTTTGATCCAGTGTTGACTAGACTTCTGTTTCCAGAAGTCTTCCTCCTTTTCATACCACTCGAAAAGACTAGCTTTCAGCTATTTTGCTTTCTCATGGTTGGTAGGGTTGAAGGCTTTTTGAAGAACTCTATCCAAATCCTTTTGGATTCTCTTAATATTGTGAAAGATATTAGCAAAGACTTTTTTGTTCCAAGTGGACAGCCTTCTTTCAGTATTTTTTAGCCTATGTATAACCCTCTAATCCGGCATATCATGAGTTACCTCATTCCATGCTTTATCAATAACAGGTTTACAAGTGGCATTCTTTAGCCACATGTCAAAGAACCTGAAAGGCCTCTCTGCATTCTCCACTGTTGGCTTGAGATGGATCATGAGAGCAAGGTGGTCTGATGTAGCATTAGCCACATTCCTGACCACCATATTGGGAAACAGATCCATCCAGTCAGCAGTGGCAAAAGCACGATCTAGCCTTTTCAGGATATTATCTTTCACCTTTCTATTGTTATTCCAGGTAAACTTGGGGCCTTTATAGCCCAGGTCAATCAAACTCAAATCATTGATAAGAGAATTAAACTCAAGCATGCAATTGGTGAAAACAGCTCTGCCCCCTACCTTCTCATCCAAAGATTTTATGGCATTAAAATCTCCAGAAATAACCCAAGGGCCAAGTATAGCAGGGGCAGTATCTCTAAGCTCAGCCCAGAATCTATGTCTCAGATGTGCATTAGGTTCCCCATAGACAAAACTAAAAAACCAAGAAGTAGAACTATGGTAATCGGAAAGTTTACATGTTATCTGATATGTCGTAACTCCAAGGACCTCCAGATGCACTCCCTCTTTCCAAAACATAGCTAGACCACCTTTCATCCCCCGAGCTGGAACACAGAAGGAGTTAACATACTTTATCTCCCTACTTAACTGACTGATCCTATTTTCTCCTACTTTTGTTTCAGACAAGCAAATAATCTCTGGTTGATGTTGCCTCACTAGATCCTTTAGATTTTGAATTGCCGTGGAGGAACCTATTCCCCGGTAATTCCAGGCTTATATCATTTTTGGCGAGACAGCTGTTTGGGGACAGCCGCCGTGAACCCTAGGGGAGGACCACACAGACCCCAACTGCTGCTGGACTCACTACTGTTGCCTCTTACTCTTGCACCCCCTTCATAGCCACTACATGCACCCCTTGATTGTTTGGCTCTCTTGCTCTTCCACCTTTCTCTAAACTTGGAATTGAGACGTTTCCCCACCGTTGAGTCATCAAAAGCAAGAGGCTGAGGTTGTGTGATACTATCCTCAGACTCATACACCAAATCACGAGGAGCGTTTCCAGTTGATACCTCCTCTTGATAATTCTCATTATACACCACCATACATTGCTCCTCTTCATCAGTTTGATCCTCTTCATTTTCACTTGTTGAGTAATCTTCTTCCTCCTCTGTAAAAGCATCTGAAGGTATGTCTTCTTCTGGAATGTCCCCTCCTTCATCCACTGAGGGCTCACTAGAATCTAGCGACCCTTCTGATGGTACACTGGACTCCATCGACCAACTCGAAACTGGGATGACTGGGGCATTCTCTGGTATCAGCAAGTTCCCCATTCCCCTAGACCTTAGATCATCAGCTTCAAGTTTTGCCCTCTTTGACCTCTGTACTGCCAACCTCCAACTGATCCTACGCCACCCATTATCATACATCCTTTCTGATTCCAAACCGTTCTCTGAGAGGTTATACACTTTCCTTTTTTTCCCCACACCGAACTCTGTTGGTTCCTTTCTAACACATCTGAGAAAGCCTTTTTTCTGTTTACCCTTTCGAGCCACCCCAGCTTTCCCCACTTTGCCTCGTGTTGGTTGCCCAATGAAACAAAATCTTTGTGTAGCAAATCCAGTCTGGATGGAAGCACGCTTAGTCCCATCTAATTCATGGTAATCAAGGTGTAGAATAATTGCCTCGGTAAGGTGAGAAACACTGTTTTTTGGCGAGGTATAATCACTCCCTATTGCTTTTCCAGTTCCCAAGCTAGAACCCTCCAAGCCTGGGGTCTCTGTTTCCCACCGTGACACACTCGAATGCGGGTTAGTTGTAATTCTTCCAGAAGTTGGGTCATACCCTAGACCTTTCTTCAAGTCCATCGATCCAATTTCCTTACCCATACCCTCATCCAGGTCCATATCCGATCCATTACTGACTAGGCTCCATATCACCAAGGCCCCATAATTGGTTCCTGACATATTTGTAAGGCCCATGTGACCGTCCCGTACTTCTTGGGCTAGGATATGTGTACCTGACTCATGTTTAGTTTTATCAAGATTTGGGCCCCTAAATTAATACCAAAGACCACCGACAAGGCCCTTTCAAAAGAGTCGTTTACGCTTTACGCCAAACCTCGTGACTCTTCATCGGTTGCCCGCAGTGCATTTGTCACTGGCCGTTTTCCGCGTCGTTCTTCTTCTTGGTGGTGTCGCCAGAATCCCGGTCCAAGTCCAGTTCTGTTTCACCGGTGAGCCTCTGCTCCTTGCTGGAATATGGTCATACCTCAATTTTTGTGGTGTTCCAAAGATCGTAATTGACACAGGGCTTGAGCTTGCTGCCCCATTGTAGAACACATTTGCTCGCAGCATGAATGAGAAATTGTTCATTACATCTCTAGGGGATCCCCCATATTTCCTCATATCCATACTGTACTTTTCACGCTGGTAACAATAATGTAGATCATGCCCAATGCAACCACAGAAGTAACAGAAAATATCCAACTTTTCATACTTGAAAGTGACTGGGAAGGTTTCTCCCAATTCTGTTCGGAGATCTATGCCAGCTTTTAAAAGCCTCTCCTTGATATCCATCCTCATTCTAACCCTAGCTACCGGTTTATTGAATTCCGGTGAGCACAGTAGGTCCACCGCCTTGACTTTGCCCAAGCTTTGCCCCACCTTGTTTACATTTTCCTCATTGATCCTATTACCTGGTAACCCATATATCTGAACCTAGAAATCCACCATATCAAACTTCCAGTTCTCATCTACTAGTTCAGATGCCTTCCATTTTTTAAACAAGAGGACGAACCCTTGAACCATCTAAGGCCCATTATTTCTTACATGTTCATATTCCTCAAGGTTCTCGAACTCCAGTTTAAACAAGCATTTTGCTACAGATTGTATCTTAGTGTTACCTCTCGTTTGCCAGCATCTATGGAGTTCTTCCGCAAGATCTTGGAGGGGTATATTTTTTCCTCCAAACAACTTTCCTAACAGTGTGTACTACCCCCCTTCACTGGCCTCCACATTCTTGCAACCAATATCAATAACTCGTTTTTCCTTGTTGCAAAAAAGATTTTGCATCTCAGCTTGTAGGATTTCAACTTTAGATTTGGATGATTCGCTTGGCTCCATCCTTGTTGGTGGCTCCCCTGTAGGGGAGTCCATGGTCTTGCAAATCTAGCCAAGACGATATAACAGTAACCCCAAACAAACAAGGGAAAGGAACCCAAATAAAAAGAAACTAAAACAAAACAGAATGAGAAAAGAAAAGGAGAAAAGAAAACCAAGACTATACAGGAAAGAGAAAAGCTAGAGAGATGTTATTTAGTAAAGGAAGAGAGCCTATAGACAGCAGGAGAACAAAGTGAGATTTGAATTTGAATTTGAAATTTAGAATAGGTAGAGGGAAGCTGCTTTCAACCGCAGTAGAGCAAGGTAATGGTAGCTCAAGAAAAAAACTCTTTTCAATATCCCCACTTGAAACATATGTCTTGTAGTAGTACTCGGTGTGAGAGAGACACACAAGTACGTGTGGATTTGGCAAATGTGTATAAGTTACCACGCTTTAGGACAAGGGGGGTACGTCTCACATATTAAACACAACACAAGACGTCAGAGGAAATCCAAATACTAGTTACCGATGGATAATCCTTTGCCAAAGCCACCATCATGTGCCGTTCATTTCAAGAAAGTTTTCATTTCCAGTTTGAGCTAATCTTGTTCAGACCATCTAGTCACTAAACTAGACAACTAGTTGAGGCTGATGCTTCCCTCACTAGTTTTCTTATCCTATAGGAAACAACAAAACCAAAAAAATTATCAAGGAAATGAGTTGAATTTCTACAACCATAGTCAATAATCCATTAAAAGTAACCCTTGGAATCTTAACGGCAGTGTAAAACTTGGAAGAAAAGACAGCCGGAAAAATTAACACTGGTCCTGCTATCCATACAACGCGTGCCATATCCCTTTCCACTTTTGTATTTTTCTGTATTCATGACCAACTGGTGTACGTGGTGCTGGTCAATTTCCTGCTAAAAACTTACTGAAACTTCTATTATATGACAGAAGTACATGTACAAAATCTATTTAGATAAGATTTAGAGAAGAGCTCAAGATCGATTAAAAGGAAAATACAAGAAGGGGAGTCTACTGGGTTTAGGTAGCCAGTAATTAGTAAACAGAACTAACATTACTAGATAGATCTGTCATTTTATTCTACAGACATCAGTCTCTGAAAAAGAAAAACGGAGATGGAGTCGGCAAAGGGTAATGATGGTGTGAAAATCTTTCATTTTGCAGCCCAAGTGGTTCGAGGTCGATGGTTCATGATGTTTGCATCTTTTCTAATCATGTCTGGGGCTGGCGCCTCTTATGTCTTTGGAATCTACTCCTCACAGATCAAAAAATCGCTTGCATATGATCAGAAAACGCTGAATTTGCTCGGTTTTTTCAAAGATCTTGGTGCTGTTGTGGGAGTCATATCCGGACTGATGGCTGAGGTAACTCCAACATGGTTTGTGCTCCTTGTTGGAGCAGGCATGAACTTTGGCGGCTACTTCATGATATGGCTTGCCGTCACAAACAGAATCTCCAAGCCAAAAGTCTGGCATATGTGTGTGTACATTTGCATGGGAGCGAACTCTCAGGCTTTTGCCAACACAGGCGTACTCGTCTCCTGTGTAAAAAACTTTCCAGAGAGCCGAGGAACAATGTTAGGCCTTTTAAAGGGGTTCACTGGTCTAAGTGGAGCTATCATGATTCAGATCTATCTTGCTGTCTATGGTAATGACTCGAAATCCCTCATCCTTTTCATTGGGTGGCTTCCTGCCGCTATATCAATTTTCTTTGTCTATACAATTCGAACTATAAAGACTGTTCGACAAGTGAACGAGACTAGAATTTTCTATCATTATCTCTACATTTCAGTTGCACTAGCTCTGTTTATCATGGTTATAATTATTATACAGAAACAAATGACCTTCTCCCATGCCATGTACATTGCAAGTACTACGGTGGTTTCTGTACTACTTTTTCTTCCTCTGGCAATTGCGATTAGAGAAGAGCTTGTGCTCTGGAAGCTAAAGAAGAGACCCACTAACCCCTTAGCAACAATATCAGTTGAGCAACAACCAGAACTACCTGTTACAGAATCTTTAGAAACACCAGTGGTGCCACCTTCAAAGCCCCTACAAATACTTGAGAAACCTAAAAATTCCTTGTCAAATATTTTCAAACCCCCAGAAAGAGGTGAAGACTACACCATTACTCAAGGACTTCTAAGTATTGACATGCTAATTATATTCTTTTCGACATTTTGTGGATACGGTACCAATCTTACAGCAATTGATAACCTGGGTCAGATCGGTGAATCATTAGGCTATCCAGCTCTTGCCATTGGAACTTTTGTATCACTTGTAAGCATTTGGAACTACTGTGGAAGGGTGTTCGCTGGTTTTGTCTCGGAAATCCTTCTTGTTAAATTGAAGTTCCCTCGTCCACTTATGATCTCTATTGTCCTAGCCTTTTCTTGTATTGGCCACATGCTCATTGCCTTCCCTGCTCCTGGCTCTCTTTACTTCGCTTCATTGATCATCGGTTTCAGCTATGGTGCACAGTTGGCATTGAATTTAATAATCATATCTGAACTCTTTGGCCTCAAACATTATGCTACATTGTTTAATTGGGGGCAAGTGGCAAGTCCCCTCGGATCATATCTATTCAATGTGAGGGTCACTGGGGTGCTCTACGACAAAGAAGCATTGAAGCAACTCACACGTAAGGGTATGACTAGAGGTGAATCAAAAGAATTGACTTGCATTGGGAAAGAATGTTACAGGCTATCTTTCATTATACTTGCAGCAGTGTCGTTTCTTGGAGCGCTTAGTACTCTTGTTATGGTAATGAGGACGCGCAAGTTCTATAAAGGAGATATCTATAAGAAGTTCAGAGACGATTCCGGCACAACAAAGCTGGAGATGGCATCAGCATCCAGCAGTAATGACACAAGGAAGACTAATGAATCGATGGGATAAAAAGTTTATTACCTCTGACCTGTTTTGGATTTAACTCTTTTCTATTATTTTTCCTTGTTTACGGCACAATATATGGAACAATTAGCAGCCACGATTGAAAGAACCCAATGTTCTTATCGTTATACGTTTCTTCTTGCTATTTTGTAAAGAGGAACGAGATTCTTTGTTGGTATTCATAAAATATAGGGTTCAATAACGTTGAAAGGATTGGCATCTTGACAGTGTATTACTGCGTTTTCTCACAAATGGTTGAAGGAATGATACAATCACGGGTCCCATTCCTCTGGCATATTTTGAATTTTTTTCAACCTTTTGGCTTCATCGAGAGTCAAGACTCGAGACCAATATAATGCTGTATTTGTAGGTCATACATGAATTCAAATATAAAAAGAATGAAAAATCACTTATCTGTCCCATCCCTATTCTTCATTTTTCTTTTTAATTCTCTATATACTCCCTGCCCCGTCATTAGTCATTACTCTCACTTTCACTGCACAATTGATATCCACTGCCATACAGCAATAAATCAACATGCATGGCAGTATGGCACCAACATTGTGAGCTGAAATAGTAATACCTAAACTAGTGAGATAAGGTGGTTGATCCATATATTTTACCTTTCCTATATGTGACTATTTCATATTTACCACGTGTGATTACTCCTCCCTCCCTCTCTAACCAACGACCATGAATCCATGATAATACAATGCAACCAATGGTTGTCAACTTGCACCAATTATATAGAATAGCTCAAACAAGAATAAAAAGAGAGTTTGGTTATTCTGATTGGTTCTATTAATTGAATATGACCTCGTGAACAAGGTGCGACATACTTGCCTACTTGTAAGTTACTACTAAAGGGATAAAAGTACCACCAAGATGAACCTCACAGCACTAAAGTGCTGATGCCGATGGGTATTCAGCCATGCGCGGCAGCCCCTCTTTGAAGTAGGATTCGCATTCTACCTCTGCATTAGTCAGAGCACCAAGAGGAGTGACAGAAATCTGAAACAGAATTATGAGTATCATGTCAATCATGGGATATCACGTTTCGAGAAACAAAGAAGAACATTAAATTCTAACAATGGAAAAGAGACACACATATCCTTCTTGAACAGCTCGATAGTCGGAATCCTCAGTGACAGTGTCAACCTGTACCCCCTTTGCCTAACATGATGTAAAATTAAATGAGTTTGCAACAAACATTGAACCTTTTAGTATAAGAAAAACAAATAAATTCAAATTTAAGGAACAACACACCAATACAAAGACCAGACTTGGTCCATAAAGCAAAGACAAGCCCACTTAAGTTCTATCCAGGAGGAATTCGTAAATACGTAGCACCGATTTGAGCCTATCTATAGCGGATCAGGTAGCAAATTTGATGTTTTCTCTTTGCTTTATTACTACAGTAGAGCACGGCATGCCAATTGTTAAAGAGTAATCTATTTAAACAGCAACGATACAGACTTGCAAAAGGAAATTGAACGAAATGGAAAACATTGAACTTGACAAATGACAATGTTACTCACAACCAAATCTTAAGATCAGTGTCTACCTCAACTGTTATATACCGCGGGCGACAGTATGTGAAGCTGCAGTTATTTACCTTCACAATAAAGAGCTAGACACGCCATAAGAATTCTCACAAGGATGTTTACATACTAGTAGTGAAAACAGTCTAATACCAGTCAGCACTTATATAATGGTGTAAAAAAGAGCATTCCACCTTTCAGGGCTTTGGTGGGTCCGGTAGGATATTTATGTGAACAAAGCATATTTATGAGAGTGGTACCCTTTCAACGCAGAATTATCAGGAATGATGTATCAGGTTTATACATTCAGCGTTTGACATTTTAAATCACCTCACACTACTACGTTTTCTTTTAAGCAACTAACTAGTGCATATCTCTCTATATTTTTTTCACTCCTACGTTATTGTATAACTACCAAAGACATTTTGATGTATCTTGTTGGCGGAAGCTTCCACAATTGATAAACACCAATAAGATTTAATAAAGCAAACACCTAAATCTAGGGTTTAAACCTTCAATCATGAAGAACAATTCCTTTAGAATAAATATTCAATAACAACTATCTAACAATGAGGGCCTAGATGCCTTTATATAATAATCCTTGTTCCTAATTCTAATTGGAAACCAAAATAGAAACCTTACAAAATAACCTAGATCTAGTTCTAAAACAAATAGATTCTTATAACCTATTACTAATTTAATTAGACTAGTAATTAAATATACTTCCATGCTCATGCATCACATTTTGAATCGTAAAATATGTCGGTATTCATATATTCCTCCACAATCAGCTGAAGAGTCCTTAATGCCATTTGAAGAGGAATACAACAAGAGTAATATTCAAAACTAATTGAAATTAACACTAGATTATCTTTACCCATAAAATTAAAATAGAACTTTCTGGGAATAGAGCAAGAGTACTATAAACCTATACAGATCTAATTCTCATTAAGACTAGATTCTTTTCAGAGGCATAGATTTAAAATCAAAATTTCTTACAATTTCCCTTGGCTTCTGAGTTTTGATAGCTAATATAGGCCTTCTCTTTCAATGATTTGCATTTCGAAAAGGTTTCCTAGTATTTGTACATGGGAATTAAATCTAAAATAATGACTTTTCCTTCTCTTGAGAAATTCTCAGAGTTTGACTCTTTCAACAGACCTAACAAAGTGTAAACACACGTTATTCATAGATTTTCTCGCCATCATTCTTCTGCATTCATACTTTCTCTTGTTCCCTAATGAAATCACAAATTATAAAATGAATATTGTCCTGGCTTCATTCTGATTATCATGGAAGAACCAAGGAAGTTCGTCAAGGGTATTCTATTGTAATCTAGGATCCGAAAGGCGACACTAAACAAGTAAAACTCCACCCTTTTTTATTGCTAAAAGCAACTGGAAATGTTTACAACTTATCATAACCTTTTTTTTTATTGGCAAGTCTGCTCTAAATGAGATCAGATACTCTTTGATGTTGGCGGGGTTCGAGCCCCAGACCTCTTGGTATCATCACCCAAACATTTTACCAACTTTGCTAGTTGGCACCTGCATAACTTTTAAACCTCTTAATGCTAAAAAATATGATGCGCCGAAGTAGGAGATTTTTTTTTATAAGTAAATTTTATTTATGTAGGACAAGACGAGAAAGACCACTACAACTGGAGTATAGTGAGGGAGATCCTCAACTATATCAAAGACAAGATTACAACACCTAACAAAGATCATAAAAACATACAACCTAGAAAACAATATGAAATTTCTAGTTTGAAGGTGATAATTCCTGTGGCGTAGGAGTGGCAAGAGAATGAAAAATCACTACGGTATTTTTTTTTGATGAACCATAGTCTATGTAACATAATTCTACAGGTTAAGGATATTCAATTAACTACCGTCGATCCTTCTTCGGTACCCTGCTGACTGTAAACCGTAAAATGATGTCCTTCAACTTGATGTATGACAAACAATATTGAATGTTGAAGAACCAAAGACACTTGCTACTTATACTACTTATGGTGTTGATCCAATCATACTAGCGTACAGAAAGGGAAAGACATGGACTTTAACACCTCAAAGTTTTTTTTTTTTTTTGTAGATAATGACTAGTAGCTTCAACTAAAATGTCTGCCAGGCACCGTAATTTGGCTTCCTTTCGTATTTACTAAACCGTCAGATATACCAGGGCATTCTGCATCAGCTATTTAGTATGAAATCCTTCTTGGCACTTGAAACTAAGGAAAATACTTGTGACATATATTCAACTACAGCCCTTACACAAGAGCATAGCAAAGCTGAAAACTGTCGGAAGGATATATAAGAGCCTTTTAAAGATGAATGGAGAGAAGGATGTGTTGGTGTACTTATTTTAGACTTTAGAAGCAGGATGGTAAACTTCTGAAGGCATGGAGAGAACATTGAGAAAGTAATTCTTCGGGCCTATCCAATCGACAATGTATCATAGTGGGAAAGTTGTGATCTCTTAAGTCTTAATGGCTGCTTTCTTATTAAAAATTTCTCCGTATTAAGTTTCTACTTCCCATGTAGAGTATGCCCATTTTGATCAAAGACAGGAAATATATATATGAATATCAAGAAGCTCATAGAAGATGATATACTGATTGTCTACTATTGAAAAAAATATAACAAGTAATTGATCTAACGGATAACAAAGGCTGGAGAGAGAGAGATATGTACCTCCATCTTGAACAAGAAATGCCCTTCTGTTGTAGCTGAGTCAACAGTCGTTTCTTCCCTTGCTGAGGTGTTAGTCTCCATAGTCATTGTCGACAACATTGTCACTCCTTGTGTGTTAGAAGGTACTTGTCTCCACCCTTTCTTGTTCATACTTCTACCCTGCTTAGTCACCTTATATCCCTATATGACAGAAGGAAACAATAATAACATAGCAACCATTAAGTCTCTTGATTAAATTGCTACCATAAAATCTCTTGATAAAAATAGCTTGCTATGAGTATCTATTCCAGCCACTAATCTTCTGAATACATTAACATCATTTCTAACTTCAAACATCATGTTTTTTCGTACTTACCCGAATTGATCATACATTAAGTATGAAAAAATAAAAATAAAAAACAAAAGGATTCCCCCAATAAGCAATTATGCAGAGAACAAAAATAGAATGCATTAACCGCAAAAAATAACAAATGGTAGAATAAATAGAAAGCATGACTAGTTTAAAAAATAATAATAATAATCATATGAAAATCAACAAGTTCAGGGGTCAAAAGATCTTTTTGGTATAGTCATACATGAAGCAGGGAGATGTACCACGCTACTTGGATATTTTAGGATCAGCGATTCACCATTACGTTGCCAACCTTGATGTCGAAGAAAATGATAGTAAGAAAAAATGGAAATTCATTAACTAATTACAAGGTGAAACTTCATAGATTAAGCATAAGGGTTATCTCGAGTCTTGAATAGGTTTCAACATATTTGAGCCCCGTTGGAGTATAACAGTTGAAACAGCATGCTGTAATTTCATCTCAACCCCATCCAAAGTTCCAAACCATTACTAGCCAGTTTACAACAATAATACAATAAAAACTTCAAGATGTCTAAGTAAGACAACACACATGTAAACAGAGAGGAATACTGATCAAGTTTCATTAACATGTAATAAGTACTTCAATGTCAAAATTGTATTTTTTGCTATCGTCTAGAAATTTCGCACTTAAAGCTATATACATTGACTATTTGTACCTCAACTTTCCCATTTATGGAATCTCCTGTATATACATTGAATATTTCCAGGAAATGTTCAATACCTTTTCATTCTTCGCTATTCACAAAAATATATAGGATATAACAATATGGGATTGTTTTGCTACTTTAGCATGCATTTGGTACCTTTATTGTTGTCCTATAAAAACTTATAGAAACGCATTTGCAGACTTTGTCAATTCGGAAAGGGAAAAGATTACATGGGCAGTGGATAAGACATATAACTCACGAGTCTGTAGAAATCACCTTATGGTTCACAATGCTTGTCGGTAGATCTATATTTAGAAAACATCTTGTAGGATAAGTTCCATTATTGATCTCCTTCAATACTGCATTTATGAGAGGCAAGCATGCTTCTGCACCAAGTTTGAAATCTGGGATACTGCTCTTACCTCTGGACCTGAAAATTAATCTTACAGTAAGTAATGAGAGAAAGAGAAGGGAGTTCATTGTTCTATATAACTAGGTCTGAGTCTGGAGTCGACTTGAAATGAGGGTTATCTCCTCATCAGTGTCTTTGGCTATGCTAAAATCTTAAGCAGTAATTCCCTTAGAGTTTAAAACTACACCACACTACACTATCTCCATAGCTGAGATCAAAAGTAAGTTGCAGTCCTAGAAGTAATAGAAGCAGATGCTACAGGAGGTCTCTTCTTATTACTTCTTTCTTAGAGGCACTTATAGTCACTTATTAAGCTTCAATTTTACTTCAAATAACTAAAGTAGGAAATCAATTATGTAACACGATGTGGGATTTGAAATGTAAGTGGAAAACATCTTATCATTTCAGTATATACAAGTGCTGCTATTACCATCACCTACAATTGAGATATATTTCTCTGATAAAAGTAGATTTAACTTTCCTTTCCCCGGAAATTTATTTTCATCAGAAGATATGGAAGTAGATAAAAAAAAAGACCGTATTTCTATATTTTTATATAATGATATTTAAAGTGTAAATAAAAATAAAATAAGAAAAGCAAAAACTAACTTAAACTAAATGATGGTCCATAATGCATATAATCTTGCGTACCAATGGTATGAAATAGACAGAGCAGGAACACCATTTAAGAAGGCCTCTCGAGCACCACCAACTGTCCCCGAGTAAACACTGCAAATCCAAGACGGAGGAAGCTTAACAGAGAGTATGTCCACTGGATGTTTGCTATTAGACTACCTAACGAATATCTAACAAAGCTAACACATAAGATTATAAGAAGCATGAATACATTAGCCCAAAACAAGACAAAGTAGAAACAAATTTAACAACCAACATAATATGAAGTACATTACAGCTGCAACATTTTCTTCTTTAAAAAGAATTTCCGTATTTGTGGCTAAAAGATGGGTAACAAGAACAACCATAAAGAAGTAAACTTGTGATTTCTCTTCAAAGATGGATAACAAGAACAACCATAAAAGAAGTCATATAACATGGTGGTGGACTAACATGTCGTATCCACAGTTGCTACCCATGTTGATGCCACTAATCACCTGAAAACGTAGACAGTAGTATGCATTACAAACAACAATAAAACGTTTATCATTTCAAAAAAGAGAGTGACAAGAAAATTTCAGCTTGACCAGGTCAGGAATTGCAGGAAAAAGTGCCCCGGAGATTCCCAGAGAAGTACAATCTGCTGGTGTACCTGTCAGAAACAATTCAATAGCTAAATATAATATTGCACGTGGTAAAAGGTTAAACCAATACATAATAAAAAAAAAAAAAACAAACAAACCAGAAACAGCATAGGCAGTTGCTCCTTGAATATCAACTGGTTTAACAGAAACAGCGTCAATCCAAGTAATACTATGACTAGTAGCTGACTTTTCCCTGGTGGATAAATAAAAATGAATGTTAATAGGACATGCCAAAGATTTGTACGTACACTTAAAAGAAAGGAAGATGAAAGACTTAACGAATCAGGTGCGCAGACTTGAACATGATAACGATCAGTAGAGATGAGGACTTTAACTAGAGCTCGTAAACCAGGTGCATCGATTCCATCGTCATTTGTTACCATGATTCGCGGTCGACTTATATTTGTTGTCATTTGATCCAAAAAAGTAAATGATCGCGCGGGACTGGACGAAAGGGTCAACAAAGAATATATATATTATATACACAAGTAACACAACACGATGGGCTTGAGTGATGGTGGATTGGGCTTGCTTCTCTCGGCTTTCCCAACTCATCGTAGAAATTAAAAACTATATAAGAAATCATACACCCTTCGCTGTTTAATATTGAAGAGACTTGGAAAACCAATTTTCTTAGTGAAAACAATATTGAGATATAAACAGTGATTGTTTCTATGCCAAATAAGTATGAATAATTATATTTGTCATACTTCAACACGAGCTATGAATAATCACTATTCGCATGAACAATGATTGTTCATAATCCAATATGCGTTCTCACTGATCATACATTATGTTGAGATACTCTAAATATATTGCTCATAGCATATATACCGGGTTGTTTTTGTTGGGCTGGGTTGTTTATTACCTTATTATTTCGTATCAAGGGTAAACTTGACCTTTCATTATATCCCGTCCGTTTTTTATTTTGCGTCAAGGGTATACTTGGCTTTTCATGTACCCAGTCCTTCTGAATTATTTAAAATATATATACGGTTTTGAGAGTGATTTTGTCTTTGAGAGTTACTCTTTGTACTATTAATTTGTTTCTTCAATCCTCAATGTAATAAAAATTTGTTTTCATATTTACAATACCATTTTTATTTTTAAATTGTTAAGACTGTATCCATTCCATTCTTATTAGGATGTTAACCATTATTTAACATTATTAAGATCTAGAATCACGTGGAAATATAAATCAAATGACATACCTTCATCTACAACTTTAGGCTCACGAATAGAAGAAACGTGTTTCTCTTTCTATGCCTATCTCTATTCTTAATGTGTTGTAAAACTCAAAACTCCAATACACACCTAGCTATATATATCAACCGTGATTCTAATTCTCCGTAAGAATTAGACTATTACTTAAATAGGAGACCATCAGAGCATCATCAACGCGTTGTTATAATTGGTTGTGACACGTCAGCGTTTTTAATTTCAGCGAAACAAATTGCCAAATCAAAGTTAAGTACCAGCGCAAAAATTGTTAAATTTGATTTCGTTTTCTAGACGGCAAAACTTGACCCGTGCGAAACGTTTTTACTTGGCACGGGTAAATTTGTCCCGTGCCAGTCGAATTCATTTCAACCCAATTCCTTCTCCACTTCCAGACTTCCAGTACTCGATTCATCATCCCATTTCACATTTTCAACCAAATTTTTTTATGTTTTTTGCAATGAATCAACGACGTCGAGCTGGACGTAAGAAGAGTATTCTGCATGGGTTGGGGAGTTCAAATCATCGGGAAAACGAGGGTGAACTCGTACTGGGAAATGATTTCAATTTTCCACGGAGATTGAGTATTATTGATCATCCGATGTTGGCTCCCGATCCAAACAAACATGTTTCATGTTTATATAACACTGACGGAATAAGTATGAGTTTATGAACGTTTTTCAATTAATTTTATTTAAAATCGTGTTTAGAATTTATCGTATACTAACTGTTTGATTAAATGCATGGACTTGTAGAAAATGAGTTCGACGAAATAGAGATGCGCGATGCCTAGCATTAAAGACTTATGGAGTCACCTAGTGGAAAGAGGGGACAATATGGCGCACGTAAGAGCTCAATTTTTGGGAACACCTTTTGGTCCACTGATATCGTGTTCGAGCATTCGGACTGATCATCTACTAATATTTGCATTGGGAGAACGATGGTGACACACCACACACACTTTTCAGCTTCCATGTGGTGAGATTAGTATCACACCACTTGACTTTACAATGCTGACGGGTTTAAGTGTGGGCGAGAAGAAACCAGTTTTGTTTGATTCAAGTATCGAAGATGATTTTAAAAGGTTGAGGATTGTACTGCCTTCGTTGTTTGATTTTGAAGGTAAACTTGTTCTAGGGAATATGGATGGCAGATACATTGTGAACCTGCCCATCAAAGAAATATTAATGCACCGATTATATTGTGAATATTGTATAGAACATGAAGTTGATGCCCTATATTTGGACCCAAACTCTGCGAAGGAGGATGAGTTTATCATAATTTTTTTGTTATATTTTTTGGGCCAAGTAGATTTTACAACAGGAAAATCTGGAGTTCGAGCTGGTTGGTTAGCGTCTTTGGTAAACTTTGATAACTTGGATGACTGGGGAGGTGGTTTCATGACACATCTATATATAGGGCTTGATTTGTTTGTACAAACAAATGAAATAGGGAAACAATGCAACGGAATTACTTAGATACTACAGGTAATTTAATAGGAATTAACTTTTAAGATATAAGATTTTATTTTGTTAGTTAAATATTATATAATTTAAATTAGATACACTTTCATTTGATTATTTTAGTACTGGTGGTATGAGTATTTGGCTTGCTTAAACCCTATACTGAAAAGTGTGAGATCTATTGTTTAGAGCCTGTGGCGAGGTTCTCAATTTGAGAATATGCATATCTATCAGCATAGTACTCTAATGTCGTTAAAAAGATTCATATTGCAAGCCCCTGATATACGTGATTGGTTTCTTAGAGATAGGGTGACTATGTAGACCATTGGATATAGATATATTCCTACTCCCCCACCCACAAATATGCGAGCTATTGATGTACTAGGGAATTTGATTGAACGGTATCGCGTTGAGAGTGCATGGCCGAGTTTTACTAATTATGTTGATGTGAACTCTACTCTTGATTATGACACTTATTGGCAGAAAGTTTATAAGAAAAGCCTATCTGCGGGTCCACTTTATAGAAGTGCAAACATGGATGTCGCAACTAGTCAGAGTTTTAGACGTGACATCGAATTCCCAAAACCTGCAAGTTCCACAAAAACATCTGGAGTCTATCATGGTTATCATATACCCCCACCTAGTGATCCATATGACCCATTGTCATATCGCATTGCTAGTTCTCAGGGAATGAAAAACACATTTCACTTGGAGCGTTCGGAGCTTGTACCTGACTTACAATAGTTTAATGAGGTATATTTATATTTCATTGTGTTAATTTAAACACACTACGTATATTTAATTTAGATACAATATTAACACAATGCAGGAAACAGTGCGTGCTCGCTTATCAGATGAAATGCAAGTCAGCCATAGGCTTCGAGCTAGTTTAATTGAGCACACTCAATAGTATTATGGCTATTTAGACGAAGAACAAACTCAAAGAGCAAACGCTGAGCATAGGATGGCTGAGATGACAAACGAATTGGCAGCTTTGGTAATTTTATTATATGTTTTACACTTTTACATTTTAAAATATTTTTTTTATATATCAAATTTTAGATTTTAATTGCATTGTGTTAATGTTTCAGAGAATAGCTACCGATATCATGCAGCAAAATAGTGCTCCTAAGATAGGGCAAAATCGGAGAGGGAGTGGCCAGAGCAGTCAGGGCAGTGCTTCATAGTGTTATATTGCACTATTTTGTAATAATTTAGTGATGTTATTGTTGTTGTTGTTGGTCGTTGTTGTTTTTTAGGATTTGAACAGGTTTTTTAGAATCTCAACAGGTTTATGTATATAAATTATGTTGATTAAACAAAAGAGGCTATATCCAATTTTTTTATGCATTAAATTAATTATTATATTGCGTTAATTTAAAGTCAAGACATTTGGGGGCTAGTGAATCTATACATTGCGTTAATTATTACATTGTTTTAATTATTACATCAAGTTTATAATATATACATGTTTTTTGTTATGTAGATAAAGAAATTCTCATGTGAACAATCAAGCCCATGTAAACGTGACTAATAAGCCCATGGGCCTCCAAGCCAAAACTTCATTACATAATAAAAGAAAAATACACCAAAACAAAAGGATCAATTTATACGTTATACGTTGGCATTATTCTCAATGGATCAATTTATATCCGTTGGCATTATTCTTATATGATCAATTTATATCCGTTGGCATTTGTTCCCAACGGATACATTTCTATCCGTTGAACATTTGCCTATATATTCAAGTCATTTTCATTCCTCACTTCAGCTAGATTCTCATTTTCATTCTATAATCTTTCTCGACTTCAATTTCTATCTCAACTTTAACTACCAATATGACCGGATCAAATATTGTCCATATTTCTACACCTAAGATTTGTCAGTGGTGTAAGGAAGTTGGTAATTATGCTACTTCATGTCTATACATTAACATAAAATGCCCAAAACCTAAATGCAACGACATGATGATAGTGGTCATAGCTAGCAATGATGATGGAACATTGGAAGACAAACTTCTAAAGTGTGATGTTGATGATTGTCCCTCAAATGTAAACATCTATCATTTTAAAAAGGTTGACATATCTGTATGTCATTTTTGCAATGAAGCAATAGTTTCTGCCTTAGGTGTGGCTTGTGCGATTAATGCAATCCTTCAATGAGTAGTGGAGAAACAAGTCGTACCTCTTAGAATTTAAGTGTAGGATATGTAATATTTGTACGTTGTTTAATTCCGTAGTGTATTGTCTTTAATTGTTTTATGTTTTTAACTCCGTAGAATTTTATAAGATGTTTTGTGTTTTTATTTCAAATTAAGTTGTAATGTTTTGTAATGTTTTTCATTTCTAGTTGAGTTGATTTGATTTTAATTTCAACTTATAAACAAACACATTTTTTTAAGAAAATATATTTTCATTAAAACAAAATACAATTTTATTTAAAGAAAAACATACACGTAAACAATAAAAACATATTAAAACATAAAACTTAAATAAATTAGTAAGCTAAAACATAATCTAATACCACTCAAGTACATGTCCAAGAACATCCAAACAACGTTCATGAACAAATTCAACTCCTTTAATTTCTAGAAACATACGTTTCGCCGCAGTTTTCCACTCTTCATCACTATTAAAAGCACCAACAATCCTAAGTGCTCGCTGCAAGGTAAAATATTTCTTACAATTTTTGCAAATCCTCTAAAATCGTTCCAATAAGACGTTATTGGTTTTACCTCCACGATTGTCGTTTTATCTGAATATTTCACAAGTTCTATCCCAAATAACTCACCTAGGTCCATAATTTGACAATGCAATATGCTCCATTCCTTCAAGTGCAACCATATGTGCTCGACACAATAATTCATCTTCAGCAGAGATGAATTCCAAATTACGTCTTGGACGAGGATGGTGCTCCATATTTTGTGAATTGGCAAGAAAAAATTAGTGGATTGGTGATCCATTTAATGGAATAAAAAAGATGAAGGAATTGGTGAAAAATAAATGAGATAGTGAAACAATATATATAGGCCACAAGGCCAACGGACCTAAATATATCTGTTCAGGCCCAACGGTAGAAAAGCACAATCGAGCCATTTTCATTTTTTTTTTTAAATAAAAATAAAAAAATTCTGGACGGCAAAACTTGTCCCGTGCGGCTCATTTATATTCTTCTCACGAATTTGGTTTGGAATTTGACAATTGTTATAATACAAATCGTGTTTTGGCATTGCGTTAGGGGTCGAAATTGCCAAAATCATTTACATCTGTCACATTAGAAATGGGATATAACAGCGCGTTGATGATGCTCTCAATAGTATATGGTAAACAATATATATTTACTATGATGCCACTTTTTCACCACAATATACCATTACTTCTAGTAATGGCTTGTGTGTGTATCATTTTTTCTCCTATCAATAAAATTCAATTATGAAAAATAAATAAATAGGAACGCTTCTAATTGTCAAACTATTCTAAAAAGTACTAGATTCACAAAAATAAACCCATGTTTAATTAAAAGGTAAAGCCCAAGTATAGTTAATTACTTTCAGCCGATGTCACATGTCATAATGTAGGACATAAAAATTATTGGATTCTCCCATTTGCCTCACATAACAAGTTTTCGAAAATAATTTAATTAATACATAATATTATTTGAAAATGACTTTTTATGATTTCACATAAAGCAGACATGGCAGCAATCGCAAATTTTAAAATTGCATCCAAACCAACTGTGACCATTAATTTGTCCATTATAATATATTTATCAAACAATTCACTAATGTGAGTCAATGCAGTATTGTGTCAATTATGCACTTGTGCAACATATTTCATTCCATGCAGCGCGTCACTAGCAACTTGTTAAATATGATCCATAAGTGAGAAATTAGGCTAATAATTCATTGTTAATTAGCACAATGGCTCGCACATGGTTTACCTGAAGGAATTCTCGAGTTGCAAAAGTTAATACCTACAACCCAATTTACTACAAACCTTAATGGAGCAAAGTAGGTGATGTTGAGTTTACAGAATTTAAACAAAACAAATACTTTAACGGCTGTATAGGTACCTTGGTCCATAAAGTGAAACAGTTCAACTTTAAAACATGCATGTTTGCCAATAAAAATACATCAACACTAAATGATATTAGATTACTAACCGTCGTCTAAATATTTGATTCCCAAAACATGGTTTATCAGCACTCTACCAATGTACTTGATAGTAAAAATAGACTACTTGGATGATCCTGAGGTGTCGGTGAATGTTGAAGAGGTGTTTGACGTCTCACTCTGGTGTTCAACTGAATTAGGTGACCATGACCTTGTGGCCATACTTATCCGTGAGGGATTGGGGTTTGATGTCAAGAATCTATTTGTCTGGTCGAAGGACTTGAAGCAAAGCAACATAAGCTGGACCAAATATCATTTTGAGAAGAAAAACCTCATGGATAGGAAAAAAATATTGCACTCACTATATAAATTCTAAAATCCAAGCCAAGTGAATTTGCATAGGGCATGATTTATGACGTTATGATATTGAGTCTAAATCATGAGTTCGGATAGATATTTGCAAGCAATTACCAATAAATAATATATTGGTAAATATGCAAACATAGGATAAATTTGCAAACATCTATCCGAACTCATGATTTAGACTAAATATCATAACATCATAAATCATACCACACACACACACACACACACACACACACACACACACACACACACATATAGTCCTTATCTAAAAAGTAACTACTTAAGTTAACTTAAAATAAATACGTAGGTAAAACTTCACCTAGAAAATGAATTCAACCCTAATGTTTTGTGGATATGATATACCCACTATATATAAATATCATCTCCATAAAATTTCAGCTCATTTGGAAACCTCCAACACTGGCAAAACATTATTGCAAAAACTCGACATTTCTAGACCGTTAGATTTATTTTTAAAGATGACAACAAATTTTTTCTATGTTAGAGGTTTTCAAATAAGCCAAAATTTTGTAGAGATGGTATTTATGGTGAGTGCTTCATAACCACAAAAAAATTGGAGTTGAATTAATTTTCTAGGTAAAGTTTTACCTACGTACTTATTTTAAATTAACTGAAGTAGCTACTATATATATATATATATATATATATATATATATATATATATATATATATATATATATATATATATATATATATATATAGGGCTTGGGTTTGGGCTTGGCTGGACTAGTTATGATGATTATAGTCTTTGTCTATCATGTCTGATGAAGGAACCAACACGAACAATAAAGACTAGATACGACCAGAGTCAAGACACATATCATTATTGGATGAATATGTAGTGGGACGAGAATAAGGAAATGTACTTCTCACATGCCCACGATCTGGCTGTTGATGTCTTTGGGACAACAATATATACCTGAGTCTGTTACGAGGGTGTTCCTTGGGCCTGATTTATAGGAGATTCTTAAGGAACAGATAACTGAGGCACACAAGCATGTTGAAACCTTTGTCTGGTGTGGGAATGACTATCTCAATTTCATTGCGTTGCTTAAACACTGTGAGGATGAGCATTAGATTTTGGGTAGTCCTAGATTTTTGTTTCGATAATTTTGTAATCTGGTAACTAGATATTTTTCATTTTTTGTAAGCTTTGTGTCGTGTTTGTGTATTCCATTTGTGGTTCATTTGATTTGCTTTCTTGGATGAATTTAGCATTGAATTGGGCACATAACAAACAATTAATTGTCTTTTAGTTAGGGCAGGGAATTGGGTCGGGTTGAACCTGAACCCAAAAAGGTCGAGCTCGGGTTGATTTTCATGTCTGTTTTTTAATTCAGGCCAGGTTCAAATTTGGGTTTGTCGGGGGTCGGGTTCGGATTTGGGTATGTTGGGTTCGGGGTCCGAATTTGAGTTTCAGGTTCAAGTTTGGACATATCCAACCCGACCCCATCAATCAATCAATCTTTTAGTACACTATATTTCTCTATCTCCTTTCACTCTCCAAAGTCTCGCTCATTATACTTTTTTTATTTACAAAAACTCCATCAATCAATCACATAACCAATCCATGAATCCATTTGTAAATGTTTGGGTAAGACTTTACTCAAACACACTAATGAATCTGCAAGTGATCGGAGTATGTCGTGAGAAAAATGAAACAGCTAGTGCTTTAATTAAAAAACGTAGTTATATTGCAAGTGAAGAGTGATATTTATAGATGTATAAAATAAGTCTTTAGAGCACAATGACTCTCACTGTATAAGACTATACAATTGAACATTTTACCGGCTCAGGTGGCTAACTGAACCTGTGAGCCATCTAGCTGTCAAACTAAACACGTGAGACATCTAGGTGGCCTAGACTGGCCCTTAAAGTTGTGACTCGAAGCAAGGACCATGATTAGTTAATTAAGCAAGGACCATGATTGGTTAATTAGACTTGTGACCAAGGTTAATTAATGATCAAAGACTTATGGTCAATACTAAGTCTCTAATGAAATCATTAGCTAGGGTACAAATGTGTAGGTACATACAATAAATATGATCTCTCCACTACCAAATTGAGGATCCTTATTTAATTTAAGATGATATTTCCATGGTATTTTTTTTTAGAAAAAAACAATTAAGGAAATTGTTATTTGACCAATTTTTATGTAAAAAAAAACCATGGATGTGTGGGCTCAAGATTTTTTCCTTTTGAACTTGGGAGGGGTAGGGTGTTCTTCGCATTGGCGTGGTTTCCAACTTGAAATGTAGTGAATCCATGGGTATTGTTTATCAACAAAAAAACACCAATAATGAAAAAGATAAAATCAGAAAACTCCTCACCTTGTACCCAATTCCCATATCTTAACCTCTATATATAGGGCGACTTTGAGTTTTGGGTGGCCTTAGGCGAGCTCCTAAAAATGGGCCCTTGTCTCCCAAAAAAAAACAAAACACGTCATTTTTTTATATTTGTAATCTCTGCACTTCTGATCAATATTATTTCAATTCCCCATATCAAATAAGTTTATCGAACCATATTCTTTATTCTCATTCAAAGCTTGATCGATTTCTTCGTTCAGAAAATCATCACGTTCAACTTCATTTTCAATACCAATTCTCTCTTCAATTTCAGCATCAACTCTCTTTTCATTTTCAACGTCATCCCTCTCTATATTTTCAGCATCAACCTACTCTTCGTGTTCAACATTTACTTCCATTTAAGTTTTAGTATTTACTCTCTCATCATGTTCAACATTCATTGTATCATCAAGTTTTCCAGGCACAATATCTTCACTTTCGTTATTGACCAAATTTTCATTTGAACTTTCTGATTGTCTATTGCTATAAAAAAACTTTCGAATGCTTCTAACCTGAGATTGAGTGAGTTGGTCTAGTCTTTGCTTATTTTTTCTCTTATTACTATCAAAGAGATACGTTATAGTATTATTTAGGACGATAACCAATCAACTAAGAGTCTAAGAATGTTCTGCAAAAAGAAATAATAGATTTTTTTCAGTTATCACTCACAGTCTCACACACTCAATATATATTTTGAATAAAATAATTGAATAAACAATTCAAGGAATTTTGAATTTGAGATAATACCTTGAAAATATCTAACAATGCAGAATGTGGTGAGTGGTGTATGCAAACGCCCTATTTCGATTTTCGGCCAAGCTAACTAATTATAGTAGTCGTTTTTTTTTAGCAAACACCAACGAATAGTCGCAAAAAGAATTGAAGGGGACGAGTGTTTTATGTTTATGTTGAGTGTTGAGGCTTAGTTGGTGGGCTTGAGGGCTAATTAGGCAAACATGTTACGTTGTAAACAAAAAATAAAAAAAAAATAGTAGGTTAGTGGGTAGTGGGCAAGATCCAATTCGGGGCCTTAATTTTTTGCAACGGCAGTGGCCTAGGGGTGATAAAAGGGCCGGGCCGGGCTAGCTCGCCCCTCAAACCATAAAAGCCCTCATGATTGAGGGTCGGGTTAACCCGCCCCTATTTTGTATTTAGGGCCAGGTCGAGTAGGGTCAAGCATGAAAACTCAGGCCCTTAACCCGCCCCTCGACCCTCATTTTTAAGGGCCGGGTCGAGCCCGATCTAATTATACTTGACTAGTATATTTTTTTTTGTGATTTTTTATTTATTTTCATCATATTTTGATTATGTATATCAATTTTAATATACAAAACTAATTTTTATGCATTTAAAAAATAAATAAATAAAAGAAAGATAGAGATGGTAGAAGAGGTGATATTCTTAAAATATATACATTTTTCATACTTAACTATGTTGTTAGGTTGAATTTACTTTTATGTATGACTTATATACCTATTATTAAATCAATTACAAAAACCGTATATGTTATGTTATAATTAATTCCCTATTGAAAACTAATTTAGTGATTTTTTTTATACAACTTAGATAATTACAGTATAATACATAAATATAATGTAAAATAACAAGAAAACGTATGAGGACTGGTGAGGGCTTAATGAGGGCGGGCTCATGCTTCAGAACCTAGGCCCTAGCCCGCCCCTTATAAATATGAGGGCAGCTGGCTCGCCCCTCAAATCTCAACTTTTGAGGACTTTATCATGCAATTTTGAGGAGCGGGTTGGAGTGGGTTGAGGGCCAAATCATCACCCCTGCTTGATGAGTGGCCTGTGCTGACTATGGGTCACAGTTGCCACTGTCTATATATATATACTAGAAATTAACCCGTGGCTACGCCACTCGAGTCATAACGTTATTCATTTTTTTATTAATTAAATTAAAAGCTGCAAAAGAAACACAAAAATCTAATAACTATTATTTACAAAATTAATATTGAGTGCTTATGGAGGGTGTATGCTACTTAGATTGTTTTGGATTATGATGACCTTTGTTATATAAACATCTGCATCAAATTCATTCATTTATCAGAAAATTTAAGAAGTCATTATCCTATCAAATATTGTATTTTTTTTATCTAAAAATATTGTTGTCTAGAAACCAAAAAACAAATTCCTCTATCTAGCAAAATGTTATGACATAACAACCAGTCAATACTTCACACTCGTTGTTAGCTGATCTAGATTCAAATCCTCACATACAATGAAGGGTTCCTTATTTCCTAACCATATGTATAAAAAGAATTGAGAAATAAACATCAAAGCTCAAAAGTTACGAAATACACCTTCTCTCAAACTAAAGTAGGACTTCGGGGATACGATATTAGTTGTGTGGTTTGAAGAATCAGGAAGGAGGATAACACTGATTCGTTTTGAAGAAGTGCATCTTGATAACGCCACATATAATTGACCATGGCTAAATACCTGGTTTCGCAAATCAATACCAACGCATTTATAACAGATCGCCCTTGTGATTTGTTTATCGTCATTGCAAACGACAATCGAATCGGAAACTGTCGTCTGGTCATTTGAAATGGTATTTCATTGGTCGAAGGCGTTAATGATATTCTCGGGATAAAGCGTACATTCCCTGCTTTTTCTCCAGTTAAGATTAGAACTTGCACCACATGTGGCTTTGTGCACACAATCATCAGGCGCATGCCGTTACAAAGTCCATCTGTTTGCGCTATATTTCTCAGCAACATTACTGGGCATCCCTTCTTGAGAGTAAGCTTGAATGGAGGCAACCCAGAAGGATCGAGTGAGTTCAAGTACTCTGTCGGATAGCTATTTGCGTTTCCACTATCAACAACACTGGCAACGCCTAACTTGTCAGCACCTAAGCAAACAATTTCTTCCCCAGGAAACATATCTAGTGCCGTAGCATTTATAGTGCTAACGTCATCGTTGCGTGCTGAAAGGATAGTCCGCTCGGTCAAATAATTTGGGTCAGCTTCATACTGCTCACTAGATCGGGATATACATTATTTAGCAAGTCATGAAGATTGCTACAATTTTGAATCTCTAGCGGCAATTGAACACTTTCTTCTGGTTTCATTCCAACCTGAAAATTTCAAGAGCATATGAGATGAGTGATTGTGTATAATTTAAAATGGTCAGCAAAAAATATTATTTTTTTCAAGAAATTAAGTAATACCTCCATCAAGAAATTGGAGAACAACACATTCTCTGGCAAGTCACTGTCTAATCTCATATTTTGCACCAAAGATAAAACATTGATGTGTTTCCAGAGCAAAGACCTTCTCAGTGATGCACCTACAATATCCTCACGTTCACCTTGTGGTACAACTGGCAGAATTTGTCGGAAGTCACCGCCTAGAACAACAGTGATTCCACCAAATGGTCTTTCATTGTTACAAATATCCCGGAGTGAACGGTCGACTGCTTCAATACAAAACCTATGCTGCATCGAGACTTCATCCCAAATTATCAGTTTTGTTTCTTTAAACAAACCTCGCTTTGGAGTTTAATCCTTTTGAAGCCGCACATAGAGTTCTCTAACACATCAAAAGGAATAGAAAAAGTTGAATGAGCTATCCTACCACCATCTAATAAAAGCGACGCAATACCAGATGAGGCAACTGCAATCACAATATGTCCTAGATGACGACATTTAGCTGCAATTGTATTATACACAAATGTCTTTCCTGTACCTGCAGCTCCATTTAAGAAGAAAATTCCCCCTGCATTTTGCATGACTGAATCAACCACGGTATCAAACGTATGGCGTTGCTCATTGTTAAGACAATCAATGTTACAGTTGATTTGTTCATCTTGTAAATCAAACTGGAGTTGGCGTTGCTCCCAAATTAGTCTATTTCCAATCCTTTTGTTCCATTTTTTGAGTGGTCGGGGCATCGGGGGAAAGTCTTCTAGAGTTTTGTTTTTAGATTCCATGAGGAACTGCTCCAATAGATGCAACCCGTAATCTGTCACATGCAGGAAAATTATGTATTAATAATATAATATAGGCTACATGAAGGAGGCATTAATATAATATCTGTCACCTGCTCTTTTGATGGATTAGGAATGTTGAAGATAGTTCGTAATTTGTGCGCTAGGTCGTCACATATACTTATTGAGAATCTATCCCACAACAGATGTGGTTGCACTAGATTGCATTCCAACAGAATAATGCCGAACAATCTCCTTAGTTGATATCCAGTATTCATTATCGCCGCTTCTTCTAAACAATATATCCACTTTCCATCATCTTCAAGAAGTCCATGTGCAACACACGCAGCCTTGAATGTTGGATGAGGAATACCTTCAAATTTGCGAAGATCCTCAAATGATGTTGGGCCCTTTACGATGGTCAATAGTAGACGCAAGTAAAACCTCTCTCCCTCGTTGGGCTTGGCAAAATACATCCTGCCAATAGCAAAACCACTGCTTCTTTTAGTCCATACCTTTTCTGTTTTGTGCCAAACAAAGTGCTCGGGGAATTCTTGGTAAGTATAGGCCCGAGCATCTGGATTTGAAGCACAACAGTCGAAGAATGAAGTGAGACTCGACTTTTGTCGTTTCACCCTCTCAAGAATATTCTCCATCGGTTCCTTAGGGTTGAACACAACATGATGCATACCTGACAACAAATCATAACTTAACAGTATGGCATTCCAGTATAACTTAATAGTATATTGATGAACATTGTTTAATCAAGTGTTAAATACCTGGCAAGTGAAGAGATAATCTTACAACAGTTGGAAACTCTTCATGTAAGAAAAACCCAAATAGCCGCCAAGCTGCTTCTGGTGGTCCAATATATCTGGCATCAATGTACTGTTTAATCTCATTTCCGCCGTCCAACACCATTATTGTTCTGTCATTGCCCTTGTAGATGTACTTGTGGATGTACTTAACACATTGCAATCCCGCACACACTTCGACATTAATGTGACAATTAAACATCCTCACCAATTGTGGATTATATGGGACAACATTCCTATTGTCAACCTCTTTGTCTTTCACCATATAGACATGTCCCGTGTTGCGGCGCATATAAAGTGGATAACCGTCTTTTTGTATGGTTGTCGCGTCTGTAAACTCATGTGGAAAATGCTTTGTGCACTTGCCATTTTCCATACACGGTGAGTTCATATTTTTAACACCACACGGTCCATGGATCATACAACTCTTTATTGTATCAAAGAGCAAGGGATCCTTATCTGGGTCGGGAAATTCTACAAATATAATTCGATCAATTTGGGCTGCGGTACGACTTTTATCTTCATGCTTGAGGAAAAAGAGTGCATGCATGTGCGGGAGGCCACGCTTCTGAAATTCAATGGTGTACACATGAGCTACTTCACGGCCAAACACATTTTTCTTCTTGATAAATTTCATTAAAACTCTTCTCTTCAGTTCGAAAACACGGGCAAGAACATCAGGTCGATCAAACGCATTTTGGTTCTCCAAAAGGGCTTCTTGCACTTCCGCCGGTGAGGATTAGGATTAGCCATCGTGAAGGAATATATCCGGATGCTTATTGTAACGATGTTATAGCCATCGAAGTCTTGAAAGATCTCATACATGTACCTTGGACTTCCAATGAATGATGATGGCAAAATAAACCGCTGACCAACCTGATCAGGATCCGTACCCTCAGCTAAATCTGTCAAACTCATGTATACTTCAGCACGAAGATCCTTTTGGTGGGTATAATGATAGTATAGCCGATTTTGCTCAGTAGAAGCCCAAGCATCACACAAAAACTCCGAAATAATTTTCCACCACGAGTATTCTTTGAATATTCAGTATGACGTTCAAACAAACGATATGCATAGAACACCATCTGAGTCAATCGCCTCGAATCGTTGTCATTGACATCATAAAGCTTCATTTCGGTTGACCATCCAAGCTCACCTCGAGGGGAAAACAAAGGATAATGCAGGGGTAGATAAGCGGGATTACATTCATCAATCCGCTTCAGTGCATTGCCTGATCTATAATGAAGAATGATATCCCTTGTGCTTCTAATTTCAGTTCTATCCCTAGGTATAACAACTGCAATTTCATTTGCTGAAGGAAGATTGTATCGTCGTCGGTCAGTAGATGTATTATAATGGAGATAAGCTGCCACGTCATTTTCCTCAGCTGTGTGAGCACTCAATATATCATATGCTTGACGAAATTTTTCAACAAATCTATTACAATCTGACAGTGTACTCTGAATGATATCTAAAACATCACGTCTCAATTCTGGATTTCGGCGATGACGCACATCAAGGGCACTGGCTGGGTCATAAACATATAGTTGAGCATAAATCGGATCTTTCTCAGGTTCTGGTAGTAATGATCCAATTTGATGGCGTAATTCACCATGAACGGTGAATGGAATAGGACCGCTACCGCTGAATATTCGGTCATCCGGTTGACAACCGAGACTGGTAAATGCATTAGCCAAGTTATACTGACGAAGATGTTGTCTAAATGACCTGGCTTTGGCGTCACTACCATCATATAGATCTTGAATCGCAGGAGGCAATGGACTAAGTAGAGAAAGACTGACTTTTCCTTGTTTGCAACACATCCCAAAAAAAGGTCTTTTGACTGATGTATTTGCTAGCCTTTCATCTTTCCAGTGCAGAGCTTTACAAGAGGAGCATTCCACATCCATCTTTCCCAGATAATGGCGGACATTGTTGTGCATATTAGCAGGTTCTGTCATATTGACACCAGCTATAAGAGGCTGAAAATAATCATCCACATCCATTTCGCTTTGGGTGTCACTAACATGTAGGAAAAAAAATCCTAATGAGTTAGGAATGATTTTTTTTTTTACTGAAAACAATGTTATAGAAAACACAATGAAATTCAACTTACATATACGAAGACATTGATACTAGAATATTATGAAGGTCTGCTTCTAAGTTCATTCTAGTTCGCTTGTTCATTCTACCACTTATGCGCTATTTTTCTCTTCTATTGCGTTGGGCCAACTTGCGTCGAGAAGTATGAGAAGGTGTATAAGCATTGGTCGGACTAATACTAAGATCATCCACTTCCATTTCATTTTGGGTGTCACTAACATGTAGGAAAAAAAATTCATAATGGGCTAGGAACGGAAATATTTTTGACTAAAAATAATGTTATAGAAAACACACAAATAAATGAAACTTACATATGGGAAGACATGGACACTGGTATATTTTGAAGGCCTGCTTCTAAGTTCCTTCTTGTTAAACTTGTTGCTTCTACCACTTATGAGCTCTTTTTTTTCTCTTCTATTGCGTTGGGCCAACTTGGCGAGAAATTTGAGAGGGTGTAAAAGCATTGGTCGGACTAACATTAAGAGTGGATTGTGGAGGAGTAACTACAACCTCATTTTGCACAGGAGGTGATTGGACTTGATGGCATTCATTTCCTTGTTTTTCCAAAACCTGCATTTTATATTTGATAAAACATAACCATCAGAAGGCAGTAAACAACCACCGCATATAATGAACGTATATATGTTACATACTTTAGCAAGGGTAACAAGCACATGGTCAATAATCCGTTGTTTATGCTCACGTACTCGATTTATATAATCCAATTCTCTTTGCTGCATGATGCAAGGTACATGAAAAGCGGCATACAAAATTAAATGAGAACGTTGTCAAATTAACAAAAGAGTTTTCTTTGTTACAAAATTTAAAAGTTTGAAATCATGTAAGAATCAAACATAACCAAACTATGAAAAAGGAACTTCAAATACCTGAGTAGATGCAGTAGGTTCATTGGTAGATTTAGGTGGTGCGTCGACAACAGAAACATCAAATGCACTTGCAGGTGGTGCCTTATCCATGGCTGATAATCAAACATTGATAAGAAAAGTGCAGCAAATAAATGAAAGTGGTATACAACTATGATCAGGAACAACTATTAAGGGAGGTTCGGAGTCATGTAAAACTTTGTATAATTAAAATATAAAGAGTTCAGATCCACTGGAACTTCTACCAAAGCTACATGCATGTACTATACTTTGTGCATAGCAAAATAATACCAGATTCAGGCACTCTGAAGTTCAACGTTCATATGTAGCTTACAGAAATACTTATACAATTCAGTCACATGCAACCTCTCTTTCATTAGGGGCCACACCGGCGGCACCACAGTTCGAGCCGGACTTCGGTTCCATTTGTTTCTTCATTTTGCAAAGCTGGGAGTCGATCTTAGCCCTGGTTTGGCTATTACTGAATCTGATCTTTATTTGAAAGGTGACAATTTAAACTTATGGTCCGATCTAACGTATATTTGGGAAGAAAGTCCATCTAGTTTGAAGCGGGGCATCAAGTACATCTCGTTTGTTTGAGGAAGCCCGTGAATGAGAACCATAAGCGAAGATTGAGTTCCATACTCCATTGTAGAGTGACTCAAATGATGGAAGGCAGTAATTCACGGTTTTTCTTAAACTATTCAACATGTTCTATTCTATTCCCATACTTTAGGCGCAAATGATTAGTGCAACGTGACGTGGCTGTAATTCTCTTATACAAGCTTGTACAAGGATATCATATCGAAATTGACTATCCTTTTAGATTTGTAAATTAGTTATGATGGCACCCTAAGTATTTTTCTCGTCCATGAGCAAAGATCTTGAAGGAAAAAAGAAGAGGATTCCTCTGAAAAAAACTCATAGTGGCTTTGTGTGTGCGGGAGAAGGGAGGTGGATTATCAGACATTGAATTCAACTTTACCTAACCTAGGCAGGAATATACAGATTTTATTTAACTGTATCACGATTACTAATAATAATGAGGCGCAATATAGAGCATAACCATATCAGAACATTATAAGACACTTTTTTATACCTTCTAAGCTATAAGGAAGGGCAAGACTGTCAGCATGAAGGACTCATAAGTGCATGTTGATATGTGATTGCTTCGTCTCCAGAGAACTTCCACGAGTATGTTTTTCTTGACATTTATTATATATGTATGCAAAGTCTAATTGGATTTATGTAGATAATATCATAATATATATATCTATGTGGATTAATATCAAGTTCTAATTGGAATCAACTTAGATAAGATTTATATCAAGCAGGACTACTTTCACCCGTAATTGGAATCAACTTAGATAAGATTTATATCAAGCAGGACTCTTAAAAGAAATTGATTCATCACCGTAGGATCGTCCCAACCCGACCGCTCGATATACCAGCATAAAAAACCAAACTGTTTTATTATATAGATATTCTATTTGTTCATCATGGTCTCTTCCGATCCACTTACAAAATCCAACGGCTCAAAACCACTCATCACAAAATCCTGTCCCACTTTCATCAACACAGTCCACGGTCCACCTACTCACAAAAAACCTGCCAAGTGTCCATCAAAATGACCATTTAGTCCTCTCTCTGTACAAAACCAGACAAAAATTTCGGTCCCACACCCCACTTCACGCTCAGCTCCATCCTGTTTTTCTCTCCTTTCACCTTCTCAAAAAACTTCATTTAAAAAAAAAAAAAAAATGGCGTTGAAGGGAAAAGAAATAGCGGGAACAAAAAAGAGAAAATCAGAAAATGGGGACAAGTCTGGTAGTAGTAATGAACGTAAGAGAAAGAATCCAGGAGTCCTTCAGTTTTTCGATGTCGCTGCGGAAGTTGATGATGTGGAAGAAGAAAGTGAAAGTGAAAGTGACGATGATGACAGGGCTCAAGGTGACATAAAAAAAATCCATTATTTTTTGTTAAATTTGGCTTTGTACGGAAACTAGGGTTTTAGGTAGTGGGTTTTGTGATAAATTGAATGCATGTTGTTAAATGTGTGTTGTTTTAAGTTATTAGTGTGATATGCAGTTAGGGTTTTTTAAGACTTTATTTTGGGGTGTGGGTTTGTTGGTTAGAAGAAATGTTGCATTTTGTGTGTTTGTTCTCTCTGTATGATTGTTGAATAGTGTAATACTGTAATGTGGTTATGTTGTGGGTACTTGTATTGAGAGTTCATGGTGTATGGTTTTTGTTAAGTGTTATGAACAGAGAATGTTACTGTTTGTTTATATATATCGTATGGATTAAAAAATGTGGTTTTAAGAGGACATATAGTTCCCTAAGTATGTACGAGGACATTGAGACGCTGAAATTTGTAGCCATACCTAGTTTGTGGCTTCATAAAAGGGATAGATTTGGCATCATGATATATCCTTATCAGTGGAGGTGGTTATTATCTCAATCAAAGGATTTGTATTCCTTTGGTTGAAGATTTGGGATAATACCCTGTTTGACTGCTTTGTGTTCCGATGGGATTCTTTGATGGCTGCTAGTTAGTGTGCTCCACTGTGTTGTACTGTTTTAGTTTCTTTTTATGTTTCTTGTTCTTGTAGTATGTGATGTTTCGTCCTACACAATTTCCTCGTTTACTGTTTTTGTTTTTTTTCTTGATTTTAATATAGCAGATATCCATATTTAGCAATAGAAAAAAAAAGGATGGCTTTGACGTAAGAATGGGATCACTTGTACATTCAGGGAAACAATCAGATAGTAAGAAACTAGATGGATAGTTAACATCACACTCAATATAAAACTCAATGGTCAAGATCACTAGCACATCTTAAGTCAATATTCCCATATGTACAAGTACAAAACATGTGAAGTGGAAATAAGAAAAAGAGAGGGAATAAGATGACAATATGCAAAGGATGCATGGAGTGGTATTTTTAACGTATCCTTCCTAAAAATCTGGATCCATAATTTTTGATCCCCAACTTCATCTTTTGTGGCTGTATGTGGAAATGTGGTTGTTAGCATGTGGTTTTATGTTTCTTCTTCTGTTTTCTTGTATTTGTAGGTTCTGCCAAATTTTCTTATGATGTAAAGAACTTTAACTTCACTGATTAGAAATAAAAAGGTCATATTTGGCAAACATGTGCGTAAGTTCAGGGCGAACGTAAACTTGAGATGAAATCAACATGGAGTAATTTTGGCTTTGGAATTGCTAGAATTATTAAGAAAAACATTTTTGTTCTATATTTGTTGTGATTTGGGCGCGAAAGTGTTACTATGCTCTGGATAGAAAAAAAAGGAAAAGTGGATGTCAGATGAGGTTTGTGAGTTGCTACTGAGATTTCATGGGACAAAGCAAAAGTTGGCAGTAAAAAACTCATTTATCAAAGTTACAATTTTGCCAAGAAGGAACTTGTTAGGATCTTTGAACAGTTCTCGATATTTGAACCCAATAGTTGTTCTCATTTAAATCACTTTGAGGATTTGGCAGTATTGGTGACGAGAAAACCATTTTGAATTACCAATTTATTGAGACTACTATCAAAGTTTCCTATGTTTTGTTTATATATAATTTTTAATAACTAATAATTAATAATTTTCTGTCTATTGCTTATGTAACTGTCCAATAGGTGCAACATGTTGCTTGTGTATTTGTCTTATTGGTGCAATTTGTTGCTGTTTCTTAGTGAGCGCAGGTTCTGTTGACAAAGTTGATGCAGGACAGAAAGGCAAGAGTGGGTTTGGAAGAACCCATAATCTTCCATTTTTGCCAAAAGAAGAGGAGTTAAGTGATGGTGAGCTAGAACTACTATTGGAAGAACGTTACAAGCCTGGTTCCCAACATGTTGTATATGCTGATGATAAACACGAGAATAAAGGATCTGGTGACGAGGGTTCTTTTATGCAGGCTCTGGATAATACAACTATTTGGAGGGTCAAGTGCACGGTACTATATATTTCTATCTAAAGGCTCCATGTATCGGAGGGCGGTACATGTTATCTCTAATTTCCTTCAAAACTTTATTGCTGTAGGTTGGACGAGAGCGCCGTTCGGCATTGTGCCTTATCCAGAAGTTTGTTGACAGGAAGTCTCTTGGACAAAAGCTGCAAATAGCTTCTGCATTTTCCCCTGACCATGTAAAGGGCTACATTTATATTGAAGCTGAAAAGGAGGTTGATGTTCTGGAGGTAGAGTTATTGCTATAGTTGTTTTTATTGCTAGTATTGCTAATGTCCTAATACCAGTATAAATATTATTTGAGACTCATCTAGTACATTATTTGCTCCAGGCATGTAAAGGTCTTACTACTTTATATACAAGTAGGATATCACCAGTCCCTAAGAATGAATTTGCACATTTATTCTCTATCCGAAAGACATCGATTGAAGTATCTCCAGGAACATGGGTTCGCGTGAAGAACGGCCAATATAGAGGGGACTTGGCACAGGTACCACAAACGCTCCTTGGTTCAGAGTAGGGTACTTCGAGCATGTTTTAACTTCTAAAGTTCTAATCCTTTCTGTTTGACTATGTCCGTAGGTTGTTACTTTTGATCATGCAAAGAAGAGAGCGACTGTAAAGGTTGTCCCCAGAATTGATTTACAAGCTCTGGCCAAAAAACTGGTAATGATGTAATGTTATTTCTTTCTTCTTTAATTTTTGTTTTCTTGGATGTGGCATCCGCTATTTCAAAATAATACGCTTTCAATGGAGGATATTTCATCTAAATGTATATTGTTTCTCAATATTTTTGTCTTGTTATCTTGTATGATGGTTTATCATATACATTTTCTTATGTTTATCATTGTACTTTACAGTTCACACTGCTTCGTCCTTATTATTATTGCTAATTTATAATAATTGTTATAAGTGCTATAATTGTTATTATTTTGTTGTCCATGCTGTTTTCCTTATTTGGTCAACGATTATAAAGATCCTCAGTTGAAACTGTGAACATTGAATTTCATGTTGTTGCATGCATCTTATTGCCTCCATGGTTTGGAAACAGAGCCAATCTTACAAAACAATGGGCCAATCTATGCTGATATAAGCGGCTGCTATATTCTGTTGAAACAGAGCCATTCTTACAAAACAATGGGCCAATCTGATGGGGCTAAAATCACTCTTTCTGTTTTGGTCTTTCAGTATTTCATCCATGTTAAGTTATTCATTGTTATTTTTAGTCTTGGTGCTGGTAAATGCGGCCATTTTTTAATTTATTATTATTATATTTTTTCCATATTGAATCGAATAAGTCATTAACCTATTAGTATTGGATAGAAGTGCCCTTCAGCAACCCACCACCACACCTTTCCTCCCCTTCCATCTCTCTGTTCCATACACACACACACCTACCCTTCTCCAGCATATCTATCTCACGCGTCACAGACGAGACATCAAAGGAAAAACACGAGGGGAAACCTTCCAAAGAAAAAGATCAGTAATCTTTAAGAAATCTAGGTTTGAGTTTAAATGAAAGAAACAGACTTCTTGTTGGATCGTGAAATTGAAGGTGGCCATTTCTTATAGTACCTGCCGAATTGAGGATCCTTCTTTAATTTAAGGTTATATCTCCTTGGGGGTTTTTTTTTTAACAATTAAACAAACTGTTCTTCAAGCAATCATTACGTGAAAGTCTGAATGTGTGGGCGCAAGGTTTTCTCCTTTTGATCTGGAGAGAAAGTCTTGAACTTAGGAGGGGTAGGGTGTACTTCACACTGGCGTGGTTGCCAACTTGAGAGCCGTGAATCTATGTGTCTGAGCTCCTCCCCCCCCCTCCCCTTAAATATAAGGTATCAACTATCAGCAAAGTAGATTATGTGAACTTAGTGAATAATCAGCTGTCACCACCTTTATTATGTTAGACATCACTGACATAAATATATGCAGTTAGGGCACAGGCACCGAGGGTGCGCCTAGGTGCTTTCAGGTGCGAGGAGCAAGGGGTCATCGAGCTTATCCTGACTGCTTAGATAAAATTTATCATTGAGGCTTTCCCTATACTCGTAAACTTAGTTTTGTAATATTCCCAGGTATCGTTCTTGAATTTCTGTTATCTTCAAAGAACATATTTGACTGAGACATGACATAATGATGTTTAATCTTCAGCATGTTGCCTTTGATGAATACTGTTACTTATGCTCTACTTCTCTGTCCGAGAAATAATAACGAAAAGTAGCAATCAACTTATCCCAAAAAAAAATTGCATTATCACGAATTTATAAGTGGACCTATCATTTTATGTTGTGGATACGAGTGACAGTTTCTTTTTGTATGTAGGCTGGTGGAGGTACTGTGAAACAAACAGCAGTCCCAACAGCCAGAGTTATCAGCTCTAAGGATCTTGAGTATGTACTTCCTTTATTGCAGCTACACGAACTCCACTTGATGTATTTTTCATATCTTTCTTTCTGCTTCATATATCAGGGAGTTTGCCCGTTATATACAGTTAAAGCGTGACCGTCAAACTGGGCAGATTTGTCAGACTATCGATGGTTTAAAGTTCAAAGATGGCTATCTGTATAAGAAAGTATCTATGGAGTCAATAAGCTATGTGGATGTAGTGCCATCAACTGATGAGCTCCTGAAGTTTAAACCTTATAAGAAAGACGCATCTGATGACGCAGAATGGTTGTCACACCTTTATGGTGAGCAACGGAAAAAGCGTTTGTCTGAGTGTAGTAATGGAGCGACCAAAGGCTCAGAAGGTACATCAGGTTCAAAAAAAGGGGATCAATTTCAATTGCACGATCTTGTCTTCTTTGGGTAAGATAGTATTGCCACTTGTTTTTGTTGTCTTTGCAATTATTGTGTTATTTTCAATTTTATAGATCACGCTGTTTCTTGCTTTGCAGCCCAAAAGATTTTGGTGTTATCATAAGGGTAGAGAGTGATGGCTTCCAGGTAGTAGCATATGGTGTTTCTGTTCACTCTTTCTCAGTTTTCTTTTCACATTGCTTGTTCTTATATGTATTGTTTGTAGATTCTAAAATATGACGAAGTGGAAGGAGCAGAAGTGTTGAATGTTGAGCTCCATGAGATAAGGAATAGTAGCTCTGATAAAAAGTTTTCCACTATGGACCGGCAGATGAAAACAATATCTCTAAATGACACTGTCAGGGTTTTGGAAGGTCCATTTACGGTGAGTCTCTACTCCATCTTATCTACTTTTTAATAATTACTAACTTTGTTTTTGATAGGACTTTTATTAAATGCAAAAACTTAGTAAACTGAAAGAAGGTAATGATGAATAAAACCTTAATAGTTATTTTTCTTGCTTTGCAGGGAAAGGAAGGGATTGTAAAGCATATCTGCAAATCTACAACCTTTATCTATGATGAAAGCCAACTGGAAAATGGTGGTTATTTCTGTGCCAAGTCTCAGATGTGTGAGAATATCAGTAATTCTAAAGAGGTACACCATGAAACCATTGTATGTATTGAAGCTCGAGTATTTTCTCCTTGGGAACTGGAGTTTGGGATACTTCCTCACTTTCTTATCTCTTTTTTATTCCTTCAGGGCGATGTATTCGGTGCTCCGGGGTTGGAAGATTCCACTGGATCCCCCAAGTCACCTGAGTTATTTAAGAAGCCATGGGAAGAAAAGGAGAACACACGTGATTGTATGTATTTAGATGGATGTGTAATGCACATTGTTTCTGCTGGTGTTTGATTCTAAGGGATGTAATTTTGTATCCCTATTAATTTAGTTCTTGAATGTAGTCAACAGTCGTCGCAACGGGGATAGGGATGGAGCATTTTCCGTTGGCCAAACACTGAGAATCCGAGTTGGTCCTCTAAAGGGCCATCTTTGCCGTGTTGTTGCTATTTATCGTTCTGACATCACCGTTAAGGTTGATTCTCAGACAAAGGTCTTGTCAGGTTGGTTGGAATCCGAAATGCTGTTTTGTTGGATGCGAGATAAGGCTCAATTTGAAATCTATTTTACATGCTACTGAACTTCTGCAGTTAAATGCGAGCATCTTTCTGAAGTTGGTATGAAATCCAATTTCATGACACGAAATGATGGATTTGGAACACAGGGAGGTATGTACCTTTTATGACTTGATTGATGGCATTAACACGTGCATGTATAAATGTCTGAATGTCATGTATTGACATTTATACAAACACCAAACTTACTCATACCGTTCATTGATACTGTTATGCGTAAGCTGTTTGACAGTTTGAATTAATATCAATCAAATTTTCTTTTGCATCTTCCATGCAGTTTGTCTTTAGGTTGTATGTGGCAAGTCATTAGTTTTTATTATATCTATGTCTTTGCAACTGCCTATGTCTGGCAACAAATCTGATTGAAGTTTTGATGACCAAATTGACAATCCAGATTTACGAAACGGAGATCTATATCCAGTCTGAAAAATCATACTGAAATCTAGATCTCATATAATCCATCTTATAATTGGATAAGAAAAAAAAGTAAAAGCCCATGTTTATAAATCATTGAGGGAATCTCTGCACTGTATATGTATGTGCACAGGTTGTGCAGGGGGTTCTACAGGTCTGTTTTGGGCTTGATCCAAAATCCGTTGTCAGTTCCATTATATCAACTCATTTGCATGTGTAATATTTCTTGTTATCTGTTTGTCTTTTCGTTCATATAATTGATTTCCTTGATTCTGAAATTTTGGTATCAACTCATTCTGAAATTTTGATAGAGGCGTCAGGAGCACCAACAGAAAGCAATGGATGGGGGGGGTCTGCTTCACTGACTACTGGAAGGTATACATTTGTGGTTCCAGATGCTCTACTCATCTACAGGCATTTTTAGCACCTTTAACTAGAAATTGTTAGAATATAATCATATATTGCAGCTGTATCCTATAGCAATATATGATTATATTCTAACAGAAATTGCCTTTTAAACTCTGTTTTTATTGTGAAAAACATGCATTTTGGATTTTGTGGATTTTTGAGCAGGGACCGAGTATGGTTCGAGGGTAATCAATTCACTGCCCTCAAGTTTTGGGTTTTTGGTTGTAATTATGAGGTCAACATAGAAGAAACTAGTTTGTATGGTAACAGCTTGTAATGGAATATTAATTAGGACTGTCCCATCCTTTCCAAGTTACATCTACAAGAGATGAGATGTAGAGATCCCTATGACTAAGTTTTTCTCTCTGGTTTATTTTCACTGTCCTCTAGTGGCAGTTAACTTGAACCTTCACGTAGTGTTTTTTCTGTTCATAGTTTTTGGAGAATGGAAGAGGCCCTAACTCATTGTGTAAATAAAACTGGTGGATTGAGAGTTCTCCAATCTTGAGGCATTTTCTTCTCTGCAATTGAATATTGAAAAATGCATGAAGTTTCTATTTATTAACTGACGATAGTATGATACATGACGGTTATTCAATCATCTTTACTTTCTAACATGAAAGGCTGATATATCTCTGCCCATCTCTGATAATAAAATGATTTGTTTGCAGGAACTCTTGGCCTGATTTCACTGCCCCTGAATTTTTGGTTTGTTTATTTGTTTCTCTTGTTTGGTTTATATATCCTCAAGTGTGATGGATTTTTTTTTCTAATCCTATTATTATTATTATCTAATATCCTATTTACATGGAACAATCTCAGGTGGATACCTCTATAAAGAATCCTTTTGATTCCCTAGTTACTGATGATCCCGAAAAAGGTATGGTGCAATTTATTGCGACTAAACTGTTTTGTATTAGCAAGATAGTTATTGAGTCAGCAATTGATATAGCATGTTAGACACCGCAAATATTCTTAACATCTCCCATGCAAGTAGCTGATTCATTTACTATTTCTATCTAAAGGACTTGACCCTTGGGGGAGCAAAGCAACTTCTAAGAAAGCAACTGACAGCTGGGGCAACACAGCAGGCTTTGGAGGAGACGTTGGAAAAGGTTTGGTGAAGTGACTATTTTTTTTTGTTTGTTTTCCACTATTTTATTTTTTGGGCCAAAAGCAAAAAATAAAAAAATTGAACTGTGGCATGAATAGTGATGACAGGGATTCATCGGCTACGTTATGACTGGTATACTCTTTTCTGACATCCAATTTAAGTTACTGACTCTTTTTAGTAATTCATGGTAAAGAAGGAGATGACCCTTGGGGTAGCAAAGAAGCTTCTAAAAATGCTACAAACAGCTGGGGTGATGCTGCAAGCTTTGGTGGAGATCCAGATAAAGGTCTGCTGAAGTGCAAATTATTTTCCAATCGTTAGACGTTTCCATATGTTTTTGGTTAAAAATTATGTCATTTAAATGGTTTGGTCTGTCACGCTACAGTTTTTTGCATATTCAGTACAAGTCATTGATTCCTTTATTGTTACAAGGTAAAGAAGGAGATGACCCGTGGGGTAGCAAAGAAGCTTCTAAAAAAGCCACAAACAGCTGGGGCAATGCAGCAAGCTTTGGTGGAGATCCTGACAAAGGTCTGTCAAAGTGGCAAACAAATTAGATGATTTTTTTTAGTTTAATTTTAATTTTTGATATTTGATATTGGATTTTTTTTTTCTGTTTTGACCAAAAATGATGTCATTTTAACTAAACAAATTGGTCCGTCACGTTAGGATTTTTGCCATACTTTCAAATCTTCTGTGCAAGCTGCTAATTCCTTTGCTTGTTACAAGGTAAAGAAGGGGATGACCTGTGGGGTAGCAAAGAGGTTTCTAAAAAATCCACGGACAGCTGGGGCAATGCAGCAAATTTTGGTGGAGATCCTCCCAAAGGTGTGTTGAAGTGGCAAATATATGTACATATATTCTCGTAACTAGAGGGATTGGTCTGGCAGATTAAGATTTTTATACTTCTTTCACATCTTCTGAATGAGTTGCTGTATTGATTATTCTTACAAGGAAAAGGAGATGAACCTTGGGGCAGCAAAGCAACTTCTGAGAAAACAACGGACAGCTGGGGCAATGCAGCAAGCTTTGGTGGAGATCCCCATAAAGGTATTTTGAAGCGGCAAATAATCCTGGTTGTTTTTTTTGTTTTGTTTAATTTCGTATTTTCTATATTTATGCATATATTATCCAGGGGGCTGGAGGATGTCATAGCTAGCATGGTAATTTTACCTTGGTGTTTTCTACACGAGTTAACGATTCTTTTTTCTGTTCCCAGGTACAGAAGGAGATGACCCATGGGGGAGCAAAGGATCTTCTAAGAAAGCTACAGACAGCTGGGGAAATGGAACTGGATTTGGTGTTGGACAGCATTCATCATGGGGTAACTCACAATCTGAGGACAATAGTTTCAAAAATAAACAGGATTGTAATGATAATACGAGGAAAACTGCTGACTACTTGAACAAAGGGAAAACTGTATCTGAAAACAATGGAAGTGAGTGGGCTAGTCAAGCAGGGGTACAAGACAGCTGGGGAAGTAAAGGAACTTCTGAGAAAGGCATAGACAACTGGGGAAGCAAAGCAACTTCTGAGAAAGCAACTGGCAGCTGGGGAACCGCGATAGTTGATTCCTCAGAAAAATGTAAAAGTCAATTTGAAAATGAGGGTAAAGATTGGGGAGCCATGGCCCAAGGCGCCGGAAAGTCAAGTCATGAAGACACCTGGGGCAAAGCTGTTGAAAGTTCTGTGAAAGGAGACATGGGCAAGGGTTGGGGTAATTCAGCTGGTAGTTGGACCCAGTCAGAAGCAACACACGGTAGTCAGGATAATCCTTGGAGCAAACCTAAGGCGTTTACTGTTGATGAGGCAACTCCTTGGAGCAAAGGTACCACTACTACTACCGGAGATGGTTGGAATAGCCAGAAAGGTATGGGTACTGAACAAGGATCCAGGGATAACCAACAGGATGGTTGGAACAGACCAAGAGATTTTGATGGGGGCAGGGGTTCAGGTGGGAGAAGAGGTAGGGGTGGATTTAGAGGTAATAGAGATCAATCTGGTAGAGGAAGATCCTTTGGAAGGGGGCGATCCTCTGGTTGGAACAATGAGAATCAATCTAGCTGGGGAAATTCTTCTCAAGATCCTGGAGCAAATAAAAACCAAGACGAAGGTTGGAACAAACCAAAATTTGGTTTTGGTGAAGGGAGGGGAGGAAACAGGGATGGTGCAAAATCTTTTGATGCGGGTGGATCTAACTGGAAAAGTTGTGTTGACCAGGATACTGGAAGTAAGTTTTCGAACCTGAATAATGGAGGAGGAAGTACTTGGAACACATCCAATACTGTTGGCAGAAATCAATCCTCTGGATGGAGTGCCACTTCAAGTATGAACGAAGTTGGTGGCAGCAAAGGCCAAGATTGGAAGAGTGGGGAAAACAAGGCAAGTGGAGAGATGCCGTCTGATGGGGACGGCAAAGCCAGCAGTTGGAAAAGTGGAGGTACTGATGCTGGTGCAAGCAGTTGGAATGCTCCTAAAGATTCAAGGGGAGGCCGTCCCTCGGATTGGAATCAGGCAGTGCCTGAAGCAAGTGGGAGCAAGAACCAGGAAGACGTGTGGAAAACAGGAAAAGGTTCAGATGCTGATCTTGCAACTGGTTGGAGCAGTGGAAACGCTTCTGGTGGAGGTCAGTCAGATGGCTGGAACAAAGGATCAAACACTGGGTGGAAAACCAGAAAAGGTTCTGATACTGATGTTGCAACTGGTTGGAGCAGTGGAAATGCTTCTGGTGGAGGTCAATCAGATGGCTGGAACAAAGGATCAAACACTGGGTGGAAAACTGGAGAAGGTTCTGATACTGATGTTGCAACTGGTTGGAGCAGTGGAAATGCTTCCTGTGGAGGCCAATCAGATGGCTGGAACAAAGGAGCAAACACGGGGTGGAAAACTGGAAAAGGTTCTGATACTGATATTGCAACTGGTTGGAGCAGTGGAAATGCTTCTAGGGGTGGTCAATCAGCCGGTTGGGACAAAGGAGCAAATAAAGGAGATGGAAGTGGCTATCAATCAAATGACTGGAAGAAGAGGGAGTTTGGGAATAGAGACGATGGAAACAATTGGCGAGGAGGAAGATCTTCTGGCTGGGGACGTGGTGGTGGTGAAGACTTTTCTAACCGGGGCTTTGGCAGGGGAAGGTCCTCTGGCTCACCTAGAGGGGGCTTTGGAAATAATAGAGGCCGTGGAAGAAGGGATCAATCAGGTGGCTGGAACGGGGAAAAGACTAACGGAGAAAATCAGTCCTTTGGCTGGAGCAAAGGAAATGATGATTCTTGTGATTGGAAAAGCAGCAAAGGTGCTGATAGTTGGAACCAAGGTGGTTCTGGTAACGGGCAATGGAATAGTTGGAACAAAGAATCTAGTTCAACCAAGGAAACGGGTGGAACCAGTAACCAAGCCTTGGGTTGGAGTAGCCAGGATGCTAGTAAAGATACTGCTGATGGTCGAGCTGGCAAACAAGCTGAAAGCTGGGGCCGATCTAATGCCGCTAGTGTAACTCAGTTGGCTGGTTGGAGCAAATCCTCAGGTGCAAAAGAAGAAGCTAGTGGTGCCGAACGTCAAGCAGATGCATGGGGAATAGCAGCAGCAAGCTCTTGGGGGATGGAGAAGGATGGATCCAATGGAAAAGGAGGTTGGTGATGTTCTAAAGAAGGCTGTAATGGCATGCTAGTGGGTAGATAAGGCGCTAATGACATGCTAATGGGTGTAAATATCCTTCTCAATTATTTGATGTTTTGTTGATATTGGTGAAGTTGGACATGTATTTAACGGTCGTCTTCGACACTGGTTTATCACAACGTTGTTTAGGGCACGCTTTTGATGGAACTGGTGATGCTCTGTTTAGAAGTTGAGAACCTTAAATTGCTAAATATGCTCTTTTGATGGAACTCTAAAGGATATTGATATTTTCTTAGATGATGCTCTAACCTTACAGAACTGTGTTTGAAGTTATGGATTTCTTCCTATATTCTGCAATAAGGATACTGAGGTTCTGATACAGATGGAGTTCATACTTCATACATCTGACGTTTACACTGTTGAGGACTCGCTTACTGTGGTCAATCTTGGATACTTGAGGGCTATTAGATTTAAAGGGAAATTCAATTTTCAGTTTAGGATCTCATGTAGTATGAAAAAAAAAGTTCCCCACTCCCAGTAGGCATGGAAATTTACCTTAACCCTCAATTGCACTTTTGTCAAGCTCAACGTATATGTAGTTCTGTACGCGTTCAATTTACCATCTAATTCCAAGAACCCATCCAGTCTTGAATCAAACGGACGTTGTCCCAAATAATCTCATTCCAAAGGACTCAACTTGATTCCTGTTGCATTTCTCAAGTCTTTCGAAGTGCTTTTATTGTGGGGATAGCTGCACCAAGTCGCACAACTTTCATAGTGCTATGAAATGGGTATTCTACTAATATTCAGTACCAAAGACTCATTAATTAATAGTCAGTACGGAAGGCTCATCGTGTGTTATCAGACTAAACATTTCATTTCTTGGTACTTTTGGTAGATTCTTGGCTTAGCAGAGGACATCACCTTGTTTATATCTACAGAGAAACAAGTATAGCGGTGGATGCACTGGTAAAATGATCACCCCGTAACTAACAAGTCTATGCTGACTCGAATGGCACAAAAGTATATGACCCTCACAAAATCTCGCATGTTAAAATTACTCATAAAGAAGCTTTGCAAACTTGTGGGCCACCATTCTTCTCACAAGCTGTTATTTGAAAAATTCCCAATCTGAATTTTGGCAAATTCTCACAAGCTTTGCGAACTTGCTTAGAGCAAAATGGGGACAGCCAAATATGACGTGACACCACATCAGAAATGAAAAAATTGTAGAATATAATATTTTGATTCAAATAACACACAATTGAATAATACGTGTAGAAGATACACTTGAACTAAATAAATTTTATTATATCAATTCAACCACTTATATTAAACCAACAAAAGAATTTACCGCTTCATATCGATGCATCTCTTTTTCTATAATGCACCTCACTTATTATTCTCACTTCTTCTTAAACTAAAATCTAGACACTTACACACACACACATATATATATATATATATATATAACTTCTCAAATTACTAATTCCTACTAAGCTACTAATTAGAAACTTCTAATACCAATCCAATTCTAATCTTACTTGTATTGCCCATATCAACTTGGTTTCCTAATAGCAATTCATACTTGCTAATTACATCACTTTCTAATTAACTAACCTCCAACTCTATTTAACCAAATTTGCTAGATCTAAAATTATTAATTCCAACAACCTCCCTTAATTTGAGATATAGCAATAAGTACTAAATCTCAATTTTGTAATTCCAACAGCCTCCCTTAAATTGAGATTTTGGGACGCGGTTATTCCTAAGAACGTCTTCAGCTTGATAAATTCTTCGACTTTCAGCGGCTCCATGATTATATCTACTGCTTGACATCCTAGTTGATGAAATTTCATTACAACATTAACATTGTACTTACACTTGACTTCCGTGTGTTTACTCCTCCCATGAAATATTACAACCTTCTTGTATTGTCCTGGTGTAGACTTATATTGCTTTAATTTTGGCTTGTACCGTTTTTAATTTTTCTTACGAACACTTGGAACCAATCTAGATCTTGATGAGTTCTCCCCTTTTACACTCTTACTCTTCTCACGAAATATCGAGCCCTTCTTGTATCTTCTCAAGTTTGGCTTGGACCTTTTATGATCTTGTTTGCGTACTCTTAGCACCATTAAAACTTTCATATAACTCTCCCCCTTTTCAATTTTGTGTCTCTTTCTATTTTGTTTATGAACTTTTTGTACCAATTTGATTCTTAAATAGTTTTCCCCTTTCAAAGCTTATAACAATGTTGCTTGTGTAGTTTTTCTACTGCTTTTGATTTCAAATCATTCATTTTCCTCCTTTGCTTGTATTTTTCCTTATGCACATGTTTGAAACTAATTATAATGGAGAGGGTTACGCCCACTCTCAGTTTTGCCCACTCCAGCCCACTCCAAATCTCATCCACTAAAAATCGCGAGATCATCTCGAAATCTAATGGTCCAGTTTAAAACAAAAGAAAACTGAAGTAAACAGAAAAAAAACCTTAGTCCCTCCAAACCTTTCGTCTCGCCCAATACTAGCAAAAACGAAAACGAAATTTATAGAAAACAAAAACAAATCTCTAGTCTCGCCCACTCAAAATTTTATCAAACCAAATTTTCATTTCTCTACAAATCGAAACTAAATTCTTAGACCAACTTCTCTCCCCAAATTTTCAAATGAAATTCTCTCCCTGGACCTGCGTGAGATATCTTCTGCATTGCTCAAATAGAGTTCAAGCTGTTTCAGGCAAGTAAAAAAATTTTGTTTTTTTTTCTGCATAGCCTGCATTACTATAGATTTTGTTGTTTTTTTTTTTTTTTTTGTAGTTTTTGTTCTTGTGTTTATCCCAATTGTTCTTGTGGCCTGTTTCATTATGTATTGAAGTTTGTGGTTATTCAAGTGATTGTCTAGTTATCATTTTCTCCTCAAGTAGGCAACGTACTTAGAAGGTTGAACTCTCGTGATCTTCTAGGTTCAAATAAAGTGTGATCCTTGGTTTGGTGTTTCTTGTTTTTATTTGTTATGTGCTTCGCAGAAGAATATCCCAATTTCAGTCTTTGTACACTTCTTGAATGGGTTAGTTAGACTTACCTCCCTATTAATAGTTGCAGTTAGTGTTAACCCCCCCCCCCCCCAATTGTGCAAGATCCAACGGTCAGATTTCTTCTTGCAATTGGGTAAGTCTAACTAACCCCTTCTTGAATTAGAATGATAGGGTTCATCTTAGTATCTTACTACTAACTTTTATACCACTTCTCCCTCTCAAGACACCACTGCGTGAAACCTTAGGCAGTAACATCTAGCCTTTAACCGTTCGTAGTAATAACTGAAGTACCGTTTCATTTTACTCTAATACAATTCACATATAATCTATGTTTCTACCGACATAATATTAAGTATTTTGCCAAGGAGTGGTTGATGGAATCTAATCAAGTGGGTGGGAACACAAGTCGCCTCCTATACTGTCGACTCCTGTATATTTAACACAATTACCTGGTTTATAAGGCTGTTTAGGTTGTTAAAGGGCGCCAAATTTTGAGTTTCTAATCTCTGCTATTTGCTGGACTTGTCAATTTAAAACCATTGACAGTGTCAGGACAGGGTAACAGGGAAGGGAATAAGTAAAGTGACCCTCCCAATCTCGCCCACTTCATCTCAAGATCTAAGGGACCAAATTAAAACAAAACTAAAACTAAATAACGAAATAACAAAAATAGAGAAAAAAACCCTTCGTCTCTAGCCCACTCCCCAGCAAACCCTTTGTCTCTAGCCCACTCCCCAGCAAACCCTTTGTCTCTAGCAACCACAGCAAAAACGAGATGAGTATAAAGTATATGATTGGTTGCCAATCTGTATCTAGGTTATGCCAATCTGTATCAAAGTTCAAACCCTTTCTTCATCCTCTCTGTTTCCATTTTCCACAAAGGTCTTCTTTTTGCCCTTGAAGAAAAATGCACATACCTGAATGCTTAGTAGAGTAGAATAGGACCATGCACAGAGGTTAGTTTTTTGTTTAGTTTGTATTTGCTTGACTTTATTTTGTCCATTAGTTATTATTCTAGAGTTTGATCTAGTTTTTTATAATAATATCAGCACTGTCATTCCTAATTTGTTCTGATATGAAAGATAAAAGAGAAACAAGTCAACAACTCTTTGGTTGTGCTTGTATATTGCATATATTTGTGTAGAAACTATTAAGTAGATATGTGATAAATCCTACTAAACAATGAATATATATGGCTCATGACTTAGTAACGGTATTTGACATTGGATTACTAAGATGTCACTTCTTATTGATTTTCACTTGGGTATTCTTAGGATGCACCTAGTGTTATATTTGTGTGAAATCAAGTTAAGTCATCTGGACATGGTGAATGCAAATTATTTGTGTTGTATATGGTGCGGATGATAAATCTTCTCTTCAGATGTAAAAAGACATAATTCAAAATATGAGTGATAAGTTCTCAAGTCCATTAGAAGGGTTGGACGGTCATTGTGCACCAAATATCAGTCAGGAGAAAATGGGAACTGTTTTGGACTCTGACTCATCTAATACTCAAGTCCAGTGCTTGCAAACAACTTTGGTAGTATATTCCCCAGCACATAGCATTGAAACTTTCATCCAAAATAGTATGCTTTTCATCCAAACTTTCTTTGTTTGTTTAGAAGCAAATGATCTAATGTTTGACAAGTTTTTTTTATAGCATTGTTTCCTTCTTATGACTTAAATCTTGAATTTTGCAAGTCAGCCGTTGGAGCGGGGCTTATTGGTAGTAAAATGGCTCGAAGAACTGGAGGCATCGATGAATTTGAATTCAAACCTGTCGAAGAAAATCACAATCAAGGTGTAAGTTTTCTTTGATTCCCTATTATAAGGTAGAAAGATACTTGTATAAGATGGTTGAACAATATTAGTTTAAAGTAAGAGTTAAGACATTTGTTTGTTTAATTATTTAATCTCAATAAATCTTCATTTCAGCGGCTGGCAGTTTGTGTCTTGGTTTTGGCTTTTGAAGAACAAGATTTCATAAGACCTTGGGAAGGACAAAATGATAACTTGTATAACTTGATTTGAAGTCAGTTGGTGTCATGGAAGGGGTATAAGTTCACCGCTAACAACTCTATTTAAAGGTTTCACGATATAGCCCTAAACTAGTTAAGTTAGAAAACACATAATGGATCTTTAGCTCAAATGGGAGAGCCCTTGGGAGTTGGAGTGCACCTTCACATATCCCAGGTGATGGTGGTTCAAATCCACCAGGATCCTTAATTTTTTTTATGGGTGTGATGGTTTAATGTGTCGTGGTTTTCAGTCTTTGCATTCCATCCAACTTCATATATGCTTTTTGCTGGTAGCCTTGGGGAGTTACTTTGTTACGATCCAAGCACGAAGAGATTGGAGAGAGTTTGTAGACTAAGGGGAGACACTGTCATATGCATCGGCCAATCTCTTGTTTTTCCTTTCTTAGTCAACATGACTCCTCTATGTGCACCCCTGAAAGAAATAGCTGGTGAGCATTATTGGTGGGAGTTACCGTCGTGATCGTGTCTAAAGTTGGAGCTTTGAAGTTGGATTAGGGTTTTGTACATAGATTAGGGTTTTGTTGTTACGGATTAGGATTTGGTTATGGATTAGGGTTTGAACTTGGAATTTGAAGTTTGAAGTTGAAATTTATATGTTTGAAGTTATTTTGTATGAATTTCAAATTTGAAGTTATGTATATGAATTTGAATATGAATTTGAACATTAGTTTGAACATGAGTTTGAGTTTGAATTTGAATATGGATTGATGTATATGAATATGAATTTGAACGTGAATTTGAATATGGTTTGATGTATATGAATATGAATTTGAAGTTATGTATATGAAGTAGTTATGTGAATTTGATCCGGTGTTTGGATATGAAATGAAGAAAATAAAAAATTTTTTTTGCAAGTTTTTGGTCCAAACGACCCAGTCAGGTCGCATAGAAGTGCTCAAAACGGTATGAAGAAATTGTTTCCAGAGATATTTGCCCTTGATGACCCACGCAAACTGCTTGGCTTTAGACCTAAACGACCCCATCAGATCGTTTAGGTATCAGCCAAGCGACCCAGCCATGCCGTAGACATTATCCTTAGGTGACCCCATCACCTCACGAGATCATCTCAAGATCGTGGCCACTCACCTCGCGAGATCATCTCAAGATCTAAGGGTCTGTAATAAAACAAAACAAAAAATTAAAACAAAACAAAATTAAAACAAAAAGAGCACCCCGCCAACCCTTATTGTATTCATCAAACCTTTAACTAAAAACTAAGAATTAACTCTCTCCACTAAACCAGCACACCAATTCTTACTAATTCTCTTCTCCAGCAAACCTTTAAACTCTGTCTAGCTTCCCGCCAACCAGAAAGAGAGATGGAATCGATGGCAACATTGAATGATTCAGGTGAGCAAACATTGATTTTTGCATACTTATATTGAACAGACAGAGTTGTTTGCATCCTACTTATATTGCCAAGTTATATTTCAAAATTATTTGATGTTGATTTCAAACTAGATTAAAATCCTCAAAGATAATTTTTTTTTTTTTGTTTTTAAAATTTCTGTAGATTTCAACTGATTATCTATTGTGTTTTATGTAGAATCAATTGACGACATCTTTTATCATACTGGAGTATCTGAGGAAAATGAAAATGAAGCCGCTTCGTCTTCTCGTTCAACTCGAGATGACATAGACATAGTTGATAGCGACAAGATTTCGTATTTTGGGATGAATTTTACAAGTCTGGAAAATGCGAAATAGTTTTATATAGACTACAGAAAAGCATTGGGATTTAGTGCCGTTACTCGAAGTACCCAAAAAAGAATTCCACATTCAAACGAAGTGAGTACTTGTCAAATGACTGCGATCATTTTGGGACTTACATAGAACGAGTGAAAAAAAGAACAGATGAGGGGTCTGAGAAAGAAGTAGGGTTCGAGAAAGAAGTAATAAACAAGAGGAGAAACACGAATACGGTGAAATGCGGGTGTTTAGCAATAATGAGAGCGACAAAACAAGTCAGTGTATTATGGAAAGTGGTGAAGTATGTTGGTGCGCACAATAACAACCTTGTTAGTCCGGCGAAAAGGATGTGCATGCCTGTTTGCAAAAATTTGCCTGTTGCAGCTAAGATGTTGATTGATTCGTTCCGTGATGAAGGCATACCTGTGAATAAAGTTGCTGATATACTTGACGGACCACAAAATGGTTTTTTTGACAGAGATTGTTGGAACCACTTAGGTCCGTCGAAGGAGTATAAGAAACCTGTCAAAAGGTGATGCTACCGCAGTGCTAATTATTTTTTTTTTAAGAAGAAGAGTATAGAAGATCCTAATTTCTTCTACGTAATACAGGTGGATAGCGAAGCACGGGCAATTAATTTTTTCTTGGTAGATGGTCATTCACGTATGCAGTTTCAGTATTTTGGTGAGGTTCTTTTCTTTGACACCACATATCGCAAGAACGTATATGAAATGTCATTTGCGCCGTTTACTAGAGTAAACTACCACATGTAGTCAATCCAGTTTGGTTGTGCACTCCTATTGGATGAGACAGAAGAATCTTTTGATTGGGTTTTTCAGACTTGGCTTGCAGCCATGGGCGGGCATTCCCCATTTTCAATCATCACAGATTAAGACAGAGCTATGATGGTGGCTGTTGCGAAGGTTTTCCCAAATACACGACATAGATTTTGCCTATGGCACATTTTGAAGAAATTCCCTGAAAAACTTCCACATGTTTATTTCAAGAGGTCATCTTTCAAAAAAGCTATCAAAATGTGTATTTAGGAAACTTATATTCCTATTGCTTTCGAAACGAAGTAGAAAGAATTGATGTCTGCATATGAGTTGGTGGAAAATGAATGGCTCATAGGACTATATGAGATTCGAGAAAAATGGGACCGGTTTATCACTTGGATACTTTCTATGCTAGCACTAATACTACCGGGCGTTCCGAAGGCATGAATTCTTTTTACAAGAATTTTTTCCATTCAACTACAACTCTTAGAGAGTTTGTGTTAAAGAATGATAGGTGTTTGAATATAATTGTTCAAAGAGAAAAAAGATAAGATTATACTACAAAACACTCGGATCGCATCGTCGATAGTAATGCATTTCTCTTGAAGAGTGCATCAAAAGTGTATATGAGGAATGTGTATGATAGGTTCAAGAAAGAATGTGAGAAAGCTCAAGCTGAGTATGTCTTGGATGATGATGAAAAGGGTAGTGATGGCTACACGACCTACACTTATAAGTCTCGAGTGGTAGGTGATCAGCGGAGTGGAAGGTGAAGTTCAACTCAGCCACAAAAGAAGGTAACTGTGAATGCAAACTTTTCGAGTTCCTAGGGATACCCTGTGGACACCTTGTAAAGGTTTTTCAGTGTCGTGATATAGAGATACCCGATCACTTTATTCTAAAGAGATGGATGAATGGGGCTAACAAATATAGAGTTGAGTATAACGGTGGACTAGTAAGTGGCCATGAGAGTTTTGAGGTACTGAGAACTACCCAACTTCAGATGGTTGCCAATCAATTAGTCTATGAAGCGGCTAAAGCAGATGAGACTTACCAATTGATGTTGAAAAGATTACAAGCACTATCACTGGAGCTCAAGAAAATAAAGAATACCAACAACGGATCCAAGATTTCAGTTGTCGATTCATGCACTATCAATGAAAACTCATAACCTGCAATTGATGCCTCTCAAGTATTATTTATGAATCCCAACATCTCACAAACTAAAGGAAGGAAAAAGGAAGTGAAGGTTTACAAAAGTAGTACTAGAATCAAAGGAGGCTTGGAGAAAGGCATTACAAAAGCTACCAAAGGGAAGACAGGCAGGCGATGTACTAGTTGTAACCAGGTTGGTGTTAATCACGACAAACTCAATTGTCCACAAAATCCAAATAGGAAGAAGGGGATAAGTAAGTAAAGTGATTTCCGTAGTTTTCATTCATTCCTAGTTTACTAAATTTTCTTGTTTGGAGTTCACTATAAAATTGACATTTGTCATCACTTTCTTACTTGACAGTTATTGATGAGGAGATTGAGGATGTGGACGATCATAGAGATGATGACGACGACGAAGATAGAGATAGTGATGAAGACAACGAAGATAGAGATGGTGAAGAATTTAAATTTAAAATTTGAAGTTAGAATCATTTGTGTTTGAATCATTTATGTATGAAGCTGGGAAGTTATGTATATGAATTTGGATTTTGGTTATATGCGTTTGAATTTCATGTTATGTGCGTTTGTATATGAATATGAAAATGTGCATTTGAATTTCACTTTGAATTTGAATATGAAATTTGAAGGTGAATTTTAATTTGAATTTGGTTGGATATGGCGTGAACTTGGTTTGGATATGAAATGATCTTGGTTTGAAGTTTGATTAGGGTTTCGTTGGATATCAAATGAATTTGAGTTTTAATTTGGTTGGATATGTGCGTATATGAATTTGGTTTGATTATGAAATGAACTAAAATCAAATAAAAAATTTGATTAGATTTTGGTCCAGACGACCCACCTAGGTCGCACAAAAGCATCCAAAACGATGCTAAAATATCGTTTACAGACGAAACTGGCCTTAATGACCTCTGCAGATCGCTGGGATATATACCTAAACGATCTTATGGGGTCATGTAGAGGGCTAATGAGCGGTTTGAAGAGATCGTTTTTTATACTTCTATGTGACCTCACTGGGTCGTTTGGAGCAAAGTTTCAGATATTTGTAATTGGATTTCGATTTGTATTTCTCACTCTAAACCTTTTTTGAACACAGTTCGAAAAAAGAAACCCAACTACTTAGAACCAAGACAGAACTTAGAACTTACCCTAACCCTAAGAATTAACTTCTTTCAATTGGTTCCTCTGTTAATTCCTTTGTTAATTCCTTTATCAATTCCTCTTTAACAAAGTTATGTCTGATTCCTCTGTCAATCTAGGTCAGTGTAGCCACATCTCACATGAATATTGATCCCATCTTGACAAGCTGCGCTTCACTAATATGCCGAGTTGCACTAATACATTGAGTGATTTTCAACGTCGCAATGAAACATTGGAGATACTTAATGACAGATATCAGGGAAATATTAGTCGTATGCGGAGAAGGGAAAAAAAACTTTTAAAGAGTATTGAAGAATTGAAGAAGGAAAATGATTCAATGAAGAAAAACATTTTTACTGCCAAAATTGTGTTGTTCTAAATTGTGAGTTTGTTGATTGGTGTGGGAATTGGCTGGATGGTTTTGGTTTAATTACCCTTAATTAGGTGTTTGATGTATGTAAATTATGTTGTTTGTTGATGTAAGAGATCTCTATTTTGTCTGTTCATGTAAGAGATGTCTAATGCTATTTGTTCATGTAAGTAAGACATCTTCTGATGTGTTTTGTAATTAGTGCTTGTACGTATTTTGTTATGTAATGTTATATAATGTTGATTAATGCATGTTTTGATCTCTAAGTTCTATAGGAAATTCAATTGGTGTGGGCATTGGCTTCATGGTTTTGTATATGAGGAATTGGGTTTGGTTAGGGATTAGGGATTAGGGATTAGGGTTTTGTATATAGATTAGGGTTTTGTTATGAATTTGACGTTGAATATGAATTTGACGTTGAATTTGAATTTGACATTTGAATTTAAATTTGACGTTGACATTTGAATTTGAATTTGACGTTGAATTTGACCGATATTTGACGTTGAATTTGAATTTGAATATGGATTTGACGTTGAATTTGAATTTGACATTTGAATTTGAATTTGAATTTGACGTTGAATTTGAATTTAATGTTGAATTTGAATTTGACATTTGAATTTGAATTTGACGTTGAATTTGAATTTGAATTTGACGTTGAATTCGAATTTGACATTTGAATATGAATTTGACGTTGAATTGGAATTTGACATTTGAATTCGAATTTGACGTTGAATTCGAATTTGACATTTGAATTTGAATTTGACGTTGAATTCGAATTTGACATTGAATTTGAATTTCACTCTAAATGATCTTGTCAGACCGCTCAGAATCACTCTAAACGATCTTGGCAGACCGTTTGGAGTCATTCTAAACGACCTCTTCAGACCGCTTCAAGTATGACCTAAACGACCCCATCAAATCATTTGGCTCTATAGACCAGCGATCTGAGGAGGTCGTTAAGGCTAGTTTCGTCTGTAAACGATATGTGGGGATCATTTTCTATGGTTATGTACGACCTGGGTGGGTCGTTTGGCCCAAAATCAATGCAAATTTACTATTTGATTTAGTTCATTTCATATCCAAACCAAATTCATATATGCACATAACTTCAACTTCAACTTCATATACATACAATCATATTCAAATTTAAACTCAAATTCACGTTCAAAATCAAATCATATTCATATACATCAGACCATATTCCAACTCAAACTCAAATTCAAGTTCAAATTCATATTAAAATTCAACTTCAAATTCAAACGCATATTTTCATATTCAAATTCGTATACATCACTTCAAATTTGAAATTCATATAAAATAACTTCAAACATATAAATTCAAACTTCAAATTCCAACCAAACCCTAATCTATATACAAAACCCTAATCCAACTTCAAAGCTCCAACTTTAGACACGATCACGACGGTAACGCCCACCAATAAACTTGCACCGGGTCAAATTTTCCGCTTCGTGGAACGATCTCTTTCCTTCATAGGGAATCTCAGGCCCACCCAATTGCAGACCTTTCTCAAACATGAAAGTAGTTTCGTCGAGAATGTTGCTTTGTAAAAAGAAATACAAACCTAATTTAGCATTTACAGTTTTAAAAGAGCGGAACTACAATTCTAAAAGCACAAAACTCACCAGTTGAGTTCCTAGGGAACTAGAAAATGTCTGCAGGGAGAAATGAATAGGAAGCTGAGGATTTATCATTTGAATGTGAGTATTAATTTCATACCATTCCATGTAACCAAACTCACACTCCCATGGATAACTTGCCGAGGGTCCTCGATTTTGGGGTTGGATCACGTGATTCTCCCATGTGGTCCAATATGCCGAAGCAAGATTCCATTTGACCTCGTACCCACGTCCATTGGTAGTTCTCGTCGCGACATTTGGCTGTGGAGGATTGGCGGGTATAAGCTGCACTCCAAATAGCATAAAGCTCCACGACACCAAAAAAACATATAAAGCCTTCAAAATAAACAATATCATCCACCGGGTGTAAAGCTCTAACATTGTACTATTATAGGGCCACCATTCAACCTGTCATATGAGAAGTTGAATAAATCAGTAATCAAATACTCCAACCATCAATTAATCAATAAAATATTAAACAAGCCCATATACTTACCATCAAACAAGTTGTCTCATCAAGAAATTTTTGAAGACACTGCAATGCATGTTTTGTGTTAACATAGTGCGGAGCAGCAATTGAGTGCCTACGACATTGAGGCTGGGCCAACTCATACTCCAGGTTTGGGATTGGCCTGAAGCACGGGAAGTACTCGTAGGTCCATGCATAGATGAGAAAATACACACACAATTAAAATACTAATAAGATAAAGGGTTAACATATAAACGAAAAAACTAAATATTTTACCTATAGGAGAGTGAAATAGCCTGAAATGCCTTTGACTTTACCACCTATGGCAGCCCCAATACCACGGTACAAGTATGCAAGTATTGCTGCACCCCACGCATAGTCTTTGATCTCGCTAAACTTCAACAGCAACCTTAAGTAACAAACAGGCACTGCAGTCCCAGACTTGTCGGGGAAGAGAGTACATCCAAAAAAGAATAACAAATAACCTCTGACAGCACGCTGTACCTCAACCAAAGTCGATGGTTGTTTCATGCCCCCTTTTACTTTAATCGCACTATCATGCACCTTCCCAGCCATGTGATGCTTTAGGAATTATAACCTTACTTTTGATATGAAGTGGCTGGCTTCCAACTCTTCCTTAATTGCTCCCAACGATATATTAAGAGCGCGGTTAAGAATATTCTGAGTATGTTCCAACTTTATATCAATGTTCCCTTGCACGAATCTTCCTTTTATCAAGACTCTTAGGAGTTGGGAGACATCATCCAAAGTGATAGTCATCTCCCAAAATGGCATATGAAATGTGTTGGTCTCCGGATGCCACCTCTCCACAAATGCAGAGACCAACACTGAATCCTGATGCTCGTATACTCCCATCACGAGATCATACCAACCTGTCCTTCTGAGCTCGTTTTCAAATCTAGGAGAGTTTTTAAATTCTAACTCCAGATTCAATTGATTGAACTTGGTTAGGTGCTAACCACACTTCAAAACTCCGCTCTCCTAAAACAATAAAGACAACAAAGAGTCAATGAGGAGAAAATTTAATTTTGTAAAAAAAATAAAATTAAAGTACTAATTAATATTAATATTACCTGCCCCTCCCAAACTTCGCGAGCAACGTGCACATCATAGTCATACAACAGCTGGTCCTTGACACGTCCTAACACTCTAGTTGGGCCACCACCATATGTGCCTAGTTGGTACTCCTTGTCTTTTTTCAATTTTATCACAAAAGTTTGAACAAGACGTACCACCGGTGCCTCCATTATTTCCTCCACCGCTTCCTCCTCCTCATCATCATCCTCTTCCTCATTGTCATCCTCCTCCAAATCGTCGTCAACCTCCTCCAGATCGTCATCCTTTTTGTCCCCCTCCTCATCGTTATCACCAGACTCTTCACCATCCTCCTCTTCCCCTTCCCCTTCCTTTTCCTCATCACCATCAGCATCCTCCTCTTCCCCTTCCCCTTCCTCATCACCATCAATATCCTCCTCTTCACTATCACCACCATCTAAATTCTCAGGAAGAACTACATCGACATCGACATCCTCATCCTCATCTATATCCTCATCTAAATCTAAATCTACGTCCTCATCTACAATAGGAGCCCTTATTTCTTTCTTCTTTTATTTTTTTATACTACCTTTAAATCACCTACACCTACTACATTACTCGGATCAGTGGCTTCTCGATCCCCTCTACGGGCGGATGCCGACGTGGCCCTTCCTTTTTTTTTCTTAGGCGGGTTAGCCGACCCAAACTACTACTGCCACCACTAAGTAATTTCTTAGCACTTGTGTAGATGATTTTCACTACATTCTTTGATCGAGGAGCCATTATTACTACGAAAAATAGTAATAAACAAGTATTGGTAACAAGGTAATTTAAAATAGTTGTCGTCTTTGGAAAATGACAACAATTCTTTCTTTGTATGAATTTAACAGTTCTTTTCTAAGTTTCCATAACATGCATGGATATCAAGTACCTCAGTGTAACTTTATAATTGTTTTTAATACCTTCATACTAAATCAAAACAAAAAATAACACAAAAAATACAAAACAAGCAAATTTCACACCTAATACCTAGACGGGGAGGGATACACCCACTCCCAATCTCATCCACTCAACTCGTGAGATGATCTCAAGATCTCATGGCCGAAATTAAAACAAAAAAAAAAAGAACGAAATAAAAGAAAAAACAAAAAACCCTTCGTCTGTCTCTAGCAACCCAACAAAAACGAAGAACAAATAAACATAACCACTCAAAATACAAACATAACCACTCCAAATCAAAATAACTTAGAAATATTTCTTCTTTCCACTCCAAAACATTGTTACAATTAATACAATGATACAGTGAATATGATAAAATACAATCAATTTGCGACAACAAGAAATCTAGCAACTACTAACCTACTGAATGGATAAAAAAATGCATGTTCATATTCAACAAAATTGGGCACAAGTGCATAACCCTAACCTTGTTTGAAATATAGGGTTTCTGGATACATCGAAATCAAGTGCCACGTATAACAATTTTCTTGTTCACTTTCACCTTATGTCATCGTACTAAAGAAACATGGTGGAACATGCTTTAGTTAGACTGAAACTATTAACATACTATCCTGCAAAACCAGGTGATAGTAGTAACAAAAGCTGCGCCTCTCGGATTTTAGTGCAACATTTTGTACCAGACTTATAGATGTACTTGGAGTGACTAATATCATACTTAACTAGAGGAGTTGGATTTGAACCTCTCAGCTGCTTTACGCTAAAGTACATTTTATAAGCCTACATTCGTGGCTGAGATGCCCCACAACACCTTTACTATGCTTTTGGTAAGAATTAAGTGGTTTCATACAAAAATAACATTTTGAAGGTTTCCTACAATTAAAGGCAGACCAGTGAAACTTTGACATTCTACTACTGGGTCATCTTTAATACCTATGACAGAATGAAACTTCTAAATTAAAAAGGTATCAGGGTTACATTTCTAAATATTTATGAGCAGGGGTTGGAAGCTACTCTTGTACATTCGCTTTCCTTTAAGACGAAAATAAAACAACGAAAGAGGTCGGATGAAGAAGAAAGGAGAAAGGCTTAAGGAGGGTCACTTTACTTCTTCCCTTCCCTGTTACCCTGTCATGGCACTGCCAATGGTTTTAAATTGACAAGTCCAGCAAATAGCAGAGATTAGAAACTCAAAAGTTGGCTCCCTTTAACAACCTAAACAATCCTTATAAACCAGGAAATTGTGCTAAATATACAGGAGTCGACAGTATAGGAGGCGACTTATGTTCCCACCCACTTGATTAGATTCCATCAACCACTCCTTGGCAAAATACTTAATATTATGTCGGTATAAACATAGATTATATGTGAATTGTATTAGAGTAAAATGAGACGGTACTTCATTTATTACTACGAACGATTATAGGCTAGATGTTACTGCCTAAGGTTTCACGCAGTGGTGTCCTGAGAGGGAGAAATGGTATAAAAGTTAGTAGTAAGATACTAAGATGAACCCTATCATTCTAATTCAAGAATTGTACAAAGACTGAAATTGGGATATTCTTCTGCGAAGCACATAACAAATTAAAACAAGAAACACCAAACCAAGGATCACACTTTATTCGAACCTAGAAGATCACGAGAGTTCAACCTTCTAAGTACGTTGCCTACTTGAGGAGTAAGAAATGATAACTAGACAATCACTTTGAATAACCACAAACTTCAATACATAATGAAACAGGCCACAAGAATAATTGGGATAAACACAAGAACAAAAAAAACAAAAAACTACAAAAACTATAGTAATGCAAGCTATGCAGAAAAAAACGATTTTTTTTTACTTGCCTGAAACAACTTGAAATCTATTTGAGCAATGCAGAAGATATCTCACTCAGGTCCAGGGAGAGAATTTGGTATGAGAATTTAGTTTCGATTTGTAGAGAAATGAAAATTTGGTTTGATAAAATTTTGAGTGGGTGAGACTAGAGATTTGTTTTTGTTTTGTATAAATTTCATTTCGTTTTTGCTGGTGTTGGGCAAGACGAAGGGTTTGGCGAGACGAATTTTTTTTTTTTTTTTTTTTTTTTTTTTTAAAACTAGACCATTATATTTCGAGATGATCTTGCGATTTTTAGTGGATGAGATTTGGAGTGGGCTTAGAGTGGGCGAAACTGGGAGTGGGCATATCCCTCTCCAATTATAATTGTCTCAATTGTCTCAATTTTCTCATCTTTATGGATTTTCTCCACCATATATCTACGACCATACTTTATTCTTCATGTACTATTTCAACATTTTCTTCTCTTCCGCTTTCTTCTTCTTCTTTCTCAATGACAATTTCTTGATTTTCATCTACACTATTTTTTTTGTAATTGATGAAAGAAAATTCTCTACAATGACCAAATCTTTGACATTTATAACAATGGGTTAACTAAGTACAAAATATATGGGTTAGCTAATGGGGACCGAAATATGGGTGAAAGGGAGTGATATATCTTAACCTAACCTGGTGATCTAGTGCTCCAGTTTTACCGCTTTTAGCAAAATTGAGTTTGGTGAACATATTTTATCCTCTCGACTTTTAGTTCTCTCCCTTTTTAGGCAAAACTCCATTGCTACTAGTTTGAGCTCGCGAAGGAAAAACAAGATTTTCTGCTCATTATCGTTTGCTTTGGAGTGAGATAGCATTATCGTTTGCGTCGTTGTTGGTGTTTGGTCTTTTCTCGATGATTTCTACATTGTCTGAGAGTGTGAGATCGGGCAAAACTCCATTGCTACCAATTTGAGCTCACGAAGGAAAAACAAGATTTTCTCCTCTTTATCGTTTGCTTTGGAGTGAGATAGCTTTATTGTTTGCGTTGTTGTTGGTTTTTGGTCTTTTCTCGGTGAAATTCTTCTCTGTCTGAGAGTGTGAGATTGGGTTAGTTTTTCGGTTAAGCTGTCTTTAGTTGGTAAAACCCTCCACTGAGCTACAGTGCGAGTTCGCTCAAGACAAGTTTAATCCTCTAACAACATTCCTTTCGGGTAAAATCCTCCTCTGAACAACAGGGTGAGTTCTGAAAAGGAAACAAGATCTCTATGGCGTCAACAAGTAATCCCCCCCCCCTCCTCAGCAAACAAATTCATATCATGGGGAGTTTCGAAATAATTCGTGGAGTGCGCTGTTTGGAAGGGCTGGAGCTGCTGAGTCTACAGTTGCTTTTAAATCCTTTACCCCTGTTATGGTCGATGGAGTAGCCCAGTTTCCGCCTGAGTTACTAGAACAAGGTATCAAGGAGTGGGATGAAAACTTAGTAGGATACTTCTTTGATAAAAGACTCTCCTTTCCAGTTGTAAAGGAACATTTATAGAAGAAATGGAAGCTGAAGGGATCTTTTGACATCACCACCGATAAAGACCTTTTCTACATGAGCTTTACATGTTCAGATGACCGTCAGAAGATTCTAGACGAAGGTCCTATATTCATTGCGGGGAGAGTATTTGTGGTTAAGCCCTGGACAGTAGAGGTGGATAGTTACAAGAACAAAGTAGCGTATGTTCCTGCATGTATGGGTGAAACTTATGGATGTACCGATGTGGACATTTGAAGGATTGTCTCATGGATGATGCCACTGCAAAAAGGAAAAGGCTGTCGTTTGCTAGATTTTGTATTGAGTTTCCGGTAAATTATGAATACAAAGACGTAATCAACGTGAAAGCTGGGAACCGAGAGGTGGGAATCCCTCTGGAGTATCCATGGAAGCCGATCTCATGCACAAAATGTAATAAGTTCAGGCATGTAGCTGATAAATGCACTGGAAGATCCATAAGAGTTTAGGCACCAAGGCGTCCAGCACAGGAGAGGAGGACAGAGCCACAGAGAGAAACGAATGTGGAAACTACTCAACTAACAGGGGGCTCTGGAACAGCATAACATACCTTTGAGGAGGAAAATGTATGTGAGACTATGGGGGTTGAGAATGCCATAAACCCACAGAGAGAAGAAATGGCGACATGAATGGAAATTGTTCCATTCATTCAGAGGGTGAGGGTAGAACCCAGGAACAGTGCTACAGATGTTGAGCGAGAGCAAGAGGATATGAGCCAAATCTAACTACTGTCTCCTGGCAGAGTGACGTGTACTTTTTCGGGCTCAGAAGGAATAGGAGAGCACCCAAGTCTGGAGTTTGTAGCAAATACACCCCCTCATGAAGTTCCGCAAACAAACGAAGAGGAGGTAAATTTTGCATTACAGCATAACATGTACGCCCAGCTGGTAGAGGAAGGGGAGGAGCTCGAGGATGATTTATCAGAACTAAAGGAGGAACTCTTCGGGGATAGTAGTTCTGCCCCTATGGTAACAAGATCAAATGTAACCCTTGCAGTGGAAACAAGATAAAAAACTCAACAAAAAAGAAACAAACAAGCGGGTCGATTGGAGGTGGAACCTAGTGTACAAGGGCAGACTCAGAATAACAAAGGGGGTAAGAAGAAAGTGGGCAAGCCAAGAGGGTTGGGGAAAAAGAACAAGGGTCACTAAACTTCTAAGTCTTAAATAATGGTGAAGGTATGTATATGGAATATAAGGGGTATGAATGACTTAAGCAAAGCTAAGGAACTAAATAGCTTTAGAAGAGATAAGAAGTTAAGTTGTTTGGGTTTATTGGAAACTAAGATTAGATGAGATAAGTATGAGTTGATTATGAGTTTTTGCTGTCCAAACTGGGAGCATATGAATAATTATTCTAGTGACCCTTCAGGGAGAATATGGTTAGCCTGGGATCCTGATGTTTTGGAGGTAGTTAAGCAAGTGGAGAGTTCTCAGATGATCCATTGTACTGTGACCATGCTCCAACAAGCTAGACAGTTTAAGTTTACTGTGGTTTATGCTAGCAATGCTCGGGCAAAGAGATTATGTCTATGGGAGGAAATAAGTGCCTTGCACTATAACCTTACGACTCCAAGCTGCGTGATGGGGGATTTCAACAATGTTTTGCTGTCCTCAGAGAGAATAGGAAGGGACCCAGTTCACCCAAGGGAAACAATACCTTTTGCCAGATGCTTGAATGATTCTAGAATGTATGACCACCAAGCTACATGATGTTTTTTCACTTGGACAAATAATGGAGATGGAGCTACTAGAAAATGGTTCAAGTTAGACCGATGCTTCATTACTATATATTGTGTTAACCAGATGAACATATCTAGTGTAGAGTTCTTGACAAATGGAGCATACTCAGATCACAGTCCCATTATGCTTACCTTGTCTCACGTGGTTAGACCTCGACCACCTTTTCGCTTTTGCAACTTTTAGAGTATGCACTCTGAGTTTCAGGCAACTTTATTGGAAAGTTGGACTATGCCTACACAAGGGAGCCCTCCTTCCATGTTTAAAAAGCTCAAGCACTTAAAGAGTTCTATAAAGCAATGGGCTAGAGTGAACTGCTCAAACCTACAAAAGGAAGTCAAAGCAACGAAGCTTAAGTTAAATGAGATACAAGAACAGCTCAAGACCAATCCTCTCGATCAGGTGGCTGGTGCGCTTGAGCTTTCTATCAAAGATAGGTTGATTCAGTTGATTAGAATGGAGGAAATGGATATGAAGCACAAAACAAATATTGACTGGATGAAGTACGGGGAGAGATGCAATAAATATTTCTTCAATGTGCTGAAGGAAAATAAGAGTCGAAGGTGGTTGTGGGCTATAGAGGATATGGAAGGCAACAAAAAAGAAGGGCAGGCAGATACGGCGAGTGCATTTGTGGAATACTACACAAGGATCTTGGGAGTCTCGTCTACAACAACTTGTACATCACAGTTCTTGAACAAGTTAGTTTTGAATGAAGTTGATCAGGAAATGGGGGTGCAACTCACGGCCCAGATTATAGGAGAAGAAATAAGACAAGCATTGTTTGAGATGGATGATAACAAAGCTCCAGGACCAGACGGATTCAATGCGCTCTTTTTCAAAAAGTGCTGGAACCTAGTGGGCGAGGATTTCTCAAAAGCTATTAAGCATATTTTTGAACATAACTGCATACAGAAAGGTACAAATGCCACATTAATATGTTTAATACCTAAATGCATTTCCCCTGCTAGCGTAGATGAATTTCGACTGATTGCGTGTTGTAATATCATTTACAAGTGTGTTACTAAGATTCTAACAAATAGGCTGAAAGTATGTATTTCCTCTTTGATTTCATGTAACCAATCTGCATTTGTTCCGGGGAGAGCTATACAAGAGAACATCCTCCTTGCCCATGAGCTTTTGGGAGGATACAAAAGGAAGCGAGGGTCTCCGAGATGTACCATAAAACTAGATATAAAGAAGGCCTATGATTTAGTTAACTAGAGTGCTCTGGAGCGGATTCTTTACAGATTTAAGTTCCCACAAGCCTTCATAACATGGATAAAGATGTGCTTCACCTCTCCCTCTTATTCCATTTTAGTGAATGGCACCCCAGAAAGTTATTTTGATGGCAAAAGAGGTTTGCGCCAGGGCGATCCCATCTCCCTATACCTCTTTGTTTTAGTCATGGAGGTTCTGAGCAGTCTCCTAAACCAAGGAATGAGTTCTAAAGCATTTCTCCCCCACTCAAAGTGCAAACAGAGGTAACTTTTCCACCTGTGCTTTGCTGATGACGTACTCTTGTTTTGTAGAGGTGAGCCGACATCTATTCATGCAGTCAAGGATATTCTCTCAGTTTTCTCTCAGGCTACTGGGCGGAACCTTAATTATACAAATACAACTATGATGACTGGCAGTATGTCGTTTGAAGAAAGTAAAGAGTTGGCAGACATCCTAGGCATCACACTTATCTCTCCCCCAGTTTCATACTTGGGGTTGCCTCTAACCTCTGTAGGGCTGGGCATAAAGGACTGTCTCCCCCTGATTGAAAAGATCATTGCGCGCATCTCCAACTGGAAGAACAAATCCTTATCCAGAGCAGGAAGGCTACAACTTGTGCAATCTGTCCTTTCATCTTTTCAAACTTATTGGGCACAAACCTTTGTGCTACCAAAGACGGTCCTTGAAAGAGTTGGGAAGATTTGTAATAGATTTCTATGGGCTGGGCCAAACATGAAGAGGACCATGCATCATGCTAGTCATGCGACTCTAAGGCTAGAGAAAGAACAGGGTGGATTGGGGATTCTAGATCCTCTCACATGGAATAAAGTTGCCATATGTGGGTTAGTGTTGAAGATTGCACAGAAAGGAGACTCTTTATGGGTCAACTGGACATGGGACCAACAAATAAGAGGGAGGAACTTCTGGACTATGAAGGTTCCGACAGATTCATCATGGGTGTGGAGAGGCATTCTGAAGCATAGACAACTAGCTATGAAGTTTGTAAAATATTTTATCGTAAATGGGGAGAGTACAAGCTTTTGGCATGACCTTTGGTGCCACTCTGTTCCTCTAATCCAAATGGTCACTGGTCGAGCCAATCTAGGAGAGATCATTCCAGAGAATGCAAAGGTGAGTGTCATTATAGAAGACAATCATTGGAACCATGTGATACAAGGGCTACCTGATGGGGAAGTTAATGATCTAATCATGGGAACGTAAATTAACTCCTTCTTAAACAAGGACACTGTTATATGGGGACCGAGCAGTACAGGGGAATTCAGTGTCAAGTCTGCTTATGCCGTTATCAAGAACATCAAATTGAAGGTAAAATGGTTCAAATTGGTGTGGGGGAAGTTGTCGGTGCCACAACATTCCTTTACAACTTGGCAGGCTTTCGTTGGATGCTTACCTACCCAAAACAGGTTGAACCAGAAGAAGCTCCTATCTCAGTCGGTCTGCATCTTATGCAACTCTCATGGGGAGAGTACGTCACATCTCTTCTTCGACTGCCAGTTCTCGAAGGCAATTTGGGAGGAAGTGAAGGAAAGTATGGGCTTACCAAAGACAGTCCTGGGGTCACGAGAAGAATGGAACTACCTATTGTGGCTGTGTAGATGCAACTCTATGTTCTCAGAAGTGGCTAGGGCCCTGATTTGTGCTGCGGTGCATGCCATTTGGTGTGAAAGGAACAGGCGAAGGCAAAAGGGATGGGTCAAGGACAACAAAAGAGGTCATCGATAATCTAAAACACACTATGAATACTTGGCCAAATGCTTGATAGAATTGACCGATAATATCCAGCTGAGAATTCTTTTACAGAGGTTGGGTATCTCCCCAAAATACCAACAGAAGGAAACCAGGTGGTGTAGTTGGGTAAGACCAGAAGTTGGCGAGCTGCTGCTTAACTCAGATGGGTCGGTGAAGGACAATATCGCGAGATATGGTGGATTGATAAGAGATGAAGACTGTCAAGTGCAGGTGGCTTATTATGGCAGATCGAGACATATCTCAGTCTTATACCAGGAGCTACAAGCCATAGTTGCTGGTCTAAAGGTTGCTATTGAGATCAGCGCGAGGTACATCAAAGTTGCATCTGATTCTCTTAGAGCTGTAAACATAACAAACGGGAAGGAGAAAGCACCGTGGCATTGCAATAATCTAGTAGCTGAGCTTAAGAGCCTTACTTTTAGTAGTTTGTTTGTGTCTGTCAGAATAGTTCATATTTTTAGAGAAGGTAATAGGGCAGCCGATTACTTGTCTAAAGTCTATGACTATCCGGATATGGATGTGGTGTACTTTATACCTCCCCTAGACTCAATTCTAGATTCCATTGTAAGGGAGGATAAAGAAGGAACTGTGTACCCAAGAGTTAGCTGATCTATGAATAAAGGTTGGGGTATCCTTAACCCCTAGCTTCTTCTAAAAAAAAAAAAAAACACTGAATTGTTTTTATTTGCACTCATATTATCTGCGATGACCAAATTTTGCGCACTTGGAACATCGTATTTTTGGTTTGTCTACCTTTGTGTATTTATCATTATCATCAAAACAATCATGCAAAAATCTCCCATTCATCTTTTGAAGTTTGAGCGAAAATAATTTTCTTATAATTTGAATCACCTACTCCTTTATGAATACAATGTAATGCTAAACTATCTCTTCTTTTGTTTTCTTCTAATATATCTTTTTCTTTTGTGCTCAATATTGCTTAATCTTCAAGTTTTTTAATTCCTTGATCAACAACTTCCCATACATTCAAATACTTAAACAAAATCTCCATCTGAAAACTCCAATGCCCAAAATTCATGATCTCTTCTCACTTTGGAACCATCTATATATCATATTCCATATCGAATCTTTAAACCCTAAAGCTCTGATACCATATGTAGAATCAAATACTTTGATTCAAATAACACACAATTGAATAATACACGTAGAAGACAAATTTGAACTAAATAAACTTTATTATATCAATTCAACCACTTATATTAAACTTCATAAACAAAAGAACTTACCACTTCATATCGATGCATTTTTTTTCTACAATGCACCTCTCTTATTATTCTTTCACTTCTTCTTAAGCTAAAGTCTAGGCACTCACACATATATATAGCTTCTCCAATTACTAATTAATTCATATTAAGCTACTAATTAGAAATTTCTAATACCAACCCAATTTTAATATTACTTGCATTGCCAATATCAACTTGGTTTCCAAATAACAACTCATACTGCTAATCACTTAACTTTATAATTAATTAACCTCCAACTCTATTTAACCAAATTTGCTACATCTAAAATTACTAATTTCATCAAAAACTTATAGTTCCCAAGGCAAATTTAGCTTGTCAAACAGTTTTAATGAGTGTCTTTTAGACGGGTTAGCATATGTTAATGGACGGTAAAAATTGTGTCGTCCATCTCCTTGAACTTATTTTGGCAACTGCCAGACAAGGCCACATATTTATCTAGGTTTATCACAAAAACCAAATTAGAACCCATCTATAAGCCCCATTGGAACGACCATTTTCTGTTTTGATTGCTATATAGCCTTTAGTAACCCATATAACACTCCAATTGGAATTGCTTTTATGGTCCCACTGACTTAGGCGTATTCAACTTTTGACCCCAACTTTTTCATTTATCTTGTTTTTGGCTCCACTGTCGTCAGTTGACTCGGTCAATTTGGGGTTGGTCTATCTCACATTTATTTTGTGTCAACTTGTGAGTCAACTGATGAAGTGGGACCATAAACGAATAAACAAAAAAAAGTTGGAACCAAATGCTAATTACCTATGTTAAGTTTAAAAGTTAAAAAAAAAGATAAATAGTTGGAGGCTTGGTGGATTAATGATGAAGTGCCAAACATAAGGCATGGGTTCAAGTCTTGCTACACTATATTTCAAATTATTTACAGGTGCCAACTAGCAAAGTTAGTAAAACCTCTGAGTGATAATACCATAGGTTTGGGGTTTTGATCAGACCCCAAATGTTCGTTTTATTACATGTACAATGCTGCAAATATGTCCTTCTTATGCTTTATAAACAAACAACTCATAGCTTTTACTCCCATTTGCATGTTACAAACATTTTCAGACTACTTATCATAAAAGATGTATTTTAGCGCCAAAATGAGCTCTATTAACACTTATTATGAAGACTCTAGCTTGTAGGAGAAAACGCCGAAAATTCAAAGTCAAAGTTAAAATCAAAATCAACGGCCAGCGGTCAAGGACCCAAACCCAAAAGACTGAAGCTTATGGCCTTGACTCAGAAGTAGCCTTACATAACCAAAGCTTGCTCAAGAAGAAAACCAAAACCAAAAGTAAAAAACATAAACCATAAAAGAAAAAGCAACTCATGAGGTGTCTTGCATCTAGAGAAGAGTTTATGACTATTTAGTACCACGAACTCTCAATTTGTTTCAATTTAGTACCTCAGTCTCTTTTCTGTCTCAATTCGTCTAATTTCACTAACGGATTGACTATTCAAATTGACTATTCACGTGAGCTCGTCGTTAGCAAAATTAGATGGATTGAGCAGAAAAGAGACTGAGGTACTAAATTAAAACAAATTGAGAGTACGTGGTACTAATAGATGAGAAAAAAAGTACGGGTACCATTTAGGAAAAAAATGAAAGTATGTGGTACTAAATAGTCATAAACTCATCTAGAGAAAACATAAAACAAACTCATGAGGTAGCTTAAATTCAAAGGTGAAGGGAAAATTTGTAACTTGGAAAATGTGTAATATATAAACCAAAAAGTGAGACAAGAGAGAGCACATAGACTTAATCTATGGTCATGTAGGAATAGTGTAGATTTTTATTTCAAGTCCTTTACTTTCAAGTTTTTATTGCTTTATTTCCTTTTGTTCTTCAATATAAGTTTTCAATTCAAGTTATTCAATACAAGTTTTCATTCAAGTTTTCATACAAGTTTTCAATTCAAGTTGTTCTACTCAATGCTTTTCATTCAAAACTAAGTTTCATTTCATTAGTTTCATTCAATCATTATTTCAATACAAGTCATTTCCTTTTTACAAACAAACCAAGTTATGAACTTTAAAGAATCACTACCTTTCCCCCTTCATTAAACTCCCATTAATCCATCTCCAACATTCTATGATGAACCTCAAACTCCCACTTTCTACATCAACAAATGGCGCCACCATCATGGATTGGAGGAGATTAGATTCATGGTTGAGCTCTAAGGAGGGAAGCAACATTCTACCTCCTTCATTTCTTGTTTTATTTCATTTCATTTTCGTCATTTTATTTCGTTTATTTTCATTACTGATCTATTTTGTTTCAAATCCAGGTATGTTGTTGAACAACTGGAGAGGATCTGGAGCTGCTGACGGAAATCAGGACCTTTTCACTAGAACCGGATGGGCGACTGCGTGTTGACTAACCGCGACCGCCCGCCCACCTCCAGCAACAGTGACACGTTTTTTTTTCTTTATTTCTTTTCTTTCAATTGGATTGATATTAGAAAAAGAGAAGAGAAGACCTTGTACAAAAACATATCAGTTAGTTGCTTTGAAAAGAAAAGAAAGAAAATAAAAGTAGGGGTATAAAAGAAAAGAAAGAAAAGAAAAAATAAAAAGGAAAAAACATAAAACAACATGGTGAGGTGTCTTGATTATAGATGGAGAAGGCAAATCAGACTTTTGTAAAAGTAGGGGTATAAGAACCTAAAAGTAGGATGAGAGAATGCACCTAAATTTATTCTAGTGTCATATAGGAGTAGAGTAGGATTTATTTTTCAAGTCATTTACAATCAAGTTTTGATTTTACTTTTTGTTCTTCAATTCAATCTTTTTCTTTTTATGTTTATGTTTCAATCATTCAATAAAAGTTGTTTATTTAAAGTTTATGTTTCAATCTTCACTCAAGTTTTTCTTCCATCAATCAAAATGTGTCTTTTCAAGTTATTCATTCAATACAAAGTTTGAGTCATTAAAAACAAGTCCTAAAGCTAAGAATACTACCTTTTCTCCTTCACAACTCCCACCAATCCATTTTCCAAACAATCTATGGTGAACCTCATCAATCTCTTTGAACTTACCACAAAAACAACAACTTCAAATGACACCGCCGTCATGGATTGAAAGAACATGGATTCCTGGTTGAGCTCTAAGGAGGGAAGCACCATTCTATCCCTTTCATTTCTTGTTCTTTAAATTTTTCGTTAATTTACTTCGTTATTTTTCAATACTGATATGTTTTATTTCAAATCCAGGTTAGAGGTTTAACTGCTGGAGAGGAATTTGAAGCTCTTGCCGGAAGCCGACTCAATTCAATTTAATTTCGGTGGGGCGATCGTCTTTGTCCGTCGCCAAGACCGCCTGAGCACCTCGGGGGCACTCAGTTACCGTTTTTTCACAGATCGATCAATTTTGTTGTGTGGTTGTAACTAAGATCTGGATTTTGTAATAGAGTAGTATAAATTAGTGAACTTTGTTGTGATAGATAAAGATAAGAAAAAAGAAGAAGAAGAAAAACAAAAAATATAAAAAAAATGAGTTTATGTTAGTTATGTAGATTAACATGAGTTGAGCACTTGGTTGAAGTTGTGCAACTTAACAATGATTAGAGTTTTCATTGCCTTGGGAAGTTCAAGTGTGCGAGGTGAGTCGTGAATCATATGCTCGCACACTTTGAATCAACTTGATAATCAACACTCTAATTATGATTAACTATAGTTAATCTATTAGTCTTAGTATTAGTGTTAGTTTACTTTTATATTTTGGTGAGTATTGCCACCTGTCACGCGGGTGACTCGGGTTCGATCCCCGGTAGGGACGCCATTTGATAACCATGAATTTTATAGACACAATATCAAAGTGTGAACACTAATACCTAATATAACAAACACGTGATTAAATCAATACTTTACTCTGTCTCTCTGTCTCTGTCTCTACTATCAAGTAATAGAGATCTAGTAAAGGTTCGAATATACTCTTAAACTATCAAGACTCAATGAAACTGAATTATTTAAATCATAAAGAAACAAGGTGAGAGAGTAATACGTTGAGAGAAGAATTATACTATGATTATACTACGGATTCAAATTTATTCTAACTTAACTAAATAATATAATATGTTATGATGAATAAAGAGATATAGAGAAAGTTAGAGAGAGATTGAAATATACTTTAATGATTTCTTAACATGCTAGCATAGAGTTTGTTGCAAAACCCTAATCTTTACGTTCAAACATAAGGTTCAAACATAAATATTATACCTTTAATGATCCCTAATTACTTATGGTATCTCTAGTCGTATAATAATTAGCATGAGAGAAAGTTTGTTTTCCATTCTCATGACAAAACTTACAATTCTCTAGTTTAGATTAAACTTTTCTTATTTCTAAGGCAAGAAAAAACCTAAACTTGTAGTTTTAACCAACAATTCTATACTAACAAATCAAGTCCTCATCAAAGCTTCATTCAAACCCCCTCTAATAGAGATTTAGCTATGTTTCATTAGACTATCATGGAATAAATAATAAGAAGAAGACATAATGAAAAGAATACTTGTATTAAATTAAGAACTTGAAGTGTTTTAATGGAATTTTAGGCTAAGAACATAAACCCTAAATTATTCTAAACTATCGGGAAGAGGTAGGAGAGAAGGTAAGAAGAGTTTATCATTCATTCTCTTTATATAAGAGAGGATTAGGTTTACAATTTTGTGCATGGGCTTTGGAGCTGTGTTTTGGGCCACTATATCAAGCCCAAAACCTAATTAGTTAAGTCCAAAAAAGGTTTATATACTGGAATTTACTGCAATACCCTTTTTGTCCACTTTTGCTACTATGATTGGGCCAAGGCCTAGACCATTAGAAATCTCTTTCCGAGCCTGTCGTTTTGACATATAACAGGCCCAATTCTGAGGTATGAGTCTAAATATACGACTTGCTGAAGTTCGTTTAACTTTTATGTTCTTTTTCTGCCTGAGTTGACTTTGACTTTCCAGCTTTGACTAAGCTTTAAAAGGTTTTTTATCTTTGAAACTTGGGCTTTAACCATATAACTTCTCTAGCAAGCAATTTGACTCTTTTCTCTTGCAAAAGTGACGTATTTCTTCACATAATTGATTCCAAGACCTGAAATACACAAAAACACGTAAACAATACTAACTCTTATTTATTGTAAACGTAATTGGCTTAAATGTCATACTATTAAGGGGTTAATGCTACAGTTTTGGCTTCTTATCAAGCCCTTGAAGGCAAATTTGTTTAATTATTAAAAACTCGGATTGTGGGCTTTTTAAGTAGGTTTTTTTTGTAACCTAAAAGAAGGAATGCTTAAATGGTTGGGCCTGATTCTTAGATCACGCACCAACCAACGTCGCCTTCTCCTCAAGCAACGTGTAAGCACGGAGTAAGAGGCAATTTCTAAACCTCCTCGAAGCCCATGTAAGAGGATACCTGGCCTTGTGTGTTCAAGCATGTTTACATGATTGTTTGAATTTTAATTTTCGCACTGCAATTTTAATTCCCGCATAAGGCTGAATTCGAGCCACATAACAACCATTGGGAAGTCATTCGCCGATGTAGATAATGGACGTTGCTTGATTCTTGAAGCACTAGACCAAATAATTAAATTAAAATCAATCAACTAGAGCCTAAAGTAGTCACGCTCCTCTAGAAAAGGACAAAAATATGGCCATAAGGATTTAGAGTAATCATTTACCAGATTCCAGTGGACCAACTACCTTCCTCACTCCCCTCCCCCAAATTTATCATGAGTGAGATTCTTGATAGCACACCACTTGGTGAAGTGATTTCTTACTCTTCTGAGCCGTGTAATAGATCCATCCTAGTCTCGCACCCAATTGTTCCTTTGAACAGGGAATAACAGTTATAGACCCAGCAAAGATTTTCAAAACTCCAAACTTGCAAAAATGAATTTCGATTGATTGAGCATACACTGCATAGTTTGCGCATGTTAAGATAGTTTTGCTATCTTGCTAAAAGTGCATGATATTGCGTTCAGGCACTACAAGTAGGTTTAGCTAGAATAAAACTTACTCACGTAGGAGAGCATGTCGTCCTAGACAATCTCCTATTTCTAGTCCTCCATCTCATAAGATGGCAGACAAGGTAGTGCAAGCTGAATAGCCTTTCTCTAACTTCTACATACCGTTGCAAGATGAACCTCCATCTTGTATACGACTCACATTGCTCACGAGCAATTTTTGCATTCCACCAAACATGTTCAATTTTCTACCCATCTTTCACGGGTTTGAACACGAGTTACCGTACGAACATCTACGCCAGATACATAAAGTATGTAATACTTTCCACCATCCGGGAATCACCGATGATCAAGTGAAGTTACGAGTGTTTTCTTATACTCTAGCTGGTAAGAGTCGCGCATGACTTCTTTCTCAGAAGCTCGATTCCTTTGATACATGGGAAAAGGTTGTGTTCTCCTTCATGAAGATGCAATTTCCACTGAAGAAAACAGAAGAGATAAGAAGTAAGATACAGTTCTTCAAATAGAGTCTGAGTGAGACATTTTCCGAAGCATGAGATAGATTCCCTGGACCTATTCCATTCATGTCCTCACGATAAACTAGAAAAATCGACTCTTGTTCAATGTTTCTTCAAAGGTCTTCTCAAAGAACACAAAGTAACCTTCGACATCATGAGTAATGGTAATTTTTTGGATAGAGGTGCAACCGAAGCTTTAACCTTTCTTGAAAACCAAGCTGAAAAAAGTACCCATTGAGGCGATATAAACAATTCCAGAACAGCTGATCAGCTCCCAAATGTGCATTTTATTACCCTTACATTACTGCATTACAACCTTTCTTACACATAATGAATAGAAAACTCATAGCTTTTATTGTCTTTTTCAGGTTACAGAGCATTTCAGACTACTTATCATAAAAGCTGCATCTTAGCACCAAAAGGAGCCTTATTTACGCTTTCTATGAAGACTCGAAGTTGCTATGAAACAGTGCTAAAAAAGTCAAAGTCAAAGGCCAAAGACTCAAAACCAGAGAACTGAAAGCCACGTCCTTAACTCAGAAGACTAGAAATGGATGGCCTTGATACAAAAGAAGATTTGCTCAAAACCTAGCTTAATTAATAATATATGCAAAAACAAAAGGAAAAACAAAAGGAAAAGCATAAAACAATCATGGTGAGTTGTCTTGATTGTAGAGGGAGAGGGCAAATCAGACTTTTGTAAAAGTAGGGGTATAAGAGCCAAAAAGTAGGAGGAGAGAATACACCTAGACTTATTCTAGTGTTATGTAGGAGTAGTGTATGATTTATTTTTCAAGTCATTTACATTCAAGTTGTTTTAGTTTTTGTTCTTCAATTCAATCCTTTTATTTCAAGTTTATGTTTCAATTATTCAATCAAAGTTATTTCTTTCAAGTTTATGTTTCAATCATTCAATCAAACAAGTTCATTTCAAGTTTTATTTAATTAATCAATTTGTTTCCTTTGAGTTTTCTTTCAATACAAGTTAGTCAACAAAAACAAGTCCTAAAGCTAAGAGTACTACCTTTTCTCTTTCACAACTCCCATTCAATCCAAGTTCTAAACAATTTATGGTGAACCTCAATCAAATAATCTTTGAAATACTTACCCATACACAACTTCAATAGCCCAACCCAGTACATGTAAGGCTAGTGACTTTTTTGAGGTGAAATCTGATCTAGAAATCAAAACTTTAATCGAAACCCTCACAAGAAAGATAGATGCTCTCACAACCAAACAAAAAGACCAAACTCCTCATCCTGTCATGAACATAAATACCTCACCATGCAAAAGAGTTTGTTTTTAGAAGTGAGGTTCATCCTAAATTGTTTAGAGTTTGAGTGAGGGAAATGTGAAGAAGAAAGGTAGACTTTTGTATGGATTATAATAGTTCTAAGCTAATGAAAACTTGAAAGCTTTGATTGTTGGTATTAAAATAACTTGAAAACATTGAAACAAACTTGAAATAAGAACAACAAGATGAAAGAAAGATTGAAATAAGAACAAGTAAATAACAAGTTTGATTGAAGTAAGAACAAGTAAATAAAAAATTGATTGAAAAGAAATAAAACAATAAGAAAGAGCACGTAAGTAATTTCCAGTAGCTGTGGCCATTTTAGACTTAACCTAATGGACTTTGGGCTCACTTTAGAGGCTCAAAGTCCCCCTTTTTGGCCCATGTACGAAAATGTAACCCTAACTCTCTCCTATATAAAGAGGGTTAAGGCTAAACACTACATATCCTTCCTTACCTCTTTTAGCAAACCTTAAGTTTAATTTAGGTTTATGTTTTCTTTAGTTTATAATTAGGTTTAGCAATTGTAGCCACCATTATTTCCCATCAAATAAATGCTTTAGTTTAATTTCAATAATTATTCTTTACATTATGTCTTATTATTATTGTTTAATTAGCATGATTCCTATGACACTAGGCTAAACCTCTATTAGAGGAAGTTTATGAAGCCATGTGAGGATGAGTAATCATTAATATTTATTGTTTTGCAAATAAGAATTTCAAGTTCTTCATTATGAGTAACTAGAGATAGAGTTCATAATGGAGAACTAGAGTATAAAGCCATCACCAAAGAGATTTGTGGTGGAGCTATTCTCTTATGCTAGTAAAACCTCGACCCGAGAGGACTTGGTCTTCACTAAGGATCAATACAAGCGATTCGATACTAGCTAATAGTTAATCGAATCGCATGGCGGATTAAACCCCTTATAATACTTTTATTTATTCTCTAAATTTAATGTTTTCACATCATATCTACTGTTTTGACTCTTATTATTAGTGAAGCATAATTGCAATCTAGATTCACATCCAAGTAGTGTACGAATTAGAGTTTGGTGAATATGACTACTCTCCTCTTTATCACATGATTTTGATGAGTTTTATCTACTGTTTTTCCACCATAATTTATTGTTCAGGACATCATAATTCTACTATGCATCACACCATTTTTAATAAATCATTATCAATGGTGCCGCTTGCCATCTAGTTCGTTTACATTACGCATGTTTAGATTAAAAAATACTATTTTCACTAATGTTTCGACCAAATATGATTAAAATACTAAGTGGTGATGAAAAAAATGAAGAACGTAGAAAAGTAGTTAGAAAAGTGATGGTGATTGGGAGAATGATGAGACTGTACCTTGCGGTTGCCTACGTACCCAAATTATCGATGAGATCAAGTATCAAGAATGTAGTTCTGTATACAAAATAGTTTGGTATTTATATAGGTAGAGTAGAGACTCTTTGTAGCTCAAGTATTCTTGTAGCTTAACTAATTGTAATTGAATATAACTCTCAACTGATAATTATCTCTTTGATAAGAAACGAATCTGGACATAAATTAATATACATTAGTGGCAAGCCATGTGGCTAAAGTTTAGCCTTAGACACATGAGTTAATGGGCATATACATTGATCCATGGTATTGCAAATTTGTTTTTAGCCCTGTCGATTAAACGAATAAAATAGAGACCCCTACTAATAGACGTTTGCCACGTAGGTGGGGGTCGAAACAACTATTCACAAAACACCACTAAAACAATGTTCATACTTTTTTTGAATTTTTCTGCTACTGTAAGAGAGTCACGAGCTCGCGCGCCCTAAATTTGCCTTCACTGAGCGCGACCCGCCTTCCACATATCAAAGCGCGACTCATAATATAATATAACTAGATTCTAAGCGGCCGCGACGTCCTCTAGGTTAATTAGTTTAAATAATTTTTTTAATATTAATTGCAATCTTATCTCAAGAGTACAGTACAATACTCGTATGCTAAAAATTACTAAATTTTAAAAATGATTTTTCTTCATTCTAAACGGTGTCTAGCAAACTGAAAGAATTCGGGGTTATCTAATTAAGGAACATGTACGCACGAACAACCTCCCTCAAATTCCTAAGTGACCTGGCCCTTGGTTTGATTAAAAATACAAAAAAATTAATTAATGAGAAAGCCCACCCACTACCAAAAGCCCATTTTCTCAGGCCTGATATCCAGGCCCAACACGAAATCCATAGTAAAAAGCTTTTTCCTAATTCTTAAAATTTTTAAAACTAATAAGGTTAAACTTTTTACAGGACTTCACAATCCACATTGTGTACCAGGACCAGTACTCGTATAATTGTTCAAGTAACGTAGATGTACTTCAAGGCTGTGGAAGAAGCTATTTATACGGGTAGCAAGAACGCTCCAGATAACACCTCTATACATCCTCGACTTACTGTCAGAGGATTATAATTCTACTAATAATCAGGCTATTTTTGCATGCTCGTTAGGATTTGCCTATTAGACTTAAAACTTGCATAAGATTAAGATCTGGTATGCATAAACCTGCTATATTTGTTTATCGTAAACGCAAAAATAATCGCCTATCTAGAAATTCACCAATCACCACACACACATCACCTACACCCAACAACACTACATTTGTAGCAATGGATGAAGAAATAGCAGAGAGACCCCTCTCTAATTTCTATAAGGCTTTAAACGATGAACCTGAGTCGTGCATAATTCTTGCAGATACTATAGGAGATTTTAGAATACCCCACAATATATTTAATCTGATATCTGTTTTCCATGGATTAGACCATGAGAAGCCTTTTCAACACTTACGTAGGATACAACAAGTTCTTACTATATTTCATCATCCTAACGTAAGACCTGAACAAATAGAGCTTAGGGTGTTCTCTTTCACCCTAGCTGACAAAACGTCTGCTTGGCTAACAACACAAAAGATGAACTCTGTTGACACATGGGAAAAACTAGTATAATTATTTATGGAACAATTTTACCCGCCATAGGAGACTGATGAGATGCTACAAAATATTCATTTCTTTTGCCAAAATCCTTAAGAATCCTTTTCTTAGGCTTGGAATCGTTTCACTGATCTTCTAGTAGAATGTCCACATCATAATCTTGGTAAAGATACACTAGTTCGTGCCTTCTTTAAAGGCCTATCCCAACATCATAAAGAGACTTTAGATATCATGAATGGAGGTAATTTCTTAGGTAAAGGAGCCACATATGCTTATAACTTTCTAGATAATAAATCCAAGAAAAGTAACAACTGGGGAGGTAACGATTACTACCGCTCCATTACTTCTTCTACAGCTAAGGCAACCAGTATGTTTGAGATTAAACAAGATCCTAAACTTAAAACGTTAATTGAATCCCTCACTCATAAGGTAGAAGCCCTTTCTGTTAAAAAACAAGAAGAGAAACCAACTCCCGTCATGAATATAAACTCTCTTCGCTGTAATTTCTGTCATAGTCTTAAGCATTCCAATCATTATTGTCCTCTTGCTTATGAATAACCACAATCATAGCCAGAAGATGTCTGTGCTTTTAAATATATACTTAACGCACCTTGGAGACAAAATCCTAATTTTAGTTGGTGTAATAATCACCAACAAGCAGCACCTCCAGGTTTTAATAATCAAAACGTTAGGCCCACCAATAACTACAATCAATATCAACCAAGGTAAGGACAATGGCAAGGTAATTATAATAATAATAATAATAGAAGTTTAGTCTCGGTAAATAACAACTATCAAAATCCACCCGTTAATAATTAACGTGAGATAGTTCTTGTTACACAACCCGTGACAACTCAACCTTCCCAAAATGATAGATTCCATGCATACATGCAAGCTCAACAACATATATTACTAGCCATCCAACAATTAGCCTAAAAAAACCACAACAAAAAGGCGTGTTTCCAGGTCAACTTGTACCTAATCCAAAATCAACAAACACAGCCTTTGAATTAAATGGTAGTTTTAGTAATAAAAATATAATACAAGGAGAACTAAGGGCTGTAACTACTCTCCGTTCAAGGAAAGTGGTTGACAACAAAGTAATAATGCCTGAGGATTCCCTACAACAAGATAAAGAAAACTTACTAGATACCATAGTTGAAATTGAAGATCCTACCACAGTAGAAGTACCAGTTAAACCTTAACCTAAGGGAAAACTAACAAAAGTTAAAGAAAAGGGCGATACTTATATTGACCCTTATGCTAAATATAAAGAAAAACCACCATTTCCCCAGAGACTAGCTATGCTAAAGAAGGATGATAATTTTGACGAGATTAGGAAAATTTTCAAAAATTTAACTATAAACATACCTTTCCTCGAAGCTATAAAACGTCTTCCAACACACGCTAAGTTTCTTAAAGATTTGTGCACCACAAAGAGGAAAACAAACATACCTAAAGAAACATTCTTAACAGAATAGTTTCCCTCTTTATCTGAGCACAATGGAATCGTTAAGTACAGGACCCTGGTCGTTCCACTGTACAATGTACCTTAGGCGATACTTTCACCACAACTGCTCTTCTAGATCTAGGGGTGAGTGTTAACTTACTCCCGTATTACCTTTATAAATAATTAAGTATACACAATCTAAAACTGACTAAAATGACTTTGCAGTTAGCCGATCGTTCGATTAAGTATCTTAAGCGCATAGTTGAAAATATTCTTGTTAAAGTACAAGACTTTTATTATCCAGCCGATTTTGTCATTCTAGACACAGAAGTTTCCCATGACTCTGTTCCTATCATCTTAGGGCGTCCTTTTTTGACAACTGCCAATGTCCTCATTAATTGCCGGGATGGTTCGATGTCTATTTACTTTGGAAATCTTGCTGTTGAGGTAAATGTTTTTAAAATGATGCAACAGACACCAGATTATTTTAACAATTCCCTCATTAATTACCTCGCTCAAGATTATTTTAACAAAACTTTTCCAGATAATCAGATGCACCAATTTCTTTCTTTTGGCAGTACTGAGGATTCTTACATCCAAGAAGTACATGCCCTCTTAGAATCTACTCCTATCCACGATATAACTCCTGAGTTTGAAGAACTCATTTATGAACAAATCTACATTTTAGAGGAGGAAAACCCTCCTGATTTCCTCATTCCCACTCCTCCCACTCCTGAGCTTAAACCTTTTCCCGCTGAGTTAAAGTACATTCATCTTGATATGGATGGCACTCATCCAATTATTATATCATCTCAGTTATCTGCTACTGAAGAGGTAGATTTGATTAGGGTTATTCGTGAACATCGTTCTGCGATTGGTTGGTTTTTAGACGATATTAAGGGTATTGACCCTTGCGTATGCAAACATCGCATACATTTGGAGGATAATGCGAAAACCTCTCGTGAGCCACAACGTCATTTGAACCCTACCATGAAAAAGGTAGTTAGAGCGAAAGTTTTGAGATTACTCGATGCTAGAATTTTATACCCCATTTCAGATAGTGAATGGGTGAGCCCAGTTCATGTAGTCCCTAAGAAATCAGGTGTTACATTCATTCGTAATGCCGATGGAGAGTTAGTTTCCACCCGAATTCCTATAACCTGGTGGATTTGCATCGATTATAGAAAGCTTAACGCTATGACATGTAAGAATCACTTTCCTTTACCCTTTGTCGACCAAATGCTTGAACGCACAACAAGCCATATACTTTTAGGTCATATTATTTCTAAAAATGGAATAGAAGTAGATGAAGCAAAAATAGATAAGATAACATCTCTGCCTATACCACAGACTGTCCATAAGATTATGGCCTTTCTAGGTCATGCAGGTTTCTACAGACGTTTCATAAAAGATTTTTCAAAAATAGCTAAGCCTTTAACACAATTGCTTTTAAAAGATGTTATTTTTTTATTTTAATCATGACTGCAAATAGGCTTTTGAAACTTTGAAAGCTGCCTTAACCTCTACACCTATCATACAACCACCTGGCTCACCACTAACCGGTCAAAACCTTTTGAACTTATGTGTGATGCTAGTGATTATGCTGTTGGTGTTGTGCTAGAACATAAATTAGATAATAAGTCTACTGTTATCTTTTATGCTAGTAAAACCTTAAATGATGCTCAACGTAATTGCACTACTACTGAAAAGGAATTTTTCGCCATTGTCTATGCCTTAGATAAGTTCCGTCTCTACTTAGTTGGTTCCACGACCATCGTCTATACAGACCATGCCGCGTTTAGGTACCTTCTTGCGAAGAAGGATGCTAAGCAGAAACTGATCCGTTGGATTCTTCTCCTAACTGAATTTAACTTAGAAATTAAGGATAAAAAAGGAGCTGAAAATGTAGTTATAGATAACTTATCTAGGTTAGCTAATAAGGATGACAGTGATTCTGAATCGATATCTGACTTTTTTCCGGATGAGCATCTTTATTCAATTTTTTCTGCACCTTGGTATGCAGACATTGTTAATTTTTTAGTGTTTGAGATCATTCCTAACATATGGACTAGGAATAAACGCAAGAGATTTTTAGCAAAAGTTAAGTTTTACTACTGGGATGAACCCTACCTTTTTAACTATTGTGCGGATCAGATAATACGACGTTGTATTCCCCAGTGGGAGCATAATGAAGTCTTATCATTCTGCCATGAACAATCATGCGGGGGTCATTTTAGTGGAAAGAAAACTGCCTCCAAAGTTCTTCAATGCTGTTTTTATTGGCCGACCCTGTTTCAAGATGCCCATGCACACTGTAAAGTGTGTATTATATGTCAATAACTTGGGCGTATTACTCAACGTAATATGATGCCCCTAAATCACATTCTTATAGTGGAGATTTTTGATGTCTGGGGTATAGATTTTATGGGCCCGTTTTCTATTTTGCATGGTTTCATTTATATTCTTGCAGCTGTAGACTATGTTTTTAAATAGATTGACAGCCATGGCTTGTTGTAATAATGATCATAAAACTATAGTATTGTTTATGAAGGAGTATATCTTCTCACGTTTTGGCGTACCTAAGGCCATCATTAGCGATGGAAGAAAACATTTTTGTAATAGAGTTATTGAAGCTTTAGTCAAGAAATATGGAGTTACCCATAAGGTGGCGACTCCATATCATCCTCAAACTAGTGGTCAAGTAGAGGTGTCTAATAGAGAAAATAACAAGATTTTAGAAACGACAGTTAATCCTAATAGGAAAGACTGGTCTAGACGCCTAACAGATGGTTTATGGGCATATCGAACGGTTTTTAAAACATCTATTGGTATGTCCCCCCACAGCTTAGTTTTTGGTAAACCTTATCACTTGCTTGTTGAGTTGGAATATCGTGTCCTGTGGGCTATTAAAAGTTTAAATTTCATTATTAACGCCACTAGTGTCAAGCACAAATTACAATTAAATGAGCTTGAAGAAATCTGTATCGATTCTTATGATTTAGCGAAGGATTATAAAGCTAACATGAAACGTATTCATGATAAACATATTTTGCATAAAAAATTTGACCTTGGTCAAAAAGTTTTGCTATATAACTCACATTTGTATATTTTTCCTGGAAAATTAAAAACACGTTGGTCCGGACCTTTTCTAGTTACTGATGTCACTCCTTAAGGGGTAATTACTTTGGTAAATCCCAAAGACAACAGTACCTTTCAAGTAAATGGCCAACGCTTAAAATATTTCTACGAATTACGTTCACCTGCTGTAGAAGAAACCCTTCTACAAGACCCTATTTATGAGGACTGACCCTCTATGTTTGGTGTGCTTCCTATCCATAGTCTATATTTTGGAAGTGCTCCATTAAGGCAATCGGATCCTTTTTTCGGAGTGTGTGGTTGTAAGTGACGGATCCTTAGTCCACATTCATGTAATTCACGCATTCCTTTCTTGCACTTTTCTCGTTTCTTTTGAGTAGTCTTTCTCTATGGAGTGATTTACATTTTTACTTGCTTTATTCTTGTATTTTTCAAAAATCATTTTCATAAAAATTAGAAATATAAAACACATAAATATTAGATAGATTAGAAAGTCTAGGGTATCTGACTTTAAAAGACCTTCTTTTTCACCACAACAAATTTTTTTCATTCTATTCTAAAATTTTGTTTGGGGGTGGGTAATTACCCCACCTTTTTCTCTCAACTTCCTATCCTTGTTTGTGCTGCTTTAAGTCATATAGATTCGTGTGACACAATCTAGTCTCCTAGATTTCCTTCGCCCTCATAACTTATGTCATTTATGCATTTCGAGGCGTTCTTCCACCATTTCATATGTCACCCACGGTTAGATTTGAGTTTTTCCTAGATCATTAGATAGCATTCTTCATGCTGATAATTTTCATAGCTCATTCACAAAAATCGGACCGCTAATGAATCAGGTATCTTAGTTTTAAGTTTACGAGGCAGTAGGATATGATCGGTATTTTAGAAAAGATTTGGGCTTGGGCCAAAATTCATTTTTCCACCCAACCCACAATATTTACACCCCACTGACCATCCCATTTAAGATCTAACACCGTCCCATTCACTTCATCTTCTCAAACAAAATTCAAACAAATCTAAATTGATCCCAGCATGCATCACGCCTACTCAAAACTGAATCCATGCGCACCCCGCGCCTCCATCGAAACAGACTTTCTCCAAATTTTTACAGCACCTTCCCCTAATCATCCCCTATTTAAACCCTTACCCATATTCAAATTTCATCCATAAAATGGCCCGACTAGTAAAAATCTTACCGGAATTCACATTTAACGCGGAGATATTCCAGCCATTCTATGGTACGGAGATGCGTGCTAGAGGGTAGGATAGAATGTGGTACTCTACTGAGGAGTACTACCATGAGGATTTGGTGTTGAAGTTTTATAGGAATAAGTGGATACTTCCTTCAGGGAGAATGTTTGTGGATTTGGACGGAGTTCACTAGGATGTGACTCATGATTTGCATGCTACCATCACTGGGATACCAACAAAACAGGTCACCCTGACCTTACAGAGATCCCAGTTTACTGGAGTGCATTAGTTGATGCTAGAGACGCTGCTTGAAGGTCGATACAATGATCGTTCTCACTGTGCCAGGCAGCAGTCGCTGAGGATTAACCAGCTGGCTGTGATGCAGTGGCTAGGAAAGAATGTCTGTAGCATTTCGAAGCCGAGTGACATTAGCTTGTCTTTCTTGCACGTTCTTTGGGTTTTGTAGAACAGGAGGTATGCTTTTTGCCTCATTGATTTTCTGTGTGATGAGCTTATGGCTGTAGGCCTTACTACTGCACCCCTCCCTGTTTTAATTACTAAGATTATGTTATCTTGGGGTTGCGTGCATGAGTCACCTAGGACTCATCTTAAGTTTCACTCAAACGCAAAGGCGTATACTGAGTGTGTCCAAATGAGTTGGACATTGCCTGAAGAGGGAGTTGATGGGATAGATCAGGATGAGGATGAAGATGAATATCCAGTTTGTTTTGTTTTGCTGAGAACACAATGAACCGTGCTTCTTCTGATTTTGCATGTTTTTCACTACTCCATAGCGGGATGCGTACGATTTACGATCATCAGTGAACCCTTTCTACGCTCTATGAGACTATACAGAAGTGTCAGGGTTCCATTCAATGTGATCAACGCAGCTTAGAGCATAACATTCGAACCATAGCCGACAACCATGCTGACATGTTTAACATTATAGAGAATATGGAAGAGGCGTAGGCAGCTTTTCAGGCCGAGTCTTGAGACATTTGCCCTAGTCAGGAGGTTCACATTCTTCTTCTAACTCTCAACGTGAGCGTCGTCATCGTCGTCCTGTTGATAGTTCTGGACCATCTTCTTCCCATGAATATCTTCTTTATTTTTGAATTGTTGTGATGAATTTGATTAGAATTTATTTTTGTTTTGTAATAATTATTTAAATTCCGTATTTGTTTCAGTAATTTAGTTTAATTATTGGTCAATTTCATTTTTTGTTAAGTAGTTAGTATTTATTTGTTTATGTGATTATTTATCTATGCACGCATTGATAAATTTAATACATGATTAATCACACACACACACACACACACACACACACACAGAGATATATATATATATATATATATACCATATAGTTTTTTTGTTGATATTCAACATGTTTTAGGTAATTTAATTGATCGATATCATGAACCCCCCCTCTCAAATTGTTTGGGGGTGGTATATTTTAATATATGTGAACGTATGAAATTGCATGCCTTAAATCACATTTATATAAGTTTTGGGCCAAAAATATAAACAACCCTTAGGCTTTGTTTAATTAATTGGGACCACAATGTAATTAGGTACCTGATATTTCAAAGACTTTCAAAGTTTTGTGGAATTTCAGAAGCTAATATAGTAGAGAAACCCATTATATGCAACCCATGGGCTTTGTTTCATATAATTGGGATCCATAATGTAATTAGGAATCTTAAATTTCGTGAAATATCAAAATTTCAGAAAATTTCAGAGGCTAATCATATATAGAAATTCCAAAAACTAAAATAGAATTCTTGTGTAGGAAACTATTCTAAAAATATGTTTTTTTCACATCTTTTATTTTAGCAACAATAATCCGGCCTTAGACTTAGCAACCAAACACTATAAAATCAATCTCTAAGCATGTAGTTTCATAATTGAAAACCCTAAACACAACGTTGCATCTCAAAGCGCGCACGCGCCTCATACAAGACCAAACTTAGCGCGCACCGCGCTCGTATTAAATTGGTATCAACATTATTGATCGAGCACCGCGCCAATCCAAGGGTTATTCCGAGCGCGCGTGCGCCTTCACCACAAGCTTCCATGCTCGAATTTCCAGGTTCCACTTTTCTAACTTCCAGTATTTCAATTCATTACTCGGTTGTTATGTCTACTCCAAAAATTATACCAGACAATCTTTTTATGATTTGCTTGATGGTGACACTAATGGCTTTTATTTCGACGACATGATTAACCAATTAGGTTGGCACCCTCTGTTGGTATATCCATGTGATACTTATTCACATCAACTTACTGCTTATTTCTATGATAATTGTAAATTTTATAATAACCAAGATAGAGAACAAGTGTTCTTTGTCACCATAAACAATGAAATAATGGATTTAAGCAAATTTTTGTTAGCATTGGCGCTAGGACTTTCTATACCTCTTGGCCAAGACATATGGGATTACATGTCGGATAATGCCTTCTATTATAACTATGCCTACTTCCACGAGACTTATGGGGCGGGCGTTTTCCATTTAGAAGACCAAGGCCAACATAACGTAGCCCTTAAAAGCTTGTCCCTTAACATAGGCTCTACTATGTTTTTCATTATACTCAATATATTAGGGGAATGGCGTTTTTCAACTGTGAATAACGCTACATGTAACGTCTTCCTTGCTTTAGTTAAGGGATGTATGCACTTTGATATTCCCAAGACCATAATGTCTAGTTTAGCACGAGCCCATACAATGCGGCATGAGTACCTTCTTATTCCTGTTATGGTTTGTCGCATAATGCGATTCTTTTTCCCTGAATTATGTACACGTTTCACTGATTAGGTTAAGGTTGATACAATGAGCATGAACAATGCTATAGTCAGATCTTTACGTGCTATGGTTTGGCCTGGCTGGCGCCTACAACCTCACCTAGTAGCCCCATACACCTCGTCCGACCAAATTGCACTAAATAGGTTGGCTAGGGTAGAATGAAGGCTTGGAAAGTAGTCATAGATATGCAAGACTTAAAGGAGCCTCATTTCACAAGTGAGGAGCAAACGGAGGAAAATGCATGATTAGAAACAACGATATATGGTAATATTTATAATTTCCTGTTAGAGTGAATTTTATTTCCTTTTATATCCATAATGGATGGAGCTCATATAGTCATATAGGAGTTGCGTCTGCATTTTAATTCTTTATATTTGTATCGTTTAACATTCTTTTTCAGGTGTTACCATTTACAAGCACGTTTCTATGGTACTTTCTATCATTTATTTTCATTCCATATTTTGGGGACAAAGTATGATTCTATTTAGGGGTGGTATAGAAACACGCTGTAAATGTTTAAACATATATTATGTTGTATATTACGTATTATTTGTCGTATAAAAATAGAAAAAGCATAAAAATAGTTTATACTATGCACTTATGATAATAGTATTATTTAATTTTCTATGATGATATTAGTCTAGAAATCTCAAGTAGCAATAGAATTAAGCGTAGTTTTTAGAAGCTTAGGTTAATATGTAAGTAATAGTCATTGCATCTTTTTATTAATATCTTGCATGAGCATGTATGAGTATATTTGGCATTATTTTTCTGGGATCTAGGTTAAACTAAATTTTACATATCCTGTGAGTTTCTAGCCTAAAAGCCTCATATGAGTGAGTATATGAGTGATGACACAAAGGAGACATATAATATGAGTAGAGAAATCACACATCCACTTGCTTGATTACCATACCATATCCTAAGCGAGAATTTAAGCCATCTTTGGATCGATATAGCTAAAAATTCATACCTATAAGTAATTCATACCTATAATTCATACCCATATCCTAAGCTAGTCGCCCCTCTGAGCCTTTCAATTAGTCTTTTCTCAACCACAAATATTTTACCCATCTTTTAAACCAATAAAAATAAAAATAAAGCTTACCCATCTTTGAATGAGTCTGAGAATAGGATGAGTACAGAGAATAAAGAGAAAGACCTGTGGAAAACCAAAATTAGTTAGTTGCTTCAGAAAAGAAAAAGAAAAGAAGTTTCCATCCAAAGAAAATAAAAATAAAAATAAAAATAGAAAAAAAACAGAAACTCCAAAAATAGAATAAAAAGAGTAAAAAAGGCCAAAATAAGAAGGCTAAGGATGGAAACTAAGTAAGTGTAGAAGCAAAGTAAGAACACGATTTTCTCTAGTTACATGTAATTGAAGACCTTATTATCTCAAACTTGTTTATTTGAATATCCATTTCATTTCTTCTTAAACCATCACCTCTGCCCCGTATCACCTAATAAAGACCTCTAGCTCAATTAGGATTAATTTAGTGTGATAGTAAGTGGTAGATGTGATTGATCGACCTCGACTCATTTGGACGTTATTGAGATTGTGAGGAAGCGTGCCCACTGCACACTGGAGTGAGCTAACTTGAGTGGAAAAATCAGAGTATTTTTATCTTGACAAATTGTGAGGACCTACTTAAGGACACTATTCCAAAAGTTTCAGAAACGGACCTGCCATTGCATTTCATAACATAGTTCATAGCATGCATGCATATTTTTAGATTATTTGATTATTATGCGTGTATTAACTTAGGTTTCAAAAGCATTGTTCATATTATATTGTTATAGAGATGCATAGATATATGAGATTAATTAGGAAATTTTATTTTTATCTCTTAGTCGTTATAGTATAAATGAAGTTTGTGAGTACCTTCTTTGGAAAACTCTCACGAGACTATAACTCGTCCACTAGGGAATTCCTAGTGGTTTAAGGCCTTATTGCATATGGTTAATGCAATCACACTTCGCGAAACGAGATTAGTTAAACCACACTTTTAGTCATTTATCTATTTTTATTTCTCATCTTTGCTTGAGGACAAGCAAAATGCTGTTTGGGGGTGATGTGATAAGCACTCACAAGTGTAGTTTAAACCCCTTAATAGTACCCTATTTAGGCCAATTATGTTTATAATAAATAAGAGTTAACACTATTTATGTGTTTTTGTGCATTTCAGGATTTAAAGTTGATTAGGTAACTAAAAACACCACTTTTGCATGAAAAACGAGTCAAGATGATTGTCAAGGAAGTTCTACATTTAAAGCCCAAGAATCATAGAGAAAAGCTATTTCCAAGCCTAGTCAAAGCTGGGAAGTCAAAGTCATTCTGAGTAGAAAAAGGACAGAAAAGCCAATAGAACTTCAACAGGCCGTATCTTTGGACTTGGGCCTCGGAATTGGGTCTACTTTATATCAAAACGACTGTCTCGGAATCAGCTTTCTAATGGACCTAGTATTGTCCCAATAAGAGCTATAAAAGTTAATGAAAAGGGTACGGAAGTAATTTTTAGTAGCTGTGACCCTTTTAGACTTAACCTGATGGACTTTGGGCTCACTTTAGAGGCCCAAAATCCCCCTTTTTGGCCCATGCACGAAAATGTAACCCTAACCCTCTCCTATATAAAGAGGGTTAAGGCTAAACACTACATTTCCTTCCTTACCTCTTTTAGCAAACCCTTAGTTTAATTTATGTTTATGTTTTCTTTAGTTTATAATTAGTTTTAGTAATTGTAGCCACCATTATTTCCCATCAAATAAAAGCTTTAGTTTAATTTCAATAATTGTTCTTTACATTATGTCTTATTATTATTATTTAATTAGCATGATTCCTATGACACTAGGCTAAACCTCCATTAGAGGAGGTTTATGAAGCCATGTGAGAATGATTAATGATTAATATTTATTGTTTTGCAAATAAGAACTTCAAGTTCTTTATTATGAGTAACTAGAGATAGAGCTTATAATGGAGAACTAGAGTATAGAGCCACCACCAAAGAGATCTGTGGTGGAGCTATTCTCTTATGCTAATGAAACCTCAATCCGAGAGGACTTGGTCTTCACTAGGGATCAATACAAGCGATTTGATACTAACTAATAGTTAATCGAATCGCATGGCTGATTAAACCCCTTCTAATACCTTTATTTATTCTCTAAATTTACTATTTTCACATCATATCTACTGTTTTGACTCTTATTAGTGAAACATAATTGCAATATAGATTCGCATCCAAGTAGTGTACGAATTAGAGTTTGGCGAACACGACTACTCTCCTCTTTATCACATGATTTTGATGAGTTTTATCTACTGTTTTTCCACCATAATTATTTACTGTTCCCGATATCATAATTCCACTATGCATCACACTATTTTTAATTATAACCTTAATCACAAACTTGAAATGAAAAGATTGAATTGAAGAACAAAAAGTAAAGAACAAGACTTGAATGTAAATGTCTTGAAAAATAAATGCTAATCTACTCTTACATGACACTAGAATAAGTCTAGGTGCCTTCTCTCCTCATACTTTTTGGCATTTGTACTACACCTTTTGCCAAAAACTGATTTGCCCTCTCTCTCTATAATCAAGACACCTCACTATGTTACTTTATGCTTTTGCTTTTGCTTTTTCATATCTTCTTGAGCAGGATAAGTTTTTGAGCAAGATAAGTTTTTGAGCAAGTCTTCTTTTGCAGCAAGACCATCTATCTCTAGTCTTCTAAGTTAAGGGCGTGACTTTCAGTTATCTGGTTTTGAGTCCTTTGATTTTTGACTTTGACTTTTTCAGTACTTTTTCATAGTAGCTTTGAGTCTTCATAATAAGAGTTAATAAAACTCCTTTTGGCGCTAAAATGCAGCTTTTATGATAAGTGGTATAAAATGCTCTGTAACCTGAAAAAGGCAATAAAAACTATGAATTGTGTAAGAAGGACTGTAATGCAGTAATATAAAGGTAATAAAACATACATTTGGGAGCTAATTATGTATCTAGTAAACCTTGTTTTGATATATATACAAAATGAAAATATAAAAAAAAAATAGTTAATATTAGTTATGTTATATTAGGATGAGTTGATCACTTAGTTGAAGTTGTGCAACTTACCAAGAATTAGAGTTTTCATTGTCTTGGGAGGTTCGAGTGTGGGAGGCGAGTCGTGTATCATACACTCTCGCACTTTGAATCAACTTGGTAATCAATACTCTAATCACAAATTTCTTTAGTTAATTAGTATATTAGTATTATTCTTACTTTGATGTTTTGGGCCCTTGAAGACAAAGTTGTATAATTATTAAAAACATGGACTGTAGGCATTTGTTTACGTAGGTTTTTTGTAACCTAAAATAGGTAACACTCAAACGGTTGGGCTTGATTCTCAGATCACGCGCCAACTAACGTCGCCTCCACCTCAAGCATCGTGTAAGCACGACTTGAGAGGTAAGCTCTAAACATCCTCGAAGTAAGAGGATACCTTGAATGTTTTGAGCATGCTTACATGATTGTTTGAGTTAAATTTTTGCACTGTATTTTCAATTCACGTATAAGGCTAAACCCGAGCCAAGTAACAACCATTGGGAGGTCATTACCCAATGTAGATAACCGGACGTTGCTTGTTACTTGAGGCCCAGACGAACAAACAAATTAAAATCAATTAATCAACTAGAGCCTAAAGTAGTCTCGCTTCTCTAGAAAATGACAAAAATATAGCCACGATGATTTATAGTAATTAATTACCTGATTCCGGTGGACCAACTACCTTCCTCACTCCCCTCCCCCATATTCACCGTGAGTGAGTTTCTTGGTAGCACACCACTTGGTGAAGTGATAATTTTACTCTTCTGAGCCGTGTAGTAGATCCCACCTAGTTCCGCGTCCAACTGTTCGTTTGAACAGGGCATAATAATATATAGACCAAACAAACATTTTCAAAACTCCAAAAAATGAATTTCTGTTGTTTGTGCATCATCAATGTTTGAGCATCCATGACTTATTAATATGTATCGCAACCGTCATGGAATTACAATGCAATCCCCAAACCTTGTTCTTTTTGCATTAGTCCTTATCACTGGTTATCTCATTGTTCATCATATACTGAATTCGAGTCTACTACGGGAAATCCTTACGATTACGAACCTCAACTATCAAACTTCCCGAGTACCCAATACACTCAAGAGTTTTCTAATCATGCAAACAATTTATGAAATTCTACCACAAATAGTTAACAACCATTCATGTATCCATATGGTCAGTTAAAATACAGTTTCAACCAAAGTCCACTACCATTTTTATCACTATCCATATCAAATTCATATCCCACTCCACCATCTATCACAGACCAACTTTATTAGGAAATGACAAAACAAACAATACTAACTCAGCAATTAGCAACTACCTTGTGTTTCCTCCAATCTAGTTTAAAAGAGGCCACATCTGAGACTAATATTCTTCTCACCAGTCCAGAACCCAGGCCATCAAACAAGATGAACAAGGTGTTACTATAACAAAACCAATTGCTATAGCCCATCTTGATATTAATGACCAATTAAAACACCATCACCCTCCACCTGACTATAGTGCAAATTCCAGATCTTATGATGATGACTATATGCATGAGAAAACTCCGGCAGAAGAAATTCTAGCACATGTGTTGGACTCGACACACTTGGACAATGACATTGAGAAAATTTATGAAGATATAGGAAGAGAGGAAAAATAAAATCAAGTGCCCGAAAAAGAAGATATAAAATCTATGGGGAACGAGAATCTCAATTTACTTTGGCCTTTCAAGACATAACAATGGAATAGATTTGTGACATCCTTACAATATAATTTATGAAATGAACCACTATTCTGTGGATACGCCCAAGCTAAATGAAGAGTCTTCTGAGTTCCTGAGAGTATGTGATAAGCCACCACCCAACCACCATTCTCCCAAGTTAACACCTCTTGCCATTCACCCATCTAACATCACCAACTTATCCGTCTCTCCTTTATTTCAAAGAAACTTGAATTTTGCACTTGAACCAATTGCCTCCGAAATACTTTATAATTTTTTCAATCCTCCCAGTAAAGAGACTTTTCCCAATATAGAAACACAATAGTTCATCATTTCATTAGTTGAGAAACCTAGTATGTCCTATTCCCCATTATCTGAGCTTCATGAAGGACAACTTCTACCACACTCATACTTTCTTGGACAATTCAAACATGACGGGTTATTACATACATTCCATGATGGATTATATAAGTTTTCTCTTATCATTTTGTATCTTACACTCCAACTACATCATTTTATTCTGTTTGGGGGTATACGCTTTCATATGTTTTTCTATATTGATCCCTAATTGTTTAGACTATTAGTATATAGTTAACAACATATCATCATCCATCTTGTGCATAGTCTTGGGAAATCTGACTTAAAATGAACCCACATATAGTCTTGAATATCTGACTATAAAAGATCCATATTATGTTTTCTCGATGCATTCCTTGGGAGTGCATCCTTAAGATAATCGGGATCTCCTCTTGGAGTGTGGTCGTAAGTGCCGGAACTTTTGTCCACGTATATCTCGCATATTCTTTGTAAAACACTTTTTACTCGTCGTTTGAGTAAGTGTGATCCTATAGAGCGAGTATACAATTTTCTTTTTCTTTATTTTACATTTCTTTTTCACAATAGTTTTTCCCCGTTCTCATAATAGAAGATTCTCTATACAACAATAGGGATGTGATTTTCTACAAAACAAAAACACAGGCAATGGATTCCACATAGACCAACCCTAAGAAGTACGCAATCTCCATTCTTCTAAGAGCGGTTTGAGGATCAGTTATGTGTTACGAAGGGTCGCTCATATCACTGTGCTATTCATACGAGACATTTGACGTCTAGCGCAGTAAATCCCCCAACACACATAACTGAAGCCACAGTCTGACTAGATTGGGTTTAATAAAGAGCCGAAATGAAAGTTTCCTAAGATCACCTGTTATGGTTTGTTTTCAAACTTAGCTTTAGAAATCACATATTTTGTACTAGTTATCTTTATAATATCTCTAAATAGTTATTCAAAAACTTGAGGATATAAAAAATGAAAATCTTACGTCTCAGAGTAACTAAAATGATACTGGATAAATGTATGATTTTATTCTCTTGTCAAAACTTCTATATGGTTAGAGATACATTTTGATTGAGAAAAACAATTACTATAAAACACACTCATATTTCATATATGTCTGTATAGATAGTTGTTTATATACTTTACATTTCACACTTTTTAGTGTAATAATAATCATGTATGCATGTTAGATTTTCTTATGCGGAATTTGGTATATGAATAAAAGATAATACATATACATCATGCCAAAATTTTCAATTTTCTGCATTATACATGATTTAAAAAATAAATACAAAAAACCAAAAATTTCATAGTAGAATAATTATGTAACTTACTAGTTATAATAATCTATGTATTTCTCGTTCTATATCAACAATCCATGCTCCAAACTTGTTTGGGGGTGATATATTTTCATTACGAAGAACAGAGTACAGGTGTACTACCATTTTTGCTTATGTTTCTATGGTAATATCTTTCCTTATCTCTTAATACTTTGAGGACAAAACATATTTCTATTTGGGGGTGGTATAATAACATTTTGCAAAAACCAGACATTTTTTATATTAGTATATTTATTTCTTTCTCAATTTTTTTTTCCGAAAAGACCAAAATATTTTTATGTTTAGTACTAAAAGTTTTGTTTCATTTTTCTATGTTGAATAAATAGTCTAGAAGTCTCATTATAGCAATAGAGTAAGGATTTGTTCTTCGAACTTAGACTAATATATGTACAATAGTTTCTATATCTTTTCATGAATGACATGCATAAACATTTGATTGTATATAGCAGTGAGTTTCCAAGACCAAGGTTAGAACAATTAAATTCCATATCCTGTGAGAATCTAGCCAAAAACCTCATCTAAATGATTATTGAGTGATGACACAAAGGATGTCCGGATAGAAAGACCACACGTCCACTTGCTTGATCACCATGCCATGTCCTATGAGAGAATTTAGGCCATTTTTAGATCGATATAGTCAAATAAACGTTAAAACCCCAAAAATATATTTTTTCCTCTAGTTACCCCTTTTTGAGCCTTCAAAAATTTCTAAAAGTATTTTTATTCTTCGTCATCAATCCCTCACCCGTTACAACACACAATAAAAAGCTTACCCAGCTAACGAGTTAAGAATTGGATGAGTATTAGGAAAAGAGAAAAGAAGACCTTGTACAAAAATAGATAAGTTAGTTGCTTCAAAAAGAAAGAAAAGAAAATAAAGACCCATAAAAAACCAAAACTCCCAAAAAAATCAAAGGACTAAAATATCGAATCTCCTAAAAGTTCAAAATCAAAATGAATAGATATCAAAAACAAAAGTAAAAAGAAACAAAAACAAAGTTAGAACTCCCAAAAATCACAATCATATGGAGTCACAAAGCTAAAAGGCTAAAGAATGAATCACAATTCGGAAATAAAGAACAAAATGGGGTTTCTCTAGTTACAAGTATCACGAAGACCCAATTTCTCAACTTATCAGATTTTGTTTTTCCCTTACATTTTTCTTTCTAAACCATCACCCTAGCCCCGTAATTCATAATAAAAGACCTCTAGCTCGATTAGGAATATGTTGGTGTGATGATAGTAAGTGGTAATTGTGATCAATCGACCCCGGTTTCCTTTGGATGTCATTCGTGTATGTGAGGAATATAAATGTCCGTTGCATTTGAGAGAACAAAACTTGAGTGAATCTATCAGAGAGTTTGTGTTTTAACACATCCTTGTGAGAACCCACCTTAAGGACGCTTTCCAAAAGTTTTGGAAACGACTCTACTTTTGTATTTCACTGCTCATGTTTGTGCATTTATCTTTAGATGATTAAATTACTGTATATATGTTATCCTAAGTTCAAAGGAATTTGTCCTTAATTATTCCCCGCTAATGAGATGTATAAATTTCTGAGAATAAATAAGGAGACAAGACCCTTTGTACTAGATAGAAAAAGTTTGTGAGTACCTTCTTTGGAAAACTCTCATGAGGCTTAAGCTCGTCCACTAGAGAATTCCTAATGGTTTAAGGCCTTGTTGCATATGGTCAATGCAATTAAGAAAGAAATCAAAGGATGATTAAAAAAACTAAACTAAACAATTTAAACAAATTAAAGTAACCTGAAAGTAAAGATGTATAAGAATACTAAAGAAAAGAATACCCAACTTGAAAAATTAAAGCTTCAAAGTTTTTCATCTAGTAGTAATTTCAGCTTCAAACCAACCTCTAAAATTAGATAAGATGATTAGCCCAAAGATAACCAACCAGAAAAATCGAAGCTTGGCCGGCCGTGGAGGATTAACCCAAAAGCAAAACTAACTTTTCCAATCCAAAATAAAAAATGGGTCATTGAGAGAGAGAGAGAGAGAGAGAGAGAGAGAGAGAGAGAGAGAGAGAGAGAGAGAGAGAGAGAGAGAGAGAGAGAGAGAGAGAGAGAGAGAGAGAGAGAGTCATTTCTTTGTTTTTTTTGGTAACTCGGTAGTCATTTACTCATTTAGGTTAGAGTACAATTTTTTATTTTTAGTTTTGTGTTCGAACGCCAAGAATAAAAAATTGGCCCACCCATAGGAATCCATTATCAACACCACTATGGTTGCAACAAAACTATACTAAAAAAAATTGCCATTCATATAAAAACTTGTTGCAACGAAAGCGGTGCTACAAATGATCAATTTAATTTTAGCCGCGACAACAACATTGTAAATGATAAAGCCCTTCTAAAATAATTTATTTTTCTTTTTTTCAAAAATATAATTACAACCATTTGCCACGTGAGAGGCGTTGCAACAGATAAATCCATGTATTTTAAACCTGATAGCACGACATACTTTTAGCAGCCCCAAAAGGTGTTGCAATAGGTGACATGTAGCAACAATTTTATGGCATTGCAAAAGGCTGGGTGCACTGCTAAAAACCCTTTATGTTGTAGTGGATTATCAATATATATCCTCTTTCTTATATACTATATGATGGGAGAACCAGAAACAATAACCACATATGAGCAGCGTTAAGGCATGTGGAATGATTGGATGAATATGCGCTGGGATGACAAGAAAGAACTACACTTATCAAAGGCCCGCGTCCTGGCAGTTCATATCTTTGGAACAACAGAGATTTCTGAGGATGTCATTAGGGTGTTTTTAGGGCCATATTTGGTGGAAATTATGAATGAAAAGATTGTTGAGGCCTACATGCATGTTGGGAGTTACAGATGTTGTGGGAAATTTTTTGATACTTTTCCTCAACTTCTCAAAGACCAGGAGTACCATCACTGATTGTATTTTGCTTATACCATGTGTGAGTGGACATGTTCTGTATTTTGCATTTTTGCTTATGCCCTGTTTGAGTTAACATGTTCTGTATTTTGCTAATGCCTGTTTCATTTCAATTAAAAATTAGGTGATCTTAGACACACCCATAAAAACACTCCCATACCCAATAACTAACTAAAGTTTTTGTCATACCCCAACAGCTACCTCAATCCAATAATCTCCCCCAAATTAATTTGGAGTATTTTCAATAAAAAAAAAAACGCATGCATTTTTTTTTTCTGACAATCTTCTTCTTTCCCCATTCGTCAAAATTTGATTTTGATTTTTTTTCCATCCTCATTAGGTTGGTATTCATCCCCATTACTTTGGTATGATTGATTCAAATCAAAGGTGGCATGGATGCTTGCATGTTTATTAGTGAGAAAAATATTGTTAAAGAAGAAGTTATTGGAGAAGAAATCAAGATCATTTTTTTTTATAGAAGAAAAAGAACATATAGTTACAAGTGAAAAACTTAGTATTGGGTCCTTAATATATTCTAATAAATGAATTGTTTTGTCATGGGTATGCCTAATAAAAAAAAAGATAATGTAGGAATATAAATGTGTCTAAAATAATTTTATTTATTTATTTTAAAGTTGGGGTATGGGAGTGTTTTTATGGGTGTTTCCAAGATCACCCTAAATTTTTGTAATTTGCTTATTTTGATTTGTGACTATTCTTTTAGCCATATTCTGTAATTTGCTTATTTTTGTCTAAAATAATTTTTGAATTTCTATATTTGATTTGTGACTATTCTTTAAGCCATATTCTTGAAAACGAACAAAGTGGTAAACAACCAATAACACAAAATTCAAAACTTCTAGTCTTCTCTCTCTTTCACTCTCCAGTCTTCTCTTTTTTACTCCAATCATTACCAAATCTCCACAAATCAATCTTACCCAATCCACAAATCCATTTCTAAACATGATCTCTCCAACTACTAATTACTCGTTTCACTAATTTGGTCTCCCAATAACCAAATTTCTTAACAACACTAAAAAAATATATCTTTTTTCCTACCTACCGTTTATTAGCGTTTGGTCCTTCCTACCGTTAGTTGATTGTCATTAATGACCAAATTTTCACACTAAATAACCCTAAAAAAATAGCAAGAAAAGAGTCAAGAGAACCAATATCGGGAAAAAACAACTCTAGATGGCACCGTTTTTTTAGTAATTCACAAAGACAAATTCCAACATTAAATAACCTACGAACCCATGATTTCAATTTTAGTAACTCTCAAGGACAAAATAAGTTGGCCCAGGCTTTTTATTTTTTTTAAAATACCAGATTTACCCCACCGTGTTATTATAGATATAAAACATAGAAATTTTTATTTATTTTTTTAAATACCAGTTTCACGCCTCTGTGTTAAGTTTACAAAGCAGAGAAATTTGGTGATTGTTCATACCCAAATACGTGAATATACCTCATACGCTATGTTGATGTATGAACAACCCTAAATATGTATGGACAATGATTGTTCATAATCCAATAGGTGTTATTACTAATCTTACATTATGTTAAGATATGAACAGTGATTGTGCATATGAACAATGATTGTTTATAGCTCATGTTGAGATATGAACAATGATTGTTCATACCCCGAATATGTATGAATAATTATACGAACATTGATTGTTTATAGCTCATGTTTGAGGTATGAACAATGTTAATATATGAACAGTGATTGTTCATAGCTCATGTTGAGGCATGAACAATGATTATGCACAACTTATGTTGAAGTTTCATACGACCTGTGATTATTCATAGTTCATGTTGAAGTATGAACAATTATTGTTCATAACCAAATATCATTGTTCATACAATCAATCCCCTTTGTAAAATTCTTGAGTCCTCATCGCCAATATAAGAGTAAACAAGGCTCCAAGAATGCTCTGCTGCTGCGAGTATAATAAAAGGCAATCTATAACATTGAGGTCCAATGCAAGTCAATTCCTTCACTGAATCCCTGCTGATACCTTTCTGAGCGAGTTGCTTCATTGCCTCCCAGACACTATCACATTGAACACATAGGACCCAAGGGAACTCGCCATTTGCCCGCAGTTGAACAATGTGGCAAAGTATTTGAGGCCGAAAACAGTGTAGAGCAACGTCAGTTGTGCTCCCAAACAAAAGGCAACTATGATTGAAGCAACATAGAGCGAGGCAGGTTTGGGGAAGGCGATGAGCAAATGGGCAGCACAAGTTAAGAGAAGTACAGCCGCAATCATAAGTGGACGAGGAAAGCAAATTTTTTCAAGAAGAATTTCAGCGAACACTCTTCCACAGAAGTTCCAAATACTAACGAGTGAGACAAATGGTACGAGTTGGATAGCCTAATGACTCGCCAATCTGACCAATATTAATAATAATATTAAGATAAGTAACATGTCAATTCTAAATAGTGCTTCCATAATGGTGTAGTTTTTGTTTTTGGTTTTGGTGTCTCTTCTATTTCAATGGAGCTTTTTCAACTGTTGATCTCAAAATAGGTTATCCTTTTAACACGACCAATTTTATTTACTTATTACACAAGTGTTAAAACAGAAACAGTTGGACCAAGTTCGAGTTTCCCTTTGTAGTTATCTTTTACTTACTTTATTTCTCAACTCCCACTGGATCCTCCTCTTTTCTCTCTCTCTTTCACTCTCCAACCCAAAGTCTCACTCATTTTTACTCATGCTATTACTAATTTGGTCTCCCAATAACCAGATTTCTTAACAACACTCAAAAAAGGTATCTTTTTTCCCACTTTTACTGTAACTTTACATTTATACTGAAATTAAACAGAAGCCAAAGTTTATTCTAATAGATTAGTGCTACTTTTATAGTTAATTGGATCTTAGTTAAGTTTCTAGGGTTTTCAAGTGGTGGGGGGAGATGTTTAATAAGATTATAAAGCGTGGGCAAAAGAAGTTTTCGAAATCGGATACTAGTAGTGATGGTGTATCCAATTCGACTTCTTCTTCGAATGTTAGTGTAAATCATGATACTCAGCAACAGAGTGGAGGAGGTGGGGTGGTTACGGCGAATGGGGTTGATCGGGCTTCAGTATCGAGTGTTGTTGTTGTTGAGACACTTCCTTTGTTTAGAGATGTGGCTATTTCGGATCGACAGAACTTGTTTCTTCGTAAGCTAAGGATATGTAGTATACTGTTTGATTTTACGGATACGGTCAAATCAGCTAGAGAGAAGGAGATTAAGCGTCAGATGTTGCTTGAGATTGTGGATTTTATACAATCTGGTTCGGGGAAAATTACAGAGGTTGTTCAAGAAGAACTAATACGAATGGTTTCAGTTAATATCTTTCGGTGTCTGCCTCCGGCTTCACACGAGAATACTGGGATGGAAAGTGGTGATCCTGAGGAAGACGATTCGTATCTTGAACCCTCCTGGCCGCATTTGCAAATTGTCTATGAATTGCTATTGAGATACATTGTTTCGACAGACACTGACACAAAGATTGCAAAGCGATATATTGATCATTCTTTCGTTATGAAGCTACTTGATCTGTTTGATTCTGAGGATCCTCGTGAACGGGAGTATTTGAAGACTGTCCTTCATCGTATATATGGGAAGTTCATGGTGCACCGCCCATTTATAAGAAGAGGTATCAATAATATCTTCTACCGTTTCATATTTGAGACTGAGAGGCATAGTGGAATAGGTGAGTTGTTGGAGATTCTTGGAAGCATAATCAACGGATTTGCCCTGCCAATGAAAGAGGAACATAAGTTGTTTCTTGTTCGCGCTCTTATTCCACTTCATAAGCCTAAGTCTGTAGCATTCTACCATCAGCAGCTGTCGTACTGCATTACTCAGTTTGTCGAAAAAGATTACAAGCTCGCAGATACTGTTATAAGGGGGTTATTGAAGTACTGGCCAGTTACCAACTGTCAGAAGGAAGTTCTCTTTCTTGGGGAGTTAGAGGAAGTGCTGGAGTCAACACAATCTGCAGAATTCCAAAGATGTATGGTTCCCCTTTTCAGACAGATAGGTCGATGCCTCACAAGCTCTCATTTCCAGGTTGGGAATCAATTTATATTCTCATAAGTTTCTTTGCACTTTTTAATTTCTTACTTCCTACTACATGAATCATGCATTATCATCCTTGTTGTGAATACATTAGGCTTTTCATTAAATTATCAACATTTGACATGAATGAATAATCGTTTTTAAGGTACTAACTTTTTTAGTGTATGACATGCTGTGGAGGCTTCATTCTCTTGGTTACGGAATATATATATTCATTCACCTTTCCTCGTTTGAAGCATTGATACATCTAACTCCATCTTCTCTGCTTTCTCCGCAATCAATATGGTTCATATTCTAAACTGTTTAGTTGCACTAGTTGCATGCAAAAATAACAACCCAATAAATTCTCAACTGAAATCCCGGCCTAATATATGATGCAATAGGAATTAGGCTCTGAGTTTACTCCCAATTACTTTCGTCTAAGTGAGAATCTGAGACACCCCCTTGGCTGTGGCTGCCACTCTGTACATATTCACAAATGAGTATTTTTTTCTGGGAAAGGAATTCTCGGGGTACTATATGACAATATGCTATAATAGGTTAGTTATTTGACTTATTTCTATTAATTTGTGGAGGTACACCACTTTTTAACATTTTATTTGATACTCAGTCAGATATTATTTTCAGAAAAATAGTTAGCTCCACCTTGTTGGAAGGACCCCTTTGATGAACTTTAGCCTATTTTTGACTTTTATTTCCATGGGCTCTTCCCTTAGACATACGAGGAATCCTCAAATGAAATTCAGACTTGTATTTATCTTATGTATATTGTCCTCATTCTTTAGCTACCAAGAAGGTTTTTATACTTCTGTGCAATTGATTCCTCCTCCTCCCCTTTGTATCCATTGCATCATTAAAAAGGAGTGGGGGTGTCGGTGGATTTTCTAGCAACTTTCTAAAATATTTTCCTCTCCTTTGGATCCTTTACTCTGAGATGATTGTCTTCGACTCTCATCCTTGGAATTGCTCCTTAAATGAGGGTTGGAATGGTGATAGGGGGTTGGAGTTACATTGGGAGTTGCTACACACATCTTTTATTCTCTTAGTGCTTTAATTTTGGGATGGGATCTATATACTAAGGGCACTTACACGATGAATCACGAGATGATGTTTGGCATAGATGATCTCTCCACCGTGGATATCATCATTACCATAATCAGCTCAATCAAACATTTCTAACCTTGTTCAAAATTGCTGTCAACTTTTAAAATTATCTGACGGTCAGAGTGTTCAATTTTGGTTTACTTTTGACAAAATTAAAAATATCAATATCAGTTGACTTTTTGTGAGGACGACCTCAATGGGCAGGAGACCACATCCACCAATAGTCAGCAGTTGAGTCATCTTTTAAGTTCACAAGAGGACCGTTTGTATAACCTTTGTACAAAAGCTGTTGTTTATACGTTCCATCCCTTTAATTATAAGCAGTGTTCTAAAAATTGGTCTAGGTGTCGCCTAGGCAGTCTCTAGGCGCTAGGCCTAAGTCGGTTCAAAAAGTGGTCTAGGCGGGCTAGGAAGACTAATCGGTCCCTAGGCAGTCTAGGCTGGCCGATAGTTGGGCTGGGCAAACTAATCGGCTCAATTTTTTTTTCAAAAAATAATTAAATGTCGAAAATAGAAGGCCCGTGAAGGCTTAAGATTTGAATGAGTTTGAAAGACTAGATCCCAATGTAAATTATATGCCACTATAGGAAAGAGAATGTGTTTTTATATCAAGTCGCTATTTGGTCTCCCTATTTAACTCGAGCAGATAACATGCCTTCTTCTTCAACTGTTACGCCTTTTTGTAATAAATATTTTTGTTTGTGTTTATTTTTTGAATTATGGTAAACGTTTGATTTCTTCACTTCTTGTAGTATAGTGTGTGCACGACTACATATTATAATATATTTATTAGAAAAAAAACTGCCTAGTCCGTCTAGGCGCTCACCCACTACCCGACTACCTCCTAGCATTTTTTAGAACATTGATTATAAGTAGGGGCCCCTTATAAGTATTTAGTATCTTTAAAAAATTGAGGTGAACACCTGAAATAGATTCGGTTTCTGTTAACCCTATTTTACCTTTAATTTTTCTTTCATAATGAGTTGATGTATTTACTCTTGACGTATTGATTCAGTAAATCGCCCCATCTACCCTTTTGCTTGTTCTTGTTGTAGTGAGTTTTAGCATTCAACAATGAACAGGATTTTACTTGTTGGTTCTCTTATTGTTTTTCTCTGTGAGAATTTTTCTACTTCATTTTATGTTTTCTAGGTTGTGTGGCTCGGGTTGGTGGGAAGGGTGTGTGTACTCAGGTATGCGTGATGATTACCAGAAAATAGAAACAAGTGTGTTCATGATCTTTCTTATCTTGTGCCCCCCTTTTCATTTATTTTAATAATAGGACGGGATCTGGGGACATATATGAAAGACTCATAATTTACTAGTGGAGAACCACATCATTCTCCAAATTTAACAATTAAAAGCCAGTAATGTGGCAAGACGGCAAGACAAAAACATGTCATTCGGCAAAGGGCCAATCTAACAACAATAAATGCACCTCTCTCTCTCTCTGTCATTTCCTTACACCGGCGTACCTACCTCAATTCAACTTTTCCTTTCACCATATGTTTATTGTCAACATTAAGTCAAGCTTTCAGCAATGCCGGGGTTCGTGAAAGGTTAACTGTTTTTAGCAATGCTCAAGTTCATGGAACTCTTGAGCGGGACGTTGCTTAAGTGGAATCGAATGTTTATTTGGGTTGTAATTAGCAATTTAGCATGGGCACCATGAGAGCAGGGAACCAAAATATTTGTTTGTGAGAGCACAAGAGAGAAACTTGAGAAATGTTTTCACATTGTAATCACTCCTGACGACTCTAAATGACATATATTAGATCATCATCTTCAGCCATGATTGTGGACGAATTATGCCCAAAACGCTAAAGAGAACCTATATAACCCAATGGAGGAGCACAAATTAATTACATGAGAAATTTACACTAATTCAATTGAATGGACTTCCACTCCACTCATCTGGATTTTGTGAAATTGGGTGTTGATATATCTGATTCTAGTGAACTTTGGAATTTGGACTTTAGGAGGGGGAAGAAGAAAGGAAAATGAGAGAAAGAAGGCAAGAGGGCGAAGGTGTGAGTTCCAAACCACTGTGTTGTTGTTATTGGCTTTTAGCCAGAGGAGAAAGCAACGAAGACATGTTTTTTTGTCTTGCCACATTGTTGGCTTTTAATCATTCGATTTGGAAAATCGTGTGGCTCTCCACATGAGTGAAATTACGAGTCTTTTAGATATGTCCTCAATCCCGTCCATTCATAAATTAGGCAGTGTTTTTCTTTTCGCGGAGAAAGTTTAAGTTTAAATACCAATAGTGCAATATAAGTTCACGTACCAAGAGAATGTCTTTGCATATGCTCTTGTAAACAGATTTCCTAATACTTCGAAACTTCTATTCTCGTCTCAAATCGGTTTGAATGATTCTTTTACTGTAAGGAGGATCTGATATTTTGAATTCTGATGTTCAGGATTGGGATGTAAATCATTTGATAATTGATAACACTTTATGTCCTAGAGTTTTTCTGAAACTGGATGGCTTATGTTGTCACTTTTCAAACATTATCTTTTACCTAATTTGTGATGTACTCTTTCAGTATAAAAGTCAAATGAGTATTGGATCAACTATGTGCTAGGATTACATTCTAGTTGTTAATGTTTAGTAGTTTAGTATTTCCTCCCTGGTTTTAAGTTTTAACTATGGTTAAGTGTGTATTTAAAAATTCTTCTCCTGGAATTTTTGTTGTGACATAACAGGATTTGAGATCTTCATCTCTTATACAATATGGAAACTAGGAAGGTATTCGCAATCATGTGTTGTTGAGGGAGAAAGCTGTTTTGTAATGATTTTTATACTTGGGCTGTACTTGGTATAAAACCAAGGCTGTTTTTTATTGACACCAAAGCTTCCCCACCTGAATATTTCAGGAATCAGGGGATTTCTTGGGAAAGTTTTCCCAATTACACTACTTCAAAATGCTAAGTTTTTGGGAATGTCAACATACTGGGATGGCGCAGGAGACTTCTGATGAGATTATAACACAAAATAAAATTTTGTGCTCTCTTTAGTGGACAAGCTGAGAAGGTTCTTATTAAAAAAAAGAATGGGTCTTTTATATCTCCTCAAAAGGTGGTTCCTGCAGTAATATTTCCAGTGGGGAATAAAACTTTGTGTACTACCAAATTTACCTTAAAAGTGATGCAAATTTGGTTAGAAGTTTGTTGACTAGGGTCTAGGACGTGATTTTGGGATTGTCTTACTTATGCCAGAGGTCAGATCTTCTTCTCTTCCGTTGGAAGACTAATATAAATAGTCAGCCATTTTACTGTGTATTAATAGCAAATTTAGCAAAAGTCCACTAGGGAAAAGTGTAAGTGAAGGCGTCTAGTGGACTACTGGTCCAGCTTTTGGAGGTTGGGGTCAAGGTCTCATGTTCGAGTCCCTTTGTCATGGGAAAACAGATTTAAGGGGTCTGTCAAATTCATCCTCAGGGATGTTGCCACTTGATCTAAACTTTTCTGCCACTATTGAAGTACACAAATTTTGTAAGAGTTGCCCTCATGATGTTGACTTTAAACTGAGATTTTTATGAAGAATTCAACATCCTAGCGTTCTTAAAGCATAATATATAACATTGTCTGAAGCACAACTATCTGGAGAAAATGCAGGTATAGAGTGATCTTTTTTTTGCTTAGTTTTCGATATTTTATTAGTCGAAGTTACTTTTTATTTTGAGTCTTAATTGTGACTAGTAGAATCTTCCCCCCACCCCATACTGCGTGTACTGATATAAGTTTGGGGAGAAATTTGTTTAATACTTTAATTATATAATAATCATCAGCACTGTCAATATTCTACTACTACGAATTTACCACTCATGTAATTTATGATAACTTTATCGGCATCAGTAATTACATTCTTTTTTGAGGAAATGCTGATTAGTTTCTCATTAAAATCCTCCAACTGCTGTGGAGCCTTTCTCAACCAATGTGTTTTTTCTTTTGCTGGACCTGCCCCTTTCTCTTTTATCAATTATCAACAACGGCTTAAAGAAAGTTTCTTCAGGTCATTTTATGCAGAATATTATTGAGACGGATTAGGAAAAGTTATCTCGATATTTTGATTGTCTTAAGAACCCCTTGTAATTAATGGCTATATAGTATTGATCTAGCAGAGTTTTAGCAAAGTTATTTTTATTTAGGTGGATTGTGGATAACTGTCTTTATTCTTTACTTAGTTATACGTAAAAGGACAATAGGTTTTACCCAAATTAAGTGTGCAGTCTTTGACAGAGTAGTTTGAATCGCAGGTCGCGGAACGTGCCCTTTTCTTGTGGAATAACGATCACATTGTGACATTAATGGCCCAGAATCGAACTGTGATTTTCCCAATAATCTATGAAGCACTTGAGAAGAACATACAGAGCCACTGGAATCAGGCTGTTCATGGGTTGACCTCCAATGTGCGCAAGATGTTCTTGGAAATGGACAATGAATTGTTTGAAGAGTGCCAGAGACAGTATTTAGAGAAAGAGACCAGAGCCAAAGGCTTAGAACAACAGAGGGAGTTGACGTGGAAAAGATTAGAAGAGGTCGTAGCGTCAAAGGCTGTGATAGAGGATATGGTCATGGTCAACTGATTATTTTGGGGTTGTGCAAATTACCCTCCCTGGGAGACGGATGTATTCTGTTATTTTACATATTCATTTTGGTTACTGTTATTTATTGTTCAGTTCAACAGTACTGTCAAAAATCATGGAAGATAGATGATAATGTAATTTAGAAATGTATCAAAAAGTTGTGGATATTTTGCTGAAGATTTAAGAGTGTTGTTGTTTGTTTGTTTTGTTTTTTCAAGTTTGTGTTTTCATTTTTTATTTACTACAAGGAGAATCGTATGAATTAAGGAGCTTTTTGCCCTACTGATTATTTAATACAGCCGGTAAAACCTTTTGCTGATGATACTAGAGGTTTTAGGCTCGAACCACGCCAGCCATCTAAAACATTTGTTCAATGTCAGAAGCACGAGAATACATGGCTCTTTGTAGATTTTGAAGTTCTCAAGCATTCTTAACGAACCATATCGTACAATGGGATTGAAAACATGACCCAGCAACAAAAAATTTAAAGTAAATTCATAGTGCAGGAAGCAACCTCACATTATGTAAAGTATTGAAATCACATGCAAGAAGAGAACTACAAATGAAAAGAGGCATAACCCTAGTACATATGGGAGTTTGAGAGTATGAAATGATCCTAGATCTTGATGCCAAAATCGACCAAGTCATCCATCATGTCAAGTTAACCACACTAAGATATTAAGATATGCTTATGAATTCAATCCCGAATAACTTTGCACACTTGAAATCTTGAAAGCTGAAGCCAGTGAAAAGTTCTAGAAGAGGATAAGAAGGGGAGCGGCTGAGCGCCATGAGATTAATTCTAACATATTGGGCATGTTTGCATCTTTAGACGAATGATAAAATGTTATCACTACACGATATGTCAAGCTTAGATATCCATCTGCGGCCCAAATAGCAAAAACAGTTCGAGCCCACTTGGAGCATCTCTTCCCTCTCGACAGATTAAAAAAACACAAAACTAACGAAAATTAAACATGCGGTGAGCGTGGATCGAACACGCGACCTTCAGATCTTCAGTCTGACGCTCTCCCAACTGAGCTATCCCCGCAATTGCATTACATAGCCCCAACTTGCGCTATTGTACGCTTTGATAGGGTAGTCAATGGCCCCAAAAGCCCAATTGAATACAAATCTATAAGATAAGAGCATCTCTAGGTGGACGCATTCGTGGTCGCATTCTTCAAATTTGAAGAAATGCGTCGAAATTTTCCGGAATTCCAACTCTAGGTGGTCGCATTCGTGGTCGCATCACCTACTTGTTCGCATTCTTGTTCGCAAATTTGGCAATTTGGATGCGGATGCGGAGTGACAATAGTAATGTCGCGCGCCAGTACTAATATCGCGCCACTTTTTTTACTTTGACCACAACAAAGCCGCGCCATTACCACTGTCGCACGCCACTACTACTGGCGCGCGCCACTCCTACTGTCGCGTGCTCCAACGGGCAAAAAAGGGACAAAAAATGGCCGGATTTCTACCTTCTATATCTACACTCATCTCCTTCTTCATTTTACACACACTCAACTCAAACATTTGTATCAAACAACTCAACCATTTCACATCAATCCTTAACAAACAACACACACATTGCGAAAAAATGGATCATGAAGTATATGAGATATTTCCGCTTCAGTCTTCATCTTCATCGTTGTCTTCTTCTTCATCTCATCCAGCGGAAGACTCGGTAGATAGTCTTGATGAAGAATTTGTTAACGCCATGCCCCTTATGAAACACACTTTGGCTGTACTTGCACAAGCACAAGTACATGCTCCGAAGGCACCACATGGTGGTTCAAAGAAGGGTCGAAAAATTAAACATAGAAAATATGCTCTGACTTTGGAAATCTTGAAGAACAACTACTTCGTCGATCGTCCTGTCTTTCCGAAAGAGGATTTCAAACGGCGCTTTCGTATGAAAAAATCTTTATTTCTTCACATCTTCAACGATATTCAGACTCATTTTAAGTTTTTTCAGCATAAAGTTAACAATGCTGGTAAACCTGGTATAGATCCTCTGGTCAAGGTGGCTGCAGCTTTGCGTATTCTTGGTTATGGCACGGTGTCTGATCAACTTGACGATCAATTATACATTTCCGAGCAAAGTGGAAACCAGGCTTTGAGGCATTTCTGTGATGCAATTATCAAATTGTACGGTTAAGTCTACTTGCGAAGGCCAAATATTGCAGATACAGAACACTTGCTTGCACATTCTGCCACACGTGGATGGCCGGGTATGTTGGGAAGCATTGATTGTATGCATTGGGAATGACATAATTGTCCAACTGGATGGCAAGGTGCTTACAGTGGTCGTTCTGGAAAACCATCGTTATTCTCGGAAGGTGCATTTGCAACCGAAGACCTGTGGATATGACATTCTTTCTTTGGGATGCGTGGTCACACAATGACATCAACGTGTTGGACAACTCACCGGTATTTGAGCACGTGATCAATGGTACTTCTCTACCGTTTCTTTTGATGTAAATCAGCAGATAGCTATAATATGGGTTATTATTTAGTCGATGGTATCTATCCCGACTATCGCGGCATTTATACAAACAATTTCAAACCCTAATGCTCTAAAGACGAAGTGGTTCGCAACGATGCAAGAAGCTGCAAGAAAAGATATTGAAAGAGCTTTTGGGGTTTTGCAAGCTAAATTTGGTATTTTGGCAAAAGCTTGCAAATTATGGTATGTGGAGACAATGGGTACCGTTATGAGAGCATGTATCATATTGCACAATATGGTAATCGGAGCTAAGAATAAAAATTATGAAATGAGGAGGTACATTCTTGATCCAGAAGGGCAACCACAGATCCCACCTACTCGGGAACACTACATTGAAGGGACTCTACGAGTTCAATCAAAGACTATGCATGATAGACTTAAAAGCGACCTTGTCGAGCATCTATAGAGCATTAGGGGTGACCGACATTGATTGTTGTAATCATGTATTAGTTATCTTTTATTTATTTATTAGATAATTAGAGTAACTCTAGTAGTATGTAATAAAAGGGTGATATGTAATAGTTATTTTTTATTTATTTATTTTTATTTTATGTTTTGCAATCATGTATTAGTTGTCGTTTCTATTAATAAAATTGTAATTCATTTGCTAAATCAAATGAAGTAAATTCTAAATCACACAACATAATAATAACCACACAACATATCACACAACATAATAATAATCACACAATATATCAAAATGATCAAATGAACAATTCTAAATTACACAACATAATAATAATCGTCATACAACAACCTCCTCGACTATCCTACATACGCCTTCTCTGCCGTGAACTCCTCCTCGACTGTCATTGTCTTTGAACTCTCCGTCTGTCCATCTTTGTGATGAACTCACCTTGTGTGCGATCAATCGAGCCTCAGAACTCATCAATCTGGCGTTGCAAATCGTCATAATCCACATGAGCCTGGGAAAGAAGTCTCTCTCTCTCAACATTGTAGGCGAATACCGAGGAGCGCAAGCCATCATTTACACGAATGTTTGTCTCATATCTCATGCGTAGGTCATCCTGAAATAATTATTCATTAATAATTTATGACATTTTCATAATAAACCAAAATAATAAAACAAAACCAATAAAAATAATTACTAGAGATAGATGTCCAAGGTTAGGCTCTAACTGTACGACGCGAGTGGCATCAATAGAAGAAATGGGCTGGTAAATTGTCTGGCCACTCGGATCGCTCAAACTGAAAACCCAAGGCCACTCTGACTGAGGGGGATCTGGCGCTGGAACAAATGTGTGCACAGGTCCAGGCTGAAACGTCGGCTGTGACGGCTGGCCAATCTGGAATTCACGTCTGACACCCAAATTGCTAACCGTATGAATGTTGCCTGTACGACCTACAGCTGGGAGCAAATGACCAATAGACACCCTAAACCAGTAACGGTAGTACTGCTCATAAGTCTGCAATGTAACTAGGTCAGAAGCCTGTAGCCAAGTCCAATGCATGTTACTCTCGGTGACTTGCTCTAAGGTCATGTCTTTAGCCTCTGATACATGGGTAGGCGGATCAGGAGGGATACCAAAGCATGGTGTGAGCTGTCTGTAACATCTATCCCCTAAATACCACTCCATATCACTCCCACAAGTGAATACCATCCTCCTATGAGAAATGAACAATGCATATCTCATATCATTTGATGATGTGCACAGATGTCCTCCAAGGCCTCCAAACAATAGAAGCCTGTGTGCTAAGCTCGATTTGGGTTCGGACAGAAGTTATGTTATGACTGATCTCACTGGTCAGACGAGCTCGACAAGGTCCGTGCCAAGCCCTGAGCCTAGGCCTCTCATCGGTATACTCTGTGAGGATAGGATTTGCAGCACGGAAATACTCATAAAACCATACCTCTAAGAGAATGACAAACCCTCCCATCTGGGGACTACTGACAACACCAGTCTGTCGAGAAGCCCTATCTAAACAACATAACAAATGACGATTATATGGCTCCACCAAAATCAATACCCAACTCATGCAAGTGCTCAAAGTTAGCTAGATATCCCAAGTTAATCGTGGAATGGCCAGAAGGAAAAAAGAAGACACCCATCAAATACATACAGAAAGCTCTTACATACTCATCAACATGTGCTTGACCATCATCGGAATCAAGTGACAAATAATCTATCAAAAACTACAATCCTGAATCAGTAGTCAACGGTGTAATGTATGCAGCCTTGATACCAGAAATACTATCCCAAACATATGCACTGTTTTCTTCTTCCTCACCGCCACCACTCCATCGTGTTTGGTTATTATAGACGGATTCGTCGTTGGAACTCATTTTTTTCCTATTAACTAGAGTGACTGAGTTGAAAAAAAATTTATAAAATGACAAAAGTCCGACTGTCGGGCGACATTATATAAAACATAGCACGCGACATTAGTCTTGTCGTAGCGACAGATGATATTATTGGCGCAAGACTATAATGTAATGCAGGGTAGGTCTACAATGAATTTTGCGACCACGAATTTGCGACCACCTAGAGTTGGTCGAAATTTGCTACCAGATTCTGTGGTCGCATTCTTCAAATTTGAAGAGTATGCTACCACCACCTAGAGATGCTCTAAGGACTTAGACCTTAAATCTACTATCACCTCTCTCTATTATGTGGACAATCTCTTTTTTAGGTGGCACTTTCTTGAGACATAGGTATGCCACGTGTACACTCTTAATTAATCATAAGAAGTTTCCTAAGGTGGTGCTTTCTTGAGACACTAGAAAGTAGACCCGCGCATACGCACCGGCTCTTTTAAAAACATGCTCAACAATTGTATATATATATATATAAAGCTCCTACGAGGGGTATTTTCGAGCTTAATTAAAATTTCACGTCATCTCCTATTAAAACGAGAATTTCTCTCTTATTTGAAAAACGGGAATTTATTTTCTATTATTTCTAACACTTTTAATTAAAACATGAATCCTTATCCTATTAAAATGAGAATTCCTCCCCTATTGAAAATTAAGCGGAAATCTAGCGTATCTAATTAAAACGGGAATCATTCTCTTATTAAAACAAAATTTCTCTCCCAATTGAAAAAACGGGTTTTTAAAACTTAATTTAAAGCAATTTGTTAGAAAATTAAAACAGGTTAGCGACTAAAACAGTATAATGGTAGTCCCATTTTTTTTTTTAAAATATAAATATTTTCAAAAGATCCGGTGCGTATGCACGGGCATACAAGCTAGTATATATATAGTTTCTAACAAATCGTGATACATATTTTCGTCGCTAACTCGTTTTAATTTCTCAACAAATTATTTTAATTAAGTTTTAAAAACCTGTTTTTTAACTGGGGGAGAGGTATCGTTTTAATAAAAGAATGATTCATGTTTTAATCAGAAGTGCTAGAATTTTTTTTCTTCTAATAGATGAAGAATTTCCATTTTAATAGGAGAATGATTTATGTTTTAATTAGAAGTGCCTAAAAAAAATCAATAGGAGAGGAATTCCCGTTTTAATAGAAGATGATGATGTGGAATTTTAATAGAGCTCGAAAATACTTCATGTGAGAGCTTTAATATTAAGACTAGTCTGTAGGCCCGTGCATACGCACCGACTCTTTTGAAAATATTTAGATTTTTTTTAGAAAATTGGAACTACCATTTTAGTCGCTAATCTTTTTTAATTTTCTAACAAATTGTTTTAATTAAGTTTTAAAAACCCATTTTTTTTCAATTGGGAGAGAGATCATGTTTTAATAGGAGAATAATTCTCGTTTTAATTAGATATGCTAGATTTTTCCTTTTCAATAGGGGAGGAATTCCCATTTTAATAGGAGAATGATTCCCGCTTTAATCAGAAGTGCTATAATTTGTTTTAATAAGAGATGAATTCCCGTTATAATAGGAGAGGAATTCCCGTTGTAAAAAAATATTCCCGTTTTTCAAATAGGAGAGAAATTTCTGTTTTAATAGGAGAGAAATTCCGATTTTAATAGGAGATGACGTGGAATTTTAATAGAGCTCGAAAAATACCCCTTGTGGGAGCTTTAATATTAAGATATAGATATAGATAGGTATGCCACGTCGACGCTCTTAATTAATCATAAGAATTTTCATAATACAACATGAACTCTTAATTTTAAGAAGTTTCCTAATACAACACAACTCTAATAAGTCAATCAACATCTGACAAGAAATTTTTTTACGACTCTAATAAGAAAACATTGCTAAATCAACTCAAAAAACTTATGCTAATAATTATCAGTCATTGAATTCTTCACAAAAATTTAGAAGATGTGAATTTTAGAAATGATTCCGGCTATATTGCCGGGTCTATACGACTCCAATAAGAAAACATTGCTAAATCAATTCCAAAAACTTATGCTAATAATTATCCGTCATTGAATTCCTCACAAAAATTTAGGGGATATGAATTTTAGAAATGATTTCGGCCATATGGTCGGGTCTAAAACTTTGTCTATATACTAAAACAAACACTTATAATAGAGGATTTTCTCTCTCCTATGTGACACTCTAATATGAAAGACAGTCTTTTCTAATAGCCTATAATCCCACGTATATGGAACCTCTTTGGAGAGTTTGAGTGTATTTCTAATTCTTATATATTTGATCAAATAAAAAAAATTGCAAAAAAATAGGTGATTTGTAAAAGGTAATTTCCTATTACGAATCAAACACTTTCAGTGTTCCAATTATTATATATTTGATCAAATAAAAAAAATTGCTAAAAAATAGGTGATTTGTAGAAACTAATTCCCTATTACAAATCATACAATTTTAGTGTCTATAATAAAACACCGACTTATTTCGAATATATCCTTAACACAGCCTCAAAACATAGTTAAAAACAATTATATAAAAAATAACATCACAAAATATATAATAGAAAATGAAAAAAAAAATAACTGCAAAGCAATAATGACAAATATTTAAAAAAAAATATAATACTGAATGAAACTAACGTCAAAAAACAATTAATGGGGAACCGAAAATTGGATGCAAATGCATCGAACTAACTTCAAATAATATTTAACAGGAAATCGGAAACTGGATGCAAATGCAAGCATTAAACTAATATTAAAAAGTAATTAATAGAAAATTGGAATATGGATATAACTGTATTAAACTAACCTCAAAGAATAATTAACGGAAAATCAAAACTTAGATGCAAATACATCAAACTAATATAAATAAATAATTGTCGAAAAATTAGAAACTAGATGCAAATGCATTGAGTTAACCCTCAAAGATTAAATTAACGGGAAATCAGAAATTGGATGCAACTGGATTAAACTAACCTCAAAGAAAAATTAATTATAAATTGGAAACATGATGCAAATGTGTGGAACTAATCTTAAAAAATAATTAATAGGAAATAGGAAACCGGATGCAACTGCACTGAACTAATCTAAAAAAATAAACTGGATGCAAATGCATTGAACTAACCTCAAGAAATAATTAACAGGAACTGGATGCAAATGCATTAAACTAATCTTACAGAATAATAAACCTCAAATAATAAATGAGAAATCAGAAACTGGATGCAAATGCATTAAACTAATCTTACAGAATAATTAATAGGAAATCAGAAATTGGATGCAAATGCATTGAACTGACCTCAAAGAACAATTAATAGAAAATTGAAAATTGGATGCAAATGTATTGAACTAACCGAAAAAAATAATTAATGAGAAATCAGAAATTGGGTGCAACTACATTGAACTGATCTCAAAAAAATAAATAATGGGAATTGGAAATTGGATGCAACTGCATTGAACTAACCGCAAAATATAAATAACGGAAAATCAGAAACTGGATGCAAAAGCATTGAACTAATCTCAAAACATAGTTGGGTTATATGTTATGGGAATGTCTCGATAAGTATAGTTTTGCATTTAAAATGATGTTTATCTTATCTCTTTCTGTATGATTAGGAACTCCTTGCTATTCAAGTAGCTTCAATATATATGAATTTCATCTTATTAGGCAATCTCACAAAACTTTAATCAAACTTCTTTTATTAAACACCAAAATGAAGTTGAAGAGTTTGATCAAAGATGAGTTCTTTATTTTAATGGAGAGTGAGGCTTTCACGTTATAAGAAATTTGGTTGAGTGATCAATATAATATTAATATATAATAGTTCTATATATTTGCAAATATTTTTCAGAATAATTAATATAACAACACCCGTTTGTAAATAATCTTTGAAGATTCCACATAGTGAGTCATGCATAATTTAAAGAATAATTAATGGGAAATTGGGAGCTGGATAATCTTCGATAATCCCACATAGTACATCAAGCATAATTTACTTTTTATGTCATGTTTGCATGGACATTACAGATGGATCAGTAGAAGTTGGTATTACACACCACATTGGATAATTAAAAGAAAATCGAAAACTGGATTCAAATACATAACTGAGCTCAAAGAGTAATTAACAGAAAATTGGGAACTTTATTTAAATGCAACAAACTAAACTCAAAAAGTAATTAATTGGAAATCGGAAACTAGATGCAATTGCATTAAATTAACGTCATATGATAACTAACGGAAAATTAGAAATTGGATGCAAATCCTTGAAAAATATTTAACCGGAAATCGGAAACGATATGCAAATACATCAAACAACCTCATATAATAATTAATGGGCAATCGGAAACTGGATGCAAATGCATTAAACTAATCTCAAAAAATAATTAACATAAAATCAAAAACCGAATGCAACTGCATTGAACTAACCTCATAGAATAATTGGTGGGAAATCGGAAACTAAATGCAAATGCATTGAAATAATCTCAAAGAATAATTAATGGGAAATCAGAAACCGGATATAATTGCATCGAATTAACCTCAAAACATAAATAATCAGAAACTAGATGCAGATGTATTGAACTAGCATTAAAGAGTTATTAATGGGAAATCGGAAACTGGATCCAAATGCAATGAACTAATATCAAAGACTAATTAACGAAACATTGAAAAATGGATGAAACTACACTAAACTAGCATAAATGAATAATTAACAGGAAATTATAAATTTGATGTAACTGCATTGAACTAACCTCAAAAAATAGTTAATGAGAAATCGAAAACTTGATGCAAATGCATTGAACTAACTCAAATAACAATTAGCATAAAATCGGAAATTGGATGCAACTGTATTGAACTAACCTCAAAGAATAATTAATGGAAAATCAAAAACTGGATGCAATTGCATTAAACTAAAATCAGAGATTAACTAACGGGAAATAAAAAATTGGATGCAAATGCATTGAAATAACTTCAAAAAATAGTTAACTGGAAATCGGAAGTCGGATGTAACTGCATCGCACTGACCTCAAAGCATATATGTCCGTTTTTTTAGCCTTCTCACATGAGTAATTACGAGTAATTAGGAACCCAAAACGAAAGTGAGTTTATAAAAATAGACTCTACATCTATGCAAACCATATAGAAATTGTAAACTATCGAACTAACTTAGAAAAACAATTAACAGTAAATCAAAAACTGGGTGCATATGTATTGAACTAACCTCAAAGATTAATTAACGGGAGATTGGAACCTTGATGCAAATGCAATGAACTAATCTCAAATACTAATTAACGAAACATCGAAAACTGGATGCAACTGTACTGAATTAACCTTAATGAATAACTAACGGGAAATCATAAAGTGGATGCAATTGCACTGAACTAACCTCAAATAATAATTAACGGAAAATCGAAAATTTAATGCAACTGCATTGAACTAACTTCAAAGAATAATTAATGAGAAAGTGGAAACTGGATGCAACGTATTACATTAAACTAACCTTAAAGAATAATTAATGGAAAATCAGAAACTTGATGCAAATGCATTAAACTAATAACCCTAAAACATATTTGTATTATATGTAGGGAGAATAAATGTCTCGACAAATATAGTTTTGCATTTTAAGTAGTGTTTATCATAATTCTTTTATTGTGATTGGGAATGTCTTGCCATTCAAGTAGCTTCAATATTATATATCTTCGCCACATTTGGCATTCTCACAAAACTTAATCAAACTTCTATTGTTAAACCTAACAATAAAAAGAAGTTGATGAGTTTTATCAAGGTTTGATGATTCCTTTTTATAGAGAGTGGTGCAAGAAATTTAAATGAGTAATTAATATAATTTTCATATCTCATAGCTATGCATAGTTGTTAATATTTTTTAGAATAATTTAATATAACGACACCCGTTCGTAGGACACGTTCATGTAATACATCTTATCAAGTGGGAGTACTGTATTCTTTGAGGATATGGAAACAATCTAGTACGTAAGCCGAGCGGTGATGATTTACCGTTAAATCACCATAAATCTAATAAAACTATTATACAAGCTAGATCGAGTTTAAGATAATTCAATTTGAAAATTACGGATTAATATCCTAAACCACAAAGTGAAGAGGCTATCTCAATTTGATCCCTTAGTTTCAAAGTACTTATGCACCATAATCGCTGCTCATTAACGTATTTCGGTTTATTTTCAATAAAAATATATTCTGATTCGAAAATTTACCGCTAAATCACCATAAATCTAAGAAAACTATCATACAAGCTAGATCGAGTTTAAGATAATTCTATTTGAAAATTACGGATTAATATCCTAAACCATAAAGTGAAGAGACTATCTCAATTTGATCCCTTAGTTTCCAAGTACTTATGCACCATAATCGCTGCTCATTAACGTATTTCGGTTTATTTTCAATAAAAATATATTCTGATTTTGAAAATTTGTCGCTAAATCACCATAAATCTAAAAAAACTATTATACAAGCTAGACCGAGTTTAAGATAATTTTATTTGAAAATTATGGATTAATATCCTAAACCACAAAGTGAAGAGGCTATCTCAATTTGATCCCTTAGTTCCCAAGTACTTATGCACTATAATCGCTGCTCATTAACGTATTTCGGTTTATTTTCAATAAAAATATATTCTGATTTAAAAATTTGTGTGAGACATTTTGTAAAGCCTTTTCAGCACACAAAATATTTAATAGATCCCGGGCGTATGCCCGGGTTCAAAATCTAGTTTAGTTTAATATGAGATTATTAGGCCAATCTGGACACACCCATATCCGGTTGGATAACAACCCAGTGGCAAAAGCAATGATAACAAAAGGTAATACTTAATGTAGTAATGTGTTTACTAATAGTACATAAAAAATTAGAAGCTAGGTTGGTTAGTATATATATATATATATTATTATTTTTTTTTTAATTTTTTTAATTTTTTGTCTTTTTTTATTGCCTTACAAATTTTTTCTCACATACTCCAACAATATTAGGAAAAAGAAAAATAGGTGATTACCATTAGGAAAAAATCTCGAGGATGGAGTTTGACATCTATGTCAATGGGTTATTGGATTGGTAATCCAATTAGGTATCGTTTGTTGCTTGCCCAACATCATGCAAGTACATCCTAGAGTTGATAAATTAGCGTCTCTATAGTTTCATTTCAAAGAATAAGGCTAAACTTTTTTTTTTGAATAAAGTTTTTGGGTTTTAGCTGACCCTAACCTGTATTAAGAATGAAAATAAACTTTTCCTATTTTGTCCTCCTCAACATAACATGAGAGCACTGAACTCAAAGGAGGTACAAAATAAAAACATCAATTACAAGATTCCAAGCCTGCTAGATGGTCTACTACCCTATTTGTTTCCTGAAAAACATGAGAGAAGTCTACACTAGTGAAACTAGTAGTTAGGAGAAGGATAGAATTTGCCACGTTCCTATAGTAACAAGGTGCTCTCTCTTTTCTTTGTAAAATCTATATAGCACTCAGAGAGTCTGAAGCTACTTTGACCTTGTCAATCTGTGCATCATGGCAGCCTTCTAATCCTTGTAAGATCGCCATCAGTTCCTGGAAAAGGACTGATTTCAAACCTCCGGATCCTGAGAAGCCAAAAATCACTTCTCCATATGCATCTCTAACCACTCCTCCAGTTCCCCATCTTATCTCTGAAACTGCTCCATCAGTGTTCAATTTAAAAACTCCTCTTTCTGGTTTCGACCAAATGCACTGAATTCTTTGCTTCGTCTTGTATTTGACTGCCAAACCAAGTCTGTCCACCAAGACTCTATCTTGAATCTCTGCATGTACTTCGATGAGTTGTCCCTGTAAATATATTGTTACTTCATTGACCAATATGTTATTCACATTTTCCCAAGGCTAAGAGGTGTGTTTAAACCTTCGATTGTTCCTTTCCTGCCATGTATAGCTCAATGATGCACAAAGGAACACTTTGATGATCTCTGCTGTCAACGATTTATTTCTACACATCCTCATGAGTTCCAACCATTCACTATGAAAAGATGCAATGCTATGTACAAGTAACTTTACTTCTGGTATCCTTTAGAAAGAATCAATAACTTGGGTTCTCACCGGTTGTGTCATAGACACGTATCACTCATATTATTACACTCCAAATCAAGGTCTCTCTAGTGTGCGAGGGCACACTCAATCCTTACACTCTCAATGACTAACCAAAGAAGCTGAGGTCGATCATCACATCATCTTCTTACTTTCACACCGCACTTAGCCTAGGAAGCTAGAGGTCTTAAATGGGTTGTAATAGGGTTTAGGTAGGGGTTCACAAGAAAAGGAATGGATATTTCAAAAAGCTATTACTTGAGAGAATAGGGTCTTCGCAACTACTTAGAGAAATTTCAAACTTTAGTGTTTTTTCAATTCAAATTGTAACTTTCAAGGAGGCCCAAGTTTTGTTTTTGAAGGTGGGAACATCTTCTTGCCATTTTGATTTTTAATTGACTTGTGGCAAGGTCTTAAAACTCTGAATTTTTTTTATTAAGGAAGCAACTGACTTTGAGTACACTTTCTTTATTTTCTTCATAGTCATCCTAACTCTCAAGTAACAACTTAGGTAGGCTATATTATGGTTAAAAGATATGGGTTAAGGAGTTTGGTTCACAAGAAAAAGGCTTAAAAAGCAAGGCTTCAAAAGGGCTTATAAGGAAATGATATATATAGGTGGGATATACTAGGCTCAAATGGTCAAAGAATGCCTAAATTCTAGCTAGGTGTCCGTGTGGTGATCTAGAAAGAAGAAGTGTGCATCTCTCTACTCGGAAAAGCTTCATCCATGGTGTCATCACTCGAGAAAATTCATACATAATGCAGGCTTTTGGCTCAGACTCACAGGTTTTGTCTAGTTAATTCATCTGACTCTTGGATTCCAGAAGTTCATTACTCATAAAATGCAATGCAAGATTCATGCAAAGATACTCAAAAACTAATGCAAGGTCTATTACACTATAATTAACTCAGATTTCTAAGACTCAAGTCAAAGTATGTAGCCAAATTGAGACTTCTAGACCTATTTCGTCATCGAAAGGGTATCAAACTTTTATTATCATAAGAATCCCATAGTTGAAATCTAGAACACCATTTTTTTTTTTAACAAAAATCATAAACATCAAAGAGAAAATTTTAAATTTCAACACCCCCAAACCTAAATGAAACATTGTCCCCAATGTTGAAAACTAAGCCACCAAAATGACAATAATGATGTTAAGGATAAAATGAATGTAAACTTGGAAAGAGAGAAATTAAAACATTTTACCTTGTTTGATGCTTATTTACTAATCACATTTCCTGCCAATAAAATAAGAATGAAAGCACAAGGAAATGCAACTATACTACAACGACTATATATACAAGTGCACCCCCAAACCTAGAGTTTGGAATATGTACAATACTTTGGGTTGCCTCCCAAAAAGTGCTAAGATTTACGTCGTTAGCCCGACGCAGCAGTGATCAAAGAGATGATCAATCCTAATAGACAGGATCTTCTAGAAGTACTTCCTTTACTTCTGGGGAACGTAACTCCAAAAATGGCTTCAAACGTTGACCATTGACTTTAAAAGTACTACCATCTTTTGGATTCTCAACTGTGATTGCTCCATAAGGAGTGACATGTGTGACTATAAAAGGACCAGACCAACGAATTTTTAATTTCCCAGGGAACAAATGAAAACGGGAATTATACAGTAAAACTTTTTGACCAACGAAAAATTCCTTCTTCATGATTTAGTTATCGTGCACCCTCTTCATATTAGCTTTGTACTTTTTAGAGAGGTCATATGCATCATTCCTAAGCTCCTCAAGCTCATTCAATTGCAACTTTCTATGGTCACCAGCCTTAACAAGGTCAAAATTAAGGCTTTTTACGGCCCAATCGGCTTTATACTCTAACTCTACAGGCAAATGACAAGTCTTAGCAAAGACTAGACGATAAGGTGACATACCAATAAGTGTTTTGAAAGCAGTTTTGTAGGCCCAAAGTGAATCAGGGAGTCTTAAACTCCAATCTTTCTTATCTGGTTGAACCGTCTTTTCAAGAATTTGCTTAATTTCCCTATTGGAGACCTCGGCTTGGCCATTAGTTTGGGGGTGGTAAGGTAAGACAGCCTTGTGAGTAACCCCATATTTCTTCATTAAACTTTCAAAAGCCTTATTGCAAAAGTATTTTCCCTCATCACTAATGATAGTGCGGGGAGTACCAAATCTAGCAAAAATGTGTTCCCTTAGAAAATTAACAACAACTCTATGATCATTTGTCCTACGTACAATGGCCTCAATCCACTTTGAGACATAGTCAACTGCTACTAAAATGTACTCAAAGTCATGGGAGTTAGGAAAAAGTCCCATAAAGTCAATACCCTACACATAAAAAACTTCCACAATCAGAATAGGGGTAAGAGGCATCATGTTTCTATGAGACATACGCCCTAGGTGTTGACATTTACTACAAGCTTGACAGTAAGTATGGGCATCACGAAACAATATAAGCCAATAAAATCCGCATTGCAATACTTTTGCAGCGGTCTTTTTGGAGCCAAAATGGCCACCACATGCATGGTCATGACAAAATGAGAGAATAGCTCTATGTTCCCACTCAGGAATGCATCTATGTACTATCTGGTCTGGACAACACTTAAAGAGGTAGGGGTCATCCCAAACAAAATATTTGGCAGTGGCCAAAAACTTAGATCTATCGTGCTTATTCCAATGATTGGGTAATTGAGTGGTGACAAGGAAGTTCACTATGTCAGCATACCATGGGATCTGAGCAACTGCCATCAAGTGCTCATCAGGAAAACTTTTAGAAATAGGCCAGTTTTCAATGGCCTCAGTCACTAGCCTAGACAGATGATCGACAACTACATTTTCAGTTTCTTTTTTATCATGAATCTCAAGATCAAACTCCTGCAGCAACAAGATCCATTGGATCAATCGTGGTTTGGCATCCTTCTTAGAAAGAAGATGCCTTAAAGCTGCATGATCAGAGTAAACAATCACTTTGGAACCAATCAAATAGTGTCAAAACTTATCAAAAGCAAAATCTATTGCCAACAACTCTTTCTCGGTGGTTGAGTAGTTAAGTTGGGTATCATTGAGAGTTCTACTAGCATAATAGATGACGTGAGGGAGTTTATCAACCTTTTGACCTAAGACTACACCAATTGTGTAATCAGAAGCGTCACACATCAACTCAAAAGGGAGTGACCAGTTAGGTGGTCAAATAATGGGTGCAGCGGTCAAAGCATTTTTCAGATAGTCAAAAGCTTTAATACATGCCTCAGTGAAATCAAAAGGAGCATCCTTAGCAAGTAAGTTACTCAGAGGCCTAACGATTTGACTAAAGTCCTTTATGAACCGACAATAAAAACCCGCATGCCCTAAAAAAGATCTAACATCTTTAACAGACTTAGGAATGGGTAGAGTAGAAATCACATCAATTTTAGACTTGTCAACTTGGATACCCTCACTAGAAACAACATGACCTAAGACAATGCCTTTCTTCACCATGAAGTGGCATTTCTCCCAATTGAGGACTAAGTTTTTCTCCTCACATCTTTCTAAGACAAGACTCAGATGGTTCAAGCAATTATCAAAAGAAGAACCAAAGACAGAGAAGTCATCTATGAAAACTTCTAAAAACCTCTCTACCATGTCAGAAAAGATACTAATCATATACCTTTGAAAAGTCGCATGTGCATTACAAAGCCCAAAAGGCATGCGTCGATAAGCAAACGTACCAAAAGGACAGGTAAAGATAGTCTTTTCTTGGTCTTCTGGGGCTATAACAATATGAAAGTAACTAGAGAAACAATTTAAGAAACAATAGAAAGCATGGCCTGCTAATCTATCCAACATCTGATCAATAAACGGGAGAGGGAAATGATCTTTTCTTCTTTGTGCATTAAGCTTCCTAAAATCTATGCACATTCTCCATCTGGTCTGAACTCTGGTCGGAACTAACTCATTTTCATCATTTGGGACAATAGTTACCCCGGATTTCTTGGGTACAACTTGTACAGGGCTAACCCACTGACTATCTGAGATGGGGTAGATGATACCTGCATCTAGGAGCTTCAAAACTTCAGCTCATACCACTTCTTTCATGTGTGGGTTCAATCTCCTCTGGGGTTCTTTAGAAGTTTTAGCATTATCTTCCAAGTGAATTTTATGTTGAACCAATAAAGGATTAATACCTTTGATATCATTAAGGGACCAACCAATGGCAGACTTATGCTTTTTCAAAACTTCAACTAACAAGATCTCTTGTTCATCTGATAGATCATAGGCAACAATAACAGGGTATGTCTCATTGGGTCCTAAGAAAACATATTTGAATTCAGCTGGCAAAGGTTTAAGTTCTAGGCTTGCTGGTGAAGGAGTAGAATCAACCTTGGGCTCACTACTAGGCTCAACCTTGGAATCAATACTGGAAATTGTTTTTGGAATAGGAGGGTGGAGTGGTTCTACCTTAGCTTTCCAGTTCTCGGTATCTAGGATAGGTGCCGAGTCTATTAACTCATTCACAGTACTAATGGATCTATCTATGTCAAAGTCACAAGCAAAATGGATTAATTAAACAGTCTTCTAATGGGTTTTCCACTTATGGAGTAGGGATCAAACTATTGAGGTGAAAAACTTCACCAATATCCTCATAATCACTGTGTTTCTTCATAAGGTGGAAAACATTCACATTTGCAGACATATTCCCAAAGGACATCTTCATCTCACCATTTCTACAGTTTAACAAGGCATTGGCTGTGGCTAGAAATGGTCGGCCTAAAATGATTGGAATTCTATTATCTACTGACTCATGAGTGTCCAAAACTATGAAGTCTAAAGGGTAGTAGAAGTCAACTACTTTGACTAAGATGTCCTCAACTATACCACGCTGAATTTTAACAGATCGGTCTGCTAGTTGTAAGGTGACTTTTGTGGTCTTTAAATCTTGTAGGCCCAACTCCTGATAAACAGAATAAGATAACAGGTTGACACTAGCACCAAGATCTAATAGAGCATTGCCCTTGAACTTGTCTCAAATGTGGAAAGAGACTGTAGGGCTCCCAGGATCCTTAAGCTTAACTATGGTTTTCTGGTGTATTAAGGATGTGGCTTGAGTAGCAAGAAAGGCTTGCTTAGGGACATGGGTATTCCTCTTAATAGTGCACAAGTTTTTCACAAATTTTGTGTAGGATGGGATCTGCTGAATTGCGCTGAGAAAGGGAATATTAATGCTCACATTTTTGAAAACCTCCATAATCTCTGAAAACTGTTTATCCTTCTTATTTTGAGTGAGATGCTCTGGGAAAGGGGCTTTTGGCAAGAGAGTTCTAATCTGGGAATCTGGATTAGTCTGGGAGTCATCTGGCTTTTGTTGTGGAGTCTTGGAACTCAAGGTTACAGTTGACTCAGTTTCTTGACTAGGTGGGGCTAGAGTAGTAGACTCACTTGGCATCTTAACCTGATTGTCAATTTGTCTACCTGATCTTAGTGTGGTGACTACTTTCATCTCCCTAGGAAAAGTATTGTCTTGGGAACTTGAAACTTCAAAGGCATTTTCCTTGGTGTTCCCCTTTGGGTTAGCTAGTGGTTGACTTGGGAACATTCCTTTCTCTCTAGCGGCTACAAGGTTAATGAGTTGACTAATATGGTTAGACTGTTGGCTCACTTGTTGTTCAAGCTTATGGAAAGCTTCTTCCCATAGTTGTCTTTGTGGTTGTTGGGATGGAACATACTGGGAACTAGAAGATGGGTTGTACTGGGCTGGGTTCATCTGCTGGTTTTTGGTGGACCTAATTGTTGGTTTTGAGGTAAATTCTGTCTCCAAGAGAAGTTAGGGTGGTTTCTCCAATCCTGGTTGTATGTTGGACTAAAAGCGCCTGGAGGTGTTCTCCTAAAATCATTAAAGGCACACACTTGTTCCATGGTGGACTCAGGTTGTTGAACAAAGATAGGACATGAATGGGCAGTGTGGTCTGGACCTAAACCAATTGTGCACGGAAAAGTGTTTGGTTTATTGTGCACACTCATCATGGAACTAGAAGCAGATGGCACTTGTTGACTTTGGGCCTTATTTGGATGTTAAGGCAAAAGTAGCAAACTGCTTAGTCAAATTGTTCAGACTATCCAACACAGTTTTGAGTTCGTCGGGATCTCTCTTCACTTCGTACATACCTCCTTTCCTAGGTTCACTAGACTATCTCTCGTAGATTAGGGTGGTACTAGTACTAATACCCCACTGTTGTGAATCCTCAGCTAAGTCTTGGAGGAATGTGAATGCCTCTAATCTAGTCAAGTAAGTGAGCTTGCCTTTGTGCATGGATTGGATCATTTGGTGTTGATCTTGCAAAAATCCTTTAGTGAAAAATTGGACTAATTGCCACTTTTCATAACCATGGTGGGGACACTTCAAAAGGAGAGTGTAAAAGCGGTCCCAACACTCATAGTAATGCTTGTTCTCAGCTCGCTGCTCTCATCGCATTAGTTTTCGAAATGGGATAAAATTGTCCCATGAACTTTTTCAACAGTTCATCCCAGGTGCTAATGGGCTTGTCTGGGGAAGAATTAAGTCACAAAAGGGCTTTGTCCGAAAGGGAGAATGGAAAAAGTTTCAACTTCACATTGTTCTCATCCAAATTTTGATTTTTAAAAGTACCACAAATGTTGAGAAAGTTGATTATATGGGCATATGGATCTTCATTATCCAAGCCATGAAACTGGCACTGAGCAAGCATATTAATGATGGGTGGTCTAATCTCAAATTGAGCCGCCTCCACGGGTGGGTAATTGATGCTTGAGGGTGGGTTTGAAGCAATAGGGGCAAAGTAGTCCCTTAGTTGCTTTTCAGTTGGTTGATTATTTGCAGCCATGGTGAATAGTCTTGGGCTAACTGGTGGAGTGAAACTTATGATTGTGGGAGAAAAAGGTGGATTTCGCTCAGACTTACCGTATGGAGTCCAAGATTGAGTTAGTCATTTGTTAACTCGTTTCCAACGGGGCATAAACGAATGCAAATTCTAACCTAGATGCACACACACTTCCTAAATATTCACCTAGCAAACAATTTATTTATTTATTTATTTTTTTAATTTTTAGATGCACAATACAAATGTCAAGAAAAATGCAATAAATCCTAAAGTTTGACTTAAATGGTCTACACTTGAATCTCTGTCAAGGGAGTTTGTGTTCCTACCAAGAGCAGGGGTGTCGCCTGGGGTTTACCACTATGAATAACTGCTCACATCCACAAGGTAGTCAATGGCAACTCCAGTGGGGCTATGCGTATTCTAAGTTCACTAAACTTTCCGCATTCCACTGAAATTCTCTGGCGGTTGCACCAGTAGTCACTGAAGTAAAACCATGTGTTCCAAGAACTTGAAAAATGTATACAGTCAACAGTGGGCTTTTCCTAGCACTCCACCCTTTAGTTGGGGTCCTATGAACACCGATCTAATTATTTGGCTCCAATCTTGGTCAAATTTGAAGTCCAGGTCCAAAACTCAAACAAGTTAGAATTAGGTGATCACTTGTAGGCTGGGTCTGCCTTTAGTCAAATTGGAAATTTAAATTGACTTGCGAAATTTAAAACACCCAACACACAATATGCATTTGAACACACAGAGAACTCCTCTGACAGGGGATTCGAGGAGGGCTTAAAAATTGTACCTCCTTTGCTTAAATCCTTATGCTTTCCTTCCCTATTTTTTTTTTTTACCTAATTTGCACCTGGAAAATCAACGTTTTCACCTCTTTTTCTCCACACTTCATGACGGCAGCGGCGCCATTTGATTTACACAAATTCTTGTCGTTCAGAACCTACAAATCAATAAATATAATTTTCAAACCTGCAACAATTAAAAAGAATAGTGGCAAGTTAGAGTCGAACCACACCTTGAAATGGAGAAATTAGAGTGAAGAGAATTAATAAACCAATAACTAACTAGGTACGTGAGATTTAAAATAATTTTTGGATTTTGATTTTATCAACCTAATTTAATCTAAGAATGAAAATTTGCTTTTATTTTATCAACTAATTAAACTAAATTTTTCTGGTTTTCAAGAATTCAATTAATGAGAAATCCTAATGGTGAATGACTTCACCCCTATTTTTAAAGAATAGACTATTTCATATATTTCCAAACATTTATTCTTCTTTCTATTTTATAAATTTCATCAAATAAACTCCAACGCTAATTGCAAGTTTAATGGATGATTTTCAATAAATGCATTTTATGGACTCTAGTCACATTTTTTTTAAAAGAATAAATCCTCAAATTCTTCAAGCATTATAGGAAGCTATCTAAGTATGACAAATCAACTCAAACAAATTAAAATAGTATAAGTCATCAAGGATAGGCAACTAAAACGTTATTGAACAAGCTTCAATAAAAATAATAATGGTGAAAGAAACTAATAATGAGAAATACCCCAATTATTATGATGATAGAACTCGTACACATTTCATATCAATATTATTAATTCAGATGAAGAAAATCATTGGATACGTTAAAGATTATACTGAAGAATAAAAATTGGAAATACAAGAAAATAAGCCTACATCTTCATGATAGGGGATTCATCTTCCACTATTAGGGTAGAGATTTTACCCCATTATGAGTTTAGAACACATAAAAAGATAAGAAGTAGATACCACTATTTCACTTGAAACTTGAATTATTGTATTGATTGTTGATCTAGAACAAGAGAAACTAATACACGCTCAAAACTCTCTCCCTTAAAACAAAAATGAACTAACTAAAGAACTAGCTTGCTGTATTTTTCTCTCAAGTTTGGATGTCTTCAATGCCAATTCTCCTCTCTATTTATAGCTTCTACAAAGAATATCTTGGTGCATAATATCTTCACATGAAATGGAAACAATCTTTGTGATATGGGAAGAGAATATAAAATAAAGAAATTTTGGAAATGGAATATAGAAGAGATATTCTCAAGGCATGATGAGAGAATGAAATATAAATTGGTAATCAAATAAAGGATAAAATGGAATGATATGGTTTTGAATTAGGAATGGAGTGATTGGCAAGAATATGGAGGGTATGGGGGAATATATATGGTGGCAAAAATATAAGGTATTAAGGAATGATTTGATATGATAAAATCAACAGAATAAATGATTAATGGAAATGGGGATATTTAATGGGGTGAAAATGGTAAGGATATATAGTGGTAGTTGTGATTATCCTTTCTTGATTTCCTTACATAATTATCAATTCTCTAACATTTCCTTTCATTCTTAATAGAAGAATTTATTCCATGAGCTTTCACTTATTGATTCTTTAACTGGTCCTTTTTGGCTCATGGGCTCGGGCTTTGATTGGGCTTTGACCAACATCTTTATTTCCTAAAAAAATATTAAACCAAATTAATAAAACATATTTTGCATGAGACTTTTCTAAAGACATGCACATATATGCAAATAAACCTTTATGACCAAAAAAATGTGCATAATGCCATGGAATAAAGCAAATGTATGGTTTATGTTAAAAATATGCCATTAAGCATAAATGATATTATAAAGTGCCTATAAAATTATATATAAAATATACAATTTTAGGCACTTATCAATGATTCCAAACCCACTTTACCCACAAGCTATTTTCTCTTGAAACAATCTTGTACACTAGGCCACAGTATGATGCTTGGTTCCATAGCTGTAAGTTCAAGATTCCAAGTCCTCCCTCTTGCTTGAGAAGTGCAGTGCAACCCTTACTAGCATGATGCATTTTATTTCCCATGTCTGAACCATTCTAAAGGAATTTGTTACATATTTTTGTAACTTGTTCCAACACAGTGAGTGGCAGTACAAAAGTTCTAACCCAGTATACATGAAAAGAAGATAAGACTGAATGGATGAGTTGTAACCTTCCTACATGTGACAAGCATCTATTTTTCCAATTCTGAATCCTTGCAGTGATTTTCTCTATTAGAGGTTGACAATCTCTAATCCCAAGCCTTGTGGAAGTAAGTGGCAATCCCAAATAAGTTATAGGAAGTGTAGCCAGTTGTACTTCTAATGTATCTGCTAGGAGAGTACTTTCATCTTCACTCAAACCTCCTGTAATGAGAGTAGTCTTTTGAGTATTGATCTTCAGCCCAATACCTTCAGAGAACTTGTCTAGGACCTTCATGATCTCTATGGATGATTGAATTTCACCTTTAAAGAAAAGCATAAGGTCATCAGCAAAACATAGATTGATAACTTCAAATTTCTTGCACTTTGGATGAGCTTTGATGGTGTTGTTATTCAATCCCTTTCTAAGCAGACAACTCAAGGCTTCCATGACCAAGACAAACAAGTATGGCGATAAGGGGTCCCCTTGCCTGAACCCCCTTTGAGCATGAAAGTAACTCTCAGGCTTACCATTGATTAGAATAGAGAAGAGAGTAGTTGAGTGGCATAACTTAATCCAACTGTGAATCTTCGAAGGAAACTTAAGTTTGCTCAGCATAGCTTCCAATGCCATCCAACTGACGGTATCATAAGCTTTACTTATATCCACCTTTAGGGTACACCTAGGAGAAATATACTTCCTATTGCAACTTCTGAGAAGTTCATAGGACAAGAGGAGGTTATCTTGAATAAGGCTAAACTTGTTATAGTAGTCTTTCACTATTCTTGATAAGCACATAGGGCCGGCTCTACCCTATAGCAGAATAGACAACTGCTTAGGGCCCCAACAGTCCAAAAGACCCCCACCCCAGTTCAGCCCACTAATAATTTATTTGGATTTCATTTGTTTTTTTTTTTTTTTTTTTAATTAAACACAAGAAAAATACAATTACATTTTCAATATAAACCCCTCATTCCTTCACTTTTCCAACAAAAAACTTTTATTTCCCTAAGTAATATAAGAGCACTAAAGTAATAAATAGTTCTTCACTAATAAACCAAAAAAGAAACAATTTCTTTATTTATTTTGGCTCTGTTTGTAGCAATTATTTACCCTGTATTAGGATGTCCACACACTAGATGTATGAACTTTTTTTTTTTATTTTTTTTGCAAGTAAATGCGAATATATTATAAATATAAGGTTACCTACAAGAGGGACTTACTACATAAGGAACAAAAGGGTACAATAAGGCTTCTTGCTACACTCTAAGGAAACCTAAAGTATAACTGGTCCTGGTTTTCCAATTTTGTGACAAAATGTGATCTATCCACGCTCCATACAAATTCAACCTGATCCAACTGGGAATGTTTCAACCATATGTTTCTGAATATGAAAGGAACATTCGATGGTCTTAGGTTTTTATTATCCCATCCGATAACTGGAGAATGATTAGAAAATTTCCTCGGTAGAATTTTGCATCTCCAGTTCTGATTCTCTAAAAGCCAGTTGTTATTTACCAAAGCTCTGTCTAGCTTCACCAAAGTGATTTGCTGGTTGGATGAAGCAATCACATTCACCGTTAATTCTTGCTTCCAAAAAATCCAGATATTGCCTTTACGAAGCGGCGTATGGTTATTGGGCAAAATCTTTATTGTGGCCATATTTTGAAAGGACCTTTGGAGTTCCTGTGGGGGCAATAAGAGGTTCAGCCAGTCCAATGAGGTCAGGCTTATACTCTTGGCTTATTTCTTCTGTTTTGGAGTTTTCCTTGCTCTTGTGGATGGAGGAGAGTGTTCTTGCAACATCCATTGTGGCTTATATTTCTTCTTGCGTATCGTCTGCCATGGCTCATCACCGTCATCCGATATGTCCTCGTCAATCAAGTCGGCCCAATTCACCGCCCTCGATATAAAGTCGGTTTCATTCACTACTTTGATACTATTGTCCGCATCTGAGGTGGAGAATGAGGACTCTGCTCTTGTTGACGATGCTGAATAGGAATCAAAGACTCTACTATGCGAAGCCTGACCTCCAACAGCCTCTTCATGAGTGAAGTTAGGCACTATGTTGGGGGAATGCCCCTAAGCCGGGGGTGTGACGAAGATCTCGCCCACCTTAGGAGTATTCAATACTTGTAAGCCAACAGCCTCATCATAATTAGATATGAAGTTAGGCACTATATTGGTTGTGATTTCTTTTGAAACTAGAGAGGCCAGAATCCCCGCAGCTGGAGATATTAGCAGTGCTGCTGCCGCAGTAGCCTTACCCCGAAAAACTGCCGTAGTAGCCTCATCCCGATAGGGCTCGGTCTCATTCAGTGCCGTATCAGCCACCTCACATGTTATTCGAGGATTTAAATCTTTGTCCACTAATGTATTTGCCTTCTTGACATCATTCTTTACACTTGCTGCCCATTTATGCGCTTCTGAGGACAAAATCTCAGCAGTAACTCCCTCTGTCAGTGCCATAGCATCCACATCCCAAGCTACTCGCGTTTTTAAAACATGGTTCACTATTGACTTTACCCTCTTGATTTCATGCAAGTCGCTTGCTACCAATGTGTGCACGTCAGAGGGAAAACGCTCAGCAGTAACTCCCTCTGCAGAATTCACACCCTCTAAAGTAAAATACTTAGTGACTCCCTCTGAAGAGTGTTTCTCTGCAGTGTTATACTCCCCTTCAGATGCTGTAGTTGTCGAACACTCTGAGTGAGATTTCTCTGCAGTGGAATTCACCGCTGCCTTCTCCGTAGCTATCTCCGGAGCTTTCTTTGCCGGGTTGCGCTCCGCATCCTCATGGACAGCAGTGCCCTCATGGACAACATCAGCACTGCCCTCATGCTCGTGCTCAAGATGCTCTTGATTCTCAACCACAACGCTAAATTTCGTAGCAGCCCCCTCATGTTCAGAGCAGCTCCCTCATGTTCGTCAGCAGCCCTCTCATGTTCGGCAGCACTAGAAATCTCAGCAGCCCCCTCATCTTCGGCATCAGCTCCCTTCTGATCAGCAGCACCCTCATGCTCATGGTCCTCGACCGTGTGAATCTCATCCAGTTCAAGCCCCTCAAATAGATTTTTTGTCTACACTTCATTAGGTTTTGCAGTGTGTTTCTCCCTCCATATTGCCTCCCATTGCTTACTCGACTCCCCTGAATACTTTTTCTTCCCATGTCTTATGGTTCTTTTTCCGCCCACAGGCTCCAAAAGGGGAGTTGCATCCACTACAACCTCCTTATCCTTGTTTCCCTTATCTTTGTTTTGATGTATATCACTCCTAAGCCTCCGACATTCCGTTACCAAATGCCCCATAATCTTGCAATGAGTGCATATCTTAGGAAGTTTGCCCACCTCAATAGTTTGCTAGAAGTTGGTATTCTTTGTCCTGACATAAATCTGATCCGAGATCGGTTCAGAGAGGTCCACGTCAACCAAAATATTAGCGTAGTATCCGTACTCTTTGTTGAGTGTTTTATCGTCAATTTGCATAGGGTACCCTACTCCTCGAGCAATGGACATCAGTGCCTCTGGCTCCCAAGATTCTGTCCGAGAGGCGCAAAGGTAATCCGCACAAAGTTGCGGAGATTGCCTTTGGCAGTCAGGATTGAAGTTTGTAGTCCATTGGCTTATTCTCATAGGCATTTTATCAAAGTCCCATGATCCTTTCGCCCAGACTCGATTAAGATCGTCTGCATTTGAAAACCGGATAAAAAGGAATCCTTTTCCAATGGGCGTGATAATTCATTCTCCTGTTGGTTTCCAAAGTTGCGAAGCAATTGCTCGAACTCTCTCCAGCGAAACTTTTTGCAAATCTATTCTTCCCACCAAACAATGTTTGCAATACAACAATCCCTTTTCATAAGCTTTCTTTGGGATGGTGATTGCTGGGTATTCTCCCATTTTCTCTGGAATTGGGAGTTCCTGGTATTCCACCGGTTGCCGAAGATGATGGGATGCGGCCTCCGCATATGAAACTCTCTGAGTTCCCGTTTGAACTTCATCAGCGCCTTTCTCTGGAAGAGTTGTTTGGTTATGATTTGGCTGTGATTCGTTCAACTGTTGTATGGGCTTCTCAAACTCGTAAAGGTCCATGCTTGAGCCTTTTCAGAACACACACTTTGCATGAGTGTGGGATTTTACATGAAAGGCGATGGATTTTGGAAGAAAAGAGAGAGAAGAAGCAAAGTCAAAATCTCCAGGCTTTTAGAACTCACACTGTTCTCAGTAGAAGATTTTGCCCAAAAGCAGAGGAGAAATGTACCAACTTTCCAGAACTCACACTGTAGAGCAGTGGAGGAATTTACCTGGAAAGGAAGGTATAATGGAGAAGAGAGGATTAGTTTTCCGTAAAACGCTAGTATTTTGCTAAAAGCGGCAAATAGAGGGTGTACTGGATCGGAATTAACTTATGCTATATCACTCCCAATCACCCCACTTATGTTCTTCAATGATAATATAACCTAGATGTATGAACAAAATATTAGAGGTATAAACAATAGAAAGTGAATGTAATAAATGGTAGAAAGCTGTTTTTAGAACTTCGCTTAGGGCCCTCAAATGGCTTGAGCTGCCCTGTCATCGGCAACATCATTATATGATTAACCTCATCAAGTCATCGGCAACATCATTGGTCCTTCTTCATTTAGAGAGTGATAAAGTGCCTTTGAGTACACCGCAATAAGGATTCTCCCGGCATTCATTTTATTCTATTTTTTTGTTTTATTTTTTGCTTAAAGGTATAGTAATTGTATTGAAAAAAAGAATAGTGTTACCTGAAACGTTCAATTTACAGAAAAGTGCTGTATGCTGAGAGCCTACACTAGCCTAGATCCATCAGGGGATAAACATGTAGTAAGTTAGCTCATCTTGTTCGATTCTTCTTAGAAAAGTTGGTCTTGAGCACCAGCACTCATTGACTCCTTCGTCCAGAAGGGCGGATCTATGAGTTGGCTGACCCGGGCTGTAGCCCCCCCTAACTTTGCTCAAAACCCAAAACTACAGTGGTAACTATTCACTCAAAAAAAAAAAAAAAAAAAAATAGTGAGAATTAGTGTTAGTAGCCCCCCCTATTGTTGAATCCTGCATCTGCCAGAAGCGCTCCCTGCCTTGCATAAGTGTCGACCCGAAGTTTACCTCTCGCCAGTTTGAGGTGATCACAAGCCAATGCATTTGGCTTTTAACTTTGTTCCACAATGCTCTCACCTTCCAGTGTACTTGGTCCACTTGGAATGCCTTTACAGCAGCCATCGAGTCCGACTTGATCCATAATTTTGTCCATCTCATCTGTAAGGCCTTGTCAATGCAGTGGACAATAGCTTGACACTCTGCTTTCACTCCCAATGCAACCTGATTGCATGAAACTCAGCAACAATACCTGTTGTGTATAGTAGGGCCGGGTTACTATATATCTCGTTAATTATCAACTTTTTGTAATTTAATCATTTTAGAGTGTCATCAACTCAATTTCCATTTTCATCTCGACACATCACCAAAAATAGAAACCAAAAAGTGTCATTTTCATTTTAAACTTCAATTAATTGCGGCTGTAATTTTTTTATGTATGTTTTTCCTTTTGGAAAGGAGAAGTTGTAGTACCGTCCCATTTTTTTTTTCCTTTTTAAAATGATTCTTTATGATTATGAAACAATTTCATTTTTTTGTCTTATTCTAAAAAATAGGACGGCTAAACTTTTCTCTCTGATCTATTTATATAATTCTCACAAATTTGGGTTTGTTTCCAACAAATAAGCAATTACTGAGAAATAGAAACAATTTTAGAAACTCGTTGATGATGCCCTTAGTGAGTGTTTATAGAATGCACATGCAAAATTAAACAATTAATCATTATTAATTTAGTTTTCTAGCTTTATCTTCCTAGAACTTAGGCCCCAAGACGACGACACATTCAAGTCAACTAAGTTTGATCGTAATGTTTTTGGTCAAGACAAATGAAAAGACTCTCATGTCACCAATCCTTATCAAATGACATCCACGTCCTTTATATTATGAAATTACATAATTACCCTCATTGTAACATTATCTTTTCCAAGCCATACAACACTACCACTACCACCAACTTAAAAAAAAATAAAAACACTTAGCAAACCAATTAAGCTTCAATTTGGCTAAAACCCCAATTAACCAAATCAATCTAGCTAAATATCAATTCAACTTACACACCAACCAAAGGGTATTCTCCTTCACCAAATTAGTCATTTGGAAGGTTGAAGTGTTTGAAGTTTGTCCAATACAACATGTGAAAAGGTAATGGTCTTTTCCAACCTTGTACGATCAATTAGTTGTAGTTTATTGTTTGGGGGGCTAAGAGTTGGGGGAGGTGCTTAAAACTTATGTTTCATGTTGATCTTTTATGCAATTCCAACCGTTGGATAGACTTGAAGAGATGATGACACGTCTCTTAATTGAGTTTGACTTCTAAGAGGGTCTTTGGGGAAGCATCGGGGTATATATGTCATTGCACAAGCAAAGGGAAATGAAGTCTTTTCATTTGTCTTGACCAAAATGGTAACAGCCAAACTCGTTGACTTGGATGTGTCGTGGTCATGGGGGTATGGATGAAAGAACTAGAAGATCGAATTTCACAAATCACCATATTTATCTACATTGGCAGCATGAATCTCTATATTTTCCAACTCGATCAATTTGCTACTATAAGATGATTCAAATTTCAAATGTTACACAAGAGCTTCTAGCTCAATTGGTTGTGTACGAACCCCTCTCCTTATGGTCGAGGTTGCAAGTTCGAATCCCACCAAATGTTGGCTGGGATTTATTTCTTGTGTACTTATGAGATAGGCCTTTAAGCTAGGCGAGATTTTGGGCTAGCTAGAGACGTGCTGCTACGATAGATGGACACCAAGGAGCGAAAATAAGTCTTCATGGACAAGGTGATGAAGGAGGCTGGGTCTACTCAAAATGGCACATTGGTGAGAGCCTTCAGGGTAAGTAGGTTCCCTTCGGGGTTAATGAGCCTTCGGGCTAGGATCCTTCAATGTAACCAGTGTGGGTAGGGTTGTCAATGGGTTTCGATAACCTAATAACTGACCTGAACCAAATCGATAAAAAAATGGTTTGGGTTTTGAAAATTTGGTTTACCTTCCACCGAACCGTTATTGGTTTGGTTTCGGGTTTGCCCTCTACCAAACTGATATGCACCCGAACTGATAAAATGTCATTTTTGTAATATTTTTGATTAATTTTATATAGATTTTATCAATTGTGTGTTTAAAATTAATTGATTTGATTTAAGATTTAATTGATTTTATAGTTTTCAATTCGGGTCGGTTCAGTTTTGTGTACCCAATTATCTTATCGGTTCGGTTTCGAGTTTTCCAGAATCCGACCCAAACCGATCCATTGACAGCCCTAGGTATGGATTGCCTTAACCCTATAAATATTTCATTTTTTTTTTTGAAACGGTGATGGGGTTGAGGCAGACCCTTACCTGTTGATAAAACTTCAAAGAGTTACATACCTCACTAAGAGTATGATCGTTAGAGGGAGAATTCTCAATACAACAACACTACGCTCTAAGCCTTACAATCATGAAAAACTCATGAACATAGTCCATTCGGGTACACACACATAAATAACTACATAGAAACATCTAACGTCTGCCACCAAACAAAAGTTTATCCCTTAAGACCGGATGATCATTCCTTAGATGTTTCTGCACATTCTCAAAATTGTAGAAAAAGATCCCACATTCACAACAAGCATATGTTAGACCAAGAGTATCATCTGAAATTTCCTTGATGCATGTATCCACCAAGGTTCTTACCTTTATATCTTGTCTTGGAAGCTTGCTTAATCATAGCTAAGGTAAGACTAATTTCACAAGCTAAGCGTCCCCTGACTGCACTTGGAGAGGGTTCTTTGCTAGCTCTCTTTGACCTAACTGTAGCCCATTCCTCAGGTTGAGCTTCCTTCTGAACTCTAGACCTTGTACCAGGTGGAAAGATAGGTTGTACTTTATATCTTGTCTCTTGTTCAATTAATGGGAGCACAATCCTGCTCACCAATCAACTGGGAAGCATTTGTAGCATCATCCACCTGAATTGGAGAAACATCCACTTCAGTATTTGCAAGAACAATGTTAAGGGGAACATTTGCTATATTGTGTTTTTCGTTCTATTTTTCCATTTCGTTAGGTGAGCTCTGTTCCTTGTTTACATACTCAACTATCTCCATATTTTGCATTTCAGGTGAAACCACTGTAGCTTGCCCCATAGACAGTGGACTACTTACTTTTGTCATTGCAATGTCACCAATGGTTTGAACCATGAAGTTTGGTTCCAAAACTTGAACAGTAACTACACTATCGACCTGAAGAGTTTCACTCTCTTCGCTAGGCCCCATAACAGTACCCCCACTTTCCTTATCAGCCATATTGTTTCCCAGAACCACATCTTGCATAACATGGTTTACCTAAGAAGAGATTTCAATAATTCCTACTCCATTTCCCTCAACCACTACTATTTCTTGCTGACTTGGCTCATGTTCTTCCCTCACTATCACTGCTCTATTCTTCTGCCTCCATTTTTTCTTTTGGTTCCTTGACATATTTTTCTCAGTTAGCTGTTGTCCTTGAGGTTCCAAATTGACATCAGATTCGCCTACTGCCAATGTGACCACTGCTTTTCCCTTTTGTGCCAAATCCTTTTTCAAGAATTTGCAGATGCTAATAGTATGTCCAACCCCTTTACAGTGAGTACCGCATTTTTCCTAGCTTAACCTCTTGCCAAAAGGCAACTCCATGTTTCTTTGATTCCACCCAGATCTTATTTGGGATTTTCTTTGAGAGATCTACGTTGGCCAAAATGCTCGCAAAATAACCAAGTTTCCTCATAGCGGTGGTCTCATCAACATGCATAGGTCGACCTAGAGTTTTACCCATTGCTAGTAAATTTTTAACCTCCCAGTATTCAAAGCTTAGTGATCAGCTCCCAAATGTGCATTTTATTACCTTTACATTACTGCATTACAACCCTTCTTAAACATAATAAACAGACAACTCATAACTTTTTTTGTCTTTTGCAGGTTACATGCCATTTCAGATCACTTATCATAAAAGATGTATTTTAATGTTAAAATGAGCTTTATTAACACTTCTTAGGAATACTTAAACTGCTTTGAAAAAGTGCTAAAAGAGTCAAAGAAAAAGTTAAAATCAAAGGTCATGGTCAAGGACTCAAACCAAGAAGACTGAAAGTCATGTCCTTAACTTAGAAGACTAGAGATGGATGACTTTCTCACAAAAGAAGACTTGTTCAAAACCTATCTTGCTCAAGAAGAAAGAGAAAAAAACAAAAGCATAAAGGAAAAATGAAAAGTAAAAAGCAAAAAAGTGAGGTGTCTTGATTGTAAAGGGAGAGGGCAAATCAGTCATTGTAAAAATAAGAGTATAAAAGAAAAAAATAGGGAGAGAAAACATTATCCAATTTTTGGTTTCACCAACTCAAAAATCGAGATGAATTTTACCATGCTTTCTTAGGCAGATTTACATTATTGCATTTTATTTTCTTGTATTGTTATTTTCTTATTTCAATCTATCTTGTTTTCTTGTTTTTATTTCATTTCAATACTTGTTTCAAATCCTTGTTTTCAATACTGTTGCTTTCAATCTTTTCATTCCAATCACTTGTCTCTACATTTCTTGTCATTAAATATCAAGAACACTAGTTGCACTCATTGAAGTTATCAATGAGTGTAACTTGGTGATAAAGTTATCTCATTTCCTCTTCATTCCTCATGTTTTAATCCTACAACTTCATGTTTTCAATGTTTTTCTCTCTTTAAACACTAGTATTTCCATACTCATTAGAAATAGAAGAAAAAGATGAATAAGAAAAGTTAAAAAGTTCTTGTTTTCATTCATTAATCATTCCTCCCATCTTAAGATTTAGGATGAACTTCAACTCACTAAACTCTCACTCACCACAATAACTACGACTTCACTTAGTCCAGGGAATCTAACCCAAACCATGGCATGGGACTGGGTTTCTTTGTCTGTAGAAAAGTTTGGAGTCCATTTACTCAAGCGTAGAACTTGAGTATCAAACATCCAAGATCCTTGCTCCCAATCCTTGGCTTAGTCCTCTTCTTTATCAAATTTAAACATAATGTAGCCTCTACCCAAAGGAGTTATCATGCATTCACCAGACAGTACCCATTTTGCAGCTACCAAAGTCTTAACCTTGTTCAAATCCATTTTTACAAGATCCAAACGTCCAACAAGAGATTTCAAATAGTATTGAATACCTCTATCAACTTCCTCCTCAATTAAACAGATGGTTGGGATACTCACCTTGCATTCCAGGAGTTGGGAGTGACGAGGCATCAATATTCCTTCAATATTTCGGTTTTGCTGCTGTTGTTGCATAAGTCTTTCTTGTGTTTTTCTCAGTTCGACTTGGATTAGCCACCAAGCTTACTGGTGTCGTTGCTGCAACCATAGTTGGACTTGGACGAGCATAAAGATATAGCAGAAAGATATAGATTTTGGTAAAGCTCCCAAATTTCTTGGACCTGAGCTTGAGGATGCCATAGCAGAAGTGATTCCCCAGAGGAGAATCTTCGGAGAGCTTGGGCAACGACTGTGAGAGCCGGTCAACCCATTTGAAAGTGCAAGTTTTCCCTCCACTTCAGGAAAGAGTTGGAATATTATCCTCTATTTTTGGCTAAAAAAGGAAATGAAAAGGGAAAAGACTAGTTTTACCCTTGGCACTTCAGTTTATTACCGAAAATGCAGAGCAAAAGAGTATTATCTTTTTTTTTGTTTTTTGTTTTTTTGCAAATGTTACATACTGAGTAGATCTGTAGATTTTAGGTATATATAAGTGTATAACTATTAAGGATACACATATGGAATAATATATGTGTATCCAATTTTATATTTTGTGATATATTCTTTGTGATTTACAACTCCCTCCATACAGGGGCGGATCTATAGGTTGGCTGATCGGGGCTACAGCAGCCCCCCCCCCCTAAAATATTAGTATGAACTATGAACAGTAGTCAGTAGCAAAAACAAAAAACAAAAATAATCCCAACTGAGTACGACTCGTTTCGTTTCTCACAAACAGTCAAACAGAAAAGTAAAGCAAAATACAAAATAGCCCATTGGCCCAGTCGCAGGTTTCTCAAAAGTCACGATCCCTCACATTCTCACAAAAAAAAAAAAAAAAAACTAAGAGATCAAAACAAAAGCACTTTTTGCTCTATTGTTCACAAAAGAAAAATTCTCTATTATTGTCTTCTTCCGCAGTCGACAGTTCCAATTCCGCTCCCCATCCATTTATCATTTTATTCCCTATTCATTAACTAAGGTAAATTGTTTTGCATTATGCCTATGTTTTTTATTTCGTTTTTGTTTTCCAATTTTCAAATACTATTGTGTTCTCTACTTTTTTACATTGTTAACTTGTAGCATATTAGATTGTCATTTAATTTTTGGTCTTATTTAATTAGTTGAATATTATTGTAGTTATTATTGTGATATATTTTTTTTGTTTTTTAGTACAGAGCAATCTATTGATTACGAAATTATTATGATTTATCTTAGGTAAGATTGTAAGAATGTCTGAACATCAAGCTCGTAAGAAAATGAAAACCATGTTTTCCTTCTTTAAACCCAAAGATGCCACCCTGGGAAATGATGTAACTTCTACATCTAGTCTTGATATTTCAAGACTTGATAGAGATGGCCAACCTCCTTCACAAGTTCAAGTTGTTGAAATTGAGCAAGTTGAACCTTCTCCTCAAACCCAAAGAGTTAGTGTTGAAGAAGTTGACTCTACATCTTTATTTGAACGTGATCCGGGTAAACATACTCCAATATATAATTACCTGGTTAATCAACAAGATGATGTTCGACGAGCTTTTCTTGGAAAGGGGCGTTGGTTACTTGAACTCAGTGAGAACGAGTATCCATCTACCATATTCGAAAAGCAAACTCGCCATTTCAACTCCTCTTGGTTCACACTCTTTCCTTGGCTAGAGTACTCACTCCATACAGATAGAGCTTATTGTTTTCCATGTTTTATATTTGAAACAAATCCGCCAAAGCGTCCTGCATTCACTGTTGAAGGTTTTAAATGTTGGAAGAAGATTAATAATGGAAAGAAGTGTTCATTTTTGCAACATGAAGGAGGTCCATGCTCACCTCATAGGTCGGCGATGATAGCTTGTGAAAATTTCATGAATCCTTCTCGACATATAGTTAATGTGTTAAATACATTATCTAAAGAAGAGGTTGTTAAGAACCGTTTGCTAGTTAAAGCTATTCTTTAGTGTATTCAATTTTTTGCACTACAAGGGATTTCTTTTAGAGGCCATGACGAGTCCAAAAAGTTAAAAAATGGTGGAAATTTCAAGGGAGTGTTGGGATTTGCAGCGATGTTGAATGACAAGGTTGCAAAATTATTAAAAGATGCTCCGAGAAATGCCACATATACCTCACATTCAATTCAAAAGACACTTTTGCATATCTATGCCGATAAAGTGAGAGAGAGAATTCGTGAGGAAATTGGTGATGCAAAATTTTGTGTCCTTGTTGATGAAACACAAGATAATTCAAACAAGGAGCAAATGGTGATTGTCCTAAGATTTGTTGATAGAGGTGGTTTTGTTAGAGAGCATTTTCTTGGTATTGTCGGTGTTAAAGATACTTGCGCTTTAACTTTGAAAGAAGCTATATGTAATATCCTTACTCGCCATAATTTGCATATTATAAATATGAGAGGTCAAAGTTATGATGGTGCTAACAATATGTGTGGTCAATGGAATTGATTACAGGCATTATTTCTGAAGGAGTGTCCATATGTATATTATGTGCATTACTTTGCACATCGTCTACAACTTGCTTTAGTTGCGGCTTCTAAAGATGTTTATGATGTTTGGTTGTTTTTTTCTCAAGTTGGCTTCTATTGTTAATCTTCATGTTGCGCCCAAGCGTAAACAAGAGTTGGAAGATACTCGGAAAAATGAAATTGATAAGTTGGTAGCTAGTGGTGAACTTGTTACTGGAAAAGGAGCTAATCAAGTTTCTACTTTGCAACGAGCAGGAGATACTAGATGGAGTTCTCATTTTGCTTCAGGTTGTAGCCTGAAAGAGATGTTTGATTCAATTTGTATAGTTCTTGAAAGCGTCATGAAGAACGGGTCAAGCAACTCTATGCGTGGGAAGCTAAAGGTTGGTGCTATTCTTGCAATGAAAAGTTTTGAGTTTGTCTTTCTTTTTCATTTATTGCATAAGTGTATGGGAATTACTAATATCTTGTGTAAAGCCCTGCAAAAAGAGTTCCAAGACATTTTAAATGCTATCAGCTTAGTCTCCAGTACGAAAGCACTTCTTCAAGAATTAAGAGGATCTTCTTGGGATGCTTTCTTTAGTGACGTGATTTTATTTTGCAAAAAACATGACATTGATATGCCTGATATGGGTGCTCGACACATGGTGAGTACAGGTCGTTCTTGCCAGCAGAAAGATTACATTACAGTTGAGCATCACTACCGCGTCGAGTTATTTAATGTTGTAATAGATTACCAGTTGGTGGAATTAAAGAACAGATTTCCAGAAGAAACAATAGAGCTTCTTTATCTTAGTTTTGCTTTGGATCCGAAAGATGTTTTTAAGTCCTTCAGCATTGATGACATTTGCAAACTCGCAGAAAAGTTTTATTGTAGAGACTTCACGAAACAAGAGATACATCATTTGAGAAGTCAACTGCAACATTACAAACTTGATGTGCTCAAGCATCCTCTTTTTCAGAAGTTGTCTACCATCTCCGAATTATGTCAAAGACTAGTTGAAACAAAAAAGATCAAGATATATTATTTGATTGATAGATTGATTCGTTTTTTGTCTTGACACTTTCGCTTCGGCAAACTCTAAGCGAGCATTCTCGGCCTATGAAATTGCTCAAAACACGACTTCGTAACAAGATGGGGGATGAATTTCTTGCAGATTGCATGACTATTTACATTGAACGGAAATTTGCTAAAGAAGTTGATTTGGATGCAATAATAAATGTATTTGATAAGAATCCACGCAGGTCAAAATTTCACTAGTGTGATGCTAATGTGCTATGTTATTCTTGCATATTTCTTTGTTATATTTGCCTAGGTCTATAGTGAAAATACTCTTTTGTCCATTTTGGGTAAGGTAATAAAAGCGATCATTTTTTTGTTTATCAATGCTAGCTAATTATGAACTCAAATAGATATTTAAATAATTTTCAGTAGACATTAATTATTGGTTCCTAAAAAAATCTTTAAATATTAATTCTATGCCTCCCCCCATCTAAAATCCTAGATCCGCCCCTGCTTCTATAGTCAATCGTTTCACATGTTCATGCATGAACGTGCATTCACGAAAAAATGACCATCAGATGTGGATAGGAAAGGATTCTGAAAGACACTAGAGATTGCAATCTCAAAGTAGATTGGCATTTTGCAACCTCCCACATGCTTTGTTATCGACTTATCGAGTTAATCATATATCCACCGATCGAAACAAACTAAAAAGGTATGGAAGAAAATAAAGAAGGATAAAAGAAAAGCCAAAAGCCGTTGATATGGGATGGAGGATCGTCCAGAAAAAAAGAACCTTGTCTGCTTTAACAATTTTGGAAGTGCTCAGTGTGTGAAACAGTAACATTCAACTTTGAATCAAGCCTGCCTAAAGTAAGAACTACACAAATATATAGTTTCATGAAAAAGACGTATATATATAGTTATCAATTATGTAAAATTAAATTGATTTAAAATAACCAAAAAAGGTGACAAATTAATGACAAAGAATGGGTGTATATTACTTAAACTATGATTCTTTTCATTTTTCCATCTTCTACATACACATACGTACCCTGTAATTATCATAGATGTAGTAATAATAGAGGACCTATTTGGTTGGTGTACAAAAATATAATTATAAAAGACAAGAAAACAAGAGGTGGCGGTGGTTTCGGCGGTGATGAGCTGCTTCCGAAGATCATTCCAAAGTAGTTATTATCATCATTTCCTCCTTCCCCACCACCTTCTCCAGGACCCACTGCGCCTGTGGTGGTGCCGGTGCTGGTCCCACCGTTGTTGAATCCTGGGTATGATATACTCCTGCTATTGTCCCTGTCCAACAGTACATAAAGAAAAAGAAAAATCATATTAGTTTTGTATACCTCACAGACCACTATATATTCCTATATGACCCTATAACAATATGAAATATGCTTGCTTACGAAAAGGTTTTTATTCCTATATTTTTCAATCTTTTTGAAAAACTGGCCGGGTCAAATTCACATTACAATTGTTTTTTTCGTTCTTATCATAATGTCGATACATGCCAAATAATAACTATCTAGCTAGTGTCACACTTCTACTAAATGCTAATGATCAAACGCGTGAACTGGTAGGGGATCCAATTAATGAAATATTTTAGGACAACTTGTGTGGATTAACTTAGTAATTAATTAAAACTTGCACAATTTCATGTATGGTTTAGGCCTCTGTGTATTTGTATATTTCTTGATCAGCTTGAATAAAACAAGAGTATGGGCGTATGGCGCTTATCAGATGTCACGATTCAGAAGAAAAAATTTGCTGAGGAATTAGGGGTGTTTCTTTTTTCCGACCCCAATTTTTCTGAATTCCGATCGGATATTTTTCCGAATTTGGCAATGATATTTGTGTTCCGATATCTGATTTTTCCGAAAAATAATTGGATTGGAATTGAATGTGTTTTCAAAATCCGATCCGTTCCGATTTCTGATTAATTTCCGAATTTTTAACATATAGCGGTCTATTTCATATAGTTACTAAATTAATACTACATATAGTTTACAAACCAAATAAAAATCATAGAGAAATAAAATATTGTTTCTCTCACAACTTCAAAAAATCAATATTGTCATTCTAGTACATGTCTCAATTTATTCAATATTCCTATTTATTGAATTAATGCATTAACATGAAGAATAAATTTGCTGAATGAACGTGTTAAAAAGTCTAAGTTGTTTACTAAATTAATACATTTCAAAATGATTACTAAATGAATGTATTAGCGGGATAAAAAATGGTTTTTCTAAACAAGAATCCGATTATATAATTCAAATTTCCAATTTATTTCCATATTTTGCGGATTCTGAAATTTTTGAAAATTTTCTGATTTTCCAAACTTTCCAAATTCGAAAAAAAAAATTGTCATTTGAAAAATAATTGGATCGGATTTGGAAAAGATATTACCATCCGAAAAAAATTGGAAATTTTTCCGAAAGCTCTTTATCCGATCCAAAATCACCCTATGAGAAATGGAAAGGTGGAATTCGAAATTAAAGTCCATTACAAGTGGTTGATGGAAAGATGAATCAGCGAGATTCTCAGTAAAAGCACACAGTATTCTACGTTGATGCAGACGCAAGTCCAAAAGCAGACCACATTTATGCTAATTGGCAGTTTGACATTGCACAAAATGGTTGCAAGGGATAATGAAGTCCATTACTTCATGTGCATGGGTGTGACAAATGTGAGCATCTAATTCACTTGCAACCGTGTGGGGAACAATTGAATGATACTTAGTATCATAGTACAAAATATCAGAATATGGGTATTTATCGATATTCAATTTCTGGATATATATCATGGATATATCCACATCTTTGGGGATATTTGACATTGTTTCACATGCAAATATTATGGATATATTCAAAATATCGACAAATATCATAAATATTGTGGATATTTCTTGATATATCATGATACATTATTTATATTTATTTGAAATATAATGGTAAATATTAAATAAAATTGTTATATACACAAAATATCGTCAAATATCCCCAAATATCACAAATATTATCAAAATATCACAGATATTTACAGTCGTATATATCTCTGAATATATCGTAATATTTATATATTTTTTTCTGAAATTTGGATAGATATCTCTAAATATCGTGATATATCAAAATATTTTGTACTATACTTAGTATAATGCTGGACAGAGTGTGGCAGATCTGATCTCTCACTCTAAATGTAGATATATAATATTGTTTGGGACTTTGCGTAACGATGAATATTGGACATTGATGCAAAGTGCTAAACAGGAGGCAAAAAATTGCCATGTGGATATCTAAAAGCCCACAATGGCTCGGGTGATCATCCTGGAAAGACTACACGGCCTGACCAGTGACAACTGACAAGTGACAAGTAACAGAAAGTTTGCTTCTGTCTGCTATATAAAATTACATAAATATCAGACCAGATCAGTTCACGAAAAAGCTTACCTGTTTTCTCCCAGAACACCTGCGTTCATGGTTAGCTGGTCAATAAGTGCAGCAGATTTGGGTTCTAAACTGGAAGCTTTTGCATATTGAAGCGCTACTCCAAATCCAGATGGTACAAAAAATGCCCCATTTACCATCATATCTCCATCCGTTCTCCAATTCCAACCAGTCCATTCTTTCTCGTCTGTCAAAACTCTCTTCGTCACCTGTAGCATCACAACACAAATCATCACTGATGAGAAAAAAAGAACTCAACCTTAACTCCATTTGGATTGTTTGGCAAAGTTTAATCAATACGGCCACCGGCAAAAAATTATGTTACATTTGGCCCAACAGCCATAGCAGTGACCATGTTAGCTAAAGTTACACTGTTTGCATCAAAGACATGCTTTAGTTAATTGGGCCCAGAATGTACATAGTCAAAACCTAGCGTGTCGCGAGCCAATATCCACATGTAGCGAAGATTCTAGTGCCCCACAAAAAAACATGGGCACCAGTTTATTATTGAGACAACGACTACGTTGCTCAAGAAATTACCCTGTCACTTATTGAGGTCGAACTTAAACCTGTGCTCAAGAAATAGCTGTTCATGCACTAATAAGAGATGTATTTTACCTCTTTAGCGTTCGGGTCAACTGGCGCAGTATATCGATTGCCCTGACTGTTAATAGTGGGATTAGCACTTCCACCAATGGCATACATTTCCCAATGAGAAAAATCATTATTAACGATATGGAAATATCCATGTCGACATCTAGGCATTCTTTGCACCAACTCCTCACCAAAATAGTTGAATGCAATAGTCACCTGCATTCCGGAATCTGGTAAATAATTATCGTTATGTCCCAGTAGCATAACTTCATTGTGATGCGAAAAATAGCTGTTCGAAATCGTGATCCCAGTAGACCCCATTATAGCATCAATCAGACCATCAGTACAATAAGAGAGCGAACAATGATCAATCCATATTTTTCTCCCACTAAAAATTGAAATACCATCGCCATCTGATTTCCCACGAAACCCATAATGTGTAGGACTAGACCGCACATTAGCGTTACCCGAAGGGACACAATGGTGAATGTGAATGTTATGGATGATAATGTTGGTAACATACTGAAGAGTAATACATCCACCCCCAACAATATGAACATTAACACCCCTACCATCAATGGTCTTAAAGCTATTTACAATAAGTTCTTCATTGAGCTTGATGAGCATGTTGGCTGAGAAAATTATCCATAGTGGTTCTGTTTGGATCACAGCATGTCTTAATGTACCTGGTGGTGGGTTAACTGGGTCTAGATCAGAAGAATCAGTGACTACATAGATCCTACCTCCTTTTCCACCTAGTGCACCTTGCCCAAAACCAATTCCACAATCTGCTAATCTTTGTCGATTTTCTTTCCAATTTGGATCACATTTCCAACAGTCATCAATTGGATTACCAGTTAAACATGAATCCTTTTCTTGAACCTCCATTTGTACTCTTCTTGATATTGAAGCATTCACTCTCCTGCAAACAAAAATCATAAAAACAGAACACCCTGTATCAGAAACATGAAAAACAGAGCAACCCCAGAGGTGGAAATATGAGACTTAAACATGAATGTTGTTACCTTTGAACATCTTGGACAACTGATTCAGGGTTGGGATGTTGGTGGAGAAGAGTTACATTGAAATGGGAAGCTGTGATAATTGTAGAAAAGATGCTTAAAAGACAGAACAACAGAATGCAGGTCTTAAGAAGTAGCATCTTTGGAATGAGTGTATTGTCGTGTACCTGAAAACCCCACATTTTCTTCTAGTTGAATGTACTAAATATGAAAATTTGAGAAAATGGGATGTGTTTATATATAATAACAAATTAGTAATTATGTATTTCATTGGATAAATACATTATACATGACCTCTCAAAAGGGTTTTGGTTGTTTTTAAATATTTCTTTCTTCTTTTTGTTTAATTTAAGATGAAGAAAAGAAGAAGGGATAGGGAAGAGACGGTGATGGAGTCATGGTGATGGTGATGGGTGGGACAGAAAGAGATGGGAGTGGAAAATGGAAGAAAAATCACATCATCTCCACCTCTATGTTCTTGTTCTTCTCTTCCTCTTCTTTGCTCTCCTCACCAACACTAACATTCCTGCCTTAAATGTTGGTCATTCTAAAGTATTATTTTTATCCAAGTTGGTAAAACTCTTTTCCACAAAATGAAAGATAAGGGAAGAGATGCAAAGGAGTTCATCCGGAAATTTGAACTTAAAACTTTTGAGACTATTAACACCTCTAGTTGTGAGAGAGGTAGTAGATAGATATTCTGTATTGATTTCGGCTTAGGAGTTTTCGTAAGATGTCCCTTTTGAGTGGTGAGATGGATATTTCCCCACCCAAAGTATCTAAAGTAGCATATTTGCAGGCAACACTTGCTCATGCAGGTGGTTTTGTATTAATTAGACATTTTGCCTGGTGTCATGGTCTTAATTCATCGTTCAGATAGTCAATCTAAGCTGAGTTAGCTGCTAAAGTGCAGCACGCCATCAGGGAGGTCTAGCTAAAGTTCTTTTTTTATTGGGATGCTTGTTTAGGCTTGACTGCAAAATGCCTATGAACTACGGCCGGTTTCAAGTCCTAAGGTTTAGGAGTGATACTAGAAGTGACGTGCGAGTTTAAAATAAATAATTCTATTATGTAAAGGGAGCATGCCACTCCAATGACGTTCCTCTCTAATTTTAACTCGGACGTCACTCCAAGAAATGACCTGTGTTCTAAAGTTTCACATGTGTAAAATTTCTCTATTGGAAGCTATATATTGCGGAATTCTTTATACTACATTGTAGTGTAGATGTACTTGTAAAATCCTAGTGGCACTATATGTGGATCGAAGTGTACCCTATATTGGAGATGTTCTAAGGGCGTCCTTTGAAGGAGTTCCAAGGGTGTCTGAACATAATGCACTTCTAAATTTGTAAAGCCTTGTATTGTATCAATAGTATTATATTTTTGCCAAATTTTTGATAGCCTATATTAAATGTGTTTTATCTGCAAACTATAAAACTCAAATTGCTACCTTATCCAATATAGATGAGCGCATGAACTTTCCACTTTATTTAGTCCTAATTTCTAGCTTTTATTTAGGCCGTTTAGTGGCTGCGGGACAAAGTATAAAGACATTACAGAAAGCAATTTTCAATTCGTCATAGAGATTAAAAGGTATAGAAAGAAAAAGGGATGTCTGATCGAATCGTGTAAACCAACTAAAATGCGTAGGATATGTGCTTTTCTTGAGTTGGCTGAAATGTAGACTTTTATAATTGCTGTATATCTACGTGGTGTTTTAATGTATATTTTTTTTTGATGTTTTATTGTATATACTTGGTTTCGTGAACAAGTTGCACGGCTGCTTTAAATCTTCGTCCAAAATGAGGGCTTGTTATGGTCAGCTTATTCATGCTCTCCAATGGCTTGAGACTAAAAATTCAAATATTCTTCTCCCCTGGTGGCCTGGTCTCTTTAAAATAATACTAAGCTAGACTGCTGGAGACGATTTATCTCTCGATGGATACTTTGTATTTCTGTTGATTTGTACTCCTTCCTTGATTACAATAATTGAAGTTTGGCATGGTCTTAAAACTTGAAAGTTTGTCTTGTTGCTTTGGCTTTACGGACCCTTGGCTATATAGGAAAAATTGGGGATTTTATGATTTGATTCACACATTGGACTACATGACGAATCATTTTTGTGATACAATTTATTTGATGAGGAAAGCTAATATGAAAGGAGTACCACTACTGTCATGTTTAATGGCCTTCAATAACATAATAGACCAAAATCTCAGTATGTGCCGTTGACAGGGGCGGATCTTGGGGGTGCAGCCTGCAGCACATCTAATTTTTCTGTCGAAAAAAAAAAATATTAGTTATAATAGTGTATATAATTTCTCAAAAAAATATTTGTAGTGTATATTAGTTGTAGTAGCCCCCTTAAATGGTAATCTTAGATATTTGTGGTGTATGTTAGTTGTAGCAGTCTCTTTTGAGTGGCAATTCTGGATCCGCCCCTAGCCGTTGAAACAATCTTTGTTTCGAATTTCGACCACTATATATTGGTAATTAACAATTTGTATCTCTTGGAGAAAATAGTCTGTCGTCAATACTTGGGTACCCTCAATACTTGACACAAAAATTTCAATTCAACACCGAATTTTCAAACTGATTTTTAAAATAGTTGATGGCCATATCCGATATATATTGACTTATTTCTTATCAGTTGTAATTCGATTTTTAGAGTGCTAGCATAATCATGATAATGGTTTGTACAATTAAAATTTATTTGTGAGACCTCAAATTTTGGCCATTAGAATACTTATAAGGAGCGACAAGATCGGAATCATGTGCATAACTACATATACTCAAGAATCCTGTATGTATTCCTTTCACCTCAAAATTTTATGGAACTAGGGAGTATAGAGGAATTGTCACTTAGCAATTGAAGTTGATTAAACCTTAAGTAAATAAAATATTTCAATACAAATAAACGCTATTACTTTAGAACTTAAGCACACGGCAGGTGTAATGATCGAATTGGATAGGTTCCATGCAATCCGGTTTCTTTCCTTTTGCTATCAACCAAGGAGAACCTCGAGATGATCAAAAGAGTTTTATCTTTGGAATGTGAATAAGGAAAGAACGAAATTAAAGCAAACATAGATTGAGAATTGAAGATGAAGGGGCAGTGCCGGAGCGAGGAAATTGAGTGAGGGGGGTGAGCCAACCCCGACAGCCAAGCATACAAAAAAAAACACTCATTTTTTCAACTAATATTTCAAATCCGATCACAAAACAAGTATAAAATGAACATCAAAAATCATATATAAAGGTAGCAATAATAAGTGTATAAAAAAAAAAAAAGAATCTAATCATTGTGAACTCTAATATATTTGATTCCGGCCGGTACACCATGGTGTCTTAGGCTTGCTATGTTCTGTCCCATTCTTGTTTCTGCCTCATGGAGGAGCCAACTCCCCTATGAAGTAGACCCCTAAGGAAACTAACTGAAGGAATAATTTGTTTCTCTAAACTCCTTGACAAGACAATTCGTTGGACGAGATAAATTTTCCAAGATTGAGTCCAGTAATGTCAAGGTCGCTGAAAAACTTCAGCTTGGGTTCTAGAATTTTATCAAGATTAGAAAAGAGTACTGAGAGGCGATTGGCAATGGTCTTTGAGATGTGGGCATCAATGAGGCCATAGGTTTGAGAGAGAGAGAGAGAGAGGACTGCGTCAGTTTTGAGAGCTGATTCTGGGGATAAACCACATGAGTTTATGAGGTAATCTAATGTGAAATTGGGTTTGAGATGATGTATTTTTGGGTAGAGATGAACCTAATGAGTTATGGGTTATGGAACAGATACAAATGGGTAATTGTTGATCTAGATTTTCTAACATTTCGTAATATATTTCTGCATACAAACTGAACTGATGGAATGTTGTGTTGAAGAAAGTTTAACTTGAAACTTACAGCTTTCCAATAAGTTTTTTGGGTATTGAGAAAAGTATATATTTTTTTTTCTAGAAAGTGAGGGTACGCCAGGGTGTACCTTGAGCCCCTTGGCTCTGCCACTGGAAGGGGTAACATTGTTTTATATGAAGACCACACTACTCCACACTTTAATGGAAAGCTAGCCATGCAGCAAACATGTAAAGCTTATATATGCAAACATAATTGGGGCCACAAGATTTTCTTTTCATCCAACTCGCTAACACATCAGGCTGGTTTTGTTTGTTTGTTTGGTTGGTTGGTTTATGGAAGGTCAAGTTTGTTTGTTTGTTTGGTTGGTTTGGGGTTTTTTTTTTTTTTTTTTAATCAAACTCACGGTATTAGAATATGCCCTATACGTAATTGACATATAAAGTCCCACATTTCTATAAGTGTGGACTATAGGTCAAACTCATCCGTATCTAGTTGTTTTTATTCTCATATTTTGGGTTACTTCACACCCAAGGTAGATTAGAATAAATATGTAACTCTCGGTAGAGAACTATAACTCTCAATCTCTAACCCTAATCGATATATTCAAACCAACTATCTCAATCAATCAATATCTATTCTTCTCTATTGTTCTTCTTGGTTTCTCTCAATATATCAATGTCACAACTCTCCTAGTATCACCATTAACATGTAATTTAATATGGTATTAAAGCGTCAGGTTCAAATCAATGTTTAGTGGTATGCTAGGAGAGGAATCTCTCAAAAAAAAAATCAATTCTTTTTCAATTTTCAACATCCAATTCAAGTTTCAATATTTCTCACAAGAAGAAGTTCTTCTGTTTCGAATCATAAGCTGCACTCATCCGTATGAAAAAGTTCGTTTCTATTGATGTTTGTTGATCTAATCTTCTCTTTCTCGGTTGGAGATTTTCTTTTCCAGCGAGCAGATCTAGTGATGTTCTCGTTGATTCGATTATTATATTCTAAGGTTATTGCTCACAGTATTGTTCATCTTTATTGTTCACGGTACTATTCGTTGTACTGTTCACCGATACTGTTCACAAAATTCAATCGGCTCCACAAAATTCAACCGACTAGTTCTAATATGACGGTGTGCGCCTCTTCCCAAAGGCAGATCAGAGGGCGTGCCCCCCCCCCCCACACTTCAGGTATTCAGGTCCAGTTTTCCATATTCTTCAGCAATTTCTCCTCGTCTCAACTAATATGATTTGGTAGAATTCCTGATTATTGGTTGGTTGATAAGTTCTTTCGTTTTTAAAGGTTTGACTCCCTTTAATGTCATGGTTTTGAGTTCTATGGTGTTTCATCGGCTTTATGTTTTAGCCTTTTTATTGAGGAGCTTATTATATGTTGTTGTCATTGATAGTTCAGCTTTTCAGGTTTTGATTCTTTTTATGCCGCAGTACGTGGTGCCAAGTACTCAGGTATTTCATTGACTCTTACTATCTCTTGTTGAGCTCTTTGGCTTAAAAGCACGAGCTTTCAGTTTCAACTCTTAGGTTGTAGTCACATCATCACTACACTATTCAATATTAATCTCTCAGGTTACAATTACGCCATCACTACACTATTTAGAATTCATCTCGATCTTAGGTTGCAGTCACACCTAAAATGCACTCATATTTCCAGTTTGTGCCTGTGGTACAACTTCAGTCTTCAGGTTAGGCCATTGCCTGACAGTTTCACTTTCCAGAACGTCTTGTCTCAACAGTTGTTTGAGTTCTTCAACTAAAGGCAGCTCTAGGCGAAAGGGGGAGCTATATTCTTATCTTTTATTTCTGCCATTCAAGGTGCAATTTGCATAGTTTGCGGCATTATAGCTGGAGGGGGAGTATTAGAATAGGCCCTATACGTAATTGACATGTAAAGTCCCACGTTTCTATAAGTGTGGACTATAGGTCAAACTCATCCGTATCTAGTAGTTTATATTCTCATACTTTCGGTTATTTCACACCCAAAGTAGGCTAGTATAAATATGTAACTTTGGGTAGAGAACTATAACTCTCAATCTCTAACCCTAATCAATATCTTCAAGCCAGCTCTCTCAATCAATCAATCTTTATTCTTTTCCATTGTTCTTCTTCTTGGTTTCTCTCAATATATCAATGTCACAACTCTCCTAGCATCACCATTAACATGCAATTTAATAGTTTTTTAAGAAACACTTCAAGTGGACTGATTTGTTGTAAACTATCATTTGATGAATTTCGCTACACTGAAGAACACGGAAATTTAAAAAAATAAACCAAGAGGCAAAAATGATCTTATGGACAAAATCTCATATTGCAAGGAATTTAGAAGAGGATTGAACTTCTCTCTGTATGACTTTTCATGTTCTAGCTATGTGATTATCAAAATGATAATATTAAAGTACTCCTCTCTTACCATTTGATCATGTAAACAATCCATATACAACTTAAAATTATAAGAGAACTGCAAATAGGAGGTGATGCTGGAGTTTGACTATAAATAATCCCGCCGTAGTTTGGATGTCCTTGCCCGCCTCCCCCAGCTCCATTGAACCCTGGCGGTGGATTGTTAATGGGATTCCTTGGATCTCCTCCTCCACCACCCCCGCCTCCATTGGATTGTGATGATTGATTGGGGACAAGATCACTGACCAGAGAAATCAAAACAAGGCATTATAAATTTCATGATGGACTAGATAGCTTGACTTTAAATAGGGTACACTGTAGGTAAAACCAAGTTGTAGTGTCCAACCAATATTTGTAACTCTTTTAGTGCAGGGGCGGGCTGGCCATCCCCATCCCCATTCCGGACTTCAATTTTACTCTGTACGTACCCGTCCCATCCCCACTCGAGAGGTAATCGGGGATTCTCCATACCGGCCCCATCAGGATACCGGATTCCCCATACCTACCCCACCATTAACCAACTTAACAAAAGAAAAATTTATACGTATAACCACCTAACTAAACGATTTTGCTTCTTTATATTAAAGACCTTCATAGATTTAGCATTAGCCTATTGGAAAAATGGTCATGGTTTTAAAAATGAGGTATCGAGTTTAATTTATTCTCTTGCAATATTTTGATAAATATACATAATATAAATAATATATGCAAATTATATACAATACATATTTAATTAGGGTTGGGTCGGGTAAGACACCTATCGTCATTTTGCACCCCCCATACCTGCCCCATTAGGGTTGGGTCTCCATGGATCCCCGTCCTATGGGTAATATTTACATCCTCCTAGAGGCTGATATTTGGAGACAGTTTCGAAATCCTGCTCTTCTATACTCAATTGGGGTAGGAAAACAAGGAGGAATTCCAGGTGCTTTGTAAATTATAAGTGGCATGCATGAGAACATATACTACATAACCGTGCCCTGAAAAGTGTTCTTGATAGGGAAAAAAGCATACCTGTGACTGTCACCAAACACGCCTGCATTCAAGGTAAGCTGGTCGATTAGTCCAGCTGAGTTGGGCTCCAAACTAGAAGCCAATGCATAATTATTTCCATTCGCATCACCAGAAGGCACAAAGAAAGCCCCATTCACCATAATATCTCCATCGGTCCTCCAATTCCATTTGCTCCATTCACTCTTGTTTGCGTTGATACGTGCAGTCACCTGCATTTATGCATTCACGGAGATCAGTTATAATAACGATTATCTCAAAATTTCAGTCAAAGAATCTTTAGTTTCATATTCTGATAAGATCAGTAGGACCACATAATCGATCGTCCTATGAGAGGTAAACCTGATTGGATGATTTCATCATTTCTTATCAAACACATTTTTTTTCTTCCTGTTATTAGTTCCTTCCGAATTGCATTACTTATCTAAGTATTTCAATTTCTTTCATTTCATGTGCTAAATTTGTTTCGCCAAAAATGGTAAATGATCATTTGAGTTGCAGACTTGTAGGAATACCACCCAGGGACCAACCGTCCAACCTAATGTAATTTGACATCCAAATTTGAAGAAAGACGATACCTACACGGGAGTACCGGACAAAGAAATATACTGTACAAGTATTAAGCTTCAAAGAGAAATATACGTTTGACAAAAAATTACCTCTTTGGCATTTGGATTTGAAGGTGCAATGAATCGATTCCCTTGGCTATTGATAGTGGGACTTGCACTACCACCAACTGCATACTCTATCCATTCTCTATAATCATTATTAACCACATGAAAGTATCCCCATCTACACCTTGGCATTCTTTCAACCAAATTTTTACCAAAATGGTTAAATGCAACGGTAACTTGCATACCTCTATCTGCATCATACTTATCACTATGTCCTAATAACATAACCTTATCATGATCTGAAAAGTAATTATTTGATATAGTAACCATTGTGGAACCTTCAGTGACATCAATTAAACCATCAGTGCAACTTGATAAAGAGCAATGGTCCACCCATATATTTTGGGACCCCCTGATCGTAATCCCATCGCCGTCCGAATTTATTGATCCTTTAGATGGTGTACAATGATTAATGTGTATGTTATGTATTATAACATTAGTCACTTGTGACATATATATGCAACCAGCACCAGTTATGTCAACAATTGTGCCACGACCATCAATTGTTTTGAAACTGTTGAGGGTTAACGTTTGTTTAAGATTTATGGTCATGCCTGTTGAGAAAATGATCCAAAGGGGTTGTGTTTGAACTGCAGCGAAACGGAGTGTACCCGGTGTTGGGTTTTCCGGGTCAGGATCAAATGAATCTGTTACTACATAGATCTCACCTCCTTTTCCCCCAAGTGCTTCACGCCCAAACCCGATTCCACAATCTGCTAACTTTTGACGGTACTTTTCCCAACTCACCCAATTCGGGTCACATCTCCAACAATCATCAATCGGGTTACCCGTTTGACATGGTTGTTTATCTTTCTCATAAACACCCAAAATCTCTCTGTTTGAAACTGATTCATTCACTCTCCTGCAATAGTAATAAAAAGTTAACTCTCACCTATTTGAAAATAACCTTCTAAATTTTTTTTTTTAAAAAAAAACCCTAAAAACAGAGTACTCTCTGTCAAAAAACACAAAATCAGAGTACTCTGTATTAAACACCAAAATAAACGGAGTAAACATTATTACCTATGAAGCTCGTGAACAATGACTTCAGGGTCAGAATATTGATTAGGAAGAGTGAAGTTTAAGTGTGTAGCTTTAACTTCACTTGCAAGCCAGCTTATTAAGAGACAAATAAAGAGAAAGTGTATGTTATGAAGCATCTTGGTTGGTTGTTAAAACTTAAAAGGTGCTGTTGTCAAAATGTGAGGTGAAGAAACTTTGAAAAGATGGGATTTGAGAGTGTATGTTGCGTCCATATATATAGATGGTACTTATAATTAAGGGATACAGGGTTTTAGGGTTTTTGAGTCGTTTTGAAAGAAGAAGGTTGTGTTCATATATAGTAACTAACTAAGTAAGGTGTATACGGACTATGATTCTTTTAGCAAGAAAAGATTGTGTTTAGTAGTTAACGGATATAGTTTATGATTTTTTTAGCAAGAAGACATAGGGAGGTAAGAAGAAGAACGAGAGACTTCTCTCTTTCTCTACTTTTCATCTTTCTCTAGCTCTCACACTCTCCACAGTTCAAGCTCTAAAACTCCACAAATCCTTCTCATAGTCATTTCGTGATCTGAATTTGAGCATTTGTGTCGGCATTTAATTTATTCAGCTGGTTAGGGCAAAAAAATTCAGTTGTTTATAGAATTTCTTAGGGTTATTAATGGAGATATCACAGCTTCAGTCCACATTAGCATGACATTTCTTAGGGTTATTAATGGAAAAAAAAAAAGGCAGTTATGACCCTTGAACTTGTCGAAGATCATTAGCGGAGGCCTGAAGTTCACTTTAGCCAATCTAAGAGCATCTTTAATGGTGAGACCTAAAAAACACCAATTTTTTTTTAGCAAACCAACACCAAACCAAATAAACACCAAACAACTTCAGTGGAAACATCAAAAAGTGAGCACCAAATATACGTCGCGCTGTTTCCAAAACCGCGTCAAATAAAGCCCAACACGGCCGCTGCTTTCGGAACACCGCGAGAGAAAAGCCCACAATAGAGGCTTGTTTTTGTCCAGAAATGAAAAAGTGTTTTTGCCCATGCGGTGTTCGAAACACCGCGCCGTACATTTGGTTCAACACCAAAGCAAACACTAAATTCTGGCCGATTTGGGGTTTGGTTTGGTATTTTTTTGGTTTGGTATTCAAGAGGTTTCACCATTAAATAAGAAAAACACCAAATTTTCAAGAATTTGGTGCTTGGTGCTCAAGAGGTCTCACCATTAAAGATGCTCTAAACCCTGCACTTGAAGAGCGCAAGCAGGTATGTTTGGGACACAAAATTCCGGTACCTGAAAGAGGATGTGACAACTTCTTTTTCATGCATAGAATTTCATTTTAATGATTTGTAATCCAATCAAACTACACCTGGCAAGTGGTCGGGCAAGTGTTGAGGTGTCCTTGTAACCCACATCATCACTAACTAAACCACACACTCCTCACGTGACACTAACTTTCCCACAACATCAGATCCAACGGTCAGCATGCGACATCTCTGCAATTAACCCATCTTCCATTTCTCTCCAACAGTCATCTTCTTCACGTACTATATATATATATTCTCCAAGTTTATTTCAATTGAATAGATTTTCTCTAACATTCAAGTGTTTTTGTTATATGGTGTCTTTAATTGATATTGTGGGTTATGTAATTGTCTAATTCAAAATTGCTTTTTTTGAGGTCAACTCCAAATGTCTGCTGCTTTTGTGAACTCCGGCGGCAAGTATTGTTTTTGTGGGTATCACCCAATGATGAGAGTTTCAAGAACATAAAAAAAATCCAGGGAGGAGATTCTTGGGTTGTCGATTCTATCCTGAAAAATGTGGATACTTCGAGTGGATCGATCCACCCATGGTAACTAAAGCTAAACTTCAACAAATTGAACAATTGAGGAGGGAGATTGCTCTAATGAGGGGAAGATTTGATATTAAAACGTTGATCATTGTATTTCTCTTTGCTTACTTTCCTGTACTTGGTTCAAGTGAAATCCTCTATTTTGTTTGGTTTTTTTAGTTTAGAATTTGTGAATGGAAATATTTTATGTTTGTCTTTCAATTAGAATCATCCAGCACATTAATAGACAAACCACATTAATAGATAAAAACATTAATAGATCAACTGAGAACAACACTGCAACATAGACATGAAAAAAACTGGAAACAGAGCATGACAGGAACAATAACGTTCACTCACACCATATCACTCTCAAGAACTCCCAACACTTTCAGATACTTCATCATCATCTTCAGCTAATATGGTTTGCATGTGCTCAAGAAAGTTCTATTTTGGTATGTAGCTTTGTCTACAAACTGAGATTAAGATTTAGATGGAAATGGCTGTGCTCTTCCTTTGGAGAAGAATTGCTTACGTAACAGGTTCCTTAGGTTAACCTGAATCAAGCCTTATGTAGTTCATCTCTCTCTATTTATAGGCGTTGAGCTGACTTTTCTTATTTGCTCTAGACCGTTGTTAAGTGCAGATCGATATTTTGCGCTCCCTTGATGATTCGCTATTACTTCTATCGCTACAAAGTAAATGTCTCCTTATGTGGTGCTTTGACTGATCTTCAAAACCGTTGCAGATCCATTGTGTTCCATATATGCCTGTATCTGGTATGTGGACGTCTTGGTTTTGGGTCGTAACTACGTCCTTGTGGCGTAGTACGACCTTGTGATATACGAGTTGTGTGGATATGACCTGGCGGATTAGACATGTGTGTTGTAGTGACAGGTTTGAGAACGGAGGGTACTAACACAACCCTCTTTATTTTTTTATATTTCTCTTTTTAGGAAAAAGTTAAAAAAAAAATAAAGTTGGAAAGAAAGTAATAAAGGATTGGGTGACACGTGGGCAACAGCTGGTGGTTTTTTTTTGAAAAATGAGTGGTTTGGCAATTGTGCGGGAAGAAAGGCTTGGATTTAACCCAGGGCCCCAAATTACGTCGTTTTTGTGGGCAACGTGTGATATTAGTTATGATTGTGTTTTCTGGGAAAAGCAATCGTTTGTCCTGTTTGGGGTTTCGTATCTTAATTATGATCTCGACTACAGGTCAAGCGTACAAAGCTTAGCATAAAGAAAGAAAAAAAAAAAGGAAAAGAGAAAGAAAGAAAGAGAAAAAAAATTGAAACTTTTTGCTACCTGGTGCATTTTCTTGTTTGGTTTAAGATTTGTTTTTCTTTTGTTAAGCTTTGAAATGTTGATTACTTCTAACAGTACGAGTGGTGAGGTGAGGTTGAGTGGATCGAGGGGAAGGGAAATGAGTGGTGAAAGTGGTGGCGTTAGGGTTTGTGGTGAAGAAGGGGCTTCTTTGTCTTCGTCTGTGGAGATGATGACAGGAGATGAGTTGCTGGGTTGGTGGGAAATATTGCTGATCTTAGGGGGGAGTTTGGTGTGGAAACGTCCGACCTGATAATATACGACCTGAGTGGAGAGAGGAATGTATTTGGCGTGGAATACGTTCCTCGAGATGGGAGTGTTGTGGTTTGTTATGGTCAAATGAAGGCTAGGCTGTGGCTACCGTTCTCATGTCTTACTTTGGAGGTTCTAAACTTCTGTGGGACAGCCCCTTGTTAGTTCGTGGGGAATAGTTGGAGGGTGTTACATATGTTAGATTTGTTGAATGATGGGAGTTATAACATCTGTCTATCGGATGTGCTTGAGCACTTTTCTGTGAAGAGGTCGGCTGCTTTGAATTTTAGTTTCTAGGTGATGAAGGGTAAATCTCCTGTTATTATGGGTGTGAGTAAGGAGGATTGGGGGCATATGCCTTTATTGGTTGTTGGTAATTATTGTGCTTCTAAATGGGAGTTGGCGAATCGTACTATAAAAATGAACAGTAGATCGTTATGTTATAGGTCGTTGTGTATGTAGGTCAGCTGATATGACAATGTTATGATTTTTGCGAGGTTGTTATTCGTGGAAAATATAAACGTTGCATCCGTGATTTTCGAACACCGGGGCTATAGAAGAGTTTGCTAGGTTGAGTTGGGCGAAGAAACAATCTATTTTGGGAGAGGTTACGCATTATTTCAAGAAGCGTGGAGGTGAGAAGATCAACTTGAAGAAGGTTAAGCAAAAAAAGAGGGCCCGAAAGTTGATTCTTGAAGTCTCTGACTCTAGTTCGGATACTGAGATGGAAAGAGAGGATCAAAGGAGGGGGCCTGTTTCTGGGACTAGAAATGTTGGAGGAGGTTCTGATAGTCGTCCTATGGCTAGACGACCTGTGGAGGGAGGTGAAAATGATAGAGAGAGAGGTGGACGTTGAGGTGGAAGTGATGGAGGAAGTGGTGATGTTCCCCCTTAATTTTGGAGGCCTCTATTAAAGAGGAGAACTGAAGGTGGCGAGCCTAAGGGGGCTAGGAGGATGCGACCTGAGTCTGGAAGTGAAGAACGTCCTGTTACTAGGGGTGAACGTTCTTCCTCAGGTCGGGCTCCTCTAAAAAGAATGGATTGGAAGGAGCTGGAGGTGGATATTGTTGGGAGGGATGCTAAGGGTAAGAGAAAGGCTAGTGATGCTGAGCATATTATGCAGAGATGCAAATGGGGTGGGAGTGTGTATGAAGGGAAGGAGAAAGGTAAGGCTGACTTGCTGGATAGGACGGTTACTTATACCGATCCTATAAGTCGTAAGTCCCATTTGGTGAAAAATAGTGATTGTAGCTGCTTTAAGTCACATTTGATTGCCAATGGTTTGCTCGAAAGTATATTACTGGATAGAGATAGGAAGGAGCTTGATGAGGGGAAGGATGTGGAGGATAATTTGAAGGATATGGATTGGTCTCTTTGTTTTGTAAGTATTTATCCGATCTAAGCTTTGTTTTGTTGATGTAAGCTATTGAACTCTAACTTTCTCTGTTGCCTTTGTAGATTTTGGATGGGTATAAGAAGTTGAGGGAAATGGCGGTAATCTTTGAGATGTACAAGAAAGAGCTGGAGAGTGCAAATAAGCTGTATGATCGAATGGTGGCTGTCTAAGAAGAAGAAAGAGCTGAGGTTGTTAGTTTGAGAGCTCAGGTCGTTGATTTGTCCGGTAAACTGGCTTTGTTGCAACCATCTCTTGATTCTGCTCAGGTTGAGGTAGCGCACTGGATTGCTGAGTATAAGTGCTCTCAGGCTGTTGTAGAAAAAGCTGAAAATTTGTACAATGAGTTGGTTGACCAGATCGAGGGTGGTGAAGTGTACATTATGGTGGAAGATTACAATGAGTTAGAACAGAAGTACAAGGCCCTGAAGCAGTCTGTCAAAAGTGGTGTTGCGGCATGTGCTGTGGGAGGCACTGCTGCAGATGCGAGTAAACGACCTGAGACGTCAACTGACTTGTGTGCTGGTAAGATAATTGAACGACCTGATAATGTCCATGCTGTCGTAACTAGTCTCGCTGTTGAATCAGCTACTGATAAGGTTGTGGAAGAGGGTCGGGACATTGACCCTCTAAATGTGGAGAATATGTCTCATGTGAATTGATGATTTTGGGTTTTGTCGTAAAACAGAGGTTTGAGCAAACTTATTATTTGATGGAGATACTGAGGTTGTTTTACCCAGAATAACTTGGGGGCCTCTAGTGTCTAACCTATTTAGGTAATAAGTAACGTAGTTAATTTACTTAATTGCTTTGAATTGAGATTATCTACGAATTTGAAATGAGTTTGACTATCTTCATGATTTCTTGTTCATTATTTGACGACCTACTTCATCTTACGGCTTGCTTAAGGTGTGTTGTGGTAGGGCGTATAGTGCTAGATCGCCTATTGCTTGCAGGTCGTACCTATATGTCCATGCTTTGATTGATGCACCTAGTCGATGCCTAGATTACTTCATGCCTGTAGGTGTGTAAGTTGATTGAGTGATTCCTTTTGGGGTAACCTTGGATTGGATTTAATTTGATTGTTGATTAACCTTTGAGTGGTAATCATAGTTGAATCACTTAAACCTTTTGTAGGCCATAAGTTGATTTGTGGACCATTTGGGGGTCCTTTTGATTGGATTTAACTGATAACTAGCTATTGAGTGGTAATTACAGTTGATTCACTTAATCCTTTTGTAGGCATTAAGGTGATTTGTGGACCTTTGAGGGGTCCTTTTGATTGGATTGGACTGATCAATGTTTGCCCAGGTCGTATAATGAGTGTAGTTGCTTGTTAATTCCTATAGAAGAAAATTTTGAAGAAAACAAGCTACTTGTATTCATATTTCTTGAAACATTATTTACAAGAATTATTGATAAAATTGTTTGAGTAAAGCTGTGTTCCATGGACAAGGGAGCAGGTCACCGAGCTGAGTTTTGATCCAGTATGCCCCATTCCCTACGACTTTATGGATTATGTATTGTCCTTCCCAAGTTGGATCTAGCTTAGCTGGTTCCAGTGTCTTTTTGAGGACTAAGTCGCCTGCTTGGAATGCTCTTGGTACGACCTTCTTATTGTAAGATCGTTGAATAGTTTGATGATAATGAGCGAGGGAGATTGCAACGTTTTCTCTTCTTTCTTCTAAAAGGTCGATTTCTTTTCACAAAATGTCGTCATTCATTCCTAATTCAATGACATCCGACTGTGTGGTGGTGATTGTTAGTTCGGATAGTATGACTGCTTCAATTACAAAGCAAAGTGTAAAAGGAGATTCTCCAGTGCTGAGTCGGGCTGTTGTTCTGTATGCCCATAAAATATTTTGAGTTGATCTGGCCACTAGCTTTTATTTCTTTCTATCTTCTTTTGCAAATTTTATTTGATTGATTTGTTCGTGGCTTCTGCTTGTCCATTGCTTTGTGCGTACTACTACAAAATGACACTTATACCACTGTTTTTAAGTGTGGTATATATATATTTATCACTGTTATACAACCGTGACAATAGGTGGTGTGGTATATAATAATAGCAAAACTGTGGTATATATGTTTAACGGATACCACGGTTTTTCAAAGAACCGTGGTTTGTATGCCCATTATATACCACGGTTGTCAACAGAACCGTGACATATAAGCTATTGAAACCGTGGTTTATATTAGTGTATGTGTTATAATACCGTGGTATATAGCTATACTAAACACTACGGTTTATGCCAAACCGTGGTATATATATATATATATATAGTAACAGTCTTCCACTTAAAAACCGAACCTGCATAACAAAATTTACACAGCCTGCCTACATACAACATTTCCATCTTCCCAACAAATTCCAAAATGAACAATAAACTATCAAACATTGTAAAAAAAGATAATAATAATAAAAAAAAAACTTCCATTAATTTTTTGAGTGCACTAAGAAAACAAACTAGCTTCAAATTCCTTTTCATAAATTAAAAAGGTAAGACTCATAAATTAAGCTGGAGGGGTCCGAACATAGCTAAAACTCATCCTCATTCGCTTCCGACTGAAACACCCCATTTTCCTGGATGAACTGAATAATATCGAGTCGAACACCGTCAAGTTCATCTAGCGTGTATGTCTCCTTCAGTTCTAAATTTTTCATCTGGATGAGTCAAAGCACAACATGTGGAGTTACTATATAAGAATAAGGCGAAGTCGTTGAGCCAAATAAAGTTTGTCAAAACTTTCGAATACCTTATTTTCAAATGATCCTGTTGAACAAGCTTCTACTATTTCCCTCGTAAACTTCATTGTATAATACCCACACTCTGTGCCACCTGGTTGATATGGGCCCTAACATATAGACTCACAACATATGTAAACATATACTTTTCAAAGAAAAAGACAATAATGTGTAGGATTTGTTTACCTTGATCTTGTCCCACTTCAACGGAACTCGTTTCCCATCAACCCTTTGCAATGTGAGGACCGCACTTCATAATAAGATAAATGCAAAACATTTAATTCACAATCGCTAGTGGGAAGTCTAATTGGAGACGTCTTTAGTACTTCATTTAATTTAATCCTTTATGTACCTTCACTATGGTAGTACCTCAAAATGTTAAGATATGTCAAAAAATATAACTATGCTCACCTCCTAAAATATATTGCTATATCTGGGTTTGGTTCACCATGCTTCGAATCCAACCAAATGAAAGACATACGTGATAGATCAATGACAATTAAAATCCAATGGCCGCTATGAAAGAAAAGAAAGGGGAAAAAAAGAATGGAAAACAATCAGTATAATTGATAGTTTTATCAATTTAAACAATACACTATGATATGATCGTTTATGTCCTTACCCTGGATTGTAAGGAATGAGAACAATTTTCTTTGCACTTGCATTCCGCAATGTTTCTACAATAATTTCAGTTTTAGCAGTTCCATCTGCTCTTGTAAAGGATAAAGGATTAACAAATCCAACGATGTCACGGCAGCAGCTCACAAATTCACTGTAAAGGATTCTAAAAGGAAAAAATCACTGTCATAAATAAATTTAAATAACTAATATTTGATTAAAATCACTAATAATAAAACCTTCAAGATATGCTTACCTCATGTATGCAATTAAACAAACAGCTTCTGGTTAATTCCGCCAGTCCTTTCTGAACCTGGCTTGCGTCAATTTGGTCAAGTGGCACTGCCTCAACAGCAGGACTCAATCAGTATTTGATTTTACGGATCTCACCAGCTTAAGCCACCCACGGACATATGACCCAGCAGAAGGGGTTTTTAGATGTAAAATTTGTGGCCTCTAAAACGTCTCTTTCTTTTTCGCGGAATGAGACTGATCTTCTAGTCACAGACTCTGTGGGATGCAAACAACTACTGGTGTCAATCACGATAACATAATTCCTTTTAAAAAGAAATGTGATTGATGGATCATAAAAGCACAAGATCGGGAAATATAATTACCAAGCTCAGCTCGTTGCTCCAAGCAAACCGTTGAACCCTCTTTAGCATTCTTATCAAACATCAAGTGACTTTTATTCACTCGTTCATTTCTGTTTTTTTCATTACCATCATACACCTTCCTACTTTTCCCAGTGTGATTATCGTGCTTCGTTGTATTTCTCACAGGACTGCTTGGTCTCTTAGATGGAGATAAATTCCTTTTTCTCTGTTTGTTATATCCGAAGGCAGAATCAGAAATTTTCTCGCCTCTCTTTGCTGCAGTGGAGTGAAGTGAACAATGCAGTTTTAATCCTTTAGTACACGGTTTGCCTTTCTTTTCCGTCCTCACCGCGACTCGTTAGCCATTTCGTCATAAAAATGTGGATCAACTTCTTGTTCCTTGTCGATTCTGTTGTCCCTATTCCGGTATTCCTCGTCAACCCATTCGGATGTGAACTTCGGCAAGATGTGTGCAATGACAACCCGAACCGGGCAAACCAACTTTATCATCAACTTCTCCATTTTCAATCTGCTGCCATTCTTTTTCTTAGAGTCAAATAGGCTTCTTTTCTTTCCAGCATTATCATTTTGCTTCCCTCTGTTTGTAACAAGAGAGCTAGACTTGCAGCTTTGACTTTTTGAGTCAGCTGAAATTCTTTTACTCTGTTTGGGATTCCGAGATACTCAATCAATAAAAACTTTTAGAATCTTATGTGTCTTGTCAACAAGCTCAAAGATGCATTTATCGTCTTCTTCCAAGTGATTATCTAAAACAAATTCCTTCCAGCCCTTGATTAGCCTACTTCCGTATTCTTTGGAGGAGGATACGACAGGTGTAACGCCCGTATTTTTAAAATACATTTTTATCTATTTAATTAATTAATTAAATTATTTATTTTCAAAATTCGCTGGATTGGACTCGGGACATGTGGGCCTGGTTTTTGGGCCCGAGTCGGTGTTGGGCTTGGGTTTCGGACCCAAGTATATAAACACATTGTTCTAGAAAATAGGGTTCAGAGAAAAATAAAATATTAAAAAAATGAGAGAAGTCGGTTTCTTGGGAGAGGTGGAGCGTGACAATTCGGACTAGGAAGATTCGTCGAGCTGTTCATACAGGTGAGTAGATTAGTTTCTATCTCACGAAATATGTTAATTATTCTGGTATTAATATTCGTCCTGTCAGTGGTAAAACTATCGTTATTAAAACTGTTTAAAATCTGTTGAACTCCGAATATTTGAGATTGAACTGTCGAAGGTTGATTTGGGCCTGTTAATGGAGCGCGAGCCCTCGCGCCCACACAAAACAATGGTCCTGTATATAAACAATGGTTCTGTACCTGATTTGTAACTGTTTGTATTTTATTTTTTTGGTTATACACTTGGTGTCGATTGTATTAAACCGTTGAGGCTTGTTGTGGATTGGTTGATTGAATGAGGTTAGGTGGCTGTGGTGGAGTGTTGGATATGAGGTATTGACGCTGGTAAGGTGATGTCGAAGCTTGGAATCCGGCATCAATGGCGGTCGGATCCAAGGGTCGATACTGCTATACTAGGGTGGGGCATTTTTGTAGTTTGAACTATTATTTGGTATTGTGAGTTGGGGGTTTGATGTATGGTGGTAGTGGGTCATCGAGTGAGTATCGTAAGAGCTTGAAACAAGCATTAATGGCGGCGACCGATGCTCCTTGATTTTCCTTTAAAACTTTGTGGTTGTTTAGTTGGTTTTGATTGCGTTTTTGTATGGTGGGTTTGGTTGTTGATGTATGATGGAAGGTCAAATTTGGGTGGGCTGTCAAAGCTCGAAGAGAAGTCATTAATGGCGGTGGGAATTTCTTCCAGATCTAGTTTTGGTGATGTTGGGATTGGACGATTTGGGTTTTTTGTTTTCATTAATGTTGTTGGGTTTGTTATGGGGAGTCAAATCGATATGATAAAGAGGAGAGTGGTGGCCGATTTTTGGGTGGCCGGTTTTGGTGGAGGAGGAGGAGAACTGATGGAGAAGATGACGACTTGGGCCTGGGTTTGGGCCTGGGTCGGTTTCTCTTGAGGCTTGGGCCTTAGCTTGTTTAGTTGTTGGGCCGGTTTGGTTTTAAGTCTTTGGGCCAGAACTTAGATTGTTTTGTGGACCAGTTTAATTTAAAGATTTTTCGGGCCGAACTCAGTGGTGTTTTGGGCCAGTTCAGTCTAAAGTTTTTGGGGCCCGTTTCTAATATTGCTTGGGGCCAGTCCATAGGACTTAAAATAGATCTTTTTGGGTTTTTCTATGTTTAGACTTTCGGGTTCTAAGGTTTGGGCTTGGCCAGTTGGGTCCGAACCATTACTTTGGTCATGAGCCCATGAGCCATGCACCTTTGCCCTTAGCCATGAACCATGGCTATGACCCTGGACCTGTCGAACACGGAAACGACAGTTTGACTTTGACCAGGACATGTTGACTTTGACCATGATATGTTGACTTTGACCTTGACACTGATGTGTTGACTTTGACCTTTGACCTTTGACCTTTGACCTTTGACCTTTGACCGTGGAATGTTGACTTTTCCAGTTTTTCACACATTTGATTATATGGACAAATGTAGTAATAAAATGTTGTCGGATATTGTATAACTTGGTTGGTCTTTATCTAATTTAGATTTGACGTGAGTAGTGTGTAAAGCATATATATTTTGGGCTTTGATTGTGGACTGTGGACTGTCTAATTGTGCTACGTTTTATGTTGTATATTATATGGACAAATGTAGTAATAAAATGCTGTGGAAGCCTGCATATTTGGTTAGTCATTATCTAAGAAAGATTTGACATTTATGTTGTGTATTTTTGACATGTGATAAGATAGAAACTGTAGGAGATATATTATTCCTAAAACGCTATAAAAATATCGCATAATATGAAGCAATTGTGATATTATATGATATGTTGGGATGTATATATTAAATGCAATAGTTTTGGAGAAATTAATGTATAAACACTCCATTATTTTATATGTGAGATGCTACTATGAGATAGTATAGTATGTGTGGATATTTACCCACAGGATTGTGGCTTAGTGCAATAATATGTTGGCACGTGAAAGAATGAAAATGGTTATGATATATATGGAGATATTTCTAAATATTGTGGCTTAGTGCAATAAGGTAATTGACCTGCACGTGATATAGTGGAATTATTATGAGTCATTAATGTATGACACTTGAATAAATTACGTAACGAAAATCCTAGAACCTAGCTACCACAACTCATGTGATTGGCCCTTCTGACGTTTCAGTTAATCTGAATAGCCTTCGGGCGTAAGTAATGTGATTGGCCCTTCTGGCGTTTCAGTTAATCTGAATGGCCTTCGGGCGTAAGTAATGTGATTGACCCTTCTGGCGTTTCAGTTAATCTGAATGGCCTTCGGGCGTAAGTAATGTGATTGGCCTTTTTGGCGTTTCAGTAAAGCTGAATGGCCCTCCTGGCGTAGCCGAATAGTGGCTTGATTATTCCGTTCGCAATATAGAACGAGATGCGCAATATTTTATGCCGAATAGTGGCAGTACTTACATAGATTTGGCTTCCGTGTGAGGATTTACCTGGTGTGCGGCATCCCGCTCAGGGTAGTTACGCACGGAGTGACTCATTATGTAAGGGAGGCATGTGGATGTACATGTTCGGCGTTGGGTAGCGATTGTGGTAGCCAGGGAAACTAGGTAAGACATAGATACGATGTGAATTTTAGGGACACGCAAGGAAAGCCTTAAATAATCTAATTATGGTAATATGTTTGGTTGGTTATTTGTTTAGTTAGAACCTAAGGCGCCTCGATGGAGGAACTACATGCTTTATTTATGATGCGTATAGTATGTTGTATTAGTTGTTGGAAGTTAAGACGCCTCAGTGGAGGAACTACCTGCCGAGATTATTGTACTTAAGGATGTTGTATTAGTTGTTGAAAGTTAAGGCGCCTCGGTGGAGGAACTAACTGCCGTATGGTTTGTGTATATATTGGTATAAGTATATGTTGTATTTTTGGGCTACTCACACCAGCATATTTATAATGCTGACCCGATTTGCATGTTTGCTTATCGGGTGTGTTCATTCAATGAACATAGTTGATAAGTTTTGACAGGTTTAGTGTTGACGAAGAGTGGTTCTTTGCTTGTGGTTTTGCGTTAAGCACAGCATCTCGGGATTTGTTTTGTTTTCCTTGAGGTGATATAGAATTTCAGTCTAGACAATGTTTTTGTATTTCATTTGTAAATTTTATTAAAGAGTTATTGAAAGGAGAGTTGTAACCTAATCTTATTTGTGAATCTTTGTCATGAAGAAGACTTTTGTTTAAGTTAAAATTTTTATTGGTTTTATTATCCGCGATATTTAAAGCGTTTATGGGTTTTTGGGAGTTGAGAGTGCGTCACACCTCGGAGATCGAAGAGTCGGGAACAAATAATGTTTTTCCGAATTCTGTCGAAATTCGGGGTGTGACAACAGGCCACGTCCGCCCATCTGAAGTTTCAATTGTGAGATGCTGAACCCCTTCTTTTAGATATGTCTTGGCAAAGTCATTTGGTAAACGCTGCACACATTAAGATACTGCACACATGAAGATAGAAATACAACATATAAATAACTACAAGAAGTGCAACTGAGAGGAGGTGTACTGAGTGATCCTCTCAACCAAATTTCTGCTGCCTCCCTGACTTCTACAATTATCTAGTAGACTATGACAGAAAAACAAATTAAGCCCAGGTGTTAGATATAGTACATACTCATCAATATCTATAGCAGAAAATTATCTGGTAGTGAGGGGTAGGGGGAACTACTTTATTCCTTAAACTGATAAGGTCAGGTTTATATACTGTGTTCATATACTAGGTAGGATGCACAAGCCTAGAGATGAGGATAACCCTTCACTCCACCTAGAACTCACCTTAACATACAAACCATAACCCTTCACTTTTTCCCCCTGAATATGCTGCCCAACAAGGTAACAAGTTTTCTATTCATAACTTATTAAAAGTCTAACGAGTCCTTCACTAGCTAAGTAACTAATCGATCCATATAATATATATATCAATCAGGAAACAAAGGTCTAACACTAGAAACTAACAGTACTTACAAAAAATTTAACAATTTATGACAACAACTATATACAACATTTATGTGCTCATTATCGTATTGCCTTCGTTTTTCCCCATCTATAAGTAACTCATAAGTAGCTTGAATTTTAATAATTTGCTTCACCCATTGCTTCAAGATTGAAATTCTCAAAATGATGATAGACCACATGGTACAGAGAAATTGAGTGATAATACAGCAAACAAAGAAATTTATATCAATTGTTTTACCTCGTTGGAAGCAGCAAATGAGAAAATCTTTGAAAGGCCAAAGAGAGAGTAGGGTTTGTCATCCAAGAAAGAAATGGAAACACAGCAAAGACTCAGCGACAAATTTGAGTTATCTTTGAATTGTACAAGTAGAAGAAAACCCGGCTGCCGATATTTTCACTTCTCAAAGCACTCATCGACAAATTAAAACCAAAGGCAGAGAAAGTAAACTAAGAAACCTACAATGGTTTCAGCTTAAAAAGTCAACAAATTGAATAATCCCTAACCCTAAACATATCAAATTTTGAAATGGGGCGATGTTAAACTTCCAAATGAGTTGTGACACAATGAAATTTGATGAAACACATAACCCCACTCTTACTTTTAATTATTATAAGAAAATTATATACAAGAAGAGATGAGAAGAAATCGAGGAACGAACCTGTTAAAGGAGATGAGGAGATTTACTCATCGTGAGAGAATTGCAGCTCAATGGTTTGATGTTGAAGGCAAGCGAACTGGCAAAGGTGGGTTGGGTTTTGGAAATATGTTATCGGGCTCTTTTTGGTTTTCTTTTTTTTGTTGGTGGAAAATTTGTGTGTTGTTTTGGCGTGGCAAAATTTGCTTTTACATACCTCACCCCAAAGAAAATTTTGCCATGAAAATGGTGGCAAATCAAGGAATATGGCAAATTTGGATATAATTCGCCACCGATTGAAAAATGTATCAAACAGCGGCAAATGGGTGATTTTTTGCATTTGCCACAATTTGCCGTGACAAATGGTGTTATCAAACACAGCCTTATCCCACGGTTTTCATGTAACTGTGGCATATACTAGTAAACCAATGACCAAAGAAATTTCGGCTGTGGTATATAAGTATTTCCCACGGTTTTTGGAAGAACCGTGGTATAAACGTTCTTATTGACCATGGTATATGTGTTATTCTGTAGTAGTTTAAAACTCCTGGTTGATGTGCCACTTTTGTAAGAATGCTTTGGTTTGCTTACCTGCGAATTGCGATATGTTGTCCATGATTAAGGTGTGAGGCAATCTAAACTTTGTGATTATGTTGGTCCATATGAAGTTGGTGACATTGATTTTTTTGATTTGCACTAATGAGATTGCCTCGACCCACTTTGTGAAGTAATCTGTTGCAGCTAGGACATATTTCAGCTCTGTCCTTCTTTGCGGGATGATTGGTCCCATGATGTCCAAGCCCCACATATGAAAAGGCCATGGGCTGGCGATATTAATCAACTCTCATACTGGACGAAGGTGGTTGTGGCCAAACTTCAGGCATTGGACGCACTTGAGAACATATTTCTTTGTTTCAATGTGCATTCCTGGCTAGTATTATCCTTGGGCAATTGCTTTGTGGGCCAGGGATTTGGCACCAGCATGGTTTCTATAGGGGGGGATTTCTCGTCACTAACTAAATGTAGTGGTGCCAACGGGTCGGTTTTGGGTCGGGTCTTAGCGGTTTGGGTTTAGGTTTTACTATTTGTGGTTTTATCGATTTCGGTTCTCAACGGTTTTAGTATGAGAATTATAGAACCCAACCCAAAACCATAAAAACCCACGGGTTTTTATCGGTTTCGGTTCTAATTCGGGTCTTTATTATTTATTATGATTATTAAATAATTTCAATCATTTAAACACTAAAATTTATTTTTATTTTTATTTTTTTTATTTTCCTACATGATAATATTTTATATATAATTAGTGATGTATCAACAATCATATTTACATCAATTTATGAATACGTATCAATTATACACGTTAAAACATTTACAATTCATGTGATAATTTAAACCTTTGATATAGAAATTAAAATAATCAAATATCTAACCTTATAATTTTGATTTTTTTTTACGTGCATACACATATATTTGTTTCCTTGTATTAACTCGATCGTGTACACGTGCAATCACATATATTTGTTACCTTGATATATTTTACGTGCATACACATATATTTGTACACGTGTATTAACTCGCATTTTAAATCGAACATGCGAGTACATGCGTCTTACAATTACATCTCATCACTAATTTTTAACATGAACACTATATATTGGTTTATAATAAGTGCGTGTACCACAATATATCAAGCATGTATATCTTATTTAAATATACACGTCCATAAATTAATAAATATAAAATGTATTAGTTAATTCATTATATACACGTTGACATTATTATTAACATCTATGATACACTTGTTTAACGTATAGTTATAAAATATACATTTAACAATACACATTCACTATTATGCTATATATATTTAATAGACTTTTACACGTAAAAAATATATTTTATATTATAATGTATGAGTTTGATTATCTTAAATGTAATATAATACTAAATTTTAAATATCGAAATCATAATAATCGGTTTTGGTTTCGGTTCAGGTACCCACAGGTTTTTTACTATTCAGTTCAACAGTTTCGGTTCTTTATCGGTTCGGTTTTTAATGACCCATTTTAAATGGGTCTAATTTTTTAATACCCAAAACCGGAACATTCGGTTTCGGTTCGGTTTCGGATAATCAGGTACCCATTAGCACCCCTAACTAAATGAGACGTGGGAAGGAAATGACCCAGGACTATAGATGCCCAGAATGAGACGAGAGCCATCGGATCAGTTCTATGAATAAGTAATCTCGTGTTTATCACGAGTGTTTAGTAAGCATGTGCTAGGCATGTGATTAATCGCCTCTAAGCATAATAGTTCTCCAAGTCGTTAGGAACTGATATTGACAGTTTCTAAACAGAAGGAAATTGAAAAGGGCGATCTTTGATGATAAGGAAGGAATCCTAATGACATATCTTTAAGAGTTACCTTTTAGATTTAATCTTCCTATATATGATGGGATATTATGATCAACAAGGAAACCTACCTCTAATAAGATACGGTATAGATTCAGACTTCCATAAGGAGAGGATTCCTAATAGGAAGACAGAGTCCAAAGATGGAAGGGAACTCACAAGTGGTGAGGTGAACCCTAATCCTAGGACTCTCAAAGCTTTTCCTATATAAACCATATGGATTTGCTCTTAGGAACTACGCAAAATGGGGTTTGATTCTTCTAAATAAACAAGGAGATATGTAGGCAGGCACCAGGCGGTTCAACCCTGAACTCTAAATCATTTCATCCCTTCTCTGTTGAGAAAGAGGCTCCAAATCAAAAGGCACAGAGGAAGATCAGGGGATACTCAGAAATTCCCTTACATCTTTTGGTGCCGTCTGTGGAGACGATAGCAGGTAAACATTCGTTTCGAACGACTGATTTAGTTTAAAAACTCTTACTGTTATGATGGCAGGAGTAAAGAAAACAAAGGGTGGCGCTTCCACCCGCAGTATCGCTGTCAGAGAAGAAGAGCACGAGATGCCTGAAAGTGGGGAGAATGTCGATCACCATGATTTGAGTAATCCCCTTCAAGGACAGGTAACTAGCACCGACGGGCCAATTGCTCCCGGTGTAGGCCCTAGAAATGATGCTCAAGGAGAGAGCTAAAATGGTAAGAATGTTATTCTTACCAACCTAGAGTCTATTTAGGCAAGCCAAGCGGTACAGGCTCTGGAATAGCAAAGAAGTAACCTTGAGCGAGAGGTACAGCTGCTAAGGCATTTGTATCAATCTAACACAGGGAAGGAGCCGTTTATCGATCTCGATAGAGATGGCCTTCCAGAGGGCGGTCGAGCTAGGAACCCAAGGTGTGGGGATCCAGTTCGGCACGGACCATCAGAATCAGAGTACATTAATTCTGATGAGAACTCAGATATGACATCAGAATCATAGTCAACTGACCAGGATCGTGATGTCAACCCCCGACACCGAAAAGAAATCCAGAATAAAAGGCTTACTACCAAAGAAAGCGCATGGGAGACTGAGAAAAATGACCTGATTCGTTAGATGCATAGGATGACCGGTAAAGGAAGAAAAATGCAAGACTCCCTTGTTTAATCCACTATAATGGCGGTAGGCAGATCGATCTCCTTTCGCATCACGAGTAATGAGAAATCCCTATCCCCACGGTTACAGATAACCGAATTTCAGTGTCTTCAGTGGCAAGTCAGATCTGGTGGTTCACGTATTCAGATATCGTGCCACCATGGGACAATATGAAAGGTATGACCATGTCATGTGTCAAGAATTCAAAGCTTCCCTATCTGGGTCTACGCTCCAATGGTATCACAGGTTACCTGAGCAGCAGATCAGGTCCTCAGAGGAACTGTTTAGGACCTTTATTGACAGGTACTCGTGCAATAAGCACCAACCAAAATGGATCGATGCACTATTCAACATTAATAAAAAGGACGGAGAGGCATTGAGGTCCCACATGCAATGGTTTATGGAAATTTCAATCCAGATAGAGTCTTGTGACGAACAGATTGCTATAATATCTTTCAAACAAGGGTTGGATGAAAACAACGCCTTATTCGGGTCCCTCTCCAAGAAACCACCCTGTGATTTGGAGGAACTCCTAGACAGTGTAGAAACTCATGCAGGGTGGGAGAAGGATGTCCTGAACATACGTCAAGAAGCAAAGAAGACTAATCAGACAATGCCTGTGGTCCCACGAGAGGGGAACGGGAATTCTTCACCTCAAAAGTCAAAGAGAGACCATCATCGTGGTCGCCAGAGGGCAGTACTAAAATGTAGCCAGCAATGGAGATGGAAAACCACAAAAGAAGCCTCAGATGGAAGGAGCTGAAGAAGCTCTTACCTCGATGGACATAAACTTTGCCCCTCTGAACAAAATGCCAGACGAGGTCCTAGACTCGATCAAGAACCAGAGCTACCTCAAATGACCAGCTCCACTCAAGCCAGGCTCTCTGGGAACCAGAGACTAGAGGACCTACTGCAAGTTCCACAAGAGTAAGGGTCACAGTACTAAGGCCTGTAGGACCCTGAAAAATGAACTACAGGATCTGATTGAAAGGGGGGTACATATTTGAAGCGGCCAGAGTAGCACATGAGCAGTGAACGCGAAGACAACATGAGGAGATCGACGACGCCGATTCGGGATCCCCAATCTTGGACCACTCAATGGTCGGCTCCAGATAAACATGATTTCAGGAAAGGCAAGCAAGCGAAGTGGACATGTCACAGAAAAAGGCGCGCAATACCAAATGCGTGTCGCTAAGCAAATAAGGATCATGAATAGCAAATTGACTACGGATTGTGCTCAAGTCAACGTGTTACCCTACAAAGATCCACTCTTCCTTTTCACTAAGGCTGACTGTCTCAGCATCCAGAGTCCACATAAGGATACACTGGTTCTTACATTTCCTTTTAGAGATTACAATTTACATCGCATATTGGTTGATCTAGGAAGTTCAGCCGATGTGTTATACTATGACACATTCAAAAAACTGCAGATTCCTGACTCTGAGATGGTCGCCACCAACTCCAACTTGTATGGATTCAGTAGAGACAAAGCTCTAACAGTTGAGGAGATCCAGCTACCCGTAGCTACTGATCCAGTAGCCCTCATCATAAATTTTGTTGTGGTAAAAGCTAACACACCCTATCACCAATGTCTAAAATTCTCACATAATGGAAAATTTGAGACAATCAGAGGAGATCAGGTGGCTACCAAAACATGCTATGCTCTGGCGACAAAGCAGTCCCCACTCCCTTTTGAACCAATGGAGGTGGGGCAACCCACCAAATAGCAATTACAGTTGGATCCCCCTCTCTCTGACCTGGTCAACAGAGAGGAGGATCCCCCTTCACTGGAGCCGTTAGAGGAAGTGGAAATTGTGGGAGCTCGCTCGCCCAAAACCACTTTCATCGGCACCTTATTGAGTTTTGAAGAGCGCCATGCTCTGATACACTTCCTTAGAGAACACAAAGACATGTTTGCATGGTTATTCAAAGAAATGCCAAGAATTGACCCCCATGTGGCATGCCACCAGCTCAATGTCTGCAGTGATGCAATAGTAGTCAAATTAAAATTGAGAAAAATAGGTGCTGACATATCTAAAGCAGTAAAAGCCAAGGCTGAAAAGCTAAAGACAACTAATTTTGTCAGGGAAATCAATTTCCCCACCTAGATTTCTAATATTGTCCCAGTATGTAAGAAGAATGGGTCATGGAGCTGTATCGACTTCATAGATCTGAACCGCACGTGTCCAAAAGACAGTTACCCTCTGCCATGGATTGACAAATTGGTGGATGCGACGGCTGGACATGAATTGTTATCTTTTACAGATGGGTCGTCTGGCTACAACCAGATCCCATTGCATGAGGAAGACCATAAGCATGCTAGTTTCACAACCGAGGATGGCCTGTATTGTTATCAAGTCATGTCATTTGGACTGAAAAATGCGGGAGCCATGTACCAACGTTTGGAAAACAAGATGTTTGAGGGATTGATAGGCGACATTATGGAGGTATATGTAGATGACCTCTTGATCAAAAGCCTAAGAAGTGGAGATCATCTATCCCACCTGAAACGTGCATTTGACATTCTCCGAGAGTATTGCATGAAACTCAACCCGGCAAAATGTGCTTTCGCTGTCTAATCGGGGAAGTTTTTAGTGTATCTGGTTACTAAGCGAGGAATCGAGGCAAACCCAGATCAGATCCGGGCGCTCATAGAAATGTCTTCACCTAAAAACATGAAAGAGGTTCAAAAAGTTATAGGCAGGTTAATAGCTCTGAACAGGTTCATCTCCAAGAGTTCAGATAAGTGCAAACCTCTATTTCAATTACTGCAAAAAAAAATGCCTCATTTGCATGGACAGAAAAATGCCAAAAAGCATTCGATCAACTCAACGTACCTGGGAGCACCACTAATCCTTTCCAAACCAGTTGAGTGGGAAGTGTTGGGTCTTTATCTCTCTTCATATGACTACGGTATCAGTTTAGTATTGATACATGTGGATGAAAAGAAGGTTGAAAAACCTGTGTATTTCTTGAGTCGAACGCTCCTACTGGCAGAAACAAGGTACCCTAAACTCGAAAGAGTCGCTTTAGCCCATGTTTTCATAGCAGAGAAATTATGACCATATTTCCAATTCCATACTATTAGAGTAATCACAGAATACCAGTTATGATCAGTTCTAGAAAGGCCAAACAGGTAAGGAAGGTTAGCTAAATGGTCTGTGCAATTGTTAGAGTATGATATAATCTACGTCCCACGAATCTCAGAGAAGGGTTAGGCATTAGCAGAATTCTTAGGAGATTTCCCAATGACCTACACGGGGTACGACTCAACCACCCCCAGTTTAGATGATGGCATCTTGCCTGAATCTCCAAATACCCATCCAGGCCCTTGGGAGCCGCGCTCCGGATGGTGACTGTTTGTGGATGGATCTTCAAATGGCAAAGGCGACGGAGTTAGAGCTGTGTTAGTTACTCCTAACAGCATGCGACTAGAGAAATCCATCCTATTAGATTGGAATGCCTCTAACAATGAAGTAGAGTATGAGGCAACATTTGCTGGCCTCACAATGGCTCTCGACCTGGGCTTAACACACCTCACAGTTTCTAGTGACTCAAGTTGATAGAGGTTACGAGGCCAGAGATGAACGAATGGCTAAATACCTGGAACTGGTAAGAGGTTTTCAGAGCAAGTTCAAGAATATCAAGTTTTATCAGCTGCCTCGATCAGAAAATCGACATGCAGATGCTTTGGCATATGTTGCCTCAATGTTGGGCAACAGTGAGTCTCGCTCCATCTGTATAGAGTTCCAGGTTTCCACTGTTATAATAGTTTGTGTTATTCCAGCCACCACACCAAACTGGATGGATCCATACAAGTCTTACCTCAAGGACGGGACACTCCCAGAGGATAAGAACATAGCAAGGCATCTGCTAGCAAAGGTAGCAAGATTCACCCTCATTAGAGATGATCTTTACAATAAGTCCTTCCTGGGATCTCATCTCCGATGTCTCTCCCTAGACCTCGCTAAAAAGGTCATGCGGGAGGTTCACAAAGGAATTCGTGGCAACCACATTGGGGGCAGAACACTCGCTTTCAAGATCCTAAGGCAAGGGTACTTTTGGCCTTACATGCAAAAGGATGCACAAATTTTTGCCTACAAATGTGAAAAGTGCCAGTGACATGCTCCACTTATCCATACTCTAGTGACAGAGCTGCACCCATTGGCCAACCCATGGCCATTCGCACAGTGGGGAACTGACATTGTGGGACCTTTACCAACCGCTCCTGGCAATGTCAAATTCTTACTAGTCATGATGGACTACTTCACCAAGTGGATAGAAGTAGTTCTCCTCGTCTTTATTCGAGAACAAGACGTCAGAAAGTTCATTTGGAACAACATTGTTTGTAGGTTTGGCATACCCAAAGTCATCAACTCAAATAATTCGCAACAATTCACTAGAAGACTGGTCGAGGAACTCTATGAAGAGTTACACATGACCCATGTTTTCTAAACTCCAAGGAATCCACCATGTAATAGCCAGGATGAGGCCTCTAATAAGTTTTTTTGGATAACATGTAGCGCAAATCAGATGACGCAAAGGGTTTATGGGTTGAGGAACTACCTAAGGTCCTATGGACATGCCAAACTATACCTAGATGATCGACTGGTGAGTCCCCATTTTCACTGACCTACGGAACTGAAGCTGTCATACCTCCTGAGCCGATAGCTCCCACTCAGAAATCAGACGTTGTGCACACCCTGGACAATGAGGAATTGTTATGCAAAGAAATGGATCTCCTGGATGAAAAGCAAGAAGGCACCGCATTGTGTTTGGTTGCTAACCAGTAGATTCTGAAAAGATCATATGACAAGAGTGTCCAAATTTGAGCTTTCAAATCTGGCGATTTGGTTCTGCATGAGATCCCAGAGCATAACGCTTGGGCCCAACTGGGAAAGACCATACATCATCGACAAGGTTGCCTGAACTGGTTTTTACTATTTATGTACTATTGAAGAGGACGTTCTTGTCAAACCATGGAACACATAGCACCTTCGCAAGTACTATCAGTAAATTGTTCTTTCATGCTTCTTTATGCATTGTTTATTCTCTCCAGTTATTAATAAAGTTCCTCACTTGGCAAGTGAATTTATTCCTTGCGCCAACTCTTTATTTATTAACCACAATGGACTAAGCTTTTAGGGAATTATGTTCTCACTATCTGTTTAAGAATATTATATACCAATTTGCTTTCAAACCAGTGATACTAAGTTTGGGGAAGTTGAGTTGTATGCCAGTTCCTTTCTCATCCTTATGCAGCCTGAACTGTACGCTAGTTCTTTCAGACTGAGATTATCCTCGATGGGTTAAGCTTTTAGGAAATCTAACCACACTAATTATTCAGTAAACTATATGCCAATTTGACTTGGAACCAGAGATAGTGTTCTTGAGAGCCCGAATTGTATCCCAGTTCCTTGAGCTTTCATAACATCACAAATAGGGGTTACTGGGAAGATCTGGGTTGGATCTAGATCCTAGAACGTAATCATTGGCCTGAAATTATATCAACATGATTGCGCTAAAGAAGACTCCCCCACTGTTGTTCTGGCGATAACCTATCTATGTTTTAAATAGACAGGACCTATCGTTATTAAACACAGTGTTATGCTCAAGGCACCTAGGTACCTTAGTATAGACACATGGCTCCTATGTGACGATGTTTCTCTATTATGATCGAACTTTTAGTTACGGTTAAACTTGGATAGCCCCCATGATATCCTGATCAGATTCTAGTTATACCTCATTTTAACCTGTTTAGCCTATTATGGTCACCTATGGTTGATCCAAATGAACTTTGGGGGCATCAGGGGTAGAATATGCATAATAGTTCATGTCATTATATGTTATATAACATAGAATGTTTTAAATGCATGCATAAACTAGAAGAGCTATAGAGCTCAGTAAGTAAATAGTATGTGAGCAACATAGCTCAATATTATAGACCCATAGAAAAATTGTTTCAAAATAAATATTTTCTGAATCATGAACTAAATAGCTAAGTCTTTACTTAGCCTGTTGAGCAGGGGTAGAATCAAACTTTGGTTCAGCATCAGGTCTTGCTGTTGCACTAGCATCAAGAACTCCTGGACCTGACTGTGTGGTTGGACTGGCTAGAACAGTTGAAGGCTGAACATAACACTCACCTGAAATGGGCACATGTAAAAAAGGAAGTTGAACGGGAGGCATGTCATCATCGGTATCTTCTTCAGAGGATGAGGAGGCATCGGACATAAGTTCATTCTGAATCGCTGAGATACTGGTATTAAGGTCAGGAAACAAGATAAAAAGGTTGGTCACCCGCCCCTGATCATCCACCTGAGAAACATACCCAGTAGCCTCAATTGCTGCCTCAAACTTAACTTGTCTGGCTACATTGAAGGAATCTTTAGAAACATCAAGTACTCTCAGAGCAAAACGAATAGCATTCTTAGCTGACCTCTTCTTTACCTCCTGGACCACCTTGGAATAGAACTCAGAGGTCTCTGCCAAGAGATCACCAGTTTTCTTTTCAGAATGTAGACACTTCCCCTTAAGAGCCCTCTCATAGCCTGACATGACTTCATTTGCATGAGTAATGGCTTGGCCAAGGGTTCTCACTTCAGTATTCCTACGGTGAAGCTCCACTTGGACTTGGTCATACTTTTCTTGTAGAGTGGTGAATTGGGAATGCAGTTCCAAGAATTTTACTTTCCAAAAAGCAGCCTCGATAGCTCCCCTTTGGGCTTTGTTTAGAAAGTTTCGGAGGTTGGCAATCGTTTCTCTCATGTTCCTGAAACTAGCATCTGACTTCTTTTCTCTAACCAAAAGTTGGTCTACCTGGGTTTGCAGTTCCTCTGCCCTTTTCTCGGCAGCCTCTCTTGCCCAGTTCAGCTCGCCAGTGGCCATGTCATCGGCAGCTGTACTGGCTGAGGTCGCAAAGATTTGTTCTTTCATAGCCAAGAAGTTATTCACTAACTGAAAAAGAATACAGGATGTGTAAGTAACACAATGAGATAAACAAAACATTGCACAGAGAAGAAAGTCTTACCTTGGCAAGATAAACAGCAGATCTATGAAATGACAGATCCAGACTACCAGCCATGTTGGCTTCAACTTTATCAATAGGAAGTCACGCAGCTTCCAGAACTCCAAGCGCGATATCAACATCATTAACTGAGTGTTTTTTGGTGACGGTAAGCTCAACAATTCGGCCCCAACACCTCATCTCCATGATCATCTCCCTTTCAGGAGAATCTGGAGATTGTGGTGAGAATGGAATGTCGTTACTCACCCCCCCTCCTATCTCCAAATTGATGAGGGTGGAAAGCAACAGTTACAACAGTTGTCTCAGCAACACCCTTCCCCTTTCAGTCATCGGGGAGGGAAGGATCAATAGTCAAAGGTACAAAGTCACCAGCCTGTTCAGAACCTATGGGAGGGTCTGGAACTGGAAGGGGTATAACTACTTTCTAAAAAGACTTACCAGAATGGGGAATAGACACAGGAACCTTGAAAAGTGTTTCTTCATCCACAGATAGAAGGCAAAATTTCATTCTTTTACCTGATGGGGCAACCTCAGAAGCAAGAGCAGGATCATCTCTCTTCAACTTTGAACGATTGGACGCATGTACTTCCCTCTTAAAATTGCTAGCAGCTAGAAGTTCATGAGGTAGTTCAAGGCCCCTCCCGCCAGTGATCACACAATCATCACTGACATCGGGCTCCTGAACTAAACCCGATGTCGCAGCATCATTGGAGTTTGCCACATAACTCTTCTCTTTACAACTTCCTCTCCTTCTAGTACTCAAAGAGGATTCATCCTGAACTGGAGGAGGGAGAAGACCAGCATTCTGATCCACAGGAGTGGAAGTACTGTGCGCCCATTATTCATTTTATTTATCCTAAAAGGGAAAAGCTGGGGGCAAGTGTCAGCAATTCTTCAGCAGACATGTTGAAATATTCAAAGAGACGGGTGTGGTCAGGAACTATCACCCAGGGCATCCTCTAATCCTTGGGGATATTCATGATAAAATCCACCATAGCAGCATCAGTTGTAGTTAATTGGTTCCAGGGGTAAGAGTTATCTAAGGAATAATAGCAAAGGAACTTAGTCAAAAAACTCTTATAATGATTGTAAAATTCATGAGAAAATAGAATTACTGGTCGGAGCATGAGTGTGTTTTCTGGGAACAGAAATCCCCATTGGCTCACCATCAGCATCAGAAGGACGAACGTCCCACGCATCACCCAACACTCGAAGATGGTGATCAACCCAACCTTCATCACTCTGCTTCCTCTTGAAAAAGACGATAAGAGAATTCTTGTCTCTAGTCATAAGGTAGTAGTAAGATTGGTCCCGAATACGGCAGACCTCATAAAAATACCCAAATACCCAATGATTCAGAACGAATCCATGTTTCTTTGCTAGTATGACAGAATACATGACAGTTCTATAGAACAGGGGTGCTGCTTGACCTAGAGCAAAATTGAAGTGGATCAGACATTCTCTTAACAGTGGGTGGAGGGGAAGGGTGAGTTCGACCCTAAGTTGACCGATTGTGATGAGCGTTACTTCCTTGTAGGCCAACTTATCAGACAATCTCCCCCACTCAAGACCAATATCAGCAGGGATGTGAAATTTCTCTCGAATTAGTTCCAGGAAAGAAAGATCCCCAAATTTTATAAGGGACCAGTTGGGATTCATGATTGGAGTTTTAGTTAAACCCTAATGTGGAAAAAGGTAGCAGAATTGATAATGAGGGTTCTCTTACCAGATCCTTTATATACAGATAAGATGGACGGTTATGATTAGCCCAATCTTTTCAAGATAGAACTGCCATCATTACCTTTTTTGGGAAACGACATGTCTGTTCGAGCCGTCTTTTTAGAAGCATTAATTAGTTGAGCCCACAAGCAGTTCCGACAACTATTTAAGAAAAAGATTCTTGCGCCCAAAAGCAGTGTCCCTTCAAGCGCCCACGAGCTATATGGCACGAGAGGGGGCATCTGTAGGGGGGATTTCCCATCACTAACTAAATGACATGTGAGAGGGAAATAATCCAGGACTATAGATGTCCAGAATGAGACGAGAGCTATCAGATCAGTTCTATGAATAAGTGATATCGTGTTTATCACGAGTGTTTAGTAAGTATGTGCTAGGCACCTGATTAATTGCCTCTAAGCATAACAGTTCTCCAAGTCGTTAGGAACTGGTATGGACAGTTCCTAAACAAAAGGAAACTGAAGAGGGCAATCTTTGATGATAAAGAAGAAATCGTAATGATATATTTTTAAGAGTTATCTTTTAGATATGATCATATATATATGGGATATTATGATCAACAAGGAAACCTACCTCTAATAAGATACGATCTAGATTCAAACTTCCATACGGAGAAGATTCCTAATAGGAAGACAGAGTCCAAAGATGGAAGGGAACTCACAAGCGATGAGGTGAACCCTAATCCTAAGACTCTTAAAGCTCTTCTTATATAAACCATAGGATTTCACTCTTAGGAACTATGCAAAATAGGGTTTGATTCTTCTAAATAAACAAGGAGATACGTAGGCAGCCGCTAGGCGGTTCAACCCTGAACTCTAAATCATCTCATCCCTTCTCTGTCGAGAAAGAGGCTTTGAATCACAAGTCACAGAGGAAGATCAGGGGATACTAAAAAATTCCCCTACAGTTTCCATATTTGCCTTTGTGAATTTCATCAAAGATTAGCAGGCCTTCTTGTTGAGTGATGCACCTTAAGTGGGGTCCTCCTACTAATTTTTGGAATAATCTTCCATTGATGACTGTTATATATGTGAGCTCGAAATTACATAGCATGAGCTGCTTTTGTGTTTCTTGGGATGTCGCCATGCATAATGAATTTAAGGAATGGGCCTATTCATGATTGTGCGATCTCTTCTTCTGAGGTTAGTTGGAGATCTGAGAGGTTATTAATACTCTCATGCATGTTGGTAGGCGGGCTATTCAATTACATTGATGTAGATTGTTTTGGGGCATGCATCTATGCTTTTGGAGGCTAAGAAAGCTAAACTGTCCGCATGTCTATTGTCGTCCCTTGGGATATGTTCTAATGAGAATGTGTCGAACGATCTAACTAGATCGTCTACGACATGTAGGTATTTGGATAGGTTTGCACCATTTGTCACATACTCTTTGGCCACTTGCTTGATGATCAACTGAGAGTCACTATAAGCTTTGAGTTTGTATACTTGTAACTGTTTTGCCATACAGAGCCCTGTGATCAATACTTCGTATTCCGCTTCGTTGTTGAACGTTACGAAGTCTATTTTGATGGATTTTTGTAATTAGGCTCCTTCGGGTGAGGTTAACACAGCCCCCAGTCCACTGCCCTTGTTATTGCAATCCCTATCAACATGTAATTTCCAGGTGTCTGACATGGTAGATTGATGGAGGGTGGTAGCTGGGTCGGGTTCCCAGTTGACATTTTCGGTAGGAAAATCGACTAGAAAGTCGGCTACAACCTGGCCTTTCCTAGACGTTCTGGAAACAAACTCAATATGATACTCACCGAGTTCCTCAGCCCATTTGGCTATGTGAGCTATTTTATGGCTGGAATTGTGCACTTGTTTGATGGGTACATCAGTGGGAACTTTAATTGCGTGAGTTTGGAAGTATGGACAAAATTTGCGGGAAGAGTACAACAAGGCTAGCATCGTTTTCTCAATTGTGGAGTAGTGCTTCTCTGACTCCGACAACGTTCTACTTGTGAAGTAGACTGGCCTGTCGACTCCTTTGTTTTCGTGAAAAAAAACTGAGCTTATGGAAAAGTTGAAGGCTGCTAGGTAAAGCCCCAGTGTTTCTCCTTCATTAGGCTTAGACAGAATGGGTGGGGTTGATAAGTAGGTTTTTAGGTCATTGAAAGCCTTGTGGCAATCTTCTGTCCATGTGAATGGCGCCATTCTTCAGAATCTGAAGGAATGGTTTGCATTTGTCAGATGTTCGTGAGATAAATCTGTTAAAGGCGGAGACCATACCGGATAACTTGTATATTTGTTGTTTGGAGGTTGGTTCTAGCATGTCAAGGAGAGCTCGTATTTGATCTGGATTTGCTTTAATACATCACTATGAGACGAGGTAGCCTAAGAATTTCCTTGAGGCTACTCCAAATACGCACTTTGCTAGGTTAAGCTTCATCTTGTTCTGGCACAATCTTCTAAAGGCGTCTTGTATGTGGGAAATGTGGTCGCCAGCCTTGGCGCTTTTGACTACAATATCATCTATGTAGACTTCCATAGTGTCCCCTAGCATGTCTTTGAACATCTTTGTGACCAAGTCGGGTATTCGACTTTTCTGATGAAACCAATCTTTTTAAGATTTTCAATCTCTTCATTAATTGCCTTTTGAAATTTGAGTGCTAGTTTCCTAGGTCGTTGTTTGATTGGTTTGACTATTGGATCTACTTGTAGTTTGTGATAAGCGACTTGAGGGTCGATTCTTGGCATATCGATGTACGACCAAGCGAAGACATCTTTATTGAGAGATAAAAATTTGACAAGTTGCTCCTTGAGCTTCAGGTCTAAATCAACCCCTACATATATAAATTTTAGATCATCAGCTGTGCCCAAATTAACTTTTTCTTCTAGTTCAACCTTTGCTGGTTCGGTCTTAGGCTTGTCTTCCTCTAATGCTAGAGGGCTAGAGGGCTAGAGGCTTGAGGATCTTGTGGCTTCAGGACGTCCTTTGGATTGGTGACCTAAGGCTTGGCTTTGGTTGCTGTGCTAACTTGATTGCATCGGTGAGCTTCTAGTTGGTTGCTTCTGAGTTCCATGATTCCTCAAGGTTTGGGAAACCGAAGGATTTGGTGCAGGGTTGTTGCAACCGCTTGGATCTCGATCGTGAATCCATCTACGCCCTAAGATGACTTGATATTGATTACACTAAAGCGAGTGGATGTCATGACTATATCTTCTTTTACTGATGGAGACTGGGAGAATGACGTCTCCAAGTGTGTCGGTGTGCTCTCTGCTAAATCCATAAAGTGGCGTGTTCGAGTCTATCATTACTGAGTCTGGTAGATGTATGTCTTTGTATATCTGGTAGAAGAGTACGTCTCACGAACTGCCTAGATCGATTAGAACACGCTTGACTATCCATTCATTGATTTTCATATGCACGACTAGTGCATTCTTGTGAGGGAGGTATACTTTCTTGAGGTCGTCCTCAGTGAATGATATTGTTATGTCAGAATAAGAGTTTGTGGGAGCTATCATCTCAACTTTATGTGAAAGGTGATAGATTTCTTGCAATGCTCTTACGCGTCTCCGCTTTTCACAACTAATCGTGTCGTCATTGGAGCTGTCTGTGATCATGTGGATCACTTTTTCCTCCTCACAATCTGACGAATGCTGGTGTCTGTGGTGGTGCCTTGAACGCTCTGCAGACCTAGGCCGTCATGCTATTCTGCTTCGGCTTTTTCTTCTGGTAGGTCGTTCCTTACTGCGACTTCTATTACGAGTTTGTTGCATATCTAATTTGTGCCTTAGATCGTTGTCTGGTAAAAAATCCTTCAGCATGCCCTCCTCAACCAAATCTTGGAGGCAGTGTTTGAGACTCCAACACTCGTCTGTCTCATGGTGATGTAGTTTGTGAAAATGGCAGTATGGGCGTCTCGGGACTTCTATGACCTTGTTGATGTTGGGCTTGAAGTAAGGTGTTGTTTTTATTTTCTTTAGGATATGACTTGGTGTCCTGGAGAAGTTGGAGAATTCTCTTTTGGTGTAAGATGTCTTTTGGGAGTTGGTGACTTTATTATTGCCTGAGTACTACTTACTTTCTTTGGGTTCCCTTTTGTCGCTTACTGCGAGGACTTCTTTGCCCTTACGCTGGGCCATCTATTCTTCGTACTTCATGTACTTGTCGACTCTATGGTACAGGTTGTCTAGGTGATCTAGCTTATTCTGTATGAGAGACCCTGCTAGTTCAGAATCGTCTAGGAGGGCGTTGGTGAATGCCGAGGTTGCAAAGCTATCCTTGAGGCCTAGCTCCATTGATAGCAATTCATTTCTGAAGTGACCTAAGAAAGTGCGAATAGTCTCGCCGTGTGCTTGCTTCAGCTGGAACAACAAGTCTAGGTCGGCTTGCTTCTTTCTGTTATGGACGAACTCTGTTGTGAATGTTTTGGCTAGCTTGTCGAATTTGTGGATTGAATTAGGCATTAGCGTATAGAAGTAGTCTAATGCTCTATCCTTTAGGCTGGCTGGAAAAAGTCTACATTTCAGGTAGTCAAAGTCTGGAGCGCTGTAGAGCGTCAAGATTTGGCTTAAGCGAGCTACGTGTTGGCCTCGGCACGAGCTGCCATTGTACATTGGGAACTTTGGCTGGATGAATCAGTGGGAGGCTGTTTGTCCCTCACTTTAGCGGTGAATGGTGACGCTCTGTATGACTTGAGCATTTTCTGGACGATCTGGGCTGCGCTGGCTTTTTTGCTTGATTTCTCCAACTGCTGGGCGAAGTCGTCAAGGCATTGATTGGTGGTTGTAGTGAGAGCTGTGACTGCATTGTTTTCAATGGCGTCTGGAGCCAGGTTGTTGGTGTTGGAAGTGGTTTGTTCGCGCAGAGTTTGGTTCTGTTGCTGGAGCGTGGTAAATGAGTCTTGGAGGTGCTTCACTTGATCTACGAGAGCTTTGAGCTGTTCTTCCATGGTGGTTTTACCAAGTTTTGTGGGATTGAGAAAATGGTGTGGGCATTTTTCTCAAGGAAACGAATCGGCAGACGGCGCCAATGTTTTGGTATGTAGCTTTGCCTACAAACTAAGATTGAGATTTATATGGAAATGGTTGTGCTCTTCCTTTGGAGAAGAGTTTCCTGCATATTAGGTTCCTTAGGTTACCCTGAATCAAGCCTTACGTAGTTCATCTCTATCTATTTATAGGTGTTTAGCTAACTTTCCTTATTTGCTCTAGACTATTGTTAAGTGCAGATCCATATTTTGTGCTCCCTTGATGATTCGCTATTACTTCTATCGTTACAAAGTAAATGTCTCCTTATGTGGTGCTTTGAGTGATCTTCATGACCGTTGCAGATCCATTCTTTCCATATATGCCTGTATCTGGTATTTGGATGTCCTGGTTCTGGGTCATAACTACATCCTTGTGGCATAATACGACCTTGTGATATACGAGCTGTGCAGATAAGACTCGGCAGATTGGACACGTGTGTTGTAGTGACAGGTTTGAGAACGGAGGGTACTAACAAGTTCCTTTGATCAACATCTGGGTCACCAGTAATGGTTATGCTGAACTCAGTAACTATTTTTTTTTTTATGATTTTCCTTCTTCGCTCTTGCTTGCATTGTTTCTATTTTTCTGTTTTGCTTTTGGCCCCTTTTCCTTCTTCTTCTCTGCCCATGCAACTTCTTGAGATGCCTTACCCTTGCCTTTTCCACTATCCCTGAGAAATGGTGTGAGTGAAGGTGTATATGTGATGCATTTTATAAGCCTTTCTTGATAAGGTATGGGAATTGCAGTAAGTCAGGTTGTTGGAAAGTGCGTATGGTACTTTGGAAAAAAGGAAATGTACTAGAAGAGAAGTTAATGGGGACATCCATTCACGAGGTGTCTGTTCCTTGTTTTGGTCCCTTATTTAAGCATGAAAAAGAAACATATCTAAAATAACATGCATACCAAAAGTTCCCATACCAAAACAAGTATAAGAACTGTTCTTGTCATTACATCCCTTAATAGTGACACCACAATGTTCATAAACTTCAAGAAATCAAAACATCATGACATAGGATCCTCCTGACGTACATGGTTCTTTCAAAATACCAACAACGGACATAGTTCCCAACTATGTATAAATAGTTCCCAACTCTTATTTCTTAGGCTTATAGCCCCTACCACTAGGCTTCATTCCCATTGCATGTTTCTATGCCCTGGTATTCAGTGAAACAGCTGGAGCTTCATTCTCTTGTGCAATTAAACTTTTTGATCTGGCATTCTTGGATGGACTTGAAACAGCTGGAACTTCACTCACTTGTGCCCTTGAACATTTTGATTTGGTATTCTTGGCTAGAATTGAAGCATTATTAACTTGTGTAACAGTTGTTTTCACCTTGGATGCTCTGACTTTTGTTCCACTTGGCGCATTTGAAATGTAGTCTGTGAAGCCAAAATTGGAGTTGCAGTACTGCTTTCTCTCTTGTATATGTTCCAAATGGTGCTGCAGTACTGGTTGAGTGGGGTCTACACATGAGAAATTAATATTGCTAAGATACATTGAAAACAATAAATTGCAGTGGTGAGACATATTTACCTTTTCCTTCCTTGATCTTTGTGAAGGCTTTGCTGGAGCCTTTGGAGGAGCAGTGGTGTTCTTCCCCTTTGCTAGCTTCTAGCTCTCTTGTATCTGTTCCAGATGGTGCTGCAGTACTGGTTGACGGTGCACATGGGGCCTACACATGAGAAATTAATATTGTTAAGATACATTGAAAACAATATATTGCATTGGTGAGACATATTTACCTTTTCCTTTCTTGATCTTTTTGGAGGCTTTGTTGGAGCCTTTGGAGGAGCAGTGGTGTTCTTCCCCTCTGCTTCTGGCTCAGTGACTGTAGTATTATATTCCTTTTAACCTACAATAAAGTAAAACAACTAAGATCAATACAAATGTAGTTTAAATAAATGAAATTAAGTAAGTAAAAATAATATCAATTTACACGCATTTTTTTTTTTTTACCTTGCTTCTGGTTTTTTATCTTGTTTACATCCTGTCTTATTATGCCCCAGTTCATTGTAATTGGGACACCTCATCTGTTTTCCCTTCCTTGAAATTATGTGCCATTTACTTGGTTCCTCATGTGGATCCTTCCTTCTGTTTCTTTGGGGTATTCCAGGAGTCTTTTTGATATTTTAAGGCAACAATGTAGCAAAAGGCTGCTTGACCCACTGTTGTTCACCATTTATAGGCATTATATGTTCAGCATAAGACTGCCTAACTGTTTCCATCATATACCAAGGGTGCATATAGTTATCTGGGTTATTAGTAGCAGTAAAAATTGCAGAAATTACATGAGCACAAGGAATTCCAATCAGATTCCAAGACCTACATCCACATGTCTTCTTTATTAAATCAACAACAAATGCATTCTTTTCACCAATGACTGGAAACTCAGAACCCCCCATGGTAAGTGCACTGCCAGTTTCTACTATCCATCTTGTTCTTTTCTAACTGTTTCCTAATTTTTGGTGCTAACAAGTCTGATGTCCACTTCTCAATTAAAACCCTTCTTTTATGCATCCTACTCACTATGTAAAGTCTAATGTCCTCTAACATGTGAATTAATGGTTTGATCTTTGCCATCAAGATGCAATTGTTAAAACACTCACTCATGTTATTCCCTATTACATCACAAAAAAATGTTTCAAGTTGAAAAGCTCTACACCACTGCTTTGGATGTTGCTTGTTCCTCAAATAATCAACAACATCTTTACTCACAGCTTCAATTCTTTTCATGTTTGCCTCAAACATTGACTTGCCCCCACTCTTAGCAGTCTTCCAAAACAACCCTTTCAACATAGAACCACTATATCTTTTTTCTGAAATTGGCATATATGTGCCTTACACAACACTTGTGTTATACCAATGGCAAGAGTAAGTGACAGCCTCAACCAACCATTTTTGTTGGTCTGATATAATAGTCCACCCAGCCCCATTTGACTGACCAATGTCATCAACCAACAACTCCACAAACCACAACCAAGAGTCATTGTTTTCAGCTTCAACCACAGCCCATGCAATTGGATACATTTGGTTATTACCATCTCTCCCAATAGTTGCCAACAACTGTCTTTTTATATAATCCTTCAAGAAACAACTATCCAATTCTATGATAGGTCTGCAACCACTCTTCCACCCTTTCTTCAAGGCATCAAGACATACATAAAACCTTTTGAAAATTTTAGGAGAAGTATCATCATTGGAAACCAGATTATCATAGTGCACTCTCACAGTACTACCTATATTTCTTAATCAATAACTTATGTGCTTAATCATGTACTCTAGTATAGTATTCTATCGTAACTGAATCCATCTCACCTAATGCAAATCTTTTAGCTCTAGAACATTAATCAATTGAAACATTCATATAGAATCTCTTTAAACTGCAAATTTAAAATCTTCTAACTTCCACCTAGAGTTGGCAAGGATTTCAGGTTTAAATCTTCTAAAGAGCCATCTAGAATTACAAAACCTAGCATTGAAATCCCTTTTACACTAGTGAACATTATTCAATGACTTTATCTGCCAAGTGATCAACTCTCAAATGTGCATTTTATTACCCTTACATTACTGCATTACAACCCTTCTTACGCATCATGAAAAGACAACTTATAGTTTTTATTGCCTTTTTAAGGTTACAGAGCATTTCAGACCACTTATCATAAAAGCTGCATTTTAGCACCAAAATGAGTCTTATTAACGCTTATTATGAAGACTCAAAGCTGCTATAAAAAATTCAAAGTCAAAGTCAAAGGTCAAAGGTCAAGGACTCAACACCAGAGAACTTAAAGTCACGTCCTTAACTCAGAAGACTAGAGATGGATGGCCTTGATACAAAAGAAGACTTGCTCAAAATCTAGCTTGATCAAGAAGATATGAAAAAGCTAAAGAAAAAGAAAAAGGAAAAGCATAAAGCAAACATGGTTGGGGGATTGTAGAAGGAGAAGACAAATCAGTCTTTTGTAAAAGTAAGGGTATAAGAACTTAAAAGTAGGAGGAGAGAATGCACCTAGACTTATTCTAGTGTCATGTAGGAGTAGAGTATGATTTATTTTTGAAGTCATTTACATTCAAGTTTTGTTTTTACTTTTTGTTCTTCAATTCAATCTTTTTCTTTTCAAGTTTATGTTTTAATCAATCAATAAAAGTTGTTTCTTTCAAGTTTATGTTTCAATCTTCACTCAAGTTTTTCTTTTCATCAATCAAAGTGTGTATTTTCAAGTTATTCAATACAAAGTTTGAGTCATTAAAAACAAGTCCTAAAGCTAAGAATACTACCTTTTCTCCTTCACAACTCCCACCAATCCATCTTCCAAACAATCTATGGTGAACCTCTTCAATACTCTTTTGAAACCTAACTTACCATTAGCACAACTTCACCAAGTACACTCAACTTGCATTGAACTGGCGTGACATCTCCAGTCACATCCCACTCTCTTAGAACATACAATTGTTACCCTATATATCCTATCTGCTTCATTCTTCTTAAACAGAATAAAGTATCCATGTCCTACCCATAGTCTCTAATACATTCCTTAAACTCTTCTTTACTAGCAAATCTCATACCCAATGCAGGATCAATACTAAAAATATCAGTCTTAGGATCAAATGTAGGCCACTTACTTTTCTTTTTACTAATGCATACACCATCATCTTCATCATTCTCATTTGGGCTCTCATTCTCCTCTGAATTCCCATATTCACTATCATACCCAGTGTACTCAATGTTATCAGAGACAACAACTCAGGTACATTAGGAATGACCTCCCCTTCCACCATATCAACAACTTCACTTTCAACAACATGAGGACCTTCAACCATATCAAAACCCTCTTCAGCACTAGTCCCTTCCATTGAAGTATGCTTATTTCCATTTCTCATTTCAAGCCTCATCTTCCTAAACTCAATAAGCCCCTTATCATCAAAAACATTATCTAAACAAGCAATATCAATTTCAGCTTCACTATCAACCTCACTTTCACTATCCTCATCACTAGGTTGTTTTTGATGAACATAAACATCCAAGGCCCCAAAAACCTCAGCCTATTTTATCATTAGCCTTACATCATCATCATTTGTAATTGGCCTTATTCCATTCATCATCTCGAAACCAGGTGTGTTAAATATAAGTCAATCTATAGTCCTAGCAAGATAACCCAAGTCAACTATCCTACTCCTTAGTTAAAGGCATGTCAAATTTGAGGTCATATCTTCATAAGAAGCAGTCATATCCCCACCAGTATAGTGTAATGTGGGTCTATTAAGAAAAGTTCCCCCATGATGTATGTTTAAAATGAAAAAAATTATCCACTGTAGAAAAAATTACTTACTTAAAAAAAATCTATTTAAACTTAACAATCATTGAGAAATTTAACATTTGTTATAAAATTACGTACTTGAGCTCCTCGCCAGTCAATCCATCAATTAGCTGCAACGATAGAATTAACACAATATCAGCACCAACTAACTTCAATATCTTTGTTTTTTGTTAAACTAGGGTTTGATTTTATCGATTTCAGTTTTAATTGGAAAAACTAGGGTTTTAAGAGTCGAGAGAGGGAAAATAATTGGTGATGAACTTGGTTTATCGATTTTAATGTCACGTGAGGAGTGTGTGGTTTAGTTAGTGCTGATGTGGGTTACAAGGACACCTCAGCACTTGCCCACTTGCCAGGTGCAGTTTGATTGGATTACAAGTCGATCATTAAAATGAAATTCCATGCATGAAAAGAAGTTGCCACATCCTCTTTCAGGTACCGGAATTTTGTGTCCCAAACATACCTGCTTGCATTCTTCAAGTTCAAGGTTTAAATTGCCTAAAGTGAACTTCAGGGTCTCCGCTAATAATCTTAGACAAGTTCAAGGGTCAAAACTGCCTTTTTTCCCTATTAATGGAGATATCACTAAAAGTTACTAGTTAGTTATTCAATGTCATAATTTAGTTATAACTAACTCAATCTACAAATGTAATATTCTTACAGTTTAACGGAATCAGTTATGTCCAATAACGAACTTGAATCAGTTGGAACTAACTAACTAAAGTCTCCATACATAGAGCACCATGTATAGTGTTTCAGCAAGATTTGCGTGGGGGCCGGAACATATAGTTTTGAGACAAGTACGTACGTAATGAATTCATTTCTCTCTTAATTATTCTTCTATAATTACTTCAAAATTATGATTCGGAGAATGGGTTTTGTATGTGCTATTCTAGTTAAGACCAAAAAAACATAAAACAAAATGACATTATTCTCGTTATTAGTCGTTATGGTGGAGCATTTCAAAAGTTTGGTGAAGAAACTCAAATTCTTATTCAACTTGAGAATTGTGAAGGATTAATTAGCTCCAGGATGTGCTTGTTTTCTTGAGATCAAATTGACCTCATCCAGTAGTAATAATATACCAATTTTGATTGTTGGTTGTGCGTGGGAGACATGGATTCCTTAGATTTCATATCAACTAAATATATAGCTAAAACTTTTACCAAGAATTGGCATTTTAATTATCAATATAAATGGTGCAGTCCCATTTTTTAAAGAGTTACACTAAGGGGTCGTTTGTTTTTCTGGGCCTCTGAATGTTGAATGTACCCACCCTCTAAGTGTTGAACACTGAATGCTAAACTCTAAAAGTTTGTTTGTTTTTGCTCGTCTCTGACTGCTAAATAATAGTGATTTTGACCATTTTACCCTATGGATGTATTTTCAAATTATTTTTATACAATAATATAGTGTAAGAAACACTTCAGAATTTTCATTTTCAAAATACTACAAAAATAAATTCTTGTGATAAATAGTGTATCTTAAACTTCTTTACCCATGTTATTTAATTTTAGAAGCAATAATAAATGCAATTTATCATTTTATTTTATTTTTATTTAAGAATTTTAAATTGATATATAGAAAATAAAACACATTTTTTAATTAAATAATAAAAAACATATAATTGTATTTATATTTAATACAAAATACAAGTGGCTATAGCAGGATGAGTATCATCAAAGAAGGATGTCCTCTTATAACAGCAAATCTAATATTCCAATTAGACTCTTCGTTTCAACAACCCAATTTTCGTTCTCTTTCTGCCCGAGTTATAGAAACAAAAATCTCTTTCGTCCTTGTTCGCATGTTACATCACCCACCCCTTTAGAAATTGATTTCAATAAAATCAATGTAATGATTTGGAGATGGTTCTTCAAAGATTCTTGCTTCCATTACACAAGAAATTGATCAATCAAGGTAAAGAGGTTGGATGGGTCCTTCCTAGATCATGGGTTCACATACTAGAGTGTGAAGATGAGCAAAGGATAATAGTGGTACTCTTCGCTTTCAACACTTCAATTCAGCATTCAGTGAGAAGTTTGTCGCGGAATGCTGGAGTCCAATTTTGCCACTGAACGCTTAAACTATTTAGAAAAAACAAGCAACACTTTATGTCTCTAAATGCTGAAACTTAAGTTTCAAAGGTGCTTAATGCTAAATCTAAAGAAAACAAATAACCACTAAGAGATCACTTAACTGAAAATAAAAATAAAAATGAACGGTTACTTAACGACGTATTACATTTTAGGCCATGACTATTTATTGGTAATAATTTCCACATAAACTTCAATATTTATCTGGTGAAGATAAATTATGTTGATGTAGCTAGAGGAAATCTTGGATGAGCTAGATATGGACATATGGTGCATCTCTTAAGAACCATGCATGTAAGGAATTTCATGCAATCAGCTGGTTACAGGCCAAGAAAGATTTGGGCATAAATGCAAATTACTTGGAAGAAAGTGGCAGCTGTTTTAGAGAGTAAAATGGCCATCACTAATGGGTGGACAAGAGTATTTGGATTAATTGAAGTTGTTGTTGCGGCAATTGTGAAAGCTTTTTAGCCTAATGGACTAATGACGGGCCTTAGCTTAGAATCCATAGTGGTGCTTATGTTAAAAACTAGTCATTTATTTTTACTTACTCGGCACAAGCCAAAAAAAAACACAAAGTCCATAACACATAGTAACTTGGAACTAAGAAAGTCAAAGAATAAGGGCTTCTTCTTCTCCTAGTCAAACAATGCTCAAGGAGTGCTTAGAAAGATGTCAAAGATAGATAGAGTTCTTGTCAATGCAAGCTGGAATAATTATTTCTTAACTGATGAAGCCTCTTTTGCACCTCCAGGAATCTCTGATCATTCTCTCATGATGGTGACTTGGTTTTCCAAATAGTGTAGTTTGCTCTATTCAAACTAGTCATTCGAGTGTTCACAAAATGGTCCATCTCTACAAGCTATTTCAACTCAAACCTTCTCTCAGGAATTTTGTTAAACACCTTCTGAGCAAAATTTGGATAACACTCTAGATTAATCTAACCTGGCTCCAATACCACTTGTTGGGGAATAACGATACCAATCGATCCTCACTACACAGATAACTTGTAATATGAACACACTATAACTCCAGACAAAATCTAAATTTCCACTACAACCAACCTAGTATGCCCAACTCTCTAAACAACTATCAATAACAAATAATAATACAAAGAAAAGTTAAAGCATACCACAACACAAAGATGTAACATGATTCGGCCAATGGTGCCTACTTCCACAAGAGCTAATCTTTTTATAATGTGGGAAGGAAGATTACAATCACTCCTCCCAAGTCTCTCCACCTTACTAGATCACTCCTCTCTCCTTACAAGCTTTTCTGGATTCAAGGGTTCTCTCTCAATTTTGATAACTCTCAAAATTGGGTTTTAATTCGTGACTTTTTGTGTTGGCTAGGTTTTCCAAAACCTTGTTTTTGGTTTATATCCCAAAAACCTGATTCGCGGTTACTGTAGATAGAAACTGCGAAAAATAGACATGGGCGCGGGCGGTCTCTCGGCAAGGCCAATTTCGAGCACGCGCGCCCTCAAGTACCTGTTCCGTTTTCCAGTAACAAGGGCGCGGGTGCACCTTAGGCTTAGACCAATCTAAGCGCACACGCGCTCAGACCTCTTTACGCGAACAATCCTAATTTCTCTCTTCTTCTTCCTCATCCTCATGTGAGGGATAACTCCAACAACTATTGCAAGGATCTGACTTCGTATATGACAGTAAAAGTCATTGAGTCTCAAAAGGAATTGATAGACATGTTCTTTTTCCTCCCATTCTTGTAATTCAGTAAAAATTCCACCACAAGTGCAGCTTGGCATGACTCCACAAGTGCAGCTTGGAATTGTTGTATAATATGCCAACTCATCCCAATAAGATTTGAGAGCATTGTAGTAAGAAGCAAGCGATTTCTGCTCTTAGTAACAATTAGCAATATCTTCCTTTAACTGGAAAATACGAGGGCTATTACTTTGTGAGAAACGTCGGTTAAGATCAAGCCATACCTCGCGCAAAGTAGCAGCATATATTATGCTCGAAACCAAAGATTTATCGATGGAATTCAGTAACCAAGATAACACCATATCATTGCATCGTTCCCATGTTTGAATTTTCATAGGATCAGTGGCTAGCTTCCTGACTATCCCATCAACAAAGCCAAATTTATTCTTTGCATTTAGAGCCATCTTCGTGGACCTTTTCCATGTGGAATAGTTTTCTCCATTAAGAGGACAAGAGACAAGAATTGCTTCTGGATTATCCGAGGAGTGAAGAAAAAATGGTGACGAAGACATCATTGATAGGATTTTGTGTTCCACTCAACTGGTTAGAATTGGACGAATTTGGTGGATTGTCATTTGCCATGGTTGAGACTTGAGATAAAGAAAAGGATCAAGTTTAGAATTGCTCCAATACCATTTACGATAGTAGTGTGAACAGAGAAAATACATTGATAGAGAAGACTTACTTGTTTATTGATTTTTCAGAAGACAATATATAGCAATACAATAGGGTATCATTTATAGAATAATGGGAGAAATCATAGGTGAATAGGAGGAAAGATTATAACAGAATAAGAGGAAAGATAAAATCTAGACTATTATGTACATATCATTCCTAAGATATATTATTGTCATATATCTTTCATATTAGGTTGCCAGAGTGATGAATGAAAAATGGATCACCCGATTGTGTCTCAGAAGAAACAATGGAGAGAGTATCTTGTGGTGTTGGTGAAGTCATTGTTGAAAGAAAAAAAGTAGGAATTTTAGACTCTGATACCATGTGAAATTGAGACTAAGATATTTGGAGTTCCGATTTTCACAATTTGTAGAGAGGATTCATGTTTAATATATAAGCAAAGTGAATGAAAAGAGTACAATACAACTAGCTACACTAACTAAGTGATAAACATGGAACATATAAGAATTTGGAGTCCTGAAGAACAGGGCAACTATTGATCTATCACTTTAAGACTTGCATAGCTTACGGTAAAGGACTCCTTTACTTTAACACTTTAGCAGTCATGGATCGATTCTAGATGGTGAACTTTTTTTACCCCTATAATCATCAGAGTTGATGCTCTGATCTAGCAAATCAACTTTTCATGAGTTCCACAGTTTTGGACATGACAGGTGGGAACCGTAGTTAAAGCAATCGGGCAAATACTAGTATACTAGTTTAGAGCATCTCTAGGTGGTGGTAGTATCACCTACATGTTTGAGGCTGAAATTTGAAGAAAGTATTCTCAAATTTTGACCAACTCTAAGTGGAGGAAAATATCGGTCGCAAATCTATATGTAGGGTCTATCCCGAGCATCATTGATAATGTTGCACGCCAATACTACTGTCGCATGCTATGCTTAAATAAATATCGCGCGATAGTCCGACTGTTGCCATTTCACACATTTGTTTTCAGTGATAGTGTCGTGCTACAGTAGAAATGTCGCACGACATTAGTAATGGCGCGGTGTGTTGTGGTCAAAGTCAAAAAAATGTTTAGGTGACATCAGGAGTGGCACGCGACGTTACCACTGTCGCGCCACATCCCCATCCAAAATCACAAATTTGCATCCAAAGATGCAGCTAGACAGGTAATAACCCCACATTTGCCTCCACCTCAAAAACACCAAATTTTTGGACTAAACCAAATACCAAACCAAACAAACACTAAGCATCTTCAGCCCAGACATAAAAGATTCGACACCAAACTACGCTGCTTTGGATCAACCGCGCCAGAATAGCCAACACAGCTTTTGAAACACCGCATCAGCAAGCCCACAATTTAGCCCAACGCCCCACGTGGTGTTTGAAACATCGCGGCGTACAATTTAGCCCAAAGCCCACGTTGTTTTGAAGTCATCGCTATTTTTTGAAAACCGTGCCAAAGAAACCCACAACACCCCACAAGCCCACACGGTTTTTGAAAAATTGCGCGGTTTATTGAACATTGCATTGTACGTTTGATATAACATCAAACCAAACACCAAATGGGAGCCCCTTTTGTGTTTGGTTTGGTTTTTTTTATTTGGTCTCACCACTAAAGATGGTTTTTACAATTTTCAAGAATTTGGTGTTTGGTATTGAAGAGGTCTCACCATTATGCTCTTACTAGCTTTAGGAGCTTGTTGTGTACTAGCATGTTAAAGAACGCGTATGCGAGGTGCGAAAGCAAGCGGACAACAAGTGGATTGGGCTAACGGTTCATTTGCTAGCTAGGCTTTACTGTTCGAGTAGGCTATTTGATATAGTCCAAAGCCCTGGTCACAGAAGGTCCGGAGACATGAGAAGGTTTACTGGCAGCTTTTAAGATCGAGGCGGTCTAGCTGCTGTTCCAAAGCTTTCATGCCACCTAAAGGGAGAACGAGATGTGAAGAACGGGCAAAGGAGCAGATCAGGTTGTTTACTTACTTTTGTACTAGCATGAGCGTACTTGTGTGTTAAAGGAGTACTTTATTTGGGCTGCTAACGAACTCGCTTGTTAAAGGTGCTTGCCCGCGGCTATTTGTGGATCTGGAGTTCTGCTCTATAGCCGATTGTGCTACTTTGAATCCTATCTCATAGTTGTTACTGTGCTTTCTGGATACCTTTTCATGCTTTAACAAGCCATTAAAGCCAACTACACACTTCGCTCTTATAAGCAAGTAGCTTTGATTTGAGAATAAGCTTTTCATGCTTGTATGAGTTGAAGTGCAGGGCTCTAGTGAGTAATAATAAGTCAAGGCGGCACATTGTTGGCTGAACAAAAGAGGTATGACTTACAAAAGTAAGATCTCCCAGCTGTTGTCGAGAAAATTAGCTCTAATGGAACTTTAGAATAAGAATAATAGATACTAATAGGAGAGTGCAAGTAATAGGTCCTTTTAACAAATAATATTCTTAAAGACGCCACAAGATTGCCTGGTGATTACATACGGCAGTTTTTTAGGCCAATCTAGCTTGCGGTGTCAGATGTATACACAGTATCCATTGCAACTGCATTGTTTCCTGAAACTTAATCGCATCCATTACAAGTTCCACTCGAGCAGAAGCAGCTGCTTTATACAAATCAGAGCACTTACCAAAGAACCAACTTCCAAAAGCTAATATGCTCACGTTCATTACTTTTCCTGGAGTACTAAATCATTGAATCTCATTTCTAGTTCTACTCGAGCAGAAGCAGCTGCTTTATCTAGATTCTACACCACTTACCAATGCACCAACTTCCAGAAGCCAATATACCCATGTTCATTACATTTCTCGAGTACTAAATCATGGAATCTCATTTCACAATTCTATTTAATCACAGCAACATTGACTGCCGGAATCATCCTCGTCATCACAAACTACAACTTATCCATGACAACTCTGACATATGCTTCGGCCACCAGCATAGTATTATAACAATCTGTTCTAGACTTATATTTGAACCAGAAATCTCTTGAATGCGCAACACCAACCCTTTCCCTCTCTCCCCACCACTTCCACGTTGTCATTCATTTTAACTACTGTAACTCCAGACATATCTTTAATACAAAAGAAATTACAATTTCAATCCTCTAGAATGCAGGCATTTTCTTCATTCCCTTCACTTCTTATATATGGAATGCCACAAGTATTCTAATATTATCACCAAAAGTGAGTACATTTTGTTTCTTTACTATCAAGTTAAGCTCGTTAACACTGTACATCGAGGTGTGGAATCCCACTATAGTATAACAGCTAACCTTTTCATGATATATACATCTCTTGCTTCACATTCAATACCTGACTACTAATGGAGGCTAAGCAGGCAAGTATACTGTACACAGGATTAACTGAAAAAGGCTCTGCAGAATCCAAGTGGAAGTATGTACAATAATAATCAGTCCCAACCCATCAACTTCTTCCTTACTTCTCCTTCAACTTTGTTCCAAGATACAGATAAACCATCCCCCTCATCAAGAAGGATTCTGTAAACTTCCCACTCTCGATCTCCAATGACATGCCTCCCAATCTCAGCCTGGGGGGAAAAATAGCTTTAATAATATGTACTGATATGAAGAGAGGTACAGGTGGTGCAAAATCAGCTCCAATACTTTTAAAATGGAAGAACTTACCGTAAAGATACATGTGTTGAGCGTCTTGAGTGCGAGGGTGATGTCATAGAAAACAAGGGGTCGGCCCTTGCCGGATAACTCCACAGGATTTGCTACCAGAAGTTCTGTGTCAGGACCCCGACTAACCATAGCAACTCGAAGTGGATGGACGAGCTCCATACGCAGCCGAGAGCACAATGAACTTTGTTTATTTGGATCAATAATTTTTCTTCCATCTACTTGCATTACAAACAGGTCCACTTCACATTTCCTCCGTTCTTTTATGGAGAATCGCCCATATGATATCTGATACAGAAACAATATTAACGAAAAGGGAAAACTAAATAATAGAAAGGTAAATAAGGTTTAGAGGAAAAACGATATCTGATGAAGAATCAACCATTAATATTATATGTGGGAGGCGGAAAACTTATTAAAGATAAATTTCATAGGGTATATTTCAACATTGAAAAATGGAGCGCATAGACAATTAAACCGGCTGTATCTTCTTATAAGAACAATAAAAAAGCATTTAGTAAAAAGAATTTAAAAATTAAGAGACTAAGATTGGCAAAAATTAAAAATCAATGGATGGCCTTAATTTAATTAGGATGGTGATTTCGCAAGAAAATATCACAGGTTCAGCACATCAATCACACTGTTAATAATCCAGTATTCACAATAAAGGTAATGGGCTGAGATGGCTTCAGATGCCATTTCATGAAACGCCGCTCTTGTTATGTATGATCACAAGAAAAATCAGGATGTGATGTTTAGTTAACTTAGTTTTGTATAACTTTAAGGAACCTTGAGTAATATTTACCTGGATGTTGTAATCCTTTAGAGTTCTCATTATGTCATAGAGAAGCCCTTTGTGATCTTGACAAATAATTTGGATGAGAGTATGAGAAGGGCTAAGGGAGTTGTCCGCCGTAACTGATACACTCTGGTTGGAAGATCCACTTGATTCATCATTGGACAACTCTAAGCTGAACATCTCCTCTGTGATTGCAGGTGGAAGAAAAGAGGTTCCTTGTGAAGAAGTGGCTATGTCAGAACCAACCAATTCAATCTCACAACTGATCATCACATCTCCTAAATATGCCTTCAAGTGGTCATGTGTATCCTCCTGTCTTTTCTTTGTATGTAAAAGATCCCTGATCAAAGACCATTCAGACAAATGAATAATTTTTTAACTATATTTGTCAAGAATTATATACAAGTAGTAAGGGGGGAAATGGAAGACACAAGGCTTATAAAACCAAAATAGAAAAGACTATTTTTTTTCAAATGGTTAGAATTGATGGACATTAACATGCAGTTCACACCTCTCCCTCTTAACCATCCATTAAGCTAAACATATAAAGTAAACCACAGTCAAACAATCTACAAGAAATCTTTAGACTACCAACATTGACATAACACTCCAATACTAAACTTCTCAAACCTATGTAATATATTAACCTCATTCGGCTTAGGTTAGGTTAGGTTTGATAAATACATACAGCACGGTTGCATTCCAATACTAAACTTCAAGGTAGATGAGGTTTGTATGAAACCCTAGCCTCAAATTTCTCTTATACCATATCATATTTTACCCTGGGTGCCATTAACTTGAGACCAATAACTTTTGATTCAGTGATTACTATTCAACATTTATCAATAGCACTAAGACCAAAAAATAAACAACTGTATCATTGTCTCTTTTCAGTCGCGCAGAAACCTATATGTATACCAGAGATATGCCACTGACGATTTGGATATTTTGACCGCTCCAACGAAAATATTGTAATCAGTTAGAATTTGATTTTATATCTCCAGAGAATCGATATTGGGTCAACAAAAAATCGGATGAACATAAGACCATGCATAGAGTATACTCTGGACATTTCCAGAGTATGTAATAAAGACATGAAGAAAACACAAGTTTAATGAGAAGGATGAAAATTGCAATATATGACTGCCAATAATTGTAGAGAGAAGTGCTCTGAATGTAGATACCTTGTGTCTATAATGAAGAATAGATCCACCACTTTCCCATCTGGCGTGGTAGATACCTTCACTTTTCTTATTATAAGCTCAAGCTCACAAAGAACCTCTGTCACATCTGCCAAAAAATTATCAAAAAAAAAAAAAGTCGTAAATAATATTTCAACAATCCTACATAAAGATTTGGAATAAATTCATCCTCCCAACCAAGAAAATTGCAGTTTAAAGTAAAGAATAAAGTAACAAATAAGTCTCACCATGTAACAGCCCTTTTCTATCAACACCACAGAACTTCAATAGGAAAACATCAGGGACTTTTGGCTGTTGTAACTCTTGCTTGTAATAGTAAATCCCAGAAAATGAAGAAACAGAAGGACAAGCACTAACTAATCTCTTCTTTAACAAACTCCACCTTGTAGTTGGCTTTCCAACTACCCAAAACACAATATAACACCATTTCCCATCTGTTGAAACATCTACAAACAAAACCAAAAAGATTCAATCTTTAACAAAAATGAAAACCAAGAAGTAGTACTAACTCACCTCCTCTAACAATGCTTAGTCCAAAAAACAGAATTATCCTGCAAAGATCACAACCCAAGCCTGTTTTATCTGGACAGTTTACTGTTATAACACTTGGGTCAGCTGGTTTTTCTGATTGGTTTATAATAACAACATCTTCTGAAGGTATACCCATGTCTTAATTCTCTCTTAACAGTTTAAAAAAACTCTTCCTTACTACTACTAGTTGTTTTTTTCCCACACTATGTTCTTCATAAAAAGTTGATACATGTATGAAAAGTGTTTGGAGAAGTGGTGTTTGAGTAGTGATATGAAATGGGTTTTTTTGTTTCTTCTTTGTTGTTAAATTTGAGGAGAGATGAGAAGAAAGTTGGTGGTGATGAAGGAGCAGAGAAGAGTTTTTTTGGCTTTTACAGTTTACTTGCTGTCTTGCTCTTGACTTGTTTCTGTTATTTGGCTATTTTCTTCACACGTGATTTTGAGACTGAAAAATTGTAGACGAGATTTTGAAGCGAATGTAAACAGGATTAACAGCATAGCGTAAGGACAATTTGCCAAATTGGATCATCAGATGACAATTAACTAATGGAAAATGGTTTGCACTTTGCACGGCAGGTAACCCCAGCTTCAAAAGGCTGTACGTCTGAAAAGATGTTAGCTCAATGCCATCAAATTAATATACCTAAATCCAAAATGTTTTTTTTTTATACCAATTTCGGACTAACATGTAGATATGGCCCAACAAGTTGGAGTTTGAGCTCCTAAAAACAATATGGATGGTGTCAGAGTAAGCAAAATTGTCACGAGATAATCCATCTAAAAGCGTATCGTGCACCCTTTATTAATTATTAAGATCTTAAGCACCTTTATTATCGTATTTTCTCGAGTTTCCCGTCACGTGCGTTTTAAATTTTGCGGACCATTCAAGAAAGTTGGTCCACTTGTCAATTGTCCCTTCACCCCTATCTGTCTCAGCTCTCAACGTCCACTCTTTTCTTCTTTTCAGCTGCCTTAATTTGGAATTTCTTACAGATAACCACCACTTCAAGTCGTGGAGAGTGATGAGTCACCTACTTTGACAGAAAAAATATTGTTTAGGAACAAAACGAACTACAAAGTTCAGTGCCGAAATTAATTTGAAAAATCAGTCCCAAACTTTAGAGTTCGTTAATATTTTTCTTTTTACTTGGTGTCTGAAACTGATGAAAAATAAATTTTCCAGCGATCTAATTGATCTTCTCATTATGTAAATTGTAAGCATTATTTTACACAGTAATTTTCGTTTGTGTCGTCTCCTCGCTAAGTTTGATTTCATTTTCTGTTGTATACAGTAGAAAACAGAATGATTATATATTTGGTTTTGGAAGTATTTAATGATGATTCGATGATTCACTTTTCAAGAGTGATGTAAGGAGTAATACGCCACACTTACGTCTCAAATAATTTGATTGCAATTCCTCGGATAATCTTGCGCTCCATCCCATCAAGCATATCCAAATTCCAATGAGAGCGAATTTGCTGCACACTGATTATCCCTGTGCATGATGACCCTTGCCCACATTGGCCCACGTGTCCCAATGATCCACTTCATACTTTGAAAACCAAACCAGTTGCTTCTCTGCCTTCTCTCTCACCAGTTAATCAGTTATCATCTCTACATTTTTAAGACTGTTCACCTCAATCTCTTCTCTAGTTAGGGGTGATAATTTGGCCCTCAGGCCCTCAACCCGGCCCGACCCGCCCCAAAAGAACTCCTTATTCTAGTATTCTCTCTTTGTTTGGCTTATTGGGATTTGGCCCCTTGCAGCAATTTTTTTTTTCGATAAGATATAATTTTTTTCATTATATTTGTATGTATTTTTGTTGGGTAATTTCAGTGAATTATGTAAACCCAAAATAGAGGTGATAATTTATAAAAATAGATTGAAGATAATTAGAGTATAAAAAATTATTAAATTATCTTTTTTAGATCGTAGAGATTATCTATTTTTTTTGATATGTAGCTTTTAATAAAAATCGATTACAAAAAAAAAAAAAAAAAAAAATACAAAAAATAGTAAACTAGTGAAGTATAAAGCAAAACAAATAAACTAGTTTTGTTATTTGCAACTAAATCTTTGTATGTATTGTTGGGTTCATGGGTAAAAAATAGATTGAAGATAGAGCACTAACTAGATCGAGAGATTATCTATGTGTAGCTTTTATAAAATAATAAACAAATTATTTTTGTTATTTGAGACTTATATATTATATATATACAATTATGGTACAAGAGTTAAGTGATTTACTGGCTTTATGAACTGTTAATACCTAGAATTGGTAATTGAGTTCAATTTGTAAATATAAATGGTCCATGAGGTTCAATTAAAACCATAATATTTGTTCGAGTTGATATTTGAAAATAGTTTGGAGCAAATGACTGAGAAAAATAGAGCAAGAGGACTGAAGGAGAAGATACTATAGGTTTTATTTTCTTTTATTTTTATCCTTTTTCTTTTTCTTTTTTCTCCTTATTTTGGGGGTCAGAGCATGATGGGGGATCATTAGGACACGTGGACGAATGTGGGCAAGGGTCAACATGCACACGGATAATCAGTGTGCAACAAATTGGCACTCTCAATTTGTGGACATACACATTTTTCCTGTCCACAGGACACCAAATTTTGATTGGTCCACGTCTTTCCCTTAGCCACGTCAGCTTTGTTTTTATTTTTCCATTTCTTAGAATTAAGTATTAACAAAAACAAAAGGTAAACTAAATTTACAAAACAAGAATAACCTGTCTTCTTCTCTATTAACTATGTTCTACAGTCCTACGAAGACGCATAATCAAATTGGGGAGATGCATGATGAGAATATCTATTGTGATGTGTTGATGGAAGTCCGAAATGTCCATAGTGGTTTTTAAGCTAGGATTGGTTGATTTGCCATGAAATTGAGGTCTTAAATTATTCGATTTTGAAATGGTACTATTAAAAGAAGGACTTTTTGTGTCACTTTTTTTTTTTTTGTCTCGTGTCACTTACTAGAAAAAAATGACACATAGAATTTTGATGTGTCACTTTTTTATGGAATGAGGGCTTATGTGTTGCTTTTAGAAAAAATGACACAGTTATTTTATTTTTTGTGTCCCATTATTTGAACGTGACACTAGTAGTTTGCCTTGCTATGTCACTTCTGGGTGTAAAAAAATCAAAAATAAAATTAACAAATTATCGAAATAAATAAGCGACACTACTAATTGCTTATGCCACGAAATTAAAAGTCGTGATTTGGTCCCGCGGCTATATTTTTAGGTTCGCTCCCAAAAAGAATTAACTCAAAAAGAACACTTTTTTAGGGTTAAAAAAAAAAAAAAAAAAAAAAAAAAAAAAAAAAAAAAAAAAAAAAAAACTTCAAGAAGAATCCTCACCGTTCTTCCTTCCAACTAATTCTCACCGGCGTTCTAACACCACTCGCGCTCTTCCACCCAGCGGTCTCTCATCCATCTCTCGTTCTCTGTCCCAGTTCCCTTTCCAGTTGTCTCTCTTTATGAAGGTAATATTGTTTTTCGTTTTTATTTCATTTCAGTTTATCTCTTGCGATAACTTAGTTTGAGAGTCATAGAAAGTTTGAAATCAAAATCAAAAGCAAGTAGTTTCAGCAACAGTCAAGGTTTCAGCAGCAGAATCTCCTTGGCAAGAATAAGATTTGTAAAAATATTGGCAGCAAAAAAAAACAAAGGGTTGCATGCAAGGATGCTTTCAGGAGATGTGCCACCAAACCAAACAATTTACATAAAATATCTCAATGAAAAAGTCAAGAAAGATGAGTTGAAAAGATCTCTGTATGCTCTGTTCTCTCAATATGGAACAATCCTAGATGTTGTTACGTTGAAAATAGCTAAACTTCGAGGCCAAGCATGGGTTGTGTTTAGTGAAGTTACAACTGCTAGTAATGCAGTGCGTTCGATGCAAAACTTTCCATTTTATGATAAACCAATGAGGATACAATCTGATGTTTGGCCAAAGCAGAAGGCACATTTGTTCCTAATGAAAAGAAAAAGAAGCAGGAAGAAAAAGCCGAAAAGGAAACGCAGAGGTTGAGGAGCCGCGATAGTCTTCTTCTGACTAATGACTAAAGTGCCCGAGTAATGGGGCTCCTGGCGCTTCTCATCGACAAGGAAAGCCTGGCTAACAAGAGGTCTTTGCCGCCAAATAGTATATTATTCACTCAGAATTTGCCCTATGAAACCACGAAAGCGGTATCTTTGCAACTTCGTTTGAACAATATCCCGGTTTCAAGGAAGTCCGGATGATAGCGAAGCCTAGGATTGCTTTCATAGAGTATGAAGATGAGGTCCATTAGTCAATTGCCATGCAGTCCTTTCTCCTTTGTATGAACAAGAGGTATGTAATCGCGTGCTTTTCTCATGTTTTTTTTTTTAATAGAGGAATAATTTGTGGATCCATATCGATTGATTGCACGGAATCAATTGTTTAGTTAATGAAATAAAAGGTTGTCCAATTTGTTTGATTTCCTTTTAGTTTTAACAACTTATGCCAATAGACCGAGACTTCTAGCCAAAATTACATCTCTGAAGCAGCTTACTTCTCTACTCATGATCTTGTAAGATTGAAAATCTTGTAAGATTTGAATGATAGGCTTGATTAACTGATTATTGAAATCTTAACTGTAAAAAAAAAAAAAAAAAAAAAAAAAGAAAGAAGAAAGGATTAGTGAGCATGTTGTGCCATGACTTGCTTACACACTTGAACCGAGCAAGTTCTTTAACAAGAGAACGGAGTAAAATATAGGAGATTAGGTGGTTTTGTCTTGCTATAAAGTATGTATGTAGTTTCTATTAGTGGTATATACCTTACATAAAATTTGTTTTATGGTTCTTAGACATGGAGTGGTCAGCTGAACATTAGCTGCAATTGTAAGTGGGCTTTCATCAGTTCTTTTGCTAGTAGCAGATTCCAAGAAGTTCAGTAAAATAAGGATCAATCACTCAGCTTTCAGAAAGTTTTGGAACATAAGCTAATCATCATGACCTTAGTTTCAACAGGTTTTGATTCCCCTGATTTCCTTTTGTTCCACCCTGTTGCAACAAGCAAAGGTTCCATGCATTTTACAGGAAATTGGAACACACAAGAATACAACTCGTACACTAAAGTTTTTGTTTGTTTCTTTCAAATGAAGAAACTTGCCCTTGAGAAGTCTTACACTTCTTTAAACATCAATCCGAATTGAGTACATACCTCAATGAACGTAACGAGTCGGTCAGTATTGGGATGACATTTCTTTGGTGGATTTGGGGTGACTTTTTGCTGTTGGGATGGGATGTTTCATTTTGACTCATTGATATGATTAGGAACAAAATAACAAGAGGGCACATTGATATTCTTGGTGGAGGGATGCAAAAGAAGGGAGACTCCATCTCTATTTACTCACTCTCTCATTATCATCTCAAATGGGTTGCGAGTTTATAATGTCTTTAAGTTAATCTGGCGGTTCAAAATACTATATGATCAGGCTGCAGGTATGTTATCTTCTTCCCAAAATAATATATTATTTTTATTTCTTTAAGTTTCATTATTATTTGACGATGTTTGTGGTTGTTCTAAGCATTGGTATTAGTATTACTAGTTTTATTGAATTCTAAGCAAATTTTGGATCTCGAGTTAGTATATATTAAAGTTTGAGAAACGCCACACCTTAGGTATCCATGCCTTTATGGTTTATTTCTCTATAGTTAAATATATTATTGACATCCGTGTTTCTCCATATATGTGAGATGTTTTTTATTTCAAAATCTGCATGTTAAAAATAACTCATTTATGTGTGGATATGATTAGCTTGGTAGTTGACATGTACAACGGTTTCCTTACTTGTATTGGGTTCCTTGCAGGATGAATATTAGGAGGCACTTTGAGGAGGGACCTATGGAAGTTCTTGGGGTAAGTTATCAATGCTTCTATTTGACTGCCTGGCATGATTTTTTTGAGATCACCATAACCTATTTTGTAGTGAATCTCCCATGCATGCTACTACTACCTACGACAAAAATAGTGGGTTCTTTTGTATTGTCTTTGTCTGTGTTGCTTTTTGATCCTTCCATCATATTCAAAACCATATCTACTGCAGTTTCCCATTGGGTTCCTTTGTACTGCCTTTGTACTGATAGAAATATTGGATTCTTATCTATTTTTGCAGGAGGAGCTGAAAAATAAGGTAGAGGAGGGGGTTTTGGCAACAGAAGGAAAGAATGACATACTTACTATGGCATTGGGAACTCCAGATCCTAGTGGTCGAGTCAGGGTAGGTGGACAATATACCACTCCCACTATGTACTTCAATCTTTCTAATAAAAGATCAAAGAAATATCACGAGGATTTGGAAGCGAAGTTGAAAGAGAAAGAAGCTCAAAACGAGAAGTTGAAAATTTTGGTGCTACATGTGCTTAAAGAACAAGGTGTGACTAATTCACCAGTGACGACAGAGCTGTTGAGCGAGTTGCTCAAGCAAGGACCAAAACTCGTCAACTCACTGTCATTAGAAAATGTGGAATCCAATAGTGCCAAAAGTGATTATAAGCAGCAGGCGATTACCAAGTCTAAGCAGGTAAGTTTTTTGGCTTTTAAATTTGTATTTATGATTTTCTACACATTTCGAGTGTTCTCTTTAACTAAACTCATATTTAATATATAGAGAAATGATGGTGGTCAACAAAAAAAAAGTGCGACTTCAGTAAAACTTAAGTCAAAAAATGTACAGGTAAGTTCATTCTATAGTTGCCTTAACCATGTTATACTCATTGTGCTATAGTAAATGCAGAGAATGATATGTATTATCGGAAAAAAAAATAATAATAATGATACGTAGCTTTTTTTATTCTTTTATTCCAATTGCTTCACATATACTAACTTGATGTACACTTCGTCGTATAGTCAAAAATAGACAATGGAAAGAGCATTGTGGATTCCAAAAAACTTAAAGCTAAATATGGGAAGGTAAAAAAATATTTTCTTAATTAAACTCAAAGGTTGATTAAATGTTTGTCTGCATTATTCATTTTTCATAATATTTATAATATATTTTTCGTTGAATAGGTATTGGAGTTCTCTAGCAAGAAGAGTGACACCACTGAAATAGATGAACTTCACCTTGAATTCATCGACTTTATCCAACAATTTATCTTAGTAGTTAATTTGGGTAAGTGGGCTTCCATATTTTCCCTTTCTTTATGTATATATACTTTTCTTATCGATTTTTTTTTTCTTACTTGTACAATATACCCTTCTTGATTCACTTGTTTTTTAATTTTATATACTAGTCATAGTGGAATGACCACTTCATGATATGATGCAGGTGCATGAATCGATTAACAAATGAATAGATGGCAACTAGGTTTTTTGGTGTTGGAAGTGCGCATAGCAAGCTAATATATTGCTAGGATAGTATTGGCGCTATGTAGTTTATTTTTTTTTTTATTATTTTTTATTTTTTTAAATTGTGATTCTTTTGGTATTGGAATGACTTTTTTTATTGGGAGTCAAACTAGATGATAAATACTTTGTTTGATCGATGAAATCAGTAGAAGTTAATTATTTTGAATATTGTTTCTTTCTTCTCAAGTGGATGTTGTTTCCGTATCATAAAGCAGGTTAAAGTGATTTTGGTTGTGATGTTTTGATAAATGTATGTGGATGTTGTTTCTATCATAAAGCAAGTTAATGGGATTTTGGTTATGACGTATAGGATGCAGGTTGATAAATGAATACGATTGAATACAAAAATGAGAAAAAGTTTTAAAAAAAATTATTTTCATTTGTCTCACTTTTGGAAAAAGTGGCATAATATCTATTAAAAGTGACACAACTGACCACTTTTATGTGTCGCTTTCTTTTTCATACGAGTTACATGGAGTTGATTCCCGAAAGTGACATAAGAATTAAGAGGCTTTTGTGTCGCTTTTGATGTACTTGTGTCTCACTCTGGTCCAAAAGTGACACAACTAGTATACTTAATGTTTCACTTTTGACGTACTTATGTCTCACTCTGGTCCAAAAGTAACACAACTAGTATACTTAATGTGTCACTTTTGACGTACTTATGTCTCACTCTGGTCCAAAAGTGACACAACTAGTATACTTAATGTGTCACTTTTGACGTAGTTATGTCTCACTCTGGTCCAAAAGTGACACAACTAGTATACTTAATATGTCACTTTTCACGAAATTATATCCCACTCTGGTCCAAAATGGATACAACTAGTATCACTTTTGACAAGCACTGTGACACTCTTTCTTAAAAGTGACACAAGAGGCTATTCTTAAGTGTCACTTTTATTAACAGAAAGTGACACATTTAGTAAGGCTTTTGTATCACTTTTGGTAGAACTTTATGTATCGGGGGCTTATAGGTCACTTCAGAATTAGTTTCAAAAGTGACACAAGTGACTTTTTGTGTTACTTAAAAAGTGACACAAAAAGCCCTTATTTTAGTAGTGTGGGTAGTGATTTGGTAAGTTATTCTTCATGTCACCATGAAAGAACCACCTTATTTCAGTTCTTCTTCCTTAAAAACTATCTTTTTAAATTAGTTCTCAAACATAATTTGGGAGAAAAAAATAGTATTTGATAGCATCCCATTCCGAATTAACCCAAACTTGCAAAGTTGAAATATTCTTATGTGAGGTGCTCCCTGAGATAACTATGAGCTGGAAGATGGTGGTATAAACGTATAACAAACAAGGACGGAGAATATGAATAGTAGTACAATACATATTCATTCTGTTTTTGTTCTACTCATTTTATTTTTATTTTATTTTTTCCCTTTTTTGTTAAGAAAAATAGAAGAAAACATAAAGAAAGGTGATGTGGCTGAGTAAGGATAGTTTTGATGACGTGGACCAATCAGAATTTGGTGTCCTGCGGACAGGAAAAATGTGCATGTCCACAAATTCGCTCTCAATTCCAATCCCAAAACAAATCAGGAAGTAGGGTCCAATTTCAAAGACATCTCTTCAGATCAAAGTTCAGTGTTCTAGTTTTAGGACGAAGGAATGCCAATATTCACCAAATTGAAAAGTTGCTTCTTACAATTGGGTCAGAGGCCAAAAATAGATCTTGCAATATTCATTTGTTTTTCATATAATTACTAGGTTGTTTTTTCCCTAAATTATCAAAAGGATTTGTATTAATGAAAAAAGTAGGCTTTCGAGCACTTTCCATTTCGTGCTGGGCAGACTCCAAAAATAAAATATATTATTACAAGTTTGGCATTGTCCTAAAAAATAAGTTTTGTGTTAGGCACCCTCTCAACTACATCAATGTAACCTATTGTAACCTTCTATTACCCTTCACTCTCAAAAACCCTCCACTCTCTTAAGTTGACAAACTCCATAGTTATCACTTTGGATGATGGGAATGACAAACTCCAAAATTTGGTGAAACCTGGTAAACCAAAAATGCAAGAGGCTTTTCAGCCAGGCTCTACACCTATTCAAACTGGAAAGAGGCATTTCCTGTGTTACAATATGCTCGGAAGTATAACCACTACTAAAAATGAAGGATATTCCCACATAAAGATAATAATTATTTCTATTGATTATGTTTTTCATGTAGTATGTATAATGTTCTGTCTCTGAAGAAAAAGTTCATATGTTATTCCTTTTTTGTTTGTAATGCTTTGTATTTATATACTATGCAGGTTGATTTCCATGACACCAGGAGAGGTCCTCGTCTTCCTCCAATGACTAATTATTTTGGTTTCACAATGGCTTCTCTGAATGAAAGTGAAATAACTTTTTCTATTTCATTGTTGCTAGAATAAATCTATCTTAGAATTGACTCATTAGTCATTTCAATTCTAGTTTTTTTGTAATGACACTCGGGAGGAATTACAAACTAAAATAAAAGATTAATATGCGCTTACTTCTGTAATCACTATGACAGGGTTGATCAGTAAACCACCACATACATTGATTTTCACCATTTCTTTTTTTAGTGCAGTAAGTGTCAGACGAAATTGGGAAGGACAAAGGGTTGAGGACGAAGAGAAAAAGAGAAATGGGAAACTGTTTATAACAGGTTTCTCAGTTTTTTGTGTATTCATGTGGTTTTGGTGGGGGGTGTATTGGACTCCTGGTAGTCCCCAACATAATTGCAGACCCCAATTTGGGTTGGGGTCTTCCCAACATAATTTGGAGTCTGTCAATAGTAGGACCCAAAGAGTATAGTTACAAAGTGTGTTATGGTATAGTTACCTACTTACATGCACCGCGGCCCGTTAAAAATATGTGGATGACACCTACTCAAATTGAAACAAAAACATCGCCAAATTCAAGCAGATAAAATCGTACCCTTCCTAGATTTTCTTGTTTTATTTTTATAACTTATAGGTATAAATATAGCAAAAAATCTATTTACACTCGTAACTCATTAGGGACTCTATTTATACTCGTAACTCCCTACGAACTTCATATCTTACATGACATCCAAATTATATTTCTCTTTCAAAAATCAAAAATAAAAAAACAATAATATAAACAAATAAATAACTTACAACTTACTCAATTAAATAACTAAAACCCAAATTAGTAACAAATTAATAACAAAAACTTACCTATATCACGAACAAATCAAACAAAAAATAAAAAATAATAAAAAAAACTTTAACACCAACAAAATTTTGAATCTCATTGACTGTGACATTAAGTGTAACTATCATTTGTTTGAGTTTCGTGGAATAATTATTTGTAGATATAATCTCAATCTTAATTATTATAGGAAAAAAATTATTAAAAAAAATAATTAAGTACTTTAAAAATAAGGTTTTAGGAGATGGAGAAAATGCCCAAGTATCAGAAAAATCGTTCATATGTATGATGTATATAAATGGTCAAAAAATATGATGATTTGTTTCGCACTTGGACACCCAACTCAACTTTTTTTGGGCGTGAAGGTTTTTTCTTTCTTTCTTTAATTTTCTTTTATTTATTTTTTTTGTGGAAATATAGGTAAGTTTTTTAATTTATTTGATACTATTTTTTGTTTTAATTATTTAATTAGATAAGTTATTTGTTATTAATTTGTTTCTATGTTTATTTTTTGAGTTTTGGAAAAAGAAAATAAGATTTGGATGCCACATATGAAATGGAGTCCTAATAGAGTTATTAAGGGAGTCTAAGTACAACTACTCTAAATATATATAATTTGAAATGCCAATGGTCGTCATTTGTAAATTGTATATATATAGAGTATATATATATATATAAACGGATGTACATATACAGACCTAATAAAAAAAAAAAAAAAAAAAAAAAAAAAAAAAAAAAAAAAAAAAGGACATCACGTGAGAAAGGGGGAAACCCCCCCCACTCGGCACTCGCACACTACAACTTAAAACCCCAAAAATAAAAAGATAAAAAAAGAAGGAAATAACTAAAAAGATAATAATATATCCTATATTTCCTCAACTCCTTCATGACTCTCTTTCCCACTCTTTTCTCTCCCTCAAATATTCTCTCTTTTCCCTCACGTCCTCTCCTGGTTCTCTCACGTCCATTTTTTTTTTCTTCACAGCCTTATAAAAAAAAACTTGACTGTTACTTGCCGAGTTGCCGAAGAACTTGGCGTGTTACTTCCGCTTTACATCCTTTACTAAACAGTTTTAAGGACTTATTTCAATTGTAAGTATCTATAAACTTTCTAGTTATTTTCTTTTGTGTTCTCTTTCACGTAATATTAGGCGCTATATTGTGCCAAGTTCAAATAACATAATCATGAACTGTTAATTTTCTCCCGTGAACACCATGACATACAATTGATTTCACAAAACTAATATCACGGTCATATCATATTCAATAATTTGAGTAGAAGATATGGTCATATCATATTCCGCTATATAAATTTCACTTAAAAATCGACTATGTGCAATTCTATTTTATGCTTTAATTGTTTGTAAGCTTCTGATGTTGATGTTGGTAGAATTTTGTCAGACGATATTGAAATGGAGAATGAAGATTTTGATATGGAGACTATGAATGTGCTTGCGGAACGTGTTAAGATTTACTGTCCTGAAGTCTCACATGATCTCAAGCCTAAAAGGGGTCAAGAGTTTGAATCACTTGATGTTGTTAAGAATTTTTACAATGCATATACAAAAGTAGCTGGGTTTAGTATTAGAAGTTGGTCTCAGAGAAAAACGGATGATGAAATCATAAGGAAGGAGTACGTCTGTTTTAAAGAAGGAAAAAGTGCAGTGATAACAGACATTGTGGCAAAAAGGCGTCGGGGTATTATAAAAGAAGACTGTAAAGCAAGAATTGTAGTGGTGAAGTTAAATTCTGGTCTATTTGCAATTACTGTATTCTTTGAGGGGCATACTCACTCGTTGTCAACCCCTAGTAGAGTACAATTTATAAGATCTCATCGTGGTGTTTCTGATGCCCAAAAGTGCTTAACACAACAATTTGACATGGTAAATATACCATAGCATCAACAATTTAGCCTTCTTGGAGTGCAATCTGGAGGGATATATCGAACATATCGGTTTCACGCAAAAAGATTTAAACAATAAGAAAAGGGATAGGCACAAGAAGAAGAAGAGTCATGATGGAGATATGTTTCATGAGTATATGAAATTGGAGCATGGAAAGAATCCTTCTTTCACTTATAAAATTGAGGCAGATGATGAACATAGAATTACTTGTTGTTTTTGGGCAGATGCGACCTCTAGACGAGCATACCAATTTTATGGTGATGTTGTCATCTTTAATACTACGTACAATATCAATCGGTATGGGTTGATACTTGCAGCATTATTCGGGGTTAATAATCACGGTCAGACCGTTCTTTTTGCTTGCTCTTTTCTCTACGATGAGACTATATAATCTTTTATTTGGTTATTCAACAAATTTTTAGAAGCTATGCCCGGTGATGCCCCGAAGATGATTATAACATATCAGGATCCAGCAATGACAAAAGCAATTTCTCAGACGCTTCAAACTACTTTTCACTGGTATTATAAAGTTATGCTTTTAGCAAGTTTAAATTGGTATTTGAATTAGAAAAAATAATAGTTTTGGTAATGCAACGTAAATTGGGCTTTTGTTAGAAGTAAAATAAAGTATATAGGAATTACCAAATTAGTGATATTGTGAAGATATATAAGTGAAGTAGTACGTAATATTAGTTACCAAAAAAAAGTAGTACGTAAAATTAAGGTGAGAGAACTTTATGAAGATAGTGGTCTGGTGAGGCGTCTAAGTATAAAGACTCATTTAAGCAAAGTAATTATTTCTCTGTTTCTTGTCTTTATTGGTTTTTATTATAATAATGCTTTTGTTTAAACCATATTTTTGTGTTCATGTTCATGTAATGGTACATATATGCTTATAATTATTCACGTGTTAAAGCATGTCCATCTAGGTCATCACAAACATATCTATATTTTTTCGTTGTTAGTTTGAACCATTTTGTAAGAATTGTCGATATTGTGATATTTGAATCAGAGAGTGTATATATAGATTATGCATGCATTTTGTTTAAATATCTGAATGCCTTCGAAATGTGCATATTAAAGCCTTTGTATATTTTATCACAGGTATTGTATTGGCACATACTAATGAAGTTTTCAGAGAAATTAGATACATCTAAATACAGTGAGTACTATGGGGAGTTCTCAAACTGCATATGGGGATTCGAGACAAAGGAAGTGTTTGATTTGAAGTGGACGGATCTGGTTAAGAGGAGTGGCTTACATGAAAATAAGTGGCTACTTTCAATGTATGATATCTTATCCAAATGGGTGCCTGCATATGTGAATCATATTTTTTCTGCTGGCATGTTCAGTAGCCAACGAGCAGAAAGTGCCCATTCATTCTTCAAAAGGTATGTTTCAAAAGAAAATTCATTGGTAGATTTTATGGTTCAGTTTGGTAGGGGACTTGTGCGCCAACGCCACGAAAAGCTAATGGCAAATAATAAAGATATGGTCGAAAAACCAAAAATGAAAATGCTCCACAGTTTTTTGGTATGCATGGTTGAAGTTTATACACATAAGATGTTTTTTAAATTTCAAGATGAGTTGTGGGAGAGTTTGAGTTATAGATTTGAGCTTCTTAGTGAGAATAAAAGCTGTCGAGTTTATAAAGTTCAAAGAAAAATGGCAGAAAATCTAGGGTGCAGGAAATTATATATAAAAAGGATTTGGATTTTGCTTCATGTACTTGCAAAAAAATTGAGAGCTCAGGGATCCCTTGCAGGCACATTTTGTCATATTTGAACAGGATGCATGATTTTGATAAGTTGCCAGACCAATACATTTTAATGTGTTGGTGTAAAACAGCAAAGACAGGGATAGTCATTGATGATGGTGGAACTGAGATAACATACGATAAATCATATCTTATAAAGCGGAGTGAATTAATTCACATGTCTACACTTGTAGTTGATAAAGCCCTTAGAAGTAAGGAAGCAACTAAAGTATTTACTGATGTTTTAAGTAGTGCACTTAAAAATATTAACAACTTGGTTAGTTGTGGTACAAGTGTAACAACACCGCTGGATAAAGGTAGTCAAAGTTTTGGTTATAGTACATGTTTAGAAGTACCTGAAAAAAATAATTTCTATGAACCAAGTCAAGCGAGGGCAAAAGGGTGCTGAAAAAGGTTTAAGAGGGGGAAAAGAGAAGGCACTCAGGAAGGGGAAACAAAATAAAGCGAGACGATGCAATGGTTGTAACCAGGTTGGAGTGACTCACGATAAAAGAAATTGTCCAGAGCTCATAAATCGGTAAGAAACTTGCATTATTTGTTTGTTTTTTTTTAGTAAATCAACCAAATACTTATAATTATAGTGGTAATTGACTTGCAGTGCACATTCTTCCTTATGTGACGAAGATGCAAGGAATTGTCCAGAGCTCATAAATCAGTAAGAAATTAAATTTACATTATTCGCTGGTTGTTGTTGTTGTTGTTGTTTTGTAAAGCTACCACATACTTATTATAGTGCACTACAACAGAGGGGCCCTTTTGCAACGCACCCTTTTGCCACGCCAAAAAATTGTTGCTTAAACACATCTATTGCAACGCCATCTAGCGTTGCTACATCTTTCTCGTTCCATGAGAGCCCACTTTACTTGTATTCACATATTGTGACGCCTAGACTGTGGCAACTGCTTGTTTTTATGATATTTTAGAAACAATAATAAATATTTTTTTGAGGGATTTTAACATTGGCAACGCAGATGATGGCTACTATTTATGCGTGAAATTATTTGCAACGCCATATTCATCACAATAAGTTTTTATCGATTTAATATTTAACTTTCTCAATTTTTGGTATACATTTGTTGCGGTGAGGTAGGCGTCACAATTGGGCTTTTTCACAGCCTACATTTTTTAGCGGGCTTCTTTTTTGTTTTGGCTCCTACAAAATAACAAAATAGAAACGAAATATTTAGCAAAATAAAAATAAAAATAAAAACCCTAAAAACACTTCTTCTCTCTCCCTCCCCCCTTACTCTCTTCAATATAAAAATTGTTATAGCTAGGTGGCTTCAATCTTCCACCCTCGAATTAAGGTTAGTCTTCTTCCACCGAAAAAGATAATTGAGATAAGCTTTCCGGATTTCTCACGATCTCTTTTTTCCTCATATTGCATATTAAAGTTCCAAGCTTTGAATTAGGTTTTAGGCTGTGGATTGGGGTTTTGATTGTAAGGTAATCGCCCACCACTAGAATAGTGTCGATTTTGAGTTTGGGTTTGTTGAAATTTGTGTTTTTTTTTTGATAAAAAATTCTGTGATTTATTGTAGTGAATGGGTTCTCTTGTGTTTGAATGATTTATGGACATGGGTTTCAATTTTACTAATTAATCTTTTGTTTGACATCAGTTTAGACTTGGAACTTTGTCTGTTTATGTTTTAGGCTGCGAGTGCTCTACTTCCGAGAACTAATCTTCTTTCTGTATATTCGCATGCAGGTCTGTGTAGGTAAATACAGGTTTCAACCCAGGTAATTTTCAAAAGCTTTCAAGGTGGTTCATTATCTCTTCGATGAATTTCTCATGATAGATCTTTGCAAGTTCTTGTTTGTATGGGATTGTTAAACTGTTAAGGTAGAATGAACATTGGGTTGTTTGACAAGTAATGGTATTGTTTAATTAGAATAAATAGTTTTCTTTCGTCTGGGTATATTTTGTTTTGAATTGATAATAATGATGAAGTTGTGCAATCAATAGATTTTTGTTATTAGCTAATATGGCATGGTTTTCACCTTTCTATAATTGGGATTGGGATGCTGACCGGCTTTTGGATCAAAGATGGAAACTTGAAATTTATTTGGAATTAATTGAATGATGAATATCAAATGTTATATATTCATAATCTGAGTGCTACTGTGATGATGTTGGTTGTCTTGATTGGTAATGCAATAATTTGATGGTATATGTTAATTGACCTAATTGCTAGTATTGCAGAAAATGTGATTTTGAAACGATGGATATCACTCATATTGTTCTTTGAACGATGCAGTTTGTTTCTTTTTCATAAGATGTATACCTAGATCCATCAAATGTTATAAGACCTCTTTAGCTTAAGTTATTTATTGTGGTTCTATATTTTGTTTTTAAGGTGCTGATTATCTAAGTGCGTCTCTCGAGCATACGATCGAGGTAGGCCAAGTTTATTTATTTATTTTCTACACTTTTTATTCATTTTGCTTGTTTATTTGGTTGGGATTTATTTTTTTGTTAGTGAGGCAAAGAAAAAATCAGGTTGGGTACATTGTGTTAAAGCTTGGGTAGTTGGGTGTCAGGTTTTTTATGCATGTTTACAACCTAGTGTTTACTATAGCACATTTAATAATTAACTTGTCTTTTTCTTTTTTGACCTTGCATCTGATGTATGAATGGATTTGCTCTCTAGACGGGAAGTGGGAAGACATATACAATGCTCGGTGAGATTGACGAGTTGGAAGTAAAGCCCAGTCTAGACTGTGGGATGACACCACACATATTTGAATTCTTAATGCAGAAGATATGTTGCTCCCTTAAAGCACATTCACCTTCTACGGTATGTTTTTGTATTTGTTATTAGTAATAATTTACATGTTATCTGTGCCTGTATACATGTGTATTGTTCATCACATCTAACCTGTGTGTCTGATATGCCATTTCAACTTTTCCTGAGTTGTTTCATTGTATAATCGATTTTGTCATAAATAACTAACCAGTAATAACTTGCATTTTTTTGTTGTTGTAGAGTTTGATTCAAATTTCAAGTTAATGAATAAGCAAACATATAACATCTCAGAACACATGATGGTTCATGATTGGGCCTTCACGGACACGCACTATATTTTATTTGGGGAATCGTATTAAGCTCGATATTCTGGTGAGTTAAACTTTAGATATGCAACATTATCACTGTTCCTAACACAAGTTTTGATTTACGTAAGTGCCTAAACTCAAATAGATCATCATACATGAATTAGCTTTCTAGCATTGTGCTAAAATTTGGTTACGATAAGCTATTCATGCAAATTACAATTTATATTTGTTACGAGCGTGAAAGTTGCTTTTAGTTTGGAATCAAAATTTCACAATATTATGTAAACACTGATTTAGAAGGACCATTGTAACATTATATATGCTGCATTTGCATAGAAGTGATTAATGTAGTCTAGCATTTGAATTGCGGGGGTCAATGCTTGCATTAAGTGGGATATCTCCAATGATATCTGCGTTGTCTATGGGCGATAGCAAATCTACATCTCCTATTTACTTGCTTCCTCGATTTCCAAATGAGATTGTTGAAGATCGAGATTGAGGGTACCGATTGAGGCTCCAAAACAGATGTGGCTATTACATGTGGGTAATGCCTTGAGCGGAGAGGGATGTGAAAGGGAATCTAGAAATTCAAGTGCATCTTTCTTTGCTTGCTCCTACCAATGGTTCAATTTTTGCAAAATGTTTGGTAATTTCTTTTACTATCACACTATTTCTCTGTTTTTTTATCACCACGAGATATGATCCTTTTTTTTTCTTATTTAGCTGAATATTGACTTTTACTACAAAGTGGTAATTTGTAAAATTTGCATGTAACATAAAGCAAGGATTTTAATTTTTTTTCATGATTTTGTAGGATATGATTTGGAGAAGTGGTACATTGGACCCTTCTTTTATGAATGCAAGAGAAGGTGAAGAGGATTCACTGCCTCATCTAGTGGAGGTACTCTTTGTGTTCATGTGTATGTTTTGTGATTAAAACTGTGTGTATGTTCTGTGGACTCTTTGCCTCATCTTCTCTATTCACCATGTTTATCGTATTATCAACTGAAAAAAATGTTTGTCATTTAAAACTTCTAATAGGATCACCCAACAAACCATATCTTCACCACATGGAATCACTCCAATATTTTCTACCTCAAACAAATAAGATGTGTACTTTTCTTTAGAGCCTTCTAATAATCTGAAGGTAATTTTCTTTTAATTTTCAAAAGAACACAGATTACACTAGAAATTAGAAACATTTGAACTGAAGTTATTGTGGTTTCTTATGTTAGTAGAATATGTAGTAATCTGTTTAATTGAATGATCTTTTGGCGATTAAGAAAAAGATCCCACAATTCAGGTTGTAAAGTTTGACTAAATCTTATGACAATGTAGGTGTCTATGAACTTTGACAAAGAAGGAAATTTGTAAATATTGTTCCGTTGAGCCCTTGAACCTTTGGACTACACCTTCGACTTTCCTGTGATCAACCCAATGGTCTCAAGTAGAAAAAACAAGTACATTTATCTTTGCCACATCTTACGGTTCTGCCAAACCTTGCCACATTTTCCTTTTTGATAATTGTTGCAAAGCTCAATGTGGAATGACAAGTCGGTTTCGACTTAGTGGGTTGGAAATCGAAGATTTATCGGTGAGCCCATCTTCATTTCTAAAGGTGACAAAGAGGATGGCGAATACCTCCTTGTAGTAGAGGTAAGAATGAACACATCGAGTAGGTACTTACTCATGCTAAATGACAAAGAAGGATGAATTTGGGGGGAACCGATCTTCCTTATAGAACAATAGAAATTCCCTATGTTATCCCCCTCGTTGCCATGTTATGTTGGGTGCATTTTGTATTTCAACATGTCCTTTGGGTTTCAAGGTAGTTACATATTATGGCAACACTGACTAACCACATTAAAAGAAAAAAGAGTATATGGTAACTTTTTTGTATGCGTACTCCGTTAATCACAAAAGTTGTGGGACTATCTACTCTGTCTCTGTTTTTAACGGATGTTAATCTATGTTTTTGATTTTTCATTATGCGGTTTCAATTACAAAGATGTTACCTTGTGATTTTAGATCCAAGACGGATAGGAGAAGGCGATCTTGATCATAGCAAAGGCTTGAAGTTCCCAAAACTTAAATTTTCCTCTTGCTTTTCATGGTTTTGGGTTTGGAGAGAATTAGTTGTATCGTTTAAGTATTTGATTGCATTATTTTTGCCGTTAAGCGGTTTGTGTCGATAATTCATTTTATACATAATGACCCAATCGCGCCGAGTTTTCAAGAGGTGAGTGGAAGCAAAGCAATTATCAAATACAAATTATGTGTTATATATTGAAATTGCCATTGAAGGCGGCTAAAGCTTATGATCGGATGCGACTTTCAATTCAAGATGCATGGAAGCAAATCATTTCTCGGATGCCTCTTCAAGGCAGGAAAATTTGAATATCTGTGTCACCGGTTCACCACCATTGAGTCATGATGAGAAAAACATCGGATATACTCGGGGGAGAGTACCATGCGAGAACTCAAGTTGAGAAACAATTTAAACAAAAGATTTTGGAATGTGTCGGCCGAGTCGCGAGTTGTTCAACTGTTTTTCGGATATTTGTTTGAGAAGATTTTGGATGGCAAAGGGCTATTTATTATCGGCACTATATGCTCTAGTTCAAGTTACATTTATTTTCGTTTGTTTACACATGGGGTGGCCTAAGTAAGATGTTTTGGGTGTACATGTGGAGTTAATAATGAGCGAATAAAAATGCATTTCTTTTGCCATTTCATTGTTGTTTCTTGCCAAATAAAGTGTGCTTTTCGAATTTATATCATTCATAACAATTTTGGTGTAGCTAAAAGATTTGATTCTACCGTAACGTAGACACTTTTTGCCACACTTGGTGTGTCGCTAAATTTATGGACGTCTGTTGTCACGCCAAATGTATAGCTAAAAATTCAAACTTTCCGCAACGGAAATAGTGTAGCAAAAGGTTGCCTTTTGCGATGCCTAGTTGTGCAGCTAAAGGTATCACTTTTGCAACGCCATCCTAGTTGTTACAAGCTCTCTTTTGCGGCGGCCAAGCCGCAAATAGTTTGAAATAAATTTGCAATTAATTTAATTTTCATAAATGAAGTAGCAACGGAATTAGTGTATTAGCAGCGCCCATAGGCGTCGCAACAAACTAGGAACATTTGCCACGCCACTTTTGGCGTTGCATTTGAGTATTTGAGACGCACTTTTTAGCCACGCCTTTGCAACGCCATCTGGTGTGTTGCGACAGATCTTTTGCCACGCTCAAAGGCACCTTTAGCGATGGGGTATGGCGCTGCTAAAACCATGCTCTGTTGTAGTGGTGTTAATTGACTACCAGTGAACAATCTTCCTTATACAACAATAATGCAACAGATAAGGATACAACAGATGAGGATTCTTTGGGTGAACAATCAGTGGATAAGTTTTGAAGTTTACATGTTAAAGGATACTGGGAGGGGTGTATTTTGAAGAGTGCATGGATCTTCTTTTAAGTATTTTGTTTTTTTTTTATTGTGCTTGTTGCTTGGACAAATTTATCACAAGCTGGAATAACCATGTTCAGAAAGAAAGGTTGACTTGTTACAAGGGCTTCAAGGAGGGTCATAAACGAATGCTCGTTGCAACAGATTTGGTTAGAAGAGGAATAGACATTGAACACGTTAACATTGTGCTCAATTATGACATGCCTGATTCAGCTGATACGTATTTGCACAGGGTTGGTAGGGATGGTCGTTTTGGCACCAAAAGACTTGCAGTCACTTTTATTTCATCTAATAGTGACTCAAAAGTTCTTAATCAGGTTCAAGAGAGGTTTGAAGTAGATATCAAAAAGCTTCCTGAACACGTCGATTCCTCTCTATATATGTCCGTGTGATGTCTCTACTGTATCATCTGGGAAGGTGGCAGTGCGTCAATTCCTAACGGTTATTTTTTTTTTGGGAAGATTACTCCTAAATTCCTAATCATATAAGGGTGTACCACCTTCAGCTCCTGGAGTAAAACTTTACACTTGTTTTAGGTGTAGCTATTTTTTCGTTTCAGATGTACCAAGAAATGACATTGAAACTTTTGATTAATGGATTGGGATTCATCATATTTTGTGCTAATTGTTTGTTTTTAAAAAAGTGCAAGTGCTGCTTTACTTTTGGCGTGGTTAACTTTGCTCAATCAGTTGTTAAATAGATTGTAATATAATTGGATTGGGCATGGCTCGGCTACAGAGACATGTATAGAGAAATAAAATTTAGTTATACAGAGACGTGTACTTGGCAGTTATTAAGAACGTCCTAAACTCTATCCTTTGAAGCAACACATCTCTTCAGAAGGTTTGCCAAAGGGTGTCTTGTCTTTTTGGAAAGGTGTATGTAATTGTTGGCATCTCCCTTGAACAGACATTGTGTTGTTTCAGAAAGCCATGACGAGACACCTATGTCTCTATAAATATGATATGATTCACTTTATTTCGACTATTCTAAAGTTCTTCTCCCATCTCTCACGATCATATTTTTCCATTAGAGTGTTCGTAGGGAATTGTTGGTTTCACTAACCACCAATTTCAGACTTTGTTGTATCTTGGAGGTAATTTGCCGAGAGGCAAATAACACCTTAAGGAAAGCGAATACAATTTATCGAAAAAAAAAAGGAAAGCGAATACAACGACGTGCATCAAAGTCATTCTACTGTTCTGATTATTCCGATTATTCACTAACATCAGTTTTGACTAACTAGGGAATTGCGAACTCTGGTGATAGGTTGAATTGGTTTAAAGCTTTCAGAAAGGATGTCTGATTGCACATCGTGTGTGTGTGTGTGTGCGAGTTCAGGCAAACCAAAGCCAACAAAACACGACAAATTGAATTCATCTGCTAAATCCATGAGCTACAAATTTTCAAAAAAAAAAAAGAGTTCAGGCAAACCAAAGCCAACAAAACATGACAAATTAAATTCATCTAAATCATGAGCAACAAATTTCCATTTGTGAACTAGCTCAAACACTCGATGTACTTGAGCCAATTGAATTTTCTTTGCACTAACTGATTCCCCAAACGCCTCCACCAGACCACCACCATCTATAAATCCCCAAAACACATTTTTCACCATCACATCAACATCAAACACCATTTTTTCATATTCCATGTCAATCTCTTGTGCTGGAAAAAAATGGTGAAATTGTTCATTTTTTTTAACTAAAGAAAGAGACGAGAGAGAAAACAGTGTGGAAGAAAAAAGAACAAAAGAGAGAGAGTGGGAGAGAGAGTCGCGAAGGAGAGAATTAAATGGGTTATTTCCTCTCTTTTTTCTCTCTTTTTTTTGGGGGTTTTAAGTTGTAGTGCACGAGTGGCATTTTTTTTCCTTTCTCACGTGATATCCCTTTTTTTATTATTATGTATACGTACATCCGTTTGGGAGAGGACTATATATATATATATATATATATATATATATGCGCTCCATCTTAGAAGTACAAATTTATTTTAAAGTTAAAATAAGTACGTAAGTAAAACATCACCTAGAAAATGAATTTAACTCTAATTTTTTGTTGGTATTACCTACATACCATAAAGATCATCTCCACAAAATTTGAACTCATTTGGAAATTTTTAACCTAGCTAAAAATTGTTGTCATCTTTAAAAAGAAATCTAACAGTCCAGAAAATAGTATTTTTGCAATCATCTTTTGCATAAGCTAGAGATTTCCAAGTGAGTTGAAATATTGTAGAGATGATGTTTATGGTGAGTAGATGATATCCACAAAACATTAGGTTTGAATTCATTTTCTAGATAAAGTTTTACTTACATATTTATTTTAACTTAAAATAAGTATGTACTTCTAAGATCCGGCCTATATATATAGCCCGGATCTAAAAGGACATTAAATAATGACCAAATGTAAAACAATCCACAACTTCACCTACAAAATGATTTAAAACCTAATTTTTTGTACATATGATCTACTAACCATAAAGAACGTCTCTACAAAAATTCAACTTGTTTTGATATCTTCTAACTTTGATAAAAATTGTTGACAGCTTTAAAAAAAAATATATAACGGTCCAGAAATGTCTAGTTTTTGCAATCATCTTTTGCCAATGTTAAAAAATTGTCAAACGAGTTGAATTTTTGTAGAAATGTTTTTTATGGTTAGTAAACCATATACACAAAAGATTAGGTTTTAAATCATTTTGTAAGTGAAGTTGCAGGTTGTTTTACATTTGGTCCTTATTTAAGGTCTTTTTAAGAGTCGAGCTATATATATATACTAGAATTTAACCCGTGGCTATGTCACTCTGCTTTTACAAAAGTGCATTAAATATTATTTTTACAATATTCAATTTCATGTTAAACAACTATTTTAAGTATCTCAAAAAAAAAAAAAAATATATATATATATATATATATATATATATATATATATATATATATATATATATATATATATATATCTGGAACATATAAAAGACCGATATTGATAAAACAAAAACATGACTACTTTGATAAACCTTCTCGATTCGTCTTCACCATATGACAAAAGATCATTCCTAAGGAGCATTATCAAACCGTTTTTTTTTAGTTAGACAATCGGCCTTGGTTCTTCTATTGATATGCATTTAGCCGTTTATTTGCATGTCATTTATCAAACCGAAGAGACCTTTGCTATATCCCACAAACAGGAGTAGTTGGACTTGGTACCCTAAAGGCGAAAATGGATATGTCGTAATTATCTTACGTAGCCTGTTGGCTTTGCAAGTTATTGAAAAACTAAGCATCATATCTTAATTAAATGATCGACACCATAGTCATCGTTGTGCTAACTTTATGTATTTTTCATACTTGCACAACATTATAGGAGGAGTTCTAATAATTGTTGGTCTTTATATAGTCACTTAGCTTGGGAACCTACAGAGAAAGAAGATTGGCAATTACCTACTTAAATTGGGACTCTGAACCCCTTCTTCACAGGGATCCCCCGATTGGCAAGGCTCCATACCAGAAAGGACACATGTTCTCAGGGACCTCCACCACATTACCCCAAAGTCTGGATTGATATATCATCCTTGGACTTGGTTATTCCACTCCAGATACTACAATGGAATCTTACTATTATTATTATGCCGTTAGACTTGGTGTGTGTTTGGAATTATCCTGAGATATATCATGTATATCTGGTAGATTTAGGATTTAAGATGTGATGCACATAGCAGTTAACTCTAAAGAGTTGCCTCTGTTAATCTGTTATATATCCGCTTGATTTTTACATTACATGCCACCGAAAGTAACCGGATTTGGTAGTTGGTTTAAAAGGGAATGAGGTCTTTATTACTATTATTTTTTTGATAATAAAGGGAATGAGGTCTACCCATGGTACAAAAACAGACTTTATTGAATTTGTGCTAGTGGTTTGATATATGTTAATTTGCATGTTGGTTTATTGGCTTGTAGTGAAAAACGAAATCCGTTAAGGCTCGGTTTACCCAAGTTTTCCAATTGTTGCAAATCATGCACTCATGGGAAACTTTATGACCGAAGAAAACGTGTAAATAGAAAGAACTCGATCAGCCAATTAAGTACTGAATCCGATTCAAAGGTGTGAACTGTGAAGTGTCAATTGTGCACATGTTTTTCCCTAATAGATGAACTTTGGAGTAACTTGATGTGAACTTTGGAGTAACTTGATATAAAGTTCTATTAACGTTTTGTGTACCCGTTGCATAGATGATTTCGGCAATACGGCAGAGATGGATAACTTGAGCTTCGTTAAAACCCTTGGAGAAAGCTGCGTGCAGACTTCTTTTCTAATTCCCTTATTAATTATATTAATGCCTCTAGCTATAATCTATACTTCATTGATTGGTGTGAGTGATGATTGACACTTCTATATGATTTTACTTACCCAGGACTTGTGCTTTGTGGTAATTGGATAGTGATTCCACTACTTCAATTTCTTGTTTGAGTCAGGCTTAATGCTTCTAAAGCGTGAGATTCACTTACTACCGGAGCTAAACTTTGAGCTTTGTATATACTAATTGGAATGAACTTAGATTAGATTTATATAGCCCTTGGATCCTGTGGATATATATCCGAATGAAGATATAGATTAATATCAATCAGTATCTTTAAGTAGTTTCCTAATTGGTATGAATCAGTATCTTTGAGTAGTTTCCTAATTGGAATCAACTTATTACGTGGATATTTTGATGGGGCAGGCGCAGGTCTATATAGAAGATGAGTGCGGGACTCTCTATATCCTGGTATTTCAAGTATCGGCTTGTGCTTTGTGGTAATTGGATAGATTTTATGTCAGTCTGGATAGATTTATATAGCCTTCCCGTGGATATATATGAGATAGAATCCTGTGGATATATATCGGAATAAAGATATGAGATATAATTTAATATATATATTAACTATCTATGAGCCGTCAGATGTACTGACTGTATTAACTGTTAGCCGTCTGATGTAGGCTTCACACAAAGATCCTGGGACTCTCTATTATCCTAGGACTCTTCCGACTCTCTATTTCAAGTATCGGCTTGTGCTAGATTTTACGTCAGTCTGGATAGATTTATATAGCCTTCCCGTGGATATATACCCGTGGATATATACCCGTGGATATATATCGGAATGAAGATATGAGATATAATTTAATATATATATTAACTAATTAACTGTTAGCCGTCTGATGTAGGCTTCACACAAAGATCCTGGGACTCTCTATTATCCTAGGACTCTTCCGACTCTCTATTTCAAGTATCGGCTTGTGCTAGATTTTACGTCAGTCTGGATAGATTTATATAGCCTTCCCGTGGATATATACCCGTGGATATATATGAGATATAATCCTGTGGATATATATCGGAATGAAGATATGAGATATAATTTAATATATATATTAACTATCTATGAGCCGTCAGATGTACTGACTGTATTAACTATTAGCCGTCCGATGTAGGCTTCACACAAAGAGCTTAAAGACCAAGCTGTTTTATTATATAGATATAGGGAGGAATCAATATACCATGGTTTATACCATGGCCCGCAACTTCACCTACAAGACGAACTAGAACCTAATTTTTTGTAAATATGTTAAACAAACTATGAAGATCACATCCACAAAATTTCAGCTCATTTGATAGTGTTTAACAATGTCAAAAGATGATTGCAAAATCAAAAAATCTGGAACGTTAAAAAAAAATTAAAGTTGTCAACAATTTTTAAATAGGTTAGAGGTTTCTAAATGAGCCGAATTTTTGTGGAAAATCTATCCATACTTAGGAGATCATATCCACAAAATATTAGCTTTTAACTCATCTTATAAAAGGACGTGGTATAAACCATGGTATAAAAAATCATGGTAAACAGATCCCTTCCCTATATATATATGATGGATCTAGTTGTCACCCCAATTGTTTTGGAAAAAATGATATTGTAGAATTAGGTAATTAAGATCTTGTAACCCTGCTTAAAAAAAATAAAAAAAAAAAAAAAATACACACATACGCTCAGACTCTACATCCTCAAAACTTTAATATAATTACTAAATTACATGTTGTGTATCCAACTAGCTAGTAGCATTTTGCCTTATTGTATTAAATATGTAAAATATAAGAGATTTTGTTGTTTATTTCCAGTAGATTTCAATTTCTTGGCTTTTAATCATTCAGTACCTATCAATGGTCCCCTCAAACTATGGTGGCCTTTCTCCCCACGTATACAATAGTACTTTTAATATTTATAAATTTTAGTCAAAACTAAATATATAAATTATGTAATGTGCTAGATCTTCAATCTATCATATAATTATATACAGTGACAGATGACTAAGACCCGACCCAATCACGCCGCCCCATCTAAAGTTTTTTTTGACAGCCTTCAACTTGTAAATTCAAATAATGATGCTCTAGCTTTTCTAATAGACTGTTTTTGAACGATTAAATATGAAGAAATGATGTATACATTTATTTTCCTAACTCCCACACTATGATATGACCCAAATATATAGTTTTGTTGAACAATATGAATATGAGATTGGTAAAGTGCTTTGAATATCTCAGCACTTTGGAAGTTAAGGCCTTCAATCATAATCCTTTCTCATCGGTTAGATCTAGCATTTGGAAAATTAAAGGAAAATTGATCTGCTGTGTTGATGAACATATATATATTCATTCAGGACACCCATATATGATTTTTTTAATTGAATGTGAGCATGAACATTAACGATGGTGATGTAGAACATAGAATTTATGTTTATAATCTGTCTTTAATAAATCTAAATTTATTTAAATTTACTAAAAATAAAAATAAGTAAAGTAGCTAGTCTTAGAAGGTTATTATTACGATATAGATAAGTAGAAATATTACAACAGAACTGCTCACAAACGACATTTAGTGGGGGTCGTTTGTTTAGAAAAACGACATATATAGACATGTCTTTCTTTTTTAAATGATACCACATGCCACATGGTACGTTTTGTGATTTTTTTTTTTTCAAAACAAAAATAGGATCATTAAAGTACCTTAGTCCCTATTGAAAGCTATAAATAGTAATATAAATAGTAAAAGCACACCAATTATCCCTGTTGAAAGCTATATATAAGTTAACCACTTGATCTTTACGTATAAAAGTGATTTGGAAAGTTCAAATATCATCTTTAATAGCGCGCATGCAGCATAAATGGCTATCTCAGACTTTCGTTGAACAATAGCTAGGGGTTGAAAAATAGAAATTATGATTTTTGGTAGAAATATGTTGGAATTCTGACCAAAACTATAGTTTCTACTTTCTAGAACTGTCAAAATTCAAACAATTCCGAAATCTCGAGCTATGATATCATCCTGGCCCATCCTCATGCCGCAACTTAGATTAAAATCCTAATCAAAGCTTTGAATGGTCACAATGTGCATTGACCTGCCGGCAAATGGCCCACAATTGATAATTTACACTTTAGAGAAAAATTTGTAATATACTGTTGAAATTCCAAAATTAAAATTGGTTCACTTGAAAGAAGAATGGTTCAGTATTTTAAAATGGCAAATGATAAGGAGAGATCATTCTCTCTAAATTTTAGAGAAATCAAAACAAATAGCCGTTGGATGGAAAAATTTCTTCTCGAGATCGAGATTATTGCATAGCCCACGACTGACAAACCATACCAAATGGTATGATCATGTCATCCAACGGTTTGATTTCAGCTGAATGATGTGCACGGAATTTCTAAATCTGCCCTAGCTCCCAAAGTAGTTTGTTTATTTACCTAATATGGTTAATTGGTTGCAGGTGTAGCAACTTCGGTAAAAGCGTTGGGTGATGATACCCTATTTACCCAATATGGTTAACCCGCCAGTATTTTACACGAACACTGTTGTTGCCCTGTTGGTCCCATGCTTACTACCTGGTTGCTTTGTCGGGTGGCACGAGTGGGTCACTGATGGGGACTGCTACTGCTGTGTCTTGCATTTTGGTATGGTTTAACGTTCCTATCTTGTTTACTGGCACTCTGGCAGTATAAACTTACTATATTGGGATCGCTGTGTTTTGAATTCGTTTGCCCGGCCTATAGTACTAATAGTAGTAACTAATGAATATTGTGTCTAGGAAGTAGGTGCTAGCAAATAGCAGTAAGAAGGTTTTCCTTTACTTTTTCTTTATTTATATGGTACTAGTATATGGGGGGTGCCCAAGGCACTGTTACAAATTAAACCCAATCCTAACCAATCGAATGATAAAAGTCTAGCCCACAAAGTATTCATTGTTAACCAAATCAATAATGATCCAGTACTCTTTCAAATTAACATTGTAAACTGTACATACTCTATAAGACTTTGGATCTCCGTACGCCACAACTTGTGAAATCTGATAGTAATCTTTGGATAGGGCCCTATGGCCCCCACACCAAGCCTTTTTATTAGATAGACATGTGATGATGTGAAGTTGTGAACTACTGGTCTGTTTAATGGGTAAATTTCTGATTCGGCCATGATAATATCAATGTGTTTTCAATTCGGTCACAAATTGCAACTCAGTGTATTTTGTCAGCAATTAGTGGGGTAATGTCAGCAATTTTTTGCATGACAATGGCCGAATTAGGAACAAAATGACATTATCATGGCCGAATCAGAAATTTACCCCTGTTTAATTTGGACAGAAAATAATGAAGTTGTGAACTTCTGATCAATTAATTTTGTATTTTTATTTATTTATTTAGGGTGATTTTGGACACACCCATAAAACTATAACTAACTAAATTTTTTGTCATACCTCAATAACCGTCTCGATCTAATAATATCTCTCAAATTCATTTGGGATATTTTCAATAGGGGCAAAAAAAAAAAATATATATATATATATATATATATATATATATATATATATATATATATATATATATATATATATATACGGGCCGGCTACGTGGACATACTATTCTAACATACTATCTTGACATACCCAGCAGACCGTCAGATCAAACAGAATCTAACATCCAGATCTACTTCTAAAAGACCAAACAAATAATTTTAAAAAAATAAAGGCAAAAATGATATTTACGTTTTTCTCACAAAAGAAAAAGTATTTTCTACGTCTTTATTCACGTTGCTTTTATTGCCGAGTATAATAGCAATTTATAGTGAATATGAAGGTTTCGTTCCTCTCTCAAAAAAATTACATGGAGGAGATGAATATCAGATCTGTGCTCCCTTCGTTGAAATCGATAATCGTCAATTCCAACCCATTTGCTTCTATTTTCTGGATACTCCCATGTTCATTGAAGATTGACTGAATTCTCGAATTTTCAATTTTGAACTGTTTTTTGTAAAAGATCTTTTTGGTTAACATCAATGGTAAAAGTTTAATTTTTGGTGAGGAATTTTAGCATTGTAAAAGTTTAATTTGTGTTTAGCCAGTGTGAAAGACTATGCAATTAACCCACCTGTTTCTGTTTTGTCGATAACCAAGTTTCTAAAGAACCCACACTTCATGGCAAAGCCGACTATCATTGAGTACTCCTACTCAATATGGTCTATCTGCTGCTGTAAGGAACAATGAAGAAGCCATAAAAAATTATGATTATATTGGACATGGAAAGCCCAAAGCTACTTTGTATAGTGAATGTTTGATTTGATAAATTTCCCCTTTGTATGCGTGCTTGTCCAAGTGAATCTCAACCAAAGGCTTGTTGATTGTCTCTCCTATAAAATCCGCCATTATTGTGTTATGCAGGTGATTGAGTGGGAGGATTATTAACTATATGCAGAGTTGGGTGGTCTCACGTAAATCCTACCAGAAGCAAAACGAATTGGTAGGCTTTAAAGTTACCAAGCAAAAATGGAGGGGCATCCACCTGTCTTCAAGTTTAATAAAGAGTAAAAAAAAACTAAACCTTAAAAACTTGTTCTTTGGCGCACCAGTTCAAACAGCAAGAGTTTAAAGTGAGAGAGAACTAGAGCACAAAAAATTGAGAGAGAGAAGTGGTGCAAGCGAGAACGAGCATGAGAGTATCTATATAGAAACGAGAGATGACGAGATGAAAACGACTCGTTCTTCCATTTGGTGTCTTATTCTTGGTGGAGAAAAAAAAGTGTGAATGAAGAAGGAATTTTTTTTGTGAAGAAGAAGGGGGGTCCTTTTGTAAATTAAAATGTTATTTTTTACCCTTTTTATTTTTATTTGTTTGGCTTCTTATTAGAAGCAAATTTGGACGTTAGATTCTGTAAGATCTAACGGTTGGCTGGGTATGTCAAGATGGTATGTTAGAATAGTATGTCAAGGTAGCCGGCCCGATATATATATATATATATATATATATATATATATATATATATATATATATATATATATACACTTCTGAGAATTCAAAATCATTAATTGTTGATTATTAAGATTTATGCTGAACAAAAAAACGTGGGTATTTGTTATTGTCCATTATAGTAGTATAATCATTTTCTAAATTCTCCCATTCGTCAAAATTTGTTGTTGTTTTTTTTTTCCTTCAATTTTAATTTTTTTGTTTCTTCATCCTCATTTTTATTTATTGGCAAGTTTGTTTTAAATGAGATCAGTAACTTTTTGATGCTGGCGGGTTCAACTCCCAGACTTCTTATATCATCACCCAAAAGTTTTACCGACTTTGCTAATCGGCACGGCGGCACCTACTTTTCATTCTCATTACTTTGGTATAGTTGATTCATGCTCATATTTATTAGTGAGAGAAATGTGGCTAGAGAGCGAGGTAAATTATTAGAAAATAATTCAAAAACATTTTTTTTTTTGAAAGAAAGAAAAATAAGTAAATGACTTGTTTTGTCTTGGTTCCCCTAAAAAAAAAAAAAAAAATAAATAAAAAAATATATATATATATATATATATATATATATATATATATATATATATATATATATATATATATATATCTAAATGTGTCTAAAATAATTTTATTTATTTATTTTTAAATTGGGGTATAGAAGTGTTTTTATAGGTGTGTCCAAAATCACCCTTTATTTATGAGCACTACTTCGGTGCGCGAGATGTATCGTGCGCAAGAACTGAGGGCCGTGGATCACTACTTCTTGATACAATACACACGCACCCACTTTGTGATGAGTGGTCGAGATGTGAGGGCGTAGCCTGCATCTCGCGCACAGTAGATTTAGCCTTTATTTATAAGTTTTGTTATTTATTTATTATTTCTTAAGTTTCTCGATCATCTTTGCTTTGGTTCGTGGAGCCCGTACTTACATAGTCTCACACAAAACTGTAAAGAAACTCATATGAAAGGATTTTGTAGTAACTTTTGTGTATTTTATAGACGTGATTCAATACCAATATACCATCATAGCTCTATTATTCTTACTCTCAAACCGCAACAATGATGAAACGAATTCGAACCACAAGGATATAACACTATATCTACAAGATTCTGAAGGAAACTAAGCCAAAAGATTATGAGCCTGATGATTTCAGGCCATGGGTCCATTGAGGCCTAAAAGTAATTAAACGAGATTGATGGTGAATAACTGAATAATATACAAGATATTTCATACCTCATCATGGTATTAAAAATGTGCCACGAGTATGCAATGTTGAGGATGTCACATTTGCGGATGTGAAAGAAGAGGTGGGGATGAAGGAACCTCTGAGAGTGGGTAGACGAGGATTCCAATCAACAATGAAAAATATCATTGCCTTTCTAACTTTCCCTTAAAGAATTAGCAAATTGTAGTGTACTTGTGGACCTAATCGTAGTGAAAGAGGAGGAAAACGATAAAGCCTCTTAGTAGAATATTGCCTTGATTGGGACTTAGAATCTAACTCTTGCTTTATTGAATATCTCATTTTAAACATGTTCCAACTTTTCCCACCTCATGGCTCATGTATTTCAGTATCTGGTGGTGACGTATGTGTGCCTGTTTTTTTACTACTTTCTTTTATTTTTGATAATACCTGTTTTTTTACTACTGAGATCCATTAATCTGATAGATTACGTTATTATCACTATTTCTTGAAGTAGAATCGAAATAGACTAATCCTATTTCTTAATGTAGGGAGACATGAGATGATGCATGAAAGAAATAAGAGACAGAAACTCAGGACATATCAGGGAAGAAAGTAATTCATAAGGACACCTTTTTTTTTAATCACTCGTAAAGACTGCGTAGATGAAAGTTCAAGTATACTCTTCACGCGAAATTAAAAATGGCTTGGGTAGATGAAATGTCAAGTATACCCCTAATGCGAAATAATAAGCGACCCGGCCTAACGTAAACGACCTAGTGTATCATTGTTCATACCTCATCATGAGCTATGAACAATCATTGTTCATACATATTTGGGGTTTGAACAATCACTGTTCATACCTCAATATAATGTATGATCAGTAATAACACCTATTAGAGTATCAACAATCATTGTTCATATCTATTTTGGGTATGAACAATCAATATTCATACCTCAATATAATGTATGATCAGTAAAAACACCTATTGGAGATATGAACAATCATTGTTCATATCTCAATATGAGCTATGAGCACTCATTGTTCTTACTGATCATACATTATGTGATGTATGAACACTTATTGGAGTATGATTATTTGGGGGTATGAACAATCACTGTTCATACCCCAATATGAGCTATGAGCACTCATTGTTCTTACTGATCATACATTATGTGATGTATGAACACTTATTGGAGTATGATTATTTGGGGGTATGAACAATCACTGTTCATACCCCAATATGAGCTATGAACACTCATTGTTCATATCTATTTAGAGTATGAACAATCAATGTTCATACCTCAATATAATGTGTGATCAGTAAGAACACCTATTAGAATATGAACAACCATTGTTCATATCTATTTGGGGTATGAACAATCATTGTTCATATGAACAATCAATGTTCATACTTCAACATGAGCTATGAACAATCATTGTTCATACCTATTTGGGGTATGAACAATCAATGTTCATATTCATACCTTGACATAATATACGATCAGTAAAAACACTTATTGGAGTATGAACACTTATAGAAGATCTTCAACTAGAACACCCTGTATTTGCAAAATTTCATCTGACCAAGCGATTGCTCTTCAAAAAACATAAGAAATAACCATTAGTCAAAAAAGATATTTACTCAAAACAGATATGAACAATAAATGTTCATACCCAAAACAGATATGAACATTAATTGTTCATACCTATTTTAGGTATAAACAATACGTGCTCATACCAAAAAAATATATAAACCCAAAACAGATGTGAACATTGATTATTCATACCCAAAACATATATGAACAATTAATGTTTATACCTAAAACAGATATGAGCAATATGTGTTCATACTTAAAGTAGGTATGAACAATGCATGTTCAACAATAAAAAATGAACAATCATTGTTCATACTTATTGGACTATGAAGAATTATTGTTCACACTGAACAATCATTGTTCATACCCCTATTGGACTATGAACAATCATTATTCAGACTGAAGAATCATTGTTCATCATACATCAACAACACGAGGAATGATCAATGAGAACACCTATTGAACTATAAACAATCATTGTTCATACCTCTATTGGACTATAAACAATGATTGTTCATACCTTAACAACTATGAACTTTTTTTGGACTATGAACTTCTTTTGGAATTGAATTGCACACTTGATACTTGATTCCCTATTTGATTAACGTTAAAAATTTAGAGGATCTTGGTGGATTTGGACCACCATCTCCTTTGGACATATCCAAAATGCTCGACCATTTGAGCTAAAGATCCACCTTGTAAATGTATTGATTATTAGATTTACACGTCCGACTTCAAGATTTACACGATCTACATACCTTCCAGACCCTATAATCAAAATCTCTGAAAGAGAAAAAGAAAGATGATTGGTTGTTAACAAGTAACCTAAAGCGGTCAATAACTTAAAGATGACGAATTAGTAATCGAAATGAGTACCTGTTGAAGAGATTCAATTTGTAGTTTGATAAGGTGCGTCATGAATCAAAAAGTCTGGTTAGTTGGAGAAGAAAGGGGTTTTGGGTTTTCTCACTCACAATTTTGTTTATTAATAGGAAAAGGTAAAAGTGGTATTTAAGAAATATAAAATAAACCAAGCCAACTTATTTTGTCCTTGAGGGTTATTAAAATCAAGAAATTGGGTTCGTGAGCTATTTCATTGATGAAAATGGTTTTGAGTCATTACAAAAAAACTCTGTCCTCTAGAGTTGTTTTGAATCCAAAATGGGCCTTGGGACCAATTTCTTGAATAAATAATGATGATTTGTGTAAGCGATATGTCGAAGAGACTGGATGATAAGAGCCCAAAACTATAGTTTTAACCCCTTAATAATATTACATTTAGACCAATTATGTGTATATTAAATAAAAGTTCGTACTGTTTATGAGCTTTTGTGTATTTCAGGTATTAGAGTCAAATATATGAAGAAATATGTCACTTTTGCAAGTGAAATGAGCAAAGGTTGGTTGCTAAGAAGTTCTATGTTTAAAGCCCAAGTTTTAAGGAGAAAAAGCCTTTTTAAAGCCCAGTCAAAGCTGAAAAGTCAAAGTCAACGCGGGCAGAAATAGAGCATAAAAATCAACAGAACTTTCGTAAGCTATATCTTTGGACTCAAACCTTGGAATTGGGCCTACTATATGTCACAACGACTAGCGCGGAAAGAGATTTCTAATGGTCTAGGCCTTGATCCAATTAGAAGAGTAAAAATGGACGAAACATCTGTTGCAGTAATTTCCAGCATAGAAACCCTTTTTGGACTTAAGTAATTAAGTTTTGGGCTTGATTTAGTGGCCCAAAACACAGCTCTAAAGCCCATACACAAAATTGTAAACCTAACCCTCTTCTATATAAAAAGGGTTAAGGCTAAACAAAACTTAGCTACTCCTCTCTTTAGTTTAGTTGTAAATTAGGGTTCTCTCACTCTATCTCTTCCATTAGCTAGAATAATTTAGTTTCTTTTTAGTTTTAACCTAGTTTATATTCTAAAACCTAGCCTCCATTAATAAAACTAAGTTATTGTTATTGTCTTCATTATGTCTTATTCTTCTTCTATTAATGATCGTCTAATGAATCTTAGCTAAACCTCCATTAGAGGGGTTTGATGAAGCTTTGATGAAGACTTGATATGTTAGTCAGAATTATTGCTTATTCAAGAGTTTCAATCTAGAGGTTAGCTTATTCACCATGAGAATTGGTTAAACTTCCTCTCATGCTAATTATTATTTGGTTAGAGATGCCATGAATAGTTAGGGATCAAATACTTAATCTTTATTGGTTAGGATTGCAATAATATATACTAGCATATTATGAATTAATCAAGGTGAATATCAAATCTCCCTAATTCCTTATCTATTCTTCTCAATATTTTAAGTCATATTCAATTGCTTAGTTAAATTATTATAAGTTAAATTCATATATTCAATTTCGTAGTATAAATTCACATTCATAAATATTGCTCTCACAATTGTTTCCTTGTGTTTGATTAGTTGAATTCGTTTAAGTCTAGAGAGTTAAGAGTGGACCGATTCCGTACTCTATATATTGTATGAATATACATGTGAGAGTATGAAATAAATAAATGATAACGTAATAATAAGTTAGAAAAATCTAGTATAGTTTTTATGGGTTATCAAATGGCGCCGCTGTAGGAACCGTTATGGTTTCATGTAATGATTTACTAACCGTGAAAACCCATGCGCAGCGGAATAAAGGGTGTTCACAATTTTGTTTAGAATCATACCTTTTTTATCAGCTGTGATTTCTCTGAGAATCTGAATCAGCAACATCTTGATCTTCTGTTGTATTTTTATCCTTAGAATGGACGTTATGTGGGCAACGATCTACCAACCCTTTCTCTATCTCTTTGCCTCTCTTTTTCAATCACTGAAATTGATTAATTTCGACCAAGAAGAAAGGTTTCTTTATAGGCTAAATCTATGGTGCGCAGGTTGTATGGTATGCTAACAAATCTGGGCCACTCATACCAAGGGGTGCGTGTGTATTGCATGGCAAAAGTACTGATCCAAAGGCCCACATTACCTGCGCACCATACATCTCGCGCACTGAAGACTAACTCTTCTTTATATAGGCTACAACAGGGACCATAAGGAGAAATTAGGGTTAAGTCTCCTGACGGGCTTGGGTTTCCCATGTTCGCCCAAAACACACGGTCCAAGTCCGTCAACAAATGGCTTATTCCACTAAAGGCCATTGTTGCACTACTGCCCTAATCCCAAATTACGTTTATAGGCTCCATATTATATGTTCATTGATCTCCCCGTGTTAAGATATCGAATGCCCGTTGATTAAGTCAAGTTACTGACAACTACATTAATCAACTAATTATGTCCTTGAGTAGTACCACTCAACCTCATTGTCATGTCGGATTAAATCCACCTGCAAGGTTTATATGACAATCCTTATGAGCTCCTCAAGGGGACATCATCAACCCGACTTCCTGCGGGTCACGGATTCCTTCTATAATCAACAGCACACCTTACATACAATGACATTACCTAATCCATCGAGTTTGTTGATGCACAAATGAATCTTACTCATTGATGATTTAAAGTAATGTACAATGCACGTAAGTGTCCGTTATTATATCCGGATTAAGAGGACAAGCATCCATAATGACAGAGGTGTTTGTTCTCTTATATAGTCAGTATAAAGATAAACAACCTCACTTGGTCTTGTTCAATACACACAAAGTGTACTAGTGTAATCCTGTAGTCAAGATAGACTAATACCAGATTATACTACAACCATACCAATGGTGTCACAGCCCGATTTTCTAAACAATTAAAATAAATGAATATTTGAAATATAAATATCTCAAACATCACTACGTTCAATTGTCTAAAAACCCAGGCTATGACGGGGTGGATACAACACATGTCAAAACCTAAAACCCACATCATAAAGAATCTTAACAACAAAAATCATCTCCAAAATTCTCTTTATTACTTTATAAAAAGTCTATCTTCCGTCCCAATAAAACATCAAACCACTCTAAGAATAATGTGTCTTCAACATCGTATTTTCATGTCATATGAAAAGAAAACTACGTTATTACATACTTCCAAAAGATCGGACCTAATAAAATAACCTCCCGTGACCGCCTCGGGCAAGAATCCAAATCACACGCCGCGGTTCCATCGCTTTGCCTTCCACTGTGTTCCCAAGAACACACCCACCACGCCAAAACAAAGCAAACATGGGTCAACAAAATGGAATTTGCTGGTATGAGTAGATTAACCACATAAAACCATTTCAAAACTTTTCTTATCCAACTAACACTTTAACTCTATCATAACCTAATCATTCTCAGCTTGGAAGACACGTAGTTCCGTCATCTCAACCGGCATAGTTCTTCCCAAGCAAAACTTCCATTATCTTAACTCATTTTAATAACTCGTTTTAATCTCTAAATACTTGAATTAAAACTTACCGATATCCACTGCTGTATAAGGGTAGGACCGCGTCCATGCACAAAAATGTTATTAAGTCCTACCCTCCTGCAAAAGAAAGTTAGAACTTCTATATAACATATGTAGATATTATATTAGGTATTCAAAAGTAACCCAAACACTCGCATAATCAAAGAATACAACTAACCCGCAAGGCGAATACCTTAGTTCCTCTCTAGGGCAGTCCAAACAATCTGGTCATTTATGGCACATTCAATGAATACCCATAGATAACGCTAACGGGCCATTTATGGCACATTCAATAAATGCCCACCTAACATATGACATCAACAGTCATAAAACTCAATTCCAAAACTTTAGGCGTGGAGAGTTCTAAAAGGTTGCGGTAAATTGTTTATGCATTATTGAACTTTATTGTATATAACATTTCAGAGAACAAATGAGTATCTTGATAAATGTATTTTTTGGTTTACGCATTATTAGTTTCATGGATGTCTAAGTGTCATAACGTTGCGTATCATAAAATACTGCAAAATCACATAGTAGTTAATACACGTACACATGTATATATAGAAAGGTCTTAGCCTAAAGCCAAGCATGCTAATAGCCCTAGACCTATCCTAATAGACCGAATCATAATCCGAGTTAAAAGGTCAAATTGGGTCAACTGGTCAAAGTCAACTCTGGTCAACAGTCAACAGTCAACTCTAGTCAAAACCCCAAAGACTAAGGCCCAAAGGGTTTAGTCTTTCACAGGCCCAATCTAACATAACTTTAGCCCAAACTGAAATGTCAAAATTCAAAACACTTAAACCCAGCCACTAGGTTCGGCCCAAGCACAAGCCCAGGCCCAAACCAAAGAAAATTAGAAACTGGCCCAACAAAACAAAATAGAACTGGTCCAAGCTTAACAAAACTGGTCTGGCCCAACAACTAGAACTAAAGCCCAACCATCTAAAATAGAATCCGGGCCCAAACAAAACAACCAAGGCCCAAAGACTGAACTCGGCCCAAGCCCAGCCGGTCAACAGTCCTTCTTTTCCACCAATTCTCTCCTCCACCAGCCACCAAATCGCGCCGGCCACCCACTCCTCACTTCATCAAACCGATTTTATCCCAACTCCAAAACCAAACAACATTAACAAAGGCAACAACCTCAAAAGATAAAATCCAAACTTCACCAAAATAGATCTACAAATTTCGGCCACCATTAATGGTTTCCGCCACCTTTCAACAGTCCCCATCCAAATTCCAACCTTCAAACATACATCAACAACCCACAACATCAACCAAAAACAGTTCAAACACGAAAATAAATACAAATCTCAAAACCTTCAGTAACACAGTAATGGCAGTAACGCCATTAACGATTTCTCCAAGCTCCCGCAGCACCTTCAAGTGTTAACAACCTCGCCCAAACAACAACATCCTAACCGTCCCAACAACAAGTTCCAAGCAAACCATGGGGACGTTTTCTCTATTTCGTTTTGGCGACGCCATTAGCGCCTGTTCAAAGCGTGAACAGAGCTTCCACAGGCGATTCTAAACCCACATCAAAACAAAACAACATAATCTATGGCTAGTACAATTCATGGGCTAGCGCCTCCATGAACCCCTGTTCATAGCTTCAAAAGTTCAAACAAAACAGAAAAAACTATGTTTTCTTTATCTTGGCTCGACACGCCATTTACGACCTCCGGAGTTCAAGCAGTCCAACAGAGTTTCAAAAGACAGTTTAACCAATTTTAACGATGACAGGCCGATTAATAATAACCGAATAATGAATCGAAAACATGGGCAGAAATCTTTAACAGTAAAATTTATACATGGAATAGAAAACTAATCTACTCACCTGCAACGCTCTCCGATTATCAGCCAGCTACCAGAAAAACCTTCATTTTCTTCTTTTAATAAAACCCTTTCTTTTTTTTTTCAGATAAAGTTTTTTACGTGTTTTCTCCAAAACTCTACGGAGAAAAACTCACGAAAAACAAGGACAACCCTTATCTATTTACCTACGGGCTTTTATCCGTAAGCTGATAGTTATCCTATATTATTTTATCTATTATCTATTATTATTATTAGGAAAATAAAGAATAAAACACGGGGTGTTATAAATGGTTTGTCCAAATCCATCTAGGTTGTGAATGTTTACTTATACTTTATAAGGTACTGATGATATGATCTTCTGTGTGTCACCACACACCATATCATTTACAACATAAAGTATTAGACGCATGCATATAACTAATAACATATATAATATGCATAACATTTGCCCATATGATTCTCATTCAAAATATAAAGAAATAGAGTTAATACAAAAGTAATGCTTTTAGTATATAACCCTATCAGCCGCTGCCATATTAAACTCATTCAGGACAAGAATTTAATTGGTTAAATCCAAGGGGCAATCCCCCATTCTCTACCCACCCACCCTTTTAATTTTTTATTCTTGTTTCTCATATTTTCGTTACTGTTCAAGCTTAAAATTTACTGTTTTAAACTAAGAGCGCGCCCGTCCTCCCTTTTGCCTTGCACAAAGCGCGCCCACGCTACCTTAAGACTGCGGACTTATAGTGAAGAATACTGTGGGAAATGTATTTTAAAATTTCTGAAAATTCTGAACATTTTCAAGCATAATCTTTAAGGTGTTGTTGATTTACTGGTAAGTTTTCAGATTTTTCCTAGTGGTTTTACCTAGTGAACTATTACCATATTTACACTGCTGTATTTCAGTTTTCACAACTTAAGTTTCTGGAAAAACAGACGAGTAGGATTACCTCGGAAGTTTCAAAAATTCTAAACTTTTTGTAGGAGTATCTATTATAAGTCAGGAGTTTGTAGTAAAAATTTGAAGAGTTTTTTATTTGTTTTGACCACCTAACTAGTGGATTGTTTCCAGTGTAGTTCTGCGGTTTTGCAACACTTAATTTATGGAACAACAGCCGATAAGAAGGGTTTGTAGAGCTCCAATTGCTCTAAACATTTTATAGAAATACGCATGATCTGTCAGGAGTCTCCAGTACAATTTTGGCGAGTTTTGGCTCTGTTTTGATCGGTTAACCATTCGGTTGTTTGTATTGTATCAGAAAACTATTTCACAAACTTTGCAAGGCAGTAGAAGAACTTTCATAATTCCGATTGTTCTGAAATTTTACAGGCGACTTACTTGACATATTAACAAACTACTGTAAAAATTTCAAATTTTTTGGAGCGCGCTCGCACCCTATTATACCTATATTCTGAGCGTACCTGCCCTCTTATTACTGTTCATTAAAATAATAATAATAATAATAATAATCGAACAATACCTTGAGCGCGCACACGCCCTTGTGTACTCTATACTTGAGCGCGCCTGTGCCCCTTCTGAAGAAAGCCTAATTCACAGGTTAGTTACATGCTCTCTTTGTGTTCAAGTTATTGTTACTATTCAGTGTTCCGAACTTCTTTAATACACAGAGATCGCGTATCAAAGAAGCTATTCATACGCATAACAAGGAGGCATTTTGGTACTCCTTTCACTCCTCGTCTCTTCTGTTAAAGGAGTTGTAATTCTAGTATATCAGGTTGTTGTTTGACTGCTGCTAATGGTTTTTTTTTTTCATATTGGCCTTAGCCTTGCATGAGATTAAGGTCCGGTAAGAGTAAACCATCTAACGTTATCTATCGTAAACGTCAACGCACACGCCTATCTAGATATTTATAGTTAGAGTTTTGTTTGCATATTAATTGTCCTAGAATATATTTTTAAAACCAATATGGCATATCAATATGTAGACCAACAATCATGTGGTTATTATGCAAACCCTTCACAATATTCATGCTGTGGTAGTCCTTACTATTGGGCTTCTTAGTGCCCATCATACCAAGAGTTTGGACCTACTATAGGATATAATAATAATTATGAGCCTCAATTTTCAAATTTTCATAGTAACCAATACAATCAAGAGTTTTATAGTCATCCAAACTATACATGAAGTCAACCAATGTCGTCTACTTCTAGTTCCGTGATGAGTGTGTACAACGAACCAAATACTTTTTCGTGCATAATTTGTTCAAATCCAGACCACACCGCCCATTCATGTCCCATATTTATTCAGCCTCAGCCTAACCCAACACAGTATGAAATCAACAAGAGTCACTCAAACACCAATAACTATGACTATCAAACACCATACCAACCAGACCCACACCACCAAGCTTCCTCTCCGCTAACGACATTTGACAAAATAATGACCCAAAATAAAATAATACTTCAGGACCTAGAATGGACAAGATTGATGCTAATCTAACCTAACACAGAACTTTCAACCTTGCCAGAGATCAACATACAAGTAGAACAACCTATTCCCATAACCACACCATTCGACCTAGTTAAGACCTACCCTGAATTTCATGAACCATTACCTTCCCATGACCTTCCCATTAACCATTATATTAACTCCACACACTACCTGGATGAGAAAATTCTTGAAGACGACTCTTTAGGACTTGTTTTAGATGACCACTCAAATTTGAGAGATGCCTCCGAGGAACCTCCCACTGATCCATTTGAAGATGAATATAATGATGAAACATTAGAATATATTTATAAAGATGTGATGGAGGAAGAATTTGATAACTATTGGCATTCTCTTAATATGGACCCTCCTGTTGCGCATGTCCAGGCCTTTGTGTTTGCTAACCGCACTTGGCTGGACTATTTCTCGACACATTTGAATGATGCCATTGAAGATACTTATAGTGTTTTAGAGAAAGAAGGTGAGGAAATAGAGATTAACAATTCTAATCTAAGACATGAACAAGTTAATGTGCAAGAAAAAGAGGAAGTAACATCTTTAGAGCAATATAAATCTCAATTTAGTTTGGCAGCTGAGAATCCACCAACTGATGAACCACCAACCAACCACCATCCACCTAAGTTACCACCTCCTAAAATCCAACCATCTACCACAACTAAGTCATCCATTCACCCACCATTTCAGAGGAACCTCGAATTTGCACTTGAGCCAATTGCCTCATAGACCCTCTATAATTTTTTCAAACCTCACAGTGAAGAGTTTTTGCCTAACACATAATCCTAAGAGTACACCATTCTTGTAATTGAGAGCCAAGCTTTGACCGAGTGTAGTGAGAAACCTAGTTTGTCTTATTTTTCCTCATCTGAGCCTCATAAAAGACATCGTGATCCATACTTCATTCCTTTCTCACCTAAAATACCACTAATTCATCTTTTGGGTCATTCTAACTCTTTAAAACAGCTACAACATGATGGTTTGCATATGTTCTTTGATGGGTTGCATAAGTTTTCATTCATTCTTCTACATAATTGCTTCCAATTATACAACTTCATTTTATTTGGGAGTGCATTTAGTATCATATTTTTATGGCTAGACGCCTAACTCTTTCGACTTTAGTTTATAGTTGACCATGCATCATCCATTTTTGTGCCACCCTAGTTTCTTGCTTGTTTGGGGATGTGCACAGTCTAGGGGAATCTAACTTAAAACGATCCCACATTAAGTCTAGGGGAATCTAACTTAAAACGACCCCATATTAAGTCTAGGGGAATTTGACTTAAAACGACCTCACATTAAGTCTAGGGGAATCTGACTTTAAAAGACCTATATAATTTTTTTTTTGTAAAATACCACCTTAATGGAGTATAGCCACAAAAAATTTCAAACTTATAAAGAGTTTTCAAATTTTGTTTGGGGCTGGCGTATTTTGGTATTTCATTTCAAATCTTTTTGCCACCCCTTACCTGTCATGTTTACTCTAGAGAATTTGTGTTAGTTAGTACGTAACAGTTTAATTGTGCTTCATGTTATCACATTATCTTTATAATATTTCTGTTACAGGTATTGCCGATTGTTATCAAGTTTCTATGGTAAAATTTTTCCTTATCTCTTTACACTTTGAGGACAAAGCGTTCGATTGTTTAGGGGTGGGATAGAAACATTTGCAAAAATTAGGCACCGAGTAAGATATTTATGTATAATATGCACTTTACTTTTTAGTAAAAAAAATAAAAATAAAAAGTATTTATATTTTGCACTTAGGAATATTGGTATTGTTTCTTTTTCTGTGATGATAGTAGTCTAGAAGTTTCACTTTAGCTCTTAAATTAGAATAGTTTTTATAAACTTAGGTTAATATGTAGGTAATAATCATTGCATCTTTCCATAAATATATTGCATGAGCATCTATGTTTGTATTGGCAGTAAGTTTATGAAATCTAGGCTAGAATACGTATTCTACAAATCCTATGAGAATATAGCCTAAAAGCCTTATGAGTAAAATATCTGAGTAATGACACAAGCAAGAAGTAAATTCCAAATAGAGAAATCACACGTCCACTTGCTTAATCACTATACCATATCCTAAACGAGAATTTAGGCCCTTTTTGGATCGATATAGCCAGAAATTCAAACCTATATGAAATTATTTTCCGCTAGTCGCCTGTTTCGACCCCCACCTACGTGGTAAACGTCCATTAGTAGGGGTCTCCATTTTATTCGTTTAATCGACAGGGCTAAAGCCCAATTTGCAATACCATGGATTGATGTATAGGCCTATTAACTCATGTGTCTAGGGCTGAACCCTAGCCACATGTTTTGCCACTTACGTACATTAATTTATGTCCAAATTCGTTTCTTATCAAAGAGATAATTATCAATTAAGAGTCATGTTCAATTACGATTACTTAAGCAACAAGAAATCTCTATTCTACACATAAATACCAAACTATTTTTCATAAAGAACTACGTTCTTGAGACTTGATCCCATCGATAATTTGGGTACGTAGGCAACCGAAAGGTACAGTCTCATCATTCTCCCGATCACCATCACTTTTCTAACTACTTTTATACGTTCTTCATCTCTTTCATCACCACTTAGTGTTTTGATCATATTTGATCGAAACATAATTGGCACCGTCTGCGGTTCTTATTCAACACCCTCGATCACGTTCTACGAAAGTTATGATGCATACTCGAAGAGCTCAACTTCCCGATGCAATTACTGATGATCATCACGAATATGATGGTCAAGGTCAACTTGGCGATAATGGACTCATACCTCCTAATACTGTCGTTCCACCAATGCGCCAAATTATTCAGCGTGAGGTTATTGCCTCTGACGATTCTCCATTATCTTATGCGGATAATGTAAGTCATATGTCTCGCGAAGCACTTCTTCAAAAGTTAAAGACTGTCCACAAACAAAACAACTACTACAAGCATTGTCTTAAATGACCCACTCCACTCACAAATGATGTTATATCTGTCACACCACAACGTAACACACGCCAACAACATAATAGTGTGTGGGATCATTTAAGTGGTGAGGATGAGATTCACAATATTCACAACAGCCATCAACGAGTTCCAAGTAATAGGCGAAGAATTCCCCGACCTCTGTCGAGAAACTTCTAACCACTCGATCACGTTCTCGGTAGGCAAGGTACTGCTAATAACCGTCCGACTGCACCCCACGGTCCTACAGATTATCGGCAAGTCCCAAGAAATTCGGGTGGCGAACAAAATAATGGTCGCACTCATGATCGGAACCATCAGTATGGCGAAACACTTCAGCGACACGATTCTTCTCATTACGAACATTATCGTACTGAAGGCCTAACGTACTGACCATATTCATCTCGACACAGTCACGATGAATCTTCATCATTTTCTTCTCGTTCCATTCGTTCTCATAGGCGTCATTGCGATTATGATTATGAGCCATCCGATATGGATTTGATGACTCCTTAACATGTCCGAGAAATGATTAAAAAAGCTGATATGTCTGTAAAACAGTGGTCGGGTTTGTCATTTCGTTCACATTTCAATGAAATTGCAAAACGTTATTTATAAACAAAACTAATCTGATCACGTGAATTTGTGAAAGTGAATTTAGGTGAGAAAATGATAAAAATAAAATAAAATATACTTTGATTTCGAAGATAGAAAATCCGTTTGAGCGAATCATATCTCCGTTAAAAGAGTTAGTCTCGATTTTTTATCCTTAATAACAACTCTTCATATCTTAACAAGAGTTATTAGCACGTGGAATCGATTCAGAACCCCATTTCTGTTGAACTTACTCGATTCATAATCGTTATAATTATCAAAACACCCTCCCTAACAAAGATAATCCTCACTCGGGCAGAGTTTCTGCTCCGAGATCACAGAACTAAGGTGTTATTCTAATTAACATAAAATAAAACTGAATTAAAAACATTTTAATTAAAAACTGGAAATTAAATTCTTCATTACACTATAACAGCAGTAAACTACTCTACTCCTACTGATGGAATGCTAACCATTTCATGAGAAAAACTAAAACTAGACCCTTCTATTTATAGTTGAATGGACGGTCGTGATCGAATCTCAGAAATCTGATTCAACAACTGAGATTTTATCACTATTCAACTTTTTGACTTTAAGGAATAGTAATAACTATTTGACACTATTTGACATTATCCTGGATAACAATGCATTTAACCACATGCAAGGTGTCAATTTGTGCCAATAATTTGACACTTTTGTCTTGACTTGCTCCATGATTGATTACTCATCTCTTCTTGTGGTCCCGGAAAGTGTGTTGTGTCTATTTGTGGGCCCGGACATCGATTTCTGCAAAATCTGGCCTGAGGTAGAGCTTGTCGTACTGATTGTCTAGACAACTTACTTGCCGAAACTAGAGTCCAGTTTTAAGAGATATGAGCTCCGAAAGTTGACGCTTTTCTTCCCGTAGAACCGTTCTGACTCGATTCTGTCATGTTTGAGTCCCAGGCTTTAATCCGTCTTTATTGAGCTTCACATGGCTGATTTGGAAGACTTCAGATATATACATTGTTCCCGTGCTTTAACGCAAATTTAACCATTATTTTCACGTTAACTGTGGAAACCTACAAAAGTACGAAAATATGATTATTTCATGATTATTAAGCACATAATTAACCAAATTGCTATGTCCCTATGGAGTTTAATATTACAATTTTGGGTGCTTATCAAAAGCTCTTCTTGATATTGATCATTTTGAATTGACATTAGAGAATCTTGCAGTTGAAGATGGTATTTTGGACAAATTTTCTCTCACCGTTCAACGTGCTACTCACATCAAAGATTTCAAACAGCCCGAGTTTGATCAATATGATGACGTCGAGAGATGTCATATGTTTTATGTGATTAATTTCACGAACAAACTGGTTTTATCGGGAGGTGATGATGCTTTAAAATGCAAACTTTTCCCTTCTACATTAAAAGGGGAAGCGTTGGTATGGTTTAGCGAATTACCCCCGCGATCTATTTGTCGGTTCAAGGACTTAACCGAAAAGTTTTCGAAATGTTTTCATCATAATCTAAAACATCCAAGTGGTGTTCGAGTTCTTTTCAACATCAAGCAACAACGTGATGAAACTCTCCATAGTTTTGTCACTCATTTCCACCAAGCTGCAGCTGAGATTTCCGAGCAGTCCGATCTAATGGTGCTCTACACTTTTAAAGAAGCTATCTTATTTGATAAAGACGGGTTGTACAACTCTCTTGTTCAGGACATTCCATCTTCCCGACGTGCGTTATACCAGCGAGTTCAACAATTTATCAATGTTGAGGACGACACGGCTGCTCGAACTTCTCGTGACAACGATAAGAAAGGAAAGGATTTCAACGGTTAGCGAAACAAACAGAAGAATCCGACTTTTAATCAACAACAATCCAGTCAGAAGCCTCCGTATAAGAAAGAAGACTCCACGAGTAGGACCGGAAAGCCTTTTACTTATTTTGAATTAACTCCGCTTAATACTAAATATGTAGTAGTTTACGACAAAATCAAGGATAAAAGTCTGCTCACTCCGCCGTTTCTCCTGCACGACAACACTAAAACAACTCGCGATAAATCATTGTGGTGCAAATTTCATAATGATTATGGTCATGAGACTGAGAATTGTCGGTCTTTGCGGGGAAGAATTGAAAAGCTTGTGCAGAATGGGAAACTTGATCAATACGTGCAGAAAAAAGTGACAACTCAAGCTTTAATTGTAACCGTTCACAATGTCATTAAGGTTGGACATGCCGTCATTGATTCATTGTCCAATACTCAGCAGAAAAATGCTCGTCGTTCTAAAGTCAAATATCTTTCTAATTTTTATGAAGTTAAAGGGATCAATTTCGTGGAAGGTTTTCACACAGAGACTATTGAAGACGAACCATTGTGTTTCACTGACCACGATCTAATGGGAGTGTGATAAGTGTTTAAAAAGTGCAATTTAACCCTCGATTATGCCTCTTGTTTAGCCATCTTAGTGGACTAATAGTGTTTGTAAGTTATGTTTTATGATTCTACAGGTGAAAAAGAGAGTTTTGTAGAATATTAGAGAAAAAGGGGTAAAACGGAGCAATTCGGAGCATTAAGGATCACATGGGAAGCCCGTGGACAATCATGGAGAAGGCCTAGGAATTGAAGCTATTAAAGATACGACTTGGACCTATTTTAAAGCCTATTTGGAAGCCCAAGGCAAAAGGGTTCGTTGCTTGAACCAAAGCCCGCAAAAGAGGAAAAAAAGATGAAGCAAAAGAGGAAAAATAGAGTCTCGCGTCTGAGACCCGACTATCGTGCGTCCAGACGCGAGAACCGATACTGTAGCCAATTCCTTCACAGATTTGGAGAGAAAGTTGGACTCTGAAAGAAGTTGATTTGTACTAGAAAACAAACCACGGTTTGGAATGCTTCTAGAACTCATTGTAACCCCTATAAATAGAATACCTAAATACCTCATGTAATTTTCCAATTCACTTATACTCTTGTCTCCAAAACTTGAGGCAGAGAGAGATTAATAATAAAATATTCGGTTTTAACTAGCCGAGTCTTAATAAGTTAGTCTTTCTAGTCTTATATTCTTCGACTCTTCTTCTTCTCGTTCTTCGTGTTCTTCCTTCTTTATGGAAGGCTAATCTTCTCCTTCAAGGGAGGAGATGAAGCCGGTGCTTAAGGTTTAATGATTCTTTTGGTTCAAGGTGTTCTTCAATCAGGTTAGTTCTTTATGTTTTTAGTTATTAGTTCCATTGTCCAGACCAGGGGATGGAAGTATAGATTAAGGTTTTTATTTATTACAATCGAATATCATGCTAGTTTAGGGTTTTATTTATTGCAATTGAATATTTGCTAGTGACATGCTTTTATTTATTACAATTAAATATAATACTAGAATAGATTTTAATTTATTGGAATTGAATATTATACTATTATTCTCTATTTTTCTTCTAATTGTGTAGTGTTTTAGAATAAGAAAAGTATTCCTTGTGTTTGCCTTAGATGGTGATTCATTGAATAGCTGTCCAAGCTCACATAAAAGGAAAGAAGATATTAATAACATAAAAATAGGAACAACCTTAAATAGAGTAATTCGTTAATGATGTTTCGTCCAAGAGGGCATCGACACTCGCTCGATTGCCTAATTGTAGTCTACTTGTGAGAACAACCATGAAGCAAAATGTCATAGATCAAAGGTATCGGTGGATTCTAATCTCTTGAATTCCTTCTCTTATAAATTCTCAATAGTTTAGTTAGTTTAGTTTAGTTTAGCATTAGAATCTACAATATCTATAATCATAGTTTTTAATCCCTCAAACCCCATTTCCAGTCATGTCCTTCATATAAACATACACTTAAAAGTGGAACGATACCCTACTCATCCTTTACTTATTTAGGGATAATTAGGTTTTGATATGCTTCTATTTTGTTCAACGGCCATCATCCATCTACATCATCTATCTACATCATCCATATACCATCTCATACACACAAAAATGAGTGAGTGTCAGAGTGCATGTTCCTCATTATGATGCTATCGTGATAACTGCGTATATAAGTTGTATGCGCGTACAACGTAAAATGATCGACACTGGTAGTTCAACTAGCGTCATATTTTCTGGGTGTTATTGCAGTATTCCTTTTATTGATAACTTGGTCACTCCTAAAAATACGCCTATCGTTGGTTTTGATGGTACTGCTACTCATTGCGTTGGAAAGGTTTCTCTCCCGGTCACTCTTATGCCCCTACATTTCTGCCACGACTACTTTCTCTGTATCACTTAAACTTGGCGAGGGGGGTTTTGGGTCGGTTTACAAGGCTAAGCTGTTTTGATGAGAAACACGTTGTAATGCAATAGCTTTCTACGACTTCCAGGCAAGGACGTGCCGAAGCTAAACACTGGAGTAGTGTGGTTGATGAACTTCCACACCGGAGTCTAGTACGGTTGTTGGGCTTCTGTTTAGAGAACGCAGTGCAGCTACTTGTTTACGAGTATTTGCCTAATGGGAGCCTTGACCAAGTTTTGTTTGATGAGCGTCAATGTCTTTTCCTGGATTGGGATATGCGGGAGCTTAGCCAGCACTTATATAATATTTCTTAGACCTAGTTTTCCATTGCTGGTTGGATTCTTCTCTAATCCAAATTCGTCACTAATCTGAATTCTTATCTAATCCAAGGTTGGCATCCCATTTTCGTCGTTAAAGTCTTCATCTTCGACTCCAGTTCCTATTTAACTTCTTTTTCTTCCTATAATTACTAAATTGCCCCTATATTTAATTGTCACTGTCTAATCCTACTATAAATCTTCCACTAGCATGAATAGTCAAAATCAATTTTATTATTATTACGGTACAGTTTTTTGCCATCAATGTCTTTTGAAATTTTTTCTGTGCCAACCATTTCAATTCTCACTTCAGCAATCTTTCATTTAACTATATTGCATCCCATATACGTTAGTTTGACATTTATTTCATTTACAATAATTCACGCATTTTTCTCGACAGTCCATTTTCATATCATTTACATTCACACGACACTTTGCTATACATTCCGCTCACTCTTTTCTTATTCCATTTTTTCCTTAATTTTTCTTCTCTTCTTTGCCATACGAACTTTGTTCGCATGCCAAAGAGGGGGCGGTGTTTTGACCCCCACCTACCTGGCAAACGTCCATTAGTAGGGGTCTCTATTTTATTCGTTTAATCGACAAGGCTAAAGCCCAATTTGCAATACCATGGATTGATGTATAGACCCATTATGTCACAGCCCAAATTTCTAAACAATTAAAAAAATAAATATTTGAAATATAAATATCTCAAACATCACTATATTCAATTGTCTAAAAACCCAGGCTATGACGGGGTGGATACTACACATGCCAAAATCGAAAACTCACATCATAAAAGAATCTTAACAACAAAAAATAATCTCCAAAAATTCTCTATTTCACTTTATAAAAAGGCTATCTTCCTTCCCAATAAAACATCAAATAAACTCTCTGAATAACATTCTTAAATATCTTATTCTCATGTCATGCTAAAAATGTAAACTACGTTATTACATCCTTTCAATAAGAATCAGACCTAATAAAGAACTAACGGACTGCTCCAGGCAAGAATCCAAATCAAACGCCGCGGTTCCACTGCCTTCCACCTATGTTCCCAAGAACACACCCACGTTGACAAAACAAAGCAAACATGGGTCAGCAAAATGGAATTTGCTGGTATGAGTAGACTAACCACATATAAACATTATCATACTTTAATTATCCAAACAATCACTTTATATTTTCCCATAACTTAATCATTCTCAGCTTAGAAGACATGTAGTTCCGTTATTTCAACCGACATAGTTTCTTCCCAAGCAAAACTTCCATTTATTTTAACTCATTCTAATAACTCGTTTTAATATCTAAACCATTGAATTAAAACTTACCGATATCCACTGCTGTATAAGGGTAGGACCGCGTCCCTGCACAAAATGTTATTAAGTCCTACCCTCCTACAAAAGAAAGTTAGAACTTCTATATAACATATGTAGATATTATATTAGGTATTCAAAAGAAAACCCAAACACTCGCATAATCAAATTAATACCACTAACCCGCAAGGCGAATACCTTAGTTCCTCTCTAGAGCAGTCCAAACAATCTGGTCATTCATGCCACATTCAATGAATACCCCTATATAACGCTAACGGGTTATTTATGGCACATTCAATAAATGCCCACCTAACATATGACATCAACAGTCATAAAACTAAATTCCAAAACTTGAGGCGTGGAGAGTTCTAAAAGAGTGCAGTAAATTTGTTTACGCATTATTGAACTTTATTGAATAAATTATCTCCGAGAACGAATGAGTATCTTGTTTCATGTATTTTTGGTTTACGCGTTATTAATATACCGATGTCTAAGTGTCATAACGTTGTGTATAAAACTGAAATATCACATAGTAGTTAATACGCATACACACGTATATATAAAGGTCTTAGCCTAAAGCCAAGCATGCTAATAGCCCTAGACCTATCCTAATAGCCCAAATCATAATCCGAGTTAAAAAGTCAAATTGGATCAACTGGTCAAAGTCAACTCTGGTCAAAAGTCAACTCTGGTCAAAGTCAAAGTCGACCTGCCAAGGGTCAACAGCAGTCAACCAACCCCAAACTCCTCTAACCCAAAAAGCCCAAAGCCTAAAGCCCATAGTCTAAACTTAAATCAAAATTTGAAAATCCAAAAGTTAAAACATATAAGCCCACCCCGATTTGGCCCAAGCCCAAATCGAAATGCACTGTTCATCTCCTTCCTCACCAAAACTTCCACCAGCTGACCACCACAACCCACCAACCTATCTCCAATTTAAAACCCGCAGTTTGACTCCTCACAAAAAACCCAATCCACCGATACCCTCAAAACGCGATTTCCTTATACTGACAAAAACGGAATCGACGCCATTAATGGCTGCTTAGAGCTTCACAACACTCATACCATGATTCCAGAACTACCAATCATTCCCCGACAACAACAACTCATCTATTCTTCACCAGACAACAACCAACAACCAATGAAAATACCGCCCTTCAAAAATCGCAGTATTGACGCCATTAATGGCGGTTCAAAATTTCACAGCTCTCATGTAACAATTCGACCACCACCAATCAATAATCAACCAACACAATCAACATAATAACAGTTCACAATATTTTTCAGGATGAGGTTTGTGCGAGCCGCCACCATTAGCACCTATTCAAGCTTTTTCCCAACTTCAACAGCCCAACCCAATCACCGATTTTAAACCCCCGACATCAACCAAATCAACACAAACAACCCACAGCACAACACACAGCACAACAGTACAACAACAATATAACAATCCCTGAAAATTTTGGTCCTTGGCTTAAAACGCCGAAAGCGCCAGAAATAATACATAAGTCGACCAATCGCTTTTACAAAGAGCCCATCATCGATTCAAACACCACTCGTTTTAAGTTTTCCCGAGAGACGACGCGTTTATTTATCATTGTATAATTAGTTAACACTAAAAAGTATACTGAGCCTAAAACTAAATCTTAAAACAAAGAATCGAACAAATAAAAATCATATGTTTTCCAGCCTCATGCAATCTTCAATAAACGAGAACTTTATAAAAATATGAAATATCTACTCACCTGTAGCGTTCTCCGATTATCAGCTAGCTAATAGAAGAACTCTTCCTTTTCTTCTTTCAGTAAAACTCCCATTTTTTTTTTCTAAAACCCTCGCTGTGTTTTTTTCCCCAAAAACTCCACGTGAGAAAACTCACCGAAAAACAAGGACAACACTTATCTATTACTTACGGGACTTTTATCCTTAACTGATAGATATCCTATATCTATTTTATCTATTTTCATTATTATTATCTTTATTATTATTATTATTCTTAGGAAAAATAAAAGAATAAAAACACGGGGTGTTATACATTAACTCATGTGTCTAGGGCTGAACCCTAGCCACATAGCTTGCCACTTACGTACATTAATTTATGTTCAGATTCATTTCTTATCAAAGAGATAATTATCAATTAAGAGTCATGTTCAATTACGATTACTTGAGCTATAAGAAATCTCTATTCTACACATATAAATACCAAACTATTTTTCATAAAGAACTACGTTGTTGAGACGTGATCTCATCGATAATTTGGGTACGTAGGCAACCGAAAGGTACAGTCTCATCATTCTCCCGATCACCATCACTTTTCTACCTACTTTTCTACGTTCTTCATCTCCTTTGTCACCACTTAGTGTTTTGATCATATTTGGTCGAAACATCCCCTCTCTGAGCCTTTCTTTAGCCTTTTCATAAACCACCCCTTTACCATTTTATAAAAACAAAATAAAAATAAAATTAGTCTACCCATTTTAGAATGAGTCTGAGAATAGAGATGAAATGAAGAAAAGAAAAGAGAAATACCTATGGAAAACCAAGAATTTGTTAGTTGCTTCAAATAAGAAAAGAAAAGAAAGTTTATATCCAAAGAAATAAATAAATAAACAAATAAATAAAATAAAAAGTTAGAACTCCAAAAACAGAAACAAAGGAGTCAAAAGCCAAAAGAAAAATAAAAAAATGGCTAAGGATGGAAACAAAGTGTAGAAGCAAAGTAAAACAAGGTTTTCTCTAGTTACATATTTTGAAGACTCCATTATCTCAGACTTGTCCTTTTGAATATCCATTTTCTTCTTTCTTAAACCATCACCTAATCCCCGCAACACCTAATAAAAACCTCTAGCTCAATTAGGAATAGGTTAGTGTGATAGTAAGTGGCAGATGTGTTTGATCGACTTCGGCTTCCTTGTACGTCATTGAGATTGTAAGGTAAAGTGTGTTCATTGCACACTAGAGTGAGCGAAACTTGAGTGGAAAAATCAGAGTGTTTTTGTCTTGACATATATGTGAGGACCTACTTAAGGACGTTATTCCAAAGTTATAGAAACAGACCTGTTATTGCATTTCATAGCAAAGTTCATATATATATATATATATATATATATATATATATATATATATATATATATATATATATATATGATTGATTATTATGCACGTATTAGCTTAGGTTTTTAATTGATTATTCTGTATTCATTGCTAGTGAGATGTATAGATATCTGAGAATAAATAAGAAAACAGTCATTTTTATTTCTTGGTCGTTGTAGTATAGATGAAGTTTGTGAGTAATTTCTCTGGAAAACTCTCACAAAGTTATAACTCGTCCACTAGGGAATTCCTAGTGGTTTAAGGCCTTATTGCATATGGTCAATGCAATCACACTCAGCGAAACGAGATTAGTTAGAACTCCATTTTTTGTCACTTATTTTAATTTCTCATATTTGCTTGAGGACAAACAAAATGCTATTTGGGGGTGGTTTGATAAGAGCCCAAAACTGTAGTTTTAACCCCTTAATAATATTACATTTAGACCAATTATGTGTATAATAAATAAGAGTTAGTACTGTTTACGTATTTTTGTGTATTTCAGGTATTGGAGTCAAATATGTGAAGAAAGATGTCACTTTTGCAAGAGAAATGAGCAAAGGTTGGCTGCTAAGAAGTTCGATGTTTAAAGCCCAAGTTTTAAGGAAAAAAAGCCTTTTTAAAGCCCAGTCAAAGCTGAAAAGTCAAAGTCAACGCGGGCAGAAATAAAGCATAAAAGTTAACAGAACTTCCACAAACCGTATCTTTCGACTCAGACCTCGGAATTGGGCCTACTATATGTCAAAACGACCGGTTCGGAAAGAGCTTTCTAATGGTTTAGGCCTTGATTCAATTAGAGAAGTAGAAGTGGATGAAATATCTGTTATAGTAATTTCCAATAGAGAAACCCTTTTTGGACTTAAGTAATTAGGTTTTGGGCTTGATTTAGTGGCCCAAAACACAGCTCCAAAGCCCATGCACGAAATTGTAAACCTAACCATCTCCTATATAAAAAGGGTTAAGGCTAAACAAAAGTTGGCTACTCCCTTATTTAGTTTAGTTGTAAATTAGGGTTCTCTATCTCTCTATCTCTCTCATTAGCTAGAATAATTTAGTTTCTCTTTATTTTTAACCTAGTTTATGTTCTAAAACCTAGCCTCCATTAATAAAACCAAGTTATTGTTATTCGTCTTCATTATGTCTTATTCTTCTTCTATTAATAATTGTTTAATGAATCTTAGCTAAACCTCCATTAGAGGGGTTTGATGAAACTTTGATGAAGAATTGATGTGTTAGTTAAAATTATTGTTTATTCAAGAGTTTCAATCTAGATATTAGTTTATTCACCATGAAAATAGGTTAAACTTCCTCTCATGCTAATTATTATTTGGTTAGAGATGTCATGAATAGTTAGAGATCAAATACTTAATCTTTATTGGTTAGGGTTGCAATAATCTACACTAGCATATTATGAATTAATCAAGGTGAATATCAAATCTCTATAATTCCTTCTCTATTCTTCTCCATATTTTATTCAAGTCATATTCAATTTCTTAGTTAAATTATTACAAGTTAAATTCATGTATTCAGTTTCGTAGTATAAATTCACATCCATAAATATTGCTCTCACCATTGTTTCCTTGTGTTTGATTAGTTGAATTCGTTTAAGTCTAGAGAGTTAAGAGTGGAATGATTCTGTACTCTATATATTGCATGAATATACATGTGAGAGTAAAAAATAAATAATTGATAACGTAAGAATAAGATAGAGAAATCTAGTATAGTTTTTACGGGTTATCACTAGATCATCTTATCTCAAAACTATAGATCCAACTTGTGGTTTCTTCTAATCAAGCTACAATCCATAACATTATCCGTTTTAAAGAGACACTAGTGGATTTGCAAAAACATTATCATTCTTAATAAACAAGTAAATAAGCAGATGTCCAAAATAAAAAAGGGACTTTTAGGTTTTGGTCTTCCTAAATAATTGGTATTTGGGGTTTGGTCCGCACTAATTGGCTTATTAGGTTTTGGTCCTCTTGACTAACAGTCAACCAAGTTGATTGTTTGTTGACTGTTGGTATTTTGTAAATACCCATCATACCCTTACGTTTGTGAGACACGTGTCAACTTGGTTGACTTTTAGTCAGGAGGACCAAAATCTAATAAAACGATTAGTGCGGCCCAAACCACAAATACCAATTATTTAGGAGGACCAAAACCTAAAAGACCCAAAAAAAATTAAACACGTGTCAAGATCAATTAGTTTAGGAGGACCAAAACCTAAAAAAATCCGAAAGAAAGTGGAAGAGTTTAGTTTAGTTTCCCGTTTTTTTCCTACCGTATTTTTAAGATTGTGATAATACACATGTCTGTATAACAATGGTTTATATTAAGTTAATATATATAGTATGGCGGGCAGGTTCCACTATGTTAAAAAAATCATGAAATACAATTAGATTCAATAATACAATAACACACAAATTTCTTAACCCACACTCAAAAGAGGCATGTGTCAATTTAGTTAACTGTTAATCAGGAGAACCAAAGCCTAATAAGCATATTAGTACCGGCCAAACCCCCAATACTAATTATTTAGGATGACCAAAACCTAAAAGACCCTTAAATTTGGAATAGTTCTCTTTATGCGGAATCAATTATTACAAGGACTCACAGGTGATGTTGCAGGTATTTTGTGAAGGCTAGTTATGCAATCATCTTTCTACATCGACGGTGAATATTATTTCTTACAAGCTTTTGAGTATGGGTTAAGAAATTTGTGTGTTATTGTTTTCTTGAATCTAATCGTATTTCATAACTTTTTTACACAGTGGAACCTATCCGCCATACTGTATAGATTAACTTGATATAAACCATTGTTATACAGACACGTGTATTATCACAATCTTAAAAATATGGTAGGAAAAAAAACAAGAAACTAAACTAAACTCTTCCACTTTCTTTCGGGTTGTTTTAGGTTTTGGTCCTCCTAAATAATCAATATTTAGGGTTTGGTCCTCCTAAACTAATTGATTTTGACACGTGTTTATTTATTTTTTTGGGTCTTTTAGGTTTTGGTCCTCCTAAATAATTGGTATTTGGGGTTTGGTCTGCACTAATCGTTTTATTAGGTTTTGGTCATCCTGACTAACAGTCAACCAAGTTAACACGTGCCTCACACACATAAGGGTATAATGGGTATTTATAAAATACCAACAGTCAACAAACAGTCAACTTGGTTAATTGTTTATTAGGAGGACCAAAACCTAATAAGCCGATTAGTACGGACCAAACCCCAAATACCAATTATTTAAGAGGACCAAAATCTAAAAGACCCAAATAAAAATGTCACTACCAGTGGATTTCAACTCTTCTAAAATAGAATTTTCCCTGGACCAACCATGGCCAAATGTATGCACACTTTGTGAGCGAGGGTATCATAGTAATTTCCCCTTCTTTTTTACCCTCTTTTAGATTTTTTTCACGTGGGTTTCCTGGTCTGTGCTAGAATTTGCCTCTTTTGGTAAGTTGGACCGACAATGGCTGGCAAGCTTCTGTCGTTGACTGAGTAACGACAAGTTAGATCATTTGATGATGGAGACATTGGCACCTACTAATGGGATGGTGGAGGTTCCGGTTACAGATCAGCCTCAAACTTCTAATATTGCAGTCTCCATAGCGGCTACTTAACCAAATCGCTCTTGGAGAGAGTTGTTCGGTGACTCTAGTAGTCGTCGATTTCAAACTACTCTTAAAGAATTCTCTCCAACGCTTGTTGATGGTGTTTTACAAGTCCCAGATGATGTAATTCAGCAAGGTGTCTCAGGTTAGAGTGATTATTTGGTTGGGTACTTCATAGAAAAAAGGCTGCCTTTTCATCTTGTGAAGGCAAATCTGAGTAGACAATGGAAGACTAAAGGCTCGTACGAAGTCACCGCTGATGATGATCTCTTCTACTTCAAGTTTTCTGAAGGTGAGAATCAGACGAAAATTCTTGAAGCAGGTCTTTATTTTATTGCTGGAAAGTTATTCATCATAAGGAAATGGTCAGTTGAGATTGATATTAACAGACAAAAATTCGCCACTATTCCCTTGTGGGTTCATTTACACATCCCTAAACAGTTGTGGTCTGACAGAGTCAAAGAAATCTGGCAATCTTTGAAAGAAAAAGCGGCATGGATTAATCTCACTCCATTTTGGAGAGAGACTAATCTGGGAGCCGGACAAATGCATGATTGTGGGTCGTTAACACAGGAGGAGAGATATGGTGGATTTCTCGACCTTCTTTCATGATTCATCTGGAGAACCATCATACGACTTATTATCGTTTTGTTCACTAGATTTTCATTTCTAGTGTAGGCTTGTATTTTATTTTTTTTCTCTATTCTGCTACCTTTGATATCATGTAAGCCTTATTCTTTATAATTAATCAATTACCTTTAACAAAAAAAAAAAAAAAAAAGTGGTCTGATAATGGGATGGGATATGTAGCTAGCTACTTGGGGAAACCCATCTGTGTAGGTGAAGCAACAGCCAAGAAAGAGAGAATATCTTATGCTCGTGTTTGCATTATAGTGGTTGTTGATTCTAAATTCCCTACTTCAATTCTTATTAAAGTGCGTGGGGGAGATGTTATCAATGTGAAGGTTGAGTACCCGTGGATACCAAGTAGATGTAGCATTTGTGGCATTTTTGGGCACTCGGACTCTAAGTGTGTATCTGCTACCTTGCCCAAACCTTCTCAGCCTTCTAAGAAAAGCTCTAAATAGAAATCTCAACAAGTTTGGATTCCTAGATCACAGCTTGCTAAGGAAAATGTTGGGGAGGTTGGTGAATCCAGTATGCCAGGTGTACAAGTGCAGGGTACTACTGAATATGTTGCTTCTGAAGCAACTATTGTTTGAGAGGCGACTACCATTGACTAGCAACCTAGTCCCGTTGTTTAAGTTGTTGAAGCCTTTGTAGCTGGTGCACTAGAATAGGAACATATTGTTTTGCCCACCCCTCCTATTTTAGTTGAGGATGGAGAGCATATCGTTTCTGATATTGTAATTCATGAGCTTAGTAACGAATCTGTTCAATTTGAGGTAAGGAAGAATGCTTACCATGCCTTGACTCTGGGAGATACTGATGAGGAGTTAGAGGATGGAGAAGCCTCTGAACGTGAGACTAAATACTTTGATGATCAGCTCTTAGAGATTACCTCTTTAGCGAAAATTAGCAATATTAAAGCTAACTTACTTTCTGCAGTACAGGGTAACAAGAGCTCTAAACAAGTGCACTCCCAACCACCTAAGGGAGGTAAGAAGATAACGAAAGGGTCTGGTGGTCGCAACAATCACAAACGTTCTAGATGAGTGCTCCCATTTGCATGTGGAATGTGAGGGGTATTAATGATCCCCATAAGGCAAAAGAAGTTAATAAAGTTAGAGTTCAAAAGCATGTCTGTATTTTGGGGTTGATTGAGACTAAGGTTCATATTAATAAGTTCGATTACATAAAGAATATTTGTTATCCTGGTTGGTCTTCGTTTGACAATTATGGCAGTGACCCTAGTGGGAGAGTTTGGCTATGCTGGGATCTGTCTAAAGTCTCCATTTCTAAACTTCATGAGAGTGATCAGTTTATACACTGTGAGGTAACTATTTTCTTGTCAGCTGTTACTTATTTCCTTACTACTGTGTATGCAAGAAATGATAATAATGCTAGATTAGTACTATGGCATGATTTGGTGAATTTGAATACTGATTATCTTCCTTGGTGTACTTATGGTGATTTTAATAATGTAATTAATGCTAATGAAAGAGTGGGAGGTGCTCCGATACATCCTAAAGATACGAATGCTTTTGTTACTTGTCTACAAGATACAGGGTTGACAGATTTAAAGTTCACTGGATTCTTCTTCACATGGTCTAACAACTCTGAGGGGAGAAGGAGAGTTCTGCCCAAATTAGATAGGTGTCTTGTTAATGATAAGTGGTTAAGCTTTTTTGGGGCTACTGAAGCTGAATTCTTGCCACATGGCATATCTGATCATAGCCCTATTCTAGTCATTAGGGCGGATTTTTGCAAGAAGGCAAGTCCATTCAAATTCTTCAACAATTGGGTGTTTCACCAAGACTTTCAGGATATGCTGAGGGATGTTTGGAGCCAGGAGGTCGACTCTAATCCAATGTATATTCTGCTACATAAGCTTAAATGCTTGAAGATGAATCTTAAAAGATGGTCTAAACAACAATTCTCAAGTCTTCATTCTAGAGTGGAAGAGTCTAGAGAGGTTTTGTTTGAGATTTAAAAGCAAATTCAGATCAATCCTATGGATGTAGAACTCATCAAGAAGGAGAAAGAAGAAATGATTAAGTATGGGGAGTTAGCTAGGGTTGAAAACCTCGAGCTTAAACAAAAGAGTTCTTATGACTAGTTTGTGGGAGGTGATCGAGGAACATCATACTTCTTTAACTGTATAAAAGAGAAGAGAAATAGGAATGTTGTATGGTCTTTGGTTACTAGTGCTGAGGAGAAGCTGGAAACTCAACAACAAGTTATTAATGAGATCACGGGGTACTACAAGGACCTTCTTGGGACTGTAGTAGAAATTACAGTTGAGCCTAAGTTCTTTAATGAACTTGCTACATCTAGCATCTATCCTCAGAAGCTGCTAATTCTTTGGCTATGAGTGTCACCCCAGATGAAGTAAAACATGCTTTATTTTCTATGGATGACAATAAGTCCCATGGCCCAGATGGATTCAATGCATTCTCCATCAAGTTTTGTTGGGCCATTGTAGGTGAGACTTTCACTAAAGTTGTTCTTAATGTATTTACTTCTAGTCATCTGCCTAGAGGAGTTAATTCCACGCTTCTATGTTTGATCCCTAAGATTAACAATCCTTCTAGAGTGGAAGAGTACAGGCCAATAGAATGTTGCACTGTTATTTATAGATGCATTACCAAAATCATAACCAATAGGCTGAAGAATGTTATTGAAGGTTTGACTTCACCCAACCAAATTGTTTTCATCCCTGGGCGCAATATACAAGATAATCTTCTCCTCTCTCATGAGCTGCTCCGAAGCTATGGGAGAGCTCATATTTCTCCTAGATTCTCTATTAAGGTAGACATCAAGAAAGCGTATGACATGGTTTGCTGGGACTCTATTGTTCATATGTTAGAGAAATTTAACTTTCCCCAAAGAATGATTGATTGGATTTGTTTGTGTGTTACAACTTCTTATTACTCTATACTGATCAATGGTTCTATAGAAGGTTTCTTTCAAGGAAAAAGGAGTCTCAGGCAAAGAGACCCCTTATCTCCTTATCTTTTTGTCCTGGTTATAAAGATCTTAGGGAGCTTGCTCAAGAAGGGTATCAATTCCAAGTTTATCATGCTCCATCCCAAGTGCAAGAAGATTCAATTGTCACATCTTTGTTTTGTTGATGACCTCTTAATATTCTCTAAGGGTGATTTTGATTCGGTAAACTCTATAAGTCAAATATTGAATCTATTTGTTGCTACAACTGGTCTTTCTATCAACAAGGCAAAGACTGCGCTTTTGGTTGGTGGTATGAGCATAGATGATGCTAAGGAACTTGCAAATTCCATGAACATTAAGCTTCTCACTCCTCCTGTTACTTACTTGGGAGTCCCTTTGGTGGCGCCTAGGCTGGGTATCAAAGAGTGTTTGCCTTTAGTGGAGAAGGTCACGATGAAAATAACTAGCTGGAAAGGGCTCTGTCACATGCTGGAAGACTTCAGCTGGTCATTTCAGTCTTGACATCTTTTCATGTGTATTGGGCAAGATCTTTTATGCTCCCTTCCTTTACTCTAGATCAAGGCCCAAAATATCGAATTCGGTGAATATTTCGGTGTACCCAAAAATCGATATATATCAGAAATATCGAATATATCCTTTTTTTTGTGACCAGTCCAAACAATCTAAAATATCATAAATATCGGTAAAAAATATTGTAAAATATCATAAATATCGGATATTTACATTAAAAAATGGTCAAAAAGTCAAACGATATATATCGTAAATATCGCATATATCGGTTATATCGGCAATATAAAGTTTTATATCGGAAATTCTAATATATATTGGAAAAAAATGATTCAATATTCGGTGGATATATATCGGATATATCGATGTCGGTGTACCAAAAAAACGATATATATCAGATATATCAGCGATATTTTGGGTCTTGCTCTGGATCACATTGTTAGCATCTGCTCTAATTTCCTTTGGAGTGGTCCAGAATTATCTAACAAGATGCATCAGGCGAACTGGAGCACCATGTGTCTCTCTAAGGAAGTGGTCTCAACATAAAAGATTTGCACAAATTGAATAAGGTAGCCTACTGTGGCTTAGTCTTCAAAGTGGCCTCTCAAGCAAATGGTCTCTGGGTTAGGTGGGTTCTTGCACAACACATTAAGACTAAGCATTTCTGGTCTATGATATGTCTATTCCTAGGGACTGTTCTTAGGTTTGGAGACATGTCCTTAAGACTAGAGTCCTTGCAGGTAGATTCATTAGACAGAGATTAGCTAATGGTGCGAATACAAAGGTCTGGCATGATCTTTGGTGCAGTGATACCCCTCTTTATCATAACCAACAAGTGTTGTTTGATTGGGGTACAGTGGTGGGACTGGAAACAACAGTTGATGCTTTGGTTACTGATGGGTGCTGGAATTCTAAAGTAGACTTGCTTCAAGATGAAGAACTTAAATTGGTTATTAAGTCTACAGAGATATATGGCAACTTGGATGTTGATACCACAGTTTGGACGTCTTCATGCAATGGGCTTTTTTCAGTTAACTCTTCTTATGAAGCCATTAGAAGGAGAAGAGTTCAAGTTAGGTGGTCTAACCTTGTTTGGGGCAAGCTGGTACATCCAAGGCATTCTTTTTGCACTTGGCAGCTCTTCTCGAATAGTTTACAGACTCAGGATTGCCTTATTCAAAAACATGTACTCTCTCATTCACAATGTTGTTTCTGCAATGAGTAGTTGAGTACTCCAAACATTTGTTTTTTTTAGTGTAACTTCTCCAAACAAGTGGTTAGTGGTGTGAAGAACTTTCTGGGGGTGATCACTGATGTTAGAAGCTCTAACAGAGAGTGGTCAAGTATTTTTAGATTGTGCTCAGGTAAGAAGATTAAAGCTGAAATCAGTAAGTCTTTCATATGCGCTTCAGTCTATGAGATTTGGGCAGAGAGAAATAATCGAAGGTTCAAGGATACTCAGCAAACAATGCAACATATAATTCAGAAGATTATAGCTGATTCTAGACTCTTCATTCAAACTAATATGAGTCAAGTTCCTGACACTTCGAATAATCACAATTTTCTGATCAGATTGGGTCTTCATGCTACCTACAAGGACATGACTCCAATCCAATGTTATTGGCCTAAACCAGCAGTTGGCAGGGTTAAGGCAAATGCAGATGGGTCGGTCTGGGATGATGGATCAAGTATTGGAGGTCTTATAAGGGATGAATGGGGTGAAACAATACTTGCTTTTACGGGCAGCAACTCAAACAAATTAGTCCTTTACCAAGAGAAGTTAGCTATACAAACAGCTCTTCATAGTTGTGTTCAACTAAACCTTAAGAAGGTGGAAGTGGAGTCTGACTCTTTGCGTGCTATTCAAGTTATTAATAGAGTAGAGAAGCCACCGTGGTACTGTCTCAATGTCCTTGTAGCGATTGAACAATTGGTCCCTTTGTTCGAGTATTTGGAGTTCAAACATGTTTATAGGGAAGCCAATATGGGCGCAGACTACTTGGCTTCTCTACATGTGGGTAGTCTTAGTATAGTAGAGAATTTTGTGAGTTTGTTCTATCCTCCTCTAGACGCTAAACTCAGTCAAATTGTAATGGAGGATTGACAAGAGATTATGTATTTTAGAAATATATTCAATAAAAAGCTAGGGATGTAATCCCTCCTTAACGGTCAAAAAAAAACATATGTAGGATCCCCAAGTGGCTGACAATCCTACTACTTGTTGCCCCCACAACATTTCATTTACTTTTGGGATTACTTTTTGAACCTGTTTTTTTTTTTTTTATTTGGTAATCAACTATAGATAGATAGATAGATAGATATATAAAAAGTCAGATGACAGGACCTATACATATGGGTATGGATGTCCTATCTATATCTATATCTATGACATCCATAAGCCATTGAGGGAGTGAATCTTGGTCTCTCCTAGCGATATTGCTTTCTTTGAAATTATGTCTGCAATGTCATTTATGTTACGACTACAAAAGATAATATCAAAATATACAAAATTAGTTGCGAGAGATCTGATATCCCTGATGATGTCTTTAGATCGCCAAGAGAGATTGGATGATCGGGTTGCCCATTCTACTGAAACTGCTTGAGCATCGATCTCTAATTCTAGGTGAGTGAGCTGTCTTTCTATGGCCCACTGGGTGGTCAAAAGAACCCCTCGGCATTCAACCTCCTCTGCGGTGGTGGCATGTCCTGTCCAAGTACCTGCTGCTAAGACGTTCCTATGAGAGTCACGCATAATAAAGCCTATACCAAATGATAGTGTATTGATAATGAATGAAGCATCTATATTGATCTTGATCTTAATCTTGAACCTGTTGGATTGCTTGAAAAATTATTCTCTCATGGACGTAAATACGTAATTCCCATTAAAATTTTCGTGAAAAAGTTCTTGTGTTCACAAAAAGTATCAATTTCTAGGTTTTAGTACCAACAGCTTTTCCTGTGAAAATAATTTCAATTAGTATCATTTCAGTTTTCGTTATAGAAACTAGAATACAGGATAGGAATTTCTTTTTGCTAAAATAAAATAAACAAAAAGTAACGAGGTAATTAAATTAACTCTCAATCTCTCATTCTCCCTGCAACTTATATTTTGGAAACGTTTCGCTGCAAAGATTAACAAATTAAAAATTCCCCAAGGAGATTTTATCCTTATAAACAGTCAAACAGGAGAATAGTACTTTTAATGGATCCTATTTATTTATTGCGAAAAAGTGTTTATTAGTGAAAAAGCATTTTTTAAAAAAAATAAATGCGTTTGGTCTCTATTTTAAAAAAAATAGTTTTTCATCCAAAAAACATTTTTTGGTCCCAAAAACTAGTTTTATGATAATTAAGTAAAACTTGTTTTTCAAGTTAAAAAATTGTTTTTCTTTGAGGAAAATACTTTGGACGGTGAAGGCAAATGAACTGCCCGAATGTTTTAGACTTTAATATTTTATGCCACGATATGCTAAAATATGTCGAGAAATATAATACGAAATACAGTTCGATAAAATAGTTTTTAAGAAAAATCACAACCAAATATATTTATTCAAAAACTGTTTTTAGAATAAATATTTTTTTATAAAAATACTTTTTAAGAAAAAATGATTTTTTGAAAAAATTAGAACCAAACACCCACTTATCCTCAAAGGAGTGGACACAGCAGATGTTCCGAAATCCGAAGCAATCTGGGTGGTGGGGGGAATTTATGGGAGCGATTTTTGTTTTTTCCTTAATCGAAGTTTCTAAATTCTATTAATACCGAAATACTGGTGGAGTAGTGGGTTCATATAATCAATTTGCAGCAATTGAGCCTATTCATGGTCATGCTTGTAACTAGTTCACTGCATTTGTGTTGCAGGGCCCTTTTCGACACAAGTGGTCAGCCACCGTCCTCTATAAACAAAAGTTATAGATTCTAGTCATTTGCATTCCAGTAACTTGGCATGTTTTCAGTCAAATAACAAATTTTCAAAGAAAGCCCACCGGAATACATAATGACAAACATTTTAGGCCGTGTTTGGTTCAAAGAATTTCGAATCTTTAAGAAAGTGAAAATTTAGAAACTAAATTATCTTAATCCATATATGAAGAATGTGATTGGATGAAACCCCACCAAAACCTTCTCGGTTTCTATATACAAGGGACTTTTCCTGTTTCTCTTGAGCGATAGCGACGGAACTGCAGCAAATCTCAGCCGAAAGAATAAGGAAAGCAACTTCTTTCTTGTAAAAAATCAAATGTTGTTTTCCTCAATATTGACCCTAAATGGAAAAAAATTTCTATGTTAATCACTTTCCATGGTCTACCAAACACCCAAGAGAATTTAGAATCCATTCTCTCCCATTTTCGGTGAACCAAACGCAGCCTTAAGACCTAACAAACACATCAGGCATAAATAGTGTTATGTTCTTAGCCTTTGAAGTGTTATGTGGACATTTGCCAACCATATATGACTGGAGGGACTAGAATTCTCTTCCTTTTCTCTTTTAGTGGGATATAGTCAAGGAAAAATCAAGATATCATTGGCAAACATACAAAGCTGACAAATGTCCACACGACGGAACGTATGGTTCCTAACTACAGCATGATCATAGCTTAATCCAATAATAGTGTAGACTTGAACGATATTTCTGTTTTAACCAGCAGAGCAGAAATTTACTATTAACATGCCCTCCTACTGGGAGTCAAAATTATGCTCTAATCAAATCACAATCAAGATTTACTTTCCTGTATTGGCTGTATCCCTAATTCCCTAGTAAAGATGTCATCATCGGCTTGAGTCCACAGATCCAGCTTGCTTAACTAAGAAGTACACTAGAAGAGGTTGTTTTTTTAGCATCAGTATATGCATATAAGGGAGATTGGTGTGAGATGAATGACGCTTCCAGATGACTCAGAAAATGAGGACGGCTAATTTGACAGTAAAGTCTGCTTCTTAGTTTAAGGTTATTTCCTTGACCTAAATCACCTAATTTTGGGTTAAAGCTTCAGGAAAACTAAAAATGTTATGAAACCAGTCAAAGATTCTGCCTGCCAAACGATTTAAGAGAAAAGGACAACAATGCTACACAAATGAGAGAGAGAGCTAACAGCCAAAGTATCTTTATGGAATATGTTACACATGGAATATGTCACACGGAGGACTGCTGAACTTCATATACTGGAGAGTAGAAATAGATAATAAATATTCACTAGTTGATACTATAAAACTGACTGAAAAACTAGCTCATCATTGTAATCGTCACCCATCTGCCACTCAGAAACAACTTTATCCCAACTACGATCAAACTTCATGATTTGTATTTAACCATGCAGCTTCTATCTCAGAGCCCTAAAAAACAAGTATAAATCAAGTTGCAGGCTGCAGTTTATCTTTCCTTTTCTCTTCCTAATTAGCTAAATCCATGATACAAGTGGACGAATCCAAAATACTTATATGTTCATCATAGGTGGAAATGTCCATGATTTCGCTAACATAGGTTGAACACTCGCAAAATTCATTGAATATTCTCAGACCACAATCCAACAAAATGATAACAGCTCTAATCTAACCTTTGTAGCTACCAAGAAGGTAAGCCTCATGTAAAGAGGAATGCTTCTGACTTCAAAGGTTTTCCTCTTTTTTTTGTTCTTTTTCTTTTGATTTGGATTCTGACTTCAAAATTGAAACTCACAGACAATGGACATAATATACTGAGAAATGCCTTTCAAACAAAAAATGTACTGCTTGTATAGTGGATGAAATCCAACATATTCCTAGCATATCTGCTAGAAGTTGAACTGCAGTGCAATCCAGCAGAAACAACTGCCTTTGTGGGGCACGCAGACTAGAAAAGGGTCATAACTTATCTTCAAGTCCTGGGAAAAAGTTGAACGATTATGGTGACGTTAAGCTCTCCAAAATAAGTAAAAAAGTAAAAAGCACATTCTCCCACTTGTAATGCCGACCTCTCTATGCCAAAACACATTCTACTTAGTAGATTCCAAGCAAACGTACCTTTGATTCATATACATCAAAATCAATCAAAATAATCACTTACTAGGTGTTAGAGTTCTACGTGAGTCATTAGATAGGTGGGAGTTGGGACATTGTGTCCACCCATCGTCCCATCCCCAAGACCCAGATTTTTTTGAGTTTTTCCATATTGTAAACCCACTATTTCCCCATATAAGAAGTGTGAGAGAAGGCTGAAGCTAATTAAGCCGTACTCTCTTTTCAACCAAAACTTCTCTCTTTCTTTAGCTATTATAAAATGTTGCTCTAGGTATAAGAACAGACTTTCCTTGTTGCGAAAAGTAAACCAATCTTGTTTTTGTTTCTCACACAACCATAGAGAATAAGCATGAATTCACAATTTCACACACTAATAATACAAAGTTGGCATACTTGTGGTGATCCAAGAACTTTGATTTCAGTCCTGCTTGTCATCATCTACTGAACCTGTTTTCTGGATTAATGAAGGTGCAGCAGGCTCCTGATTCACCTGCATAGAACAAGAATTGCCCCAGTTTAATCCCTCCCCAAAAGCTCAAACACCAAATCTAAGCCTACACACACAAATTGTTTAAAGTCTTAGCCGCAAAAATATATAAGAAGTGTCTAAAGAGAAATGAGAAATGAGAAACTACAAAGAGAGCTCTCATTCACTTCCATAGGTTGTTCCTGCAAAACTAAAGGAATTATATCTGAACTTCCATAGGTTACCAGCTAGTAAAACGCTACAAACTATTATTTGTATATGCAAATACACCACCAGATGACCATATTTAGCTGTTGTACAAGTAATATAATAGGAATGAAGAATGTCTTCCATACCCAAATGAACGTCTGTGGTATTCTATTTTAAGCACATAATTGTTCATACAAGTGAGAGCATATGCAGAAAAGAGAAGTTAGGACTTAGGAACACTACTTTCTGATGATAAAGTGACATATATGACAAGATATCATATGCTTAGATGGCAACTCATAACCCATGACCCTTTAAGTGCAACAATATGTCGATAGATCCCATTGTTAACATCAGAGTTACCCTTAATAACACTTCAAGGTTTTGCCAATATAGGAAACAAAAAAACAATAAAAATAAAAGATTAAGCAAAATCCAGTACTAAACAGAGAAACAATTTGCTTAAAGTAATTCTAACTAAGATGTCTCAATCCTATTTATAAGGAAAGGAGGTTCAAAGTTCAAACTGATGGATCCAATACATATTATTGCAAAAGATTAGTTAGGATCCTCCAATGTTACATTTTGCATCCTTGCTAAACTGATATAAAGCAGGTTCAAACATGACCTAAATGAAGTCTGACATTATAGTTACACTGATGCGGTGCATAGAAGACCCATGAGTTCACAACTCCAGACGTAGTCCAGATTATTGAGTAGATGCTGAAATCAATTAAATGATAAACAACTACAACTACTAGTCATATAAAATTTCATTTTTTACTAGAATAAATTTCCAAGTATCAGTATACTCATTAATTTAGATCTTCTCCAGATTTACTATTTGAGTGACATGCTGATATATGCAAACAAAATTAGGAATTTAGCTTCCTTTTTCCCATGTCAGTGGTGAAAACGAGCAAATCAAACTTTTACCAGTGGTAAAACTTCCACCACAATGGTAGTTGCAGCAGGAGAGGACCATTGCTATACAAAGGATGACAGCCAGGACTAGAGCTGCTAAAACCTGAGGCCACAGCCATTACGCTAAGTCCAATGGTGCGCCATCTCACCAAATATGGAGAAAATTGTGATCCAATGGCGCGTCAAAACACTAACCGGCCAACGCTATCGCTATTAATTTACCTATGTATACCGTTAGTTTTAGTGAGATGGTGTATGGTCTATACACTAGCACAAATGGTGGGTAAAAAGAAATTGAGCTACACGCCTCTCCCAATGGCGGGTAGAAAGTGTTTGTTAATATGCCACACGCCAAACATGTCCCACACAATATTCCATTTTACTCAATTATTTATCTACCCCTAATATTTTTATTTGATTCATTTGGGTGAGGAGAGAGAAAGGGGGCAAAATTGGGAGAGTCAATTATTAAATATGTGTTGCATGCCACTAGGAGTGGTGTGTGGCAATATTGCCTTGATTTGGGCTACACGCCATTAGGAGAGACGGCTAGGAATTTGAAACCATTGGGTGCGGACTTGCACCATCCCGCTAACACTATCCCTATGCTATTGTGCTATAGTGGGATACCGCACAAAACCATTGGACTTAGCCTTAGGCATTCAGATCCCACTCGAGTGAGGCGATAACAGAGCCAAAAAGAGTGGAGTACACACCCATAAGGTCAAGCACAATGGTAGTCGCAGCAGGCTATGAAGCACGGATACGTCTGTTAGGGTGAAGTATCGGTGTCCGATACGTATCCAACACAGATACGCCCCGATACGCGTCCAATATGTATCGGATACGCGATTTGGAGTATCCGATTATTTAATTAATTTTTTAATTTCCGATACGCGGAGGATACGCGGGGATACATGGAAATAGTAATCTCACAAAAAAAATTTGGAACTTCAATAAAAATAAAACAAGTGAAATAAAATCCAAGATAAGAAGAGATGCAAGAGAAGAAAGATGAAGTGATTAAGTGGAACCTGATTAACTAATTTTAATCTGCGAAAAAAGAACTTCCTTTTAAAACCTCCATGGATAAATCTTCCATAAAATCAATGGGAGAGAGTGAGACGGATATCAATGGGAGAGAGAGATAGTAGAGATTGGAGAGACGGATATGAATTTGGTGAAAATGCTCAATTATATATATATATATTCTGACATACTATCTTGACATACTCAGCCAACCGTTAGATCAAACAAAATCTAACGTCCCATATACTTTTTTAATTAATAAACCAAGCCAATAAAAAAAGAGGGGTAAAAGTGATATTTTGATTTTTTTACAAAAGAAAGTCTTTCTTCTTGCCTTGTTCACGTTCTTTTTCACTCACTTAGGTTTCTCTTTTCCCACCAAGAACAAGTTCTTCTACATACATGGTTTTGAGCTGACCCCAAAAAAACCAGTGAGAAAAAAAATGATGCAGAATTATTCTAGAAGATTTAAACAGAAATTATTGAACCCAACATCATCTACATTACTATCTTCATCGTCACTCAATTCACACTCTTCATTAATCGATTCCACGTATTATGGAATTGATCGGCCGAGACACGTGTCGAATATTGCGAATAGAGGAGTTGGGCATCTTGTCAGGAAAGGGACAGGTGGAAGATCATCTGTGAGTGGCATTGTTGCTGCAGTGTTTGGAGCTACTGGGTTCCTTGGCCGTTATGTCGTACAACAACTCGCTAAAACGGGTTCTCAAGTTCTCGTTCCTTTTCATGGTTCTGAGGACTCTCCTCGGCATCTCAAATTGATGGGTGACTTGGGTCAGATAGTACCAATGAAATACAACCCAAGAGATGAAGACTTAGTTAAGGCAGTGATGGCAAAGGCTAATGTTGTTCTCAATCTGATCGGAAGGGAGCACGAGACAAGAAATTATAGCTTTGAGGAAGTCAACCATTCTATGGCTGCAAATCTTGCTATGATTACTAAAGAACATGGTGGCATCATGAGATTTGTACAAGTTTCTTGCTTAGGGGCAAATCCATCCTCACCTTCCAGAATGTTAAGAGCGAAAGCTGCTGCAGAAGAAACTATTATGAAAGAATTGCCTAAGGCTACAATTATGAAGCCTGCTGTCGTGATTGGCACGGAAGATCGAATTTTAAATAAGTGGGCGCAAAAATCGAATTTTATTTATTTGTTTGGTTTTTTAGAAGTATATATATGAGACGTTAGATTTTGTTTGATCTGACGATTTGCTGAGTATGTCAAGATAGTATGTCATAATAGTATGTCGACCTAGCCGGCCTATATATATATATATATATATATATATATATATATTATTCAAACGTATCCATGACGTATCCGTGTCGTGTCGTATCCGTGCTTCCTAAGCAGCAGGAGGAGGGCAACTGGTGGACAGCTATGCTGTCAAAGGCGTAACGTAAGGGGGTAGACCGCTTTCAGCCTGCCTGGGCGGCACCTATGACCAGTCAATTTACAGTTTGACCAAAAAAAAACAATCCTATGTTTACGGTAACATATACTAGATGTCTACATCTCAAAAACTACATTTTTTGCAGTTTATTTACTCTTATGAATATCTTATTTTCATAACACACCATACTTCTTTAACATTTAAACAATAAAAAGGGTTGGAGTGTTATACGAATTACATGGTGATGAATCATGCATACTTTGGATAGCTTTCATAAAAAGGGGGTTGTTGTGGGTTTCGTTTTTCGGCTTAAGAGTTTTGGGCTTCATTTTAAGTTTTGTTCTGTTTGGCTTTTATTTTTAAACATATTTCCCGCCTTACAAACCCCCTGCCTTACAAAAGCCGGCCGCCTAGGCGGCCCCACTGCTGCTGAGCAGGTCATGAGCAGACTTTGAAGCAGGCGAGGGTTGGTGTTAAAAACCTGCCCAAGCAGCCCCACAGGCAGCGCCTTTGACAGCATAGGCGGACAGTGATTTACCCACCATGGAGGCCGCTGCACAGATAGAGCCATTCTTTATTTACTTTCCCCTATGTCAAGCTCATTGCTGGTACCGACTGGAAGCGTGTCTTCTGACGTTGTACCCCTCATCTAAGGGTGGCTTTATATGCATATCCCTAGATAGTCAGACTTCAGATCGTCCAGTCAGTAGCTCTCTTGCTCCCGGCCTCCTGGGAGTGAAGGGTCTGCTTACTATATACCACACCAACTTACTCTGTTGGTTTGGCTCTGCTGTTGAGGATTTTACCATCTAAAGTGACATGTTATCCTGGGTGAGCTGAGTGCTCAACCAGGGCATGTTTCCCCGTGACTACTAGGCTAGGGTCTAGGTTTCTGGCAAATGACTGACATCAATACATTAACTAAGGCAGTTTCTAATCTGAATAGAAGTTTTCCTAAACTTATTTTTGCTTGAAAGAGTACTTGACATGTTTCTTATACTTCCTGTAGGCCTTGGCTTCCTTGGGTCAGAATTCAGATAACCGCTACACACTCAAGCTCATCCTTCCAATGCTGAGCTGACAAGTTGTAAAGTCTTGAAGAGGGTAACCGTGGACCGCTACCTCAGATCCGAGCACGAAGCTTCTAGATGCAGAGAGGACCATCTATGCATAGAAATTATGCACTGCAATAAATCTGGCTGATCAGCCATTGATGGAAAGGTGGCCTGCTATTATGGCTTTACACACTTAGCAGTGGAAGGGTTGACTGAGGGACCTGATGCTACGTAAGCACTCAATCTGAACAGAAAAAGTGTAGGAAAAGCATCAAGCTTACTGGATGAAAGTTCCATCACTTCCATGTGGCAATGGCAATCATCTGCAAGAACCCTATACTGGCATAGTAGTCATGGGCATGAGGAAGTATTGCCCAAGTAAGGATCACTCAGGCTAACTCTTCGCTGTAGATGGCTAAATCCGCTATTGCCACAGATCAATAATTATAAAAAGTTAGCTGCGGTAAGTAACAAGTAGGGTTCATCATGCCCAGGCAAGTTTTGATCCACATATAGAGCACGTGAGCTACCAATAAGAGAATCTAAAGTTTATCTTATCTCGGGAACCTGTTGCTCTGATATATATTATGCAACCACTGGGCGAGGAAACCACAGTCAGGCTACACATTACCAATCTGCTCTACCACTAATGGCCCTTCCTCTACGTAGCCACGGGGTCGGCATGGGATAGTCTTTAGCAATTCGCAATGTCCTTCTTCAAGGCCTCCATGAAGGGTACAACCTTGGCTCTCAAACCTTCCCGGTTGCCACTTCCACTGTCTTTTGGCCCTATGGCCGATGAACTACAAATGGCTCTCCCATGCCCCCGACCGACCTCCACCCTACTTGGTCATGACCTGCAACCTCCACCCCCTTAATAAATTACAAAATCTCTACATGGTCTAGGACCCTCCGGCATGGTATAATTAATTCAAGAATTTCTTCCTACAAATTGGCTTCTGAAGTTGTCTTACAGACACACCAAAGCTTGTTTTAGTAGGTGCAAAGTTATCGTGATCTTGCTTCTCTATGTTCATGATATACTTCTCATTGGCAACAAGTCAAGTCATTTGCACTCCCTTCTCTAGTTCTCCATCTATTAAATTTAGAATAGGATATGAAGGATAGATACAATCCATTAATTTCTAGGAGTTGAAGTTCAAGACAACATTTCTTGTTTGTTCTTATCTAAATAAAAATATGCACTGGGATTTGCTAAAATGTGAAAAATATGACCGACTATAAGCCCTACACAGCTGATCAGTCAAATACTCACGAGTGTTGGACAGCCTTTGGCGGACCAGCATATTACACAAATTTAGTGGGTGCCCTGTACTATTTTGAACGAGTTTAATTCATGCATAATCAAGCTAATAGCTTGATAATTAATGATATTAGCTCAGTAGTACAGACTGCTTCATCTGCTTCAGATGGGCCGTCACCCAGATACAAGAAGAACCGTGATTGGTGACAGCTTATGTTACCTTTCTTTTATAAAATTGCATTTTAGGGTGGAAAATACAGTGGAATTGCCTACTCTTTATCTCATTTTTTTTAAATGTAAAAAGTGTTTATACCGATAGCAACAACAGTTAAATCAACACCAAAACAAGGATTCAAACTATTCTGCATTTGGCCACCGCCCCATTACACACCAAAAGTAGAAAAACAACAAAATAAGAATAAGAAAAATTAAATAAAAAAAAACAAACAAACACAAATATAGAAGAAGTCGAGGGGGGGGGGAGAAGGGCTAAGCTAGCCACCCCTATTTACAAAGCTCCTTCATCCACTATCTTTCAATTACCTACCTCTCAATTCAACATCCCAATCATTGTCCTCTGAACACTTGAAGGTCAAATGGTCTAATTCTTCGCACCCTTCCTTCTCATGGAGGTCATCCACATCCTTGGTGCCCTCAGTATATCCTTGCTCTTAGATCATCCTGCTCAACTTCTTCTTTTTTGCATTAACACCCACCTTTCACCAAATGCAAAAACGTTTACTTTCTCCTCTCTCAATATCATCGGTTGTTTTCCACTCCTCCTTCCTTTACTTTTCTCCCCCACTGCAACCTTCTTTGCTATACCCTCCAATTTTCTTGCACCCCTCTCCTCTTCCAATTCCAGAATCCTGATTGCCCTGCCTCTCACACACAGACGCTCCTATCTTCCCCATCCAAACCTCCACTATCGACACCCACAACCCCCAAATACTATCTTCTTCAATTTGTAAACACTATTCTAGTGTTTTACGATGCCTCAGGCCACACGCATAACATTTAGCACTCGACCCAACTAAAATGTGATCATTGTATAAACTTCCTTATGTTGTCAGGAATCGCGAAATGTATGAGTGAACTGGCAAAACAATAATCAACAAATTGGGATAGTTGTAAAAACAGGTTTATGAAAATTACTTTGGTATTATTAGTCTGCGACGCAGGCTTCATTGGACAAGCAGGTGGAACTCTCTCTGGCTTCCTATATTCCCACCCGAAAGCCCGATACAATTTCGCCTGCAACAATATATATATAATTTAAAGACAATGAAAAAAACACACACACACACCCGAAAGTAATAAAATTGAACTTACCAGGATGAAATCGAAAAGTAAAGGCAAGACGTTGACTATTGGGACAAGGAAGAGGGGCAACAAACACGCTATGCAAACCTGTAACACGAAGATTAGCCCTAATAATAATACTTAAAGATCAAATCTTTCGAAAGATTAAAGAGAAAGAGACTTGCCATGTTTTGTTTTTGTGATTGATTTGCTTTTTCGCTGCTCTGTTTATTTGGTTTGTCAGTTAAACAGAAGATATATATATATATATATATATATGTGTGTTTTTTTTGTCCTAACCTTGTGCTCCCAGTAGTAGGATATCTTCGGTGGGAACTTTTTCTAAACTTGGCCACGTTGTATTCTTAAGAATAGAACCACCCCCTTGTCCGAAGTCCGAACGCGTGGGCGGTTGACCACCATATAGTACGTAACACCCGACATTACACACTAGCTGTTTTGGTGTGAAATACTTTGGCATTTTGTTATGATCCATTTCTACATAGTCTTCTTTCTTGACTAGGTTCATCAGCAGTGGCGGAGCCAGGAAAGTAACTGAGGGTGAGCCACCCATAAACCAAGCATAAAAAAAAAACACTAATTTTTTTTTAACTAAAAATTCAAACCCGATCACAAAACAAGTATATTTCGAATATAAAAAATCATATAAAATAATTACAATAAATGTAATATGAAAAAATAAGAAAAGAAAAAATAATTCAATATAAACAAATACTTATTCATAGTTGTCCTCGGCGTTTTTCTTTTTTGTCACCCTTCTTCATCTTTTTTGAAGCGCCATAAAAGATCAACTCTAAGATCAATCTTTATCAAAAATTTCTTTTTCAATATATGTTATTAAACAATCATTCAACCATTCATCTGCCATCCGATTACGCAGACGATTCTTTATGATATTTATATCAGAAAATGTTTTTCTCACTGAGTCACGATCAGTAGGATGATAATTTGAAATCTTGTTCTTCAATCCAGGGTCTCCCGGAAGACTAGACAAGTCAATTTCTTCACGATTTCTATGTTGAACCCGTTTTGACGTAGATTGTTCAACACCACCATCCTCAGTTTCTTGGTGACTTCGCTTTGAAGAGGATCCTACTTCAACACTAACAACATGATCTGTGTTACTAGTTGGTTGAGCGGGCAACGACTTTTCTTTGATCAAATACTTTAGCATAGCGATTTAAACAATTAAAATAAACCACCAATCAATTTAATTGAAATTGCACGAATTAAAATAAACCACCAATAATGTTCACAAAATAAAATAATAATCACAAACATATAAAAATCTAAATAAAATGGTTTAGAAATCAGTACAAAAAGACGACAAAAAATTAAATAATATAAGGGTTACCTAGTTACCTCCACAAACCAGTAGGTGTAAAGTTGTTTGTTTGGGTAGAAAAATAGAAGACTTAAATTTTAATATATGGTAATAGAGAATGAAGGAGAACAGAAGTAGAGTAGGTGAGGGTTTTTTTTATTATTATTATTATTATTATTATTATTATTATTATTATTATTGTTATTTTTATTTTTTTAAGATACAAGATCATCACATGACATCAGCACATCCTTTTATTTCCTTTCTCATAAGCACATTTTAACCGAATCAAATTTGTACATCAAGTACATCACATGATGTCAGCACATCCTTTTATTTCCTTTCTCATCATCACATGCCACACTTTTCTTTTTCTTTTTTGTCTCTTACCTGTTACCACTTAGCACTTTCTCGCAGTTACGCCATAACTAATATAAAAAAAAAAATCGTTTGGGTCAAGGTGAGGGTACGCCAGGGTGTATGCTGGGCCCTCCTAGCTCCGCCACTAATCATCAGCACATCGAGTAGGTTGTTTTTGGATACTGTAAATGTCTAATTTGATTATACGAATTAATAGTACATTACACCAATGATTTAAAATTTAACTCTAGTTTATGACAAAAAAAATGTCTATGTATCCAATACTGTACAAGTGAGACTAGAATCAAACCAATATAGTTCTGAAGGTGGTTTTTATAGACATTGAGGGTGTACATCTCGTAGGACACATGTGGTGGTATGGACAGATGTGTGGTTAAGATGAGCACGTGTGTAGTAGTTCTAGGTGTTAGGTTGTTTGAGCTGGCATAGGGCGTAACGATGGTAAATGGCTATAATGATTTGGGTATTACAGCGAGTAGAAGCCTAATGCTAATGATAGCAATAATGAGAGTAGTAGGTGATGATGTCACGAGATGAAGTCGAGTAACAAATCGTTGATGTTGATCTGATCTTGACGAGTGAGCGAGTGCTCGTGTTCTTGGAGTTGAGTTGGTGGAGTCACTGTGTTGTGGACTGCCTACGTATGCACGTGTATGCACATCACGTGCTTGATAGGATGTCTCTTGCTACTCACTCGTGTTGGAGAGTCTCAGTAACTTATTAACTTTATCTGCTCTACAGTAACTTAACTAGTGTCGGCTGCATTGATTTGGATGTTTTCGCCAGGAGGAGGGATTTCCTCCAATACTACAGGAGGCACTAGAGCTTGCGGGATTTTTCTAATGAGATGTGATTCGTAAATGTTCTGTAGGTAAGTAACACAGTTTTGAGCATCAACACACCCAACAGGATAGCACGACTGGTAAGAAAGGGTGTTGGTGTGTACCTACCCCCCATGAGGTCTCATGAAGTGGGGCTCATGCGGGACGGGCCTGGGTGGTGGCCTCCATGCTGGGACTGGTTCCAACCACTCAAAAACACACATGCGGTCGGCAATGCTGCCACTGTGAACCGAAAAAAGAACACTATTGTTGCTGCCAGTTGGCTCTTCTTAAGCAAGTGAGTTGATGGAAACTACAGTATTCCGTGAGTGTGTGTGTGTTGTTCTCATCAGCCGTCACAGGGATCAGAATTCCTCCATTATCTACATGCTCAATGGTTGATCGGCAGATTGAGGATTCTCCATTTGACAGTCCTCAGTCACTAAGGTCCAAACGTCCAAACCTATTGCTATTAGCAATAATTGGATCAGCAACTATTGGTTTTTATGCTGGCTTCTCTCTTTTTCAGATTGTCATTTACGATTGTAAACCACATACTGATACTCTATCTGAAGAACAAGGAGATTTAAGAACCTGGGACAACCTAAGCTTACCCATCAACTGGCTGTAGAAACTTTATCCACTACAATCTACACCAAAATAAGTACACCACCTGGGACAACAAGCTTACCCATCAATAAGTGCACGACCGTTGGCGCTAGTCCTGAATGATGGTGTTTAAATGGCTGCCACAGAAGAGGGTCCGGATTTTCAAAGTTATAGACTCGGGTGTTTGGTGTTGAAAGAGAAAACGGCTCTATGTACAAGTACCAATGCGTTTTGCGTTTTGCGTTAACGTTAATACAAATCTCGATAGTCATGTACCAGCAGACCAATAGCACATAGCTTTTGTCCTGCTCATGACCATCCTAAAATGCATCTCCGTTGAAGACTCAGCTTGTGGACGGACTTGTTCATTTTTTGGTTCTTTACCAACCATTGCTTTCCTGGCCCGAGTCCCCCTACCGTATGATAGAATCAAAAATGACAACAGTGAACGGTAAAGAGAAATAAAACAGAATTTAAACTTCAAGCAACATCAAACTGATCCCTCGGAATACCCCTCATGGAGGTTTTATCAAGATCAAATATAAATAAGTATACCGATTAGGGACCACAGTCCACTCGTCTTTAGAATTGAGAACTGGACGAATTAGAGTACCTATATGTATTCAGACTTGCAAACCGTAACAAGTGTTGTATTTGAAGCCTGAGAAAATAACGCATACTATAGAATCAGTAACATTTCATGCTTTCACATTGACTTAATTTAATGAGACCAGTATCTATGCATCATTGCCTTTGCATGGGTTGTCAGTACAGCGACAAACAGGATTACGAGAAGCTGACCACCCATTGAATCCACTTTCCAAAACCAAAACATTTTTTATGCCCACATCTTCCTTCATTTCTGATAGATAATCTGCAAATCTGCGAGCACAAGATGGACCACGCACCTAACAAAAGCACCAACATTTGTTATTCAGAGCCAAGGATATAGTGGCATATGCTTGCTTCATTGCTTGTAAACCAAATATTCATTTTAATTAAATAAAGATATCGTTCTGCAGCATGTATAAACAATAAACAAGAAGTTGCAGGGTAAAATCTTACTATTTATTATATCTCTGAGTTCAAGATTTGCCCTACTTGCAATTTAATGAGGGTAGACAAAATGTTCTTGCTTGGGATCAAGTATATGAGGTGTGTTCTCTTTAAGGACTAAGGAGACACCATGTCACCATTCTTTCTATTATAAACACTTTGTAATGACCCGCCCCATCCTACCACGTCGATACTGTCCTCATTTGACTCTGGGCAGCAGCTTCCTAAGAGGTCACCCACCACGTCGATATTGTCCTCACTTAGCCACTGCCGGACCTCTGACAGTGTGGGTTTTTCAGACTCTAGGCAGCAAGCTTCCCATGGGTTTTTCAGACTCTGGGCAGCAGCTTCCCAGGAGATCACCCATCCTGAAAACTACTCCTGCCCGAGCACACTTAACTGTGGAGTTCTCACCAACCCCACAGCCAAACGATCCGGAAAAGGCCTCGACGTTAGAATTTGGTAGATCAATTACTCATAGCCATGATCTTTAGACAGCTGCCTAAGCGAAGTGGGATCACACCATGACGAAACCGTTACCTAAACCCGGGCTAGGCGTCTTTCCATCATACCCCTCCTCGGGCCTCACCCAGAGGTATCACACACTTCATTTGTGCATTTTCCTGAATTTAATTCTAGACACATTAGAGTGCATCCGCCACCCACAACATCATTATCTTCTTCGTGAGTTAACTTGATAATCCATCGATTACTTCTGTTCTTCAACTGATTATTTTACGTCTGAGTGGACTCAAAAAATTCAACCAAAAATCTATCTAACACTTCAATGCACCGAGTCACCAGTGAGCAACCAAAAATTTATCTAACACTTCAATTCGCCAAGTCACCAGTGAGCCAACTTGAATCTAAATTCAATTGTGGACCAATTATGGCTTTGTAAAAACTGAACCTGAACAGTTATTGAGGGCTCCAGATCCAATCACGGAGGTTCCAGAATCAATTTCTGAACGCTTCATGTGGAAAATCACCAGAGTGTGGATCATCCATGAGTAAATTAACTCTTTCAGATATGTTAAAGGACAAAGGCCTCTTTTCCTTTTACTGGGATTTAAATACTGTAAGTGGCAAAACCCCCAATAACAAGCCAAGGCATGTAGTTGTTGTTGAGGATTCTGCGTTGTATACTTATAGTTTAAACTAAGTTAGGGCATAATGCATTGTCGCACTACATCACTACTGTGGCAATAGTTGCCTGCATTTCCACATAAAGTTGCTCACAGCCATGCTAATAAGTAATACCATACGGGTGGAATCCTGAACATGTTATTTCTCTGTCATCAGCCCATCAAGTAGGTTGTTTTTGGACAACCACTCATGTTGGTGTGTCTCAATACCTTTATCTACTCCAAAGTCACCTATCTAGTGTTGGCTGCATTGAATTTGGTGTTTTCACCAGCAGGAGGCGTTTCCTCAATACAAGAGAGCTTGTGTGACTTTCTGATGAGATGTAATTCATGAACTGTGCTATTAAATCGCCGAGTACTCCCTAGCTGACCAGTGCAACACATTACTCCCCACGAGTGATCAGGGTCAAAAAATTGCTGAGAAATCAGCCGATTTGTCGATTAATAAGTGATCGGGCTCCGGCGAGTTAGTCGTGTGGAATCGAGCCCTTTGTTTCACATAAAAAAGAAAGTTTTTTTTTGGCCCGCAACTAAACAGTTAACACAAAAAACAAATTTAGGGCTCGGGCGAGTTAGTCTTCTCCACTCCAGGTACGTTATTCACTTCTTCTCCATTTTTTTTTTCTTAATTATTCTTCTTCTCTCACTTCTCCACCTCCTCCTTCTATTATTCAGTTCTTCAATCTTCACTCACTTATTCTCATCTTTCTGTTTCTTCTCCTTTTTAATTTTTGTTATGTTCTTCACTTCTTCTCAAGCATTCACTTCTCTCTCCACTCTCTTCTTCTCCTCTCCTTTTTTATTTTTTATTTTTAACAGTCCACTCAAAGTTGACTGTTTAGTGTTTACCGATTGATTTTTTTTTTTTTAGAGATCTCTTTGAGAGCTTCGAATGAACCATCTATTGGGAGTGGTGTTTATGCCACAACAATAACAACCTCAATGAATGGGACGAGTGTAGGGACCCAAATAATAGAAATTTTGTTTGGTGTTTGTCGTGTGATAAAAGGATGTCTGGAGGGATAAATCGGTTGAAGGAACATCTAGTTCATAAGAAAGGGAATATGATGTCATGTTCAAATGTGACCATAGAGATTCAAAAGAAAGTCAATGCAACGTTGCAGCAAGTAAGAAAGAAGAAGCTTGATAAAGCTAGAATTCAAGGTATTCTTGAAAGACAAGATGAAGATGTTGATGAAGTCGAAGAACAATAATTTTTTAATGGTGGTGATAATAGAAACCAAGGTATTTCCATTGGTGGTGCTAAGAAAAGAAAAGTTGTCGGCAATGTTAGAGGTCCTTTTGATTGATTATTGCCAACCGATAAAATGAAACAAATCACTTTGGATAAAAACAACCCTTACAAGCAAGCTTTGAAGAAAATAGCATGGAACAAGATAGCAAAGTGGGCATACGAAGTGGGATTAGCTTTCAATGCAGAACGCCCACCAAGCTTTACAGAAATGATTCATGCTATTGGAGATTAAGGACAAAGTAGCATATTTAGTTATTTTCTTTTTGAAGTAGTTGGTTATTAAAATATTAATTGTACTTATTATTATTAGTATTTCCTTACAGCTATGCCCCCTCCTAGTTATCATAACATGCGGGTGACTTTACTGAATGAGGTGTATGACGAGACAAAAGAATTTGTTGATACTTTTAGACCACATTAGGAGCTATATGGATGTTCGATTATGTCTGACTTTTGGACCGATGAAAAAGGTAGATATTTAATAAATTTTATAGTTAGTTGTCCAAAAGGCACAATTTTCTTGAAGTCAATTGATGCATTGGAACATGTCAAGGAAGTAATCTACATTGTATAAATGATTAATGAAGCGATTGTCGATGTCAGGGTTGAGAATATTGTTTCGGTAAGATACTTAGACATTTGTGTGTACAAAAAAATAAATACAAGTTACTAATTCATTTATCAACTTACTAATGCATTTCACTTTTCAATAGTTTGTTACCGACAACAGATCCAATTATAAATTGGCGGGAACAATGTTGGAAGAAGAGCATGATTCAATGTTCTGGACTCTTTGTGCAGCGCATTGTATTAATTTGATGTTTCATGATTTTGAGAGTGGAGAGAGAACCGCATTGCCTAAAATAAAGTCTGTATTAGCTTAAGCAAAAGTAGTGGTGGTTTATCTCTATAACCATAGGAGAGTGTTAGCTTGGTTGCGGAAGTTGACCGGAGGTAGAGAGTTACACAGATCTTGTGTAACTAGATTTGCTATTCAGTTTTACACATTGTGGAGCATGTGGGAGAATAGGCATCACGTACAGGTGTTGTTTGTTTCTGAATATTGGAGAAAGAGTGATTTTGCAAAAAAACCCGACGGAAAGAGAGTTGAGAGAATAGTTACAAAGGAGTCTTTCTGGGATAATGTTTATTTCTCTTGTCAAGTGATGGCTCAATTAGTGGATGTTTTGAGAATGGTGGATAGAGAAGAGAAGTCGTGTATGGGCATATGAGGTAATGAGGAGGGCTGAGGAGCAAATTGAAAAGAACTTGGGGTCGGACACAAGGACATGGACGAAGGTGAAGACCATTATTGACAAGAGGTGGGAATATCAACTCCGTCGTCCATTGCATGCATGCAGGTGGGACTTCTAAGTTTTTTTAAAAAAAATTAGCAAATATGGATGTCATTATTTCAGCTTGAGTCTTAAGGTATATATTAAGTACTGACTCCAAACATTTTGGTACGAAACCGGGTTTTATTTAAATCCGTCAATCTATTTCAAGGAAACTAAAGCTATGATGGAGACAAACAGTGTAGTAAAGGCAGATCTTTTTAAAGCTATGGCAGTGCTTATACCCGAGTCTGAGTCGGAGAAAGCAATAGATCAACAAACAGTGTAGTTAAGGCAGATCTTTTTAAAGCTATGGCAGTACTTATACCCGAGTCTGAGTCGGAGAAAGCAATAGATCAACTGAAACTTTATAGAGATGCTGAGGGGACATTTGGAATAAAGGCTGCCATAAGTCGAAGAGAGACTATGCAACCCCATATGCTTTCTTTTGATATAATAATTTAATTAAGCTTTCATTTGATATAATAATTTAATTTAGTAGTATTTGTATTGTATCTTTTCAATTACTGACTTTAACATCATCATAACATGTTAAATATAGATGAATGGTGGTTGCAATTTGGAAGTGATACGCCTAACCTCGCAAAATTTGCGGTTAAAGTTTTATCACAAACATGTAGTGCATCACCACGTGAACGTAACTAGAGTGCCTTTGATAATGTAAGTACATTAACTAATAGAGTCAAAAACTACATTAGTCATGTAGTGGTTATCTCTATGACTATGTAATTATTTTAATATGTTTTCTTTCCTTTCTTCTCTCATTTCAATTTCAGTTACATTCAAAGAAGAGGAATTGCCTTCTTCAATCAAAATTGAATGATCTTGTTTACATTCAATACAACCGAATGCTAGATAAGCGATTTAAAAAAAGGTTGGCCAACAGTGATAATGATCCTATTCTTTTGAAGGAAGTTGATGAAAATGATGATTGGATCATACCAACTGAAACACAGCTTAAAGAATTCGTGATGGAAGGTGATGACCTTACTTGGGAGCAAGTTCGAGCAGCGAGGGGAGCTAATATTGATGTGGGGCCAAGTACAAGGAATAGAACTAGAAACTTGGTGACAATTCGCGACGAAGCCGACAAAGATGATGAGGTGGACTTGGAGGGTCGTACAAGAGCTGGAGAGCATGGTGAAGGAAGTCGAGATGACGATGTTAATGAAAGTGTTGCTGACGATATTGATATAGATATTGAAGCTGGAGATGATCACTAGTCATTAGTCATGGAAGCTTTGTTGGCAATTTAGCATTTTGAGTGTTTGTTGACCTGTGGTCTTTTTGTCTGAACTATTAGAGCATTAGTACTATGGAGAATAGCTTAAATGCTTAACTTCGCTAAACTTTAAAGCTTTTTTTTGTGACTGTGATATTAGCATATATTGCTATTTTGCTTTATGATATGCAGTATGCACTTTTGAGTTCTTAATTATCTCTCCATTATTGTTGTGCTTTAGAATGGTAAACTAAATAAATAGAGTATGGAAAGTAGGAACAACTCTGTTTGGAATCGAATCCAGAATCTCTGGTTTTATAGACCAGTGCCTTATCCATTAGGCCACAAAGTCGTTTACTGGCTTTATTATGTTGGGTATATCAATGTTTTTACTTGTTAATTATATTTAAGTAATTTAACAGGTATTTGTATAGAAATATAGTTTTCAGAAAAAATCGCCCGAGTAATCACGATTAATCCCCGACCGAGTAGACCTACTCGCTACTTGCTCTTCGACTTAGTAGCGGCTGATTTTCGATTTAACTGCATAGTTTGTGAATGCCCCGTAGGTAAGTAACATGCTTTTGAGCATCATCATATTTGCTGCTTCCAATTAGCTCTTCTTAAGCAAGTGAGTTGATGGCAACTACACTGTCACGTGAATATGTGTGCGTGTGTTGTTCTCAGCGGCCACAGGGATCAGAATTCCTCCATTATCTATATGTTCAATGGCTGCTCAGCTGATTGAAGATTCTCCACTTGACAGTCCTCAGTCACTAAGGTCCAAACCTATTGCTATATAGCAATAGTGGGATCAGCAACTATTGGTTTTGAAGCTGGTTCTTGATGCATAAGAGTTGTGACATGATCTAACGAAGACAGTTAAAACTTCTGCTACTGCAATAGGTAAGAGTACCTCATATGCGACACTAGAGTCCTTCCTGCCTTCCACCCATTTTGGATCACTAGTTTCTCCTTTATTTTTCATATGTTTCTTCTTCTACACTTAGTGGGATTGATCATCCTTGCAAGTGGATCCAATAGGTCAACAGCAGCAAAGTCTTTAGATCATGGATTATAACCATGTTTATAACAAAGTTCTATATCTTTTCCTTTACTCAATCCCATAGCTGCACTAAGATTTTAAAATGTACTGACTGCTACCTTACAGTGACTGCAGAATTTTGGAAGCTTTCAGACTTGAACAGCTAGCCAAATTCTGCACCTTCTACTTTAGTGAAAACTGGATAAGGGAGCAAGATCTACATCCCTATGAACATTGGCATAATAGCCATATTGCTTCGTCAAGGTCTCTTCATCGACTTGGATTGGATATCCCACAGTTTGACTTATGCCTTTGCAGTTGAAGGCGCAGAACTAGGCGCTTGAGGCGAGCGCAGGGGCTAGGCAACCCCAGGCGTGAACCTAGGAGACCTTATGCGTGAGCAGATAAGGTTGAGTCTACAACCAAGGCGACGGCCTCAAGCTTAGGAGAGCCTTTGACTGCTAATGATTAACCATCCCAAAAATCCTAAGTTACATTGACACGGATAGGTGTGTCCATATCCAACACGGATACGAAATGTTTGACACGGCAAAATATAAAAAATTGTGGTAAATCACATACAAAATGTGTCCGACCAGGACACAGACACGTGGTTACGTATCCAACACAGATTGTTTTCAAAATATGGCATGTCCAAGTGAAAATTCCATTGGTAGACCTAGGAACTTGATTCAACGTATATATGTAATGTAATTGCTATCATGATTATCTTGAAGATGGTTTGATACACGTTTTTATATATTTTTTATTTTCTGATCGGCAAAAATAAGTGTTTCTTTAAATCGGAAAGAAAAAGTAGGCCGAGAAAACCTTCAAGTACAAATAGAAAGGAAAATAACAAAAAAACACAGCCACAAATGCCAAAAACACCTCATACCGCCCAATCAATTATCTCTAAACAATATATCCTCCCATCTTAGCCACAAGGTGCTCGAAATGAATGTTCTGAAAATCAATAAAAAAATTTACCCCAGTAACAAAGAAGGACCTTTATAGCTACAACAACCCTCTGAATGTCCAATGCTTGACCCTTGAAACATTTGTTCTGTTACGCTCCAACCAATATGCCCAACACAATCCCAAAAGGGACCATGGTCCGAATCTGCTGACCCCTTGAGGAAAATGGCCCTCTATGCCAATGAATAAGGAGATCCACCACTCTATTAGTACTGAACTACTGACCCAAGACAGCCCCGATTCAATATGGAAATACAACCAAACTTGGTCCTTATCTCCTAGACTCCTAGGATTTCATAATGAGGGTTTTAACCATATTTTGGATAATTGGATATGATCTATCATTTCTCAAGAAAGGAAAAGGAATACCAAAGAAATATTCCCCATTTCTCTCCATATCTCCTGTTTCTACAAATAGGGGTCTTTCGAAAATGAAGAACTTCACTGGATGTGAGATTATGGTACACATCTGTGAGACTTTATCCCTAGAATTCCTTTAGGCTGTGTAGGCAGGCAGGCAGCCATTGAATTAACATGTGGTGCAGTCTCTTCCTATTCTCAAAATAAATTTATTTTTATTCTCATTCTCAACATTTTTGTTGTAACAGTATTTGAAAGAGAGACCTTTGAGATTGTTAGGGTAATTGCTATTTATTTTAATTTTTGCCCCAACAGTAAGACACCCCAATGGAGAGCCCAAGGTGTTTAGAAGGCCACAACTCCACAGACTAACACCGAGGTCACAATTCTAATATCACTCACTCACCCACAATATTTTACTCTTAGGAAGATTAATATACAACCTGAACACAGCCTCAAAACACCCAAACATGCCCCTCTACCATCTCACTTGCTCAATACAATCTCCAAGAAAAACAGTGACAACACCCTCCCCCCCAAAACACCAAACACACACACACACACACACACACACAGTCATGAGCACCGAAAAAGAATAAGCAATTGAAATGCACCTCCTAATCCACCCCTTGCACTTAATCCCAGACCCCAATCTACCTAGAAAATTGCCACAAATAAATCCAGCTCAGATGATCAAAGGCTTTAGTAAGATCCACCTCACACACAATACCTTCAAGGCCTACAACCCTCTATCATCCATCGCCTCATTATCAATGAGAATCACATCAAGAATTTGTCTATCATAAACAAAAGCATACATTTTATGGTAATTCTAAAATCCATAAAATATAAGCTTGAGAAATTTGAAGTGTGACAGAGACACTAGTTGTGTACTCATTCAATTTTCTTACTCACAAGTTATGGATTATCTCTATTTCTACGACATGGGTGTATTCCTCACAAGTATAACTAAGTGTATTGAGAGATTTTCATTGAGTATTGGTTTGCCAATTTCCTAATAGTTTACCGTGTGAGGTAATGGTGACCCCTTTTCTTAAATTTCTTCGATGAGAATTAAGTTGTATATTCTGTTACTTGAAAATTCATGAAACATAGCTTGAGGTGTATAACTATGATCATTCCTAGTATTTACTACATTTGACTGCACCTTGTAGGCTAGTACCGTGTTCAATTTGGCAAATTTTCTAGTGTACCTAAGGGTTAGATACTTACATAATTACAGGCTGGTTTTCAGATTAAAGGAGTCTATATCCACCAGTGGATATGCATTCACCATAAAAGGTTGTGCAGTGTCTTGGAAGTATACCAAAAACACCTGCAACAATCCAACAGTGAAGCGAAGTTTATAAGCTCTGTTAAATCTGGTTAAGAAGTGCTACGGTCAATATATTATCCAAACAGCTACATTGAAGGCCCTAACTAATTCCTATCATAATATAAATAAAGCCTTTTGAATTAATATATCCAAAACACAAGCAACCCCTAATTATGTCACAAACCTCGGCCTAACAATAAGTTTTTCTATGTTATTTTCATTTCTGCTTACTACAAATAACTTCATCCTCTACATGTACTCAAACATATAAAAGCTATTCAAAATTTCAAATATACCCATTACAAACACTTTAACAAAAACACCTAAAACCATAAAATTCAAACTAAAAATAGAAAAAGAGACAACTCCAAATCAATAAAACAACAAAATAACAAAACTTAAACTCAGAAAAACAGAATAAAACAAACCTGACTTAAAGCACAGTGAAAAACAAGAGTATCTTTCCCTTTAACATTCTGAACAAGATCAGATATTTTTCCAGAGAATTCTCCATTTGGGTAGTGAAGAGACCCAGCTATATGTGCATCGTAATTTCTCTCCTCATCCCTGAAATATAACAACGACTTATATGTAAGAAGGCCAGAAGGGGGGCAAAAGGAAAAAGAAGTAAAAAAAAGAGGTGGGTATTCAAACCTGACATCTACAACGGCTATATTTGGACGTTGTTTGAGGGAAAGAAGTTGAGTGGCAGTTATGTAGGAGATTCGTTTTTGCCATTTTTTTTTTCCTTCTTCTCTTTTTTCTTTGAATGGGTGCCAAGGAAAGTGTTCATCACTTTATTTATAGACTCACCGTTGTGACATGCAAGATGCAACTGACACAGAACAAAATGCCAAATATCGGTCCAAATTTCACCTCCTTGATTTATTCAAGGCTCAAGCTCTCTTTTTTATGAAGGGGATTCCTTTTTCATGTCAAAAATTAAAATTGAATTATTTGATTGTGAACCCAGTAATTGAATTTAGATTCAGAAAGATGTTATTGTTAATGAGATTTTGATTAAATTGATTCACTACAGGGATTTATATAGAAACTTCACTAGATAAACTTGGAAATAAATCTGAAAATATATTATAATTAATGGACTTTAATGACAAATAATACCTATAAAATATTCTCCCATTAGAAAACTCAAAATTATATTAATAACTTTTCTTTTGAAAATATACATTAAAACCTGATTTTTATTTTTTTTTTTTTTTTTTTTTACTGGCCATTGTTAATGGTATCCCTTGTTAGCAATACTCCGAATAATTCACGAATCGAAATTTTGAAGCCCTAAACATTTAATACTTCCGAACCTTTCAATAATTTAGAATAATTCACTTTTTTCACTATAAACGTATAAAACATTAATTATTATTTCAATTGTTGTTATAATCTTACCAAGTCCGTCCTCTTACATATAACTGAGCTCTTACAATGCACAAAGTCTATCGTTGGAAAGTTAATGTTTGTTTACCTTTCTCCCCTGAGTGTTTTTGGTAATTTGAAACTGCAATCCAAATATATAAGGGATTCAAAATGGTCATTCATAAAGGGTGATCTTGGACACACCCAGGTTTTATAAAAACATTTTACTAAAAAAACTTTCTAATTTCGCAAGTAATATATTTCCAATTCAAAGATAGAAAAAAATGGAATCAATCAATAAAAAAAACAAAAATAAAAAAAAAAAAACTTGAATTTGAATCCAAAATCATATTTGTAAATTTGAAACTTATTTATCGTGATTTACCATTTGTAAATTGATTAAAAAAGATGAAAATCCAGGATCTAATATAAAAAAATAAATTTACCATTTGTAAATTGATTATTTTCCATAGCATGATAAAATGAAGATGGAGCCGAGGATCTATGGTACAAAATAATAAAATATAAACTAAAAATAATTCAAAATGAATACAAGGAAATGATTTATCTTCCAAAATTCAAAATTGAATTTTTCGATATTTTTCCAATGTTCAAACTTGAATTTGAAATTGATATTTCATAAATTATTCATATCTTCAAATTTCTTTAAAAGAAATTATAAACAAAATACAAAAAAAATATTAGAGTTAACAAAATATGTGGTTTATCCGGGTTGCAAACACAAACCCTACACCCATCATAAAAACTTATTTTTTTTTTTTGTCAATTTTTTGCCGTTTTTTTTTTTACACTCCTACCCGCATCCCCAACTTTGAAATAAATAAATAAAATTGAAACACATTTAGGTAAAAATTGTACATCCAAGACAAAACAAAATATTGGGAAACTTATTTTCTTTTTTTGTCAATTTTTTTACTACTGAAAGGAATTCTTTTGATGTCTACTTTTTTACTACATTAGAGATTTGACTCTCTAATTTGATGCAAAAGCGAATTCAAAATTCCTTACTCACGATCTTCGCGTTCGTAAAGTTGAAGTAAGGATCGAACCAACCTAAAGGTTAGGACAACTACAAGTTGGTTGTTACTCTTAGGGAAATAGTGAGTAAGTTTATATTAAACTAGGATTCTTACCTACACAAACATTAAATAAAAACATTAAGATTCGAAATATGCAACTAAGACAAAATACAATTTACTAAATAAAAGGTGGAGAGCTAATCCTCCTCATGTGAAAATAACATTTAGTTGTTGATTTGAAAAGGTTCATTTGATTCTTCCTAGATTCATAGACAAGCCCTAATGGAAGAAAACTTGATCCCTAACATGTATGGCTCATTTCTAAACTCATACATGTTAGCAATTTGAATCAAGCAATGACTTATCTCTAAGCTCAGTCCTTGATTTCTAACTAGACACTACACCAACTATCATTTTGGGATAGGATGTAGGTATAGTTGTTCTTCCTAACAACCTACCAAACCAACAACAATTATTTTCCCTCACATGAGTTGGATTAACTCCCCAAAAGGGAAGTTAGCTCATGATCCTTGGGATAAAGGATTACAAACTAGAAGAACAAAAGAGAGAGAGAAAGAGAAAGAAAAAAAACTAACTAAACTCACTTGCTTTTTATTTATTTTCTAGAAGAAAACCAAAGTTTCCTCCATTAAAACTATTACAAGCTTTCTTACAAAACTAAAAACTAAAAAATAAAAATGACTAAGGAACTAAAATAATACAAGGTAAGGAAAAGAAGTCAATGGTGTAAATGGAGTGTTCCCCCTTGTTTTGTTTTCTTCTTCATTTGAGAGACATCTCATTTCCTCCCATGTGAAACATCAAACCATATTTACTTCATTTTTATCCACCACATTAAAATAAAGTGACACCTTGCCTTTTTTTCACTATTAACACCTAATCTAATTAATTACATGCAAGGTGTCAACTTTGCACCAATAATTTGTCATTTTTGTCTTGACATGCTCCATGATTGATGACTTATCCAATCTTGTGGGTCCTTATAGTGGGTCCTATGTGCAGTCCAGTGGCGGTCCGGTCTTTGGCCAATTTTACAACTTCCCGCCTATGCATAGAGTTCATCGCCCTGATTGTCTGGGCAGCTCACTTATCGCATTCGGAGTCCTAGTTCAAGAGGTAGGAGCTTCAGAAGTTTGATGCTTCTGTGCGGATTTGGAAGAATTCATATACATGTCGTTTCTCGTGCTTTATTGCAGGTTTAAACCATATTTCCATGTTTACTGCGAATACCTGGAAAAGTATGAAAACATATTTATTTCATGATTATTAAACACATAGTTAACCAAATTTATATGTCTCAACGGGGTTTCATAATACACTTTTGGGTGCTTATCACACTACCCCCAAACAGCACTTTGTTTGTCCTCAAGCAAATAAGAGACATTAAAACAGATAAGTGGCCAAAAAATGTGTAGTCCTAACTAATTCTCGTTTCGCAGAGTGCGGTTGCATTGACCATATGCAACAAGGCCTTAAAGCACTAGGAATTCCATAGTGGACGAGTTATAGCCTCGTGAGAGTTTTCCAGAGAAGATACTCACAAACTTCATTTATACTACAACGACTCAGTGACAGAAACTCGTTTCCTAAATTAATCTAAGATATCCATACATCTCCTTAGCAGGGAACGAGGATTGATTTATTTGAAACTCAAGTTAATATGTATTCAATAATTAAAACATCTACATATGATCATGCATGCAGTGAACTTTTCATTGAAATGTACTAGCAGGGTTGTTTCTGAATCTTTTGGAGAGTGTACCTAAATGGGTTCTCATAGGTATGCGTCAAAACATAATTTCACTCAAAAAATTTCCACTCAGGTTTTGTTAACTCCAGTGTGCAGTGGGCACACATTTCCTCACATCTCAATGACAGTCAGAGGAGTCGATGTCGATCAATCACGTCTACTACTTATTATCACACCACCCTACTCCTAATTGAGCTAGAGGTCTTTATTAGGTATTGTGGGGATTAGGTGATAGTGTACAAGAAAATGGAAATGGATAATTAAAATTTACGAGTATGAGAGAACATGATCTTCATATATTTACACTAGAGAAATCTTTGTTTTCTTTTCTTCTTCTAACTGAGTTTTCCAACCTTGTTCTTAAGCCTCTAATGGATATATATATATATATATATATATTTATATATATATATGATTCTATTTTTCTTTCCTGATTCTATTTTTCTTTCTGAAGCAAGTTAACTGACTTTTATTTGGGACAAGTCTTTCTCTTTATTCTTTCCACATTTCATCCTATTTCTCATACTCATCACTTAGGTAGGTTCTTTTATTTGGTTTAATAGATGGGTAAGGAATTTTTTTTGGTGAAAGTGAAAGGTTTGATGAAAGGTTGATTGGAGTGACTAGCGGTAAAATTTGTAAATGTAAGAATTTTTAGCTATGTCGATCCAAAGATGGCCTAAATTCTCTTTATAGGGTTGGGGTGGTGATCAAGTAAGTAGATCGCGTGATTTTCTCTAATCGGAAAACTACTCCCTCGTGTCATCACACACAAATCACTCATGTCAAGGTTTTTGGTTAGATTTTCACAGGATTTATAGTTTAAGTAACTAACCGTTGGTTCCGAAACTTATCGCTATGTACAATCGATGATACTTTCGATTACATGAATGTTCATGAAAAGATGTATAAACTATTGCATACATATTATCTTAAGTTTCTTAAAACAACTCCTAATTAGGATACTAATGTGAGATTTCTAGACAATTTTCATCATTGAAAAGGAAACAAGACTTTGTCACTAAGTACAATTATTAACATGAAAATAAAAACTATATATAAGGTTACAATTTGCCTAATATTTGCTACTGAGGGTTAAAGCACCCCCAACAGAATGATGTTTAGTCCTCGAAGTATCAATAATTAAAGAGAGAAAGTACCTGAGAACCGTGAGCAAAATTAGGGCTAGATTGCTGGAACAGAAAGGTTGGAGAATGATAACCCGTAAAAACAATAGAAATGCTAAATATTAATGCTACCAACACTAATACGTAATCCTACCGTTCTTACGTTTAAATCAATTCTTCTTACTCTCAAAACATAATCATGCAATACAACGAGTAAGGATTCGTTCCACTCTTAAACCCTCAAGACTTAAATTGAATTCAACTAATCAAACCCAAAAGGAACAATAGTGAGAGTAATGATTTGATGTGAATTTTCTATTCTACCATTCCCAACAATTGAATCTAAACAAGACATAATATAAAGATTTGAACTTTATTTGTTTAAACTCAGTTTGAAACTACTCATGCAATTTAATTGAATTAAACTAATAATGACAAATAAGTAAATCTAAGGATTTAAGCTAATAAATAAATGAAAATGAAACTAGATTATGGAGAACTAATTAACTTTATTTATCTAATAGAACAATAAGATTAAGATATGATTGAATGAATAACAACTATTTTATTTATCTAATGAATGATATTCAATGATTTAAATAACTAAGCTAAAACAAAGAATGAAACTAATTAATGGAATGAAAACTAAGTAATTAACTAATCTAGATCTAACTTTTTCTAACCCTAAACTCCATTAACATTAGCTTCCTAACCTAACTGCCATTAACAAAGAGTCAAGCTTTTGTTTTATACTTCCAGATCCAAAATCGTGCATGGGCTTGGAGCCATATTTTGGGCGGAAAATCGGGCCCAAAACCCAATTTCTTTAGTCCAAAATGGGCTCTTCAGCTGCAGTTGGCTTCGACAGATATTTCGTCCACTTCTGCTCCTCTGATTGGGCCAAGGCTTGGACCATTGGAAAGCTCTTTTCGAGCCGGTCGTTTTGACATAAGCTACTCCCAATTCCGAGATCTGAGTCCAAAGATACGGCCTTCGGAAGTTCTGCTAACTTGTGCACTCTTTCTGCCCGTGTTGACTTTTCAGCTTTTGACCGGGCTTTACAAAGGCTTTGTCTCCTTGAATCTTGGCCTTTATTCACAGAACTCCTTAGCAACCGACCTTTGCTCCTTTATCTCGCTAAAGTGGCACATTTCTCCACATAATAGACTTTGAAGCCTGAAATGCATAAAAACACGTAATCAGTATTAACTCTTACTTATTATTCACATAATTGGTCTAACAGTATGATTATTAAGGGGTTAAAACTACAGTTTTGGGCTCTTATCAGAGAACATAATATATTATTTAGAAAAAACAAGAAAATGTTCAATAGCACACTAAACATAGCACACGAAATAAAAACAATAGCATACGAAACATGAAAAACAATAGCACACCAAACATAAGGTTTAGCTAGATATATGTACAATGGCAAGCTCAAGTTTACCATCCAGCAGGATGTGAAGTTCTGCCGTCCTCTTGAAGGAAATGCATTTTCTTAGCATCGCGCCAAAAGATAATAGTCTGCCAAATTTCTGCCCATTATTCGTTTCCAGATTTCCTCAAATGTGTCTTCATATTTTCATCCTTCGGGTAACAACGAACATGCCTCAGGTACCGAGCGGGACGCTTCCATTACCGAAACCTCAATGAACGAATGATTCTGTTTGCTGGGCACATAGAATCTACCTTGACCCAGTCATGAAAAGTAGCTGCAAACTGTGGAAAATGTGTCTTCATGATTCGGCAAGCGGTGACTAGTAAAAGTATATACTGATCCTGAAAAGTGTGAGCTCGTTTCAGGTTGGAGATAACACAACCTATGATGTTAAATAATGTATGACCTTGAGCTAGGGCACCGAATACAACGCAAGCAGCCTCATTGGCAGTAGAAAAATGTCAATCGCCCATAATGTTCGAGAATACAAATAACATCGCAAGTCCCCATGTTCATGGTCATGTCTTGCTTAAGGGGATGGTGGCGTCACGCCATGCCACATGGCTATTTCCTTCTCGTTTAATCTCAAGACCATCATCACCGTAAGTTTCACGTAAACGCTTGCCACCGAAAGGCACGGTAAGAATTATGATAGATGTAATGCCATGATGCAACGGGATCGTGATATGGAAGATCCAAAGTTAGTGCAAGTTGTTGTTCGAAAAGATATGAGGTGTGTCACCAACATGGATTGTGAACCCGTCTAAGTAGAAACCATGCGCATGGTTGAATGCTGGTGTGTCTTCCATATTAGCATAAAAGTATGCAGCCAAACTCGGAGAATAAGTTTGGTCGAGGTTGAAGAATTAGGGAAGACCATCCGATGTTTGTAATGTAGTCGCGGAAGAGATGGCCATAGGTATTAGAATCCATCATGGATCGAAAGGATTTTCGTGAAATGAGTTTGGGAGGTACCATGTTTGATGAAAATGCAATTGATGAAGACGCCATAGTGGATGAAGTAAAGAAATAGGTAACGACAAAGGCAAACTGGATGGATAAATGAGTATGTAAGAGAATAAACCCTCCTGTAAGCACATGTTAAATTATATTAGTCACAATGCAAATGATGACAATCCTATTAAGCATTTCATACAAAAGAAGACACAAAAGTAAGACAAAAAATTCATAATCTGATTTAAAAAATGTAATAACATATATGAGTATTTATTTATTGACTTAGTAATAGTAGAAAATTATAGATTGTTATGTTGATCTTAGAGACGCATATCGTGCACCAGACTGTTTAGGTCTTCTATTTGTTGGCTGAGTTGCATCTGAATGTCCCCTTGGATGGCAGAGAGTACAGTTTGATTTTCCATTTGGAGAGCGTGATTTTGCAAGGACTGAGAATGATTTTCCAAGATCTCATCTTGTTCAACATCATGCATTGCTTGACGATCTTGGAAATCCTGAAGAGTTGTGATGATGATATTCTGACGAGCGTGTAGTTCCCTCAAACCATTATGAAGAAGTTTAATGCCTTCCATGGGATTAATAATGTTCAGCATGACATTTTCATCAAATAAATGGTCAGAATTTGAGCTTGGGTCGTTCTGTTCCTCTATCAGAGTATCAGGAGTCCAAAAACCAACAGAGTAATCTGTTTGGAGTACTTTTATTTGTGCTCTTTGAAGGGGGTGTCTCGGAGAAATTCATCGATAACCCCAACGATCATAATCTGCATTACTAAAGTGGGTAGAGTCGACCTTTTGTTTTTCTTGGCGATTACGTTCAGAGGTGTTGGATTAGACAAAATCATCTCTTTGAGTCTACAAAATCCAAAGTAGGTGAAGTTGAGGCTTTGTGACTTGATTGGTGTGATGTACCTACCACATTGTGTCCCAACCATTGGAGCACAACACGTTGATTCTGTTTCAAAGAGCGTTGAAGAACAATGTGATGTGTATCTCCGACTTCGTCATGAGATAACGGTAGCTTCGAAGTAAAGTTTTGGCGGAATCAAATGATGACTCTTGAAAAAGGGACCCCGGTATTCAATTGGGATTTGAAGTATGTCGGAGATCATTTCCTTAGTCAATTCGAGCGTTGTCCATAGGCATTGAAGTAGAATTTTCCATTTTCAGATCCTCTAAATTGGTAGAACATCAAAACCAATTTCGGGAATAACATTTCTTGAATGATATAGAAGAGGCGTCCATCCGCGACGTATGATTTCGGTGTCAAAATAAGGAGAAAACCGGCCATCTACGAAAGTTTTCAGGTAATCTTTCTCTGCCGTTATTTTTCTTGGTTGATCCATTGGTAGTATTACTGAGGGAAGGATAGTGAAAATTGTTTGAATAAGAATGGCTGAAAAAGAAGAGATTTATAGCCAATCTATGAGTCTGTACCAATCTAGATTCCAAGTGTAGTTAATAACCCATGTGATTATGAACAGCATCAAAGGGGATCCATAGTAAGTCTTGTCATTTTAGATATCCAAATACAATTAATGAGATGGTTTAATGTTAGAAAATACGGAGGAAAGTTTCACAGGGTAGTTAGACTTATACGTAATTTCAAAAATGATGATCATAACTCAGTAATAGAATATGGATAGAATAATCGAGCTGCATGTGTGACAAGTGTTATCGCATTACCTTGTAGCGTCTTGCGATCTTCTCTGAACACCATATGTATCAATTAATTATGTTGGTGAGTTTTGGATGGCCTTTCTTTGTTATGGTTTGTTTATTTATTTACTTATTTATTTTATTATTATTTTATTATTATTTTTTTAAGAGAGGAAAAGACAACTAATATACACAAATATTTAATACGGAACTTCTCCATTTAATACGTAACCCGTACAAATGTGTAAGAATTATTTAACACACCATACTAATATACAAAATGAAAATCAGAAAAAGAGATGGTTACATAGATCTAGATGTTCTGGATTATGTTATGCATGAGTGACAGGAGAATAATGATAAACATTGTTATCAAGAATATTGTGATATCCCATTCGCGTTGCTCCTTTTCCCATCGCTCTATTTGATTCATTATGTTCAAGAAATTGAGAATTTGTGAAAAAGAATTTGTGAAGAGGGAGAGAAGGGAATGAGCGAAAATGGAAAAGGAGAGTTGTATTTATAACTTGATCTCTGACCGTTGGAATCAGTCCGTTTAGTTCTGACCGTTGGGCTTTGAGAGTAGGCCCAATGCATCAAGGGACAACTAATATAGTAGGAATTACAATAATTGCATAACTTAAATAATTTCTCATTCAAACCGCCTGGAGATACAAAATTATGAGAAATCAATCGATATATAATATTTTTATCACAAAAAAACTAAAAATGCAATGCATAAGGGAAATAAACAGACCATCTTGGGAATCCTCGGGTTAGCGAAGATGAACCGGGTTTTCGTCGTCGCCGCCCATTTAATTTAACGGGCCGAAATGACCGGTCGGAATGTGGCCTATAGATCGTCAGAAAGCAATTGATATTGGAATTGAAGCTGATTTGCCATCATCATTATCTGGAAACGGCCTTGGCAATTTCGCATTTCTTGTTGGAAGTCATTTTGGGAAGTAATCATCTCTTCCTGACGAAGAAACATCCTACGCATACTAGTGTTCATGTGTCTCAGGGCTTCTATGGGAGTGTTGATTCGGTGCATGGTAGCCTCATTAAAACAGTCGGGTGGTGAAGGAGGAGGAGGAGGTACGTTATCACGCTCAATGTCACCTCTAGCTACTGGGTCCCAGTGGTCCAGAACATAAGTCTCGAAAATTCCGAAATTCTCAAAAGACCTTGTTGGAATGAAAGGAGTAGCGGACTGGAACCCTAAATTAAGCATAAGCCGAAAGTAACAAATGCTGAAGAAGAGGAGTCGACCGTTTGACGCGGGTCGTAAGAATATGGCCTAGAAAATGGACCATACAGAAAGTGTGCTTCTTCTCGTGGAGGATCCACAGCAGGTGCAAGAATGTCTTGTTCACGTCAGACGTTTTTGAAGTTCCAATGACGTTGCAAGCCAGCCATTGAGTGACGGCTAGTTGGTTTCGTCTGAGCGAGTGCTGGTACACGCAGTTCAAGCCATCACTGTACTCTCCCTCGAGAAGCGTGTCAAACATCAAATCCCTTGTAGTCGGATACTCTGACAATAACAGGGTCGGACTATTAGAGTTTATCGGAATCTGTGCTGTATTCGATATTAACTCCAGCGTGAGTTCACGTTCCAACCCATCCGCCGTAATCCAAAATTCATCACCCCGGAAACCTCCATTGTTGTAAAATTCAAACACTAAATCTTGAGTAATCGAGCTGGAATTGATGCAATAGATATTCCCCTCTCTACTAGCAATTTCCTCATCGAAAAATGGGTGAAACATCCCGAATTGTAGAGGTTTTGAAATTTCTCTCAAACTGCGTGATTCTCCTTCGTCTTTGCCATAGCAGCGGTGTAGATGATATTTTGAGGGTTGAAATAGCTAGGATTGGTGGATGAGATGGTGCTGGAGGAAGGATTTTTAATTTGATGGAGTTTGGCCCGCGTTGGTGGATGAGATGGTGCTGGAGGAAGGATTTTTAATTTGATGGAGTTTTTGGCGTCGCGGCGCTGGGTTGAATTCATCATTGTAGAGTCGCGTCTTGTGAGGAGTGTGAGGGAGACCAAGATCCGGATTTTTTTAAAGAGAAGAAATGAGAGGGTTGGACGCTGGGCCCCCCGCGTGTGGGTTTTGTAGCGGGTCGGTTGATTTTGGGTTAGGTCCAATTTTTGCCTAAGCCCAAATGATTTCCAGAAATTCCCCTTATGTCCCGAATTGTTCGAAATTTCAAACTTGGAATTTCGATTCGTTTTTTAACTCCAAATTGAACCAATGAAATATCAAAATGATCGGCATTAAAAATTTCATCCTTTGGAATATGACATAATCACATTCAAACTCAATTTTTCTTTTTTTTTTTTTTTTTTTTTTTTTTTTATTTACACATTTATATACAAATGTACAAGACTTAAAGGAACGCGTCAACAACAAAATGAAGTCCAAATAAAACAACACATCACAACAGTTTAACTCAGGCAACTTTCATGTCGGCAAGGGGGAACCTAATCCCGACCGTGGCTTAACCTTTTTATGTTATGGGGGCTATGGTTCGAGGGGCGGTACCATCCCCGACCAATGTGCAATGGTCTAGTAATAATATTACCCTTAGTACATATGGTATAGCCTCAAACCGCCCCTTGATCTGATCACATAGCAAACCGATTGGGGTTGGCACGGTGGAATCCATTGCCCGCATCGAACTAGGAAATGTCCGATGTTGCATATCACGACTCTCTTTGGGCACCATGCTTGGTGCTAAGGGAAAACGAGTATATACATGTTGAGTATTTTTACGCCGATCCTCAAGACGAATGTGAGTCTTTTAACGCCGATCCTCAAGGCGAATCCCAACCGTGGGAACAACGGGACAACGGCGAAGTTTATCCCGGCCGAGCTTGTGTCGCATAATAATATAACTTATACCGCTCATCTCGGATAGAAGATCAAGACCGACAGAAAGGAGTTTGATTAAGTTCATACACCACCCCATCCTTTTAGCCCATCGCCGAAAGCAAAAGTACTACGACCATTACCTATTCGAGATGGGTGAGATTTGGACCAAATGATGAGTTGGAGTTCGCGAGGAAGAGAATAGAAAAGGGAGGAGAAAGAAGGAGTTGAAATTTTGGTACCCATTGTTTTCCGGGAGGCACGTTTGCTCGATTATCGAAGACATTTATACTTTCGGGTTAAGTAGAGTTTTTCCGGACTATGGTTCTTGCAGCCACACACTCTAGGGATTTTAGAAAAGAAAATAGAAGAGGGACAGGCTATCCAAATGGCGTTACTTTCTCTGTTTAAACACATGGAAAGAAGTACACCATCAAATCTATTAGTCTATGTAGATGGATCATTTAGAAGAGTCTCTTCGACATCTCAAGAGCGCAACTCATGATAATGTTTAAGGCGTTGGCCATTTACTTGAAATTCGCTGTCATCATTTACGTTTTTCAAAGAAATAGCCCCATAAGGGGTGACAGCAGAGACGGTGAAAGGACCAGACCATCGAGGCTTTAATTTTCCTGGAAAAATGTGTAATCTTGATTTGTACAACAAAACTTTTTGACCCACTTGGAATTCTTTTCTCAATATGTGCTTGTCATGCACTCTTTTCATGTTAGCTTTATAGGATTTCGAGAGATCATAGGCATCACGCCGAATTTCCTCAAGCTCATTTAACTGTAATTTTCTCTTCGCGCCTGCCGCGTTAGTATTATAATTGAGGCTTTTGATGGCCCATAGAGCGCGGTGCTCAAGTTCAACCTGCAGATGACAAGGTTTTCCAAAAACGAGGCGATAAGGAGATATCCCTATAGGTGTCTTAAAAGTTGTTCTGTATGCCCACAAGGCATCAGATAATCGTAGAGACCAGTCTTTTCTAGATGGATTGACAGTTTTTTCCAAAATGGATTTGATCTCTCTATTAGAGACTTCTACTTGGCCACTGGTTTGAGGATGATACGGAGTTGCCACTTTGTGCGTGACTCCATATTTCTTTACTAATGATTCAAAAAATTTATTGCAAAAATGTTTTCCCCCATCACTAATTATAGCTTTTGGAACACCAAATCAAGAGAAAATATTTTCTTTTACGAACAAAACGACCGTTTTATGATCGTTAGCACGACATGCCAATGCCTCAATCCATTTTGACACGTAGTCAACTGCTACTAGTATGTATAGGAAGTCATGTGAATTTGGAAATGGACCCATGAAGTCGATGCCCCATACATCAAAGATTTCTACAATTAAAATGGGATTTAAGGGCATCATATTTCGTTGAGTAATGCGTCCTAGCTGTTGGCAGCGATTGCATGCTTTACAATGCTCATGTGCATCTCTAAACAGTGTTGGCCAATAAAATCCACATTGTAGAACCTTGGCCGCAGTTTTCTTACCACTAAAATGACCACCACAAGATTGTTCATGGCAGAAGGATAACGCCATCATTGTGTTCCCAGTCGGGAATGCAACGGCGGATTAGTTGGTCGGAACAATACTTGAAGAGGTAGGGATCATCCCATAAATAAAATTTCACAGTGGATAAGAACTTTTTCCGGTCATTACGAGACCAAGATGAAGGGACTTCTCCGGTAACTAAGTAATTTACTATGTCAGCGTACCAAGGGGACGAAAAAATATAGTACAAGTGTTCATCTGGAAAGAAATCACAGATAGGTTCGGTATTAGTATCAACATCACTGACAAGTCGTGATAAATGGTCTGCAACCATATTTTCGCAACCTTTTTTATTTCTAATTTCTAGAGTAAACTCTTGCAAAAGGAGAATCTATTGGATTAACCTTTGTTTTACATCTTTTTTCGCTAATAGATAACGAAGTGCCGCATGGTCAGTGTAGTGTTGGAGAACCCACTAGGTAAGGACGAAATTTATCCAAAGCATATACAACGGCGAGAAACTCTTTCTCAGTGGTGGTATAGTTACGTTGAGCTTCATTAAGGGTTTTACTCGCATAGTAAATGACAACTGGCTTATCTTCTCGGCATTGCCCTAGTACAGCTCCAATAGCATAGTCGCTCGCGTCACACATTAATTCAGAAGGTTTAGACCAATCAGATGGTTAAATTATGAGAGCGGTAGTTAATGCGGTTTTTAAAATTTCAAAGGCTTGTTTGCAATTGAAACTGAAGTAAAAAACGACATCTTTAAGCAGGAGATTGGTTAAGGGTCGAGCAACCTTTGAGAAATCTTGAATAAATCTCCTATAGAAACTTGCGTGTCCTAAGAATGCGCGAATGTCTCGAACTGATTTTGGTATAGGAAGTGAAGCAATTTTTTCTATCTTAGCTTTGTCGACTTCAATTCCGTCTTCTGAAACGATATGCCCTAAAACTATTCCTTTAGTAACCATGAAATGACATTTTTCCCAATTAAGAACAAGGTTTTTATCTTCATAACGTGTAAAGACCTTTTCAAGATTTGACTGACAGCTATCGAAAAAATCTCCATATATTGAGAAGTCGTCCATGAATACTTCCATAAAACATTCAACCATATCACTGAAAATGTGAAGCATGCAGCGTTGGAAAGTACCAGGTGCATTACAAAGGCCGAAAGGCATTCGTTTATATGCAAATGTACCAAATGGACAGGTGAACGTGGTCTTTTCTTGATCAGCAGGGTCTATGACTATCTGAAAATAACTTGAATAACCATCAAGAAAATAGTAATATGCATGACCGGCTAAACGTTTGAGCATCTGATCGATGAATGGGAGTGGAAAGTGATCCTTACGAGTGACGGCATTAAGTTTGCGAGAGTTAATGCATATTCGCCATTTCACTGGAATACGAGCGGAAATGCATTCATCTTTATCATTTTTCATAACTGTAATGTCAGATTTCTTGAGAACAACGTGTATTGGACTCACCCAAACACTATCAGAGATAGGGTAAATAATACCTGCATCGAGTAATTTTAAAACTTCCTCTCGTACCACATCTTTCATGGTAGGGTTTAGTCGACGTTGCGGTTCACGCGACGTCTTATCATTTTCTTCAAGGTGTATGTGATGTGTGCACACAGTAGGTTCAATGCCTTTAATGTCATCGAGGGACCATCCAATCGCAGAACGATGTTGTTGAATGACATTAATTAAACGAGCTTCCTGATCGTCAGTTAATTTTGAAGAAATGATAATTGGGTGACGACCATTTGGATCAAGCTGTACGTATTTTAATTCCGAAGGAAGAGGGTTTTATCGAGGGGGGGCAGAGTGGGTATTAAAGATTCTTGAGGAAAGTCATCGTCCATGCAAAGAAACAGATTGATGTTCATCCAAGCATCGGACATCACGGTCGTAGGGTCAAATAATGGTATTGACTCTAATAACTCATTTACTTCTTGTGTATAATCATCGTCCTCAAACTCGGATTCGCTAAAGGAAAGAAATTGGTACACTTCATCTTCTGGAAACGAGTTTGTGAAATACTCTTGCGGAATGCTGTCAACCCTGTTCACCTCACCATCAATGTCAGGCTCTGGAATTTGTTTCATCAACTTGAACACATTTACTTCTATCGATAGATTTCCGAAGGACATAGTCATTGAACCATCCCTACAGTTAATAAGAACATTAGTAGTTGCTAGGAACGGACGTCCTAAGATGATAGGAATGGAATCACATGCAACTTCTGTATCCAAAATAACAAAGTTTACAGGATATAAGAAGTCTTGGACCTTTACAAGGACGTTTTCCACAATTCCTTTTGGATACTTTATGGAACGATCGGCTAACTGTAGAGTCATGGTGGTAGGTTTGAGCTCATGAAGACCTAGTTGTTTAAATAAGTAATATGGAAGTAAGTTCACACTAGCTCCTAGGTCCAGTAGCGCAGTAGCCATATATTTGTCACCTAAGGTGCATGGAACCGTTAGTCTACCAGGGTCTTTGTATTTGACTATACCATTGTGTTCTGTGATGGATGGAAACTGTTCGGTAAGGAACATTAGTTCTCCTTTTTGTGGTGCACATATCCTTCAGAAATTTTGCATGTTTTGGTAATAGTTTTAAGGCATCGAGAAAAGGCAAGTTGATCGTCAAATTTTTAAAAGTCTCTCGAATTTCAGTAAAATTCTCATCAGGTTTATTCTTTGCCAAGCATGCAGGAAACGGTGCCTTAGGACGGAATTTGGAAAAGGGGTCTTCTTGCTTATTTCCTAAATTCTGAGATGTTGACTTTGTTTGATCTGGTGAATCGTCCGTAGGTTCATTATTAGAAATAGGTTCATTGGAACTTTCAGATTCCTTTGGTTGATCATCTGGCATACGTATTTGATTGTCTACCGTTTTTCCAGGTCGTAGAGTAGTGATTGCATGCACCTCACCTTGATTGGAGGTGCTTGTACCAGGTGCATTAGTAAGTTCAAAGGATGTGTTTGCTGGTTTAGGGTTTGTAACTGCTTGTCCAGGAAACACGCCTTTCTGACTCTTTTCTTGCGCCAATTGTTGAAGTGATTGTTGGATAGACATTAAAATTTGAGACTATTGGTTCATGTAAGCTAAGAAAATCTCGTTTGTCCTATCCGAAACGGGTTGCGCAGGTTGTGCAACAAGTAGTAGTTCACGATTATTGCTGAGAAGTTGTTGATTATAGTTAGGATCTGGATTAGCTGGAACAAGGCTGCGGTTGGTTTGATAGTTAGCATTGGAATTATTTTGAAATTAACCTTGTTGGTATTGTTGATTATTTCCTTGGCAGTATGGAATAAAATTGTTGGTAGGTTGAACAGGTGGATTAGCGAAACCTGGAGGAGCCCCCATTTGTTGGTTATTTTAGCGCCAAGCGAAATTCGGATGTTGTCTCCATGGTGCATTGGGAATGTTGAATGTACATGCCTCCTCCGATTGTTGAGTAGGGGAAGCATATAACAAGGGACAATATGCATCGGGATGGTCGGGACTAAGACAAAGGGACATGGGGAGGTGTCAATGTTCATGACCGGTTTTGGTAGTTGATCGTTTACTTGAACCGCAAGGGCATCTACTTTTTAGTTAGGGATTCTATCAAATTTTTATTTAGGATCGGGTTTTACCTCAAAAAAATAGATGTGGCCTTTGTAACATTGTCCTTTGATGACCTAGACAACTTCGTGTTACCCAAAGGTGTGTACCTTTTTGCTTGTTTTTCAAGAAAAGTATAAGCTTCGATAGCTCCTTTGTCCATGAAGCAACCGCCATTCATTATATCAAAAGTTTCTTTTTGATGATCAGAAAGACCATTAAAGAATGAACGAACAAGGACAGCTTTGTCCAGTTGGTGATGAGGACATTCTAACAGAAGATCAGTAAATCGACTCCATGCTTCTGTAAAGGATTCATGAGGATTTTGACGAAAGAATTGAATTTTCTGAAGCATTTCAGTTGTTTTTTTTCTGAGTGTAAAACTGAAGCATGAAAGCTTGAACTAATTTATTCCATGTGTCTATGGACTGTGGTTGTTGTCCTGCTAGCCAAATTGACGCTTTCTCCGCTAAAGTGAATGGAAACAACTGAAGCAAGAGTTGTTCCTTAGAGACTGCTGGATGGTGAAATGTTATGGCCACTTGTTGTAGCCTACGAAGATGATTGTAAGGTTTTTCGTGATCCAAACCATGATATATAGGTAACAAACTAAAAACGTTTGGCGGGATACGAAAATCACCGACAATGTCCTCAAGTTTGATGCAGGAAGAAGGTCCTTCCTGTAATGCAGTATAGAAGTCCGATAGGGGCTTCTCTGCCGGTGGAGGATCGTCGGCCATAATGACAGAAGTTGATGGCGACGAAGGATCGTGATGAAGGTAATTAACAGAAGATGAACAATTTTTAGGTGAGAACTTATGCAATTGTTTATCGTATTTTTTTCGACGATAGGTATGTTCAATTTCTTTAGTGGAAGCAGACCTTAATCTCATGCAAGCATAAAATTAGATCTAACTTACAGAAGGAATTTAGTAGGACTCGAATTTTATTATTATCTTAAACACTAGAGTTGAACAACATAGGCCTAAACCATCGCTAACGAAAGCGGTGAAGCTAGAATACGTGTGCATAAACCAACGGCCAGTCACAAGAGAGATATGAGGGAGGCTTTTTCCGCAAGCACGGTTCTAATTAAGTAACCTCAATCTTTCAAGTTTCCTAGACATCATTGGAATATGATTAAGATTTATGGAATTAAAATTTATGCAAAGGCGGTATTAATTTTAATTTAATTTGTTTTTAATTAATTAATTAATTTTTTATTTTTTTATTTTTTTTAAGATTTATGCAAGGGTTAAAATACAAACATGCAAATACGATCTACTCATACAATACTAGGTGCAGTATCATGTGAAGATACTCTACTCATACGTATAGCTATACGAATAGGCAAGCTTGTGTCATCGATAAATACTTCCATACGTACAGCCAAATATACATTAGTAATACGTATATGTACGCTAATTTGTAAATCGATATTACGTAAACGTATATCAACAGTAACAGGCAAATTTAAATCACTCATACGTATCTAAATACATTAGCATGCGAATATAGTATACATACGCAGATAAATACGACAAAACTAAACATGCAAAGTATTATACATAAACTAAAATACGACTCTTGTATTGCATAATAATTCGATTTCGACAATACTCATTGAGATTGCGAGTGTCATATAGAGAGCAGCTTTACCCCGTAGGATTTAGAAACAACTTACACAACTCAGATTTTAACCCTCGTTGGAATGTTCTCCTCTTTCTTGACAAAATCGACTTATTAGACAATACCGTGTACGTATACGTAAAGAAATACTAAACATGCAATAATAAACACTTATACATATAAATATAGATACCCATGCAAAACAGTGCCATTGGTATGTACATATACATTAATATGCAATTCATACCCACTTAATCGCATATAAATATTTACGGACGTATTAATATGATTAATGCATATTTCTAGCCTAAGACGTAAATAATAATCCATAAACGAATTTATAATAACTACGTACATGACATTCATGCAATAAAAAAAAAAGTAAAACGTTGGAACCTATAGCTTCCTGCTAGTCCGCCAAAGAGTGAAACAGACGTTTCAATCGTCGACGTGATTAATCCCAATAGATATTCGAAATTTCAGGTACAGGTCCAGAGATTTAGGCCTGGATATGGATCAAGGTAGATCAGGGGATGCTGGAGGTAAATTAGTAGCACCAACAGAACAAATGCACCCGCGGACGCGGGTTACACTAGCGGACGCGAGTCCAGACACGCCCACGCGGATGATTATCCCATAGTAAGCTCAAATTTTCAGAGCAACCTTATATGTGGATGTAGTTTACGTTCCTAGTCCTAACTTTTTGTACCTGGAAGTAGAGCAAAAAATCCGTGAGCGAACAGGTTGTTTACGAGTGAAAATTTAAAAAAAAAAAAACGAAAAAAAAACGAAAGGGAAGAAAGGAAGAGAGTGGGGGTTCCCCCTTGATGCAACTTCCAATCTGTATAACAAGTCATATGCCTTTAGAACAGCAGCGGCGCCATTTTGATGTCTACTTTTTTACTACATTAGATATTTGACTCTCTAATTTGATGCAAAAGCGAATTCAAAGTTTCTTACTCACGATCTTCGCGTTCGTAAAGTTGAAGTAAAGATCGAACCAACCTAAAGGTTAGGACAACTACAAGTTGGTTGTTACTCTTAGGGAACTAGTGAGTAAGTTTATATTAAAACTAGGATTCTTACCAGCACAAACATTAAATAAAAACATTAAGATTCGAAATATGCAACTAAGACAAAATATAATTTACTAAATAAAAGGTGGAGAGCTAATCCTCCTCATGTGAAAATAACATTTAGTTGTTGATTTGAAAAGGTTCATTTGATTCTTCCTAGACTCATAGACAAGCCCTAATGGAAGAAAACTTGATCCCTAACATGTATGGCTCATTTCTAAACTCATACATGTTAGCAATTGGAATCAAGCAATGACTTATCTCTAAGCTCATTCCTTGATTCCTAACTAGACACTACACCAACTATCATTTTGGGATAGGATGTAGGTATAGTTGTTCTTCCTAACAACCTACCAAACCAACAGCAATTATTTTACCTCACATGAGTTGGATTAACTCCCCAAAAGGGAAGTTAGCTCATGATCCTTGGGATAAAGGATTACAAACTAGATGAACAAAAGAGAGAGAGAAAGAGGAAGAAGAAAAACTAACTAAACTCACTTGCTTTTTATTTATTTTCTAGAAGAAAACCAAAGTTTCCTCCATTAAAACTATTACAAGCTTTCTTACAAAACTAAAAACTAAAAAATAAAAATGACTAAGGAACTAAAATAATACAAGGTAAGGAAAAGAAGTCAATGGTGTAAATGGAGTGTCTTGTTTTGTTTTGTTTTTTTCTTTATTTGAGAGACATCTCATTTCCTCCCATGTGAAACATCAAACCATATTTACTTCATTTTTATCCACCACATTAAAACAAAGTGACACCTTGCCTTTTTTTCACTATTAACACCTAATCTAATTAATTACATGCAAGGTGTCAACTTTGCACCAATAATTTGTCATTTTTGTCTTGACATGCTCCATGATTGATGACTCATCCAATCTTGTGGGTCCTCATAGTGGGTCCTATGTGTAGTCCAATGGTGGTCCGGTCTTTGGCCAATTTTACAACTTCCTGCCTATGCGTAGAGTTCATCGCCCTGATTGTCTGGGCAGCTCACTTGTCGCATTCGGAGTCCTGGTTCAAGAGGTAGGAGCTTCAGAAGTTTGATGCTTCTGTGCGGATTTGGAAGAATTCATATACATGTCGTTCCTCGTGCTTTATTGCAGGTTTAATTAAACCATATTTCCATGTTTACTGCGAATACCTGGAAAAGTATGAAAACATATTTATTTCATGATTATTAAACACATAGTTAACCAAATTTATATGTCTCAACGGGGTTTCATAATACACTTTTGGGTGCTTATCATCTTTCTCATTTTTCGCTTGAGAAATTTCCAATTTAATATATTTCTACTAAACTCCTTTTAACCCTTCTACAATGATGAAGAAGAAGTAATTGCAATAAGAAAAAGAAAATCTCAAATTTGAAGCAACTTCTAGAAGAGGAAAAAGACTTTGTTTTTTGGGCATTCTTTTACTTTTATTAGAAATTCTCTTATTGGACAGTGTGTTGCAGTAACACAGAGATTCTTCAAGGTCAAGAGTATTACTTTCAATTTTTTTTTATTTGTTCTTTCCTTTTGGAATGGGTCTCTTATTTTTTTTGTTTTTTTCTCTTTATTTACCCCTATTGAACATATCTCAAATTAATTTGGGAGATATTATTAGATTGAAGCAGTTATTGGGGGTATGGCAAAAACTTAGTTAGTTATGGGGTACGGGAGTATTTTTATGGGTTTGTCCAAGTTCACCCTTCATAAACTAACACGAGGCTTACATTTTTAAACATTATGAAATATGTTTTGGGGGATACATCATATATGTGACCTCTCCCAGCTATGCCTAACCATCGCAGGCCATCCAATCATACACAACTACACAAGAAACTGAGATATGCAAACTTTTGATAAATTGAAAACCGAAAATGTCACTGAATCTTCAAAATTAAAATTTATTTCAAAAATACTTCATATAAAAAAATGAAGAAAAAAAAATTGAAAACCAAATTCTTGTAAGAATGAGTATTATGAAGAAACAAAAAAATAGATAGGAAAAGAGATATGGGATTGACCACGACTTAAAAAGTTTTGTATACATATGAAGGATATTCTTTTCCCCATTTGCAAATCAAATGATCGAGTAAACTAACATAGAGACATGAATGTGTTGTTTTCAATTCTTATTTTCATATGTAATTTACAAATCTACATTCTAAAAGAGATGTAAATATAGAAGAGAGAAAAATATTGACAAATATATATTATAATTATACTAGAGTAAAATTAGTGGAACATTATTATAAGTATAACATTTTACTCTAATTATAATATATATATTTCGGCAGTAGCCTGCTTCAACACAACGAGAGCAAATGATAAAGAATGTACTAATAAACATAGGAAATTGATGTTGGGGGAGATGAAACTGAACCAAGATAATGACTGCTTACGTACCCAAGATCTACTCTCTAAGGATCAAGTTTCAACGTAATTTCTTGTTGTGAGAGAGAATGTTTTTTTTTTGAATTGGTAGAGATTGAGTCCTAAAAGGACTATGTTTGTTTGTCAAAAGAATTGTTATCGATTTTAACTTTTATCCTTATATTTCTACAATAATGAACCTGAACATATTCTTAAATAGACAAGTTATTGGGTGTAGTAGCTAGGATTAAGCCCTTGGGTTTAATTGATTTGGGTTGGATCAGTGGGCTTAATAAACCACAAAGTGGGGGTCTATACATCGCCCTCTCTTTGGTGGATTTGCCCATGTGGCAAAAAAGTTAATATAGAAAAAAGAATAGAAGAACATCGATTTAAAAGAATAAATATATAATAGAATAAATATTACCAAGTATTGGCGTGCGTAATCTCATTGTCAAAGGTGACAGTAGGCGACGACAGGAGACAAAAATTATTGGCGACAAAAGACGAAAATAATTAGCAAAAATTATTGGCGGAAGCTATTTTCGAAAGGAGGTGGAAATAATTAACGAAAATTATAGGCGGAAATAATTAGCGAAATTTTTTTGGCAAAAATAATTGGCGAAAGTTATTGGCGGAAGTTATTGGCGGAAGTTATTGGTGAAAATTATTGGCAGAAATAATTTGCGAAATTTTTTGGCTAAAATAATTGGCGAAAATTATGGGCGGAAATAATTGGCGATTTTTTTTGGCGAAAGTTGGTGAAAACAATTGGCAAAAAATTTTGGCAGAAGTTATTGGTGAAAATTATTAGCATAAATAATTGGCAAAAATTATGGGCGGAAATAATTGGCAAAATTTTTTGGTAGAAGTTATTAACGGAAATAATTGGGGAAAGTTTATGATGGAAATTATTTGCAGAAATAATTGGGGGAAGTTTATGGCGGAAATAATTGGCGAATTTTTTTGGTGGAAGTTATTGGCGGAAACAATTGGCAAAACTTTTTGGCGGAAGTTATTGGCGAAAGTTATTGGTGAAAACAATTGGCAAAATTTTTTGGCGGAAGTTATTGGTAAAAATTATTGGCATAAATAATTGTCGGAAATTATGGGCGGAAATAATTGGCGGAATTTTTTGGCGGAAATAATTGGGGGAAGTTTATGACGGAAATAATTGGCGATTTTTTTTTGTGGAAGTTATTGGCGGAAACAATTGGCAAAACTTTTTGACGAAAGTTATTGGCGGAAATTATGGGCGGAAATAATTGGCAATTTTTTTTGGCGGAAGCTATTGACGGAAGTTATTAGCGGAAATTTTTGGCGGAAGTTATTAGCGAAAATTATTTGCATAAATAATTGGCAAAAATCATTGGCGGAAATAATTGGCAAAAATTTGTATATGGATACTGTTAAAAGTTGCTCCGGAAGGTGTGCCTTTTCCAGAAGAGAAGTAATAGAACGTTGATTATGTAATAAAAGTAGGAAAAATAATACCGACCTTTAATGGAAATGCAATATCACTTCTTGTTTTTTATCTTGTGTTGTTCGCTGCATGTTGATAGGTAATATTAATAGAAAAATATGATGGGGATATAATAGAGGAATGCAGGCGCCCCCAATATAAAATCAATGTAATAATGTGTAAGTCTCGCCCCCATTGTTGTCATTGAAAAAACTAAGGCAAAGGGACCACGGTGGTCCTTAATGACTTTAGCTATTCAGGTGTAACAACACATGCACCAAACGTGAGGCAAGGTCTGGAATTTTCCACAGGTGCAAGGTTGTCATTCTTGCACTTGGACCAAACTAAAACACAATGTCGTTGCCTTAGTAGTGGAATTCACACGGATATTAAAATTTGAGAGTATTCCAATAACCGTACTGAGCAAGAATAACCATCTTATTGACTTAGATTTTCTTCAAGCAGGCATGAACGCGACATATTTGAACCGAAGAAGGCATAATATGGATGACCTCTTTGAAATTAATGCTAATGAATGACAATATTGCTGAAAGGAGGAGTACAAAAGAATAGAGTAATGTAATAAAGGACAACCAAACATATGAGAATGAAAATTGAATGTCTTTATTGATAGATAACATGTAAAAATATAAAAGAACTTCGTAACGATACGGTAAAAAATGTCATTTGAGTCTATTTCAACAGTAACCATCGAGATGTACTGGAAATCAGCTATGTGGATGAAACTGATTTAGCACCATATTCAAGGTTGAAAGGTCATAACGCAGTTGAATACTTCGGTGTTATACTATAAGCCTGCAAAATTACAGGTAACTCCTTTACCCAATTCCCCTTGAGAAACGACAAAGCTTTTCATGCCCGTGACCATTATTTGTGGATGTTACATCAAAAGGACTTTGTATTAAGCGGGGTGAAATCCATTTCATCCAGAAGATTTAAACAAACCGACACCCCCGGTCAAGCCTATGTGGAGGATGACACCTGCCATTATCTCTTACAAGAGTTGGAGATTTTAGGCGGTACACACGTTAGATAGGCTGGTTACACGCAAAGAAAAAGACAATCTCCAGTTGCTTCTGTGACACCTTCCTTCCTTATCGGATCAAACCTGTCTAGGATGGTGATTTTCCTCAGGTTAACGAGGTCGACCTTCCCTATCAAGTCGGTCTCGTTTGGGATATTTGTCTTCCTTATATTTTCTTCTATGACGCCTTTTTTCCTGTTTGGGATGACAATTTTTCTCAAATCTGCAAGGTCAGCCTTCCCTGTTTGGTCAGTCCGGTCTGGGATGACGGTCTTCTTTATACTTTCTTTCGTGACACCTTATTTCTCTATCTGGTCGGACCTGTCTAGGATGGCGATTTTCCTCAAATCTGCGAGGTCGGCCTTCCCTGTCAGATTCGTCTGGTCTAGGATGATGAGTTTCTTTATAGTTTTTTCTGTGATGCTATTTTTTTTGTTAGGTCGGACCTGTCTGGGATGGCGATTTTCCTCAAATCAGCGAGGTTGGCCTTCCCTATCAGGTCGGACCTGTCTGGGATGTCGGTCTTCCATGTCAGGTCAAACCTGTCTGGGATGACGTTTTTTCATAACTTATCAAGTACCCTTCCTTGACCATCAAATTTTAAATTCTGACATCTCTTGACTCTCTATCGTTAAGTTCTTTTGCAATCAACTATTTCAATTGTTGTTCTATTAGAGTTAAAGTATTTGCTTGAACAGCTAGACGCCCTCAGTTGTGCCCATGTGGAGAAGGATACCTTCCATTGTCTCTTATTGGAGTTAGAGATCTTTGGCGGTATGCACAATTAGCTCCGACCGGTGATTGTCTTTCTTTATTCCTGTAACCAGCCTGTCTAGGCCAGTAGTCACCCTTGGCGGAGGCGGTGGCGGTGGCGGCGGTGTTGCAGTTGGATGTTGAAAATTAATCCTACCACTAGGAGAAACTCGATTGTTCAACGGTTTTTGCATTGGCCGAGTTGAATTTCGAAGGTTGCGATTGATAAGGTTATATACTAAAAGCATTACTTTTGTATTAACTATAAATTTTTATATTTTGAATGAGAATCATATGGGCAAATGTTATGCATATTATATATGTTATTAGGTATATGCATGTGTCTAATACTTTATGTTGTAGATGATATGGTGTGTGGTGACACACAGAAGATCATATCATCAGTACCTTATAAAGTATAAGTAAACGTTCACAACCTAAATGGATTTGGAAAAACCATTGGTACGGTTGTAGTATAATCAGCTGGTATTAGTCTATCTTGACTACATGATTACACTAGTACACTTTGTGTGTATTGAACATGACCAAGTGAGGTTGTTTCTCTTTATATTGACTATATAAGAGAACAAACACCTATGTTATTATGGATGTTTGTCATCTTAATCCGGATATAATAACGGGCATTTACGTGCATTGTACATTACTTTAAATCATCAATGAGTGAGATTCATTTGTGAATCAATAAACTCGATGGATTGAGTAATGACATTGTATGTAAGGTGTGATGTTGATTATATAAGGAATTCGTGACCCGCAGAAAGTCGGGTTGATAATGTCCTCTTGAGGAGCTCATAAGGATTGTCATGTAAACCCTGCAGGTGGATTTAATCCGACATGACAATGAGGTTGAGTGGTACTACTCAAGGACATAAGAAGTTGATTAATGTAGTTGTCAGTAACTTGACTTAATCAACGGGCATTCGATATCTTAAACACGGGGAGATCAACAAGCATATAATATGGAGCCCATAAACGTAACACGTAATTTGGGATTAGGGCGGTAGTGCAGTAATGACCTTTAATGGAATAAGCCATTTGTTGACGGACTTGGGCCGTGTGTTCTGGGCGAACATGGGAAGCCCAAGCCCATCAGGAGGCCCAACCCTAATTTCTCCTCATGGTCCCTGTTGTAGCCTATAAATAGAAACCTTTTTCTCTGGCCATTTTTTTACTCAAGGTTTTGCTCAAGAAAAATAGATCCAAAATCGGTTCCAATTTTGTGAGTAAGAGAGGCCAAGAGAGAAAGAAGAGGGTGGTAGATCGTTGCCCACACAACGTCCATTCCATTGATAAAAATACAATAGAAGATCAAGAGGTTGATTCGGAATCGTAGAGCTTGGATTCTCAGAGATAAGAAGCCGATCTAAAGGAATAATTTCTATCCAAAACCGTGGACACCCCTTATTCCGCTGCGCGTGGGTTTTCGCGGTTTGTAATCATTCGGTGCAACCATAACGGTTCCTACAATTGCAATTCCTGGCCTATTGGCAGGAGGAATATGTTGATAGTTCGGTCTGCTTCTTGTGCTTACCATCTTGATTGTTTTATGTGATAATGGATTCTAAAAAACCCCACAGATGACGCCAATTATGTTTCGGCAGTAACCTGCTTCAACACAACGAGAGCAAATGATAAAGAATGCACTAATAAACAGAGGAAATTGATGTTGGGGGAGATGAAATTGAACCAAGATAATGGCTGCCTACGTACCCAAGATCTACTCTCTAGGGATCAAGTTTCAACGCAGTTCCTTGTTGTGAGAGAAAATGTTTTTTTTTTAAATTGGTAGAGATTGAGTTCTAAGAGGACTATGTTTGTTTGTCAAAAGAATTGTTATCTCTTTTAACTTTTATCCTTATATTTTTACAATAATGAACCTGAACATATTCTTAAATAGACAAGTTATTGGGTGTAGTAGCTAGGATTAAGTCCTTGGGCTTAATTGATTTGGGCTGGATCCGTGGGCTTAATAAACTACAAAGTGGGGGTCTATACAATATAGTTAGAAGTAAAATTATAAGTAGAATATTATAATATATAGTTAGAGTAAAATTATAATAAGTAGAGTAAAATTAGTGGAACATTTTATTTATATTGACAAATATATATTATAATTTCTCTTTAAGTGTACCAAATTTTTGAAATCCAAATTTTTATTTCAAAACGTTTAATACTTGTATAAAATATAATATATATTATTAATGTATTATGAATTTTCGACCGAAATTTTCTAATATGTAAACTAATAAAACTCGAATTATTCCTTTACCGAATAATTCCCATATTCCGAATTGATAACAAAGATGGTATCATCCACTTCTGAAATACCTTCTATATGTTTGGAAGGTTTAGAATAACATTTTCCCTTTCAACAGAAAACACCAATGAATCAATTTGGAGTGATTTAACTCCTACATTGTAAGACTCGACCCTCATAAGTTTAGATTAGTTAATTTCTTTTTCTAGAATAACAAAATTCTATAATTCGAGAACTCGGCAAAATTTATTCCGTGTACTTCCAAAGTAAACTTACAAACTCGCAATTAATTCAAGACGTCCATTTATTTTTAAATTACAACTCAACTTATAATGTCTATTCAGAAATGTGGATGACGTCCACTCCTAAGAAGTGGAACTTACTAATGAAATGTGGAGCAATTTGATTTCCACCTCTGGCATACGATATTTCTTTTACACATATGAAGTTGTGTATTGGCTTATTGGGTAAGAGACAAAATGCCAATGACAGTTTCTACTAGCCCCTTTGCTCGTGCAGTTTATAGACCACCGGTAAACACGACTACCACTAATACTCACAACTCACAAGCGTGACTTCTGAGTTCTTATTGAACAACAAAGAGATTCAATGTTAGAAATGCACATCAAAACCGTGGCAGGAGATTAGTTGCCCATCATGTATCCTATGCTGCACCGGTTTATTCGTGGGACCGATACATCCATAGTGTAAATGTCTAAATTTATCCTAAAAGATTATTATGACATTATACCAAGTTAAGATTTAGCTCTTAAGTTAGGATAAAGAAAGGGGAAGGTTTTGGTTGTTGTTAGTGGCTGCTCTTTATGAGGATGAAGATGCCTACGTATCCAATCTATGTATTGGAAGTGGTAGTGAAGTTTGAGTTAGTCATTCAGGTTAGGATTAATAACCAAACTAGAATCAAGCCACACGTAGTTCTTGGGGTTGGCTTTTATAGATATTGGAAATGTGCATCGGATGCGACACGTGTATTGATGAGTACAGATGTGTCATTGAGATGAATGACATGCTTCCACAAGAAGCACGTGGGTAGTAGCTATAGGTGTTTAGGCTTGTCTGAGCTAGCATAGGGTGTAATGATATGATGGTGAGTACTCCGTAATGATGGTGAATGACTGTAATAGTTCATGTATTACGGCGGGAATGATGCTTAAAGATAATGGTAGTAATAATGATAGTGGCAGGTGATGATGTCACGAGGTAGAGCCGAGTGATGACTGCCTGAGTATAGTGACGACTGCCCGAGTATAGCGACGACTACCTGAGTCAGGTTGGTTATGATCGACTTGTAGTAAGATGTTCCTTACATAGCCCTCTCTCGTTATGTCGTTTTTGTAGAAGACGGGCTGACAAAAAATCTGGAAAAGTCTGGATGAGTGGTGGACGAGACGTCATTGGAGGAGACAGTTGTCTGTGATTTGATGAAGTAGCCAAGGCCTCAGTTGTTGGGCTGAACGTCTGAGCAAATAGAGAATGTAGCTCTCGGTGATCATAGACCGTAGGTGCGGCTGTTAGCCCTCAGTGACCAAAAGTTGTTAAATTGACTTGCACTATGTCAAGCTATGCCATAAAAAAAGTTAGGATTATTTAGGCTTTGGTCCTATTTTTAATAGCGAAATTAGGTTTTGGTCATACTTTTCAAATTTATTAAGTTTTGGTTCTATTTTTTTACTTGACTGTGAGTCAATATAGTTGACCTTGGTCAAGTTGCTTGTTTTTTCAAAATGGCTAGAATACCCTCTTTGTGCATTTCACATGTTTTTATGTTGACGTATCTGGTTCGCCACGTGTCGATATAGGATTTGGTTAAAGAGAACTAAAAAATTGGACCGTCAATTGGTTGTTGTGCGCATCTCGAGGAGTTGGTGAATAAGGAGGGAAAATTCCCACCATTTTTCTCTCTCACTCCACCTAGGTCGGGTACTTCGTCGGTTTCGATTTCGGATGACCCGATTGAAACCTGGTTCTTTAAAACAAAAACATATATGAGAAGAAGAAGGTGGCGGCTCAAACAATAAAGTTAGCACACCACAAACCGCAAATGATTGCAAAGAAAAAAAGCGAGTTGGGTTGCAAGAAGAAGTGAAGATATTTACATGGAGAAGCCACTCTCGCCTGATTGTTTGTTCTCTTGAACTTCTTGGACACCATCTTCAATTCCATGATTTCCATTTATATTCAGTGCTATGTTTTCCCTTAGCTTAAAAGCTTTAATTGAGCACACTGTCATTGTAGCATTAGTGATTTTTAAAATAATTGAGAAATGGGTAGAAGCTTTAGCAAAAAAATAAATAAATGGGTAGAAGCAAATTTGTATGTTTGAGAATTCTTTTGTTTGCTCATGGAATGGGTGTGTTTGAAATACTACCATATATCATGCTACATGAATAAAAATGGGTGCTGTAAAGGGGTGTTTTGGTTTTGCTTTACAGATCGTGAAAAGAAGGGAATGGGTTGAGACTTTTTGGAGACCGAAGTTATTGATGAAATGAAGTGCCCTCACGTATCCTCTCTTGATTTTCTAGGGGAGAGAGGAATCAGGCCTCACGTAGTTCAAATAGGTGGTATTTATAGGCTTGCGAAGTTTCAATCCTAGAGGCACGTGTGCTTCCTGCACACGTTTAAGGTGGAGATTGTGAATGAGTGTTGGGCTAGTTTTAGTATAAGTCGTGTGCTGATTGGGAGTTGACGCGGTAGTCACTATTCCTTGGTGGTGGGAAATACAAGTAAGATTTTGGCAATTATTACCCCTGGTGGTGACCTTATTTGAGGCGTTCTGTCTCTGGCCATGTGTTCGTACTGAGATCACATCTTAGTTCATACCACATACATGAAAGGAGCTGCTCACAGATCGGTCTTGGAGGTCGATGTTTTGGGTTCACCTATCTTTTAGCGTATGTCTTCTTCAAGGAGGAAGCCGCTCACGTGTCGGTCTTGGAGGTCGTTGTCCCGAAGTTCGCTTATGCTTCACGCTTGGCGTGCGTGATAATCCTTAATGAGGATATTACTCCCCCTACTGACCCCTCTCAGTAGATTGTTTATGTCGCGGGAAACGATCTGCTGAGAGAAAAATGGAAGAACGTGTGGAGCATGAGCGAGCTGCGGTGGACGATCCGACTGAGATGGCGCAAATTTTAAATCCTGTGGCATGATGATTTGGCGGGAAAGGGGAGTGGTTCTGTAATTGGCACGTGACAGAATCGTAGCAGTTGACAAGAAACGTGTCGCCACATTATTCGAAACTGCTAAAAAGACAGGTCCTTGGGACACGTGTGCGGGCTAGAGCATAGGCTGTAATCATAACTTCTTGGTAACTGAACGGGCGGTTTGTAGAAAATCAAATTTGGGACAACCGAAAAAGGTATTTCCTGTTTTCTTCTTCCGCAAAAGCGCAAGCTAGGGTTCCTCAGGTAAGTGCTTCTGCTGCTGTTAGCTTTCCATTTTCAATTTGCTTTCCCCTCTTTCAAGTGCGATTTGTTAAGTAGGTAGGTCAGTGTAAGGTTATAGGGTTTAAGCTTGAGTAAGTGATAAAAAGGAAACGTTATAATGTCGGATTCTGATGATACTCGATCGGAAGAGGTTCGAGAGATATCATTAAGTTGTGGAGAGTATGAGGATGAAGAATCGGTAAGTGTTGGCATTGAGGCTGAGTTGGAGGAGGGAGCTAGGGTAGATGAGGGTAATACCCGATCTAGGTCAGAAGGTGGCGTGGCCCGATCGTCGGTCGAGGGGAGATGTCGTCATCAAGCGAGTTGCCCCTTAGAACGGTAAACCATCGTGCTGCAAACTCGTTCCCCGAACTGAGGGCAGCGTATGGGATCAATATCCCCGACCTGGAGATATACGAGTCACGGTTGAGTGAAAACGTACGTAGTAAGGACTACAACCCGCCGAATGGTGGAATAATCATCTGTGAGGGCCAGCTGAGAGCACATATGCAAATACCGTTCTCGAAACTGGTATGTGACTTCTTAGCCCATTGTTGGAAGTCACCTTGTCAGTTCGTTGGTAACACCTGGCGATTGTTTAAGGTGTTTGACCTGCTGAATGCGAGTGGGGAATATGACATAGGGATGTCCGACATAGTTGAGCATTATGTTGTGAGGCGATCTGGTAATTTGAACTTTAGCTTGCAAACGATGACGACGCGTTTTGCTGTGATCGACGGTGTAAGCAACGAGGCCTGGACAAAGAGGCCGTTGCTGCTAGTTGGCAACTACTGTGCGAACGGATGTAGGTTGCAAACTAGGATTTGTAACATATCCGGTAGGTAGGAATATTTTGCTTTTGTTGCTGTACTTAACGAGTGATAGTTATTCTAACAGGTCCATGTTTTGCTTTGTCTGTAGATTTCTCTGTGAAGACGCGGACTGATCGTGGGGAGATAGAGAGGTTCGCACGGCTGACTCGAGAAGAAAAGAAAGCGAAGTTGCCTGAGGTTGCTCATTTCTTTGTGGAAAAGGGTGGGCCTGCGATCCGGGAAAAAAGAAAAGCTCAAAAAGACCGAGCTCGAGGTCAGACAAGGCGAGAGGTGATGGAGACGCGAACGAGTGAGTTGGTAACACGGGAAGATAGGAATCGGCGCATGGCGTATGCGTGAGGCGACTTGTAAGGGGTGGTGCTTCAGGAGCTGGGGGGTCGAGCTCCCGACCTGAAGGGGGTTCGATCGATGCTCCGGTAGAGTTGGAAACAGTTGTTTTCAACCCACGTGAAAGGAGCAGGTCGGAGAAGAGACAGTGTGACGCCTTTGATCAAGAGGCTGTCCGAGTTGCGAAAGCAGCACGACACGCTCTTGGGGAAAGCTCCAGCACAGGGGGCGGCTCTGATGGTGGCCCGGCTGGGGCTACGGCTTTTCGCCGGAGTCGGGCGCGACCCGAGCAGGTGATGGACTTGGCCACGTTTGGGGCAGGGCCTAGTCCGTCTCTGGGGCGTTAACCGAGTTCGCTTGCGAAAGCGAAGGCGCCGCACAAAGCGAGTGGAAAAGCTATTGTGGTCGCTGATGACCTAGAGGGACAGTTTGTGTACCTGGATGAGCATGGGGCTCAACGGACTGTGAAGCGAAGTGACTGTAGCTTCAGATCGAGTAAGGTATCGGCCGTTTGTTGGAACAGATAGCTCTGGACGGCAACCGGAAGGAGCTGGATGAGAAAGGGCTAGCTGATAACCTGAAGCAAATGGAAATTGCGCAATGTTTGGTATGCGAGCTTGTCTTCTTTTGATATAACTGCTCACCTATACATGCTGTTACGTTGTGGTTCTTAACCATATGTGTGTAATTGCAGCTGGTAAGTGGATTTCAGAAATTGAAGGAGATTGCTCAGTTCGCAGAGGCAGATAGAGAAGCTGTGGTGAAGCTGTCTGACGAGCTGAAAAATGTTCAGGAGGCCGCGTATATGGAACACGAGGAACTGGCAGATCTGAAGAAAGCACATCAAGCTCTGAGTCTGGCCAAGATGCTGAAAGATACCGAAGCAGAAGAACTGAGGCAAAAGCTACAGGGAGCGGAAGAGAATGTGCTGGCAGCGACTGTGGAAATTGGTAGGCTGAACGACTATACCTTACACTGTAAGAAGGTTGCTCAAGACGCTACCAAGGCCTATGACGTTCTGGATGCGGACTTTGTTGGAAGCGGACTATAACGCTTTGAAGGAAGACCACGCACGCTGTACATCTCGGACCGTGGTAGAACAGGTGCAAGGAGATGCCAGCAGTGTGCTTGCTTCCTCAATGATCATTCCAGAAGTCGTGGTACCGCAAGTTGAAGCTGCTGCGTCGGATGTGCTAATGAGTTTGAACTTTGATGGAGTGTCAGTTGTGGTGGATGGCAGGGACGCTGAAATTGATGAATCGCTTGTACCTGGAGAATTAACCGTCGTGCCTAGAGAGGACGAGCTGTAAATTTGTTGTGTTATGTTGCCAGCTTATAAGCCGTGATACAATAATTTGGTTTCTGGGGTAACCGGCGGTTAAATCTTTTATCTGTATGTGCCATTACTATGAACGATCTGGTATCCCGTTCTGGTTTGGGGTAATCATGTGTTGACGAATATTGTTTAGCCGGGTTGGATTTCCTGAGTATTCTCAGCAACTCGGCTAACGAACTATGTTTCAAGCTTGTTAAAACAGGTCGTTGTCTGTTTGGATGCTACGCTTGTTGTTGGTTTCCCTATTATGTGTGAGTCGCTTGCTTGAGCATATTTGTGCGTGATTATACTGCATACAACAAAGCATGGCGGCTGCGTTGTGGTGACAACTTTCCTACAGATGACTGGTAAGCTTTCACGAGCGTCTTGTTGTTAAATTGTGTTAAGCTGTTAGGCGTTGCGTGTAACGATGCCACCAGATCGCTGGACTCTGGTTCGTGAAGCAGGCCGAATTGTATTGTGTTGTTGCGTCGCGAACGGCGGTGTTCCCAGCGTCGTGACGTGTAGGGAAACGAGCGGTTCAAGGAACATAATGATGGTGGGCAGATGGCGTTTGGCGTCTCAAGGTAATTATGAGGCGCTTAGGGAAAAGACGTTTCCTATCAAATAAAACTGCTCATCAAATACCAAAAAGGTATTTGCTCATCTGCTTGCCAAAGCTTGTCTCTGTCTTTCGCTCGCCCCTTTCATTGCACTACCGCCCGTTCTTTGCTCTTCGTGCACGTTCATTCTCATCTGTGAATGTTATTCCGTTGAAAAGGGCTTGTATTAAAATTCTAGCTCACACGACAGTATCTTTGTTCCTAGGTTTGATCATGGCTAGATGTCGTCCATACGCGAGGGGAGAAGAAAGCATGAGGGAAATGTCCCCTCTGATAATGGAGAGGATGGAGTTTGAACCTCACGTGCATGGTGATCGCGGTAAGAGGAAAGCTGGGCCAGAGGTAAGGCGGGCGGTCATAAACGACCTAGGAGGGTTGGACGTCCAGCTGACGGTATTGTGTTTAGGTCGCCGCAGCGGGTAGGCGACACTGAGCGTCATGCTACGGAGTGTAGCGACCTGGCGATATACGACCAGGCGAAAACATCTTTATTCATAGCCAAAAAGTTTACAAGTTGGGCCTTGAGTGTAGGGTCAAGGTTAGCCCCTACATATACAAACTTGGGATCATTATCAGTTCCTAAGTTCACCCGCTCTCTGTCGACCTATTGAGGTGCTGGCTTGGGTGGCGACGCTTCTTCGTGTGGTGACACTTCAGCGACCTGAGGGAGAGTGCACTTATTCGCCCGAACTGGATCGGCATCTGTGGTAACGAGAACAGGGACTGGAATGGCTTCTGTGGTCATGCTAACAGGGGCTGGAGTGATTGTTGGCATGGAGACTTGTTGTGCGACACATGGCTGTGAAGCCATTGGGATGCTAACTGGTGAGGTAACAATAGTAGAGGGGTCCGTTGGGGGCGTGACTACGGTATTGACACCAACTGATGCGACTTCTGGGATCCGTTTTGATAGAGCGACAATGGCTGGATTGACTTCTAGAGTGTACATAGACGACTGCATCTTCTTATTGGAGCCCCCAGTGTGCTGCTTTGATTTGTTGGTTCTGACCTCGGCAATCAGATCTTTAGCCATGGTATAACTGGTAGGCTCGTTGTTTGTGTGGATTGGTCCACTGTCAATCCTACCTGCTGTCAAGATTTGATTACAATGATATGCTTCCAGTTGATTGCTTCTCAGCTCCATCATTCCTCTAGGGCCTGGAAAACGGAGAACTTGATGCAATGTTGACGGGACAGCTTGCATTTGGTGGATCCATCGTCGTCCTAGTATGGCATTATAGGACGACTGGATGTCCAGGACGCTGAAGCGTGTATTGCAGCTGACTTTGTCCTCTTTAGATCCGACTGATACTAGGAGGATGATATCACCGACGGGGTCGACCCTGGAGCCATTGAACCCATAAAGGGGGGCAATCGGATCTATAAGAATTGACTTGGGCAAACTCATTTCTTTGATGGTGTGATAGAATAAAATGTCGCATGAACTCCCCCGTCGATCGGGGCGCTTTCCGCCCGATCGATTCGATCTTGACGTGGACGACCAATGCGTCGTTGTGAGGAAGGCAGACCTTGTTGAGGTCGGCCTCTATGAAAATGATATCTCCTGAATGGCGACCTGAACTGCGCAGAGCGTGTGCTGCCTGGGAAGTAAAATGATACACTTCCTGAAGGGCGCCGACACGACGTCTTTTCTCTCTGGATGAGGTGACAGAATCATCGGGGAAAGTAATCATGTGAATTGTTCGAGCATTGTCACGATCTGAGGAGTGTTGTCTTCGCTCGTGACGAGAACGATCTCTGGGACGTCCTCTACTGTGGGGGCGAGCTTAAAAGTCTTTATGGTGACGGCGAGGTGGAGATCGACTGCGCACTCGGCGAGCCATGAGCTTATGACGCAAATCACCGTCAGAAATATTAGTGTACTGTTTAATATGACCAGCTTCGACAAGGTCTTGGAGATAGTGCTTAAGCCCCCAACACGCATTGGTTTCGTGGCATTTTGCCTTGTGGAATGCACAGTATGGTTTGTCGGGTCGATCTATTGGCTGCCTCACATCTGGGCGGAAGTATGAGGCTCGTTGGATCTTGTCCAGTATGTAACTAGGGGAGCGTGTCAAGACAGCGAACTCTCTGTTGTTATCTGCCGAAAGTACGCGCCGATACCGGCTGACTGGATCGCTTTTTGGCACGCGGGGTATGATCAGAAACCGCTGCCACCTCCTAGACCTCGGCTAAACCACTGGACTGCAAACTTTCTTGCAACTTGATATACTTGTCGACCCGGGCGTACAGTTCGGATAGCGTTTCTGGGCGTTCTTTCATCAGCGATCTGGAGAGGTCGGTATTACACATTCGACAGGCGTTAGAAAATGCCAGTGTGGCAAAAGACTCTTTTAGTCCGCTTTCCATACACAACAGTTCAGCCTTGAACCGTCCTAAGAATTGGCGAATGGTTTCATCTTCCCTGAATGATAATTGGAACGTTGAATCAAGATCGCCTTCTTTCGTCTGCATTATTGCGCGTATTGGCTAGCAAGCGGATCGATAAAATTTCAAAAGTTTTAACGAATCGGGTTCAAGAGAGAAGAACCAATCAAGTCGCCATCATCTTGAGACCGGCTAGAAATAGTCGGACAGTGAAAATGATCAAACTTCGGGATAACCGTAGAGGGCGGACTTTGAATGTATCGAAGCCACATCGACCGGGGCATGTCTTTGCCATCATACATGGGGAAGCGTGGTGGATAAAATCTTGAGGAGAGGGTTTATCGAGAACTTCAAGAGCGGGGAACGCGGTATGTCTTGAGCATCTTCTGAACAATTTGGGTCGCATCTTTTCTGACTGCGCTCTGGCCTATCCTGTGTGATAATTCGTTAATATGTTGATTAACCTTGTTGATGCCGTTTTTAGCAACGTTACCGCCTGGTTGCTGCTGGTAAGCGTCTACTTGGGCCCGTAAAACAGCATTTTCTTGCCTGAGCAAGGAAATGCTCTCATTGGTTAAACCCAGTTGTTCTGCAAGGTTTTGAACTTGAGCTTCGAGGCTGACCATGCTTCGTGGGCTTGAGAATTGTAGATTTTTGAATTGGGTTAACGTGATTTCTCAAGTAATCGAAACCACAGACGGCGCCAATGTAAATGGGTGTTTTGGTTTTGCTTTACAGATCGTGAAAAGAAGGGAATGGGTTGAGACTTTTTGGAGAGACCGAGTTCGCTGATGAGCGAGCTGCCTACATATCCTCTCTTGATTTTCTAGGGGAGAGAGGAATCAGGTCTCACGTAGTTCAAATAGGTAGTATTTATAGGCTTGCGAAGTTTCAATCCTAGAGGCACGTGTGCTTCCTGCACACGTGTAAGATGGAGATTGTGAATGAGTGTTGGGGAAATTTTGGTTTTAGTATAAGTCGTAGGCCGATTGGGAGTTGACGGTGGTAGTCACTATTCCCCGGTGGTGGGAAATACAAGTAAGATTTTGGCAATGATTACCCCGGTGGTGACCTTATTGAGGCGTTACGTCTCGGCTATGTGTTTCTTGAGACATCTTAGTTCATACCACCTACATGAAAGGATTTTGCTTTCATAGATCGGGTCTTGGAGGTCGATGTTTTGGGTTCACCTATCTTTCGCGTCGTGTATGTCTTCACAAGGAAGTTTGCTCCACACGTCGGTCTTGGAGGGTCATCACGAGTTCGCTTATGCTTCACGCGTGCGTGATAATCCTTAATGAGGATATTACTCCCCTACAGGTGCATTTGAAACACTTCTCCCCTTCAATTTCTCTGAAGTCTGAACACAGTAACACTCCACCTCCAGCAAAGATTCACATTAATACAACCTTCCAAATAATGATCCGATGCTCCATGTAGCATGATACCAATAGCTTTCTTGAAGTCTCTAGATCAGGTTTTGGGGTCGGGTTCGGGTACCAAATCCCCACCGAACCCTACCTTGTTATATGCATGTTGTGACAAGTACACTGAAGAGTAATGTTGCCATTTTGAAAATACAAATAAATTGAAGCAGATTGACCAAGGTCAACTATTTTGACTCGCAGTTAATAAACAGAAGTTGGACCAAAACCTAATAAATTTGAAAAGTAGGACCAAAGTCTAATTCCGCTATTAATAGTAGGACCAAAACCTAAATAACCCAAAACGTTACTAGCAGTTAGTAAGGATTTAGAGTGTAGTTGGTAAAACAAAAAAATGTAGATGTGTTAACTTGGATGTCAATGACGTGTCCGTATTCACCATTTTTTCATGAGGGGTTGATAAAAATCTACACCTCAATCATCAAATATCGTTTTTGGTTGAATATTGTATGAGGTCGTTGTGAGGGCGCTCAACATATGTACCAAGAGTTAGGTCGTGGACCTACTTAGATTTGGAAATCATGCGTTGATGAAGTCATTTTACATCATATTTTTAGTCCAAAGTGTACTCGGACCATGGACCGAGTGGGACCAGTGGCGGACTAGTCCAGTGGCTGTCCAAATAGACACTTTTGGATCATCCGGTTTTCTAATCCATCAAAGTTCACAACAGGTCCAGGTCCCATCTGGGTGGCCCAAGTTCATGGATCCAATCCGTTTAGATGATTCTGATCCAGTAACCTGATCCGCGGAGGCGAGAAATCCCAGTGCAATTCGATAAGATCTTACACAAGGATAGAATGAAATCTTGAGGAATGATCCTATCTAAATGATCCTATTTTAGATAGGATCATTCTAGGATTCATCAAAGAAGGCAATCTCCAATAATCACTTTCTTGGCCGCCAAGGCAAGAGATTGCTATATATACATAGGCTTCTGCAGCCTTCAGAACTACGTTTTTAGAGACTTAACGAGAGAGGGCTACCTCCTACTCTGAGTCAATCATATCGACTCCACCAACCCGACTCGACTCCAAATATACAGGCACTCGTCACTATACTCAGACATGCATCACTTGGGCGCTTGTCACTATACTGGGGCACCTATCCCTCAGTAGTATCTCGTGACATCATCACCTGCCACTCTCACCGGAGGAGGGGGTTGTAATACACAGACTGATACATCCTCAAAAAGAGCAGGCACTAAACAGTACGTAGGCATCTTCATCCTCATAAAGATTAAAGAGCATCCACTAACAACAACCAAAACCTTCCCCTTTCCTCGTCATAACTTAATAGCAAGTCTTACTTTAACTACTTTTGAATGGTTGAGTTGCTTAATGATGAAGCACATTGGTCTCAAAAAGAATTTTGCTTTCGAAACAAGGAGTTGCCACAATTAAAGTGGAGGGTTAAAAAACAAAGTTTTCGGTAATGATAATAAAATAAAAAAAAAAGGAGCGAAACTATCCAACGCCTCCTCCCTTGAAAAATAATGCCGCTTCTCTCTCCTCCCGAAGAATTATTAGAATTAGAAGAAGATGAAGAGTTGACTGACTTAGAAGACGACGAAGATTACGCTCCCATTATTAGAACCAACAGCAATGCAACAACAACTTCGCCCAACAGGAGTGATGAACTGCAACATCAAACTAGTTTTACTGTTGCTGGACAAGATGATGTTGGTATAACAACATCTTCTTCTTCTTCTTCTTCTCTGGAGAAGACCATTGGAAGTCAATCGAGTGAAGTGGATACTGCTTGTTGTGCTATTTGCATGGATTATTGGTCTTCTCAAGGCAAACATCAAGTCTGGTAAGTGTCTCACTTCTTTTAATTTAAAACAAATATATTTCCCATTTTTATTCGTTTTGAGTATTGTAGTTGTCTTCCCTGTGGACATGTCTATGGTTTTTCATGCATCGAAAAATGGATCCGGCAATGCGATAAGAAATCTGCTGCAAAGGTATTTTCATTTTTTTGTCAATGGTTAATCAATTTATGTTTAATTACCAACACTACTGACTCGTGTGGGTAATTTATAGTGTCCTCAGTGTAGTAAGAAGTGTGGAGTGAAAGATATTATAAAATTGTACATTTCGCAAATTGCTGTCGTTGATGGAGAGGAACAGAAGGTAAAAGCATGTGTTAGTAAACTGTATTTGAATGAAATTTGCGAATACAAGTTTTATTGATTGGGTTTTTTTTGCTGGTAATGCAGAAAGTTCTATCACTTCAGGCTGAAAATGAATTTCTTAAGATGAAGGTACAACTATCTCTAAACAGAGGATATCAAGTGAAAAGTGTTACCTTCTCCCCCCCTAAGCTTATATACTTGATGGATGCTCAATTTCTCTTTGAATGACTCGTAGCACCTCAATGTCTCAAGTTACATTTGGTATACTAATGATGCCATTTCTAAATCGTATTAATTGTTCTCCGTCAATGTTTAGGACACACGGCACACAACATATCACATACAATATGTGTCCGACACGTGTGGATACTTATCCGACACGTTGAAATATGGTGTGTCCATGTTTCATTGGTTTAGAGCTGCTTGGATACCGTATAGTTCCGTTTCTAGGTAGATGATGGTGATTTCATCTCGAAGCTATATATTTGCATGTCAAGTGACTTTATCCAGTCTATTTATCTACTAGGCTACTAGATGCCTTAATTAAGATTTGTGCGGGTAGATAAATAGGCACAAAAGATTTGGAGGGATGTTCATTGAACAACAATGAAATTAATCACTTTTCTGGTTAGAAGAAAGTCTCCATGCTTAAAATATGTGGGTTAGATTTCCGGAACCTTTATGCAGTAAAACATTCGTACTCATCTGGTGGCTGTTTTGATGTTTTGGACTTTTGGTGCCGAACAATGTAGTGTATTTACGAGAACGTTGACCTCCATATTGGCCAAGTTTTTAGTGATGGGTCAGCACTGGTGCAAAGACATGTATGGTTGTGGTTTCTGGAAAGGCATCCTTTGAAGAAGCGTTCAGTTTATTGATTAAGTTTAGGGTTGGTTGGGGGATGGTTTGCAATTTTAGGAGGCCTAATTTGAGGAATACTTCTACTTGCCATCGATTATTGACTTCGATACATTATTGAGGAAGGAGGGTGATATGTTTCAGTCGTATATTTGGTCCCATTTGGAATTCCTAATTTCAAAGGTACTTTAGTTTATCATCATTTAGCCTAACCCATTTTATCATCCCGGATTCCTGAACTGGAAGAATGGTATAAACTGTCGTCTAAACATTGATAATAAGAAGCTGACAACCACTGTTTTCTTACAATCACATTTTTGTATTAATTTACACAGCTGAAGAAGTATGGAGATTGTCTTGAAGGTGTAAATTCAAAGGAAAGAGTATTTTAATACTTAAGCAATGCCAAATGGGGCCATAGTTATATGACCCCTGAGTTAACGATTGTTGTTTGGGTTTAGGCTTTCGGAGGGAAAGTTTAACTTTTATGGTGTAGAAAGTTTCTTATTCACCACTACTAACTTTCTAATATCATTTGTGCCGAGTTTTTAGTGCCTTGGGAAATGAATATAAATATTAAGGTGGCATTCTCTGCTCCTTAAGGACTCACCATTTTAGAAGAGATCCATTAACTGACCAGAGAAGGAAATTGAAGAGATACGTTTCCATACTTATCTTTTCTATATAACTCCAAAACTCTTCCTACTTAAAATTTATTCCGAAGATTAAAGTAATGCGATAGGAAAGCCTTCTCTAAATCAACTCTTTAGACAATGCAAGGAAAACTATTCATCTTTTTATCAATAGACTCATCAGAAATTAGAATGCCATCAAGAATTTGTCTGTCATGACTCATGAATAAAGGCCTCTTACTCTTGTGACATAACGTTAAGCACGACTTTTTTCAGCCTTAAAGAAAGAACCTTAGTATGAGCTTGTAAGCACTCTCAATTAAACTAACACGCGTGAGATCTTTGAGATGAGAGCAGATAAAAATGATGAGCTGCATATTATGATTGTAATGCTAAGTAGAAACAAGATACTAGAGGGAATTTCTCTCTCTGGCCTCCACCCCTTCCTAACCCCACATAACAATAGAAGGATTCCTGTAGGTAGATTTGATATGTACATCTTCTCTCTCTTTTTGTTATCGTTTAATGCATGACTAGTGGTGCAAATCCCCTAGGCAATGTTATTCGTAATACTGGTGTGGACAATTTGGTTTTAGATTTTTTTTTAGTTTAGGATTGATACTAGAGCAATGAATAATGCCTTTTGGTTGGACATTGTAGATTGCTGCTCTGCATGAGAAAATATGCCAAGATGAGGAAGAAAAGATGTGTGAGGCGGTATGTTATTTAATTGTTAATTGTTATTGTTATTGTGCTTGAATGCCATCCATATGCATCCCTTTAAGTTGTTCGGAAGTGCCGTCCTTTAGAAACAGATGATTATACCTTTTGTGCTCTATGCAGTTTAACAGAAACAGTGGCTTTTGCACTTCCATTTTAAGTCCTTAAGAATATATTTTTTGTACCAGATTCCTTTTTGTATTGTTATACTAATAAAGTAGGGAATTGCTACGTCATTTGTAACACATGAATTGCGTTTATATGGCTATGATGATTAATACTAAAGCTCAAATTCCAAGAAAAAAGGGGGAAAAAAAAAGAAAAGAAGAAGAAGAAGATGTTACATATAGTTTGAAAGTTGCATCTTGTCCAGTACAGTTTGGGCTGTCAATGGGCTGGACCAGGGCTATAGCCTGACTGGATTTCGTCCGATAATTTAGCTAATTGAGCATGTGATTTAGTGTCAAGTTGACATACATGCGATAAGATCCTGAAAGGTTGAAATGTGATGGACATATTTAGCACATTGTGGAAATAACTTTAAATTTTTCATTTTGATTCTGAATGATTCATAAGCATCAAGAGCAAGTGATGTAGTGGTGTACTTTTCGATGGCACATAACTACATTACATTATCATGGGTTCACTGCTTTCCCATTTATAATCTTAAAAATTGCATTTAGGTTGTAATTAGGTCGGGATTCAACCCTATGAATCAGTAAGGATTGTGTAGGATCAATGTCTAAGAAAGCGCATAAAGAGCCTTGAAGCGCCTAGCCTCATAGAGGCTTAAGGCGAGCCTTAAAGGTGATTGAGGAGTAAGCCTTGATGTCTAAAATCGAGCATTGAGAAATCCAGAATCTAAAGATACATAAAAAGTTATGAGATGCAACGTGTCATATGAATGAATTAATGAATTAAAACTTACTTTGAACTTAAAATGAGGTACAAGATGTGCTATGAATAAAAAAATTAAAATACACTTAAAAATCCTTAAGCCTCTTTCACCACAAATGAGTCTATTGGGTGTGAGGAGAGCTTCAAGGGGGAAGCCTCAATGTGTTATTATAAACACTGAGTAGGATATAGTTACTTGCTGGACCAGTTGACCGATCCGAACCTCTACTGGCAGCTCGAACCTCTACACACTGACAGCCTTATGTATAGTATGAGATGACTTTGGACAGAAGAAATGGTAGAACAAAATATTTGTAATTGAGCTATAATTCTATAAACGCATGAGATAATTTCTTTTTGTAGCTCCTTTTTTTTAACAATCAATGTCGAAAACTTAATCGACTACATCTGATTCTTTACCCCTTAAAATTTTGAGTCTGCCTTTTTGTTTTTTGTCGAAGGCAAGTTTGTTGGAGAATGTTACTTCTGGAGAGATGCGGTTGGGCACATCCGAGATGAATGTTACTTCTGGACAGATGCGGTTGGGCACATCCGAGATTTTCAATTGTGTTGGGGATCCTCAAAGACAAAGGCTATCTGGTAACTTTTTTGTTGGAGTAATTTCATGTAAAGGGTTGTTGAATAATCTGCCCAAAATTTGTCTTTTAGGTCTTAGTGTATTCATATAATCCGGTTTCCCTTTTCTTTTGATGCTGTATATTTCAGTAAGGCAATTTTTTTTTCCGAAGATTTGGAAGTAGTTGCGTAGCTAAAGTGAACTCTGTTTCATCACAGTTGTTGTACCATGGGCCTTTTACTGTTGTTTTATAGTACATGGCATTTTTGCCTTCCTCTTACTGTTCTATAGTTTTGTTGTTTCACTGAGGTATTTGTTGCTAGTGCTATTATTTGTATTTTATCCAAATGCACTAGACGTATTAGTGACTTTTTCTTCATGTAATTTTTACTGCTTTTTAGAAAATTATGCCCCCTTTTTTTTCGACGAGCATAGCAAGTTTTAGGGCCGGGTGGGGATGAAAAACCAGATCTGTTGGTCAGTCTTCACCACCAGGCCTTCTTCACCCTTGCACAAAGTTAAACAGGACCAGCTTCTTCATCTCACCCTCCTCTGCTTGTGCGGTTGTGCCCATCCTGCTCCGTCAATTATATTTTGTAAGAACAATGGTTGGTAACAAGACTTCCCATCGATCAGCCACATTAGAAGTCTGTGTGCAACTAATAAAAAGAACTCAACAAAAACCTATTTCGTGAAAAATATAACTTAAGGGAATTATGAAATTTTCAGATCATAGTTTTCCAGAAGCAATCAAAGATGCCCTTAATTATTGTTCCTTGTCTTTACTTTTAGATCTCACTTTAAGCATATTAGGGTGGGATTGGGGGGGACGTTTGACGGAATAACTTAGATGTATTATTGCATCCCCAAGGGAAATCTAGAGAAAAGAAGAGAGAAGAATATACGTCCCTAATTTGTTTCACACATTAGTATAATTTATTAGATCCTCTCACTTATTTTTCTACAAGAAAAAATAGGGTTTACATATTAAATGCATCCTAAAAAGTTCCCGTGAAACTCTAACTTGAATCTTTATGTCTAATCCCCGAGTTTGGTACTCATTCAATTAGATCATCCTACTTGTTGGGATATTTCATCCAGAAACACAGGTTTTGGCTGACCAATTTGCTCATCGGCATATAGAAAAATTGCAAATCTTTTTCTCGTTGCTGGTCATGCATATCTCTGCTGTTTTTTTCTTTTGATCCTTTAACATCTGTTTTTCTTTTTGTAGGACATACATTAGGCTCAAGATATGGTGCACAAGGATCTAATTGTTGCAGATTTGCATTAGAGGTATTTTATGTCTTTTCCTTTTCATATGAATATTTTCATATAGTTATAGTTAATACGAAGCAATATTTGTGCATGCAATTTAGTTAGGTGGGTTTGGCTGGAGAAAATCTTTATTGTTACTAAGATATTCAGATCCAAAATTTTTGGACCAGAAACTTTCAGTTCATGGGGAAATCTCCATGCCAAACGGACCAAATTATCCTCTTTTAGCGTCCTAGTGTATCTAATGCCTAGGCCTCCTAGTTTTGAAGGTAAATAGCAGGTCTCCTTTTCTCGGTAATAGTAATGATAGAGAAAGAGTTTGGTACAGATCTGGGGTAACATGTGCTTTCTTTTTCTCCAATGTTGAACCCCATAGAAATCACAAACCAGTTTGTCATTGATATCAAGTTTGCTTTGAGAAAGCCTAGAACTTCTCATGGTGTAAGAAGCTATAAAGTTGAGTATACTCTTGATGAGAGTCACTCGACCAGGCTTTGACAGCTCTTTTACTGTCAATTTCCTATTTCTATTTTTGTTAATACGTGTTTTCAAAGGTGGCTTTGGAGGTCTCCGAAAAGATTGGAATGCTCAGATACTTATATTGACAAATGACAATTAATTTATTGTAATGGAGAGAACTGGGATAAGATTGTTTTGTGCATTTGGCGAGTCTTGGGGCTAATGAGGAACCTAGATTTATCATAACTAATTTGGCACCCAGACATCATTGATAGATGGTTACTAATTCTGTGAATGTCTCTAGCGGCAGTAATGTTAGCCGTTGAGAAGATTTTACAATCGGTGCGGTTGTTCTATCATGTGTTGGCTAAAGAGTATGCTTTGCACAACCTAGAAAATGAAGAGATAATTTGTGACTTTCCTTACAAAAAAATATGGGCGGATTCGATTCCATTTAAAATGGTTTTTTTTTTGTTAACTTGCTTTCTTGGGGAGAATTAAAACCATTGATGTCTTGAATAGAAGAGGTATGGAACTCCACAATGTTTGCCCACTTTGCAAAGTGAGTGAGGAGAGTGTGGATCGTCTCCTTCTTACTTGTGCCTTTTCAAAGAATATTTGGGACTCTTTTTCCTCATCATTCCGTAAACCTTGGAGGGCACCTTCTAACATTAAAGAAGCACTAAGTAGTAAACTCATACTACAACCACTTTCTAACAAAGCATCATGGATTGCGGATCACCTCCCTAGAGCTATTGTTTGGAATTTGTGGAAGGAGAGGAACACAAGAATATTTGAACAACTAGAAAAAAGACATCCACAAGGTAGTGGAAGAGATCAAAGAGGAGTTACACGATTGGGCATGTGCTAACCCATGTTTCAAAGGGGTGACCTGCCAAGCCTTTATTTGTAATTGGGATACCCTTGTACTATAAAAGGGTTTGTAACCGGGCATAGGGGATCCTCTTGGGCATTGAGTAGTTCCTTGCTACTTAGCCTATTATTTTTAACACTATATCTTTATGTTATTATTAATGAATTGTTTTTTTCGATAAAAAAAAATAATAATAATAAATAAATAAAAAGAGAAGATTTTACAATCGTCAGCAAATAAAAGGTGCATTTCTCAAGATCTTGATGCCCATATCTCATGAGATGACTTGAGGGTGATCAAAAAGGCGTGATAAATACTCCATAGACAAGATGAAGATGGAAGTGGACAATGTCTAATTGTCTACCTATGTGCACAGCCAAAAATGACCCATAGTGCTCACAGTTTGAGCTATTTTACTGTTGCATATTTTTTGATATTGACCTTTTTTTCCAAGCCGTAACATCCAACAGTTTTGACTTGTACAGGATGAGTTAGTGTTGGAGGGTGCTAAGATTATGGACATAGACGCCTCTAATCAAATTCTGATTTTGGCTCGATGTCTTCCAGGAATGGGTGGTAATCATGTGCTTACCAAAGTAAGTTTTTTTCCCAATCAAGTGGGAACAGTGGATTTACCTTTATGTTATACGTATCTGATCTATATTAAGACTTTGTGCAACTTTTCTGAATTTGTGTTGACCCCCCTACACAGATAAGCTTGATGTATCCGTATGACAGTGAAAATATACAGCTTCCTGTCACCACCAAAAATGTTAAGGACCTGCATGTTTCTCCTTATGGTAGTAAACTTGCACTGTTTGCTTCATTGGGGAAGAAACTGTCAGTTCTCAGGTTTAGCGAACCCTCCGACAGAATCTCTATATTTTTAATGTTCTTATCAGTAACCTTTTAATTTGAGTTGTTTTTTTTTTCGTCTTGTTACAGCATGGAAAGCAACAATATTGTTGTGACATATGATCTGCCGGTAAAGTTCTATTTGTTCTCTTTGGATTGCTAGTTACTTTTCAACTAAAACTGTTGTGTTCATGTCATAATCCCATTTCCCAGCATGTCTATATAAGATTAGTTTCGTATGACTTTCTTGTAATCCTTATTCCTAAAACTCGTTAGTCATTCTTATTTTTTTTGTACATGATCCCTCTATTTGTCTAGGAAAACAAATACAGCAGTAGAACATGATCACCTAATATTTGTTTATGAACGCTATGAAGAAAGTTTACTGAAAGTAGATTAGGTATTAATGTGTTCGAGGTGCGCAAACCAGATATGTTCTTTTTTTATATGATCTCTTTATTTGTCTTTTTTTTTTCATATGTTTCAAAGGTTTGTCCTTACACATTGAGAATTGGGTTGCTAGTTTTAAACCGAGACTTGAGAATGGGTAGCCACTTTTCAAAAACATAGAGGTTTATAACTCTAAATATGGTCTGTTTGGTGTTCAATTGATCCTCATAATGACCACGCCAGTAAGTCTCCTGTTGTTTTACTCTTACAGATTGTTATGGTTTGTGATTTATGGTTGAAAACTAAGCAATTTAATTACTTATTTGTTTTTTGTGAAATAAATAGATAATAGAAGATTGGTTGTTTGTTCTATGGTTGCCTTCTTTTGCTTTCCCAAAACATAAGATATGCCCTTGAGGATGTGCATAAATAGAAGTGCATTTGGAAGTCTATTTTTACCTTATTTGATAGTGTTGATACCTTTTCTTTATTACTAGTTTACTACATATCTGCACATCAGCCATCAGCACAAGTTATTTCATCATCAGTTGAACGTATTATTTCCGATTTCATATAACACATGATAGGATGGAGCACATTTACTGAACGTGCATTTTTACTAGTTTTGTGACAGAGCGTATCTTGATCACAATTTCGTGGTATGTGTTGGCTTGTTTCCTTAATGGTTTCATTTATTTTGTAGGGATCTGCTTGGTCATGCTCTTGGGATCTTAATAGTCCACATTATTTGTATGCTGGGTTGCAGGTTTAATGTTGTTCTATGAATCTTGTATTTTGAGTTATACGTTAGATACCTGGAATGATAATCGGCTATTTTGTCCTTTGCAGAACGGAATGCTTCTGGTGTTTGACATGCGCCATGCAGCAAACCCCTTGGAATCATTGACAGGGCTGAAGCCCAAGCCTGTTCATACCATAAACTCTATTTTGCATAAATCCCCTAGTCCTTCTGATGTTAGAACACTTCTAACTGCTTCTGCTATTGGCCCTTGTGTGTGGAATACAGGTGCTGCTGGAGAAAGGTTGGTCTATGATTAAATACACTTACTTAAATGGATGCAAATAGGCATATGTTTACATAATTTTGATATTCATGGTTGCTTTGATATATATATATATCTCAAATTTTACTTCTGTTGAATCTATAGTTTTTTTAAGTATATTTAAGGAGAGGAAGGAACTGGAGGGTGAGAGTCAATCTCATTGTAGGCAATTTAATATTTACAATAGAGTAGAAGAAGAACAAATATTTTCCCGAAAAAGAAAGCTGTTGAACTTGAGACCTCTGGCCACATTTTGTGCCATAGATCACCCCATTTTGGAGATTTGGCTGTTCATATGGTTTAATTTCGAGAAAAACATCCTTGAAGATTCATTGATTGCTTTTGGTTAAACATAAAAACAAACTGCATGGCATGAAACTTCATAGTACCCTGCCAAAATAGTCAAATACAGATACCTACTAATGTGTTTGGTTTACTTATTTGAAGATTTATAGGTGTAAATGTCATTCTACTATGTTAGTGAACTATTATTTCATTATTTTAGGACCAGAGTCAATCTTGGCTCTCTTGGGGTTGTTTAGGAAGTAAGTACTTAATGAGATGGTTATGATTTATGAATTTTGTGACAGAGTGTATCTCGATCACAGTTTCATGGTATGTGTTGGCTTGTTTCCTACATCCATGGACTGGAAGCTATCTTAGAACTTGACCTATCAGCTAGGTTGGGAATCTTTAAGATATGTTGGAAATACTAGCATTTAGGTTGAATTTGGTGATTTTAAATTATATTTCCTCTTTGCAAGGCCTGTTTGTCGTGAAGGTAGATGGTAGTTGCTAATGGTTGAGTTTATGAAGGTGGCAGTCTCAGTGCGCTTTTTTTTTTTGTTTGCTTAGGTTGATTATTTAATTATAGCAATGGAACCCTTAAAACGTAGTGCTTTAAAACGCATTAAGATGGTTACTGGTCAGATTAATGATTCTGTTACTTTATCAGATGGGCTAGGAGGTTAGGCAGGGTTTAGCAAAACACAGCTAGATGATCGTGTCATTTAGTATTGGGTGCAACACTAGTTTTCTTCTTGCTTGTATATATTAGTTGGTTGTACTAACTATCTTTTACTGATTTTATTGAAGGCCTTTCCTGATTCCTAAACTTGAGAATCAGGGTGTTTGCATATCAGTTGCTTGTTGCCCGTCAAGCGATGACATAGTTGCTTCATTTCGCCCCGTTCAGACATCTAATGACATTATTAGTTCCCAATCACCACTTACTCCTTCCCCCACAGTTGGTGGTCGAGGAATACAGGGTTCTCATGTACTCATTAAGAGGCTAGTTGGCAACTGTTATCAGAACGTGGCATGTACGTCTGCCAATGTAAATGATGTTCGGTTGTTGAAGTCAGCAGTTGTAAACGTGGAGAACTGCAATCCATTGTTTGCATATGGGGATGAATCTACCCAGGGATTGAGTGTATATGCGTTACCGTCACTAGGAATTCTTCAAAATCTCAAACCTCATCATAATCCAATCCTTGATGTCAAATTTGCACCTACTCCTGGCTCTGGCATACTTGGATGCATCAGTAAGGACAGACTGCAAGTTTTTTCTGCAAAGGTCTCGTGAAAAGGTACCTATTATGAGCTTTCAAGTGTTATTTGGTTACTATTGCTAATTGATCCCAAAAAAAAAAGAAACAGCATTTTGGCTACTATTTCTATCAAAATAGTATTCATGGGCTTTCCCGTGCTTCATTTTCTGATATATACTGTTAGTGTATTTCTGTCCATATTGAGCAAGATCTGTAATAAGTACTGGAAACCTTGCTTCATTATTTTATTACTTTGACTTAAAACATTCCTTTAACTCTTTAAGCTTACTTTCCTAGTACTTTTTGTTCTTATTTGCTTGTGCCTTTTGGTATTTCATACTTTTTTAAACCAGTGAAGTTACCCATCGCCTTGTAGTCATGGTCACTTATTTGGGCCCTTAGGAAACAAGAGCTGGTCACGTAGATAGTAGATACTATCGCTATCTTGTAACGTTGTAAAAATTATTGTAGTGTTGGAAGGAATGAAATTATGAGTTTTGGAAATCCCCCCTCCCCCAACACAGTCACAGGCGCCTAGAGCCTACAGGATCGCCTAGCATCTCCCCACTTTCTGTGAATCCTAAATTTGTTCGTCTTCTACAGGATGTAATAATGCAATAAGAATGTATATTAGGCTGCATATGACCTTTTAATACACAAATTCTAGGTGACACCCAGTTGGGTTTATGATATGGATAATGGATCCTATGTGGGCATGACCCCTAGGTCCAGAGAGCCTAGGACACCTAGGCGGAGCCTAGAGTTGGGCACTCTACCAACTGACTGACTAGTGTTTTGAGTGGGTGAATTGTGTACACTTGGTGTCTTCATCGAATTGTGTTGGACTGTATTTATTGTCACTTGTAGAAACTGGTGCAGCTCGAGTATTTGCAATACGTACAGCTATGTGTAGATGGATTGATTTTGAGGGTGGGGTAAGAATTATTCATTTTTTTCACCGAATAATTCTGCAAAAGTATTATTAACTTTTATTTCTGTTAATTGATTATATTACCATGTAATGGATTACTTCATAGTTGCAGATACTGCTGTGTTTGATAATGAGATACTACATGGATTACTTCATAGTTACAGATACTGCTGTCTTTGATAATGAGATGAGTTTCTCGCTTCACTAATACTTTGGTTTTTTCTGTTTCCAGTCCTCCAACTGCAGTATGGGTTTTCTTAAAGAATTGATGCTAAGCCATTGCTTCACAAGAGAGTGGTCTGTTAACATATCTGTTTAAATATCTATTTAGTGTATATATGGGAAACCTTTTTCAACAATTAATTGCATTTGATGTGTAAAAGATTTGGTTACTGCAAGCTTGCATAATATGTCAGCGCACTGTGGTTTTGACGTGTTTCTGTTTTCGGAAATGGCAATTGTCTCTCTGCACACGACAATGAAGGTGATGAAACAACTCACTTCTTCTGAAACATGCCATTCTAAACGACAATGAAGGTCGGGTTTCACATCCAGTATCCGCTTTCAAGTATGCTGCTTTCAGCAGCATGCAGCAGCGTTTGTGGTTCACTTTGCCATTTACATTTTCACTTTGCAGTGTAATTGGTGGTGCGTGGTCCTTTCAGGTTGGATTACTCCCAAGGTGTTGTAGTTCTTTGTTCCTGTCCAGTTTATGCTACTGGTGATCCTGTCAGTTTATGTTACATTCATTTCTGTGCTGGTAAGTACATATACGAAATGAATGTAACAGCTTTTTTCTTCAATCAATAAAATTCAATTATCAAAAAAAGAGGAAGATAATCATCAAGCTGTATCTAGGGCATTGTCTATAGACGATAACACATAAGAAAAGACAGAAAACAGCAGGTACCTTGAAGCTTCTACCGTGTTGCTGGACTAGGCAGAGACATTGCACATGGGAGGAGCCTCACGTGATATATGTATATCTGAAGAAGGTTCCTAGTCTAATATATTGCTTTCCAGAAAAGAAATAAACAGATTGAAGGCTTTTACGTATAACTTGACCGTAGCTAGTATGTAATCTGGATATTATCAGTTGAAGTTGTCAAAATCTGCCTTCTTCTATATATCCCACCGCAAGGAAATTGAATAAATAGTGGCAATGTTCCATTTTGTGTTTCTGGTTACTTCATAGGCACATTATAGTGTCTCACTCTCGGAGGTGTCTCCGAGTTGCTTTTGGTTCAATATGATTTTGATGGCAATGGATGTTCAGGCTGGGGACTTATAGTCTCTCATCAAAAAAATGGAAAGCAGTAGCTGTTCAGCGAAAGAAAAAATTGTAAGTTTGTGGTCCCAATTTTAAGTTCTCGACTTCTCGTTTGGTACTGCGCAGATCAGAATAACAGAGTGCGCTAGCCATGCTACAAATTCATTAGAAAATATGGATTTTTAAGTTTTCTTGAAAACGGCGCTTTCGAAAATGTAAAGGACAGTTGAATAAAATTATCTGAAAAATGTTAGTAGTGTAACTTGCTTTTTTATCTTGAAAGACTGCAAAAAAATTAAATTAAAATTTTATCCGATCTGCCGGATTCGAACCAGCGACCTAAGGATCACTGCTACAACTACAGTCCTCCGCTCTACCAACTGAGCTAAGATCGGTTTCTGAAACTGAGATCTAAATGTAATATAAATACGATAATAGAGTCGTATTTGAATCTGACTTCAATATAACTATCATTTTGTTAATCCAGTTAGTGCTATTAATCCAAGTAAAACCTTTAATTTTATTTTTTCTGATTATTTAAGAGCAAATTATTAAGATTATTCTCCATAATGATTAAGCAACCTGGTACCCTCCTCATATTCCAAGTTCTAACAGCATTGGGCCCTCGTGCATGGAACCACCTACAACGATGCATGGTGAAAAGCACTCCATTCTAGACCAGGACATGGCCTGTCACTGAAGGCCCAGGATTTTGATAATCAATTTTATTTTATTTTAGTGGATTCAGAAACAAAATGAAGCTGATTGGGATTTCCTAACCTCTACAATTGCTAGCTTGGTTGGTTGAAGTATCTATTTCATTGCTCAAATTCCATGTAACCTCTTACACAGTCCGATCTTATAGAATGCAAAAGGAGAAAGAGTGTGCAAATGAATAAGATGTATTGTCTCAATGCATGAAGTTCGAAAGCATGGCAACCCCCCATTAATCATAGCACCATTTTTACATCTTCACAAACTATATTCCAATTTTTTATTTTTATCCTTAATCGCTTAACATACTGATTACTGAGCGATAGTTTCAGTATTGTGGGATTTATTATTTTGATGATCCCATATTTGGATGATTAAAAATGTGTGTTACAAATTTACAATGAAACGACACGAGCCATGTTTTGTTTGTTCTTTAACACATTGTTGCTTGGGTTCTAAGGGCATCTCCAATGGGGGGTGTAAAATTACACCTCCACCTAGGCTCCACGTAGGTGCCATTAGGATTTTACACCGCTAATTGTATAGTATTGTATAGCTCATAAATATCCACACTCTATACTCTCCAATGGAAGAGTGTAAAAAAAATAGATTTTAAACTCGGACGTCACTCCAAGTGACGTCCCTCTTTAATTTAAACTGGGACGTCATTTGGAATGACGTCCGAGTTAAAAAATAAAACTTCAAACGTGTGTTGAAGTGGCGTCCGAAGTTTTAAGTTAAAGCGGGGCGTTATTTTAAGTGACGTCGGGCTTTTTATTAACTAATAGCGAGAGGGGGAATTCCCCACCCTCTCTATTAGCTAATACACTATTATCTACGGTTTAGCACTCCCATTGGAGAGAGTTTTTTGATATTTGGGGTGTAAAATTTCCACTCTATACGGTTTACACCCCCCATTGGAGATGCCCTAAGGAACAACCTCCAATAAAGAGGTTTGAAAAAGAAAAAATAAAGTTAGAACACATTGTTTTGCAATAGTGTTAACCTAATAAGATGAAATTGCTATATTTGAAGGTCCGGACAACAGTACTTCTATATATGGTAATCATTGATTTACATAGAGATACACATACCTGGACAAAAACTAAGTTTGTCGGTTAATCTGGGCAGAGGGGTATGCGGACAAAAACTAAATTTGTTGGTTAATCTGGGTAGAAGCGGACAAAAACTAAGTTAGTTAGTTTATGTCTGTCCTCACCTATCCCTCTCTCTCTCCTTCTTTCTCTCCCCTCCCCCTCTCAACCAAGCCCTAACTCTCTCTCTCCCCACCCACAAACCCATCTCTCTCTCTTCTCCACCCTCCGCTCATGCCCTCACTCCCACTGCTTAGCAGTTATCTAGTTATTGATTTACAGCAAACCATGAGTGAGCGTCTGAGTGAGGTCACTTGATCGATGGACTATCTTAGACTTATAGTCACTGAAAACTACTAGCTAGTTACTATTGTTAAGTCTATCCCTCCATATTAACTTGGCAGTCTTTTTGTATTTTTAATTTGCTAGCTTGTTTTAAATGAGAACAGAAACTCCTTAATATAAGCTTGCGAGTTCGAACCTAGACCTCTGATATCATCACTCAAAGATTTTACCGAATTGGCTAGTCCTCTTTTCAGTTCTACACAATGTACAAAAGAAGCACTTCTTGGCTTCTTGCAAGGTTATGATGTGCGGGATCCTTATCCTAGATTCAAAATTTCTCTGTTTCTAATCATACATACAAACACCCTTTTGCGTGTCTCCATCAGACATCAGACAACAGATAAGTATGCATCAAATTTATATGGCATTAACTAAATGCTTACAGTACGTACCAGCATGAAACAATTCAATTCACTTTATTAAGAAAGGAGATCGAAGTGGCTACATTCAAACAGCCCATCGGTCATCTCTCTTTTCTTTCTTATTCTCTCTCTCTTCTAATATTCCCCAATCATACATGTATTACTTCACCAACTCCAACATATATAAAACCGACCAACACAACTTCAAACTTATTATGGAGGTTTGGATGCTCAACCACTTTTGAATAATGGACCCATCTCAAGACCCCCCAAGTGTTATCATTTTTTAAGTACAAATTTTGAGTGACCTATGTGTATAGGTGTACAAACAAAGTAGAACGCCTCTGAATTAAGCATAACATTCAGGTGTTTGGGAATGATCCCTGTTTGAGTCCTTGCAATAGTCGTAAACCAAGTAGTTCTGAGCCCACTGCAAGGCTGAATACTGCTCACTGCTCAGGCCACCAGAGGGGTTAGGGGATGCAGAAACTGGGCGGCATGAGGCCGGTGCATTGTCAGAGCACCCGCTTAGTTTGAAATTGGTATACTTACCAACAAATGGTTGGTAGTGGTAATCAGCCTTGTACTTCCCATCCTCAGTCGCCCATGATGAAGCATCCCATATTGAGCCATATGCCCACATTGGCCTCAAGGGGAAGGTTGAATCAATCTTTCTTTTGTACCTCCTTATAGGGATATCATCGACGAAGAATCTGGAGATGGAAGAATAACCAAATTTCAAGTACATGTAAACACATATTGCATACCATCATCGATCTAAATATTCACATGAATATTTGTATGGCATACTGAGACCGAGTACGTCCATGCTATTCAATAAAGGCTTTGACTTGAGTGTCTCATTTAGTATGGAGGTGTATGTGCTCCTTAGATTCCCTTGGTAGACCTGCCAGTAGTCTCTTAATTCTGAATACCATATCTATTGAATGGTCATATGGTCCACGTACGAGTGAAAAAACAAAGCTTTGGTATCACAGATTGGTCATTGGTCTACGTACTATATGTACTGCCTCATTGTCGTCTTGTCAAGTAGCGTATATGCAAAGTCAGAAAGCGCATTGCGCTGCGTGCGTCCATCCCTCCTGAGATTTCTCCTAATCAGTGTACTCCATTTCTGAGAACAAATTATATTCAACAGTTTTACCACGTATGTTTTTATATCATTTAGCACAGACTATCCTCAGGGATTCAGGGGCAAGGTTAAATAAATGTTGCTTGCATGGTATGTAGTACATAATCAATATTAAGTCCCAGCAGTCGGTTCAAAACCATATGTTTATGTTTCTTACTATTTGTTGGTGCAAGAGTCATCCTATTTAATACCTAAAATGGTCAAAATCTACAATCTAGATACTATTAGGCGTGTCATGAAGACTTTACTCACATAATTTCATTAGGACTCCACAGTATGGCATAGTTGTGAAAATTTGCTGTTGGATCAAACCATAGATGAAACTTCATCTCTCTCCCAATGATTCTCCCATCACCACTTCCTCTTATGTACACATTAGTCTGTAAATTGTAAGGCTTCCCTGGTGTTGTTCCAAGGAACTCAATATCGACTTCATCATGATTTCCTGGATGTGCTTCGTTGTTTGAAAGCTTAATCACCAACAGAACAACAAAGAAATATATCAGAAGATTGACAAAAACTATGTCGAGTTCAAAACAGGACAAAAACAGTAGTCTGCTAATCCTCACATAGAAAGATGTTATCACTCCTGCAGTGTAACCGGGGTGAAGCTTGATCGCCGCACTGAAGTACCCCGACCGAAATGCACTATTTGATTTGAAACCACTTCCTGTTGTGATTAATCAACCAAGAGTAAAAAAGTATCTTATATACACATCATGAAAAAATTCAACGAGTTAAGAGCACCTGAAAAATAGCTTGAAAATGATACTTAACCTGAGCTACTATCAAGCCATATTGTTAAGGAATTTTGCTCTACTTTCTGATGCTGAGGACCCCAGAGATTTCTATAGCCTCGAGAAAATTCTATAGTCCCAAACTTGGAACTAGGCCAATAGCCAGGTGAAGGTTGAGCATTGCTTAAAGCAGGGACCATAAAGATAAGACAAAGGATGAGAAAATGAGCCATTATGGAAAAAAAAGTGGGGTTGGTCGAATTTGTGTGTTTTAATTGCAGGTGAGAGAGGGAGATAAGGCAAGTAGTATTATGTATGAATATGAGTATGGCAGTACAGTTAGTATATATAAGGAATCACCGGGTCCCATCATACTATAGAAGTGATAAGGAGGTTGATGGGAAGTTATACATGTAGACGAAATGATCATACAAGTTTCATAACAAAGTTATGGACAGCTAAATCTAGAAATTGCTTGACTTAGGTTGAGACGTTGAGTCCAAATGGCTTGTATTCCTGCAAAAGTGGAGTGACGGGTGGAAATAACTTCTATGTGCATATTACCCCCTATATAGAAGGAGTGATTCTACACTACTTAATTTGGCTCTATTTGTAAATATTCAAATTAGGCATGTCGGGCAGAAAAAAAGTTCTTAATTCATTTGGAGCCGGTTGAGGGTGGGTAGTATTGGGTCAAATATGGCTATATGAATCCGATGGAATAGTTTTATAATAGCCCAAACCCGATTATATCAAATTTTGGGTCAAATATGGCTATATCGGATAAATCCAAATTAAAAAAAATAGTTTTATAATATCCAAACCCAAACCCCGATTATATCCGAATAAGTAAGCGGATATAAAATATCATGAATAGTGTAGAATCCGACCCGACTCTCTGCCCTAGTAGTGTGGTTTGGATAACACAAAAAAACTCTCTAAAAAAAAAACCAAAAAATATATCCGAATCCAAACCCAAACCCAATCGATATTTCTAACATATATCCACCCGAATATAGAATTAATTTTTTTCCCAATATAATCGAAGATATGAAAAACGGATATAAATCGGTTGACTTTTTGACCATTTTAAAAAACATAATCCGAGTTTCCAATAATCGATATATATCCCGATATTATATTTCTCTATTTTAAATAGTTTGTGGTTTGGACTATTGGACACAAAAATGTACTCTCTATTCTCAAAGCACCTTTTTTCCAGGTTTAGAGATAGAGAGTGCACTGTGCACTACCATTGGAATCAGCCTTAGCTTGTATGGTACACAAATCTTTTAATCTCCAACTACTTCTTGCCTCATATAGAAGTAACTTGTCACACAATATCATAGTTGTGCAACTCCACGAGTCTAGCTATTGTCTTTTTCTTTTTTTTTATAGTGAATGCCCTTATCCTCACATGATTTTCAAGTACTGTTTGGAACACAAAATAATCAACTGAGTCAGTTAGGTACAATGCGAACTGAATCATATCTGTTTGATTGATCGTCCTCACATAAAATCAGCTCTCCCAGTCATTTAATTCTCACAAAATTAAACTGGAATATGCTAATTACGTTTATGGTCGTGGTCTCGTGGAGATCATGCTAAAAAAATATTGCTCAATTCAGCTACATGAAATGTAGTGTCTTGTTCTATATAATGTATGAGATAATTAAATCGGGTAAAATTGGACTATATTCGCATTTTGCTGCACAAAGACGTACCATACTACCATGTGAGCTTAACTAGTGTATTGAAAACTGATTTTGCTACGGTAATAACTCCCCTGATTATCTAAATTAGACCATCGACTGTGTACTGTACATTTTTTTTGCTAGTTAAGTTTCTATTGTATTAAGGAAAAAGAATAGAGAGTTACGTGATATGTGATTCAAGGGCAGCTAAAAGTTCCTAGAACCATAGAACGCATATCCAACACACATCTAGAGAGGATTTACAAATCTAAATACACAGAAATGGGATCGTCCTACTTATAGATAAATGGTGCTCTCCCATCATGCAAAAGCAGAGTACTACTGGCCAAACGATTGTGTACAATATACACATTAATTTAAACGATTCTTTTTTGGTTTTGCAAGTAACTCACTAAATCACTTTAACTCGGACAAAACTATGAAGATTTTGGCTTTCAAGCATTAGATATGGTTGCACCAGGGATGAAAAATGGACTGATAGACTGAAGTAGAGTGGGTAGATGGATACCTCTTCAATATTATGCATGTATGATAATGTAGTAGAAATTGGAATTGTGTTTGAGGTAGACTCTCATTGAAAGTAACATGCATATCTGTTCAATATAATCATCAAAGCAATGCTTTTACTCATATGTGATATGTCAACTTAATTTTATTATATGCTTACCATTTCACTCTCAATGTGCAAGAATTTAATGGACGTACCATGTTTATTTAATTAGCGTATGGTAGTATTTTGTTTGTTTAGAAAATTTAGGGATATGCTTTGTTTTAAAAAAGACTGCCAAAATTACACAACGTCTTTGTTTTTTTAAGTCACGAAAATGACCATGTATTATTGAAGCAGTTCTTAACTTCTTATTAACGTGTACTTCTCATATATATCAATATTTTTTGGTTGAAAGAATGAGTATACTTCTGTCTGTTTTTCAACCTTTTCAGCAAACGGAAGTGTTTTCTCCCAAAAGATTTTGAACTTTAAATCTTAGAGCTTTGGTCACTTAGGTTCCTTCAAGTGGATGGAATCTTCGAGCTTTGGAATATTGGAATGCACAATAATCTTTCAGTTCAACGAAGACTAGCAGCTTGCTTTGGTGAATAACTGAATATATATATGCTAACCAGCTTGGTGCCTAGCTCTGTTTAAGGTCTAAGAATGTTTCTATGCTCAGAATTGGCATGACGATTTTCAGAAAAGGGAAGTAAAATAAATCACAAAAGTTTATAATTGACAAGCAAATGCTTCGTTTTTTTTTATTATTTAATTTGTTTGGCTAGGTAAGTCAATAATATATATATTCTTTAGCCAAAAACGTTAATAATATACTTAAAGTTTGTAAGATCGAGAAGCAACCATAGTGCAGTACATAGTTGTTTATAGGTCAAGCAAACCTTAGAAAACACTAATAGGGCATTAGAAGAGAATGAGTATTTTGCCTTTTTTTTTTTTTTTTTTTTTTGGTAATCAACATATATTATATATTAAGCAGAGTTTACATTAATTCTATCATTATCATCTTCCAAGGAGTTCATTAGCCATATAGGTGGTAGCTGGACCCATTCACAAAGAAGATGGATGTTATTTATATAGTGACTGTCATAAGATGCTAGGATATGTGCAAGTTTGTTTCCAGTACGTCCTACACAGTTTGTAGTGACGTGATCAAAACAACCAAAAAATGCTAGTGCATTATTGAGAATGAGTTGTAATGTCCAAATTTTTTTTTGCTGCCTGAAGACTTGTCTCCACCTCTATATTGTTTGAAGTACTGTCTATACCAGCTAATTCCTTTGAGTAACGCTCGGCATATTGCCTCTTCAGAGCATTTGTCCCATCCCTGTTTTCTTCCTACAAGTCCCATCCCTGTTTTCTTCCTACAACAATATAGATTCTATTAGTCTCTTAAGACATAGCTATAAGTTGATTTGGCTCTCTGTTTTTTAAAACTTGCGTCAGTATTGAGTTTCATGTAATTCTCCAAAAGGGGGTTCCACTTCTGGAATTGTTATGACATCTGTAGGGCACAAGAAATACTTATAGTGCATTACAAAAGAATGAGCATTTTGAAGGTGCAGAAAGCCACCATGGTCGTATACTCGTATACTAACATCAATGCTGGAGTGCTGGACCATGTTCATAGGTCAAGCAAGCACCTTTTTTTCAATATTAGCATGCTCTTTTAAACAGACCACCATATGATTAAACAACGCAATTCAATAACTTGAAAAACAGGATTTAAAGATAAGAATACGAAGAAAGATTGGGATGTACAATAGACACTTAAAAGTACAACAATTAAACTAGATTAATGTCTTTCCTATCCCTTCCAAATAAAGTTCAAATGATAAGTAGAGGATAGTCTAACATTTATATATCCTGTTTAATTAAGTTTATATTTTCTTTTTCCGTTAGTTGATCATTGAGATAAGAAAGATGATCTCACCTTCGATCTTAATTTTATTTCAATTCATAATGATAGTAATACTAATTTTAATTATAATAATAATTGTTATGACATCACAATAACGCAGCGAAGTAGTTATATGTTGAAACTTCAAGATTGTATGTGTTACTAATTGATATCGTTGTCATACAGAAGATCTCAAAATATATTTGTAGGAGAATAGGCAATTACATTGGGTGACCGCAATGACTTTCAAAAACAAAGAAATTTATGAATCATGTGTGCTCCACAGACTCCATAAGCGAATAATAACATCAATGTTATGCTTATTATTCATTTAGTGAAGAAAAAAACATACGTTTTAGTCAAGATTGTTTGTTTTATTAATTAGATAGACCAAAATTTGGACAAATGGTTGTCGGGCACAGTCCAAATGATATCACTACATGGGAATTGGGACATCTCAACAACAAATTTAAAAGCTCATGGAGCTCTACTGAACTCATATATACAAGTTTTTTTTTTTTTTTATAAGTAGAATTTATTAGAAATGAAGCACTGTTACTGTAGGTGATTGAGAACATCACAAGTTCTGCAACTGAAAGAAAAACATACAGGGAACTAAAAGAAAATAACAGCCCTAGAATAGTACATCCCCAGAGTTGACCATTATCACATGAGGCCAATCCAGTACCAAGTTTCTGAATTGGTATTGTCGCCTTTCCTCATAATTAGACATCCAACACCACAACACCCCTTTGATCTCCCCAACCGTTTGTGAGACCGAGCATTCTTTATTCCTGAAAATATGATAATTTATGTTCTTCCATATTACCCAAATAACAGCATATGGCAAAAGACTCCAAATAGTCGATCCGAAATTCTTCCCTCTCCTTCTCGGCCAATTTGCAAGAAATTCTTCGACTGAAGCGGCTTGCGCTAGCAAAGGAAACGCCATAACCATTGGTTGGAGCATGTGAGTTCATACCTCTAAAGCAAAGCGGCCATGCAAGAACACATGACTAATGCTCTCCATAAGCATATTACACATAGTGCAAATGGGAGAAACCACCGTACCTCTACGAATTAGAGCATCCGCTGTTAAGGTTTGCCCAAGCATGACACACCACAAGAAGAACTTCACTTTTAGAGGAATAGAGATTTTCCAGACAACTCTTGAAGGAAAAGGGGTGGATATGTGTTCCGAGGGACAACCATATTCACGGATTTTATCATAGAAAGAGCTAACAGAAAAGGTGTTGGTCTTGGTCCACCGCCATAAGCAACTGTCCACTTCATTATTCATTTGGACTGTCTCGAGTAATACGGTTAGATTAGCATATTGTTGGACTTCCCAATCATTCAAACTTCTTCTCAAAAACAGATTCCATGCGAAATGACCATTCTGCATGTGTCCAAACTCATGAACATATTCCTTTTTATTAGTGGACGCTTGAAAAATAAGAGGGAATTGGTAAGCCAGAGGCACTTCACCGAGCCATACATCCTTCCAAAATAAGCATTTCTACCCATTTCCCACATTGAAATTAACCCCACTCTTAAAATACGGCAGTACCTTCATTATGCCTCTCCAAAGGCTACAACCGTGAGATTGAGTTGTTTCCTTGGGCCACCATCATTGGTTGTCATTGCTATACTTTGCACAAATCATAGCACTCCAAAGAGAGTCTTCTTCCACCATGTATCTCCATAGCCATCTCCCAAGTAGAGCTTGATTCATGACTACAAGTTTTCGCAGCCCGAGACCCCCATCTTTTTTGGTGAGCAAACTTTCTCCCAATCTACTAGATGGTATTTCCTTTGTTTATCCGAAGATCCACAAATAAAGTCACAAATCAATCGTTCAATAATTTCAGCCACACCTTTCGAAATACAAAGTAAAGACATGACATAAATGGGAAAATTTGAGAGAACACTACTAGCTAGGATCAAACGCGCCCCTTTAAACATTAGTTTACACCTCCATCCACCGAGTTTCCTTTGAACTGTATCGATGACTGGCTCCCATGCCTTCTTGTTTTTGTGAGTTGACCCAAGAGGTATACCTAGATACTTACAAGGGAGTTGTTCGACAGCACACCCCATTGCTAGGGATAACTCAGCCAAGTGTTCTACCTTCCCCACCGCGAGAATAGAAGTCTTTGCCATGTTTGTTTTCAAACCAGAAACAGCTTGGAAATAAGCAACACTGCTTTGATAGTAAGCAACTGTGGGACAGAAGCATCAAGCAAGAAGAGAGTATCATTTGCGAATTGAAGAACAACAACTTCAGGACCATTCGCCGCTGCCTTAAACCCTCTAATATAGCCCAAATCTCTTGCTTTAATGACCAGTCTATTCAATGCCTCCATTACAATGTTAAAGAGAAAAGGAGAAATAGGGTCCCCTTGACGCAAACCTATCTGGTTGCGAAAATACCCAGCAGGAGATCCTTCGACAAGCACCGAAAAAGAGGTAGAAGTAATACAAGTCATAATCCAATTCCTATATCTTTTGCCAAACCCCATCCTCTTTAACCAATAATTCAAAAACTCCAGTTCACATGATCATATGCTTTCGATATATCCACCTTGCACACAACTCCGTTATCCTTATTCTTAAGACGAGTATCAATACACTCATTAGCTATCATAGGCCCATCTAAGATCTGTCGACCCCCAACAAAGGCACACTGTTGCTGCGAAATAATTGATGGTAGCACCCTTTTGATTCTAGTGGCGAGGACTTTAGATATTATCTTGTAGATTCCACCGACAAGACTAATCGGTCTAAAATCTGTTAAAGATGTAGCGCCGGGTTTCTTGGGTATGAGTGTGATGAAAGTACTATTGTTCCTTCTGTCCATGGTCGACTGATCTTGAAACTCTCGCACTACGTCCATGAAATCAGATTTAAAGAAATGCCAACATATTTTATAAACACACATTTGAAGTCCATCTGGTCCTGGAGCTCTGTCTCCCCCTAATGCATTAATGGCTGTAACAACTTCTTCTTCAAAAATGTCTCCATCCAAACATAAGGCCTGGTTTGTTGTGATACTGTTAAACTCTAACTCATCCAGTTCAGGTCGGGCCAGGGGATCCTCTGAGTAGAGATCTTCATAATATTTCACGATGTGTTCCTTAATGCAATTTTTGTCTCGGACCTCCACACCATCTACCATCAAAGTACTAATGCTATTGACTTTGTTTCTAGCACTAGTTGTTTTGTGAAAAAACCTGGTGTTATTCTCTCCTTCTTTGAAATATTTGGTTCTTGATTTTTGGCACCAAGATATTTCTTCCCTCTTCATAAGCTCCTTTAGTTCACACTTTAAACTTGCCCTGTAAACTTCTTCGTCAGTCGACAAAGGGGAATGCTCCTCTTTATGATCCAGGTCGTCAATCTCTTTTGTTTTGTTCTTGATAATCCGATCCACCCTGCCAAAACAGTCTTTATTCCATGCCTTCAGCTTTAGTTTCAACTCTTTTACCTTGCGCCACCAAATATAACTTGGCAAACCCTCAAAGGAAAAAGAGTTCCACCATTCCTCCATTAGACTGATAAGGTTTCGATCCTCGAACCACATTAGTTCGAACCTAAACGGAATAGGCCCTCGGTTAGATTGAGAATAGTCTAAAAGCTTTCTCAACGGACATTTCCGTTAATGGACATGTTCGTAAAACAGTTTATATAGTGTCTTGAACAACCTTTTTATTTACGCTTTGTAAAGACTGGATTTGTGTAAAGCATTACAGTTCGAGAGAATAGGGGATAACGGTGGTTTGATGTGGATTGACTGAGTTCATGATAGATGTGAGCTGTATACGTATTAAGTTCTTTGGTGCAACTTGAATTAAGTCAGACGTAGTTTTTCTTCTCTTTATATAGGTAAGTTACCCGTGTTTCCTCCTCTCCCGCGTCAAGTCAAGTTCTGGACTTGAAGTCGTTTAACGAGCCATGATGGTGAGTAATGGGAGTTTAACAGAATGTACATCTAAAGCTCCGGTCATAATGGTGACAGTTGTGGTGTACGTTATTAGTAGTTGTGGTGCGAGCATTTTAGAGGTCACTACTGGTTTAGACTGATGGGACAACCTCTTTGTAGAGGTTGTATACTTGGGCCGAGTTACTGATGAGCGATCTTATTAGTATTGGGAGTCGGTTTGTAGGAGCATTGTGGTTGATATTCATTGGATGTGAAAATTACTATATCAGCTTTGCAAGACGCTATATAAGCTTCTCAAGACACTATATAACGGAAGTCTTGTACCAATAAGTTTTCCATTTGGATTTTGTTGGATCAAGTATGCGTGAGTTAGTTTGTATTACATGATATAAAAAAAAAAGCTCTCTACGCTGAGAGAAAAAACTAAGCGTAGCAACTCTCTTCTTTCTCTTCTCTATTCCTGTTCTTTATATCACCTCTCTTCTCTCGACCTCCTTTCCTTTCTTCATCATATTTTTTCAGATTTATTCCTTTTTCTCTAAGTCTCTGTTAATATGAGTTATCCAGATCTAGAATTCATTCCTGATGAGAGTGAAGATGATGAGCTCCACCGTCTTCATCTCCAGATGGAAGCTATGTGGAAGATCAACAAATTTCCAGATGAGATTAATTTGGATTCTATCAATGAAAAGGAGCGTAAGCTTTGGGAGAAATCTCTGATTGGTAAATTTTTCTCTTCAAGAAAATTTGATGAGATGGACATTCGTAATGAATTAGTTAAATCATGGAATTCTAATTCTAAAATCACTATTACTTTCTTATCTAAGGGTTTGTTCAAATTTAGTTTTGAGGATGAACAGGAGTTGAGGTTTGTTCTAGAAAATGGTCCGTGGTCTGTTCATGGGTATATTATGTCTTTAAAATAATGGATTCCTGATAATCCTACTAATAACTATTGTTTCCAAGAGTTTAGATTGTGGATTCAAATTTTTAGTCTCCCTCTAGAAAGGTCTACATGGGAGAATATACATAAAATAGGCTCTGCTTTTGGGTTAGTTGTGGCGATTGATTCAGTAAGAGGATCAGATGCTGGGAACTCCTTTTCTCGTGTTCAAGTCATGTACCCTATAAGAAGGAGGATGATTAGTTCTGCTATGGTCAATCTTCATGGGAAACAATCTGTTCAGATCTCCTTCAAATATGAAAAGCTTCCTGTCTTTTGCTACTGTTGTGGATTAATTAGTCATGATTATAAGGAGTGTAAGGCTTTTATTCATCATCCGTTACTGGGTAAAGAGGGTAAGTTTAAATCTAAAGCTGCTTCTGTACTTCCCTTTTCCAATAGGATTCTAGCAGCTTCTTTCAAGTTTGGTATTGGAATCCAGTCTAGGAAAGTTCTGGAATGGGATCCCAAGGCTGAAAACTTGGGGAAATGTATCCCTATGGAGTTCAAAATGCATGTTTACAATAGGAAAGAAAAGCAACCCACTATTGATATTTCCTCTGAGTCTGTCTCTGGGTTTGTTGAAGAAAGTCATGTAGAGAAGTTGATGGTAATGGAGGAAGGAGAGGTGTCGTCTAAGGTTAACGATTTTGCTCACAACATGGATGTAACCGTTTCTGAGGATTCAACAGATGCTAGCATGACATCTGGCAAGGGTGGTCCTTCTGAGTTGTTAGGTTTTGTTGCAGACAATTCGGTTATTCTTTCTGGAGCATCTATCAATGATAGATTGCCATCTGGCAATGCTGTTTCTTCATATATAGAATGTAATTCTGTGGAAAATTTTGGTTATTTTTCTGAAGGCTTGACATCTGGCAAAGATGGTCATTCTAATATGGAATGCAATTCTGTGAAAATTTATGATTCCACTTCTGAGGGGGTGACATCTGGCAAGGATGGCTCTTCTGATATGGTGTGCATTTTGGAGGAAAATGTTGGCTTGCCAACTAGCAATGTGGTTCTCTCGGATGATTCTGTCTCTTTTGAAGGGTTCCTTCTTGACTGTCCTATGGTTAGCTTTATGGAGAATAATGGTAGTGAATTGGAGTCTGCAGGTTCTATGGTTTCGGGTTCTGGTCCGTTGATAAGCAACAATATTCTTCATATATGGATGTGGGTCTGGTTCCAGGCCCAAAGGCATCTTTGAATCCCCAGTTTTCTTCTAATATGGGTCTAGGATCAGGCTTTTCTTTTAATAGTTTTAGAAGCCCATCTGCTATATTGAGCCCATCAAGGAGGAAAAAAGCTAGCCCTTCAAAAGCATATTCGAAATACAAATCCCACTTGTTTTGTCCTGTTTCTCAAATACCCATATCAAAATCTCATAAGATAGCTTTTAGGGTTACATAGACTTACCCCCCCATTACTAGTTGTCAATTAGTGTTACCCCCCCATTTTCAAAAATATTAGTGATGCCCCCTATTTGTAAGATCCAACGGTCAGATTTCTTCATCTGAAAAAAAAAAAAATCATCTCGTAGCCGTTGGATCTTACAATTGGGGTAAGTCTAACTAACCCTAGCTTTTACTTCTCCAAAACAAAAACATCCTTTTTACAAAAAAACATTCTCTGGCATCTGGTCCTATAAATGTGTCTAAGGTTGTAACCAATTTTGTTGACGGGGTGCATGTTTTCAAGCCGGTTATCTCTGAGTTTATCGAGAAACAGGAGTATGAGACTTACGAGGGTACATTGGAAGAAGGAAAAGCTGGAAATTCGGCGCATGCGCTCATTACACACTTCTCCTTGGTTAGAGAAGAGAAGTTGGTGGTTCATAGATTGACAACCAAAAGAATGCTGGAGTTTTCAGAATTTCTTATGGTTGAGGAAAGGGTTTCAAAAAGGAAGAAGATGAGTAGTAACATTAATCCATACCCAGTAGGGAAGGAGCTTCCTCCTTCTGCTAGTGCAAGATGGAAAAGAAGGAACAATAGGCATTGGGAAGATGGGATAAAAGAGGATCTGGAGGCCTCAAAGAGTTCAACTAAAATAAATAGAGAGAAAAGGAAGATGGATGGGTTCCATGAGGAAGATGGTTTGGAAGATGGGAGAAGGATAAGAAGGCAGTTTGTGCAGGGAAATATAGTGAGCAAAGGGCTCTAGAATGTTTAGAAGAGAGTGATAGGGTTGTGGAACACGGTATGTTTGCTACTAATCCAGTGGTGTCTAAGGTTTTGCTTAGACCATCTTTGGGAGTTTCTGATGTTGTACATGTTTGTTCTCTTGCTGATGTTCATGGTTCTGATGATGGTTTTTCTAGTTCTGATGGTGGTTTTTCTAATTCTGTTGGTCATATAGGAATTGGCATTCCTGATAATAGTGGTGGTCTGAATAGTGATGCTCTGGGTTCTCTGTATAAAGATTCTTTATTAAAAGAAGTTTCTCAAGGCTCAATCTCGGTGTCCTCTCTTGGAAGCTCCCTTAATCCAGCTTCTGCTTCTGCTCATGAGTATGATTCTAGTAATTCTAGCTTCTGTTCATATGGTAAGGGTGGAATGTCCAGTGAGAAGGAGTCTTCATCCACAAGTTATTCTAGTTTGTGTAAGGGTTTTGATCCATATGAGGGGTCTTCTGATAGCTCTAGCAGTTCTAGCTCTGGTGGGTTTGCGGTGACTGACCCTTCTTAGTCGCCTCTGTTTCCACGACGATTGAAGCCTGGAATTGTCGGGGAATTGGTTCCTCCACGACAATTCGATCACTAAAGGACCTAATTTTGGCCTCAAGTCCTGATATCATATGTCTAGCTGAGACCAAGGCTTCTGAGAAAAAGTTGCAATTAGTTAAGAAAAGAATAAAGTACAGTGGTAGTTGTTTTGTTCCTGCGGTTGGTCTCAAAGGGGGTCTTGCTGTTTTTTGGAAAGAAGGAATACATATTGACATCATGGGGGCAACCTCTAATCATATTATAGGCAAGATTTCTAATTATCTTTCTAGTAATGATTGGTTTTTTTCTTTTGTCTATGGTGAACCTAATGTTGCTTTTAGGAAAAGGATCTGGGATGAGCTTCGTGATCTCTCTTCCCTTATTCCAGGTCCTTGGCTTTTATTTGGTGACTTTAATGCTATCTCCTCTAAGGATGAAAAAACTGGGGGGAATGGGATTAATTTCAAATGTTTGAATGAGTTTAATAAGATGATTGATGATATTGGATTGGTTGATCTGGGATTTAGAGGACCTAAATTCACTTGGTCTAATAATCGGTTATTTGGAAATCATATTCTGGAGAGGCTGGGCAGAGCTCTAGCCACACCAAATTGGCTTGAGTTGTTCCCTCAAGCTGCTATTCATAATTGCCCTAATGCTTCTTCTGATCACTCAGCTTTTTCTATCAAACTGGATGGTTCTATAGCTCCTCTGAGTAAACCTTTTCGGTTCTTTGAGATGTGGACTCATGATCCCTCCTGTAAAGATACCATTGCAAATGCTTGGGAAGATTCCTCCCCTGGAAATTATGTTGGAATGTCTGGATTAACTGTTCATAGAAAGATGAAGTTCACTAGTAAAAAGCTGAAGAAATGGAATAATGAGGTATTTGGGAATGTTTCCTTGAATATTAAAAAGGTCAAGCAAGCTCTGGAAAAGGTTATGTATGAGGATATGAAGGTTGAAGAAAATTATTATAGGATAGATTCTCTGAAGAAAGAGCTGTTAGACTTATTAGAAAAGGAAGAGAGCTGTTGGAAACAGAAGGCTGGGTTTAACTGGGTGGCTGAAGGTGGAAGGAATACAAATTTTTTTCACTTATCTACGATTTACAGAAGAAGAAAGAATAATATAGAGAAGCTCAGAAATGAGGAAGGAGGCTGGGACAGTGATAGGAAGGGGATAGGAGAAAATGTCAATCAATATTTCAAGAATATATTCATCTCAGATAATATTCCCCCAATGAGAAAGTGCTCAATTTGTTCAGTTCATGTATCACATCCAATGAAAACATTCTTCTTACCAAGTTCCTTCTGATTTGGATATTTGGAATTATGCAAAGAATATGGGATCCTTAAAGGCTCCTGGACCTGATGGCTTCCAAGGTGTCTTCTTCCATAAATATTGGGATATTATTGGACCTGATATCTCTATAGCTGTCAAAGATTTATTTATCTATGGGAAACTCTCACCATGCCTAAATGAATCCTTTATCACTCTCATTCCTAAAATCCCTAACCCAGAACATATAACAAAATTCAGACCAATAGGTTTGTGTAAATTTTCTTATAAGATCATTTATAGGATTCTGGCGTCTAGGCTGAAAGTTCATTTGCATAAATTTATCTCTCCTCTGCAAGGGGCTTTAGTTAAAGGCAGATCTATTGGGGACAATATTGGGTTGGCTAGTGAGATTATGCATAGGATGAGGAAACTAAAGAAGTAGAAACAGGGATGGATGGCTATTAAACTAGACATGGCTAAAGCCTTTGATAGGGTAGAATGGAGCTTTGTGGATCAGATTATGGGAATGTTAGGTTTCTCTGAGAAATGGAGAAGACTTATTCAGCAATGCCTCAGTACTGTGTCCTATAATGTTTTACTGAATGGATCCCCCCTTGAAAAAAAATTTCTTGAAAGAGGTATCAGGCAAGGGGATCCTCTCTCTCCCTATCTTTTCATCTTAGTTGCTGAGGCTTTCTCTAGGCTTATTGCCCAAGCAGAGGATGAAGGGTCTATCTCTGGGTTTAAGATTAGAAGAAAAGCCCCTGGCATTAGTCATCTTTTCTATGCTGATGATTCTCTAATCTTTTGTAAGGCAAATCTTTTAGAATCTGCAAATATGAGAGGAGTAGTGGAGGAGTATTGCAAAGCTTCTGGGCAAGCTGTAAACTATGATAAATCCAGAGCTTTCTTCAGTGGTAATGTTGCTTCTAAGCATCAGAGGATGCTTATGAAAAGGTGGAAAGTTAGAAAGTTTGATGAGAAGGAGATATATCTAGGAGTTCCTATTCTCTTGGGAAGAAAGAAAGCAAATGACTTTGAATATCTGGTAGAAAAGGTGCATAAAAAAATCAGTGGTTGGAAATCCAAAATCCTCTCTACTTCAGGTAGAACCACTCTGATAAAAACTGTGGCACAGGCAGTCCTAATATATGCCATGACCACCTATATTCTTCCAGTCAACATTACAAATAAGCTGGATAAGCTTAGCAGAGATTTTTGGTGGAATGGGTCTGATAATTCTAGATCTTATCATACTCTCAGTTGGGACAAACTGTGTAAGAGTAAGGGTGACGGAGGTCTGGGGTTTAGGAAGTCCAGAGAGATGAATCAAGCTCTGATCAGCAAACATGGATGGAAGCTTATGAAAGATGAACATTCTAAGTGGGTTAAGATTTTCAAAGCAGCTTATCCCTCTTGGGAATCGATGATAGATATGAAAACTCTTCCTAGAGATGTCTCTTATTTCTTTAAAGGTATTGTGAGAACCCTCAAGCTTATTAAGAAGGGGTTCCTGTGGAAGGTGGGAGATGGTAGTAATATCTCTGTTTTCATGGATCCATGGATTTCTCACTTGGGCAAACCTCTTATCCTTAAGGATTTGTTAGATCCTGGTCCAGAAGTCATCAACCTAAAAGTCAATCATCTCATCTCCCAAGAGGATTTTTCTTGGAATCAAAATAGATTAGGAGAGTTGTTTCCTAATAAGATAGTCTTATCTATCAATCAAATCATCATCCGACCACATTCTATTCCTGATCAAATCATTTGGCCTTCTGACAAGGTTGGTCGATTTACATTAATGTGCTTATAAATTCCTCTCAAACCAGTCTGAACTCCCATCTAGCTCATCCTTTAATCCCCTTACCATAAAAAAGCTTTGGAAATTAAAGTTAGATGCTGCTTCTCAGTTGTTTATTTGGAAGCTCTATTCTAATGGGTTACCAACTGGGGATATCATTCATAAGCATAAGTTTGGGGGACATTTCATGTGGTTTTTGTCTGAAGTATGTGGAAACTGCTCATCATTTGTTCTTCTCATGTGATTGGATTAAGAGGTTTTGGTATGTCTCGGATGCTATGTTGGATGTTGGGGCACATCCAGACTGGAATGTTTTGGATTGGCTTAATGAGTTCATAGGATGGTGTGGGGTGAAAGATGAGGTTCTTAATCGTAAAGGATACTATTGTCTCTTGCTCCTTTATGAGATTTGGACTAGTAGGAATAAAGCTAGGATGGAACAACAGTCTAGTAGAGATCAACAAGATGTTACAAAGATCTTGAAGCATCAAGATTGAGATGCTCGAGGCTTTCCTTTCCAAAGAATGATCCTATTTTACCCAATGTTCGCCTCTGGATTCTATTAGTTCTTGGTGTCCTCCTGTTGATCCTTGGACTAAAATAAATTTTGATCTTTGGTTATGACAGGGACTAATGGTAAAAGCAGCAGCAGGAGTTATTTGCGAGGAATCTGAGATGGTGTGATCATAGGAGCTGCTTTTAGGAGGTTTTATGCTAAGGATGTGGTACAAGCAGAGGCTATAGGAGCTGAAGTGGCAACTCTTTTGGCCCTACATCTGAAGCTATCTTCTGTCATTTTGGAAGGCGATTCTTTTTCTGTTGTTGCTAGCTTTAAAGAATGTAATTCGTCTGTAAGCTGGCATATCTTTGCTATTGTATGTTTTGTAAAGTCCTTAGTGTTGGAATCTTTTGTGTATTTCTAAATACTAGTGTGTGTGTGTGTGCAAAGTGAAGGAGATGAACAAATGATGTTCTCTCTACTTTAGTGCATAGTAGATAGTCCCACATTGGTTATCCACCACATCGGGTAGGGTTCGGGCTTGGGCTTGGGCTTACTGTTGTGGGTAGTGGTTTGACCAATAGCCTAAACTTGTTTTGCCTTTTTCTTGAAAGCAAGTTTAGGTGTTCTATTAGGAGTTGGTCTCTCTTCCTCCTAACCTCTATAAATAGGACTGTGAGTCCATAGAGAGGAGACTTGATCGAAACTCAACTCGAGAAACGAAACTCAAACCAGTTTTTTTTCTTCTTCTCTTCTTTCGTCGGCCTTGAGAGAGAGTTATATTCTTTGTTCTAGAGGGTAGTCCGTTCTAGTGCAAAGTCAGCTGCTGTTAACCATTGAATCCTGTGAGGAAGACGCCACGTTGCCTTTTCGCACCATTGGAAGGGGCGGAATCTTTTCTTAAGCGACTGACCTAATCCGCCTTGGTTATTCTCGCCATCGCTGTCCTTGTCTCTTCATACATCGCCGCTGTCATCGTTCTTCTGTTCTCTACTTTTAGTTGCTGTGTTCATACAACTATTCTAACAATCTTAAGAAAAGATTTCTGTAGTAAAACAAAGGAAAGTGCTTTAATACGACAATCAAAAGATAAGTCTTTTACTTTGAGTTATTTTTGTGTTATTGTGTTATGACTTTAGAAATTTTCTAATAATTTCGGTTTTTGTTAGGAAACCAATTAAAGATTGAATATTTATTGATCTTTTGTGGTTTATCAAACCCTATATGGTTGTAGACCTTTCTCCTACGTTTGTGGGAGTCAAATATGAGATTTCTATCAAGAAAAACGTCAAAGTTCGTCTTTTTGACAGCTGCGTCACTCGTTACGGAAACTGCTATAACTTTCAGTTCAGAGCTCGGTTTTGCAATCCGCTTTTTGTGTTGGATAGCTGATTCAAAGAGCTTTCCAGTGGTATAAGTCTTGATACCCAATTCTTCATGAGCTGGTTCAGAATTACAGTTCTTTTGAACTGTTTTTTCTAGAAGGAAGAAAATATGGTAATCCGGTTTTTCAATCGGTTAGGTATCGTATTCTTTCACTCTTTGCAATTCTTTTGGTTTAATTATATGGTGATATTCTTGCCTTGAGTTGCATGCTAGTTTTCTTAGGAGGGAAATCCCTAAGCTTAAACTTCTTTAATAACCTAGTCAACAAATTATACGTGTTTATCACTGAGGAATTAATTGGTTTGACTAGAAGTAGTTTGATATTAATTTTCTTTGTACATATGTAGATGTATGTAGATGGTATAAGAGAGACTTTAAGATATTTAATATCAATCACACTCAAATTATGGATAATAATTATAATGTATTCAATGCATAATTGCTTACCTCTATTGAGTGTATGTGTTGTTAAACGATGATTATAATTATACTATTGTGAAAATACATGTTAGATGAAGTAAATTGTAGCTTATATCCAATATAGCATATGTTAAAGTTGTATAACATGCTAGTTTTGGACATTAATCATCGTGGATTTACTTTGAACTTGATGATAGTTTATTGGTAAATTTTTCTAGTTGAAGACATTAATGGGTTGAGCCATTAGATGTTGTGGTAGTACTTGAGGTCTTGTTGATAGGGTATCCTATCTTGCTTGAGCTCATGTAAAAAGAAGAGGTGAAGTCCTCAGTTGTTTTGCATATTCAGTGGCTAGATTTGCTTAAATATCGTATACTTTTTGTTGTGAGAGGTACAGTTAAAGTTTACTTTTCCTTAACCTATGATATGATATTAACCATGTTTGGCATGAATGCATTATTTAACATAGGCATGAAGTTTAACCATGTCATATATTATTAAGTAATAAACATCGTTGTCTACGAGAGGAAACAATATGGGAAACAATCAATATCCTTTTAAACCTAATTTAGTCAAGGAGATGTAAGGTAATGGTTTGTTTTCTTAGACAATATCTTCCAGTGACTATTTTAGACAAGGAGATGTAACGCTTGTAGATTGTCTTATTAGGCATTATCCTCCTATGACTATGGATAAATAGCCAAGGGATGTACAAGTCGTGGATTGTCTCCCCTATGACGGTTGGAATGTTGAATGATGAAAAGAAGGATGATAATAATATTATTATCTCGGGTAAAACCCTTTTCATCTAATTCTTTCTATTCTTTAAGATTCATTAGAATCTTTTGTGGATTTCCTTTCATATAGATAACATGAACATAATATGACTATGTTTAATATGATCCGTAATCATAGACTTGAGTAAAGTATATTCTTGTCATAAGAGTGCATTTTATTGTTGTTGTTTCTTTTAGTGTTTGTAGCGGTATAATGTGTTTTGCATGTAAGTTTGATTAGGTTGAGTAACTATTGAACTGTGGGGGGTGGTGACCCATATGCATAACACTGTTTTACCATAGTTCATCTCACAAGATAATTGGAAAGACACTGAACTACAAAGTATGGAAAGGTCTTAGGCCTATCCAAAAATGCTTCTAAATGTGGGGGGTGTCTTGCCAAGGCTATTGTGAATGAATCTAAAAGAAGTCTTTTTGAGACCTAGAATTATCTAGTAGATGTTCATTGGTGAAACTCATAATAGTGATGTTTGTTTTCAGTTGTCATGAGTGATAACAATCTTGTAGATACCACACTATTATTGAATGTCTTATATGCTAATTTTATTTGAGGATGTGCTTTCTGTGAAATTGGCATAGAGTGGTTGGATGTTCATAATGAACTACATAAGAGGATCCCATAATTTTTGAATAAGAAATTTGGAAGACAATCAGTGAGTATATCCACCATTCACGGTGATGATATTTATATATTTCTTAAGGAAGATTCATTAACCTATAAGGAAGTTGTCTGTCTATGAGAAGTGTCCTTTTTTGAAGGATACAACTCCTCTAAACTGGACTCTTGTTTTGTTGGGGGATCTATAAGTTGAATTGGATATTCAAGAGAAAACTAAAACGTGATAGTTGTATTGCAAAATACAAGGCTAATAATAATAACCAAGGGGTTTCAATCAGAGACAAGATTTATACTACTTTGAAACCTTGCTCATGTAACTAGAATTTCTTCTACATAATTCTAAAGACTCTAGTTGAGTAGTTGTGCGAAACTATAATACTAGGTGATGAGCTTAAGGTATACAATTTAGTTAAATCTTTGTATGAGTTGATTCAAGCGCCTATAAATGGCATGAGCAATTCAACAACATATTGGTGTCTTATGGATGTCAAAGTACTGTTGTTGATAAAAAATGTGTACTTTCTTTAGAGTAAAGCAAGACATATGTGTTAATCTCTCTTTGTTTAGATGATTTAATATCATGAGTACTAGCATTGAGAATGTGTATGAAACAGAGAAATTCCTATTTGAAACACATAATAGACCGTCATTGAAAACGATAGTTCATTATGTTGTTAAACTCATTTCTGTAACTGCTATATTCAGTTGTCAAGATGTTGACGTTTGAATATGGTTGAAGCCCACAGCGTACCTTAAACCAGACCGGCCGGATGGTATAGGGGAATTTTGGGCACTACAGAATTGAATGACTGGTGAATATAGGAATTAAAACTCATGTTGGTCTCATTATATTGTTATAGTACTTAGTAGAAATATTTTTCATTGAAAAGTATGGGTATTATGATAGTAAGCATGTGTTAACACCTTTTGTGGCAAATATCCATCTTATGAAAAATACTCTCCTTGTGTTTTCTCATACTAAATATGTCAATATCATTGGTAGCAAATTGTACTTGATGGATAATGTATGTGAGACATGACATTGCCTACATTAATGACATCTTGGTGATAACCCATTGTGTCCTTATAAGGAACTTTGATGTATATTGTCGATTATCCAAGTACTATAGCAGAGCCATTGATTATGGTGATATTTAGTAGATTTCCATTATTGTTAGAGGGTAATATGTTATAAACCTGGATCCAGTAATGTTTATGTGTTTACCTTTGGTGAAAATTGAGTGTCTTGGATATCATCCAAGCTCATCGCCTTTAGAAAAGGCATGTGATGATCTTTGAGTGGGTTAGCAACCTCTTGGCAAATCTTCCCATTGGCTCTAAATAGCCTCGATGTGTATATGCTTTGGTTGTCCGCCTTATTGCAATAGCTAAGACATGTTATCTTATGTGCAATGGGAAAATAATACATGTAAGTTGAGATATAACTTAATCAAGCAGCTGCTAGAGATTATGTTAGGTTGGGCTTAGTTTGGCCACATGTCTAACCGCACCACTTCTTTGGAGGCAAGTGGTTATACGTCGAGGGAGATGAGACTTTTGCCTTAAATAGAGGGCGACACTGACGGCAACCCCACCTATGTGATTGGAGATCCCATGAATTAGGTTCAAAGGGAAAAACAAGTCACCTCGTCGCTCTGGTATGCTATTGTCTTTCTTTGAGACGTCCCACCCTATGACTAGATAACATTTTTTGTATACTTAGTATAACTTGAATTACAATGAGAAAGGATGAGTTATTTTACTCTTATTGGAATCCATAGTCCATTTTTTTATAATGAGATAGTGTATTTTAACTGCAATGTACACTTGATGGATATCCACCTACGTGAATGTAGAATTGGGTCGGTTCTTATGAGTATTTAGGCAAGTACTCTAGAGCATTCATGGAACACAGGCAGCGCAAGGGCCAAAAAGCGCAACACCGCAGAACAAGCATATAATGAAAGAGCAATGTGGGTGCATGTCCTCTATTTTACTACAAGGGAATGTTGGTTCAAAGATTTTTTAATCCACCACTTTCACGTATTATAAGACATGTTACCCTATGGTGGTTCAAGCCCGTAAAAGCACCCGATTATCTTATGCATTATTTTTTTTCGATTCTCTCGGCATTTCGTTAACCCATTTCTTTTTGTAATATCCTATTCCAAAATAGTGGGGGACTATTAGTATTTTGAAATAGTGGGGGATTGTTGGAATCTCTTGTGTATTTCTAAATACTAGTGTGTGTGTGTGTGCAAAGTGGAGGAGATGAACAAATGGTGTTCTCTCCACTTTAGTGCATAGTAGATAGTCCCACATTGGTTATCCACCACATCGGGTAGGGTTTGGGCTTGGGCTTGGGCTTACTGTTGTGGGTAGTGGTTTGACCAATAGCCTAAACTTGTTTTGCCTTTCAGTGTTCTATTAGGAGTTGGTCTCTCTTCCTCCTAACCTCTATAAATAGGACTGTGAGTCCATAGAGAGAGAAGACTTGATCATAAACTCAACTCAGAGAAACATAAACTCAAACCAGGTTCTTTTTCTTCTTTCTTTCTTCATGTCGGCCTTGAGAGAGTTATATTCTTCGTTTCAGAGGGTAGTCCGTTTCTAGTGCAAAGTCAGTCATTGTTAACCATTGATTGAATCGTGAGGAAGACGCCACAGTTATCTTTCTGCACCATTGGAAGGGGCGAAATCTTTCCTTAAAGACAGCCTAATCCGCGCCTTGGTTATTCTCGCCATTCTGCCGTCTTGTCTCTTCTTCATCTTCTTCTGGCATGCCTCATCGTTTCTTACTTTCTACTTTATTCTTTGTGTTCATACAACTATTCTAACACTTAGTGGCAAAACTTCATGATGTTTCTTTTGTTTGGGTCTGTCGAGCAAGGAATGGGTTGGCTGACTTGGCTCATGGCCTTGCTTCTTGGGCTCTCAACAAGTGCCGGGCAGTCATCGCCCCTTGTGGCTGGAGTCTGTAAACATTTTGGCTCTTTGATCTCTCTATATATAGAAGATGGGGTTATCGGGAAAAAAAAGAAAGAAAAAGACACTATATAACAGAAATGTCCATTTATTATTGAGAGAAAACATGCTTGTTATAAACAAAGAAACAGACCAAGTAGTGCTAATTTGTTTTTGCTTCATATTGATTACCCATTTCTGTCCGGCCAATATAAACAAGAGAAACAATCTATCATCAAGTCTCTATTACACAGTATGATCAGATCCACCCCGAACAATTGATAGGATTAAAAAGGATATTGGTTATCTTTTTGAAGATTCCGTTATTGGGTTTGTGAGATTTTCATTTTAATAAATTTGATGTTATGTTATTTTGGGGAAAAAATAAGCAATGAACTTTACATTTGAGAACTGAATTGAATAAAGCGGATCTATAAGGCAGAGAAATGCTAGTTTGAATCGGTCTCAACGAATAGATGAAATCTGCTGAAGTATTCACATGGGGATAAAGAAGAAAAAAAAAAATTGAAAGGAAATTAGGAAAGAGAAGACAAGAACCAGGAGGAAGAAGAAGACAACGTGAGTCCCGCACCAAAAGATTGTGATAGTTACTTTGTTGGCTTGGCTTCAGCCGAATCTTAAACTACCAACACAACTGCTTTTGCATCAGATTCTACGAAGTTATAAGGTTCACCACGTGAGTGAATGAGTCGAATTTGTACTCCCAATATATAATACTAATCTTGCTGATTAACTCAGTATGTAACTGTGGAAGATGAAATTATACCATTAAAAAAACAAAGCAACAACAACTGGGGAAGATGAAACAAGGCATGCATTTTTACCAGGAACTCCATAATTAAGACATAGGGGGTAAGGGAGTCTTGTATTTCTGATTAGCAAGTCTGTTTTATATGTGATTAGTAATTCTTTGATGTTGGCGGGATTCAAGTTCCAGACTTCTGGTATCATCACTCCAAAATTTTATATGCTAATTTGGCAGCTGCGACTATGGGCAGCACATTGATCAATGTATTATTAGTGCCAACACTTAGGTATGTACATAAAAAAAAGCATCTATATTCTCTATTAGAAAAGCTAATCCAATTACTGACAAAGGTGGATCAACAATAACAATTGTTATTAAAAACCGAACTGGATCAACAAAATCATTGTGAAACAAAAACAAAGGGCATACCGATTAAAGTATATATATATTGTGATTAATTAAAAAAAGGAAGAAAGAAGTACGTACTACACAAGGTTTACTGTAGTTTCTTTAATTGGACTTCGGATACTCTTTAGATTCTGTACGTAGATCTTGACAAAAGCTTACAATCGACAGAAAAAGAAATGTGAAAGCAACTCATTTGAAGACTAGTATGAGTTTCAACTGCTCATAGAATAAGATGTATATGAATATATGGTGTTGTTCCAATGTGTATACAATTCTCTTCCCTTCTACCCTACCGACACATATTCTGTCCCCATTAGGGGTTTTAAGCGTATTAAAGGACTGATCGATACTGCTGAATAGTATATATCCTCCTTGAGACTTACAAATCTCATAATGTTGGAATAGTAAGTTAGGCCTGACGACATAAAGCTAACCCAAACAAATCTCATAACGTCGGAATAGTAAGTTAGACGTGATGACATAAAGGCATAAAGCTAACCCAAACAAAGCAAAACGATGCAAAATGTTGTTGCAGTGGAATCTCAAATAACACTCGTTAGATGACGAACATGACAAATTCACAGAAAAAAATGACTAAATTTGTTATGATGAGTTTCAACTGTATCTGAGAATATTCCTACTTGGATGAAAGAAACCTGTAGGTTCCATAAATTTATTCTGGGAGATGAATGCAACTTTTCTCTTTTCTTACTATCTTAGATTAAGCAAAGTGCCAAAGTGTCCACCCTGATTATGTTCTTTGGAGTGCAGGCCACATGGCGGGCTTTAGGCCAGAAGGAGGCCATGCCCAACTTAACTAGGAAATGGGGATCCATAATTTTTTATTCATTCTGAGATTCCAAGAAAGATGCCTTTTGAGTGTTTGTTTCTTAGAAGTTAGAACAACTAGGGAGACCCAATAACACAAAGATTCTTGCCAAAGCCGAACAGAATGACAGATCACCCAACATGGTGTAACTCTTTTTGTTGAAGACTTAAAAGGTACTCAAAGAGTCAAAGATGCCGACCATTTTCATCGGCATCTGATATATCGGTACTTTAAAAACAGAAAAGTCAATTCTTATACTAATTTTAATAGGGTTTATTCTTTAACAGAAAAGTCAAATTTTTTTTGCCCTATTTTTAATAGGATATTCAGCGTTTGGCTCCTGTAAGTTGTTTAATTCGTTTTTGGCTCCAGTTATGTCAGTTGACTTTAACTGTACCGTATCATATTTTTAGAATGACAATTTTACCCTTCACGTGACTTGCACATGGAATTTATAAATATCAGTTTTGATTTATTTCGATTTTGAATTCTAATACAATTTCATTTCGTTTATTTCGATTTAAATGACCATCTAAATTAAAAAATCAACGGCTTGGATGTTAGTTTTTACATATCACGAGAAGTCAAGAAGGAGTTAGTTTATAATTCAGGTTTTATGATAAATCTCCCTGCCCGGTAAAAAGTTTCTTAAAAAATCCCCCCCCCCCCAAACAAACAAACCCATAAAACCCCTTCTGTTTTTAGAAAAAAATCACAAAGACAAAAATACCCCCGTACTATCTTCTTCTTTCCTCCCTTTTCAACAATAGAACTCCAATTTTTTTCTACTTGCATAGAAATCACTTGAACATAATACAAAATGAAGGAAGATTAACATCATATCATGATAAAATTAAATGAGAAAAGTAGTAGATGTGACATGGAAGGTAGATATGGTTTTTTATTACGATTTCGAGATTGAAAACAATTTGAAGATGATATCATTTGAAAAACTTGTTTCAATCATGATTTCGAGATGCAAAAATAAAAAAAACAGACTTCCACATATCTAAGAAAAACCAATTTCGCATAGCAAAATAATTTTACAGAAATTTTTTAGTATGTAAATTTATTTTTATATAATGATGTTTCTTTGCAAATCCCATCACTACGTAAATATGTTTTTACATAGAAATTTCACTTTGCAAATTTGTTTTTACATTGTGATTGTTCTATGCGAATTTATATTTACATAGTGATTTTATATGAAAATTTATTTTTACATATTGATTTTCCTATTTTTCTTCTTCATCTATTATGAACAAATTGGCTCCCGTCACTATGTAAAATTGTTATTGCATACATATTTGAGTATGCAAATTTATTTTTACATAGTGATGTTTCTATACAAATCCAATCACTATGTAATTTTGTTTTTGCATAGAAATTCCACTATACAAATTTATTTTTACATAGTGAATTTTATTCTTGCATAAATAAGTTTACATAGTTAATTTCCATTTACAGCACTGATGAAAAAGAAAAACCCATCGAAATAGCATCAAATTCTTATAAGAAATAAAGAACAAAAAGTCAATTACAAAAAAAAAATAGAGTTATGCATAATTGCATATCTAACCCCACCAGTTGAAGAAGAAGAAATTGCACAAATTTATATATAAATATCACAAACCCATACAAAATTGAATTGAAGAGCAATTAAAAGAAAATTCCTCCTCCTCCAATTTAAATTTTCTTTCAAAAAATAAGTTAAAACGATGGATTCATCGATTCAAGCTCAAATCTTTCAACATTTAAAACTCCTCTCTAGCTTAAAACAAATCTAATTTTAGATTTAAAAGAAGCTAATTTTAGACAACACTTCTCAAAATCTAACGATATCGAACTTGATTGAAAGAGAATCCAAGGAAATCGCAAGTTGAAAGAGAAAACATGGAATGTAAATGGAATGTAAATGGAGTTTTCTCCAAAGGGTAAAAGAGGAAAGGAAAAAATTAGAAAAATGAGAAAGAGACCGTGATTTCTTTCCCAATCTAAAAAACACAGAGGTTATTTGGATAGCGTATGAATAATAGGGAGGTTATATGGGACGGGTCGAATAAGAGGAGTTTACATGTAACCGGATTGGAATGAGGGGGCTCAGGCCCATTTCTTGGTTTATAATTAGGGTACTAAAATGACTAATTAACAATTACCCTAACAATTAGGGTTTAAGGTTACTTACAAAATTTGGGGGTTTTTTTTTCCAATTATAATTTATTTGTCAAATTGAACATAAATTGGCCCAAATTATACTATATAAATTGGGGCTTTTGTCAAATTAGGCTTCTATTGTGCATATTGTACATAAATTGGCCCCAATTACATGTACACAAATAGGGGCTTTTTATCAAATTAGAGTTATATTGTGTATATTATTGAACATAAATTGGCCCTAATTGCACGTGACAAATTATGGGTTTTATCCAATTAGGGTTCTATTTTGCAAAGTGAACACTATGCTGAAGTCTATTGGATTGTGGGATTTTAGTATATTTAAAAAAAAAAATCTATTTAAAAATCTATTTATATTTTTGGCCACTCTTTTAACAAAACTTTTAAGCTTTTTGCCCCTCCTCCATCTATTATCACCTCTTTCTATATTAAAGTAGAGTACATCTTATGTGGACTATCTATTTCCTAGGTGGCGCGTTCTTGAGATAGAGGTATGCCACATGGACACTCTTAAATCATAAAAAGTTTCATAATACAACAAGATCTCTTAATCTTAAAAGGTTTCCTAATACAGCCACAACTCTAATAAGTTAATCAACATCTCGCAAGGAAATTTTATACAACTCCAATTAAAAAATCAATTCTAAAAAATTATGTTAATTAGTTTCCTGACACGTGTCTACACCACGTGTGCGGGCAGTTATTTTGGGGAGTGGCAATATCGCAAATTTTTATAAAACTGAGGGCAGTGTATTAATTTTCGGGAGAAGCGTCTAAATTTTATTTGACAGTTTTATCCCTCACTCACCTATGTTATTACACAATACTCTTTTGACGGTGGTCGTAATAATTAAAACCAAGTAGGGGTATAATTGGAAAGAGACACTGTTTACGGAATCATTCCCTTTAAAGTAGTTAGATAATTATCCATCGTTGAATTCCTCGCAAAATTTTATAGGTTGTGAATTTTAGAAATGATTCTGGACATATGCCCGGGTCTAAAACCTTGTCTATATACTAAAGCAGTGACCTTTAAAGGAGAATATTTTCTCTCCTATGTGACACTCTATTATGAGAGTTAGCATTTTCTCTATCCTATGTGACACTCTAATATGAAAGATAGTATTTTCTAATAGCCTACAATCCCACGTACATGGAATCTCTTTGGAGAGTTTAAGTGAATTTGTAATTCTAATATTTGGAGAGTTTGAGTGTATTTCCAATTCTTATATATTTTGATCAAATAAAAAAAAAATTGCTAAAAAATAGGTGATTTGTATAAAGTAATTTTCTATTACGAATCAAACACTTTTAGTGCTTCAATTCTTATATATTTGATCAAATAAAAAAAATTGCTAAAAAATAGGTGATTTGTAAAAACTAATTCCCTATTACAAATCATACAATTTTAGTGTCTATAATAAAACACCGACTTATTTCGAATATATCCTTAACACGACCTCAAAACATAGTTAAAAACAATTATACAAAAAATAACATCACATAATATATAATAGAAAATAAAAAAAAATAACGACAAAGCAATAATGACAAATATTTTAAAATATGTATAATACAGAATGAAACTAATGTCAAAAAACAATTAATGGGGAACCAAAAACTGGATGCAAATGTATCGAACTAACCTCAAATAATATTTAACGGGAAATCAGAAACTTGATGCAAATGTAAGCATTAAACTAATCTTAAAAAATAATTAATAGAAAATCGGAATATGGATACAACTGCATTAAACTAACCTCAAAGAATAATTAACGAAAAATCAAAACTTGGATGCAAATACATCAAACTAACATCAAAAAATAATTGTCTGAAAATCAGAAACTTGATGCAAATGCATTGAGCTAACCCTCAAAGATTAAATTAATGGAAAATCGAAAACCGAATGTAACTGCATTGAACTAACCTCAAATAAAAATTAATTATAAATTGGAAACATAATGCAAATGCATGGAACTAATCTTAAAAAATAATTAACGGGAAATCGGAAACCGGATACAACTGCACTGAACTAATCTAAAAAAATACACTAGATGCAAAACCTAAAGAAATAATTAACGGGAAATCGGAAACTGGTTGCAAATTTATTGAACTAACCTCTAACAATAATTAATGGGAATTCGGAAACTAGATGCAAATGCAACTTTATCAAATAATAAACGAGAAATCAGAAATTGGATGCAAATGCATTAAACAAATCTCATAGAATAATTAACGGGAAATTAGAAACTAGATGCAAATGCATTGAACTGACCTCGAAGAACAATTAACAGGAAATTAGAAATTGGATGCAAATGTATTGAACTAACTGAAAAGAATAATTAACGAGAAATTAGAAACTGGATGCAACTGCATTAATCGAACTGAACTCAAAAAATAAATAACGGGAATTGGAAATTGGATGCAACTGCATTGAACTAACCTCCAAATATAAATAAGGGAAAATCAGAAACTAGATGCAAATGCATTGAACTAACCTCAAAATATAGTTAGGTTATATGTTGTAGGAATGTCTCGATAAGTATAGTTTTGCATTTAAAATGGTGTTTATATTATCTCTTTCCGTATGATTGAGATTTCCTTGCTATTCAAGTAGTTTGAATATATATGAACTTCACCTTATTAGGCAATCTCACAAAACTTCAATCGAACTTCTTTTAATAAATAACAAAATGAAATTGAAGAGTTTTATCATATGTGAGTTGTTTTTTTTAATGGAGAGTGAGGTTTTCACGTTATAAGAAATTTGGTTGAGTAATCAATATAATATTAATATATAATAGTTCTGCATATTTGCAAATATTTTTCAGAATAATTAATATAACAACACCCGTTCGTAAATAATCTTTGAAGATTCAACATAGTAAGTCATGCATAATTTAAATAATAATTAACGGAAAATTGGGAACTGGATAATCTTCGATGATCCCACATAGTAAATTAAGCATAATTTATTTTTTATGTGATGTTTTCAAGGACACTACAGATGGATCAGTAGAAATTGATATTACACACCACATTGGATAATTATAAAGAAATCGAACACTAGATTCAAATACATAACTGAGCTTAAATAGTAATTAACGGGAAATCATAAACTTTATGCAAATGCAATAAACTAAACTAAAAAAGTAATTAACTAGAAATCGAAAACTGGATGCAATTGTATTAAACTAACGTCAAAGAATAGCTAACGGAAAATTATAAATTGGATGCAAATCCTTGAAAAATATTTAACGTGAAATCGGAAACGGTATGCAAATATATCAAACAAACCTCAAATAATTGTTAATGGGAAACCGGAAACTGGATACAAATGCATTGAACTTAACTCAAAAAATAATTAACAAAAAATAAAAAACTGAATGCAACTGCATCTACTATCTACTATCTATATACTAAAGCAGAGACCTCTAATGAAGGATTTTCTCTCTCCTATGTGGCACTTTAATATGAGAGTTAGTTTTTTCTCTCTCTTATGTGACACTCTAATATGAAAGATAGTCTTTTCTAATAGCCTACAATCCCACGTACATGGAATCTCTTTAGAGAGTTTGAGTGTATTTCTAATTCTTATATTTGGAGAGTTTGAGTGTATTTCCAATTCTTATATATTTGATCAAATAAAAAAAATTACTAAAAATAGGTGATTTGTAAAAGGTAATTTCCTATTATGAATTAAACACTTTTAGTGTTCCAATTCTTATATATTTGATCAAATAAAAAAAATTGCAAAAAAATATGTGATTTGTAGAAACTAATTCCCTACTACAAATCATACAATTTTAGTGTTTATGATAAAACACCGACTTATTTCGAATATATCCTTAACATGGCCTCAAAACATAGTTAAAAACAATTATACAAAAAATAACATCACAAAATATATAATAGAAAATAAAAAATAAAATAACGCCAAAGCAGTAATGACAAGTATTTAAAAAAAATATATAATACTGAATGAAATTAACGTAAAAAAACAATTAGTGGTTTTACCGGAAAAAAAAAACAATTAATGGGGAACCGAAAACAGGATGCAAATACATCAAACTAACCTCAAATAATATTTAACGGGAAATCGAAAACTGGATGCAAATGCAAGTATTAAACTAATCTTAAAAAGTAATTAATAGAAAATTGGAATATGAATACTACTGTATTAAACTAACTTCAAATAATAATTAACGAAAAATCAAAACTTGAATGCAAATACATCAAACTAACATAAAAAAATAATTGTCGGAAAATCGAAAACTGGATGGAAATGCATTGAGCTAACCCTCAAAGATTAAATTAATGGGTAATCAGAAACTGGATGCAACTGCATTGAACTAACCTCAAAGAAAAAATAATTATAAATTGGAAATATGATGCAAATGCGTTGAACTAATCTTAAAAAATAATTAACAAAAAATCAGAAACCGGATGCAACTGCATTGAACTAATCTAAAAAAATAAACTGGATGCAAATGCATTGAACTAACCTCAAGAAATAATTAATGGGAAATCGGAAACTGGATGCAAATTCATTGAACTAACCTCAAACTATAATTAACAGGAAATCGGAAACTGGATGCAAATGCAACTTTATCAAATAATAAATGAGAAATTAAATCGGAAACTGGATGCAAATGCATTAAACTAATCTCACAGAATAACTAACGGGAAATCAGAAACTAGATGCAAATGCATTGAACTGACCTCAAATAACAATTAACAAGAAATTGGAAATTGGATGCAAATGTATTGAATTAACCGAAAAGAATAATTAATGAAAAATCAGAAACTGGATGCAACTGCATTGAACTTATCTAAATAAATAAATAATGGGAATTGGAAATTGGATGCAACTGCATTGAACTAACCTCAAAATATAAATAACGGAAAATAAGAAACTGGATACAAATGTATTGAACTAACCTCAAAACATAGTTGGGTTATATGTTGTGGGAATGTCTCGATAAGTATAGTTTTGCATTTAAAATGATGTTTATTTTATCTCTTTCTGTATGATTGAGATTTCCTTGCTATTTAAGTATCTTTAATATATATGAACTTTACCTTATTAGGCAATCTCACAAAATTTCAATCAAACTTCTTTTAATAAACAACAAAATAAAATTGAAGAGATTTATCAAAGGTGAGTTATTTTTTTTTAATGGAGAGTGAGGTTTTCACGTTATAAGAAATTTGGTTGAGTGATCAATATAATATTAATATATAATAGTTATGCATATTTGCAAATATTTTTCAGAATAATTAATATAACAACACCCGTTCGTAGATAATCTTTGAAGATTCTACATAGTGAGTCATGCATAATTTAAAGAATAATTAATGGGAAATCGGGAACTAAATAATCTTCGATGATCCCATATAGTAAATCTAACATAATTTACTATTTATGTCATGTTTGTAAGGACACTACAGATGGATCTGTAGAAGTTGGTATTATACACCACATTGGATAATTAAAAGAAAATCAGAAACTGGATTCAAATACATAATTGAGCTCAGAGAGTAATTAATGGGAAATCGGAAACTTTATACAAATGCAATAAACTAAACTTAAAAAGTAATTAACTAGAAATCGGAAACTAGATGCAATGACATTAATCTAACTTTAGAAAATAACTAACAGGAAATTAGAAATTGGATGCAAATCCTTGAAAAATATTTAACGAAAAATCAGAAACGGTATGCAAATATATCAAACAAACCTCATATAATAATTAATGGAAAACCGGAAACTGGATGCAAATACATTGAACTTAACTCAAAAAATAATTAATAGAAAATCAAAAATCGAATACAACTGCATTGAACTAACCTCATGGAATAATTGGTGAGAAATCGGAAACTAAATACAAATGCATTGAAATAATCTCAACGAATAATTAACGGGAAATTAGAAACCGGATATAATTGCATCAAACTAATCTCAAAGTATAAATAGTCATAAACTATATGCAGATGTATTGAACTAACCTTAAAGAGTTATTAACGGGAAATCAGAAACTGGATCCAAATGCAATGAACTAATCTCAAAGACTAATTAACGAAACATTGAAAAATGGATGAAACTGAACTGAACTGACCTAAATGAATAATTAATGGGAAATTATAAATTTGATGTAATTGCATTGAGCTAACTTCAAAAAATAATTAACGGGAAAACGGAAACTTGATGAAAATGCTTTGAACTAACTTCAAAGAACAATTAACATAAAATAGGAAATTGGATGCAACTACATTGAACTATCCTCAAAGAATAATTAACAGAAAACCAAAAACTGGATGCAACTGCATTAAACTAAAATCAGAGATTAACTAACGGAAAATCCGAAATTGGATGCAAATGCATTGAAATAACCTAAAAAAATAGTTAACTGGAAATAGGAAGTCGGATGTAACAACATCGCACTAACCTTAAAACATAAATGTCCGTTTTTTTAGCTTTCTCACATAAATAATTACGAGTAATTAGGAACCCAAAACAAAAGTGACTTTATAAAATAGACTCTTACATGTATGCAAACTGCATATAAATTATAAACTATCGAACTAATCTAGAAAAACAATTAACGGGAAATCAGAAACTGGATGTAGATGTATTGAACTAACATCCAAGAGTAATTAACGGGAGATTGGAACTTAGATGCAAATGCAATGAACTAATCTCAAATACTAATTAACGAAACATCGAAAACTGGATGCCACTGTACTGAATTAACCTTAATGAATAACTAACAGGAAATCATAAACTGGATGCAATTGCACTGAACTAACCTTAAATAATAATTAACGGGAAATCGAAAACTTGATGCAACTGTATTGAACTAACCTCAAAGAATAATTAATGAGAAATTGGAAACTGGATGCAACGTACTACATTAAACTAACCTCAAAGCATAATTAATGGAAAATTAGAAACTTGAAGCAAATGCATTGAACTAATAATCTTAAAATATATTAGTATTATATGTATGAGGAATAAATGTCTCGACAAATATAATTTTGCATTTTAAGTAGTGTTTATCATAATTTTTTATTGTGATTGGGAATGCTTTGCTATTCAAGTAGCTTCAATATTATCTTCGCCACATTAGGCATTCTCACAAAACTTCAATCAAACTTCTATTGTTAAACCTAACAATAAAAAGAAGTCGATGAGTTTTATCAAGGTTTGGTGCTTCCTTTTTATAGAGAGTGGTGCAAGAAATTTAAATGAGTAATTAATATAATTTTCATATCTCATAGCTATGCATAGTTGCTAATATTTTTTAGAATAATTTAATATAACGACACCCGTTCGCAGAACACATTCATGTGATAAATCTTTTCAAGTGAGAGTAGTGTATTCTTTGAGGATATGGAAACAATCAATCTGTTTTAGTGATTTGTACACATTAGTATGTAAGTCGAGCGGTGATGATTTATCGTTAAATCACTATAAATCTAATAAAACTATTATACAAGCTAGATTGAGTTTAAGATAATTCCATTTGAAAATTATGGATTAATATCCTAAACCACAAAGTGAAGAAGCTATCTCAATTTGATCCCTTAGTTTCCAAGTACTTATGGACCATACTCGCTGCTCATTAACGTATTTCGGTTTATTTTCAATAAAAATATAATCTAATTCGAAAATTTGCCGCTAAATCACTATAAATCTAAGAAAACTATTATGCAAGCTAGATCGAGTTTAAGATAAGTCTATTTGAAAATTACGAATTAATATCCTAAACCACAAAGTGAAGATGCTATCTTAATTTAATCTCTTAGTTTCCAAGTACTTATGCACTATAATTGCTTCTCATTAACGTGTTTCGGTTTATTTTCAATAAAAATATATTATGATTAGAAAATTTGCTGCTAAATCACCATAAATCTAAGAAAACTATTATACAAGCTAGATCGAGTTTAAGTTAATTATATTTGAAAATTATGGATTAATATCTTAAACCACAAAGTAAAGAGGCTATCTTAATTTGATCCCTTAGTTCCCAAGTACTTATGCAATATAATCGCTGCTCATTAACGTATTTCGGTTTATTTTCAATAAAAATATATTCTGATTCGAAAATTTGTGTGAGACATTTTGTAAAGCCTTTTCAGCACACAAAATATTTAATAGATCCCGGGCGTATGAGTAGAGACCTTTAATAGAGGATTTTCTCTCTCCTATATGGCACTCTAATATGAGAGTTAACCTTTTCTCTCTCCTATGTGGCACTGTAATATGAAAGATAGTATTTTCTAATAGCCTACAATCCCACGTATATGGAACCCCTTTGGAGAGTTTGAGTGTATTTCTAATTCTTATATTTAGAGAGTTTGAGTGTATTTCCAATTCTTATATATTTGATCAAATAAAAAAAATTGCTAAAAAATAGGTAATTTGTATAAACTAATTTTCTATTACAAATCATACAATTTTAATGTCTATGAGAAAGCACCGACTTATTTCAAATATATCTTTAACACGACCTCAAAACATAGTTAAAAACAATTATACAAAAAATAACATCACAAAATATATAATAGCTAGAAAAAAAAATTAATTGCAAAATAATAATGACAAATATTTTAAAAAATATATAATACTGAATAAAACTAACGTAAAAAAACAATTAATGGAGAACCGAAAACTGTATGCAAATGTATCGAACTAACCTCAAATAATATTTAACGAGAAATCGGAAACTAGATGCAAATGTAAACATTAAACTAATCTTAAAAAGTAATTAATAGAAAATCAGAATATGGATACAACTGCATTAAACTAACCTCAAAAAATAATTAATAGAAAATCAAAACTTGGATGCAAATACATCAAACTAATATAAAAAAATAATAATCTGAAAATCGGAAAATTGATACAAATGCATTGAGCTAACCCTCAAAGATTAAATTAACGGAAAATCGGAATCTGGATGCAACTGCATTAAACTAACCTCAAAGAAAAATTAATTATAAATTGGAAACATAATGCAAATGTGTGAAACTAATCTTAAAAAATAATTAACTGGAAATTGAAAACCGGATGGAACTTCATTGAACTAATCAAAAAAATTAAATTGGATGCAAAACCTTAAGAAATAATTAACGGGAAATCAGAAACTGGATGCAAACTCATTGAACTAACCTCAAACAATAATTAACAGGAAATCAGAAACTTGATGTAAATGCAACTTTATCAAATAATAAACGAGAAATCGAAAACTGAATGCAAATGCATTAAACTAATCTCACAGAATAATTAATGGGAAATCAGAAACTGAATGCAAATGTATTGAACTGACCTCAAAGAACAATTAACAGGAAATTGGAAATTAGATGCAAATGTATTGAACTAACCAAAAAGAATAATTAATGAGAAATAAAAAACTGGATGTAACTGCATTGAACTGATCTCAAAAAATAATAACGGGGATTGGAAATTGGATGGCAACTGCATTGAACTAACCTCAAAATATAAATAACGGAAAATCAGAAACTGAATGCAAATGCATTGAACTAACCTCAAAACATAGTTGGGTTATATGTTATGAGAATGTCTCGATAAGTATAGTTTTGCATTTAAACTGGTGTTTATCTTATCTCTTTCCGTATGATTGGGAATTCCTTGCTATTCAAGTAGCTTCAATATATATGAACTTCGCCTTATTAGGCAATCTCACAAATTAAACTTCAATCAAATTTCTATTATTAAACAACAAAATGAAGTTGAAGGGTTTTATCAAATGTGAGTTCTTTTTTTTTTAATGGAGAGTGAAGTTTTCACGTTATAAGAAATTTTGTTGAGTGATCAATATAATATTATTATATAATAGTTATGCACATTTGCAAATATTTTTTAGAATAATTAATATAACAACACCCGTTCATAGATAATCTTTGAAGATTTCACATAGTGAGTCATACATAATTTAAAGAATAATTAATGGGAAATCGGGAACTGGATAATCTTCGATAATCCCACATAGTAAATTAAGCATAATTTACTTTTTATGTCATGTTTGCAAGGACACTACAGATGGATCAGTAAAAGTTGGTATTACACACCATATTAGATAATTATAAGGAAATCGGAAACTTTATGTAAATTGCATTAAACAAACGACAGAGAATAACTAACTGGAAATTAGAAATTGGATGCAAATCTTTGAAAAATATTTAACGAAAAATCGGAAACGGTATGCAAACACATCAAACAAACCTCAAATAATAATTAATGGGAAACCAAAAACTAGATGTAAATGCATTGAACTTAACTCAAAAAATAATTAACACAAAATCAAAAACTGAATGCAACTGCATTGAACTAACCTCATAGAATAATTGGTGGAAAATCGGAAACTAAATGGAAATGCATTGAAATAACCTCAAATAATAGTTAATGGGAAATCAGAAACCGGATATAATTGTATCGAACTAACCTCGAAGCATAAATAATCATAAACTAGATGCAGATGTATTGAACTAACCTTAAAGAGTTATTATTGGGAAATCGAAAACTGGATCCAAATGCAATGAACTAATCTCAATGACTAATTAACAAAATATTGAAAAATGGATGAAACTGTACTGAACTAACCTAAATGAATAATTACGGAAAATTATAAATTTGATGTAACTGCATTGAACTAACCTCAAAAAATAATTAACGGGAAATTGGAAACTTGATGCAAATGCATTAAACTAACTGTAGTGGTAGTATTGGGGGCCCAAAGTATCAAAGAGAGGATGCGCCCGAGTTAACGAAAGATAGCATGCCGTGACGTACTGGATCGGGGCTAAGTCAATTGGTCGCGAAGATCGGAAACCCCTACACGTAGAGAAGGGAGACATGAGATGGAGGGACAGGTGGAGGGCCCGGATGAAGAAAGGAAAGGATAAAAGAGAAAGTGAAAGGGAAGGGAAGAAGGAGGAGGAGGCAGCCATGAGGAAAAAGGGAGAGAATAGTGTCAAGAGAGAGAAAAGAGTGAGAGGAAAGAGATTGGAACTGTAAAGAGGGTCTGAGAGCTAGGGGTTAGTTCTTGTAGTAGAAAAAGGGTTGTAACATTTGGCGCCGTCTATGGGGAACGAAGAAATGGCACCAAAGAAGGCGGTGGGTAGACCTCGGAAGGTAAGAGTCCTAGAACAAATGCCGGCGGCGGTGGAGGAAGCGGGAAGAGCGAGGGAAGGAAGGGGAGAAGAAGAAGTTCGACTTATGCGGGAGGAGATTGAAAGGCTGAGGGAAGAAAATGAGGGGCTGAGGAGAGAAAGAGAAAGGAGTGAGGAGGAGTCCGGGGAAGAGACAAGGGAGGAATCGGAGAACGAAAGGGTGGAAGAGGAGGAGGAACAGGGGCCGACTCTGGTGGACAACCCGGTGACAGGATTAACGATGGAGCAAGTCCAACAAATGATTAACAACGACCGGGAGGCGAATCTGCTGCAAACGAAAGTTCAGACGGGCGCGGCCAGTCAGGTGGTGGCGGGACTGAACCGCAACCCGCTGGCAGATGCGATATGGACTTCTGAGGTGCCAAAACGTTTCAATCAGCCAAGGTTTGAGAGATATGATGGAACGGGAGACCCGGCAGATCACATCCATCACTTTTGGCAACAGATGCCTCTCTGGCAAGAGGCGAAGTACGATGGTCTGCGGTGTATGATGTTCCCGGCCAGTCTTAAAGGAGGGGCTTTCGACTGGTACTATCGGTTGCCGTCAAGGAGCATAACCAATTTCCAAGAGTTGGAGCAAGCCTTTGTTGATCACTTTATACATCAGAAGCGGAGGGTGGTAGACATCGCGGCCTTATTTAATGTCAGACAAAGGTCCGCCGAATCAGTTAGGGAGTACCTATGTCGCTTCAAGGCGGAAACACTTAAAGTGGAAAATCTGGATGAGAGGACGGCGGTAATAGCGTTCGAGAGGGGGCTGCGACCAGGTACGGCGGTACATCAGTCCGTGGCAAAGAATGAGATTGCGACATTGCACGAGCTCTATCCGCGTGTAGAGAAGTATATCAGATATGAGGACACTATGCAGAAAGACTCAAAGAGGGGAGCTAAGGCAGTTACAGCGGTAGAAAAAGGAAGGGAGCGCAGGAAGATAGAGGGAGAAGACAGAGGTGGGGAAAGGTATCGTGGTAAGACACCGCGGCTGGAGAGGGGGAGGGAAATGGCACGCAGGGAGCAGAGGGAGAGAAAGCCATACCGCGAGGTGGAACAAGTGCCCCTGGCGAGACCGTTGAGTGAGATACTGCCGTTGATAAAGAATGTGCCGGGATATGAAGGTCCGCGAACGTTTCCTGCCGAAATGCCTAATAAGCCCTACTGCGAATATCACCAGGTGCACAATCATGGAACAAACGACTGCTATGCTTTGAAATGGTTGGTTCAGAGATTAGTTGAGAAGGGAGTGATGAGGGAGTTCGTAGCGGAGCCACAGAATAGGGAGCCGGCGCCCAATGATGGAAGAATATTGGGAACCATAAACGTTATCTTCAGTGGGGAAGCACTGAGTCACAATGACCACCGGGATAAGGTCAGGAGGACAGCGAGCATTCAACAAGTTAATGAGTCCCACCGAGGGCAAAGTTACGGCACAGAGCTAAGGAAGGGGGAAGAGGGGATTACATTCTCCAATGCAGATCTCCGAACCGTGGATACTCCGCATGAAGATGCGCTAGTCATCACGGTAGCAATGGATAATTATGTGGTCAAAAGAGTCCTGATTGACCGCGGGCAAAGACCGCGGATTTGTTGTTTAAGGGAGCTCTTGAGGAGATGGGGATGGACCCGGGGAAACTAAGGCCCCCGCGGACCAGTTTGTATGGGTTCAATGGGAGCGTCACGGAGCCTATGGGTGAACTTTTGCTGCCAGTGACAACGGGTCCGGTGACGGTGTTCTCGAGATTTATGGTGGTGGACTCCCAATCCCAGTACAACGCGATCCTAGGGAGGAGATGGATACATGAGATGAGAGCGGTGCCCTCGACTTATTATCAGGTCATACGCTTCCCTACCCCTACGGGAACATACGAGGTCCGCGGAGATCAGGTGGCCTCCAAGAACAGCCACCAGAACACAATTAAGAGGATGTCCCGTGAGCCGGGGTGTGGATCGGCGAACCCAAGGAAGAGGTCGGCATAGCAATTACAGTGCGGGGCCGTGGAGGGGGCGGAAGAGGCCGCGATGGTTTCGAAGACTTTAGATGAAACAGTAGTGGATCTGGGAGAGGGCGGAGAGGGGAAGTTGACGTCGATTGGATCGAGGCTGACGAGCGAGTGGAAGGCTAAGTTGGTGCAATGTTTGGTGGAGAACAAGGACGTGTTCGCATGGGGAATAGAGGATGTTACGGGCTTGGATCCGAGATTCGCATGTCATCACCTACATATGAGGGAGGACGCGAAGCCGGTGAGACAGAAGATGAGGGGAATGAGGGCTAAATACGCGGAAGGAATCCGGGAAGAGGTTGCCAGACTAAAGAATGCCGGGATCATAAGAGAGGTGGAGTTCACGGAGTGGCTGTCCAATATAGTTGCGGTCCCAAAGAAAAATAGGAAGGTGCGAATGTGTGTCGACTTCACGGACGTAAACCTGGAGTGTCCGAAGGATAGTTATCCTATGCCGCGAGTGGACGAATTGGTAGACAGGATGGCGGGCTTCAGTATATTCTCATTTATGGATGCGTCCATGGGGTACAACCAGGTCGCGATGTATGGTCCTGATCAGGAAAAGACATCATTCGTGGTGGAAGGAGGCACATACTGCTATACGAGGATGCCATTCGGGTTGAAAAATGCAGGGGCTACGTTCCAGCGGTTGGGAGAGAAAATGTTTGAGGGCAAGATCCGACGGGGCATTGAGATATACATCGATGATATGGTGGAGAAAAGCATGTCAGAATTAGAGCACCTGGAGGGGTTGAGGGAGACGTTCCAGATACTGCGGGTCCACAACCCAAACTTAACCCGAGAAATGCACATTTGGAGTCACCACAGGGAAATTTGGGGTACATCGTGGACGAAATGGGAATAGAGGCAAACCCCAACAGATAAGATCGCTGGTGGAGATGCCGCCGCCGCGATCTGATGAAGGAGGTGCGGTTGGCAAGGGTAGAGTCGCGGCTCTCAACAAGTTTATCTCAAAGTCATCCGACAAATGTAGGCCATCAGATCGATCTGTTGAGGAACACCACAGATTTCAAATGGACGTGAGTGCAAAGAGGCACTTCGGGGGCTTAAGAGTTATTTAGAGGAGACACTGTTGCTGTCGCGGCCCGAAGTGGGAGAAAAACTATTTTTGTACTTGGGGGTCACAGATTACGCGATCAGCTCAGTCCTCGTTCGGGTAGTAGATAAAATAGAAAGACCAGTGTACTTTTAGAGCAAAACCTTATTAGACGCAGAGACTAGGTACAGTCGAGTAGAGAAGTACGCCCTAGCCTTGGTGTTCTCGGCCCTGAAGCTGAAGCCCTATTTCGAAGCCCATGCAGTAATTGTGGTGACTAACCCGCCCTCGCTGGGCTCGGGGCTGAAAAATCAGGAGGATCTTTGAAATGGGCCGTGATGCTTAGTTCATATGAGATTCAGTATCAAGTCAGGACAGCAGAGAAGGCTCAGGCAGGGCGGAATTCTTGGCGGAGTTCCCTGCAGAGGATCCTACATGGGGGGAGGAGATGGTTTTGGAGCCCGAGAGAGAGGAGGAGCTGGATTGTCTGAACCCCTGGGATGCAAGGAATGGTTGAGGGTGTTTTGATGGATCGCCAAATGAGATGCCGGCAATGAATGGAAGCGCGGTAATCGGGTCACTCCGGAGAACAATAGGTTAGAGCAGACGATGAAATTGGGCTTTTCAAAAAGATCAAATAACGAGGCGGAGTATGAAGCGCGTGATCGCGGGCATGAGAATGGCGGTAGAATTGGGCGTGAGAGAACTCACCGTATACTCCGACTCCAATTTGGTGGTATGCCAGGCGAATGGAGGATTCGCGGCTCGGTGTCCCAGAATGGCAAGGTATTTGGGGGTCCTGCGGGCTTGGGCCTCGAAGTTCAACCAAATCCGATTCCTCCATCTGAACCGTGGGGAGAACTGCCACGCCGATGCTCTGGCTTACGTGGCCGCCGCCATTCCAGGATCTGAGGAAAGGATGATCGAGATAAGGAAATTGAGCAGGCCGAGTACCGAGGAAAGGTTAGAGGTAATGATCACGACAAGGGGTGATGATGGATGGATGGGTCCGTTCAAATAGTTCTTGGAGGGGGTCGAGGTGAAAGACCCTAAAGAAAGGCGGAGATTGGAACAGGCGTCTCGAGAGGTACACACTGATTCGAGGAGAATTATATAGAAGGAACTTCAACGGGCCTCTGTTGAAATGTTTGGGGCCGAAGCTGGCTCAAGAGGTGCTCAGTGAGCTTCACGAAGGAGACTGCGGGAGTCATTCAGCGGGCCGGACAACGGTACACCGGTTGTTAACACAAGGTTACTTTTGGCCGCACATGAAAAGAGACGCTGTAGAGTTCTCCAGGAAGTGTGAGAAATGTCAAAGATTCTCTCAACTGATATATGGGCCCCCGAGCCAATCGCTCTGTGTATCGAGTCCATGGCCATTTGCAATGTGGGCCCTCGACATAGTGGGGCCGCTGCCAATGGCCCGAGGTAAGAGGAGGTTCCTGTTGGTCGCGACAGACTACTTTACAAAGTGGATTGAAGCCGTGCCCCTGCAAGTGGTAAAGGAAGCCCAAGTAATTAAGTTCTTGTGGGAGAATATCATTTGCCGTTTCGGGTTGTCGTATGCTATCGTTGCAGATAATGGAGCGCAGTTCACGGGATCGAGAGTTAAGAGCTTTCTGCAGGCCTATCATGTGAAGCAGGGGTTCTCGGCCCCGTACAACCCCGAGGGCAATGGGCAGGCGGAGTCCTCCAACAAGACCATACTAAACAATCTCAAGAGAAAGTTGGAAAGCAAGAAAGGGTCCTGGGCCGACGAGCTCAACCATGTACTATGGGCATATCGAACAACGCCGCGGACCACTACAAAGGAGACCCCCTTTTCTTTAGCATATGGTGTTGAGGCCGTGATACCAACAGAACTGGTGGCAGCTACTACTAGAACCTCAGCCATTGAGGATGGATCAAACTGGGGCATCCTAGCCAGAGATATGAATCTAGCTGAAGAAAGAAGAGACACCGCGCGCATCCGACTAGAAGAGTACCATCGCCGCCTCCAACGGCAAAGATAACAAGAGGGTGAAGCCTAGGAGCTTTAAGGTGGGAGACCGGCATGCTGGGCGGGTAACCCCCAACACCAAGAAGGTGAGCGAGGGAAATTTGGGTCCAACATGGGAGGGCCTTATGTGGTGATTGAGGTGGGAGGGTCAGGCACCTACAGGTTGCGAACCTTGGAAGGGAGAGCTGTTGAAAAACCGTGGAATGTAAGGCTGCTAAAAAAATTTCATGAGTAAATGTAATGGGGAGTGGCTGTAAACCACATGAGCTAGTTGTACATATATAAAACTTTAGTACTTTTGAGATGGTTAATGTCGCGTGAATTTTACCGCCCTTGAGTAGAGGGAACGAAGGGGAGAGCCCTCCGAGGGGAGAAGTCTAAAACTCAATCGGGCAAAAAGAGTGTCCACGACGGGTCGCGAGATTCAGCGAAGCCGGCGAGGAGGAGTCGCCCCGGACACGATATGAGATGCCGGCAAGGGGAAGCGAAGAGGCTTCCTCTGTCCGCGGACAAGGGGTCCGACATGAGTATAGGTCAAGGGCGTGGTCTCGACCTGAACAGGGGGCAAAGGGAGCGAGGCTCCCGACCAAATGGGTGAAGACGATGATAGAGGACCATTACCACTAAAGTCATACAAATATCGGATACCGACAAGGACACTTGGGATTGACAAAGACAAAATATTTGGTGTATCCATAATCAGTTATCCTCAACCGGAGAGACTAAAAATAAAATGAAAGGTATCAGAAATACTACAAATAGTAACAAAGAAGCCTGGCCAGGGCACAAAACAGGCCATTTCAAGCAGAACACACTTAAACATTTTCGTGGACCACTGACTCGGCGGCTTCCTCGAGGGCGGCATCCGCAGCAGCGTCTATCACCCCGGCCACTATGACAGTGGCATCATCGACCGCTGAAACATATTCCGGAAGTGGAGCCGCCACCTCTGAAGGGGGGACCGCGGTCGGGGCTTCAGGGAGAAGTCGCCCTTCTTTGATAAGCCGCTCATGCTCCTCCTTAATCTTTTTGGCCACTCTCTTGTCGGCCTGGGCACCCGGTGATCCCCGAGCTCATCTATGTCGATTAATCGTCGTCTTTGCTTGTGGAGCGCCGCCATTTCAGCCCGGTGCTTTCGAGGAGGGAGGCCGTGGCGGGCGGTATGCCGAGCCAAGAGGGTTTCCCCGCCGATTACTCAGCGGTCATTAACCTTATCCATATAGGCGGGTGGGCGGCTCCAAAGCCAGCCTTCACCTTCCCCGGGCCCCGAAGCTTTCTATGTCCGCGAGCCCTCATTTTTGCTCCAGCGGCAATGTCGCCGTCTGAATTGGTCGATCCGGGCCCTTGCACCAAAAAGGCCTCGGATCATGTAAGAGATGTCCAAGCTCATCTGAAAAGAAATAACAGAGGTTAGAGCATTCAAAGGGGGGGGGAAAGGCACCCAGTACAAGAGAGAGAGTACCTTCTCCCAGCCAGTGTAAAAGGAGGTCCGGTGAGAGTCGAACGTTCCCCCATCAGCATAGGCCATGTCCCTGGGGAGATGAGACCCATAGAACAGAGAGGAGGCCACGACGGCGTTGTCCAAGGCCAAATCGCAAATGTTGAGAGTGCGGTTCCGAACCTTGAAGGTGGGGCAGAAAGTAGGAATGGGCTCAGTGCCCCCTCTTTCAGAGAGCGGGGGGCCACTTCCTTCCGCCGGCCGCTTTCGACCAGGGGAGCAAAGAGGTTGGTCCGCTGGATGATGATGGGCGGGTCCTCTTCAGATGTAGAGGTCCGCGGACGCTTAGGAGCCGGAGGAGGGGAGGATTGAGTGGCAGTGTAGGGACGCATTAACGGAGACATCCTCATCATCATCGAAGTCGTCTGCCGAAAAGCTTGCGCTTTGTGGGTTTCATGTCGGGATGAGGAGAAGAAGTGGAGAGCGAATGAGGGGAAGAGTATTGGTCTTCCCAAGTGGTCAGGGACCGGTAAGGGTGTGGGTCAGCGGAATGAGGTGGGGAAGCGGAGGATGAATAAGGGGGACGGCGATTTGGTCGGTGGCGGGGGGAAGCTTTTTTGGTGTGGCTCTTCTTCTTGGGAGGGGGTGAATCCCGAGGCTTTCTCTCTTTGGGCGGTGGGGGGTGGTAAAAAGGGGAACAATATTTTCCAATAAACTTTAGTTGGGGATCGGAGAGGAGGGGAGTGGCAGTGACGGGATCAATTCCTAGTACCGCAGATTGGGCCTGTCCCAGGTCGCGAATCTTCCTGAATGTGGTGGAAAAGAAATTATCGTAGGGCTGCGACTTCGAGTCCGGACGCCAACCTGAAAAAGAAAACGGTCAAGTCAGAAGGGGGAGCAAAGAAGACCTACACCAAGGGATTAGTAGAGAGGCAAACTCACCGCTGGGGAGAAAGGCCAGATGATTAAGGCTCAAGTCGGGAGGAAGATCCGCGGAGAGGAAGTTCCCAGAGATGTAAAGGGGGTAATGGTGCCACAACTTGTCCGAGGAGGTGACACGAAGTATAAAATGTTGCTTCCAGGTCAAACACGTAAAGAATGGTATCCCACGCCGACATCCTTGGTGCTCTTTTTATGTAAAATGAGCGTCATGTCGCTGGATCGTTATTTTGGGGACTTCGACCGGTTGTAGTGGTTCGCGAAAGATACATAACCCTCCGTGAAATTGTCGATGCCTTGGCAAGGAGGTATGTTGAAGTGATTGCATACTTCGACGTCAAGACGGGTGAGGGGCAAACGGAGGCCGGCTAGAATCTGCCCCACCGTGGCAACTAGACAGCCCGGCTTATAGGGAACCAGATGAGGGTAGTAGGTTAGAGGCGGGGACATGCTCCATATATGACGCCGGGTATGCCGTAAAGTCGCCTTTGCCTTTGACACTTCGAGATTAGGTCGGCGGGCGGGCGGGGGGGTAATGGAGGAAGGGCAAAAGGGCGCCGAGAGGTGGAAGGAGCCCCGATCCGGTCGGGTGGGGGAGGTGACACCACGGGACGGGAGGGAGGATGAGGTGTCGGATCCGGACGCCGACATCGAGGTCGAGGAAGAAGTTAAAACGACAAGACCGGTTGGAGAGAGAAGAAGCTGAATAGTCTCAAATTCAAGAGAGAAACACGCAATATAGCAAATAATGGATTAAGGAGGAAAGGGGACCAACCTGAGGGAAGGGAGGAGCAGCAAGAACAAAACCCTCCACAAAAGAAAATAGGAAGAACAGCCGCGCGCGTGACCGGAGCAGTTAACCAAGGGGAAGAGTAGAGAAAAGGGAGAGCAGTTAGGAGGAAAATGAAAGACTGAATGGAAAGGGAAAGAATCGAGCGGGCTTTTTATAAGAGGAAGGGGCAAAAGAGTAATTGGAAGGGGCTGAAATCGAGGCGACACTAAAAGGGATCAGTCAGGGATTGACGCGTGGATGCGCAAGAAATGAGGGGACGCAGGTTATAATTGCGATGGGACTCGTGAGTCCAGCGAGGAAAAAGAATCTTTGGGAACCGCGGAGGAAAACGTGACATCAGGGACTCTTGACTCCCCGATCACCAAATGGTAGCGGACTCGAGAGGGGGCATCTGTAGTGGTAGTATTGGAGGCCCAAAGTATCAAAGAGAGGATGCGCCCGAGTTAACGAAAGATAGCATGCCGCGATGTACTGGATCGGGGCTAAGTCACGTGGTCGCAGTACGGAAACCCTACACGCGTAGAGAAGGAGACCGCGAGATGGAGGGACAGGTGGAGGGCCCGGATGAAGAAAGGAAAGGATATAAAGAGAAAGTGAAGGGAAGAAGAAGGAGGAGGCAGCCATCAGAAAAAGGGAGAGAATAGTGTCTGAAGAGAGAGAAAAGAGTGAGAGGAAAGAGATTGGAACTGTAAAGAGGGTCTGAGAGCTAGGGGTTAGTTCTTGTAGTAGAAAAAGGGTTGTAACACTAACCTCAAATAACAATTAACATAAAATCAGAAATTGGATGCAACTGCATTGAACTAACTTCAAAGAATAATTAACGGAAAACCCAAAACTGGATGCAACTGCATTAAACTAAAGTCAGAGATTAACTAACAGAAAATCAGAAATTGGATGCAAATGATTGAAATAACCTACAAAAATAGTTAACTAGAAATTGGAAATCGGATGTAACTGCATCGCACTGACCTCAAAGCATAAATGTCCACTTTTTTAGCCTTCTCACATGAGTAATTACGAGTAATTAGGAACCCAAAACGAAAGCGAGTTTATAAAAACAGACTCTTACATGTATACAAACTGTATAGAAATTATAAACTATCGAACTAACCTAGAAAAACAATTAACGAAAAATCAGAAACTGGATTCAGATGTATTAAACTAACCTCAAAGAGTAATTAACGGGATATTGGAACAATGATGCAAATACAATGAACTAATCTCAAATACTAATTAACGAAACATCGAAAACTGGATGCAACTATACTGAATTAACTTTAATGAATAACTAACGGGAAATCATAAAGTGGATGCAATTGTACGTACTGAACTAACCTCAAATAATAATTAACGGGAAATCGGAAACTTGATGCAACTGCATTGAACTAACCTCAAAGAATAATTAATGAGAAATTGGAAACTGGATGCAACGTACTACATTAAACTAACCTCAAAGAATAATTAATGGAAATTCAGAAACTTGATGCAAATGCATTGAACTAATAACCTTAAAACATATTTGTATTATATGTAGGGGGAATAAATGTCTCGACAAATATAGTTTTGCATTCTAAGTAGTGTTTATTATAATTCTTTTATTGTGATTGGGAATGCCTTGCTATTCAAGTAGCTTCAACATTATCTTCGCCACATTGGGAATTCTCACAAAAACTTCAATCAAACTTCTATTATTAAACCTAACAATAAAAAGAAATCGATGAGTTTTATCAAGGTTTGGTGCTTCCTTTTTATAGAGAGTGTTGCAAGAAATTTAAATGAGTAATTAATATAATTTTCATATCTCATAGCTATGCATAGTTGCTAATATTTTTTAGAATAATTTAATATAACGACACCCGTTCGTAGGCCACGTTCATGTGATAAATCTTTTCAAGTGGGAGTAGTGTATTCTTTGAGGATATGGAAACAATCAATCTGTTTTCGTAATTTGTACACATTAGTACGTAAGCCGAACGGTGATGATTTACCGCTAAATCACCATAAATCTAATAAAACTATTATACAAGCTAGATTGAGTTTAAGATAATTCAATTTGAAAATTACGGATTAATATTCTAAACCACAAAGTGAAGAGGCTATCTAATTTACACAAATTCTTGTCGTTTCGAACCTGCAAATCAATAAATATAATTTTCAAACCTGCGACAATTAAAAAGAATAGTGGCAAGTTAGAGTCGTACCACACCTTGAAATGGAGAAATTAGAGCGAAGAGAATTAATAAACCAATAACTAACTAGGTATGCGAGATTTAAAACAATTTTTTTTGGATTTTGATTTTATCAACCTAATTTAATCTAAGAATGAAAATTTGCTTCTATTTTATCAACTAATTAAACTAATTTTTTTTTGGTTTTCAAGAATTCAATTAATGAGAAATCATAATGGTGAATGACTTCACCCCTACTTTTAAAGAATACATTATTTCATATATTTCCAAACATTTATTCTCCTTTCTATTTTATAAATTTTATCAAATTAAATTTCATATATTTCCTAACATTTATTCTCCAACGCTAATTGCAAGTTTAATGGATGATTTTCAATAAATGCATTTTATGGACGCTAGTCACATTTTTTTTTAAAAGAATAAATCCTCAAATTCTTCAAGCATTATAGGAAGCTATCTAAACATAACAAATCAACTCAAACAAATTAAAGTAGTATAAGTCATCAAGGATAGGCAACTAAAACGTTATTGAACAAGCTTTAATAAAAATAATAATGGTAAAAGAAACTAACAATGAGAAATACCCCAATTATTATGGTGATAGAACTTGTGCACATTTCGTTTCAATATTATTAATTCATATGAAGAATATAATTGGATACGTTAAAGATTATACTGGCGAATAAAAATTGAAAATACAAGAAAATAAGCCTACATCTTCATGATAGGGGATTCATCTTCCACCATTAGGGTAAAGATTTTACCCCATCATGAGTTTAGAACACATAAAAAGATAAGAAGTAGATACCACCATTGCACTTGAAACTTGAATTATTGTATTGATTGTTGATCGAGAACAAGAGAAACTAATACAAGCTCAAAACTTTCTCCCTTAAAACAAAAATGAACTAACTAAAGAACTAGCTTGATGTATTTTTCTCTCAAGTCTGGATGTCTTCAATGCCAATTCTCTTATCTATTTATAGCTTCTACAAAGAATATCTTGGTGCATAATATCTTCACATGAAATGGAAACAATTTTTGTGATATGGGAAAAGAATATAAGATAAAGAAATTTTGGAAATGGAATATAGAAGAGATATTATCAAGGCATGATGAGGGAAGGAAATATAAATTGGTAATCAAATAAAGGATAAAATTGAATGATATGGTTTTGAATTAGGAATGGAGTGATTGGCAAGAATATGGAGGATATGGGGGAATATATATGGTGACAAAAATATAAGGTATTAAGGAATAATTTGATATAATAAAATCATGTCAAGGGAATAAATGATTAATGGAAATGAGAATATTTAATGGGGTGAAAATGGTAAGGATATATAGTGGTAGTTGTGATTATCCTTTCTTGATTTCCTTCCATAATTATCAATTCTCTAACATTTTCTTCCATTCTTGATAGCAGAATTTATTTAATGAGCTCTCACTTATTGATTCTTTAAATGATCCTTTTTGGCTCATGGGCTCGGGATTTGATTGGCCTTTGACCAACATCTTTATTTCCTACAAAAAAAAAATATTAAACCAAATTAATAAAACATATTTTACATGGGACTTTTCCAAAGATATGCACATATATGCAAATAAACCTTTATGACAAAAAAATGTGCATAATGTCATGGAATAAAACAAATGTATGGTTTTACGTTAAAAATATGCAATTAAGCATAAATGATATTATAAAGTGCCTATAAAACTATATAAAATATACAACTTTAGGCACTTATCAAACACCCCCAAACCTATATTTTGCTAGTCCTTGAGCAAAACAAAACAAAACAAAATCCCAACTCACATTCGCAGGAATCGCGGCTGCACTTAATTTGTGCAACAAGCCGTTAAACCTCAAGGTTACCCCTAGAGGACGAGTGTTGTCTCGTGAGGGTTTGTAGAGAATATACCCACAAAATTATGGTGTTTTGAATTAGACTATAAAGACTCGATTATCAAGGTTATCACCCTAAGTTATCTCAACAAAGTCCTTTCATCTCTTTTGGCAACAAACTTCAATTCTCGTGACACCAGAGTTAATAAAAATGCAATAAACACAAGCATTAAACAATATAAGCACTCTGCTATGAAAATATGCAATGCTATGCACGAGTAACTTCACTTCTGGTATATTTAGAAAGAATCAATAACTTGGGTTCTCACCGGTTGTGTCATAAACACGTATTACTCATATTATTACACTCCAAATTAAGGTCTCTCTAGTGTGCGAGGGCACACTCAATCCTTACACTCTCAATGACTAACCAAAGAAGCCGAGGTCGGTCATCACATCATCTTCTTACTTTCACACCACACTTAGCCTATGAAGCTAGAGGTCTTAAATGGGTTGTAATGGGGCTTAGGTAGGGGTTTACAAGAAAAGGAATGGATATTTCAAAGAGCTATTACTTGAGAGAATAGGGCCTTCACAACTACTTATAGAAACTTCGAACTTTAGTGCTTCTTCAATTCAAATTGTAACTTTCAAGGAGGCCCAAGCTTTTTTTTTTTTTTTTTTTTTTTTTTTGAAGGTGGGCACATCTTCTTGCCATTTTGATTTTTAATTGACTTGTGGCAAGGTCTTGAAACTCTGAATTTTCTATTAAGGAAGCAACTGATTTTGAGTACACTTTTTTTATTTTCTTCACAGTCATCCTAACTCTCAAGTAACAACTTAGGTAGGCTATATTATGGGTTAAAAGATATGGGTTAAGGAATTTGGTTCATAAGAAAAAGGCTTAAAGAGCAAGGCTTCAAGGGCTTCTAAGGAAATGATATATATAGGTGGGATATACCAGGCTTAAATGGTCAAAGAATGCCTAAATTCTACCTAGGTGTCTGTGTGGTGATCTAGCAAGAAGAAGTGTGCATCTCTCTACTCAGAAAAGCTTCATCCATGGTGTCATCACTCGAGAAAATTCACACATAATGCAGGCTTTTGGCTCAGACTCACATGTTTTGTCTAGTTAATTCATCTGACTCTTGGATTCTAGAAGTTCATTACTCATAAAATGCAATGCAAGATTCATGCAAAGATACTCAAGAACTAATGCAAGGTCTATTACACTCTAATTAACTCAGATTTCTAAGACTCAAGTCAAAGTATGTAGCCAAATTGAGACTTCTAGACCTATTTCATCATCGAAAGGGTATCAAACCTTTATTATCATAAGAATCCCATAGTTGAAATCTATAACACCATTTTTTTTGTTTTTTTCAAAAAAATATTTTTTTTTAATAACAAAAATCACAAACATCAAAGAGAAAATTTTAAATTTCAACACCCCCAAACCTAAATGAAACATTGTCCCCAATGTTGAAAACTAAGCCACAAAAATGACAATAATGATGTTAAAGACAAAATGAACGTAAGCTTGGAAAGAGAGAAATTAAAACATTTTACCTTGTTTGATGCTTATTTACTAATCACATTTTTTGCCAATAAAATAAGAATGAAAGCACAAGGAAATACAACTATACTACAACGACTATATATACAAGTGCACCCCCAAACCTAAAGTTTAGAATAGGTACAATACTTTGGGTTGCCTCCCAAAAAGCGCTAAGGTTTACGTCATTAGCCCGACGCAGCGGTGATTGAAGAGATGATCAATCTTGATAGACAGGATCTTCCAGAAGTACTTCCTTTACTTCTGGGGAACGTAACTCCAAAAATGGCTTAAAATGTTGACCATCGACTTTAAAACTACTACCATCTTTTGGGTTCTCAACTGTGATTGGTCCATAAGGAGTGACATGCGTGACTATGAAAGGACCAGACCAACGAGTTTTTAATTTCCCAGGGAACAAATGAAGACGGGAATTATACAGTAAAACTTTTTGACTAACAAAAAATTCCTTCCTCATGATTTGGTTATCGTGCACCCTCTTCATATTGGCTTTGTAATTTTTAGAGAGGTCATATGCATCATTCCTAAGCTCCTCAAGCTCATTCAATTGCAACTTCCTATGGTCACCAGCCTTGACAAGGTCAAAATTAAGGCTTTTTATGGGGCAATAGGCTTTATACTCTAACTCTACAGGCAAATGGCAGGGCTTACCAAATACTAGACGATAAGGTGACATACCAATAGGTGTTTTGAAAGCAGTTCTGTAGGCCCAAAGTGAGTCTTAAACTCCAATCTTTCCTATCTAGTCAGACCATCTTTTCAAAGATTTGCTTAATTTCCCTATTAGAGACCTCGGATTGGCCATTAGTCTAGGGGTGGTAAGGTAAGACAACCTTGTGAGTAACCCCATATTTCTTCATTAAACTTTCAAAAGCCTTGTGATAAATGCTCAAAAATTGCAATTTAACCCTCGATTATGCCTTTTATTTAGCCATCTTAGTGGACTAATAGTGTTTGTAAGTTATGTGTATGATTCTACAGGTGAAAAAGAGAGTTTTGTAGAATATTAGAGAAAAAAGGGTAAAACAGAGCAATTCAGAGCATTAAAGATCACATGGGAAGCCCATAGACAATCATGGAGAAGGCCAAGGAATAGAAGCTATTAAAAATGCGACTTGGACCTATTTTAAAGCCTATTTGGAATCCCAAGGCCAAAGGATTCGTTGCTTGGACCAAAGCCCGCAAAAGATGATAGAAGGATAGAGCAGAAGAGACAAAATAGACTTCCGCATCTAGGACGCATGGATCGCGCGTCCAGACGCATTGCTCGCATCTTAGATGCATGGATCGTGCATCCAGACGCATGAAACGACACTGTAGCCAATTCCTTCTCAGTTTTGGAGACGAAATTGGACTCTGAAAGAAGTCTATTTGTATTAGGAAACAAATGGCGGTTTGGAATACTTCTAGAACTCATTGTAACCCTTATAAATAGAGGACATAAGTGCCTCATGTAATTTGCCAATCCACTTATACTCTTGTCTCCAGAACTTGAGGCAGAGAGAGATTAATAATAAAAGATTCAGTTTTAACTAGCCGAGTCTTAATAAATTAGTCTTTCTAGTCTTATGTTCTTCAACTTTTCTTCTTCTCATTTTTCGTGTTCTTCCTTCTTTATGGAAGGCTAATCTTCTCCTTTAAGGGAGGAGATGAAGCCGGTACTTAAGATTTAATGATTCTTTTGGTTCATGGTGTTCTTTATTCAAGTTAGTTCTTTATATTTTTAGTTATTAGTTTCATTGCCCAAACCAGGGGATGGAAGTATAAATTAAGGTTTTTATTTATTGTAATTGAATATCATGCTAGTTTAGGGTTTTATTTATTGCAATTGAATATTTGCTAGTGACATGCTTATATTTATTGCAGTTGAATATAATGCTAGAATAGGGTTTTATTTATTGTAATTGAATATTATATTATTATTTTCTATTTTTCTTCTAGTTGTATAGTGTTTTAGAGTAAGAAAAGTATTCCTTGTGTTTCCCTTAGATGGTGATTCATTGAATAGCTGCCCAAGCTCACATAAAAAGAAAGAATATATTAATAACATGAACATAGGAACAACCTTAAGTAGAGTTATTCGTTAACGATGTTTCGTCTAAGAGGGCATCGATACTCGCTCGATTGCCTAATTTTAGTCTACTTGTGAGAACAACCATGAAGCAAAAGGCCATTGAATAAAAAATATTGGTGGATTCTAATCTCTTAAATTCCCTCTCTTATAAATTCTCAATAGTTTAGTTAGTTTAGTTTAGTTTAGTATTATAATCTAAAATCTATAATAATAGTTTTTAATCCCTCAGACCCCCTTTCCAGTCCTGTACTTCATATAAACATACACTTAAAAGTTGAACGATACCCTACTCATCCTTTACTTAGTGAGGGATAATTAGGTTTTGATATGCTTCTATTTTGTTCAACGACCATCATCTATTTACATCATCCATATATCATCTATATACACAAAAAAGGAGCGCGTGTCAAATGGCGCCGCTGCCGGGGAAGGTTGTTTATGTTTAACGTTTTCTTTCAAGATTAGAAGTTTGGATCTTGAGGTAATTTTAGCAGCATCATCCATCCTTTTGAGAAAGAAAGAAGCTTGAAGGACATCTCGAAGACAAGATCTACCATCCAGGTTAGTCGAATCTTCATTCTTTTTATTTCATTCTTAGTATAGTTGCATCGTAGTTTAGTTTTATTGCTTTCTAGTATAATTGCATTTAGGACCTTTTCAACAATTGAAGTTGTAAGCCAACATAGTGAAACATCAAACTCTAGTGTTTCTTGTCTCAATCTTGACAAACGGACTATCGTCTGTGGGTCGTGGTACTTAAGTAATCTAAGTGATTCACCATAACCCTAGAAGAGACAGCTTTAGACAACGGGCGAGATCCTAGCTGCAAAGCCCAACCCGGTTGAAGGAAAGTAGTTTTGCATATTAGTATAATTTAGAATAGTTGCATATTAGTTTAATTGCATTCAAGCATAGTAGGATAGTTTTTCATCATCTTTGCATAGCATTTTCTAGTGTATACCCCGTTGTCCCAATCATCGTCTAGTAAGAACACAACAGTGGACAAGGTTTAATAACCGACTCACAAGAGTACTAGACGAGATTGATATAATGGCCGTACGCAATGATGGAGGTGTTATGGACACCAATAATCCTGAAGCTATCCCACCTATGCAAGCACAACAGAGAAAGAAGTTGAGCGATTTCTATTCGCCAATCATTGGAGACCCACCCAGCAATATTGTTTTTCCAGAGACAGAATCTAACCAGTTTGAACTTAGAGCATCAGTAATCTTTATGCTTCCAAAGTTCAATGGTTCAGACAATGTTCAGCCATATGTTCACATGAACAAATTTCTATCAGTCCTCAGAACTTTCAAGAACCAGAATATTAAAGATGAGAGTATCAAGTTGATTCTTTTTTCGCTCTCACTCGAAGGTAAAGCCTCCAAATGGTTAACTACACAACCGATCAATTCAATAGACAACTGGGAGAAGTTGAGAACGAAGTTTATGAACAAGTTTTACCCACCCCAAAAAACTGATGCCATGCAGCAAGCTATCAGCAATTTCAAAGGAAAAGCGACTGAAGAATATCATTATAGTTGGGAGCGATTCAACAATCTGCTAGTCTCGTGTCCACATCATGGTTATGATAAGAGCACACTGGCTCATTTTTTCTATCGAGGACTCTCGATGATGAACAAGTAAATGATACAGTCAATGCACAAAGGCAAGTTTACATCAATGGATGGAGAGGAAGCTTACAACTTTCTCTAGAATTTAGCTGAAGAAACACAACAATAGACTACTAGAAAAGAGGATGTCGCTAGCATGGAGGGGGAGCCAAAGCAATTTGGTTACCAAGCACATGAACAATCAGATCAATAACTGAAGCCTACATTGGCTAGCCTAGCCACTAGCATTGAAACTTTGAGTAAGAAATTCAATCAGTTCTCCATGAATCCCTCCAAGATCAACAAGTCTCAAGCTAAATCTCTCCCAGTCATGCAAGCTAGCCGATACTGCGAAGTCTGTTCGGACATTTCTCATGCAACTTTAGAATGTCCTGGTTACTATCAACATGCATCTAGGGCAGGGAACGGGTCGGGTTCGGGTTAGATAGGGTATATCCGAATCCGAATAATTTCACTCTATCCGAATTCGAACCCGAACCCGATTAAGGTTTGGATAATCATACCGAATCCGAATTCGAATCCGATTATCAAACCCGAACCCGAATTTGAAACCCGATTAAACCTATTTTCTCAACTGGTATAATAAGTAATAACTTTTAATCAAATAATATCTAAGGAAGAAGTGTACCATATCCTCCAGTCCTCCACCTGTTAATGTTATGGTTGCAGGCTTGCAGCAACCCAAAACACAACCACACATTTCAAACTTGAATTTGGAAAAATGTACAACACTATAACAATATCTATGTAGGAAAAAACAAAAAAGTATTAGTCCAACAGGCAACTCGTAGCTAACTAGCTATCTTGACTTTGAACTTTTGAAGTTTTGAACTACTGAGATGGCCGGGTTCCATACTCCCATCAATCCATGAAAAAATTGTTTGTCATAACTCAATAACTCATAAGAAGGGACATCATATATACTGCAGTCAGAGACTCACAGTCCAGCTAACAAGCAAAATCTCATCACAATTTAAAAAATGACAAGTGAGAATCCTCTTCACAAAATATCCACATGGCATATACACCTGCAAATAGAAAAAAACCAAATTAGTTAACTGCATGTATAGAGTTCCAACTTTATATGAACATACCTTATGTTTATGTAAAGATTGGGGAATGACAAAAACATATGTACATACCCCAAAATTGTTTCCAGCATCATCTAAAGAAGTTACTCAAGTGAGCACTTGGTCAATTCCCAATGCAAAACAAAAAACAAAATAAAAAAATGAATGAGTATACTGGATTTTAAAGTTCAAATGAAAAAACATAATGAGTGTGTCAACATACCCAACACAAGAAGATTCAGAACCAAATCCACAAAGTAGTGTGTCTTGATCTATCAACCAGAGATAATAAATATGTTAGAAGCAATAAAAAATTTATAACCGACACCATTATTATAATTTGGGAGGACCAGGGGGTGGTTTGTTTACCTTTCCTTCCTTCTTTGAGCCAACTTTGTGTACAAATCAACATTTGCACCGTTTCAGGGTACAAAGAACTCCTATGCTTAGTAATAACTCTGCCTTCGGTGCTAAATGCCGATTCAGATGGAACTGTTGATACCAGAATCCCAAGAACATCACGAGCCATAGCTGACAAGATTGGATACTTTGCTTCATTCACTTTCCACCAAGATAATATGTCAAATGTCGGGGAACGAGGCAAAATAGGCTCCTCCAAGTACAAGTCTATATCTCTCTTCGTGCCTTGGGGGTCAAGTTTCTGAACAAATTGGTCAAATCCACTGCCCATGTTTATGATATTAGATCCCACATTCGTAGCCATATTTTGAGAAGAATCTAATGGCACTTGTGCTGCATACTAATTATACAAACTTTCGAAAGCTTCTTCGACCTTCTTAACTTTATCAGCCGAACCATCTCCATAAATCTTTGGAAAAAAATATGCCACTAGTTTTAATTTGAATTGTGAATCCAAAATGGCAGCAACAGCTAAAGCAGAGCGACAAGTGCTCCAATATTTGTCAAACTTAAGTTTCATAACATTTGCCATTGTGTGGATATACTCCTTTGGATTATAGACCCACTCCATTAGTGCAATGTGAATTTCACACACATGAAGGAAAAAAATGTTTATTGTTGGATATAGAGAACCTAAATAACAATATAAGTTTAATTATATCAATACAAGTAAGCATGTGAGAACATCCTAAAACAAAGATGTAATAATTAAACACATGCATACCTGAAAAAACCTTAGTCGAGTCATTAAATTTCTTCAAACAAGCAGCTACATCATATGCCATATCCCATTCTGCCTTTGTTGGAGCAAGCTTATAATCCCGGTCACGGTCGTGCAAGCGTTTAAATGCATTCTTGTACATCAAAGCAACTTCAATCATGTCATAGGTCGAGTTCCATCTAGTGGGACAATAAAAAATTAAGCTTTTCCCACAAATTATTTGAACTTGTTTAACAACCTCATCGAAAAGCTTTTGTTTCTTTTGGGATTTCGTAACAAATTTCACACTGTCTCTAACCTTCATGAGCACATCACCAAGGGCATTCAACCCATCTTGAACAATCAAATTGAGAATGTGAGCAGTACAACGAATATGAAACAACTTCCCATTGCCTAAAAGCAAATCTCTATCATCCAATTCCGCACAAATGGTTGCTAACATTCGATCATTTGTTGTACAATTGTCTAATGCCATTGCAAATAGTTTTCCATCAATGTTCCATTCCATTAAACATGCCATAATAGCTTTTGAAAGACGATCTGCCGTGTGAGGCGCATCTACCTTCACAAAGTTTAGTATCATCTTATGCAACTTCCAGTCTTTATCAATATAATGAGTAGTCAAGGACATATACCCTAGATTTTGACAAGAGGTCCACAAATCTGAAGTAATACTGATTCTCCTACCAACATTTTCTAGTTTATCGTACATCTTGAGTTTTTCTCCTTTATACACCTCCATACAATAAGATGCAATGGTCTTAGCACAATTTACTCTAAATAAAGGTTGGAGATTACTCACAAATAACCGAAAGCCATCATAATCAACAAAAGCAAATGGCAATTCATGAATGATCAACATGCATGCAAGATCCAGTCTACTTCTTTCTTGGTCAAATTTAAAAGTCTCAACCGTCGTCGACCCATCATTTTCTTCTTTCACACTGAGAAGTTGTTGTCGTATGTCAGGTTTCTTTCTTTTTCGACAATTCTTTAAATGATTTTTTAGATGAGTTGTTCCACTGGTGCTTCTCCCATCCATCTTTGTCTTACAATGTTTACAAATCGCGTCCACTGCTTTGTTTTCTTTCGGTACCCTATCAAAGTCTAACCAAACTTTTGACGTTAACTTTCTCTGTCTTTTCGGATTGGCTTGATCATTCAAAACCACCACCCCATCGTCAAGATCACCATCAGGCAAATTAATAGCGTCATTTGTAGGTTTAACCATGATTGGTGTCGGATTTCTGCATTAAAGCATAAGAAAGAAATGGTTAATTACAAGTAAAAAACAAACCAATAAAAACTAAACAAGTAAATGGGTTTTTGAGTACTGATCATGAACTCTTGAAAGACGTTGTGCAAGTGGAGGTTCAACCAGATTAGTGGGTATGTTTGGATCAGTAAACATTTCTACAGACGATGTGGAACTTGGGGCTAGTATACTATACAAATGAATAATGCATAACTTCTAACAAAAAAAGCTTGGAAGAAGGGTACCATTAAAATTTAAAACTACAAGGTTAAAGCAAAATAAGTTGTTTAGACAAGTATTTGGTGTCGAACTGTCGATACTTCCTTGAGCTTAAGAGAAAAAGTGGTAAAAACAAAGTAGTGGATCAACAAGACAACAAACAATAATTAATTAAATAACTCACCTCAACATAATAAGAATTAAATTAAATAACCCTTCTTCAATTCTTATCTCATTGGGATGAAGTAAAGGTGTGGTGGGAGGCTGTGGGCTGATACCTAGTTTTATTTATATTGAAGAAGTTAAAGTTTGAAGTACAAGTGTAAATGTAATTGGATAACATGGATATACATTCGGGTTAACGGGCTTTATAATGTCTATTCGAATTCGTATCCGAACCCGATTGGGTAAGCCAAATTTAACCGAACCCAACCCGAAATACTTATGCAGATATGAAAATACACCCGAACTCGATATATTCGGTAATCGGGTCAGGTCGGATTCGGGTCAACCCGACCTGATTCCCTGCCCTACATGCATTAGTTGGAGAGTATAATATAAACTCATTTCAGAGGCCCAACCAAGGTGGTAATAACTTTCAAGGCAATTATTGGAGACAGAATGCTGGACCCCAAGGCTCTCAAGATCAAAGTTATATTACACAGACAAGTCAAGCTACACAGTTAGTTACTCAATAACAATTATACTCTCAGCAGAATTCCAATACAGTGAAGAGTTAATGCTTGATCCTATGAGAAAGTATGCCGCACCTGCCAAGATGCTATTACTTTGTTATCACAGAAAAATCAAAAGTTTGAAAGTGTTCTAGAGCTTATTATTGCGGTCGCCTACTCAATCTCCAAGTAATCTCGGGCAAGTCAATGTTCTAGAATGGAGTCTCTAGAGGCTAAGGTCGAATTAACCGACCACGCTTTGTCCAGAAGACACAAGCCACTCAACCTAGCTTATTAGAACCGATATCGAGGAGCGTAGATGTATGCCACATTAAGACAACTTCAAGTACTGATCACCTCCATGATCATGTCAGCTCAATTACTACTCTCAGATCAGGATTGAAGATAGACAACAAGGTTGACTTACCTTCTCATGATGACATTGCTACAGAGCAATCAGTCAAGATTTCAAATGAAGTTCGAAAGGAAGTGGGGGAAATCCTTTCCACTCCCATTTGTCAAGATGACCAAGACAGGATATGCAAGAATGACAAAGAGAAAGAAGAGCAGACACATGTTGATGTGTTTGTACCAAAGACACATTTTCCTATGTTTTTTGCTCAAAGCACAAAGGACAAGCAATTTTTAGAGATGAAGGAGGCATTTGAGAAAGATAACATTAATATCCCCTTTCTCAAAGCGATCAAGCAGTTGCCATCATATGCCAAATTCTTGAAGGATGCATGCAACATAAAGAGAAGTACTCATGTTCCAAAGCGAGCGTTTCTAGCTGGACAAACAACATCTATTATCCATTAGCAAGCTCCAGTCAAGCTCAAAGATCCAGGAAGTCTTACAATATCATGCAAGATAGGAGAAAAATTCACAAGTAATGCTCTTTTAGACCTTGGTGCTAGTGTTAATCTCTTGCCATATCATGTGTACCAAGCGTTGGGCCTGGAGAACCTAAAGCCTATAAAAGTCAAATTGAAGTTAGCTGACCATTCTACCAAGATCCCTAGAGGCATAGTTGAGGATGTTCTTGTTCAAGTAGCCAATTTCTACTATCCAATATATTTTATTGTGATAGACACCTAGGAGGCCTTTGATAAAATTCCAATTATTCTAGGCCGACCTTTCCTCGCTACCGCAAAAGCTTTAATAAATTGTCATAACGGTGAAATGAAGATCAACTTTGGTAAGATGTCCATGGACATAAATATCTTTCACCTGTTGCATAAGGATTGTGATGATGTCGAAGGTGGAGCGGTGTACTTCCTCAATAGCATGATACAAGAATCCTGCCCATCCGAAGATACAATTGAGAGTGCTCAATCTATAGAAAATTGTGATGAACCTGAGAACCCCACCACAGAGGCGTTGCTAGCCATGTTCTTGGAATCTCTGCAGAAAATTCAGGATTTAAGTGAGCAGAATGGAAAATTGACAGAGAGAGTATCATATCTTGAGAAGATGAACTCTATATTTCAGGATAAACAAATGACTTACGCCTTTAAAAAATCGGTTGTTAGAGAAATCTTTTAAAGAAGTTTTGGAAAAACAATAGAATCTAGAAACTGAAATGAGTCTTCTAAAGTAGAAAGTGGACCATATTGATAATAAGCATTGCACTGTTGAAGCTTCTTGTACACCATCATTGTCTGAACGAGAGAGGTATGTGAACCAGTCTACTGCCCACCTTGAGCGCATTTAGCCAAACATCCATTATCATTACTGTGGTGGTAAAGGGCACATCAGATACTATTGTCTTGTTAGAAAAAAAGATTTTCGTCAATCTTCTACACAGAGAAATCACAGGGCCTATCACACAATCATCAGACCTGAAATAGTTCAAGGTAGAGAAGCAACTTCACCAGCAATCTTTCCAGCATATCAAAGAGTATTTTTGACGACCCACAAGGTGATCTCCTCACTCCAAATTGATAATGCATGATATATAGTCTTGGGGATCTGACTTAAAAAAACCTTAAAAAAAATCTTGGTAAAAGGAAATATTCTTATTTTTGGAATTAATTTTGATATTCGGCATCAATGGTAACATCCTACCTTTTTCTCATCCATTTCATTTACTTCTATATACATTGAGGTCAATGCATGCATAAGTAGGGGGAGGGTGTACTTGATAAATGAATTTCAAAAATTAGTTTTCAAAAACAAAAATATTTTTGTTTCTATTTCAGCAGCATGAGAAAAAATGAATTTTAATGATGAGTCTGGGATATATATTCTATACTGCTTTGTGTTGAGTTTGATAGATAGTTGATATTGTTGATTTTATTACCGCTTAGACTATTTATTATGCTCAGACATAGTTCTTGTTGATAGAATTCGTTATCAAGGCACCACCATAGTACTTGGTCAGTTTTGTGTACGTTTGTTAGAAGAGAGATTTAATCCCTAGTAAACTGGAAGCATATTTTTTTAGACTTAGCCCGTGAGACTTGAGCTTTATACCTATTCTTTGGAGAGTTCTTACAAAAACATCTGAGTTTTAGTGACTCAACATCTTTCAGTTCTTTATGTCGTTGTAATATAGTCTCATTATTTGTTGATTTGGTTAATCACGAAGTGACATCAACTGGGGAGATAGCCATTAGGTCTTGTAGTCTATTCGACATAGAGTATCATACTGATAAGTCAAGTAGTGAACCCATTCAGCCTTTATCCCACCTAGTATGACCATTATGTTAAACCCTTTTGAGCCTTACAATAAGCCATTTTCTTTCATAAAACCCTTTACCCTTTACCCAACTCCAGACAAGGAGTATAGGCAAAACCTTTATCAGCCATACCCATATGTTTATGAGAATACGAGGGGAACAAAGAGGAAGAAAGAACACAAAAGGAAGATTACAAGAAAATATCAGAGAGATACAATGAAGACCATCATTCTATTCAAAGTGAAAGAAGCTAGTGGAAAACAAGCATATCTAGTACTAATCAAGGATATACTACTAAGCTTAAAAAAAAAAAAAAAAAAAAAAAAAAAAAAAAAAGTTGAACAGAATGGATGGAAAAGCTAAGACAAAGGAATAATTTTCTCTGCAATACAGGATTTGAAGAAATCTTCCAAAGAAAGAAGTAAAACCCTTAGTGTTTTCAGAAATAACCTTTCAATCCTTTTTACCTTTTCTTCATAAACCAAGTTACAACCCATAACTTATTACTACAGTATGGTACGAAGTCTAGAATAGGTAAGAGGATGCTAAAGTGAAGGACCTGACATTTCATATGTGATTGCCATTCTTTCCATGAGACTACTTTCATTCAGAAGTCCGTTTTTCAAGATAGTATGTGGGATGTTCGTATTCATTATTCTTTTCCCCACATACATGAGGTAAAATAGTAGACCATCTTCTGAGAGATTCTTTTATGAGAGTATGACCGGTGAGGATTGAAAGTCGAGATTATCTGCTTTCTTGGATAGGAGAGTACAGGAGATTGACTAAGTACACACATAAGCCTTGATTGAGAATTTTGTCAATTTTTACTATCTCCCATCATAATTTATGAGTCTTTGCAGCAATGTAGTTAGCAATGAAGACCGCCCTCATTGGAGTAAGCACTAAGTGGGTAAGGAATTTCTCTTTCTGAAAAATACTATCATTCTTGAACATGCTATTGATTGATTTTGTGGGTATATCACCTGAAAACCCTCATGAGACTATAACTCGTCCTTTTTGGGGAACTTACAGGTTTAAAATCTTGTTGCATATGATAAATGCAATCGCGATGCCTGTGAAAGTGAGTTAGGATTTGATTTTTGTTCACTTATCTATTTCTTTATCTTATTTGCTAAGAGATTAGCAAAAGGTTAATTGGGAGTTGTGATAAGTGCTCAAAAAGTGCAATTTAACCCTCGATTATGCCTCTTGTTTAACCATCTTAGTGAACTAATAATATTTGTAAGTTATGTTTATGATTCTACAGGTGAAAAAGAGAGTTTTGTAGAATATTAGAGAAAAAAGGGTAAAACGGAGCAATTCAAAGTATTAAAGATCACATGGGAAGCTCGTGGACAATCATAGAGAAGGCCAAGGAATTGAAGCTATTAAAGATGTGACTTGGTCCTATTTTAAAGCCTATTTGGAAGCCCAAGGCCAAAGAATTCGTTGCTTGGACCAAAGCCCGCAAAAGAGGATAAAAGGATAGAGCAGAAGAGACAAAATAGACTTTCGCGTCTGGGACGCATGGATCGCACGTCCAGACGCATTGCTCGCGTCTTAGATGCATGGATCGTGCGTCCAGACGCATGAAACGACATTGTAGCCAATTCTTTCTCAGTTTTGGAGACGAAGTTGAACTCTGAAAGAAGTCTATTTGTATTAGGAAACAAATGGCGGTTTGGAATGCTTCTAGAACTCATTGTAACCCCTATAAATAGATGACCTAAGTGCCTCATGTAATTTGCCAATTCACTTATACTCTTGTCTCCAGAACTTGAGGCAGAGAGAGATTAATAATAAAATATTCGGTTTTAACTAGCCGAGTCTTAATAAATTAGTCTTTCTAGTCTTATGTTCTTCAACTCTTCTTCTTCTCGTTTTTCGTGTTATTCCTTCTTTATGGAAGGCTAATCTTCTCCTTCAAGGGAGGAGATGAAACCGGTACTTAAGATTTAATGATTCTTCTAGTTCATGGTGTTCTTCAATCAGGTTAGTTTTTTATGTTTTTAGTTATTAGTTCCATTGCCCAGACCAGGGGATGGAAGTATATATTAAGGTTTTTATTTATTGCAATTGAATATCATGCTAGTTTAGGGTTTTATTTATTGCAATTGAATATTTTTTAGTGACATGCTTTTATTTATTGTAGTTGAATATAATGCTAGAATGGGGTTTTATTTATTGTAATTGAATATTATACTATTATTCTCTATTTTTCTTCTAGTTGTGTAGTGTTTTAGAGTAAAGGAAGTATTCTTTGTGTTTGCCTTAGATGGTGATTCATTGAATTGCTGCCTAAGCTCACATAAAAGGAAAGAAGATATTAATAACATGAACATAGGAACAACCTTAAGTAGAGTTGTTCGTTAACGATGTTTCGTCCAAGAGGGCATCAGCACTCGCTCGATTGCCTAATTGTAGTCTACTTGTGAGAACAACCATGAAGCAAAAGGTCATTGAATCAAAAGTATTGATGTATTCTAATCTCTTGAATTCTCTATCTTATAAATTCTCAATAGTTTAGTTCATTTAGTTTAGTTTAGCATTAGAATCTAAAATCTATAATAATAGTTTTTAATTCTAGTCTTGTTCTTCATATAAACATACACTTAAAAGTGGAACGATACCCTACTCATCCCTTAGTGAGGGATAATTAGGTTTTGATACGCTTCTATTTTGTTCAACGACCATCATCTATCTACATCATCCATATATCATCTACATACGCAAAAAGGAGCGCATGTCACCTTGTTGCAAAAGTGTTTTCCCTCATCACTAATGATAGTGCGGGGAGTACCAAATCTTGAAAAAATGTGTTCCCTTAGAAAATTGAGAACAACTTTGTGGTCATTGGTCCTACATGCAATAGCCTCAATCCACTTTGAGACATAGTCAACTACCACTAAAATGTACTCAAAGCCATGCGAGTTAGGAAAAGGTCCCATAAAGTCAATACCCCACACATTAAAAAATTCCACAATCAGAATAGGGGTAAGAGGCATCATGTGTCTACGAGACATATGTCCTAGGTGTTGACATTTACTGCAAGCTTGACAATAAGTATGGGAATCATGAAACAATATTGTAGGCCAATAAAATCTGCATTGCAACACTTTTGCAGCGGTCTTTTTAGAGCCAAAATGGCCACCACATGCATGATCATGACAAAATGAGAGAATAGTTCTCTGTTCCCACTCAGGAATGCATCTATGTACTATCTAGTCTGGACAACACTTAAAGAGGTAGGGGTCATCCCAAATGAAATATTTGGCAGTGGCCAAAAACTTAAACCTATTGTGCTTACTCCAATGATTGGGTAATTTAGTGGTGACAAGGAAGTTCACTATCTCAGCATACCATGGGGTCTGACCAACATCCATCAAGTGCTCATCAGAAAAACTCTTAGAAATAGGCCAATTTTCAATGGCCTCAGTCACTAGCCTAGACAAATGATCGGCAACTACATTTTTAGTTTCTTTTTTATCACAAATCTCAAGATCAAACTCCTACAGCAACAAGATCCATTGGATCAATCGTGGTTTGGCATCTTTCTTAGAAAGAAGATGCCTTAAAGCCGCATGATCAGAGTAACAATCACTTTGGAACCAATCAAATAGTGTCAAAACTTATCAAAAGCAAAAACAATTGCCAACAACTCTTTCTCGGTGGTTGAGTAGTTAAGTTGGGCATCATTGAGAGTTCTATTAGCATAATAGATGATATGAGGGAGTTTATCAACCTTTTGACCTAAGACTGCACCAATTGCGTAATCAGAAGCATCACACATCAACTCAAAAGGGAGTGACCAGTTAGGTGGTCGAATGATGGGTGCAGTGGTCAAAGCATTTTTCAGATAGTCAAAAGCTTTAATACAGGCCTCAATGAAATCAAAAGGAGCATCCTTAGCAAGTAAGTTACTCAAAGGCCTAGCGATTTGACTAAAGTCCTTTATGAACCGAAGATAAAAACCCGCATGCCCTAAAAATGATCTAACATCTTTAACAGACTTGGGAATGGGTAGAGTAGAAATCACATTAATTTTAGACTTCTCAACTTGGATACCCTCACTAGAAACAACGTGACCCAAGACAATGCCTTTCTTCACCATGAAATGGCATTTCTCCCAATTGAGGACTAAGTTTTTCTCTTCACATCTTTCTAAGACAAGACTCAGATGGTTCAAGCAATCATCAAAGGAAGAACCAAAGACAGAGAAGTCATCTATGAAAACTTCTAAAAATCTCTCTACCATGTCAGAAAAGATACTAACCATACACCTTTGAAAAGTCATAGGTGCATTACAGAGCCCGAAAGGCATGTGTCGATAAGCAAACGTACCGAAAGGACAAGTAAAGGTAGTTTTTTTCTTGGTCTTATGGGCAGGGGCGGACCCAGGAGTTTCGTCGAGGATATTCAAGCTAAGTAGGAAATTCAACAACGAAAATTTTCTTTAGTGTTATGTAAAATAAATAAATAAATAAAAAATAACGAGTATAAACATATGATTTCAAAAAGCAAAATGATACCCGCGAGAAATTGAATTGAGAATTCAAGATGGTTTGATAAATGAATCCGAGAAAATGTCCAAATAATAGAGAAGGTGATTGAGAAATCGAAAACATTTGAGAAATTTACTAGAAAAAAAAACAAAATGAATTACTCATTGGAGTAAAAGTAAAAGTGTGGATTTGGCCTACGTTACAGGTCTTACAGAGTCCTTAATCCAAAATGTTAAAAATCATTAACTAATGAGCCAAGTTTTTTTTTTTTGGGCTAAATACTAATGGGTTAAGTTAAATATTAAACATTTAAGCCTACTATTTTTTTATTTTTATTTTTGGGAGAAATTTGAGGGTATTCACTTGAATACCCTGCCTATACACTGGGTCCGCCCATGCTTCTGGGGATATAACAATATGAAAGTAACCAAAGAAACCATCTAAGAAACAATAGAAAGCATGACCTGCTAATCGGTCTAACATCTGATCAATAAACGGGAGAGGGAAATGATCTTATCTTGTTTGTGCATTAAGCTTCCTAAAATCTATGCACATTCTCCATCCGGTTTGAACTCTGGTTGGGACTAACTCATTTTCATCATTTGGGACAACAGTTATCCCAGATTTCTTGGGTACAACTTGTATAGGGCTAACCCACTGGCTATCTGAGATGGGGTAGATGATATCACGAGTAAACTCAATATCATGATCAAGAAAAATAGAACCACCTGAGTTAGTACTCCCTTCACCCTCACAATTCCCAACAATAATTGAAGAAGGCAAACCCAATCCTATATTAAATCAATCATGCTTATATGTTTCGCGTAACTATAACAAGCAATGACTTGGAGCTCGGCATCAGTTTCATGATAGATTGCTTACTATCACAAGAAATCCATATATTAAAATCCGTTTTACACAATTCATTCCACTTATTTCGGATCTCTTCCTTAATTTTAGAAAATATTGAATTTATTCCGATACGAAAAGTGAAACTATCACGGTCATAACAAAACACTGCTAGTACTGAAAAATCCATATAAGTACAAGAAAAAAAAAACTTATATTCATTAAAAGTAAACTCATTACATTTCATACAAAGACATATTTTGCATGCCATAAACAATCAACAACAAATGACACAACACCATAAAAAATCAAAACAAACAATGAATTAACTATGAATAACACTAAATTAAACCTTAATAAAGATGTATTACAAATAATTGAAGAATACAATCTGTATCACATGCCTCAAATTGAAGAATACATTAATACCTACAAATGAAAAATTTACAATTCAAAACAATAAAATAAAAATAAAAAGAAGATGAGATGAAATGGAAAAATGAGAAAGAAAAACAAAAACGGACCTAGATGAGCAACGATTGATAGAGAATAGTGGAATTGATTGAGAGAAGTGGAATGACAGAAAGTAAACAAGAATTTGCGAATAAAAGTTGGGTTTATTTAGGAAATTTTCTAATTCTATTATGTATAGGAGGAGAAAATTATTATTAGAATTAAATAAAATAAAAATAGAAAAAATTGTCCTGGAACCGTAATTGCTTACATTGACCTAGTTGATTTGTGCTAAAACTGTAATTATTGGTCAACCAAGGTTGAATTTATTTTCATTGGCATATCGGTACTTTAAAAACATGAAAAGTCAATTCGTCTACTAATTTTTGATATAATAAAATTGGTAATTTGAGAGTCAGACTATAAAAAAAGGCGATAGCTTTATCCATTCAGTCATTACTCAATTAACACACAAATCCACATCAGAAAGGTGACTGTATTAATAAAGTGCACTAAACGACAAGAAAGAAAGAAAGAAACCCACCACGTGTTTTAATAGTTCCACCAACCAAAATCTAATAATAAGCCCACCTTCCTTTTTCTTCACAATCTTGAATCTTCTCATAGATTCCACTCCAGCCCCACTTTGCATGCTTCACTGCTTCAACTTCAACACAAGGTAGTAATCTTTTGTTTCAAATACCCAAACCTTCATTTTCTTGTTTACCCATTATATATATCTTTAGCATTTTTTTTTTTTTTTTTAATTTTCTTGCTTTTTTCGTTTATATTCACTGATAGTAGCGTAATGTTGTATCTTTGTCTTTGGTGATTATATGGGGTATTGTTTTGGCAAAGAAGAGTTAATAGATAGACTTGTTGATGTTTAATACAAAATTTCCCCACTGCAAAACGTATTTGGACTTGTTAGGTAGAGGAAGGGTTTTCTAGAATCATGTTTGAATTAGGAATTTTCCTAATTTTTTATGTTGTTTCAGAACAAAGTGGTATCATCGTTTAGATAACAACTTTGAGTATTTTAGTGGAGGAGCTGAGGGAGGTTCCTTTTATGCTTTTCGGTGTTAGAATTTATACGAGTGATACTATGTCCTGTATAGAGGCCCATCTTGACAATTTTCTTATAGTTGGAGAAAATGCTTAGATACAATTTGCAAATTATCTGTATATATTCATATATACCTCACTAAAAGGCTCATGTTTTACGGAATCTAGAAGCATTTTTCAATATGTGGCTTTCCGTATGAGTTTGTTAGGGCATGCAAATTTTTTATAGGTGCTTGATGTCTTACAATGAGTTTGTACTCATTTTCATTTTACAGAGCAGTGGCTGTTTTGAAGTTCTGATTGTAAGTACGAGTGCTTTTACCTGTTGAAAGATTTTTGAGAAAGGCTCCACTAAGGGTGGGCTTGGGTTGACAATCGTTGAGTTCTAAGGCAATGATCATTCAGTCCGGTGACGATGGAAAACAACGTCAGCAATTCTCATCCCCAGGAAAAGAAACCTTCAGCTCCTTCCACATTCATTGGCGAGGAAAAAAGATTCAATGAGAATGTCCCCACGTTTGTAAATCAAGGTACGCCTCTCCTTAAAGAATTAATTGTTTCCATAGTCACTGATTTTTCCTTTTCATACAATCTTTTCTTATGCTCGACTTAATCACCTTTTTAATTGCTAAACCTCAATGTCAGGACAACAATAAAGTAAACTTAGACCTAGATAAAGTATAAAGTTTGATGCTGTGGACTGCACTCGATTACATTGATAAGAAATATCACTCACCATCCTCCATGAAAACACTGACTTGCAAAACAGTAATTTTACATTTAACGTATGACGTTAGCGGTAACTATTACTTCTCCCTATGGAGCACAACAAAGTATTTTTGCTTAAGAATTTCTCAATCTTTACTCTGAACTTCTTCATAGGTGTTTTTCATTTCAAGTATTAATTTTATTTGGCAATCTTTCTTGGTTCTCCTACTTAATGGTTTTTTCTTCAAACAAGAAATACAAAGTTCAATTTCCCATTTTAAATTAACATGTTTGTCGATCAAAAAATTAACAAAGTTGTAATTTGAGCAATTATATCAACATATTATCTTTTATCGATAAAATTAAAAGTAACGTGTTTGTCTTTGCAATTGTTTTTTTAGACCTACTAAGGTTTCATGAAGAAGGTTTTATTACTGTGCAAAAAGAAATGAATACAGAAAAGTCTTCTTATGTTGGATTGTGGTTCTTTAAAGGATACTTACAGTGGATTGATGCCTGGGAAGAGATATCGGGATCCAAATCTGATGTGACATGTCCTCATGTGCAATCCTAAGGAGGATACCATTGTTCATTTGTTTTTGGTTTGGGTGCCCATTTTTAATGGACTTGGGAGATAGGTTCTTGCACTCTGTTTTCTCTTTATTTCTATAGGCTTACCATGGTGCAACAATTGGTTTACCTTGTGGCTTCTCTTATGTTGAGATTAGTTGTCCCACATCGGGATTTTATGTCCTAACCTGTGAATATATACATTAACCTGTTAAACCATAAAAGGGAGACTTCTGATCAGTTAAAGTGAGACTTGCTCAAAGCAAATCTGTGACGACTTCTTGATAGAGGGGAAAGAACTTCAGCAAGTTTAATGCTTACATCCCAACTAAACCCATTGTGAGCAAAGATCCACAAAACGAGTAGTTGGTAGTCATCTGTGGATGGAATTGTGGTTTCAAAAGACACTAAATCCAACAGTTGGCACTCATCTGTGGATGGAATTGTGGTTTTATCGGTTTTTTTCCGAAGAAATTATGATGAAGGGCTAGCCTAGGATGGAAGAATGGTAAGGGCATAGTGGTGGCCACCTGTTGGGACTTGGGACGTCATCGACCACCACTTTATGGGGTCAAATATGGCATCATATAGCAAAGTTCTTGAAATAAATTTATAGGGGTATTGATAGGAGGGTCACTCTGGTTCCTGGTTTTTCTAGCTCTCAAAAATATATCATGCTCCTTATTTGCATTAATTCCAACTATCCCAGCTGGCAGGAGATTCCACAATTTCTTACCTTCTACCTTAGGTGTATCTTTTATAAAATCATACTGTTCCTTCCTTTGAGTGTTTGATGTTCTTTCATGAGCCTTTTTTAATGTAGATCTTACTGGCGGAAGCTTCAGTTTAATTGAATCTACACTTTAATTGAAACACAATTAAAAGATGACCTAAAAATCACTCTTTTATTGAATCTCTCAATCACAAATCACACACATAAACACAACTCCTGAAACCCTAACTACAAGCCCGTTATTTAAAGTAAACCTAGAAACCATAAACCAATAGGAACACGACATGTGTCCAACTAACTAATGGACTCGAACCATAGGTTTGGACTCAACTAAGGGGCTCACACCCATAACACGTAGAGGGAATATAGGCGCACACCTATGTCTTCAAAGCAATGAACTCATGTTCTACATCATTCTCTCCAAGCAGGGCTGGCTCTGAGGTTTGGGTGGCCCTAGGCGATCTCCTAAAAATGGGCCCTTTGTCTTAGGAAAAAAAAAAGTACGCACACACACACGCACACACACGCGTATTTTTTTTTAAATTACTAGGATCGGTGCCTACGACCATGAGGCATCGATCGATACTCATGGGCGGCTATCTCGACGCTTGATGTGCCTTTTTATTTACCGGTCTACGATATACAGATATAATAAATATAAAAATGACAAAAACAAATAACATAAGTAGGGGTGATCCATATATAGCTCCAATTAATATTATGCCCTCTCTATCTCTCGTACAAGTTCTAGCTAATGTAAGAATGGTTCCAGATACACACCTGGGGAGGAATGCCAAGTTCCAAGAATAGAGGACCCAATATGAATCCACCACCAAGACCAAGGACTCCAAGGAGCTCGCCGACCACACCAACTAGTATACCACATGCGCTGTATAAAATCAGCTGATGCACTTTCCAATTTGTGTTTGTGTCTCCCTTGGATGCAATTACCGCCTTTCCATTATACAAGCTAATTGCCCGATCTGAGTAACGCTTCACAACAACGAGGAATCGCAAGCCATTGTGGAAACAACTTAGACTATCTGGTTCAAATAGTATTAACGGGAAATGCTTTGTGACAAAACGGTGATCCGTTGGTTCCACATTACCCTCCAAAGACCTTCTCTTTCCATTAATAATGTAAACCATCATAAAAGAAATGGGGAAAAAACTTTCGGGAGCATTTCCGTCCGAATAAAGCTACAAATAGTCGCATTAAGTTCAAAATCCAATAGGCAATGGTTCATTACTGCGTGATAGGCGATAACTTCTCCCTGTTAAGAACATGATAAGAATTGAAGCACCAATCGGAAAGGTTGAATACCTTCACCTAAAATTTACCCGTCCTCAAGTTTTATTTTGCAAAATCAGTAATTACATTTGTATAATCCAACTTCTCTACCAATTCCTTTTCAATAGATAACATACCCAATCCATTTAGTCTTTCTTGCGACATGCTTGACCGAAGGTAAGACTTGATTAGTTTCAACTTAGAAAAGCTTTCTCAAACAGAGGCAAATCAGAATCGGTACAGTCAACAAAATTCTATAAGCAACCCATGCATTTGGAAAACAACTAGCCCTCGAGTTCAAATGAGTTAGCACATCAATTGCCTTCTTTGTGTCCTCTAGTAAGACTTCTCTCAAGATTTGCAATTCCAAAAGTAACTCTGTCCCATCAATATCAGAGATGCCATCATGTTTCAGAAACTCCGCAAGATTGCCACAAGAAGCCATTAAGCTAGTCCTATCCGCAGACTTCAACTTCTCCAAATTAAACAAAAACCCAAAAATTTTCTCATATACTTGAAATTGTTCAAACCTACTCTTAAGTGAAGAAAGAGCTTGGTCTATAGTGTAAATGAAGTAGTTGACTCTAAAGGATTCTTCAGCTGATTGTAGAACCTCTTCATTGGCATTCTCATCAAATTGTCTTTTTCTTCGAATAATACGTTTTTCACGGAAAACAGGTTCAATTTCCATACTAGTTGCAACTTCTTTAGCTTCTATCATGGCTTATTCAAATCCAGTTTCTCGATACTTTTCAAAAAAAGAAATGAGCCTTTTCAACTCACTAATAGCAACATCTATCTGCATATCTTCAGCTTGCATCAATTTACTAATAGAGTTAACACCACTCAATATAGTGTGCCAAACAATCATGCCGACCAAGAACTCAAAATTCTCAATTTCATGTATGGCTAGAGACTCGGTTTCACTCTTTGTCTTTGGATCATCACTAGTGTCAGCCAAGTGAATTAAAGCGTGTCTTATCTCTCGAGCTTGACTTCTAATAGCTTTAACACTGTCTACGCGACTTTCCCAACGTGTTGGCGATAATGTCTTTAGAGTAAGATTCGGAGCTTTTTTCACATGGTCTTTGAAAACTTGCCAATGCTTCGTAGAAGAAGAAAACAGTGTATAAACACGTTGCACCACTCCAAAAAATGATACTGCTTTGGAACAAGAATTGGCCATATCACACAATGCAAGATTAAGGCTATGGCAATAGCATGGGGTATAGAAAACTCTAGGATTTATTTCGAGTAATCTTTTCTGTACACCTTTGTATTTGCTTTTCATATTAGATCCATTGTCATACCCTTGTCCTCTTACATCACCAATATCTAGTTGAAGAGTACTCAATACACCTTTCAACACATTAAAGAGTCCCAAACCCGATGTGTCGTCTACTTTCATAAATTCTAGAAAGAACTCTTCTATCTTGACAGGATTCGTCGAAACATCTACACATCGTATTACAAGCGACATCTGTTCTTCATGGCTTATATCTGGAGTGTAATCGAGAATAACTGAAAAAAACTTTGCTTCTCGGATTTTCTGAAGAATCACATTTTTAACCTCGGATGCTAACATTTGAATTAGTTCATTTTGAATGTTATGACCAAGGTAATGGTAATGAACTTCAGACTTCATAATACGCCACATGTGCTCTGCCAATATTGGATCAAACTCCGCAATCATTTCAATCATATTCAAAAAGATACCATTGTTTTCTTCATAAATCTTCTCATTGTCCCCACGAAATGCCAAATTATTTTTAGCTAGAGTTTTAACGAATGCCAAGTATCCCGAAGAAAAGTTGTCTCCAATGTTTTTTATCTTTACTAATTTGGTCTTGAACACTCTTATCAATTGTTTCATTCCTTTCCAATCTTTTTTTCAATTCACACTAGCTATTCAAGATTTTTTTGTGGTCATCACTTTTCTCATGATCTTTAAGCTTCTGACCAATGTTGTGCCATGTAGAACATCCTTCACTATCTAGTTGAGAAGTCTTTCCATTTTGCTTGAACAACTTGCAACAAAAACAAAACACCCTATCTAGTGAATGTGAATAGACAAGCCATTCTCTATCCTGCTTCAAACCACTATCCATATGTCGAATGTAATGCACAATAGAAAAACGCCTGCCTTCACCATTTCTAGGAAAATCAATAGCATTATCTCTTATTGGACCTTTCTCAACTAAAAAATCTCTGCATTTCTTATCAATATTATTCCAATTCCCTAGATCAAATAAGTTAAACGGTCCACATTCTTCATTCTCATTCATAGCTTCCTCTTCAATTTCAGCATCAACTCCCTCGTTATTTTCAGCATCAATCCTCTCTTCATGTTCAACATTCACCCCTATTTCGGTTTCAACATCTAATCTCTCTTCGGGTTCAGTATTTATTATATCATCAAGTTCTTCAGGCACAATATCTTCACCTACCAAATTTTCATTAGAACTTTCTACTTGTCTATTGCCAGGGAAAAACTTTCGAATGCTTCCAACCTGAGATTGAGTGAGTTGTTCTAGTCTTTGCTTCTTTCTTCTCTTTTCACTACCGGAGGGATGCTTTCTAGCATTCTTCATGACAATAACCAATTAAATAAGAGTGTTCTGCATAGGAAAGATTAGAAGTTATTACTCACTCAGTAAAACAACTCAGTGAAACAACTAGTCAACAATTACAATTCATCGACTTCATTAGTCATCACAACAAAATAACCGACGAATTTCGAAACTTCACAAACAAAATTGTGATGTAGCACTTAAATGCATGCCTAAACCAATGGCAAATATCCAATTCAAATAATTTCTACTCCTAAAAGTCCTAATTCAGTTTAAAACTTTGTCTAACATATTATATATTCAAACTCATAATTCATAAACAAAAGAAATTTTAAATTGAAATAATAGAATAAGCAATTCAAATAACTTTAGCATTGAGAGTTTGAGACCTCATACATTTGTTAGAAGAACTTTCGACTTTTGTAGGAAAAAATCAAAAGAGAAGAAATCCGGCATCCGCTAATTTGCTAAAATAGTCTGAAATCCGGCATCCTCATTCCTCATATCTCTTGTTTTGTTAATTGCTACTGTAAGTCTAAAGTCTATAGGTTTCGGTTGGTTTCTTTTGTTTAGTGCAGTTGGGCTTTTGAGTACTAAATGGGCCAAACAGCTAAACTAAAAAAAATAAAAATATGGAGTGATGGACGTGGGTCAGTGCCTCAGTGGGTGTGGACTTGTGTAGCAGCTGGAGGCCCTAAATATTAGCAGTCAAATGGGGGACCTAGGCGGTGGCCTATGCTGCCTACCCCCTCAGAGCCGGCCCTGTCTCCAAGTTGAAGAAGCTTGTCCACAAGCTTGTTGACATGAAAACCCACCAATATGCAAAAGCTCTTCATTCTTGTATACATCACCCTCTTGGGGTTCGGAGGAATTCGACCTCGAGTTTTGGCTTTGTATCTACTCACAAAGGGAATAATGCACCACGATATCACAAATGTGCACTGTATTTCTCTGCTTTTCCCTAAAGAAAATGTCTCAATGTTGGGCAGAAAAGGATCCACATAATCACTGTCGAAAAATACTGACCCATGCGATATTGGAGGCCAAAATCCAGAATGTCACATTGACGTTCCAGCAACTAATTGATGTTCACTAAAAGCCGTCCCAAAAGAATTTGTGTGGGCTTCTTTGGACCTGTTTGTCACAAGTCCATAGTGGTGAGCACTGCTGCTAATGGCATTTGTAATCACGCTCAAGACACAACACAACGGCTTCAGAAGTTCCTTCCTTCTCTTTGCTGTCATCGATAACAACCGGTGTTTTACGTTGGGCTATAGAAGCTCCACCAACGATGGGGGGTTTGGGCTGCAAAAGCTCCACCATAGCCTCCCTCAGTCGACTAGTCGCTTCTTCTAATCGATCAAACCTGTTTTGCATTAACGTTTCTTTCAACTCTTCTAATCGAGCAACCCGAACTCTAGGGGTTAATATGAATCCATGAGTTCTCCATGAATTCTTCATCTCTGATGTTGTAGACATATCTTGATTTACAAAAATAAAATTGGATTCGCGAAATTGGATTCGCGATGAACAATAACCGAGTGAACAGTAATGCGTAAACATCACCTGATGAACAGTGTTTCATGAACAATGTTTTTGGTGAACAGTAACGTGAATAGTAACTCCTGGAATTAATCTGTTCCGATACCAAATAATGTAGATCTTACTGGTGGAAGCTTCAGTTTAATTGAATCTACACTTTAATTGAAACACAATTAAAAGACGACCTAAAAATCACTCTTTTATTTAATCTCTCAATCACAAATCACACACATAAACACAACTCCCGAAACCCTAACTACAAGCCCGTTATTTAAAATAAACCTAGAAAGCATAAACCAATAGGAACACGACATGTGTCCAACTAACTAATGGACTCGAACCATGGGCTTGGACTCAACTAAGGGGCTCACGTTCATAACATGTAGAGGGAATATAGGCACACACCTATGTCTTCAAAGCAATGAACTCATGTTCTACATCATTTTTTTTCCCAATCCATTCTACTTTTTGACGAGATAGCTTTTTATCAAATTTGTCATAGCCATTGTTGAAAAATAATAGCGGTTATAATGGGCATAATAGTATAATACTAATTTGAATCCTAAAGCTATACTTCGTTTCACTCTTTGTGACTTTATTTATGTATACCTCTGTTTTTAGAAACTTAGAATGTTAAATAAAGTGAACAGTGGATCACAGTTGTTGCTAGCTCCTTTGGTGGCGCACAATAATAACCCTACTTGAGATAAGTGATAATGATTATCATTTAAAATTTATCTGGATAGAGGAGCGTATTGTTCAGGTAGGGAATAACCTAAGTTACATTGACACGGATAAGTGTGTCCGTATCCGACACGGATACAAAGTGTCTGACATGGCAAAATATAAAATACCGAGGTATATGACTTGTGTGTCCGACAAGGAAACATGGATACATATCCGACACGGATTATTTTTGGGATGTGGCGTGTCCATGTTACATAGGGAATAACTCGTTGTCGTATTTTTTAGTAGTTCATCTCAGCGGATAAAATTTGGAGAACCATTTTAAGACTTCATTATATAGTGGAATACTTTACTTATTGGTGCCTGTTATAAGTGAACTTAACATTGTTGCACAACTTAATATTTTGACATAAAAGCTTAATTGCTCTTGTTTTTAAGATTGTGATCTATGGGCAGTGTTTAGTTTATCCTCTTTTAGATATTATTGATACTGTCTACTCTTTTATTATAAGAGTGATTTTTCTCTTGAGGTTAATAAGGATGTTTTTTGTAGCTGCAATAGCTTGGCATGAGAAGAGAAGAGAATGGGTGGGAGATCAATCTCAGAAGCAGCAAACAGTGCCAAAAGACCCAGTTATAAGGTATTACTTTCCAAAAGTTACAATTAAGTCTCACCAGGGCCTTCAATGTTAAAGGTGTACAATTCTTACGGTGGTTATATCTTTCTATTTTTCTCTGATGTAATGACTGGAAGTATCCTACTCTTTTCTGCTTCGTTTTCTTTGAACAATAGAAAGTGGCAGTCAGTGGGTAGTAGTAGATAAAATTCATGGTCTACGTGTTCTTGACATCATAGCTCTGCATGCCCTCAATGGTACTGTTGAAGCTACAATGCTGATATGGATACTTTTATGGGACAGAGTTCCCTTACCACTACAAAATAAATAAAATTGCAACAGAAAAATTGCATTGCATTTAACGTGAGAAACTGGGGTTCCCGATGTCTGTATTGATATTGTGAAATTGAAGTTCTGTAATTACCTGTCCTTTGGCTTTTGTCTATAAGTGTCTTAGGTTGTATACTACTGTATGAAAGACACCATTTCCCAGAAAGTATTGCCTTCTTGACCCAGCCAGTAAATTGTATGTTTCTGTCTATGTCATTGATGCGTTGAAATGAGAAGTTGTATATTCACTTGTCCATTGGCTTTTATGAGTTTTATCTATAAGTGTCATAGGTTTATACAAAACTGTATAAGAGATATAGGCACCATTACCAGAAATTACTATTTAAACTTTTTTTCTTTGATCTACTCGATGAATTGGACTGAATATAGCTAGATGTTTTGCAATGCATTATCCTTTGCATTGCAAACAACACGTAAGATTACATTGGATCTGATTAGTTGTCTTATTTGTTTCTTCTGGGCCTGTGCACTCACTAGTTGTGGAAGCCAAAATGATCCTGCAATCCTGCATGCTTTTGTTAGATGTCCCTGATGGAATGAGTTCACCCAGTATTTTCTGATTGAAAACTTGAAAAAAGAATATTATGTTACTCTGTATAAAGGTCACAGACTCACAGGTTACATACATCTTATGTGCATTATATCAACTGATAACATGAAAATAACTGTATTCCTCTCTTGTAGCTGGTCCATGACTTATGAAGATCTGCTCTCCACTTCTGAACCCTTCTCTCAGCCAATACCACTCCCTGTAATCTCCGGACTTGGCCTTTTATCTGTTCATCACATCACTTAATATCATTTTGTGGACAGTTTCAATACGTATTGCACTTATCTGTTATTCTGGACTGTGCAGGAGATGGTTGATTTTTTAGTCGATATCTGGCATGATGAGGGGCTCTTTGACTAATGGGTAAACTTCGGTAGATGGCATCACGGAAGTTAAAAATGTTACCAAGCTTTGATTGTGGAAAATTATTTGAGGATGCTATATTTTGTTGTCGTTTGACCCACCAATTTGTAACGCCCAGGATACTTCATACTACCTTATTCTTTACTTACAAACTTTGTAAGTCTGCTTACGCAGTGTAACTCTGTACTTGGACACAGTCTAGCACGTTTATAATTGTCAGATTTTTGGTGTTATCGGATTCATTAGCTTACTTTCCATTTGAGGCTAATCAAAGATGTTATCTTACTCAAACCATTATCATTCTGATAGTTAAATTTATCATCCCTGTTAGTCGTCTATTGGTGACTGTTTTCCTCCCATCACTGGAGTTTGATTCTCATGTTAGTTACTATTAAAATGGTTAGCTAAAATACAATAGTGCTATCTGTAAATGGTACTTCTCAGTTCAACCTTGCAAGAAATATGTCCGTACTATCTCTTTAGGGGAAATTCATATTGGTTTCCCGAACCTTAACCGTGTCGAAGTTGGTATTCGGCAGCCTATATTAGCCTGCTGATTGGAAGTTGGAACAAGGTAGCCTGAGTAGAATGCAACTTGCATGTGCATTTTGCAGAGCAACTCTTTGAATTTCACAGGTTAGATATAAGGTCCAGCTTCTTTTACTTACAGAGTTACAGGAACCGCACAACATTATATTATATATAGACAATTGAGTACAGGTTGTTACATAACTGAATAAAAAGAAACAGTTTGAACAGTTGGCAGTTGCTTCGTCTGATAAATGCCCTTACTGAAGGATCGGAGTTGGGAACTGAGCGCTTGGTTTTGAGGATATTAAATTGTTGAGTGGCTAAACATTAGTGTGACTAACAAAATATCTCTTTGTGACGTGCAATTAGAGCAGAGAGTTACAAAAGCAGACTCAGTTCGAGGGTATTCTTGATGATATAAGAGCAGCCAAATCAGGTCTAACTTTGTGAAGTGCAAACTTTCTTTTGGATAAGCAGATTCCAAAAGAGCAGCTCAAATTATTATGGATAATGAACCATGTATGTCCATACTGTTCAGATGCTCAGGTATCCATTAGGGTACTCATGACAAGGTTAATCAGCATAGAAGTCTCACATATCATGTCTTCAGAGAGAGAAAACACAGAGCAGCAGATTTTATAGCAAAAATGTGCACTCCCAGTGTAAACTTTGTTTTGGATTGCATTCCTCCACTTTAGGAAAGTTTAAGGGTGCGTTTGTTTACTCACTTAGCTAAGGAAAGGAAATGAAAGCTATAGAAACTAAATTTTGGTATTGGATGCTTGGTAAAATGGAGAAAACAAAGGAAAACCAACGGGATGAAGTAAACCATGTTTGTTATGCAAATACTAAAGAAAGGAAAAGAAAATGGAAATGAAATGTGTTTATTCATGTTTATTTTTTATTTTTCCTATATTATTTTCCATTTCATGTTTGTTATTCGAAAACTAAAGAAAGGAAAAGAAAACAACCATTTTCCTTTTCCCGTGGGTTGACCATCGGAATTAAAAAACCTTTCCATTCCATAGTTTGGTTTCCACAAGAGAATTTATTTTTTTTTTCATAGCAAACAAACACACCAAATTTATGGAAAAAATGGACCACCTCATATTTTTCCTTTCCTTTCTTTTCCATTAGTTTTCGCTAAAACAAATGCAGCCTAAATGTAATAGTGGGAGATAGGTTCAGTGTACCTATAATTTTAAGTAGGGAAAGGTTGTGGTCTACCTTAAGTACCTCATCATATGGTTATACCAATATACCTACAATGAAGTCACAACTGTAATAACAAATAAACAACAATAGAAGAAGATAGACCTATAACATGTAAGAATAAGTCACTCACTTTTGTTTTTCACCTTCGACACTTCAAAACAACACCCTTGCGCCATTTACAATTCGACATGGGTCTAAACCATCACTCATGACAACCAACACGAACAAATTGACCTTGAGAAGACTTGAACTCAGGAACAACAAGTTGAAAGTTAGTTTTACTACCAACCGAGCTATTTCATGTTCAAATCTAGTATTTACTAAGCTAATATACAATATATTGTTGAGGAGGATGGGGCCTAATTTTAAGCCAATTTTAGGGGGCCCCAGCCACTCGCTTGTGTCGACTGTCCTCAAGCGGTCATAACATGCTCATAAGTTACTTTTACTAGCTACTGTGCACCTGGTACCCACAGACTTTTTTTTTTAAACTTATAAACTTTAAATTACTATTTTACTCTTTAAAAGTTAAAAAAATAATAAAAATATGAAATGACCAAAATACCCCTACATCCACACACATTCACTGTTCACTCGACCCTCGTTTTTCTATATATTAAAGATGAGCTTGATTCACACACCATAAGTTACTAGTATTACTACAATGTAGTGGGGGCGTGAGTAGGAGAGAGAGGAGGACAAAGAGAGAGGGCTATGGGAGAACTAACTAAACGCATTTTGGCCCCCTTTCCAAACCCTACTTAAAAAACGTTGTCTGCCGGCCTCACTTGACAATTAGCAGTAAAGTAATAGTAAGCACCCCACGTGCATTTCACTAATCACGCCACAATCAGTTTCTAAACACAGTACAAATTTGAATTAAAAAAGAGTGTTGTATTGGGCGCCTTTCGAATTAGATCGGCAAAACCTCGGCCCTTCAAACAACAAAGTCCAAACAAGAAAGCCCAAGACACCCCACCAAATCGCAGAAACCGAAAAACCTATTCCTTCGGTCATCTTTGTCGTCCAAAACCCTTCGACGTTTGTTATTGCCCTAACAAAAAAAAACCCAAAATCAACAATCGGCAAGCAATCCAATTGAACCCTTCGACAATCTAATTGAAACAATCCATAAACGGGATCTAATTCAGTTTTAGTGAAGTTCTTCAATCTCTGAGAGTTCTTCAATCTCTGCGAATTGGTTGCAAGTTCTTCAATCTCTGTGAGTTTTTCAATCTCTGCGAGTTCTTCAATTATTTGCCACAATATGTGAAGCATATGTGTACAATTTCTCGCGAAGTTCTTTCATGAAGTTCTTCAATTGCTTCGGGCTTTCATGTCGAACTCCGACCTCGCGGAGAAAGTTGTAAGTTTCTCTTTTTTTTATTATTTCCCCTCCAATTATAAGTCATGTCTCAGATCATTGAAGAAAAATTTTCTTGTTTGAGTTGTTTCAAAGAAATTATTGAAAAACACGCGATAGTGAATGCAAAACACTAAAATTGACTGCTTTTGATGGATTAGAAGGAAAAAAAAAAACACTAAATTTGATGGATTTATGGATGCAAATACTAAATTTGATGGATTAGTTCTTCAGTTCTTCATCTTATTTTCTCTTAAATTTCACGTCAATTAGAAGAAAAAAAAAAATTATATGTAGAATGTTTTAAAGTGTTGGCTGTTTTTGTTTATGCAGTTTGCATTTTTATTTGGGAAGAATTTTTGAGCGTGCAACTAGAATAGTTGATCAAAGAGGTGTTAAGAGAATTTCGTGAACCCCTGGTCGCGTTTGCTTTTTCGTGTACATTACATAAATCTTAACTTTTGTTTTCTCCAGTTTTGTTGTTTGTTTATGATATTATGATGTTTGAATATTTGTGTTAAGGAGAAGTAGTTGGGTTTCTTTACAGTTCATGAACTTTTACTTTCTCTCTTTCTTTATGACCTTATTTAATCCTATATTCTACTGTAAGAACCATATTCCAAGTGATGTTGTACACTTGTACATATTTCATGATCCCAAGTATTCCACTTTATCATGTTAGGCCGTTCCAATTTGATTAGACTTAGAGACTGTAGATGATTGTCTAGAGCATCGATGATAAGAGTGTATATAAGTACCTAGAGTTCTATTATTAGGTACTTATGGTTTTGGCTTTAATAACACATAAAAGATAGCAGCTATAGCATTTTGTCAATGTAACCTAGTTCTGAAGCAAATAAGAGGGAAACTTACAGTTGACATGATTGGATTGACCATGCTACCTCCATGCGAGAGATTCCGGATTTGAGTGTTCAAAAATGAGGTAACAGGAAGGAAAGATGTTCTCCAAACCTTAGGAATAAATATCTTGGTAAGAGATGATATCCTTGACACAATAGACTTTTCTTGAACTCCCGCAGACGACGCACCTACTGACAAGATGGCAGCTTTTTCTATCTCTGAAGTAGTATTCCTGAACTTGAAACTAAGTCGCGGCAATAAACTTTTTATGGATGATTTAGCTCTAGATGTGGAGGGGGGGACTCCCCTTAATCTAGCGTAGTAGGATCGAAAGGCCGGGGCAAATTTACTCTTGTGGCATTTGGGCTTGCTGATGGGGGCATGTCTATTTTCATAAACTCTAGAGACGAGACACCCAACCGTATCATAGATTCTAGGACAAGTCCAGTTGGTGAGGCATCGCCTCACACCCTCACCAACTAGCAAATCGAGGGAGGCGATCATTATGACTAGTACAATGACTTTATAAGTAAAAATTAGACGAGGCATGTTTGCTTTACGTGGGGCCTTGGTGAGATAACCGAGAATAGTAGCAACTAGGTGGAAGGAATGGAACTTGCCCTATTAAAAGCAATAAAACAAACAAATTAGCTCAAACATTATTAGGTACTAAAACATACTAACCGAGTGCATATTAGAAAATTACCTCTCTCCTCCGACTTTGAGCTAGATTCGGTGCCGAGTTCAAAAGCGGGACCAAGTCTAGTATGATGGCAGCAGCCAACAAGGAATCCTCACAAGTATTGTGCATGACAATAATGCTCTTACCACCCATGAATATCTCTAATGTGTACTCATCCATAGCTCTCTTGCTATCCCCCACATATGGCACATACTAGAAGAATATAAAATGTCAATTCATTAATACCAAAAGTAAGATTACACCATCTCAAAAGAGTTCATTGATGAAAAATGAGATTGTCTTTGTACCTTGATGACAATGACATGGTCGGGTGCTCGCCCCGCTCATAAAGGATACCATTGCTAGAAACCATGTCGCCGACAACATTACTTTTGAGATTTCCTTTTGACCGAAAGTCCGAGGTGCCGAAAGATTCATGCCATCATTGTTACCGAGATGGTTGTAGCTTACTATTGATGTTGGCTGTAATACCAAGTTAACAGCACAATTACCGTTAAACACCATAACCACTTAAATAAAGCATGACAGTTAATCACCAATTACTCTCACCTTGATTCCAGCTCCCACAAGAAAATCAACCAGCACAGATTCTACTTAGGATTCTACTTAGGTTTATCATAGATTCTACTTAGGAGATCATGCCTACAAAAACCAACCGTATCTATGCTTTTCTAATGGGACCAATTCAACGACAATGAGTTTGTTTATATGTCAACCTTCCACTAGCACTGAGAACTTTTCCCTGAGTCCTTGATGACAAAAATCGGTCATTAATCCTTGTTATTGGCCCAAGAACTCCATTTCAATAACCTTGGATTAAACTTCCGATATTGTTCTAAACTTAGTGCGTAAACACAAGTTCCATTAGAAATTCAGTTAGGAAGAATTTGGTCTAAAAGTACTGGAATGTGCCGAAAAGTGTAGATATCACTGAAAATTTAGGTCTTTCTTGTCGGAATATAGAGACTTTTGGAAATTTTGTATCTAAAATTTTGAACTTGCACCTTAAAATAGGATGGCATTCATGGTATCAATGTATCATACATTATTGTAAGTCTTTATTAAATGTCTAGACTCTGAAAAGAGAATGGCTACATTTGAGCTTTTTGTCTCTCCTTGATAATACAAGTAGACCCACTTTGATTGAACTATTGAACACCACTAGGCAAGACTACAAAAGATTTTTCCTCAATTGATGTAATTCTACCTCAATCTTTTGATTCAATAGCCCTAGCAATCTTAGCATTCTACCGGCGGGCTTAAACTTTCATAGTGCTCATCTTTCATATATACCTAGTATTTTCCTTTAGGGCCTGATATTATAAGAGAAGATACTTTTACCATTTTATGATTAGTGTTTCTGTACATTCTGTTACTCACCTTTCATACTGCTTATGTTCTTGAGTCTTGGCTAATGAGTAATGACCTTGATCACATGCGGCTTTTACGAGTACTTGCTTAAGGTCCGGATGAGGGGAACAAACCGGTAAAGCATTATAGGTGAGAAGCTCTTTCTTTGGTTATCAAATTTCTTGAATGTACAATCAAGGTGGTTTTTGGGTGGTTTCCTTATGCTTGACGAGGGACGAGTCAAGTTCATTTTGTTGTAGAGAGAGTCCGCTTATTTTTCTTTGTAATACTTGATGTACATAAATGACGGTTCATACGTAAACTTGATCTTGTATATCGCGGCTAGAAATTGTATTGTGGGTTGAATACTTTATAGGGTGTTATGTACATATGGTTTTGGAAGGATGTCATTATTGATTTCCGTGTTATGATAGGTTTAAGTATACTAAACGTTGACCAAACAAAGGAAACTCGCCAAAAAAATTCGATAGAATTTGGATAGCGTAACGCCTCATTCTATTTCTTCATATATACTTGGAGTTATCATAGCAAGCTTATAAGTATATATTAGTTTTATTTGACTGGGATGATCTCTTTTTTCTAGTGGTTTTCTTTGTACATTGTTTATTTAAATATGGTTTACTAATACTTGTTTTATTTTTCTTTGTAGCGATGGGTCCTCGATCAAAGAATGTGAAGAATGTAGCTAAAACTACATTCAAGGGTGTTAAGAAATTGTTTGGTGGCGGTTCCTCTAGCGGTGATGCAGTTGGAAGAAAAGACATAGAGGCGTGACGGCTTAACGGCAAGATAGCGTAGAGGGGACCATTTGGAAAAAGAGGTTCCTGAGGTTGATTCGTTTAGTGAAGATAGTGTAGATAGTGTAGATAGTGATACTAATGTAGGTTTAGATGTAGGTTTAGATGTAGGTTTAGACAAAGGGAAGAGTATAGTAGAAGAGGAGAGTGAGAGTGAGGAGGAGAGTGAGGAGGAGGATGAGCAGGATGATGATGTTGAAGAATATGTGGTAGAAGACGTACCACCAGTGGAAGAAGCACCTCCGGTATTGGATTTCGTAAGAAAATCCAATGATGATTTGGAGTTTCAAAGAGGTGTGTATGGGGAGGCCCGTATGAGTCCAGAGTTGTTGTATGACTATGCGGTGCATGTCGCCGCGATGGTTTGGGAGAGAAGGGTAATATTTTGTTTTTCTTGTGTACTTTGATTTTCTTTTACAAAATCTTTTGTTTTCATTTCATATATATCTAATGCGTGCTTTCGGTTGTTTGAGGAGGATCGCGAGCGTTGAAGTGTGTTTCACACTTAGCGAAGTTATCCCAATGGAATTTCAAAAATGAATGTGAAAGGTCTCTCCAGAGATTTGCCGCGGTTGAGAAGGATTGGGTTGTTTGATCTCGTGGAAGGTTATCACGAGCATATGGATCCACCATTGATCTCTGCGTTTGTAGAGAGATGGCATCCGGAGACCAACACCTTCCATATGCGGTTAGGGGGAGATGATTGTGACTTTGGACGATGTTGTCCAAATCTGTGGAGTCTGATTAGAGGAAGAGCGGTGCAAAGGGACGATGAAAGTGAACTTACAACAATCGATAAATCTCTTACATCTTGGTCCGGGGCTCCCTATTGATTTGATTAGGGCGGAGATGGAAGCTAGCAAGTTCACTTCAAAAGTAAGGCTAGAATTCATCCGGAAGCATTTTTGCGAATAAGATTCATAATAATAGCCATATATGTGACGTTGGGAATGTGTAGAGAAGGCCTCGAAGTTTCGGGATGTTCAACGGACCGTTAGAGCTTTTATTCTGCTTTTTCTTTGGATGTGCTGTTTTTATCGACAAGTCCGGGATTGGAGTGCCTATATGTTATCCGAGGTCGTTGTTGAAATTGATTGAGATAGAAGAGTATGCATGGGGTGCGGCAATTTTGGCGTTTTTATATAGAGAGGTCTCGGGGCCGCCACATGTGTGAAGGTGAAAGGGTTTGTGCTATATGACTCTTCTACTGTAAAACTTGAGTATTTTAGAGTTTATTTTTTTTTAATGTTAATTTTATTACTCTATCAATATGTTAACTATTTGTGTATATCTAGGCATGGATCTATGAGTATTTTCCGGTATTCATGGCAGTCCCAAACTTCAACTATATCTCGTCTCACCGGCGTGCTCATAGACAAATGCCGGTCGCTCCACACTATTACGACACAACGTATGCATTGCAGTTTTATCGGCGATAATTGATGATTTGAATGAGTTCAATGTAAGTATTAAATTCAATGACAATTTGGTATTTAAGTTTGTTTATATTTATTTTTAGTAATTGATCATTAGAGTTGTTAATGACACATTTGATTTTGTTTTAAGGTTGTTTGGCATCCCTACAAAAAATATCGGAGATACAAACCGATCGATGACATTGCATTTTTGAGGGATTGCTATGTTTTTTCAACATTGTCGAGCTTTTTACGCTATCGCAAGTGGTGGTGCGTCGGTTGGGTCACGTGCAACTTGTACCTAAAGATCCTCCAATGCCAAATTGGAGAACAAGAACCGCGGGGGGGACGCGGGTACGAGGTGAAATTTGGACCAATATTGGGCCACTTTTTTCGGGAGTCGTGGGCAGAATCACGTGATCCAACTCGCAACCGAGGACGTATTTCGCCTTATCCATGGGAGTGTCATCAAAACTACATGACTTGGTATGCGAGGAATTCTCATGTAGTTTTGGTGAACCCCGAGCTTCTTCCTATTCATCCCTCCCCGAGACATTTGCCCTTAACTGTTCACCGATTGTAAGTATTGTGATTTTTAATTGAGTTTTATCTAACCGTGATTTTTGCATTCGATTGGTAACTTATCTTGATTTTTCTTTTTTTAAATGAACGGCGTCATCGATGAAACCAGTCGTTTGCTAGAGAGAGGTCCGCAATTGGTCGGGAATGATATGCCGAGGAAGCAAGGTCCTCCTTCGAACAGACGTACAACTTGACTAGGTGCAAGTACATTGGTGGGCACTATAGTTGATTTGTTTCAGTTTAAGGTTTGTAACTTTGTAATTTAGTTTGATGGATATACTTTGTTTCAGTTTAGGGTTTGTAATTTTGTTAACTTCGAATGAATTGATGGATATGATGTTTGCATGAATGTTTGAATGGAATTTAATGTTTAGGGTTTAGGGTTTAATGTTTGAATGTAATTTGTTTTAGTTTAGGGTTTAATGTTTGAATGGAATTTTATGTATGGATGAATTTGATGAATGAGAGTGTTTGATATCTGATGTTTGAATAGAAAAGTGGAATTTGATGAATGAGAGTGTTTGATACTTGATGTTTGAATGGAAAAGTGGAATTTGATGAATATGAAAGTGTTGTAAAAACAAAACGAATTTTGATTTTTTTTTTTTTCCAAACGACCCAGCTGCATCGTTTGGCATAAAGGCCAAACGACCTCAGTAGATCGTTTTTCCTTTATACCAAACGACCACGGCAGATCGTTCGCTTTTAATCTCAAACGACCCACCCAAATCGTTTGGTCTAAAGGCCAAACGACATGGACACATCGTTTGGTCTAAAGGCCAAACGACATGACCACATCGTTTGGCCTTTAGACCAAACGATCTGGCTGGGTCGTTTTGTATTAAAGCTAAACGACTTCACCGTGTAGTTTCGGTCATTATTGACAACATACGAACATTATTTCAAATCACTTTCGACAAGGGTCCGAATCAACTAGTCGATCACTTTCGATTGCCATCCGAATCAACTTAGTCGATCATTCGATTTCAAAATCACTCGATTGACGTCCGAATCAACTTAGTCGACGCTCTATTTCCAAATCTTTCGATTGCCGTCGAATCAACTTAATCGATCACTCAATTTCCAAATCAAATCAAATAAAAGCCCTAACATTATTTCCAAATAACAAAAATAAAATAAAATTACATTTGTTCCAAATTACATCAAAATATCAAATTACATCAATATATCACTTAGTCGATAATTTCGATTTCAAAATCACTTTCGATTGCCGTCGAATCAACTTAGTCGATTACTTTCGATTTCCAAATCAAATCAAATAAAAGCCCTAACATTGATAACATAAAAATCAAATCAAATTACACTTGTTCCAAATTACATCAAAATACAAATTACATCAAAATATCATATCGACAACATACAAACAACTTAGTCGATAACATGTACTGTTGGGTCTTCAACGAGCTCCTTTTCCCATATTAAATTGGGAATGTTCAATGCCATAAATTGCAATTGCCTTACTGTCAAGGCCAAATTCCAACTTTCAGCTCTAAGCCATTGGCACATTACTGGAGGAACCGGACAATCTTCAACAAGTTCAACATTGACAAAATGATTTCCACCAACATGTGCGCTACCCAATACTTGGGTCACTCTCTCAGGATTTGCTTGGGTTATCAGCGGCATGAGAAGGAAGCACTGACGAGCTCCTAAATGCATAAGGACAACATTAAATCTTGAAGCAAATAATTGTCCAGCAAAAGGCATGCTCATCCACTTATTTAAGGGTGCGTAACCTTCTTCATGTAGGATTTCCTTCATCGAATAAAAAACCTCACTTTGATTGTACAAAGTACAATAAAGGGGGAGGTTGTCAGTAAGCTCTTCGTACAACTCCCTTCTCATCTATGGCCATTCTTCTTGACTTATTCCTAATGCAATGCAGAAAGCTCTATAACCGCAGTTGCCATCGCCAACAGGGTCATGGACTCTAACAATGTATTTATGCATTTCTTCAGGAATATCCAACCCGTAATCCTTAGGACCCCTCGTCTTTCCAAAGTCTAAGCCATCTCTCACATTTTTCGTGGTGTGTGTTTTGGAGAAGGCTTATTTCGTGGTGTGGTTGTTTTGGTGTTTTGGGAGAAGGTTTATTTCTTGGTGTGGTTGTTTTGGTGTTTTGGAGAAGGCTTATTTGTTGGTGTGGTGTGGATGTTTTGGGTTGGTAGTTTTGGAGAAGACTTCTTTCTTGGTGTAGTGTGGGTGTTTTTGGGTGGGTAATGTTTGGTTGTGGACGAGACCCACTCTTCATGGTTACGTTGAGAATGTTCAAAATGAGATGGATCTCGCTTTGAAGAGTTATCATCTCCGGTTTGAAGCTTTTGCTGCAGCCTACCTTCGGGCGACCTTTGGTTTTGCTTCCTCACAAGGCGGTACTAGCCATGTACTTTTCTCGGTACGGCAATCTCCATAAGCTTCCTAATCATAACCCCGCTTCTTCTTCGAAACCATTGCAAACCTATTCATGAACAAGTCCATCGAAGGTGCAACATCGGGACCAACACCCATCGACACATTGGGAGAAGCGGACAATGTTTTCAAAAGGGGTCGATAGCGATCAAAGGGATGGACCGCTCTTGCTCTTCAAACTCAATTAATTCATGAGCACATGGCGGTCCATGGCTCGTGGCGCCAAAATAGCACCAACACCTTATCTCTCCATCTTTAACACGCTTTTACGCGGGTATCTATTTCTTCAAATAACAAGTCTAAACATTTTCGTGAGACAAGGCCTCCGAAGTTCGCGAAACAAAGGAATCGGTGGTGGTCTTGAAGTTACAATCATACTTCTCTCGAAGGTAGCTCTAATCTCGAACATCCGGATCTCTAGAATTGGGTGGATTAAGCTAAACATACTCAAAAAAAATCATGGCGGTTTGCATTTCCTAGTACACGCTTCACCGAGCATGAGACCCTTCAACTCTATTGGTCGTTGTACTCCCCAAAGTGAATGTGTTGGTCAGTCCAACAACATACAAATCGATCCCCGTGGAGGAAACCAAGTCTCTCGCAAATAACAAACAAAATTGAGTACTCAACCCGTAATATTTTTCCAAATCATCCCATCTTTTGGAAAATAACCCTCGTCTTCGATTTGACTACAGTGTTCCACGAGAACTGGGCCTTCTCTACAAGTTCTGTAGTTGGAAAAATATCGTAACATTTTGAAAGGATGCACGTAGCGATATGCCATCTACATAGATGCTTGTGTGCGTTAGGAAAAACTCGCCGTCAAGAAAGACTCATCGTGGGGCTAAGTCCCGTCGCATTACACGATCCGCACGGATGAGCTTATGTCACCAAGCAAGCCACTAAAATGATGCGGGGCCCACTCATAGTCGACCGTTGTTTGGTGAAGAAAGCACGACACACGGTGAAAGATTTCCACGTTGAAGTCACCCCAACAAACTGTACGAAAGGCCACCGATACCTGTTAGTTTTGTAGGTAGCGTCTAACATGAAAACTGTTGGAAAAGTCCGAGCCAACTTAACACCTTCTGGATGGGCCCATAACAATCCCGTTATCTCCTCGGTATTCTCATCCTATCTCAACTCCTCAAAATAATGTTCTTTTGCTAACAACTCACGCAATCTCTATAATTGTGTGAGACCGTTCATATCCAATTTCCTCACCTTCTGCCTTGCAGTGTAGACTTGGGATATACTAGAGATGTTATCATGATACCTATTCTTGATGGAATCCAATATTTGTTTAGGTTTTATTCCACACTTACTCATCTCGACAAATAACTTTCGAACTCGAACGGTTAGTCGAGTAGCAAATGCATGTCCTTCAAGGGTCTTCGCTAATGGATGGTTGTGAACACCATTAAGAATGACAATTTTCCAACTATCGATAGTGCCGCGTTGGAAAACACCTTTTAACTTAAATGGACATCCCGATTTCTTGGTTCCCGACCTTCTCTTATTAGCCTTCTCTTCGCCTTCCTTCTTGTGTGATCGATACACACCCGAGCACTCGCAAGCCAAATTCAATCTTGCTACTCGGTTTCCTTTGGTACACTCCGACTTTTCAATGACCACAACAACATTAACTTGTCTTTCTCTAGCGGTTGCCCAATCGATTGCCTCGCTACATGTATGAAAGACCTAAACACATAAAAAACAACAACTATTATTAATACACTAATAAAACTATATTTAGAAAATTTAAAAAAAAAAATGAAATCAATGCCTACTCAATCATACCTCTTCCGTAGTAAAAATTTCTGTTGTATCACTTAAAATCGGTTGACAATCCACATCATTCGAGTTTGCAGAAGATCGGTTCCCGGATAGCGGCAAAGAATTCTACATATAGAAGAATAAAACAAGAGTCTCAAACAATTTGCATTTAGTTTCAAAGTTACAAAAAAAAAACTTTTAATTAAATTTAGTCCAAACGACCCAGCCATGTAGTTTCATCAAGAGTCCAAATGACCCGGCCATGTAGTTCTATAGTGTCCCCAAACGATTTGGAGAAGTCGTTCTATAGTTTTACCAAACGACCCAGCCATGTAGTGCTATAGTGTAATGAAACGACCCGGCCATGTCGTTCTGTAGTGTTCTCAAACTACACCGCCATGTCGTTCGGTAGTGTTCTCAAACTACAAGCCCATGTCGTTTGATAGTGTTCCCAAACGACCCAGCCATGTCGTTTGGGCTCGGGTTTTGCATTCATTTATTTTGCATCCATTCATTCATTCATTCAATCAATCAAGTGTTTTGTATTCATTTTAATAAAGTGTTACCTCATTATTTAGGTTTGCATTTTTGCCGTCGACGATTTTCGAATTTCATTTGCTTTCGACTTGTCGATCTTCAAATTCTTCACCTTGACCTTCAACATTTTGTTCCACTTCTTCACTTTCAACATATCTTCTATTTTCTCCTTCTCTAATTTGTTGTTCTTCTCTAATTTGTTGTTGTACCTCAAACATTACCTCAAATATTTCTTCTTCATCTTCATGTTCCATTTAGAGAAACTTGAGTGTGTAGAGAAACTTGAGTATGTAGACAAACTTGAGTATTCTATGTAAACCCTAAACTCTAAACTGAGTGAATGAGTATTCTATATATATTTGAAATTTTGATATATTTCGAATAATTGAGTGAAATATATTTGTAAACCCCCCAAACTAGTTTATTATTTACAATTGAATAAAAAAAAATGGAAAATAACAAGTTTAGATATAAAACAAATTATTATTTTAGATTTGGATAATTTAGTGAAATATGTTTGAAATTAAATTTTTTTTTTATGTCGGTACGAAATTTGTAAACCCTAAACCCTAAACCCAAACCCCAAACCCCAAACCCCCAAACTAGTTTATAATTCAAAATTTGAAAAAGAAAATAAAAAATAATAAGTTTATAAATAAAACAAATTATTATTTTGAATAATTAAGTAAAATATGTTAGCACGAAATTTGTAAACAACTCTAAACCCTAAACCCTAAATCTCAACCTAGTTTATGATTCACAATTTTAAAAATAAAATAAAAAATAACAAGTTTAAATATAAAACAAATTATTATTTCAAATAATTAAGTGAAATATGTTGGTACGAAATTTCTAAACCTTGAACTCTGAACTCTAAACCCCAAACTAGTTTATGATTCACAATTGAAAAAATAATAATAATAACAAGTTTAGATATAAAACAAATTATTATTTTAGATTTTATAGCATGTTTGATTACATGTAGCATATTTGATTACATGTTTTAACTTGGTTATAAAGATACTATGTCACGAAATTTCTAAACCCTGAACTCTGAACTCCAAACCCCAAACTAGTTTATGATTAACAATTGAAAAAATAATAATAATAACAAGTTTAGATATAAAACAAATTATTATTTTAGATTTTAGCATGTTTGATTACATGTTTTAACTTGGTTATAAAGATACTATGTCATAACAGAAAAGAGTGCAGAGTGCATGTAGTTTTATTGATGTAATTGTGTTATTTCTAACCCAATTTTTTAAATCGGATTTCAATTTTTCTAATTCAATTGAAATCGTTTGAGTGCGTTTGGAAATGTTTGAGTGCGTGTCCACGTCGTTTGAGTGTACACTCAAACACGTGACCAAGTCGTTTGAGTGTATACTCAAATTACATGTCCAAGTCGTTTGAGTGTATACTCAAAAACTACATGGACAAGTCGTTTGAGTGTTACTCACACTAACACACAAACTACGTGGCCATATCGTTCGCGGCCATGTCGTTTGAGTGTACACTCAAACTACGCTGCCATGTCGTTTGAGCGTACACTCAAACTACTCGGGCATGTAGTTTGAGTGTATACTCAAACTACATGAACCCGTCGTTTGAGTGTTACTCACACTAACACTCAAACTACGCGGTCATGTAGTTTGAGTATACACTCAAACGACACGGCAAAAACGACATGGCCGCGTAGTTTGAGTGTTAGTGTGAGTAACATCGAACTACGCCGCCATGTCGTTTGAGTGCACACTCAAACGACAAGACCGCGTCGTTTGAGTGTACACTCAAACGACATGGCCGCGTAGTTTGAGTGTAAACTCAAACGACATGGACACGTAGTTTCAGTGTTAGTGTGAGTAACACTCAAACGACTTGTCCATATCGTTTGAGTACGACTTGGCCATGTAGTTTGAGTGTAACTCAAACTCGAAGTAACATTCAAACGACATGGTCATGTCGTCTGAGTGTACACTCAAACGACTTGGCCAAGTCGTTTCTGTTTACACTCAAACGACATGGTCATGTCGTTTCTGTTTACACTCAAACGACACGACTCATGTCGCCTCGAAGTAAAAACGTAAACGACCGGAGGGTTCGTTTTGGCGATACCGGTTGAATTGGTTGCTGGGCTTGGGCTTTGATGGCAAACTTGTAATATGGCAAATTTGTAAATTTTTTTTTTTTTTTTTTAGGGGTTGCCCAATCCAATTTGATGAGTGCCCAATGGAATCACCTTAAAAAAACAGTGCAAACCTGTAAAATGAAGGTTTGTTTTCACAAACAGACAAAGGAAGCAAATGATTACGCCACAAAGAAGATGACAAACCTCAAAACAAAGACCAAAGGAAGAAATATATTCAAAAGACTTGAAACCCAAGTTTCAACTTTCTATCAAAAAGAAGAAAATGAGGTGCAGAAAGCAAACAAGACAAAGAAAGAAAAAACACTTAAAATGAAAAAAGAAGGAAGAAGAGCAAAGTTCAAGACCTTTATTTCTGATTTCTATCAAAATGAAGAAGATTGTGTTAGAGAACAAGTTGGGGAAGAGAAGAAAGGTGGATTCTTTGCTTGTTATCTTCTGTGCTCACTTTGTCCGAGATTCAAGGACCATACTTACATTGGGTAAATTTCTTATTGTTTTGTTTTGTGTAAAGTTTGTATCTTTGATCTATATTAGCTTGTTATATGTCTACATAGCTTGGGGTTTTGTTATATTGTTGATTTGTATTGGAAATTTGGAGGGGTTTTGAAAATTGATGCCCATTTGATCACATTGTAGCCTTGTAGGAATGGATCACACTTTGTTTTCATTTTTATTTTATAGGGATGATTCGTGTATATAGAAATATCCATGTTAGTGAACTCACAATGCTGTTACAAGTGTGTCAGTGGTTAACTGACTCATAACTAGCCATTTGGAAAGTTGGAAGGATCACATTTTCGTAGATGCATTGCTCATTACATACGAAGGGACCTCCTCCTGAGAGTAAATTTAGGAAATGTAGATGGCCAGTAAGTTGACTAGAGTTTGGTTAGCTGTCAGCTTCCCCATCCAGAAAGTGAGTGGTTGAAGTCTATATAAAAAGAGATTACTTGGGTACTTTATTTGGTGGAGCAAAAGGTATAGAAAAACAATAGTTCCCTTTTATCATTGCAAACACAGTTTTTTGGTTTTTCTAAAATCCTTGGAACTACTGTTACATTAGGAATTTAGACACATTGTCCACAGGGTGAAGTATTTGGTGCAGTACACCTGATAATCTTTAAAGGAACAGAATTGTGCAATGAAGTTCATAAGAGATTTTATATGTCAAGAAATTTTATATCAACTTATATGTCTGCATGGATCAGAATTGAACACTGACACCCTTCATGAACAACTGGGACTAAGTAAAAGTGTTTTTTTTTTCTTAATTTTTTGGAACCTTTTTCTCTCATGCTGATGAGCAATATGAATTTGACCACAAATTAAAGCCCGATTCTGTAGCATGGGTAGGTAAATGTCAGGTTAGACTGCTTTCTTCTTATTCATGGGGGTTCACCGAAGCAAGGATATGATGTCTGATAAATTGCCTTATGTTTTGTTTTATACTTAGTCAATTTTCTATATTTTCTTATTCTATTCAGTTTCGTATATCTTTCCTCTAAGTTCCTATTGTTCTATGGCTCATTGGCTTTATCCTTTAATGTTGCAAATTGCATAACAGGCACCTCCCTTTTTTCGTGAGCTCAAAATGCATAGCGGGGGTGTGGCTCAGTGCACGTACTTTTTTCAGTAGTAGGCAATTTTATTATTTTTATAGTTCTCACACTTTTTTAAAAATATTAGTGCTACTGGTTGGTACAAATAAATGATGTGTCCATCCATGGATCCATCCAGCACATTAAAGATGTGTCCATCTTGAAACCACAGGATGTTTATATCTTTTGTAAAAAAAAAAAACATAGTGATGCTCTGTGCTCTGTTAAAGAGGCGTATTTTGTTTCCTTAGTACTTTATTTGCAAGCCTAAGCTTGGACTAGTTATTAGTCTGATGGAATTCATTATGGTGGGGTTGAGGGTTGTGATTTTTGGTTGGTTTTGTTCCTTTGAATTGCTTTCCCTTGCGAGGCTTAAAAAGATTTAACATGCTTTTGCTTAGCTCTCTTTTGGGGTTTATGTACAATGTAGTTTACTGTTATTCTTTTTATTTATTTATATTTTTAATGGTGAGTTGGTAACTAAACGATTTTGTATTTACAAAGCTTCTATTTGATTCGAGAATGATACATTAACTCATCCACTTGGATGAGTATGTTTTAGGTTATGTGTAGTGTGTTTAATAGGATATAAGAAGGTTTTACTTTAGAATGCAAAACTATAATATTCCAGCTTTTGCTTTTGTTTGTTTAGCAGAAATTACCGGCCACCACTATAATTCGAGGGTGGACTACTCACTCCATCCCTTTTAAGTTCAGATGCATGACTATGCATTTTGTAACTTACTTCCAAGGCTAATAATGAAATGTACCTAATCGATTTATTAATTTTATTTGTTGCTTAGTGTAAATGGCATCAATATCACCCAATTTTGGTTATTTTGTCTAAGAGATATTTATCTCTTTAGCTGTAATACATAATGAAAAAATTTACTCGAATCAACTCTTTTCTTTGCTCAAGGCACGCAACAATAACATGAGTGGCGTAAGCATGGGCAATAACTAGTATTGAATGAGATATCTCTTTCAGATTTTAAGTCCGCTGAGACTGCAATTGGTAGGAGGCTTTGCCGAGTGGAAATACCAATTGTCTTGTGCAGATAATGTTTCTTCGGTTATTTTAGTATTAACTCGACATAAGACTTGGGTTTAGTGAGAAAATAAAGAGAACGCGCGAGTGATTTGAGAAATTTAGCTGAGAACTCGAGCACCAACTTTAAATGGAATGTGTGAACTTGCTTGTTTGGTGGACTATAGTTACCTTTGTAACTCTGCTGATAAAGTGTAGGCTCTGATTTTTGTCTTATAAATGTAGTTAGTCGTCAGCTTGATTGTACTGAATCATGTAAACTTGGATGAAATTCCAAGCGGGCGAGGTCATGCATACACTTTGACATAAGAACCTAGAAATGTTTCGTAAAATTTTTTATTTCATTTTTCTTTTTCACCGAAATGTATTTAGAGTGGGATTTCTAGTAAATATGGCTTGAAATATATTCAAAATATTTACAGGTGCTTTTGTGACATTCAATTGGAAGCGCCTTGTTCTATGACTTATATGTTTTTTCCCTCTTTTGCTTTGCTAAGCTGGATACTTGATTGGAAATTCCACAGGTTCACAATCAATCCTTGCCGCAGGATCAGGCAGCATAATGGTGAAATTACATCTGGTGCATCAAGTACCCAATTAAAACGCCCTTGGGAAATGATATTATGCATTTATGGCTTCCCGACAAATGTATCGGCACTAAAGGTAAATATCCCAAACAGTATATGCTTTCTTTATATTCTAGTAAATTTATCTTTTCCAATTGGAAAAGTATTGTGAAAAATACAGCATTGGTTTAATAACCTTTCTGCTCTAACAGCCTGTTATGAACCTTCAGTTTGTTGATTTGCAAAGATTTTTTGTTTATGTTAAGTACTTATTTAAAGTATCTCAAAGGCTTCCATGACTAGTTTGTTTTAATGGACACAACTTTGGTTTCCTCACTTCCTGCATCCTAATGGGAAGTTAAACTTTGAAACCTTCTATACAATTTGTGCTGAACTTGTCGTAGCCATAAAGCAGCACTAATATTTTGGAAAAACCTGTCTGAATTGGAATGCAGTGTTTTCCCCCCCCCCAAAAAAATTCTCCCATCAGCTGCCTATAATGATTTCTTGCTTAAATTACTTGGAGTTTGTGAGCAAACACATTCTGTTGGTCAGCTTATTCGTGGTTTGATCAAAACTGTGGACACTTACCATCATGTCGAGAAAGTTGTGCACACATTTGATTATCGTTCAACATTTACTAGTGTACTGGCAGGTGCTAAAGAACTTATTCAAGTAACATGAAACTTTGCAGTTTGAGTGGGCCTGGCAACACCCAACAGGGTCCTTGGTTGTGAAAAAGCCAACTTCGAGTTTGGAATCGCTTCCTGGGATTGGAGATAACATCAAGCTTGCTTACAAGATGCTCAATCTTCCACCGTGGCAAAGGTAAAAAATTTAGTAGAAGGCTTTACAGAGTTTGTTATTTGACTCATCTCTACTCGTTTGCTTAAGAAAATGAATTGATTTAGAGTTTCATTCTTCTTCTCACTATCCAGCATGAATCTCACGGTGAATTTTCTCTCCACAAAGTACATTAATGATGCTGTCGGTTGCCCAAGTTTGCCAAAGCAAGTGAAAGTCCAAATTTGTCCAATGGATGAACTTCCATGCTACACAGGGGGCCGGATTTTTAATGAGATGGACGAGATGGATGATCTGGATGATGAAGATGATGAAGAAGAAGGTGAAGAAGAAAATGGAGCTAACAAAACACATTTTGAGGGGCTGGTTAATATCTCATCACAGCATTGCAAATATATTAACACCCTTGGGTTGACTGAGATGCGCAGTAATGAACACTGGCAAGCACGTATGCAACAATTGGTGACACCTTTATATCCCAATGAACATCAACCATCATTCGCCAGTGGTTTTTCCCCCCCTAAGTTTAGCTACATAAAGCCAAATGACAAAACACATTTTAGGGGGCTGGTTAATATCTCATCACGACAGTGCAAAGATATTAACACCCTTGGGTTGACTGAGATGTGCCGTAATGAACACTGGCAAGCATGGAAGAAACAGTTGTTGACACCTCTGTCTGTCAATGAACATCAACCATCATCCACCAATGGTCCTCTTTCACCAAAGTTCAGATGCACACAGCCAAATGACTTATCCATTAGCACAGAAGACCACTTTAGAGTCCAGTTTCCTCACATCGACAGTCCAGTGACTGTCAACACACTGTTTCCCAGTAATTCTAGTTTGGTTGAGACAGTAGATACAAGTGAAGGCAAGGATCGTGGTGGTCTTCTTTCTCCTGAGTTTGGTTACATGCAGACAGATGACCAGTCCACTCAAAGAGAAGAAGATTGTAGACAACAGTTTTCTCTGGTTGACACCCCTGTGAAGACAGTTCAAAAAAGTTGTTACTTGGACGTGCTATCACCTGATCAGTATCCAGTAACATCAGCTAAAAGCCCTCTTGCCCCACCTAAGGTTGAGGTAATAGACATTATAACACCGCCCTCTTCTGACCGTGTGATAAGTTGCTTCCGTACAAAGAAGAGACTAAATAATTGGGTCAGTCAAGGAATCATTGACTTGACAAAATCGCCTAATAAGTTCCTCCATTTATAGGACTGCATATAAGTACTAGTTCAGAAGATAGCGAGTGCTTATCCTAGTGTTATTTTATTTTTTATTTATTTCAAGTCGTTATTTGCGAGTGAATAAATGAATTGGACATAAATTCAGAATAACAGATGTAGTAGTAAAGTTCTTTGACTGCATTTTTTTCCATTAGGTTTCAACTCGACTTTAAGGCGTGGTAATGTTATCCCTTTTTTATAATTAAAATTCGGTTTTATCGAAACAGAAAGTTACAATGTAGAATTCCCAGCAAGATTCTATAGAGTATATAGAGTATAGACATCTGCATGGGCGCGAAAACTTCCCAACTAGATTGGAAACCTTGGCCCACTCATTCCTTTTTGTCTGACATGTTGCTTTCTTACCGAACCACTAACTGCTCAACTTTGGAGCGATCAACTCAAAACCAATTGGCTATGAGTGGAAAGGGTGGATTGGGGATAAGAGATTTGAATACAACTAATTATGCAGCCAACCTAAGACACATCTGGCAATTCTGAGCAACAAGAACACACCGGGTAGACTGGGTGAAGAAGAACTTGATAAAAGATAGAGATATTTGGCATTTGAAGATGCCTAATGACTGTTCTTGGGTAGGGAGGAATCTACTCTATGATAGGAAGGATGTTGCCCTCATTGCATTTCACCAGAATAACAGATTGAGTCGTACGCTTGGTAGGGTGACATTAGTAATTGGCTAACATATTCCAGATTGTATCAAACACAGATGGAAAGGGATTGTTTGGCTAAAAGAAACTTGATCCTTCACTATCATGGGACATTTCAAGAAGTACCTGATGGTTCATTGTATGCACGTGATAATTATCGAGGTGGTGTTATGGAGAAGATGAAGAATGTGGACGGAAATAGGATAAATTTTATGGATTTAATAGATGATCTAAAGAGAACTATTTATTTGATATTATGCTCTGTTTGGTTCGATGTATTTACATGCAATTGCACCTAATTCCATGTAACCACCCACAAAACAGTGTTTGGTAGCAAAATGCATATAGGCGGTTGATGCAACAAGTTGCAATTATATGCACTATACAAGTAGTTTCCATGACATCCACTTGCAGCCAAAAAAGTTGTGTAAATAAATGCAAACACAATAGAGGTGCTCTCTTATTTAAGATGTGAAAAAAAATAGTGGGATAATATAACTAACTTTATAAGATGTGAAAAAAAGTAGTGGGATAATATAACCAATTTTACATCCTTTTGTCTTGGGTTTACCAAACACAAGTAAATTGGATGCAATGCAATCAGATGCAATACAATCACATGCCATTTGCAACTATTTGTCATTTGCAAGTCGGTACACCGAACCAAACAGAGCAATTAGTGTAGGGTTTGAAATATTGTACATTTTTAATGGTGAGAAAGTATATGTTAAGAATGACAATGATTTGATGCGAATGTGGGCTAACATGGAGGAAGATATAAGGGGGTGGAGTCATGTATTTGTTGAACTTGAAGGTGAACTTACAGAGTTGGTGGAAACTATGGTTGTGCCAACTCCACAAGTTACAACTCCAAAGTGTAGGAAGCCTAGCAAGAATGTAAAAAAAAAGAGTACAAGGAGAAGAAGTACCATGAACAATAAGTATACTAATGATTTTTATACCATTTTAGATGATTATGAGGAAGAAGATGACTGGAATGATGATTTACCACCAATAGCACCTCCATCAGTATCTACCAATTTAGCTCTACAAGTTAATATATCACCTCCACCACCACCACCACCACCACCACCTACAAGCAATGCATCTACTCCTCACATTTCAGGTCCATCATAGCTAGTAATTTGCCAAATTATTTGCAAATTATAAGATTTGGCGAATAAAACGAATAAGTCGGTGAATTTTTGAATGATACAATTTAATTTGCGAATTGGTTGGGCCGGGGTTATAATTGCCGAATTATAATGTCAAGATTTTTGAAATTTAAAAAAAGGGGCGGACCTTAATTGGAACAAAAAATAAATGTGTTAGTATTAATTGTAAACTTTGGAACTCACTAATTGTAAACGGGCCTTAAATGTGTTAGTAACCAACAGTGTTATGGTTCCAACTAATACACACTACCAGTTTGATACTTTGATGTACACAATTAACAATGAAATAGCGCATGAATTGTACACCTTGCTATATGGGATTTGAATGTCAAATCTTTGATGGCCATTAGACAGGCATCGACTTCAAATTTTCCGTTTTTTTTTTCTAGCTATGGTTCTAGCTATTCCCCATTTTTGGTAACACTTTGCAATTCCATAAGAGCACAGTGTTGGTTACTAGGCTTTCCGAATTCAAAAAAATGGGCCGGGTCTTAGTTGTTACCAAAAAATTTGACATTTGTATTATTTTTTCATGAATAAAATTGTAAAAATAAAAATAAAAACCTCATGTACTTATATATCAAAGTTTTAAATGTAAAATATATAACCAAATTTTAAAAGAATGCATTCGTATTATACCTGTTTAAAACACGTATATCGTATTTTTACCGTTAGCGTTTTATTGAACCGAATATTTAAAAATATTATTGTTGAAAATTTCGAATCTTAGGCGAATAATTGTCGTATCGAATTTTTGCCGTCCACGAATTTACTAGCTATGAGTCCATCCTATATTAAAGATACCACAACACCCATTTCACCTGCACAAACACCTTTTTCACCTCCACCACCACCACCAAGACCCATAGATGAGATTGAGGATGATGAGGGGTATAGGAGTACACATTCTTCTGAGGATGAGGAGGATCATGTCATTGCAAACAAAGTGGACTTCATTGACTTCATTGGCCTAACTGACAATATTATTGATGTAGGTGAGGGAAGTGAGCAATCTTTTAACAAACCATCGATCAGTTTGGGAGGTAGGAATGGAGTGGCCTAACATTGATATTTTGAAAGATGATATAAAAGATTTATGTATAGCAAATAGGTTTGTTGGTGACTTAATCAAGAATGACCAGTTAAAAATTAGAGTGGTACGGTATGTTTAGGGGAAGACAGAAAAAGGTACAATGTCCATGGGTAGCTTATTTCAGGAGAGATGATGATGGATTCACAATGAGACTTAATACACTGAATCCAGTGCATACTTATCAGGCTGATTGTGATATGTTGAACAGAATGGCCAATGCAAATTGGGTAGTTAGAAAAATTCAAGATCAAATGAAGGTTAGTTAATTATTAGTGTGTGGAGCTAATTATCTGTTATTTGATTGTTTTACATTGTACTAATGTAGTAACTCTTCTATTGTTTTGTTCAAGGTTCATTTCAAAACCATGACTCTTGTTTTCATAAAAGAAGAAATCATGAGGGTTTTTCATGTCAATATAAGTTATTGGACAGTTTGGAATGCAAGATTCAAGTCTCTGCAACAGATTTATGGTGATTATGGGGAAAGCTACAATATGGTCCTAGTGCTATGTAACATGGTATATACTTTATAAATGCAGTGTTTACACTTTGTGATTTCAACTGTTCCATTTTTGTACTTGATTGCATGTTTGTTGTTTGTTTGTAGATTCATGAGAGTAATGGTCTATCTACTATTGCAAAATACTCAAGAGATGCTGACACACTTCAGTTTGAAGGAGTATGTATTTCATTTGATGCTTGTATTCAAGGTTTTTCAGTTGGGCGTATGCCATTAGTGGGGTTGGATGGTTGTTTCCTGAAAGGGAAATATGGAGGGCAGGTGCTTAGCATGGTTGCTTTAGATGGAAATAATGGTTTATTTCCGTTGGCTATATACATTTGTAGATCTGAGTGTAAACAGTCATGGAGTGACTTTTTGAGTATCATGGCTGAGAAACTAGAATTACACCCTTGGCCTGTTACCTTTATTTCTGACAGGCAAAAAGGTTTGATTTAAACTGTGAAGTGCATATTCCCTAGAGCACAACATAGGTTCTGTTTCAGACACATGTATAAGAACTTCAAAAAGCTTTTCAAGGGTGACTATATGGAACAACTTGCCTGGGCTGCATCAAAGGCATATAAAAAAGAAGACTTTGAGAGGTGGATGGAAGTGATAAAGAAAGAAAACATTGATGCATGGAAGCGGCTACAAAAAGAGGAATATGAAACATGGGCTAGGTCTCACTTTGCTGAGGAACTTAAAGCTGAACAGGTATGCAGCAATTTCTCAGAGTCTTTCAATAGTTGGATCTTGGAGCTGAGAGACCTTCCAATTACTAGTTTACTTGACAAATATCACATTTTGTTGATGAGTTTGAGGTACAAGAGGAAACAAGCTTGTAAAGAATGGGATCAAAATGGATTGGTCCCTAGAGTGAATAAGCATATAGCCAAGATGATTGAAAAATGTCCAAACTACACATTTGAAGGTTTTTTGGAACATCTTTTCATGGTGAAAAATTACCATGGTGATAGGTGGGCTGTCAATATTGTGGACCACACTTGTGAATGTAGGGTATGATAGATGACTGGGATTGTGTGTGAGAGTGCTGTGAGAGTGCTCTTACCAAGGAGAGTTGAGTGGGTTGAGTACTGTAGCTCTTACTTTTGGATGTCAAAGTACAAGCTAGCTTACATAAGTAATGTCAAACCCATGAAAGATGTGAAAGATTGGCCTAAACCTATAAGTATTTATATATTTGCCTTGTTTAATGTTCTTCAAACAAATTTGTAAAGTGTTCTATTTTGTTAGGATCCAACCAAGCATGTGAAACCACCTCCTTTGGTGAGGGGTATTGGAAGGCCTAGAAAGGAGAGAATGAGAGCTGAGGATGAAAATGAAAATGGGCATGTGCAAAAAAAGAGGAAAATGACTTGCAGCAAATATAAAGGAGAAGGGCATAATGCAAGGTCATGTAAGGGTCTTGCTGCATCAGAAATGGCAAGCAATGGAAGTAGTCAGCCAAAAGCAGCACCAAGATTGAAACCTAAACGTTGGACAAGGTCTAGAACTGTCACAAGAGAGTCCACTATCATGGACAGGGCAAAGTAAGTTTTCATTGTACTAGCTAGTTACTTGATTGCATGTGATTTTACTTGTTTTAAATTGGATTTTGTTTTGTTTTGTTGTAAATTTTGCTAGAAAAATTATTAGGAAGACTAAGAGTGGTATTAAAAAGGCAAAATACAAGACATTAAGAAGTGGAAGTGATGGTCCTGCAAATGATGCTCTTGCAAATGATACTCCAACTGAGCCCATATTAGAACCACCAAGCAATTCACCAGTAAGAGTGGCACCACCAAGACATGAACACCCAAGGAAGAGCCAAAGTAGTGGACCTACCTTTTTCAAAGCACCAGAGCACAGACATACTATGGGTGACTTGATTAGAAAGCAAGGAGAGGGGAAAAAGAATATTGCAAGTGTGTTACATGCTGCTACACAAGTTGTGAAGGCACAAGGCACAAGCAACTGTCAGAAGCCACCTGTGAAGCCAGTGGAGAAGCCTTTTCTCAAGCCCGTACAACCTAGACCAGGGTTCAAGGTGGTCAGGGTAGCTGATCCATGACCACAATTTGGAATTATCTATATTACTTTTGGAACAGTGATCTTGTAACAAATTGCTGTAATGTACTTTTGTAAGTTAGTATGTTTTCTTTTTGGTTATTTTGGTTATTTTGGAAACAAATTGCTGTAATGGATTATCACTTCTGTTAATGGCGTATCTTGCCTTTTCTAGTGCCTTTTCAAATTTGTAAATTGCATTTATGGAATGGAATCAGACTGATATTGTGTGTTTACTAGGCTGGCTAGTCAATGCCTCGAGAATCATCAAAACATTGTTTATCTGTTTTCTATAAAAGCAGAGTCACTCCCCCCAAGCACACATCACATCACCAATCAAATCTCTCATCCAGTACTGCCTCTCATCTCTTACTGTCTCTTCTCAAACAAAAAAACAGTACTGACAAAAAAACTTATACAAAATGCAAAGAAAACAAACAACTCCAACAATGGTGAAAGCAGGGTTATTATGCAAACTTTAGTTAGATAGCAAACAAATTGATCAATCTTTTGAGCAAATCAAGTATTTGCTAAAAGATAAGAAAGATAGGAGGTTGTTCTTGGAGATGATAGAGAACGATGGCAACTTGAGTCTCAAGGTCCGTAGGCACTGCAATAGCTTGTGCTTTTTAGAGTTGGATGATTATTTTGGTCTATGTGAAGAGGAACTAGAAGCATATCCACCACCTGACTTTCCCCCAAAACCAGGGTTTGCTCCTCCACCACAAGCCAAGGGTTTTGCTTTGAAATTTGCTCCAAAACCAACACCACCACAACCAGCACCACCACCTCAACCAACACCACCACCACCACAAACAACAGCAGCACCTCCTCCTCTCAGGAGATCAGGAAGAGTTACAACTCCACTTCCAGGACCATCACAATCACCTGCACGTCAAGCTAAAGAAATTGTCTTGGCACTAGAAGCAGCTGGAGTTGGAGTTTGCATGAGAAAAAAGAAGTCTAGCAACAAGAAGAAGTTCTATGTTTGAAGATCTATGTCTTGTCTCATGGTGTGTTCTATGTTTATGCAGTGATGTTTATGTTTGAAACTAGAATGGTGTGTTCTATGTTTAGAGTCCAAGTGTCCTGTGTTGCTATGTTTATTTTCAGTGTTGCAAGTGCAAGTGCAAGTGTAAGTGTAAGTGTTGTAGTGTTGCAAGTGCAAGTGTAAGTGTTGTAGTGTTGCAAGTCCAAGTGCAAGTGTTGCAGTGCTATGTTATTGTAGTTTCATTTGTCAGAGTGTTCTATGTTAGTTTCATCAGTTTGTCAGAGTGTTCATTTGTGGTTGCCCAAGTTAACAGATTAAACAATTCAAATGTCTATTAATTCAAACAAATTCGAGCAGAACCAAACATTGTCAAATTAATGAAACTCAAAAATTAAATTAAACTAAAACTTCATTACTGATAGAACAAGATTACAACTGGGATTACAAATTACAACATCCAAAAGTCCTGAACAACATCATTACTGATAAAATAAAGTTGCTAACCAAATCCTAAACCAAATACACACTTAACTGTAAACTTAAAGCACCCTTGCCTTTCCCTTTCCCTTTCACAGTCACATTTGCCTCAAACCCATCACATAAATTATCCACTTCTATTTGAATTGAAACTTTCGACTTCTCCTTACAACTCCCTACAGATGAACTCTCCCCATCAGAACTCCCCCCATCTACAGATAACAACTTACAAGGCTGCTGCTTGATTGACTCCTTCAGAGCATCCTTCATCTATTGAAAGCTCCTGCAGTTTGGGCAACTCAAAAAATTTTCACCAAATGAATGAGGTTATTGTGAAGTTCTCACAACACGACCAGCAGAGCATCTCTTGCAATGAGAGCCATTTCAGGGATAGCTATCAATCCAATGATCAAGCATTCCACATGAGAAACAACTAAGATCCTAAAATTAACCAAAGTTAACATTTACTTTTAAAACAGTTTTAAAAAGTAAAATTAAAACTAACCCATCACAAACAACTAATCACATTTCTCAAATTGAAACTGGAAATACCTACCTTCTCCAACGTTACTTTTGACGAGACAATTTTACCACCACCTCCCATTTTCACTGTTCTTCTTCTTCAGTTCTTCTTGCTTTTGTTTTGTTTTGTTTTTGTTTTTGTTTTTGTTTTTGTTTTTTTTTTTTTTTTTTTTTTTTTTTTTTTTAATTTTTTAATTTTTTTTTTTATTTTTTTATTTTTTTTTCCGATAATCTCTGTTCAATTCTTTTGCTTAGAGCTCAAAATTCTTGCGAACTTATAAAGGTTAGAGCCTAATGTCCAACCCAAACGGCTATTTTTGCATGAGTAAATCTCCACCGTTGATGCTTTTAGTTAGGATGTTGACACATGTCAATTGAGTGAAACTTGAGTGAGGTTAGTTTGGTAATTTTAGGTGGGCAGGGGTAGTAGATGTCATTTAGGAGAAAAATTTCTGTTCATTGGATTAAATGGATGTGATGAGGACACGTGGCATTTGGGTTGGTTTTGGTCTTGCAAAGGTCAAAGGGTATTTTCATAATTTTATATGGTTAAGGGTAGAATGGACATTACACATGCCCCAGTTGGATAACATCCAGTCAAAGAGGGCTGACTTGGTCGTGCTGTCAAATTGGGGGGTGGAAGTCTAATTAGCAAAGTTGCTGGGGGTGGAAATCTAAAAAACTGAATATCTTTTTCAGAACTTGAATCAAGAAACATGAATCATTTGAGTCATTCCCAAACATTTTGGATGTAGTATAACAGAGATAAGGCCTTCATTTCAGTAGCTCTAAATTGGACAATTCTTCGAAACAGTATGACAAATTTCATAGTTTCTAATCATCGTGAATTAATCTTTAATCCTTTGTCCACCGTGGACCAATGCTTAGGATTATTTAGTTACATGAATGAACTATGTGGTTATATCCCTCAGCATGTTTTCTTGCTGCAGAGAAAGGTCTACATTGGTACAAGACCCTTATGTGTTTTGAGGAACTGGAGATACTGCAGGTAAAATTGAAATGGACACAATGTTTTTATTGCTTATTTTCCTTTGCAACCTTGGTTTGGTGATTCATACCTTCTTCTCTTGAGAAGGGTTTCAACAACTGTAAATGTGAACCATTCGATAAAAATGACTAATAGTTTTAGCTGGAATTCTCTAGGATAATTAGAACATATAACAAACCCATTACATATGTGTTACACTAAGTTCCCTTCAATTTCAAATGTCATTTCTCTTTAAAATGTCTGACATACAGTTGTTGATATGAAGAACTACATTCAATCCAGAATCAGCACTATTGAAGATACTCCAGTTGTACACTCTCTTCTTGGCGGATTGGGTCTTCAAATTCCTCTGGTCGTTCATGCTGCGGTCCCAGCACTCCCTTGTAGCTGGGTAAGACCACCGGCTAGTGCTGCTACACTCAATTTTGGTTGCTCAGTCCAACCACATGTGTGGTTTTGCTGGTTAATCCGCCATTGAAAATGCTGAAGTTATGGAAGGCCTTCCATGTTGCTTGCCATTCTTATTCAGGAAATGTTGGGCATTAAATTTGGTATGCGGGGTTGCCTAATGCTTGGGCTGACTGCTATCAAATACCATTAATATTGAGCACTTGAGAATGCTCTCAATGAGACATTTTTTCTCAAATTTTGACACGTCAACTTTTTGAGGTAAAAACAATCATTCGTCATAAAATAAGGAAATCCACGCTCTCTTTTGTTGTTTTCAATTGTTCTCCACCTAAATCAAGGAGCAATGTGTTGATCATCCCTGAGTGCAATGCCAAGAAAGTAAACGAATTAATGAGTGAAGAACAATATTTCTAGTGTTAATATAGTGAAGTAGTTACGTATGGACTGTGGAGACGTGGAGTTACGAGTTTGGGAATTCCTAATTGTTGTCAACAACACATTTGGTGGCACAAGTAAGAAGTAATTAATGTTTAGTGACCTGGAAATAGTTGGATCCATTTATATTTGTTAGTGAAGTGTAATACCATTGTGAAAATATATTAACGGCCCTAATTCGGGGCAATTGGGCCTATCTATTTAACAATGGGCCCAACTAGGCCCATACCGGATTTGAGGCCCATAAAAACCTTTTCCCTCTCTTTTTAATACTCAAACAGAAGTAATGTGTTCCAAGTACCGCCTCAAAACCTTAACCAAACTCAACATTCACTATATTAACACTAAGTTATATATATCCTGTTCAATATCGACACCATCAATTTTATTTTATTTTGGAGAACAAACGCAACATCGATTTTATTTTATAGTATAGAAACTCAACATTCACTATATTAACACTAACTTTTGTGGCTGTACTCAACATTCACTCTTCATTTGGAAAATGACGTATATTCCCATCTATTGAAATCTTGTTTACAACAATGTAAATTATTCCAAACACGTAAACTGCTCGACGAAATTCCACAAAGAAGAACACAAGCTAGAAAACACTGTAAAATAATACATGGGCAGAGTGTGAAACTTGGGTTTGGGTTAAATGGGGATTTAGGCAATGCCATTGTTGATTTATATGCTAAATGTGGTGATACACATTTCACGTTACTAGCTTTTGATGGACTTGATAATAGAAATATCACCTCATGGAACTCGATATTTTCCATGTATTTGAGGTGTAGATTGGTTGAAGAGATTAGAAGGAGTTTTGGGTTGATGGGGAAGGAGAGTGTGAGGCCGAATCAGTTTACGTTTGCTTCGGTTTTGTCTGCTTGTGGGAGATTGATAGATGGGGTTCATCGTTGTGTTATGAAGATGGGATTTGTATCAGATTCTTTTTGTGAAGGTACGTTGATTGATATTGTGTGATGATTTTTCCTAATCTAGAAACACAAATATTTTGTTGATGATCAAAGAACAACTAGAAGTATTAAATCGAGAAGAAGAAGAGATGTAGAAGATGATGAGTTGAACCACGTTCTTTAATGGCTGCCTACGTATCCTGTGTATAGGAATCAAACTCAAAGCGTAGTTCAACTATTCTATTTATAAGAATAGATGAGATTTCCCAATTAGTGTTTAACTAGGAAACCGTCTCTTGTTAAGTATCATCTTGATGAATAGATGAGGTTTCCCAATTAGTGTTTAACTAGGAGACCGTTTCTTGTTAAGTCTCATCTTGACTCTTCTAGAAGCCCCATGTTTCCCAAGTCAAATAGGTCTCCTTTATTGACTTAAACAACAGAAAAACATGTTTAGGTTCGAGTAGTAGTTAGAGCTCGAGCCTAGTAGTTGAGCTCGGATTTGGAGTTCATAGTTAGGGAGTGGGTTATTATCTTAACCTACTACTCCAACTAGTTCCAAAGCCTCTTTAACCTGTTCCGAACCTAGTAGTTGAGTTTCGGATTTGGAGTTCATAGTTAGGAGTTGGTTATACGAACCCACTACTCCAACTAGTTTCAAAGCCCACGAACCTCTTCTTTTTGTCTCACTTCCGAACCTAGGAAGTAAGAGGATTTGGACTTTAGGTATGTTATGGTACTTTCTACCCACACCAAGACTATATCCAAGCCTTAAGAAGATACTGCCACGTGTTACATATCTATTTGCTAAAATATGCACACACAGATGCCCCCCTTTTTTATTCATGGGTTGTGAATTAAACCCTTAAGGAAAAAGGCTGGATAAAAATGTAAGCGACGTCTTACACCTCGATTTTCTCTGTGGAATATATTGGCAAAATTTTGCATTACTTTTGCGCAAGGAACTGTAAATTCGGATCTGCCGTGACCATGCCCCGAACCTTGTATATTAGGCCGAACTTGGTGAAAACCGGTCATGCCATGCCTTGTGATGATCCGGACTTGGGATTACATTTCGGAACTAAACTTCGTGAAAGCCGGACCTGTCATGCCTCGCGTTTACCCGGACCTGGAATATCTAAGGGACCAAATATGGCCACATGGCCCGGACTTAGGTAGATTTTACTAAGTCACCGTGACTCGGAAGTGCAACCTGAAACTGGGCCTTGCAAAACTAGAACTTGACCCGGAGTTGAGAAATCACTCAAAGCCCAATACATGTCTTGTTAATCCATCTGGACTTGGTCTTATTTCCTTTTCCTTATACCCTTCGGCTTCTTTTATATTTACGCCCAATATTATTCATCCGGAGTTGGATTCACTCCATCAGGAACTAAACAATTTGAAACCCAGAGTTCACAAGTCTCGCCATGAATCAAACTAGGAGTCTTGGACAAATCAGCCCATGTCAAGCCCCGTATCACTCATCTGGAGTTGAGTTATACTTGTTCAAGTAGTCTGTTTGCTTCCTGCTTGCTGAACTCCTTTTCTCTTTCTATTTGTATGTCATTGTTTAATTGGAAACAAAATAAAGATCTCCTGTTATAGCCTCCTTTACCAACGTAAATCTACAATTTGCTTTTTCGTTGACAATATCTTAAAAAAGTAAACCTTACTTTTCATCTTTTACAAGCATTCTTGCTTGCAGCCACCACTTAAACGTCAAGGTGTTCGTGAAATCATCTCTTTTCCACGTCGTTCATCGATTCAGTCGAAAAAAAGAAAACAAGCACTGAATATTTTCTTGAAAGCTTTAAGATCGCCATTGACAAGCATCTGAAGCCTTTTTTAGCCACCATATTGGATTCAAAAGGAAGTGAGTAAATCACCATCAATTTGTCATATGACTGGACTGAGCCATGAGCGGACTGGGCAGATTAGGACATGCCATAAGCCCATTATCACTCATCCGAATTAATTATACTTGGTCATGAGATAGGAGGTGAAGCCGAGTAACTAGCTTATCCGAATTGGAAATACTTGGTCAGGAGATGTGAAGTAACGAAATTCTTTTACTTCATTACTTGTTGTTTGCATGAATCAACTCTTTAGGATACGATAGAAGTTTGTTCACCTTAGATTAAAAGTGAACTTTACCTTTCCAATTCCTTTAAAGTTGCTACCGGCCCAAAGCAAGTTAGCCTTTTCCATTGGAAGTGGTCATTTTATCATCTTCCAGATCTAAACACTCATGTCCGACGTTGGAAACCGAGTCGTGATTTCATGGGCAATCACAAGGTCTACCAATTTTGGTTGTACCAATTGATTGTGCCCTCCCAATTTGGTTGCATCGCCAATCAGATTCGGGTTCTAAATTGTTGAGGTAGTTCCGGATTCAGTATTGGTCAATGCAGTTCCAGATTCTTCAGTCCACAAAACAATGTCGGGTTTGTTACTCGACAGAGCAGTACCGAACTTGGACTTTCTGTGTTCTTTATTAGCTAGGAAGTGGAGTTCCGAACTTAGGCAAGTTCCGAACATGGAGTTCCAAGCAAGCTAGGAAGTGGTGTTCCGAACTTGGACAAGTTCCGTACGTAAAGTTCCAGACTAGCTAGGAAGTGGAGTTCCGAACGTAGAGTTCCTAACTGGCTAGGAAGTGGAGTTCCGAACTTGGACAAGTTCTGAACATGGAGTTGATGACTAGCTAGGAAGTGGAGTTCTGAACTTGGACAAGTTCTGAACGTGGAGTTCCTGACTAGCTAGGAAGTGAAATTCCAAACTTTGACAAGTTCCGAACGTGGAGTTCCAGACTTGCTAGGAAGTAGAGTTTCGAACGTGGAGTTCCTAACTAACTAGGAAGTGGAGTTTCGAACTTGGACAAGTTCCGAACGTGAAGTTCCAGACTAGCTAGGAAGTGGTGTCATTTTCTCCTTATTTGCATAAATATGTATACACAGATGCCCCATTTTTCTCTTAGACGATGGTTGCACATTCGACTGTTGAGGAAAAATGACAAAAGTGTGAATTATATTTTATACAAATTCGTATTTCAAATCTTAGAAAAACAAGGTTTTGTAGGAAAATAGGGTTTGCCCCTGTGTCAATTCCTGTAAATACCTTTAGTTTTGTTAAGAAATAAGACTTTGTAGGAACGTAGGGTGTGCCCCTGTACTATTTCCTGTAAAGTCCTTAAATGATATGGTATCTAATGCATAAACCGACACTTATAATCATAAGGCATTAGAATTGCTCTTAGGAGGATAAAATCCAAGCTAAGTTAAACTTTCTCCATCACACGAGGAACAACACATGAGATCTTTCACTCATTATCCCGAGAAAGCTTTTTAAAGGTTCTGATACAACTTTGGCCAACATATGGGATCTTTCACCCAACATCCAAAAAGTATCCCAACAAAAAATTATAAAAGAAATAATGCTTTGAAAAGATAAATATAACTTTTATTGAGCATTGATTGGCATAGATCATGCCCCCAGTATAGTGGAAGTAGATCCAAATTTGTGAAAATTTTGTCTCTTAGAAGCTAAGAGTAGTATAACATTACTTGGAAACAGTACATGTTAGCATCGAGATTCACCGCTGGAGGATCTTTCATGAACATCTTGTTCCTGGTTAACTTCAAAGATGTCCTCATAAGGATAAGTTAAAGTGGTAAAGTCCCTATCCTGTGGGGGTAATTTATTACTTCCGAACGTGTCACTAGTCTTCTGTCTCTTGGACTTATCTTGATAGGAATTCCTGTCGACTAACTTGTGCTCCGACTGTGGTTCCTCGGACTTCCTATCATTATAATGACTAGCAGAGCTCCTACCAACAAGAACGGAGGTGACACTGGTTATCACTCTTTTATAAGAAGATTCCCTATCCAATTGGTCTTATTCTAGTTCTGCATACTTATCGATCCGAGCATACAACTCTGTCATGTTCGTAGGCTCCTCTTTCTTCAAGGACATGTATAAACCAGAAGTGGGATCTAACCCCTTTCTAAAGGCCACAATGGCGAGGGTCTCATCGACGTTGTCAATATGCAATTGCACCTTGTTAAATCTTTTGGTGAAATCCCTAATACGCTCGTCCTTTCAGATTTTCATGTCAAATAGTGCATCAGCGGTTTTAATGTAGGGTTGGTTGCAACTGAATTTCACAATGAAATTGATGGATAACACCTTAAACTCGTGAATGCTGCCCTTGGGCAGCTTCGTGTACTAGGTGAGTGCCGAGTCTGTCAAACTTGAAGCAAAATACCGGCACAAATAATGATCTTTCTTAGAAAGACCCACCATTGCTTGACGATAAATGAGCACATGAGAGACTGGATCTCCTTTGCCATTAAATTTAGAGAACTTCGGTGGTTTATAATAATGGGGGATGTATTCACTCATAACATGTCGTGAAAAAAGAGTTCCAATGTCTCCCTCGATTGCTGACTGAACAACTGACTCATCCATTTTAGTTGGTTTCGAACCTTTCAATTCCTCCAGTATTTGCGCCTTGAGCTATGTAAGAGTAGTCGGTTAATGAATTTGAGTTCTCTCGTTGTTATACCTCGGACCTGGACTCTCGTAGTTCTCATCTCGATGATAACGTGGTTCCGGATCCCAAGATCGAGTGGAGGAGTTTGCAAAACTGGATCGGGGAACTGAGGGATTCTGAGGCAATGAAGGTTCCCTTAGAACTGAAAGTCTTCTTCGTACTGAGGGTTACCTTGATAGTTGTGGATTTCGGGAAAACACATTCGGACGTCCATCCTTCGTACCTTTAGAACTTGAATACCAAGAGAAGTCAGTTTCGTGTGAACTCGAGTGTCGAGTTGGATCCAATTTCAGATTATAATCCGAATTTGGTTGGTCACTATGATACCCAACGAAGTAAGGGATATAAGGCGTAGGGACGTAACCCTCACTATGGTCAAGACTTGGTGGCCGGAACTGCCCCCCTCGAGTTTCCATCAATAGGCAGCACTACTCTTGGGGGTGAACGACCCTCCTGTATGTGGTAGTAGTCTTGTAAAAAACGCAAACGAGCCTCTTGTCGACCACGTTCGGCCATCACAGCATTCATGATGGCTTGGTTGGTTATGACAGATTGGGGAGTATCATTGTTAGGCTCATCTTCTTCACGCCCCTATTCAAAACGATGATCTCCTCTACGTTCATATTGTCTTTGAGAAGTAACATGTGGGTTATTGATCTCGTTATTCCCCTCGTTACTTTGATTCACATTGGCTCTTGTAGTAACTATGATTTTGAATCAAAGTGAAGATAAGATTTTTTTTTTAAAGAACAACAAACCCAAGAAAAATTGGTGGGTAGGAGAACCTAGAACCGAAAAAATTTCGACCAAGAAATCAAATCAATTCTGTATGGTTTTCCCACAGACGGCGCCAATTGTGTGATGATTTTTCCTAATCTAGAAACACAAATATTTTGTTGATGATCAAAGAACAACTAGAAGTATTAAATCGAGAAGAAGAAGAGATGTAGAAGATGATGAGTTGAACCACGTTCTTTAATGGCTGCCTACGTATCCTGTGTATAGGAATCAAACTCAAAGCGTAGTTCAACTATTCTATTTATAAGAATAGATGAGATTTCCCAATTAGTGTTTAACTAGGAAACCGTCTCTTGTTAAGTATCATCTTGATGAATAGATGAGGTTTCCCAATTAGTGTTTAACTAGGAGACCGTTTCTTGTTAAGTCTCATCTTGACTCTTCTAGAAGCCCCATGTTTCCCAAGTCAAATAGGTCTCCTTTATTGACTTAAACAACAGAAAAACATGTTTAGGTTCGGAGTAGTAGTTAGAGCTCCGAGCCTAGTAGTTGAGCTCCGGATTTGGAGTTCATAGTTAGGAGTGGGTTATACGAACCTACTACTCCAACTAGTTCCAAAGCCTACGAACCTGTTCCGAACCTAGTAGTTGAGTTTCGGATTTGGAGTTCATAGTTAGGAGTTGGTTATACGAACCCACTACTCCAACTAGTTTCAAAGCCCACGAACCTCTTCTTTTTGTCTCACTTCCGAACCTAGGAAGTAAGAGGATTTGGACTTTAGGTATGTTATGGTACTTTCTACCCACACCAAGACTATATCCAAGCCTTAAGAAGATACTGCCACGTGTTACATATCTATTTGCTAAAATATGCACACACAGATATGTATTTTAAATGTGACTGTGTAAATGATGCGAGGCGAGTATTTGATGGAGCTGATTACCTTGATACTTCCTGGACATCTATGATTGCTAGATATGTTCGGATTGGTTTGCCTGAGGAAGCTGTTAAATTGTTTAGTGATATGCAGGAGGTAGGCGATACGCCTGATCAGGTAGCATTTGTTGCTGTTATTAATGCTTGTGTTGGTCTAGGAAGACTAGATGAGGCCACTTCTCTGTTTAGTAAAATGCCTGAACCCAATGTTGTTGCATGGAATGTGATGATTTCTGGCCATGCTCAAAGTGGCTACGTAGGGGAAGCTATTGAGTGTTATCGATTTATACGAGTATCAGTTGTGAAACATACGCGTTCCACGTTGGGAAGTGTGTTGAGTGCCATTGCTAATCTAAAAACCATCAATGAGGGACAACAGGTTCATTCTAAAGCAATTAGGCTGGGATTAGAATCTAATGTTTACGTGGGAAGTTCATTGATAAATATGTATTCCAAGTGTCAGATCATGGAATCTGCGAGTAATGTTTTCTATGCATTAGACAAGAAGAATATCGTGCTGTGGAATGCGATGCTTGGAGGTTGTGCACAGAATGGGCATCATGTACAAGTATTGCAAATGTTCTCTAAAATGAGGGCTTTTGGCTTCCAACCCGATGGGTATACATATACTAGCATTCTCAGTGCATGTGCTTGCTTGGAATGTTTAGATCTTTGTGGAACAACTGCACTCATTTCTAATAAAGAACAATCTGGAATGTAACTTATACGTGGGAAATGCGATGGTTGACATGTATGCTAAATCTGGTGATCTAAAAGATGCGAGCGACGTCTATTTGAACTTATCCAAGATTGAGATAATATTTCTTGGAATGCTATTATAGTTGGTTATGTGCATGAAGAAGAAGAGGATGAGGCTTTAAATATGTTTAGAAGGATGAATATTACTAAGACTGTACCTGATGAAGTATCTTTGTCAAGTATACTCAGCGCTTGTGCAAATCTTCATGCTCTTGAGCATGGAAAAGAGGTGTATTGCTACTCGGTCAAATCCGGCTTTGACGTGAATGTATATGCCAGAAGTTCCCTGGTTGACATGTATGCTAAGTGTGGGTCCATGGAGAATGCGTGTAAGGTACTTGCTAGGATGCCCGAAAAGACTGTGGTATCTAGGAATGCTCTGATTGCAGGGTATGTTCAGAACAACAATACCAAGGAAGCAATGAATCTGTTTCAAGAGTTGTTGGAAGAGGGATTGAAGCCATCAAAGTTCACCTTTGCAAGCATTTTGGTTGCATGTAGTGGATCTTTAAAGATGAATTTGGGAAAGCAGGTCCACTGTTATACACTGAAGTCTGGTGTTCTGATGATGATGAATTTTTGGGCGGCTCCCTCCGATAGCATTGAAGATGCGAATAACCTGTTTATGGAGTATCAAAATCATAGGAGCAGGGTGTTGTGGACTGCTTTTATTTCAGGACTTGCTCAGAATAGTCACACTTGGGAAGCTTTATGTTTCTTTAGATCAATGCCAATGGATTACGCCCTGCCTGATCAAGCCACTTTTGTTAGTGTTCTTAGTGCTTGTGTTGGTTTGGCTGTGTTGAAAGAGGGAAGACAGGTGCATTGTCTTGTTGTTTGTACTGGCTTTAACTTGGATGAGTACACATGTAGTGCTCTTGTAGACATGTATTCAAAGTGTGGGGATGTGGGAAGTTCTGTTCAAGTTTTTGAAGAAATGGATTGTAAAAAAGATGTTATTTCCTGGAATTCAATGATTGTTGGATTTGCAAAGAATGGCTATGTTGACGATTCTCTTAGGATCTTTGACCAGATGAGGCATGCCTGCATAGAACCTGATGAAGTCACATTCCTAGGTGTTATGACAGCCTACAGTTAAGCAGGAATGGTATCAAAAGGCCTTGAATACTTCAATAAGATGAAAAATTATCATGGGATTCAGCTAAAATTCGATCATTATACCTGCATGATTGATCTACTTGGTTGGGGTGGGCTTCTCAAAGAAGCAGAAGAATTTATTGATGATCTAGCATTTGAACCTGATGCCATGGTTTGGGCTTCATTCCTATCATCTTGCAGATGATTACATGGGGACGAAATACGGGGACAACATGCAACTGAGAAGCTCATGCAGTTGGAACCTCAAAATTCTTCGCCCTATATATTACTCTCTAATATATATGTTGCATTGGAGAACTGGGACGGGGTAAACATGGTTAGGAAGTCAATGAGAGAAAATCGAGTAACTAAGTTGCCTGGCTGCAACTGGATTGTAGTGGGAGAGAAGACTAATTCATTTGTTGCAGGGGACAAATTTCATCCTAGTGCGGGTGAAATCCATGCATTGTTGAAAGATTTGACCATTCTTACGAAGAAACATGATTCCATTTTGTATGGTGAAGACTGATAGAAACGCTGTAGACATAAAGCTTTCTTGGGTCAACATCCAGGAGCAACACCTAGTGTGCTTTGACTCATTGGGCTTCAAGATGATGACCAAACGAGGACTAATCATATCTGAGGCTGCAGGGGTTTCTGCTACATCTTAACGGTAACTTCTATTTTGTACACCGTACTCTATCATTGTTTTTTTGTTTCCTAATAGGCAAGCTTATTGGACATTTTGAATGCAGCTCCACATTGAAGTGGGTTCAGGAATATTAAAATCCACAATGCCATATGCTTTCAGTGTGTTCTTTACTTTCCATTTTGGTGTTGTCGGATGCTCTTGAAGGCCATGGTGTTTTGGTATGTTGGCCTTTGCAGTGTTATATATGGTGCAAGTCCAAGTTAATACTAAAATCAAAGGCTGTAGAAAAAGATTTGATGCATTGTGTTATATATAGCTGTTTTATGCATGCCACCAAATAGTGATTTACTTTGAAATGTTTTCCTATATACCAAGCAGGGATGCTTATTAATTACATCGTTGTGTAGGAAAAGAATATGAAGCAACCACTTGAAAATATGTCAGGGGTAGAGAGTACTTATTCACAAATGTAGAACATAGTTGGATTTTGGAGATCACATTAACTGAAGAGGATTTGTGCTGAGAAGGCCACTTCTGTGACAATGACCTCCACTATGAGATCATTTTCATGGAAGTTCAGCTTGTGGCTCGTCTCTTATAGTCATACAATCATGTGTTGTTTTTTGTTTGTATTCAATTATGTTGTGTTTTGACTAGAGCACATTGATTGAAGCACATACATTGACTTTTGTTTGCATTCAATAATGCTGCACATTCCAAGTGCAATTTTATTTGTATTCTAAATGTTTTCAACTCATTTATTAAATATTTGGACTGTGATTCCAGTCATGCTTATTTCAACTTAAGCATAAACTGGGGAGAGAAGTAACAGTTAAACTTAAGCACAAACTAGAGAGGTAGTGCAAGCATTAATGTGTGCTGAGAGCTTTAAGGCTTTGCAGATTTCTCTGAAGAATAAGACGAAGGATAAGAGAAAGAAATCTGAAGAATAAGACGAAGGATAAGGGAAAGAAAAATAAGAATATATAAGAAAAAATTATGGTGTAATGTGTTCTATTAGGTCTTGGGTGATGTCTTTGTTAAAGGTCTATGCTTCTGTGTTTGTCTTTGTTTAGGGTTTTCCTTTTGTGTGATAGATGTTGGAGTCCATGTCTTTGTCTATGAATAAAAATGTCTTTATTATATAAATGTTTCAACTTACTTGTTTATAAATTTTTATATTTGCTTTGCCAAAGAAATGGAGCAAGAGAACCATGGTCAGTAGCAATGGCATCAACCTCAGCAATAGCAAAACTAGGGTAGGGAACAGGTCGGATATGGCTATATCCGAATCCCAACCTGAATAGTTTGACAATATTCGAACCCAAACTCGAATCTGAATCAAACCGAAAATTTCAATCCGAACCCGACCTGAACCCGACCGGATAACACTAAAAATTCAAAAAAACCTAAAAATTATATCCGAACCCGAACCTGAATTCGAACCCGACCCAAATAAATAAATGAATATGAAAATCGACCCAAACCCGAACTATTCGGATTTGGGTCGGGTTGGATTCGAGTCAAACCCGACCCGATTCCCTGCCCTAAGCAGAACCATACTCCACAACAACACTATGGTCCAGAGCAGCAAAACCATGCTCCACAACAACAGAACAATGCTCAGCAACAAGGTCTAAACAATGTGGATGATGCAGAGCAACACCAAGTGCCACTAGCTAGAAAAGGAGGAAGAGCAACAAGGAGAGCAATAGGAGGACGTGCACCAAGGGGAGGGAGGAACAATAGTGGTTTCAATATTGGCTTGGAATTGATATCGATGATGGTGTTGATACACCAAGCACCCCAACGAATTCAGTAGGTACACCTTGCTTAAGTCAGTCTTTGACTCAGATCTAGTGAATACATTTGTGCTTTTTTTTTTTTTGTTATTTTGTGGATAGTCATGCTTTTTTGGGAGCCATTTTGGATGACAGTGCTATGGTTTAGGAGTGCTAGTGCTATGATTGTATTGAACTGCTTGAATGCTTAGTTTTTGTGTATTGACATTATGTAATGACAGTGCTAATATACTTGTTATGACAGGTGCTATGTAATGCAGTTCTACTTACTAAATTATTATTTCTTCGTACAATATTTGATAAAAATAACACTAATTAGGCACATCTCACACGCCTGTCACATACAGAACAACAGTTTCTCTCATCTCACACTCTTCTCACTATTCTCACCACTTTTCTCACTATTCTCACAAATAGTTGAAAGATGGCGGCCCTTGCATAAGCCACAACCTTCACAGATTGGGAATTCTTCCTTGCATAGATTACATACTTGGTTGTCTATTTTTTTGTCAGAGTAGAACCAAGTCACATCGCCACAATCTTCCCTAGAATACTTGAGGAACTTGAATTATAAACTACCTTCTTTCATATGATTGATCTTTGGCCTTTGCGTAGATATATGATTCCAATCACATACACAGTCAAACAAAATTTATTCAAGTACCTCGCTCATGTGCACGTTGGAATACACTTTGAGCAAGGGTTTCGTCCCAAACCTAAAGACTATAACACTTGATATACTTAACTGGAATGACTACACTAGGGAACTTGTGAGAAGGATTTGATTGGTGATTATTTTCACTACCCTACTATGTTGCTTGAAGTTCAAGTTACTAAAACTTACAAAAATCCGATTTACTTAATACAAAAGAGAGAGAGAAAGAAGGGTGGAGAGCTCAAATAAACCTAGTTCCATAGTTAAGAAGACTTGCGCATTATGCTGTCTCTAATCTGTTTTGGGTTCATAGACAAACCCAAAATGGATTAGAGCGTCGATCCCTAACAACACGCACTCATCTCTAAGCCCATCTTGCTAGCATGAGAAATTAAACTAATATTTCATCTCTGAAATACCATTTCAATTCCTGGTTCTATTCTAGACCAGTCGCTCAAGTTTCAAAACCTGGATTCACAAGAAGGTTGCGCGCGCAACTAGACCCAATGTCACCTAGGTCGCGCACGCGACCTTATCTAGAGCTTAAGACTCCAAATTTGGTCGATCACTGTCATTTTGTGACAGGATGTCACATACAACCTATGTTCCTAAGCAATGATCCAGGTCTCCTTACACGAAGTTTGATCTTTACATGAGCATCATTAACCCTCTACCAGGGAGGGTTTTAGCTCATGATCAATAGAATCTGTAGAGATTTAATTTGAAGAATTAAAAAAAAAAAAAAAAAAAGGAGAGAAGATTCTAATTTACAGAAAAAAGAAAATTATTAGTAATTGGGAATGAAAACTTTTACCAGGTTTAGACTTACAAAACAAACTAGAAAAACATGAAAGCTTGGAAAGAAATTGAAACTTCTCTAATGGAGTAAAGGGAAAAAGAAAAAAAAAACTTGAAAGTAAAAACTTGTGAGTCCTTGAAGGCTCTTCCTTTTCAAGCATAAGAGAATGCTTCCTTTTTCTCCTCACCCACGTGAATCAAGTATCTCATTCAATTCTCTATTTGATTTTCAAAACACAACCATATCATTAATGCATAGTTTTGATTTTTTGGTTCTAATCAAGAATTTTGCTTCTTACCTAATCAAGACTTAAGTGTGCACAAAAGTCTTAAGTGCAATAATGAATTTTTTGACTTGAGAGTTTGATTTTGAGAGTTTATTTCACGAGGGCATACATGATGATAGCTTGCCATGTGGGCTTGGTCATGAGCAACTAATTTCTATGTGTTCGCATAGTGGGCCCACGTACTCTGTCAAGTGGCGAGTTCGACAGTTGATATTTTGCAAAATTTGACATTAGATAGAGTTTGTCGCACTAATAATTCTGATGCTGGTTCACTTGCCGGAATTAGAGTCCAGGTTCATAAGATATGCTTGTCGGAAGTTTGATGCTTTTTGGCACGTTAACCCTGTTCTGACCCGGAAATGTCCTGTTTGAGTCTCGGGCTTTAGTGAGGCTTCATGGAGCTCTGCATGGGCTAAATCGGAATACTTTATGTAGACACACTATTCCGTGCTTAAATACTGGTTTTATCCTTATTTTTACTTTCATTGCGAAAACCTGTAAAAACACGAAAATACAATTAATTTATGATTATTAAATACATAATTAACCAAATTGTTATGTCTCTACGGGGTTTTATATTACAGTTTTGGGTGTTTATCACACCACTCTCAAACAACATTTTGTTTGTCCTTAAGTAAATAAGAGACATTAAAACAGATAAGTTGCAAAAAATGTGTAGTCCTACACTAGTTCTCGTTTCGCAGAGTGCGGTCGTATTGACCGTATGCAACAAGGCCTTAAACCGCTAGAAATTCTCTAGTAGACGAGTTATAGCCTCGTGAGAGTTTTCCAGAGAAGATACTCACAAACTTCATTTATACTACAACGACTCAGTGACAAAGGCTTGTTCCCTTAATTAATCTAAGATATTTATAAATCTCACTAGCGGGGAACGAGGTTTAATTCCTTTGAAACTCAAGTTAATATGCATGCAATAATTAAAACATCTACATATGAACATATATGCAATGAAGTTTTCAATGGTATGTACAAACAGAGCCGTTTCTGGATTCTTTGGAAAGCGTCGCTACATAGGTTCTCACAGGTATGTGTCAAAACACAAATTCGCTTATAATTTTTCCACTCAGGTTTTGCTAACTCCAGTGTGTAGTGACACACATATATTTCATCACATCTCAATGACAGTCAGAGGAGCTGAGGTCGAGAAATCACATATACTACTTATTATCACACCATCCTACTCCTAGTTGAGCTAAATGTCTTTTATTAGGTATTACGGGGCTTAGGTGGTGGTGTAGAAGAAAATAGAATGGAAAATAAAAAAAATGATAAGTATGAGAGAATAAAGTCTTCGAGATATTGACGTGAGAGAAATCCTTATTTTCTTTTCCTGCTTCTAAGACGAGTTTCCATACTTAGCTCTTTTAAGCTTTTGGATTCCTTTTGATTTGATTTTGGTGATTTTGGGGAGTTCTAACTTTTATTTTTCTTTTGATTTTTGGAAACATATTTATATTTTTCTTTTCTTTTTCTTTCTGAATTGAAGCAAGTAACTAATTTTGATTTGGGACATGTCTTTCGCTTCATTTTTCCACATTTCATCCTATTTCTCATACTCATCATTTAGGTGAGTTTATTTTATTTGGGGTTAATAGATGAGTAAGGAATTGTTGGTGAAAATGAAAGGTTTGATGAAAGGTTCAGTGGGGCGACTAGCGGAAAAATTTGTAACATGTATGAATTTTTGGTTATGTGAAGTTGTAATCAGTGGTGGTAACTTCAAAAGAGTTTGTTTAGAAGTGAGGTTCATCCTAAATTATTTAGAGTTTTAGTGTGGGAGTTATGAAGAAGAAATATAGACTCTTAGTATAGATTAGATTGGTTTTAAGCTAATGAAAACATGAAAGCTTTAGTTGTTGGTATTGAAATGACATGAAAACATTGAAAGAAAGATTAATTGAAGATTGAAATAAGAACAATAAGATAAGATTGAAGATTGAAATAGAACAAAGGAAAATAACAAGTTTTAATTAAAAGGAAATGAAGAACAATAAAATAAAGACTTGAATTGAAAAACTAGACAATAAATTAAACAAACCAAATAGTTTGGATCCTAAAACAATGGATGCTTTCTCTTTCCCTAACTTTTGGATTATATACCCATACTTTTGCTTTTTACAGATTTGCCCTTCTCCATTACAAAGTAGACACCTCACACTTCACTTTTGCTTTTGCTTTTTGATTTCTTCTCGTCCAATATAGGTTTTGGGAGAATGTCATATTTTGAGATAAGGGCGTCCATTTCTGGTCTTCTAAGTTGAGGGCTTTGACCTTTGACCTTTGACCTTGACCTTCGACTTTGACCGTTGACTTTGACTTTTTCAACACTTTTCCATAGCAGCTTCTGGTCTTCATAATAAGCGTGATTAAGGCTCTCTTTGGTGCTAAGATGTGGCTTTTATGATAAGTGGTTTGAAATACTCCATAACCTGAAAAATGCAATAAAAGCTATAAGTTGTCTTTTTGTTAAGCGTAAGATGGGCTGTAATGCAGTAATATAAGGGTAATAAAATGCACATTTGGGAGCTGATCACCACCCCTAAATAGCATCTTGCTTGTTCTCAAATGAGTGATTTATTATAAGTTATACTAATTTTGTTTCGCAGAGTGCGATTGCATTGACCATATGCAACAAAGCCTTAAACCACTAGGAATTCCCTAGTGGACGAGCTTAAGTCTCGTGAGAGTTTTCCAGTGAAGGTACTCACAAACTTCTTCTATTTAGTACAAATGGGTCTTGTTTCCTTATTTATTCTCATAAGTTCATACATCTCATTAGCGGTGAATAAGGACAAGCTCCTTTGAACTTAGAATAACATATGTATACTTATTTAATCATCTAAAGATAAATGTTCAAAACATGAGCAATGAAATGCAAAAACAGAGTTGTTTTCGAGGCTTTTGGAGAGCGTTCTTAAGGTGAGTTCTCACATGAGTGTGTTACAATCACAACTCTTTGATAGATTCACTCAAGGTTCGTTCTCTCAAGTGCAGTGGGCACTTATTTCCTTACATACTCAAATGACGTTAAACTTTTTTGTGGTTGTGGTTGTGGTTACCATGACTTGGAACTGTTAGTGTTATCATGACTTATAATCTTAATTCTTTTTATTGGTTTTATGTCTTGACTTGCCTTGTTGTAAAAAAATCAAGGCCTTTCGTGTATTTAAGTTTCTGGTGCAGATGGCAACATGGATAGAGATGACGAGATACTTGGAGCAATTAGTAGTCAGCCGGGGGATGCGTAAGCCCCTGGTTAGTTTTTTTTTCCCTTCTTATTTCCATTAGCTATTTTAATTTGAAGTTTTTATTATTATCATTCTAACTGTTTTTCTTTTTATTATTATCTGTGAACTGCTATGCTTTCTTAACATGTGAGTGTTTTTGTTTTGACCTTAAAGAATCCGAAAACCATTTGTTTTCTGACAATCACAGTCTCTGTATTTCTTGATATCTAATTTTCCATATTTGAGAAGTGGATGTAAATCTTGCTGGTGCTTGTAGGTCTGACACATCATGCTTTCTCATTATTACCGCATCATCCTGACCCACTATCATTCTATTGATGATTACCATTTATTCATAGGATGTTAGCTATTCGTAATGATTTTGTTTGTTGTGATATCAATTAAAGATTACATGTTGATTTAACTCTGCCTTTCTTTATTTATGGAACTAGAATAGGTTTCAAGTGTCTAATTGAAGAATAATTGCATTATTGATTTTCAGGATGAGCAGCTTTTGCTTCACATTGTTAAGAACAATCTTCTTAAACTGTTAGTGGATGCTTTTGTTCGTAATGGTAATAGATACAATTTGCTCAATTCTGCAGTCTTGGAACTTTTTGAATATATCTGAAAGGTGCTTATCTCGCTTATACCATTCTTATCCTTTAGTACAAGTATTTTTTGATGCATACTTAATATTTTTCTTTTTATTATTTTGCAGGAGAATCTCAAAACCTTGGTTGCATTTTTAATTGATACGTTTTGGAATCAATTAGTTAAATTTGATAACTTTACAAGTATTAATGCATTAAAAGCTAAATATGAGCAGGTCTCTCTCTCTCTCGAAAACTCTTTAATACCAGAAGTTCTGACAAGTTTTCCTTTCATCAGTACCGTGAAAACAGCGAAGTAAGAGGCTCTGTCAATGCCATGGACCCAAGAAAGTGAATTGATGAACGTGCTCTTGAGAAAGAAGAGGAAGATTACTTTAATGAGGACAGGTTTGTACCTAAATGCATGATGAGTGTTGTGATAAAGCATTTACCTCTCACTGATGTGTTGAACTTGGTTATTTTGTCAGTGATGAAGAGGATAGTACGTCTGCTCAGTCCTCACACATCAGAAAGCATGAAGCTCAACCCGTATCTAACGGAACCAGATTCAGCTTAAGGTATTATAACTTCATAAAAAAAATCGTATTCAGTGTTCCTCTTCATGGGTCGTTTGGAATATTCATAAGCTTTTACCTCTCTTTTTAGACCAATACCTGGCAGATTGGTATACTATGATGATGATGATTACGATGACGATGAAGGTTATAGTCCCCCATCCCGAAGTAAGCTTGAAAATTCTGCTGTAGATGACAAAACAGAAAAATCGACACATAAATTGAAAAGAAGATCTTCCAATGAGGAGGAAAAGGAGCTGAGAAAAAAGCAAAGGCTGGATAAGACCTTGAGCAATAATGTTCATGCTACTTCCCCTTCAACATGCAGTTTCTCATCATTCATGAACCAGTTGAGTCAGGGACTAAGCCATGTGATCTGGCAAAGGAGGCACTACATCTTCACCCATTCACTCTTTTAACACCTGCTAAATGTATCATTATTGGGTATCTTGGATTATTTTCCGTGTATTGGGTCTCCTGCTTTTTGAGGTTTTTTGTGCAATTGAAGGACACCTTGGAGATTCGTCATTTCTATTATAACAGGTATCTTGAACTTTCGATCTAATTCCTTGATCCTTGAGAAAATATTTGGACAATTTTATGATTATTTGCCTTTGTTTTACTGCAGTCTTCACGTTACGGATAGTGAAGTTCAAACCACCCCATGGGCATCCATTCTTGAAAAGGTTGTTCAGGTACAAAGGTCACAACAACTTTGTGTGGTGAAAGATCTCTCTGCACATGATGTAGTCATGCGAATAATGCGCAAAGAGAATTACTTGATCAGAATGCTTAACAAGGGCGTGCTTTCTTTTTCCATCTCTAAATGGGTCCCGGGTACTGGTCTTGCAGTTAATTCTGGTTGAAATGGGAAAAAATCATTTATTGCTAAACAAGACTCTTGAATGGACTTTGAATTGGTGCATATTGCAAAACATGTTTGACAGGTATACTTAAATTTCAGTCCTTAGAAATATAGGCTTGAATGTGTGTTATTTATCTGGGTATTCAGTTCTTAGGTGAAGACTTGTTACTGTTTCTGATTTTGTGTGCTTATGTTTTTATTTTAGAAACTTTTTTGTCAAGGCGAGCTTTATTTCTAATCCTTCTTTGTTAAAGAAGAGGCTTATGGCAGTAGGCCTGGGGATGCTCCTACTATCATCGTTTATTTTCATATTCGTGCTGGTATATCTCTTTCTAAGGCATGCCGAACAATTCTATAATCATCCGAGCACAACATCATCAAGAAGGTGGTCCAACTTGTCAAAATGGATGTTCCGAGAATTCAACGAGGTGTTGTGCTTTTCCATTCATAATATCTTTAGTTAAAAAAATGCCAAGAATTCACCAATATTAGTATTTAGTTATTTTTTGGTGTTCCGCTTCTACTTTTGTAATAAATATGGTTACGGGTCATTTCACTCAATGAATTGGAAATTTTAACAATGTCTTTGACTTTGAGAGACATGGAAATAGGTATTACAGGTCACCACATAATGCACCCTGGACTCGAAGGAGCTCCCAAGAATTTTGTAGTATCCCTTTTACTTGTTGACTTACTTAGGGGGTTAGGTTTGTATTAGTGCATGGAAGTTGGTAATTTACTTGTTAATCACTTGTGAATTGCTTAGCTCTATTCCTTTAATTGCATGTGACTTAATTGATTTCTTATTTGTTGCAGGTACTCAAGAAAAGGTTGTTGCTCGTGTTTACAACATTTTAGCAATTGAATAGTGGGATTAATGTTCTGACCAACTTTGACGTGAGCATGCACATATATGAGTTGGGTCATAAATGTGATCTTCTATGACAAGATATTAGACATCCCAAAATTAGGTTAGGTGAATTCGATCTGTTCTATGTAAGTTTGATTTGTAAATTGGGATTTAGATTAATGACTATATTTTTATAATAATATTTAATTGATTGGTGGTTTTGTTTTTTGTTATTCATTTGTTGATTAAGTTTGTGGAATGTGATATTTATATCATATTTGCTAGAATTAGATATGCAGGGTGGACATTAGTTGACCTAGGATTTTTTTTTAAGTGGTTACACATTACTAACGGATATTTCCGTTACAAACAATAGTTAGTAAATAGCAAGTGACACATCCATTACTAACGGATATATCCGTTACATACAAAATTCTTTTCCCGCTATAAGCTGAAGCGCGCAAACTTGACTAACACTTATATTCGTTAGTAATTACAAATTTAATTGGGTCTATCAACAATTGGCTATCTGTTACAAAGAATTTTAGTAACGGATATAACCGTTACTAAATTTGGCCTAAGTGACAGTGACGCCCTAGAACTAACGGATATAACCGTTAGTAAAAATATAAGTAATAGATATAACCATTAATAAATGTTGTTTTTGGTGTAGTGCGTCCAAAGAAATCGGGGTCGATTGATCACGCTTGCCACTTACTATCACACCATCTTATTCCTAATCGAGCTAGATGTATTTTATTAAGAGTTACAGGGCTAGGGTGATGATTTAGAAAGAAAAAGGAAGGGAAAAACAAAATTTGATAAGTTGAAAAACTGGGTCTTCAAGATACTTGTAACTAGAGAAGAACCTCGTTTTGTTCTTTTACTTCCGAATTGTGATACATTCATTTAGCCCTTTGGCTTTGTGACTCCATATGATTTTAAATTTTGGGAGTTCTAACTTTGCTTTTGTTTCCTTTTGTTTATGATATCGGCTCCTTTTGATTTTGAACTTTTAAGAGATTCGATTTTTTTGACTCATTTGAATATTTTGGATTTTTGGTTTTTCATGGGTCTTTCTTTTCTTCTCTTTCTGTTATTTTCTTTTTGAAGCAAATAACTGTTCTGTTTTTGTACAAGGTCTTCTCTTCTCTTTTTCTGATATCCATCCAGTTCTCAACTTGTCAGCTGGGTAAGCTTTTTATTGTGTGTTGTAATGGGTTAGGAATTTTTAGTGAAGAATAAAAGGCTTTTAGAAAAGGTTGAATGCTCAAGAGGGGTAACTAGAGGAAAAACTATATTTTTGGGTTTTGAACGTTTATTTGGCTATATTGATCCAAGAAGGGCCTAAATTCTCTATTAGGATATGGTGTAGTGATCAAGCAAGTGGACGTGTGGTCTTTCTATCCGGACATCCTTTGTGTTATCACTCAATAATCATTCAGATGAGGCTTTTGGCTAGATTCTCACAGGATATGGAACTTAATTATTCTAACCTTGGCTTCAGAAACTCACTACTATATACAAACAAATGTTGATGCATGTCATTCATGAAAACATACAGAAACTATTGTACGTCTATTAGTCTAAGTACGAAGAACAAATCCTTACTCTATTGCTATAGTGAGACTTCTAAACTTTTTATTTATCATAGAAAAAGGAAACAAGACTTTTTAATACTAAACGGAAAAATATTTTTGGTCTTTTTCAAAAAAAATTTAGAAAGGAAGAAATATACTATTATATCTAATATATAGAAAATGCATAGTTTTTGCAAAATGTTACTATACCACCCCCAAATTGAACTATGCTTTGTCCTCAAAGTATGAAGAGATAAGGAAAGAGATTACCATAGACACATGAGCAAAAATGGTGATACACTTGTATTCTGTTCTTCATGATGAAAATACGCCACCCCCAAATAAGTTTGGGGCGTAGGTTGTTTGATATAAAACGAGAAATACATGGTTTATTATACTAAGGATATTTATTCAATCTACTATAAAATCTTTTTGGATTTTTGTATTTTTTTGAAAACATATATGAAATGCATGAAAGAAAAATGGAATTTTTTTGGCATGATGTATCTGTTTTACTTTCTACTTATATACCAAATTCCACAAGAAAAGCAAAATAAAACAAGCAAATAATATTAAGCATATAATTAAACTTATACTACGTCATACACGTAAAAAAAGAAATAGAAAAAAAGAAATTCAACTATATGAACACTAGGGAGAATCCTAGTCAGAGTCCGTGCGTGACTCGTCTCGACGTCTAGAAGATCCTTCTCCTTGCTGACGTCAGGACCTAGCATGTCTATCATCACTATGTGAGAGCGCGTCTCTGATGCTCTGCAGTGTTCTAGTGACACTGTTCTGAAAACGTCGCTGCTCCTCTCTGATGGTCCGCTGTTCCGCTATAATGTTCCTTTGAGTTTCCCTGAGCTGGTGGAGATACGAATGTAGAATCCTCTGACCTCCATGGAGGAAGTGAATTCCGTCCATGGGTTGAGTGAACTGTCGAGTGGCATCTTCAGCGAAGTAATCCACCTTTCGGTCGAGGCGTGCTTGCGGCGTGCTCGGCCAGTGTGGAAGCCGTAACTTCTGGATGCAGTCGGCATAGATAGGACCTGTGGTAGCGTCCTTGACCTCAACTAGGGCGTCTATGGGCTCGAACCCCCAATGCTGCATGATCCTAGTGACCAGCACTTATAGAGGGGTAGTTGACTTCTTCGGTTTGTAGAGTTGCTCAAGGATAAAAGAGACAATGCAAAAGCTGTTCTTCTGCTCTTGAAGAATCTATAAAAGATGAAGCATCACCTTACCTATATTTGAAGGCTTGGCTGAGCCTAGCAGGTTGTAGGCTGTCCAATTAGATACTGCCAACTGGTTCCTTCATAGCGGACTCTGAAATGCGTAGTAAGACTTGGGATTTTTCGCCGCCTCGAGAAGTGTCTCTAACATCATCACGTTGATGGTCTTACCGTCTGGGGATTGTTCCATCTAAACATATATAAGCCTTCAGAGGAATCCTTAGAACTCCACTCACCACCTCCTTGGTGAGCTCCAGCGAGCGGCCATCCTTGACAACCGTGATGCAGTCATCCTCCTTTCTAAGCATGCAGTTATAAAACGAAAGAGTTAGAGAGGGAGAATAAGCCGCACCTTCCAACAAAACCAAGAGTTCCCATTCTCTTCTTCTAATTTCAGCCTTGAAGTGCACTTCAAATAGATCGGAATTAAAGAGGTTTTGAAAATTTTGCTTCGGCACGATTTTAAGAACTCGAGCCATTTAGAGTAGGGATTGATAAAGTTGGGGTTTTGAGTTGGAAAGGGGGTTGAAAATGGGGCAGACTGTAAAAATTTGGAATGGTGGTGTGTTGTGGTGAGGTCACGGTCGCGAGTTGGATAGGGGCGATCACGAGCTGGTGGGGGCGGCTAGGGTTGGGGATTTTATGAGGAAGAAGAAGGGAAGTTGGGCAGTCGGATGGGTTAAATGGGTGGATGACACATGCCTCTTTAATGAAATTGAAATTTTGGGCCAAGCCCAAATGAAATCAGGAAATTCTGATCTTGTCCTCAGTGCCTTGCCAACTTCAAGAGCCGATCTATGCTTTGTTACGGGTCCGATCTTGACCTGTGAGGTACCAAAATGATCAGCATGAAAAATGCAACGTAACGGATAGGGTACACTTATATCTAACGGTGGATGAAAAACATATGATGGAAAGAACTGTAAAGGAATTATAGGGAAATATGTACAAATAGCAGAAGGAAAACTTTTAATTAATTTTTTTGGGTTTTGAATAAGTTTGACTGAAATTTTAAAAAGGTGGGTCATTTTAAATCAGATCCCCAAGACTTAGAAGTTTTTGAAAACTTGAGTCAATCCCAACCAGACGGCTGGATTACTCTCCTCAGCTGTGCTCGATGAGTAGGTGGCTGGCACATGAAAACCGTAAAAACTGAATTTTTACTATGAGGTTGAAAAAGGGGAAAGTTGATGTTTGACAATTTGAGCACCAGCCTTCTCTCATAGCTCGTATCTTACGTGCGTATGAACTCTTATCTAAACCAGGAATGATTTTTGATAAGAGCCCAAAACTGTAGTTTTAACCCCTTAATATCATTATATTTAGACCAAATATGTGTATAATAAAAAGAGTTAGTACTGTTTATGTGTTTTTGTGTATTTCAGGTATTGGAGTCGAATATGAGAAGAAATATGTCACTTTTGCGAGATAAAGGAGCAAAAGTTAGTTGCTAAGAAGTTCTATCACTAAAGGCTAAGATTCAAGGAGAAAAAGCCTTTTTAAAGCCTGGTCAAAGTCAACGTGAGCAGAAATAGAGCATAAAAGTCAACAAAATTTCCGCAGGCCGTATCTTTGAGACTTAGACCTCGGAATTGGGCCTATTATATGTCAAAACAACTGGCTCAGAAAGAGATTTCTAATGGTTTAAGCCTTGACCTAATCAGAGGAGCAGAAGTGGACAAAAAGGCTGTTGTAGTAATTTCCAGTAGAGAAACCCTTTTTGGACTTAAGTAATTAAGTTTTGAGCTTGATTTCAGGGCCCAAAATATGGCTCCAAAGCCCATGCACGAAATTGTAAACCTAGCACTCTCTTATATAAAGAGGACTAAGGCATAACTCTTATCTACATAGGATTTAATTCATATAACTTTTTCATTAGTTTTAAGTTAGTTGATTATTCAATACTTAGTCTTTAACATAGTTTTAAGTCTTAGACTCTCTTCCATTAGATTAATAAAAGCCAAGTTATTGTTCTTCATTATGTCTTCTTATTATTCTTCTATTAATGATAGTCTAATGACTTCTAGCGAAACTTCCATTAGAGGGGTTTGATGAAGACTTGATGTGTTAGTTAGGATTATTGCTTTTTAAGAGTTTCACTATAGTAGGTTAGTTGATTTGCCATGAGAATGGGTTAAACTTCCTCACATGCTAATTATTAGTTGGTAGAGATTGCCATGAATAATTAGAGATCAATTACTTAATTTTTATTGGTTAGGATTGCAATAATCTACACTAGCATATTAGGAATCAATCAAAGTGGAATCAAATCCCCCTAATCCCTTCTCCATATTCACATCTTAGTATTTAATTGCCTTAGTATAAGTTAGAACAATTTAATTAGTTCAATTACCATATTAGTATAATCACAACCCATTACTCTCATTAATTTTATTAGAATCGATTAAACTAGGGAAACTTACGTCTAAATAAACTAAGAGTGGAACAAATTCTCTACTCCACATATTGCATGATAATCGAGAGTAGATAACTTTGATCATATAGGGTAAAATAGTTTTAGTTTTACTTATTCATAGCATAATTAGTTAAGAGTAGGTAAAACTATTGTTTTTACATTTATCAAATGGCGTCGTTGCCATCTTAGTTAATTTTAGATTCGTTTCCCTTTGTATTTTCGATCCTACCAAAACCCCATTAAACCCACCCACCCTTGTTTGGTTCTAACTGTGTTTATTTGGTCCAGAATATAATTTTTTTCAAAATTCTACCTTGAGTGCGCCCGCGCCCTAGGTACTCTATTTTGTGAGCGCGCACGCCCTCAAGTTACTGGAATTCGTGTCAAGCAAGAGTGTGCCCGCGCCTTTGTAAGCTTGTTTCCAAGCCCACCCGCACCCCTTCTGACGAAAGCCTAATTTTTCGCAGGTTAGTTCCATCTCTCTTCGTTCAAGTTATTCAGTGTTTCCAACTTCGTAAATACACTAAGATTGCGTATACAAGACGCTATTCAAATGCATAGCAAGGAGGCATTCAGGTACTCCTTCTTCCACTCATGGCCTATTCTGTCAGAGGAGTTTTTAATTCTAGCATATAAGGGTTGTTTTGACTGCTGTTAGTGGTTTATATTCATATTGGCCTTAGCCTTGCATGAGATTAAGGTCTAGTACTAGTAAACCATCTTCTGTTATTTATCATAAGCGTCAACGCACATGCCTATCTAGAATACCACACACTACACCTGCATTAATGGCTGAAGAAACAGAGAGTCCTCTCTCTGACTTTTATAAGGTCCTTAACAATAGCCCTAAGTCTTGCATCGTTCTTGTAGACCCAGTGGGGGATTTTCGAATTCCCCCGAATATATTTAATTTGTTACCGGTTTTTCATGGTTTAGACCACGAGAAGCCTTATCAGCATATGCGTAGGATTGAACAAGTTCTTTCCATATTTCATCATCCTATCGTAGGTTCGGAACAAATTAAACTTAGGGTGTTTCCTTTCACCCTAGCCGATAAGGCATCATCTTGGTTAACTGCCTAATCACCTAATTCTGTGGACTCATAGGCCAACCTCGTTCAATTGTTCATGGAACAGTTTTACCCACCTCTGAAGACATGAAATGCTTCAAAAGTTTCATTTCTTCCGCCAGAATCCTCATGAATCCTTTTTAGAGGTGTGGAACCGTTTCATTGATCTTCTTATCGAGTGTCCACATCATAACTTTGCGAAAGACATGCTTGTTCGTGCCTTTTTCAAAGGGTTTTTACATCACCATAAAGAGGTTCTTGACATAATGACTGGGATGAGTTTCCTTAGTAAAGGTGCCTCAGAGGCTTATAGGTTTTTAGAAGATCAATCTAAGCGTCAAAATAACTGGGGGGTCAATGACATCCCCCGGTCCAGTAATTCTTCTTCCACAGTCAAGGCTGCCAGTATGTTTGAGGTTAAATTTGATCCCGAGCTTAGAATTCTAATCAAATCTCTCACTAAAAAGGAAGAAGCCATTTCTATTCAACATAAGCCTACTCCAGTCATGAATGTCAACATTCTTCCATGTAATTTCTGTTACAGCCTTGAGCATTCCGACTCCTATTGTCCTCTCCTCTATGAACAACCACCAGTATAGCCGGATAATGTTTGTTTCATAAATAACCAACCTAACCAACCTTGGAGACAACACCCCAACTTCAGTTGGAAAAATAATCAACAAGTTACACCTCCAGGGTTTAATAATCAAAATGTTAGGCCAGCGAACAATTACAACCAAGCTCCACAAAGACAAGGACAAGGTAATTATAATAATTATAACAATAATTATAATGCTAATAGAGGTATCGTTCCAGTTAATAATAACTATCACAACCCACCCGTTAATAATCAACGTGAGATAGTTCCAGTCACACCACCTGTGGCCACTACACCTTCACAACCGGATCGTTTCGAAGCCTACATGCAGGCTAACCAACAGATTTTACAATCTATTAATCATTCCATACAACAGTTAGCCCAAGAGAAAGCCCAACCAAAATGTGTGTTTCCAGGTCAAGCTATATCTAATCCTAAAATGCCAAACACAGTCTTTGAAGTAACCGGTAATACTAGTAATGAAAATATAAATATAGGTGAGTTAAATGCCATCACCACTCTCCGTTATGGCAGAGTGGTTGATAACGCCGTAACTATGCCAGTTGTTACCCCACCAGTGGTCATTACACCTAATAATTTACTAGATACCGAAGTCGTAACTGAAGATCTTACTCCTGTAGAGGTACCAGTCGAACCTTAACCCAAGAGAAAAGCGGCCAGGGTTAAAACTCCTATTGATCTATATGCTAAATATAGAGAGAACCCACCGTTTCCCCAGAGACTAGCCATGTTACACAAGGATACCAATTTTGATGAGATTAGGGAAGTTTTTAAAAATCTAACTATAAACCTACCTTTTCTTGACGCTATTAAAAAGTTACCACAACATGCTAAGTTTCTGAAAGAGTTGTGCACTACTAGACGGAAAACAAATATACCAAAAGACGCCTTTTTAACTAAACAGTTTCCAACTCTATTTGAACATAATGGAATCGTTAAGTACAAGGACCCTGGTCGTCCTACTGTACAATGCACCTTGGGAGATACCCACACGATGACTGCTCTATTAGACCTGGGGGCGAGTGTTAACTTACTCCCTTACTATCTATATAAACAAATAGGTCTCCAAGAGATGCAACAAACTAAAATGACGTTGCAATTAGCTGACCGTTCTATTAAGTATCCTAAGGGTGTTGTTGAAAACGTGCTCGTCAAAGTTCAAGATTTTTACTACCCAGCAGACTTCGTTATCCAAGACACAGAAGTCACTAATGAATATGTTCCTATCATTTTAGGGCGTCCCTTCTTGGTTACTGCCAACGCACTCATAAACTGTCGCGATGATTCGATGTCCATGTCCTTTGGCCATCTTTCTGTTGAGGTAAATGTTTCAAAATGATGAAACAGTTACCCGATTCATCTATGGATGGGGAAGTTAGCATGATTGAGAGCTTAGCTCAAGATTATTTCAACAATATATTTCCAGAAAATCAGATGCACCAATTCCTTTCCTTTGGTAGTTCCGACTTCGACGATGACTCTTACTTAGAGGAAGTCAACGCCCTTTTCGAGTCTACTCCTATCTTAGATCCTTATGTTGATCTATCTTCCGAGTTTGAAGACCTCTTACCTAAACAAGTCTTCACTACTCAAGACGAGGACCCTCCAAAATCCTTTTTATCCATTCCTCCCACCCCTGTGCTTAAGTTTTTTTTTTTTTTTTTGTTAAGCTAGGGATTGGCAGGCCCTCACCTGTTGTATTGCTTAAGAAACTCTTACATAGGTTGTTCCTTGGGAATCCTCCTCCACAATACTATGAAGGGGCTGATCGGGGGACAAAGAAAAAAGAAATTACATTATGTGCATCCTGTGATGGGCTAATAATAGCCAAATAGTCTGCTGCCCTATTCGTCTCTCGTACCACATGACTGAAGGAGATGTACTCAAAGAGGAGACTTATATTTTGGATGGTAGTGACTAAGTCCAGGCAGTACCAAGGGGGCTTCTCTTACTTATTAATAGCATTTATTGCCCTCAGCAAATCTGACGCAACTTCCACTTTTAGAATCCTCTCATGGATGCATCTTTTTAACCCGACGTCAATAGCTAAAAGTTCTGGGAATAGCACTGATTGCATTCCGCCTTTTCCTGTGAAAGCCGCAACCACTTGACCTTGGCTGTCTCGTATTGCCCCTCCATGTCCAGCACCATTACTGCTTAAGCTTCCATCAGTATTGAGCTTAACTCTATTTTTGAGTGGTGGATCCCAAGAGCAGCCAGTAGACACAGGGAACTTGAACTGCAGGTTGAGCCCTATTCTGGTACCCAGAGCTCGGGCATCCAAAGAATCCTTTACCTGTGGTTTTAGGACTACTAGGTAGTTTTTGAGGTCTCGTTCCAGTTTGTAGAACAGCTCCAATGCATTCCTGCTAGAGCCTTGAAAGTGTTGCCTGTTTCTCTCTTTCCAGATGGCGTCCCCAGCAGCGCATAAGTAAACTTTGTACACTTCCCCTAATTCATGCCTTTTGCAAAGCCTGATGATGGATGACCATTCTCGATTAGAAGATCTAGCATCAGTAGAGATACAGAGTAGCTCTTTAATCTTGGATATGGTCTGCTAGGAGTAAGGGCACTCAAAGAAAAGATGCTTAGAGTGTTCTCTACTGCTATTACATAAGCAGCATGTAGAGTGAGAAATGACTTTTCTTCGCACCAGACGGTCTTGGGTAGGTATAGTGTTAGAGAAGAGCTGCCAACATGTGAAGGAATGCCTTGGTAGAACCCATTTTCCCCACACAAAGTTATACTACCTCACTTTGTTTCCAGCTGGGCTGAGAATGGTGTAGGCACTACTAGAGGTATAGAGACCACTCTGGTGGGGAGTCCACACTATCTTGTCTTGTAGGAGATTTCTATAGATGCTGGTAGTGAGAATTTCAGTCTTGAGATTAGAAGACAGCATGAGGAGGTAATTCCAATTACCATTATCTAACAAATAACTAACCTTGGCATCCATAGGAAACTGCCACGCTGACAAGGCATCGACATTAAACAGGAAAGGAGAGCTGCCACACCAGATATCATGCCAGAGCAGCGTATTCTCACCATTAGCGATCATATACTTGATGAGCTTCTTAGCATCCTTTCGGGCATCTAGGATTTTTCTCCAAGACCAAGAACAGTCCTTCGGAGTTGTCATAGTCCAGAACAATTGTTGTTTTATGTGGTGTTTCCAAGTGCAATCCACCCATATAGTTTCCTCTTTGATTGCTACTTTGAAGACTAATTTGTAGTAGGCTCCCCGGTTCTATCTTTGAAGATTTACAAATCCAAGTCCTCTTTCATATTTTGGTTTACTCATGGTATACCAGCTAGCATGATGAAAGGCTTTCTACAATCCAATAGAGGATCATAGAAAACGTGCACAAATTTTCTCAACTTGATCCAGAACCATTTTAGGCAGAATGAACGTTCTAGCCCAATATATATGGAAGGATAGAAGAACTGACGTGATCAACATGGCTTTTACTGCATGAGAGAGTTGTTGGGCTTTCCAATTTGTAACCTTTTGGGTGACTCGTTCAATTAAAGGTTGGCATTCTCTTATGCCAAATCTTCCCGAGATCAGAGGAAGGCCCAAGTACTTGACAGGGGGTTTTACCAATTCAACTCCTAATATAGAAGCAAGTGATTGAGCATCTTGATGGTTAAGGGTACCAGTAAGTATGGTGGTCTTGTGAGTATTGATGTGTAGTCCAGTTGCCCTTCCAAACTCCAGGAGGCATTCTTTAACCGCAAGTATAGAGTTGTTATCCCCTTTACAAAAGAGAAGGACATCGTCTGCGAAGATAAGGTGTGATAGTTTCACTCTCTTGCATTTAGGGTGAAACTGGATTTGTTTCTCATTGATGCTTCTGAAGAGAATACAGCTGAGAATTTCCATAACCAAAACAAACAGATACGGAGATAAAGGATCTCCTTGTCTCAAGCCTCGGGCACCAGGGAAGAATCCTTCCGCGGCTCCATTGATCATCACTGAATAAGAAGGAGAGAAAACACACATCTGGATCCATTTGCACATAAGGGGGGGAAACTTGAAGGTATGCAAAATAACTTGTATAGTATCCCAGCTAACCATATCAAAAGCTTTCCGGATGTCTACTTTGATAGAGCACCGCGGAGCGCCATGTTTCCTATCATACCCTCGTAGAAGCTCATGAGAAAGTAAGATGTTATCCTGTATGGTCCTGCAAGGGATAAAAGCTGATTGATTAGGATAAACCAAATCATTAATCACCAATTTCAGTCTATTTGTAAGAACTTTAGACATGCACTTATATATAGTGTTACATAAGGCAATAAAATCTTCTGTCTGGGATGGGTTAATTATTTTGGGAACTAGACAAAGAAGGGTTGCATTGACCCCTCTGGGGAGTTTACAAAATCTAAAAGCATTTTGAGCTGCCAAAATAAAATCAAGACCAATAGTAGCCCAACATTTCTTAAAGAAAAAAGGAGTATATCCATCTGGGCCAGGTGCTTTATTGTCCTCCATCTCAAAGAGTGCTTGCTTTATTTCATCTTCTGTCACCTCAGAGTCCAAGGAAATGAAGCATTGACTGTGGTCTTGACTGGTAAGATTTGGAAGAAAACTAGACTAGAGATCTCCTCCCCTTTTGTGCCAAGCATCCATTTATAGAACTCGACAATCATCTTAATAATGTCTTCTTGTCCTTGGACTGTGTCTCCTTAATCATCTTGGAGAGATCAGATGCCACTTCTAGCTCTTTTTTCTTTAAGGATATTGAAGAAATAGGCAGTGCACTTGTCACCTTCCAACATCTAGTCACCCTTTTCCTTAAGCTGAATCTCAAAAGCTTCCGCACTAGCAAGAGTCTGGTACTTTTTAAGAGCAGATTTTTCACTTTGGCCAAGGTGTGAATTGAAAAGGGAATCTTGCAAAAGCTTCTGGATATCATATAGCTCCTCCCTAGCTCTTATAATTCTACCATGGAGGTCAGAAAAATTCTTCCGTGCCCAAGGCTTGAGCCTTTCCTTCAAAAGCTTTAGCTTCTGCATAAGAATATACATGGGATTGGAATAAACAAGAATTTGCCACACCTTTTCTAGGATAGCATGAAATTCCGGTTGCTCCACCTAGTAACTTTTGAATCTAAATGGGCCAGTTTTCCTGCTTGGCACTTTTCACTCTATGAGAATAGGGGAATGATCAGAAATGCCGTGTGGGAGGAATTCTGCCTTAGATGATGGATACTGAGCCAACCATAGACTATTTACCAAGCTTCGGTTTATTTTTGTCATAATCCTGCCAGGTCCATCCACCTTATTACTCCATGCGAAAAAGAAGCCATTAAAAGATAAATCTGACAGGCCACAAGCTTCTAAACATTCAATAAAGTCACTTGCTTCTCTCGGATGCATGGGCGCCCCCCCTCTTCTCTCCTCTGCATTAGTAATGTTATTAAAGTCACCGACTACATTCCAAGGCAGATTGATAGAGCTGTGGAGAGATCTAATGTCCTGCCACAACTTCAGTCTTTCAACTTTGGCATTTCTTGTGTAGACTACAGTGAGAAAGTACACTTCATTGTTTGGTAAATGAGTAACCTTACAATGAATATATTGATCAGACTCCATAAGCTTAGCAAAATACATTTTATATGGGTCCTAACATATCCAGATTCGCCCTGAGGGATCTTTGCTATAATTATTCATATGTTCCCAGAGTGGGCAACACATATTGTGAATGCGCTCGTACTGGTGTTGCCGAACTTTCGTTTCAAGCAAACAATACGCACTCAGCTTCTTGTCTATTATAACTTTATTGATTTCTTTTGCCTTTTGGTCATCATTGGCTCCTCTCACATTCCACACATAGATAGGTGTAGTCATCAGTGACGTTTGTTCTTCGACCCCTTGAGCTGTTCCCTTCGTTTGATGTTGTTCGGCTGCTTGGAAGAACTACCAAGCTTCATACTTTGCTGAGATACTATCCTCAGGTGCTATCCTTTGATTGGGGATAGCACCAAAGGACTTGGGAACTTGGCCATTCCTTTTGCCTGCCCTTGTGACAACACCCGAAGGTGTACTTGGAGGAGGGGAGAGGAGTAGGTTTGAAAACAATAAAACTTCATCTTGAAAGTGCTCTGTTTCTTCTTCAGACATTTCACTTGAATCAAGAACGCTTTGAGAATCCTCTTTAAGAGCAGAGAATCGATTATGATCCGTAGCATAAAGAATTTCTTCCCCTATAGCGATAGGAAAGTTAGTTTCCATTGCCATTTCTAGGAGTTGGATCGATTCTTCGTGCAATACAGTGGAGTTGTCGGAGACAAATTGGACCAAAGCATTGCAAGTTTGAGGGGGATTCACTATGTGGGCCGGCCTGCCTTGGAATAGCTACAATATCTGTTATTGGGTCTGGGAGAGTTTCCAAAACCGCTACAGTCAGTGGAGGAATAGTCTCCTCTAGGGCAGTCCCTTGTGAACTTGGGGTATTTCTTTCCACTACACAGGCACCTGGAGTTCGAGATATACTTTGTGGAATGGGCATTTCCACCAATACTTCTGTGGCTGCTGGTGTTTCCGTAACATCTTCTAGTGTTGTTGTATTTCCTCGTGGTCTTCATTCGGCCACACGATTTCGTCTTTTAATTCTGCGCTACTGGCTTTTAGAGAGTACATGTGCTGAGCCAGCTGGGGCATTTGCATTCTCTTGGCTTGGAACTTGGTCCTTCCCTTTTTCTAATTGGAGTCTTCGACATTCAGCAGTTAGGTGGCCAACCATTATGCAATGAGTGCAAAATTTTGGAAGCTTACCCAATTGGATTTCTTGCCAAAAGTCAATGCCATGGTGTATGCACGCATCACATACATTTGGTGATAATGCAAAGACTTCACGCGAACCTCAGCGTCGCTTGAACCCTGCCATGAAAGAAGTGGTAAGGGAAGAAGTCTTACGGTTACTCGATACGGGTATCATATATCCCATCTCCGATAGCGAATGGGTTAGTCTTATTCACGTAGTCCCTAAAAAATTGGGGATTACCGTTGTTCGTAATGCTGCGGGTGAATATGTTTCCACACGAGTTCCTATGAAATGGAGGATTTGTATTGATTACAGACGCTTTAACACCATGACACGAAAGGATCACTTTCCTTTACCTTTTATAGATCAGATGCTTGAACGTCTAGCTGGTCATACTTATTATTATTTTTTAGATAGCTATTATGGCTATTTTCAGATCATTATCGATCTTGATGACCAAGACAAGACTACCTTCACATGTCCTTTTGGAACATATGCCTATAAACGATTGCCTTTCGGCCTTTATAATGCTCCTAGTACCTTCCAGCGGTGTATGCTTCATATATTTAGTGACATGGTGGAGCGCTTTATGGAAGTTTTCATGAATGATTTTTCTATCTATGGAGACTCTTTCAGTGACTGCCTGTCTAACCTCTCTAAGGTGTTGACACGGTGTGAGGAGAAGAATCTAGTTTTGAATTGGGAAAAATGTCATTTTATGGTTAAAAAAGGAATCCTGCTAGGTCATATTGTATCTAGTGACGACATAGAAGTAGATAAGGCCAAATTAGATAAAATAGCGTCTCTACCCATACCACGGGCTGTTTGTGACATTAGAGCCTTTTTAGGCCATGCATGGTATCATAGGCGTTTTATCAAGGATTTTTCAAAATTAGCTAGGCCTTTAACTAATCTGCTTTTAAAAGATGCCATATTTGATTTTAATTATGACTGCAAATATGCTTTTGAAACTTTAAAAGCCGCTTTAACATCTGCACCGATTATACAGCTTCCTGATTGGTCTAAACCTTTCAAGCTTATGTGCGACGCTAGCGATTATGCTGTTGGTGCTGTGTTAGGCCAGAAACTAGATGATAAGTCCATTGTTATTTATTATGCTAGTAAGACTTTAAACGATGCTCAATGAAATTACATTACTATTGAAAATGAATTTTTAGTTGTGGTTTATGCTTTAGATAAGTTCCGACCTTATTTGGTTGGCTTTAAGACCTTAGTCTACACTGACCACGCAGCTCTTAGGTACCTTCTCGCCAAGAAGGATGCTAAACAGAGAGTGATCCGATGGATTCTTCTCCTACAAGAGTTTACCCTAGAAATTAAGGATAAACGAGGGGTCGAAAATGTAGTTGCCAATCACTTATCTAGACTAACAAACGACAGTGATAGTGATTCTGAGTCGATACCTGATTCTTTTCCTGATGAACATCTTTATTATATTTTTTCTACACCTTGGTATGCCGACATTGTGAATTATTTAGCTTCTGATATTATTCCTGATGTTTGGTCAAGAAATGAACGTAAGAAGTTTTTGGCCAGAGTTAAGCTATACTATTGGGATGAGCCCTACCTTTTTAAGTATTGTGTGGATCAGATTATTTGTTGTTGTATCCCTCAGTGGGAATATAATGAGGTTTTATCCTTCTGCCATGACAAAGAGTGTGGTGGCCATTTTAGTGGTATGAAAACGGCAGCTAAAGTTTTGTAATGTGGTTTTTATTGGCCTACCCTTTTTAAAGATGCCCAGGTTAACTGCAAGACGTGTGTTCGCTGCCAACAACTTGGGCGTATCACTAAACGTAATATGATGCATTTACATCCCATTATGGTGGTAGAAATTTTTGATGTCTGGGGCATTGATTTCATGGGTCCTTTTCCTGTTTCCTACGGTTTTATTTATCTTTTTCCTGTCACTTGCTCGTTGAATTGGAGCACCGTGCTATGTGGGCTATAAAGAGCCTTAACTTCAATATGGATGAGGCAGGTGTCAAGTGCAAATTACAATTAAATGAGCTTGAAAAAATTCGTAGCGATTCTTATGATCTCGCGAAGGATTATAAAGCTAACATGAAACGTGTTCATGATAAACAAATTTTGCGTAAAGAGTTTGTGGTTGGTCAAAAGATCTTGCTTTACAACTCCCATTTGCATATTTTCACTGGGAAGTTAAAAACCCGTTGGTCTGGTCTTTTTATGGTTACTGAAGTCACCTTTTACGGGGCAATCACCTTGGTAAATCCCAAGGACAACAATATCTTTCAAGTTAATGATTAACATTTTAAACATTTTCACGAGTTAATGTCCTCAGTAGTGGAGGAGGTCCTTTTACAGGACCCTGTGTATGAGGACTGACCTTTGATATTTGGTGTACTTCCTTTTATTTTCATATATTGGTGAGTGCACCATTCAGGTAACCGGGCCCTCCCTTTGGAGTGTGTGGCTGTAAGTACCGGATCCTAAGTCCACGTTTAACATAATTTATGCTTTCCACTCTTGCATGTTTGCTCAGTTTTTTAGTCATGTTTCTCTATGGAGTGCTTTATGTTTTTATTGCTTTATTGTTTTCCTTTATATTAAACTTATTCATAAAAAATAAAAAAATATTAAAACCATAAAAATAGTAATCTAGCAAGTCTCGGTAATCTGACTTTAAAAGACCTATGTGTTTAAACAAATTTTCTAAACCCTGTTTTCAAAAATTTGTTTGAAAGTGGGGTGTTTGGTCTTTCCATTCTTGATCACTCAACTTCCTATTCTTGTTGTTTATGCCGTTTAGTCATATTTTGATTCGGGTTGACACTATTTATGAATTTAGATTTCTTTTGATCACATAACTTATGTCATTCACGCACTTCGAGGCGTTTCCATTTTCTTATATATCAGCCACGGTTAGATTTGAGTTTTTTTTATAGATCATTTGATTATACTCTCTTTGATGATCGTTTTCATAGGTCATTCGCAAAAATCGGGCCGTTAACGAATCGGGTATTTCAGTTTTAAGATATTCAAGGCATGAGACAAGATATGTATTATCTGTATTGTTTTGGGCTTAGGCCCAACAAACTAAACCCTACGTGGTGACGTCCCCCGCACGTGACACCCTTTTAAACCCCAACGCATTTTCTTCTTTCTTCTCCACGCCTCCATCAAACCTAAACTCACGAACAAATCAACCAAGACAAGCTGAAGCGTGCACACCTTAACCACCACACAACCTACACTCAAATCTCGATCGAGTGATCCTTTCACTAAACCCCTCTTTACATTAACCCCAATTTTTGAAATCCAAACCATGGCTCCAACATAACCCAAGATTCTTCCATAACAAGTTTTTGATTTTAATAAATTCTCACCCTTTTACGGTAATGAGATGATTAGTCGGAAGTGGCAAAAGTTGTGGTATTCGACAAATGATTTTTATCACACCAATTTTGTATATAATTTTTATAAGAAGAAGTAGACTGAGAGTCGTCGGGTTTTTATGAAGGTGGGTGATAGTAGGAGAGAGTTGGATAGAGCTGTGTTGTCTGAGATTCTTGGCATTAGGCAAAGGCCACTCGTACACACACTGAAGGAATCTCAGTTTGGTGGGATTGGTCCTTTGATGACTGAGACCGTATTGGAAGGACAGTACAATGCTGGCTCGCATTGTGTTCGATAGTTGTCTCTGAGAAAGAACCAGTTGGCTGTCGCTCAGTGAGTTGGTAGGAATATTATTGGCTCCATGAAAGTGAGTGACGTTAATACGAATTGCCTACATGTTCTCTGGATCCTTAAGAAGAAGAGGTATGATTTTTGTGTCCTCGACTTTTTGCTAAGTGAGATTAGATCAGTTGGTGTATATACCACGCCTTTACCTACATTGATTACTAAGATTATGATGCTATGGGGCTGTGTTCCGAAGACTGATAGGATCAAATTGAAGGTGCATGCGACTGCACGTATTTAGAAGGAATGTATTAAGAAAAGGTGGAATGTGCCTGATGTTTTGGCTGCTGAGAGGGAATCAGATGAGGAGGAGGAGGATGACACGTCATGTTTTGATGCCGGAGTTTGGGAAAGGGCTACTACGGATGTAGCCCGTGTCTCCTTACTACATCGTGGACTACGAACTATCCATACTCAGTATGAGGAGATTCAGACGAGGCAGGGTAACATTATCCGTAACCAAGTCGAGCTTCAGACCAAGTTTTAGTTGCTAGCTGATGGTTATAAGGATCTCTACGCTAACATGGAGATTCTCGTCCAGTGTGATAATGAGCACGGGGAAACCATGAATACATTTATGGAGCAACAACAAAGATTTCAAGTAGAAGTTCTACGACGCTTGCCACCTCACGAGGGTTCTTCTTCTGATGAATCTGGGAGGCATGATTGTCGTCAGCGCAGGACGGATAACTCTGGCCCATCTTCGTCTCATGGCTAGTTTTATTGTATTATTGTTGTGTTAAGATTATTTTCCCTATTTTTAGTAGATTTTGATTCCAAATTGTTTAGTTAAGTAGTTAATATTGAATTTTGTATTTGTTATTTTATATTTGAAGTTGTTTTAAATTCCGACATATGCTATGTTTTGTATCGTGAATCCCACCCTTCCAACTTGTTTGGGGGTGGACTTATTTATTTAGAAATGCCTCTAATCATATCCACGTATTTTTTTTTTCGAAATATTATTGCCTACTTGATAGTGATCGGTTTATGTGAGTATGTTGCTAAATTGGTGTAGCTAGAATTAGCTAGTGTTGTTTGGTGCAATCTCAAGGAGTCGTAATTAGATGATTGCTATTTTAATTCCAGCCAAAAAGCTATTGGTTTGGTTTTGGAGTATGGATCTTGTCTGTTTCTATTTTGGATTTAGAAAAGTTCTTTTTCCATCATGTTGCCTTAACTATTTGGGCAACTTGTGGAACTTAGAAAATAGTCCTCTATAAATACAGGGTTCACTCTCAACTTAACATCACACCTCTCACGTTGCACCTCTCATTTTTCCTTGCACTTTCACTTCATAGCACTTCTCATACATGAAGCACGCACACCCCTTATTGTGCCTATACTCAGAGCGCGCCTTTATTGTGCCTATACTCAAAGCGCCCCAAAGTACTGGAAATCTTGCCAAACTAGAGCGCGCCTGCGCCTTTGTATAGGCTATCTGAAGTGTACCCATGCCTTCACCTCATCACAATGCAAGTTCTGATTTGTGGGATCTTCTGCAGTTACTTCCAGGAATTCTAGAGTGTGTTTGTTTGATATGAAGTCTCCTCAGATCATACTGGAGATGTCCTTGGAAGATTTGTTCGCGAGTGACACGTATGGATCTTGGTTCTGCGACGTGATTATACAGGCAGGATGGCAGCCTCTAATGGTAAGCTCTGATGAACTATATTCTCCTACACTTACAACTTATTTTTATGAGCATTGTAAGTTCTTTGAAAGACCGGATGGAGAACAAGTGTTCTCTGTCACTATTGGCAATGAAACAATGGACTTAACCAAGTTCTTGTTGGTTTTTGCTCTTGGACTGTCTATGCCTGCTGAAATCCAAAACTCATGGGGCTATTGGGTAGATAATATGTATGTCTACAACTATGAGTTTTTGCATGAGACCTATGAGGCAGAGATTTTTCGTGTCGAGGACCAAGGGCAATATAACGTATCCCTTGGTAGTTTGTCCCTTAACGTGGGCAATGTTACGTTCTTTATAATGCTAAATATCTTAGGGGAATGACGTTTTTCTTCTGCGAATGACGCCACTTGTAACATCTTCCTTGCTCTACCTACGGGACGTATACTCTATGACATTCCCCGAACCTTAGTTTCTAGTTTAGCACAAGCCCATAGTATGAGGCATAAGTATCTTCTTATGCCTATCTTAGTTTGTTGAATAATGCTATGTTTCTTTCCTGGGTACGTTTTGTGCCCGTTTCACAGATTGGGTTGGGGTCGACATTATGAGACCCACCAACTACATTATACGCTCATTCCGTGCAATGACTTGGCAGGGGTGGAGGCTACAACCTAATTGGGTTGCCCTTTACACCCCATCCGACCAAGTGGCGCTTAACAAGTTAGCAATTGTAGATGACAAATGGCGTGAGGCCTGTCAAATTATCATGGTGTGGCAGGATGCCAAGGAATCTCAATTCTTCATAGAAGAGGAGGCCAACGCGTAAATGCTAGATATAAGGTCAGTTTTATTTTATTTTTATATTTTTTGTTAGTGTCTGCTTATGTCCCAAGCAATTTAATTTTTGTTATCCCTATAACGGGTGGAACTCATATAGAGTTGCATATGATTTTATTATCTATATTAGTATGTTCTAAATTTGTTTTGCAGGTGTTCTTAACTTTTCACGCGTTTCCATGGTATTTCCTACCCTTCTTATTTCTATACTTTGAGGACAAAATATATTTTTGTTTGGGGGTGACATAGAAACACGCGTAATTTAAAGCACATATTAGGATAATACATGTATAATATGCACTTATTTTCTAGTAAAAAAATTCAAAAATATAAATAAAAAGTTTATGCTATAAACGTAGGAATATTGGTATTGTTTCTTTCTCCATGATGATATTAATCTAGAAGTTTCATGTTAGCTTTTAAATTAGAATAGTTTTTAGAAATTTAGGTTAATATGTAGGTAATAATGATTGCATCTTTCCATAAATATATTGCATGAGCATCTATGTTTGTATTGGCAGTAAGTTTCTGAAATCTAGGCTAAAGTATTTATTCTACAAATCCTGTGAGAATATAGCATAAAGCCTTATATGAGTGAAATATTTGAGAAATGACACAAGGGAGAAGTAAATTCTGAATAGAGAAATCACACGTCCACTTGCTTGATCACTATACCATATCCTAAGCGAGAATTTAGGCCCTTTTTGGATCGATATAGCTAGAAATTCAAACCTTATGAAATTATTTTCCGTTAGTCGCCCCTTTGAGCCTTTCTTTAGCCTTTTATATACCGCAAATTTTTTACCCTTTTACAAAACAAAATAAAAATAAAAATCAGCCTACCCATTTTTGAATGAGTCTGAGAATAGAGATGAAATGAAGAATAGAAAAGAGAAAGACCTGTGAAACCAAGAATTTGTTAGTTGCTTCAAATAAGAAAAGAAAAGAAAGTTTCCATCCAAAGAAAAAAATAAAATAAAAAGTAATTAAATAAAATAAAAAGTTAAAACTTCAAAAACATAATCAATGGAGTCAAAAGCCAAAAGAAAAAGAAAAAAATGGCTAAGGATGGAAACAAAGTGTAGAAGCAAAGTAAGAACAAGGTTTTCTCTAGTTACATAATATGAAGACTCTATTATCTTAGATTTGTCCTTTTTGAATATCCATTTCCTTCCTTCTTAAACCATCACCTAATCCCCGCAACACCTCTAGCTCAAGTAGGAATAAGTTAGTGTGATAGTAAGTGGCAGATATGTTTGATCAACTTCGACTTCCTTGTGTGTCATTGAGATTGTAAGGTAAAGTGTGCCCACTGCGCACTGGAGTGAGCGAAACTTGAGTGAAAAAATCAGAGTGTTTTTGTCTTGACATATATGTAAGGACCTACTTAAGGACGATATTCCAAAGTTTCAAAAACGGATCTGTTATTGCATTTCATAGCATAGTTCATTATATATATGTTTATCAGTAGATGATTGATTATTATGCACGTATTAGCTTAGATTTTCAATTGGTTATTCTGTACTCATTGCTAGTGAGATGTATAGATATCTGAGAATAAAGTAGGAAACAGTAATTTTATTTCTTAGTCGTTATAGTATAGATGAAGTTTGTGAGTATCTTCTCTAGAAAACTCTCACGAGGCTATAACTCGTCCACTAGGGAATTCTTAGTGGTTTAAGGCCTTATTGTATATGGTCAATGCAATCGCACTCGGCGAAACGAGATTAGTTAGAACACAATTTTTGGTCACTTAGTTTAATTTCTCATATTTCCTTGAGGACAAGCAAAATGCTATTTGGGGGTGGTTTGATAAGAGCCCAAAATTGTAGTTTTAACCCCTTAATATCATTACATTTAGACCAATTATGTGTATAATAAATAAGAGTTATCACTGTTTACGTGTTTTTGTGTATTTCAGGTATTGGAGTCGAATATGAGAAGAAATATGTCACTTTTGCGAGATAAAGGAGCAAAGGTTGGTTGCTAAGAAGTTCTATGACTAAGGCCAAGATTCAAGGAGAAAAAACCTTTTTAAAGCCCGATCAAAGCTGAAAAGTCAAAGTCAACGCGGGCAAAAATAGAGCATAAAAGTCAATATAATTTCCGCAAGTCGTATCTTTGGACTCAGACCTTGGAATTGGCCTATTATATGTAAAAACAATTGGCTTGGAAATAGATTTCTAATGGTCTAGGACTTGACCCAATCAGAGGAGAAAAAGTGGACAAAAAGGCTATTTTAGTAATTTCCAGCAGAGAAACCCTTTTTGGACTTAAGTAATTAGGTTTTAGGCTTGATTTCAGGGCCCAAAATATGGCTCCAAAGCCCATGTACGAAATTGTAAACCGAGCCCTCTCTTATATAAAGAGGACTAAGGCATAACTCTTAGCTACCTAGAATTTAATTCATATAACTCTTTCATTAATTTTAAGTTAGTTGATTATTCAATACTTAGTCTTTAATATAGTTTTAAGTCTTAGACTCTCTTCCATTAGATTAATAAAAGCCAAGTTATTGTTCTTCATTATGTCTTCTTCTTATTCTTCTAATAATGATAGTCTAATGACTTCTAGCTAAACCTCCATTAGAGGGGTTTGATGAAGCTTGATGAAGACTTGATGTATTAGTTAGGATTATTGCTTTTTAAGAGTTTTACTCTAGTAGGTTAGTTGATTCGCCATGAGAATGGGTTGAATTTCCTCACATGCTAATTATTAGTTGGTAGAGATTGCCATGAATAATTAGGGATCAATTACTTAATCTTTATTAGTTAGGATTGTAATAATTTACACTAGCATATTAGGAATCAATCAAAGTGGAATCAGATCCCCCTAATCTCTTCTCCATATTCACATCTTAGTATTTAATTGCCTTAGTATAAGTTAGAACAATTTAATTAGTTCAATTACCATATTAGTATAATCACAATCCATTACTCTCATTAATTTTGTTAGAATCGATTAAACTAGCGAAACTTACTTCTAAATAAACTAAAAGTGGAATGAATTATCTACTCCACATATTGCATGATAATCGAGAGTAGATAACTTTGATCATATAGCGTAAAATAGCTTTAGTTTTACTTATTCATAGAATAATTAGTTAAGAGTAGGTAAAACTACTGTTTTTACATTTATCAATTTTCGGTATATGTGTCCATATCTTAAGTTGCAACTCTCTAGGAAGTGCTTGCACACGATCATTGAAACTGATCCATCTAGTCTTGCTAGGTGGAGGGTTTCTTTGCTACATACGACATTTTTGAAAAGCTTTTTAGAAACGAGAGAGATTTAAAAGGAGAAAATATTTAAACGAGAGGGGAAAGATTTTTAAGAAAGGAAAATTTTGAAAATTTGAATTTTTTTTTAGTCTTTTAACATCAGATTCTCGAGACAAAATAGAGAGGTGGAGACAAAATATAGAATTAAACAGAGAACAATATCACTTTGGGTTGCTCTATTTGTTTAATTCTCGTTTGGAGACGTCTTGTTTTTTTTTAGTTGGTTTTCTCACTCAAAATATATCTCTATCCATATAGAGGTTTTGCCAAGAAGATTAAATTATACATTAATATCCTCCGGTTTTGAAAACTATGGAGAGATATTTGAAGAAACTCGTACTCAAAAGCTGTGATTCTAGATGCTACTACTTGAAAATAAATCTTAACAGATAATCTTAGGCAACTTTCGTGTCGGCTCTATGGCAAGTCCAATCTAGACAGACAGAGCTTTAGCTACGCGAGTTGGAGGATTTACTGCCTAAGACATGGAATGTCCTGACCTGGGTGAATAACTTGGCGATATAGGCGATCCTTAGTAAGCAAAGCTAATCTCAAACCACCCCTAGATTGCATTGTTCTAGGGGTTGGTATATGTAAAATCCATTGCCCATTTTGAAAAATTACTTAACTATTAATGTATTGAGAATCTATCATTAATATCACAAAGAAAACAAACATTTTTGAAAAAGAAGTGTAAAATAAAGAAAAGAAAATTTGTATACTTGCTCCATAGGTTCACACTTACTCCAACGACGAGTACAAAATGTTTTACAAAGAATATGCAGGATATACTATGGACTAAGGCTCCGGAAGTTACAACCACACCCTCCAAGTGGAGAGGTCCGGTTACCTTATTGATGTATCCCATTAAAGCAAAAGATAGAATGGAATGGGAAAGGAATACATCGAAAAAGAGGGGTCAATCCTCGCAGATGGGATATTTAAGAAAGAGTTTTTAGCGCTCTAGCTTCGTTCACGTCACTTGTTGCTTCAAAGGCTGTGTTTGTTGGTTTAGGATTAGGAATAACTTGACCTGGAAACACACTTTTCTGGGTTTTATCTTGGGCTAACAAGTTCAAAGATTGTTGCATGGATGCTAGGATTTGGGTTTGCTATTGCATGACAGATAGCATTATTTCGGTAGGCATATCTATTTGGACACTAGTTGATGGTGTAACGGAAACTAGGTCTCTTTGGTTATTGATAGGTGGGTTTTGATAGTTCTGGTTAAACTGGGATGAAACCAATGCTATGTTCTAATTGTTATAAGTACCTTGTCCTTGTCCTTGCTTGAATATATTTGTTGGTTTGTTGAAACCTGGTGGTGTTTGGTTTTGTGGAATGTTGGTCCATGCGAAGTTTGGATGTTGTCTCCACGTACGGTACATTTGGTACATTGAAAGCACATACTTCTTCTGGCTGAAATGATGATAGGTTTGTGATCAAGTGACAAGTGGCATCTATATCATTTAAGCTTAGACAGAAATTGCATGGTGAGGTATTTATGTTCATGACATGATGAGTGGTTTGTTCTTTTTATTTGGTTATGAGGGCATCTATCTTTCTTGTGAGGGTTTCAATTAAGGTTTTGATTTGTGGATCTAATTTCACCTCAAAAATACCACTAGCCTTAGATGTACTGGGTTGGGCTATTCTGGAATTGTTTATGTTGCCCCAATGGGTACTCTTTTCAGCTTGGTTTTCAAGAAAGGTTAAGACTTTAGTTGCACCTCTATCCAAGAAATTACCATTACTCATGATGTCGAGGGTTACTTTGTGTTCTAGGAGAAAGCCTTTGAAGAAACATAATTGGACAAGAGTGGATTTTTCTAGTTTATGGCGAGGACATGAATGGAGTAGGTCAGAGAATCTATCCCATGCTTCGGAATATGTCTCACTCGGACTCTGTCTGAATAACTGTATCTTGCTTCTTATCTCTTTTGTTTTCTTCAGTGGAAAGTACTTCTTCATGAAGGAGAACACAACCTTTTCCCATGTATCGAAAGAGTCAGCCTTCTATAAAAGAAGCCAAGCATGAGTCTTACCAGCTAGAGTGAAAGAAAACACTCATAGCTTAACCTGATCATCGGTGACGCCCCAATGATGAAAAGTATTACATACTTCATGTATCTGGCGTAGATGCTTGTATGGTAACTCGTGTTCTAACCCGTGGAAGATGGGCAGAAGATTGAATACATTCAGTGGAATGCGAAAATCACTAGTGAGTGGTGTGAGTCGTATACAAGATGGACGCCCATCTTGCAACGGTGTGTAGAAGTTGGAGAGAGGCTATTCAGCTTGCACTACTTCGTTAGCCATCTTATGAGATGGAGGACTAGAAACAGGAGATTGTTTAGGGCGTCGAGCTCTCCTACGTGAGTAAGTTTTATTCTTGCTAATACTAGAAGTGCCTGAACGCATTATCATACACTTTTAGCAAGACCACAAAACTATCATAACATGTGCAAACGGTGCAATGTATGCTCAAGAATTCGAAATTCATTTTTGCAAGTATGGACTTTTGAAAACTTTGCTTTTGGTATATATTTTACTATGCCCTATTCAGAGGAACAATTGGGCGCGAGACTAGGATGACTCTACTACACGTCTCAGAAAAGTAGGCAGTCACTTCACCAAGTGGTGTGCTACCAAGAATCTCACTCACGATGAATCTGGGGGAGGAGAGTGAGGAAGGTAGTTGGTCCATCGGAATCTGGTAACTGATTACTCTAAATCCTCATGGCTATATTTTTGTCATTTTCTGGAGGAGTGTGACTACTTTGTGCTCTAGTTGATTGATTTTAATTCATTTTTTTTTGGTCTAAGGCTTCAAGCAACGTCCAATTTACCTATATTGGGGAATGACTTCCCAATGGTTGTTATGTGGCTCGGGTTCAGCCTTATGCGCGAATGTAAATTACAGTGCGGAAATTAAATTTCAAATAATTACGTAAGCATGCTTGAACGCAGAAGGTATCCTCTTACTTGGGCTTCAAGGAGGTTTATAATTTACCTCTCAAGCCGTGCCTACACGCTGCTTGAAGAGAAGGCGACGTCGGTTGGCGCGTGATCTGAGAATCAGGCCCAACCTTTCGAGCTTTATCCTGTTTTAAGTTACAATAAAGGCCCACTTAAAAAGCCCACAAGTTGGGTTTTTGATAATTTATACAACTTTGCCTTCAAGGGCCCAAACTTAAAACTAAACTAATATTATACTAATCTAATAGATTAACTAGTTTTAGATTGATACTCTAGATTAACTAGAGTCAAATGGACTTAGAGTGTTGATTACTAAGTTGATTCAAAGTGTGTGAGTTATGATTCACAACTTGCCTCACACACTTGAACTTCCCAAGGCAATTAAAACTCTAATCCCTTTGTAAGTATATAACTTAAACCAAGTTTAACTTATGTTTATCATAAGGAATCAATCAAAAACCAATTTTTTCTAATTTTTTTTGTTTTTGTTTTTATCTCTAACTATTACAAACAATTAAGTTCCACTGATTTATCCTATTCTATTACAAAATCTGGTCTCAAAGTGTAACTATTCATCAAAAACCAACTGAGCTGCCAAAAAATGGAACCCACGTGTGTGGAGGTGACTAGGCGGTCGCCCCTAACAAGCTCGTGGTCACTCGCCATCACCGGTGAAGTTGGGTCGTCCTTCGGCTGTATCTTCAGCTCCTTTCTAGCTTGTTGGTCCCGTACCCTGATTTGCAAGAAAGTAGATCAGTACTAAAAAACAACAAAATAAAATGACAAAAAATTGAAAAAAAAAATAGAAATGGAAAGATGAGAATGATGCTTTCTTAGATTCTCAACCAAGCACTCTTGCTCCTTCAATCCCCAGCAGCGGTGCCATTTGAAGTTGTAATCAGTGGTGGTAACTTCAAAAGAGTTTGTTTAGAAGTGAGGTTCATCCTAATTGTTTAGAGTTTGAGTGTGGGACTTGTGAAGAAGAAAGGTAGACTCTTGGTATAGATTAGATTGGTTTTAAGCTAATGAAAACATAAAGGCTTTAGTTGTTGGTATTGAAATGACATGAAAACATTGAAAGAAATATTGATTGAAGATTGAAATAAGAACAACAAGATAAGATTGAAGATTGAAATAAGAACAAAGGAAAATAACAAGTTTTAATTAAAAGGAAATGAAGAACAATAAAGTAAAGAATTGAATTGAAAAAATGGACAAGAAATTAAACAAACCAAATGGTTTGGATCCCAAAACAATGGATGCTTTCTCTTTCCCTAACTTTTGGATTATATACCCCTACTTTTGCCTTTTACAGATTTGCCCTTCTCCATTACAAATTAGATACCTCACACTTCACTTTTGCTTTTTCTTTTGTTTTTTGATTTTTCTTAACCAAGGTAGGTTTTGGGAGAATGTCATATTTTGAGATAAGGGCCTCCATCTCTGGTCTTCTAAGTTGAGGGCTTTGACTTTGACCGTTGACTTTGACTTTTTTCAGCACTTTTCCATAGCAGCTTCTGGTCTTCATAATAAGAGGGATTAAGGCTCCTTTTAGTGCTAAGACGTAGCTTTTATGATAAGTGATATGAAATATTCCATAACCTGAAAAAGACAATAAAAGCTATGAGTTGTCTTTTTGTTAAACGTAAGATGGGTTGTAATACAGTAATATAATGGTAATAAAACACACATTTGGGAGCTGATCACTATGTCGATCCAAAGAAGGCCTAAATTCTCGTCTAGGATTTGGATAGTGATCAAGTAAGTAGACGCATGATTTTCTCTATTCGGAAAAAATACTCCTCTGTGTCATCACTCATATATCACACATATCGAGGCTTTTTGGTTAGATTCTTATAGGATTGGTAATTTAAGTAGTCTAGCCATGGGTTCCAGAAACTTACTGTTATGTACAGTCAATGACACTCAGTGCATGAATGCTCATGAAAAGATGTAAAAATATTGCGTACATATTATCATAAGTTTCTAAGAACAAATCCTAATTCGATTGCTAATGTGAGATTTCTAGACAATTTTTATCACAGAAAAGGAAACAAGACTTTGTCACTAAGTACATTTATTTAGAAAGAAAATAAAGCTATAGACAGCCTAAAAATTGCCTAATTTTTGCTACAAGTTCCAAGCACCACTAAAACAAATGATGCTTAGTCCTCAAAGTATCAAAAAATGAAGAAAGAAGTTACCTGAGAGCCATGAGCAAAAATAGGGTTGGACATTTGCAACAGAAAGTTATTCTAACATAATATATATATATGATACAAAAAGAAAATGACGAGAGCACACCAATACAACTATACACAGTTATATACATATTCACAGTGCCCTAATTAAAAATAAAGGGCACATACATTCTATCTTCATCTAGGGTGAAATGTATTTCCTTAGCATTGCGCCAATAGATAATGACTTGCCAAATGGTGCTCCATTGTGTCGCTCTGGATTCGTTCAAATTTTCCAACATATCATCATCGTCTGGGAAGTAATGAACATTCTGCAAGTACCATGAAGAGTGATAAGAGCCCAAAACTGTAGTTTTAACCCCTTAACAATCGTACTTTTAGACCAATTATGTGAATAATAAGTAAGAGTTAATACTGATTACGTGTTTTTATACATTTCAGGCTTCAAAGTCCATTATGTGCAGAAATGTGCCACTTTAGCGAGATAAAGAAGCAAAGGTCGGTTGCTAAGGAGTTTTGTGATTAAAGGCCAAGATTCAAGAAGACAAAGCCTCTGTAAAGCCCGGTCAAAAGATGAAAAGTCAAAGTCCACGCAGGCAGAAACAGTGCACAAAGTCAACATAACTTCCAAAGACCATATCTTTGGACTCAGACCTCGGAATTGGGCCTACCTTACGTCAAAACGACCAGCTCGGAAAGAGCTTTCTAATGGTTCAAGCCTTGGCCCAATCAGAGGAGAAAAAGTGGACGAAAAGTCTGTCGAAGTCAACTGCAGCTGAAGAGGCCTTTTTGGACTGAAAGAATTGGGTTTTGGGCCTGATTCTCTGGCCCAAAACATGGCTCCAAGCCCATGCACGATTTTTGGATCTGGATGTATAAAAACAAAAGCTTAGTTCTTTGTTAATGGTAGATAGTTAGGTTAGAAAATAAATTAGGTTAGAATAAGAAAAGTAGCCATTAAACCTTAGTTCTAGATCTAGTTTTAGATTAATTAATTAGTTTTTATTCTTGCCTTAAATTCAGTATTAAATTATTGTTATTGATTTCATTAGATAAATAAATTAGTGTTCTTGATAATCTTGTTCAATTTCTTTACTTATTAGCTTAAATCCTTAGATTCAATTACTTGTCATTATTAGTTTAATTCAATTATTGCATGAGTAGTTTCGAATTGAGTTTAAACAAGTAAAGTTCAAATCTTTATATTATGTCTTGTTTAGATTTCATGAGAAATGATAGTTTAATGACTCTAGGCTAACCCTCCATTAGAGGGGTTGAGGAAGCCTTGATGAAGACTTGATTTTGTTAGCGTAGAATTAGCCCCCTCATAATCTATTCAATTCTAGAAGTAATTAGTTCACCATGAGAATGGGTTTAATACTTCACATGCTAGTTATTATTTGGTAGAGATTGCCATGAATAGTTAGGGATTAGATTTACCAATTGTTATGCGATAACATTTCAATTTGGAGTGCGACAGTTCTTTGTTAGTAGATTAAGTAGAGTTAAAGTGATTCAATCCCCCCTAATTCCTTATCATAGAGTCTAGTTAGTATTTTTTGTAGTTTAATTATTATATCTTGTTAGTATAAATTGAATCCGTAGTATAATCATAGAATAGATATTTCATATAACACATCACTCTCACCATTGTTCTTTGGGTTTGATTAGTTGAATTTGTTTAAGTCTTGAGAGTTAAGAGTGGAACGATTCCGTACTCTATATATTGCATGAATATATATGTGAGAGTAGGAAATAAATCATTGATACCGTAAGAATAAGGTTAGAGTAATCTAATTGAGTTTTTTCGGGTTATCAAATGGCGCCGCTGCCGGGTTAATCTCGTTCAAGACAAGAATTCAATTGCTTGAATCTAAGGGGCAATCCCCCATTCTCTACCCACCCACCCTTTTAATTTTTCATTCTTATTCCTTGAATTTTCGGAACTGTTCACTGTTTCAGGCATAGGGGCTGCGGATTCACAGAGAAAAATACTGCGGTGAAGGTATTTCTAAATTTTCGAAAATTCTGAAAATATTCATACATAATATTTAATGTGTTGTTGATTTACTAGAATATTTTCAGATTTTTCAAAGTTGGTTTACCTTGTGAAACAAATACGATCTTTACAGTGCTGCATTTCAGTTTTCACACCGTATGTTCTTGAAAAACAGACGAGTAAGGTTACTTAGGGAGTTCTAAAAATTCTATAATTTTTACAGGAGTATCTATCCTAATCCAGGAGTTTGTAGTAAAAATTTGATGAGTTTTTGATTTGTTTTGACCTCCTAAATAGTAGAGTGTTTCCAGTGTGTTTCTGCAGTGTTGCAAACACTTAATATCTGGAACACCATCCAATAAGGAGAGGTTGTAGACATCCAATTGCTCTAAAGTTTTTACAAGAACAACTAGAATCTGTCAGGAGTCTCCAGTAAAAATTTGGAAATTTTTGGATTTGTTTTGATGGGTTAACCATTCGGTTGTTTGTATTGTGTCCAAAAACCGTTTCGCAAACTTTGAAGGGCTGTAGAGGGACTTTCACAGCTCCAATCGATCTGAAATTTTACAGGCTACTTGATAGACGTCTTAGCAAATTACTGTAAAAATTTCAGATTTTTTGGAGTACGATAAAAGGCCTAAAACTTGAAAACCCTGGAGCGCGCCCGCGCCATGTTGAAGCGCGACCCGCCCTTATTCACTGTAATTTCAACTTTTACCTTTGCGCCTGCGCCCAACCCGCGCCCTACAAGGAAAATTCATCCGAACAGCCCAATTTTCATAGGTAAATGCATATTTTTATTCCTTAAAGTTATTTAGTGTTTCTAACTTGTTAAATACACTGAAATCGCGTGATACAAGACGCTATTAAGTAAAGAAGCAAGGAGGCATTCAGTACTCCTTCTTTCACTCCTTGTTTCTTCTCGTAGGAGGAGTTTTAATTCTAGTATAATCAGGCTTGTTTTCTTTAAACGAAATACCACACGCCTATCTAGAAATGTATGCTTAGAATTGTGGTTGCATATTAATTGCCTCTATAATATATTTGAAAACCAATATGGCATATCAATATGTAGACCAACAATCATATGATAATTATGCAAACCCTTCACCATGTTCATACTTGTGGTAGTCCCGACCATTGGGCTTCTCAATGCCCATCATATCAAGAGCAATCTTGTAATTATTATGGGAACCCTTCACCATGTTCATGTTGTGGTAGTCCCGATCATTGGACTTCTCAATGCCCATCATATCAAGAGCAATCTTGTAATTATTATGGGAACCCTTCACCATGTTCATGTTGTGGTAGTCGACCATTGGGCTTCTCAATGCCCATCATATCAAGAGTCCGAGCCTACTATAGGATATAATAATAATTATGAGCCTCAATTTTCAAATTTTTATAGTGACTCATACAATCAAAAGTTTCCTAGTCATCCAAACTATTCATGTAATTCCACCAATAACAATCAACCACCATTCAAATTTCAACCTAACCCATCACAAGACGACATCAACCGAGTCACTCAAACGCCAATAACTATGACTATCAAACACCATACCAACAGACCCACACCACCAAGCTTCACCTCAGCTAACAACATTCGATGAAATGATGGCCCAAAACAAATTAATAATTCAAGAAATAAACGAAAACCTAAAGATACTAGGTTCACTGCGCCGGACATTTCTACCATCCCGAGATCAACACTATTCCCATAACTAAGCTACCAACCTAGTTCACACCTACCCTACATTTCATGAACCATTACCTTCCAAAGACCCTCCCATTAACCATGATATTAACTCCACACCCCACTGGATGAGGAAATTCTTGTAGCGACTCTTTAGGACTAGTTTCGGATGACCACTCAAACTTGAGCGATGTCTCCGAGGAACTTCCCATCGATCCACCTCGACGATGAATATAATGATTACACTTTAGAAGATATTTATAAAGATGTGACGAAGGAAGAATTTGATAACTATTGACATTCCCGTAATATGGACCCTCCCGTTGTTGGCATGTCCGGGCCTTTGAGTTTGCAAACCGCGACTCGGCGGATGATGTCTCGACACATTCGAATGAGGCCATTGAGGATACTTGTAGTGTTTTAGAGGAAAAGGGTGAGGACATGGAGATTAACAATTCAAATCTAAGGCATGAACAAGTTAATGTGCAAGAAAAACGAGGAAGTTACATCTTTAGAGCAATGTGAATCTCAATTCAGGTTTGGCGGTGAGGAAATAACAATGGAAGAAATAGAGAAAATCTTAAAGATAAAGCCACAAACCATAACCTTGTGGATTCACCTAAGCCAGATGTAGAGTTCTTAAGAGCATGTGAGGATCCACCACCCAATGAACCACCAACCAACCACCATCCACTGAAGTTACCACCTCCTATAATCCAACCATCTACAACAACTAAGCCATCCATTCACCCACCATTTAAAAGGAACCTCGATTTTGCCCCTTGAGCCAATTGCCTCGAGAGACCATCTATAATTTTTTCAACCCTCACAATGAAGAGTGTTTGCCTAGCACACAATGCCATGAGTACACCATTCGTAATTGAGAGACAAGCTCGACCGAGTGTAGTGAGAAACCTAGTTTGTCTTATTTTTCCTTATCCGAGCTTCATGAAAGACATCATGATCCACACTTCATTCCCTTCTCACCCTAAAGTATCGCTTAATTCATCTTTTTGGTCATTCCAACTATTTAAAACAATTACAACATGATGGTTTGCATATGTTCTTTGATAGGATGCATAAGTTTTCATTCCTTCGCTTACATGTTTGCTTCCAATTATACAACATTATTGTTTGGGGTGCATTTAGTATCATGTTTTTATGGCTAGACCCCCAACTCTTCCGACTATTTGTTTATAGTTGACCACGATCATCCACTTTGTGCCACCCGGTTTTCATGCTTGTTTGGGGGTGTGCACAGCCTAGGGGAATCGACGTAAAATGACCCCACATTAAGTCTCGAATCGTCTTTAAAAGACCCACGTTTTAAAACAAATTTTTACAAACCTGTTTTCAAAAATTTGTTTGGGGGGTGTTTGGTTTTTCCATGCTTGATCACTCAAATTTTATTCTTACCCCCACCTCGCTCTCTTGAAGAGTAGCTAGATTTCTTCTTGTTTGTTGTTTTGATGTTGTTTTTATTATTTTTAGTAGATAGGATGTTACGTTGTTAAATTCAGTAGTTAACTTTGAATTTGGTAGTTAAATGTTGTTTGAATTTTAATTTTAATATAATGTGGTTCTTTTCAAATTGTGCATGGATTTTATTGTTAATCCCACCTTCCCGAATTGTTTGGGGTGGTATTATTTATTATATCATGATTTGTAGAAGATCCTCCATTTTAGAGTTTGTTTTGGAGTGAAGGTTGAGAATATTGTCGTGAATTGGCATACCTATGATTAGATGTGGTGGTAGGATGAAATCTAAGAGAGTTTAGAAGTTACTAGTCTAAATCCAATATGAAAGATATTAGGGTTGTTATAGAATCAAGAATATGAGTTGTTTCCGTTTTCGGGTTCGGAAATTTTATTGTTTCCGGAAATTGCCTTAAAGCTTTTTGGTAACCTACCGATTCGTTTTAACAATTCAAAACCTATTTAAACTCCCTTCTTTCTACACTAACAAACCACAATACATTCCACCATCATCCCGCACCATGCACTCCAAGTTTTACTTTCTTTTTCATCTAAACTCCGGTTTCATTCTTCAGAAGGGGGCCTCTTCGCATCCATCGAAATTCGCCGCTGCGCCCTTCACATTTTCGGAAAATTTAGTCGAATCTAGCGACCCGCCCTCATACCGAGCCGACCGACCTCATCATCGGATCGGACCTAGAGCTTCAAGTTTTGCCGAGCGCCGACCCTCATCTATCGGACCTAGAGCGCCCGCGCCAAGCCGAAGCGACCGCCAAACACTGGAATTTAAAAACTTGAGCCGCTTTTTCTATCGAGCGACTTTCAAGGCCTCGACTTCCTGGACCAGAAAAATTCCAGTTTTCACGGGTAGTTTCCAGATCATTCATAGCTATTCCAGAGCGTAATTTTGAGATGACATCTCCTACATTGATACCGGAACAGTCTTTCGAAGATTTGTTTCAAAGCACTACTTATGGTGCTTGGTTTCGCGAGGTGATCACACACGTAGGTGGGAACCTTTTATGGTTCTTGCTAGCATTTGTTCTTGGACTTGCCATGCCCGCTGAAATACATTACCCATGATGCTATTGGGTAGATAATATGCATATCTACACTTATGACTTTTTGCATGAGGCTTATGGGGCAGGCATTTTCCGTATCGAGGACCAAGGGGAATATAACGTCGCCCTTGGTAGCCTGTCCATGAACATTGGAACTGTTATGTTTTGGATCATGCTAAACATTTTAGGGGAATGTTGTTTTTTTTCTTTTCTGTGAATGATGCCACTTGCAGCGTCTTCCTTGCTTTTAGCCCGCGGACGTATGTGCCATGACCTTCCCAGAACCTTGATGTCTAGTTTAGCACGAGCCCATAGCATGAGGCATAAGTATCTTCTTATGCCTATATTAGTTTGCCGTATTATACTATGTTTCTTCCCTGTTTTTGTGCCCGTTTCACCAATTTGGGTTGGAGTCGACATTGTGAGACCCACCAATTCTATTATTCGATCTTTCCGTGCAATGACTTGGCAAGGGTGGAGGATACAACCTCATCAGGTTGCACCTTACACCCCATCCGACCAAGTGGCGTTTAACAGGTTAGCATCCGTAGATGATAAATGGCGGCAAGCTTGGCAAATTATCATGGCATGGCTGAACGCGAAGGAACCTCACTTCTTTATAGAAGAGGAGGATGACGAGTAAACGCTGGAGTGGAGGTAAGTTTTTAATTTCAGTTAGTGTCTGCTTATGTCCCAAGCAATTTAATTCTGCTAACCCCATAATGGGTGTAACTCTTATAGAGTTGCGTCAGTTTTTGTATTTCCTATATTAGTATGTTCTAACCTTGTTTTGCAGATGTTCCAGAATTTCACGCGTTTCCATGGTATTTTTCTACCCTCTTTATTTAAATGCTTTGAGGACAAAGCATGCTTCTTGTTTGGGGGGCATAGAAACACGTGTAATTAAGGCATCTGTTAGGATATAGAAATGTATAATATGCATTTGTTTTCAAGTTAAAAATTTCAAAAATATAAATAAATAAGTTTATGCTATACACTTAGGAATATTGGTATTGTTTTCTTTCTCTATGCTCTTAACAATCTAGATGTCTCACATAGCTTTTGCATCAGAATAATTGTTAGAAACTTAGGTTAATATGTAGGTAATAATCTTTGCATCTATCTATAAATATATTACATGAGTATCTATGATTGTTAGCAAGTAAGTTTCTAAAATCTAGGCTAGAGTACTTATTCTACAAATCCTCGTGGAGAATATAGCCTAAAGCCTTATATGAAATTAAACATTTAAGAAATGACACAAGGGAGAAGTAAAATCCGGATAGAGAAATCACACGCCCCACTTGCTTGATCACTATGCCATATCCTAAGCGAGAATTTAGGCCCTCTTTGGATCGATATAGCCGTAAATTCAAACCTATGAATTATTTTCCGCTAGTCCCCTCCGAGCCTTTCTTTAGCCTTCCATAAACCACAATTCCTTTACCCTCGTTACAAAAACAAAACAAAATAAAAAAAAAAAAAATCAACCTACCCAATTTAGAATAAGTCCGAGAATAGAATGAGTGAAGAAAGAAGAAGAGAAAACCCGTGTAAACAAAAAATTAGTTAGATGCTTTAAAAGAAAAGAAGTTTCCATCCAAGGAAAAGAAAAAAAAATAGAAATAAATAAAACTCCAAAAATAGAATAAAAGGGAGTCAAAAGCCAAAGAAAAGAAAAAAAGAAAAATATGGCTAAGGATGGAAACAAAGTATAGAAGCAAAAGAAAATAAGAAGGTTTTCTAAGTTACATAATATGAAGACTCTATTATCTCGGACTTGTCCTTTTGAATATCCATTTCCTTCCTTCTTAAACCATCTCCTAATCCCCCAACACCTAATAAAAGACCTCTAGCTCAATTAGGAATAGGTTAGTGTGATAGTAAGTGGCAGATGTGTTTGATCGACTCCGGCTTCCCTTATTTGTCTTTGAGATTGTAAGGTAAAGTGTGCCCACCAAGACACCGGAGTAGCGAAAACTTGAGCGGAAAAATCGAGTGATTTTTGTCTTGACATTTATGTGAGGACCTACTTAAAGACGCTTATTCGAAGTTTTCTAAACTTAACCCGCTAGGCATTTCATAGTATTACTCATAGTATCTATATTTGTATCATAGATGATTGATTATTATGAATATATTAGTTTAGGTTTTTGACTTGGTTATTCTTATTCATTTGCTAGTGAGATGTATAGATAGTTGAGACATGAATGAGGAAACAATAGTTTTATTTCTTAGTCGTTGTAGTATAGATGAAGTTTGTGAGTACCTTCATCGAAAAACTCTCACGAGGTTATAACTCGCCCACTAGGGAATTCCTAGTGGTTTAAGGCCTTGTTGCATATGGTCAATGCAATCGCACTCAGCGAAACGAGAGTAGATAGAACTCCATTTTTGGTCACTTATTCTAATTTCTCATATTTGCTTGAGGACAAGCAAAATGCTGTTTGGGGGTGGTTTGATAAGAGCCCAAAACTGTAGTTTTAACCCCTTAACAATCGCATTTTTTAGACCAATTATGTGAATAATAAGTAAGAGTTAATACCGATTACGTGTTTTATATATTAGGGCTTCAAAGTCCATTATGTGCAGAAATGTGCCACTTTAGCGAGATAAAGAAGCAAAGGTCGGATGCTAAGGAGTTTTGTGATTAAAGGCCAAGATTCAAGAAGACAAAGCCTCTGTAAAGCCCGGTCAAAAGATGAAAAGTCAAAGTCCACGCAGGCAGAAACAGTGCACAAAGTCAACATAACTTCCGAAGACCATATCTTTGGACTCAGACCTCGGAATTGGGCCTACCTTACGTCAAAACGACCGGCTCGGAAAGAGCTTTCTAATGGTTTAAGCCTTGGCCCAATCAGAGGAGAAAAAGTGGACGAAAAGTCTGTCGAAGTCAACTGCAGCTGAAGAGGCCTTTTTGGACTGAAAGAATTGGGTTTTGGGCCTGATTCTCTGGCCCAAAACATGGCTCCAAGCCCATGCACGATTTTGGATCTGGATGTATAAAACAAAAGCTTAGCTCTTTGTTAATGGTAGATAGTTAGGTTAGAAAATAAATTAGGTTAGAATAAGAAAAGTAGCCATTAAACCTTAGTTCTAGATCTAGTTTTAGATTAATTAATTAGTTTTTATTCTTGCCTTAAATTCAGTATTAAATTATTGTTATTGATTTCATTAGATAAATAAATTAGTGTTCTTGATAATCTTGTTCAATTTCTTTACTTATTAGCTTAAATCCTTAGATTCAATTACTTGTCATTATTAGTTTAATTCAATTATTGCATGAGTAGTTTGAATTGAGTTTAAACAAGTAAAGTTCAAATCTTTATATTATGTCTTGTTTAGATTTCATGAGAAATGATAGTTTAATGACTCTAGGCTAACCCTCCATTAGAGGGTTGAGGAAGCCTTGATGAAGACTTGATTTTGTTAGTAGAATTAGGCCCTCATAATCTATTCAATTCTAGAAGTAATTAGTTCACCATGAGAATGGGTTTAATACTTCACATGCTAGTTATTATTTGGTAGAGATTGCCATGAATAGTTAGGGATTAGATTTACCAATTGTTATGCGATAACATTTCAATTTGAGTGCGACAGTTCTTTGTTAGTAGATTAAGTAGAGTTAAAGCGGATTCAATCCCCCTAATTCCTTATCATAGAGTCTAGTTAGTATTTCTGTAGTTTAATTATTATATCTTGTTAGTATAAATTGAATCCGTAGTATAATCATAGAATAGATATTTCATATAACACATCACTCTCACCATTGTTCTTTGGGTTTGATTAGTTGAATTTGTTTAAGTCTTGAGAGTTAAGAGTGGAACGATTCCGTACTCTATATATTGCATGAATATATATGTGAGAGTAGGAAATAAATCATTGATACCGTAAGAATAAGGTTAGAGTAATCTAATTGAGTTTTTTCGGGTTATCAAAGAGCGTCCACGCGTCCACACCATGCCCAAAACCTTAATGAACGAATGATTTTGTTCACAGGACATATGGAATCTACCTTAACCCAATCGTTAAAAGTGGCTGAAAACTGTGGGAAATGTGTCTTCATAATTCGGCAGGTGATTACAGGTAAAAGTAAATATTTTGGCAATAACCTGCTTCAACACAACGAGAGCAATTGTAAAGAATGCACTAAGAAACAGAGGAATTTGATGTTGGGGGAGATGAAACCGAACCAAGATAATGGCTACCTACGTACCCAAGATATATTATCTAGGGATCAAGTTTTAACGTAGTTCCTTGTTGTGAGAGAGAATGTTTTTTTTATGAATGAAGAGATTGAGTCCTACGATGACTGTGTTTGTTTGTGTCAAAAAAATTCTTATCTCTTTGAACCTTTATCCTTATATTCTACAATAATGAACCTGGACATATTCATAAATAGACCAGTTATTGGGTATAGCTAGGATTAAGCCCTTGGGCTTCATTGATTTGGGCTGGATTCGTGGGTTAATGAGCCACAAAGTGGGGTCTATACATCCACCCTTACTTGTAGGTTTTCTTATTGCAAGACTGTTAGGGGTGGTGGCGGGGGCGTTTGTACTGTCATTTGCGGCGGCAGAGGGGTGGTGGGGCCGGCAGTGCTGCTGCAGTTGGATGTTGAAAATTAATCCTACCACTAGGAGCAACTTGATTGTTCAACGGTTCTTGCATTGGCCGAGTTGAATTTCGAGGGTTGTGATTCCTATTGGCAGGAGGAATATGTTGATAGTTCGGTCTGCTTCTTGTGCTTACCATCTTGATTGCTTCACGTGATAATGGATTCTTAAAAACGCACAGACAGCGCCAATTATGTTTCGGCAAGAACCTGCTTCAACACAACGAGAGCAAATGATAAAGAATGCACTAAGAAACAGAGAAAATTGATGTTGGGGGAGATGAAACTGAATCAAGATAATGGCTGCCTATGTACCCAAGATCTACTCTCTAGGGATCAAGTTTCAACGTAGTTCACATTATGAGAACAAATAGTTTTTATATGAATGAAGAGATTGAGTCCTACGAGGATTGTGTTTGTTTTTGTCAAAAGAATTCTTATCTCTTTGAACCTCTATCCTTATATTCTACAATAATAAACCTGGACATATTTATAAATAGACCAGTTATTGGGTGTAGCTAGGATTAAGCTCTCGGGCTTAATTGAATTGGGTTGGATTCGTGGGCTTAATGAGCCACAAAGTGGGGGTCTATACAGTAAATAATGGTGTCGAAAATTGCGAGCTCTTTTTAGATTTGTGATAACACAGTGTGTGATATCAAAGACTGTATGACCTTGAGCGAGAGCATTGAAGACTACACAGGCAGAATCATTGGTAGTAGAAAAATTCCAATCTCCTCTGATGTTCAGAGGGACAAACAACATCGTACTCCCCACGTTCATAGTCATGCTTGCTAAGGGAATGGTGGTATCTAGCCATCTACCAGGTGCAACTCCTTTTTCTTTTCGTGTGAGACCATCACCATATGTCCAGCGAAAACTAGGCCATGAAAAGAAACGATAAGAGTTCTGGGTGATGTATGACCATGTTGTCGCAGGCTCGTTATAAGGAAGATCCAAAGTTAGGGCAAATGTTGGCTCAGAAAAGATATGTTGTGTGCCACCAACAGTGATCGTGAACCCGTCTAGGAAGAAACATTGTGTAGGGTTGAATGCAGGTGTGTCTTCTATATTAGCATAAAAATATGCAGCCAAACTTGGAGAATAAGTTTGCTTAGGTTGAAGAACTAGGGAAGACCAACCGATGTCAGTGATGTAGTCACGGAAGTGAAGGCCTTAAGTGGGGGAGTCCATCATAGCTTGGAAAGATTGCTCAGGAATGATTTTTGGAGTTGCCATGCTTGATGAAGATGGTTCCTGTTAGAGTAGAGAGAGGCATAACTTATAGCAGGGAATCCTGACATACTATTAATCAGTGTGATGAGAAGTTCAAAAAAGAAATAGTCACGTTGCGTGAAGCAACGAGGCTGTCCCACCACAAGGGAATCAAGTATGTCTTCCACACTTGATGGATAAAGTGGTACAAGGAGAAGAATCCAATAAAGTCTGTCGGGATGGATGAAAGAGTATGGAAGAAGATAGATGACCCCTCCTACAAACAAATTTAAAATAATAGTTTAAAATTTGTTTGAAATGACGGTTTATTAATAACAACTAGAATTATTACAACCTAATGGGCATACTAATTCTTAATAAAAGAAGACACAAAAAGGCAAAAGAGTTTGACTAAAAGAGAAAACTTCCTAAGAAAAACTAAAAACCTAATTTTTAAAATAGGAAAATGGTCCAGGGGCAAGTTGACAATGAGGATGATTAGGTGGAAGTAGATCTTGCATAAGACTTTTGAGTTGATCAATCTGCTGGACAAGCTGCTGCTGAAATTCCCCTGGTTCATGGAAATCGTGATTTGTTTTTCCAATAAGAGAGCGTGATTGTCCAAGAACTATGAGTGGTTTTTTAAGATTTCCTCCTATTCAACGTCGTGCATCGACTAACGTTCCTAGAATTCCAGAAGACTTGTGATGATGATTTCTTAACATGCATGCAGTGCCTGCGTGAAGAAATCGGAGGCCTGCCATCGGATTGAAAATGTTGTCTAGGGCATCCTCATCAAAGAAGTGTTCAGAGGAAGGGACTTGTTCTTGGTTGTCTTGGTCGTAAACCAAGTTCATGTGAGCCTCTGGAGTCCAAAAACATGGGACACACTCTGCGTTGAGTGTAATAAGGTTCACCATTTTAAGAAGAATTGTCGGGTGAATAGCTTGAAAATCCCAACATAACATGACGCCACTATGGTTAGCGAAGGGGCTGACGTTTTCCTGGCTTTGGCAATCAAGTTCCAGAGAAATTGGATTATGCAAAAATCCTCCCTTTGGGTCTGCATCACCCAGAGTAGGTGGAGGAGGGGTTTGGTGATTTCAAATGTTTTTGAAGTTCTGACCACATTGTGTGCTAACTAATGGAGTACAACTCGTTGATTTTGTTGCAAGGATAGTTGGAGAACAACATGGTTTCTGTGGCCGAGTTCGCCATGAGAGACAGTTGCAAGCATTAGTTGCTTGACGGAGTCAAATACTGGTATCTGAAGATGCACCTTAGGGTACGTCATTGGAAATTGAAGGATCTCGAAGTTGATTTCCTGAGTCAATTCAAACAGCCATCCATTGGCTCGGAATAAGAATTTACCATTTTCGAAATCACTATATTTGTAGAACTTCATAACCAATTCCCTGGAATAAACGGCTTCCGAATGATGTAAAAGAGGCAACCATCCACGCCGTAAAATTTCTGTGTCAAAATATGGATGAAACATGCCTTCATGAATTAAATATTTTTTTTGCTCATGCACTATACCTCTTGGTGGATTCATTGTAATTTGAAGTGAGAGAAGAATGGAGAAGGTTGAGTGAAATGAAGAGTGCTAAAGATTTCAGCCTTAGAATGATTCACGGATCATGATGGAATGAGTGGTTAGATCCAAAATTAATGTGCGGAAAAGACACAATTAAGTGAAACATGTGTTGTTGTCGCAACACATTCATGTGTCGTTACATAGCGAGTGAGTGTATCCAAGGTGGGTCTTTTAACGTCAGATTCCCAAGACAATTAATGAGTTTCTCACAAATATTAGACAATATGGAGTAAGGTTTCATAGGGCAGTTAGACCAACACGTATTCTCTACGTTGAGTTGTCAAATAGGGCATTTAAAGTCAGATCTTTAAGACTGTGATCGAGGCGTGCAAAGAGATAGAACATACGGAGGAAGGTTTCGCAGTGTAGTTAGACCAACACGTATATTCTGAATTGATATAGCAAACCTCAATAGTAGAAGCATGTGAGAGCTTACAGAGTGGCGCGCGCGACAACAGTTAGGCACACCTTGGTAGCTCGCGTGACTTGATGTGAACAGAATAAGTTCTGTTTGTTATGCTTTTGTGAGTTTTTGATTTTTTTTTTTAAATTTTTTATGGGTTTTTTGATTTTTTTTTTTTTCTGTTTATGATGATGTAAACATACAAATAATACACACAAATATAATCATAAGGAATTTCTCAATTTAATACGTGAAATGTACAAATTTGTGAGAAGTTATTTAACACACCACGCTAATGTACAAAAATAACAAAGAAAAGGAAAGATGCAAGTTACATAGATCTAGATATTTTGTATGACTAAATGCCACATCAATAGCATGACAATGATAAACACCGTTATCATGAAGACCTTGATTGCATCGTCAAATTGGTGCTTCTCTAATTTTTCAATTGGATCCATGAAGCGGAAGAAGATTAGATTTGGATAAAGTAAATTGTGGAGAGGGAGAGAATGAGATGAGTGAAGTATGGCGAGGAAGGTTGATATTTATAGGGAATAAATATGACCGTTTGAGTGAGTTGGATAGAGCCGTTGGGCCTAGTTGTGGATCAGTCCGTTGGGCAGAGTCGTTGGGCATAGTTGTGGATCAGTCTGTTAGACTCGATCATTAGGCCCAATGCTTAATGCAACAATTTTTTTTTTTAAATGAAGACAATAATCTTATAACATAGATAACTTCTCATTTAATTCGTCTTAAGATATAAATTTTTGAGAAATTAATAAACATACCACATACATTAATAGAAAAATAAAATGCAATTACGTAAGGAAAACAGATGACAGAAGTCATGACTAAACTAGAAATACTAAGGCTCCTACTGTGAATCTTCAGGGTTTGCTGAAGATGAGCCTGGGTTACGAAAATGAGGTGCACGCCGAGCTCCCAAAGTTGTTAACTGATCCTGGAGGTCCTCCAAAGACTGCATCACTTGACCCTGAAACTGGTTCTGGTTTGCCATTAACATGCGTTGGAACTCATTTTGACGAGTACACATCTGTTGCTGAAATTTGCCCATGGAATGCTCCATATTGACTTGGCGAGTGAACATGTTTTGCATGCCAGTGTTGATCAAGCGTAGAGCGTCCATGGGGTGTCGTATTTCTCGCATAGCAGCCTTATCGAAGAAGTGTGGAGGGGATGGAGGGGGGATGGAAGAGGAGTAGGTACATGATCTCGCTCTGCCGCTAATGGCTCTATAGGGTCCCAGTGATTCATGACACATGTCTCAAAAATCCCAAAGTTTTCAAATGGCTTTGTGGCAAATAAGGGAGTATCAGACTGGAAACCCAAATATATCATGATTTGTATTACTAGAAAGAGGGGCTGACCTGTTTGTGGCATGAGTAATTATATTGCAGAGGAATTGCACCATACATAAATTTTCCTTTTGCTCCTGTAGGATCCACATCAAGTAAAGAAACGTCTTGTTAATGTCAGATGTCTTGGAAGTGCCAATCACGTTGTGGGCCACCCATTGAGTGACCGCAAGTTGGTTGTGACTTAGAGAGTGATGGTACTCGCATTTTGAGACTTCATTGTATTCCCCCTCGATTAGTATGTTGAGCATCAAGTCGTAAGTCCTCGAGTACGCTGATTGCTGTAGTGTTGGAATATAGTGCGGCATTGGAATGTCAGTGATTTCCGATATCAATTCCAAAGTGAGCTCACGTTGTTGCCCGTCAACCGTAATCCAAAATTCATTTCCCCAAAAACCTCCATTGTTGTAAAATTTGAGTACCAAATCCTCGGAGTAATGCTCCACATTTTGGTGCAGTAAATATCCCCAACCTTTATTCTCAATCTCCTCATCGTATAATGGGTGGAACATACCACTATTAAAAAGGTTGGAAAAATTCCTCTCAGTTGTGATTCGCCTGTTTTGGGGCATGGAGAGGTGTGGTTAACTCGCTCAGGGTGGAATTAAGATGCGGGGGAAATTTGGTGAGAGTTGACGAAACAGAATTTGATTTGGGACTTTATGGATCGTGGCCGTGAGTTGGTTTATGGTTGTGGGTGTCACGCGCGCGAGTTTATTGGGCTCAAGACCAGAGCCGGATTTTGTGGAAGGAGAAAAAGGAATGAATGACACGTGGGAGGTGGTCGCGTGGGTTAAAAGGGCCACATCATGTGATTTGGGTCGGGTTGAAATTTTTAGCCCAAGCCCAAAACAAACCCAGAAATGCCCATCATGTCTTGGATTCCTCGAAACGCTTAAAATGCAGATTCCCAATTCGTTTCAACTCCAAATTTGACAAATGAGCTACCAAAATGATCAGCATGAAAAATACCATCCAATGGTATATGGCATGCTCAAATTCAAACTTGTTTTTGAAAAATGTGGAAGAAGAACTATACAAAACGTGAAGGGGCTGAGTCCAGTGGAATCAGGACTCAACTTTTTTTTTTTTTTTTTTTTTTTTAACTGTAAAAGGGAAGATTAACATGTTACCATCACTCGTATGGCTATTGAACTCTTTTTCAATCGAGGTAATCCTAGGAAACTTTCATGTTGGCTCATAAACGAACCTAATCCAGCCAGACTGTGGCTTCACCTTTATGTTTTGGGAGTTTTACTGCTCAGGACAATACCATCCTGGTCCTTGCGAGGACCGCGGTGGACTAAGCTATTATACCCTTATTACATATGGATATAGCCTCAAAACGTCCCATATAAGAATGAAAATTACGTACAGTCAGGGGTTGGTCTGGGTGGAATCCATTGCCCGTGTCCCTAGTAGGTAACAGATGATGGCCTACATGAAATCTTTTTGTGCACAACAATAGTGCAAAAGGTGAATTGTAAAAGACACGAATACATACATGTAGAGTCTTTTAAAGTCAGATCCTTAAGACTATTCCCATCCTGTGGGAGCAACGGCGTGGTGGTAAAGTTGATCTTACTCAGTTGGTGTGAGGCAAGTGTATACCTTATACGAGTGAGCATATCCTAGCGGTAAAAGACCGGGGTAGAAAGGTGTTTGACATCGCATGCACCACCCCATCCTTAGCGCACATCGTTTACGAGCAAAAGAACTACGACCATTACCTATCCGCGATGGGTGAGACTTACTCTAAATGATGAGCTGAATTTCGAAAGGAAGAGAGTAGAAAAGGGAAGAGAAAAAAGGAGGGGAAATTTTGGGTACCTATCGTGTACCAGAAGGAACATTTGCTCAATTATCAAAAGACATTTATACTCAGTTATGAAATAAAGTTGTTATGGACTACGGTTCCGGCACTTGAAACCACACACTCCAAGAGATATAAGAAAAGAAAAGCAGGCCCAACTACCAAAATGGTGTACTCCTTTTTAAAACACAGGGGAAGTACACCAAGCAAATCTATTAGTCTCTGTAGACTGGATCTTATAGAAGAGTCTTTTTGACATTTGGAGAGCGTAACTCATGGTAATGTTTGAGGCGTTGACCATTTACTTGAAATTCGCTGTTATCGTTTAGATTTTTCAAAGAGATTGCCCATAAGGGGTGACAACGGAAACAATGAATGGACCAGACCACCGTGTTTTCAATTTTCTTGGAAAAATGTGCAATCTTGAGTTGTAAAGCAAAACTTTTTTACCAATTTTGAAATCCTTACGCAAAATGTGCTTGTTGTGCACTCTTTTCATGTTGGCTTTATAGGATTTTGATAGATTATATGCATCACTCCGAATTTCCTCAAGCTCATTTATTTGCAATTTTCGCTTCTCGCCTGCCACATTGATATTATAAATAAGGTTTTTAATGGCCCATAGAGTACGCTGCTCAAGTTCAACCAGCAGATGACAATGTTTTCCAAAAATGAGGCGGTAAGGAGTCATCCCTATAGGTGTCTTAAAGGTCGTTCTATATGCCCATAAGGCATCTGATAATCGGAGAGACCATTTTTTCCTAGATGGATTAACTGTTTTCTCCATAATGGACTTAATCTCTCGGTTAGAGACTTCCTTTTGGCCACTAGTCTGAGAATGATACGGAGTGGCCACCTTGTGGGTAACTCCATATTTCTTTACTAACGACTTAAAATTTTTATTACAAAAATGGTTTCCCCTATCACTGATGATAGCTCTTGGGACACCAAAATGAGAGAAAATATTTTCTTTCACAAAAAATACTACAGTCTTATGGTCATTAGCACGACATGTTATTGCCTCAATCCATTTTGACACGTAGTCAACAACTACTAGAATGTAGAGGAATCCATGAGAATTTGGGAAGGGACCTATGAAATTGATGCCCCAAACATAAAAAATCTCAACAATTAGAATTGGATTTAAGGACATTATATTGCGTTGAGTAATGCGACCCAGCTGCTGGCAGCTAATGCATATATGCTTTGTAATGCTCATGTGCATCTCTAAAAAGTGTGGGCCAGTAAAAACCACATTGTAGAACCTTGGCCGTAGTTTTCTTTCCACTGAAATGACCACCACAAGATTGTTCATGGTAGAAGGATAACACATCATTGTGTTCCCAGTCGGGAATGCAACGGCGTATGAGTTGGTCTGAACAATACTTGAAGAGGGCTCATCCCAGAAATAATATTTCACAGTGGAGAAAAACTTTTTACAGTCAAAATGAGACCAAGAGGAAGGGACTTCCTCGGTAACAAGGTAGTTCACTATATCAGCGTACCAGGGAGAGGAAAAGACTAAGTACAAGTGCTCATCAGGGAAGGAATCATAGATGGGGTCTGAATCACTAACAACATCACTGACGAGCCTGGATAAATGGTCGGCAACAATATTGTCGTAACCTTTTTAATCTCTGATTTCTAGAGTAAACTCTTGTAAGAGAAGGATCAATCGGATCAATCTCTATTCCGCGTCCTTTTTTGCGAGTAGGTAACGAAGTGCTGCATGGTCAGTGTAGACAATGGTGGAAGATCCAACCAGGTATGGACGAAACTTATCTAAGGCATAAACAATAGCTAGGAACTCTTTCTCAGTGGTGGTATAATTACGTTGAGCTTCATTAAGAGTTTTACAAGGTTTAGACTTACAAAACAAACTAGAAAAACATGAAATTAAGCTTGGAAAGAAATTGAAACTTCTCTAATGGAATAAAGGGAAAAAAAAAAAAACTAGAAAGTAAAAACTTGTGAGTCCTTGAAGGCTCTTCCTTTTTAAGCATAAGGGAATGCTTCCTTTTTCTCCTCACCCACGTGGATCAAGCATCTCATTCAATTCTCTATTTGATTTTCGAAACACAACCATATCATTAATGCATAGTTTTGATTTTTTTGGTTCTAATCAAGAATTTTGCTTCCTACCTAATCAAGACTTTTGTTTGCAACTTAATCAAAACTTAAGTGTGCACAAAAGTCTTAAGTGCAATAATTAATTTTTTGACCTGAGCGTTTGATTTTGAGTTTGGTTCACATGGGCATACATGACGATAGCTTGACGTGTGAGTTTGGTCATGAGCAACCAATTTTTGTTGGTCCACCACATAGTGGACCCACGTACTCTGTCTAGTGGCGGGCCCGACAGTTGATTTTCTGTAAAATCTGGCATTGGATAGAGCTTGTTGCATTGATCATTCTGATGGTTCACTTGCCAAAATTAGAGTCCAGGTTCAGAAGATATGCTTGTCGGAAGTTTAATGTTTTTTGGCACATAAACCCTGTTTTGACCCGAAAATGTCCTATTTGAGTCCTGGGATTTAGTCAGGCGTCATGTAGCTTTATGGGTTAAATCGGAATACTTCATGTATACAATTTATTTCGTGCTTAAATACTGGTTTTATCCTTATTTTTGAGTTCATTGTGAAAACCTGTAAAAACACTAAAATACAATTAATTCATGATTATTAAACACATAATTAACCAAATTACTATATCTCTACGGAGTTTTATATTACAGTTTTGAGTGCTTATCAATGACCTAGTATGACTCTCATAAATCAACAACACCTAGCATGAGGGCAGTGAATACCAAGATATTGACATCCTAAAGCATAGTGACCCCCTTCATACTATTCATAGCACAATTGGTAAACCTGTAATAGAATGTACAAACACCAGATCATTTAAATTAAGGGTTTAGTCCTACTGTAATTACTTTCATTTCAGACTTAGTCCTTCTAAATAATGTTTAATTAGTTTTTGACCCTTCCTCCATTACAAACAAAATCAAACTTAATAAACCATTTACCTTTGGCGTAGCAACAACTATAACATGACCCCTTCCATCCATTATACTCTTTCTTTATCTTCTTTCTTTCAATTTTCAATTTTGTATAACCAGCAACAACACCCAGCCAATATTTATAACTACCAATAGATTTGACTGTTGGGTTTTCCAACGGATATATCACACTAACCGTTGATTTGAAGTGTGGAGATCTTGACACGCATTTCTATTTTTTTAAAACAAAAACTAATTTAAACTGATGCTCACGTGCAAGACATGTTGTAGGGTATTTTTGGTAGTAGGAACTTGACTAACAACCTACAGACAGTCAAGATGATTTAGGAGGACCAAAAAGCTAATAACCCGATTAGTGTGGACCAAACCCCAAATACCAATTATTTAGGAAGACCAAAACCTAAAAGACCCCAAATGTTTCCATCCATATATAAATAGCACATGAGTAAGTTCATTTTGAGTCAAGATTTCCAAGAATCTAACGAAAATGAAGATGCCATTAGTGGGATCACGTACTAGTACTAGTACTAGTAGTAGAAGACGTTTTTCTATACTAGTACTATTCCCACTCCAAGGATGTCTACTCATTTCTGCCATCTTTACTGGACTGGGTCTTTTATTTCTCACTCTAAATAAATTGACATCATCTCATCTTCATCATCACACTACTGAGGTTTCTTTTTTGGATTTAAATGATGTTGGGTCCCTCAGTAATGACACGTGTCATGATGATGCAGCTGCTACTTGTGCTACGGTGGAAGAGATGGGGGAAGTTTTTGCTAGTGAGTTGGCTAAAGGGAGTTTGAGAGTGAGGAAGATTATTGAAAACCATTTTTTGTTACATGGTAAATGCTTCATATATGAATTATTAGTTAAGCATGATGTTATTATTTGGATTGAATGCTATTTGGGCCTATCTTTGTTTGTTATTATTACTTTCTAAAAGAGAAATCTATTTTGGGGGCACGGAAAGTTGCACCAACAGTTCCTTATGTGGCAATATCACCAATAATTTATAGGGCTTTTTTACTTAACCCCCCAAAGTTTGTACCCCCTTTTGAGAATACCCCCCATTTTCAAAATCCTTAGTGATTGCCCCCCACTTCGTCAATTAACTATTGCCCAAACGTTGATATTTTAGATAATGACCTTTTTACTCTTAAAAAATAGCCGTTGCATTTCTTAGTTTTTTCTTTTCTTTTCTAATATTATTTAAGACCAAGTTGGACCACAGAACTTGCAGCAAAAATGAAGACACGAAGGCCATTCTTCTCCATCTCGATTCTTCTCAAAATCATTTTTTTTTGGTTCATGGGTGGTGGATCTGATCCTAACAAGGTTGATCCCTCTTATGCTATGTCTGATTTGTCTTAAATTAACTATCATCTCGTTTGTTTCACTGATTTTGAAAATGGGGTTACAGGTCAAAGGTGTATGCTAAAAAATGGGGGGTTTTGACAAATATTTTATTTCATTTTGGGGTGTTTTAGAACATTACGTTTTATAGAATAATTTAAGTTTTATGTTGGTATTTTAGGAACCTATTGCAATGTCATCAACAAACAATGGATTGTGTTTTCTGTGTGGAGATGCTGATCACTAGAAGTGTAATTGCAAATGGCTTAACTACCCTTATGTTAAGGGATGTGGAGATATCATGATGGTTCGTTGGAGTACCCAAGAGTGTAGTAATGGATAGAGGTTTCTTAGATGTAATAGAGCACCAAGATGTAGTGGTTTCAAATGGATTGATCTAGGAACATGTGAAGCAAAAGGAAAGGCTGTTGATGTGGAAGTTGATGCCAAGGAAAAAGATAAGCCAAAAAAGGAGGGGAAATTGAAGTTGTGCATTGATGGTGCTATTAAGATGCACATTGAAGGTAGTGCATCTGATGTAACTGAGCTTGTAAAGAAACTGACAATGTAATATATGAAATTTGGAGTTATTGCATTTTACATGGTGTATTGAAGTCTACATTTACATGTTGAATCAAAATAGGCTAACATATTAGTACCTTACATAACATAACAGAGCACTTCAATGTAAAAGAGCACTTCAACTTATGTATAAAGCATAGCAAAACATAGCTGTATTAGACCACTTCAACTTATGCCTGACATAACAAAAACATAAATAAGCATTAAAAACACAAATTTACTACCCAAATTCAATACTGCAGTAGTCACTCTGCTTGTGAAGAAGTTGTGGACTTCCTTCCTCTCTTTCTTAGAGGTGACATGGGTGGCATGTTGCAATGTACGCTTTCTTGTGTTTGAATTGGTTTAGGCTGGCTGGATTGGCTGGGCTGTGGGGGATCTTGTAAATTTCCAAATAGAAGCTCTGACATTGTTTGCATAGGCTTATATTGAGCATTGCGCCTACCCTTAACACTTCCTCTTCCTCTTCCTCTCTCACTCCTATCATCTTCACCATTTCTACTCCTACCTCTACCCCTACCTCTACTACTACCACCTCTTGCTCCTCTCCCACTTGGTCCTTGGCTCCCATCCATACTTGCAGGTCCTTGAGTCCCATCCATAGTTGCAACTCCTTGGCTCCCATCCACAGTTGCATGTCCTTGAGTCTCATCCACACTTGCAACTCCTTGGTGGCTCCCATCCACAGTTGGTGGCACTTGGCTCCCCTCCTCAGCATTTCTTCCACTTCCCCTACCCCTACCTTTACTTCTACTTCCTCTTCCCCTTGAAGGCAATTCACCTTCAGGTACTTGAGTCCCATCAGCAGCATTGATTGCTCTGATTAGAAAATGGTTAGGTAGTGGCCTTGTTCAAGGTCTCCCAAGCCTTCCCCTTCCTCTATGAGATTCTCTGCCAACAGCAATTGCATTATATTAGCTTGTGCATTTGCTTCTACATTAGCATTGTCTCCCACTGCACCTCCTTGACAACCTCTGGCATTATGCCCATATGCTTGGCACCTTGAACATCTTGTTGTATTTGCTTCATCTGCACCTCTTCTTTTATTCACTTTTGGCCTACCAGGTTCTCTTCTTCTGATTGGTGGATAGATAAACTCAGTTTCACTTGGTTGTTACAAAAGAAGTTCTTAACATTACGGCTAAATCACTAACAATAACACACTATAACATATTCAAAAACTAGGGCTAAGTCACTCACTGATATGGTGTGATGTAACCAGCACAAACTCTTTTATAAGCTGCTCCAGAGAAGTAAGGGATACAATACCTAAACCAACAACATGTAACTATTATAAATATGTACATTATCAACATAAGACAATAGTACAATTTGTAATTGCAATAACTTACTCAGCCCATATAAGTCTTCTTGGCTTGATGACTGCTACAACATCGAGGCAAGGAATCCCAGTGACTTGCCATTCATTGCAATCACATATGAGAGACTTTAAGTCCACATTCCACCATTTACCAAAGATATGAGTAACTAAAAACTTACCTTGGATTTGAGAACCACTGACATGAAGGTTTCCAATTTTGTCACATCTTTCATCTATGATTTGCTTAACCCTAGGCACCAAGTCATTATTAGCCCACAACTCACACTTTTCCTTTCTATCATACAACAATTTCATCTACAACACCATCACCAGTGACACCATATTCACAATGGGCTTGTCCCTAGCATCCAATATGTAACTATTCCATGCTTCTGAAAAATTGTTTGACAAATGATCAGAATTGGACACAATATCAAAGTGTGATCTTGCCAACAGCCTTGGGTCTTCACTAATCAGATACCCCTTGGCTCCATTATCAAGTTTTTCTAGTTCACCCATCAACTTCTCAAACTCTGTTGGTGCAAAAGCTTTGGCAGCACACCAAGCTTCCTAGTCAACTCCTTTATACTTAGTATTCATGTTTTGCACTATATGCCTGAAGCAAAATCTCTGGTTGCAGTCTGGAAACACAGTTGCCACTATATTACATAATCTTTTCTGCCCATCAGAAATGATAGTCAACTTCTCAAGGTGCCTATTCAAGTGTGGTGCCATCTTATCTAAAAAATCAGTCCATGTCTCTGTGCTTTCTACAATACAGACATAGAAGGTAATATGAAACAATTTATTGTTATCATCCAGAGCAATGATGGATATACACACACCTCCATACATGTTTCCCCTTCAAGAAACAACTATCAAGACCTAATAGAGGCCTACACCCTTGAACAAATCCATCTAGAGAAGCCTTGAATGCAATACAGAGAGTAGTAAAACTATGGTAATTCTCATGCCTAGAATGCATTGCAACAAGCTGCCTACATAACTCAGGCAATTTTGCATATGAAAGATCATAGCTTCCATGTATGTTCTCCATTGCTAGGTTCCTAGTATGCCAAGCCTGCTAATAGTTAATCCTCACTTGAAACTTATGTATAATTTCTTCTTTAATGTCATTAGGAGTAAAGGTCCTATGATGCATTCTCATTTCTATCTCAATTCGACTTGCTATCCAGTTAGCATTTGCTATTGGATTCCTGTCTCCTGCATCACCCACACATGTATGTATATCATTCAACTTTCTACACTTCATTGTATGACCATTTGGCAACACCTTCACATAACACAACCATTTACAATCATTACCCTTGCACACCCACTCCATCTTATCACTGTCATTTCTATTTTATTTCAGAATGTACTTATTAGTAATAGCATAAAGTGTCATGTAATCTCTTAATTCATACCTATCCTTCCAAGTCTGATCAACAAACAACTTCACTAGTTGTGGTTCAATAATAACACTTTCATCAGATGGTATGTTGAATGTTGTGTTTAAAAGGTCATTAACTTTAGCAGTAGTATTTACATCTTCCACTTGCTCTCCATTGTCTTCTTCAACATAGTCATCAAATTTATTTTCACTATCACCTATAGAAGGGATGTATTCCTCATTAGATGATCCATAACTGTGATATCCTTCATCTGCATCAATTCTATCCACATCTACTATTCCTGAACCTGCTGGTTTAGCTATAAAATTAATCAAACATCTAGTAAATATATCATCACCTCTATCTTGTACAATACAAATCAAATGAAGAACAAAATAAGAAGTAAACTATACCTGCAACTTCATCTGCTTCAGCAACATTGCCTTCCACTCCAAAGTTCAAAAAGTCTAAGTTAACAGTGTCATCAAACTCACCATGGCCAGATTCATCTGCTAAGATCAATGAAACATTTACACAAATATGAATACATCTCAAAATGAATAACAAAATGAATGAGAAGTATACCTGCAATTTTGGAGCAAGAGCTTTGGGACTGGGAATTTCTCCTACTTTTCATTTGTTTAGAGTTGCTTTGAGACTTTTCTCCTTCAATAGAACAATTTGCTTGACTTCCCACACCCAATTGGTCCCCTCTATGTGTTGTATTGCATTGGCTATTGGTCCCTAAAGTATTGGACTTAGACCCATCATCCACAATATTATACTCCAAGAGTTTTTTACCTTTACAAGACCCACTTGTCAAGTCCAACAACCTATCCAATTCTTCAACTGTTGGCCAGTCATCAAAATCAAATTCCTGTCCTTTCATGCATGGTATTCCTTTAACATATATTACATCATCATCATCACTTTCTTCTGCTTCATAGTCTGTGGGTGGGTAATTATTAGAAGGGCTCTCATTAGAATTATCTTTATCATCACTACTCAGTTCCTCCACCTCAATAACATTGACATACAAATGGCTATACCCTCTCCAATCTCTACTTGCATGAGTCAACATATAAAACAAATCATCATCAGGCACTATTTGTTTTATGTTTTCTCCATTAGCCCAACTAAGCTTAAGTATAGGATTTGGGGGACAATCCATTTTACGTGTGACCCAAGCAACCAATTCCACCATAGATGCTTTATCACCATCTATCATGTCTGTATCCACTCCTCCCCCCATATAAACATTGCGCCTAACACCATCTCTAGTTGCTTCTCTCCATTCTCCATTAATAATATTTTTCTGAAACACAGTATTGTACAAATTCAAAATTCAAAATTACGTTTTGTTTAAACATAGTATCACGCATTACTATTAAAAAGTAAATCTTTTTAGCGAACTTACCAGTGCGAGTGAAGTGAGAGAGAGTGTGGGAGAGAAGGGGGAACGAGTAGTGGCCACAATCAATCCAGATGAGTGCGGGAATGAACTTCAGGTGACCACAATCGATCCAGATGAGTGCGAGAGTGAGACAGAGTGTGAGAGAAAGAATAGTCATATTAAGTTAGGGCATAATTTAGGGGGTTTTCACGAATCATTGTTCGTTTTAATGTGGTGGGAAACCCAAAATATTCCCGCTCTATAGTAGGGGTAAAATTGCCATTATGCTAAATATCATCGTCCGTTACATAGAAAATTGACAGAGTGGAAGGGGCAATCACTAAGGATTTTGAAAATGGGGTATTCTCAAAAGGGGATACAAACTTTGGGGGTTAAGTCAAAATTCCCCGAAAATCATAGACACTGTATACCAATATCTCAATTACGTCGACTGTCAATAAATATCCACTGAAACAAACTATCCAATAAGTCCAACCTACATACAAAGGTACCTGTAACTAACTAATAAAACCAACTACGAGTATAACCAGAAAGCTGCCAATACCACTCAAATCCCATCAACTCTTCTATTGCCGCCGTCATTAGGGAAATATCTTTTCCAAAACCAATGACGCTTCCACACCTTGGACATTTCATCAATAGGAATACCCTTTGTCTCGGGCAAAAAGAAGTAGACAAAGAGCGTCATGGTGACCACAAAGATCGCAAATATGTAGAACAGTCCATACCTTGCTTGACACAACGCCGAGAGGAAAACTTGACCAATGATGAAAGTTATCGACATATTCATAACAACGGTAAGACATTGCAGAGTTGAACGGACTTCCATGGGGAATATTTCACTAGGCACCAACCATCCAAGAGGGCCCCATGAGAAAGAAAAGCCAACGACATAGATGCAGATCAGAAATACCAAAAGGGAGGCGAACGAATATGTAATTTTTCCAAGTCCATTCCAGCCAAACTTGTAAGCAATTATTGATCCGATCACAATCTGCATAATGCAAATGCACAGAACACTAGTTAGGAAACACAAATTTCAACCAATTGATGGTAATACACTGATCGAATATCAACCTAATTTAACTTTGGACACAAAAAATAAATAAATAGGATAAAGGTTAGAATAGTTACCTCGCAAAATAACATTACTACTCCACCGGTGATGAATAGCAACTTTCTTCCATACTTATCAACTGTAAAAATCGCAATGAATGTGGCTGCAACATTGACAGCTCCAGTAATCAGAGCGGACATGAGAGAAGCGTTCTTTCCAAGACCGATTGTCCTAAAAAGGACTGGGGCGTAAAACATAATAACGTTAATCCCTGTAAATTGCTGGAAGAATGGGATGGCCAAAGCCATCACAAGTTGTGGCCTGTACTTCCTGGAAAAGATTGCTTTCCAAGACTGCTCATTGTCCATAGACTTTGATTCTGCTACCATATCCTTGTATTCTTCGTCAACATTGATAGTTCCACGAATGCGTGTAAGAGTTTCTTTGGCCTCATCATTCTTACCACGGTCGATCATGGATCTCGGTGTGTCAAGAACGAAAAAGGATCCAATGATGAGGGCACAAGCAGGGACAACAGCAAGACCCAAGCTCAAACGCCATCCCCAACCTCCTTTAATTGTGTTGGTTTCATAATTTACTAAATTAGCTAAACAAATCCCAATTGTGATCATCAGTTGGAAGATATTGTTAAGTTTGCCGCGGTGTTGGCAAGGAGCCATCTCCGAAAGAAATAGAGGTATCGCCTGTAAATTTGACCAAATAGTATGATTGTGATTAGAACACGTACTATGTAAAACAGATATTATTGAGAGGAATCTACAACAAACAATTGGCTCAGTTTTTGTTTGAACATATAATCATGAATAATATATGGAGCATCAATTATTGTAAAAGAGATGATACTTCAATTATAGTACATTTGCTCAATGGATAGTTCAATCCTAAAACTTATCTCTTCGTAAGATTTTAGTTTCAGCCTGCTTACATCCAGTAACCACGAATAATAGATTGAACTAGAAAACGGGATCACAGAACATGAAATAATTAAACTACAGCAAAGACCAGCTCAGTCAATACAGCATACAATATAATGTTGTTTTGTAGTATTTCTTCTTCTTTATTTTGTCTTTCTGTGTGAGTGTTTTATTTTATCTAATGCAGCGCTATGCAAGTCATGGTATTAGTTAATACAGATAACAGTACATTAAGTCTATTCCAAATATATCTCGGCCAGGATTTATCCAAAAATATTGCCAACTAAAACAACATCAGTTCAACCTGTTTATAGAATATTAAGTTCGCCTGTTTCCTTGTAATAGATAATACAGAGATTGTAACATGAGACAAGTGAGCAAGTTGTCGAAGTTATATGAAGATTTACCTGGTTTGCAAATCCAACTCCAACCCCAAGGGACAACCTTCCAATAATAAGCATAAGTATATGAACAACAAACCCAGTAAGACCAGCTCCGATGCAAAAACACACACCACCGCACACCATGGACACCTTCCGCCCATATTTTCGTGTTACATAAGAGGCGAAACAGGATCCAACCAATGCAGCGAGGTATAGAGATGAGGTGAACAAGGTCAGAATCTGACTGTCGAACATACAGTATTGATTTGTTGACACGATACCTTCTTCTTTTCGATAAACGTCAGGGAAAAATTTCTTCAAGAAAGGAGGCATCGATGTACTCCACCTACATACAGAATAAGATCGATTACATTGAAGAAATCATAAAAAAAAAAATCATAAACAAGATGAACACAGAACAGGATTTGTACAATTAACTAACTCACCAGAAATTCCAAGGTCATACCCAAAGAGCATGCCACCGAAGCCAGCTATAATGCATGTGATCACCACGTACCATGTCAACTTCCCAGGGTATTGCTTCTGATGATCAGTAGACGAGGACGAGAGAGCCCCACCCGCCATAGTATATAATCTTCTTAAACTGTAGCTAGGGAAAACTTAAAACTCTAAAATATGAACTATCGATGTACTACGTTCAATATTTATAGGCACCATCCAGTGTCCTGTATAAGTTCTTATCAGTTTCTGTTGTATTACAACTCCAACCACCGCCAAGAATTGGACACTTAAAAACAAATTAATGCTGTCTGTGTGCCGAATTATTTGGAAGAAAACTTCGCTGTGCAAATCCTTGTGTATTTCTGTATTCTTGGCTTCATGGGCCATGGATTAAGTTGGGCTGGATTTTAGATATATTTGTTTGGGGCCTTCCCTGGGTTGAGTTGGGAATGACTGGTGATTCTTCTTCCTTATTTGGAAAGGTGGGAGAGGGAGAGGGAGAGAGAGGGTTGGGCAATGCATGGGAAATTTTACTTCAGGGACGCTTTAGCTTTTAGAAGCTAGCTCGCCTTACTTCGAGGAAGCTTATTTGGCAACTCAAAGGCAAGTGAAAACAAATTTTATCAATGACCCAAGTGGTTTGGGGGGTCAGAAGTTTTAGAGCTTTATTTATGCCTGGCCATATCGAGGATGGTTTTGAACCCGTTACAAGTTCACCATCTGCTTTCCTGAATTTTTTCCTCATAAAAGCTGCAAAAGATCATCAGTACCTTCAAGAAAATTCCATGCAAGCTTCATGAGCATTGAATTGTTCATATCCTGTAACTTTCTGTTTCCGAGACCACCTTCTTCCACTGTTCACCACTCCAAAGAAAATTCCTTATATATAATCTGCTCAGCATCATGAAGAATGCTTATTGACCATTTATATATGTCCATATTGTACAAAGAAATACTATTCAACACAGATTTCACAAGAATGCATCGACCTTGGAAAGACAACATCTTACCTTTCCATGTGATGATCTTGCTTCTTATTTTGTCCAAAACCACTCCTGTACATGCCCTTGTAGTTCTACCCTGGAATATTGGAACCCCGAAATGTTTCTCTGGCCAAGTACCAATGGGGATACTGAGAGTTTCTTGTAGTGCATGTTGCCTTGTGAGAGCTACACCACCAAAAAAACATTTTACTCTTATCCTTGTTCTTACACTGGCCTGAAGCAGCTTCGTATCTTCTAATCCCACCATTTAGAAGATAAGAATATCGTCAGCAAATAGTAGGTGTGTGGGGCTGTACATGTCTTTAACTCTTAGCATTGGCTTGATTTTGTTCTGTTCCTTGAGATAGGTCAGCCCTCTGCTAAGAGTGTCCTCCACAAGTGCAAAAAGAAAAGGTGATAGTGCATCGCCTTGTCTAAGTCCCCTTGAGACTGGGAAGAAACCACATGGGCCACCATTGATGAGTATAGATATTTGAGCTGAACTGATGATCTTGTCAATCCATCTGATCCAAGTCTGCAAGAATCCCATCTTTCCCATGACACTTTTGAGAAAATCCCAATTGAGAGTATCATATGCCTGTGTTATGTCCACCTTAATGGCCAAATTTCCACCATATCTTTTCTATTTCATCTCATTGACCAATTCGGAAGTCAGATCAATGTTGGACTGTATACTCTTGCCTTGTATGAAACCACATTGCTCCTTTGAGATGATTTTGCTCGCAATAGAATTGGTTCTCAGCTGCAGAACTGTGGTGATGATTTTCATGAAGAAATTACCCATACATATGGGCCTAAACTTAGACAGCTTTGTAGCCCTTTTCTCTTTTGGAATTAAAGTTATGAAATTTGAATTCATTCCCCAGGGAATCTGAACTTCCAGAAAGAAAGAGACGATGGCAGTATATATATCCTTACCAATAATACTCCAGCAAGTCTGATAAAAATGTCCTTGAAAACCATCTGGCCCAGGTGCACTATCAGAGTTCATAGCAAAAACGGCAGCTTTGACTTCTTGTAGTAAGCATGACATTATCTGCTTGAGTCACTAGTTTAGGAATCACCTTCAAGAGTTCTTTCATCAACAGTTACCTCTTGTGCACTAAATTTATTCTGAAAAAAGGATACAATATGCTCTTTAATCCGGTCTTGGTCTCTAAGAATTTCTCCTCGCTCTGTTTCCAGTTCGGGTACTGTAGCTGACCTCTGTCTCATCTTACAAAGAGCATGGAAGTATGTTGTGTTCCTTTCACTGCATTCGGTCCACTTGAGTCTACTCCTTTGGTGCCCTTTTTCTTCTTTACTTTCTAGTGCTTGGTCGAGAAGTTGTTCCTTGTAGATCATCTGACTAATAATCTGCTCATCATCAGGGTGCGCCTCTACCAGTGCTTGTGCTTCTGTCAGTTCCTTTTCTGCTCTGTTAATATTCACTTCAATATCACCGAACTCTTCCTTATTCCACTTCTTGAGTGCAAGTTTGAGAAGTTGTAATTTTTTTGTGACCCGGTAAATTGGCGCACCAATTATGTACTGGTTCCATGTCGTCTTCACCAGGTCCAAGAAACTAGGATGAGATTATTAATGTATAAGTCGAGCATCGTAATAGAAGATCAAGACGGTTACATAAATGTATCCAAATTTCGGCATTCCCCAGAATGTAATGAAAACAGAATTAGTTAGATGAGTGAATGTAATAGGAACACTATATAAAGTGTATTCATTGTAATGAGAAAGACATAATGAAAAAGAGATCATTACTCAAATTATCATGGTATCAGAGCCATGTGCCATACGGCCATGAAAGCTTCATGAAGGAAGCTTGCTCATAGTTAAGATCAAGAAGTCTCAAACATCAACTTCACTCATCTTCAAATCCATCTTCAACACCATCTTCAAATCCATCAGAAAGATAAGTTTTTTTTTTCAGTTTACTATTTGATTAGTGATTCTTGAAATCAATTCCTAAACAATTGTTTACGAGTGGAATTTGCATTAGTTGTTCATCAGTGAATCTTGGTTTGTTCATTAGTGAATCTTGATTTGTTCATCAGTGAATCTAGCTTGATTTGTTCATCAATATGACTTCGTCAGTTGAACAAGTTTTACCTCCATCTTCAACACCATCTTCAAATCCATCTTCAACACCATCTTCAAATCTGTTTCAAATCCAAAATATTACAAATTTCGTTCATGTCAAACTTAGCAAAGATAATTACATGGTTTGGAAACAGTTATTCTTACCAGTTCTTTATAGTCACAATCTAATGAGATTTGTTGATGGAAGTAATCCTTGTCCATCTAAATATCAGGGAAACTCCTTCAGTATCAATCCGGCATATATTGAGTGGATGAAAACTGATCAAATGCTACTAATTTGGATCAATGCTACAATCTCTGAAACTGTGTTACCGTATATTGTTGGTCTTTCGACTGCAAGGGATTTATGGTGTACTCTAGAACAAAGGTTTTCTGCTATCACTATTGCGCATGTTCATCAGTTGAAAGATAAGTTACAAGCACTAAAGAAAGGAAATAAGTCTATGTCTGAATATTTGCAAGAAGCCAAACAAATTTCCGATGGTTTAGCTGTTGGTGGAACTCTAGTATCGGCATGTTGATATGGTGTATTATATATTGAGAGGTCTTTCAAGTGAATATAAGGCCTTCACTACATCTATCAGAGTGAGCAGGTCTAATCATATCACGGTGATGAGTTACATAGTCTACTTTTGGTGAAGAAATACTTGATGGAAGAAATGGATAAAGCCATGGCAGCTGAACCTACTACTCATGCATTCTCATCAGTCAAATCACAAAGCTCCAACTGGAAGAATCCAAATGTTAATCTTGGACAGAGTAGTGGAACTACACATTCAAATGGAAATACTCAGTTTAATGGTTCCAACAGAGGCAGAGGTCCTCCTAGAGGAAGAGGCAGAGGCAGAGCATCCTTCAGGGGAGGTTTTAATCAATAGCAAGGATTCAATTTGAATCAACAGGATTTTAATTCTTCCACAAGACCTGTGTGTCAAATCTGTGGAAAGTTTGGTCATATTGCCATCGATTGCTATAATAGGATGAATTACACCTACATTGGCAAGATTCCACCTTCTAAACTCTCTGCAATGGTTGTTGGTACCTCCAATGATTCAAATTATGTTGCATTTTCTTCTACAAGGGATTCTAATGCTAAAGATACTCACTGGATAGCTGACTCAGGAGCTACGAATCACATCACTGCAGAGACTACAAACATGACAAACTATTCTCCATATCATGGTGCTGATAGAGTGCAAGTTGGCAATGGGGAAGGTTTGCCTATTCTAAACACTTGGTTCTTCTTCATTTAATACACATGATTCAAACTTTACTCTTAAAGATATACTTCATGTCCCGGATATTTCAACCAACTTATTATCGGGTTAATAAGTTTGCTATTGATAATAAGCGCTCCATTGAATTTACTCCATGTAAATTTCTTGTGAAGGATCTCAATTTCGGGAAGATCCTTTTCCAAGGACCAACTAAAGGTGGTCTTTACCCTATAAGTCTTACATCATGTTCAAAGACCAATATTCAACCTACTGCTTTTTTAAGTGCTAAAGCGGATGCTTTACTTTGGCATGCGAGACTTGGTCATCCTGCTCGACAGACTCTCTCTAAAGTACTTTCTATCAACAAGCTAACCTTGCAAGGTTCTGCCAATCTCCACAGCTTTTGTCAAGCATGTCAGCTGGGAAAAAGTCACAAGTTACCTTTTATTTCGTCTTCATCTAGATCAAATGTACCTTCTGAGTTACTTCATTTTAGACCTATGGGGTCGGCTCCTTTTGCATCATCCTTTGGTTGTAAATACTATGTCAGTATTGTGGATGATTGGTCTAGGTACTGTTGGATTTATCCCTTGGTTAATAAATCAGATTTTGCAAAAGTGTTTGTTGATTTTAAATTGTTTGTTGAGAAGCAATTGTCTCATTTTATTAGAGCTGTTAGAACAGATGGTGGTGGGGAGTTTACTAGCAATATTTTTGAAAATTTTCTAAAACAAAATGGTATTGGCCATTATTTTTCATGTGCATATACTCCTGAACAAAACGGAGTTGTAGAAAGGAAACACAGACACATTGTTGAAGTAGGTAGAACTCTACTTGCCCATGCTCAAGTCCCTTTTCAATTCTGGGTTGAAGCCTTTAACACAGCAGTCTATGTAATAAACAGGCTCCCTTCCATAAAGCTACAAAACAAATCACCTTTTCAACTTCTTTTTCACAGAATTCCACATTATTCCTTCCTTAAAGTTTTTGGTTGCACCTGTTACCCTTGGCTCAAGCCATATACCAGTAATAAGCTTCAATCAAAAACCACTCCATGTGTCTTTCTGGGATATAGTCTTCAGTACAAAGGATATAGGTGTATGGATATTGTTACAAACAAGTTGTATATATCCAGACATGTGGTGTTTAATGAAAGAGAATTTCTGTTCATAAAACAAAATGTCAGACCTCCATCTGTTAGAACTCATAGTCCTTCAAACTCCATCTACACTCCTGTACAATTAAATCCTCCTTTCTTCTTAAATCACTCTTCTTATCCCTCTGCATCATCTCAACCACTCAGTCAATCTCATCTTAATCCAATTCAGTCTACTCACATGTCAGAAACCCAACCTCAAACATTTGAACCATTCGCAGTTAGTACAGACCCATCATATCAAACTCAACAACTAGAACCTATTCAAACCTCACAACCAACAACAGTTCATGGTTCAGATTCAGTACCAATTCATCATTCAACACTATCAAACCAAGTTCAGAATCCATCTCAACAAGTTCAGAATCTAGCTCAGCATTCATCAGTTCACACAAGATCAAAGAGTGGTATTATTAAGCATAATCCAAGATATGCACATAATACCATTGTAACTAAGCATCCCTTACCTCAGGCATTGTTGTCAAAGGTTCAAGATCTCCCTGTAACACCAACATGCTATTCCAAAGCAATGAAAGATGCAGTGGGGTGAAAGAAAGAATGGCATTAGAAATTAATGCCTTACATCATACTGGTACCTGGGAGTTAGTTCCTTATGATTCGTCAATGAATCTAGTTGGAAATAAGTGGGTATTCAAGATTAAGTACAAGCCAACTGGATTGATAGACAAGCTCAAGGCTAGGTTAGTGGCAAAAGGATACCACCAACAGAAGGGCATTGACTATATAGAAACTTTTAGTCCAGTTGCCAAGCCACAGACGATCAGAGTTATTCTATGTCTTGCCTTACAATATGATTGGAAAATTACTCAGCTGGATGTAAACAATGCGTTTCTGCATGGAGATCTCAAAGAAGCTGTGTATATGTTGCAACCCCCGGGATTTGAAGATCCTACTAAGCCTCATCATGTTTGTAAACTAAAGAAGTCACTCTATGGTCTGAAGCAGTCACCCAGATCTTGGTATGAGAAACTGTATCAAGCTCTACTTGCTCTTGGCTTCACAACTACCCATGCCGACTTTTCTCTGTTTGTCAGACATTATAACAATACTATTACTATAGTACTTGTTTATGTGGATGACATCTTAGTCACTGGAAATTCAGCAGCAGTGTGTGCTTCAATCATCAAGCAACTCAGTCAGACATTTTCTATGAAAGATTTAGGTGAGTTGAGCTATTTTTTAGGACTTGAGATTCATAGAAGTACAGATGCTATATTCATGTGTCAGACAAAGTATATTTATGATCTTTTAAAGAAAGCCAAGATGGAGAATGTCAAGCCTTGTTCTACACCTATCTCTACAACAAAAGCTGATTCCTCTACATCCGACTTATTGTCTGATGCAACAGAGTTCAGGTCAATTGTGGGAGCTTTACAGTATTTAGTATGGACTAGGCCTGACATTGCATTTTCTGTCAGTCAAGTCTGTCAACACATGCATCAACCAAAAGTAGTTCATTTCACAGCCATGAAAAGAATATTAAGGTATTTAAAAGGTACTATTACTGAAGGTATCAAGTTCTCAAAAGGACCAACTCTGGTTACAGCTTATAGTGACTCTGACTGGGCTGGGTGTCCAATTGATAGGAGATCAACAGGAGGTTTTGCGGTATTTCTAGGATCAAATCCCATCTCATGGTCCTCCAAGAAGCAAATCACAGTGGCTAGATCCAGTACAGAGGCGGAATATAGATCACTGGCTCACACTTCGGCAGAATTATATTGGCTATGCATCCTCTTAAGAGACTTAAGGTTTACACTCTCTAAACCTCCTTTCATCTGGTGTGACAACATTAGTGCCATTGCCCTTTCTTCCAATCCTGTATTCCATGCTCGAACCAAACATGTCGAGGTGGATTACCACTACATTAGAGAACTTGTCACTAGTAAGACTATTGATATAAACTATCTATGCACAGAAGATCAAATCGCAGATATCTTCACAAAAGCTTTGGCAGCAGCAAGATTTCAAATGTTAAAGACCAAGCTTTCAGTTCAGCAGCCTCCCTTCAGCTTGTGGGGGTGTATTAATGTATAAGTCGGGGAGCATCGAATAGAAGATCGAAGGCGGTTACAACGAGAATCCATTTCGGCATTCACGTGAATGAATGAAAACAGAATTAGTTAGATGAGTGAATGTAATAGGAACACTATATAAAGTGTATTCATTGTAATGAGAAAGACATAATGAAAAAGAGATCATTACTCAAATTATCAGAGATAACCAAAATTTGTTGAATCTGAAGGGACAATTTTTTTGGTTTTTGAACTGTTACATCATCACCAAGAAGTGGTGAGTGATCCGATCCCTGTCTGCACTTCACCACATAGCGCCACCCTTGGAATTTATTGCACCATGCACTGTTGTAAATATCTCTATCCAGCATACTTGTCATTCTTCCCCTGCCTCTCTGGTTGTTGCACCAAGTAAGAAACAGTCCTTCAAAAGGAGCTTTCATGAGTTTGCAATGATTAATCACCTCATGGAAATCTTGCATGGCGACTACATTGGGTCTTCAAGCCCCCAACCTTCTCCTCTTGTCTGAGAACAATGTTAAATCCCCAATAATGAGCCATGGATCCAGTGTATTCAAGACCTTCATATCCTCCCACAACTCGATTCTTTTACTCCTGAAAGAACTAGCATGTACAAAAGTCACTTGGGCACCTTCAGAATTGGTGGTTATGTGTTGCTTTGTAACTCTTACTAAGCTCACTGAAATTCCTCTTCTACATAAGACCTATAGATTTCCCACCTTATCCACACTATGTCATTGTGGATTATACATGAGTCATATTGTTCTAAACCCAGTAACGAAAGTGAGTTATTCTTCAGCCTTGTAACTTATGGGACAGAGTTCCCTTACCACCACAAAATAAATAAAATTGCAATATAAAAATTGCATTGCATTTGACGTGAGAAACTGGGGTTCCCGATGTCTATATTGATTTCATTGATATTGTGAAATTGAAGTTCTGTAATTACCTGTGCTTTGGCTTTTGTCTATAAGTGTCTTAGGTTGTATACTACTGTATGAAAGACACCATTTCCCAGAAAGTATTGTCTTCTTGACCCAGCCAGTAAATTGTATGTTTCTGTCTATGTCATTGATGCTTTGAAATGAGAAAGTTGTATATTCACTTGTCTATTGGATCTTATTAGTTTTATATATACGCGTACAAAAGTGTATGGGAGAAATAGGTGTAGAAAGTAATTTAGGGAAAAATTAAGTGAATGAGAGAGCTCATCACTTATATTTATAGAATCATAATAGAAACTCTAGAAAAGAGTAATAAAGTTATTACAGAGATAATATAGGAAAATACAATAATAGCCCTGCTAACACTCCCCCTCAAGCTAGACTATGGATATCACACATACCCAACTTGGACAAAACCTCTGAAAATAGACTACTACTAACTGCCTTCGTGAGAAAGTCTGCAAGCTGCTGAGACGTCGGAACATATAAAACACAAATCTATCCATAAGTCACTTTCTCACGTAGAAAGTACCAATCAACCTTTATATGTCTAGTACGATCATGTTGCACATGATTAGCCAAAATGCTAAGAGCAGACTTGTTGTCACAGTAAAGCGTCGTTGGAAAAGAGACATGTAGATGAAGGTCTCATAGAAGACGCTTTAGCCATATCAGCTCACATATACCTTGGGCCATCGCCCTGTACTCTGCTTCGGCACTGGACCTAGAAACAACATCTTGTTTCTTACTCCGCCATGTAACCAAATTACCACCAATAGTGGTACAATACCCAGAAGTAGATCGACGATCAAATCTACAACTTGCATAGTCAGCATCAGTCCACGCCTCGACCCGAGAATGACTATTATCTCGAAACAAGAGGCCACGTCCAGGACATCCTTTGAGATAACGAAGCACACGAATAGCTGCCTGAAGATGAGGAAGGCACGGCTTGTACATAAACTGACTGAGAACTCCAACCGCATATATAATATCAGGATGGGTAAAAGAAAGATAGAGGAGCTTCCCAAGAAGCCGCTAACACTGACCAATGTCTTCCAACAACTCCCCATCATAGTCAGCTAGGTGATGGTTCTGTTCAATAGGTGTCTCAGCAGGACGACATGCAAGTTGCCCTGAAGCAGAGAGAAGATCAAGAATATACTTTCTCTGAGAGATAAAAATACTAGAACTAGAATGAGCAGCCTCAATCCCAAGGAAATAACGCAAGGGGCCGAGATTTTTCACCTAAAAGCGGGTACTGAGATAGGATTTCAGGTCACTAATACCCTGAACATCATCGCCAGTAATAACAATATTGTCCACATAAACAAACAACACAACAATAATCTTCGTACCAGAGTGTCGAAGAAACAAGGTGTGGTTAGCTTGACTCTGAACATATCCATATGTGTCCATGATTGCAGTAAATGTATCAGCCCAAGTGCGAGGAGACTGCTTAAGCCCATAGATAGACTTCTTCAACCGGCACACCAAGCCTGAAGTAGAAGAAGAACGGAAACCAGGTGGTGGAGACATATAAACTTCTTCCTGTAAAGCCCCATTGAAAAAAGCATTTTTCACATCCATCTGAAAAAGGGGTCTTGACTTGGACGCAGCAAGAGAAAAAATAACTCGAATCATATTCATCTTGGCCATAGGAGCAAAAGTCTCCTGATAATCAACCCCATGAATTTGTGCATACCCTTAGCAACCAACCGAGCCTTGTACCTACTAATTGTTCCATCTGAGTTTTGTTTCACCGTGTAAACCCATTTACACCCGACTGCTCTACGCCCAGATGGAAGAGAAACCAAGGCCCAAGTATTATTGACCTCCAATACATGTAATTCCTCCAATATCGCAGCCTTCCAATGATGCTGGGCCAACGCCTCTGCCACTATACGTGGTATATCAACCAATGAGAGAGAAGCCTGAAAAGATATGTAACTAGGAGACAAACGATGATCTGAAGTATAATCAGTGATAGAATAAGCCACAATATTAGCATATCTAGTTGGCATCCCTGCAGTACACTTCTCTTTCCGAATAGCAATAGGTGGAGTATCAATTCTATCAACAACCGGTAAATCAACATCAATAGTAACTGGTACAGGAGGGATAAGAGATGGCTCAATACCTGGTCAAAGTGAATTAGTGGCAAGTGGTGAACCTAGAAAAGCATAAGATGTCAGGCAGTCTGGTGGAGAAGGTTGGCGCCCTGGATATTGACTAGTATAAACTTGTAAAGAAGGTGAAACCAAATATGGAACTAGAAGGGAGAATATAGGCTCTGGCTGAACACTCATCGAAAGTGGAAAAGAAATAGGAACCGAATGTGAATCCTCATGAGGAAAAGGGAGAACTGGAAACCACTCCCCCTGAGATAGAACATCACCTGAAAAGAACAGAGCATGTTCGAAGAAGATAACGTCTATGGAGATGAAACAATGACGCGATGAGGGGTGATAACACCGATAACCCTTCTGAGTATAAGAGTAACCCATAAACACACATTTCAAGGCATGTGGATCTAGTTTAGAGATAGGCCTGGTGACTTAGACGAAACAGACAGACCTATAAACACGAAGTGGGATTTGAAAAACAGAACAATCAGGATGAATAATGGAATACGGGGTGCGAAAGCCAAGGGCTCAAGATGGAGAACAGTTAATGAGATACACCACCGTAAGGATAACATCAAACTAGAAACGTGAAGGAACATTCATGCCAATAGACATAGCACGAGCAAGATCAAGAATATGATGATTTTTTCTTTCTGACTTGCCATTTTGTTGTGGAGTCTGAGTGTTAGAGGTTTGATGCAAAATACCATTGGCCTCACAGAACTGTCGAAGACCATGAGATAGAAATTTCCCACCCTGATCGGAACAAATGATTTTAACTGCTGTACCAAACTGTGTACGAACCATTGCAATAAAAGTCTGGAAAATGGATGAGACTTCATCCTTGGATTTCATTAAATAAACCCAAGTACATTTAGAGAAATCGTCAATGAATAACACAAAATAACGAAATCCTAAAACAGAACTGACCGGGGCAGGACCCTAAACATCGGAGTGCACAATATCAAACAAAGATGAAGTTTTATTACTGCTTAATGGATAAGGGCTACAATGATGTTTAGCTAGTTCACATGTCTCACAAGATAGACTTGACATGGACACTTTGGAAAAGAAAGATGGAAACAAATAAAGAAGATACTCAAAAGAAATATGACCTAAGCGGTGATGCCAACATAACACCCGCTTTACATTTCACTACTAGGCGAAGACTTTAACTTGAGGGTATGGGGAGGGACTGAAGAAATAGGTTCATCTAGTACATATAAGCCACCCTCTTCACGTCCACTGCCAATCACCTTCCGCGACACCATATCCTGAAAAACACATTAAGATAGATAAAAGGTTTCACTGCAGATGACATCTCTGGTAAGTTTACTAACATAATTAAGATTGGTGGTCAACTTGGGGACATGAAGAACATCAGGTAACAAAAGGGAATCATTAACTGGGATACAACCCTGTTGATAAGCACCCAAAAGTGTAGTTTAAACCCCTTAAAAGTACTCTATTTAGACCAATTATGTTTATAATAAATAAGAATTAGTATTGTTTACGTGTTTTTGTGCATTTTAGGACTTGAAGTTGATTAGGTGACTAAAAGCACCAGTTTTGCATGGAAAACGAGTCAAGATGATTGTCGAGGAAGTTCTACGTTTAAAGCCCAAGAATCATGGAGAAAAACCTTTTTCAAGCCCAGTCAAAGCTGGGAAGTCAAAGTCAATCCGGATAGAAAAAGGACAGAGCATTCAACAGAATTTCAACAGGTCGTATCTTTAGACTCGGGCCTTGGAATTAAGCCTACTTTATGTCAAAACGACCGGCTCGGAATCAGTTTTCCAATGGATCGGGCCTTGCCCCAATCAAAGCTGTAAAAGTAGACGAAAATGGTACAAAAATAATTTTCAGCAACTGTGGCCTCTTTAGATTTAACCTAATGGACTTTGGGCTCACATTAGAGACCTAAGTCTCTCTTTTTGACCCATGCACGAAAATATAATCCCAACCCTCTCCTATATAAAGAGGGTTAAGGCTAAACACTTCACATATTTTTTTCCCTTAGTTAATAATTAGTTTAATTTAGTTCTTAATTAGTTTTACTTTTTTTTAAGGTTAGAATAATGGTAGGTTGTAGCCACCATTAATTCCCATCAATAAAAGTTTAGTTCTTTAATTAATTATTGTCTTTTTAATTATGTATTTCTTTTATTGCTTTAGTAATATGATTCCAATGAAACAAGGCTAAAGTTCAATTAGAGGAGATTTATGAAGCCATGTGAGGATGATTAACCATTAATATTATTGTTTTGCAAATAAAAACTTCAAGTTCTTCGTTATGAGTAACTAAATATAGAGCTCATAACGGAGAACTAGAGTTTAGAGCCACCACCAAATAGATTTGTGGTGGAGCTAAACCCTTATGCTAGTGAAGCCTTGATTCGAGAGGACTTAATGTTCACTAGGGACTAAAACAAGCGATTCGATACTAACTAATAGTCAATTGAATCGCATGGTAGATTAAACCACTTCTAATATCTTCTCTTGTCAATTTAAATTCACTGTTTTCACCTCATATCTACTGTTTTAACTCTCACTAGTAAAACATATTTCTAATCTAGACTCGCATCCAAGTAGTGTATGACTAGAGTGGGCGAACACGACTACTCTCCTCTTTATTTCTATGATATTAAGAGTATTATATCTACTGTTTTCCATCATACATCTACTATTTCTTCATCTTCTCATTACTGTGGTGATATCATTAGTAAAAGTATATCTTATCAATGGTGCCGCTTGCCATCTAGTTTGTTTACATTATGCCTATTTAGTTTAGAAAACACTGTTTTTTACTATTCACAAAACACACACTGAAAATACTGTTCGTAGTTTCTCCGATTTTTTCTGCTACTACTCTAGAGCATATTAGTTGTTCAGCCAACTCCCTGCCCTCCCGTGACCTAACCTTAAAAATTTCAAACCTTAGTTTTAATTCACAAGCGCGCACGCCTCATATTTGCCTTCACTGAGCGTGACCCGCCTTCTACATATTAAGCGCGACCCACGCCCAAATTACCTTGTTGCTAAGCACGCACGCGCCGTGCCCTAGGTTAAATATAGTAACTCAATTTTTTAATATTATTTCCAAAATTATCTCAAGAGTACAGTATAGTACTCGTATGCTAAAAATTACAAAATTTTAAAAACTATTTTTCTTCATTCTAAACAGTGTCTAGCAAACTGAAAGAATTTGGGGTTCTCTAATTAAGGAACGTGCACGCACGGACAACCTCCCTCAAATTCCTAAGTGACCTAGTCGTTGGTTTGATAGAAAAATACCAAAAAAATTAATTAATTCATCGTAGTTAAAATTAGTAAACCCACCAACTACCAAAGCCCGTTTCACAAGCCTGACATCCAGGCCCAACACAAAGCCCATAGTAAAAAGCATTTTCCTAATTCTTAAAAATTTAAAAACTAATAAGGTTAATCTTTTTACAGGACTTTAAAATCCACACCGTGTACCCGGACCAGTACTCGTATAATTGTTCAAGTAACAATAGACGTGCTTCAAGGCTGTTGAAGACGCTATTTATATGCGTAGAAAGGATGCTCTAGGCAACATCTCTTTATATCCTCAAATTACTGTCAGAGGATTATATTTCTAGTAATAATCAGGCTATTTTTGCATGCTCGTTAGGACTTGCCTATTAGACTTAAAACTTGCATAAGATTAATATCTGGTACGCATAAACCTGCCATATTAGTTTATCGTAGACGCAGAAATAATCGCCTATCTAGAAATTCACTAATCACCACTGATAAAACATAAAATGATAGTTTACCTACAAAATGAACGATGAAACTCAAAACGTAAGTAAACTAAAACTTATTACGTGCATATATTTTATCAAAGTTTCTACTCTCAATTCTATCGAAATAGAGTGGAGTAACAAATTCGTTCCACTCCTAGTTCTCTAGCATGGAATGCTTTCGTAGTTAACTAATCGGTCTTAAGTCTAATGAGAGCTTTACGAAGGGTGTTATACTACGATACAATATGAAATTGATTATGTTGAATTTAAACTATGAATGCTATGGAAATATGATTGTTTTTGAATCTAGATAAAGGATTAGAGGGGAATTGAATCCACCTCGAATCCAACTTAATAACCTAACATAGATTCTTGTATCTCGATTCTTACGTTCTTACGGCAAGAATTTCGAGTTCTAATCCCTAGTGTTCATGACATTTCTACCAAATACTAACTAGCATGTGAGGTCGTCCACCTATTCTCATGGCGAATCACGACCTTCTAGAGTGGAATAGATTCTACAACGCTTCTACACTATACCACTAGGAGTCATCAACCCATCATTTCCCATTGAATTATAACTACACATCATATTAAAATTCTAACTTAACTAATTTAACTAACAATGTTTCAATCTACTTAAACTACGAAATGATAATCAACAAGAATTAAAACTAAATCTATAAATTGAAATGACAAAAATCGAAATTGACAAAATAACTATTTTATTTATCTAATCAATCAAGAACAATGATTCAAAGACTTAATCTAAAATAAGAATTGAAAATGGAACTTAAACTTAATTACTCTACTGAAAACTAGATCTAGAATTCTATATAGTTTTAGGTCTAACTAACTACCATTAACAAAGAGCTAAGCTTTGGTTTTTATATGTTCAGATCCAAAAGTCGTGCATGGGCTTGGATTCATGTTTCGGGCCAGAGAATCAGGCCCAAAACCCAATACTTTCAGTCCAAAAAGGCCTTTTCAGCTGCAGTTGACTTCGACAGAATTTTCATCCACTTCTGCTCCTCTTATTTGGTCAAGGCTTGAACCATTGAAAAGCTCTTTCCAAGCCGGTCGTTTTGACGTAAGGTAGGTCCAATTCTGAGGTCTAAGTCCAAAGATATGGTCTTCGGAAGTTCTGCTAACTTTGTGCACTGTTTCTGCCAGCGTGGACTTTGACTTTTCATCTTTTGACCAGCTTTACAGAGGCTTTGTCTTCTTGAAAATTGTCCTTTAATCACAGAACTCCTTAGCAACCGACCTTTGTTCCTTTATCTCGCTAAAGTGGCACATTTCTGCACATAATGGACTTTGAAGCCTGAAATGTATAAAAACACATAATCAGTATTAACTCTTACTTATTATTCACATAATTGGTCTAAAAGTACGATTGTTAAGGGGTTAAAACTACAGTTTTGGGCTCTTATCAACCACATACACACCATCTACACCCACCGACACTACATTTGTAGCAATGGGTGAAGAAATAGCAGAGAGGCCCGTCTCTGATTTTTATAAGGCTTTAAATGATGGACCTGAGTCTTGCATAATTCTTGCAGATACTACGGGAGATTTTAGAATCCCCCCCAATATATTTAATCTGCTACCTGTTTTCCATGGCTTAGACTATGAGAAGCCTTATTAACACTTACATAGGATACAACAAGTTCTTACTACATTTCATCATCCTAACGTAAGACTTGAACAAATAAAGCTCAGGGTGTTTCCTTTCACCCTAGCTGACAAAGCGGTAGCTTGGCTAACAACACAAAAGCCGAACTCTGTCGACACATGGAAAAAACTAGTATAATTATTTATGGAACAATTTTACCCGCCATAGAAGGCTGATGAGATGTTGCAAAATATTCACTTCTTTCGCCAAAAGCCTCAAGAATCCTTTTTTGAGGCTTGAAATCATTTCATTGATCTTCTAGCAAAATGTCCACATCATAATCTGGGTAAAGACACACTAGTTCGTGCCTTCTTTAAAGGCCTATCACAACACTATAAAGAGACTTTAGATATCATGAAGGGATGTAATTTCCTAGGTAAATAACCCACAGATGCTTATAACTTTCTAGATAATCAATCCAAGAAAAGTAACAATTGGAGAGGTAACGATTACTCTCAATTCATTCCTTCTTCTTTTACAGCTAAGGCAGCCAGTATGTTTGAGGTTAAACAAGATCCTGAACTTAGAACTTTAATAGAATCCCTCACACACAAAGTAGGTGCCCTTTCTGTAAATAAACAAGAAGAGAAACCCATTCCTGTCATGAATATAAACTCTCTTCGCTGTAATTTCTGTTATAGTCTTGAGCATTTCGATCATTATTGTCCTCTTGCTTATGAACAACCACAATCATAGCTAGAAGATGTTTGTGCTTTTAATTATATACCTAACGCACCTTGGAGACAAAATCTTAATTTTAGTTGGCGTAATAATCACCACCAAGCAGCACCTCAAGGTTTTAATAGTCAAAACGTTAGGTCCACCAACAACTACACTCAATATCAACCAAGGCAAGGACAGGGGCAAGGTAACTATAATAATAATAATAGAAGTTTAGTCCCGGTAAATAACAACTATCAAAATCCACCCGTTAATAATCAACGTGAGATAGTTCCTGTTACACAACCCGTGTCAACTCAACCTTCCCAAACTGATAGATTCGATGCATATATGCAAACTCAACAATAGATATTACTAGCCATCCAACAATCCATCCAATAGTTAGCCCAAGAAAAACCATAACAAAAAGGCGTGTTTCCAGGTTAACTTGTACCTAATCCAAAACCAACAAACACAACCTTTGAAATAAATGGTAGTTCTAGTAATGAAAATATAATACAAGGATAACTAAAGGCCGTAACTACACTCCGTCCAGGGAAAGTGGTTGACAACAAAGTAATAATGTCTGAGGATTCCCCACAACAAGATAAAGAAAACTTACTAGATACCATAGTTGAAATTGAAGATCCTACCATGGTAGAAGTACTAGTTAAACCTCATCCTAAAGGGACACTAACAAAAGTTAAAGAAAAAGGCGCTACTCATATTGACCCTTACGCTAAATATAGGGAAAAACTATCGTTTTCCCATAGACTAGCTATGCTAAAGAAGGATGATAATTTTGACGAGATTAGGGAAGTTTTTAAAAATTTAACTATAAACCTATTTTTCCTCGAAGCCATAAAACGTCTTCCAACACACGCTAAGTTTCTTAAAGATTTGTGCACCACAAAGAGGAAAACAAACATACCTAAAGAAGCCTTTTTAACAGAACAGTTTCCCTCTTTATCTGAGCATAGCGAAATCGTTAAGTACAAGGATCTTGGTCGTCCCACTGTACAATGCACCTTAGGTGATACTTTCACAACAACTGCTCTTCTAGATATAGGGGCGAGTGTTAACTTACTCCCGTTTTACCTTTATAAACAACTAGGTATACACGATCTAAAACCGACTAAAATGACTTTGCAGTTAGCCGATCGTTCGATTAAGTATCCTAAGGGCGTAGTTCAAAATATTCTTGTTAAAGTACAAGACTTCTATTACCCAGCTGATTTTGTCATTCTAGACACAGAAGTCGCACATGGCTCTGTTCCTATCATCTTAGGGCGTCTTTTTTGGGCAACTGCTAATGCCCTCATTAATTGCCGTGATGGTTCGATGTCCATTTCTTTTGGAAACCTTGCTGTTGAGATAAATGTTTTAAAGATGATGCAACAAACACCAAACACGACTATAGATGGCGAAATTAGCATGATAGAAAGTTTTGCTCAAGATTATTTTAACAAAACTTTTTTCGAAAATCAGATGCACCAATTTCTTTCCTTTGGCAGTACTGAGGATTCTTATATCCAAGAACTACATGACCTCTTAGAATCCACTCCTATCCATGATCTGGCTCCTGAGTTTGAAGAACTCATTCCTAAACAAATCTGCGTTTTAGAGGAGGAAAACCCTCCTGATTCCCTGATTCCCACTCCTCCCACCCCTGAGCTTAAATCTCTTCCCGCTGAGTTAAAATACATTCATCTAGATCCGGATGGAACTCATCCGATTATTATATCATCTCAGTTATCTGCTATTGAAGAGGCAAATTTAATTTGATTAGGATTATTCGTGAACACCTTTCTGCAATTGGTTGGTCTTTAGATGACATTAAGGGTATTGACCCTAGTATATGCAAACATCGCATACATTTGGAGGATAATGCGAAAACCTCCCGTGAGCCACAACATCATTTGAACCCTGCCATGAAGGAGGTAGTTAGAGTGGAAGTTTTGAGATTACTCGATGCTGGCATTATGTACCCCATTCCATATAGTGAATGGGTGATCCCAGTTCATGTAGTCCCTAAGGAATAAGGTGTTACAGTCAATCGTAATGCCGATGGAGAGTTAGTTTCCACCCGAATTCCTATAATATGGCGAATTTGTATTGATTATAGGAAGCTTAACGCTATGACTTTCCTTTACCCTTTGTCGACCAAATGCTTGAACGTCTAGCCAGCCATATAGTTTTAAGTTATATTGTTTCTAAAAATAGAATAAAAGTAGATAAAGCTAAAATAGATAAGATAGCGTCTCTGCCTATACCACGGACTGTTCGTGACATTAGAGCCTTTCTAGGCCATGCAGGTTTCTACAGACGTTTTATAAAAGATTTTTCAAAAATAGCTAAGTCTTTAATACAATTGCTTTTAAAAGATGCCATTTTAGATTTTAATCATGACTGCAAACAGGCTTTTGAAACTTTGAAAGCCGCTTTAATCTCTGCACCTATCATACAACTACCAGAGTGGTCTAAACCTTTTGAACTTATGTGTGATGCTAGTGATTATTCCGTTGGTGCTGTGCTAGGACAGAAGTTAGATAATAAATCTACTGTTATTTTTTATGCTAGTAAAATCTTAAATGATGCTCAACGTAATTACACTACTACTGAAAAGGAATTTCTAGCCGTTGTCTATGCCTTAGATAAGTTCTGTCCCTACTTAGTTGGTTCAACGACCATCGTCTATATAGACCATGCTGCTCTTAGGTACCTTCTCGCAAAGAAAGATGTTAAACAGAGATTGATCCGTTGGATTCTTCTCCTAACTGAATTTATCTTAGAAATTAAAGATAAAAAGGAGTTGAAAATGTAGTTGTAGATCACTTATCTTGGTTAACTAATGAGGATGACAGTGATTCCAAATCGATATCTAACTTTATCCTAGTGAGCATCTTTATTCAATTTTTTCTGCACCTTGGTATGCAGACATTGTTAATTTTTTAGTGTCTGAGATCATTCATGATATATGGACCAGGAATGAATGCAAGAGATTTTTGGCCAAAGTTAAATTTTACTATTGGGATAAACCCTACCTTTTTAAGTATTGTGCAGATTAGATAATTTATCGTTGCATTCCCCAATGGGAGCACAATGAAGTCTTATCCTTTTGCCAAGAGCAATCATGTGGGGGTTATTTTAGTGGAAAGAAAACTGCCAAAAAAGTTCTTCAATGCGGTTTTTATTGCCTGACCCTATTTCAAGATGCCCATGCACATTGTAAAGTGTGTATTAGATGTCAACAACTTGGCCATATTACTCAATGTAATATGATGCCCCTAAATCCCATTCTCATAGTGGAGATTTTTTATATCTGTGGTATTGATTTCATGGGCCCGTTTCCTATTTTGCATGATTTCATTTATATTTTTATAGCTATAGACTACGTTTCTAAATAGATTGAAGCCATGACTTGTCGTAGTAATGACCATCGAACTGTAGTATTATTTATGAAGGAGTATATCTTCTCACGTTTCAGCATACCTAAGGCCATAAATGTGCCCAATAGAGAAATAAAAAAGATTTTAGAAACAACAGTTAATCCTGATAGGAAAGACTGGTCTAGACGCCTAACAGATGTTTTATGGGCATATAGAATGGCTTTTAAAACACCTATTAGTATGTCCCCTTACCGCTTAGTTTTTGGTAAACCTTGTCACTTGTCTGTTGAGTTGGAATACCATGCCCTGTGGGCTATTAAAAGTCTTAATTTCAACATTAACGCCGCTGGTGTCAAGCACAAATTATAATTAAATGAGCTTGAAGAAATCCGTAACGATTCTTACGATTTAGCGAAGGATTAGAAAGCTAACATGAAACGTATTCATGATAAACATATTTTGCATAAAGAGTTTGACCTTGGTAAAAAAAAAATTGCTATATAACTCACGTTTGCATATTTTTCCTAGAAAATTAAAAACACGTTGGTCCGGACCTTTTCTGGTTACTAATATCACTTGATATTCACCTTTTGCTATGTTAGAGATTTGAATCTTTTCCTTGGACAAATTGCAAAAACAAAGAATTTTCCTTACTCACGATCTTCGTGTCCGTATAGTTTTGGAGTAGGAATTCGAACCAACCTAAATTCTAGGACCACTTACAACTTGGTTTTGCTCTTTGGAAACTAGTGAGTAAGTTTAGTTAAGATTTCATTAATACTAACTACATACTTGGTTTCTTTTAATGCACAAAATAAAACAAACTTAAGTTACATAACATGCAACTAAAATAAGAATAAAAATTTACTAAGACAAAAGTGGAGTGTTAACTTTTTCTCATGTGAAAATAACCTCTATTATTTGATTTTTAGTAAGTGCATCTTAATCTTCCTAGGACTCTTAGACAATTCCTAATAAAAATTAACTTGATCCCTAACGTATATGACTCATCTCTAAGATCATACATGATAGCATATAGAACCAAAGCAATGACTTATCTCTAAGCTCATCACTTTGATTCCTAACTAGACTCTACACCAAATACCATTTTGGGATAGGATGTAAGCCTAGTTGTTCTTCCTAAACAACTTATTAAAATCAAATACAAAGGTTATCCCTCACATGAGCATCATTAACTCCCCATAAGGGAAGGTTTAGCTCATGTTCCTTGGGAGAAAAATATGACAAGTGTGGAATATAAATGTCAAAAGGGAGAGGGAGAACAAGAAGAAAAAGAAACTATATATATATGAACTCACTTGCATGAAGAAGTGAGATTTATTTTTAAGAGGAACACCAAGTTTCCTCCATTAAAACTATTACAAGCTTTTTGTTCCCCACTAAAAAACTAAAATACAAACTAAGACTAAGGAACTAAAATAATGCATGGTAAAGGAAAATAAGTCAAGAGAGTAAATGGAGTGTCCCCCTCCCCCCCCCCCCCTTTGTTTTGGTCTCTTCTCCATTTGAGAGAAATTTCCTATCTTCCCACGTGAAACACCAAACCATATCTATTTCCTTCTTAACCACACAATACACAACAAAGTGACACCTATATTTTTTCACTATTAACACCTAATCTCATCTAACTTTATTAACTACATGCAAGGTGTCACTTTTGTACCAATTATTTGCACCTTTGTCTTGACTTGTATGATGACTCATCAAATCTTGTGGACCTGCATAGTGGGTCCACGTGCAGTTCAGTGGCGGTCCGGTTTTTTGGCAATTTTAAAACTTTCCGCCTATGCGTAGAGTTCATCGCCCTGATTGTCTGAATAGCTCACTTGTCGCATTCGGAGTCCTGGTTCAAGAGGTAGGAGCTTCGGAAGTTTGATGCTTCTGTGCAAATTTGTTAGGCTTCACATGGCTGATTTGGAAGAATTCATATATACATCATTCCCCGTGCTTTAACGCAGGTTTAACCAATATTTTCATGTTTACTGCGAATACCTGCAAAAGTATGAAAATATACTCATTTCATGATTATTAAACACATAATTAACCAAATTTATATGTCTCAATAGGGTTTCATATTACAGTTTTGGGTGCTTATCACACTACCCCCAAACAAAGACGCCGGCTTGTCCTCAAAGAAAAGAAGAGACATTAAAACAGATAAGTGGCCAAAAAATGTGTAGTCCTAACTAATTCTCGTTTCGCAGAGTGCGGTTGCATTGACCATATGCGACAAGGCCTTAAACTACTAGGAATTCCCTAGTAGACGAGTTATAGTCTCGTGAGAGTTTTCCAGAGAAGATACTCACAAACTTCATTTATACTACAACGACTCAGTGACAAAAACTCGTTTCCTAAATTAATCTCAGATATCCATACATCTCCTTAGCAGGGAACGAGGATTGATTTCTTTGAATCCCAAGTTAATATGCATTCAATAATTAAAACATCTACATATGATCATGCATGCAGTGAACTTTTCATTGAAATGTACTAGCAGGGTTGTTTCTAGATCCTTTGGAGAGCGTACCTAAATGGGTTCTCACAGGTATGTGTCGAAACACAAATTCGCTCATAATTTTTCCACTTAGGTTTTGCTAACTCTAGTGTGCAGTGGGCACATATTTCCTCACATACTCAACAACAGTCAAAGGAGCCGAAGTCGATCAATCACATCTACTACTTATTATCACACCATCCTACTCCTAATTGAGCTAGAGGTCTTTATTAGGTATTATGGGGCTTAGGTGGTAGTGTAGAAGAAAATGGAAATGGATAATAAAAAATGATAAGTATGAGAAAATAGGGTCTTCAAGATATTTACACTCGAGAAATCCTTGTTTTCTTTTCCTACTTCTACCTGAGTTTTCTTACTTTTCTCTTAAGGCTTGTACTTATTTCACACTCTATTTTTTTTTTTTTTTTTAGAAAAAGAAACTATAGAAACATAATTCTATTTTCCTTGGCTGAAGCAAGTAACTAACTTTTATTTAGGTCAAGTCTTTCTTTTTACCTTTCCATATTTCATCCTATTTCTCATACTCATCACTTAGGTAGGTTCTTCTATTTAGGGTTAATAGATGGGTAAGGAATTTTTGGTGAAAGTGAAAGGTTTAATGAAAGGTTCAGTGGAGTGACAAGCAGTAAAATTTGTAACAGGTAAGAATTTTTAGCTATGTCAATCCAAAGAAGGCCTAAATTCTCGCCTAGGATTCGGGTGGTGATCAAGTAAGTAGACACGTGATTTTCTCTATTCGAAAAAACTACTCCTCTATGTCATTACTCACATATCACACATATCGAGGCTTTTTGGTTAGATTCTCATAGGATTGATCGTTTAAGTAACTAACCGTTGGTTCTATAAACTTACTGTTATGTACAATCGATGATACTCAGTGTATGAATGTTCATGAAAAGATGTACAAACTATTGCATACGTATTATCTTAAATTTCTTAAAAACAAATCCTAATTCGGATACTAATGTGAGATTTCTAGACAATTTTCATCATTGACAAGGAAACAAGACTTTGTCACTAAGTACAATTATTAATAAAAACTATATACATGCTACAATTTGCCTAATTTTTGCTACAGGTTTAAAGCACCCCTAAACAGAATGATGCTTAGTCCTCGAAGTATCAATAGATAAAGAAAGAAATTACCTGAGAACCGTGAGCAAAATTAGGGCTAGATTGCTGTGGAGAACATAATATATTATACAGAAAGAAACAATGAAAAATAATAGCACACGAAACATAACTATTTAGCTAGATATATGTACAATTTCATGCTCAAATTTACCATCCAGCAGGATGTGTTGGTCTGGCATCCTCAAGAATGAAATGCATTTCCTTAGCATCACGCCAAAAGATAATAGTCTGCCAAATTTCTGCCCATTCTTTGTCTCAGGATTTGTTCAAATGTGTCATCATTTTTTCATCCTTCGGGTAACAATGAACATACCTCAGGTACCGAGCGGGATGTTTCTATTGCCTAAACCTTAATGAACGAATGATTTTGTTTGCTGGGCACATAGAATCTACCTTGACCCAGTCATGAAAAGTAGCTGAAAACTGTGGAAAATGTGTTTTCATGATTCGGCAAGCGGTTAAAGGTAAAAGTATATACTAATCCTGAAAAGTGCGAGCTCGTTTCAGATTGGAGATAACACAACCTAAGATATTAAATAATGTATGACCTTGAGCCAGTGCATTGAATACTACGCAGGCAGCCTCATTGGCAGTGGAAAAGTGCCAATCTCCCATGATGTTCAGGAGTATAAACAACATTGCAGTCCCCATGTTTATGGTCATGGTTGCTAAGGGAATGGTGATGTCGCGCCATGGCACATGGCTATCTCCTTCTCGTGTAATCCCAAGGCCATCACCGTAAGTTTCACAAAAAATAGGCCACTGAAAGGAACAGTAAGAATTGTGATAGATGTAATGCCATGATGCGGCCGACTCTTGATATGGAAGATCCAAAGTTAGGGCAAGCTGTTGTTCAGAAAAAATATGATGTGTGTCACCAACTAGGATTGTAAAACCATCTAAGTAGAAGCCATGCGCATGGTTGAATGCTGGTGTGTCCTCCATATTAGCATAAAAGTATGCAGCCAAACTCGGAGAATAAGTTTGGTCAAGTTGAAAAACTAGGGAAGACCACCCAATCTTAGTGATGTAGTCACAGAAGAGATGGCCATAAGTATTGGAATCCATCATAGACTGAAAGGATTGCTCAGGAATGAGTTTTGGAGGTGTCATGTTTGATGAAGATGCAATATTTGATGAAGATGCCATGGTGGATGAAGTAAAGAAAAGGGTAAGGATAAAGGCAAACTGGATGGATAAATGAGTATGAAAGAAAATAGACCCTCCTGTAATGACATTGAAAATCACATGTTAAAATTATTTTAGTCACAACGTAAATAATGACAATTCTAGTAAGCATTTTTACAAAAGAAAATACAAAGATAATAACAAAATGCAATGATATATTCGATTATTTATTTATTGACTTAGGATTATTATTTTATTTTTATTTAATCATAAAATCATGGATTATTATGTTGATTTCGGAGACGCATATCGTGCACCAGACTATTTAGTTCTTCAATTTGTTGGCTGAGCTGCATCTGAATGTCCCCTTGGCTGGCAGAGAGTGTAGTTTGATTCGCCATTAGGAGAGCGTGATTTTGCAAGGACTGAGAATGATTTTCCAAAATTTCTTCCTGTTCAACATCATGCATTGCTTGACGTTCTAGGAAATCCTTAAGAGTTGTAATGATGATATTCTAATGAGCGTGTAGTTCCCGCATGCCTTGATGAAGAAATTGAATGCCTTCCATGGGATTAAAAATATTTAGCATGGCATTTTCATCAAAGAAATGTTCAGAGTTTGAGCTTGGGTCGTTCTGTTCATCTGTCAGAGTATCAGGAGTCCAAAAACCAATGGAGTAGTCTGTGTGGAGTACACTAATATTTGCTCTTTGAAGGGGTGTCTCTAGAGAAATTACTGGATAACCCCAACGCATCATAATTTGCGTGACTAAAGTAGGTAGAGGTGTTGACCTTCTTGTTTTCCTAGTGATCGCGTTCCAGAGGTGTTCGATTAGACAAAAATCATTCCTTTGAGTCTGCAAAATCCAAAGTAGGTGAAGTTGAGGCTTTGTGACTTTTGATTGGTGTGATGTACCTACCACATTGTGTCCCAACCAGTGGAGCACAACTCGTTGATTCTGTTTCAAAGAGCGTTGAAGAACAACATGATGTCTATTTCCGACTTCGTCATGAGATACGGTAGCTCGTAGTAAAGTTTTGACGGAATCAAATGATAACTCTGGAAAAAGGAACTCCTGGGTATTCATTGGGATTTGAAGTATGTCGGAGATAATTTCCCTAGTCAATTCAAATCGTCGTCCATAGGCATTGAAGTAGAATTTTCCATTTTCAGGTCCGCTAAATTGGTAGAACATCAAAACCAATTCTTGGGAATAACCAAAGATTTGAATGATATATAGAAGGCGTCCATCCTCGGTATTACAATTTCGGTGTCAAAATAAGGAGAAAATCGGCCATCTTCAAAATATTTCAGGTAGTCTTTCTCAGGCATTATTTTTCTTGAATGATCCATTTGGAAGTATTACTGAGGGAAGGATAGTGAAGAATGCTTGAAATGAGAATGGCTGAAAAGAAGAGATTTATAGCCAATCCATGAGTCTGTACCAATCAGGATTCCAAGTGTAGTTAAATCTAGAATTAATATATAAAAACACAAGTGACTCATGTGTTGTTGTGACACCTACCTTTAGGAACAACAAAAATGGGTATCCATAGTAAGTCTTTTCATATCAGAATCCCAAAAACAATTAATGAGATGTTTCAATGTTAGAAAATACGGAGGAAAGTTTCACAGGGCAGTTAGACCTACACGTAATTTCAGAATTGATGATCATACCTCAATAATAGAAGATGGATAGAATAATCAAGCTGCGTGTATGACAAGTGTTAGGCATACCGTGTAGCGTGCACAATCTATTCCGAAAACAATAAGTTGAGATTGATTTATTTTGGTGTGTTATTGATTTTGCTTATTTGTTATTGTTTTGATAACTATTTATGTTTATGATAAGGTAAAAATACAACTAATATACACAATTATTAAATAAGGTACTTCTCCATTTAATACGTAACCCGTACAAATGGTGGAGAATTATTTAACACACCATAGTAATATACAAAGCGACAAAGGGAAAGAAAGATGTCGGTTACATAGATCTAGATATTCTGGAGCATGTTATGGATGAGCGACAGTAGAACAATGATAAACACGGTTATCACGAATACTGTGACAGCCCATTCGCGTTGCTCATGTTCCAATCGCTCAATCGGATTCATTGTTTTGAATGAAAAGATAATATGTGAAGATAAAGCTGTGGAGAGTGAGAGAATGGGATGAGTGAAAGTGGATGACGAGAGTTGGATTTTATAATGGAAAATCTGACCGTTGGGTATCTGACCGTTTGGATCAGTCCGTTGGGTTTTGACAGTTGGGCTTAGAGAGTAGACCCAGTGCATCAAGGAACAAACTAATATATTAGGAATTACAATAATTGCATAACATAAATAATTTCTCATTCAAACCGTCTGGAGATACAAAATTATGAGAAATCAAACGATATATAATTTTTCATCACTAGAAAAATAAAAATGCAGGGCATAAGGTAAATAAATGACATAATCATTTCGAAACCAAGGGAAATAAACAGCGACTGGGAATCCTCCGGGTTAACAGAAGATGAACCAGGGTTTCTACATCGTCGGCCACGACGAACTCCTGGCTGAGTTGACTGGTCTGGAATGTGGCCTAAAGACTGTAGTAGTTGATCTTGGAATTGTCGTTGATTTGCCATCATCATTCTCTGGAAACGGCCTTGGCCATTACGCATTTCTTGCTGGAAGTCATTTTGGGAAGTAAGCATCTCTTCCTGATGAAGAAACATCCTGCGCATGCTAGTGTTCATGTGTCTCAAAGCTTCCATGGGAGTGCTGATTCGGCGCATGGTATCCTCATTAAAACAGTTGGGTGGTGAAGGAGGAGGGGGAGGTACGTTATCACGCTCAATATCATCTCTCGCTATAGGGTCCCAGTGATCCATGACACAAGTCTCAAAAATCGCAAATTTTTTGAAAGACCTTGTTTTCATTAAAGGACTAGCGGACTGGAACCCTAAATTAAGCATAATATGTGTAACAAGTACAACAAGAGGAGCTGACCTGTTTGACGCAGTCGTAAGAACATGGCCCAGGAAATGGACTATACAGAAGGTATCCTTCTTCTCCTGGAGGATCCACAGCAGGTGTAAGAATGTCTTGTTCACGTCAGACGTCTTTGAAGTTCACATGACGTTGTAAGCCAGCCACTGAGTAACGGCTAGTTAGTTACGTCTGACCGAGTGCTGGTACACGCAGTTTGAGATAGCATTGTATTCGCCCTCGAGAAGCATGTCAAACATCAACTCTATTGTATTTGGATACTCCGAAATCAGCAGTGTCGGACTATTGGAGTTGATTGGAATATTCGTCGTAGTCAATATCAATTCTAACGTGAGTTCACGTTCCAACCCATCCGCCGTAATCCAAAACTCATTCCCCCGAAAACCTCCATTATTATAGAACTTCAACACTAAATCTTCGGAGTAATGAGCTGGAATTCGATGCAAAAGGTGGTCCCACTCCCTACTAGCAATTTCCTCATCAAAAAAGGGATGAAATATGCTGGAATCATAGAGATTTGTAAAATTTCTCTCAACTGTGATTCTCCGATTTCCAGCCATAGAATTATCGAGATGAGTTTCTGAGGGTAAATATTGGTTGTGCGGAGTGAAGGTATGGTGGTGGAAAAAAATTGGACGAATCGGTGGTTTAATGCCCGCGTGCGCTGGTCAAATTTGGACCTAGGATGTTGCGTGCGCGAGGGAGTTTGAGGGGGAGCAAGATCCGGAATTTTGGGGGGAAGAAATGGGAGAGGCTGATGCGTGGGTTACCCCGCAGGTTGGGTTTTGTGACCAGAGTCGTGAATTGGTTCGGGTTCTAATTTTTGGCCCAAGCCCAAATGATTTCCAGAAATTCCCCTTATGTCCCGAAATGTTCCAAAATTTCAAATGTGGAATTTTGATTCGTTTTAACTCCAAATTGAACGAATGAGATATCAAAACGATCGGCATTAAAAATGCCATCTACTGGAATATGACAAAATAACATTCAAACCTTTTTATTTTTATTTGGGGGGGTTGAATTTTGTAAAAACAGAATGCAACCCCCCATTTTTTTTTTATTATTATTTTTTTTTAAGAAGTCTTTATTTATTTACAAATTTTATATACAAATGTACAAGGGGAGATGAACGTGTCAACAACACCGGACTTCAAGAAGAAAATCATTATTGTAAAATCAGGCAACTGTTATATCGGCTCTGGGGCGAACCTAATCCAGCCAGACTGCGGCTTAACCTTTATGTTTTGGGGGCCTAGAGTTCAGGACGGTACCATCCCTGACCAGTGTGCAATGGTCTAATAATAAAATTACCCTTAGTACATATGGTATAGCCTCAAACCGCTGCGAACTGTCATCAAATAGAAAACTATTCGGGGTTGGCCTGGTGAAATCCATTGCCTGTGCGAACGAGGGACCATCTGATGTTGCATATCATGACTCTCTTTCTGCACAACACTTAGTGCAAAGGTGAAAATAAAAGACACGAGCATATACATGTTGAGTCTTTTAACGTCAGATCCTCAAGACGAAGGTGAGTCTTTTAATGTCAGATCCTCAAGACGAATGTGAGTCTTTTAACGTCAGATCCTCAAGACGAATCCCAGCCTATGGGAGCAACGGGACGACGACGAAGTTTATCCTGCTGAGCTGGTGTCAGACAATAATATACCTTATATCGGCTCATATCGGATAGTAGATCAAGACCTGGAAAGGTGTTTGACAATTCATACACCACCCCATCCTTTTCGCACGTCGCTTTCAAGCAAAAGTACTACGACCATTACCTATTCGAGAAGGGTGAGATTTACACCAAATGATTAGCTAAAGTTCGCGAGGAAAAAAATAGAAAAGGGAAGAGAAGGAGGGAGTTGAAATTTTTGGTACCCATTGTTTACCAGAAGGCACGTTTGCTCGATTAACACAAGACATTTATACTCAGTTCTGAAGTAGAGTTTTTGTGGACTAAGGTTCCGGCACTTGCAACCACACACTCTAGGGATTTTTAGAAAAGAAAATAGAAGAGGGCCTGGCTACCCTAAGGGCGTACTTTCCTTGTTTATATCACATGGAAAGAAGTACACCAGTAAATCTATTAGTCTGTGTAGACTGGATCTTTGAGAAGAGTCTCTTCGACATCTGCAGAGCGCAACTTATGATAATGTTTAACGCGTTGGCCATTTACTTGAAATTTGCTGTCATCATTTACGTTTTTCAAAGATATATCCCCATAAAGGGTGACAGCAGAGACAATGAAAGGACCAGACCATCGAGTTTTTAATTTTCCTGGAAAAATGTATAATCTTGAGTTGTACAACAAAATTTTTGACCAACTTTGAAATATTTTCTCAATATGTGCTTGTCATGCACTCTTTTCATGTTGGCTTTATAGGGTTTCGAGAGATCATAGGCATCATTCCGAATTTCCTCAAGCTCATTTAACTGTAATTTTCTCTTTGCGCCTGCCGCATTAGTATTATAATTGAGGCTTTTAATGGCCCATAGAGCACGATGCTCAAGTTCAACCGGCAGATGACAAGGTTTTCCAAAAACAATGCGATAAGGAGACATCCCTATAAGTGTCTTAAAAACTGTTCTGTATGCCCACAAGGTATCAGATAAACGTAAAGACTAGTCTTTTCTAGATGGATTAACAATTTTTTCCAAAATGGATTTGATCTCTCTATTAGAGACTTCTACTTGGCCACTGGTTTGAGAATGATACGGAGTTGCCACTTTGTGCGTGACTCCATATTTCTTTACTAATGATTCAAAAAATTTATTAAAGAAATGTTTTCCCCCATCACTAATTATAGCTTTTGGAACGCCAAATCGAGAGAAAATATTTTCCTTTACGAACAAAACAACCGTTTTGTGATCATTAGCACGACATGTCAATGCCTCAATTCATTTTGACACGTAGTCAACTGTTACCAGTATGTATAGGAAACCATGAGAATTTGGAAAGGGACCCATGAAGTCGATGCCCCATACATCAAAGATTTCCACAATTAAAATGGGATTTAAGGGCATCATATTGCGTTGAGTAATGGGTCCTAGCTGCTGGCAGTGGTTGCATGCTTTGCAATGCTCATGTGCATCTCTAAATAGTGTTGGCCAATAAAATCCACATTGTAGAACCTTGGCCGCTGTTTTCTTACCACTAAAATGACCACCATAAGATTGTTCATAGCAGAAGGATAACACGTCATTGTGTTCCTAGTCGGGAATGCAACGACGGATTAGTTGGTCGGAACAATACTTGACGAGGTAGGGATCATCCCAGAAATAAAATTTCACAGTAGATAAGAACTTTTTTCGGTCATTACGAGACTAAGATGAAGGGACTTCCTCGGTTACTAAGTAATTTACTATGTCAGCGTACCAAGGGGACGAAAAAACGAAATATAAGTGTTCATCCGGAAAGGAATCACAGATAGGTTCGGTATTAGTATCAACATCACTGACAAGTCTTGATAAATGGTCTGCAACCACATTTTCGCAACCTTTTTTATCTTTAATTTCTAGAGTAAATTCTTGCAGAAGGAGATTCCATCGGATTAACCTCTCTTTTGCATCTTTTTCGCTAATAGGTAACGAAGCGCCGCATGGTCAGTGTAGACAATTGTAGAAGAACCCACTAGGTAAGGACGAAACTTATCCAAGGCATATACAACGGCGAGAAACTCTTTCTCAGTGGTGGTATAGTTACGTTGAGCTTCATTAAGGGTTTTACTCGCATAGTAAATGACAATTGGCTTATCTTCTCGGCGTTGCCGTACAGCTCCAATAGCATAGTCTCTTGTATCACACATTAATTCAAAAGGTTTTGACCAATCAGGTGGTTGAATTATGGGAGCGGTAGTTAAGGCGGATTTTAAAGTCTCAAAAGCTTGTTTGCAATTGAAACTGAAGTAAAAAACGGCATCTTTAAGCAAGAGATTGGTTAAAGGTCGAGCAACCTTTGAGAAATCTTGAATAAATCTCCTATAGAAACCTGCGTGTCCTAAAAATGCGTGAATATTGCGAATTGTTTTTGGTATAAGAAGTGAAGCAATTTTTTCTATCTTAGCTTTGTCGACTTCGATTCCGTCTTTTGAAACGATATGTCCTAAAACTATTCCTTTTGTAACCATGAAATGACATTTTTCCCAATTAAGAACAAGGTTTTTCTCTTCACAACGTGTAAAGACCTTTTCAAGATTGGATAGACAGCTATCGAAAGAATCTCCATATATTGAGAAGTCGTCCATGAATACTTCCATAAAACATTCAACCATATCACTAAAAATGTGAAGCATGCAGCATTGGAAAGTACCAGGTGCATTGCAAAGGCTGAAAGGCATTCATTTATATGCAAATGTACCAAAAGGACAGGTGAACGTAGTCTTTTCTTGATCAGCAGGATCTATGACTATCTGAAAATATCCTGAAAAACCATCAAGAAAATAGTAATATGCATGACCGACTAACCGTTCAAGCATCTGATCGATGAAGAGCAGTGGAAAGTGATCCTTACGAGTGACTGCATTAAGTTTGCGATAGTCAATGTATATTCGCCATTTCATTGGAATACGAGCGGAGATGCATTCATCTTTATCATTGCATACAACTGTAATGCCAGATTTCTTTGGAACAACGTGTACTGGACTCACCCAAACACTATCGGAGATAGGGTAAATAATACCCACATCGAGTAATCTTAAAACTTCCTCCCGTACCACATCTTTCATGGTTGGGTTTAGACGACGCTATGGTTCACGCGACGTCTTATCATTTTCTTCAAGATGTATGTGATGGGTGCATACACTAGGGTCAATGCCCTTAATGTCATTGAGGGACCATCCAATAGCAGAACGGTGTTATTGAATGACATCTATTAAACAGGATTCTTGATCGTCAGTCAATTGAGATGATATAATAATTGGATGACTACCATCTGGATCAAGATGTACGTATCTTAATTTCCGAAGGAATAGGTTTTAAGTCAGGGGCGGGTGGAGTGGGTATTAAAGATTCTTGAGGAAAGTCGTCTTCCACGGAGTAAATAGATTGATGTTCATCCAAGTCACTGGACATCACGATCGTAGGGTCAAATAATGGTATTGACTCTAATAACTCGTTTACTTCTTGTGTATAATCATCGTCCTCAAATTTAGAATCGCTAAAGGAAAGAAATTGATATACTTCATCTTCAGGAAAAGAGTTTGTTAAATACTCTTGCACAATGCTGTCAACCCTGTTCACCTCACCATTAATGTTAGGCTCTGGAATTTGATTCATCATCTTGAACACATTTACCTCGACCGAAAGATTTCCGAAGGACATGGTCATGGAACCATCCCTACAGTTAATAAGAGCATTAGCAGTTGCTAGGAACGGACATCCTAAGATGATAGGAATGGAATCACATGCAACTTCTGTATCCAAAATAACAAAGCCTACAGGATAGAAAAAGTCTTGGACTTTTACAAGGACGTTTTCCACAATTCCTTTTGGATACTTAATGGAACGATCGGCTAACTGTAGAGTCATGGTGGTAGGTTTCAGCTCATGAAGACCTAGTTGTTTAAATAAGTAATATGGAAGTAAGTTCACACTAGCTCCTAGGTCTAGTAGCGCAGTAGCCGTATATTTGTCATATAAGGTGCATGGAACCGTTGGTCTACCAGGGTCCTTGTATTTAACTATACCATTATGTTCAGTGATGGATGGAAACTGTTCGGTGAGGAACGCTTGTTGAGGAACATTAGTTCTCCTTTTTGTGGTGCACATATCTTTCAGAAATTTTGCATGTTTTGGCAATAGCTTTAAGGCATCAAGAAAAGGTAAGTTGATTGTCAAATTCTGAAAAGTCTCTCGAATTTCATCAAAATTCTCATCAGGTTTATTCTTTGCCAAGTGTGTAGGAAACGGTGCCTTAGGGCGGAATTTGGCATCCACTAGCTTGTTTCCTAAATTCTGAGATGTTGACTTTGTTGGATTTGGTGAATCCTCTGTAGGTTCATTATGGGAAATAGATTCATTGGAACCGTCGGATTCCTTTAGTTGATCATCCGGCATATGTATGTGATTGTCTACAGTTTTTCCAGATCGAAGAGTAGTGATTGCGTGCACCTCACCTTGGTTGGGAGTACTTGTACCAGGTGCATTGGTGAGTTCAAAGGCCGTGTTTGCTGGCTTAGGGTTTGGAACTGCTTGTCCAGAAAACACGCCTTTCTGACTTTTTTCTTGCGCCAATTGTTGAAGAGATTGTTGGATAGATGTTAAAATTTAAGATTGTTGGTTCATGTAAGCTAAGAAAGTCTCGCTTGTCCTATCCGTAACGAGTGGCGCAGGTTGTGCAACAGGTACTAGATCACGATTATTGCTGAGAAGTTGTTGATTATAGTTGGGATTTGGATTGACTGGAACAAGGATGAGTTGGTTTGATAGTTAGCATCAGAAGTATTTTGAAATTGATTTTGACTTTGTTGGTATTGCTGATTATTTCCTTGGCAGTAAGGAATAAAGTTGTTGGTTGGTCGAACTGGTGGACTAGCGATACCTGGAGGATCCCCCAACTGTTGGTTATTTTGGCGCTAAGCGAAATTCGGATGTTGTCTCCAAGGTGCATTAGGAATGTTGAATGCACATGCCTCCTCCGTTGGTTAAGTAGGGGAAGCATATAACAAGGGACAATACGTATCAGGATGGTCAGGACTAAGACAAAGAACACATGGGGCGGTGTCAATGTTCATGACCTGTTTTGGTAGTTGATCTTTTACTTGAATTGTAAGGGCATCTACTTTTTTAGTTAGGGATTCTATCAAATTTTTTATTTTGGGATCGAGTTTTACCTCAAAAATAGATGTAACTTTTGTAACAATATCCTTTGATGACCTAGACGACTCAGTGTTACCCCAGTGTGTACCTTTTTTTGCTTGTTTTTCAAGAAAAGTATATGCTTCAGTAGTTCCTTTGTCCATGAAGCAACCGCCGTTCATTTTATCAAGAGTTTCTTTTTGATGATCAGAAAGTCCATTAAAAAATGAACGAACAAGGACAGCTTTGTCTAGTTGGTGATGAGGACATTCTAAAAGAAAATCAGTAAAGCGACTCCATGCTTCCGTAAAGGATTCATGAGGATTTTGACGAAATAATTGAATTTTCTGAAGCATTTCAGTAGTTTTCTTTTGAGTGTAAAATTTAAGCATGAAAGCTTGAACAAGTTTATTCCATGTATCTATGGATTGTGGTTGTTGTCCTGCTAGCCAAATTGACGCTTTTTCTGCTAAAGTGAATGAAAACAACCGCAAGAAGAGTTGTTCCATAGAGACAGCTGGATGGTGAAATGTTGTGGCCACTTGTTAAAGCCTACGAAGATGATTGTACGGTTTTTCATGATCCAAACCATGATACACAGGTAACAAACTAAAAATGTTTGGCGGAATTCGAAAATCACCGACAATGTCCTCAAGTTTGATGCAGGAAGAAGGTCTTTCCTGTAATGCAATATAGAAGTCCGACAGGGGCTTCTCAGCTGGTGAAGGATCGTTGGCCATAACGACAGAAGTTAATGGCAACGAAGAATCTTGATGAAGGTAATTAACAGAAGAAGAACAAGTTTTAGGTGAGAACTTACGCAATTGCCGATCGTATTTTTTTCGACGATAGGTGTGTTCAAATTCTTTAGTGGAACCAGACCGTAATCTCATGCAAGCATAAAATTAGATCTAATTTACAGAAGGAACTTATAATTACTTGAGTTTTATGATTCTCTTAAAGTATTAGAGTTGAACAATGTAGGCCTAAGTGATAAGAGCCCAAAACTGTAGTTTTAACCCTTTAACATTCATACTTTTAGACCAATTATGCGAGTAATAATTAAGAGTTAACACTGATTACGTGTTTTTATACATTTCAGGCTTCAAAGTCCATTATGTGCAGAAATGTGCCACTTTAGCGAGATAAAGGAGCAAAGGTCGGTTACTAAGGAGTTCTGTGATTAAATGCCAAGTTTCGAGAAGACAAAGCCTTTCTAAAAGCCCAGTCAAAAGCTGAAAAGTCGACGCGGGCAGAAACAGCACACAATGTCAGCAGAACTTTCGAAGGACATATCTTTGGACTCAGACCTCGGAATGGGGCCTACCTTATGTCAAAACGACCGGCTCAGAAAGCGCTTTCCAATGGTCTAAGCCTTGACCCAATCAAAGGAGCAAAAGTGGACGGAAAGTCTGTTGAAGCCAACTGTAGCTGAAGAGGCCTTTCTAGACTGAAAGAATTGGGTTTTGGGCCTGATTCTCTGGCCCAAAACATAGCTCCAAGCCCATGCACGATTTTTGGATCTGAAAGTATAAAAACAAAAGCTTAATTCTTTGTTAATGGTAGATTTTTAGGTTAGAAAATAAAAGTAGCTCAGAATAGAAAGTAGCCATTAAAATAGCTTCTAGATCTAGTTTTATTTAATTGTTTTTGATTAAGTGTAGTTTCAAATCCAATTATTGTATTAGATTAAACCTTGGAATCTTGTTCTTCATTTTGATTAGGTCAATAAAGTAGTACTTCTATCAACTTCGATTTTTGTCATTTCCATTTCTAGATCCAATTTCAATTCTTGTCCTTATTGCATTTTAGTCATTAAATTAGATTTCATTATTGTTTAATTAAGTAAATTTCAATTCTTTATATCATGTTTAGTTTAAATTTAATCAAAAATGATTGCGTAATGATTCTCGACTAAACCTCCATTAGAGGGGGTTGAGAAGCCTTGATGAAAGCTTGATTACGATTAACGTAGATTCGTCGTAATTTCCTTTCCACTCTAGAAACGTTTAGTTCACCATGAGAATGGGTTTAATCGTTCACATGCTAGTTATTAATTGGTAAAAATGCCATGTGTAATTAGGGATTAGGAAGAACCAATTGTTCTGCGAAGTAGTTCAATTCGGATTACGGTGATTTGTAGTTAATAGGATTAAGTCGAGTTAAGGTGGAATCAATTCCCCTCTAACTCCTTATCATCGAATCAACGTAGCATTCCCTTAGTTATTCCCATCGTCGACTAGTTGCATTTCGTGGGTAGTTGCATCGTAGTCTAGTTGCCTTTTTCGTAAATCTCTCATTAGACTTTAAGTAGAGAGTACAAACACGTGAGAACACAGCATGCGGAAGGACTAGGAGTGGAACGAATCACTCTACTCCACTATATCTCATAGACTTGAGAGTAGAATCTTTGATAAATATAAGCATCATATGATTAGTTTAGTTTTACTTGCGTTTAGAGTTCATCGCTTTATTTCGTAGGTAAAACTATTCAATTTTATCGTTTATCAAATGGCGCCGCTACCGTCTTAGTTTCACTTTCGTATTGTTTTCGTAGTGTTAGTACTGTTCTTAAAGTCCCATTTCACCCACCCACCCTTGTTTGATTCATACTGTGGTTGTCCATTTCAGCGTTGAAAAATTCGCTTAAAAAATATATACGAGCGCGACCGACCCGCCGCGCCCTCATACCGGTAGCGACCCGCCCTCAGTTACTGGACCTCGAGCGCGACCCGCCCCCAAGTGGAGCGCGACCCGTCCTTAAACTCTGGAATTCTAAGATACACTGAGTGCGACCGCGCCCTATGCGAGCGCGACCTGCGCCCTTATCAAATTTTTTCGGATTTCGACAGTTTTGATTCGAACTTTGATCTTTCTTATTTTTCAGTGTTCTAACCTGTTATATACACTGAACAAGCATAAACAAGACGCTATTCATAAGCGAAGCAAGGACGCAATCAGGTATTCCTTTCTTCCACACCTCGCATCTCCTGTTAGAGGTTTATACTAGTATATCAGAATTGTTTGGAGTGTTGACGTGTTTAGCTAAGTTGGTTTTAGCCTTGTATGAGATTAAGGTCTGGCCGAACAAAAACACATAACGTAATTACACAACAACGTCAACAAACAAGTTTATCTAGTATACCACCCACTACACCTCTAGTTACTATTTCACACACATCACCTGACACAATGCCCGACGAAGAAGAGACTCCTCTCTCTGACTTCTACAAAGCCTTGAGCGATAGCCCCAAATCTTGCATCGTTCTAGCAGAGACCGATTGGGGATTTTGAATCCCCCAAATATTTTAATTTGTTACCCGTTTTTCATGGTTTTGACCATGAAAAACCTTATCGGCACACACGCGTAGGATTGAACAAGTCCTAACAACATTCCACCATCCTACGGTTGGTGCGGAACAAATTAAATTAAGGGTATTCCCTTTCACCTTAGCCCGATAAAGGCGGCGTCTTGGTTAAGCGCCCAAAGCCTAATTACGTGGACTCGTGGGCTAAAGTTGTTCAGCTGTTTATGGAACATTTTTACCCACCCCTAAAGACGGATGAGATGCTTTCCAAGATTCATTTCTTTCGACAAAATCCTCATGAATCATTTTCAGAGGCTTGGAATCGTTTCACCGATCTCCTTATAGAGTGTCCACATCATAACTTAGCGAAAGACACGTTAGTTCGTGCCTTTTTCAAAGGACTTCTACACCACCATAAAGAAGTCCTTGACATAATGAATGGGGGTAGTTTCTTAAGCAAAGGAGCCTCGGAGGCTTATAAATTTTTAGAGGACCAAACTAAGCGAAATAACAACTGGGGGTTAGTGACGATATCCACCGCTCCGCTAGTTTGTCTAATACAGTTAAGGCCGCCGGTATGTTTGAAATTAAACACGATCCTGAGCTAAAAACTCTAATCGAATCACTCACTAAAAAGGTAGAGGCCATTTCGGTTCAACAAAATCCTATCCCGTTATGAATGTAAATTCAAATCCATGTAGTTTTATTTGGAGCCCGAGCATCCCGACTTTAATCGTCCCTATAGCCTATGAACAGGCTTGTTCCATTAATAGTGAACCTAACGCCCCTTGGAGACAAAATTCCAACTTCGGTTGGAGAAATAACCAAAACGTCACACCTCAAGGGTACAATAATCAATATGTTAGGCCTACGCACAGCTTTAACCAAGCTCCACCACGACAAGGACAGGGTCAGGGTAATTTTAATAATTATAACAACCAAATGCAACCTCGACAAGGTCAAGCACAAAGTCAAGGTAGTTATAATAATTATAATACTAATAGAGGTATCGTTCCGGTTATTAATAACTATCAAAATCCACCCATAAATAATTCACGTGAAATAGTTCCAGTCACACCACCCGTGACTACTACACCCACACAACCGGATCGTCTTGACACCTTCATACAAGTGAGCCAAAAACTTTTCCAAACCATGGCTCAATCTAACCAACAGCTTCTACAATCCGTTAATAATTTAACCCAACAGTTGGCTCAAGATAAAGCCCAACCCAAAGGCGTGTTTTCAGGTAACGAAATACCTAATCCTAAAACAACAAATACAGCCTTTGAGGTAACCGATAATACTAGTAATGAATATGAAAATGTAGGTGAGCTAAAGGCCATCACCACTCTCCGTTCTGGCAGAGTGGTTGATAACAAAGTAACTATGCCTATAGTTACCCCACCAGTAGCCCCTACACCTGCTATATTACTAGATACCGAAATAGAAACTGAAGAGCCTACCTTTGTAGAATTACCCGGTTACAACACAACCTAAGAAACAGGAAGCCACGGTTAAACACCCAGGTAATACCATTGCTAAATATAGACAGAAACCACCGTTTCCACAAAAATTAGCCATGTTAACTAGGGATACAAATTACGAGGAGATTAGGGATGTTTTCAAGAATCTAACTATAAACCTTCCCTTCCTCGAAGCTATAAAAAAGCTACCACACCATGCTAAGTTTCTTAAGGAATTGTGTACTACTAGGCGTAAGACCAATATACCAAAAGACGCTTTTAACGGAACAATTCCCAACTCTATCGAACATAATGGAATTGTTAAGTACAAGGACCACTGGTCATCCCTTGCACAATGCACCTTAGGAGATTCTTATACGATGACCGCGTTATTAGACTTGGGGGCTAGTGTAAACTTACTCCCGTTTTATTTGTATAGACAAATAGGTCTAGACGAGATGCAACCCACTAAAATGACGTTGCAATTAGCTGATCGGTCTATTAAGTATCCTAAGGGTGTCGTCGAAAATGTTCTGGTAAAAATTCAGGATTTTTACTATCCGGCTGATTTTGTCATCCTCGATACAGAAGTCGTTAATGACTCTGTCCCGATCATCTTAGGGCGACCTTTTCTGGCAACTGCCAATGCGCTCATTAATTGCCGCGATGGTTCAATGTCCTTGTCTTTTGGCCATCTTGCTGTTGAAGTCAATGTTTTAAAACAAAGACCGCGGTTACCGATTCGTCTATGGATGGAGAGGTTAGCATGATCGAGGCGTTGCTTTCGAGATTATTTCAACAATACGTTCCCTGATAATCATATGCCCAAATTTCTTTCCTTTGGAAGTTCAGACTCCAACATTTCCATCCCTACACTAGTCGATACACATATTACGGATGAGGATGAGATAGATGACTTTCTCAAAGATGCAGAGGACTATCATAGTAACGAGGATATGACCAATCTAGATGAGCAATTCGATGAGTTTCTTCGAGCAGGTGATGAATCCACCTCGATTCCCCTCCTCCCACCCTTTCAAAGGAATCCCGAGTTTGCACTCGACCCTTTTGTTTCTACCGTGCTCCATAATTTTTTAAATCCACCTAGTAAACAACTACTTCAGAAGGACAAACCATTTGACACCTTCATTTTCAGAATTGAGACAGTCCTACACACACAATGAATGAGTTTTGTGTTAAAACCACATCCTCATTTGTTTACAGGCTGTCTTTCTACAACTTATCCATATCCACCATATTCTCCACAACCATTCACTTTTCCACACTTATTTACTAGAACACCCACTCATTCAAAAATGAAAAATAAGGTGCATGATAGGTTACATAATAGGGTTATCCGACTTCACTTTCATTTCAGTAGGTTGAGTCATAGGAAATCTTGGTGCTTGATTGTGTTTGGATATGTTTTCTGTGATATTTATTTATGGAATGATCCACAATTATTTCGGTTGTTGATATATGATAAACTGCATGTTCATACATATGTCTAGATAAAGTCTCGAGTATCTGACTATAAACGACTCAACTTTTGTGTTTGGTGCATTTCCTTTCATTTCCATATATTGGTGAGTGCACCATTAAGGTAACCGGGCCCTCCCTATGGAGTGTGTGGCTGTAAGTACCGGATCCTAAGTCCACGTTTAAACATAATTCACGTTTTCCACTCTTGCATGTTTTTCTCGGATTTTTTGAGTCATGTTTCTCTATAGGGTGAATTATGTCTTTATTGTTTATTGTTTTTATTTTTAAAATTAAAATATATATATATATATATATATATATATATATATTAAAGAATAAGCATAGTAACCTAGGAAGTCTGAGGAATCTGACTTTAAAAGACCCACTGCTAAAAAATAAATTTCTAAGCTTCGTTGTAAAAATTTGTTTGGGGGTGGGGTGTTCGTGCTTCCATACTAAATAATTATGTCCCATTAGAGTTGCTTAGGCCGTTTTATTGTATTACGATTCGGGTTGACATAATCCATGAATTTAGAGTTCAATTGTTCGCATAACGTACGTCATGCACGCACTTTGAGGCGTTTCGCACTATCTTATATGTCATCCACGGTCGGAATAGAGTGTTTTATGGATCATTGGATTGGAAATTCTCTCCTGATCATTTCCATATCTCATTCGCAAAAATCGGACCGGTAACGAAGCGGCAATTTTGATTTGAAGTTTCGCGAAAAATCGGAAAAAAATTACAAATTTCGATTTTGGGCTTGGGCCCAACCCGCGCCCACCGACAGCGCGACCGCGCCCTTACCTTCACCTTCCCTTCATCGTTTTTTTTTACACACCGCCATTAAAAAGCTTCAAACCCTAAACAAAAATAAAATTAAAAAGAAAAACAATTAACCCACGCCCACAATCCAACTCTAACTCCAAATCTTCTCTTAAACCATACCCACACCACCTCCACCAATTCAAACCACCAAAAACCACCGAAAAATTAAAAATTCAAAGCTGCCGCGCCACCACACCACCACCACCATCGTTTTTAATCAGTGAGTCGTTCCTCATTACTCCTACACCTTCTACAAACACCAAATCATATCCAAACTTCTAATGGCTCAACAACGCCGAATTTTGCCGGAGCAAGCTTTTACCGCCGACCACTTCGCGCCGTTTTAAGGTGACGAGATGATCAGTCGAGACTGGAGTAGCTTGTGGTACTCGACGGAAGCCTATTACCACGAGGACTTAGTCCGATGGTTCTACGATACGAGGGAGTTGGAAGGGACGAGGATTTTTGTAGTTGTGGCGAAGAGGTGAAAGGAAGTGACGACTGGGTTATTGGCTGAGATTCTAGGCATTCCGCCTAGAATCCATCTGGATGTCACCCTGCAGGAGTCCCAACATAATGGGGTAGAGCCATTGATGCACGAGACAGTTATTGGAGGCGACTACAATGCGAGATCGCATTGTGTTCGATGAACTTCCCTTAGGACCAACCCGGTGGCTACATTTCAATTTCGGTGGATTGGTCGGAACATCCGGGGAAGGGAAGGTCGGCCGACATCGGCTGAACTGCCTCCACATCTTATGGATACTCCGGGAGCGGAAGTATGACTTCTGCATCTTAGAGTTTTTACCGAGCATGATTAGGGGAGTAGGGAAGTCCATTTGCCCTCTCCCCGTGTTGATAACAAAGATCATCTTTGAAGTTGAGAGCGGCTTCGATCGATCGGACATACATCACCCTCCACCGTAACCCTCGTGATCTATAAGGAGTGTGTCCAACGGGTTTGGAGATTGGCTGAGGATAGAGAAGAAGAAGAAGAGGATGGTGGAGCTGAGAATGAAGAGGAGGCCGGGGAAATCGGGGATGCCTCGGAGGATGAGGAGGACTTGGCGTGTTTTGACGAGGATGCCTTGGAGAGGTGGCCGGGACGGATCTGAGAATGCATGGTTGTGATCCATCGTGGCATCGCGCTCAACACTATCTGTGAAGACCTCCGGACTCGACAGCAACGATCGTCATAACTTCGAGCTCCGTACCCAGAGAGAGGACGAGAGGTGGGAACAGATGAGGGCCGAGCTAGAAGCTCAGCGCCAGTTCCGGGACGAGATGCTGACATGATTCCCACCTCACGGGGACTCTCCTTCTGAGGACACACCATCCAGCTGGCGTCGTCGTCCGAAAGGGCGAATGGTGTTGGCTCTTCAGGAGCTCAGGAGCAGTCTCCGGAGCATGTTCCCTCCGCTACCAGTTCCGGAGTAGCTAGGGATAGTATAGTTTTATGTTTTATGTTTTATTTGTAGTTTCATTATTGTTATTTATTTTAATGCAAGTTTTATTTCCGTAATTTGAATTTTGTAGTGAAATGTACTTCGAATGAAAATTTTAATATAATGGGTTATTTTCATTATCGTGGTTGTTTAATATTGACCCCACCTTCCCAACTTGTTTGGGGGTGGTTTTATCTATTCCAAAGATGATTTTTATATTAACCCTCGTGTTAGAATTTATTGCGGCGTCAAGGTGAAAATATGGCTGTTTAGGCATATATATGAATAAATATCATGGTAGGATGAAATCTAGATTAAATAGGTACATTCTATCATAAAATCAACCTAAAAGATACTGGGTTTGAATTAGAATCAAGAAAATGAGTTATTTCCGTTTTCGGGTTTGGAAATTTTAGAATTTCCGGAAACTGCCGTAATTAGTTTTGGCAACATCCCGATCCATTTTAGCAACTTAAAACCTATATAAACTTGATACAATCTACACTCACAACTCACACTCCACCTAAACTCCATCACTCACCTTTCACTCCCGCGATTCCCTCGTATCGGCTCATTTTCCGAAGTTTACGCAACTCCGCGCATTTCAAGCCTTCTACATGGCGACTTTCGCCTCAGATATTTTTTTTGAGTTTTTGTCGAGCTTTCGGCGCAAGCCGAAGGCAGCGACCAGCCAAAAACCGGAAATTTCAATTTCTTGAGCGCTCAGCGCCGACTTTTGTGGACGAGGAAATTTCCGGTTTTTCGCGTAGTAGTATATCCGGATCATTCGCAGCTATTCAGGCGTAATTTTGAGATGACATCTCCAACATTGATACCGGAACAGTCTTTCAAAGATTTGTTCCAAAGCACTACTTATGGTGCTTGGTTTCGCGAGGCGATCACATTCGTTGGCTGGGAGCCGCTTATGGTAAGACCGGATGCACTTTATTCTCCAACACTAGCATCTTATTTTTACGATAACTGCATTTTCTTTGAAAGACCAGATGGAGAACAAGTGTTCTCCATCAACATTGATAATGAACCAATGGAAATTACCAGGTTCTTGCTAGCATTTGTTCTTGGACTTGCTATGCCCGCTGAAATACAAGACCCATGGTGCTATTGGGTAGACAATATCTATGTCTACACTTACGAGTTTTTGCATGAGTCGTATGGCGCGGGCATTTTCCGTATCGAGGACCAAGGGGAATATAACGTCGCCTTTGGTAGCCAGTCCATGAACATAGGAACTGTTATGTTTTGGATCATGCTAAACATTTTAGGGGAATGACATTTTTCTTCTGTGAATGATGCCACTTGCAGCGTCTTCCTTGCTCTAGCCATGGGACGTATGTGTCATGACCTTCCCCGAACCTTGATGTCTAGTTTAGCTCGATCCCATAGCATGAGGCATAAGTACCTTCTTATGCCCGTTCTAGTTTCTCGTATTATGCTATGTTTTTTTCCTGTTTTTTGTACACGCTTCACGGATTGGATTACGGTCGACACTATACGACCCACCAATAGTATTATTCGATCTTTCTGTGCAATGACTTGGCAAGGGTGGAGGATACAACCTCATCTGGTTGCACCCTACACCCCGTCAGACCAAGTGGCTCTTAATAGGTTAGCAATAATAGATGATAAATGGTGGGAAGCCTGGCAAATTATCATGGCATGGCAGGACGCGAAGGAACCTCACTTCTTTATGGAAGAAAAGAATGAGGAAGATGACGAAAATCGCGGGGGATAAGGTAAGTTTCATTCTAGTTAGTGTCCGCTTATGTCCCAAGCAATTTCATTCTTGTTAACCCCATAATGGGTAGAACTTCGTATAGAGTTGTGTCGGGTTTTATTTCCTATATTAGTACGTTCTAACCTTGTTTTCTGGATGTTCCGAATTTCACGCGCTTCAATGGTATTTTTCCTACCCTCTTTATTTAATTGCTTTGAGGACAAAGCATGCTTTTTTTTGGGGGGCATAGAAACACGTGTAATTAAAGGCATCTGTTAGGATATAGATATGTATAATATGCATTTGTTTCTAGTTAAAATTTCAAAAATTCAAAAATATAAATAAATAAGTTATGCTATACACTTAGGAATATTGGTATTGTTTCTTTCTCCATGCTCTTAACAATCTAGAAGTCTCAATGTAGTCTGTTGCATCGTAATAATTGTTAGAAACTTAGGTTAATATATAGGTAATAATCTTTGCATCTATCTATAAATATATTACATGAGTATCTATGATTGTTAGCGATGAAGTTTTCGAAATCTAGGCTAGAGTACTTATTCTACAAATCCTGTGAGAATATAGCCTAAAGCCTTATATATGAGCTAAACATTTGAGAAATGACACAAGGGAGAAGTAAAAATCGGATAGAGATATCACACGTCCACTTGCTTGATCACTATGCCATATCCTAAGCGAGAATTTAGGCCCTCTTTGGATCGATATAGCCAGAATTTCAAACCTATGAATTATTTTCCGCTAGTCGCCCCTCTGAGCCTTTCTTTAGCCTTCCATAAACCATAATCCCTTTACCCTGTTACAAAAACAAAAACAAAATAAAAAATTAAATCAACCTACCCAATTTAGAATAAGTCTGAGAATAGAATGAGGAAGAAAGAAGAAGAGAAAAACCTGTGTAAACAAAAATTAGTTAGTTGCTTCAGAAAATAAATAAAAGAAGTTTCCATCCAAAGAAAAGGAAAAAATAAATAAATAAAAATAAAAATAAAAATAGAAATAAATAAAAACTCCAAAAAAATAAATAAAAGGAGTCAAAAGCCAAAGAAAAAGAAAAAAATATGGCTAAGGATGGAAACAAAGTATAGAAGCAAAAGAAAATAACAAGGTTTTCTCTAGTTACATAATATGAAGACTCTATTATCTCAGACTTGTCCTTTTTGAATATCCATTTTCTTCCTTCTTAAACCATCTCATAATCCCCGTAACACCTAATAAAGACCTCTAGCTCAATTAGGAATAGGGTAGTGTGATAGTAAGTGGCAGATGTGTTTGATCGACTCCGACTTCCTTGTTGTCATTGAGATTGTAAGGTAAAGTGTGCCCACTACACACTGGAGTAGCGGAACTTGAGTGGAAAAATCAGAGTGTTGTATCTTGACTATTATTGTGAGAACCTACTTAAGGACGCTTATTCGAAGTTTGAAACGGACACGCTAGACATTTCATAGTATTACTCATTGTATATATGTTTATTATAGATGATTGATTATTATGCATATATTAGCTTAGGTTTTTGACTTGGTTATTCTTGTTCATAGCTAGTGAGATGTATAGATAGTTTGGAGCATGAATAAGGAAACAATAGTTTTATTTCTTAGTCGTTGTAGTATAGATGAAGTTTGTGAGTACCTTCACTGGAAAACTCTCACGAGGCTATAACTCGTCCACTAGGGAATTCCTAGTGGTTTAAGGCCTTGTTAGATATGTATCAATTGCAATCGCGACTCTACAAAACGAGAAGTAGATAGAACTCCAATTTTGGTCACTTATGTTAATTTCTCATCTTTGCTTGAGGACAAGCAAAATGCTGTTTGGGGGTGGTTTGATCAGAGCCCAAAACTGTAGTTTTAACCCTTTAACAGTCATACTTTTAGACCAATTATGTGAGTAATAATTAAGAGTTAACACTGATTACGTGTTTTTATACATTTCAGGCTTCAAAGTCCATTATGTGCAGAAATGTGCCACTTTAGCGAGATAAAGGAGCAAAGGTCGGTTACTAAGGAGTTCCGTGATTAAAGGCCAAGTTTCGAGAAGACAAAGCCTTTCTAAAAGCCCGGTCAAAAGCTGAAAAGTCGACGCCGGGCGTAAAACAAAGACACAAAGTCGTGAGAACTTCCGAAAGACATATCTTTGGACTCAGACCTCGGAATGGGGCCTACCTTATGTCAAAACGATCGGCTCGGAAAGAGCTTTCCAATGGTCTAAGACTTGACCCAATCAGAGGAGCAGAAGTGGATGGAAAGTCTGTTGATGCCAACTAGAGCTGAAGAGGCCTTTCTGGACTGAAAGAATTGGGTTTTGGGCCTGATTCTCTGGCCCAAAACATGGCTCCAAGCCCATGCATGATTTTTGGATCTGAAAGTATAAAAACAAAAGCTTAATTCTTTGTTAATGGTAGATTTTTAGGTTAGAAAATAAAAGTAGCTTAGAATAGAAAGTAGCCATTAAAATAGCTTCTAGATCTAGTTTTATTTAATTATTTTTGATTAAGTGTAGTTTCAAATCCAATTATTGTATTAGATTAAACCTTGGAATCTTGTTCTTCATTTTGATTAGGTCAATAAAGTAGTACTTCTATCAACTTTGATTTTTGTCATTTCCATTTCTAGATCCAATTTCAATTCCTGTCTTTATTGCATTTTAGTCATTAAATTAGATTTCATTATTGTTTAATTAAGTAAATTTCAATTCTTTATATCATGTTTAGTTTAAATTTAATCGAAATGATTAGCGTAATGATTCTCGGCTAAACCTCCATTAGAGGGGTTGAGAAGCCTTGATGAAAGCTTAATTCGATTAACGTAGATTCGTCGTAAGTAATTTCCTTTCTACTCTAGAAACGCGTTTAGTTCACTATGAGAATGGGTTTAATCGCTCACATGCTAGTTATTAATTGGTAGAAATGCCATGTGTAATTAGGGATTAGGAAGAACCAATTGTTCTCTTGGCGATTCAATTCGGATTACGACGATTTGTAGTTAATAGGATTAAGTCGAGTTAAGGTGGAATCAATTCCCCTCTAACTCCTTATCATCGAATCAACGTAGCATTCCCTTAGTTATTCCCATCGTCGACTAGTTGCATTTCGTGGGTAGTTGCATCGTAGTCTAGTTGCCTTTTTCGTAAATCTCTCATTAGACTTTAAGTAGAGAGTACAAACACGTAAGAACATAGCATGCGGAAGGACTAGGAGTGGAACGAATCACTCTACTCCACTATATCTCATAGACTTGAGAGTAGAATCTTTGATAAATATAAGCATCATATGATTAGTTTAGTTTTACTTGCGTTTAGAGTTCATCGCTTTATTTCGTAGGTAAAACTATTCAATTTTATCGTTTATCACTAAGCTACTGCTAATGTAGCAGTGAAGCGAGGAATACGTGTGCATAAACCAACGGCCAGGTTACAAGAGAGATATGAGGGAGGCTTTCCGTGCAAACACGGTTCTAATTAAGTAATCTCAATTTTTCAAGTTTCCTAGACACCATTGGAATTTGATTAAGATTTATGGAATTAAAATTTATGCAAGGTTTTTTTTTTTTTTTTTTTTTTTTTTTTTTTTTTTTAAGATTTATGCAAGGGTGAAAGTACAAACATGCAAATACGACCTACTCATATAATACTAGATGCAGTAGCATGTGAAGATACTTTACTCATATGTATAGCAATACGAATAGGCAAGGATGTATCATTGATAAATACTTCGATACGTACAGACAAATATACATCAGTAATACGTATATATACGCTAATTTATAAATATATATTACATAGATGGATATCTATAGTTACTGGCAAATTTGAATCACTCATATGTATCTAGATACATTAGTATGCGAAAATATTATACGTACGTGGATAGATACGACAATGCAAAAATGTTTACTAAACATGCAACGTATTATACCTAAACTAAAATACGACTCTTGTATTGCATAATAATTCGATTTCGTCAATACTCATTGAGATTGCGAGTGTCATATAGAGAGCAGCTTCACCCCATAGAAACAACTTACCCAACTCAGATTTTAACCCTCGTTGGAATGTTCTCATCTTTCTTGACAAAATCGACTTATTAAACAAGACCGTGTACTTATACGTAGAGAAATACTAAACATGCAACAATAGACACTTATACGTATAGATAGAGATAACCATGCAAAATAGTACCATTTGTATTTATATATACATTAATATGCAATTCATACCCACTTAATCGCATATATATATTTACTGGCGTATTAACATGATTCATGCATATTTCTAGTCTAATACGTAAATAATAATCCATAAACTAGTACATAATAACTACGTACATGACATTCATGCAAAAACAGTAAAAATTTGTAACCTGTAGCGTCCCGCTAGTCCGCCAAAGAAATGAAACGGACGTTTCAATCCGTCGACGTAATTAATCCTAGAAGATATTTAAATTTTCTGTTACAGTTCCAGAGAGTTAGGCCTGGATATGGATCAAGATATATCAGTGGATGCTGGAGCTAGAACATGAGCAGGAAAAGAGAAAAGACACCTGCGGACGCGGGCTCCACCTGTGGACGCGAGTTCAATACCGCGCATGCGGAGGATTCTCCCACAATGAGCTAAAATTTTCACAGCAACCTTAGATTCTTGTGTAGTTTACTTTCCCGGTCCTAACTTTTTGTTCCTGGAAGTACCACAAAAAATTCGTTAGTGATCAGGTCTTTTGCGAGACAAAAATGTTGAAAAAAACAAAAATGTAAGAAATAAGCAAAAATGAAGGAAGGATGAGAGTGGGGGTTCCTCTTAGAGCAATTTCCAGTCTGTAGCACAAGTCCTTGGTCTTTAGAATGGCAGCGGCGCCATTTTGATATTCACCTTTTGCTATGTTAGAGATTTGAATCTCTTCCTTGGACAAATTGCGAAAACAAAGAATTTTCCTTCGATCCGCGATCTTTCGTGGTATGATAGTTTTAAGTAGGGATTCGAACCAACCTAAATTCTAGGACCACTTACAACTTGGTTTTGCTCTTTGGAAACTAGTGAGTAAGTTTAGTTAAGATTTCATTAATACTAACTACATACTTGGTTTCTTTTAATGTACAAAATAAAACAAACTTAAGTTACGTAACATGCAACTAAAACAAGAATAAAAATTTACTAAGACAAAAGTGGAGAGTTAACTTTTTCTCATGTGAAAATAACCTCTATTATTTGATTTTTAGTAAGTGCATCTTAATCTTCCTAGGACTCTTAGACAAGTCCTAATAAAAATTAACTTGATCCCTAACGTATATGACTAATCTCTAAGATCATACATGATGGCATGCAGAACCAAAGCAATGACTTATCTCTAAGCTCATCACTTTGATTCCTAATTAGACTCTACACCAACTACCATTTTGGGATAGGATGTAGGTCTAGTTGTTCTTCCTAAACAACTTACTAAAATCATATACAAAGGTTATCCCTCACATGAGCATCATTAACTCCCCATAAGGGAAGGTTTAGCTCATGTTCCTTGGGAGAAAAATATGACAAGTGTGGAAAATAAATGTAAAAAGAGAGAGGGAGAACAAGAAGAAAAAGAAAATATATATATATGAACTCACTTGCATGAAGAAGTGAGATTTATTTTCAAGAGGAACACCAAGTTTCCTCCATTAAAACTATTACAAGATTTTTGTTCCCCACTAAAAAACTAAAATACAAACTAAGACTAAGGACCTAAAATAATGCATGGTAAAGGAAAAGAAGTCAAGGGAGTAAATAGAGTGTCCCCCTTCTTTTGTTTTCTTCTCCATTTGAGAGAAATCTTATTTCCTCCCACGTGAAACACCAAACCATATTTACTTCCTTCTTAACCACACAATCCACAACAAAGTGACACCTATCTTTTTTCACTATTAACACCTAATCTCATCTAACTTTATTAACTACATGCAAGGTGTCACTTTTGCACCAATTATTTGTATCTTTGTCTTGACTTGTATGATGACTCATCAAATCTTACGAGCCTGTATAGTGGGTCCACGTGTAGTCCAGTGGCGGTCTGATCTTTTGGCAATTTTATAACTTCCTGCCTATGCGTAGAGTTCATCGTCCTGATTGTCTGAGCAGCTCACTTGTCGCATTCGGAGTCCTGGTTCAAGAGGTAAGAGCTTCAGAAGTTTGATGCTTCTGTGCGAATTTATTGGGCTTCACATGGCTAATTTGAAAGAATTCATATATACATCGTTCCCCATGCTTTAATGCAGGTTTAACTAATATTTTCATGTTTACTGCGAATACCTGCAAAAGTACGAAAATATACTCATTTTATGATTATTAAACACATAATTAACCAAATTTATATATCTCAATAGGGTTTCACATTACAGTTTTGGGTGCTTATAATCACTCCTCAAGGGGTAATCACTTTGGTAAATCCCAAAGACAATAGTACTTTTCAAGTAAATGGCTAACGCTTAAAACATTTCCACGAATTACGTTCGCCCGCTGTAAAAGAAACCCTTCTACAAGACCCCGTTTATGAGGACTAACCCTCTATGCTTAGTGTACTTCCTATCCATATTCTATATTTTGAGAGTACTCCATTAAGGTAACCAGCCCTCCTTTCGTAGTGTGTGGTTGTAAGTGCCGGATTCTTAGTCCACATTAATGTAATTAACGCATTCCTTTCTTGCACTTTTTTTCGTTTATTTTGAGTTTTGTTTCTCTATGGAGTGATTTCCATTTTTACTTGCTTTGTTTATTTTCTGCTTTTCAAAAATCCTTTTCATAAAAATTAAAAACTATAAAACCCATAAATATTAGATAGATTAGAAAGTCTAGGGTATCTGACTTTAAAAAACCTTATTTTTCACCACAACAAAAAAAAATCATCCTATTCCAAAATTTTGTTTGGGGGTTGGTAATCACCACACCTTGTTCTCTGAACTTCCTATCTTTGTTTATGCTACTTTAAGTCGTATAGATTTGTGTGACACAATCTAGTTTTCTAGATTTTCCATCGCCCTCATAACTTATGCCATTTACACATTTCCAGGCGTTCTTCTACCATTTCATATGTTACCCACGGTTAGATTTGAGTTTTTCTTAGATCATTAGATAGCATTCTTCATGCTGATCATTTTCATAGCTCATTTGCAAAAATCGAACTGCTAACAAATTGGGAATCTTAGTTTTAAGTTTATGAGGCAGTAGGACAAGATGGGTATTATTGAAAATATTTGGGCTTGGGCCAAAATTCATTTTTCCACCCAACCCATGATATTTACACCCCATCGACCATCCTAATTAAAATCTAACACCGGCCCATTCACTTCATCTTCTCAAACAAAAATCAATCTAACCTAAATCGATCCCAGCACACACTGCGCCTATACAAAATTGAATCCAAGCGCGCCATGCGCCCTCAACTAAACAGACCTTCTCCATATTTTTATAACACCTTCCCACCATCATCCCCTAGTTAAACCCCTACCCGTATTCAAGTTTCAACCATACAATGGCCCGACCAGTAAAAATCATACCGAAATTCGCATTTAACGCAGAGATATTCTAGCCATTTTACGGTACGGAGATGCGTGGTAGAGGATGGGATAGAATGTGGTACTCTACTGAGGAGTACTACCATAAGGATTTGGTGTTGCATTTTCATTGTAATAAGAGGATACTTCCTTCAAGGAGAATGTTTGTGAATTTGGACGGAGTTCACATGGATGTGACCTCATTATCTGCTCGCTACCATCACTGGGATACTCGCTAAACAAGTCACCTTGACCTTACAGAGATCCCAGTTTGATGGAGTGCATCAGTTGATGCTGGAGACACTGCTTGAGGGTCGATACAATGATCGTTCTCACTGTGCCAAGCAGCAGTCGCTAAGGATTAACCAGCTGGCTGTGATGCAGTGGCTAGGAAAGAACCTCTGTAACACTACGAAGCCAAGTGACACCAGCTTGTCATTCCTGCACATTCTTTGGGTTTTGCAAAACAGGAGGTAGGGTTTTTGCCTCATTGATTTTTTGCGTGAAGAGTTATGGCTGTAGGCCTGAGCACTGCACCCCTACCTATTTTAGTTACTAAGATTATGTTAATTTGGGGTTGCGTGCATGAGTCACCTAGGACTCATATTAAGCTTCACTCAAACGCAAAGGCATATAGTAACTGTGTTCAAAGTCATTGGACATTGCCTGAAGAGAGAGCTAACGGGATAAATCAGGATGAGGATGAGGATGAATATCCTGTTTGTTTTGCTAAGAATGCTATGGATCGTGCTTCTTCTGATTTTGCACGTTTTTCACTACTCCATAGCAGGATGCGTACGCTTTATGATCATCAGCGAAACCTAACTACGCTCTGTGAATCAATATAGAAGCACCAAGGTTCCATTCAACGTGATCACCATAGCTTAGAGCATAACATTTGAACCATAGCTGACAACCACGCTGACATGCTTAACATTATAGAGAATATGGAAGAGGTGCAGGTAGCTTTTAAGGCCGAGGTCTTGAGACGTCTGCCCCAGTAAGAAGGTTCAGCTTCTTCTTCTGACTTTAGACGTGAGCGTCGTCAACATCGTCTTACTGATGGTTCTAGACCTTCTTCTTCCCGGGGATAGCTTATTTATTTTTGATTTGTTGTGATGAATTTGATTTAGATTTATTTTTGTTTTGTAATGACTATTTAATATCCGTACTTGTTTTAATTTCCGTAATTTAGTTTAATTATTTGTTAATTTCATTTTTAGTTAAGTAGTTAGTATTTATTTGTTTATGTGATTATTTATCTATGCACGTATTGTTAAATTTAATGCATGATTAATCACATATTCTTTACCATATAGTTTTTTTGTTGATATTTAGCATGTTTAGGTAATTTAATTTATCAATGTCATGAACACCCCTCTCAAATTGTTTGGGGGTAATATATTTTAATATATTTGAGTGTATGAAATTGCATGCCTTAATCCCATTTTTATAAGTTTTGGGCCAAAATATAACAACCTTTGGGCCTTGTTTAATTTAATTGGGACCACAATGTAATTAGGTACCTGATATTTCGAGAAATTTCAAAGTTTTGCGGAATTTCATAAGCTAATCTAATAGAGAAAACCCATTATAATCAATTGGGATCCATAATGTAATTAGGAACCTTAAATTTCATAGAATATCAAAATTTCAGGGAATTTCATAAGCTAATCATATATAGAAATTCCAAAAACTGAAATAGAATTATTGTGTAAGAAACTATTCTAAAAATATGTTTTTTCACATCTTTTTATTTAGCAACCATCTGGCCTTAGACTTAACAACCAAACACTATAAAAATAATATCTAAGCATGTAGTTTCATAACTGAAAACCCTAAACACATCGCTGCATCTCAGAGCGCGCACGCGCCTCACACAAGAGCAAACTTAGCACGCACCGCGCTCATATATATAAAACTATATCAGCATTCTTACTCGTGCACCACGCCCACCAAAAATATATCTTAACCGCGCACGCTCCCTCACCACCACACAGCAGGCTCGAATTTCCAAGTTCTACTTTTCTAACTTCCAGTACTTCAATTCATTACTAGCTTGTTTGCTATGTCTATTCTAAAAATTATACCGGAACAGTCTTTTGAGGATCTTTATCTCAATGAGAAGTACGGTGCATACTTTGATGATATGATATTAGAGCACGAATGGGAGACCCTACTAGTAAGACATGATCAAACTTATTCTCCTACACTTACTAAATATTTTTATGAGCATGTTAGCTTCTTTGACCGCTCCCATGGAGAACAAGCCCTCAGAGTCATGTTAGATAACAAACCTTTTGAATTGACAAAGTACTTAATTGCTTTTTCATTAGGAATTCCCTCCGCTGCCCAACACACCCCTATTGATTATATAGCTGATAATGACAACAATTATGATTAGGTAAATTTCCATGAGACATATGGTGTTGGTATATTTCGAGTAGAACACCAAGGCCAACATAATGTATCCTCAGGAAGCATGGCCTTCAATATGAGCCTTGCTATGCTTTTCCTCAAGCTTAATGTCCTAGGAGATTGGCAATTCAAATCCGCGGATTCCCGCGCATGCAATACCTTCTTTGCTTTAGCCGAAGGGCGTTGGTATTATGATATATTCAAAACCATAGTGGATGGTCTTGCAAGAGCACAGACTGTTAGGCATTAGTACTTTCTTATGCCAGTCACATTCACAGGTATATTGCAATTCTTTTCCCCGGAATTTTATACACGTTTCACTGATTGGGTCAAGGTTGATACAATGCGCACAACCAATGCTATAGTCCGTTCTTTTGGTGTTATGGTTTGGCCTGGTTGGCACCTACAACCTCACCTAGTAGCCCCATGCACCCCATCTGACCAAATTGCACTAAATAAGTTGGCTATGGTAGATGAAAACAGGATGAAGGCATGAAAAGTAGTCATATATAGTCAAGACTTAAAGGAGCCTCATTTCACAAGTGAGGAGCAACCGGAGGAAAATGCATGATTAGAAACAACTATATATGGTAATATTTATATTTCTTGTTAGAGTCCGCTTATGTCCCAAGCGACTTTTTATTTACTTTTATCTTCATAATGAATGGAACTCATATAGGAGTTGCATCTACAATTTATTTCTTTATATTTGTATTGTTTAACTTTCTTTTATAGGTGTTCCCATTTCCAAACATGTTTCTATGGTACTCTCTATCTTTTATTTTCATTCCATACTTTGGGGACAAAGTATGATTCTGTTTAGGGGTGGTATAGAAACACGCTGCAAATGTTTAAGCACATATTAGGTTGTATATTACGTATTAATTGTCGTATAAAAATAGAAAAATAGTTTATACTATGCACTTAGGATAATGATATTATTTCCTTTTCCATGATAATATTAGTCTAGAAATCTCAAGTAGTAATAGAATTAAGCGTAGTTCTTAGAAACTTAGGTTAATACGTAGGTAATAGTTATTGCATCTTTTCATTTACATCTTGCATGAGCATGTATGAGTGTACTTGGCAGTATTTTTCTGGGACTAGGTTAGACTACTAAATTTTACATATCTTGTGAGATTCTAGCCTAAAAGCCTCATATGAGCGAGTATCTGAGTGATGACAGAAAAAAAACATATAATCTGAGTAGAGAAATCACACATCCACTTGCTTTATCACCATACCATATCCTAAGCGAGAATTTAGGCCATCTTTGGATCGATATAGCTAAAAATTCATACCTATAAGTAATTATCCACTAGTCTCCCCTCTGAGCCTTTCAATTAGCCTTTTCGCAACCACAAATCATTTACCCATCTTTTAAACCAATAAAATAATAAAAATAAGCCTACCCCCATCTTTGAATGAGTCTGAGAATAGGATGAGTAAGGAAAATAAAGAGATAGACATGTGGAAAACCAAAATTAGTTAGTTGTTTCAGAAAAGAAAAGAAGTTTCCATCCAAAGAAAATAAAATAAAATAAAATAAAAATAAAAATAAAATAAAAACTCTAAAAAAATAGAATAAAAAGAGTAAAAAAGCCAAAATAAAAATGCTAAAGATGGAAACTAAGTGTAGAAGCAAAGTAAGAACAAGGTTTTCTCTAGTTACATACAATTGAAGACCCTATTATCTCAGACTTGTTTATTTGAATATCCATTCCATTTCTTCTTAAACCATCACCTCAGCCCCGTATCACCTAATAAAGACCTCTAACTCAATTATGATTAATTTGGTTTGATAGTAAGTGGTAAATGTGATTGATCGACTTCAGTTTCTTTGGACGTCATTGAGATTGTGAGGAAATGTGTGCCCATTGTACACTGGAGTGAGCTAACTTGAGTGGAAAAATTAGAGTATTTTTGTCTTGACATATTGTAAGGACCTACTTAATGACGCTATTCCAAAAGTTTCATAAACGGACCTGCCATTGCATTTCATAACATAGTTAATAGCATGTATGTGTATCTTTAGATGATTTGATTATTATACATATATTAGCTTAGATTTCAAAAGCATTGTTCTTATTATATTGTTATAGAGATGTATAAATATCTGAGATTAATTAGGAAATTTTATTTTTATCTTTTAGTCATTGTAGTATAAATGAAGTTTGTGAGTACCTTCTCTAGAAAACTCTCATGAGGCTATAACTCGTTCACTAGGGAATTTCTAGTGGTTTAAGGCCTTATTACATATGGTCAATGCAATCGCACTCCGTGAAACGAGACTAATTAAGACCACATTTTTTGCCACTTATCTGTTTATTTCTTATCGTTGCTTAAGGACAAGAAAAATGTTGTTTGGGGGTGGTGTGATAAGCACCCAAAAGTATAGTTTAAACCCACTTAATAGTACTCTACTTAGGCCACTTATGTTTATAATAAATAAGAATTAGTATTGTTTACGTGTTTTTGTGCATTTTAGGACTTGAAGTTGATTAGGTGACTAAAAGCACCAATTTTGAATGGAAAATGAGTCAAGATGATTGCTGAGTGTGAATACTCTCGGGTAATCATTGAGGGAATCTTGTCGGTGCTTGGCATCATTTCGGATCACCGTAATTCGAATCGAGAATGGTCTTCCATATTGAGAATCTGCCGGGGAGTCAGCCAAGTAACTGAAATTGTCAAGGCCTATATTTGTGCTGCTGTAAACGGGATTTGGAAAGAAAGAAATGCCTGGAGGTTCAAGAACAATGCGCAACCAACAGCAGTGGTTTTAAAAAGAATTCTCAGAAAAATGAAGGCGTATGTACAACTCAAGATCTCTTCAATGGAAGATTAGACAGAAGCGAGAAGATTATGCCAAGCTCTTGGGCTGCAGGTAAAGTTTGAAATAGTTAAACACCAAAATGTAAATTGGAATTGTCCAGAACAAGATAGTGTGAAATTAAATGCTTATGGATCTTTGTGAGACAAGGGAACGGGTCATGGTGGTGTAATTCGGGACAGTAAGGGAGTCTTGTTGGCAGCATATACAGGAAGTGGAGGTGAGCAATCAATTATCTACCAAGAGATGAAAGCCATAGAGGTTGGACTTTGCATTTGTCTGGAAATGGGATTATAAAAAGTGAAAGTGGAATCTGATTCTCTCTCAGCAATACAAATAATAACAAAAATAGCCAAACCGCCATGGTTATATCAAAATGTGTTCGCACATATATTAGACATTGCTCTGAAAATCCTGAGTTGTAAATTTTCACATGTTTTTAGAGAGGCCAATAGGCCTGCAGATCATCTTGCAAGACTAGATCCTTCACATTGTAATGAACTAATACATTATGGACCTCCCATAGGTAGAGAACTTAATAATCTCATAGAGGAGGATGCATTAGGAACTAGCTATTTACGATTTGGTTAATCTATGCAGGTGGGGGTCTGCCTAACCCTAGCTTTTAAATAAATATATATATATATATATATATATATATATATATATATATATATATATATATATATATATATATATATTGTATTAGGCATGGTTGTAAATTTCATCTTAGCAATGAAATACAGGTTGGTGGGTCTCCCAAACTGGCTAACCCAATAACAGTGCACGATTCAAAGAATATTAAATTTTTGTCCAATGCACTACAAAGTTAGCACCACGTGCATCGAGTAAATTCCGAATTCGGCCATGATAATGTCATTTTGTTCTTAATCCGGCCATTGTCGACAACTCAGTGCAAAAGGTTGTTGACATTACCCCACTAATTGCTGACAAAATACGTTGAATTACAATTTGTGGCTGAATTGGAAATACATTGACATTATCATGGCCGAATCAGGAATTTACCCTTACGCATCTCATGGCCTTCCCTCTGCATGACTGATGTAGTACAGGTTGCCAATGCATATGTCAATGAATTGGAAAAGCGGGCAACAAAGTCGGAAAGACATGGACGAGCCCATATTTGATTGGAAACGTCAAAATAAGCATAACCCATAGCTTTGTAGTGGGCACCACCCTCTCGGGCCCTAAATCCATCGTTTAGGCCTTCAAAATTACGTTTTTGCCGTTTTAGGAAAGTTTTGTTTTTGCTATATCTTTTGATATAGGAGAGTCCGTTTTCGATTTGGTTTGTTGGGTTAGTTCTATTTTAATTAGTAGTCTTTATATATATATTATAACTCTACCCTCCTTAATTGAGGAAGCGTTTATAGAGTGTTCATGTGTCATGGCTAATTACTATAAAATAGGAGAGAAAACAGGAAAGATGCAAATTAAGGAAAAAAAGGTTTATAGAGTCTCCAAAAAAACCAAAACACCTTGCTAGCTATATTACAAATAATCAAGAAGGTACAATTAGGAAAAATTTTGGAGAGGGTCTATAGAGACTCCAAAAAAACCAAAACACCTTGCTAGCTACAGTACAAATAATCAAGAAGGTACAATTAGGAAAAAATTGGATAGGGTCTCTAGAGTCTCCAAAAAAACCAAAACACTGCATCTTGCTAACTACAACACAAAAATAATAAGGAAGGTACAATTACAAAAAAATTGGAGATAAAGCTTTATCCTCCTTAATTGAGAAAGTGTTTATAAAGTGTCCATGTGTCATGGCTAATTATTATAAAATAGGAGAGAAAATAGGAAAGATACAAATTAAGGAAAAAAGGTTCATATAGTCTCCAAAAAAAACCAAAACACCTTGCTAGCTACACTACAAATAATCAAGAAGGTACAATTAGGAAAAAATTTGAGAGGGTCTATAGAGTCTAGGGGTGTAATACGGGGCGGGCCGGGTCCATCGCGGGTCAAATAGTGATGGGTCGGGTCGGGGCGGGTCTAGGGGATACAAATCCTGTGGTCCCCGATGGGGCGGGGCAAGGCGGGTTGAAGTGTCATGTCTTAGTACCATCACTCGACCTGTTTGGTAAGCTTACAGGGCGGGTTTTGGGTGGGTCATCCAGGTCGGGTGGGAATTATCATTTTAACCTAATTTCACCCAAAAAAAACTTTCTAATTCTGCAAGTAATATATTTCCAATTCACAACATAAAAAAAAAATGGAATTAATCGATAAAAAATAAATAAAAATAAAAAAAACTTGAACTTGAACCCAAAACCATATCTGTAAATTTGAAACTTTTTTCTCGTGATTTACCATCCATTTGTAAATTGATTATTTTCCATAACATGATAAAATGAAGATGGGAGCAAGGATCTATGGTACAAAACAATAAAATATAAACTAAAAGAATTTGAAATTAATGCAAGGATGAATAATACATCTTCTCCAAAATTCGAAAGTTGAATTTAAACTTTTGATATTTACCCAATGTTCAAACTTGAATATGTGAAATTGATGTTGAACTCATAAGTTTGTATTCATATCTCTCAAATTCCTACAAAAGTTAAAAGAAAATATACACAAAATACAAAAATATTAGAGTTAGAGTCTTGAAATTGTGCGGGTCAACGGGATTGGGCCAACGGCTTTTGATACGGTGCGGGTCTGGTGGCTTGACGGGTCAGGTTTGAGCATAGAACCTACGCCCATAGCCCGACCGCGTAAAAACGGTGGGCGGGCGGGCGGGGCGGGTCTATTTTCAGGTCGGTGCGGATTTTAGTGGCGGGTGAAAACCGGGTACCCTACCGGATGATGTGTCAACGGTTTTTTTTTTACACTCATAATAGAGTCTCAAAAAAAATCAAAACACCTTGCTAACTACAATACAAAAATAATCAGGAAGGTACAATTACGAAAACATTGGGAGATGATCGCCATAGCGTGTTTCTAAATATATGAATCAAAAACTGTGAAGTATAAGGGCTCTTTAATCTTTCTCACTTTTTTGAATTTGAAACAATGTTGAGCGTCCAGCACTATCTAGCGACAAATTCTGCATACTATTTGCAAATACTTTGGGCTTTCATAGACTATGACCGCTATGGTTGTCAAATGTCAACATGAATTGGGCCTGACTGTATTGGGGGGACCGGGTTGAGCTGCTCATTCCCATTACCATTACAAGCTTTGAGCATAGGGCATATGAATTGGTGAGGCGGGTGTGTTGGGTTGAGGGTCGATGCCCAATTTCATAGCTTCCCAATGTTGGTAGTGGCAGTTAAATGTCATGATGAATCTCAAATTCTAAAGGAGGAACAACTAACTGATGAAAAGTTGTAGCGGTCAAATTGGTCAAATTCTAAACACATGCATTAAAATATATTTATGGGCACAAACAAGTAATATTAATACTAATAATACATTCTTTTTTCTTGGATCAAATTCCACTCAAAATACATTTATACATCTTAACTGATTGATATAACTACACTGCAGAATCCCTTCTACGGATTTGTCTAGATCATTGATTAGTAGTGTATTCATGTAAAACCTAGCAATTTGTCGCTACATTCTCCTATAGCGCACAGAACCTATGGAAGTTAGAGCATTTCCAATGCAAGCAGCAACTTGCTACCTCCATATAGGCGACACATAGGACTATTTCCTCTCATAGCTATCTTACTGGTGAAAAGCTATCAGCGGTTGCCCAATGCAGAAGTGACTTTAAACTTCAGATGGAATGTTTCATTCCATCTTAATGTAAAAAAAAAAAAAAAAAAAAAAAAAACGGCCTCTAGAAAAATAAATAAATAAACAAAAAACAAAAACACACACACACACGAAAAATTTCAAAATAGCACACGAGACGGAATAAAAGGTTCTGTCCGAAACTCACTACTCAGTGGAAATTTTGGTAGCTGATAAGAGCCCAAAACTGTAGTTTTAACTCCTTAATATTATTACATTTAGACCAATTATGTTTATAATAAATAAGAGTTAGTACTGTTTACATACTTTTGTGTATTCAAGTCTTGGAGTCAAATATGTGAAGAAATATGTCACTTTTGCAAGAGCAAGAGAAAGGAGCAAAGGTTGGTTTCTAAGAAGTTATACGGTTAAAGCCCAAGTTTCAAGGAGAAAAAACCTTTTTAAAACCCAGTTAAAGCTGAAAAGTCAAAGTCAACGCGGGCAAAAATAGAGCAGAAAAGTCAATAGAACTTCCGCAATCCATATCTTTGGACTCAGACCTTGGAATTGGGCCTACTATATGTCAAAACGACCGGCTCGGAAAGAGTTTTCTAATGGTTCTAGCCTTAATCTAATCAAAGAATTAAAATTAGACTAAAAGGCTGTTGCAGTAATTTCCAATAGAAAAATCTTTTTTGGACTTAAGTAATTAGGTTTTGGGCTTGATTTAATGGCCCAAAACATAGATCCAAAGCCCATGTATGAAATTGTAAACCTAGCCCTCTCCTATATAAAGAGGACTAAGGCACAACTCTAACTCTCTAACCTTTTAGTTAATTAGACTCTCCCATTATTTAGAATAAAACCCATTAGATAATAAATTAGTTTTTTCTTCTTTAGTTTTAAACTCTAGTTATTGTTTTATTAGCATAGCCACCATTAATTCAATTCAAATTATCTTTAATAAAGTAGTTCTTCATTATGTCTTATTCTTATTCTTTTAATCATGATAGTCTAATGAATCATAGCTAAACATCCATTAAAAGGGTTTGATTGAATCTTTGATAAAGACTTGATGTGTTAGTGTAGAATAGTTGTAGTAAAATATTTCACTCTAGAAGGTAGTTAATTCACCATGAGAATGGATTTAAATTGTCTCACATGCTAATTATTAGTTGGTAGAGATTGCCATGAATAATTAGGGATTGAAAAGACCTCAACTTTATGTGATAATAGAAAGATTAAGATTGTAACAACTCTATACTAGCATATTAAGAATTAATCAAGGTGGAATCAAATCCCCCTAATACTCTTCTTCTCATTCACATTTTCTCATTAAATTGTGATAGTATAATTTAGAATATATTAATTAGTTAATTTCACCATATTAGTATAATTAAACCATTGCTCTCATTAATATTATATAATTGTTAAGTTAGAGAAATTGTTACGTTTAAGCAACTAGGAGTGGAACGAATTCTGACTCCTGTTATTACATGATAATTGAGAGTAAAACTTTGACAACAACTAGTGCAAACACATATTTTACTTCTGCTGAGTTTAATTAGTTAAGTAGGAGTAAAAGCGTGTTTTTTACGTTTTATCAAATGGCGTCGCTGCCATCTTAGTTGTGTTTAAATTAGTTTCCCTTTGTGTTTTCAATTCTACCAATATCCCATTTCACCCACCCACCCGATTGTTTGGTTCTAACTGTGGTTGTTGTTTTTTCAGAAATTTTTTTTCGAACAGTACCTTGAGCGCGTCCGCACCCTCTTAACTCTATCATTTGAGCGTGCCCGCCCTCTTGTTATTGGAAAAAAAACATTTCGAAACAGTACCTTGAACGCGCACGCGCCCTTGTTTACTCTTGACTAGAGCGCACTTGCGCCCCTCTGAAAAAAAAACCTTATTTTCACAGGTTAGTCACAGGCTCTCGTTTTGTTCAAGTTATTTTTACTATTCAGTGTTCCAAACTTCTTCAATACACTGAGATCGCGTATAAAAGATACTATTCGTACGCGTAGCAAGGAGGCATTCAGATACACCTTCTTTCACTCTTCGTCTCTACTATCAGAGGAGTTTTAATTCTAGTATATTAGGTTGTTGTTTGATTGCTGCTAGTGGGTTTTTTTTTTTTCATATTGGTCTTAGTCTTGCATGAGATTAAGGTCCGGTAAGAGTAAACCATCTAACATTATCTATCGTAAACATCAACGCACACGCCTATCTAGAATATCACACACTACACCTGCATCAATGGCTGACGAAACAGAGACTCTTCTCTCTGATTTTTACAAAGCCCTAAATGATAGCCCTAAGTCATACATCGTTCTTGCAGACCCAGTGGGGGATTTTTAGAATTTCCCCAAATATATTTAATTTGTTACCGATTTTTCATGGGTTAAACCACGAGAAGCCTTATCAGCATATGCGTAGGATTGAACAAGTTCTTACCACATTTCATCATCCTACCATAGGTTCGGAACAAATTAAACTAAGGGTGTTTCCTTTCACCCTAGCCGATAAGGCTACATCTTAGTTAACTGCCCAAACGCCTAATTTTGTGGACTCATGGGCCAAACTTGTTCAATTGTTCATGGAACAGTTTTACCCACCACTGAAGATAGATGAAATGCTTCAAAAGATTCATTTCTTCCACTAGAATTCTCATAAATCCATTTCAGAGGCCTGGAATCATTTCACCGATCTTCTCTTCGAGTGTCCGCATCATAACCTTGCGAAAGACATACTTGTTCGTGCCTTTTACAAATGGCTTTTACATCATCATAAAAAGGTTCTTGATATAATGATGGGGGTTTGTTTCCTTATTAAAGGAGCCTCAGAGGCTTATAGGTTTTTAGAAGATCAATCTAAGCATAATAATAACTAGGGGTAATGACATCCCCCGCTCCGCTAATTCTTCTTCCACAGCTAAGGCTGCCAGTATGTTTGAGGTTAAAACTGATCCCGAGCTTAGAACTCTAATCGAATCCCTCACAAAAAAGGTAGAAGCCATTTCTATTCAACATAAGCCTACTCCTGTCATGAACATCAACTCTCTTCCATGTAATTTCTGTTACAGCCTTGAGCATACCGACTCCTATTTTCCTCTTGTCTATGAACAACTATCACAACCACTATCACAGCCGGATAATGTTTGCTTCATTAATAGCCAACCTAACACACCTTGGAGACAAAACCCCAACTTCGATTGGCAAAATAATCAACAAGTTATACCTCCGGGGTTTAATAATCAAAATGTTATGCCAGTAAACAATTACAACCAAGCTCTACCAAGATAAGGACAAGAGAATTATAATCATTATAATAATTATAATAATAATAATAGAGGTATCGTCCTGGTTAATAACAACTATCATAACCCACCCGTTAATAATCAACGTGAGATAGTTCCAGTCACACCACTTGTGGCCACTACACCTTCACAACTGGATCATTTCGAAGCCTACATGTAAGCTAACCAACAGATTTTATAATCCATTGATCATTCCATACAACAGTTAACCCAAGAGAAAGCCCAACCAAAAAGTGTGTTTCCAGTTCAAGCTATACCTAATCCTAAAATGTCAAACATATCCTTTGAAGTAATCGGTAAAACTAGTAATGAAAACTTAAATGTAGGTGAGTTAAATGCCATCACCACTCTCCGTTCTGGCAGAGTGGTTGATAACGCCATAACTAGGCCCATTAATACACCACCATTGGCCGTTGAAAATGAAAAATTACTAGATACCGATATAGAAACTGAAGATCCTACTCATGTAGAGGTACCAGTTAAACCACAACCCAAGAGGAGAGTGGCCAAGGTTAAAACTCCTATTGATCCATATGCTAAATATAGAGAGAACCCACTGTTTCCCCAGAGACTAGCCAAGTTAAACAAGGATACAAATTTTGACGAGATTAGGGAAGTTTTTCAAAATCTAATGATAAACCAATCTTTTCTTGAAGCTATTAAAAAATTACCACAACATGCTAAGTTTCTAAAAGAGTTGTGCACTACTAGGTGGAAAACAAATATTCCAAAAGACTCCTTTCTAACTGAACAGTTTCCAACATTATCAGAACATAATGGAATCGTTAAGTACAAGGACCCTGGTCGTCCTACTATACAATGCACCTTAGGGGATACCCACACGACAACTGCTCTATTAGACCTGGGAATGAGTGTTAACTTACTCCCTTATTATCTATATAAACAAATAGGTCAACAAGAAATGCAACCAACTAAAATGACGTTACAATTAGCTGATCGTTCTATTAAGTATTCTAAGGGTGTGGTTGAAAACGTCCTGGTTAAAGTTCAAGATTTTTACTACCCAGCAGACTTCGTTATCCTCGACACAGAAGTCGTTAACAACTCTGTTCCTATTCTTGGCAACTGCTAACGCGCTCATAAAATGTCGCGATGGTTCAATGTCTATGTCCTTTGGTCATCTTTCTGTGGAGGTAAATATTTTCAAAATGATGCAATAGTTACCCGATACAACTATCGATGGAGAAGTTAGCATGATCGAGAGCTTAGCTCAAGATTATTTCAACAACACATTTCAAAGAATCAGATGTACCAATTCCTTTCCTTCGAAAGTTTCGACTTCGACGACGACTCCTACGTAGAGGAAGTCAACGCCCTTTTCGAGTCTACTCCTATCTTAGATCCTTCTATAGCTCCATCTTCCGAGTTTGAAAACCTCTTACCTAAACAAGTCTTCACTACTCAAGATGAGGACCCTCAGGAAGCCTTTTTACCCATTCCTCCCACCCTTGTGCGTAAACCTCTTCTTGCTGAGTTGAAATATATCCAGCTTAATCCGGATGGTAGTCATCCGGTGATCAAATCTTCTCAGTTGTCTGCTGATGAAGAGGCACGTTTGATTAGGGTGATTAGGGAACATTATTCCGTGATCGCTTGGTCCCTAAATGACATTAAGTGGATTGACCCTAATGTATGCACACATCGCATACATTTGGAAGATAATGCGAAGACTTCACGCGAACCTCAGCGTCGGTTGAACCCTGCCATGAAAGAGGTGGTCAGAGAAGACGTATTATAGTTAATCGATGCTGGTATCATATATCCCATCTCCGATAGCGAATGGGTAAGCCCCATTCACGTAGTTCCTAAAAAATCGGGGATTACCATTGTGCGTAATGTTGCGGGTGAATATGTTTCCACTTGAGTTCCTATGAAATGGAGGATATGTATTGACTAAAGACACTTAAACGCTATGACACGAAAGGATCACATTCTTTTACCCTTCATAGATCAAATGCTCGAACGTCTAGCTTGTCATGCTTATTATTGTTTTTTAGATGGCTACTCTGGCTATTTTCATATCATTATCGGTCCTGACGACCAAGACAAGACTACCTTCACATGTCCTTTCAAAACATATGCCTATAAACGAATGCCTTTCAGCCTTTGTAATGTTCCTGGTACCTTTCAACGGTGTATGCTTTATATCTTTAGTAACATGGTAGAGTGCTTCATGGAAGTTTTCATGGATGATTTTTCTATCTATGGAGACTTTTTCAGTGAATGTTTGTCTAATATTTCCAAGGTATTGACACGATGTGAGGAGAAGAATCTGGTTTTAAATTGGGAAAAATGTTATTTTATGGTAAAAAGAGGAATAGTGATAAGTCATATTGTATCTAGTGACGGCATAGAAGTAGATAAGGCCAAATTAGATAAAATAGCATCTTTATCTATACCACGGAATATCCGTGACATTAGAGCCTTTTTAGGCCATGCAGGTTTTTATAGGCATTTTATCAAGAATTTTTCAAAATTAGCTAGGTATTTAACTAATCAGCTTTTAAAAGATGCCATCTTTGATTTCAATTATAATTGCAAACAGGCTTGTGAAACTTTAAAAGTGACCTTGCCTCTTTTTGTGTATGTAGATGAGATGGTATATGGATGATGTAGATAGATGATGGTTGTTGAACAAAATAGAAGCATATCAAAATCCAATTATCCCTCAATAAGTAAAGATGAGTAGGGTATCGTTCCACTTTTAAGTATATGTTTATATGAAGGACAAGACTGGAAAGGGGGTTTGAGGGATTAAAAACTATTATTATAGATATTGTAGATTCTGATACGAAACTAAACTAAACTATTGAGAATTTATAAGAGAGGGAATTCAAGAGATTAGAATCCACCAATATTTTTGATTCAATGACCTTTTGCTTCATGGTTATTCTCACAAGTAGACTACAATTAGGCAATCGAGCGAGTGCCGATGCCCTCTTCGACGAAATATCGTTAACGAATAACTCTACTTAAGGTTGTTCCTATGTTCATATTACTAGTATCTTCTTTCCTTTTATGTGAGCTTGGATAGCTATTCAATGAATCACCATCTAAGGCAAACACAAAGAATACTTCCCTTACTCTAAAACAATACACAACTAGAAGAAAAGTAGAGAATAATAGTATAATATTCAATTACAATAAATAAAACCCTATTCTAGCATTATATTCAATTGCCATATATAAAAACCTTAATCTATACTTCCATCCCCTGGTCTGGGCAATGAAACTAATAACTAAAAACATAAAGAACTAACCTGATTGAAGAACACCATGAACCAAAAGAATCATTAAACCTTAAGCACCGACTTCATCTTCTCCTTTGAAGGAGAAGATTAGCCTTCCATAAAGAAGGAAAAATGAGAAGAAGAAGAGTCAAAGAACATAAGACTAAAAAGACTCATTTATTAAGACTTAGCTAGTTAAAACCGATCTTTTATTATTAATCTCTCTCCGCCTCAAGTTTTGGAGACAAGAGTATAAGTGAATTAGCAAATTACATGAGGCACTTAAGTCCTCTATTTATAGAGGCTACAATGAGCTCTATAAGCATTCCAAACCGTCATTTGTTTCCTAATACAAATAGACTTCTTTCAGAGTCCAACTTCGTCTCCAAAACTGAGAAGGAATTGGCTACAGTGTCGATCCATGCATCTGGACGCACTATTCATGCATCCCAGACGCGATCAATGCGTCTGGACGCTCGATCCATGCGTCCCAGACGCGTAAGTCTATTTTGTCTCTTCTGCTCTATCCTTCTATCCTCTTTTGCGGGCTTTGGTCCAAGCAACGAATCATTTGGCCTTGGGCTTCCAAATAGGCTTTAAAATAGGTCCAAGTCGCATCTTTAATAGCTCCAATTCCTTGGCCTTCTCCATGATTGCTACGGGCTTCCCATGTGATCCTTAATACTCCAAATTGCTCCGTTTTACCCCTTTTTCTCTAATATTCTACAAAACTCTCTCTTTCACCTGTAGAATCATAAAATATAACTTACAAACACTATTAGTCCACTAAGATGGCTAAACAAGAGGCATAATCGAGGGTTAAAAAGCACTTTTTGAGCACTTATCACAACTCCCAACTAGCCTTTTCCTAGTCTCTTAACAAATAAGATAAAAAATAAATAAGTGATCAAAATCACATCCTAATAAGAAAAATAAAATCCTAACTCACTTTCGCAGGCATCGTGATTGTATTTACCATATGCAACAAGGCTTTAAACCTTTAAGTTCCCCAAAAAGGACGAGTTATAGTCTCGTGAGGGTTTTCAAGTGATATACCCACAAAATCAATCAATAATATGTTTAAGAATGATAGTATTTTTTAGAGAGAGAAATTCCTTACCCACTTAGTGCTTACTCCAATAGACAGTCTCCATTGCTAACTACATTGTTGCAAAAACTCATAGATTATGATGGGAGATAGTAAAAATTAACAAAATTCTCAATCAAGGCTTATGTGTGTACTTAGTCAATCTCCTATACTCCCCTATCCAAGAAACGGAATCCCTAGTTTACCTTTAGATAGATAATTTCAACTTTCAATCCTCACCGGTCATACTCTCAGAAAAGAATCTCTCAAAAGATGGTCTACTATTTTACCTCATATATGTGGGGAAAAGAATAATGAATACGAACATCCCACATACTACCTTGAAAAACAGACTTCTAGATGAAATTAGTCTCATAGAAAGAATGTCAATCACATATGAAGTGTCGGGTCCTTCACTTTAGCATCCTCTCACCTATTCTAGACTTCGTACCATACTGTAATGATAAGTCATGGGTTGTAACTTGGCTTGGGTATTGGTTTATGAAGGAAAGGTAAAAAGGATTCAAAGGTTGTTTCTGAAAAATACTAAGGGTTTTGCTTCATTATTTGGAAGATTTCTTCAAATTTTGTATTGCAGAGAAAATTCTTCCTTTGTCTTAGCTTTTCCATCCATTATGTTCAACTTCTTCTTCTTCTTTTTTTCTTTTTTTTTTTAGCTCAGTGGTATATCCTTGATTAGTACTGGATATGCTTGTTTTCTACTAGCTTCTTTCACTTAGAACAGAATGATGGTCTTCATTGTATCTCTCTGGTATTTCCTTGTAATCTTCTTTTTGTGCTATTTCTTCCTCTTTGTGCCCCTCATATTCTCATAAACATATGGGTATGGCTGATAAATGTCTGGAGTTGGGTAAAGGGTAAAGGGTTTTATGAAAGAAAATGGCTTATTGTAAGGCTCAAAAGGGTTTAACATGATGGTCCTACTAGGTGGGATAAAAGCTGAATGGGTTCACTACTTGACTTATCAGTACGATACTCTGTTTCAAATAGACTACAAGACCTAATGGCTATCTCCCCAGTTGATGTCACTTCGTGATTAACCAAATCAACAAATAATGAGACTATATTACAACGACATAAAGAACTGAAAGATGTTGAGTCACTAAGACTCGGATTTTTCGTAAGAACTCTCCAAAGAATGGGTATAATGCGCAAGTCTCATGGGCTAAGTCTTAAAATTCTACTTCCAGTTTACTAGGGGTTTAAATCTCTCTTCTAGCACAAGTACACAAAACTGACCAAGTACTATGGTGGTGCCTTGATAAAGAATTCTATCAACAAGAACTATGTCCAAGCATAATAAATAGTCTAAGTGGTAATAAAATCAACAATATCAACTATCTATCAAACTCAACACTAAGCAGTATAGAATCTATATCCCAGACTCATCATTAAAATTCATTTTTCTCATGCTACTGGTATAGAAACAAAAATATTTTTGTTTTTGAAAACTAATTTTCGAAATTCATTTCTCAAGTACTTCTCAAGTACACCCTCCCCCAACTTAACATATGTATTATCCTCAATGTATAGAAACTAAGTAAATGAAATGAATGAGAAAAAGGGAAGATGTTACCATTAATGCCGAATACCAAAATTAATCCAAAAAATAAGAACATTTCCTTTTACCAAGATTTTTTTTTTTTTTTGTTAGGTCTTTGTAAGTCAGATCCCTAAGACTATATATCATACATTATCAATTTGGAGTGAGGAGATCAGATTTTCTTACCCAAATCTGACTAATGTTTGGAGGACGAGGAGGTCTCACCTTGTGGGTTGTCAAAAATACTTCTTGATATGCTGGAAAGATTGCTGGTGAAGTTGCTTTTCTACCTTGAACTATTTCAGGCCTGATAATTATGTGATAGGCCTTGTGGTTCCTCTGTGTAGAAGATTGACAAAAATCTTTCTTTTTAACAGGACAATAGTATCTGATGTGCCCTTTACCACCACAGTGATGATAATGGATGTCTGGCTGACTGCGCTCAGGGTGGGTGGTAGACTGGTTCACATACTTCTCTCATTCGGACAATGATGGTGTAGAAAAGGCTTCAACAGTGCAATGCTTCTTATCAATATGGTCCACTTTCTGCTTCAGAAGGCTCGTTTCAGTTTCTAGATTCTATTGTTTTTCCAAAACTTATTTAAGTTGATTATCTAGTAACTGATTTTTTTGGGCAGAAGTCTGTTGTTCATCCAATTTTTTTGGGCAAGGTATGATACTCTCTCTGCCAATTTTCCATTCTGCTCACTTAAATCCTGAATTTTCTACAGAAATTCCAAGAACATGGCTAGCAACGCCTCTGTGGTGGAGTTCTCAGGTTCATCACAGTTTTCTGTAGATTGAGCACTCTCAATTGTATCTTCGAATGGGACGAATTCTTGTATCATGCTATCAAGGAAGTACACCTCTCCACCTTCGGTGTCATCACAATCCTTATGCAACAGGTGAAAGATATTTATGTCCATGGACATCTTACCAAAGTTGATCTTTATTTCACCATTGTGACAATTTATCAAAGCTTTTGCGGTAGCGAGGAAAGGTCGGCCTAGAATAATTGGAATTTTATCAAAGGCCTCCTTGGTGTATATCACAATGAAATCCATTGGATAATAGAAATCGGCTACTTGAACAAGAACATCCTCAACTATGCCTCTGGGAATCTTGGTAGAGCGGTCAGCTAACTTCAATTTGACTTGTGTAGGCTTTAGGTTCACTAGGCCCAACGCTTAGTACACATGATATGGCAAGAGATTAACACTAGCACCACAGTCTAAAAGAGCATTACTCGTGAATTTTTCTCCTATCTTGCATGATATTGTAGGACTTCCTGGATCTTTGAGCTTGACTGGAGCTTGCTAATGGATAATAGATGTTGTTTGTCCAGCTAGAAATGCTCGCTTTGGAACATGAGTACTTCTTTTTATGTTGCATGCATCCTTCAAGAATTTGGCATATGATGGCAACTGCTTGATCGCTTTGAGAAATGGTATATTGATGTTATCTTTCTCAAATGCCTCCTTCATCTCTAAAAATTGCTTGTCCTTTTTGCTTTGAGCAAAAAACATAGGAAAAGGTGCCTTGGGTACAAACACATCAACATATGTCTGCTCTTTTTTCTCTTTGGCATTCTTGCATATCTTGTCTTGGTTTTCTTGACAAATAGGAGTTGAAAGGATTTCTCCCACTTCCTTTCGATCTTCATTTGAAATCTTGACCGATTGCTCTGTAGCAATGTCATCATGAGAAGGTAAGTCAACCTTGTTGTCTATCTTCAATCCTAATCTGAGAGTAATAACTGAGCTGACATGATCATGGAGGTGATCAGTACTAGCACTTGTCCCAATGTGGCATACATCTTCACTCTTCGATATTGGTTCCAATAAGCTAGGTTGAGTGGCTTGTGTCTTTACAGACAAAGCAGTGGTGAGTTGGTCGACCTTAGCCTCTAGAGACTCCATTCTAGAACATTGACTTGCGTGAGATTGAGCTGAGACTATGCAAGAAGCTCTAGAACACTTTCAAACTTCTGATTTTTCTGTGATAGCAAAGTAATAGCATTCTCCAGGTTGGCAGGTGTGGTATAATTTCTCCTAGGATCAGGCACTAACTCTCCACTTGTATTGGAATTCTGCTGAGAGTATAATTGTTGTTGAGGAACCAACTGTGAAGCTTGACTTATCTGTGGAATATAACTTTGATCTTGAGAACCTGGGGGTCTAACGTTCTGTCTCCAATAATTACCTTAAAAGTTATTACCACTTTGGTTGGGCCTCTGAAATGAGTTCACATTGTACTCTCCAACTGATGCATGTTGATAGTAACCAGGACATTCTAGAGTTGCATGAGAAGCGTCCGAACAGACTTCGCAGTATTGGCTAGCTTACATGACTGGGAGAGATTTAGCTTGAGACTTATTGATCTTGGAGGGATTCATGGAGAACTGATTGAATTTCTTACTCAAAGGTTCAATGCTGATGGCCAGGCTGGCCAATGTAAACTTCAGTTCTTGATCTGCTTGTTCATGTGCTTGGTAACCAAATTACTTTGGCTCCCCCTCCATGCTAGCGACATCCTTGTTGCTAGTAGTCCATTGTTGTGTTTCTTCAGCTAAATTCTCGAGAAAGTTGTAAGCTTCCTTTCCATCCATTGATGTAAACTTGCCTTTGTGCATTGACTGTTTCATCTGCTTGTTCATCATCGAGAGTCCTCGATAGAAAAAATGAGTCGGTGTGCTCTTGTCGTATCCATGATGTGGACATGAGACTAGCAGATTATTGAATTTCTCCCAGCTTTGATGATATTCTTCAGTCACCTTCCCTTTGAAATTGTTGATGGCTTCCTGCATGGTATCTGTCTTCTGGGGTGGGTAGAACTTGTTCATAAACTTCGTTCTCAACTTCTCCCAGTTATCTATTGAATTGATTGGCTGTGCAGTTAACCATTCAAAGGCTTTACCTTCAAGTGAGAGCGGAAAAAGAATCAACTTGATACTCTTATCTTTGATATTCTAGTTCTTGAAAGTTCTGAGGACTGATAGAAATTTGTTCATGTGAACATATGGCTGAACATTGTCTAAACCATTGAACTTTGGAAGCATAGAGACTACTGATGTTCTAAGTTCAAACTGGTTAGCTTCTGTCTCTGGAAAAACAATACTGCTGGGTGGGTCTCCAATGATTGGCGAATAGAAATCGCTCAGCTTCTTCCTCTGCTGTGCTTGCATGGGTGGGATAGCTTTAGGATTATTGGGTTCCGTAACACCTCCATCATTGCGTTCGGCCATTGTATCAATCCTGTCTAGTATTCTTGCTATGCGAAGATGATGAAAACTATCCTACTATGCTTGAATGCAATTAAACTAATATGCAACTATTCTAAATTATACTAATATGCAAAACTACTTTCCTTCAACTGGGTTGGACTTTGCAGCTAGTATCTCGCCCGTTGTCTAAAGCTGTCTCTTCTAGGGTTATGGTGAATCACTTGGATTGCTTAAGTACCACAACCCACAGACGATAGTCCGTTTGTCAAGATTCAGACAAGAAACAATAGAGTTTGATGTTTCGCTGTGGTGGCTTACAACTTCAATTGTTGAAAAAGTCTTAAATGCAATTATACTAGAAAGCAATAAAACTAAACTATGATGTAACTATACTAAGAAAGTAATAAAACTAAACTACGATGCAACTATACTAATAATGAAATAAAAAGAATGAAGATTCGACTAACCTGGATGGTAGATCTTGTCTTCAAGATGTTCTTCAAGCTTCTTTCTTTCTTAAAAGGATGGATGATGCGGCTAAAATTACCTCAATATCCAAAATTCTAATCTTGAAAGAAAACGTTAAACATAAACAACTTAAAACGGCAGCGGAGCCATTTGACAAGCTTCTTTTTATGTATGTAGATGAGATGGTATATGGATGATGTAGATAAATGATGGTCGTTGAACAAAATAGAAGCGTATCAAAACCTAATTATCCCTCAATAAGTAAAGGATGAGTAGGGTATCGTTCCACTTTTAAGTATATGTTTATATGAAGGATTATTATAGATATTGTAGATTCTAATGCTAAACTAAACTAAACTAAACTATTGAGAATTTATAAGAGAAGGAATTCAAGAGATTAGAATCCACCAATATTTTTGATTCAATGACCTTTTGCTTCATGGTTGTTCTCACAAGTAGACTACAATTAGGCAATCGAGCGAGTACCGATGCCCTCTTAGACGAAACATCGTTAACGAATAACTCTACTTAAGGTTGTTCCTATGTTCATGTTACTAGTATCTTCTTTCCTTTTATATTAGCTTGGATAGCTATTCAATGAATCACCATCTAAGGCAAACACAAGGAATACTTCCCTTACTCTAAAACAATACACAACTAGAAGAAAAGTAGAGAATAATAGTATAATATTCAATTACAATAAATAAAACCCTATTCTAGCATTATATTCAATTGCAATAAAGAAAAACTTTAATCTATACTTCCATCCCCTGGTCTGGGCAATGAAACTAATAATTAAAAACATAAAGAACTAACTTGATTGAAGAACACCATGAACCAGAAGAATCATTAAACCTTAAGCACTGGCTTCATCTTCTCCCTTGAAGGAGAAGATTAGCCTTCCATAAAGAAGGAAGAACGAGAAGAAGAAGAAGAGTCGAAGAACATAAGACTAGAAAGACTAATTTATTAAGACTCAACTAGTTAAAATCGATCTTTTATTATTAATCTCTCTCCGCCTCAAGTTCTGGAGACAAGAGTATAAGTGAATTGGCAAATTACATGAGGCATTAGGTCCTCTATTTATAGAGGTTACAATGAGCTCTAGAAGCATTCCAAGCCGTCATTTGTTTCCTAATACAAATAGACTTCTTTCAGAGTCCAACTTCGTCTCCAAAACTGAGAAGGAATTGGCTACAGTGTCGATCCATGTGTCTAGACGCACTATTCATGCGTCGCAGACGCGATCAATGCGTATGGACGCTCGATCCATGCGTCCCAGATGCGTAAGTCTATTTTGTCTCTTCTGCTTTATCCTTATATCCTCTTTTGCGGGATTTGGTCCAAGCAACAAATCCTTTGGCCTTGGGCTTCCAAATAGGCTTTAAAATAGGTCCAAGTCGCATCTTTAATAGCTCCAATTCCTTGGCCTTCTCCATTATTGTCCACGGGCTTCCCATGTGATCCTTAATTCTCCGAATTGCTCCATTTTACCCCTTTTCTCTAATATTCCACAAAACTCTCTCTTTCACCTATAGAATCATAAAACATAACTTACAAACACTATTAGTCCACTAAGATGGCTAAACAAGAGGCATAATCGAGGGTTAAAAAGCACTTTTTGAGCACTTATCAAAAAGTTGCTTTAACATCTGCACCGATTATATAGCCTCCCGATTGGTCTAAACCTTTCGAGCTTATGTGTGACGCTAGAGATTATGATGTTGGAGCCGTATTAGGCTAGAAATTAGATGATAAGTCCGCTGTTATTTATTATGCTAGTAAGACTTTAAATGATGCTCAACGAAATTACACTACTACAGAAAAAGAATTTTTACCTGTGGTTTATGCTTTAGATAATTAAGTTCCGTCTTTATTTGGTTGGTTCAAAGACCTTAGTCTACACTGACCATGCAGCTCTTAGGTACTTTCTCGCCAAGAAGGATGCTAAACAGAGATTGATCCGATAGATTCTTCTCCTGCAAAAGTTTACCCTAGAAATTAAGGATAAACGAGGGGTTGAAAATGTAGTTGCCGATCACTTATCTAGACTAACCAATAATAGTGATAGTGATTCTGAGTCCATACCTGATTCTTTTCCTGATGAGCATCTTTATTCTATTTTTTCTGCACCTTGGTATGCCGACATTGTGAATTATTTAGCTTCTGATATTATTCCTGATGTTTGGTCAAGAAATGAACGTAAAATTTTTTTGGCAGAGTTAAGATATACTACTGGGATGAGCCCTACCTTTTTAAGTATTGTGCGGATCAGATTATTCGTCATTGTATTCTCCAGTGGGAATATAATGAGATTTTATCTTTCTGCCATGACAAAGAGTGTGGTGGCCATTTTAGTGGTATGAAAACAGCGGCTAAAGTTTTTTAATGTGGTTTTTATTGGCCTACCCTTTTTAAAGATGTCCAAGTTCATTGCAAGACGTGTGTTCGTTGTCAACAACTTGGGCGTATCACTAAACGCAATATGATGTCTTTAAATCCCATTATGGTAGTATAAATTTTTGATGTATGGAGCATTGATTTCATGGGTCCTTTTCCTGTTTCCCACGGTTTTATTTATATTCTTGTTGTCGTGGACTACGTTTCAAAATGGATAGAGGTCATGGCTTGTCGTAGTAATGACCATAAGACAGTTATGTTTTTTGTTAAGGAATATATTTTCTATCGTTTTGGCATCCCTAAAGCCATCATCAGTGATGGCGGAATGCAATTTTGCAATAGAGTTGTTGCTTCTTTAGTTAAGAAGTATGGAGTTACCCATAAGGTGACAACTCCTTATCATCCACAAACTAGTGGTCAAGTAGAAGTCTCTAATAGGAAAATTAAAAAAATATTATAAATAACAGTCAATCCTGATTGGAAAGATTGGTCTAAGCGTCTAACAGATGCCTTATGGGCGTATCAGACAGCTTTTAAAACTCCTATAGGAATGTATCCCTTTATACTTGTGTTTGGAAAACCTTGTCACTTGCCCGTTGAATTGGAGCACTATGCTATGTGGGCTATAAAAAGCCTGAACTTCAATATTGATGAGGCAGGTGTCAAGCACAAATTGCAATTAAATGAGCTTAAAGAAATCCGTAGCGATTCTTATGATCTCGCGAAGGATTATAGAGCTAACATGAAACGTGTTCATGACAAACAAATTTTGCGTAAAGAGTTTGTGGTTGGTCAAAAGGTTTTGCTTTACAACTCCCGTTTGCATATTTTCCCAGGAAAATTAAAAACCCGTTGGTCTGGTCCTTTTCTGGTTACTGAAGTCACCCCTTACGGGGCAATCGATCACCTTGGTAAATCATAAAGACAACAGTACCTTTCAAGTTAATGGCCAACATTTAAAATATTTTCACGAGTTAATATCCTCAGATGTGGAGGATGTCCTTTTACAGGACCTTGTCTATAAGGACTGACCTTTGATGTTTGGTGTACTTCCTTTCATTTCCATATATTGGTAAGTGCACCATTAAGGTAACCGGGCCCTCCCTTTGGAGTGTGTGGCTGTAAGTACCGGATCCTAAGTCCACGTTTAATATAATTCATGTTTTCCACTCTTGCATGTTTTCTCGGGTTTTGAGTCGTGTTTCTCTATGGAGTGATTTATGCCTTTTTTGTTTCATTGTTTTCCTTTATATTAAACCTTATTCATAAAAAGTAAAAAAAATAAAAAATATTAAAACCCTATAAACAATAATCTAGCAAGTCTTGGGAATCTGACTTTAAAATACCCACATTTTAAAACAAATTTTCTAAACTTTGCTTTCAAAAATTTGTTTGGGGGTGGGGTGTTTGGTATTTCCATTCTTGATCGCTCAACTTTCTATTCTTATTGTTTAAGCCATTTAGTCGTATTTTGATTCGGGTTGACACTATCTATGAATTTAGATTTCTTTTAATCACATAACTTATGTCATTCACGTATTTCGAGGCATTTTTCATCTTTTTATATGTCAACCACGGTTAGATTTGAGTTTTCTATAGATTATTGGATTGTACTTTCTCTGTTGATCGTTTTCATAGCTCATTCGCCAAAATCGGATCGTTAACGAATCGGAAATTTTAGTTTTAAATTTTACAAGGCATTACAGGATTTGTTTTGGGATTTGGCCCAAACGATTTAAACCCTACACGGTCACGTGCCCCGCACGTGACTCCCTAAAAAAAACCCCACGCATTCTTCTTTCTTCTCCGCCTCCACGCTTAAGAACACCAACTAAAGAAAACCTTGAGTGCGCCCGCGCCCTAACCTCCACACAAACCCAGTTCAAATTTTGATCGAGTGATTCATTCACTATCCCCCACCTAGGAGTGTAAAAAAAAATCATTGACCCATCATCCAGTAGGGTACCCGGTCTTCACCCGCCACCCAAACCCGCACCGACCCAAAAACAGACCTGCCCCTGCCACCGTTTTTACACAGTCGGGCTATGGGTGTAGGTTCTATACTCAAACCCGACCCGTACCGTGTCAAAAGTCGTTGACCCAACCCCGTTGACCCACATAATTTCAAAACTCTAACTCTTATATTTTTGTATTTTGTTTATATTTTCTTTTAACTTTTGTAGAAATTTGGGAGATATTAGCACAAACTTATGAGTTCAACATCAATTTCAAATATTCAAGTTTGAACATTGGGCAAATATCAAAAGTTCAAATTCAACTTTCGAATTTTGGAGAAGATGAATCATTCATCCTTGTATTAATTCGAATTCTTTTAATTTATATTTTATTGTTTTATACCATAGATCCTCACTCTCATCTTTATTTTATCATGCTATGGAAAATAATCAATTTACAAATAAATCACGAGAAAGAAGTTTCAAATTTGCATATATGGTTTTGGGTTCAAGTTCAAGTTTTTTTATTTTTGTTTATTTTTATTAATTGATTCCATTTTTTTCTCTATATTGTGAATTGGAAATATATTACTTGCAGAATTAGAAAGTTTTTTTTAGGTGAAATTGGGATAAAATGATAATTTCCACCCGACCGGATGACCCGCCAAAAAACCCCGTAGTTTAATGACCAACAGTGGGTGATGGTACTAAGACATGACACTTCAACCCGCCCTGCCCCATCGGAGACCACTGGATTTGTATCCCCTAGACCCGCCCCATCACTATTTGACCCACGGTTGACCCGACCCACCCCGTATTACACCCCTACCCCCACCTTACATTCACCACAATTTCCAAATCCAAAACTCAATGGCTCCTCAACCCCCAAAGATTCTTCCAGAACAAGTTTTTACTGCTCAACAATTTTCACCCTTTTTCGGTACCGAAATGTGTATTAGGAAGTGGGAAGGGTTGTGGTATTCTACTGATGATTTTTATCACACTGATTTGGTGTTTGATTTTTATAAGAAGAGGGAGATTGATGGTCGTAGGATTTTTGTAAAGGTGAATGGTAGTCAGAAGGAATTGACTACAGCAGTGTTGTCTGAGATTATTGGCATTGAGCAAAGAGACATCGTAGTCACAATACAAGAATCTCAGTTTGGTGGAATCGGTCCCTTGATGACGGAGACTGTACTGGAAGGACTTTACAACCCTAGTTTGCATTGTGTTCGTCAGACGTCTCTGAGAAGAAACCAGCTGGCTGTGGCTCAGTGGGTCGGTAAGAATGTTATTGCCACCATGAAAATAAGTGACATCAATTTGAGTTGTATGCACATTCTCTGGACCCTTCAGGAAAGAAGGTATGGGTTTTGCATTCTTGATTTTTTGTTAAATGAGATTAGAGCAGTTGGTAAATTGACCGCAGCCTTCCCTACATTGATTACGAAGGTTATGTTGTATTGGGGATGTGTTCCGAAGACTGGTAAGATTAATTTGAAGTTGCATGAAAATGCACGTATTTATCTAGAATGTATTTAGAGGGATTGGCATTTGCCTGAGGTAAGGGGCTGAGATTGTATCGGATGAGAAAGATGAGGAAGACATAACATGTTTTGATGCAGATGCTTTGGAAAGAGCTACTACGGATATAGACCGCATCTCATTACTTCATCGTGGCTTGCAAACTCTTCATAACGAGTATGAGACGATTCGTACAGGCCAACGTTCTCTGAGTGACCTCTGTGAGGCTATTTAGACTAGGTAAGGTGCTATTCTCCATAACCAAGATAAGCTTCAGTCTAATATGGAGTTGCTCGGTGATAGTCATGAGGATCTCCAGGCTAACATGGAGACTCTGGCTCGTACTCATAAGGAGCGTTGGGAAGCCATGGATGTTTTTATGGAGCAACATCGCACATTTCAAGTAGAAGTACGTTCTACAACGCCTGCCACCTCATGAGGGTTCTTCTTCTGCTAACTCTGGAAGGCATGAACGTCGTCGACGTAGGACGGATGGCTCTGGCCCATCCTCATCTCGTGGCTAGTTTGTTGATTGGATTATTGTTGTTTTAGGAAATTTCCCTGTTTTTAGTAGAATACTTTTTTATTTCCAGGTGTTGAGTTAAGTAGTTAATTTTGGATTATGTATTTGGTTGTTATTTAAATTTCAAGTTAGTTTAATTTTTGTCCGAGCATGCTATCTATTTTTCATGAATCCCACCTTCCTGACTTGTTTGGGGGTGGTATTATTTGCTTAGCATTGTATTTTACCCTATCCACCTGTATTTGGAATTTAATATTGCAAGGTTTTGAGAATATGGTTTGTGTGAGCATGTTGCTAATATGGTGTAGCTAGAATTAGCTACTCTTAGTTTATGCAACCTCAAAGATTAGAAATTTGGATGATTGCTATTTTTAATTCTAGCCTAAAAGCTCTATGTTTGATTTTGGAGCCTGTTTCTATTTTGGTTTTAGAAGCCTTTTCTTATTCTATCTCTTTCCGTATCAATTAAGGAGCCTTGAGGACCTTTGTTTAAGAAACTAGAGCTCTATAAATACATGGGATGCTCTAAACTTCACACAACACCTCTCACTTCATAACACATACAGCACTCGGAGCGCGCACACCCTCTATGTTGCCTTATAATAGAACGCGCCCGCGCCCAAGGACCTGGAACGCAGAGTCAAAGTTGAGCACGCCCGCACCCTTCCATAGGCTATTCTGAGCACGCCCGCGCCCTGACCTCAACACACCTCCAATTCTATTTTTTGGGGTTTGCTGTACTCACTTCCAGGAGTTTAGTAGTGTATTTGGTTGCTATGAAATCTCCTCAAATCATACCGGAGCAGTCCTTTGAAGAATTGCTCGAGAGCGACACCTATGGATACTAATTCTGTGACTTGATTGTGCAGGCAAGACGACAACCTCTAATGGTAAGTGTTGATGAAACTTATTCTTCTGCACTTACTACTTATTTCTATGATCATTGTAAGTTCTTTTATCGACCGGATAAGGAACAAATGTTCTCTGTCACCATTGATGATGTAACAATGGACTTAACCAAGTTTTTGTTGGCCTTTGCTATTAGACTATCTATGCCTGCTAAAATCCAAAACTCATGAGGTTATATGGCTGATAATATATATATCTACAACTATGAGTATTTGCATGAGACCTATGGGGCGGGGATTTTTCGTATAGACGACCAAGGGCAATATAATGTAGCCCTTGGTACCTTGTCCCTTAAAATGGGCACTATTATGTTCTTTATCATGTTGAATATCTTAAGGGAATGGCGTTTTTCTTTTTGCGAATAACGTCACTTGTGACGTCTTCCTTGCTCTAGCTGAGGGACGTATGCTCTATGACCTTCCCCAAACCTTAGTGTCTAGTTTAGCAAGAGCACATAGTATGAAGCATAAGTACCTTCTTATGCCTGTTTTGATTTGCCGCATAATGCTATTTTTCTTTCCTAAGTTCTGTACCCGTTTCACGGAATCGGTTGGGGTTAACATTGTGAGACCCACCAATTGCATTATACGCTCTTTCCATGCAATAATTTAGCCAGGGTGGAGGCTACAACCTAATTGGGTTACCCCTTACACCCCATCCGACCAAGTGGCGCTTAGCAGGTTGGCAAAGGTAGATGACAAATGGCGTGAGGCCTGCAAATTGTCATGGCGTGGCAGGATGCAAAGGAACCTCACTTCTTTATAGAAGAGGAGGACAACGCTTAAATGATGGATATGAGGTAAGTTTTACTTTTTGTTAGTGTCTGCTTATGTCCCAAGCAAATTAATTTTTTTTGTTATTCCCATAATGGGAGAAACTCATATAGAGTTGCGTCTGTTTTCCTTTTCCTATATTAGTATGTTCTGAATTTTTTTTGTAGGTGTTCTTAAATTTTCACGCATTTCTATGGTATTTTCTATTCTTTTTATTTCTATACTTTGATGACAAAGTATGTTTTTGTTTGGGGATGGCATAGAAACACGCGTAATTTAATGCACCTATTAGGATACATATATTTATAATATGCACTTGATTTCTAGTAAAAAAAATTAAAAAAATATATAAATAATAAGTATTTATACTATGCACTTAGGAATATTGGTATTGTTTCTTTCTCCATGATGATATTAGTCTAGAAGTTTCACGTTAGCTCTTAAATTAGAATAGTTTTTAGAAATTTAGGTTAATATGTAGGTAATAATCATTGCATCTTTCCATAAATATATTGCATGAGCATCTATGTTTGTATTGGCAGTAAGTTTCTGAAATCTAGGCTAAAGTACTTATTCTACAAATCCTGTGAGAATATAGCCTTAAAGCCTTATATGAGTGAAATATCTGAGTAATGACACAAGGGAGAAATAAATTTCGAATAGAGAAATCACACGTCCACTTGCTTAATCACTATATCATATCATAAGCGAGAATTTAGGCCCTTTTTGGATCGATATAGCCAGAAATTCAAACATATATTAAATTATTTTCCGCTAGTCGCCCCTCTGAGCCTTTCTTTAGCCTTTTCATAAACCACAAATCATTTACCCTTTTATAAGAAACAAAACAAAATAAAAATCAGCCTACCCATTTTTTAATGAATCTGAAAATAGAGATGAAATAAAGAAAAGAAAAGAGAAATACCTGTGGAAAACCAAGAATTTGTTAGTTACTTCAAATAAGAAAAGAAAAGAAATTGTCCATCCAAAGAAAAGAAAAAAAATAATAATAAATAAATAAAATAAAAAGTTAGAACTCCAAAAACATAATCAAATGAGTCAAAAGCCAAAAAAAAAAGAAAAAAATGGCTAATGATGGGAAAAAAATGTATAAGCAAAGTAAGAACATGGTTTTCTCTAGTTACATATTTTGAAGACTCTATTATCTCAGGCTTATCCTGTTGAATATCAATTTTCTTCATTCTTAAACCATCACCTAATCCCCGTAACACCTAATAAAGACCTCTAGCCCAATTAGAAATAGGTTAGTATGATATTAAGTGGCAGATGTGTTTGATTGACTTCGACTTCCTTGTACATCATTGAGTTTGTAAGGAAAAGTGTGTCCACTGCATACTGGAGTGAGCGAAACTTGAGTGGAAGAATTAGAGTATTTTTGTCTTGACATATTTGTGAGGACCTACTTAGAACGCTATTCCAAAGTTCATAAATGGACCTATTATTACATTTCATAGCATAGTTCTATCCGTAGATGATTGATAATTATGCACATATTACCTTAGATTTCGAAATGATTATTCTATATTCATTGCTAGTGAGATGTATAGATATCTGAAAATAAATAAGAAAACAGTAATTTTATTTCTTAGTTGTTGTAGTATAGATGAAGTTTGTGAGTACCTTCTCTGGAAAACTCTCACGAGGCTATAACTCGTCCACTAAGGAATTCTTAGTGGTTTAAGGCCTTATTGCATATGGTTAATGCAATCGCACTCGGCGAAACGAGATTAGTTAGAACTCCATTTTTGGTCACTTATTTTAATTTCTCATATTTGCTTGAGGACAAGCAAAATGTTGTTTGGGGGTAGTTTGATAAGATCCTAGAACTATAATTTTAACCCCTTAATAATATTACATTTAAACCAATTATGTTTATAATAAATAAGAGTTAGTACTATTTACGTACTTTTGTGTATTTCAGGTCTTGGAGTCAAATATGTGAAGTAATATGTCACTTTTGCAAGAGAAATGAGCAAAGGTTGGTTGCTAAGAAGTTCTATGGTTAAAACCTAAGTTTCAAGGAGAAGAAGTTTTTTTAAAGCCTAGTCAAAGCTGAAAAGTCAAAGTCAACTCATGCAGAAATAGAATAGAAAAGTCAACATAACTTCCGCAAGTTGTATCTTTTGACTCAGACCTCGGAATTAGGCCTACTATATGTCAAAACGACTGGCTTGGAAAGATATTTCTAATGGTCTAGGCCTTCATCCAATCAAAGCAGTAAAAGTAGATGAAAAGGCTGTTGCAGTAATTTCCAGCAGAGAAACCCTTTTTAGACTTAAGTAATTATGTTTTGGGCTTAATTCAATGGCCCAAAACATAGCTCCAAAGCACATACACGAAAGTGTAAACTTAGCCCTCTCCTATATAAATAGGACTAAGGCACAACTCTAACTCTCTAACATTTTAGTTAATTAGACTCTCCCATTACTTAGAATAAAACCCATTAGATAATAAATTAGTTTTTTCTTCTTTAGTTTTAAACCCTAGTTATTGTTTTCTTAGCCTAGCCACCATTAATTCAATTCAAGTTATCTTTAATAAAGTAGTTCTTCATTATGTCTTATTCTTATTCTTTTAGTCATGATAGTAATGAATCATAGTTAAACCTCAATTAGAGGGGTTTGATTGAAGCTTTGATGAAGACTTGATGTGTTAGTGTAGAATAGTTGTAATAAAATATTTCACTCTAGAATGTAGTTAATTCACTATGAGAATGGGTTTAAATTGCCTCACATGCTAATTATTAGTTGGCAGAGATTGTCATGAATAATTAGGGATTAAAAAGACCTAAATTTTATGTGAAAATAGAAAGATTAGGATTGCAACAACTCTATACTAGCTAACATATTAAGAATTAATCAAGGTGGAATCAAATCCCCTTAATACTTTTCTTCTCATTAAATTGCCATAGTATAATTTAGAATATATTAATTAGTTAATTTTACCATATTAGTATAATTAAACCATTACTCTCATTGATATTATAGAATTGTTAGGTTAGAGAAATTGTTACGTTTAAGCAACTAGGAGTGGAACAAATTCTGACTCCGATCTTGTTATTGCATGATAATTGAGAGTAGAACTTTGATAACAACTATTGCAAACATATGTTTTTACTTCTGCCGAGTATAATTAGTTAAGTAGGAGTAAAAGTGTGTTTTTACGTTTTATCAGTAGCAAGTGCTACTCTCATTGTTAATTAGTGAAAAGCTACCCTCATTGTCACCCTTGCATTGGGGCATTGTTTTTTGCTTAACAAGGGTGACAAGTTGCTATTTCCCCTCAAAGTTGCTTGCATTGGGAATGCTCTTAGTTTTGGGTGATATGTTCTTTTATTTCCCATTTGAATTTCTATACTAGAAATCGAAAACTAAATACAACTGCATCAAACTAACCTCAAAAATAGTTAACGGGAAATCAGAAACTAGATGCAAATACATCGAACTAAACTCAAAGAGCAATTAACGGGAAATAAAAAAAACTAGATGCAATTGCGTTGAACTAATCTCACATAATTATTAACGGAAAATAAAAAAACGGGATGCAACTGCATTAAACTAATCTCAAATAATAATTAACGGGAAATAAAAAATAGGATAAAAATGCATATAACTAACCTCAAAGAATATTTAACGGGAAACCAGATGCAAATGCATTGAACTAACCTCAAACAATAATTAACGGGAAATCAGAAACTAGATGCAAATGCATTGAACTAATCTCAAAGAATAATTAACGGAAAATCGAAAAATAGATGCAACTGCATTGAACTAACCTCAAAAAATAATTAATGATAAATCAGAAATTGGATGCAAATGTAGTGAACTAAACTAAAAGAATAACGAATGGTAAATCGGAAACTTTATACAACTAATTTGAACCAACCACAAGAAAAACTAATCGGAAATCAGAAACTGGATGCAAATGCATTTAACTAACCTCAAAGAAGAATAATAAACGGGAAATTTGCCATAAACTAAAAGCAAATGCATTGAAATAACCTTAAAGAATAATTAACGGAAAATCGAAAACCTGATGCAAATGCATTGAACTAACCTCAAACAATAATTAACTATGAAATTGGGAAATTGGAAACTGGATGTAACTACATTGAACTAACCTCAAAGAATAATTAATGAGAATTAGAAACTAGATGCAAATGCATCGAACTAACCTAAAAGAATAATTAATAATTTTGATACAAATACATCGAACTAACCTCAAATAATAATTAACAGAAAATCGCAAACTGGATGCAACTGCATTGAACTAATCACAAAGAATTATTAATGAGAAATCGGTCGGAAACTGGATGCAAATGCATTGAACTAACCTCAAAAAATAACAAACATGAAATCGACCTAAGACTAGATGCAAATGCATTGAACTAATCTCAAAGAATAATTAAAGAAAAATCGGAAACATGATAGAAATGCAATGAACTAACATCACAGAATAATTAACATGAAATTGGAAACTGGATGCAAATATATGGAATTAACCTATTAATGGGAAATCGGAAACTGGATGCAACTGCATCGAACTAACCTCAAAGAATAATTAACGGGAAATCATAAATTGGATACTAATGCATCGAACTAAACTCTAAGAATAATTAACGGGAAATTGAAAACTGGATATAAATGCATCGAACTAATCTCAAAGAATAATTAACATAAAATTGGAAGCTAGATACATTCAAAAAATAATTAACGAGAAATCGGAAACTAGATGCAAACGCATTAAACTAACCTCAAAATATATTTGTATTATATGTAGTGGGAATGTCTCAACAAATATTGTTTTGCATTTAAAATGGTGTTTATCATATCTCTTTTCATATATATATGATTGGTAATGTTTTTTTATTCAAGTAGTTTCAATATGATATTCGCCTCATTGGGCATTCTCACAAAACTTTAATCAAACTTCTATTCTTAAACAGTAGCAAAAAGTTGAAGAGTTTTATCAAAAGTGTGTTCTTTATTTTCATAGAGGATAGTGAAAGGGCGTCATACATGAAAGGTAAATATACCAATCGAACAGGGGGATGGTCAAACTACAAAACCTCCACTGTTTGGAAAGGTATCAAATGGGCACTTAGTGAGATGAAGCATCTGCATGGCTGGACGGTGGGTAATGGAAACTATATCAATCTGTGGAGAGAGAATTGGTTGTTGAATAAACCGCTCTGTGATTTCTTTCAGGAAGAGAGCAAAGAGATTGTCAAATTTCAGTCAAAGCTCAGTGAGTGTATTCTGGGAGATACTTGGAACTTTTCGGTAAACATGACTCAACTGTTGCAGCAAATGGGCATAGAACTGGGCACTCTACAGCAGCCTAACAGTGCAAGAGAGGATACAAGGGTATGGTTAGGCAATTCTAATGGGAAATTCGCAGTTTCGGAAGCGCATGATGCCATCCGAAAGAAATCAGCCAAACCAGCATGGTGTAAATTCATATGGAGCTCAAAGGTTCTACCGAAAACTCAAGGTATTGCATGGAAGTCGGGCGATGGCTAACAAGAACAGACGATCACTCCAAAGGCAGAAAAACAGCTGGCCTCTAGATGTTGCATTTGCCGCGACTCAAGAAGAAACTCTAGAGCATATACTCTTTCAATGCAAGTCTGGCTAAAACAGTTTGGAACTATGCTCGAGACATTTTCAAAGCACTTCCAAGAACCGGAATCATTTCGGGATGCAAAGACAAGGTAAGCATTACAGCTCCCTCATTCTTGACATGTGGAAAGCTTGCTCTATCACTATGATGGTGAGTCTTTGGAAGAACGGAACGAGTGCTTTACGACAATAAAGACTCAAGCTTATCACATATTTGTTTTTTAGCTAGACGAGCAATCATTCGAGCTCACCACAGATCTACAGGGCATATGGAGAACTTCGGTTCATGACTTAAAGATTCTTAGAGTCTTCAATCTTCATCACAAGCTGAGAAGAGCAACGAAAATCATTGAATGCTTCCGGACTCTTCCTCCACTGGAATAATAAAGGTAAAAATCCGATGGGTGCTCGAGAGGGAATCACGGGAGATCAAGTTGGGGAATAGTTATGAGAAACTATAAGGGTGAATTCTTAGGGTGGCGGGAGGTCCGGGGGGTCAATACAAATTACATGGCGGAAACAATTGGCTATTGTGGAAGCCGCACAAAGTATTTGGAAATGGGATGGAAGTATATATGGGTGGAGAGTGATTCAAATCGGTAGTCCAAGCTTTTCAGGAGAATAAATTACATTGGAGAGTCAGGAAAGGTGGCAAACTATGAAGGAACAAAAGAATGGATCAATGTCACAGTCACTTGGAGAGAGACCAACCTTGGTGCCGATAGCTGTTCTAAACATGGGGCTAACTTGGTTCAAGGTGAAAGGAAATGGTGGGATAGTAGACCACTCTTCATGAAGAATCTAGAGAATCACTACACCACTTATTTCCGATTTGTCCACTAGAGCATTGATGTTTTTAGGAATGATACATTTATGATGTAGCCTTCTGTAAGCAGTTCTTAATATGTATCTGACACTTTTGTAATCCTTATTCTTTATTAATCAATTACCTTTAGCAAAAAAAAAAACGTTACAAGAAATTTGGATGTGTGATCAACATAATATTCATATCTAATAGCTCTACATATATAGTTGCAATTATTTCTCAAAGTAATTTAATACAATGACACCCGTTTGTAGGACGGGTTTGAAAGCTAGTTTCTTAATATGTGGTTATCCCAAAATTTTACATTTTTGGAAAATTTCGAGTTTTGTGTTAATTAGGGTATTACGCCTATATAAAGGCTGGTAGTCTGTATTAGGTTTTTAGTTTTGATTGATTGATTAGTATTTTCTTAATATGTGGTTATTCCAAAACTTTTTATTTTTGGAAAATTTCAAGTTTTGTGTTAATTAGGGTATTACGCCTATATAAAGGCTCGTAGTCTGTATTAGGTTTTCAGTTTTGATTGAGTTAATAATATTAAGAGTTTCTTCTTTTGTTTCCATTGTTTTGGTATTCCTTGTGTGTGCATCAAAAAACCTTGAAGCCATTAATCCCTAGTATTTCATAAGAAATCAATAGGCTTTAGTGTAAGTTGTGAAAATTTGCAAGTTATAAGTTCTTCCCTACATCAATGACCTAGCTACTATGACTTGTTCTTACTCTCTCTCTCTCTCTCTTTCTTTGTGTTTTTGTTTTTGTTCTTTTGTTCTTTACTTTTCCCTTTTGCTATAGCCATGCTTCAGTTCTTCCCAATATTTCACTAGTAACACCAAGTGTTACAAGGATCTCCGTGTATGCTTTTCCTTGAATAAGGTAATTAAACTTGAGGAGATTTCTTAAACTTTCATCTTTAGGGTCATACAAAACTATTTTCCTACTATTCTGCAAGAATATGAATGCCCATTCCTCTGTTGAAAATAAGGGTTCGGCATAATTCACACAGGCATTACTCCATTGTTTAAGGTTAAACAACCTTGTCCAAGTTTACTACTCCCACCTTGATCTTTCATCGCCCATGCCTCAAAGAGCCTTCAATTCTCGAACCGCTAAAGACCACACAAAGTGATGTAGAACATTAGTCGAGTCTACCAGTGTCATAGGCGTGCGCCTATGTTCCCCCTACATTTTATGGGTGTTCGCCCCTTAGTTGAGTCCAAGCCCATAATTCGAGTCCATTAGTTAGTTATGGTACATATCGTGTTACTATTAGTTTATGCTTTCTAGGTTTAGTTTAAATAAGGGCTTGTAATTAGGGTTCCTCGGTGTTGAAGTTTATGTGATTGAGAGATTCAATAAAAGAGTGATTTTAGGTCTTCTTTAAATTGTGTTTCAATTAAAGTGTAGATTCTATTAAACTGAAGCTTCTGCCAGTCAGAACTACATTATTTGGTATCGGAATAGATTAATTCCAGGGGGTACTATTCATGGTACTGTTCACCAAAAACACTGTTTCGCAAAATACTATTCATCGGGTACTATTCATCGCACCACTATTCACCCAAGTTACTGTTCACGACGAATTTTTAAGTCAATTTTTTTTTTGTGTAATAATGGTGAATAACAGAGCCACTCGAGGTCGTCCCCTATCCATGGATACTCGCATGTTTCGGTTAGAGAAAAACATGAAAATCATGACATGGATGTTCTAGAACTTTACTGCAACAATGGCCATAGTACAGAGAGAGGTGCAACAGCCGCCACCATCACCGAATAATGGTTCAGTGGCTAGTACTGATGATGCGTCATCACAGAGTAATGGTACAGTCCCTCTTCTAAACCCTTTTGTGCCTATTGATCCAGAGAATAATGGTGAGGACAGAGTTGTGGGAGTAAATAACAACAATGAAGTTCATCAGGCGGATGAAGTAGCTGATCGTATACCACCTATTGTTGGTGATGGTAAAGATGACGACGGTGTTGGAGAGGTCCCTATGCGAGTTCCACCCATAGTGTCACCACTGCACCAGTCCACCAGCTACATGTCAACGCCCCCCAGGGCCATAAGATCCAATTTTTCAGCCAAGGTTAAACCCTAATGGCCAAAATCAAGAGTTATCCATGCAAGAGGTAGCTAGAGGTGTGCGCCTTCCTCCACAAGGGTGTGAGATTCCGCGTGTTAATTAGGTTCGAGGTAGAAGTCATGGTTACCAACGTCCTATGCAGAGCTGGGTTGATGGTGATAGGAATTTTTTGGAACAACCCATTCCTCACAATGCAAGGCAAGAGAATATTGGTCGGTCTCCATCTCCTCCTTCTTCTCCTTCTACTGACTGAAGTGGTCGTAGGCCAGACCATGAGCCTAATCGCTAGGCAGGGCGGTGATTTTGAGAGGTATGACCATTTTAATTATTTTGATGAAGATCATGATATTCAGAATATTGATAATGTTCCTCCGAATATTAGAGAGGAGTCAGGTGGGTGATATTAAAATCGATGTGCCTACTTTTGATGGTAAACTTGATCCTGACTAGTTTATTGATTGGCTTAATCAAATTGAAAAGGCCTTTGATTATAAAAACGTAGATGATGGTAAGAAGGTTAAATTAGCAGCCACTAAGTTGAAGGTTTATGCTTTGGTGTGGTGGGATGAATTAAATCTGCGGAGGGTTAATCAAGGTTATAGGCGTGTTTTCACTTGGGCTAATATACGCCGAGAGTTACATGAGAATTTTGTTCCTAAATAGTACCAACAAGATTTGTTCATTCGTCTACAGAATTTGAAATAACAGTTGTCTTCGGTTCAAGAATATACTTAGCAGTTTCAGTTGTTGTGTACTCGTGCTGGGTTGGTTAAAACTGGTGAACAGGGGGTGGGTCATTATCTGAATGGCCTGCGCAAGTCAATTCATGAAGCATTTATCATGTTTGAGATTGATGGCATGGCTACCACGTTGAAGTATGCATTGCGTGTTGAAAGGGTGCTTTCACCTGGTATGACTTCTGTACCTTATACTGGTTTTGCAAGTGCAGTTACAACTGCTACTCCTGTGTCAACTGCTGGTCCATATAGTGCTGCTAGAAAGTGCTTTGAATGTGGCGTTATGGGTCACATTGCTGCCGAGTGTCCAAAGAAGAAGGCGCGCCCTGTTTTGTTAGCTGAAGGTGAAGATGAGGTCGAAGAAGTTACTGCCAAGCCACCTAATCTTCTCCTAGATTTTCAGCATGAAGCTTTGTCAGTGTTTCCAGCTTCAGACGCTCCACTGCTTTATCTTGTGGACAAGCTTCGTCAACATGGGGAGAGTGATGTAGAACATTAGTCAAGTCTGTCAATGTCATAGGCGTGTGCCTATGTTCCCTCTACATTTTATGGGTGTGTGCCCCTTAGTTGAGTCCAAGCCCATGGTTCGAGTCCATTAGTTAGTTGTGGTACATGTCGTGTTACTATTGGTTTTTGCTTTCTAGGTTTAGTTTAAATAAGGGCTTGTAATTAGGGTTCCTCAGTGTTGAAGTTTATATGATTGAGAGATTCAGTAAAAGAGTGATTTTAGGTCTTCTTTAAATTGTGTTTCAATTTAAGTGTAGATTCTATTAAACTGAAGCTTCCGCCAATCAGAACTACATTACAAAGGTACTCATCTTTTCATAGTCCTTCATCCCCAATCTTAGGAAGAGATACCTCTTGGAACTTTTCGTCGCCCATGTTAAACGCAAGGACACAAGGATTAACTCTGGTGTGTCGCACACCAATAAAGTGTACCATTGAAGTATTCCAATGATTGTATGCGTGGTTGATATGGTATGTTTTCAATCTTTCCCCAAGAATCGCCATGTAGTGAGTAGATGTAGACTTCATAATGTTTATCATCATCAGGAGCGGATCTAAAAGGTTGGTGACGGGGCTACACCCAAAAACTTTCCCCAAAAAAAATATATTAGTATGAACACTAGCCCATAGGCCCACAAGTCACAATCAATCCCAATTTGTTCTCGTCCTGTTTGTTGTTCCTATTAAAAAAAAAAAAAAAAAAAATCCTAGAGGTTTCGTTTCTCACAAATCACAACTCACAACACAATCCCCCCGACCCACAAGTCACTATCCCAGTTTCTTACAAGTGACAATCCCAGTTTCTCAAGTCACGTTCCTAGTCAAAAAGTAAAACCGAAAAAAAAAAAAAAGGTCAACAAAAAAACAAAATAGCCCTTTGTGTCGTCGTCTTGTTCACAAAAAGAAAATTTTGTTCTTTATTATTGTCTTCTTCCAGTCAGCAGTTCCAATTCCGCGCCTAATCTATTTATCATTGTATTTTATATTCGGCTATTCATTACCTAAGGGCTAAGGTAAATTGTTTTGCATTATGCCTATATTTTTTATTTCGTTTTTGTTTTTCAATTTTCAAATACTAATGTGTTCTCTACTTGACTTATTGTCTTGTTAACTTGTAGTTTATATTGGAGTATTAGATTGTCATTTAATTTTTGGTCTTATTTAATTAGTTGAATATTATTGTAGTTATTATTGTGATATTTTTTTTTTTTTGCTTTTTAGTATAGAGCAAACTATTGATTACGAAATTATTATGATTTATCTTAGGTAAGAATGTCTGAACATCAAGCTCGTAAGAAAATGAAAACCATGTTTTCCTTCTTTAAACCCAAAGATGTCACCCCTTAAAATGATGTAACTTCTACATCATCTAGTCTTGATATTTCAAGACTTGATAGAGATGGCCAACCTCCTTCACAAGTTCAAGTTGTTGAAATTGAGCAAGTTGAACCTTCTCCTCAAGCCTAAAGAGTTAGTGTTGAAGAATTTGACTCCACATCTTTATTTGAACATGATCCGGGTAAACGTACTCCAATATATAATTACCCGATTAATCAACAAGATGATGTTCGACGAGCTTTTCTTGGAAAGGGGCGTTGGTTACTTGAACTCAGTGAGAAAGAGTATCCATCCATCATATTCGGAAAGCAAACTAGCCGGTTCAACTCCTCTTGGTTCACACTCTTTCCTTGGCTAGAGTACTCACTCCATACGGATAGAGCTTATTGTTTTCCATATTTTATATTTGAAACAAATCTGCTGAAGCGGCGTCCTGCATCCACTGTTGAAGGTTTTAAATGTTGGAAGAAGATTAATAATGGAAAGAAGTGTTCCTTTTTGCAACATGAAGGAGGTCCATGCTCACCTCATAGGTTGGCGATGATAGCTTGTGAAAATTTCATGAATCCTTCTCGACATATAGATAATGTGTTAAATACATTATCTAAAGAAGAGGTTGTTAAGAACGGTTTGCTAGTCAAAGCTATTCTTCAGTGTATTCAATTTCTTGCACTACAAGGGATTTCTTTTAGAGGCCATGACGAATCCAAAAAGTCAAAAAATAGTGGAAATTTCATGGGAGTGTTGGGATTTGCAGCGATGTTGAATGACAAGGTTGCATAATTATTAAAAGATGCTCCGAGAAATGCCACATATACCTCACATTCAATTCAAAAGACACTTTTGCATATCTATGCCGATAAAGTGAGAGAGAGAATTCGTGAGGAAATTGGTGATGCAAAATTTTGTGTCCTTGTTGATGAAGCACAAGATAATTCTAACAAGGAGCAAATGGCGATTGTCCTAAGATTTGTTGATAGAGGTGGTTTTGTTAGAGAGTATTTTCTTGGTATTGTTGGTGTTAAAGACACTTGCGCTTTAACTTTGAAAGAAGCTATATGCAATATCTTTGCTCGCCATAATTTGCATATTATAAATATGAGAGGTCAAGGTTATGATGGTGCTAGCAATATGTGTGGTCAATGGAATGGATTACAGGCATTGTTTCTGAAGGAGTGTCCATATGCATATTATGTGCATTGCTTTGCACATCATCTACAACTTGCTCTAGTTGCGGCTTCTAAAGATGTTTCTGATGTTTGGTTATTTTTTTCCAAGTTGGCTTCTATTGTTAATCTTCATGTTGTTGCCCAAAAGTAAAACGGGGAGTTGGAAGATACTCGGAAAAATGAAATTGATATGCTGGTAGCTAGTCGTGAACTTGTTACTGGAAAAAGAGCTAATCAAGCAAGAGATACTAGATGGAGTTCTCATTTTGCTTTGGTTTGTAGCCTGAAAGAGATGTTTGATTCAATTTGTATAGTTCTTGAAAGCGTCATGAAGAACGGGTTAAGCAACTCTATGCGTGGGGAAGCTAAAGGTGCTATTCTTGCAATGAAAAGTTTTGAGTTTGTCTTTCTTTTTCATTTATTGCATAAGACTATGGGAATTACTAATGTCTTGTGTAAAGCCCTGCAAGAAAAGTCCCAAGACATTTTAAATGCTATCAGCTTAGTCTCCAGTATAAAAGCACTTCTTCAAGAATTAAGAGGATCTTCTTGGGATGCTTTCCTTGGTGATGTGATTTTGTTTTGCAAAAAACATGATATTGATATGCCTGATATGGGTGCTCGACACATGGCGGGTACAGGTCATTCTTGCCAACAGAAAGATTACATTACAGTTGAGCATCACTACCGGGTCGAGTTATTTAATGCTGTAATAGATTACCAGTTGGTGGAATTAAATAACAGATTTCTAGAAGAAACAATAGAGCTTCTTTATCTTCGTTCTGCTTTGGATCCGAAAGATGCTTTTAAGTCCTTCAACATTGATGACATTTGCAAACTCGCAGAAAAGTTTTATTATGGAGACTTCACGAAACAAGAGATACATCATTTGAGAAGTCAACTGCAACATTACAAACTTGATGTGCTCAAGCATCATCTTTTTCAGAAATTGTCTACCATCTCCGAATTATGTCAAAGACTAGTTGAAACAAGAAAGATCAAGATCTATTATTTGATTGATAGATTGATTCGTCTTGTCTTGACACTTCCCGTTTCCACGGCAACTACAAAACGAGCATTCTCAGCTATGAAATTGCTCAAAACACGACTTCGTAACAAGATGGGGGATGAATTTCTTGTAGATTGCATTACTATTTACATTGAACAGGAATTTGCTAAAGAAGTTGATTTGGATGCAATAATGGATGTATTTGATAAGAATCCACGCAGGTCAAAACTTCACTAGTGTGATGCTAATGTGCTATGTTATTCTTGCATATTTCTTTGTTATATTTGTCTAGGTCTATAGTGAAAACACTATTTTGTCCATTTTGGGTAAGATAATAAAAGCGACAATTCTTTTGTTTATCAATGCTAGCTAATTATAAACTCAAATAGATATTTAAATAATTTTCCGTAGACATTGATTATTGGTTCCTAAAAAAATCTTTAAAGGTTAACTCCATGGCAGCCCCCCTTATCTAAAATCCTAGATCCGCCCCTGCCAGTTAGCAAAAATAATAATAATAATAATAACAATATTGTTGAGATCATAGAATAACCGATTATAATGTCGTGCCGTTGTAATCCTTTCCCAACATAAGTAGTGTGTAAATAAACATCCCATACAGTAGAACACAATTTCAAAACTCAACCTTGGTTTCGTAATTAGAGTTTAACTTTCAAACCAAGACTCATATAAAGTGGGCCCAGAAAACAAAACCGCGTGACATTATTATTCACTAGCAAAATGCACGTGCTCTGCACATGAACGACACACAAAATTTATTGAAGAGAATGTGAACATAGTTATCAAGAGGAGAGCTATGTCAGATTGTTACTAATTAATTTGTTATTAATTTATACATGAAATTCAAAAAATCTAGCAAAGCTGCAAGTGTAACAAATACTACAATTTAAAAATCATGTACATTACATTCATAATATATATTATTGCTTAAATATCATTTTCTGTTTACAAATAATTTGCAATGCCTAATCATTAGAACAATCTAAGTACATGAAAAAAAAATGGGAGGAAAAAAAAGATGAATGTATATGGTCCTCAAAGTCTTTGTGGATGACAAATAGATCATGTTGACAGGTATTTGTATTTGAATATAATATCGGTGTCTACTACATTTAATTTTTATGAAATTATGTTAGCATACTAAGTTCATTAGCTTCTGAAACTGGCATGCTAAAAGAATATAGAAGCCATTAAATATCGTTATAGCATATCACATAGTGGCAACATATATATTCTTAGAAAAAATATTACATAAAATGTTACGTGGTTTTAGAGGTGGAACTTAGAAGTGTGGAACACAATTAGGTAATGTTGTGTAAGTTCATAAAAAAAAATGCAATTGTCCATCATAGGTTCTAAGTTGAATTGAAGTCCCTACGGCATGGTAAACATAGTCACAAAGAATAATTGTTTCCTCTAAATTTGACGAAAAAAGATAGTAATTGCCCCCTCCATTCCATAGACATAAAAATAATAATAATAATAAGTAGAAGCTTCTACTAAATTAGCAATCTGTAAGGGGTGGACTTTCCTTAACTACAACAGACACCTTAAAGGGTCTTGACCATAATAATTAAAATACAAAAGATGTGAATACTAATCACTAATATTTTCCTAATGTTCACAATTTTACAGTGTTACAAAGATTTTTTCCCCATCTTCTAAATATACATGCTGAAATGGCAATATGCAAGGCACATCCTTGAATGACACCCAAATCTTATAGAGCAACTTTAGATACGGGAATGAGACCCAGAGATAACTTGATTATTATGCCAAGAAATCAGAGAGAACGAAACATTTGCAACACTCCACAGTGATGCAAGTTTTGCAATGTGATGGGCATGTTGACTGAAGGAATTATGTGCTTCACCAAATTCTTCTTGTAAAATATGAGTAGGGTAGCGTGGTCTAAAATTTGCTTCCCATCTGAATACGCATACTTCCAAGTACCTCAAGGTGCAGAAAATGCACCAATCCTTCAAAAAGTGGCCCGACAAAGCGGTTTGAGCACATGCACGAAACTTCGGTTTGGCTAGAAAAAGAAAAGATGACATACTATTAAGATATGAAAGTGATGTACCCCCGCAACAAAGCGAGGGGACGGAAGAGATAGACTGTTCACCTAATCCATCACACAATAATTTATGTCTATATTACAATGTTATTTCAGGAACATTTGCTTTACGGGATAAATTCTCCTGCCTATGCCTTGAAATGCATTCAGTATAGCGTGACAATACTGTATGTATGTAACAGATAACTAAATCTATCTAGATGTAATTAAAAATACAAATAACATGCTTGTGAACATCAGATGCGGAAGAGCGTTGTTTACACAGGTACTGCTGGGGGCAACGATTCAAGAGTCCCACTACTTCCATTAAGCACTGTAACATTTCCATCGATCGGCGTCCATGATAACAGAATCCTCCTCCTTGATATCTCGAGAGCATCTTTTCAGCCATCTTTGTCCTCTAAAAGCCTCATTATTGCTCTCCTTAGAGGTCTTACTCAGAGCTCAGTCAGTATCCTTCATCAACAACTCGTGTCTAAATCTCTCAGAACACGAAGCTCTATTTCCTTGGCCTTTAGCCTCTCAAATACCTCCTTCAACATTATATCGCAATATCCTTGACTTCCAACCGTTAGCTGCGGAAGACAATCATCTCGCCTAATTTGTTCGGGAACTCGGTCTAAAAATCTTTGCTTCAATTCCTCGGTAACCGTGCTCTTTATCGGTTGTTGTAGCTGTTGTCCTTCTCATCATAGTCAAGATCGAATCCAATACGATGACCTCCTTTTTCAATTACACTTTGCTACCAACATTGGAGGTCATTATCGGTAGCATATTTTTAAAATCAACGATCCGTCCTTTGCTATCATGTCAACCTCCCATCTTCGAATCGAAGCATCATATTGAAGACATCGGGGTGAGCCTTCTCTATCTCGTCAAAGAGGACCACAAGATATATCTGGCGGTGAACAAGCTTCAATGGTGACCACCACCCCTCGGTGTAGCCGACATAACCGGTGGTGAACCAATCAGCTTGGAGACAAGATGTCTCTCCATAAACTCACTCATATCAAAGCGGATCATGGCTTCCTCAAAACCAAAGTAATAGGTAGCCGGCGTTTTCGCGGAGTTCCGACTTTCCAACACCAGTTGGACTGAAAATATGAAACTTCGCGATAGGCGATTTGGATTCTTCACTCAACACAGGCCGGCGGATGGCACGACTAATAGCTTTGCGGCTTCATCGACCAATGATTCTTTGGTGGAGTGTGTCTTCCATCTTGAGGAGTTTATCAGACTCATCACTTGATACTTTGTCAACTGGGATTCCAGTTCATGAAGACACAATATGCTGTATGTCAACTTCTATCACGAACCATTCCTCAACTGGGTTATAGTTCAAAGGGCCATAAATGTAGACCGGTCTTATTGAAGTCCACTTCACATCTCTCGACTGTAGTAAGTTTTCTGTCTCAAGCTTTCCTTTGTGCCTACTCTTTGGATCTACTGCATCAACCTATCATACAGTCCACACAAGTTAGAAGAAGATCTAAAGATCAGAAACTTCCAGAACATAACTAATTGCTCAGTTCCACTGCTTTCAACAGAGATAAAAGCCAAAGGTTTTGTCAACTATGAGTTTCTAGAACAGTAAAATAATGTCCTAAAAGCATGTCTTTACGCCACGATTGCATCGAAAGCGGGACAACTGTGGATCGTTAAGGGATATTTCCCTAACGTAAAGGCTCTTCAGTGTATCTATTGAAAGCTAAAAATATGGGGCTTCAGCCTTTTTCAATAGCCAAATAGACTCCCAACATTCTTTGAAGACCTCGCAGGCTCATATTTAAGATTTTGAGGGAAACATTAATGGGCTTAAATTAATTGGCTAGTGAAACGGTTCCGTCTTTGCTTTATACTCAAGAACACCATCTTATGATTCTTGTTTCGGAGTAAAGTTTCGTACATATGCCAAATTATAGCTAAACATAACTGAGCAGTGCATGATCATAACTCACCTCAACATGAGGCAACATATCAGATTTGAGATATACACCTGCTGATGAAAAATATATGTACCTGAGATCATACGGAATAAGTTATTAGTGCATATACTTAAGACTTCTTTGGTTGACAATTAGATATTAAGTAGATCAAATGTTGTCCAATCATAAAGGTGAAAAGGCTATTGGGATTTAAGATCTTACTGTTCAAGTTTTGGTAGCGCATCCAGTATTGGTTCTACTTCCTCTACCTCTCGTCCTAAATTCCAAAAGTTATTAATTGAAAATGGGAAAGAAATGAATTCTTATTGAAATGTAGTAAATGCCTCCTTGAAAGCCATGGAAATGAGCATATTATCAATAAAAGGTTACAGGCATTACCATTGATATCATATACAACACGGGCTCGGCGGATGGCAGGGCTAATAGCTTTGACAGCTTCATCCTGACCAATGATTCTTTGGTGGAGTGTGTCTTCCATCTTGAGGAGTTTATCAGACTCATCACTTGATACTTTGTCAACTGGGATTCAGGTCCACGAAGACACAATATGTTGTATGTCAACTTCTGTCACGACAGGACCTGAATCACTTGCCTCACTCTCTGCCTTGGTTTTCTCTTTACCTTTGTCAATTAAACTTGTGATCTGGGCCAATTGGATCACCATGAATAAAAATATAATTGGTTTAGAAAGATCAATTATTCACACAGTACTATTGTATGCCATTCATTTAATCCATGGTACTATCCTCAAAATGTAAACCTAATACAACGATTATATAACAAAAAATATTAAAGTAGAACAAACATAAACATAAAATAAGCATTTAATCAAACAGTTCGTGATTACCAACATAAATTCCCAAAAAAACATATACAGAAGGCTACGCAACAATTTGGTGTGTGGAATTTTTTTTTGCCTAAAGTGAACAGTAAAAGTTAAACTGGTGATTACAAAAAAGAAATCTAGCCTGCTGACATAGAAATCCAACGAAAGTAGACATCAACATATAAAAGAAAATGACAAATTGTGAATGGTTCCCAAGGTCATAATAACTTTGGTAAAACTAAAATAAAGATAACAAACAACAAAGTCATCATCAATTACCTGAGCTCTGGAATCAAAATGGTTTCAAACCAAGTCAGTGCTTATAAACCCATGAGTAAAACTCATTTCCTCTCCTACAATCACTGGCTGGAGACGGAAAACTCATGCTAATCCAACTCTGACAGGATTCCAAACAGGAACTATATATGAGAAACAATTATCGCGCTCACACATTAATATACACTTGGAGGCGGTATCAATGTTGAAGATTGAGCTGAAGTTTTTTAAATGAGATTTGTGTTCATGTCACGGTTCATAACAAACAAACATATAATAAATCACAAAGCTAGAATATATATAAGAAGAAATGGGCGATAGGAAGTACTTGCATCGGTGACAACGTTTTCTATAGCTTTTCTTTTGTTTCTGCGTCGGTCGTGTTAAATTCTTGATTTTAAAGTCTAACCATCCTATTGAAAGCAATGTACCAAAGATGGAACATCGCTGAAAATCCACACAAAAGCAAACACAATTAGTAATTATTTCAAATAGATCAAATTTAATATCCAATCCGATAAAGAAAAAAAAATAGACAAAGATTGCACACGACCTGTTACATGAAAAACACATGATATCTTTTGTTCTTTGAACGTGTTATACAAACACCGACCTCAGAGACTTTGAAAAACAAAAATAGCAACCACGTCACTTGCAAAACTATCAGTTCATTAATAGCCAAATTTTATATTCATACAAACCACGGAATATCAAAAGGAGGAGCCAACAAATATCCACAGTTAACAATTCAAATATTAAGAATCAAAATCAAACTAATTGCCTCTCAATCTATTCATATTCAGAGACAATTTCAGTTTTGAATGACTAAAAAACAAAACCAAGTCAATGGTATGATGTTTGAATAAGTCAGCATGTGAACCCTATATATCAGAGGTTAGAAGAAGAATTTGGGCAAATGAGAATGCTGGTAAAAGAGTACTTATGCAATGCTTAATATCCAGGAAACCATGTATTTTGGTGATACCGGAGAGTATGGGATGTATGAAGAAGGGGATGAAACAATATATAGCTTCAAATATTGTGATGTGAATCTATTCAAGTGATACATTGCTTAATGACCTATCATAAGACCTTTTCAGGTACCAAATGATGAAAAATTATAAAGTATAGATGGAAGTGTAGAATGCAGAATAGTACAAATTGAGAAAACACACACAAAGAAAAACGAAGCAAGAAAGCTATAGTTTAATCAAACCAATTTAGGAAATGGCTTATATAATTGCCTTAGCCGAGACTTCGTTACTGAATACTTGGAAAATCACTTAAAGAATAAATCGCATGTGACAAAAGTTAGCAAATTTTTAGAAAATAGGGTACATACTACCAAACAAAGTCACGATCTAAATAAACGGATGAAAAAAAAGAGGACACTACTGTAGCATCATATCACAAAGGATAACAGTCGGTACCACTGCACTAAAGTAGTCTCCTCTATAATGTCATTCATCTCATAAATTGTTGGTGGGATCAAAATCACTTAAAGAACAAATCGCGGATGACAGAAGTTAACAAACTTTTAGAAAAGAGGGTACATAATACTAAACAAAGTGATGAAAAAAAAAAAAATGAGCAAAAAAAAAAACAGAGGGCACTACTATATAATGAATCAAATCATAAAAGGATATCGGTCGGCACTCTTTGTCTTGAAGTAGTCTCCTCTATAATGTCATTCAACCTGAGGACCTTTGCCTGCGAGAGCCCATGAAAGTGGTCCAATTGGAGTCAACAAAACCCTAAACCTAACGCTAGTATATATTAATGCAAACAACAGATGATTTTTATATAGAGATGATAGAAGAATAGTGTCACCTTAAGATGCTTCAACCTTATACCGTCGTACTTGTCATGCTGAAGCCAGCTCACAGTGGATGTGACATGGCCTATAAAAATAGAAAAAAGGATAAGCAACCATAAGGTCTAATAATAAATAGGAAAAGTGTGTTATATGTGTATCCTTGTCTTCATTTTAAGATTGGCCAATTCAATTTCATCCATGACGTTCTACCAACATGTTATGATTCTCACTTGTTTATCTTTTTATTCAAAACACTTGATATACTAACCTCATGATTTTTTTCCAGCATTGTATACCGTGATGAGTTTTCTGCATGCCTTTCAGTTAATACAATCATGAGGTTTCGTGCTGCGGCTATCTCGGCATTGTCACAAGGCACCTCTGTTGATTCCGCAATGATTGCCAAACTTGCACAACAAGTTTTTCATATAAGCAAGTGTTACAGGAACAAGGAGGAAGCACTTTCTGATCCAACTTTTCACCCTGGAACTGTGGCAACTGAAGACAATAAATATCGTATAATGCGGGAGAAAGCATGTAAGCATGCTATCACAGGTTAATTTTTCCTATTTGCTTATGTGATTTGTTACATTATGAATATGCATAATTAAGTATTCATCATAAACCTTGATGTGTAATAAGGGCTGAGAATTGCTACCAGTAATCTCAAGTAACTTGAGAAACAAAAGGTTCTTATGAAAAGGCCTTCTGCAGGGAGCTATGAAAAGGATCAAGCGATCCATTCTCTCGGAAACAAAGTGACTCTATAGAACAATTGAATGCTTCAAGAGAGAGTTTTGATGGATTTAAGCTGCGCACAAAGTAGTTTTAGCTCCATTCTTTGGTACGGATGATGTTGCTTTCGTCCATGTGAGAATCTAGCGCTGGCGCCCTAGGCAACGTCTCCTAGCCCAAACAAAGCATCAATTTGGAGATCCTCGGAGATGTATATTCTAGGCTTTGTTATTCATATTGTAGCACAAAGGCGAGCTTTCTTCCTTAATGGAAAAGCTGGAGTACTAATGAAAGGGAACATAATTATAGATCATATATAGCAAACAGAGAGAACTTCAAGAATATCATTGTTTCGCCATGTATGTTCCTTGATCATCTCCCTTGGAGCTAATGATGAAATAGTATTATATTCCTATAGTTTCAGTTTCATCATTTAATCCGCTTATGTAAAATGCCAACTGGTGAGGAACTTGTAGAGAACTAATCTCAACTACTAACATAATTTTTATTTGCACGTTGATATTTGCAGATGCCACTATGCCATGCCATGCAGAAAGCACTGGAAACCAGAAGAGCTCAAGTTGAAGCCAGTGAGCCTGATAAAGTCTGAATTATCTTTACTTCTTCGGTGAAGTCAATTGCTATTGCTGTTTGCAGACAGTTTCTATTACTCCTCTCCCTTGTATGGTCAGTCACCCATGTCATGTAAATGTTACGACCTACTGAGGCCATGAATATGGGCCCTCTAAGAGAGGGGATATAGAGAGACGGAGCTAGGGAGTAAAATTTGTGAGATCATTTTTCAGTGGCTAATGCTGCTACTTCATTCAATATCATTTAAAACAGCATAATCAATATTCACTCTTGTAACTATTTTCAAACGGGGAATCATTTGTCGCGTGAACCAATGAATCACACAAAGTTCTAATCATACTAATAGACATTTGCAAATTTGAAGCAAACAAATTGAACCGATCTATCTGAGAGATAATTTCAAACATTTCCACAATGAAAACAACAAAACTCAAAACCCCATTCTAAATAAACCAAAATAAACAACATTTACCCTCAAGAGCAAGAAAATAATAAACTCAAAGATTAAAAAAAAAACTCATATGAGAAATTACATACCTCTTTCTAAACTCTCTTTCTCCAATAATCATGTCCAAGAAAACGATATCTTCAATAGCAAGTGTGCCGCTTTTAACGTCAGGAAGGAATGACAATAATGCTTTTGAGAACTTGAGCTCAACAATACTATAACAGCCTTACATCCAATTTACTCAAAACTCTATGCATGTTGACTCCTACCTGTGTTGGACATTGACACACGTCTTTGTCCCGATTCATGGATAACACACCAAATTTGGAAATATAGTTTGTAGGTTAAGATCACTTTCACTTATTAATCCCCAGTAAAGTTTCCTTTCCTCAAGTATCCTTAGCATTATTCATTCTCCGGGTGACAAAACTTCTAATCTATTTCTCTTAGCAACTTACTTGGGACTGCAACTAAGTCTGCACTCAAAAATAAACTGTGAACTGTGATGAGACAGAGGCGTATACAACTACTTTCTAAATGATCACACGTCTTTGTCTTGTTTCATGGATAACACACCAAGCTTATTTGGAAATATAGTTTGTAGGTTAAGATCACTTTCACTTATTAATCCCGAAGAAAGTTTCCTTTCCTCAAGTATCCTTAGCATTATTCATTCTTTGGGTGACAAAACTTCTAATCTATTTCTCTTAGCAACTTACTTGGGACTGCAACTAAGTCGAACTCAAAACCCAACAAAGGAACTGTGATGAGGCAGAGGCATTATACAACTACTTTCTAAATGATCTATAAAGACCCAACAACAAGATTAAACACTATTCTATTTTTATTTTATTTTTTAAAAAAAAAACAACAACAACAATGATAATATTCCCTACAACAAATGTGTTTCACAAAGTATAAGGAAAATTCAGTCAAAGAGCAAGAACAAACCGGGAGGCCAACAGCTATACTAAGTGAGGAAATCTTGTTAATCCCAGCTATCATCTTCACACTACTAATGAATGTCAGTCCGTGATTTTGCTAAACTCCCATATCTGAGTTCCGCCAAGAAGACCGAAAACAATACTTACCTACATATTCTACAGTTTTTGTCTACCTAGTGTCCTTTTATTCTGTACATTTAAGTGTCGAGAAAACAAATTGGTGTTGAAAAGTTGTGATGCCATTGTTCTCTGTTGCGTGTATGTAACTGTGTATGGACTTATGCAAAGCAGAGATGCGCTTGTGGTGCTTAGCCTGTTAGACTCTGGCCATTCGCTAGCCAAAAGTCGTGTCACCTTAAAATAAATTGTTCACACATCTAAATTACTCTATTAGGCTAAATCAGAATGGCAGAAAGTGAACTACAAACTCGTTCTTTGGCTTCTATTTGTATACATTGGATTACTTTCACAGATAATGAAAATGGCTTACTTAGCTGATGAATATTCAAAAGTTACACCCTCACTCCAAATAATCACTTGAAGAATATAAATGTGCGATTATTAAGAATTAAGATTTAATAGTTGCTTCAGTACCTTTCTTTGGAGAAACCATGTAGCCACCGGCGGTCGCGATGGAATTTCTGTGCATCGGTTGAAGTTTTGTTCGCCAAACAAAACACATATAAATAACTCAACAAATGATATGTATTACGTGTTTTTATAAAGTTTATAGAACACAATCTATTATATCGCCATCAGGACGCAACAACAACAACAAATTGATCAACTCTCCAGCCAAAGCAGAAAAAAGAATGTGCCGACCAACTTGCAGATTCATTATTTATGATCACGCTGCTGATTAATTTAGCATAGCCTTGACTCAAAACCCGAATTGGAATCGCCACAACTCTTATATAAATATATAATCATAAGTCATAACAACCGACATAACCTCAGAACATCCGGTTTTAGACCGCTTTGCGTAAAAATTAAGGTACTTTCATTTTAGATAATCAAATTCAATAAGGAGATTGAAGAAGCATCAACCAATGACCGAAATGAGGAAAATATATTACAAAGTTCATCCAACGTAAATCAAATCTGAATCTGACAAGTTACATGTCAAATTTTAACTTATTAGGTACCTTGAGCCCTCGAGGCATTAGTGAATAACGTTATCCTATGAATCATCTCGGATATTTGTAAAACCGAGTATTTTATGAAGCGATTAGTCAAACAAATCAAAATTTATATAGGCTAATTGATGAGAATGAGAAGTATATCTTCACGTTCACAGAATTGGCATTCAATTATAAACACATACACAAATCGATAATTTGAAATCTACAACTTAAAAATGAATATTTGGTATTATCAAATAAATGTATGAAGAAAGACATACTATCTTTGATTGCGGAAGAAACCCAATCGAGGAACAGAGTCTCAAGGATATCCGGATTTAGTGTTTGGAAACAAAAAGCCTACGAATTGTCTTGGATGAAGGCTTGGTTGAGACATTCGATTATTTGTGGGAGAACTCAATTGGAAGAGAGAGAACGATGGTGAGATTATTTCATTTTACGTTTTGCAAATGAGGGGAAGTAAAGTAAAAGTGGAAGAGAGATGGTTGGTTTCTCGATTTTAATTTCATAAAAGTATTTATTTGGACAATCAATCTTTGGGTAAGTCGCATGAACAATTGAATAGGGGCGTATAGTTGATTTCCCACCTGAATTTACACATACGTCCTTAAGTCACTATATAATCTTAAGGGTATAGATGGTAGTAAATTTTGAAATGACTAAGTAGTCCTTCTTAAAGGCATTGAATAATTGATTTTAATATTTTATGAAGGGTATTTCATGGTAGAAAAAAGTTGGTCCAATTTAAATGTCCATGTTAATTATGGTATACTCTACTAATTGAGATAAGGTTGGGTTAACATCATATAAATATATTTTCAAAGGAGGAATCTCGAAAAACAAAAAAAAAAAAAAAAATTCCACTTGAAAAAAGTTTTCAAAAGAGAACATTTCAGTCTTTGCCTTGAAAACCGAAAAAGATTGGAGAGATGGAGAAGGTGAAGAACATGTTATTGCCAAAACCAAACCCACAACAACAACTCAGAGATTGGCAAAGAAAGCTCAGACAAGAGTGCCGTAACATTGAAAGACAAATTCGAGGTAAAGTTTGTTTTTTTTTTTTGGTAAATTGAGTAGTTGGCGTTAAAATTTGAGATGGGTATGTTTTTTTGGTTGGTTAGATGTGCAGAAAGAAGAGAAGAGTGTACAGAAAGCAATTAGGGATGCTGCTAAGAGAAACGACATGGTCTCGGCTAAGGTAGAAAGAATTTTAGTCATTTGTAGAGTTGGTTATGGGCAAAAAAGGAAAATTATTGAGCAAAAATATAAGAAAAAACCCAGACAAAATTGGATAGTTGAAATGGTAGAATGTGAGTTTCCTAATCCAGTAATTTGCTCCTGTCATTGATTATAAGTTAATTATTAGTTTATTACTATTATCTTTCTTGGTTGTCTACATTATAGTTGAGTATAACTCTTTCTATTCATCTAAGATTATAATTTTAGATGAGTATCCAATATGTAGCTACCAAAGGTAGAATATCCAGTGATAACACTCTCCCAAGTCGTGTCAACTCATTGGATCTTTGATTCTTTGTCCATGCTTGAATAAATGGACCGGATCGTCTAGGGGTAAGAATCATCTTTAACAGATTAAAAATATCAATGATCATCCACTTGAAGCCATTGTTTCCTACTTTCCTTGATAAAATATGTGCTCATTCAAAAAGAAAGTAGTAGTCATCTCTTCCTGTTTTTGAAATTCTATTCAGGCTCTTGCTAAGGAAATTGTTACATCAAGAAGAGCTGTGAACCGTCTTCATGAGAATAAGGCACAAATGAATTCCATCTCAATGCACTTAGGAGAAAGCATTGGTATGTTTCTTTAAGTAGTAATCTGATATTTATTTGAGCACGCGTCCATCTAATGATGAACAAGTTTGTGGTACTGTTATCACTCATTATGTATAACTAATATGGCATCTGGATAGGAATCAAAGTTTTACATAATATGTGCATATGTTCATTGGCAATCTACTTTAGGATAAATAAAACGATACTCTTAGTTTTACTTTGTGCTATTGCTTTATTAATTGATATAAGGAATTATGAATGTATTTGGTTTTCGGCATATCATATTTTATTGCTTGCTTACATTCATTTCAATTCTCTCTGCTTCCTGCTGGAGTATCTTTTGTTTATTATGTAAAGAATTTCGCTTTTAAGAGATCAGTTCCATTGTTTGTTTTTTATGAGATTGAACTGTGTTAAATTTTTAGAAGTCTTTCTATTTAGTGGTACCAAAATTGAAAAGTAAAACAAGGGAAAGGAAAGGAAAGGAAACTTAGCTGAAGTGTACATAATTTGTAATTGTTTTGTATTGCAGCAATAGCACGGACTGTAGGTCATATATCCAAGAGTGCTGAAGTCATGAAGCTTGTAAATAATCTGATGAAGGCTCCACAAATGGCTGTAACAATGCAAGAATTCAGCAAAGAGATGACCAAGGTATATATTTTTCATGCCTTAAGTTGTTCTAGACTTTTTTCATCTCAACTGTAATCTGTTATGTTATTTATACATGATTTGTCCTTTCAAATTTGCAATTAGTATATTGCTAATGCGAATTAAAGGTAACTGATACCACTTTTGTGTCATGTGCTGTGTTATTATCCTTTGGTGCCATTGAAAACTTTATCCTTGTTGCCATACAAGTGAAATGTTGCAAACAACTAACTAGTTTCAGAACAAGATAGAGTTAACAAGCATACTGAGATTCCGCAAATGGTTCTACAGTATCTCTGTGAATGGCAAAATAATTCTCCTATTCTCCTTGGTGTTCATTTTTTATTGAAAAAATGTCCAACTCTTTTTGTTTCCCTGTTTTCATGAGGTCCTCAGGACACCTTACCCTTTCTATCTCATGGTGTTTGTGTTGGTAAACAAGTAGGGGACGCCATATGATTCACTTTCATTGTTTCATATGCTTTATTTTCGCCTAATGAGTAAACCACATGATGCTTTTCTCTTGTTCAACCAGATTGGTCCTTAGTAGCCACTAGAGAAGAGTTTAAAGAAACATAAGGCGGTATATGCCTTGGAGTTTCAACTTAAATTGACTGGTGGCAGTGTAAATTGTTTTGGTCTAAATTAATTGCTAGTCATAATTGGTAGTCATACGATTTTGTAGGCAGGAGTGATTGAAGAAATGGTGAATGATGCCGTGGACGGTGCTTTGGACTCGGAGGATATAGAAGAGGAGACTGAGGAAGAAGTTGACAAGGTTTTAACTGAAATTGCTGGTGAGACTGCTGCACAACTTCCGGTCGCAGCCAGGAAAGAGAAAACAAAGCAAACTATACGGACGACAGCAACAACTTCACAACAGGTATATCTAACATGTTGCATGGATTTTGCGCATTTCTTTCTGTTGGGAAACTAGGATAACATAGCAATATCTTGTATGTGAATATGACAGGAAGACGCTATAGCTGAGGGTGCTGATGATGAGGAAGAACTCGAAGAGATACGAGCCAGGCTGGCTAAAGTGAGGTCATAAATTTGATGAGTTACTTTTAATTGAGGCAATTGTTAGTTGAGGTGACGATGTCTCAGCTTTTGAGATCACAACAACTCCATCCCAGCCTACATGAAGATAAGATGGTGTGATGTCTGCATTATTATTGATAACTACTTGCCTCCTATGTTGCCTTTTTTCTGAAATATTAATGTACATACGACTCATTGTAGCATTGGCATTTTCAAAACACGTGGAGACCCCCGTTGTCAGAGAATGTAACAATAATAAAAGATTACCGGAAATATAAGCAGTATCACGGACTGAATGAGGTATTCCTGGCCGATTTGTTTATATAATTATCATTTACATCTGTTGAAACTTTGAACACTTTAGTCTTTAGGTACCCATTGTCGCAGACCAACACAGCTCCATGACATTATTAATTTATGCCCATGTGTTTCTTTTTAGGAAAAGAAAGATAAATAAATTACATGAATTATTTACTCCACAGATTTGGAGTCATTTACACTGTTGAATTGATTTTTTGAGACGCATAAAAACAATTAATTCAGATTACTTATGTCACTATTGGTTCTGCTCATACTTTTCGTGAGTCAGGATTCAGGAAGAAACAAGAAGGAGCCAGATTTCTTGGAATAAAGCAACTTAATCTTATTTTCTTCCAATTCTTGAATTGATACAGATATATTGGAGCAGATTGTAACAACATCCCGTGGCTTTCTCGCTATCATTATCTCTTTGCATCTCTTGAACTTCTCTAATAATTACACAGCGTGTCATGTACTTCTATACTAACAGTGGTAGTAAAGGTCTATTCCAAGTTCCATAATTTCCTTCCTCTCATGTTTGGATCACTTTTTTACTTCTTGTGCTGCATAAGAATCAATAAATGCTCCATATAAGCAAACAATAATCGATGTACATCCATTTGAACCTTCTAGTAGCTTCAATAATTTTGATTATTGATTATATTTTGCGTACAAGATTGAAATGGTGATCTTGTAGTCCATGACTCCATGTTACCTAGTTAAATTAAGAAGCCTTGAATTCTGACGTTCTTAACTACTGGTCTTGTCGACTACTCCCGCCAAAAAAAGCAAGGGAATGCATACAACAGCCAGTCTTCACTAAAAAGATTCATTTCATAAACACCAACAAAAAGGAAAAGAAAATTGCATCAAGTCTTCCTTTATTGCTTCAACTCTTATTTCTTTATTGCTTCTAAGCTTCCTTTAATCACATTTTCACTCAACCTCTCATTGCGTCATCTGTAACAGAATCTTCTCTATAAAATCTCCATAACTACAAAACTTTCTAAGTCTCAAGACACCAAGAACAAGAAATGGTGAAAAACATGTCTGTCCTCATTCTTTCTTCTCTTCTTCTAGTACTTTTCTTTGAAGTGTCTTTGGCAACGGTTTCCAATGATGATCATCTTTCTTTGAATGCGAAGTTTCCATCAAGAGAAGCAGAGAAACTAATTAGACAACTTAATCTCTTTCCTAAAGATGCTCAAGAAGTGAAAGTGTCTTCTGAAGAAGCTGTTCCCAAGGAGAAGAAGATTGTCGAGAAACGGTTTAAGTTTCCTAATCTAGAGGATTCTGGAGTTTCAGTTGAAGATCTTGGTCATCATGCTGGGTATTATAAACTTCAACATTCTCATAATGCAAGGTACTGTACTTTTAACCCATTCCTTTTGTCATAATGTAAGGGATCTCCTTATTGTGTTTGTTAATCTAGTGTTCTTTGGTTTGATTTGTAATTGATGATTAATGGTGGATACAATTAATCCCCATCATTCAAAACCTAACTAAAGAGATTGGATTTCGAGTAATTGATATTGCAACGAATACGATCTTTTTTACTGTGAAGTCAAAAGACTACAACCTGGGATGCAATGTGCTATTGAGAACTTAGTAACCATATCATGCTTCAGGGGGTGCCACACTCACACCACTGCAATGAATGTTGTGAGCTTTTTCGAATTAGCACTACAATCTGGAATCACTGAAGTGTCAATTAGTATGTCTCAGAATCTCAGATACAATGTGAACCATGTTAATAGGCAATAAATTTAGGCAAGACAATATCTGAAAGCCATTTGATGCATGCACTAAGAATATATGCTGGAATGACTGGTCGACTGGATGAGCCTTGCTAGAAGCTCTGTAGCTTTAGATAATCGTGAGTCTTTAAAAAGATTCAAGTTCAGAAGTCACTGCATGGGAATGAGTAACAGATGACCAGATGTGATGGATGTTGGTACATTTGTTATACCGTATTATCTTGCTGGAATTTGGATTATCTCTGCAGTATTTGTTTCCTAGACTAGATGCTGTACAGATTGTATCATTCCTGTGTTTCATATATTTTCCTGAGTTGCCATGTCCCATGAATTTTGTAGGATGTTTTACTTCTTCTTTGAATCACGAAACAGCAAAAAGGATCCTTTGGTTATATGGCTGACTGGAGGCCCAGGATGTAGTAGTGAATTGGCTGTTTTCTATGAAAATGGACCTTTCACCATTGTGAAGAACATGTCTCTCTTGTGGAACAACTATGGTTGGGATAAGGTATGATTATTTCTGTCTAATTTCCTGGTTCACTTTATCTGCTGGGCATACTGTAGAATAAATGATAGTAAGGATTCAGGGCATAGAAAGTAGGTTCTTGATAAAGTAGAGATCCTTCCCTGTTTTTCTCTTAAAAAATCAGTCGCTGAAAAGATCTATCAAGCATACATCCATGTAATGCATTGTGATAGTCCTGTACACCAACAGTCTCAACATAATTTCTACTCGTTATGCAGGCATCAAACCTTTTGTATGTCGACCAGCCCACTGGAACTGGTTTCAGTTATAGTTCTGATAAGCGCGACCTTCGCCACAATGAAAAGGGTGTTAGTAATGATTTATACGACTTCTTGCAGGTTTGTTTCCCATACTTATTATGAATTATTATGATATCACTGAAACTGCAGTTATAGTTCTTTATATTATTCAATTATTGTGATATCACTGAAACTGCAGTCAATAAAGAGAATTCTCATTCTGATCAAAGTTTCAAACTGCAGAAATGAATTATAAGTTCAAACAGCATATTTGCTGTTGCAAGGCTGTTGGTGTTTTCTCAATAATTGTCATTAAATTATCAAAGCTTTGCTGCTTGGGCTCTGAATGACTATATAGTTGATTGGTTTCATATTTTTACCCTGTTTATTCATGAAGTTCCTGATCGATTTATTTCAGATTCCTCAAAATTCTTAAAAAATTCCATACTCGAGCACGTGAAACTGTCTTTTGGTCTATAACCTACAATAATATAACGTGCGACACATTGAACTGTTTCAAAGATGATAGCAAATATAAATATCAAATTCTGAGTGTTCTGTTCCTTACCTGTGTCAGGCTTTTTTTGCTGAGCATCCTGAGTATGTTGAGAACGAATTCTACATAACCGGAGAGTCTTATGCTGGGCACTATATTCCTGCCTTTGCCGCTCGAGTTAACCTTGGAAACAAAGCTAAGGAAGGTATTCACATAAACCTGAAGGTATGTATGTATTTGATTCTACCTGATGTATATTATTATATCAAGTTTGTTCCACTTTCTTTATAGTAATTATGTTGAAATTGGTCAAGTAGGGATTTGCTATTGGCAATGGACTCACTGATCCTGCAGTCCAATATAAAGCCTACACAGATTACGCGTTAGATATGGGAATCATTCAGAAATCTGATTATACAAGTATAAACAAGATGCTTCCAGCATGCGAGTTAGCGATTAAATTGTGTGGTAACTCTTCTTACTTCAGTGCTACTATGAGTTTCACTTGTCCTTGAAGTCTCATCCTTGCTCACGATCATATTGCCATTAGTTTGATATAACTACATACAGCTTTTTTGTATTTTCATTCATCTTTCAATTGGTAATATTTGTTAAGGTCACTTGTGGATCAGATTTAATTTAATTCTGTTGCTTCCATGTTACCACTGTCTGACAGTGAAAAAACTGTTTCAGGCACCAACGGGAGAACAGCCTGCATGGCTTCTTATGTCGTTTGTACTACCATATTCAATAAGATCATGGGGATTGCAGGAGATAAAAATGTAACACATTTATGTCCATTATGGTTTTTACTGATTCCAAAGATTTCCATCATTCATGAGTACTCACAAAATATTCCATTTGCAGTACTATGATATCAGAAAGAAATGTGAGGGCAGTCTCTGCTATGATTTCTCAAACATGGAAAAATTCCTGAATCAGAAGTCAGTCAGAGAATCACTTGGTGTAGGCGAGATTGATTTCGTATCTTGTAGCCCTACTGTATATGAAGCCATGCTGATGGACTGGATGCGGAATCTAGAAGCTGGAATCCCTGCTCTCCTAGAGGATGGAATCAAGATGCTCATATATGCTGGAGAGTATGATCTCATATGCAACTGGCTTGGTAAGTTTCTTTTTTTTTTTTTTTTTTTCTGTCCAAGGTTCACTTCCCTCAGCTGTTTCTAAAGTTGTATTCATAGTTATGTATGTCTGAGTGTGTATCTGTAATATGAGCAGGAAACTCAAGGTGGGTTCATGCCATGGAATGGTCTGGTCAGAAAGAGTTTGTTGGATCACCCACCATTCCATTTCTAGTGGATGGTAAAGAAGCCGGACAACTGAAAAGCCACGGTCCTGTCAGTTTCCTTAAGGTCCTCATCTTTAAAAACCTAGTTATGATTAAACACCTTTTTTCTAACTTAGTATTTAAAAAGGTAGGAAATGTCTTGATCGATACTAATTTCTTCGACTTCAAACAGGTCCATGATGCTGGTCATATGGTTCCAATGGATCAGCCTAAGGCTGCCTTGGAGATGCTGAAAAGGTGGACTACGGACAAACTTACTGCAGATGTTGCTGACTCTAAATATTGTGTTGCAGATGTATAGATCGTTTTGGTTATCACTCAGTTTCCTACTCTGTGTCGTGCACCTTTAAATATGGATTGATACTCCAGATTTTTCCTTTGTCTGTTTTTTGTCCTCCCTCCGGTGTTGTATTGCGCTCTTGAATCGGATAAAGGATTTGCAGTGGTGTCATCAAATGGGTAGTTGTTTTACGTACACCAGAAGTTAATAAGAGTATGTTTTTACTGAAAGTTTGGATCTGATTCTTGTGTATGTTATTATGTTTGTAATGATCGTCTAATCTTGGAACACAAAAGCACTGATAAAAGTGTAGGGGATTTCAAATAAATATAATTCAGTGTGAAATTCTTGGCTAGAAATGTGATATAGAGTTAAATATTACATCGTAATTAAATGTTATGGTGGTATGAAGTATGGAGTAATGTAAGTGCAAGTTCATGCTTCCCAAGAAGCTGGATATCCAGATAGTACGTTGTGTATAATCTTCCTCTTTGTTTGACATAATATGCAACCAAAACACACTTGTGGTTCGGGTTTCAAAGTGGATCTATTTTAGTAAGCACGAAAACATTAATAAAGAGATAGAAAATAGAAATAGAAACTCTCGCACCCTTGCGCCGCAAGAAAACAACGGACTCAAAACATTAATAAAGAGATAGAAAATAGAAATAGAAACTCTCGCACCCTTGCGCCGCAAGAAAACAACGGACTCTCCCTCTATAAATATATATTTCTCAGTTCTCTCATTACTATTTCTCATCTATTCTTCTAGGGTTTGCTTACTTTCACATAATCAAGTGATTTTCTGTTTGTTCTTCAGCAAGAGTAAGTAGGTATTTGCAGTTGTAAACTTTGGGGGGCTTGCAAATGGGTGAGACAACTCCAACTTCCACCACCAAACGGCTTATAGTGAGATTAAAACTTGGGAAGAAGAGTGTGAACAATGGTAATCCTCAAGAAGAAAATGGTTCGGTTAAGGATGCTTATGAGCGTGTGAAGCCGTCGTCAAACAAGGGTTCCATTGATCATAGAAAAAGAGGTAAAGAAGAGGATGAAGAAATAAAGGATCTATTTAACATGGGTAAGAAACAAAAAAGAGTTGAGAAGACGGCTGGGGAGATAGCTTTGTGGGTGGAGAAAGTGATGGCCGAGCTTGAACTTGCAGTCGAAGAAGATGGAGAATTGAACAGAAAGTCGATGCCTGCTGTGAATAAACTTATGAAGCTACCACTACTAAAGCAACTTCTTTCAAAGAAACAGTACCAACTTGAGTTCTTAGATCATGGAGTGTTGGCGCTTCTAAAATATTGGCTTGAACCCTTACCCGATGGAAGTCTACCCAACATCGCCATCCGAACTGCGATACTGGAGATATTATCTGATTATCCAGTAGGTCTAGAGGAATCCCATAGAAGGGAGGAACTGAGGAAAAGTGGCATTGGCAAGGTTATTATGTTTCTCTCCAAGTATAACGAAGAGAGTACTGGAAACAGAATGCTTGCGCGGAATCTGGTTTACAAGTGGAGTCGGTTCATATTCTGTAATAGTACACGGTATGATGACATGATACATGATGATAATGAGGAAAGACTACTCTACAAGAAGCCAGTGAAAAGACCAGCAACCGGACCTGCTAGATTGGAATACAGAGATGATGATCTTGGCTTGGCTAATTTCCAGCAGAGGCGAAAATCTAGCCAACCTTCCTCAACGCAATACGTTGTGAGGCCAGAAGCATTGCCACTGGACTTTGTTGACCGTCCTGAATCCAAGATAAACCCAGCAGAATTTCGAGCAAGGGCAGCACAAATGGTCCATGACCAGATGCGCCTCAGAGTGGGTAAGAAGCTGCAGAATTTGAAAGCTAAAAACAAAAGGCCGCTTCAAGCTATGAAGCTCAGCGTTGAAGGTCGGCGCAGCTTGCTTTGCATCTAATTAGACAATTTAGGAAATCTGTACTTTCTGATCATGCTGGAAAAAAATGTTGTAAGCAACCTTCATTGGATCAATTTATATACAGTTCTGTTTTATCAACTTAAATTTGTCTTCAGTAAAGTTTGATGTATCTTTAATATCTTTGAACAGGTTCAGATCAACACTAGAACTGATTTATATATATATATATATATATATATATATATATATATATATATATATATATGTTTTATTTTTCAAATGAAGTTTATTATTCCTCTGAGATAGGTCCCTTTCAGCTAAGCAAAGTGCATTCTTTGTCTAAAAGTTATTCATATATCATATTCGGCCGATCATATTAATATCCCCTCATAACTATTACCACTGCACTGCTGCAACTGTGAAACATACTATGTTGCTTAAATTTGTGATGAGGGAAACCTGACTGATTTCCCCCCAGAAGTGCTGAGTGTTGGGACTTTACGGCATGGAAAGCATTTCCGCCATGAGACCTAATCCTGAAGATGCTTGTTGTCAGATTACGGATCGGAACATCTATTGTTGTCAGAGTTCTGCACTGAACCGTTCTGCTTGTCGTCAGCTGATATATGGATACGATGACCCATCACTGAGTATAACATATAAGCTAAGCAGTTAGGCATGGTGGAAGCTGATACCACAAGTAATCCTCAAGTCATGCTTTGCAAATCACCAGAGTCTTTTGGAAGTATTTTCTTACTTGCAAACTTTATTTGAAAAGGTAACCATTTGCCTGTAGAAAGGCATGCAGAATTCAGAAAGATAATATAATAGAGGCATGTGAAATTCCAACCAGCACTCGTCCCATAGCTTATCCTCTACAGTCTACACCTAAGTCTAACGCAGAGGAAGAAACAAACTGAATGGTTCCCAAGGATCTCTATGGTATAACGGTGTTCATCATTCCATATGTAAAGATTATAATGTCATAGCTTAAGAACGACAACCCAGACTCTGTACAAAAAATACCAAGCATTATAGCTTCTGCAAAACGCGTACACATTCAATAGTTACAAATTGATGAATTCTGTAGTCTGTACCAGTAATGAAGTATACATGTTGTGCAACAGAGTAAGACATGTCATGGTGGCCAGTATAGCTAGTTTCTTATGTCGTTTGCAAAGCTATATTCAATAACATCATGGGGCTTGATGGACATAAAAAAGTAGCATATCTACGTTCTTTCTGGCCTTTACTGATTCTAAAAATCTTCAACATTCACAAGTACTCACAAAATATTCCACTTGGAGTACTATGACATGAGAAAGAAATGTGAGGGTACCCTCTGCTCTGGTTTCTCAGACACTGAATATTCCTGAATCAGAAATGATGGTTTTAATGTAGCCGTGCCGTAGGGCGACCCAACTGCTTATAAAGCCAAGCTAATGGACTGGATCTAAAGTTGGTATTCCTGCTCTCCTTGAGAATGGTACAAGAGTATTATCTCATATGCAACTGGCTTGGTTAGTTTCTTTTATTTGTCCAAGGTTACTTCCCTCAGCTATTTACTGATTATATTCATTTAGGTATATATCTATATGAGCAGTAAACGCAAGGTGGGTTCACGCAATGGAATGGTTTGGTCAGAAGGAGTTTGTCGGATCATTTAAAGTTCCCTTTCTAGTGGATGGTAAAGAAGCAGGATAACTGGAGGTCCTCTGTTCTCCCTAAATACTTAGCTTCTAGATAGGTAATGGCCTCTATTCTAACTTATTTTGTAATTTGTAAATGCAAGCAATGAGTTGAAACAAAAATACAAGAAATCTCATAGCAGAATCTATTAACATGTTATAAAACACTTGAGCTGGTAAAGCTGCAATCAACAACACAAATAATTCAATAATGGTATACCATATTCCTAGCAACACTCATCCAAGGAATGGGGAGGGGGAAGTACAATTTTAGCTCAGTAGAGACTAGAGAGTAACACATTGTAATAGTTTATAAAGTATGAAAATGTGATATACAGCAAGCAACAATATTTATAGAATTTGATTCTCACCATAGTTGTACATAAAAACAAGCTTTCAAAATACCAAGAAAACATTAATAATTTGACAATACACTTTTCACTCGATTAGCCTCCAATTGGATCATGCCTAGGCTTCAGGTTGGGGTTGACCATCGGGGTTGGGGTTGAGAGGGGCATGAATGGAATTGTCACGATCATCGGGATCATAATTTGGATCAAGAGATCGATCGATGGCTTCCCTTCCTTTATCAAGACACGGCTTGCAAGCAATTTCCATAGTGATCCAACCAAGAATTAATCCAGCTATTGCTATCACCGAGGCTGTAACGGCACCCATTCTTGCTCTCAAAGAGGACAAATATTTTATTGGTTCGAGCCACGTGTTTAGGAGTGTGTTGGGCTATTTACATTATTTTTCATGTGAAATGTGACAAAATTGATTGATGAAACCATCTAACCAAAAGGACCACGTGTTTGATCAGTTTAAGGTTGGCTGGAATATTTATTCTTCATTCACTGATCAAATTAAAACTACAAGTTGTATAATATAGAATGATGTTGAAAGGCAATGCTGTTTAGCAATACAGAGTGACAGACAACACAATATTCCTGTGATTAGTTTCAGGAATAATGCTAATTATACTGTTGCGTATACAACACAAAGTTATATATATATGGTTATAACCATCTTATGCTTTACACTTCTCTAAGCTCTCTCTTTCTCTAACTACCTTATTGGTTTCACTTATAAGCAAAGCAACGCGTGAATAACATCTCTATTTACTATTAATATATACAAGAATCAAGCTTCTATGCTCCTTAGTGACAACATACAATTTTGATTGGTTTTAATCCATACCATCTAGAAAACTCTTGTTAAAATCAGATGGCTGGAGATATCTGCTTATTTAAGATGCCACAAAAGACATATTGCATGCATCATTTTCGTAAGTAGTTTCTCTACTTTAGACTATAATCACATTTCTTGCCTCACTGACCAAATTCACACTTCTCCTTTTCCTCACTATATAATGACCAACATCATACCAAACTTTTTTGCCATTTGTCATACAAAGAAGAACAACTGAGATGGAGAGAAATCTAATAGTGGTCATACTTTTGTTTCTTGTTTCAATTGCTTTATCATCTGCAGCTAATAGTTCTAGTAAACATGGCCTTCGAAATTCCCCATATGGAGTAGCAGACAAACTTATAAAACAACTCAATCTCTTGCCACAAGATGCACAAGTAGTAAATATATCGTCCACTAAGTCGATTATTGTTGAGAAAAGTTTCAGATTCCCAGGTTTGATTGGTTCTGGAGCTTCGGTTGAAGAGCTTGGTCATCGTGCTGGATACTACAGGATTAAGCATTCTCATGCTGCAAGGTACATATGTAGTAGGCCTGTGTGGATTTTTTCCAGTTTTTCCTAAAACGCAGTTAGGAGTTTCTAATATAGGACTTCTGCCTATAAGTGACAGAATTGAAAAGTCTATGGCTCCATCTGTAACTCAGTAAGCATTAAAACCATCGTTACAGCGATCTAATCAGCATGAAGTTACTGAATTCAGTATTTCAAGGCATAAGGGAAGTAATTTCAAAATGAATGTAAGGTTCATAATAATCAAAGAATGAGAAAACACATCGTTCTCAGGGGAGATATGTCTATTTACTTTTCCTACAAGAATTCAATAATCTGATAAATGCAGCAGAGGTTGTTTAAGACTTTAAGGTGCAGATCTAGTTCCAACTTACTTCATCCATATTGGCCGCATATATTGCATTTATACATCTTCCGCCCTCCCCTCATATCTACCGTGTGCCTTGGAACCTCCGCTATGTGTTCTCACTAGATAAATTTTGAGTAGCTTAATTAATGATACATAAAGATTCTTATCCTCTGTTAGTTATAGCATAAACTGCTTTCTTTCAGCCCATTGGCTCAACTATTTTGCCCAAGGATAAATCTCATATTAATGATCATATGTGCTATCTGTAGGATGTTCTACTTTTTCTTTGAATCTCGAAACAACAAGAAGGATCCTGTTGTTATATGGTTGACTGGAGGACCAGGATGCAGCAGTGAATTGGCTGTTTTCTATGAAAATGGACCTTTTACGATTGCAGACAACATGTCTCTTGTATGGAACGACTATGGTTGGGACAAGGTATTGCGAAAAGGCGTATCCTCCTTTTTCATTTCTCATGGATAAAGAGATGGATCATTTTAAACAATCAGGCATGATTGTTTTGACTTTAAATAAAGCCTACACAAGGAAAAGAGTCATGTACGTAACCTGCAATGTGCTACTTGTTTGATTAGCTTATATTGCATAGTTACATACGATTCCACATATGTTGCATGGTTTTACAAGGAGTATTGCAGAGGAGTATTAGTTATTCCGATCCTATCTGTATTATGCTTCGTCTTCAAGGTCTTCCGACCATGTCCAATTTGAACAAGGAAAGCCTGATTATGTTGATATGTTATCTTGGTATTGTCAGGCATCAAACTTAATATACGTCGACCAGCCTATTGGAACCGGCTTTAGCTACAGTTCTGATAAGCGGGACTTTCGCCATAACGAAGAGGGAGTTAGCAACGATCTATATGACTTTTTGCAGGTATATTAATCCATCTACCATAAATCTGTCCTAGTTTCTGGATACCAACTTTATCATCTCAAGTATTCGATCTTTTCACATGAGAAAGTAGACACTTCAGAGATGAATTGCTTAATTAAAACTATAAGACATTACAAAAGAGTAATAAGATACCTTGAAATCACAAATTTTAAAAGTGGAAATTAGATTTTTCTAGTTTACTGTTTTTTATTATTATTATTTCCTCTGTATTTTATCTAGTAGCAAGTAAATGGTTGCATGCCTTCAGAAATTATGTTGGTATAGAATTTGTTTACTGTGTCTCATAAAAAACAACAGAGGGAAAAGAAGGTCGTGTTTTCAATAGATATTGGTATGAAAGCTTGCATGAATGATTATACTTTTTTGTTTATTATGTTAGGCATTTTTTGCTGAGCATCCTCAATTTGCTGAAAATGACTTTTACATTACTGGAGAATCATATGCCGGCCACTATATTCCCGCGTTTGCTTCTCGAGTTAATCAAGGAAACAAAGTGAAAGAAGGGATTCATATAAATCTGAAGGTACTTCTCTTATGATTAATTAATTATGAATTTGTTGTTGTCACTTCCAGTCTTGGACCTACATAACCAAATTATGTGGCCAAACAGGGATTCGCCATTGGCAATGGACTTACTGATCCAGCAGTTCAGTACAAGGCTTACACAGATTATGCCTTACAAATGAAAATTATCCAAGAGTCAGAATACAAAAGTATTAATGGGATGGTTCCAGAATGCGAGCGGACAATAGAACTATGTGGTCAGTCTACCCCACTTTCTTAATACTACTCCCACTAATTATAATTCTCAGACTTATAATTCTCATAATTCAGAGACATCATTGTAGGTGTAGTGTTTTGAAGTCCTAGATGTTTGTCCATTTCAAGATACATCATTTATGAGGATGGGATTTGGTCTTTGACACCAGTTCATTTTTATTTTTTTGAGTTCATCTGAGACGGTAAGATTTTAGAAGGGTCTCCTCCATAGCCTAGCATCCAAACTGATCTTTGACACCAGTTCATTTTTATTTTTTTGAGTTCATCTGAGACAGTAAGATTTTAGAAGGGTCTCCTCCATAACCTAGCATCCAAACTGATCTCTCTGCGAATGTATATAGAAAGCTTTCTTCTATATCTTTCACTATGATTATGTTAGACTTGTTGATTACTCTTGAAGTGTTACTGCAGCGAAAAATGGTGGAGATGATTGCATCATATCATATGATGCTTGCACTTCAATCTTTAATAAGATCTTGAACATAGCTGGGAATGTCAATGTAAGTAAGCATGTGCACTTATCCTTTTTGTCAGACTTTTGACAATTGGTGACAGTACAACAAGCTTGATATTGTGTCTGTATGCAGTACTATGATATTAGAAAGAAATGTGAAGGGAACCTCTGCTATGATTTTTCGAATATGGAGGAATTCTTGAATCAAAAGTCTGTTAGGGAAGCTCTTGGAGTTGGGAATATAGAATTTGTGTCATGCAGCCCAGCAGTTTACGAAGCAATGCAGATGGACTGGATGAAAGATTTGGAACTTGGTATCCCAGGACTTCTCAAGGACGGAATCAAATCTCTCATATATGCTGGGGAATACGATCTAATCTGCAATTGGCTTGGTAAGATTCTATCATTAATTATAGCAATGCGCATTCATGAGTTTGATCTAAGCCCCATAAATCAGTAGAGAAGATAGGTCTATGCATGTATCATCATTTGAATGTCTACTTGTTTACATATGCGCAGGAAACTCAAGGTGGGTTCATGCCATGGAGTGGTATGGTCAGAAAGAGTTTGCAGGAAAGCCCACTGTCCCATTTATGGTAGATGGTGCAGAAGCAGGAGTACTAAAAAGTTCTGGTCCTCTAAGTTTCCTCAAGGTCTTCTTCCCTTTTTGTGTTTGACACCCTATTGATATGTTGTTAAGACATACTAACTGCCTACTCATTTTAACAAATTACCTAACATCCAACAGGTACACAATGCTGGTCACATGGTTCCAATGGATCAGCCCAAGGCTGCACTGGAGATGCTGAGGAGTTGGACTCAAAATAAACTTGGTGAATCTGCTACAAACATAGCAAAAGAAGACGTGCCTGAAGAAATGTAAATGGAATTTATTTTGCAATGACTCTCATAAGTCCTAACAATATTTTCATTGGATCAAATGGACAACCATATAACACGGCCTGTTTTTTCAAATTCATATGTAAATACCATAAATTATGATCAGTATAAGTGGTTAGACTCTGTTTTCATATGAAGTCTATGTTAAGTTGAATATCATACTTACCGAGCTTACAAATAAAAATGTATTAGGATCTTTAACACTTACTACCCTAAGCTGGTATCTATCCCGCTATATGGAAGCCATGAGCCCATGACCAGAGCAACACACATATATACTAGAATACTGCACTGCAGTGGGCGTGAGCGGAGAAGAAGTGAGAACCAACAATGACTACTGCAGGTTTACAGCTGCAAGTTAACACATATAACAACACTAATGAAGATTAACAACGAAGGGCAAGGAAACATAAACAATCTTCAAAAAAAAACCCTACAAAAGCAATTAGTTAAATCCAAATAAAAACAAACAACATATAGTGAAAACCCAAATTTGACTACATTTCCACCAATAACAGTATGAGTAATGGAAACGAAATAAGAAACCTGGATAAAGTAAAAGATTCATTTTGGCTGATCATCAGCATCCCATTCATCTCAATAAGAACTTAAACCCTCAAAAAGTTCAGATAAGCAACCATCATGACAGATTTTTTTTTTTTTTTTGAATGGCAAGCAGGGTTTTTGAGAGGTCCCTTAACCCTTTTTTATTCATAATAAAATCATAGCTCGGTTACATTCTTACATATTCTTTGCCCATGGCATCATCATATATAATCTTTTTTACATCCTCTGAAAAAGAACTAAGATTAAATTCTATATAACTAACAGCAGGTATGGTAGATGCTACCATCATGACAGATATGTGAAACTACAATACTCCAGAGAGAAAACTATATCAAACAACCTTTTTGTACCAAGTAAAAATTTAGAAAACAAATTTAATAATCATATGATAGTGAAGTTTCCTTCCTAGTTGTCTACAACTCTATAGCATAGCCAACAGTTTGAATAGAAATGTAAACCCAATAATTATTTAGCAAAAGCAAAATATAAATACAATCTTACAATGTATGGTTTGCATGTACGTGTGGAAGAAAGAAAGAAAGAAAACATGTGAATTAAGAATGAGAAAAGTGAATGAGGAGCAGAATGCGAGAACAAATCTTACAAGTTTACGGTTTGCACAAAGAACTACAACTTATTTTACAGTGAACTTCTTCTTCGCTGATGAGGTTATGCTTTAAATAGAAATACTTGTAGAGATTCAATTAATGAAGTGTTTCTGCAATTTAACTTTATGTATTAAGTTTATTCTATACCAATCTTCATTTGCAATTATGTAAATGGGTATGATAAGTTAAAAGTAGTAATGACTGGTGAAAGAAATTAATAAGCATGCAATGAAACTACAATTATTTATAATGAACTCTGCCAGTTTATAACGAAAAAGTAATCACTGGTTTAGTACCATTAAACAATGAAACTTAGAATAAAACAATTGCAGAAATCTAAGGGAATAAAAATTAATTTAGATAGACTATAAGAAACCCGATAACTAAAACAACTGCCACGTGAATTGCAATTCAGAGATTCAGAGAACAACACAAATGAAACCCAATGAAGGACCAGAATCCAGTATGACACAAAGACGCAGAAAGAAGACATAGTTGAACCATGCATAATCTATCAATTTTAACTTTATTGTAAAAATACAAAGCATAGCATGTAGAGCATTGTATCCATATGAATAATGTGTCCACAACAAATTGATGATGGTATGCATCAATGAAAGAAAGAATGAACCTTTGAGTTTTGAGAATAACAGTGTATTCTTGTTTCTTCTTCATAAGGAAATCAGGAAAGTAGTTACGATGTTGAGAAGTATATTTTGGTTTATATTTGAAAAGACTTTCAAGCGTATAACTGCTTTGTTTTTGCAGTTGAAGGAATTACCCTTGTAATTAAAGGCACCCTAAATTAGAGATTAGAGATTTTCATAACCCAAACTCGTTGAACCAGAAACGGTTGATTTTTCTGCAGGGAAAGAGACCGACCACTAGGTAAATTTTTCCCTTTGACTGAGGTTTTATTAAGTAGAAAAATCAAAATTAACAGCACGAGATTTATTGAGATATTTATGCCAATATCTCGAGTTTTTAAAAAATTAAAACGAACATGTTTATAAGTACAATATTTGCCTACTACGTCGCCCCCTCTTGAAATTTTGAAATTTTCTTTGAAATTTCAATTTTTCGAGAAGCAATTAAACCAAATAACGGATATGAAAACTATCGGGCCCAAACAAACACCCGATCCAATATTTCAAAAAAAAAATAAATTTAAACATCTTTAGCTTCTTCAGTACACTTCCCAAATACATAATTTAATTTTTAGCTTCTTCATCCAAACGCCTCCAAACAAAAAAAAACTCTGGTTTTCTTCTTCTTTAACTTTCCAGAACTCATCTCTCTTGCAATCCATAAGGTATGCTCTTTCATCCTGCACTTTATTAATCTTTCTAACACATGCATTGATATACTTGCTTTATTTTGTTTTAGTTTTATTTGCTTACATTTGAATCACTTAATTTTGCATGTCTGCGTGTACTAATGCCTATGTAATGACATATATTACTACTTTGAACTTCCAAACATATAAAAGTTTGAATCTTTTTATTCCTACCTTAGTTTTTATCTTTTTGTTTGTTCTGGCTTGACTATCAGCATGTATCACAATATTCCCTATATCACTTTATTCTGATACAATTCTATTCATCTGTATCTCTAATGACTTATATCGGCCTTGCCGATACTACAATACTATGCAGCTAATAACATTATAAATATTGAAATGCCGATATTAAAAATACCTTTGTCCCTCCTTTTTTGTGTATAGTCATCTCAATGGCCAGTGAAGATATCATCTCTGATGCTAGTCTCCCTTCTGAGGATACCATATCGGATAGCATTCTTTCTGACGATAGACCTTTTAGTCATAACTTCGCTTCGACTTCGAGCAATAACTCTCGGCCCTTTATTACCTGGAACCTATCTTATGTTGTAGAAGGTATTCCATGCCATCCTTTTGCAACCACTGATTCTGAATCTGAACGTGATACCATAGAAGATACCAGCCGATGGAGATCTGGTCTTTGCAATTTCTTTATTAAACGACCCAATCTATCGTTAGTTCAAACCGCCTATCAAATTCCTTCTTCACTTTATCGACAACACTATGCTGGTACTTGGGCTTTTACTCAATGCCAGAGCGGTACGAAAAATGGAATCATTATTATCGCTTGACTCTTTTCTTTGGTGCGAGATTTTCTCTATCCACCCTTGATCGTGAAGTACTGAACCATTTAAATATTTCTCCTGGTCAGGGTACTGGTAATTTCTGGCGGCTGATGTTTGTATGTAATTATTATAACAACCACCTTTCTCCCGATAACTGCTGATTGTATTAGGTTATCCGATATTCTTATGCACTATAGATTCTATGAAAAGATTATCGGATACTTTTATCCCAAAAAACATACCCATCGAAACATTAAGGGTATTCTTAGAAAAAACCGCAATAGCGACAAACAGTGAACCCAATATCCTATTGTTGTTTAAGGTAACTAGGAAAGTTCCGATAGACCAGCAAATCCCCCTTTGAAACATCAAGTCTTCAACCCCACAGGTATGTCCTTCCCTTTCCTTTGTTTTCCTTCTTCAGCCCTCAGAATCCTTTATCTAATTTCCCTCTCATGTGCGTCTTTTAAGTACTTCTACCTCATTTTGCCAAAGCTCGTGGCAATTCTGACAGAGTATTGAGGCTTTTAAAAGGAACTGAAGCCGGTGTTGATATTAAAACGGGTGCCGATAAAGAAGGGAATCCCAGAGTTACTGTTCATCTGCCCGATATCTCCCATTATCGGACACCTCTTTATGTTCTCAAACATCGAGCTCTTCAAAAAATGGGTCAGTCGCCAACTCCCCCTCACTCTCCTTTAAACGACTCCTCAGACGATTTACCCTTTATTATATCCTCCTTTGCCTTGCAGCGAATTGCCTCCCACACTTCCCAAAATCTTCTATGATTATCTAGATAACACTTGTACCATGACTCCCAATCTTTTCCCTGATATTAAAAAAGAAGTTCCTAATTTTTATGAATATCCGATATTGGAAAATATATTTAATCAACATATTTTATTGTACACAGATATGGCTCCTCGAATGCCGATGAATGCCAACGCTGGTCATTATTTATCTGAGAAAGGGAAAAAGAAAACACCAAATCCCTCCTCCAAAACCCCTGCTGCTGATAAACAACCTGCTCCCCCTTCCATCCCTACTAATCCTCCTACTGCTCCTAAAAATCATCCTCCCTCTGCATCCCAACCCAATACCTCCAATCCCCCTCCAACTACTAATGCCTCTTCTAAAAAAAGAAAAACTCCCCATGGGGTGAAAGTAGTCTTCCCGATGGTCAACACCTTCACTCCTTTTCATCCACCGATGCTCATGAAATTTTTAAACCTGAATTTTACCTTGCTGATGGCAGCCCTATCCCTTTAACTGCCTCTCTTTTTGAAGATACTCATAAGACTGAACTAGGTGTTGCTTTAGCCAGCAGCTCTATTCTTCCGAAAGACAAAATTTGCTCTCAACATTGACTCCTCGAGCTTTACTTACCGAGTATTTCGACCATATGGAGAAGGTACTTATATCTTGTCTTCTTTTATTTCATACCAATTTCGTCTTTTTACTTTGTACTTATCTACTTTGGATATTCTTATAGGCGAAAGCACTTGCCATCGCACAATTTGATCTGCTTCATAAGCAAGAATGCGAAATTAGGCGATTAGAAAAACCCCACGACTACCCAATGATTAGAATTGACCGATTATCCCAAGAAATTCGTCCGATTAGAATTCGAAGGAAATCGTCAACTAACAGCTGCTATGAAGCAACAATGAGAAAGCCGAAAACGTTATCTCGATAAAGAGGTTTATCATGCGAACTTTTGAAGAAAATGATTGATGATTTTCTTTTGCCGAAAAGACAAAGAAGTCGCGGAGGGCCTCACGAAGGCTGGCGATCTTTGAATTCAATAATGTCATGGCGGTATTGTTAATTCCCTTGGCGATAAGTTTGGATATCTGCAAGCCTTTTGTTCCCCGTAACATCCTTAGGGAAAACAATATGCTTCGGATGATGAAGATGAAGATGCAAATACCGTGGCTGATACCACCCCGGAGCTTCCACCTGATGCTACTCTAACTACCGAGGCCATCTTATCTGATGTTGATGCACTTCTGAACAATCCTCTTTAAACTATCCTCCTTTTGCTTCAAAGCCATAATTTCCTAACACTATATATTTATGGATTGTTCTAAATTCTTAGTTCCATTGATCTTTTGTTTTTGATACTTCACCATTATTTGTAATTTTCCCATATTCGCATTATATCGGCGATACTTAGAATTAAACTAGAAAGAAAATGCAATTTTCGATATCCTCAACTAAAATAATAGTATCAGCGACACTTAGAATTAAACCAGAAAGAAAATACCATTTTCGATATCCTCAATTAACATAATAGTATCGGCGATACTTAGAATTAAATCAAAAAGAAAATACAATTTTTGATATCCTCAACTAACATAATAGTATCGGCAATACTTAGAATTAAACCAGAAAGAAAATACCATTTTCGATATCCTCAATTAAAATAATAGTATCGACGATACTTAGAATTAAATCAGAAAAGAAAAATACCATTTTCGATATCCTCAACTAAAATAATAGTATCGACGATACTTAGAATTAAATCAGAAAGAAAATACCATTTTCGATATCCTCAACTAAAATAATAGTATCGGCGATACTTAGAATTAAATCAGAAAGAAAATACCATTTTCGATATCCTTAACTAAAATAATAGTATTGGCGATACTTAGAATTAAATCAGAAAGAAAATACCATTTTCGATATCCTCAACTAACATAATAGTATCGGCGATACTTAGAATTAAATCAGAAAGAAAATACCATTTTCGATATCCTCAACTAATATAATCGTATCGGTGATACTTAGAATCAAACTAGTCTGCCAATTTATTTTTATCAAAGCACTACCACATACCTTTATTATCAAATGATCTTCCATGATTCCTTCTCTACAGATATCTTGCTCGATAGCTATGATCTTTTTACGCCTGATATCTACTTTTGTTTTTGATATCAGGACTTTTTGACAATACGCCTGAAATCAACATTTCTGCCAATCCCAGGACTTTCTTATGCCTGATATCTGCCACTGTTTTTGATATAAGGTCTTTTTGACAATATGCCCGATATCAACACGTCTGCCGATACTAGGACTTCTTATGCCTAATATCAACATTTCTGTCAATATTGGACAATACGCCTGAAATCAACATTTCTGCCAATCCCAGGACTTTCTTATGCCTGATATCTGCCACTGTTTTTGATATCAGGTCTTTTTGACAATATGCCCGATATCAACACGTCTGCCGATATTATGACTTCTTATGCCTAATATCAACATTTCTGTCAATATTAGAACTTTTGACAATATGTCTGATATCAACACGTCTGTTGATATCAGGACTTCTTCGCCTAATGTCAACATTTCTATCGATATCAGGACTTCTTATGCCTGATATCTGCCTCTGTTTCTGACATCAGGACTTTTTGACAGTATGCCTAATATTAATATTGCTACCAATATCAGGACTTTTTATGCCTGATATCTGCCTCTGTTTCTGATATCAGGACTTTTTGACAATACCTGATATCAATATTGCTACCAATATCAGGGCTTTTTATGCCTGACATCTACCTCTGTTTCTGATATCAGGACTTTTTGACAATATGCCTGATATCAATACTGCTACTAATATCAGGACTTTTTAACAATATGCATGATATCGATATTTCTATCGATACCCGGATTTTTACTACATGCTAACATAATATATATATAAAATGAAATTTGAAACTTGAATCCCTTTATATTGAATTGAAAATTCATGCTTCACATCTTAATTGCTCATGAAATTTAATAGAAATACCTTTACATTATTGATAGAATACCTTCAGATTACTGACATTCTGAGGTTTTGCTAACACTTCCCCATCAGCTTTCTTTAGATAGTATGCTCCATTTACTCCCACTTTGTGGATAATGTATGGACCTTCCCAATTCACCGATAACTTCCCAGCTCCTTTTCCTTTTGTCGCCTGTGTAACCTCTTTCAGCACTAGGTCACCTTCCTGGAAACTTCTTTCTTTTACTTTCTTATTAAATGTTTTTCTGAGCTGCCTATGATAAGAATCAAGCCTCATTCTTGCTTGCTCCCTTCTGTCTTCTAAATTTAAGATCTCTACCTGCATCCCCTGATCATTCAATCTTTTTTCTACAAGCATTGTCCTTGATGTTAACACCACCATCTCGGCTGGAGTTACAGCTTCCATCCCATAAGCTAACGTAAATGGTGATTCTTCTGTTGCTACTCTAGGGGTTGTTCTGTATGCCCACAACACACTATTTAACTCATCAACCCACAAGCTTTTCTTGTCTTCCAGCTTCTTTTTGATGTTGTCCATAGTGGTCTTATTCATTGCTTCTGCCTGCCCATTCCCTTGAGCATAATAAGGTGCCGATGTAAAGTGCTTGATCTGATATGATTCCAAAAAATCTTTCACTTTTCCCCTAATGAATTGAGGTCCATTATCCGATATAATAGCATGCGGCAACCCATATCGGCAAATCACCCTTTCAAACAAAAGCCCAATAATGTTCTGCTCCTTAACATGCTGCAAAGCTATCGCTTCTACCTACTTAGTAAAATAGTCAGTTACTACTAAGATGAATATCTTCTTTCCTCTTCCAGGTATGAGAGGCCCTACAATGTCCATCCCCCATAACGCGAACGGCCATGGGTTTGAAACACAATGTAACTGCTCTGCTGGCACATGAATGGCATGTCCATGTTTCTGACACTGACTACACTTTTTCGCATATCGCAAACAATCTCGCCTCATTTGTGGCCAAAAATACCCCTGCCTTGCAATCTTAGAAGCCAACGATATTCCTGCCGAATGATTGCCACATTCTCCTTCATGCATTTCTGCAATAATTTTTTGAGAATCTTCTGGCGATACACATTTTAAATGTGGTCCCCCTAGATTTTTCCGATATAATTGATCATCTATTAGTATATATCTTTCAGCTCCTCCTTTTATCCTTCTAGCCTCATTCTTATCTGCTGGCAACATTCCCTGTGATAGAAATAGCACATAATTTCTCATCCATGACGCCCCCAGTGTATCTATTTCCATTATCTCTCTGTGTCTTATATTAATACTCGGAATTTGCTGAACCCCTATATGCAATAATCACCCCTCCTCATTTTCGAGCATCGCAGCCACATATGCCAATGCATCAGCATGTCGGTTCTCACCCCTATCGAGATGCTGAAAAACAATATTCTTGAAATCCTTGAACTTCATCCTCACCAAATTTAGATAATCTATCATGTTATCACATTTTGCTGCATATCCTCTATTGATCTAGCTTACCACCAACTGCGAATCACTGAAAACCGATAAATCTTTGACATTCAACGATTTAGCCATCTCCAAACATGTTATTAGAGCCTCGTACTCAACTTCATTATTAGAAGCGTGAAAACCTAACGTAACTGCTGTTTCGATTCTTTGGTTTTATGGAGTTACCAGCACAACGTCGATCCTACATCCCTTTTGCCCTGATGACCCATCTATAAAAAGTCTCCATCCCTTTGTTCCTACCCAAGGATCATCCTCATCCATTGCATTATCACTCTCTTGTACCAATAACATATTCTTTTCTTAAGCTTTCCATTTTTCATCTTCAACAGGAAAATCTGCTAAGAAGTTAGCCAAAACTTGGCTTTTCTCCGATATTTTATTTTTATATTCAATCCTAAACTCATCAATAAGAACCGACCACTTCGCCATCCTCCCCGACTTTGTTGTCTTAGCTAAAGTTTGCTTCAAAGGAAGATTTGTCATTACTACTACTGAATGGGACTGAAAATAAGGCTTTAACCTTTGAGTAGAATATAAGAGAGTTAATGCATACTTTTCTAACACTGAGTATCGAGTTTCAACTTCAAGCATTGTTTTAGATTGAAAATACACATGGCCTCTCAACTCCGTCTTCCACTTTGACTAGTACTGAGCTTATAGCCAAATCCGAGATTGCGAGGTAGGTATAATAAAGCGATATCGCTTCTTCTGGTTTTATCAAAGTTGGTACTTCTTGCAGATACTTTTTTAACTCAGTGAATGCGAGTTCGCATTTGTCATCCCATACAAATTTTATATTCTTCTTTAACAGTTTGAATAAAGGTTTACATCTATCAGAAGTTCGAGATATAAACATATTCAACGCTACAATTCTGCATGTAAGCTTTTGAATCTGCTTCCTTATGCTGGGTGAAGGCATCTGCTGGATAGCTCGAATCTGATCTGGGTTAACATCAATTCCTCGTTTTGTGACAATATATCCGAGGAATTTTCCTGAACTTACCCCAAAAGTACATTTCTGAGGGTTAAGCTTCATATTAAACTGTCGAAATATCTGGAACACTGTATTCAAATCTTGAACATGGTTAGACGCCTTCTTTGATTTGATGACCATATCATCTATATATACTTCTACAATATGTTTAATCAGATGTTTGAACATATTTTCGACTAACCGCTGATGTCACCCCAACATTCTTCAATCCGAATGGCATTCTAATGAAACAATAAAGACCCCCTTCAACCACGAATGTTGTTTTCAATTGATCTAATATCAACATAACAATCTGAAAATACCCGGAATGACCATCGCAAAAACTCAACAATTCGAATCTAGCTGTCCTATCCACCAGTTCATCAATTCTAGGCATCGGATAGTAATCCTTCGGGCATTGCTTATTAACATCTGTAAAATCCAAACATATACGAACCTTGCCATTCTTTTTCGGAATAACCACAATGTTTGCAACCCATTCTGAATTATCAATCTCTTTAATGATTCCACATTCCAGCATTTTCTGAATTTCATTTTGTACTGCTTGCGCATACATCGGCCTAACCCTTCTATGACGTTGATGAACTGGGATTGCTCCTTCTCGCATATTCAATTTATGGGAACATATCTGAGGGTTAATACCAAGAAGATCAGCCATCAACCAAGCAAATACATCTTTATTCTCCTTTAGAAACTCAATTAAATCACTCTTGATTTGTGAACTCAACTCTGTTCCAATGAAAGTGAAACAACTTTCATTGTTTTGTCCAATATTGATCTTCTGCACTTCTTCCATTGTCTTACTTAGGATTATCTCAGAATCTATTTTCGCTTCTGATGTAAACTGAACCTCCTCCTGCCGACTTTTACTATCGGACTTTGGAACTGAATTTTCCATTAATTGCTATCTGGCAACTTCCGAGAAGCCCCCAGTTTCTACTTGCTTTTCTTTCATCATACCCTTCACAGTAACAAAATTGCACTTCAGATTCGAATCGGTCTCCTCTTATCTCATGTGGCCCATATGCTATCAGAAATCTGATAACTTGATAAAAAGTGCTCGGAACTACTCTCATAGCATGTATCCATTTCCTTCCCAAAATGGCATTGTGATCTGAATGATGCTTTATGACTATAAATTTAGTCATAATGGTGCTTGTGTAACTGCCCCTTATCGGCAATTTGATTTATGCTACCTTGGTCTTGTTGAGGTTCCATTAAAACCATACAAATTAAACTGTGGTTCTTTTAAATGGGATTCATCGAATCCGATACCGGTATATACTTTCCAAAATAAAATATTTACTGAACTACCACAATCGACCAATATCTTTTGGACATAATACCCTGATATCCTTAAAGTGATTAGCAAAGCATTGTCATGAGGTAACTGATAAAAACTATTTTATTCGAACGTTTATTTGGTTTTCAGTTACTTATTTTCTTAAGTCGTCCGAGGTCCACAGTCCAAAGTCCGAAGTCCACAGTCCAAAGTCCAAATTCCAACGTCCATATAGTCGTACGTTTTAGTCAAGTTACCTTACTCACGTGGGTTTGGTAGGATAGGTCGAGTAAGGGATCGTCCTAAAATAAAAACCTTAGGGCTCGGATAGGTTCCTGGTTGGAAATTACAACTTTAAGTGAGTAGGATTTTTAGGTTTTTTTTTTAGTTGGTTTTAATTAAAATAACGGTAATGCAAATAAAATAAATTACTACGGGCGATTATATATAGGTAAACAAAATGTAGAGAAACAGGGGAGAGTTAATCATGCTCATGCAAGAATCATTTTTCAACAGTTTTATTACTAAATCACTACATCTCTAACACCATGGGAGGGAGCCTCGTTTCGAGAGCGGCGCCGATATTGATCCCTAGTGCATGCCCACATCTCTAGGTCGCATTTCACTAGCATAAGGAGTTTCGATAATACCTCATCTCGGTATATTATTTCAGCTCCTAGCACAAGTTCACATCGGTGACGCCCGCCCAAATTGGAGTTTCACTAATCGACATCTTTTTTAGTTAAAGCAAGAAGTGCTAGGCGAGATGAGGCGAAACACGAGCATCGGCCTCCAACTTTATGATTTAAGATGTTCTCGATCATTTTGGGACGGATGTTAATTCTATGCCTAATTCTAAGTAGTGATTCTAGAATATTAACGAGTCAATCCGGATTTTCACACGGCGGCAAAGATAAAACCTCCACGAGGGGGATTAGCTCATCATCATAGAAGGAATAATAAAACTTGTTGTATACATTAAGTAAATAAATGCAGGACATAAATTAAACAAGAAAAGAAATAACTGTTATTAAGGGTAAAATAACTTCATCGTATTAAATTTCTTGGCCGAAATAAAAATGGCGGAAGGTAGAAAGTAATTGAAGGAAGGAAACTAAACGTAGCTAAAGCATTAATATGCTGAAGGCCTCATAATGAAGGCGACCCCTTCATATTTATAGGCATCATAGGATGACCATCCGTGAATGATTTTAATTTGCTTTTGGCCGGTAGCTGATTTATTTGTTCAAAACTTTGAGAACCAAAGTTTTGTTTTGATATGTTTATCTTTTCGTCTTTTAGCTGTTTTAAGTTTCGTTTGTTAGCTAATTTCAATTCAAACCACCTGGTTTGAATTGGTACGTGTCTTCTTTCTTGCCAGGTGGTATCAATTTGAAACCATCATTTGCCACCCTTTATCTTTGACTCATCATGCCTTGGGCGGGCCGGGTAGGTGTGTCCATTAGTAGTGTGTCGATGGGCCGATTTTGGCGTTTTTTTCGACTTTTTTTGTTTTTGTCCAAAGTTAAAGTTCGCCGCCTCGTCGCATTATGGCTATGTCTTCACCATTTAGCCAACGTCGGCACCTAGATTTATCCGATTTGAGCCGGAAGTTTCGCCTTTTTATATGTGGAAATAAATCTGCGACCGGTTGGTTCGTTTCTTTTGGAAACTTCGCTCTAGTCGGGGCTTTGTTGGGCTTCGCGGGGATTGAGTGGGAATTCCAAATATTCCCATATTCTTGTATTTGTTTGGCGGCTTCACTAGCCAACGCGGCACCTAGATTTATCCGATTTGAGCCGGAAATTTGTCGCTTCTTCATATGTGAGCCCGTTCAGACCGGTTACGTTCTTTTGGAAACTTCTAGACGCTTCACGGGTCGAGAGGGAAACTCCAAATATTCCCAGATTATTCACGTACTAGCGATGCATGTTTTATCACTATATTCATTTTAATTGCGGAAAACGCAAAAGTATGAAAATATAATTATTACATGATTATTAAACACATAATCGACCAAAATGCTATGTCTCGGGGTTTAATATTACAGTTTTGGGTGCTTATCACACCACCTAAAACAGCACTTTGCTTGTCCTCAAGCAAAGAAGAGACATTAAAACGATAAGTGATCAAAATTGTGTTGTCCTAAGCTAAATCTCATTTCGCAGAGTGCGGTTGCATTGACCGTATGCAACAAGGCCTTGAACCACTAGGAATTCTCTAGTGGACGAGTTATAGCCTCGTGAGAGTTTTCCAGAGAAGATACTCACAAACTTCATTTATACTACAACGACTCAGTAACAAAGGCTTGTTTCCTTAATTAATCTCAGGTATCTAGACATCTCACTAGCAAGGGAAACAAGGATTTTATTCTTCGAAATTCAAGTTAATATACATACAATAATCGAAACATCTACATTATGAGCATGCATGTAGTGATCTAATAATAAAATCAGATGAAAGCAGAGCCGTTTCGGATCCTTTGGATAACGCCCTTAAGTAGGTTCTCACGGGGTATGTGTGAAACACAATTTCTCTCTTATTTTTCCACTCAAGCTTTGCTATCTCCAGGGTGCAGTGGGCACACGTTTCCTCACATACTCAATGGTCGTAGAGGAGCCGAGTTCGAGAAGTCACAACTACTACTTATTATCACACTATCCTATCCCTAATTGAGCTAGAGGTCTTTATTAGGTGTTATGGGGCTTAGGTGGTAGTGTAGAAGAAAATGGAATGGAAAATTAAAAAAAAACGATAAGTATGAGAGAATAAGGTCTTCGAGATATTTATACTAGAGAATCCTTATTTTCCTTCCTGCTTTTAACATGGTTTCCACACTTGGATTTTTCAAGCTTTTGTATTCCCTTTTGATTTGATCTTTGGGGGGAATTCTAACCTTGATATTTCTTTTGATTTTTGGAAACATATTTTTATTTTCTTTTTCTTTTCTTTCCGCCGCAGTGGCGATTTTGATTTGTGACAAAGGTTTTCTCTTCATTTTTTTTCGCACTTCATCCTATTTCTCATACTCATCATCTAGGTAGGCTTATTTAATTGTGGTTACTAGATGGGTAATGATTTTTTTGTGAAGTAGAAAGGATTAATGAAAGGTTCAGTGGGGCGACTAGCGGTAAAAAAAAATTCAGGTGCGAATTGTTGGCTATATCGATCCAAAGAAGGCCTAAATTCGCCTAGGATTTAGGTAGTGATCAAGTAAGTAGACGTGTGAACTTCTCTATTCGGAAGAACTACTCCTCTGTGTCATTACTCATATATCATACATTTTGAGGCTTTTGGTTAGATTCTTACAGGATATGGAAACTAAGTTGTCTAACCGTGGGTCCCGAAACTTATCATTTGTGTACATTTAATGATAGTCAGTGCATGAATGCTCATGAAAAGATGTAAAAACTATTGCATACGTATTAAATTAAGTTTCTAAGGACAAATCCTGCTTCTGATGCTAGGGGGAGATTTCTAAATATTTTTCATCATAGAAAGGGAAACGAGAATTTGTCACTAAATACGTTTATTTAGACATTAAGTAAATTATATACAACTATGCATGCCTAATTTTTGTAAAAGGTTCTCACCACCCCCAAACAGTTGGGAACGTGGTCCTCAAAGTTAAGAGGAAGAAAGAGTATACCCGAGAGGCTTTGAGCAAAAATAAAGTCGACATCTTCCACAGAAATTTATTGTAACACACTATATATTATACATCATAAAAGTAGAAGAATAATCGTTAGAGTACACACTATTAGGTCATTTATTTATTTCACATCAAAACATAAAACAAATATGTACATGCATCAACTCACATTGCCCCAACCTTGGGGGGATAGTCCTTCCTTGCCTTGTCCCTATAGAAATGCCATTCCTTCAAGATCCCGCCAATCTATCATAGCTTTCCGGACTTCCTCCACTTCCTTTTCTTTGCATTGTCTAGATGAGCTATCATTTTATCATCATTAGGGAAAGAACGAACTTTCTTAAGATACCTTGCGGCGTGTCCATGTCCGAAATCGCAAGGAACTTAATTATCTTGTTTGTTGGACACATAGAGTCGACCTTTACCCGATCTTGAAAGGTGGTTGCAAACTCGGGGAAATACGCCCTCACTATTATGCATCTTGCTGTAGCGGCGGTGGTGATATAGTCTTGCCGAAAAGACCGAGCCTTCTTAAGATTCTCAATTACTAGTTTTGTAATGTCGAAGGTGGTGGTGCGTTCTTTGGGCCAATGCATGGAATGTCTTACACGCCTTTGATGTCGTGGAAAAATGCCAATCTCCCATGATGTTGAAGAATAAATAACATGGCAGTTCTAACATTCATGGTCATAAATCTTGGCTAGTGGAATAGTGAATTCGGCCATCGGCCGCCTTCGACGCGTTCTTTGGCGTGGGCAAGGCCATCGCCATAGCGGGCAGCAAAATCTTCCCTAGAGTAGTCATTAAGGTCATTCTCTATCATGTATTGGATGGGGAGATCTGGGTGAAGAGGAGGAAGGTCTAGAGCCATAGCCATTTGTTGGCTCATAAAAGCGTGTCGGGTGTTACCAATAACGTGAGTGTAAACCCATTCAAAGGAAACCCCCGGACAGGTGGTAGATCTTCCATGTTATTATAAAAATAAGTTGCCAAACCTGGGGAGTATGTCCGCTCGGGTGTAGAATGAGAGAGTTCCATCCAACTTGAGTGATGTAGTCTCCGAAAAAGATGTCCATATCTTGGGAGAATTGCAAAGAATGGAAAGATTGTTCGGAATCATCTTTGGAGCTTCCATTGTGTGAAAAAATGTGACCTGTTTAGACAAGGATAAACAAATATTAGAGCATGATGAGAATAATTAAGTAAAACAAATTACCATACGAAAATTAAAAACTAGAAAGAAGATGATAAAAATTGCAAAATTTAAATGGTTTTATTGGCCCAAGTAAATGCTTGGGAGAGGATCCTTTTGTGGGAGGGATCCGTTTATAAGATTTTCTATCTATCGTCAATCCATGCAACAGACTATTGCAATATTTTGCTTTCATGCGTCCGTAAATCTCAGCGTGGTTCTCCATTATGAGAGTGTGATTTGCCAAAGAATTGGTTGTGGTGCAAGAATTGTGCTTGTTCCTCTTCCTTTATTGTCCTTAGGTCACGAAATTCAAGAAGGTGGTGATAATAATGTTCTAACGTTTGAATAATGTCATCGGTCCTTGTTGAATTGCTTGAAGCCCTTCCATGGGATTAAATACGTTGCATAATGCATTTTCATGAAAGATGTTGTCGGTGGAACAATCTTCGTTGGTTCTCGCGACCGACACGGTTCTTTGCAACGTCGGGGTTCGAGAATCCGTTCCTACATACCGAAAGTGAATGGTAAGAATGTTAGCTCGTTGAATAGGTGTATGAGGAGAAGTACTAGAAAAACCCCAATGTATCATGATAAGTGTCACAATGGTTGGTAAAGGGCTGCCTTTTTTCCGCACGCGTCGCGTCGCATTCGAGAGAAATTTTATAATGCAAAAACATTGCAGTTAGTCCGCAATACCCCGAGTAAATGGAGGAGTGGTTTGGTTATTTCGAAGTCTTAGATGTGCCTAGGACATTATGAGCTACCTATTGGATCACAGATAATTGGTTCTTTTGTAAAGATCACTGATAAACAATACGGTTTTTCCGGTTGTATTCGGCCGTGAAGGATAGTTGCAAACATCGGATGCCGGATATTATCGAAAGGTGAATCGAAGGTGTACTCCTTGGTTTGTAATAGGAATTTGAAGTACCTCGAGATGATTTCCATAGTCAATTCATGCTCGCGATCCGTTAGCACGGACAAAGAATTGTCCGTTTTGGAAATAACCGCTTTTATAAAATAACAAGACCAATTCTCTAGAATAAAATGTTTGCTTATGGTGTAAAAAAGAGGGTACCATCCTCGACGTAATATTTTCAGTGTCAAAAAAGGATGAAAAAGACCATTTTGAAAATTTTCCATAAAATTTTGCTCAAGCACGAAACTTCGAGTGAGGGCCATTAAAGATGGAGTGGTGAAAAATTATTTTGGAAAAAGGGAAGTTAAATTTTTGAGGTGTCCATCCTTGGTATAAATAGGCACCCATCCGAAAATGTAAAAGATCGTTTTGAGGTGTCACAGTGGTAGTTAGACCACGTGTATCTTCTAAGATATGCATAAAAAGTGGATGAAGTGTGGATGAGAAGAATAGGGCATGTGACAAGGAGTGCCCCTTTGTTTGTTTGTTTTTTTTTTTTTTTTAGAAACGTAAGTAGAAGGACAAGGAAAATGTAGATATACTATCACAATAGGATGTAAGAACGTACAATGGTATGGAAACACAACATAATGATACGATGACTTAACTACAAACCTAAATATTAGATAGAATTATATGCCACATTAACAACATGACTATAATAAAACAACCGAGCATGAAAACTTGAGTAGCATATTCAAGCTGCTGCTGCTCAAACTTTTCTAGTGCATCCATGAGTCTTGAACTTGGAGTGATCTAAAAACGTTTTTTAGAATAAGAAATGTAGATGGAAGAATATGAAATGAGTGAATATGGAGGAAGAGTTGAACTTATTTATAGAAAGAAAATTGCCGTTTTCTGACCGTTTCCTGACCGTTTTCTAGATGTGGTCATGACCGTTTTCTGACCGTTTTTTAGTTGTGGTTCACGATCGTTTTCTGACCGTTTTTTGATGCGTTACCATTATCGGTTTCTGAACGTGTTAGTTACGTTAAAATTTGTTGTTTAAGTATGACATATGAAATATATTTTATATATATATATGTATATAATTTATTATTAGCAATATATGTTCCTACCTATATACTATAATATTAGATATAGCTAATATAAAACTATTTAGGAACCATCTACTATTAAGCTAGAAAGTGAAAACACGTAAATAAAATGTCTGATATAATATTATACAAGACCGGAAAAAATAAATCTAGCTACTGATGATCCTCGTGTTAACATGAGCGAATCCTCGAGGGGCCGCGGAAGAAGAACCGGGAGTCCCGCGACGCGTCGCGGCAAGTCTGAGCTCCCCGTGGAGGCTAATCGCTGCTCTGGATATCACCAAGAGTATCCATCACTGAGCACTGAAGCGAAATCTTTGGCTCGCCATGAACATTGGCTGAAACCGGTTCGCGCGAAAGTAAGCATATTGTCCCTGAAATGCAATCATGGAGGCTCTCATTTCTGCTGGAATTCACCCATGTTGCATGCATTATCGACTTCGTGGCGAAAGTGGTCATATCTGTCCTTAACTTCGCCCAAGGTACGCCTCATCGATACCTGGCGAAAGTGTACATGTCTCTCGGACCAATCATTCACCGCACGTAGGGCCTCTATGGGTTGGGTGATCTTACTCATGGCAGTCTCATCAAAGTATGGTGGGTGAGAGGATCCTACGCTTAGCATGCTTTCGGCAGCCCTAGGTGTGTGGGTTCCCAAGGGTCTTGTATGCATTTCTTAAACACCAGCATATTCTCATATTGTGGTATAGGGAGTAGAGGGGTGGCAGACAGAAAGCCCAGATTAATCATGACTTGCGTTACTAGAACGGCAAGGGGGGCTGACCTAAGAGTGGCATGTGTGATAATATCAAAAAGAAAGGTAACGATGCAGAAGTTACCCTTTCGCCCCTAGGAGGATCCAAAGAAGGTGGAGGAAGGTCTTGTTGATGTCGGAAGGCTTCGAGGTGCCAATGACGTTCAGTCCCAGCCATTGAGTTACTGCTAGCTGGTTCCGTCGCACCGAGCGCTGATACGCGCATTTCCCGTCGATGTTGTACTCTCCCTCGATAAGCGTGTCGAGCATTAGGTCGTAAGTCCGTGGGTACACGGACTGCTTCTTGAGTTAGAGACGTGGTTGACCCGATTGGAATGCCCGTGATCGGGAAAAGCAACACCGGTGTGATTTCGCGGTCGCACACCCTCGACGGTGACCCAAAAATGGTCGCCATTAAAGCTTCCATTGTCGAGAATTTCATCACCAAATCCTTAGAATAAAGCCCTCCATTGGCATATAACAAACTCTCCCATCCTCTAGACTGAATTTTAGTGATCAAAGAATGGAGCAAACATCCCGTTTTCAAACAAATTCCAAAAAAAAAAATTTCCACACAATCCGGCCTGTTTCCATCCATTGCTGATCTAAGAGGGAGGATGGCTATAGATTATTGATGAGGGGAGAATTGGGATGATCCGACGGAAGAAAATTTTGATCGAGCTGTGAGGGTCTCGCGAGACCCCGGTTTTAGTGTGGGCTGCCTCTCGCATGAGACCGATTCGAGAGGGGCAAGATCCGGTTTTAGGAAGACGAATCGCGGTAATAGTGACACGCGTGTTATCGGGTTGTTTGGGTTTAAATGGGCCGAAATCGATATTTGGGTTGGGCCAAAAATTTTCGAAGCCCAAATCAAGCCTAAAGCCCGATTTAAAACCTAAAATCTAAATCGTACTCCATGACTCGTTTGGACTCGAATTGGACCGAATGAGATATCGAAACGATCGGGCACGAAAAAATTCTATCCAATTGTATGAGTCATTCTTGAAAGTCACAATTTTTTTTAAGGGTTTTATTTACATACAAGGGAGATATATCGTGAAAAACACGGATGTCGGGGAGTCACCATCTTAAATCATAGACAAACTGTCATGTCGGCTCTGGAGCGAACCCAATCCAGCCAGACTGTGGCTTCACCTCTATGTATTATGGGGTTAGGGGCAGGACGGTACCATCCTGGATCGTGCGCGCTACGGTCTAATAAAATTGCCCTTTTTACATACAGCTATTCTCAAACCGCCCCAAGGGACTCAAAGTAACCAATTATAGGGTTGGTATGGTGGAATCCATTGCCCGTTTGTGTTCCAAGTATGCAACATCTAAGGTTTGACACGAATCCCTTTGTGCAAAACTTAATGCAAAGGGAAAAGGTAACAAAATAAACATATTTACAAGGTGAGTCTTTTAACGTCAGATTCTCAAGACGAATCCCATCTTGTGGGAGAAACGGCGTGGTAACGAAGATTATCCTACACAGCTGGTGTTAGACAAAAGTATACCTTAAACTGGCTAGTATCGGATAGGAAGTCGGGACTAGACGAGGAAAGGGTGTTTGGCAATGCATACACCAGCCCATCGCCAGCAAGACGTTGTTTACGAGCAAAAGAACTCACGACCATTTCCTATTAAGTGATGAGTGAGACTTACACCAAATGATTAGCTGAAGTTCGCGAGGTAGAGAGTAGAAAAGGGAAGAGAAGGAAGGAGGTGAAATTTTAGGTACCCATCGTTTACCGAAAAGCACGTTTGCTCGTGTTACAGAATACATTTATACTCCGTTCTGTAAAAGAGTTTTCGTGGACTAAGGTTCCGGCGCTTGCAACCACACACTTCAAAGAACTTTGGAGATCATAAGATAGAAGATGGCCCGACTACCAAAATGGCATACCCTCTATAGAAATAGGATCGAGTACGCCAAACGAAACATCTAGTCGGTGTATCTTTGGATTACGAAGAAGAGTCCGTTTCAACATCCGGTGGCGTAATTCATGGTAATGTTTTAGGCGTTGTCCATTGACTTGAAATTATTTTGTTATCTTTTGGATTAAGCAAAGAGATTGCCCCATAATGTTTCACGGTGACACAATGAAAGGACCGGACCATCGTGTTTTCAATTTACCCGGGGAAAGATGTGTAATCTAGAGTCAGACAATAAAACTTTTGGCCAATTTTGAAATCCTTATGCAAAATGTGCTTGTCGTGCACTCTTTTCATATTAGCTTTGTAGGATTTCAAGAGATCATAAGCATCACTCGAATCTCCTCGGCTCCATTTAATTGCAGTTTTAAAGCTTCTCCCCCTGCCGATGATATTGTAATTGAGGCTTTTGATGGCCCAAAAGGCACGATGCTCAAGTTCATTTGGCAGATGACAAGGTTTTCCAAAACAATGTGGTAAGGAGACATCCTATAGGTGTCTTAAATGTTGTTCGGTATGCCCACAAGGCATCCGATAAGCGGAGAGACCATCCTTTCTTGATGGGTTGACATTTTCTCCATAATAGACTTTATCTCTCGTTGGAGACTTCTACTTGGCCACTTTCGTTTGTGGGTGGTATGGAGTAGCAACCTTGTGAGTAACTCCATATTTCTTCATTAAAACCCAAAAATTTTGTTACAAAAATGTGTACCCCCATCATCGATGATAGCTTTGGGAACACCAAACGCGAGAAAATGTTTTCTTTTTACAAATCTTCGACAGTCTTATGGTCATTTGAGCGACATGCGAGTGCCTCAATCCATTTGGACACATAGTCTACAGCAACTAAAATGTATAGAAAACCTTGAGAAATAGGGAAGGGTCCCATAAAATCAATGCCCCAAACATCAAAAATTTCCACAATCAATATAGGATGTAGGGGCATCATATTTCGTTTGGTAATTCGACCTAGGTGTTGACAACGAATGCAAGCTACGCAATGTTCGTGTGCATCGCGAAAAAGGGTAGGCCAGTAAAAACCACATTGTAACACCTTGGCCGCAGTTTTCTTTCCACTGAAATGACCTCCACAAGATTGTTCATGGCAAAAGGATAATACGTCGGTGTGTTCCCAGTCGGGAATGCAGCGACGAATGAGTTGGTCGGAACAATACTTAAAGAGGTAGGGTTCATCCCAGAAATAATATTTTACAGTGGATAAGAACTTTTATGATCGTATGTGACCAAAAAGGAGGGACTTCCTCAAGTAACTAGGTAGTTAACGATATCCGTACCATGGAGATGAGAAAATAGAGTACAAGTATTTGATGCGGGAAGGAATCACCGATAAACGCCGGAATCACTATCGATGTTACCAACCAGCCTCGATAAATGGTCGGCTCACGACATTTTCGGTTCCTTTCTTGTCTTTGATTTCGGGGTAAATTCTTGTAAGAGAAGGATCCAGCGGAACAATCGTTGTTTTCGTCCTTTTTCGAAAGTAAGTACCGAATTGCGGCATGGTCGAATATATACTATGGTCGATGTTCCAACTAGGTAGGGCAAAACTTATCCAAAGCATAGACAACAGCTAGGAACTCTTTTCTCGGTTTGGTATAATTACGTTGGCGTCGTTAAGAGTTTTACTAGCGTAGTAAATGACAACGGGTTTGTCGTCACGTCGTTGGCCTAGCACGGCACCAATAGCAAAGTCGCTAGCATCACACATCAGTTCGAATGGTTGAGACCAATCAGGGGGTTGAATAATAGGAGCGGTAGTCAGAGCGGTTTTTAGAGTATCAAAAGCTTGTTTGCAATTGAAATTAAAGTCGAATACTGCATCCTTAAGCAGGAGATTGGTTAAGGGTCGAAAGCAACTTTAGAAAAATCTGAATGAATCTCTGTAAAACCCGCCGTGGCCTAAAAGGCACGGATATCCCGAATCAGATGCGTGGGAAGGGTAGCGAAGAAATTTTAACAATTTTAGCCTTATCAACCTCTATCCCGTCTTTTGAAACAATATGACCTAGAACAAGTCCTTTGGTAACCATGAAATGACACTTCTCCCAATTGAGTACCAGATTTTTCTCCTCGCAACGCGTTAAAACTTTGGAAAGGTTGGATAAACAGTCGTTAAAGGAATTTCCGTAAATGGAAAAGTCGTCCATGAAGACTTCCATATAACGTTCCACCATATCACTAAAAATGTGAAGCATGCAGCGTTGGAAAGTGCCTAGGGCATTACAAAGACCAAAGGCATTCGATGCGTATGCAAAGGTTCCAAAGGGACACGTGAAAGTTGTCTTTTCTTGATCGGTAGGGATCAATGACAATTTGGAAGTATCCGGAATAGCCATCAAAAAACAGTAGTAAGCATGACCGCTAAACGTTCTAGCATCCGGGTCAATGAATGGGAGAGGGAAGTGATCTTTACGGGTTACGGCATTAAGTTTGCGATAGTCAATGCAAATTCTCCATTTCACGGGGAATGCGAAAGTGGAGATGCACTCACCACTTTCATTTTGCACAACTTGAATGCCGGACTTTTTGGGAACAACGTGGACAGGACTAACCCAGTCACTATCTAAGATAGGGTATATGATACCCGCATCAAGTAAACGTAGAACTTCCTCTCTTACTACTTCCTTCATGGCGGGATTAAGGCGGCGTTGTGGTTCTCGTGATGTCTTTGTGCCGTCATCAAGATGTATACGATGCGTGCATATGCTAGGGTCTATTCCCTTGATATCATCTAAGGACCATCCGATAGCGGAGCGGTGTTCACGAATGACATGAATCAAACGTGTCTCTTCGTCTGTAGTCAAGTGAGCAGAAATTATTATAGGGTGACTACCATCGGGATCGAGATGTACGTACTTCAAATCAGGGGGTAGAGGTTTTAAATCCGGAGTTGGAGGATTGGGGATCAAGGATTCGTGAGGGATCATATCTTCAATGGAAAAGAGTGAATCCGGTTCTTCTGAATTTGTTTGTACTGAAGCATTAGGGTCAAATAGTGGTACTGACTCTAATAATGCATGGACATCCCTTATGTATGAGTCATCGTCAAACTCCGGATTATCAAAAAGAAAGAAATTGGTGTATCTCGTCTGGGGAAAAGAGTTTGTGAAATAATCATGTTCCAGACTATCAACCAAGCTAATCTCGCCCCATTATGGGATCGGAAACTGTTTTATTAATTTGAACCGTTTGAGTTCGTGAAAGGTTTCGAAAGACAATGTCATTGAACCGCCCCGACAATTTATAAGAGCGTTGGCGGTTGCAAGGAAAAGGGCGCCCAAGATGATAGGGATGGAGTCACGGGCTACTTCGATTATCTAGAATGACAAAATCATTTGGGTAGTAAAAATCTTGGACCTTTACTATAACGTTCTCTACTATGCCTTTTGGTACTTGATGGAGCGATCCGCGAGTTTGCAGAGTCATATTGGTAGGTTTCAATTCATGAAGACCTAACCGCTTAAATAAGTAGTAGGGAAGTAGGTTAACACTGGCACCTAGGTCTAAAAAGCGAGTAGCGGTATATTTTGTCAACCCCGTGCATGGTACGGTCGACACGGGTCCTTGTACTTTACCACACTATTGGTAGTGGTAATCGAGGGAAACCGCTTTCGATGAGGAACGCTTGTTGAGGTACATTCATGACGTCGTTTGGTGGTGCACATGTCTTTCAAAAAACTTGGCATGCTTGGGCAAATGCTTTAGCGCATCTAGGAAAGGTAAGTTTATGGTCAAATTTTTGAAGGTTTCACGGATCTCATCAAAATGTTCGTCATGTTTGTTCTTTACCAAACGGGCAGGGAACGGAGCTTTTGGACGGAATCGCGTACAAGGATCAATGGTATCTTTTCCTAGGGACGTAGGTGTAGATTTTGATGGTACAACTTCGTCCGTTATAGGTTGCGAGGTAGGAGTTGGAAGGACGTTAGTCGTGGCTTCCGTTAATTCCTCGTCTGGCATACGTATATTATTGTCGATGGTTCGGCCAGAACGAAGAGTGGTAATGGCATTTACCTCACCCTGGCTTGGATTACTAGGTCCTGGTGCATTGTTCAGTTCGAAGGCAGTGTTAGTAGGCTTAGGGTTTGGAACCTTGGCGGGGAACACGCCTTTTGACTTTTATCCCGAGCTAACGGTGAAGAGAGATTGGATAGAAGCTAGGATTTGATTATGTTGATTCATGTATGTCAGGAAAGTTTCAGCCGTTTTATCGGCTGTGGATTGGACTAAAGGGGCAGCAGGAACTAGTTCACGGTTATTATTCACGGGTTGATTTTGGTAGCCATATCCTTGACTAGCGGGAACAAGGTTGCGGTTGTTTTGGTACCCTATATTTGCGTTGTTGGGAAAATTACTTTGCCCTTTCTGAAATTGTGGAGGATTTCCCCGGCGATAGGAATTGTAGTTCGCGGGTGGTCGCGTGACAGAACGTTGTTGCCACCGAAGGAGCTTGTTGTTGTTGGACGGGGGTGCCCAAGCTAAATTCGGATGTTGTCGCCAAGGTGCATTAGGGATGTTGAAAGCACAAGCCTCTTCGGAAGGTTGGGGAGGACACTTTCGTATACCAAAGGACAATAAGAATCGGTGTGCTTTCGGGACTTAAACAAAGAGGGCATGGGGAAGCGTTGGCGGCCATGACCTGTTTGGGTTTTGTTCATTTACTTGTACCGAAAAGAGCATCAACCTTTTGTTTAGGGACTCGATTAGAGTTTTAATTCGGATCGGGTTTGACCTCGAACATAGGCGTAACTTTGGTAGGAGTGTCTTTAGAAGACCTAGAAGAATTAGTGTTTCCCCAATGGGTGCCATTGAGGCCTGTTTCTCAAGAAAAGTGTATGCTTCGATGGCGCCCTTGTCCATGAAACAAACCGCGTTCATGATATCTAATGTTTCCTTTTGATGGTCGAGAGACCATTAAAGAATGAAACGGACTATCTGGATGGTGTCGAAGTTGATGATGGGGACATTCGAGAAGTAGATCGATAAATCTGCTCCACGCTTCGAAAAGGATTCACAGGGGTCTTTGGCGAAAGAATTGAATCTTTTGAAGCATTTCTGTAGTTTTCTTCCGAGTATAGAACTTTATCATGAATGCTTGAACAAGTTTGGCCCATGTGTCAATGGATTGCGCGCTTGTTCCGGCGAGCCAAACTGAAGCTTTATCGCCTAAGGTGAAGGGAAACAACCTAAGCAAGACTTGTTCGTTAGTAGCGGTCGGATGGCGGAAAGTGGTGACTACTTGTTGCATCCGGCGAAGATGATTATAACGGTTTTTCATGGTCTAAACCATGGTAAACAGGTAACAAACCGAAAATGTTTGGCGGAATCGAAAATCACCTACAATCGTGATCGAGTTTAATGCGGGGAAGCGTGTCCTTCCTGTAGAGGGCGCAAAGATAGAAATCGAAAGGGTTTCTCGACCGTGAGATTTTCTTCAGCCATAATTAAAGGAGATAATGGAAGCGGAGATGTTTGACGAGGTTGATTTACGGAGGAGGAACTATGCCTAGGAGATAACATAAACAGTTGTTTCTTGTATTTTCGACGATGGTATGTAAGTTCTAATTCCTTATGTTTACCGGACCGTAGTCTCATACAAATATGAATTTTAATTTAGTGCTCATAAGGAAGCGAATAATGGTGGAGTTTTTAGAAGTTAGGAAGGAGGGAGTTGAAGCACGTCTTCCGAAATTGCTAACTTCGGCGGGGAAGCTAGGATAACGTGTGAATATTCCAGCAGCCAGGTTACCTGAGAGAATTGAGGGAGGTTGTTCGTGCTAGCACGTTCCTTAATTAGGCAACCTCAATTTTTTTTTCTTAAGTTTCCTAGGCACTGATGGAATAGGATGATGATTTATGATGGTGTATTATGCGGGGTGTTATTAAGATGATTTAGATGAAATTTTTAATTACTATGATTTTTTTTTTATTATTATTTTATTTTTTATTATTTTAATTTACGTAATTAGTGTATTATGGAGACGTGATTACGAAATATACAATTAAAAACGATAGATGCTAAAATAGAAACTAACTAACATATACTAGTTACGCAGAAAGTCTACCCATGCAAATCTATATTACCTATACGTGCAACTATGTGTAAGTTATCGTGAGCTAGGGAATGTCGAGAACGAACTCATGCAATTGAATACCGCAGACGCGTGAATTGATGTAACATACACATACAAAAATATTCTAAGTAGGTGGTTTGGCGCTTCACGATATATCAAAATATATTGAATCATATTAATTATGTTACGTGAATATGTGATGACGAACCACCTTTACATGCACAGAGTTCTCATGCCAACATACAAAAATATACGAGGTAAAACAGGTTATAGCAAATAATATCCTCGACAAAGTTTGAGGAGTTTAATAGTTTGAAAACACGGCCCCGCGATTCCTCGTATAGCGGTCGACTACTCCCAAGCTTATGCTTACTAGAAAAAACAGGACCAAAGAGCCCAAAAGAGTACTGAAAAGGAAAGTGGCATGTACCTGAAAACCGGAGTGTGATACTCCCGGTTAGTTTCGCCTTGCTTACTAATCCAGTCTCGTCCGAGACTCTTTTGTCCTGTTTAGTACTTCAAATTCCTACGGAGTACTTAGACTGTGCTAATGAAAATAAACAAACTTGGCTCATAGTTATTTGTTAGTAGAAAAAATTACGGTAAAGAGTTAGTATTGTAACAGAAATGAAAATTAAAAAGATGATGAGATAAGGGAGGGGTTTTTATGGATGTATTCCAGTTATTACGTTAAGTCCAGAGTCCTTCGGCGTGCAGCGGCGCCATTTGATAAAAACTATTTTATTCGAACGTTTATTTGGTTTTCAGTTACTTATTTTCTTAAGTCCGAGGTCCACAGTCCAAAGTCCAAAGTCCACAGTCCAAAGTCCAAAGTCCAAATTCCAACGTCCGTATAGTTGTACGTTTTAGTCAAGTTACCTTACTCACGTGGGTTTGGTAGGATAGGTCGAGTAAGGGATCGCCCAAACCTTAGGGCTCGGATAGGTTCACTGTTGGAAATTACAACTTTTAAGTGAGTAGGATTTTTAGGTTTCTTTTTAGTTGGTTTTTAATTAAAATAACGGTAATGCAAATAAAATAAATTACTACGGCGATTATATATAGGTAAACAAAATGTAGAGAAACAGGGAGAGAGTTAATCATGCTCATGCAAGAATCATTTTTCAACAGTTTTTATTACTAAATCACTACATCTCTAATTCGTCTTGTTTCGGAGACGACGTCGAGTATTGATCCCTAGTGCATGCCCACATCTCTAGGTCGCATTTCACTAGCATAAGGAGTTTCGATAATACCTTATCTCTGGTATATTATTTCAGCTCCTAGCACAAGTTCATCATCACTGGCCAGATTGGAGAGTGTCGGTTCGACACAGAGTCGTGGCCGCAGACATTTTAGGTCGCTGGCAGAGCTATTCCGAGAGCATCGGCCTCAACTTTGTCTGATCTCTCGATCATTTTGGGACCGGATGTTAATTCTATGCCTAATTCTAAGTAGTGATTCTAGAATATTAACGAGTCAATCCGGATTTTCACACGAAGAAAAAGATAAACCTCCCATGAGGGGGATTAGCTCATCATCATAGAAGGAATAATAAAACTTGTTGTATACATTAAGTAAATAAATGCATGACAGAAATTAAACAAGAAAAGAAATAACTGTTATTAAGGGTAAAATAACTTACTGTATTAAGCTGCTGAAATAAAAATGGCGGAAGGTAAGTACTGAAGGAAGAAAACTAAACGTAGCTAAAGCATTAATATGCTGAAGGCCTCATAATGAAGGCGACCCCTTCATATTTATAGGCATCATAGGATGACCATCCGTGAATGATTTTAATTTGCTTTTGGCCGGTAGCTGATTTATTTGTTCCTTGATATGTTTATCTTTTTGTCTTTTAGCTGTTTTAAGTTTCGTTTGTTAGCTAATTTCAATTCAAACCACCTGGTTTGAATTGGTACGTGTCTTCTTTCTTGCCAGGTGGTATCAATTTGAAACCATCATTTGCCACCTGCCTATGCTGACTCATCATGTCTTTTGGGCCCGCAGGGTGTGTCCACTTAGTGTGTCGATTGGGCCCGATTTTGGCGTTTTACGACTTTTTGTCCTTAGAGTTAAAGTTCGCCGCCGGGTTGCTATGGCAGCTTCACTAGCCAACGTCGGCACCTAGATTTATCGATTTGAGCTTGAAGTTTCACGCGCCTCTTTATATGTGGGCCCGTCATCGCGACCGGTTCTACATTCTTTTGGAAACTTCGGCTCTAGTCAGGCTTTGTTGGGCTTCACGGGGATTGAGTGGGAATTCCAAATATTCCAGTATTCTTGTACTTGGCAGCTTCACTAGCCAACGCGTCGGCACCTAGATTTATCCGATTTGAGCCGGAAATTTCTTTGCTTCTTCATATGTGGCCCGTTCCGCGACCGGTTCGTTCTTTTGGAAACCCGCTTCCGCGGTCGAGTGGGAAACTCAAATATTCCCGTATTCGTATTCTCGATGCATGTTTTATCACTATATTGTTTTAATTGCGGAAACCTGCAAAAGTACGAAAATATAATTATTACATGATTATTAAACACATAATCGACCAAAATGCTATGTCTCTCGGGGTTTAATATTACAGTTTTGGGTGCTTATCAGTAACATTACCTTCGATAGATCGTCGGGTACAAACATAATAGCTCCAGGTATACTTGCCAATATGAGAGCAGGGTCTACTGGGATTGGTTCCACATTGACTTCCAGCACCTCTTTGACCATTGATATCTTTCGAATTTTGTCCCTTATGATCTTCTTCTGTATAATAACTCCCTTATATATCATGTTAATCACCTTTAAAGGCTTATCATTCATCACCGCCGCCACCTCTGGTCTAGCATCAACTTTAAACTCCCTGAGCTTTCCCCCTCTCATTAATCGATCCACCTCCCTGAGCAATTGAAGACATTTGTTTGTCTCATGATTTTTCACCTTATGAAAATTACAAAAAGGTTTATCTTCTATCTCCCGAGGTTTATGAGTCGGATGTTGGAAGTATGGCTCTTTCCCTACCCTTCTCAAAATGTCTTCTAATGTAGTATTAATAGCGATATAATTGGACGGGTCCAACTCTTCTCTTAATGACCTTTCGAACTTCTTCTTTTATGAAGATTGACCGTCAGCTTTTAAGTAAGAATCATTTGCCTTTCGCTTTTCGGATTTATGATGGGTCTCTTCTTTCGCTGAATTGCTTGCCTCAGATACTTGCAACACAGGTTGAATTAAAAGCCGATAAAATACCTTCTTCAACTTGCACGTCTTTCTCTGCTTTATCATATAACTCTCTAAGAGTTTTAATCTCCTTTCGAAGCATATACTTGTGCATATCGGACGCAGGAATGAGCCCTGTCTGAAAGGCCATTACTGCCGCCATTTCAGATTCATCCAAATGTTCTACTAGCTGCGCCTCTGCCTTGAATCGTGACAAGAATCCTTTTAGAGATTCCTTTTTTCCCTGCTTTAATTGGAACAACGCCGATACCTGCTTCGGTTTTACTCGTTGTTGGCCATAGTTGGTCAGAAATTTTTCTTCAATCTCCCTATAACTTGATATTGAATCCTCTTGTAAAGAACAGAACCACTTCAATGCCTTTCCCTTTAAACTTGAAGAAAAAGATTTGCATAACAATGAATCCAAAAATGCAGTTCCCTTATATATCAAAAACTGATGCCGATATGCGAAAAGATGGTCCATCGGATCTGATGATCCATCATATTGTATGAACTTGGGTAACTTAAACTTCGGCGGAACAGGCATCAACTCAATACTTTGATGTATCGGATTTCTACTCACATCATCCGCTAACTTTCTTATTGATGCTGAAGTCTTCTCGAGCCTTTGATTTCTCAGTTTCTTTATCATCATTTCTTGTATCATCTCCTTTGTGATAGGCTGTGGTATCGGAATTTCCGATATTGGAGATACTTCGGCAACTCTTTCCTTTCTTGTTGATTCCTTTCCAGTATAATGACTACCCGATTTCGAAGTGCATTCCTCCTCGTCTTCCTCATGAAGATCTCGTACGGCATTACTTAGACCTCCCTTCTTCATCTCTTGGTTCTCTTTAAGTAAAACAACATTCAGTCTTTCCACCTCTTTCAATCTTTTCAATACTTCTTGAAGTGAAACTTCACCCTCAATATTTTCTTCCTGTAACCTCCGACTTACAGAAGTTCTTGTATTCCTTGTATGTGATTGATTATCGTTATCTATTTGCTTGCTATTCGCTTTCTTCCTGGGAGCCATTATAATCCACTTCTCACTCCTTTTTCACACTTCTTTCACTCAAATTCAAAGAAACACTTCGGATTCTTGATCGAAGAAAAAGAAAAGCTAAGTTCTTCTTGTCTTCGATGCACAGACGGCGCCAATGTGATGTCTAAGAACTTTTTTCTTAAGTATTCTAAGATCACACAACCTTACTAATGAATCAGAATGAATGGGAAGAGTGAATGAAGAGGATGAATTGAATCAAAGTTTTATTGATTGGCAATAAATGTTTACAATCTCTCTTTTTCTCTGTTTCTCTCTCTTGTTTTTACAGTTTTTTAGAATCTGGATTGAATGAAAAACATCAATCCTTTCTGATGCCCTTCTAGTCTTTATATACTGCCTCATTTGGCTTGGATCCAGTCAATCTTTGACACGTGTCCCTTGCCTTTCTTTCTTGTTTCCCACTTTCTACCTGCAACATAATTTGAACACCCACGAGATTTACCGAGATATTGGCCTTTATGCCAATATCTCGAATTTTTAAAAAATCAAAATGAACATGTTTATAAGTACGATATTTGCCTACTACACCATCAACACTCATTACAATAAGGCTTTTGCCAAACAAACAGGAAAATCACCCTGAGGGTCTACAACTCCACAGATTACATAACAATTAGGGCTTCTGGATAGGCTAACAAGTAACACCTATTATTAAACAAAGAATTCATCAATAATTAGAGCCAATAGTATACTCTTCCACAAATAATAATAATGTGATGCATGAACCCTTAAGTATATGGCATCTATTTTCATGCATCCATCTTTAAGAAGGACGTTTACGGTAAGTAAACATGTCTGTCATAAGTATCACTACCAATAATGTAGATCCAGTATAAGGTAATAATTTCCACTCAATCATTACATAAATATATTAGAACGCCTTAAAATAGTTGCAAGGATAAATTAGACAAAGAATTAGTTAGAAAACTACGCACATATTAGGAATGAGGACCACACAAAACTTTTCATTGGACCAATTAAAAAGGTACTCCTATAGAGTGGCAAACATGTAAGAAAAAGTATTGTCCTCTAAGACTACATTAGAACTTATAAAGATAATTATACACGTCATCATAATTTATCAATGTGTTATGAATTATGATATGGCAGTCCATTACCCGAAAAAAAAATGAAATAATAATAAAATAACAATAACAATAACAATAACAATAACAATAATCAAGTGAGTGGAGCAAACGTTCTGGGCGGGGTATGGGGCCCAAAATGTTGTTTCGTTGGTTTCTGTTTGACTGTCCTCAGTATCTTTTCTCTTCTTCTTCGCCCCAAACTCACATTCCCTCTCCACTCACTCCCCACTACTAGGAGTTATACTAGTAATAATTGACCGATGTTAGGAGGTCTTTTGGGTCCAGGGGCCAAAAATTTCAATGTATGTTCGTCATCACATAAGTGTGTGTAACACTTTCTTCTTCATTCTCTTCTTCCTCAAAATCCCCTATTTTTCTCTCAACCAAAACCATCAAAATCACACACACATTTCTTTTAATTCTTCTTCTTTACTTTTCTCTCAACCAACCACCAAATTCCCACACACCTTTCTTTTAATTCTTCTTTTTTACTTCTTTTCTTCTTCTTTTTCTCTTCCATCATAAAGTCTAGACCTAACGTCAGTCTTCACCGCCCTTCGCGGTTTTATAGTAATAATAATAATAATAATAATAGAAAAGAATTATAATAATAAGAAGAAAAAATTAACAAGTGAAACACATAATAATAATAATAATAATAAAGTAAAAATCAGACAACAAGTGAAACACATAATTTATGCAAAGATGCACATCCTATATATGGAGACAGGAGACAAGTATACACTTTATGTTGACACATAAATTAGCAAAAGAACAGATGAAGAAAGCAACTTATAGAGTTCATCATCCTAGTGGGATTGGTTGGAATCTTCACAAGGAAATGTTATTAAGAATAAGTCCTTGGAGAATGAGCCATCAATCAACATGCATACTAACGCCTTTATTTGTCACTCAACAAGAACTTACGAAGAATCTCCCTATCTTCGTCATTCGTTTCATCTGTGACAAGCACATGCAATATCATAGAAGTAGTTTCAGCATTCATTGAGAAACCCCTGTCAATCACTGCTTTATGAAATTGGAGCGCCTTTTGAGTATCTTTTTCCTTAAGAAATCCTTGAACCATGATATTGAAAGTAAGGTCATCTGGAGCTACACCCCTCTTTTCCATCTCAATGAACAAACTTTGAGCATCAATTAACATGCCTTCCTTACAAAAGCCATTGATCATTGTGGTATATGTTATGGTGTTGGGCACCACCTCTTTTGAAGAAAGGCTGTGAAATAAGTCCTTGGCTTCCAACAACTTTCCTTCTTTGCACATGTAGTGAATAATATTGTTATAAATCACGACATTAGCTCTTAACCCATTGCTTTCCATCAATCAAATCAATTCCATTGCTTCTGAAAGTCCACCATTAGAACACACACCTCCTATTAATGTACCATATGTGACAATATCTAGACTCTGTCCATGAGTTTGCATGTATTCAAAAAATTGTTTTGCATTGACAACTCTCCCAACCTTACATAGCCCCACTAATAAGGGTGTTATATGTAACAACATTAGGTTTCAAACACTTGCACTTCAATTTCTCATAAAGTTGCATAGCCTCATCTAATCTCTTAGCCTTGCAATAACCATTAATCAAAGTATTACAACTAACAATGTTAAGTTCCATACCAGCGTCAACCATTAAAAGAAAAACATTCACAACCTCTTCCATTCGACCTTGTAAACAATACCCATCCATCAAAGAGTTGTATGTGGTATTGTTAGGTGCCATATTTCTTTGGATCATCTCCTCTAATAGTTGATGTGCATCACTAACTTTCCCTTCTTTGCAATAAGTATCAATGAAAATACTATATGTTTGCACATTTGGCCGGACTCCTCGACTGATCATATCATGCAACAATTCAGTTGCCTTGTTCCAATTACTGGAGATGCATAGGCCACAAATCAAAGAGGTATACGTGATGACATTAGGCGGTATACCTTTTTGAAGCATCAATTCTAACACCTGAAGTGCTTCACTGATCCTACCCTCATTGGAAAGAGCATCAACCAGAATGTTGAAAGTTACTACATCTGGTAAGATGCTCCTTTTGGACATATCTTCAAAAAAACTCATGGCTTCTTTCAGTTGACGAATGCTGCATAGTCCATGAAATTAAATAGTTGAAAGTAATGGCATTTGGGACAACTCCTTGACCAATCATTTCTTGAAAGAGAGTGACAGCGTCATTCACCCGATTTAGCTTGCAAAGACAGTCAATGATCATACTGTATATGCGGATGCTCGGCTTAAGTTTTTCGTTTTCCATTGAGCTCATCAATTTAAAGGCAGCATCAGCATCAGAATTTAATGACTTGCAGAACCAATTGATGACAACTCCATAAGTGACTACATCCATTGCATTGTACATGGACAAAATAGTAGAATAGTGTTTCCTAGTAATTGAGTAAAAAGGTGAACGGAAGCAGCAAGGGTCGATACCGAATCAACTCATTAAAGAAACCCAATGCCTCGTTAAGCTCAAGTGTTCCTGTTTTACAACGATCTTTAACCAAATTCTCTAATAAATGAAGGGAGTCAGGAGATGGGTGGTTTCTAGTGATAGTGGTTTTGAAACGAAAGAATGAAGAAAGAGGAGAGAGAATACCAGAAGAAATTCTACTTATCTTCGCCAACAAGAGATGCCAAACAAAACCAGAAATGTATATGTCCTACTACTACAAATTACATGCCCCCTCACTCAATTGCAACATATTTTAGGAGAATTATACTTGTATAACTGCTAGCAGTGGGTAGGGAGCGGAGATGGAAGGAGGGAGTTTGGGCAAAGAATAAGAGAAGTGGATAAGACTCTTTTACCCTCACATTTCGAACCATATCTACACTCCCCTCTTTTACCTAAAGATATTTAGAATCTTCTAAGTTAGGAAATATGTATATCCTTAAATTAGGCAACATGTATATACTCCTAACTCCTAACTCCTAAATAAGATAGGAAACTAGGAGTCCAGCTAGGCAATAACCAGGTACTGAAATCAAATCTCAGTAACCGTATTAATCCACCCATCCATTTAATAGACGTTACTCCTCGTTTTCTATTTCTTTCTCTCTTTGTTTACTTAATAATTAAAAAATTAATAAATAAATATGCTACATTCAGCATTCTCACGAACTAAACAAAAACATAACCAAATGTCTCTCTCCAAAACGAACCTAAAACATCGTCATCTTCCTCCTCTAACAAAATGGGTTTTTTAGATAAAGCAATATAAGGTAATAAGTGATTGAGAGCAAATGAAATTCACACACATTATTGGAAAGTAAGACACCCATAAATTTCAAGCCTTTTTTTTTTTTTTTGGAAAAAGCTAGGGGTTAAGGTTTCCCCAACCTTTATTTGATCATGATCTCAAGTTCAACTTACCCTCTTCATCCTCTTTGACCAAAACATGCAGTCTTTGGTCTAAAGGGGGAATGAAATACAAAACACTATCATCTATAGAATCACTAAGCTTAGATAAATAATTTGCTTTGGTTCCCTTTCTCAGTAAACATGTTCAAAGTCCACAAATTCAAACTCAACAATAATGCGCTTTATCTGTGCTATGCTATTCCTCTCCGTCCAAGGTGGCTCCTCCTTCAAGTTCAGAATACGTACAACACTCATGGAGTTAGATTGTACATCCAGTCTCTTTACGCCCAGCTGGGCAGCTCCTTGTAGGCCTTTCATGACTCCTAGCAGTTCCTGACGAAGCACTGAGGGAGATTTTGACGATCCAGGAAACCCAAAAGAGGACCCCCGCCATCGAAGTTTCTCATTAGCCCACCATACCCCTGCCTTGCCGAAGTTTCATTGAACCCATCGATTCAAAGACCGGTACGATCATTTGGCTTTGACCAGCGCACCCACTGTTCCTCAACTGGCTTGTAGTTTCTTTCTATACCTAGTCTTTGCAACAACACCCGCATCGCATGACTCTCCTTAATAGACTGCAGTGTTTTTCCAAGATACACTTTCATATCATTCAGAATCTGCATACTCAAGATACTCGGTAGTCTTTTCCCGCCTTTCTTTACGCGGTTCGGCTCATTCCATATCGTGGATGGATCGTTGCACAAGTGAATGCCCGCAGAATTTCATTTTGCATTGAGTTAAGCTCTGCATAGTCTCATTAAGAAGTACCACTTTTCATGTGATATTTTTGCACCTGCCGGACAAGCCCATAGCTAGCTTTATCCTCGCCAAACTTGCGTTGAGTATGCGCGATAAAAAAAGATGCGAAGAACATTCCGCGTGACGGTGCATAGACAAAATTTGGATACATTTATGACTTTCTTAAACATAAGTCGATTTTGGGTGGGCAAGGATCCAGAGAAGAGCTACCATACAGTAAAAGAGTGTTTGGGCACCAATAACTTACCCCAAACAAGCTTGAACCATTTTACTTTTCCTCGAATTTTCTTGAGCGAGAGATACGCCGATGCAAGGGAGAAGCGACCAGTGCTTGTTGGTGTCCAGATGACTCGATCCTCTGTCAAGAAGTTGTTTACCTCCGTTTCCATGATACACTTTTTCAGTTCGCAGCTTGGTAATTGACAAATGACATTTGACCAACTCCCGTTTTCAATAATCGATCCAACACAAGCATCATCAGGAATAGAAGTCGCTAGCGGTTTCTAGCAGGCGTTGAAGATCAAAGGACCAGAACACCACAGATCATGCCAGAAGCTCGTTTTCCAACCATCAGCAATACTATATCTCACACTCTTCCAGGTAGCCTCCCTGTGCCTAAGGATGCCTCTCCACACCCAGGAACAGTCCTTGGGTTCTTTCATAGTCCAGAAATGTCCCCCTTTTATTTGATGCTTCCATGTCCATTTCACCCACAAGCAATCATATTTCTGAGCAATCTTGACAACAAGCCCACAGTACGCCGCTTTATTCCAAGTTCTAGGATCGAGCAGCCCAAGCCCACCTTGACTTTTAGCCACTCTCATAGTTTCATGACTCGCATGATGCATCTTTCTCTCCATGGAAGGTCCAGCCCATATAAACCTGTTACATAGCTTTGCCACCTTGTCCAGCACCGTTTTCGGCAAAACAAAGGTTTTCGCCCAATACGTTTGGAAGGAGGATAGGACCGACTGAACAAGCTACACCCTTCCTGCTCGGCTAAGAGATGCATTTTTCCAATTTGAAATTCTCCCCGTTATTTTCTCAATGAGTGGGAGGCATTCCTTAATACCCAATCTGGCTGCCATGAGAGGTACGCCTAGGTAGGAGACTGGAGGAGTAACCAAGGAGATTCCTAGAACATCTGCAAGTTGTAGCCCTCCTTCCTCAGACATGCTACCCGTGAGGAGGGTAGTTTTGCATTCATCGAAGCTGTAGCCCTGTTGCATTGGAAAATCGCGCCAAAATATCTTTTATCGCCGGAAGAGACTCCATATCACCTTTACAGAAAAGCATTACATCATCGGCAAAACAAAGATGCGAGATACCAATCTTTTTACACTTGGAGTGAGCATGGATAGACTTAGACCTAAGCCCTTGTTGCAGCATAGCACTTAACACCTCCATCACAAGAACAAAAAGATACGGAGAGACCGGGTCGCCTTGCCTTAGCCCTCGCTTTCCTTCAAAATATCCTTCAGGTGTCCCATTAACTAGAACGGAGTAAAATGGGGACGAGAAGCACATCTTCAGCCATTCAACAAACAACGGGGGGAACTTAAATCTCTGTAGGATCACCAAGAGGGAATTCCAGCTTATAGAGTCGTAGGCCTTCTTGATGTCCAGCTTTATTGCACACCTTTTTGGTCCTCTCTTTCGGCCATAACCTCGCAAAAGTTCATGAGCAAGCAACAAGTTATCCTGTATAGTCCTCCCAGGAACAAAAGCCGATTGTGCACAAGAAATCAAAGGAGAAATACATAATTTCATTCTGTTTGTGAGAACTTTAGATACACATTTATAAATAATATTGCAACATGCAATAGGTCTAAAAGAATCAACACAAGAAGACATTCTATTCTTCGGAAGAAGACTGAGGATTGTGGAATTTATACCTCTCGGCATCTGCTTATGTTTGAAAATGTGCTGGATGGCTCTTATTACGTCATTGCCAACAACATCCCAACACTTCTTGAAAAAGAAAGAGTTAAACCCATCAGGGCCCAGAGCTTTATTATCATTCATATCAAAAAGAGCTTCTTTTATCTCTGCATCCATTATAGGGGAAGCCAGCTGTAAACTTGTGCAATTATCCACTTCAGCGATACTAAGATCATTAAAGACTGCACGATCACAAGTAGCAGGTGAGGTGACACCCAGAAGGTCCTTGTAGTACTCAATAAAATCATATTTCACCTCCATCTGGCCCTCTCTGAGATATCCCTCCTTGTCTTTTATACACCATACCACGCTCCTAGACTTCTTCTCCTTTATAGCATTAAAGAAAAAAGCATTGCATTTTTCCCCGAAACAAAGCCACTCAATATTAGTCTTCTGAAAAAGGTCCGCCTCCTCCATCTTGATCAAAAGACAAAGTTTGCGCCTTGTGGCACTCTCTTGACAGCATAGAGAAGAATCTAGAGGGTTCACCTGTAGTCTCACTTGAAGTTGTCTCAGCTCTTCTCTTGTTTCCTCCACTAGCCTGTGGGCATCATAACAAAAGGAGCGAGCCTAGCCCTTAAGAACAGCCTTTAACGCTTTCAGTTTGCATGATAGCATGTACGGTGGGTTACCATGGTCTTGAATGTTCCAACATTGAGCAAGGGTAGGAGCAAAATCCTCATGAAGTCGCCAAAAATTGCAAAACCGAAACGGTGGTCGACTTCTTATTTTATTCAGAAAAGACATAACTATTGGGGTTGGGTCGAAAACTCCCCGAAGTTAGAAATTCCACGCCAGTAGCTAACCGTGGGGACGCCGGAAGAATTCACGGACACCGATCTAGCTTTGACCATTTCTAACAACCTCACCCCCATTGTTCCAAGTATAGAAGCATCCTGTTGCGGTATGATCAAAAAGCCCAGAAGCATTTAAGCAGTTTGCTAGTGGAGTTGTTTCCCTCTGGTGGACTGCCACATCCCCAATTCTTTCGTGCGAGAAGAGTACATTGTTCAGGTCACCTATAACACACCATGGACCTTGAATGCCATAACTGAGTAACTTCAGCTCCTCCCAGAGAATCAGTCTCTCTGCATTGTTATTACTAGCATATATAACTGTCAAGGTAATCTAGAAATCATATTGTAAGATAGACACCTTACAGTGAATAAATTGCGCCGTCTCCAGCTCTTTCGTAATCTCCATAATTTCCGGATTCTATACAATCCAAACTCTACCACTATCATCGCTTGCATAGTTATGCATTCTTTCCCACGAGGGACAAACTATTCCAGATATAGCGAGGAATTTCTCTCTTTTCACCTTTGTTTCCAAAATTCCCATACAACTAATGTTCTTTTTTTTACTAAACAAATTAAGTTGTCTAGCTTTTGTGTGGTCATTTAACCCTCACACATTCCAGCTACACACTCTTATCATAATGAGGATCAGTGAGCCTTTCTCTTTCCATGCCCTCGGCCTCTCTCTTTTCCTCTATTACTAGAAACTGCCTGTGTTTGGTGTTGATTCTAGTTTCTATTCTTCTTTTGGCTTCGAGTTTGTACTGACAGAGTAGCTGGTATAAGTGGAGGAGTCCTATCACCAAAAAGCTCCGGTTCTGCATAAAAAATGTCGTCCTCAAGGTCTTCGCCTGCTGCAAGGCATTCAAACATACCCCCTTCACTAAGAAACTGTTGAGCAAGCTAGAGTGTTATCTGGTAGCAAGTGATGTAACGACCTATCTTCATCCCCACTCTGTACCCTCACCACCTCGCAGCTAAGCTCTACCTCTTGTAACTCATCAACACTACCATTGCAATCAGAAACTCCTACAACCATCAATTGGTTATCATGCCTTGTTTCACCCTGTGGAGATGCGCCTCTTTGGGTTCGACAGTTAGCACCTTCATTTTGTCTACTGATAGCCGCATTTACACCTGCAGTTAGGTCCCCCACATCTACCTCTAACATTGGTCCAACAGCCTGAATATCCACTCTTCGCTTGACCATAGCAGCGTGCTGCCCAAGTTCCTCATTGCTACTTGAATTCGAAATCACCACAGCAGCTGTTTGCGATCCTGCTCCTTCTTGGATCTCTTGGTTAGTTTCGATAACAATCCCCTCTTGGCTGTTAGTAACTCCTCTTGTTCTGGCGGCTCTTATGGTTTCTCCAACATTACGCGAAACTGCCCTTTGTCTCCATATCCTAGTTGGTCTACCAGAGCATTGGTCTGCTGAGTGCCCAAATTTATTACAGGTTGTACAAGACTTCGGTTTCCATGGATATTCCAGAGGTATAACAACCTCTCGGTTCTCTACTTTCACTGTTATTACTTCCTTGTAATCATAGTTCACTAGGAACTCAATACAGAATCTAGCAAAAGATAGTCTTTTCCTTTTAGTTGTTGCATCATCCATAAACATAGGTGTGCCACCCACTAAGCTTGCGAGGTACGAAAGTCCATCGAAAGTCCACATTTCTTTCGGAACATCCATCAGCTTTACCCATAGAGGTATGGAGGCCACCTTGTTCTTGTAATTATCAACCTCCACTGTCCATGGCTTTACTACAAACACTCTGCCCACAATAAAAATAGGACCTTCATCTAAGATCATTTGGCGATCCTCTGAGCTCGTAAAACTCATATAGAAAAGCTCTTTATCTGTGGTGATATCAAAGGACCCCTTCAATTTCCACTTTCTCTGCAACACTTCCTTTACCATCGGAAATGACAGTCTTTTATCCAGAAAATAACCAACCAAATACTCATCCCACTCCTTTATACCTTGCTCCAATAAATCCGACGGAAACTCAGCCACTCCATCAACATAGATCGGGGAGAAGGACTTAAAAGCTACTGTGGATTCAGATGACCCAGACCGACCAAACAGGGACCTCCAGGGCGTGGTTTGAGGAACAGCTTGCCCATTTGCACTGCTCGCAGAAGCCATGAGAACAAGCTTAGCTTAAGCTGCCCAAGGAGAAAGAAGAACCAACACTTTATATTGCCTCAGCGAACTCACACTATAAATAGCGGAGGATTTTACCTTTGAGGCTATAAACTAATATCTTCCACTAATAAACTACCACTGTTTAGCAATGGAGGATTTTACTATTAGTAGAATGCAAAACCAGCAAAACTAGATAAGAAACCTACGAAAGATCAGTTTTTTCTCTATTTTTGGTAAGAATTGGAGCACCAGATCAAAACAGCAACCTATGTTATCTCACAACCTATCGCTTCTAACACTGTCCCCATGACCAACCTCTCTTTTCAAGAAAGTTGAATTTGACTCTAAAATTTCAAGCTTTAATTTAAGATCGATTGCCATTTCTTTATAAGTTTTGATTGCATCCGACTTTCATGTTGTTATATGAGTCTAAGAATTTGATGGTTGGAAACCATGAATGTCAAATATGAGCTCAATACAAATTTTGATGAGTAAAGAGATATTGTCTTGGTTTGTATATTCGATACTCACCAAATATTGTCTTAGGATGTTCAATTGCTGCCGTTTAAGTTGCTTTTAGTTTAGGGAGTGGTTTTGGTCTAGTAGTTCTTTTGTCCTCTTCATAGGGTTGATTTTGGATCTGAAGAGGAAAAAAGGTTACATTATTTTGAGTTTGGGACTTGGGAGGAAGATGACCTTGTTTTGGGAAGATTCCGTTTATATTTCGTTTTTTTTGTTTGTGAAATAGAAAATGGCGAGTTAGCGTCTGTTAAATGGATGGACAAGCGTATGGTGGATTAACACAGTTACTGAGATTTAATCTCAGTACCCGGTTATCGCATAGCTGGTCTCGGAAATTATATCCCTTAACTTGTACGCACCACTCTATTTATATAGACCATCCTTAATGAAAACACAGAGCATTTCCTCCTCTTGTCATTCTTTACATGGTATTAGTTTGAATTTCTTTCAATCCGCTGCTATTCTTTTTCCATGGCTAACGCTAACAATCTAGAAACAACACAAGAGAAAGCTGTCAATAATGCTTCCAATCCTTTCTATCTCCACCACTTTGACAACCCCGGATTGGCCCTTGTCACGCAGCCTCTCACAGGCGATAACTATGCTTCATGGAGTAGGGCTATGCACACGGCTCTAAATGCAAAAAACAAAATTTGTTTCGTTGATAAGTTGGTGGCTACTCCAGAAACTGATGATCTTCCATTATGGACGCGATGTGACGACATGTCAAATATTGGCTTCTTAACGCCATATCTCACGACATTGCTGATAGCGTTATCTACGTCTCTACTGCTCGAGAAATCTGGACAGATCTCCAAGACCGTTTCGTCCAGAGTAATGTTCTTCGCATTTATCAATTGCGTAGAGACATTGCACTGTGTACACAGAACAATCTTTCTATTGCTGCTTACTTCACCAAATTGAAATGTTTTTGGGATGAATTGTCATCATTACTTGTCATTCCTGACTGTTCTTGTGGCTCTTCCAAGGCCATACAACAATTCCAGCTACAGTTCTATCTCATTGATTTCTTAATGGGACTCCAAGAATCATTCAGCGCTATTCGAGGACAGATTCTCCTCATGGATCCACTTCCAACTATCAACAAGGCATATTCCTTGATTCTTCAAGAAGAAAAAGCAACGATCTGTGGTCAATCAATCCCCATCATTAACCGAAGCTGCTGTCTTAGCAACATCTTCCAATATCCATAATCAGCGTAATATGCCACGAGTTGTCGACGCCTTCGTCCTACTTGTGAACATTGCGGATGGGTTGGTCACACCATTGACAAATGTTATGTATTACATGGCTATCCACCTGGTCACTGATTATACCAATCTGGAACCAACTCCAAAGGCAACAAGACTATTCCCAATGATGCTACCGTGAACATTCCATCGTTTACTGCAGAACAATACCAACAATTGTTGAACATGTTGAAGAAAGAAGGTAGTACCCAACCATATATGAACTTAGCAGGTAATCAACGCTTTGTTTCCAAACAGTCTTGGATAGTTGATACTGGTGCCACAAATCACATGATATTTGATCCTTCCTGATATATATATCACACTTTCATTACTAATTCTTCTATTTCATATGTGAAGTTACCAAATGGAACCCTAACATCAGTAACTCACATAGGAACTGTGCATCTCACAACCTGAATTCACTTACATAATGTCTTATGTATTCCCAGTTTTGGCTTTAATCTCATTTCAGTTAGCAAACTTACCTCATCCAACCATTGTTTAGTATTCTTTTTTATCACGATTCATGTTTTTTTCAGGACCTACGCTCGAAGATGGCGATTGGGACAACTAAACAACGCAATGGCCTCTACCACTTCCAAACTCCATTGGTTTAGAATAATTTCCCTCAAATAAATTTAGCATCTTCTAATAATGTATGACATTGGCGTTTAGGCCATATTTCTATGAGTCTCACAAAATAATAATGAAATTTCTAGCTCATCTCCTTATCACTCCAATGTATGTCCACTTGCAAAACAAACAAGGTTAGCTTTTCCATTGAGTCTTATAACAACCAATGCACCCTTTGAGCTCATACACTCTGATATTTAGGGTGGATATTCTATATCATCCCACATTGGAGCACAATATTTTCTCACTATTGTAGATGATTTTTCACGCTCTACATGGGTTTATCTAATGCGTTACAAATCAAAAGCAAAAACACTACTTCAACAATTCTTTGCTTTAATTCAAACCCAATTCCATTGCAAAATCAATGCATTGCAATCTGATAATGGAACTGAATCTCATGCCTTAAAGTTGTTTTTCCAACAAAATGGAGTTGTTCATCAAACCAGTTGTGTAGGGACTCCCCAGCAAAATGGCATTGTTGAACGAAAACAACGCCACATACTTGAGGTTGCACGAGCATTGCGCTTTCAGACACATCTCCCGCTATCTTTTTGGGAAGAGTGTATTTTAACCGTTGTTTATCTCATCAATCGAATTCCTTCACCATTATTAGGAAATAAAACTCCTTATGAGCAATTTTTTCAAGAGAAACCCCATATAATCACCTTTGTGTTTTTGGCTGTTTATGTTATGCTTCAACTCTCACTCACAATCAAAACAAATTTGGTCCTCATGCAAGACCTTGTGTTTTCGTTAGATATCCACTTGGACAGAAGGGATACCGTGTCTATGATTTAGACACCAAGATTATATCCACAAGTTGGGATGTGAAATTTCATGAACAAATATTCCCATTTGCTGAATCCAACACCAAGCCAACAGACATTGAGTTGTCAACGTCACTACCACTACCAGTCCCTGAAGCCCCTTTGCAACAGACAACTACCAATGACATTTCTCCTACTATACATGACTTATTCACCCATGAGGCTTATCTCGATCCAACCCATGTTGAAGTTGAACAAACTGATCCTCCTCTTCCTGAGACTGGTCTCGATCCAACCCATGTTGAAGTTGCACAAACCAATCCTCATCTTCCTACTAAAAGAGTACGTAAACCACCTAGTTACCTTGACATTTATGTCACTAAGTTGCCTCCTTCCATAGCCACGTCGTCTAGCTGTCCTTCGCCGTCTCCAGTCCAACTCGAGGTACTCGTCATCCTTTATCAAATTTTATTTCATATGACAAATAATCTCTCACCCACCAGAATTTTGTTTCAGCTGTATCTTCGATTCCCAAACCTACTTCATTTTCACAAGCTATGCAAAATAAAAATTGGCATGATGCAATGAAATCTGAGTTTGAGGCTCTTGAAAAAAATCAGACGTGGACCTTAGCATCCTTACCAAAGGGTCAAAAGTCTATTGACTGCATGTTCGTGGCTATTCAGAGTCAAATATCATTCTAATGGCTCCATTGAGCAATACAAAGCTTGTCTTGTAGCCAAAGGATATAAACAGATTGCAGGATTGGAATATCATGAGACTTTCGCTCTTGTTGCAAAATTAGTTATTGTTCAATGCCTTATTGTTGTTGCTTCTATACGCAATTGGCCTTTGTATCAACTTGACGTCCAAAATGCATTCTTGCACGGTGACTTACATGAAAAAGTATACATGAAAATTCCACCTAGGTTCTCTCGACAGGGGAGCAGCGAGTGTGTGGTCTTCAAAAGTCACTATATGGCCTCAAACAAGCTTCTTGTTAGTGGTTTGCGAAATTTTGCAAGTGCTCTTAAAGAAGTTGGTTTCCAACAATCTAAGGGTGACTATTCCTTGTTCACACAGAGATCTTCTCATGGATTCACTGTCGTCCTTGTTTATGTTGATGATATCATTGTTACTGGGAACAATGATCATGCTATTGCAAAACTCAAGTCTTTCCTTCAACATCGATTTCACATCAAAGATCTTGGCTACTTGAAATATTTTTTAGGCATCGAAGTTGCTCAGTCAAATACAAGTATATGTTTATCACAAAGAAAATATACACTTGACATTTTTTCCTCTCTGATTCGACAAATAAATACCAGCGATTAATTAGTTGGATGTCTTATTTACCTCACCATCACAAAACCAGATATTGGTTTTTCAGTGAACTTGCTAAGCCAGTTCATGAGCAACCCAAGAAAACCGCATTATGAGGAAGCTCTACGGGTTCTTCGCTATCTTAAATGATCTTCTGGTCAAGGCATTTTTTTTACCCTCTAATAGCAGCTTGCAACTCCAAGCTTATTGTGATTCTGATTGGGCTAGTTGTCCCGATACACGCCGCTCCACAATAGGTTATTGCACTTTTCTTGGTACTTCTCCCATTTCTTGGAAGACCAAGAAACAAGTGACTATCTCTCGCTCATCTGCCGAAGCCGAATATAGAGCTATGGCATTCACTTCATGCGAAGTCACTTGGCTTTGCTTCTTACTTCGGGACCTGGATGTTAATCTATCACAACCATCACTACTCTATTGTGATAACCAAGCAGTCGTACACATTGCAGCAAACCCTGTGTTCCACGAAAGAACCAAACATATCAAGATAGACGACCACTTTGTTTGGGATAAAATCCACGGTGGGACTCTACAAACATCATACATCCCAACTACACACCAATTGGCAGATCTTTTCACTAAGGCTTTGGGGCATCGTCAATTCCACTTTCTCATAGGTAAGTTGGGTGTACTCGATATACACTCACCAATTTGAGGGGGAGTGTGAAGATATGGATATATGCTAAAGATATTTAACATCTTCTAAGTCATGAAACATGTATATACTTGTATAAATTAGGCAACATGTATATACTCCTAAGTAAGATAGGAAACTAGATCCCTTGTTTTGTACGCACCACTCTATTTATAGAGAACCGTCCTTAATGAAAACATATAGAACATTTCCTCCTCTTGTCATTCTTTACAGCGCAACCACTTTGTCATATATTGTTCCAAATATATACTAGTATACTACATTGCAGTGGGGGCGTGAGTGGAGAGTGAAAAAGGGAGAGGGAAAGGGAAAGTGGCGGAGAGTGAAGGAGCGAGAGGAAGAAAGAGAGGGAAGGTGAAAGATTGAGGACAGACAGACAGAAACCTACCAAACTATATTTTGAGCCATGTACCATATCCACCCACCCCTCACTGAAAGCTCTGCTCACTTGATAAGACTACAATTGGCTAATGCTCTTATCTTAAAATTTGGCTAAACTAGTGTTGTTAGCTTAAGATCCATACTACGACCTCTACAATAGATAGCTATTGACATAATTAATTCGTATTTGTTAGCAATAATTAAACAAGGCAAGGCCCAATTTCGATTCAAAACAACTCTAGAGGATAGAGTTTTTTTTATAATCACTCACAAAGACAAATATCGGGTGAAAATAACCATGAAAACTAATTTTTTTAGTGAAAATAACTCTCAAGGACAAATGGCCCGGATTTGAAATAGATATTTTCCGATTTTACCATTTATGTCGTTTTACTATGAATAATGAGTGTTCATACCTTATATTGATATATGAATAATGATTGCTCATACCCAAATAGGTAAACGTACCTTATATAATATATTGATGTATGAACAACGATTGTTCATAGCTTTTGTTGAGATATAAACAGTGATTGTTCATACTCCAATATGTGTTCTTACTGATTATACATTATGTTTAGATATGAATATTGATTGTTCATACCCCAAATAGGTATTAACAATAAGAACGATTATTGTTCGTACTCGAAATAGGTATGGACAATGATTGTTGATTGTTCATACTCCAGTAAGTGTTCTTATTGATCATACATTATATTGAGGTATGAACATTGTTTCGGCAGTAAACTGCTTCAACACAACGAGAGCAATAGTAAAGATCGCACTAAAAAACAGAGGAATTTGATGTTGGGGGAGATGAAACTGAACCAAGATAATGGCTACCTACTTACCTAAGATCTATTCTCTAGGGATCAAGTTTCAACGTAGTCCCTTATGAAAAATAGTTTGATATTTATATAGGTAGAGTAGGAGTGTAAAAAAAACCGTTGACCCATCATCCGGTAGGGTACCCAGTTTTCACCCGCCACCTAAACCCGCTACCGACCCGAAAACAAACCCGCCCCGTCCCGCCACCGTTTTTACGCGGTCAGGCTATGGGTGTAGGTTCTATGCTCAAACCCGATCCGTCAAGCCGCCCGACCCATACAATGTCAAAAGCCGTTGACCCGCACAATTTCAAGACTCTAACTCTAATATTTTTGTATGTTGTTTATATTTTCTGTTAACTTTTGTAAGAAGTTGAAAGATATGAACATAAACTTATGAGTTCAATATCAATTTCAAATATTCAAGTTTGAACATTGGGCAAATATCAAAAGTTCAAATTCAACTTTCGAATTTTGGAGAAAATGAATCATTCATTCTTGTATTAATTTCGAATTTTTTTAGTTTATATTTTATTGTTTTGTACCATAGATCCTCGCTCCCATCTTCATTTTATCGTGCTATAGAAAACAATCAATTTACAAATGGTAAATCACGAGAAAAAAATTTCAAATTTACAGATATGGTTTTGGGTTCAAGTTCAAGTTTTTTTATTTTTTATTGATTGATTCCATTTTGTTCTCTATGTGGTGGATTAGAAATATATTACTTGCAGAATTAGAAAAAAAAAAAATTTGGATGAAATTGGGTTAAAATGATAATTTCCACCCGACCCGGATGACCCGCCCCGTAAGATGACCCAACAGGCCGGGTGATGGTACTAAGACATGACACTTCAACCCTCCCCACCCCGCCCCGTCGGGAACCACTGGATTTGTATCCCCTAGACCCGCCCTGACCCAGCCCATCACTATTTGACCCGCAGTTGACCCGGCCCGCCCCGTATTACACCCCTAAGGTAGAGTAGAGAGTCCTTGTAGCTCAAGTAATCTTGTAGCTTGAGTAATTGTGATAAAATATAACTCTCAACTAATAATTATCCCTTTGATAAGAAACGAATCTGGACATAAATTAATGTATATTAGTGGGAAGCCTCAGCCTTAGACACATGAGTTAATGGGCCTGTACATTGATCCATGGTATTGCAAATTGGGCTTTATCCCTGTTGATTAAACGAATAAAATGGAGACCCCTAATAATGGACGTTTGCCACGTATATGGGGGTCGAAACACCGCCCCCTCTTTGTCATGCGAACAAAGTTCACATGGCAAAGAAGAGAAGAAAAAGCAAGGAAAAAATGGAATAAGAAAAGAGTAAGTGGAATGTATAACAAAGTGTCGCGTGAACGTAAATGATAGGAAAATGGACAATCGGGAAAAAGTCGTGAACTATCGGAAACGAAAGAATATCAAACTAACGTATACAGGACGCAATATAGTTAAAAAATGGCTGAAAAATACACTGAAAAAATTAAAGATGCACAGAAAAAATTTCAAAAGAAATTGATTGTCGAAAATGTACCGAACGCATTACGCAACAATATGAAAGTTGATTTTGACGGCGTGCCAGCGGAATAGCGATACTAGGATTAGACCGTTGAAATTAAACTTAACGTAGGGGCAGTATAATAATAATAGTAATAAAAGGAAGTTAAACACTAATAATTGGAATTTGAAAAATGTACAAGAGTCAAAAATTTGTTCCGAAATATTAATACGGGTAACGTGAGAGGTGGGCATAAAGAAATATAAACTGATGAATAGCAAAAATTGACGTGGAGTGCGAAAATTGCACATATGGAATTGTAGGGAATAAAACATTAATACATATCAGGTAGTACGAAACAGAATGAGGAAGTGAAAAGTATATCCATGCAACTAATAATTATGTTTGCATGTGAGCAATTCCTGGTATCCTTACATAACTAGAAGATGTGCATACCTGAAAACATCATAGAAAACTAGGACTCCAAAAATAAATCGGGATTGGATAAGGATTATAATCGAGTCTCCCACCTTAAGTCGGTTTGGATGGTAGAATTATATTAGGACTGAGATACCGGACCAGCGCAAGATCGGGAAAGGGAAAGACTAGATAAACAGAATGAACGTGATAAAAACACTAACCAAAACCTAGGGCTGCAGACGGATAGTTTCGGATTCGGATATGCCTACATCCGAATCCGAATCCGAAATTTATCACTCACATCCGAATCCGAATCCGAATCGGACCGGATGTATAAAATAATATCCGAATCCGATATCCGATTCGGATATCGGATAATATCCGATCCGATCACTAAACATGGGCTTTCATGATTTCGTGATGGGCTTTCATGATTTCATGGACCTTATCACCTGGTACAATACTACAGTCCAAATCATGTTCTAAATTAACCTGTTAAAAGATGCAGCACCTTATTCATCAAAATCAACTTATTAAACACTAAATTAACATTAACATAGTAGTTCATCAGTTCATGCTTCATTAAGTTCATTCACAAAATCAACCTGTTAAACAAACTTCAACAGTTCAACCTCTTAATTAAGAAAATACTTCTAACTTAAGAAAATACACTCATAACCTATTACAAACATAGAAATCTATTACAAACTAGAGATCATCTCTATTACATAAACATAGAAATTTGGCCCTTGCCCATACAACACTTTTCGCAACCAAAACGGTTCCAATCAATTAACTCATTAACACCTGCATAGAGGTAAAATCACAACCAACTCATTTAGAGATTATATTTGAAAATAAATAATTAAATACTTCATGAAAACATAAAGAAACATATGTATCACTAATTACTTAAAAGGGTAGACAAGATATAAATTAACCTTACTAGTCTTATTCTTACCTTGTTTCATAGTGTCGAGACTAAAAGTTGTTCTATCACAAGCCAAGCATCCAAGCCAACAACAATCGGCACTAATGCATAAATGAATTAAGATATAAAGAAAGTTAGACATGATGTAATTCTTGAATATATATATATTCTTAAATAAAGTTCAAGAGAAGGAAGTTACCATTAAGTTTAGGCAACCAATCCTTCATACATACCAACGCCTCCATAGAATCAACACCCAATGATGAACGAGAGTCGATAATTATTCTACCACCGGAACTAAATGCAGATTCTGAAGCAACACTCGACACAGGAACTGCTAGAATGTCACGTGCCATCCTTGCTAATATAGGAAACTTCGGACCATTGTTTTTCCACCAAACCAATATGTCACAACCTTTTCCATTAGCATCAAATGGGAATAAATCTTCTTCTAGATACTTCTCCAACTCTGTTTTCGAAACTTTTGAACTTTTCGAACGTTGTTTCGTGAAATTTTGGAAACCTTCATCCATCTTAGAACTCCCTTGGTCACCAGAAAATGAATTCAACAGACTAGAAGATGATCCGACATCAACCATAGAAGAATCGGACATTGCATACATGGTGTACAACTCATTCAAAGAATTTTTCACATCTTTTTCTTGTATAAACTCCTTACCATAAATCATAGTAAAGACATACTCAATAAACTCCATCTTATAGCAAGGATCAAGTATAACACCAAAACTCATCAATAAATTACATTCACTCCAATATTTATCAAAATTTTCTTTCATAGCCTTTGCCATATCACGGATATAATAAAAATCAGAATCTAACCACTCAAGAATATCATGATGAATATCACAAACATATTTAAAATGCAAATTTGCAGTTGGGTATTGGACACCGGAGAAATGAAGTGTAACATCATTGACAACTTTCAAACACTCACAAATTTTAGTTCCCATTTCCCACTCTTCAGGAGAAGGTAAATGCTTATAGTCGGAAGCTAACTCTGCCAAGCGCTCGAAGGCTCTACGCACTCGGATGGCACTACAGAGCATGTCATAAGTAGAGTTCCATCTTGTAGGAACATCCATAGAAACCCCTTTCCCAGTTAACCTTGTCTGAGTTAATGCATTCAAAAACTTTTCATGCCTACTCTGAGAATTCTTGCCATACCTAGCACTCTCTCGAATCTTAACAATAAAAGGAGCAATTACATTCAATCCATCTTGCACAATAAGATTTAAAATATGGGCACTACATATTATATGAAACAAACTACCATCAAGACATAAAACCCCTTTCCTCTTAAGCCAATCCTTGAGCTCCACTACCATAGTATTATTGTTAGAAGCATTATCAACGGTTATGACAAATAACTTTCTATCAACATTCCATGCCAACGCTTGAGCCTTGATAACCTCACTAAGAACAACACCACTATGTGGCGTAGGGACAGTAAGATAAGCAATGATTTTTTTTCGCAACACCCACTCATCCTCAATATAATGACAAGTAACACAACAATAACCAATATTTTGATAGTCAGGGGTCCACATATCAGTTGTAAAACTAACTTTTGAAGGCAGCCTATCAAAAAAATCTTGTAACTCAGTTCTTAAATCATTGTAAAGTTGAATGACATCCTCTCGAACAGTGGTTCTTGAGACCCATTTGAACATAGGACAAATACCATTTATGAAAACTCTAAAGTATTCATGCTCAGCCATAAGAAAAGGGCAATCTGCTTAGCAACCATGCGTGCAAAATCAAGTTTACTTGTACGTGCGTCATATTTCCAACTTGCTAATTTTGGAAGCTTTTGACCCGTAGTAGAATGTTTCTTTATCTTGCAAGCTTTCAAATGATTTCTCAAATGTGTAGTACCCAACTTACTACTAGGATCAAAACTCTTTTTGCAATGTTTACAATAAGCTTTAGAGGTTCCATCTCCTAATTTTTTAATTTCAAACTCTAGCCACACTTTTGAACGTTTACCTTTCAATGGATCAGCACTTTCAGCAGGAGCTATTTCTTCATCCGACGATATACTAGCAGCAGCAGTAGCGGCATCAATAGGCATAGGCTCGTTGATAGGCGTATGGCTCACACTACCACTAGGTGAAGGAGCTGATACAGCACTGCTTGGGGTTGGGGTAGCCATTTCCACCTACATAATACAATAAATAGAGTCAATATTAAAGACACAGACTGACAGACAACACTTCTAGATTCTTCAAAATTCAAAAATTCAAAAAATTCAAAAAATTTATCCAATTTTCGTGACTCCAAATGATACTGTGGCATTCACTACTTCACTGCTCAGTTAAAAATTAGGAAAAAATAAACAAAAATTCCAACGTCCAACTAAACCAACCATATTACACACTCAAAGTGATAAAGTAAGCGTTTGATTTGAATTCATGTGGCCGTTTGAACTTCTGAACACTTCGAACACTTCAAAAAATAAACACCACTTCAAAACCCAACAACAAATCTAACACTTGGATTCAAAACACACCACTTCATTCACAACACGTCAACACCTCAAAACACCAAAAACAACAAAACAGAGAGTGACAGAACAACTTGTCAAACTTCATAAATAGAAGGGTAACTTTAAACTTTTCTTCATTTTAGTAGAGATGATATTAACGCAAAAGATTCATGAAGCTTTTAAAGGAACAATAGAGATGATACAGTATCAGCATTCAAACTTAGAAGTTAGAAGGTTGTTTTTTATTAGTTGATAATTAAAACCTTGTTTTTTAAGCATTCAACTTAGATTCTAACCACTCATTCCCCAATAGTTCATTTACATCTTCTATTCACTAAGCATGCTTAGACAAGCTTAAGAGCCAGACGCCTTTTTAGAATTCAAAACCTGACAAGTGATGAATCGTTTTTATATTATTTGTTACACTTTGAGTCTTTGAGAGGTGGTACTTGACGATGAATAACCACGTGTACACGAGTGTAGCAAAGACACAGACGAATGTTGTTTTAAAAAGAAAGAAGATTTGAGAATTTGACATACCTTTGCGTGGTGGTGGTGCTTTGAGGAAGAAGAAGAGGAGCGGTGGTGGCTGGTGGTGCGTTGAGAATTTGAGATTTGAGAAGAGGAGTGAGGGTTGCGGGTTGTGGGTTGCGGCGTTGAGATTAGGTTTGAGAAAGAAAAAAAACCCTAAACTAAATTAAATTTGTATTTATATTTTATAGTTTTAATATAATAATATATTTATATTAATTAAATCATATTCGGATATTATCTGACGGATAGTACCAGAATCTGTATCGAAATCTGTTCGGATGTGAAAATTTATCTGAATCCGAATCCGATATCCGAAAATTTCGGATAATATCCTATATTTCGAATACGAATACGAATTGGATTCGGATATTCGGCTATCCATCTGCACCCCTACCAAAACCAATAAATACCACCATTTTACCAAAACTACTACGCCATTGTGACAGGGATCATCGAGTTTCCGTACTGTGCCGTCGTTGGTTTTGAAGACGAAAAAAGGTTAGTATTGTGTTTGTTTATTTTTACGGTCCTCTGGTTTTCAGGTAACTCTTCTTCTCATCTTCTTCATCCCAACTGAAGAAACCCAACTGGTGTCACCCCTTTTCTGTGTTCACCAGTACAGAACTGCCTGAAATTTTCAGCGGTTTTGGGAGCAATATTGGCGAAGAGTTCCATTTTAATGTGACCAGCAACAATAGTACCAATCGTAACAACGAAAAACACGATTGGGTTTTTCGGGTTTTGTGGTCTTTAGTGCCATTCACTCGTCACTGCTGCTCCACCCATCCTCACTAATTATTTTCTTCTTAAGGAATTCCTCTACATGAATATGTGGAGATGACAAAAAAGAAAATTGTTGGTGTTCGGAGCGAAGTCCTTCATGAGCTACTGTGGTGGGCGATGATGGCGCCTTTATTCGAACTGATTCCAACAAAACATGATACCGTGCACTGCGAGGGGCACCATACCTGCGCTTCTTTAATTTGGCCCAGTGAAACCGGTAGAAACGACCGTATTATACGGGCGAAAGATAATCAAGAAAAAGAAAACTTGATGACGATCGTAGACTTGGTGAGGTGGAAAGCAGGTGACAAATACAACGAATACACGAAGCCGTGGCGACGGTCACTTAAAGAACTACAGAAAATATTAGTACTCAAGATATTTGAGATGGACGAAGTGTATGAATTTGAAACGAAAGTCGAAGAAGATTAAGTAGTAATGGATTACTCACAATTAAGTTGCGGGAGTGCAATTCCGTTGAGCAAAGAAATTGCGCAATTATTGAGTTATTTTGGGCTGCCGAAGAAGACGAAGAAAAGTTCGGAGAATATGACAAAGCGGTGTTAAAATTTTTACAACATGAAACAAGTATGTTAGTATTTTTTTATCAGTTAGCTTCAAATTTTGGTTAAGTCTAAAAGACTAATGAAAATATTTATATTTTCGTCACAGGTTGAAACGTCGGAATTACCAGCAAAAGATATTGACGAAAAGTTTCGAGTGGAAAGATCACAATGCCGTAGAAAAAATAAAGAAGCTGAAGAAAGTTTTCACTCAGAAAGTTAACGTAATGCATATTTTTGCTGCACGGAGAAACGGCGGTAGTTCGAGCAAAATATATGCACAAAGAGTCGACGGAGAAAAGTTGTGCGCAACAATGTGTCAATTAATGTCGTAGAAGAATGAAAGAAGCTAAAAGAAATTTCATTGAGAAAGATCAGCTCAATGCCTTAAAGAAAATAATGGCGCTGTCAGAAAGTTTAACTTGGAAAGATCGGCTCAATGCCTTAGAAAAAAGAATGAAGATGTCGGAAATTTACAACTCGCTCGGAAAAATCGGCTCAATACCTTATAAAAAATAACGAAACTGTCAAAAAATGTTGCTCAGAAAATTTCTTGTAGAATGATCGGCACAATGCCTTCGAAAAAATAATGAAACTCTCAAAAATCGTCGCTCGGAAAATTTCTCGTAGAAAGATCGGCAGAATGCCTTAGAAAAAATAATGAAGTTGTCAAAAAAAATTTGCTCGAAAAATTTCTCGTAGAAAGATAGGCACAATGCCTTAGAAAAAAGGGGCTTGCGCGCGAGCGAGAAAAATAAAAAAAACCGGATTGTAAAGGAAAGAATGATAGAGTGTCGGGGTGACTATTCGAAAAGCAATGACTAAAGAAAAAGTGTTGTTCACCGTGGATGAACTCGAAAAATACTTTAAGCGGAGTCAATGATTGTCAACAGCATTAAACAGGTATGTTAGTATGTTTTATTAGTTATTTTAAAACTTTGGTTAAGTTTGAAAGACTGATAAAAAGATTTGTATTTTTGTCGCAGGTTGAAACGGAGGAATTACGAGCAAAAGATATTGACAAAAAATTTCGATTGAAAAGATCTCAATGCCTTAGAAAAAATAAAGAAGCTGAAGAAAGGTTTTGCTTAGGGTGATCGCGCCGCAATGCCGTAGAAGAAATAAATAAGTCGGAGAAAATTTTCGCTCAGAAAAATCGACGAAAAGTGTCTCTTAGAAATATCTGCACAATGCCTTAGAAAAAAATAAAATAATGGAGCTGACAGAAAGTTTCATTGAGAAAGAGCGGCGCAATGCCTTATAAAAAATAATGAATGCGGAAGATAGTTAACCGAAAGTGCTAAGCGAAACGAATGCAGATTTCGAAGAAGAAAATGAAGATTTAATCGAGCAACCGTAAGACAATTGACAGAGACAATTAATTAGGTAATTGTGTGAATGTAATACCATAGAGCTAAAACTTCTTTTGATGAAAAATAAAAATAAAGTATGGGTTTCCTATTGAATATTGTTGTTGTGACAGATAACATACTTGCAGAAAACTGACAATGTTGTTGATTTATGTAGTTGAAATGAAATAGAACGAGACGCCCCCATGTAGAGAAAAACTCCCCTAATACTAACTTAACTCGGCAAAATTAGACTAAGCAAACGTTCAAACTTCGACTGACAAAACGAAACGCGGTGACTTAGTCGGATATTGTCGTAGTGATAGTAACGGACTAAGCGAGCGTAAAAATGTTCAAACTTAGACTGACGAAGCTAAACGTGGTAAGTTCGTTAGATTTTGTCGTAGCGATAGTAACAGACGAAGCGAGCGTAAAAAGCGTTCAAATTTAGACTGACGAAGCTACATGTGGTAACTTCGCCAGATTTTGTCGTAGCGATAGTAACGAACTAAGCGAGCATAAAAGCGTTCAAACTTAGACTGACGAAGCTAAACGCGGTAACCGTCGATTTTGTTTGTAGCGATAATAACGAACTAAAAGCGGCGTAAAAGCGTTCAAACTTAGGACCGACGGCTAAGCGTGGTAACCGTCGAGGTTTTTTAATGGCGATAGTAACGAACTAAGCGAGCGTAAAAGCGTTCAAACTTAGACTGACGAAGCTAAACGCGGTAACTTCGTCAGATTTTGTCGTAGCGATAGTAATGAACTAAGAGAGAGTAAAAACGTTCAAACTTAGATTGACGAAGCTAAATGTGGTAACTTCGTCAGGTTTTTTTGTAGCGATAGTAACGAACTAAGCGAGCGTAAAAGCGTTCAAACTTAGATTGACGAAGCTAAACGTGGTAACTTCGTCAGATTTTGTCGTAGCGATAATAATATTGCAATGGAAACAAAATGATACCATTAGAACTGAAGTGAAAGAAAGACTTTATTGAGCACCAAATCTTGAAAAGTGCAAAGATAATAAAGGAAAATAAACTATTGAATTGGAAACAGACGAACAAATTTTTGTCCAATTTTTCGTTCAACTTGTCTATTTTGTTCTCTCCCTTAGTAAAATAATTTGTTGCAACGAGCAAGAACGAACACTGCCGGGGCTGTCGGAAATAAACCAACAATGTCAAGGCCCCATTTTGCAAATGACCAAGGTTTATGGATTGGATGACGCTTCATCATGGAAAGTTTGACCCATATCACATATCATATTTTTGACAAGGAATACACTTCTTGGACAAACGCTTAACATCCTTTGGCATGTACGACCACCAATACCATTGGGTCATTGCTATGTGAGCGAGACTTCGCCCCTGGGAGTGGTGTTCACATAGTCCTGAATGAATGCTCATAAGTTGCAGCAACTGCCTGTTGAGAGTTTTTAGTAAGATATTCGTTTAAAAGTCCTTTCTCTACTAATTTCTGAATTCGACCCCGGAGAGAGCAACAAAGTTCTGTCTCATGGCCATAGTCATTATGGAATTTACACCTCAAGGATTTGTCCCTTGTACCTTTGGTATCTTCTGAAAATAGATAAGGTGGGGAAAGAAGATTCCCACTTTTCAACTTCTCATATATAACAGAGTACTTGGCATTGAGCGGGGTCAGTTTTAGCTCAGGTAGAGTCTTTCCATCACGATTGAAATTGACTTGCTTCTGATTGTCATTCTTTCCATCGTTATGTTATTGATTTGGTATCCTTGCCCGGCTTAGAATTCTTCTTTGTCGAGAAAAATATTTACTCCGAATATCTTTGTCTCTTGCTGCTTTCGCCGATAGGTTCTCCTCGATACATATATGTTGTTCAGCCCTAACATACAGATCATACCGAGTTTTAGGGATATCTTTAATTAGAGAGTGGTAAAGATTCCTTACAATGAAATTCAAATTTCTGTCTCTTTCATAATATAATGCTTCTTTAAAGGCGAAAAGAAGCATCCTATCAGAAACTTCTAGAACATCTCCTGCTGCCTTTCGGAACCCAGTAACAAAAGTACATAACTTTTTGTCACATTGTTGCTTGATGTTCAGAATAGTGAGTCGACATCCTTTGGCGTCTTGCAATTGTGGCGAAAATGATTAACAAACTGATTTTCTAGTTCATTGTATTGGTGAATTGATCTTGAAGGCAACTCACTAAACCAGCGTAATGCTTCTCCTTTTAGAGTTAATGGAAAGAGCTTACACATGAGCGGACCATCTCCACCCCATAACACCAACTTATTTTGAATGATAGAACATGCAAGCCAGGATCTCCTTCCGACTCATCATGAAGTTCAAAATCGGGTTGTTTGAAGTCGGGATGGTGGTAAGCTTCCTGAATGTCGAGCAAAAACTTATCAAGTACGCCATCATTGACTATCAAGTTTTTCATTCTTACATCCCTTGACTCTCTATCGTTAAGTTCTTTTGCAATCAACTCTTTCAACTATTATTCTGTTAGATTTAAAGTATTGGCTCGAACAACTGGATGCCCCTCGGTCGTACCCATGTGGATAAGGATACCTTCCATTATCTATTATTGGAGTTAGAGATCTTTGGCGGTACATACGATCAACTCCGACCGGTGATTGTCTTTGTCTATCCCTGTAACCAGCCTATCTAGGCCGGTAGTCACCCTTGGCCGGGTGGTCGGTATAATTTACCGATTCTCCATGTTTTGTTGCTCTTGTCTGGGATGCCCGCCTTCCCAGTCATGTCGGACATATCTCGGATGGCGGTCTTCCCTGAAATTGCTTCTCATAGGTAAATCTTCCCTTTGAGATCGAACATGTCTAGGGCAGTAGTTATCCCTGCCAATCCGATTCTCCCCATAAGTACGGGTAATAGGGTCATTACTCTTAGAGCGTGCACTGGTTGATTGTGCTTGAGAAATAACATGTTGCTGAGGACGATGAAGTGGATTTTCAAGACGGTCCCATACATTGGAATGGCCTGCGTCCCTTCATGGTCGCCTTGATGTTGTTGAATTTGCAGCATCGTCCACCAGCCTTTGCCTCTTTGCCAGCTTCCTTCTCAAGTTCATATTTTAAATTTTGACTCGTCGTAACTCACGCTCAACCGTATTATTGGTTGTTACTATCACATTTTCCGTTAGTTGGTGTGAGAGTAATGTCCACGTCCATATCCATGTCAACTGAAAGATCAACATGGACAGACGGCGGACCGCATGGAGGATTACTAACTTGTCGGTTTTCTTGTTGCAAGACTGTTAGTGGTGGTGGCGGCGCTTGTACTGCCTTTTGCGGTGGCGGTGGCGCTGCTACAGTTGGATGTTGAGAATTGATCCTACCACTAGGAGCAACTCGATTGTTCAACGGTTCTTGCATTGGCCGATTTGAATTTCGAGGATTGCGATTCCTATTAGCAGGAGAAATATGTTGACTATTTGGTATGCTTCTTGTGCTTACCATCTTGATTGTTTCACGTGATAATGAATTCTAAAAACCCCACAGACTGCGCCAATTATGTTTCTGCAATAAACTAGTTCAACACAACGAGAGCAATGGTAAAGAACGCACTAAGAAACAGAGGAATTTGATGTTGGGGGAGATGAAACTGAACCAAGATAATGGCTGCCTACGTACCCAAGATCTATTCTATAGGGATCAAGTTTCAACGTAGTTCCTTATGAAAAATAGTTTGGTATTTATATAGGTAGAGTGGAGAGTCCTTGTAGCTCAAGTAATCTTGTAGCTTGAGTAATTGTGATAGAATATAACTCTCAACTGATAATTATCCCTTTGATAAGAAACAAATCTGGACATAAATTAACGTACATTAGTGGCAAGCCATGTGGCTAAGGTTCAGCCTTAGACACATGAGTTAATGGGCCTGTACATTGATCCATGGTATTGCAAATTGGGTTTTAGCCCTGTTGATTAAACGAATAAAATGGAGACCCCTAATAATGGACGTTTGCCACGTATGTGGGGGTCGAAACAAATATTGATTGTTCATATCCCAAATAAGTATGAACAATAATTATTTTTCATATATGAATAATGATTGTTCATACTCCAAATAGGTATGAATAATGATTGTTCATACTCCAATAAGTGTTCTTATTGATCATACATTATGTTTAGGTATGAACATTAATTGTTCATACCCCAAATAGGTATGCACAATAATTGTTTATATGAATATTGATTTTTCATAGCTCATGTTGATGTATAAACAATGATTATTCATACCCCAAATAGGTATGAACAATGATTGTTCATAGCTCATGTTGATGTATGAACAATTATCCCAAATAGGCATGAACAATCAATGTTCATATCTAAAATAAGTATGAACAATAATTGTTCATATGATGTTTAATTAGATATGAACATTGATTGTTCATACCCAAAATGGGTATGAACAATAATTGTCCATAACTCATATTGATGTATGGATAATGATTGTTTATACCCCAAATAGGTATGAACAATGATTGTTCATACTCCAATAAATGTTCTTATTGATCATACATTATGTTGAGGTATGAACAATCAAATAGATATGAACAATAATTGTTCATAGCTCATGTTAAGGTATAAACAATGATTGTTCATACTCCAATATGTGTTTTTACTGATGATACATTATGTTGAGGTATGAACAGTGATTGCTCATACCCCAAATATGTATAAACAATCAACAATGATTGTTTATATGAACAATGAGTGTTCATAGAGTGTTCATAGCTCATGTTAATGTATGAATAATATGTTAATGTATGAACAATGATTGTTCATATCCCAAATAGGTATAAACAATCATAGTTCATACTATATACACCGGGTCATTCCGGTTGGGCCGGGCCGTTTATTATTTCGTACTAGGAGTATACTTGACATTTCATCTACCCAAGCCGTTTTTAATTTCGCGTCAAGGGTATACTTGACCTTTCAGTTAGCCAGTCCTTGTGAGTGATTAAAAAAAGGTGTCCTCTCAGTTACTTCTTCAGGTGATTTGTCATCTAGAGACTAGAGTTACTCCTTGATAATTAAATGTGGCATTAATTGTTCTAGCAAATGGAAACAAAGTTTCTAATATGATATTCAAATGCAGAAGTAGTGCCAATTAACAAAGTTGGTAAAATCTTTGGGTGAGGCTGATTTAGAGACTTTAAGGACGCATTACAAAATAGGGTAGCTTTAAAAGGGCCGTAAAATAAATAAAAGCCAAACTATTTATGCATCACCCCAAAAAAACAGAGGGAGAAAAAAAAATGGTGAAGCCTGAGAAGTACGACAGTGAAGAAGAAGACGAAACATTATACCATCGCTACCCCTCCATAAACCCAACATCCTCATCCTCAAAATCCAACCTTGGCAGTGGAAAACTAGCCCCATCAAAGTCAACAGTGTACGTAAGCAATCTAGACTACACATTAACAAACTCAGACTTATTCACAATCTTCTCCACGTTTGGAAAAGTAGCCAAAGTAACTATACTTAAAGACCGTAAAACGAGACGTAGTCGTGGGGTGGCTTTTGTTCTTTATGTGTCTAAAGAAGATGCAGTGAAAGCTGTGAAAGGAATGGAAGGGAAGGTATTGAATAAGAGGAGTTTGAGAGTGTCGATAGCTACGGATAACGGTCGGGCAGCGGAGTTTATTAGAAGGAAGGTTTATAAAGATAAGAGTAAATGTTATGAGTGTGGGGAAGATGGGCATTTGAGTTATGAGTGTCCTAGGAATATGCTTGGGCCTAGGGAGAGACCCGTGCCGAAAAGGGTTCGGAGAAGTGGTGGAAATGGGGGTGAAGGAAGTGGCGTTGGGCGATTGCGTGGTGCGGAGGAGGAGGATGAGGAAGGATTTGAGGGTGGGGATGGGGATGAGGGGCTTTTTGATGATGAGAGATGGAGTTCTATTGTTGATACAAGAGGGGTTGATGAAGGGATGATGATAGAAAGTGAGAGGGTATTGAAGAATAAGGAAAACAAAGTGAAGAAGAAGAAGATTGTTTATTTTAGTGATGAAAGTGGTGAAGATGAGTAGTCTTTAAATTGGAAGATGTCGATGCGTTAAGGTATTCATTTTCTTATTGTTTACTTACATTTGAATGAAATATTGTTCTGGTTTAGCTGCTTTGTGAATTTGTTATATATTAAATCTTTATTTTGGTGTACTTATTAGTGAGAGTAGAAAATGCGTTTAGGACCTTTAGAACCATAAATGATGACTGAAAAATTGGATCTTCATAATAAGTCTGATAGCGAATATTGTTGTCAAATGTCTTTAATTTTATATTTATTTTCTAATATTGTGAGATTCATTTCAATGTCTTTGTTTGAGACTTTGAGTATGGCCTGGGTGCATATTTGGGCTAAGTGCTTCGAATAAGAGTTAAGGATGTTTGTGTGTGTGTATTGTTCTTTTCGAAGGTTCTAAGGTAGATGAGATGTGAAGAAAAGTTTTTGTGGGGTAGATGAATTCTCACACTCACATGTATTGCTTTGGTTCTCATAGTTGAAGTTCTTGCTTCTTGAGATAGCTGTATACGTTTTTTGTTTTTTGGGGTGGGGGTGAGGACAGGGAAAGTAGCAGATAAAATCTTTCGTGATTACCACAAATTATGGAAGTGAGGTCGGTATCTTTTTTTTTTTTTTTTTTTCTTTTAATGGAACAGTGGTTATGGAGTTATGGTGAAGTTGAGCATCTTTTATGCCATAAGGTGATTAGTGACTACAACAAAGTATGAACTGGTTATCTACCTGAACATTCTCGTTATAGGTATTGAAGCTTGGTTGAGGATGGGTTGTAATTAAGGTTTAATTGGCACAGAACAATGGATCTCTTCCTAGTATATTTTTCATACTAAGGAGTAATGACAAAATGGCGATGGAGATATGGTGAGGTAGAGCATCTTTTATGGGCTATTACCAAAAACTATGGAAGAGGGGTTAGCTAATGGTATTTCCATCTATTGGGTCTACCAGTCGCAATACAAAAGTAGGATTTCGAGGATTCAGAGTGGAGTGAATACTGTTTGGGAAATCTTGTGTTAAATAGGGGAATAGTTATCTCTAGCACAACTTAGTGCATTTTTCTTTTGTTTCTTTGTATACTCTGCTTCCTCCCGTTGTAATGGTGCATTTCTCCCTCACCTTTTTCTCTCTTAGTGAATTAGATGCCGCTTTGTCAAAAGGTACACTTTCCTTTGGGAAACTTTGGAAACCCCTAAACAACCACATAGCATCATAGAAGCTTGGGGGAGTAGTTTTTTTATCCATCCACTAAATGGCTAAGGAAAATTGGCTTGCGAGCCACATTCCAAAGGCAATTGTGGGGTTTATGGATGGAGAGGAATATAAGTATACAACACAAGGAGAGGGACTTGCAAAAGAACATCCTTGATGTTAAGAGGGCTTCTCTTTATTTAACTTTTAGATGGCTAAAGTTTCAAGACTTTGAATATCTAGTAAATTAGTATTTGAGGAGAGTGTTGTAAATTAATGTATATGTGGGTCGTCTTACTCTGCCTGGCAAGAGGTTGGTGGGTCTCTTTTTCCACTTTCTCTACCATTGGTGTAGTTTTCTATTTAATTAATGAAATTTAAGTAATAACTAATAACCTCCCACATCAATGCCGCCTCTTTTTGAAAGTGTTCCTATTCCTCTCTAATCCCAAACCCCATATGACTTCAAAAGGATCGTGGTCTAGGTACAACATGTCCACATCCCCTATCTGGATGAACCCTCGAGTTCCATGAGACTAGTAACTCTTTTACCGAGTAGGGGCACTTCTAATAGTTCCCCAATAAATCAATAAAAGAATAAGAATTCCAGACCCATGAAGAGAAAGGACAAAAGGCAAGGTATGATTTTCAGACTCACCATCAGTATCGCATAACAGACAAAAGTTGACAATAGCTTCCTTGAAATGTCTAACTCGCAGGACACTGTCCCTCAATCGCCCAGTGTCGCGTGAAATTTTTAATTTCTGCTGAGAGACCTTTGTCATGAGGGGCCTTTGAGGCTTCCATGCTTGTTTTTTATGTAAAAAATAAAAAACGAGAGCTTACATAAACACACCAAACAAAAAAAGAATAAAAAAGAGGGGGGGGGGAACAACAATAACAAATGAAATAGCTGTTTGGCTGTTAAGGAGTTGAGGGCTATGATCTTGTTTTAGGTGGTGACTCTTAAGATCTGGTATAGTGGTGCAGAAGTTCCCTGCATTGTTGGCAGAGCTTGGTTTTGGCAAAATATGGGCCAAGGACTTTCGGTGTTCTAGTTTTACAAAAATAAGAAAGAGTAAAGAAAGAAAATTACGTAGGAAGATGATTAGTTTTTAAAATTGGAAAATTTTGATAGGTTAAGGTATTCATTTCTGAGGGCTTACTTAAATACAAATGAGGGTTGTTCTGGTTTGGGTACTTCGTAAATTTGTGATATTTTAGTTCTGCTTGTTACTATAATTTTTAGTGAGACTGGTATATGATTCATAAGTTTTGTTGTCAAATGTCTTGATTTTTTGATTATTTTTTCTATAATTTGAGATTCACGTTGCATTGTCTTTGTTTGAGTGTGTCATGGTTCTTACTTTTGCCAACTGCTTCAATAAGGATTCTGGATGTCAGGGTGTGTATCATTCCATTTGAAGAGTCTGAGGTAGATGTGAAGGAAAGATAGTACATGAACTGCTGAAGGCGAATTAGTCGCACTCTTGTGTATGTCTATGCTTCTCATAGTTGAAGCTTTTGCTTCCCAAGATAAATCTGTACCTTTTTGTGTGTTTGTGGTGAGGGGTGGGGAAGGGGGATAAATCTGTAGCTTTTGCTTCCCAAGATAAATATGTACCTGCATCACATTACTTAGTCATCCATCCAACGACCAAGGCAAATTAGCTTGTGACATTTGAAAGGAAATTATGTGGGGTTTGTGGAGGGTCGAGAATAAAAGAGCTCTTCAGCACGAGGATGACTTAAAAGGATCATCCTTGATGTTAAGGAGCTTCTCTTTGGTTGGGGATCTGGGAATCCTACTTTTAGACGGCTAAAGCTCAAGAGTGTGTATGTAATGATTGTGGATTGTCTTGATTTCCCTAGTATTTTTCTACTGGAGCAATTAGCATTTGGGTATCGTTTCCAGTCTGTGAACCGCATGTTGTACTGTTCTTTGATCAACGAAATTCAAGTTACCTAAAGTTATCTACAGAAGAAAAGAAAAATGAAGTTGGTGTTACATGTTAATGTTTGTTGGTCTAAAATTATCTTTGGTGGTGTCTATGACAGGGACCCAGGAAGGGAACAAGCAGCTGCGGTTTGCAAAGGACCTTAAGGAACCATCTTGAAGCTGTGTACAGAAAGATCCGAGTACAAAGCCATTTTGAAGCACAGTCCTTAGGAGCAGATAGCAGTAGCATTTTTGGAAATATTGCAGCTGAACAAAGCAGTGGTGCTCGGGAACAACTCAAAGCTGATGAAGAAGCTCAAGTATGATGAAGAAGAAGAATTGGACTTGCAACATGCTCTGATAGAGTACCAAGTATAAGACTTTTCTCATAAAGCTTTTGCGTCTGAATGTAAACTAGTCAACTTCTTTTAATGGGGAGTTCCATCCTTGTATGGTCCAGTACTCCAGTGTTTGCTATTGTTCCGATATTTTCACTTTAATGATGAACGACCGATTGATTACCGATTGATTACTGGAAAAAAAAAAGTTTGTTGGTCTTGCATGCTTGTAGGAAATTTAGTCCATCCACAACACATGAAGAGGATGTGATGTGAGAACCTCACATCAGAGAAAGAAAACTACATGTAACGAAAAAGGCACCAGTAGCCCTTAAGCTCACAAAAGCTCTTATTGAAAGTGAACAAATCTCGGTGCTACTACTTGCTACCATTAGAAAATACTTAGTGATACGACCTGTGCAGGGGTCAAACTTAAGTGGTCCGAGAGTGCTAATCATCTAAATCATTCATCAGTTTAAAGGTGCAGGCGATAACTAGGTGTAGGAGGTGAGCCCTGGCAAACAAGGAACAACATCAGGAAGTAAACAATAACTTCCATCCTCTGATGATTACCTAAACTGAGATCCTTAACAGTCACACAGCGACTCATATTTTGGCAAACAAGGAACAACATCAGGTCCATGTGTTGAAGTATCTAACTCATAACAATATGCTTGAAGTCTTCAGATTATGTGGGATTCGGGAAGGTTGCCAATAAGTAAATCCCAGTGAACTTAATTCTTGTGAACGATACAGTATATTCACTTCGAAATGATACAACCCGTGGAGTCCTGGACAATACATTTGTACTTAGTTCTTACAAGAATATAAGTCACAAGTAATAATGATAACTCAAATACCATATATAGGAGGGCCTCAACAAAACCCCTTCAAAAGACAAGAAGTAAGTTTGAGAGCGACCAAATTCTCCTAGAAAGAGAACAAGACTAAGAAAGATTGAAGAGTAGTGATGGATACCATTACATGAACAAAGGCTAGCTAAAACTAGGATTACAATCACTACAGGAATGGAAATGAATCATTTCTTTTTCTTCATCTTGTAAAAGCGGTAAAAAAAAACTAGGAAACAAGATAACTGATAATAAAATAAATTAGCAGGTGATCTATGAACTTGATTACACAATGATCGCCCTATTATAAGTCTGTCCCTATATATTTGACTTGTTATTACTTAACTACTGACTCAGTTCAACACTTGAAGGATAAATGACGTATTCAGTTTGAAACAAACCTGATTGGATAAAATAACAAGGAAGCAAAACTGTAGCATTAAACATTTAAACATCAAAACTACACTTGCCTGCTAGTTTTTAATTATAAACAAAACCACAAAATCTACCATTTCACATTGTCCTTGCTCTAAGTGTGTACCAGGAAATTTCAGCCAAAATAATCTCAGGCATCCACAACATCATCGTCATCATCAACATTGTCTTCAGATCAATCATCGTCAGATTCCAGTGAACCAACTGTGATGAAGGTTTTGATATGAGAAGCCATCTTTAGTATTTCTCCATCATCAGAGGCAAACCCTTCACATTCACCAACGTCCAGGAAGACTAGGTCCTTGCAACCTTTCAATATCAAAATCAGATGTGTACGCAAGATGCCGTTTTATGTAGGTCCAAGTATCTGATATTTGGTACTAGGTTAACTATAGCTTCTGCCTGCTCTTTCTCTATGTCACCTCTGGCAGAAAGTGCAACAAACTTGTTGCAATGATTACTAATCCGCTTGTGCCATGCATAGACTTTCCACTAAAACAAATAAAGTATTGTTCTGTGGATATGCTCAAAGGAAACGTTCTGTCATAATAGATGATAATAACAAAGAGCAACGGAACATAAATTTGTGTCCATTACTGTAGGAACTTAACTTTAACCCGATAAACTTAAACGGAAAAACTAATGCATCAGCCATTGGACGACACTAGTCAAAGTAAACAAACATGAAAAAATCCCGCAAAAATTGAATCTCCGTGAAAGAATTCCCAGGGTTGCCAAACGTACCCTTAAATTCTGTCCCATAGGCCCGATAACTGAGCGGTGGGCTGTAGGAGAAAAGAGAATAATAAGATTTTGGGGGAATTCTCGCAAAGTTAGTCGGCGAGAATAGTTGGGTTTGTTACGGCTCAAATCTATTTAACAACTCCACTCTCCAAGCTTCATCGTCTACCTCAAACATATTCTCTTTTGCAACAAGTTCAACAAGGTATAGTAAAGTCTTTTTTTTTTCTTTGTTGATTTTCATTGTTTTCTCTTCGTTGATACGCCAATCGTTTTGTAGTAGGGTGATACTCTCCCATTCTTTGGTCTTTTTTTTTCTCTGTTTTCATGTTGGCGTGCTTAGATTTTCCCTTCAATTTGATTACCCTGTGTTAAGGTTATTTTAGTTATAAGCGAACAACAATATGTAGGAGTCATAGCAATTGTGCCGAGCATCGACCTTCAAAGATAAGGTTCAGAAACATAGTTATATTGTCTGAGAGTCAGAGATAGTATTCTCTTTATAGCCCCTTGGTATATATGCTACAAAGTTAGCAAGGAACACAAATTTCCAGAAACAGCCAACGCATTGAGTAGTAAAGCTTTGCGAGAACTCAGTAGGAAAATAGACTTCTTTGGACCCTGATGCTGGAGTTTCTTCAATGAGTTCTTGATTCCTCCTAAAATGTACACCAACGGAAAGATTAGTATAGTTAAACAATAACAAAAAATTTTAAGATACTAAAAAGAAACTTGCGCAGATGCATAGTCACTGAAGTATTCTTTCAAATAGTCGAGGCTTTCTTCAGTGGATAAATAGAGCCCGAATTTGTTCACCAGCATATTTGCTTTAGAGAAACTAAATAAAGAATATATCCAGAAAACCAAAAAGGATGCCAAGATTTTCTCCCCAAAACATGCTACTTCTCTCTCCACTTCCCTCCAACGAGTTTCTTCTTCCTCTATCCCTCGTCCTTCTCAACTCGTTCTATCCTTCCTCATATAAACAAAATAGAGAGTATGCATATTTTGAGGGCAAAATACTTATTAGACCAAAGAGATGTCATGAGCATTGTATTCGGAGTCAACAACTTCAAAGTGTCATTATAACAAGACTTCAAATTTTTTTAAAAAAAATACAGAGAAGAAGAAATGTTAAATGAAGTTTTGAAGTGATTGTGTGCTATGGCAATAGTACTCAAAAAATTTCAATATGCCACACGGATATAAATGCTTATCGTATCTCGTTTCCAAGCCATTCAAGTGTTCAATTAAACCAAATAAAAAAAATGAAAATAAAACTAATTATAACTACTGTAATTTGATAATACAAGAAGAAAAGTATTTTTTTGGTATCATACCTAAGTAGGATTTACTAAAAAAAATTATATGAAAAAAAAGATAAAAGAGTAGAGAAGACGAGGGATGGAGGGAGAGAAGGAAGTTGGAGAGAAAGAGTACGCATGTTTTGGGAGAAAATCTTTGCAAGAATCGTTATTTTCTTTTTCGGTTTTTTGAATATATTGTTTTGTTTTTATTTATACACGTTGGCTCTTTGTACCGCTGGTAGATTTCACCAGCCAAATATGCTGGTGAACAAATTCGAACTCGGATAAATATGCACATTTGGGAGCTCAGAATCTTTGCCGCACTCCACTCATTCTCTCTCTTTTTCAATTTTTTATCTTTTCAAGTGCTTGGGTATGGTTTTCTTCCTCTATTTTTTTTTTTATTTCGATTTAATTTCAGTTTCTTAGGATTTTTAGAATCCCAAATTTTTCGCCCAATATATTTTGTATGAATTTACTTTGTTTCTATATGTTTTACGACAATTTAGATTGATTGTTTTTACTGATTGATTGTTTTGCGTGCTTAATTTATAGCCAATTGAGCATTTGCTTGGGAATTTAGTTAATTCATCTAACCCATGCTGTTTGAGATTCAGATAGTTGGTATAAAGAACCAATTAGTTAGAAGTTATTGTTATATGGTTTTCATGTAGAGTTCACCACCTCTTATTAAACTATGTTTGGTTTGAGGTTGCTGAAATTAGTTTAACGGCATATATGTTATATTAGTTTGAGTTTAAGGACTTCTTGTTTACTTCTCTTATATGATTTACTTGGTTCTCTTACTCCTTGCAATTGGGAAGGTCTATAGTAGTAGGGAACCAGATTAAATATTTGGCATATGTTACAGCCTTAGTTTAAATATTACATACTTGTTTAGAATTATGAGAACACTTGACCAGTGATTGCACTGCTGTCCTGATTTTGAGCGCAATCTTATCATAGTTAGAGTTAGCGTTGGGTTGGGACAAACTACATAAAAAAGATATTAATTTGTGTCTATTTTCTTATGAATTATGTTTCATTGCATTTGGACATCAGAGTTAGAAGCTATGCTTGGTCGAAAATGGGTTGGTCAAATTGTTTTTTTTTCAATAGTGAATTATGGTGTATCGTGTGGAAGTCGCATTGATATTAAAAGATGAATACTATATTGATATTTTTCTAAGATCAGGTGATCTATGTCTACTTACTTGTCAGAGCATCATTAGTAATTTGTTCTGAGAGTATCTACTTGTAGAATTTAATAATATTCCTTTAGTTGTTGCATTGATTAGGTGATGATGCCTACCTTTAATGAAGATGATGAGTGGGTTAGAAATGTTCGTCTTGATGCATGCCCTGACGAGGAAAGTAATTGTTCTGACACTAAAACAGATATTTGTGTGGAGTCAGTCATTATAAACTTAGAAGACATACATACATCGAATGGCGAAAGTGAAGGAGAAGATGAATCTTTTGAAGAAGGGGATAAAAATGAAAGAGAAGAGGTAGAAGGATGTGATAAAGAGGATATAAATTCTTTTAATTAGTCCGGTGCAAGGGAAAATGGAGAAGGTTTAGATTGTGAAGACGAGAATGCAATTATGTTCTCTATGTGTTTTAAAACTAGTGGCGAGGCTTATGACTTCTACAATGAGTACGCCAAATTTGTTAGATTTAGTGTTCGTAGGGGTATCCGTAGATTTAATAAAGATGTTGAGTGTAAGCGAATATTTCTGTGCTCCTGTGAAGGTAAGAGAGACAAGAAATATTTTGTCGTCACCCCACGCAAACCACGGAGGGAGACTCATGTGGGTGCATTGCTCATTTTGAAATGATTTTAGATGTTAAATCCAAAATGTGGGTTGTTAGTGGTTTTTTTAGAGAACACACTCATCCGCTTGCGTCCTATCCAAGCTCAATGTGTGGCCGATCACATAGAAATGTGGGTATTGAGGATGCAGCATTAGCTACAAGTCTAAGAAATGTGAGCATAAGAACATGTCAAGTAATGGATTTTTTTTGTGAGTAAGGTTGGCGCTTTTTGGGAAGTTGGATATAAAAGACCTTTATAATTGGATCGATAGATTGAAAATTCAGTATATGAATGGGGATGCCAACACACTTCTTACCAACATGAAGAACAAGTCGAAGATTGATCCATCATTTTTCTACGATCACGAGGTAAATGTGCATGGTCAGTTGGTTAGATTGTTTTGGGCTGATTTGACGTGTCGCTCAGATTACTGTTGCTTTGGCGTTTGATTTGACATACCGGACAAATCATTACAAAATGCCAGCTGTTGTGTTTGTTGGAGTGAATAACCATAGACAAACTATAGTTTTTGGTTTTGCAGTTATGACGAGTGAGTTAAAGGAGTCTTACATCTGGGCTTTAAAGTGCTTTCTACAAGCTATGGGCAATAAGCCACCAAAATTGGTCATAATTAATGGTGACCACGCAATTCGCAAGGCTATCAAAGTTTGCTTACCTAGTGCCAAACATCGCTTATGTGCGTGGCACATTCTCAGAAGTTCCATTAGCAATGTCTGTGTCTCTGGGCTTCAAAAACACTTTTGTTCGCTCATGTTCATGAAGTGTTCTCAAGAAGTGTTTGAGCAAAAATGGAAGGATTTGTTAGAAGCACACAAAGTCAATGACCACGAGTAGGTGAAGAAGATATAAAGGAAAAAGATGAGGTGGGCAGAGGCATATCTCCATGGCACATTCTTTGGTGGTTGTAGAACCAACCAACATTATGAAAGCATAAACTCTATTATACGGCGTCATGTGAAGGCCCGTATTAGAATGGTTGAGCTCTATAATAAATTGAAATTGGCACTTGAAAAGATTCGTCACCGTGAGCACGAAGAGGAAGTGATTACTTTAACAACCAAGCCAGTAATTGAGACCCACTTGATTGGGTATTTAAATCAGGTAGAATCAATCTACTCACAGGCGGCTTTTGATATTTTTAATAAGCAATTGCCGCAGGAGGTGATGTACATTGTAGATTCGAAAAGGGATCTAGGTGACAATATTCTTTCCTATACTTTACATCGTCATTTGAGTAGGGGCCGCAAGTCCATTGTGCATTACAATGTTGTTGATCAAAGCGCCATATGTTCTAGTGGACTATTTGAATCTTGGGGTTTTCCATGTAGACACATCATCTTTGTTTTCAAAAATGAAGATGTCCGCAAAATACCCTCTAGTTGCATATTAAGGAGGTGGATGCAACATGCGAAATCAGCTATCCTAGTTGTTCTTCCTAATATTGTGCACAGGGAAGCTGCTTGTGCTATGCACTACAGTGAGCTTATGGGGATTTGCAAATGTATGGGGGCTGCCGAATCTAAAGGAGCTAGTGGAGAATTTAAAGATTTCCTATCTGCTTATATTATGTCGAAGGAGACCCCATTAAGTGGTGAACGAAACACTCAAGTTCCCATTCAGGAGCCATTGGATACTCCGGGGGATACCATCCAATTTGAGCTTATTCAGGATCCACCCCATGTAGCACCCACGGGTCGACAGAATAAAAGACTTAAAGCCCACAATGAGACAACAAAGAACACTTGTGGCCTTTGTGGTGTTAAAGGCATATAAGGCTCACATGCCTAGAAGTTGGGGGTAAACATCGCTTTAAGTTTTTCAATACTAGTATTGATATATTCAAGAACTCTAGCTATAAATGTATTGCACTCATAGTAATTCTTGATTTTATTAACTACAATTTTATTTGTGTGTTTGTATAGGTCCAAGTACAAACTTAGACCATTTGGGGAAATGTGCTCGACTGGCCGATTTGAGTGAAGAAGAGGAGATACATTACACGAGTGGTAGTACTGCCTTTTGCTCAATTTTGGTTTCTAGTCCTTAATATAGTTCTCAAATTTTGTTCTAATATAGGTGCATGTGGTTTTGTTGCTCCAATCAACAGGTGTGGAAACTGCTGTGAACTACGGCATACGAAGCCTAAGTGTCCATGGCCTAAACCTCAATCACAAGGTTGTGCCCATGCTCTTTCTTTCTACTATTCTAGTGTCACATTTCTCCCATGACACAATCTTCATATTTCAAATTCTGAAACTTAGCATCAACACAAGAACCCACACCCATAATATTGTGCTAATTTGTAGGCATTGCAGCAAAAATCATTTTGTATTCAATTTTTGCCTATTTATTTATGGTTCTCGTTATATGGATCATGTAGTTAAACGGTTGAAGCTATATCTTGGTTAGTACCAATTTGTTGCAAATAATTTTGAAAAGTAGGTACTGTATGGAGTGTTATATAGAAGGAACATGCACTGAGGTGGTTAAAACATATTGAGTAGTTATATTTGGAAGGTTGTAATATCCTGAACTATATATATACTTCTTTGATATTAGTATTTTCAAAACCTTAGTATTTTATTATCTAATTTATTGCATGAATTCTTTTCAAACAACTTCTTCTTCTAAGGTTCCAACAGCTCCACCTTCTCAGGTAATTGCATTTATATTTATATTCTGCCCTGTATGATCCATGAATTTTGTTTTTTTTTATCTGTTGTCTCGTGTTTGTTGAAATCTTTGTTAAACATTGGAGTACATAAAAATGTTGATGATGTATCGTAATTGTTTATAAATTGCTTTTTGGCACGTAAACATAATGTGATATGTGGGACTTGCACATTATTCAAAATTTGTGAGTGTATGCATTTCACATTTACTAGGTTTAAAAGGTTGATTGTGAAAGGTTGTGTGGATGTTAAACGCAAGGGCATAGTACCAAGGTGGTGCCTCTGAGCCCAAGATTGTGGGCACAATGTATCAGAATTTCAGTTCAATTCAGAAATTCAGATTTTGCCAAACGCCAACTTAGATATACGCAACAGCTGATAGCCAAACGAGTGCAAATTAACTGCATCATGCTTTTACGAAGCAACAATAAAATAGAAACTAACTACAAAAGATCTGTCAAGATACACGCCATTCTTCTTCCATATATGCTTAGCTAGACAAATGAGTAAATCTAGATCGCCAATGTTAATTGGATTCTAAATTTCCTGTTTTCAACTGAAAGTACCCCCAATTAATGAGGAGGCAGCTCCAGGCCTCCAGCATGATCTACATGCTACCAATATGTACCGGCAATATTCCACAATTACTTTTAGGCTTGACAATGAATTTCTATAATCAAACGAAAACACAGTATAAACTCATAACACTTAAACACTTGAATCACAAGGTGAAAACTCAGTACAAACTCAAAATACTTAAACACTTGAATCACAAGGTGAAATATTAGAGACTGTCGCATCTCTTTGAAGAGAAATAGACTGTTCACCTCAGTACCTCACACAACTAGAACTATTTTTTCAAGCATTACCTCTTTATTCCATTTTACTAAAGAAAATTACAGTACTGAAATACCATTAAAGACGACTATCCATCCAAACACCTACTCGAAATAAAGACAACATGAATTAGCTAGAAACTACTCTACATGAACGAAATAAGTTGTAAGAAACCAAAACAAGGAAAGTAAAACTGCTCCTATCCAGTCCATCAAAGTCTGCCACTACCACATTTTTTTCTTCGAGATTTGGAAGTACCAACAATCTTCTGGTATGCTACAAAGCGTGATTGAAGATATGTTTCCCAAACAATCGTAGTAGGATAATGATACACAAACCAAAGTTTTGCTATATCTGGCATCGGATAGTTTGTTTTGAGCTTGAGATTTAGCATTTTGTTCTCGACAAGCCAATACTTATAACTTTAGGTCCATTTTCAGGGAGAGCTGATCTCAATGGAAGAAAAGTGGCGGATTTTGCCTTTGAGAAAAAGACAACGATATCATGATACTTCGAAGCTACAAGATAACCAGATTGAGGCAACTCCATGCATTCATCCTTACCAGATTTTTTAAAATTCTTCTCACAATTTTCAAACCCACGAACATTGAACATCTTTACATACTCATTTTTAAAGCAACTCAACTCTACCAACAGATCTGCTTGTACTTTTATCTAATTTTCCTTACGATAACCCTATGCTAAAGCTTAAGCCATAAAACTAATGGTTCCATCTCCCAGGTGCTTCAATATCCAAAGTGTATAACCTTACAACTTCTGGAATTTTATCCATATAGTGCATGAAGCAATGAGTATAGGAAGGTACTTCAACATCCCCGAGATACTCTACTTGTTTAGCACGTAAAAACATCTCACTATTCAACTATTTTTTATTTCATTAATTCCTACTTAATCATAAAAACCATTGTCTCCTTCATCAGACCAAGAGTGATGAGTGAAGCATCTCTAGCAAGTTGTTGCATAGGCATAGGGCTTTGGTTTGGTTTCACCATATCGTCCGTGAGATCTGTAATATTTGCATCGTCAGCAAATTTCTTTATTGATTTAAGCACCTGAATTCTTTTCTCAATATTGTTGATATGGGACACTATGCCAATAAAAACCTCATCAATGTATGCTTTTATTGCATACAAATTCATCTTCAGACTAGCCACCTCCTCCTCTAGTCGATCCATTGGAATCTGGAAATTTAAAAGAAAAAACAAAAAAAATAAAGAAACAGTTTGACTTGCAACCAAGGAGTACAAAACAAAGGCAGAGTATGTTGCCAACTTATCAACACACAAATATTTGGTAACATTTCATATACTAAACTTTTGGTACCCTGTTTACTCATTACTGTAGAAAAACAGAACTTTCTAGTACCAACTATTATAAACATAATGACGAAGACTGAAGCAGAGGTTTTTATGCAAGTAAGGTCATACATCAATTAAGTACTTTCAATGTTCAATTTCTGACGTCCAACAATTTCAATGTAGTAGAACATAGAACATAGAAAATAAGCAAAACAATGGATTACCTTTTAATGTTTTGAGAGCTGAAAAAAAAAAAAAAAGTCGGGAACAACTACAGAACTCGAAGTTGATGGTTGATGCCTCCAGTTGATGGTTTTGTTTCTATTCATAAAAAACCATTTTTTAATTACATGCTTAAGTAATTCAACAGCCAAACCTCTTTCATTATATTTGGTTGTTGTATTACTTAAGCATGTAATTAAAGAATGGTTTTTTTATGAATAGAAACAAAACCATCAACTGGAGGCATCAACCATCAACTTCGAGTTCTGTAGTTGTTCCTGACTTTGTTTCTTTTTCAGCTCTCAAAACAGTAGAAGGTAATCCATTATTTTGCTTATTTTCTATGTTATATGTTCTACTACATCAAAATTGTTGTACATTAGAAATTGAACATTGAAAGTACTTAATTGATGTATGACCTTACTTGCATAAAAACCTATGCTTCAGTTTTCATCATTGTGTTTATGATAGTTGGCACTAGCATGTTCTGTTTTTCTACAGGGTAGCAAAAGTGTAGTATATGAAATGCTACCAAAAAATTGTATGTTGGTAACATACTCTGCCTTTGTTTTGTACTCCTTAAGTGCGAGTCAAACTGTTTTTTTTTTTCTTTCTTTTAAATTTCCAGGTTCCAATGGATCGACTAGAGGAGGAGGTGGCTAGTTTGAAGATGAATTTGTATGCAATAAAAGCATACATTGATTAGGTTTTTATTGGCAGTGTCCCATATCAACAATATTGAGAAAAGAATTCAAGTGCTTAAAGCAAGAAAGAAATTTGCTGACGATACAAATATTACAGATCTCACGGACGACATGGTGGAACCAAACTAAAGCCCTATGCCTATGCAACAACTTGCTAGAGATGCTTCACCCATCACTCTTGGTTTGATGAAGGAGACAATGAAAAGATAAGGTAAATTTGCGCAAAGGTTTTTATGATTAAGTAGGAATTAATGAAATATAAAATAGTTGAATAGTGAGATGTTTTTACGTGCTAAACAAGTAGAGTATCTTGGGGATGTTGAAGTACCTAAATATACTCATTGCTTCATGAACTATATGGATGAAGTTCCAGAAGTTGTAATGCCATACACTTTGGATATTGAAGCACCAATGGGAGATGGAACCGGTGGTTTTATGGCTTTGGCTTTAGCATTGGGTTATCGTAAGGAAAATTGGATAAAAGTACAAGCAGATCTGTTGGTAGAGTTGAGTTGCTTTAAAAATGAGTATGTAAAGATGTTCGGTGTTCGTGGGTTTGAAAATTGTGAGAAGAATCTTAAAATTTTTGGCAAGGATGAATGTATGGAGATGCCTCAATCTGGTTATCTTGCAGCTTCGAAGTATCATGCTATGGTTGTGTTTTTCTCAAAGGCAAAATCCGCCACTTTTCTTCCACTGAGATCAGCTCTCCCTGAAAATGGACCTAAAGTTATAAGTATTGTGCTTGTCGAGAACAAAATGCTAAAGCTGAAGCTCAAAACAAACTATCCGATGCTAGAAATAGCAAAGCTTTGGTTTGTGTATCATTATCCTACTACGATCATTTGGGAAATATATCTTCAATCACGCTTTGTTGCATACCAGAAGATTGTTGGTACTTCCAAATCTCGAGGAAAAAAACGTGGCAGTGGTGAACTTTGATGGACTGGATAGGAGCAGTTTTACTTGACTTGTTTTGGTTTCTTAAAACTTATTTCGTTCATGTAGGATAGTTTCTAGCTAATTCATGTTGTCTTTATTTCGAGTAGGTGTTTGGACAGATAGTCGTCTTTAATGGTCTTTCAGTATTGTAATTTTCTTTAGTAAAATGGAATAAAGAGGTAATGCTTGAAAAAACAGTTCTAGTTGTGTGAGGTACTGAGGTGAATAGTCTGTTTCTTTTCAAAGAGATGCAACAATCTCTAATATTTTACCTTGTGATTCAAGTGTTTAAGTGTACTGAGTTTGTACTGTGTTTTCACCTTGTGATTCAAGTGTTTAAGTGTTATGAGTTTGTATTGTGTTTTCGTTTGATTATAGAAATTCATTGTCAAGCCTAGAAGTAATTGTGGAATATTGCCGGTACATATTGGTAGCATGCAGATCATGTTGGAGGCCTAGAGCTGCCTCCCCATTAATTGGGGGTGCTTTCAGTTGAAAACAGGAAATTTAGAATCCAATTAATTAGCACTGGCGATCCAGATTTAATCATTTATCTAGCTATGCATATATGGAAGAAGAATGGCATGTATCTTGACGGATCTTTTGTGGTTCACTACACCATTTGGGTGAATTGGCCACAATTAGGATTTATCATTAGTAACACTTCATCCGTTAGAAAGTTAATCACATCTATTATCCATTGGGAATATTATCAACCGTTGCTTAAATAGTTCTATTATTCCGTAACATTTATGTAGATATTTAGTGACGGTTAGGAATATGTTAGAAACTAAGAAGTAAAAAACAAGAAAAATAAAAAATCACATGGGAGAAAACAGTGAGCTTGGACGAGTGGTGTTGCACTGCTGCCGTAGAGTTCTTCCTCACTAGGTTAGTTGTCCTCTTCACTTATTGTTTCTTGTTCTTCATCTCACCTTCCTCTTTCTACAAATAATTTTTTAGGGTTTTGATTCTAACTTTGGTTTTGTATAGTTAGGGTTTCAAGATTTCATTTTAGGCAAAATTGTTGATCTACTGAACAGAGGATTCTCTTTAACCGAGGTAAGTAATTGTTGGTCATGGTCTGGGTTTTCATTTCCTGTTGAACATGTTTAAGTTTGGTTGATTGTTGTTTATTATGTTGATTTTAGAGCATCCAGTACTAGATTGTTTTTTAAAATGATAAAAAAAAAAATGATATTTTGATGGAATTTCGTTTAAGATTGATTTTTCTATCTCTGTTTGTAATGTTCCAATCCAGATATCACACAAACTGAGAGATTTTCCAGTTCTATGTTCATAAGGTATCAATTTCTCTTATTGGTTGTTACTAATGCTTTAGTTTTGAACCAAATTGTTTACTTTTAATCGTTCTCTATCGAATTCGTGATTTGGGGCTCATTATTTTAAGTTTTTTAAGGTGCTTGCTGTCATTAGTTGTTGTTGTCGCTTCTTTGTAACAAGTTTTTGACATTAAGGTTTTAGCTTATGGGTTTGGTTAGACTTTGGATTATTTTGTAAAATATTGTATCTTTATAACTTTACATATGGTGTTATCAAGTTCAGTTTCTTGCCAGGTTTTATAGTCAGCGAGTTTTTCTTTTTATGTCTTTTAAATAGTATTGGAATAGATGATAGAAGCGAAAAAAAAATATTCTTGTAGTTTAATGTAATGCAATGTCTTGGACTGAGCATTGGTTTCACATTAAAAAATCAAATCCTTGTTAGCAATTAGTAATTGCTTGTGCCTCAACCATAACTTCAAGCTTCAGTTAGCTTACTTGCATCCAGATTTGTGAGTGTTGTCTGATTTTGACACCCATAAACTTACTAGCTATCTCTTATTGTTGTTTCATTTCTTTTCTTTTCTTTTCTTTCTTGTTTGTGATAGAACAATATTGAGGAATTTGTAGTATATTATAATGATATCACAATCATCCTCAATTTTTGCTATAATATAGAATTCACTGAAGGGTGTTTTTGGAAAATTAAGTGTAGTAGTGTTTCAGTTATTCAATTGTACATGCTGCATACACGAGTAGAGTTTTTGGTTAATTTCTTTATCTCAAAAGCTTTATGTGAATAAATATATATACTGAAGATTTAAGAAAGTGTCGATTTTACTGACAATATGTATGCAACTAGTGGTATATACATTAATATAATTGTGTTTTATCATATGGATTAGTTATAGTTCACTAGAATCTATATGACCCTGGGCTATAATGCACGGATACGGATACGGGTACCGATATGGGGACACCGGTACACGGTATGATACAGTTTTTTTGAAACATTAGGACACGGATACGGCCTATGGGTACGGCTAATTATTAGGAATATTTTAAAATATAGTAGTTCTTTGAGTAAAGTAAGTCAGGAACTTGTGAAAAACTATTATAAGACATGCCAAAGTCAATATAGCTTGAAGCCTCAAGAAACAGTTTACATTTTCAATGGAGCGGAACTATCAAATCAGGTCTATTTCAGGGATTCCAGCTGGAATCCATTTACAGAAGTTCAATTTCTTTCGAGAAAGAAGAGAGATTTGAAAATTTTGGTCATTCAAGTGAAAGAATTTGGCTAAATCTCCTTCGCCAGCCTCTCTCTCAAAATTTATTGGGATTCTATTTTTTTTGGGTAAGGAACAAGTATCCTAGAAGTATCCAGTACCCGTATCGGTATCGTACCCGACCGATACGGGTGCAATGACAATTTAGGAGTATCTGTGCATCATAGCCCCTGGGATTTTTATTTGTTTACCTAATTTAGTGTATAGGTAACATGAATTGGGTAGCCGCCAGAGAACATGTGCATGGGCCATGTGCAAAGTTAATAAGTTTGGAATATCTTACACCTCCTGCTTGTTGGAATTAAGTGCTGGACTTAAAAGAGCAACCCATTGGTTACATACTTACCTAAGAGGGTATCTCTCTTTATTGAACCTCAACCTTGCACCAAAGTAGTGTTGGCCGAAAGACAGGTGATGGGTTGCCACTCTTAGTGAAGTGGGAGAAAGAGGCTTGAAAAAAGGGGGGACAGGCAGCAATAAAAGAAGGGGAGAGAAAAGCTGGAATGAACCACCCAAATGGGAGCTTCTAATTTTAATTTAATTGGTTTTGTTTGCTGCTGCAGTCAGTTGAATTTCAATTTTATTTGCATATGAATATTGGATTCTAGCTCTTTAATTGCTTATTCTTTGTGAGTTTGATTTCTAGTTCGTGGTAAGCACCTCTTATGTATAATAATTGAATTCTATGGCTATGGAATTGCTAGAATTTCTCATATTGTTAATCTTTAGGATAAAATTGGGTATTTCTTTATGTTTTTGGTTTGTGGGTTGTTTGATGTGATGGGGTGATGCTGGGCTTACTTTGTTATGTTGGTGAAGTTGAAGTGTTTTGGTGCTTTGTGTTGCATCCCTTTATGGTTTGATAAGATTGTGATTAATGGTAGTACTCACTTAGTTCAATTGAATAACTTAGGGACTCAATTATGTATAATTGGATCCAATTGTTGTTGGTGATCTATGCTTATTACATTGCTCTTGATTGAGTTGTACCCTCTTAGATTGTGTAAAGTCAGGAATTCTTGTTAACGATAGCTTAGTAAATTACACTCGACTACTCGAGATCTAGAGACACTTATGTACTTGGTCTGTCGGGTTAACGGTTTTAGCCTTACGAGGTTTAAATAAATTTAACACCGATTTAGAAGCCTAAGTTAGTTTAGCAACCCATGTGCGAAAATTTTAAATTGCATATCATTGGTTCATTAGGAATGTTTTATCAGGGCCAAAATAGGATGGTAATAATTATGAAGATTTCTATTATTATATTAGATTTTTATTGGACTCGTTTTGTTGATATGAATCCATCGATATTATGTATGCAAAGATTACCCAATTAGTGAATGTGGGGAGCATACAAGCTTAACTAGTTATGATAGCATCTTAACAAAACACTGAGTATATTAGTATATGGTGGATAAGGGTAAGGGTAAAGATGGTTGAAAGTAGAAATGGGTTAACAACGCCTTAACATTGGTATTACTAACAAAGGGGTGCTAAAAACCGAACCAAGTCAGTAAGTAGGATAGTCAGTAAGTAGGATATATACAAGAAAAATTAGGAAGTTATAAAAAGACAAAATAAAGGAATGTGTGCTATTTCCTTTAATCCTCATTTACATCTCCGTATGAAACCTTATAGTCTTGCTTCATATTAAATTGAAGGTTTGAATAAACAATTAAAAGAAGACTTAAGTTGGGGTTTCAATAATGGGTTGATGGGTTTGCACGTACTGATGTTGTGCGTACATGGTGGTGATTAGATTAAACCTAGAGAGAGATTGTTGTGAGTAGTTGGGTTGTTTACACCTTGTTCAAACAGGTAAATTTTTACTTCTAATTTCTTAAGTTTTATTAGAATTTCAAGTACTCATGAAGTTGTTTCCTTCCCAATTATTGAATTTTTTAGTTAAGGCTTCAAATTAATATATATGGAATTAGTTGTGGGGTTTAAAAATCAGCAAGTTGTTGTTGTTGAGATGATGAAGTTTGAATTTCAGAGAAAGGAGAACTTGTTGAACCAAGAGGAGACATAGTGTGAAATAAGTTGTCACTGTTTCGGGTGAGTGATTGCTCTTTCTTGTCTCTTTTTCTTAGTTTCTACCAGTTATGTACACATCAAATTAACAAAGATGACTGACCGTCTAATTAACAAGGTTGTTATGGAATTAAGATACACCTTGTCTGACGAGTTAATCCGCGAAACCGCAGTAATGCAGAAACACAAAATTTGACGTTAGCTATACCGTGAATGAATAATTGTTGTTGCTGCCTATTATCATTAGATGCATTAAGCGTGCTTAAGTACAGGTTACGTAGTTACATATTGGAGTTTAGAAAAAAAATATATGTGCCGAGTTTCAGTGGCTTGGTGATGGCCATGGTATGCAGCGGCCTGTCAGTGTCCTGTAGTGACATGTAGTGTGTCATGCAGTAGCCTAGAGTGGCTTGCAGTGTGGACTTTATAAAAATACACCTAAAGCCATACCTTGTAAGCTAGTTACACGTGTTTTAGTGATAAAAACACGAGTTCTTATCGAGTTATACAGACTCCAGTTAGAAGAACTTATTAGTTCATTAATTTTCTACGAATTATGAATTATGATAATGAGCTTACACGTATATATGTGGTATCTATAGGAGTCGACGTTGGTTATAGTTCTTTAGGAACACGTGACTATAAGGAAGCGTGTGAAGGTAGGAACTTACACCACCAGTCTATAGCCTACTTATTTCATGCGTGTTTTATTTATTTTAATGGTTAAAAGTTAGTTGATCGTTTGGTGTGCCGTGAGCCACCAACGTGTCTAGAAAATGCACAAACTTACTAAGACTCGCAACATATAAGTTTTTTGTGTGGAAATAATGTTTTCGGTGAACAGTGATTTTTTTTCCCCTGACAAGTTTCTATACGTTTCTTTTTGTTCTTCTTAGCGAGATCTGAGGCGCCGGTGAATATGCTGAGGCTTTATTTGGGTTTAGCTACATTATCATTGATCATCTTTTTGATAGGCTTTCAACATTTACTGGTGATTGTAGTGCTTACTGAGGTATTATTGGCTTTATAAGATACACTTTGTACAAATATCTCACTCAATTAAAATATGAGAAGCCTTATCTATTAGTTTTTTGTTTCGTACATTGAGCATTCATAGAAGACTACTTGTAAGTTGCCAGTCAAGCTCGTGTTGCGTCCGTTTAGGTTTCAGTTGTTGCAGCAGTTCTATTCAGAACTTGTTAAAGAGCTCTCCCCATATAGAAACTCTTGCCTTGGAAGTAAATTAGGTTCTAAAAAAAGCTGTCATTCCTTTTATTAATAATTATTTTTCTTCTTCATGTAGCCAGTAGTGTGTTTATGTAAAATTCTATCACTTGGCACATTGTTGGTTGTTGGTTCATGTGTTTAGCCTAGCTTGGCTTCTAATTCTTATACATCACTCTTCCAATGTTTAGGTAATGAAGGAAAAATATTGGGGAGAGGTGTTCCAAAGCATTCATTACCTGATATCCATTGAGAACAGTCTGTCACACTGTTTTGGTAGTTGCAGAAGTATGTAGGACCTGGTCATATTGATGAGGTTTTTGCAGTGTTGGTTGGGCAGAAATTTCCAGCAACATTCTTGAAATATCTATCATCAATTGGTGAGTAGGTAAGAACTCTCTTGACTTTAGTTCTTCTTTGTGTCATTGAAAACTCAATATATACTTAGTTCTTTATACTTTTTTGCTTAGTTTCAATCAAATCAGTTGGGATATTTGAACTTCCCAATCAGAGAATTTCTGACATGTTCCTTTATGATATTGAGTTGAAGTGAATCAGGAATCTTTAGATGAGATAAGGGTTGTGGTGGTTTGTGAGTACTTGTATATGCTTGATTGATGTGTAGGTAGAAATAGAGGATAATTGTGTGGATGGTGTGGTGCTGATTTTTGGTTTCTGAAGGAAGTAATATGCATACTTAGTGAATGGCATGTCAAAGAAGCCAAAAAAGAATGGCCTGCAGTGACCTGTCAGAGCCTAAAACTGGCCTGGGGCGGCCTGCAGCAGTCCAACAGATGGCCTATAACATCCTAAGACTTGAAATTGTATGAAGTATGAAGCTTGGGTATTTTGTACCATTCTAGAATTATTGTTTGGAACCATAGGAACTTTAAAAGCTAGTTTCTTAGTTAGTAATCAACGCACAAGTTTATTAGCGGGATATGAGTTGGATTTGGATATGAGTAAGTCCTCGAGATATGAGTTGGATTTGGAAGTGTTACATGTTTCCTGCCTATTCGTTTTGTTTGGCATGGTAATCATTATCGCTATTTTATTTTCTTATTATAGTCTTGGAGTTTGTGTTCTTTTAACTGTTGTTTCCATCAAGTGATAGTCATGAAGTGTGACGATGGAACAAGAGATCCTGATCTTTGCAACACATACACTTCACTATGTATTTGCTGAATCAACAAGAACTCAAATAGATTGGTATTAATTTCCATAGTACTTGCTTTGTGATTAAAATCTTTGTAGTCTCTTGTTAGTAAATTTATGACTCGGGGTAGAAAAGTTTTATCTAATTTTGAGACTTGGTCTTGATTATATTAATTTTAGTTGTAAGCCTAATTAAGAACATGGGTTTTTGATATTTTGTATGCTATGAGGGAGGTTTGCGAATGCGTAGAAAGACCGGGCTAGAAACGGGACAAAATCGAAGAGCATCAAGTGATATTAATTGGAATATAGTTGGAGTTGCACTTTATCCTTATGTAGTCAACAAAAGAGGATTAATAGAGTAAGAGTGTTTAAACCTGATCTTAATCTTCCAATATCAAGGCCTTTTTGTTTTTTTTGTAGTGTAATATTTTGGTTTTTGTTTCTTTTATAGGAAGTAGATGTGGAACTACAACATGAGTGGTGATTCTTATATTCCAATGTATGATTCATTTGTAATTGGTGGCTAATTAGTATGTAAATCTACCATTAAATTTATGTTGTCATCTTGTATTTTATGAAGTTAGTTTATGAACTTCTTCAATAGAAATTGCCAATTCTTAGTAGTTCAAATGTATTAATTAAGATAGATATGATCTAGTATGTTTTATTCTTGCTTTTTTTTTTTTATAAATATTATGCCGGTTATTAGCATCTTGGCGTGTAATGTATTTGTGTATGTTGGAAATGGTGTTGGGGGTAGAGATTGATAGATTAATGGATAAATAGAAGAATTTGGTGACACATTGTGGAGTGAATGTGAAGGTTTAGGTACAATAGGTGGTGTGCCGGCAAAATACTGATAGGAAATGTATGTTTTTTTTAAAACAATAAATCATTAGTAACAGATATGTAATAGTCAGAAACAATCTAACACTAATGGACAAAATCCCTTATTATAAATTATAGTGACACTTATATCCGTTACTAATGGAGGATACATTTTTTTTGGTAACTGCTACTAATACATTCTAACGGATACGTATCTGTTAATTTCAGTAATACTTTATAACCGTTAGTAAATTTTCTAACAATAGTTATTAATATTTTTTTTTGTAACGGATGGTATCCGTCACAAATAGACTGTTATGGTGTAGTGGTTAGTTTCTATTTTATTGTTGCTTCGTAAAAGCATGATGCGGTTTGCACTCGTTTGGCTATCAGCTGCTGGGGGTATATCTAAGGTGGCGTCTGGCAAAATTGAATCTGAATTTCTTAACCGAACTGAAATTATGATACATTGTGCCCACAATCTCGAAATACACCTTGCACCCACAATCTTGGGATCAGAGGCACCACCTTGGTACTGCCTTTGCGTTTAACATCCACACAACAACCTTTTAAACCTAGTAAATGTGAAATGCATACACTCACAAATATTGAATAATGCGCAAGTCTTATACATCATATTATGTTTACGTGCCAAAAAGCAATTGATAAACAATTACGATACATCATCAACATTTTTATGTACTCCAATGTTTAACAAAGATTTTAACAAACACAAGACAACAGATAAAAAAAACAGATTTCATGGATCCTACAGGGTAGAATATAAATATAAATGCAATTACCTAAGAAGGTGGAGCTGTTGGAACTTTAGAAAAAGTTGTTTGAAAAGAATTCATGCAATAAATTAGATAATAAAATACTAAGGTTTTGAAAATACTAATATCAAAGAAGTATATACATAGTTCAGGATATTACAACCTTCCAAATATAACTATGTACTCAATATGCTGTAACCACCTCAGTGCATGTTCCTTCTATATAACACTCCATACAGTACCTACTTTTCAAAGCTATTTGCAACAAATTGGTACTAACCAAGATATAGCTTCAACCGTTTAACTGCATGATCCATATAACGAGAACCATAAATAAATAGACAAAAATTGAATACCAAAATGATTTTTGCTGCAATGCCTACAAATTAAACACAATACTGTGGGTGTGGGTTCTTGTGTTGATGCTAAGTTTCATAATTTGAAATATGAAAAGTGTCATGGGAGAAATGTGACACTAGAATAGTAGAAAGAAAGAGCATGGGCACAACCTTGTGATTGAGGTTTAGGCCATGGACACATAGGCTTCGTATTCCCTGGTCCACGACAATTTCCACACCTGTTGATTCGAGCTCATCCTTTCCTTTTATCCGAATTCTCTGTAGCAACAAAACCACATGCGCCTATATTAGAACAAAATTTGAAAACTATATCAAGGAGTGGAAACCAAAATTGAGCAAAAAGCAGTACTTACCACTCGTGGAATGTATCTCCTCTTCTTCACTCAAATCGGCCGATCAAGCACATTTCCCCAAATGGTCTAAGTTTGTACTTGGACCTGTACAAACACACAAATAAAATTGTAGTTAATAAAATCAAGAATTACTATGAGTGCAACACATTTACTGCTAGAGTTCTTGAATATATCAATACTAGTATTGAAAAACTTAATACGATGTTTACCTCCAACATCTGGGCATGTGAGCCTTGTATGCCCTTTAACACCACAAAGACCACAAGTGTTCTTTGTTGTCTCATTGTGGGCTTTAAGTCTTTTATTCTGTCGACCCTTGGGTGCTACATGGGGTGGATCCTGAATCAGCTCAAACTGGGTGGTATCCCCCGAGTATCTAATGGCTCCTTAATGGGAACTTGAGTGTTTCTTTCACCACTTAATGGGGTCTCCTTTGACATAATATAAGCAGATAGGAAATCTCTTTCAAATTCAGCAGCCCCATACATATGTTCTTGCAAATCCCCATAAGCTCACTGTAGCGCATAGCATAAGCAGCTTCCCTGTGCACAATATTAGGAAGAACAACTGGAATAGCCGATTCACATGTTGCGTTCACCTCCTTAATATGCAACTAGAGGGCATTTTGCGGACATCTTCATTTTTGAAAACAGAGATGATGTGTCTGCAAGGAAACCCCCAAGATTCAAATAGTCCACAAGAACATTTGGCACTTTGATCAACAACATTGTAATGCACAATGGACTTGCGGCCCGTACTCAAATGATGATGCAAAGTGTAGGAAAGAATATTGTCACCTAGATCCATTTTTGAATCTACAATGTACATCGCCTCTTGCTGCAATTGCTTATTAAACATATCAAAAAGCCGCCCATGTGTAGAGTGATTCTACCTGATTTAAATACCCAATCAAGTGGGTCTTAATTACTGGCTTGGTTGTCAAAGTATTCACTTCCTCTTCGAGCTCATGGTGACGAATCTTTTAAAGTGCCAATTCCAATTTATTATAGAGTTCAACCATTCTCATACCGGGCTTCACGTGGCGCCGTATAACAGAGTTAATGCTTTCATAACGTTGGTTGGTTCTACAACCACCAAAGAACGTGTCATGGAGATATGCCTCTGCCCACCTCATCTTTTTCCTATATATCTTCTTCACCCACTCGTGGTCATTGACATTGTGTGCTTCTAACAAATCCTTCCATTTTTGCTCAAACACTTCTTGATAACATTTGATGAACATGAGCGAACAAAATTCTTTTTGAAACCCAAAGACACGGACATTAATTGCTAATAGAATTTTTGAGAATATGTCACGCACATAAGCGATGTTTGGCACTAGGTAAGCAAACTTTGATAGCCTTGTGAATTGTGTGGTCACCATCAATTATGACCAACTTTGGTGGCTTACTGCCCATAGCTTGTAGAAAGCACTTTAAAGCCCAGATGTAAGACTCCTTTAACTCACTTGTCATAACTGATGCAAAACCAAAAACTATAGTTTGCATATGGTTATTCACTCCAGCAAACATAACAATTGGCATTTTGTAATGATTTGTCCAGTATGTCAAATCCAACAATGACACAATGCCAAAGCAATAATAATCTGAGCGACACGTCAAATCAGGCCAAAACAATCTAACCAACTGACCATGCACATTTATCTCGTGATCGTAGAAAAATGATGAATCAATCTTCGACTTGTTCTTCATGCTGGTAAGAAGTGTGCTGGCATCCCCATTAAAATACTGAATTCTCCTCATTCTATCGATCCGATTATAAGGTTTTTTCTTATATATCCAACTTTCCAAAAAGTGCCAGCCTTAGTCACAAAAAAAAATCCATCACTTGACATGTTCTTATGCCCACATTTCTTTGATTCGTAGCTCACTGCATCCTGATTACCCACATTTCTATGTGATCGGCCAAACATTGAGCTTGGATAGGACACAAGCGGATGAGTGAGTTCTCCAAAAAAACCACGAACAACCCACATTTTGATTTAACATCTAAAATCACTTCAAAATGAGCAAAGCATCCACATCGAGTCTCCCTCCGTGGTTTTTGTTTTTGCGTGGGGTTAGGACAAAATATTTCTTATCTCTCTTACCTTGACACGAGCACATAAATATTCGCACTCAATATCTTTATTAATTCTACGGATACCCCTGCGAACACTAAATCCAACAAATTTGGCATACTCATTGTAGAAGTCATAAGCCTCGCCACTAGTTTTAAAACGCATAGAGAATATGATTGCATTCTCGTATTCACAACCTGTACCTTCTCCATTTTCCCTTGCATCGGGCTGATTAAAAGAATTCATATCCTCTTTATCACATCCACCTACCTCTTCTCTTTCATTTTTATCCCCTTCTTTAAAATATTCATCTTCTCCTTCACTTTCGCCATCCGATGTATATATGTATGTCTTCTAAGTTTACAATGATTGACTCCACACAAATATTGTTTTAGTGTCAGAACAATTACTTTCCTCGTCAGTGCATGCATCAAGACGAACATTTCTAACCCACTCATCATCTTCATTAAAGGTAGGCATCATCACCTAATCAATGCAACAATTAAAGGAATATTATAAAATTTTATAAGTAGATACTCTTAGAACAAATTACTAATGATGCGCTGACAATTAAGTAGACATAGATCACTTGATCTTAGAAAAATATCAATATAGTATTCATCTTTTAATATCAATGCGACTTCCACACGATACACCATAATTCACTATTAAAAAAAAACAGTTTGACTAGCCCATTTTCTACCAAGCATAGCTTCTAACTCTGATGTCCAAATGCAATAATGAAACATGATTAATAAGAAAATAGACGCAAATTACTATCTTTTTTATGTAGTTTGTCCTGACCCAACACTAACTCTAACTATGATAAGATTACGCTCGAAATCAGGGCAGCAGGCTAGGCAATCACTGGTAAAGGGTTCTCATAATTCTAAACAAGTATGCAATATTTAAACTAAAGCTATAACAGATGCCAAATATTTAATCTGGTTCCCTACTATTATAGACATTCCCAATTGCGAGTAAGAGAACCAAGTAAATCATATAAGAGAAGTAAACAAGAAGTCCTTGCACTCAAACTAATATAACATATATGCCGTTAAACTAATTTCACCAACCTCAAACCAAACATAGTTTAATAAGGGGTGGTGAAATCTACATGAAAACCATACAACAATAACTTCTAACTAATTGGTTCTTTATACCAACTATCTGAATCTCAAACAGCATGGGTTAGATGAATTAACTAAAGTCTAAAGCAAATGCTCAATTGGTCGGATATAAATTAAGCGGGCAAAATAATCAATCAATAAAAACAATCAATCTACATTGTCGTAAATTAAAACATATAGAAACAAACTAAATTCATACAAAATATATTGGGCGAAAAAATTGGGCTTCTAAATATCCTAAGAAACTGAAATTAAATCGAAATAAAAAAACAATAGAGGAAGAAGATCATACCTGATAAGCACCAAAAACTGCAATATAAAACCCCATAGAGACATAACATTTTGGTTAATTATGTGTTTAATAATAATAAATTAATGATATTTTCGTGCTTTTACAGGATTGAGCAATCAACGTGAAAATGAGGATAAAAGCCAATATTTAAGCACGAAATAGTGTGTCTCCATGAAGTATTTTGATTTAGCCCACGTGAAGCTCAATGAATCCCGACTAATGCCCAGGGAATCAAACAGGACAGTTCAAAGTCAGAACAGGATCAAAGCGCCAGAAAATCATCAAACTTTCGAAGACCGTATTTGCTGAACTTGGATTCCAATGGTCGAAAATGAACCATCAGAAAGATCAGTGTGGCGAGCTCTACACATAGGCGTGACTTTGTAAAAAGTCAACTTTTTGGACCCGCCATTGGTCGAGGCATGAGAGACCTACTGTGCAGACCCACAGAATTTGGCAACCAAGCTCACACGTCAAGCTTCTACACAAATCAAGCTGCAATAAAACCATGAAATACTTTTGTGCATAACTTTAGCACAAAAGTTCTAATTGGTGGCACGATTAGGTGGCTTAATTAAGTGAAAAAAAAATCCTAATTGGTGGCATGATTAGGTGGCAAACAAATTTATTTGATTTTGACACAAAAGTCCTGATTGGTGGCTTAATTAGGTGGCTTAATGTCTTGATTAGAAAAAAAAATCAAGATTTTTCATTTATGGATGCAGTTGGATGTTAGAATTCACGTGGATGTAAAGAAAATGAGCACTCTCATTTTCTATAAAAAGATGTCTTCATGAGCAAGAAATAACTTTTGTTCCATTAGTTAAGTTTAGTTCGGAGTAGAAGGTTTCCATGTTTTGTAATATTTGGTTTTGTTAAGTCAAGTTTCTTATAATGTTTTCAAATCTATGTAGTTAATTTAAAATCCTTTCTAAGTAATAAATATAAATTTTATTTGTTATTATTTTTTTTACAATGAAGTTAAGTTGTTGTAATTTGTAGAATCTAAGGATCATAAGAAAATCGGTTAAAACTTTCAAAGGTTTTTGTAATTTGAATGCCAAACACCGTAGAGTAGTTTAATTAATCAACCACACATCCTTCTCATGAATTCCCTAGGTAGAAATTCTAGTGAAGTATCTACAAACAAATCCTCTAGACTTTAGGTGGAACGATTCCCTTACTCGAAGTGTATTATTACAACATACACGTGAGTTAGGTATTTGATCAACTGTACTCGAGTGCGTGTGAGAGTCATAGATTTTTACACGTGCAAAAGGGTGATTATCAATTGGCGCCAATGCCATCCTAAAGAATCAAGGGAGCTGTGATACAAGCTGGAATATCTCCACGGGAACACCCAACTCCGTCCTACCCTTTCATCTCTTTCATTTTTTGCTTTGTTTTTCGATCGAAATTTCTTCGTGTTTTCTTACTGATTCAGTACTGTAATTTTTTTTTCTCACTTCTAGGTTGCATACGAGTTGAAAAGCCATCTACTTGAACCACTGGGAAATCACTGGAAAAATTCCAGCTAAATGCAAATAGTGTAGAGTGCGCACCACGCCTTAGTTGGCCTATTTCAGAGCGCGCCTCGCGCTTGTGATGCAGTAACAAGTCTACCCATAAAATAATAATAATAATAATAATAATAATAATAATTTCTGCCCTAATACCAAAAGTACCAAGCATGCCCTGTGCTCCATGAAATATTGAACAGGTTGAATTTTTTTGGGGACTTTTGATTGAGTAGAATTAGTGGTGTTGAGGGTGTTGTTCATCTTAGATCCTTTTGGTGGGAGGAATGGTTTGATGGATGGAAAAAACTATCTCTACTATTTTCTAGCCTCTCTTACTTTTTTGTTCCAGAGTTTAATGGTGGAAACAGTAGTTCTTATCTAGAATAGTTTGGAATCTTAAACACTTATAAATTTAATAGAGAAACATATATGAAAATGGATTGGATGATTATCTTGCTCACAAAGTTATACTTATTTGAACTTGTCAAATGAGTTTGACTTGTGTTTGTGGGATTGAATCAAATGAGAGATAAGTAATGAAAACTTGTATTGAAAGATGTAATGAAAACTTGTATTGAAAAGATTAAGAACTTGGTTTACACTAAAGCTTGAAAAACATAAAAATGGAAAACAAGGAAATAACAAATTACACTATTAAATTAAAACATTTTATCTATTCCTAATGACCAAAGATTAGCTCTAGGGTAATGTTCTTTCTCTACGACTTTGGTTTATATAGGACACCAATTACATATATGCCCTTCTTTCTAGAAACAACCTTGTGGGCTTTTGACCTAAGCCCATGCAATAGAATTCTTGATTTTGGCTTTAAATCCTTGAGTCCATAGCTTTCAGCTTTGAGTCCTTGAGTCTTGACAGTTGACTTTGACTTTCTGACATTTTTGCTCCTAAGCTGGAATCTTCCCAAGCAGCATAAATAACAATCCTTTTTGAGCTAAAATGCACGTATTAGGAATATGCATCCTAAATGGCCTGTATCCTGCAATCAGTAGCAAAAGCTATAAGTTGTCTGTTTATTAAGCATAAGAAGGGCATAATTGAAGTATTGTAAAGATAATAAAACGCACATTTGGGGGCTGATCAGCTACTTCCAAACAATATTTTGCTTGTCCTCAAGCAAAGATGAGAGGGAAAAAACTAAGATCACAAATGTGTGATTTATTATACTAGTCTCGTTTCGCGGAGTGCGATTACATTGACCATATGCAACAAGGCCTTAAACCACTAGGACTTCCTTAGTGGACGAACTTAAACCTCATGAGAGTTTTCCAGATAAGGTACTCACAAACTTCCTCTATTTAGTACACAGGGTCTCGTTTCCTTATTTATTCTAAGAGGTTTATACATCTCATTAGCGGGGGAATAAAGAAAAGCACCTTTGAACTCAGAATAATATATATACAATAGTTTAATCATCTAAAGATAAACATGCAAAACATGAGCGGTGAAATGCAAAAGCAGAGTCGTTTCCAAAACTTTTGGAGAGAGTCCTTAAGTTGGGATCTCACAGGGGTGTGTTGCAATCATAACTCTCTTATAGATTCATTCAAGTTTCGTTTTCTCAAGTGCAAAGGGCACTTTATATTCCTCACATACTCGAATGACGTCCAAGGAAATCGAGGTCGATTGATCACAATATCCACTTACTATCACACCATCCTATTTCTAGTTGAGCTAGAGGTATTTTATTAGGAATTATGGAGCTAAGGTAGTGGTTTAGAAATAAAAGGAAGGGAAAACAAACTCTGATAAGTTGAGAAATTGGGTTTTCAATATATTTGTAACTAAAGAAGAACCTCGTTTTGTTCCTTTTGCTTCCGAATTTGTGATTCATTCGTTAGCCCTTTGGCTTTGTGACTCCATATGATTTTGAATTTTGGGAGTTCTAACTTTGCTTTTGTGTCTTTTGAAATCGACTCCTTTTGATTTTGAACTTTTGGGAGATTTCGATCTTTGAATATTTTCTTTCTTTTCTTTCTTTGTGTTTCTTTTGAAGCTTCTAACTATTCTGTTTTTGTACAAGGCCTTCTCTTCTCTTTTTATTGTTCATACAATTCTCAACTCGTCAGCTGGGTACACTTTTTATTGTATGTGTAGTAACTGGTTTAGGGATTGATGGCGAAGAAATAAAAAGGCTTTTAGAAATTAGTGAAGGCTCAAGGGGGGTAACTAGAAGACAAATTTTCTTTTTGGGTTTTTAACGTTTATTTGGCTATATCAATCCAAAAAAGACTTAAATTCTCTTCTAGGATGTGGTGTGGTGATTAAGCAAGTGGACGTGTTATCTTTCTATCCAGACATCCTTATGTCATCACTCAATAATCATTCATATGAGGTTTTTGGCTAGATTCTCACAGGATATGGAACTTAACTGTTCTAACATTGGTCTCGGAAACTCACTGCTATATATAATCAAATGCTGATGCATGCCATTCATGAAAATGTGCAGAAACTATTGTATGTATATTAGTCTAAGTTCGAAGAACGAATATTTACTCTATTGCTATAATGAGACTTCTAAACCATTTATTCATCATAGAAAAAGGAAAACAAGACTTTTGGTACTAAATAGAAAAATATTTTTGGTCTTTTCAAAATATTTTAAGAAAAAAAGAAATATGGAAATTCTATCTAATATAAGAAATACTATATAATAAATGCCTAGTTTTTGCAGAATGTTACTATACCACCCCAAACAGAAATATGCTTTGTCCTCAAAGTATGAAGAAAATGAAAGAGATTATCATAGGAACATGAGCAAAAACGGCAGTAACCTGTACTCTGTTCTTCATTATGAAAATATACCACCCCCAAACAAGTTTGGAGCGTGGGTTGATAGAAATAGAACGAGAAATACATGGTTTATCTAAAAGGTAAAAAACGTAATTATTCTAACATGAATTTTTGGCTTTTTTGAATTTTATTTGTAAAAACATGCATAGTTTAGAAAATAAGAAAATTTGGGCATGATGTATTTGTATTTTCTTCTTCTCATATACCACAAATCCTTATACATTCCACAGACAAACATAACAGATAATACGAAGAAAAACTAGAAGTGCAGAAAGTGAAAAAAAATTACATATAACTATGCGGACACTAGGGAGTTACCTAATCAGATTCCGGGCGGGGTACTAACGACGTCGATACGAACTCGAGCTACTCATGTCTCTTATCTCTCACTGGGCTCTCTCAGCGTAGAAGCCTGTGGAACTAACTCGTCGCGTAGCTCCTGAAGCATCTGGAGAGTGCTGGCCTGAAAGGTGTGTTGCTCGTGCTGAATTGAACTCAACTGCTAATGTAGTTGACGTTGACCTTCATGCATGAAGCGCAAATCATCCAAGGGACGCTTGAACTGAGACAGAGCTCCTAGAGCAAAGTAGTCGACAGGAGGTGGAGGTGGAGTTTCGTCATCATCGAGACCGTGCTTGATCTCTTGTATAGCGATTGGGGACTAGTCGTGTTGAACGCAATGCAGATAGACAGGAGTGAATGTGGTGGACTTTACTACCACAAAGTCACTCGGAACTGCTACTCCCCAACTAAGTATGAGCTTAGTTACAAGGGTAGGAAGGGGAGCAGTACTCCGTCTAGATTGAGAAAGTTGGTTCCACAGGAAAGAAGAAATACATAACCCATTATTCCGAGTATGTAAAATCCAAAGAATGTGAAGGATCGACTTACTTATATTCGAAGGTTTCGTCGTCCCCACAAGGTTGTGTGCAATCCACGTTGCCACTACCAACTAGTTCTTCCTCAAAGAAGTCTGCCTCGCACAGGTGGAACCATTGACGTACTCGCCACACAGTTGCATACATCAAATCGAACACTGTGCCATGGAACTGCTGACTCTCAGGTACCTCGTGTCGTGCTTCGATGCCCAAAACAGACCCAACTGCCTGCCTAGTGAACATATGAGAGCGACCCCTAAACGAAATGGTAACCAAGTCTTCGTTATTGCGAGCTAAGCCGCGATAGAAAGCTTGAATAAGAGAAAGGGAGTAATGGGCAGTGGGTTCTAGTATGAGTGGCCTCCAACCTCTTCTAAGGATTTGTCCCTTGAAGAAAACATCAAAAACCCCCGAATCAAATAGATTTGAAAAATTCATTTCAGGTACAATCTTTCGATTGGCAGCCATGAGAGGGTGTTTTGGTTAAATTGAAAGTGGATATGAGGTGGGATGAAGGTTTTCGAGTGGCAGCAAGAACTGTTTTGGATTTGGAGAAAAATGAGGCGTCGCGGGTTTGGGTAGGCGCGGGCGCGTGTCGACTTTGATTTTGTGAGCTAGGGTTTTTTGTGGAGAAGACGGTACATCGGGCGGTCGCGTGGTTGGATTTTAAACCAGTGTACGACCATCGGTTGTTGGGTTTTTAGGTTTTGAAATTTTTGACCCAAGCCTATATGAAATGCAGGAATACCGAAAAGGTCCCGTTCCATCTCATAACTCGTAAAATGCAAATCCCCACTTCGTTACCGGTCTGATTCTGACAAATTAACTGTCTAAATGATCAACGCAAAGAATCCTATCTAACGGTATATCACATGCTTTGATCCAAGGTTGTATGACACACAAGATGATAGATGCGCCTTAAAGCGTGAAGATGACATAAGCTGTATACACGAATGAGCTCTAAAAAGAATATAGTATGCCAACTTGAAAACAAAACACGAATAGCGGAATGAATAAAAAAGAGTGTCACGAGAGCAAAGGGAACGGATGGTGGAAAGAATATACAAAATTGAAATTAAAGACTAATTAATTTTTTTGGATTATATTTTTGAAAAACTGTAAAAATGTGGGTCGTTTTTAGTCAGATCCCCAAGACTCGAGTCAATCCCAACCAGATGGTTTGATTACTCTATGAAGCTGGGCTCTGTGCTTTGGTGTAAGACACATGTAGACTATAAATACTGAGCCTTTGCTTATCGGCTGAAGCCCAAGGCAGTCTGGTGTTTGACATCTTAAACACCAATTCTCCCTGACTGCACACCATCTGCGTGCGTAGGAACTTTTTCCTGCACCATGTGTGATGGTGTGAATTCTCTTCCAGATATAATGTTTAATATCAATCGGAAGAGAAGCAAGAACTTCAGAATCAGTGGGTACATGTCTCTATTGAACCTTGCTCGGTGGAGAAGAACTGTTGTTAGACATTTTGAAAGGTTTGTAGAAGGGGGAGAAAAGAAGTTTTTAAAAATTTTGGCAACTGGAAATTTTGTATACTTTTTAGAAAAGAATGTGAAATTTTTGTACAAAATGAGTCTTTTAACGTCAGATTTTCGAGACAATAATAGAGAGGTGCATGATAGAATTAAACAAATCATGGTTTCACTTTGGGTTACACCATTTTTTTTAATTTTAGAATTCGATGCCTCGTCGAGTTTTTTTTTTTTTGGTTCTTGTTTTTCTTAAAAGATATCTCTAACAAGATAGAAGGTTTTTTCAAGAAGATAAAATCATACGTTTATCCAGTCTCATTTTGGTTACTCTGGGACGTAAGATTTTAAATTTTTATATCTTCAAGTTTTTGAAAATTATGTAGAGATATATACAAAGGACTCTTACAAAAGTAGTGATAAAAACATACCATAACAGATTGTCTTAGGCAACTTTCATGTCGGTTCGATTGAACCCAATCCAGATAGACAGAGCTTCAGTTATACGAGTTGGGCGCAAGACATGGAATGTCTTGACCCGTGCGAATAGCGTGGTGATATAGACAACCCTTAATAAACAAAACTGATCTCAAACCGCCCATAGATTGCAATTTTCTAGGGATTGGTCCGTGTAGAATCCATTGCCCATTTTGAAACAAAAACACATGACTAGTGTTGTGTCGAGAATCCTCTATTATAAAAACTGGAAAAACCAAGAACTTTTATAAAAACAACAAGGAAAAGCTATTCTTAACAAAAAGAGTGAAAAATAAAGAAAAAGAAAATTATATACTTGCTCCAAAGAGGTACACTACTCCAACTATGAGTAAAAGTGCTAACAAGGAATATACAAGTATTCGTGGACTCAAGGCTCTGACACTTACAACCACACACTCCAAGTGGAGTGGTCTGGTTACCTTTTTTGATGTACTCCATAAAAACATATGTAAGGGAATGAAAGGATTGTAAATACATCACGGAACAGAGGATTTAGGCGCTTGTAGCTTCCAAGGCTGAGTTCGCTTGTTTAGGATTAGGAACTGCTTGTCCTGGGAACACACCTTTCTGGGCTTTCTCTTGGGTTAGGTGGGCTTAGAGATTGTTGTATGGACACTAAGATTTGAGATTGCTGATGCATCAAGGATAGCATCATCTCGGATGTTTTGTCTAATGGGACATTAGTAGGTTGGGCAACTAGAACTAAGTCTTTTTGGTTGTTGATTGGTGGATTTTGATAGTTCTGGTTAAAGTTGGATGGAACCATTGCTCTATTCTGATTATTGTAGGTACCTTGTCCTTATCTAAACTGATTGGATATATTTTGTGGTTTGACATGATTTGTGAACCCTGGAGGTGGTTGAGTTTGTTGATTAGTATTCCATTGAAAATTTGGGTGTTGCCTCCATGGTGCATTTGGTATATTGATGAAAGCACATACTTCTTCTGGTTGAAGTGATGCTATGTTATTGAGCAAGGGACAATGGGTAGATACGTGATTTAGATCTAGACAGAAAGTGCGTGGTGCTATATCGATGTTCATGACTGGTTGGGGGAGTATGGCCTTTTTGTTTGGTTGCAAGGGCATCTATCTTTCTTGTGAGGGTTTCGATTAGTGTTTTCATCTATGGATTAGATTTTACCTCAAAGATACCATTGGCTTTGGAAATACTAGGCTGGGATGTTCTGGAATTGTTTGTGTCGCCACAATGAGTACTCTTTTATGCTTGGTCTTCTAGAAAGGTTAGACTTCTGTAGCACCTTTATCTAAAAAGTTTCCATTACTCATGATATCCAGTGTGACTTTGTGTTCTTAGAGAAGACCTTTGAAAAAACATTGGACAAGAGTGGATTTTTCTAGTTTATGGTGAGGACATGAATGGAGCAGGTTAGAGAATCTATCCCATGCTTCGGAAAATATCTCAATCGGACTCTGTCTGAAGAATTGTATCTTGTTTACTATCTCCTCTATTTCCTTCGGTGGAAAATACTTCTTCATGAAGGAGAGCACTACCTTTTCCCATGTATCGAAAGAATCGGGCTTCTACGATAGAAGCCATACGTGGCTATTGCCAGCTAGAGTGAAGGTAAACACTCTCATTTTAACCTGAACATCGAAACGCTCGAATGATTGAACGTACTACAGACCTCATGTATCCGGCATAGGTGTTCGTATGGTAACTCGTGTTCGAGACTGTGAAAGATGGGTAAAATATTGAACACGTTCAGTGGGATGCGAAAATCACTAATGAGCTGTGTAAGTCGTATACAAGATGGAGGTCCATCTTGTAACGGTGTATAGAAACTAGAGAAAGGCTCTTCAGCTTGAACTACTTCATCTGCCATCCTAGTAGTTGGGGGATGAGAAATAGGAGTGTGTCGAGATCGACGTGCTCTCCTACGTGGGTAAGTTTTAAACACGCTAAACTTTGTATAGCCTGAGCGTAGTCTCATGCATGATTGCAATACTATTTAGAATCTACTTATATGCACACACAAATGTATTGGATGCTCAAACAGCAAAATTAGTTTGTAGCTTTGAAGTTTTTGAAAAGTTTGCATGCAATGTCTATAGATTAGAAACTATGCCCTGTTTGAATTTAACAGTGGGCGCGAAACTGGGTTTTGGAAACTACCCGCATCGAGGGAGAAGATCACTACTTCACTAGATGGTGCGCCACCAAGAATCTCACCCACGGTATTTCTGAGGGAGGGGAGTGAGGAAGGTGGTTGGTCCACTAGAATCTGGTAGTTTACTACTCTCTTTGTTCGTGCTAGATGTTTGTCCTGATGGACATAACTAGATTGGCTCTGCTTGATTGATTTTATCTTTTTAGTTTGGTCGATGTAACAAACATTTCACCCAACGTCCGTTCTAAAGTAGGGCTTAAACCCACTTTTTGTTCTTTTAAGGCTCGATCGGGTTTAGTTACACACAAGTATCCTCTTACACTTTGTAGTGAGGATGTTTAGAAATTACCGCCCAAGGTGTGCGTACACGACCCTTGGGGTGAAGGTGACGTGGTTGGGTTGACGAAGTGTTTAGTGTCTTGCGTATCAACTCACCATTCGAGCTTTTCCTTATGGTTACAAGTTTAATCTAACTAAGACCCACAAGTCAGGTTGAAATGTTGTCAAAGCCAATAAGTTACAATTTGTTGCCTTCGTGGGCCTAAAACAAATTTGCCTTCGTGGGCTTAAAACTATGAAAGCGGTAAACACGAAAATTTAACTACGTTTAGCTAATTAACTATTCACTAATGATTAATTAAACAAAATACGTAAAAGTTTAGAAAGTGTTCGTCAAAGATTGGAACTTCAAACCCCAAGTTGGGTTGTGATGTGCGAGCGTGGTACTACTCTTTCATGCCTTGCACATCCAACCGGTCCAAGTTGGATGAATCCCCAACTCTTGGTAAGTAAACTTAAACCAAAAGACTAAACTTCTAAAACTTAAACTATTTTGTATTTACCCTAATTAATTTTTTTGTATTTTGACTTAAATATATGATTTTATCTTAATCTAATCACGCATAAACAACAATTAATAAAAACTAAAATCTAAACATGCTACTAATAAACTAATTTTAATATTTAACCTTGCTGATGGATTACTAATTTTAATTAATAAAAACTTTTAATTTTTAAATTACTTTTTTAATTGAATTTTTAGTTTTGAAAACTCAAAACTTTGCAAATTTATCTACTTTTTATCTACTAATAGTTGAATTAAAAAGACCAGGGGGAATTAAAGTAGACTTACACACGAAGATTTTGAGCCAACGGAATCTTCGTCTGAGAAAAAGGAGGCGCGGTCTCGTGTCAAATGCCGACACGGGTGAACGGTTCACAGGTGCGTGTCTGACATGTGCGGTCACATTTCGTGTGCGGGCGCGCGTGTGACAGGAGCGGCACGAGTTCTTTTTCTCCGTTTGCGCTCATTTTTTGACAGCAAGTTCTAGTGATTCGTCTCGGGCTTCGTTTGTGCAGAAGTGTGCTGGAAACATACGAAAATGAAACATCAGTAATGAAATCAAGAAAAAAAACTAAAAAAAATTAAGATTAAGATTGAGAAGAAGGGTTCAATGAGTGTTGTTTTTCTCCATCTTCCTTTTCCCATTTGAATCCATAACGGCGACGCTATTTAATTAAGCAGAATTAGTGGTGTTGAGGGTGTTGTTCATCTTAAATCCTTTTGGTGGGAGAAATGGTTTGATGGATGGAAAAAACTCTCTCTACTATTTTCTAGTCTCTCTTACTCTTTTGTTCCTAAGTTTAATGGTGGAAACACTAGTTCTTATCTAGAATAGTTTGGAATCTTAAACACTTATGGATTTAATAGAGAAACATATATGAAAATGGATTGGATGATTATCTTGCTCACAAAGTTATACTCATTTGACTTATGTTTGTGGGATTGAATCAAATGAGAGATAAGTAATGAAAACTTGTATTGAAAGATATAATGAAAACTTGTATTGAAAAGATGTAATGAAAAGTTGTATTGAAAAGATTAAGAACTTGGTTTACACTAAAGCTTGAAGAACATAAAAATTGAAAATAAGGAAATAACAAAGTACACTATTAAATTAAAACATTTATCTACTCCTAATGACCAAATATTAGCTATAGGGTAATATTCTTTCTCTACAATTTTGGTTTATATAGGACACCAATTATATCTATGCCCTTCCTTCTATAAACAACCTTGTGGGCTTTTGACCTAAGCCCATGCAATAGAATTCTGGATTTTGGCTTTAAGTCCCTGAGTCCATAGCTTTCAGCTTTGAGTCCTTGAGTCTTTGACAGTTGACTTTGACTTTCCGACACTTTTGCTCCTAAGCTGGAATCTTCCCAAGCAGCGTAAATAGTAATCCTTTTTGCACTAAAATGCACGTATTAGGAATATGCGTCATAAATGGTATGTATCCTGCAAACGATAGCAAAAGCTATAAGTTGTTTGTTCATTAAGCATAATAAGGGCATAATTGAAGTATTGTAAAGGTAATAAAATACACATTTTGGGGCTGATCAACTATCCAATTCAATTCTCGGACCTGGGACAGTACTCGTATCGTGTTCCAGTAGCATAGGAACGTGCTTCAAGGCTGTTGAAGATGTTATTTATAAGCGTAGCACGGGCATTTCCAGGTTTCACCTCCTAACACTCCCGTTTCTTAATATTACCACGTTGTATATTCTTATTTGCATGATAGCTTATATATACACATGTGTGGAATTTGTTTGCATGTTTACGATATATATACGTATTAGCGGACGTTGTTGCATACTTAACATCTATCTATATATGAGTGCATTGTTTTGTTCAATAATTTGATTTTGTCATAATAGAGGAGAATATTCCAACGAGGGTTAAAATCTGAGTTGGGTAAGTTGTTTCTAAGCCCTTCGGGGTGAAGCTGCTCTCTATATGATATTTGCAATCCCATTAAGTATTGACAAAATCAAATTATTATGCAAAATATGTGTTGTTTAGAGTAGTATATTAGTTAATATTGCTTGTTTAGTTTTTATGTATGTGATCCATCTTTGCCTATTAGTGTATATATATGTATGAGTGGTTTCAATCTGCCTATTAGCGCAGATATATGTATACGTAATATATATTTGTCTATTAGCCTCCATATACGTATTACTGATGTATATTTACCTGTTAATATAGGAATATATATCGATGATACAGTTTTGCCTATTAGTATATATATATACGAATGAGTAAAATCTCTTCACATACTAACGTCTATAGCTACGTATGAATGAACTATGTTTGCATGATTAGATTTTATATGCATATTTAGTAACTTATACTAAAAAAAAAAAAAAAAAAAAAAAAAAAATTAAAAAAAAATTAAAAATTAAAAACTAATAATAATAATAATAATTAATATTTTGTGCTTTTATCTTATGCATAATTTGTATTAAAAAAAATCATAAATCATAATCATATTCCAACAGTGTTTAGGAAACTTGAAAGATTGAGGTTCTCTAATTAATAAGCGTGCTTGCACGGAAAACCTCTCTCATGTGACCTAGCTGTTGGTTTCTACACACGTATTCCTCGCTTCACTACTATATTAGCAAAAGCGTAGGCCTACGTTGTTCACTTCTAATTTTTACGAAAATGATAAAATTCATATAAAAATAAGTTCTTCTTGTGCATCATATTTAATTTGATGCTTGCATGAGATTAAGGTCTGGTAATAATAAATAATTTGAATATACTTATCGTAGGTGAAAATACGATAAGCGTTTGCGTAAGTTCTCACCTCCACAAAGTTCTTCATCTGTTACTAGAAATCATCAAACTCCTTTGTCACCATTAACTCCATTCGTTATGGCCGACAAAACAAATCCACCAGCTGAGAAGCCCCTTTCGGACTTAAATACTGCTTTACAAGAAGGACCTTCTTCCTGCATCAAACTCGAAGATATTGCGGGTGATTTTCGAATCCTGCCCAACGTATTCGGATTGTTACCTATTTATCATGGTTTAGACCATGAGAAACCGTACAATCATCTTCGTAAGATTCAGCAAGTAGCCACCACTTTCTAACATCCATCAGTCTCCAACAAACAAGTCTTACTAAGGTTGTTTCCTTTCACTTTAGCTAATAAAGCTTTAGTTTGGCTAGCAAGTCAACCGCCACAATCCATCAACACATGGAACAAACTTGTGCAATCTTTCATGGTCAAAGTCTACACTCAGAAGAAAACTACTAAAATGCTTCAGAAAATCCAAATCTTTCGCCAACATTCTCATAAATCGTTTACCGAAGCTTGGAGTCGATTTACCGATCTTCTTTTGGAATGTCCCCATCATCACCTTGACACCGCTGTCCTCGTCCGTTCATTCTTTAATGGTCTTTCCAATCATTAAAAAGAAACGCTTGATATTATGAATGACGGTTATTTCATGGACAAAGGGGCTACTGAGGCATACAATTTTTTTGAAAAACAAGCTTCGAGAGGTACCCACTAGGGTAACACTTATACTTCAAAATTATCTCAAGATACTACTTCTAAAGTTACATCTATGTTTGAGTTCAAACCTGATCTAGAATTAAAAACTTTGATTGAGTCCCTAACTAAGAAGGTAGATGCTCTCGCAGTTCAAGTGAATGATCAAAAACCAAAACAGGTCATGAACGTTAACACTTCCCCATGTTTTCTTTGCCTAAGTCCTGACCATCCTGATACATATTGTCCCTTGTTATATGACTCCACTGCCCAAACATCTGAAAAAGTTTGTGCATTCAACATCCCTAATGCACCATGGAGACAACATCTGAATCTCGCTTGGCAACCAAATACACAGCAGATGGCTCCGCCAAGTTTCACTAATCTGCCTGTTCAACCATCCACCAACTATATTCCCTACTATCAAGGGAATAATCCGCAGTACTAACAAGGTCACAATCAGGTTCCAAGCAATTCAAATCTTACCTACCAAAACAATGACAACCTTGTTCTAGTAAATCAAAGTTACGGATATCATCCTTAGTCCACTAACAATAACCGTGAATTAGCTCCTGTTGCACCACCTGTGCAACCTTCTACTAATAAGACGACTGAAACTTTCCTGGCATACATGAATTAACAATCTCAAATCCTGACGTGTATCCAGCAATCTCTTCAACTTTTAGCTCAGGATAAGAGTCAAAAGGGCGTGTTTCCTGGACAAGCAGTTCCAAACCCTAAGCCAACAAACACTGCCTTTGAACTAAACAATGCACTAGGTACAAGTAATCCAAACCAAGGTGAGGTGAATGCCATCACTACTCTTCGTTCTGGCAAAACCATAGATAATCAAATACGTATGCTAGATGATCACCCAAATACAGCTGGCTCTCCCAATGTGCCTGTTTCTGATGTTGAACCTACACGGGAAGCACCACTTCCAACCAAGTCATCATCCACCACACCAGGAAATGAGCAAGTTGATCCGTATGCCAAATTTTGACCAAAGGCATCGTTTCCTGCACGTTTGGCAAAGAACAAACCTGATGAAAATTTTGATGAGATTCGAGAAACATTCAAAAATTTGACCATCAACTTACCATTTCTCGAGGCCCTCAAACAATTGCCAAAACATGCAAAGTTTCTAAAAGATATGTGCACCACCAAAAGGAGAACAAATGTTCCTCAACAAGCGTTTCTCACCGAACAGTTCCCTTCTATCACTGAAAACAATGGTATTAAAATACAAAGACCAAGGCAGACCTACCGTTCCATGCATATTGGGAGACAAATATACTGCTACTGCATTACTAAACCTAGACACAAGTGTGAACTTACTTCCATATTACCTGTTCAAATAACTGAGGTCTCCATGAGCTTAAACCTACCAACATGACTTTGCAGTTAGCCGATCGCTCCATCAAGTATCCCAAAGGCATTGTGGAAAATGTCCTCGTTTAAGTCCAAGACTTTTACTATCCCGTCGATTTTGTCATTTTGGATACAGAAGTTGCATGTGACTCCATTCCGATCATCTTAGGGTGTCCTTTCCTTGCAACTACAAATGCCCTCATAAACTGCTGGGATGGTTCCACGACCATGTCTTTCAGAATTTTTTCTGTCGAGGTCAATGTTTTCAAGTTAATGAAACAAATTCCAAATGCTAACATTGATAGTGAGATTAGCATGGTTGATAGTCTCGCACAAAGGTATTTAACAAACTATTTCTTAACGATGAAGTTCACCAATTTCTTTCTTTTAGTGTTTCAGAATTTGATGTTGACTCATACACTAAGGACATCACCACGTTATTAGAGTCAATACCATTATTTGACCCTACTATAGCGTTGTCTGGCGATTTTGAAGAACATTAATCCATTTTCTCTGTTGAAGACAACTTCCCATAAGAATCTTTGACTCCCACTCCTCCCACTCCTGACTTAAAACATCTTCCTTCGAATTTGAAGTACGTACATCTTGATCCCGATGGTAGTCACCCAATTATTATTTCAACCAAATTGACGGCCGATCAAGAAGAGCATTTAATTCATGTCATTCAAGAACACCATTCGACAATAGGATGGTATTTAGCTGACATCAAGGGCATTGACCATAGTGTGTGCACCCATCGCATACATCTTGAAGAAGGAGCCAAGACGTCACGTGAACTGCAACGTCGTCTGAACCCCACCATGAAGGATGTTGTGCGGGAGGAAGTTTTAAGATTACTTAATGCTAGTATTATATACCCTATCTCTGATAGTGTTTGGGTGAGTCCAGTCCATGTTGTCCCCAAAACGTCTGGCATCACAGTTGAGCGAAATGAAAAAGATGAATGCATCTCCATTTGTATCCCCGTGAAATGGAGAATCTGCATTGACTATCGTAGACTTAATGCGGTGACACGTAAAGATCGCTTCCCTCTTCCCTCTGCTGACCAGATGCTTGAACGTTTAGCGGGTCATGCATATTACTATTTTCTTGATGGATATTCAGGTTAGTTTCAAATTGTCATCGATTCTGCTGATCAAGAAAAAACAACGTTCACTTGTCCCTTTGGCACCTCTGCATATAAACGAATGCCTTTCGGCCTTTGTAATGCCCCTGGTACATTCTAACGTTGTATGCTTCACATTTTCAGTGATATGGTTGAACGTTTTATGGAAGTTTTCATGGACGATTTCTCCATATATGGTAACTCATTTGATAGATGCCTATCAAATCTTTCCCAGGTTTTTTGCATTGTGAAGAGAAAAATCTAGTCCTTAACTGGGAGAAATGTCATTTTATGGTTACCAAAAGAATCGTTTTAGGACATATTGTTTCAAAAGATGGAATAAAGGTTGATAAAGCAAAGATTAATAAGATTTCATCTCTTCCTATCCCACGAACAGTTCGTGACATCCGTGCCTTCTTAAGCCATGCTGGATTCTACAGGAGATTCATCCAAGATTTCTCAAAGTTTGCTTGACCTTTAACCAATCTCTAATTAAGGATGTAATATTCGATTTCAACTTCAATTGCAAACAAGCATTTGAGACTCTGAAAATTGCCCTAACTATTGCTCCTATCATTCAACCACCAGATTGGTCTAAACCGTTTGAACTTATGTGTGACGCTAGTGACTATGCGATTGGAGCAGTCCTAGGTCAACGCCGAGACGACAAACCCATTGTCATTTACTATGCTAGTAAAACTCTTAATGAATCTCAACGTAACTATACCACCACTGAGAAGGAGTTCCTAGCTGTAGTATATGCATTGGATAAGTTCCGTCCATACCTAATTGGATCTTCGACAATTGTCTACACTGACCATGCGGCACTTCGTTACGTACTTGCGAAAAAGGATGTGAAACAGAGATTGATCCAATGGATCCTTCTCTTGCAAGAGTTTACTTTGGAAATAAGAGATAAAAAAGGTTGCAAAAATGTTGTTGTCTACCATTTATCAAGGCTCGTCAGTGATGTTGATAACGACTCTGACCCCATCTGCGATTCCTTCCCTGATGAGCACTTGTACTCAATCTTTTCATCTCCTTGGTATGCTAATATAGTGAACTACCTTGTTATCGAGGAAGTCCCTTCCTCTTAGTCTCGTGCTGACAAAAAAAAGTTCTTCTCCACTGTGAAATTTTATTTCTGCGATGATCCCTACCTCTTCAAGTATTATTCAGACCAACTCATACGAGGTTGCATTCACGACTGGGAACACAATGACGTGTTATCTTTCTGCCATGAACAATCTTGTGGTGGTCATTTCAGTGGTAAGAAAATTGTGGCAAAGGTTCTACAATGTGGATTTTACTGGCCTATACTTTTTAGAGATGCACATGAGCATTGCAAAGCATGCGTTCGCTGCCAGCAGCTTTGCCACATTACCCAACGTAATATGATGCCCTTAAATCCAATTCTAATTGTGGAAATTTTCAATGTCTGGGGCATTGATTTCATGAGTCCCTTCCCAAATTCTCATGGTTTTTTCTACATCCTGGTAGCTATTGACTACGTGTCAAAATGGATTGAGGCAATAACATGTCGTGTTAATGACCATAAGATTGTCGTATTGTTTGTAAAAGAAAATATTTTCTCTCGTTGTGGTATCCCCATAGCTATTATCAGTGATGGGGGAAAACATTTTTGTAATAAAATTTTTGAGTCATTAGTAAAGAAATATGGAGCTACCCACAAGGTGGCCACTCCGTATCACCCACAAACCAGTGGCTAAGTAGAAGTCTCTAACTGAGAGAAAAAGTCCATTATGGAGAAAACAGTTAATCCATCTAGGAAAGACTGGTGTCTCAAATTATCCGATGCCTTGTGGTCATATAGAACGGCCTTTAAGACACCTATAGGGATGTCTCCTTCCCGCCTCATTTTTGGAAAACCTAGTCATCTGCCGGTTGAACTTGATCATAGTGCTCTATGGGCCATCAAAAACCTTAATTATAATATCAATGTGGCAGGTGAAAAGCAAAAATTGTAAATAAATGAGCTTGAGGAAATTCAGAGTGATGCATATGATCTCTCAAAATCCTATAAAGCCAACATGAAAAGAGTGCATGACAAGCACATTTTGTGGAAATATTTCAAAATTGGTCAAAACGTTTTGCTTTACAACTCAAGATTACACATTTTTCCAGGAAAATTGAAAACACGATGGTCTGGTCCTTTCATTATCTCTGCTGTAACCCCTTATGGGGCAATCTCTTTGAAAATTTAAATGATAACAACAAATTTCAAGTAAATGGTTAACATCTCAAACATTACCATGAGTTACGGTCTCCAGATGTCGACAAGACGCTTTTGCAAGATCCAGTCTACACTAACTGCTAGATTTACTGGGTGTACTTCATTTTATGTGTTTTAAAAATGGAGTGCACCATTTTGGTAGCCGGGGCCCTCTTTTCTTTTCTTTTTCTCTCATATCAACTGGAGTGTGTGGTTGCAAGCGCCGGAACCGTAGTCTACAACAACTCTATTTCAGACATGAGTATAAATGTCTTCTGATAATTGAGCAAACGTGTCTGCTGGTCCACGATGGGTACCAAAAATTTCCCCTCCTTCCTTTTCTTCCCTTTTATACTCTCTACCTCGTGAACTTCAGCTAATCATTTGGTGTAAGTCTCACTCATCACGAATAGGTAATGGTCGTAGTACTTTTGCTAGTAAACGACGTACGCGAAGGATGGGGTGGTGTATACGTTATCAAACACCTTTTTGTCAAGGTCTTAAATTACTATCTGATACTTGCCGGTATAAGGTATACTTTTGTCTAACACCAGCTGAACAGGATAAACTTCATCACTGTGTCGTTGCTCCCACGGGTTGGGAATCGTCTTGAGGATCTGATGTTAAAAGACTCACAATCGTCTTGAGGATCTGATGTTAAAAGACTCAACATGTATATACTCATGTCTTTTACATTTCACTTTTACAAAGAGATTCATGTTCAACCTCGGATGTTACCTACTTGGGACACAGACAATGGATTCCACCAGGCCAACCCCTAGTTGTTCGCTATTTGATTTCGTTTTGGGGCAGTTTGAGGCTATAACCATATGTAATAAAGGTAATATTATTAGACCGTTGCACCCCTCACACGGTCCAGGATGGTACCGTCCTGCACCCTAGGCCCCCAAAACATAAAGGTTAAATCCCAATCTAGTTGGATTGGGTTACCTCCAGATCCGACATGACAGTTGCCTGGGATTTTACATGGAGAGTCTTCTGGCCGTCCAGTGTTGCTAACACGTTAATCTTACCTTGTACATTTGTATATAGTTCCTACCCAAAAAAAAAAAAAAAAAAAAGGTTGAGTTATATTTCCAAAGGACTCAACCCTTTCACGTTTTGTATATTTCTTCTCCCACCTTTTTCAAAAACAAGTTTACATTTGAGCATGCGATTGATATTCCATTAAATGGCATTTTTCCTGCTGCTCATTTTAGTAGATCATTTGTTAAATTTGGAGCTGCAATGAATTGGGAATCTGCATTTTAAGCATTTCGAGAAATCTCGGTCATGACAAGCACTACGCATTAGGCCTAATGATCGAGTCCAACGGACTGATCCATCACTATGTCAAACGGACTGATCCACAAATACACCCAACAGACAGATTCTCCACTAGGCCCAATAGCTTTATTTCGCACTCTCCCTACAAATATTGACCCCCCCTACCCTCCCCTCACACTACTTCACTCACCCATTCTCTACCTCTCAACAAATTAATTCTTCAACATTCTACTCTCTTTCGGTTTCGTTCATGGATCCAATTGAAAATTTTGAAAAGCAGCAATGTGATGATGCATTCAAGGTTTTTCTGATAATGGTGTTTATCGTTGTCAAACTGTTAGTTATGCATAACATCCTTCAAAATATCTAGATCTATGTAATGTACATCTTTCCTTTTCTTTAATGTTTTTGTACATTAACGTGGTGTGTTAAATAATTCTCACATATTTGTACGATTTACGTATTAAATGGAGAAATTGCCTATGTTATGTTTGTATGTATTATTTGTATTTTTACTTCATCATAAACAGCAAATATATATATATATATATATATATATATATATATATATATATATATATATATATATATATATATAAAAAAAAAAAAATTTCAAAAAAAAAATTCAAAAAAATTCAAAAAAATTCAAAAAAATAAAAAAAAATCAAAACAAGCTCGAATCATTATGTTCAAATCGAGTCGCGCACACTACTTAGGTATTCCTAACCAATGTCGTGCACGCCACTCTATAAGCTCTAACCAGCTTCCATTATTGAGGCTTGCTACATAAATTCAGAATTTACGTGTAGGTCTAACTACCTAAAGCTTTAGATAGTGGTGGTAACTTCAAAAGTGTATGTTTTAGAAATGAGGTTCATCCAAAATTGTTTAGAGTTTGAGTGTGGGAGTTGTGAAGAAGAAAGGTAGACTCTTGTATAGATTAGATTGGTTTTAAGATAATGAAAACATGAAACCTTTAGTTGTTGATATGGAAATGACTTGAAAACATTGAAAGAAGATTGCTTAAAGATTGAAATAAGAACAAGTAAAACAAGAAGGTTTGATTGAAAGGAAATAAACAAACAATAAAGTAAAAACTTGAATTGAAAAACTAGACAATAAATTAAACAAACCAAATGGTTTGGATCCTAAGACAATGGATGGTTTCTCTCTCCCTTACTTTTAGGTTATATACCCATACTTTTGCCTTTTACAGATTTGCCCTTCTCCTTTACAAATTAGACACCTCACACTTCACTTTCGCTTTTGCCTTTTCATTTCTTCTTGACCAAGGTAGGTTTTGAGAGAATGTCATAATTTGAGATAAAGGCTTCCATCTCTGGTCTTGACCTTTAACTTTAACTTTTTCAGCATTTTTCTATTGCAGCTTCTGGTCTTCATAATAAGCGTGATTAAGGCACCTTTTGGTGTTAAGACACAACTTTTATGATAAGTGGTCTGAAATACTCCATAACCTGAAAAAGGCAATAAAAACTATAAGTTGTCTTTTCGTTAAGCATAAGAAGGGATGTAATGCAGCAATATACGAGTAATAAAACGCACATTTGGGAGCTGATCACCACCCCCAAATAGCATCTTGCTTGTCCTCAAGCAAGGATGAGAGAAAAAACTAAGATCACAAATGAGTGATTTACTATAAGTTATACTAATCTCGTTTCGCAAAGTGCAATTGCATTGACCATATGCAACAAGGCCTTAAACCACTAGGAATTCCCTAGTGGACGAGCTTTAAGCCTCGTGAGAGTTTTCCAGTAAAGGTACTCACAAACTTCTTTTATTTAGTACAAAGGGTCTTGTTTCCTTATTTATTCTTAGAAGTTCATACATCTCATTAGCAGTGAATAAGGACAAGCTCTTTTGAACTTAGAATAACATATACATAGTAATTTAATCATCTAAAGATAAATGCATAAAACATGAGCAATAAAATGCAAAAGCAGAGTCATTTCTGAGGCTTTTAGAGAGCTTCCTTAATGTGGGTTCTCACAGGGGTGTGTTGCAATCACAACTCTCTAATAGATTCACTCAAGATTCGTTCTCTCAAGTGCAGCGGGCAATTATATTTCTGGCATACTCAAATGACGTCCAAAGAAACTGGGGCCGATTGATCACGCTTGCCACTTACTATCACACCATTCTATTCCTAATCGAGCTAGAGGTCTTTTATTAGGAGTTACGGGGCTTGGGTGATGGTTTAGAAAGAAAAATAAAGGGAAAAACAAAATCAGATAAGTCAAGAAATTGGGTCTTTCATGATACTTGTAACCAGAGAAAAACCTCGTTTTGTTCTTTTGCTTCCGAATTGTGATACATTCTTTTAGCCCTTTGGTTTTGTGACTTCATTTGCTTTTGAATTTTTGGGATTTCTGACTTTGCTTTTGTTTCTTTTTGTTTCTAATATTGTCTCCCTTTGATTTTGAACTTTTGGGAGATTCGATTTTTTTACTCCTTTGATTTTTTTAGGAGTTTTGGTTTTTGATGGGTCTTTCTTTTATTCTATTTCTTTTCTTTTCTTTTTTCTTATATCCATTAAGTTCTCAAATTGTCAACTTGGTAAGCTTTATATTGTGTGTTGTAACGGGTTAGGAATTTTTGGTGAAGAATAAAAAGGATTTTTGAACGGGTGAAGACTTAAGAGGGGTAACTAGAGGAAAACTATTTTTTTGGGTTTTTAACGTCTATTTGGCTATATCATTCCAAAAAGGGCCTAAATTCTCTCTTAGGATATGGCGTGGTGATCAAGCAAGTGGACGTGTGGTCTTTCTATCCGGACATCCTTTGTGTCATCACTTAATAATCATTTAGATGAGTCTTTTGACTAGACTCTCATAGGATATGAAACTTAATTGTTCTAACCTTGGCTTCGAAAACTCACTACTATATACAAACAAATGTTGATGCATGCTAGACTCTCACAGGATATGTAACTTAATTGTTCTAACCTTGGCTTCGGAAACTTACTACTATATACAAACAAATGCTGATGCATGCCATTCATGAAAAGATGTAGAACTATTGTACGTATATTAGTCTAAGTACGAAGAACAAGTCCTTACTCTATTACTATAATGAGACTTCTAAACTTTTTATTTATCATAGAAAAAGGATACAAGACTTTTTAATACTAAACGGAAAAACATTTTTGGTTTTTTTCGATTTTTTTTTTAGAAAGGAAAAAATATACAATTATATAGAAAATGCCTGGTTTTTGCAAAATGTTACTATACCACTGAAACTTTTGTATTGGTGGAAGTATACTTCAAAAGAGTTTAGAAGTTGAGGTTCATCCTAAATTGTTTATAGTTTGAGTAAGGGAGATAGAAGAAGAAAGGTAGACTCTTGAATCTTACGATGGTTCTAAGCTAATGAACTTGAAAGCTTTGATTGTAGATTAAAATGACTTGAAAATATGAAAGGAAGATTGATTAAAACATTGAAATGAAACAAGTAAACAAGATGAAGATTGAAACAAAGAACAATAACAAGTTGATTGAAATAAAGGAAATGAAATAACAAAAAATTAAAAACATAATTTGAAAAACAAGATAAGAAAATAAACAAACCAAATAGTTTGGATCCTAAGACATTGTATGAGTTCTCTCTCCTTTGTTTTTTGTTTATATACCTCTACTTTTGCCATTTACATGTTTGCCCTCATCCATTCTAAACAAGACGCCTCACCCCCTTCTTGACCAAGATAGGTTTAGGATAAGTTTTCATAATTTGAAATAAGGGCCTCCATTTTTGGTTTTCTGATTTGAATCCTTTAACTGTTGACTTTGACCGGTTGACTTTGACTTTTTCAGCACTTTTCCATAGCAGCTACTGGTATTCATAATAAGCATGATTAAGGCTTCTTTTGTTGTTAAGACGCAGTTTTTATGATAAGTGGATGGTCTGAAATAATCTTTAACCTGAAAAAGGCAGTAAAAGCTATGAGTTGTATTTTTGTTAAGCGTAAGAGGGACTGTAATGCATCAATATACAAGTAATAAAATGCACATTTAGGAGCTGATCACCACCCCCAAATAGCATCTTGCTTGTCCTCAAGCAAGGATGGATGAGAGAAAAAACTAAGATCACAAATGAGTGATTTATTATCAGTTATACTAATCTCGTTTCGCAGAGTGCGATTGCATTGACCATATACAACAAGGCCTTAAACCGTTAGGACTTCCCTAGTGGACGAGTTTTAAGCCTCGTGAGAGTTTTCTAGTGAAGGTACTCACAAACTTCTTCTATTCAATACAAAGGGTCTTGTTTCCTTATTTTTTCTCAGAAGTTCATACATTTCATTAGCGGGGAATAAGGACAAACTCCTTTGAACTCAAAATAACATATGTACAATAATTTAAGCATCTAAAGATAATTGTACAAAACATAAGCAGTGAAATGCAAAAGTAGAGTTGTTTCCAAGGGTTTTGGAGAGCTTTCTTAAGTTGGGTTCTCACAGGGGTGTGTTGCAATCACAACTCTCTGATAGATTCACTCAAGGTTTATTCTCTTAAGTGCAATGGGCACTTATATTCCTCGCATACTCAAATGACGTCCAAAGAAACCGGGGTCGATTGATCACATTTGCGACTTACTATCACACCATCCTATTCCTAATCGAGCTAGAGGTCTTTTATTAGGAGTTACGGGGCTAGGGTGATGGTTTAGAATGAAAAAGGAAGGGAAAAACAAAATCTAATAAGATGAGAAACTAGGTCTTCATAATACTTGTAACCAGAGAAAAACCTCGTTTTGTTCTTTTGCTTCCTAATTGTGATACATTCTTTTAGCCCTTTGGCTTTGTGACTCCATATGATTTTGAATTCTGGGAGTTCTAATTTTGCTTTTCATTCTTTTTGTTTCTGATATCGTCTCCTTTTGATTTTAAACTTTTGGGAGATTCGATTGTTTTGACTTCTTTGATTTTTTTAAAGTTTTGGTTTTTGATGGGTCTTTCTTTTCTTCTCTTTCTTTTCTTTTCTTTTTGAAGCAAATAACTGTTTTGTTTTTGTACAAGGTCTTCTATTCACTTTTTCTGATATCCATCCAGTTCTCAACTCATCAACTGGGTAAGCTTTTTATTGTGTGCTGTGATGGGTTAGGAATTATTGGTGAAGAATAAAAAGACTTTTTAGATATGGTGAAGGCTCAAGAGGGGTAACTAGAGGAAAACTATCTTTTTGGGTTTTTAACATTTATTTGGCTATATCGATCCAAAAAGGGACTAAATTCCCTCATAGGATATGGCGTGGTGATCAAGCAAGTGGACGTGTGGTTTTCTATCACAATAATTATTCAGATGGGGCTTTTGGCTAGATTATCACAAGATATGGAACTTAATTGTTCTAACCTTGGCTTCAGAAACTCACTACTATATACACACAAATGCTGATGCATGTCATTCATGAAAAGATGCAGAAACTATTATACGTATATTAGTCTAAGAACGAAGAACAAGCCCTTACACTATTGTTATAATGAGACATCTAAACTTTTTATTCACCATAGAAAAAGAAAACAAGACTTTTTAATACTAAACGAAAAAATATTTTTGGTCTTTTTCGAAAAATATTTTAGAAATGAAGAAATATACTATATAGAAAATGTATAGTTTTTGCAAAATGTTACTATACCAACTCTATGATAGAACTATGCTTGTCCTCAAAGTATGAAGACATAAAAAAAGAGATTAGCATAGAAACATGAGCAAAAACGGCGATACACCTATATTCTGTTCTTCATGATGAAAATATGCCACCCCTAAATAAGTTTGGGGCGTGGGTTGTTTGATATAAAACGAGAAATACATTGTTTATTATAATAGGGATATCTACTATAAAATCTTTTTCAGTTTTTATATTTTTGAAAATATGCATGAAAGAAAAAAATGGAAAATTTTGGCATGATGTATCTGTTTTACCTTCTACCCGTAAACCAAATTGCACAAGAAAAACAAACTAAAACAAGCAGATAATATTTAAAATAAAGTTAAACTTATACTACTTCATACACGTGAAAAAGAAACATAAAAAAAAATAGATCCAATTATACGGACACTATGAATCCTAGTCAGAATCCGTGCGTGACTCGTCTCGACATCTAGAAGATCCTTCTCCTTGCTGACGTCGACGACTGGCATGTCTATCACTATGTGGGAGCGCTGCAGTGTTCTAGTGACACTACTAAAAATGTCGTTGCTCCTGCTGGAAGGATCGTTGCTCCTCTCTAAGGTTATGATGTTCTGCTCTGATGTTCCGCTATTCTGCTATGATATTACCCTAAGTTTCCCTAAGCTGGTAGAGATATGAGTGCATAATCCTCTGGCCTCCATGGATGAAATGAATTTCGTCCATGGGCTGACTGAACTGTTGAGTGGCATCTTCAGCGAAGTAATCTACCTTCTCAGTCGGGCGTTCTTGCTCAGCATCTTTGGCTTCAAGTGGAAGCCATGACTTCTAGACACAGTGGGCATAGATAGGACATGTGGTAGCATCCTTGACCTCCACTAGGGTGTCTGGTACTTGGAACCCATAGTGCTGCATGATCTTGGTGCCCAACACTGGTAGAAGGGCAAACGTCTTCTTCAGTTTGCAGAGTTGCTCGAAGATAAAGGAGATGATGCAGAAGTTATTCTTCTGATCTTGAAGAATCCATAAAATATGAAGCATCGCCTTACCTACATCCAAAGGCTTGGCCGAGCCTAGCAGGTTGTATGATGTCCACTGAGATACTGCTAGCTGGTTCCTTCATAGCTAACTCTGATATGCGCAGTGAGACTTGGGGTTTTTAACCCCTCGAGAAGCGTCTCTATCATCATCACGTCGTCAGTCTTTTCCGTCTGAACATACGCTTTCAGAGGAATCCCCATAACACCACTCACCTCCTCCTTGGCAAGCTCCAGCGAGCGGCCACCCTTAACAACCGTGAGTCCAAACGAGTAGAGTAGAGTAGGGGAAGGCTGTGAAAATATTGAATGGTGGTGTGTTAAAGTGAGGTCGCGAGCGCTAGCTAAGTGGGGCGGCTAGGGTTGGGAAATTTTGGGATGGAGAAGAAAAGAAGGGGCAATCATGTGGGGTTAAGAGTTTGATGGCACGTGCCTCGCACGTGCTTCTTTTAAGAAATTAAAATTTTGGCCCAAGCCCAAATAAAATCAGGAAATTCCGATCTTGTCCTCAGTGCCTTAACAACTTCTAGAGCCGATCCAAGATTCATTACTCATTAGATCTTGACCTGTGAGGTACCAAAATGATCAGCATAAAAAATGCAACGTAACAGTATAGGATACACTTATATCCAACAATAGATGAGAAACAGATGATGAAAGAACTGTATGAAAATATGTATAGATAACAGAAAGAAAATTTTAATTAATTTTTTTTTTGGAATTGAATAAGTTGACAGAAATTTAAAAAAAGTGGGTCGTTTAAAGTCAGATCAACAAGACTTGGAAGTTTTTGAAAACTTGAGTCAATCCCAACCAGATGGTTGGATTACTCTCTTTGACAATTCAAGCACTAGCCTTTTCTCTTAGCTCGTCATCTTTTACGTGCATATGAACTCTTACATAAACCATGAATGATTTTCGGTATACGTGTCCATATCTTAAGCTGCAGTTCTCTAGGAAGTGCTTGTATACAATCATTGAAACTGATCCATCTATCTAGTCTTGCTAGGTGGAGGGTTTTTGTTTGCTACAGAAGACATTTTTGAAAAGTTTTTCCAGAAACGAGAGAGATTTAAAAGGGAAAAAGACTTAAACGAGAGGGGAAAGATTTTTTAGAAAGGAAATTTTTGAGTCTTTTAACGTTAGATTCCCGAGACAAAATAGAGAGGTGGAGGCAAAAAGATAGAATTAAATAGAGAATAGTATCACTTTGGGTTACTCTATTTGTTTAATTCTTGTTTTTTTTTTTTTTTTTTTTTTTTTGGGTTTGTTTTCTCATTCAAAAATATCTCTATCCATATAGAGGTTTTTCCAAGAAGATAAAAGTATACGTTAACCCGATATCATTTTGGTTACTCCGGACATATAACTTTCATTTTTTATATCTTCTGGTTTTGAAAACTATGGAGAGATGTTTTAAGAAACTCATACTCAACAGCTGTGATTCTAGATGTTACTACTTTAAAACAAATCATAACATATATTCTTAGGCAACTTTCGTGTCGGCTTTGTGGCGAACCCAATTTAAACAGACAGAACTTCAGTTACGTGAGTTGGGAGATTTACTGCGCATGACATAGAATGTCCTGACCCGGGCGAATAGCTCGGTGGTATAGGTGATCTTTAGTAAGCAAAGTTGATCTTAAACCTCCCCTAGATTACGTAGTTCTTAGGGTTGGTATGTACATACATTGCCCATTTTGAAAAAAAAAATCACTTGACTATTGATGTATCGAGAATCTATCATTAATAACACAAAGAAATCAAACATTTTTGAAAAAGAAGTGTAAAATAAAGAAAATAACATTTGTATACTCGATCTACATGTTCACACTTACTCCAACGACGAGTAAAAAGTGTTTTACAAAGAATATATGAGATATATCATATACTAAAGCTCTGGCACTTACAACCACACCCTCCAAGTAGAGAGGTCTGGTTACCTTATTGATGTATCCCCTTAAAGCAAAAGATGGAATGGAATGGGAAAGGAATACATCGGAATTGAAGATTTAATCCTCATAGATGGGATGATTAAGAAAGAGTTTTTAGCGCTCCAGTTTCGTTCACGTCATTTGTTGCTTCAAAGGTTGTGTTTGTTGGTTTAGGATTAGGAATATCTTGACCTAGGAACACACTTTTCTGGGTTTTATCTTGGGCTAACAATTTCAGAGATTGTTGCATGGATGCTAGGATTTGGGTTTGTTGTTGCATGACATATAGCATTATTTTGGTGGCCTTATCTATTTGAACACTAGTTGATGGTGTAACGGGAACTAGCTCTCTTCGGTTGTTGATATGTGGGTTTTGATAGTTCTGGTTAAACTGGGATGGAATCAATACTCTGTTCTGATTGGTATAGGTACCTTGTCCTTATCCTTGTCTGAAGGTATTTATTGGTTTGTTGAAACCTGGTGGTGTTTGGTTTTGTGGAATATTTGTCCATGCAAAGTTTGGATGTTGTCTCCATGGTGCATTGGGTACATTGAAAGCATATACTTCTTCTGGCTGAAGTGATGATAGGTTTGTGATAAAAGGACAAGTGACATCTATATGATTTAAGCTTAGACATAAATTGCATGGTAAGGTATTTACGTTCATGACAGGATGAGGGGTTTGGTCTTTTTGTTCGGTTATGAGGGCATCTATCTTTCTTTTGAGGGTTCTATTAGGGTTTTTGATTTCTGGATCTGATTTCACCTAAAAAATACCACTAGCCTTGGTTGTACTGGGTTGGGCTGTTCTGGAATTGTTTATGTCACCCCAATGGGTACTCTTTTCAGCTTGGTTTTCAAGAAAGGTTAAGGCTTCGGTTGCACCTCTATCCAAAAAATTACCATTACTCATGATGTTGAAGGTTACTTTGTGTTCTAGGAGAAGGCCTTTGAAGACAAAGTGGATTTTTCTATTTTATGGTGAGGGCATGAATGGAGTCGGTCGGAGAACTATCCCATGGGATGGCTTCTATCTCTACTTCTTCATGAAGGAGAACACAACATTTTTCCATGCAAGAAAAAGTCGGCCTTACGTGAGGCGTGACACTTCTAAAGTGAAAGGAAACCAGGTGGTGTACTACTAAGAATCTCATTCTAACCCGTGGAAGATGGGTAGAAGATTGATGGAATCCTAAAATTGCTCGTGAAGTGGGGGATGGAGGTCCATTTTGCAACGCGGTGTGTAGAGGAAGGTAGTTGTCACCATCTTAAAAGTTAGAGGACTGGAATTTGGTGAAATTGATTACTATAAATCAAGACCCCAAAACTATCCTAACATACTCAAATGGTGACTATATTTTTGTTATTTTTTGAAAACTTTGCTTTTGAGGGCGTAACTAGGACTACTTTGGGATCTAGTTGATTGATTTTAATTAATTTTTTTGGTATAGGCTTTCAAAAAAAAACAACGTCTAATTTACCTACATTGGGTAATGACTTTCCAATGGTTGCTATGGCTCGGGTTTAGTCTTATGCGCGAATGTGAATTGCAGTGCGAAAAGTAAATTTAAAACAATCACGTAAGCATGATTGAACACACAAGTATCCTCTTACTTGGGCTTCGAGGAGGTTTAGAAATTACCTCTCAAGCTGTGCTTACACGCTGCTTGAGGAGAAGACGATGTTGGTTGGCGCTTGATCTGAGAATCAAGCCCAACCTTTCAAGCTTTACCCTATTTTAAGTTACAAATAAAGGCCTACTTAAAAAGCCATAAGTTGGGTTTTTGACAATTTATACAACTTTGTCTTTAAGGGCTCAAACTTAAACTAAACTAAGATTATACTAATCTAATTAACTAGTTTTAGATTAATCACCTAGATTAACTAGAGTCAATTGGACTTAGAGTGTTTATTACCAAGTTGATTCAAAGTGTGTGAGCTATGATCCACAACTTGCCTCACACACTTGAACTTCCTAAGGCAATTAAAACTCTAATCCCTTGGTAAGTATTAAACTTAAACCAAGTTTAACTCAAGTTCATCATAAGAAATCAGTCAAAAACCAAGTTTTCTTTCTTTTTTGTTTTTCTTTTTATTACTAACTATTACAATCAAGTTCCATTGTTTTCTCTTACTCTATTACAAAATCTGGGCTCAGAGTACAACTGTGTGTCACAAATGAACTGGACCTCGAAAAAAATCTCACGCACTTCTATGGAGGTGAACCCGCGGTCGCTGGTGGACGACGGTCGTCTTTCGCTTATTGGATCAGCTCCTCTCCACCTTTGTTCTCCCGCAACTTGATTTGCAAAAAAGTATCTCAGTACAGAGAAACAATTAAAAAAAAATGACGAAAAAAAAAATAGAAATGGAGAGGTGAGAATGATGCTCCTTTCTTAGATTTTCAACCAATCACTCTCACTTCTTCAATCCATGACGGCGGCGCCATTTGAAACTTTAGTATTGGTGGAAGTATACTTCAAAAGAGTTTAGAAGATGAGGTTCATCATAAATTGTTTAGAGTTTGAGTGAGGGAGATAGAAAAAGAAAGGTAGACTGTTGAATCTTAGAGTGGTTCTAAGCTAATAAACTTGAAAGCTTTGATTGTAGATTAAAATGACTTGAAAACATAAAAGGAAGATTGATTAAAACATTGGAATGAAACAAGCAAACAAGATGAAGATTGAAATAAAGGAAATGAAATAGCAAGTTGATTGAAATAAAGGAAATGAAATAACAAAAAATTAAAAACATAACTTGAAAAACAAGACAAGAAAATAAACAAACCAAATGGTTTGGATCCTAAGACACTGGATGAGTTCTCTCTCTTTTGCTTTTTGTTTATATAACCCTACTTTTGACATTTCCATATTTGCCCTCATCCATTCTAAACAAGACACCTCACCCCTTTCACTTTTTATTTTGCTTTTGCTTTTGCTTTATGGGTGCTTTCTTAACCAAGATAGGTTTAGGGATAAGTCTTCATAATTTGAAATAAGAGCCTCCAACTTTGGTCTTCTGATTTGAGTCCTTTGATTGTTGACTTTGACTTTTTTTAGCACTTTTCCATAACAACTACTGGTCTTCATAATAAGCGTGATTAAGGCTCCTTTTGGTGTTAAGATGCATCTTTTATGATAAGTGGTCTAAAATACTCTTTAACCTGAAAAAAAAATAGTAAAAGCTATGAGTTATCTTTTCGTTAAGCGTAAAAGGGACTGTAATACATCAATATATGACCTTGCCTCTTTTTGTGTGTAGATGAGATGTGGGATATGGATAGATGATGGTCGTTGAACAAAATAGAAGCGTATCAAAACCTGATTATCCCTAAATAAGTAAAGGATGAGTAGGGTATCGTTCCACATTTAAGTGTATATTTATATGAAGGACAGGACTGGAAAGGGGGTTTGAGGGATTAAAAACTATTATTATATATTTTAGATTCTAATGCTAAACTAAACTAAACTAAACTAAACTAAACTATTGAGAATTTATAAGAAAGAGAATTCAAGATATTAGAATCCACTAATACTTTTGATTCAATGACATTTTGCTTCATGGTTGTTCTCATAAGTAGACTACAATTAGGCAATCGAGTGAGTGCCGATGCCCTCTTGGACGAAACATCATTAACGAATAACTCTACTTAAGGTTGTTCCTATGTTCATGTTACTAGTATCTTCTTTCCTTTTATGTGAGTTTGGGCAGCTATTCAGTGAATCACCATCTAAGGCAAACACAAAGAATACTTTCCTTACTCTAAAACACTACACAACTAGAAGAAAAGTAGAGAATAATAGTATAATATTCAATTACAATTGATAAAACCTTATTCTAGCATGATATTCGATTGCAATAAATAAAAGCATGTCACCAGCAAATATTCAATTGCAATAAATAAAACCCTAAACTAGCATGATATTCGATTGCAATAAATAAAAACCTTAATCTATACTTCCATCCCCTGGTCTGGATAATGGAACTAATAACTAAAAACATAAAGAACTAACCTGATTGAAGAACACCATGAACTAGAAGAATCATTAAACCTTAAGCACCAACTTCATCTTCTCCCTTGAAAGAGAATATTAGCCTTCCATAAAGAAGGAAGAACACGAAGAAAGAGAAAAAGAAGAGTCGAAGAACATAAGACTAAAAAGACTAATTTATTAAGACTCAGCTAATTAAAACCAATCTTTTATTATTAATCTCTCTCTCAAGTTTCGAGTTAAGGAGACAAGAGTATAAGTGAATTGGCCAATTACATTAGGCACTTAGGTCCTCTATTTATAGAGGTTACAATGAGCTCTAGAAGCATTCCAAACCGCCATTTGTTTCCTAATACAAATAGATTTCTTTCAGAGTCCAACTTCGTCTCCAAAACTGAGAAGGAATTGGCTACAGTGTCGTTTCATGCGTCTGGACTCATGATCCATGCGTCTTAGACTTGAGCAATGCGTCTGGACTCACGATCCATGCGTCCCAGACGTGAGCATTGAGTCTGGACTCACGATCCATGACTCTCAGACGCGGAAGTCTATTTTATCTCTTCTGCTCTATCCTTCTATCCTCTTTTGCGGGCTTTGGTCCAAGCAACGAATTATTTGGCCTTGGGCTTCCAAATAGGCTTTAAAATAGGTCCAAGTCGCATCTTTAATAGCTTCAATTCCTTGGCCTTCTCCATGATTGTCCACGAGCTTCCCATGTGATCTTTAATGCTCCGAATTCCTCCGTTTTACCCCTTTTTTTCTAATATTCCACAAAACTCACTTTTTCTCTTGTAGAATCATAAAACATAACTTACTAACACTATTAGTCCACTAAGATGGCTAAACAATAGGCATAATCGAGGGTTAAATTGCACTTTTTGAGCACTTATCACAACTCCCAACTAGCCTTTTGCTAGTCTCTTAGCAAATAAGATAAAAAAAATAGATAAGTGATCAAAATCACATCCTAATAACAAAAATAAAATCCTAACTCACTTTTCAAGAGGCATCGCGATTGCATTTACCATATGCAACAAGGCTTTAAACCTTTAAGTTCCCAAAAAGGACGAAGTTATAGTCTCGTGAGGGTTTTCAGGTGATATACCCACAAAATCAATCAATAGCATGTTCAAGAATGATAGTATTTTTCAGAGAGAGAAATTCCTTACCCACTTAGTGCTTACTCCAACAGACGGTCTCCATTGCTGACTACATTGCTGCAAAGACTCATAGATTATGATGGGAGATAGTAAAAATTGACAAAATTCTCAATCAAGGCTTATATGTGTACTCAGTTAATCTCCTATACTCTCTTATCCAAGAAACGGAATCCCTAGTTTACCTTTAGACAGATAATCTCGACTTTCAATCCTCACCAATCATACTCTCAGAAAAGAATCTCTCAGAAGATGGTCTACTAATTTACCTCATGTATGTGGGGAAAAGAATAATGAATACGAACATCCCACATACTACCTTGAAAAACGGACTTCTAGATGAAATTAGTCTCATGGAAAGAATGTCAATCACATATGAAGTGTCGGGTCCTTCACTTTAGCATCCTCTAACCTATTCTAAACTTCGTACCATACTGTATTGATAAGTCATGGGTTGTAACTTGGCTTAGGTATTGGTTTATGAAGGAAAGGTAAAAAGGATTCTAAGGTTGTTTCTGAAAACACTAAGGGTTTTGCTTCATTCTTTGGAAGATTTCTTCAAATTCTGTATTGCAGAGAAAGTTCTTCCTTTGTCTTAGCTTTTCCATCCATTTTGTTGAACTTTTTTTTTTTTTTTTTTTACTCAGTGGTATATCCTTGATTAGTACTGGATATGCTTGTTTTCCACTAACTTCTTTCACTTAGAACAAAATGATGGTCTTCATTGTATCTCTCTGATATTTCCTTGTAACCTTCCTTTCGTGCTCTTTCTTCCTCTTTGTGCCCTTCGTATTCTCAGAAATATATGGGTATGGCTGATAAAGGTTTTTGGCTATACTCCTTGTCTGGAGTTGGGTAAAGGGTAAATGGTTTTATGAAAGAAAATGGCTTATTGTAAGGCTCAAAAGGGTTTAACATGATGGTCCTACTAGGTGGGATAAAGGCTGAATGGGTTCACTACTTGACTTATCAGTATGATACTCTGTTTCGAATAGACTACAAGACCTAATGGCTATCTCCCTAGTTGATGTCACTTCATGATTAACCAAATCAACGAATAATGAGACTATATTACAACGACATAAAAAACTAAAAGATATTGAGTCACTAAGACTCAGATTTTTCGTAAGAACTCTCCAAAGAATGGGTATAAAGCGCAAGTCTCACGGGCTAAGTCTAAAAAAAATCTGCTTCCAGTTTATTAGGGATTAAATCTCTCTTCTAACAAACGTACACAAAACTGACCAAGTATTATGGTGGTGCCTTGATAAAGAATTCTATCAACAAGAACTATGTCCGAGCATAATAAATAGTCTAAGCGGTATTGAAATCAATAATATCAACTATCTATCATACTCAACACTAAGCAGTATAGAATCTATATCCCAGACTCATCATTAAAATTCATTTTTCTCATGCTATCGATATAGAAAAAAAAAAAAAAAAATATATATATATATATATATATATATATATATATATATATATATTTTTATTTTATTTTTTTTTCATTTTTCATTTTGAAAACTAATTTTCAAAATTCATTTCTCAAGTACACCCTCCCCCAACTTTACATATGCATTGTCCTCAATGTCTAGAAATTAAGTAAATGGAATGAATGAGAAAAAGGGAAGATGTTACCATTGATGCCAAATATCAAAATTAATCCCAAAAATAAGAACATTTCCTTTTACCAAGATTTTTTTTTTTTTGTTAGGTCTTTTTAAGTCAGATCCCTAAGACTATATATCATGCATTATCAATTTGGAGTGAGGATATCAAATTTTCTTACCCAAATATGACGAATGTTTGGAGGACGAAGAGGTCTCACCTTGTGGTTTGTCAAAAATACTCCTTGATATGCTAGAAAGATTGCTAGTGAAGTTGCTTCTCTACCTTGAGCTATTTCAGGTCTGATGATTGTGTGATAGGCCTTGTGGTTCCTCTGTGTAGAAGATTGACGAAAATCTTTCTTTCTAACAGGACAATAGTATCTGATGTGCCCTTTACCACCACAGTGATGATAATGGATGTCTGGCTGACTGCGCTTAGGGTGGGCGGTAGATTGGTTCACATACTTCTCTCGTTCAGACAATGATGGAGTAGAAGAGGCTTCAACAGTGCAATGCTTCTTATCAATATGGTCCACTTTTCGCCGGAAGACTCATTTCAGTTTCTAGATTCTATTGTTTTTCCAAAACTTCTTTAAGCTGATTCTCTAGTAACTGATTTTTCTGGGCAGAAGTCTGTTGTTCATCCTGAAATGTAGAGTTCATCTTCTCAAGGTATGATACTCTCTCTGCCAATTTTCCATTATGCTCACTTAAATCCTGAATTTTCTGCAGAGATTCCAAGAATATGGCTAGCAACACCTCTGTGGTGGGGTTCTCAGGTTCATTACAGTTTTCTGTAGATTGAGCACTCTCAATTGTATCTTCGAATGGGAAGGATTCTTGTATCATGCTATCAAGGAAGTACACCTCTCCACCTTCGGTGTCATCATAATCCTTATGCAATAGGTGAAAGATATTTATGTCCATGGGCATCTTACCAAAGTTGATCTTCATTTCACCGTTGTGACAATTTATCAAATCTTTTGCGGTAGCGAGGAAAGGTCGGCCTAGAATAATTGGAATTTTATCAAAGGCCTCCTGGGTGTCTATCACAATGAAATCCACTGGATAGTAGAAATTGGCTACTTGAACAAGAACATCCTCAACTATGCCTCTGGAAATCTTGGTAGAACGGTCAGCTAACTTCAATTTGACTTTTGTATGCTTTAGGTTCTCCAGGCCCAACGCTTGGTACACATGATATGGCAAGAGATTAACACTAGCACCAAGGTCTAAAAGAGCATTACCCGTGAATTTTTCTCCTATCTTGCATGATATTGTAGGACTTCCTAGATCTTTGAGCTTGACCGAGCTTCTTCGGGATGGATAATAGATGTTGTTTGTCCAAATTAGAAACGCTCGCTTTGGAACATGAGTACTTCTATTTATGTTGCATGCATCCTTCAAGAATTTGGCATATGATGGCAACTGCTTGATCACTTTGAGAAATGGGATATTGATGTTATCTTTCTCAAATGCCTCCTTCATCTCTAAAAATTGCTTGTCCTTTTTGCTTTGAGCATAGAACATAGGGAAAGGTACCTTTGGTACAAACACATCAGCATGTGTCTGCTCTTCTTTCTCTTTGGCATTCTTGCATATCTTGTCTTGTTCATATTAACAATTAGGAGTGGAAAGGATTTCCCCCACTTCCTTTCGAGCTTCATTTGAAATCTTGACCGATTGCTCTGTAGCAATGTCATCATGAGAGGGTACGTCAACCTTGTTGTCTATCTTCAATCCTGATCTGAGAGTAGTAACTAAGCTCACCTGATCATGGAGGTAATCAGTATTAGAAGTTGTCCCAATGTGGCATACATCTTCACTCCTCAAAATCGGTTCCAATAAGCTAGGTTGAGTGGCTTGTGTCTTTATAGACAAGGCAGTAGTAAGTTGGTCGACCTTAGCCTCTAGAGACTCCATTCTAGAACATTGACTTGCCTGAGATTGCTGGAGATTGAGCTGAGACCGTGCAAGAAGCTCTAGAACACTTTCAAACTTCTGATTTTTCTGTGATAGCAAAGTAATAGCATTCTCCAGGTTGGCAGGTGCGACATAATTTCTCCTAGGATCAGGCACTAACTCTCCACTTGTATTGGAATTCTGCTGAGAGTATAATTGTTGTTGAGGAACCAATTGTGAAGCTTAACTTGTCTATGGAATATAACTTTGATCTTGAGAACCTGGGGGTCTAGCGTTCTGTCTCCAATAATTACCTTGAAAGTTATTACCACCTTGGTTGGGCCTCTAAAATGAGTTCACATTGTATTCTCCAACTAATGCATGTTGATAGTAACCAAGACACTCTAGAGTTACATGGGAAGTGTCTGAACAAAACTACTTTCCTTCAACTGGGTTGGGCTTTGCAGCTAGTATCTCGCCCGTTGTCTAAAGCTATCTCTTTTAGGGTTATGGTGAATCACTTGGATTGCTTAAGTACCACGACCCACAGACGATAGTCCATTTGTCAAGATTCAGACAAGAAACACTAGAGTTTGATGTTTCGTTATGTTGGCTTACAACTTCAATTGTTGAAAAGGTCCTAAATGTAATTATACTAGAAGCAATAAAACTAAACTACAATGCAACTATACTACAATAAAAAGAATGAAGATTCGACTAACCTGGATGGTAGATCTTGTCTTTGAGATGTCCTTCAAGCTTCTTTCTTTCTCAAAAGGATGGATGATGCGGCTAAAATTGCCTCAAGATCCAAAATTCTAATCTTGAAAGAAAACGTTAAACATAAACAACTTAAAATGGCAGCGGCGCCATTTGACCTTCGCTCCTAGGGCTACAATTAATTATATCCCCAAAGCCATTCATTTGGCCTCTTTTTTTTTGTGTGTAGATGAGATGTGGGATATGGATAGATGATGGTCGTTGAACAAAATAGAAGTGTATCAAAACCTAATTATCCCTCAATAAGTAAATGATGAGTAGGGTATCGTTCCACTTTTAAGTGTATGTTTATATGAAGGACGTGGATTTGGAAAGGGGTTTGAGGGATTAAAAACTATTATTATATATTTTAGATTCTAATGCTAAACTAAACTAAACTAAACTAAACTATTGAGAATTTATAAGAAAGAGAATTCAAGAGATTAGAATCCCTATGTTTTGATACTAGTATCTTTTCTTTAGTTTTATGTGAGTAGACTTATTCAATGAATCACCATCTAAGGCAAACATCATTAAGGAATAACTTCTTAAGGTTGTTCCTATGTTCATGTTACTAGTATATTCTTTCCTTTTATGTGAGTTTGGGCGGTTATTCAATAAAACACAAGGAATACTTCCCCTTTACTCTAAAAACTAGTAAAGAAAAGTAGAGAATAATAGTATAATATTCAATTACAATAAATAAAACCTTATTCTAGTATGATATTCGATTGTAATAAATAAAAGCATGTCACTAGCAAATATTCAATTGCAATAAATAAAACCCTAAACTAGCATGATATTCGATTGCAATAAATAAAAACCTTAATCTATACTTCTATCCCTGGTCTGGGTAATGGAACTAATAACTAAAAACATAAAGAACTAACCTGATTGAAGAACACCATGAACCAGAAGAATCATTAAACCTTAAGCACCGGCTTCATCTTCTCCCTTGAAGGAGAAGATTAGCCTTCCATAAAGAAGGAAGAACATGAATAACGAGAAGAAAAAGAGTCGAAGAACATAAAACTAGAAAGACTAATTTATTAAGACTCAACTAGTTAAAACTGATCTTTTATTATTAATCTCTCTCTACCTCAAGTTCTGGAGACAAGAGTATAAGTGAATTGGCCAATTACATTAGGCACTTAGGTCCTCTAGTTATAGAGGTTACAATAAGCTCTAGAAGCATTCCAAACCACCATTTGTTTCCTAATACAAATAGACTTCTTTCAGAGTCCAACTTCGTCTCCAAAACTGAGAAGGAATTGGCTACAGTGTCGTTTCATGCGTCTGGACTCATGATCCATGCGTCTCAGACTCGAGTAATGTGTCTGGACTCATGATCCATGCATCCCAGATGTGAGCATTGAGTTTGGACTCACGATCCATGAGTCTCAGACGCGGAAGTCTATTTTGTCTCTTCTACTCTATCCTTCTATCCTCTTTTGCGGCCTTTGGTCCAAGCAACGAATCCTTTGGCCTTGGGCTTCCAAATAGGCTTTAAAATAGGTCCAAGTCGCATCTTTAATAGCTTCAATTTCTTGGCCTTCTCCATGATTGTCCGCGAGCTTCCCATGTGATCTTTAATGCTCTGAATTCCTCCGTTTTACTCTTTTTTCTCTAATATTCCACAAAACTCACTTTTTCTCCTGTAGAATCATAAAACATAACTTACAAACACTATTAGTCCACTAAGATGGCTAAAAAAAAGGCATAATCGAGGGTTAAATTTCACTTTTTGAGCACTTATCAATATACGGGTAAGGAAAAAGAAAAGATAATGATAAGAGAATTATGATCAACCACACCCCAAATAGAATTATGATTTGTCCTCAAAGTATGAAAAGATAAGGAAAGAGATTACCATAGAAAGATGAGCAAAAATGGCGATACACCTATATTCTGTTCTTCATGATGAAAATACGTCACCCCCAAATAAGTTTGGGGCGTGGGTTATTAGATATAGAACGAGAAATATATGGTTTATTATACTAGGGATATTTATTCTACTATAAAATCTTTTTATGTTTTTGTATTTTTGAAAACATGTATGAAATACATGAAAGAAAAATGGAAAATTTAGGCATGATGTATCTGTTTTACCTTCTACTCATATACCAAATTCCACACGAAAAACAAAATAAAACCAGAAAATAATATTAAGCATATAATTAAACTTATACTACGTCATACACGTAAGAAAGAAACAGAAAAATAAATAAATCCAACTATACGGACACCAGGGAGAATCCTAGTCAGAATCCGTGCGTGACTCGTCTCGACGTCTAGAAGATCCTTCTCCTTGCTGATGTCGGGACCTAGCATGTCTATCACTACGCAGGAGCACGTGTCTAATGCTTTGCAGTGTTCTAGTGGCACTGTGTTGAAAACGTAGTTGCTCATGCTGGAAAGACTGCTGCTCCTCTTTGATAGTCCGCTGTTCCTCTATAATGTTCCCTTGAGTTTCCCTGAGCTGGTGGAGATACCAATGCAGAATCCTCTAGCCTCCATGGAGGAAGTGAATTCCGTCCATGGGCAGAGTGAACTATCGAGTGTTATTTTCAGCGAAGTAATCCACCTTCTCAGTCATGCATGCTTGCTCAGCGGCTCTAGCTTCAGGTGGAAGCCATAAATTCTGGATATAGTAGGCATAGATAAGACATGTGGTAGCGTCCTTGAGCTCCACTAGGGTGTCTGTGGCTTGGAACCCCCAGTGCTGCATGATCCTGGTGACCAGCACTGGTAGAGGGGTGATTGACTTCTTCGGTTTGCAGAGTTGCTCAAAGATAAAGGAGACAATTCATAAGCTATTCTTCTGCTCTTGAAGAACCCATAAAAGATGAAGCATCGCCTTACCTATATCCGAAGGCTTGGCCGATCCTAGCAGGTTGTAGGCTGTCCACTGAGATACTGCTAGTTGGTTCCTTCGTAGCAAACTCTTAAATGCGCAATGAGACTTGGGGTTTATAACCCCCCTCAAGAAGTGTCTCTACCATCATCACGTCGATAGTCTTTCCGTCTGAACATAAGCCTTCATAGGAATCCCCAGAACTCCACTCACCACCTCCTTGGTGAGCTCCAGCGAGCGGCCATCCGTGATGCGGTCATCCTCCCCTCTAAGCATGCAGTTATAAAACGAAAGAGTAAGAGAGGGAGAATAAGTCGCACCTTCCAAAAAAACCAAGGGTTCCCATCCTCTTCTTCTAATCTCAGCCCTGATGTGCACTTCAAACAGATCGGAATAAAAGAGGTCTTTAAAATTTTGCTCCGGCACGATTTTAAGAACTCGAGCCATATAGAGTAAGGATTGATAAAATTGGGGTTTTGAGTTAGAATGGGAGTTGAAAATGGACCAGGCTGTAAAAAAAATTGGGTAGAGGTGTGTTGAGGTGATGTCGTGGGGTCGCGAGTTGGATAGGGGCGATTGCGAGCTGGTGTGGGCGGCTAGGGTTGGGGATTTTTGTGATGGAGAAGATGGAATGTGGGCGGTTGCGTGGGCTGAATAGTTTGATGGCACGTGCCTCACACGTGCCTTTTTAATGAAATTGAAATTTTGGCCCATGCCCAAATGAAATCAGGAAATTTCGATCTTGTCCGCAGTGTCTTGCCAACTTCAAGAGCCGATCCACGCTTCGTTACTCGTTCTATCTTGACTCGTGAGGTACCAAAATGATCAGCATCGAAAATGCAATGTAACGGTATAGGGTAGACTCATATCTAACGATGGATGAAAACCATATGATGGAAAGAACTGTACAGGAACTGTAGGAAAATATGTATAGATAACAGAAGGAAATTTTTAATTTATTATTATTATTATTATTATTTTAATAAGTTTGACTGAAATTTAAAAAGGTGGGTCGTTTTAAGTTAGATCCCCAAGACTTGGAAGTTTTTGAAAACTTGAGTCAATCCCAACTAGATGGCTGGATTACTCTCTTAGACCGAGTGTAATGCACTGGGGGATAACACATGTAGACTTTATAAACAGAATTATTATGAGGTTGAAAGCCAAGGCAAGTTAGGGTTTGACAGTTCGAGCACCAGCTTTTTCTCATGGCTCGTCTCTTACGTGTGTATGAACTCTTACCTAAACCAGGAATGATTTTCAATATATGTGTCCATATCTTAAGCTGCAGTTCTCTAGGAAGTGTTTGTACACGATCATTGAAACTGATCCATCTAGTCTTGCTAGTTGGAGGGTTTTTGTTTGCTACAGAAGACATTTTTGAAAAGTTTTTCAAAAACGATAGAGATTTAAAAGGGGAAAAGATTTAAATGAGAGGGGAAAGATTTTTAAAAAAGAAAAATTTAGAAAATTCGAAATTTTTTGAGTATTTTAACGTCAGATTCTCGAGACAAAATAGAGAGGTGGAGGCAAAAGATAGAATTAAACAAAGAACAGTATCACTTTGGGTTACTCTATTTGTTTAATTCTCATTTAGAGACCTCGTTTTTTTTTTCCTTTTTTGTAGTTGGTTTTCTCATTCAAAATATATCTCTATCCATATAGAGTTTTTGCCAAGAAGATAAAATTATACGTTAATCCGGTATCATTTTGGAAACTCCTATTGTATAACTTTCATTTTTATATCCTCTGGTTTTGAAAACTATGGAGAGATTCTAGATGTTTTGAAAACTAGTACTCAAAAGCTATGATTCTAGATGTTACTACTCGAAAACAAATCAGAATAGATAATCTTAGGCAACTTTCGTGTCGGCTCTGTAGTGAACCCAATCTAGACAAATAGAGCTTCAGCTACGTGAGTTAGGGGATTTACTGCTCAAGACATGGAATGTCTTGACCCGAGCGAATAGTAAGCAAAGCTGATCTCAAACCGCCCCTAGATTGCGTTGTTCTAGAGGTTGGTTTGTGTAAAATCCATTGCCCGTTTTAAAAAAATCACTTAACTATTGATGTATCGAGAATATATCATTAACATCACAAAGAAAACAAACATTTTTGAAAAAGAAGTGTAAAATAAAAAAAAAATAAAAATTGTATACTCGCTCTATAGGTTCACACTTACTCCAACGACGAGTGAAAAGTGTTCTACAAAGAATATGCGAGATATAATGTAGACTAAGGCTCTGGCACTTACAACCACACCTTTAATGTGGAGAGGTCTGATTACCTTATTGATGTATCCCCTTAAAAGAAAATATGGAATTAAATGGGAAAAGAATACATCAGAAAAGAGGAGTCAATCCTCGTAGATAGGATGATTAAGAAAGAGTTTTTAGCACTCCAGTTTCATTCACGTCACTTGTTTCTTCAAAACCTGTGTTTGTCAGTTTAGGATTAGGAATAGCTTGACCTGGGAACACACCTTTCTGGGTTTTATCTTGGGCTAACAATTTCAGAGATTGTTGCATGGATGCTAGGATTTTGGTTTGCTGTTGCATGACAGATAGCATTATTTTGGTGGGCTTATCTGTTTGGATGCTAGTTTATGGTGTAATGGGAACTAGGTCTCTATGGTTGTTGATAGGTTTTGATAGTTCTGGTTAAACTGGGATAAAACCAATGCGTTATTCTGATTGTTATAGGCACCTTGTCCTTGTCCTTGTCGAAATGTGTTTGTTGGTTTGTTGAAACCTGGTGGTGTTTGGTTTGTGCAATGTTGGTCCATGCGAGGTTTGGATGTTATCTCCATGGTGCATTTGGTACATTGAAAGCACATACTTCTTCTGGCTGAAGTGATGATAGGTTTGTGATCAAGGGACAAGTGGCATCTATTTGATTTAAGCTTAGACAGAAATTGCATGGTGAGGTATTTACGTTCATGACAAGATGAGGGGTTTGGTCTTTTTGTTTGGTTATGAGGGCATCTATATTTCTTGTGAGGGTTTCGATTAAGGTTTTGATTTCTGGATTTGATTTCACCTCAAAAATACCACTAGCCTTAGATGTACTGGGTTAGGCTGTTCTGGAATTATTTATGTTGCCCCAATGGGTACTCTTTTCAGCTTGGTTTTCAAGAAAGGTTAAAGCTTCAGTTGTATCTTTATGCAAAAAATTACCATTACTCATGATGTCGAAGGTTACGTTATGTTTAAGGAGAAAGCCTTTGAAGAAACATTGGACAAGAGTGGATATTTCTAGTTTATGGTGAGGACATGAATGGAGTAGGTCAAAGAATATATCCCATGCTTTGTAAAATGTCTTACTCAGACTCTGTCTGAAGAACAGTATCTTGCTTCTCTTTTGTTTTCTTCGGCGGGAAGTACTTCTTCATGAAGGAGAACACAACCTTTTCCCATGTATCAAAAGAGTCGGCCTTCTGTGAAAGAAGTCAAGTGTGACTCTTACCAGCTAGAGTAAAAGGAAACACTCATAGCTTAACCTGATCGTCAGTGACGCCAGGATGATGAAAAGTATTACATACTTCATGTATCCAGCGTAGATGCTCATACGGTAACTCGTGTTCTAATCCGTGGAAGAAGGGTAGAAGATTGAACACGTTCGGTGGAATGCAAAAATTGCTCGTGAACGGTGTGAGTTGTATACAAGATGGAGGCCCATCTTGCAATGGTGTGTAGAAGTTGGAGAGATGCTCGTCAGCTTGCACTACTTCGTCAGTCATCTTATGAGATGGAAGACTAGAAACAGAAGATTGTCTAGGGCGACGAGCTCTCCTACGTGAGTAAGTTTTATTCTTGATAATACTAGAAGATCCTAAATGCAGTATCATACACTTTTAGCAAGACCCCAAAACTATCCTAACAAGCGCAAACGATGCAATGTACGCTAAAGAATTCGAAATTCATTTTTGCAAGTATGAAGTTTTGAAAACTTTGCTTTTGGTCTATATTTTACTATGCCATGTTCAGAGGAATAACTTTGCATGAGACTAGGATGGCTCTACTACATGTCTCATAAGAGTAGGCAGTCACTTCACCAAGTGGTGTGCTACCAAGAATCTTACTCACAGTGAATCTTACTCGGGGAGGGGAGTGAGGAAGGTAGTTGGTCCACCGGAATCTGATAACTGTTGACTCTAAATCCTCGTGGCAATATTTTTGTCCTTTTCTGGAGGAGCGTGACTACTTTGGGTCCTAGTTGATTGATTTTAATTCATTTTTTTGGTATAGGGCTTCCAAGAATCAAGTAACATCCAATTTACCTATATTAGGTAATGACTTCCCGATGGTTGTTATGTGGCTCGGGTTCAGTGAAGCTTTAGATAGTGGTGGTAACTTCAAAAGAGTTTGTTTTAGAAGTGAGGTTCATCCTAAATTATTTAGAGTTTGAGTGTGAGAGTTGCGAAAAAGAAAGGTAGACTCTTGTATAGATTAGATTGGTTTTAAGCTAATGAAAACATGAAAGCTTTAGTAGTTGATATTGAAATGACTTGAAAACATTGAAAGAAAGATTGCTTAAAGATTGAAATAAAAACAAGTAAAATAAGATTGAAGATTGAAATAAGAACAAGTAAAATAACACGATTTGATTGAAAGGAAATAAAACAAACAATAAAGTAAAAAACTTGAATTGAAAAACTAGACAAGAAATTAAACAAACTAAATGGTTTGGATCCTAAGACAATGGATGGTTTCTCTCTCCCTTACTTTTGGGTTATGTACCCCTACTTTTGCCTTTTACAGATTTGCCCTTCTCCATTACAAATTAGACACCTCACACTTCACTTTTGCTTTTTGATTTCTTCTTGACCAAGGTAGGTTTTAGGAGAATGTCATATTTTGAGATAATGGCCTCCAGATCTGTTCTTATGAATTGAGGGCTTTGACCTTTGACTTTGACCGTTGACTTTGACTTTTTCATCACTTTTTCATAGCAGCTTCTGGTCTTCATAATAAGCGTGATTAAGGCTCCTTTTGGTGCTAAGATGCAGCTTTTATGATAATTGGTCTGAAATACACCTTAACCTGAAAAAGCCAATAAAAGCTATGAGTTGTCTTTTCATTAAGCATTAGAAAGGTTGTAATACAGCAATATACGGGTAATAAAACGTACATTTGGGAGTTGATCACCACCCCCAAATAGCATCTTGATTGTCCTCAAGCAAGGATGAGAGAAAAAACTAAGATCACAAATGAGTGATTTATTATAAGTTATACTAATCTCGTTTCACAGAGTGCGATTACATTGACCATATGCAACAAGGCCCTAAACCACTAAGAATTCCCTAGTGGACGAGCTTTAAGCCTCGTGAGAGTTTTCCAGGGGTCTTGTTTCCTTATTTATTTGTAGAAGTTCATACTTCTCATTAGTGGTGAATATGGACAAGCTCCTTTGAACTTAGAATAACATATATACAATAATTTGATCATCTAAAGATAAATGCGCAAAACATGAGCAATGAAATGCAAAAGCAGAGTCGTTTCCGAGGCTTTTGGAGAGCTTCCTTAAGGTGGGTTCTCATGGGGGTGTGTTGCAATCACAACTCTCTGATAGATTCACTCAAGGTTCGTTCTCTCAAGTGTAGCAGGCACTTATATTCCTCGCATACTTAAATGACGTCCAAAGAAACCGGGGTCATTTGATCACGCTTGCCACTTACTATCACACCATCCTATTCCTAATCGAGCTAGAGGTATTTTATTAGGAGTTACGGGGCTAGGGTGATGGGTTAGAAAAAAAAAGGTAGGGAAAAACAAAATTTGATAAGTCGAGAAGCTGGATCTTCAAGATACTTGCAACCAGAGAATAACCTCATTTTGTTCTTTTGCTTCCGAATTGTGATACATTCTTTTAGCCCTTTGACTTTGTGACTCCATATGATATTCAATTTTGGGAGTTCTAACTTCACTTTTGTTTCTTTTTGTTTATGATATCATCTCCTTTTGATTTTGAACTTTTGGGAGATTCGATTTTTTTTACTCTTTTGATTTTTTTAGAGTTTTGGTTTTTGATTGGTATTTCTTTTCTTCTCTTTCTTTTATTTTCTTTTTGAAGCAAATAACTGTTCTGTTTTTGTACAAGGTCTTCTCTTCTCTTTTTCTGATATCCATCCAGTTCTCAATTTGCCAGCTGGGTAAGCTTTTTATTGTGTGTTATAACATGTTAGGAATTATTGGTGAAGAATAAAAAGGCTTTTAAAAAAGGGTGAATGCTCAAGAGGGGTAACTAGAGGAAAAACTATATTTTTGGGTTTTTAACGTTTATTTGGCTATATCGATCCAAAAAGGGCCTAAATTCTCTCTTAGGATATGGCATGGTGATCAAGCAAGTGGACATGTGGTCTTTCTATCCGGACATCCTTTGTGTCATCACTCAATAAACATTCAGATGAGGCTTTTAGCTAGATTCTCACAGGATATGAAACTTAATTGTTCTAACCTTGGCTTCAGAAATTCACTGCTATATACAAACAAATGTTGATGCATGTCATTCATGAAAAGATGTATAAACTATTGTACATATATTAGTCTAAGTCTGAAGAACGAATCCTTACTCTATTGCTATAATGAGACTTATAAACTTTTTATTCATCATAAAAAAAGGAAACAAGACTTTTTAATATTAAACAGAAAAATATTTTTGGTCTTTTTCAAAAAATATTTAGAAAGGAAGAAATATACTATTATATATAGAAAATGCCTAAGCTAGTTTTTGCAAAATATTACTATACCACCCCCAAATTGAACTATACTTTGTCCTCAAAGTATAAAGAGATAACGAAAGAGATTACCATAGAAACATGAGCAAAAACGACTTTACACCTGTATTCTGTTCTTCATTATGAAAATACGCCACCCCCAAATAAGTTTGGGGTGTGGGTTATTTGATATAGAACGAGAAATACATGATTTATTATACTATGAATATTTATTCTACTATGAAATATATTTTTGGATTTTTGTATTTTTTAAAATATATGAAATGCATAAAATATAACATGCATGCATAATTATTATTACACTAACAAGTTAGAAATGTAAAATATATAAACAACTATCTATACAAACACATATGAAATGTGTGTGTAGTTTTTTTTTTTTTTTTAAATTGATTTTCTCATGCAAAAGATATCTCTAACAATTTAGAGGTTTTGACAATAAGATAAAATTATACGTGAATCCGGTATCATTTTGGTTACTCCAGGGCATATAATTTTCATTTTTATATCCTCTAGTTTTGAAAACTATGGAGAGATTTTTTGAGATACTTGTAATCAAAAAGCTGTGATTCTAAACGCTAAGTTTTTGAAAACAAACCATAACAAGTAACTTAGACAACTTTCGTGTCGGCTCTTTTGAAACCAATCCAGTCAAACTGTGGCTTCAGTTATGTGTGTTGGCGGTTTTACTGTGCAAGACATAATGGAAATGTGTAGCTGATTGGACACTAGTGGGTGGTGGAACTAGGTCTCTTTGGTGGATTTTGATAGTTCTGGTTAAAATGGGATGGGAACCAATGCTCTATTCTGATTGTTGTAGGTACCTTTTCTTTGTCTGAATGTATTTGATGATTGACGTGATGATATGTTGGTGAGCAAGGGACAATTGGTATCTATGTGGTTTAAGCTGAAACAGAAAGTGCATGGTGATATGGGAAACCCTTAGTAACACATAACTGATCCTCAAACCGCCCTTAGAAGAATGGAGATTGAGTACTTCTAAGGGTTGGTCGATGTGGAATCCATTGCCTATTTGTTTTTGGAAAATCACGTAACTATTGAAGTATCGAGAACCTTGCATAATGAGAACGAAGAAAAACAACTATTTTGACAAAGAAATGTAAGATAAAGAAAAGGAAAATTGTATACTCGCTCCATAGGATTACACTTACTCAAACGATGAGTAAAAAGTGTTTTACAAAGAATATACGAGATATACGTGGACTAAGGTTCCGACACTTACAACCACACACTCCAAGTGGAGTGGTCTGGTTGCCTTAAGGATGCACTCCCATAGAATGCATCGAGAAAGCATAACATGAATCTTTTATAGTCAAATATTTAAGACTATATGTGCGGGGTTGTTTTAAGTCAGATTCTCCAAGATTATGTATAAGATGGATGACATGTTGTTAACTATATACTAATAGTCTAAACAATTAGGGATCTTTACAGAAAAACATATAAAAACATACACCCCCAAACAGAATGAGATGATGCATGTGGAGACTAAGATGCACAACGATTAAGATAATGTTTGTGCAACCCATCATGGAACTTATGCAATAACCCGTCATAGTTAAATTGTCCAAAAGAGTGAGAGGTTGGTAGTAGATGTCCTTCATGAGGCTCAGATGATGGGGAATAAGACATACCAGGTTTCTGAACTATTGAAATGATGGACTCTTGTGTTTGTATATTGGGTAAAGTCTCTTTACTGGGAAGGTTTAGAAAATTATGAATGATCTCAAAGGCAATTGGCTTAAGTGCGAATTTGAGGTTTCTTTGAAATGGTTTCGTGGTGTCGTCCTCAGAAATTGGTAGATTTTTTATGAATGGAGGCCGGTTGGATTTCAAAAGGTGTTAAATTGGAATGGTAATGGTTGGGTGGTGGGTCTTCACATAATCTCGAGGACTCAAAGAATTTTTCATCTAGTTTTGGCATTTCCACAAGATTGTGGTTCATATCTGCAATAGTAAGGATGTTACAAATTTGTTCCATCGATAAGTCTTTAATGGCCAAACTAAATTGAAATCCACTTTCCACCATAGATTTTACTCCCTCTTTTCCAAGCACTTCATTTTCTTTGTCCTCTCTGCCTAAATCTTCATAAATTTTCTCAATGTCATTTCCAAGTATGTCGAGTCTAATACATGCTCTTGAGTTTCTTCTGTCGGAGTTTTCTTATTTATGGATGATGATACGTTAAAGCATGTGATAGAAACTGTGGCTTTATGTATATAATCATCATCATAAGATCTAGAATTCACATGATAGTCAGGTGGAGGATGATGGGTTTTAACTAGTCTTTAGCAATTGGCTTTGTTATAGCAACACCTTGTTATCTTGTTTGATGGGTTCTGGACTAGTGGGAAGAATATTAGTCTCAGATGTGACATTATTTGAATCAGATTGAAGAAAACATAAGGTAGTTGCTATTTGCTGAGTTAGTATTGTTTGCTTAGCTATTTCCTGGTAGAGTTGGTCTGTGATGGATGGTGTAGTGGAATATGAATTTGATATGGATGGTGATGTGAATGGTAATGGGTTTTGGGTGAAACCGTACTCTGACTGACCAGGTGGATATATGAATGGTGGTTGACTATTTGTGGTAGAACTCCATGAATTGTTGACATGATTAGAAAACTCTTGAGTGTATGGGGTACTAGGGAAGTTTGAAAATTAAAGTTCGTAATCGTAAGGATTTCCCGTAGTATACTTGAATTCGGTATATGATGGACAATGGGATAACCAGTGATAAGGACTACCGCAAAAAGAACAAGGTTTTGGGTTTGCATTGTAATTCCATGACGGTTGTAATGCATATTGATAAGACATGAATGCTCAATAAATAATGATGCACAAACAGTAGAAATTCATTTTTTTAGATTTTTTAAAACTTTGCTTTGGTCTATATTTTACTATGTCCTATTCAGGGGAACAATTGGGCATGAGACTAGGATGGCTCTACTACATGTCTCAGAAGAGTAGGCAGTCACTTCACCAAGTGGTGTGCTACCAATAATATCACTCACGATAAATCTAGGGGAGAGGAGTGAGGAAGGTAGTTGGTCCACCAGAATCTAGTAACTAATTACTCTAAATCCTCGTGGCTATATTTTTGTCATTTTCTGGAGGAGCGTGACTACTTTGGGATCTAGTTGATTGATTTTAATTAATTTTTTTGGTCTAGGGCTTTCAAGAACCAAGCAACGTCCAATTTACCTACATTGGGTAATGACTTCCCAATAGTTGTTATGTGGCTCGGGTTCAGCCTTATGCGCAAATGTAAATTGTGGTGCGGAAAATAAATTTCAAACAATCACGTAAGCGTACTTGAACACACAAGGTATCCTCTTAATTGGGCTTCGAGGAGGTTTAGAATTTACCTCTCAAGCCGTGCTTACACGTTGCTTGAGGAGAAGGCGACATCGGTTGGCAGATGATATGAGAATCAGGCCCAACCTTTCGAGCTTTACCCTGTTTTAAGTTACAATAAATGCCCACTTAAAAAGCCCACAAGTTGGGTTTTTGACAATTTATACAACTTTGCCTTCAAGGGCCCAAACTTAAAACTAAACTAATATTATATTAATCTAATTAACTAGAGTCAAATGGACTTAGAGTGTTGATTACCAAGTTGATTTATAGTGTGTGAACTATGATCCACAACTTGTCTCACACAATTGAACTTCCCAAGGTAATTAAAACACTAATCTATCCCTTGGTAAGTATATAATTTAACTCATGTTCATCACAGCTAATCAATAAAATACCAATTTTTCCTAATTTTTTTCAATTTTCTTTTTATCTTTAACTATTACAAATAAGTTCCACTAACTTCTCCTACTCTATTATAAAATCAAGGCTTGGAGTATAACTATTCATCAAAAACCATCTGAGCTGCCAAAAAACTAGGCCCACGTCTCTGAAGGTGACTAGGCGGTCGCCCGCCGGCGCCAATGAACTTCGGTCGTCTTTTGGGTGTATCTTCAGCTCCTTTCCAGCTTTGTTATCCCGCAACTTGATTTGTAAGAAAGTAGATCAGTACTGAGAAACAATAAAATAAAATGACAAAAAATTGAAAAAAATAGAAATGTAGGGATGAGAATGATGCTCCCTTCTTAGATTCTCAACCAATCACTCTCACTCCTTCAATCCATGACGACAACGCCATTTGAATGCTTTAGATAGTGGTGGTAACTTCAAAAGAGTTTGTTTTAGAAGTGAAGTTCATCCTAAATTGTTTAGAGTTTGAGTGTGAGAGATGTGAAGAAGAAAGGTAGACTCTTGTATGGATTAGATTGTTCTAAGCTAATGAAAACATTGAAAGCTTTAGTTGTTTGTATTGAAATGACTTGAAAATATGGAAGGAAAGATTGATTAAAACTTGAAATAAGAACAACAAGATGAGATTGAAGATTGAAACAAAAACAAGTAAATAACAAGTTTTGATTAAAATAAGAACAAGTAAATAACAAGTTTTGATTAAAAGGAAATAAAACAACAATAAAGTAAAAACATGAATTAAAAATCTAGACAAGAAATTAAACAAACCAAATGGTTTGGATCCTAAGACAATAGATGGTTTCTCTCTCCCTTACATTTGGGTTATATATCCCTACTTTTGCCTTTTACAGATTTGCTCTTCTCCATTATAAATTTGACACCTCACACTTCACTTTTGCTTTTACTTTTTGGTTTCTTCTTGACCAAGGTAGGTTTTGGGAAAATGTCATATTTTGAGATAAGGGCCTCCATCTCTAGTCTTCTGAATTGAGGGCTTTAACTTTGACAGTTGACTTTTACTTTTTCAGTACTTTTTCATAGCAGCTTCTGGTCTTCATAATAAGGAGTGATTAAGGCTCTTTTTGGTGCAAAGACACAACTTTTATGATAAGTAGTCTGAAATACTCCTTAACCTGAAAAAGGTAATAAAAGCTATGAGTTATATTTTCGTTAAGCATAAGAAAGGTTGTAATGCAGCAATATACGAATAATAAAAAGCACATTTAAGAGCTGATCATTCAGTCTTATGCGCGAATGTAAATTACAGTGCAGAAAGTAAATTTCAAACAATCACATAAGCATTCTTGAATACACAAGGTATCCTCTTACTTGGACTTCGATGAGGTTTAGAATTTACCTCTCAAGCCGTGCTTACACGCTGCTTAAGGAGAAGGCAACATTAGTTGGTGCGTGATCTGAGAATCAAGCCCAACCTTTTCCAGTTTTACCCTGTTTTAAGTAACAATAAAGGCCCACTTAAAAAGCCTGCAAGTTGGGTTTTTGATAATTTATACAACTTTGCCTTCAAGGGTCCAAACTTAAAACTAAACTAATATTATACCTATCTAATAGATTAACTAGTTTTAAATTAATAACTTAGATTAACTAGAGTCAAATGGACTTAGAGTGTTGATTACCAAGTTGATTCATAGTGTGTGAACTATGATCCACAACTTGCCTCACACACTTGAACTTCCCAAGGCAATTAAAGCTTTAATCCCTTGGTAAGTATATAACTTAAACCAAGTTTAACTCATGTTCATCAAAAGGAATCAATCAAAAACCAATTTTTCCTAATTTTTTTCATTTTTCTTTTTACCTCTAACTATTACAAACAAGCTCCATTGATTTCTCCTACTCTATTACAAAATTTGGGCTTGGAGTACAACTATTTATCAAAAGCCAACTGAGTTGCCAAAAAACTGGACCCACATCTTTGGAGGTGACTGGGCAGTCGCCCCCTAGCCAACCACCGGTGAAGTTTGGTTGTCCTTTGTTTGTGTCTTCAGCTCCTCTCCAGCTTTGTTGTCCCGTAACCTAATTTGTAAGAAAGTAGATCAGTATTGAAAAACAAAAAAATAAAATGATGAAAAATTGAAAAAAATAGAAATGGAAAGATGAGAATGATGTTCCCTTCTTAGATTCATAACCAATCACTCTCACTCTTTCAATCCATGATGGCGACGCCATTTAAAGCTTTAGATAGTGGTGGTAACTTCAAAAGAGTTTGTTTTAGAAGTGAGGTTCATCCTAAATTGTTTAGAGTTTGAGTGTGGGAGGTGTGAAGAAAAAAGGTAGACTCTTTTATAGATTAGATTGGTTTTAAGCTAATGAAAACATGGAAGTTTTAGTTGTTGATATTGAAATGACTTGAAAACATTGAAAGAAAGATTGTTTAAAGATTGAAATAAGAACAAGTAAAATAACAAGGTTTGATTGAAAGAAAATAAAACAAACAATAAAGTAAAAACTTGAATTGAAAAACTAAACAAACCAAATGGTTTTGATCCTAAGACAATGGATGGTTTCTCTATTCCTTACTTTTGGGTTATATACCCCTACTTTTGCCTTTTATAGATTTTCCCTTCTCCATTACAAATTAGACACCTCACACTTCACTTTTGCTTTTGCTTTTTTACTTCTTCTTGACCAAGGTAGGTTTTAGGAGAATGTCATATTTTGAGATAAGGGCCTCCATCTCTAATCTTTACCTTTAACTTTGATCGTTGACTTTGATCGTTGACTTTAACTTTTTCAGCACTTTTCCATATGAGCTTCTGGTCTTCATAATAAGTGAGATTAAGGCTCCTTTTGGTGTTAAGACGCAGCTTTTTTGATAAGTGGTCTGAAATACTCCATAACCTGAAAAAGACAATAAAAGCTATAAGTTGTCTTTTCGTTAAGCGTAAGAAGGGTTGTAATGCAGCAATATATGGGTAATAAAATACACATTTGGGAGCTAATCACTACCTTGTGGCCTCTTCCTCCATATGTTCTATCTCTTTGCATACCTCGATAACAGTCTTAGGGACATGACTTTACATGCCCTATTTAACAACTCAAGATAGAAAATATGTGTTGGTCTAACTGCCCTGTGAAACCTTCCTTCGTATTCTCTAATACTTATGAACACCTCTTAATCGTCTCGGGAATCTGACGTTAAAAGACCTACCAAGGAATTTCTCATTTGAACGTGCTACCACATAAATGTGATGCGACAAGAGCACCTGTTTTATCTGTGTGTTTCCCACATATTAATTCTGGATCTAACTGCAATTGTCATCCTGATCTGTAAATGTTCATATCTTGGCTCTAAATCTCTTCCTTTCAGCCATCTTCATTTCACTCATTCTTCCCTTACTTATACTTTCAAATGGATCAACCAAGAAAAATAGTGCCCGAGAAAAATTATTTGAAAAATTTTCATGAATTCCTGTTTTCTCCATATTTTGACACAGAATTTGTACGTCGAGGATGGATGCATTTTCTATATCATTCGTTCTAGAGAATTAGTTTTGATGTTCTACCAATTTAGCAAACATGACCATGGTAAATTCTATTTCCATGCCCATGGCCAACATTTTGAATTGACTAAGGAAATCATCTCCGAAATCCTTCAAATTCCAATGATGAACCCGGAGTTGCATTTTCAGGAGTCACCATTTGATGCCGTCAAACAACTACTGAAGGCCACTATATCTCGTGGCAAACTCAAAAACAGAAACCACGGTGTTCTTCAGCACTCTTTGAAATAAAATCAACGAACCATGCTCCACTGGTCAGGACACAATGTGGTGGTCCCATCACAAACATCTGAAGTGACAAAACCTCTACTCTACCTACTCTAGATTATGTAGAATTAAAGGGATGACTTTTGCATAATCCAATATATCTGGAACTCGATCACCCAGCCCAAAAAATGGTTAGCACCTTTGCCTACTCTAGTCACGAAAATTATGTTGCATTAGGGTTATCAAACTGTTTATCCATAAATACCTCTTCAAATAGCTGGCCTTACTGTAATTCACACAAAGTGCGCCGCTGGTTTTTGGACTCCAGATTCTCCAATGAACCTGACAAAGGAACAAGAAGACCAAAACCCATACTCTGAACATTTCTTTGATGAAAATGTCATGCATAACATCTTTAATCCTACGGAGAGCATTCATTTTCTTCACCAAGGCCTGTGAGCCATGCACTCCCGTCAAGAAGTCATCTTTACAAGTCTGTTGGAATTACAGAAAGTTCAGGCAATACACGAAGTGGCACAGGAAGAATTCTTACAAACCCACTCACAGTTTTTGGAAAATCACACTCTCATAATGAAGAACCACAATGATTTTTCCACACACCAGAGTGAACTACAGCAGCAGCTCATCCAGCAGATTAATCAATTCAACAGTCTTGTATATGATCTGCTTCCACTTAACCATCCTCGTCATCAACAAAGCCTGGATTTTGTTCCACCTTCATAAATTAGGTTTTTAGTTATGTTTATATTTTAGTCCACCTCTTTTACCTTTTTGTGTTTTCTCTTGTTTAGCAGTGGTTAAGGAGAGTGTACCATTAGGTTGTAATAATTCTTGTTGTTATCAATAAACTATCATTTCAAGACAAATTTTCAACTATTGTTTTAAATTTGTTTGCAGGAGGGCATTATCTTCTTCTATACTCTTCCATCTATTGCAACAGACTTTATTCGACTTTATCAGTAGGCATGAAGAACTTATTGGATTACCTTACAGTGGGCCCTTATCATTGTTTCACACAAGGTGGCTATTTACTTTTGGGCTTCTCACCACCCTGACTGATAGTCTGTCAGGATTCCCTGCTATAAATCACATCTCTCTCTACTCCATCAAAGATCATCTTCATCAAGCATGGCAACTCCGAAAATCATTCCTGAGTAATCATTCCAAGCTATGATGGACTCCCCAGCTTATGGCCTTCACTTCCGTGACTACATCACCAACATTGGGTGGTTTTCCCTACTTCTTCCACCGGACCAAACTTATTCTCCAATTTTGGCTGCATACTTTTATGCCAATATGGAAGACACCCAAGCATTCAACCATGAATACGGTTTCTTCCTATATGGGTTCATAATCATAGTTAGGGACACACAATATATTTTCTCTAAGACAACGATTGCACTAACTTTGGATCTGCCTTATCACCAGCCAGCAACAACATGGTCATACATTAGCCATAATCCATACAGTTCATTTTCATGGCCTCATTTTCATTGGACATATGGTGATGGTCTAGCACGGATAGACAAAGGAGCTACACCTGACAGATGACCAAAAACCACCATTCCCTTAGCAAGCATGACCATGAATGTGGGAAATGCGATGTTGTTTGTACTTCTAAACATCATGGGAGATTGACATTTTTCTACTGCCAATGACAATACATGTGTAGTCTTCAATGCTCTTGCTCAAGGTCATGCACTCTTTGATATCACAAGTTATGTTATCTCTAATTTGAAAAGAGCTCATAATTTTCGGCACGAATATTTACTTTTACCTGTAATCGCACGCCAAATTATGAGGACACATTTCCCACAGTTTTCAACCACTTTCAACGACTGGGTTAAAGTAGATTTTGTGTGCCCTGGGAATAGAATAATTCGTTCATTAAGATTTTGGGCATGGCGGCGACCATCACAGTACTTGAGGTACGTCCGCTGTTTTCCTGACGATGAAGATATGTTAGCACATTTGAACGACTCAGGGGTACCACAATGGAGCACCATTTGGCAAATCATTATATATTGGTGTGATGCTAAGGAAATGCATTTCACTCGAGATGATGAGAGAAAGTCAGTATCTATTGGTTGGTAAAATTTGAGTAGAACAATGTGTGTGTGTGTGTGTGTCTATATATATATAGTTGTGTTTGGTGTGCTATCATTTTTCCTTTTCGTATAATATATTTGGTTATAAAACATTTATGTTGCAAATGTCTAGTCCTAATTTTGCTCATGGTTCTCAGGTAATTTATTTCTCTTGATACTTCGAAGACTAAGCATCATTCTGTATGGGGATGGTTAGAACCTCTAGCAAAAATTAGGCAACTTGTAGGTTGTATATAGTTTTATTTTAAATAAATGTACTTTGTGACAAAGTCTTGTTTTCTTTTCTATGATAAAAATTGTCTAGAAATCTCACATTAGCACTCAAATTAGGATTTGTTCTTAAGAAACTTAAGATAATACATACGCAATAATTTTTACATATTTTCATTAGCATTCATGCACTGAGTATCATTGACAGTACATAGCAGTAAATTTCTGGAACCCACGGTTAGTTTACTTAAATTACCAATCCTGTGAGAATTTAACCAAAAAGCCTCGATATGTGTGAATTATGAGTAATGACACAGAGGAGTAGTTTTTCTGAGTAGAGAAAATCACGCGTCTACTTACTTGATCACCATCTGAATCATAGGTGGGAATTTAGGCCTTTTTGGATCGACATAGCCAAAAATTCATACCTATTACAAATTTTACCGCTAGTCGCCCCACTGAACCTTTCATCAAACTTCTTATTTTCACCAAAAATTCCTTACCCATCTATTAAACCAACTAAAATGAACTCACCTAAATGATGAGTATGAGAAATATGATGAAATGTGAAAAATAAAGAGAAAGACTTGTCCCAAATCAAAATCAGTTACTTGCTTCAGAAAGAAAAATAGAATTATGTTTCCCAAAATTCAGAAGAAAAAAAATCAAAGTTAGAACTCCCCAAAATCAAATCAAGGAGTCCAAAGCTTAAAATTGCAAAGTATGGGAACTTATGTTAGAAGCAGGAAAAGAAAACAAGAATTTCTCTAGTACGTGTAAATATCTAAAAGACCATATTCTCTCATACTTATCATTTTTTTTTAATTTCCTATTCCCATTTTCTTCTACACCACCACCTAAGCCCCATAATACCTAATAAAGACATCTAGCTCAATTAGGAGTAGGATGGTGTGATAATAAGTAGTAGACGTGATTGATTGACCTCGGCTCCTCTGACTGTCATTGAGATGTGAGGAAAAGTGTGCCACTACACACTGGAGTTAGCGAAACCCGAGTGGAAAAATTATGAGCGAATTTGTGTTTCGACACATACCTGTGAGAATCTATTTAGGGACGCTCTCTAAAGAATCCAGAAACGGCCTACTTGTACATTTCAATGTAAAATTCACTGTATGCATGTTCATATGTAGATGTTTTAGTTATTATGTGCATATTAACTTGAGTTTTAAAGGAATTAATCCTCGTTCCCTGCAAATGAGATGTATAGATATCTAAGATTAATTAAGGGAACAAACCTTTGTTGCTAAGTCGTTGTAGTATAAATGAAGCTTGTGAGTATCTTCTCTGGAAAACTCTCACGAGGCTATAACTTGTCCACTAGAGAATTTCTAATGGTTTAAGGCCTTGTTGCATACGGTCAATGCAATCGCACTCTGCGAAATGAGAATTAGTTAGGACTACACATTTTTAGCCACTTATCTGTTTTAATGTCTCTTCTTTGCTTAAAGGACAATCAAAGTGTTGTTTGGGGGTGGTGTGATAAGCACCCAAAACTGTAATATAAAACCCCGTAGAGACATAGCATTTTGGTTAATTAGGTGTTTAATAATAATAAATTAATGATATTTTCGTGCTTTTACAGGATTGAGCAATTAACGTGAAAATGATGATAAAAGCCAATATTTAAACACGAAATAGTGTGTCTACATGAAGTATTTCGTTTTAGCCCACGTGAAGCTCAATGAAACCAAACTAAAGCCCAGGGAATCAAATAGGACAGTTCCAAGTCAGAACAGGATCAAAGCGCCGGAAAAGCATCAAACTTTCGAAACCCATATTTCTTTTAACCTCGACTCCAATAGCCGAATTTAAAATGAACCATCGGAAAGATCGCTAAGGGCGAGCTCTCAAGACATAGGCGGGACTTTGTAAAAAGTCAACTATTTGAACCCGCCACTGATGGAGGCATGAGGGACCCACTATGCGGACCCATAGAATCTGGCAACTAAGCTCACACGTAAAGCTTCCGCACAAATCAACCTGCAATAAAACCATGAAAGACTTTTGTGCATAACTTTGGCACAAAAGTCCTAATTGGTGGCATGATTAGGTGGCTTAATTAATTGAAAAAAAGTGTCTTAATTGGTGGCATGATTAGGTGGCAAACAAATTTATTTGATTTTAGCACAAAAGTCCTGATTGGTGGCTTAATTAGGTGGCTTAATATCTTGATTAGAAAAAAAATCAAGATTTATCAATTATGGATGCAGTTGGATGTTAGAATTCACGTGGATGTAAAGAAAATGAGCACTCTCATTTTCTATAAAAAGATGTCTTCATGAGCAAGAAATAATTTTTGCTACATTAGTTAAGTTTAGTCCGGAGTAGAAAGTTTCCATATTTTGTAATTTTTGGTTTTGTTAAGTCAAGTTTCTTATAATGTTTTCAAATCTATGTAGTTAATTTAAAATCCTTTCTAAGTAATAAGTATTAATTTTCTTTGTTATTGTCTTTTCTTTACAATCAAATTAAGTTATTGTAATTTGTAGAATCTAAGGATCATAAGAAAATTGGTTAAAACTTTCGTAAGTTTTAGTAATTTGAATGGCAAACACCGTAGAGTAGTTTAATTAATCAACCACAAATCCTTCTCAAGAATTCCCTAGGTAGAAATTCTAGTGAAGTATCTACAAACAAATGCTCTAGACTTTAGGTGGAACGATTCTCTTACTCGAAGTGTTTTACAACGTACAGGTGAGTTAGGTATTTGATCAAGTGTACTCGAGTGCGTGTGAGAGTCATAGATTTTTACACGTGCAAAAAGGTGATTATCAATACCCATGCACTTGAAAAAGAGATAGAGAATGAGTGGAGTGCGTGAGAGATACCAGGAGAAACAACATGCAAATTTAAGAAAGGAGCGAAGAAGAGAAAATATGAACTCGCCTTTCTATTCCATTGAGAGTAGAGCGAAGAAGAAGTTCGCGAGTCAGTTGGAGAAAAAAATGGTATATAATACTGAGGACAAATCTGGTACAAATGTTTGTGGGTATTGTTGATACCAGTTCCTTCGGTAAACAATTCAGATATATTTTTTTTCTTTAAGATTGAAAAACTGAAAAACGAGTGGTAGAGATCTGTGTGCATTAATCTCACTGGATGATATGCGCATTGAAGAAAGCCTCTATATTTTTTAATGGAAACGCTAATACAAACCACGTGCAACAATCAACCTTCTTCAATATCAATCCTACCAAGACTTATCAACTACGTTCATATAAGAACGTACCCGATAAGCAAACATGCAAATCGGATCAAATAATGCTGGTGTGAGTATCTCTAAAATCAACCCAGGCTTATACATACATATACATAATCATTAAGGCAGTTAGTTCCTCTACCAAGGCGTCTTAACCTCCAACCAATAATATAACATCCACGCGTACAATAATTCAGGCAGGCAGTTCCTCCACTGAGGTGTCTTAGCTTCCAATTCAATAATATTAAGGCATTTAGCTTTCTTCCGGAGGGGAATAATAAACATCAATGAGTTGTGGTAGTTCTAATCTAATACTAAATAAACACTTTTCATTTGTATTCATTTTGACCTTATCCACTTAACAAAATTTCAAGTCACTAGCAATAATACGATATTTCAAACAAATCTCAACATATAATAATCAAACTTAAGAGCATGCATTCTAAACAAATCTCATTATTCCACGAATATGAATTTAAGCCACAATTTAAAATAATAATCCAAAGAGCAATACTCATCAATCGGTTAAACATATATGTAATCAAAGAATAAATCACAATTAACCACCCTATACTAAAACAATCCTAACTTTCTCTATATAAGTTGGTTTGACACAAATCCAAATGGGTCAGAAAATGCACTTCAAGCTCTACAACGTTTGTTCACACCCAAAAATCAGACTCCAGATTGTAACCCGAGGGTTGTCAGGAAAAATCTTAATTGACCTTCCTGCACTAAAATTGTTGTAACTTCCTTTGTATAACTTGGATTAGTACAAGGTAAATTGGGTTAGAAACATCATTAAATTTTCTATGGGGTCATTTGGCAACAATTAAAATAACTGATTATGAGGCCCATAATTGGTTATGGCCCATAGAATCCATTTTGGGCTGAAAAAAACTCGTTTGGCAATAAACATCGAGAATATATGATTAGATTCTCATAATGGAAAAACTCGTTAAAACATAACAAAAAAAAACCACTTATAGAATGAGAAACAAATAGCATAAAGAAAAACGAACCCTTACGAGATTCGGGGAAACACTTTAGATGATAGCATCCCAGATGCTTATTATTCTTACTAGGCTTAGTTATTCTAGTATGACGATTGTTGAGTTTAGTATTTTTTAGTCTTGAATAATGTTAAGAACAATATTTCATTTGTCATTAATAAATTTGTGTTGCTTAGTCATTTCAATTCATTTTCATATTTTGTTTTAACAGCTGACATGGACTCAGATGAAGAACATGAGCAAGATGTTCTAAATTTCGCAGTTGCAGCAGTGGTTGACTATTACAACAAGTACTTGAGCAAAGAACCTATAAGAACTTCTAAACTATCCGGTAACGAATTTGTACACGTGGTTTTGAATGGCCATCCTAATAGATGTTTTGACCAATTTCAAATGATGACAGACGTGTTTTTGAAGTTTTGTATGATTCTTAGAGAAAAAGGTTTGTCGCATGATATGTCGATGGGTTTGTGTTGAAGAACAAATGACAATATTTCTATATATTTACTTTGGGGCACAATGAAAGAAATCGCATAATGCAAGAGCGTTTTCAACATTCTGGAGACGTTGTAAGTAAATATTTCAATGCAGTCTTGATGGCTGTTATAAAATTTTCTCACGAACTCATCAAGCCCCCATCGTTAGAAGAAACTCTTCCAAAAATCCTACACAATCCAAAATATTATCCATGGTTTAAAGTAAGTAGTATTCATTATATATTCTTATTTAAGTCTTTTTTTTTTTTTGTTCATTGATTCTTACTTATATATAATATATTTAATGTTTTTTGAAAGATTGCATTAGTACTACTGATGGTACCCATATCAAAGCGATAATACCTTCCCACCAGCAACTTCCTTTTTTCAATAGGAAGGGGTATATGTTTCTCAAAATGTGATGGTTGCATGCTCTTTTGACATGTGATTTACACTCATATATGCAGTTGGGAAGGATTTGCAAATGACTCTCGAATTCTTTGGGAAGCTTTGCGTAATAAAAGGCTAAAGTTTCCTCACACCCCAGAATGTATGATGTCGTTTGTTTGTTTTTTAGTCCATATAATTAGTCCATTGATTTTACCTTTTGTCTCAGGAAAATATTATGTTGTTGATGTTGGCTATCCTAATATGTCGGGCTTTCTAGCACCATACCGAAGAGTGCGATATCACTTACAAAATTATAGAAATGGAGACAACACTCAATTGGAGTCTAAGGAGTTGTTTAACTATGCCCACTCTTCCCTTAGAAATGTCATTGAGCATGTTTTTAGTGTAGTGAAGGCACGATTTCCAATATTGGAAGAGCCTGCTCCTTATCCTTTTCCAATGCATAGATATATTGTAGTAGCAGCGTGTGCGATCCATAATTTCATTCGAATGGAAGAGCAAGGTGACAACTTGTTTGCCATTTATGAGAAAGAAAACTATGTGGTGGAAGCTAATCAACACCAAACTCATGATCAAGCAGGAAGTAATGCATCCTTACATTCACAACAACAACGTCAAAACGAGATGAATGCACATAGCATAGAAATGGAATTGTGGATGCATTACACCGATTCAACAACCCAAATCATGAAGGATGATTATTTAATTTATTGGAGAATAAATCATATTTGATATTTAAAGAATGGATTTTGATTTTGATTGTTTGGTATTATTTATTTCATAATTGTTTTTTGAATAATGAGAATCAGTTTTTAGCGTTTGGCATCTATTCTTGCATAATGGCTTATACAAGAATGAGTTTTCTCATAATCTATTTTACAAACATAAACAATTTTAGCTATAATGGTTGCCAAACTACCCCTACAACTAACGTTCAAACCATGAAAGCATATTCTTAACAGAAAATTCACAGAATGCCACCAAACATAGAACTTGGTTAGAAAAATTCCGACAGACTTCTCTATACTTAAATAGACTTAACTTACTGTGCAGATATCGAAACGAGGTGAATCCAAATGTATTGGAAAGCAGACTCGCTGATCTAAAAGTTTATCCAAACCCCGAAACCTAATTCTCAAGCATTTATAGGACTTTTTTGAACCAACCCCATAAACAAAATTAAGAAAAACTTCTCACGTACCATATTATCGATTCCTCTTTCTAGACATTTATGACGAGTATGAAAGCATCATAGTTAAAATAAATCTAACACTTGGTTAACATAAACAAAATAACTAAGTACTCACTAATACAATTTCAATCATTTTTATTTTCTCTCTTTTACATTATTCAACGTTAATAAGTACTAAATATATAGATTCACGGGAATAAATGTGAAATCATATTGAAATCAACCATTTCATCACTATTATACATACACTAGTAACAATATTTAGCATTACAAGCAACAAAATAAAAGACACGTATATATATTTTTTCAAATTGATTTAACGTAATTATTAGAATCAACAACCAAATAATTGAAAATAACATATTAGTGAGGTCTACTCACCTTTTGTTTATGCGAAAGAAAATAATAGAAAAGAACATAGCTCCATATAGAATCCAAGAAAAACCCCAAGTGAAAACCTCCGAAAAATTAACACCAAACATTGAAAACCATGTTTTTATTTTTTTTTTCTTCCTTCCGACAACCTTCTTCATTTTTTTCTTTAATAATTTTCACTATTACATTTTGTTAGTTGTTTCCTCATTCTCCATTTTTTTTTTCTTCATTCCCATTCTAAAATCTAAAAAATAAAATCAAAGAACTAACTATAGAAAGAAATTCTTTAATCAAGCAAACTTCTATTCACTTTCCCTTGAATGGTGCAACTTTCCATCTTTACAAATTCTCTACCATTACCTTCCCTTTATAAAATTGAAATATTCATTATGTTTTAAAATTTATTTTCCACAATAAAGAAGTTTCTAATTTAATTTAGTAAAATCTCCCATGTTTCTTAGAAACAATTTAAATATCCCCTACAATATAATCATTCTCCCAACTCAGAAACTTTTCATTTTAATTAAATCTCTACACCAATCTATTAAGCACATAAAATCATTCCTTTTACATCATTTTCAAAATAATCCAACTTTCCCCTCTCTTCTGTTTTTGAATAAAAAGTCATACATACAAAATTTCGCTCCAAAATAATAATTAATTTAAGACAATCAATAATCTATTAAATTTTGCAAAATAAATTATATATTTTGAACATTATTAAAAGTAAGGGTGTTACAGGTTGCTTAAACTGTAGTAGGTTTATGATTTACCTAACCGCTTAAGGAACTTATTGAGGAACAAGGGAATCAATCTTTTGTTTTTGTAGGGACTACACTTGGTAGGTAAACATTGAAAGATCGACAACTAAGTTGTTCGGTTAACTAATGATTGAAGATGAAAGTTGTCGTCAAACTTTAGTGTTTCACTTCCACCAAACCTCCGAGTCTCCTACATGGTCAATCATAATTTGATGAAAGATGGAAGATGCTCTAAGAGCATCATCAACGCATTTCTAAATTTTGTTGTGACACCTTAGCATTTTTTGTGAATCAAAATTGTTACAAGTCAAGCACCAACGCAAAATTTTTAAATTTTTGGTTTCGATTTCGCACGGCAAAAGTTGTCCCATCCAGACAAAAAGTTTTTTATAAACGTCAAAAGTTGTCCCGTCCATCATTTCGTTCCCTCCATTTCTATGGCGCTAAACTATTTTCGCGCCCATCGTTTCCCTCCATTTTCTACGCTATATATCAGATCAATCACAGGTGAAGCATCAATATATTTTTCATTTCTTCTTTTCCTCTCATCAGTCATAAACTTTCAATTATTTTGTCATGAGTTCTAATAGTCATAATAGCAATTGGTGTGAAAGAGTAAGTGAACTGATTTTCAACGACAATGATGAAACTGCCGCAATCGTTCACAAATGCAAAGTGATGCAATTGTAGTAGCGCCAATGATTCCGGCTTTCAACACTTTATCTGTACCAATATGGGGTGGATCTGTTGATGGTAGAGAATACACTAACCACGATCGTGTTGGTGCGCATGAACGGTTGGTGGCTGATTATTTTGCTGCTATACCAAATTATAAAGCAGGTAAGTTTCGTCGTAGGTTTCGTATGAGAAGACCACTTTTTAACCGTATATTGGAAGTTGTCACTAATTTTGATCCATATTTTAAGCCTTCTTGTGATGCTCTTGGTTTGCTTGGGGTTTCGGGTTTGGTGAAGATGACAGTTGCAATACAGATACTTGCTTATGGCTGTCCAGCTGATTCAATGGATCACTGGATAAAACTTGTTGAGAGTACGGCCCGAGAATCACTTCATCATTTCTGCAATGCAGTTGTCAACTGTTTTGAAGAAAATTACCTAAGAAACCCAACAAAAGAAGATGTAACACGTTTGCTTGGAGTAGGTGAAGAACGCGGTTGGCCAAGTATATATTGGGTAGTTTAAACTGTATGCATTAGGTATGGAAAAATTGTCCAACTGTGTGGCATGGAACTTATTTGGGCCATGCTAGAAAAGCGACTGTGATTTTGGAAGTAGTTGTAGACCAGGAGCTATGGTTTTGGCACGCATACTTTGGAATGGCTGGATCGTGTAATGATCTTAATGTGTTAGATAATTCTCATTTATTTGATAATTTAGTCAGAAGAACATCTCCAGCTTGTGTTTATCAAGTTAATAACAATCCTTACAACATGGGCTACTACCTTGCTGATGGAATATATCGACCATGGGCAACACTAATTTAAACAATCTCATCTCCTGCTACACCCATGGATATTAACTTTGTAAAAGCGCAAGAAGCAGGTTGTAAAGATATGGAACGTGGTTTTGGTGTTTTACAGGCTAGGTTTGCAATTGTTAGTAGGCCTGCTCGTCAGTGGGACAGAGGAGCTCTATCTCGTATAATGAAGACATGTATTATACTTCACAAGATGATTGTTGAGAATGAACGTAGTGTATAACTTCCAAAGTGGAAACCACCTTTAGATGAACGGTTGCAGCATGAAGTTGAGATGCAGAGTAATGACCATCTATTTGTGCAAAACATGGTAAGCAGGACATTAAGTATTCATTGTAGAGCTACTAATCAATAATTGAAGAATGATCTAGTTGAACATCATTGAGCATGTTATGGTGCATGCCACAACCAAAGGAACAACTAATAAGTTTGTTTAAGTTTGATTTGTCTTAGTTGAATTTTCTGTTAACTGTGTTTTTTAAGTGTGTTTTCTGTATTTTCTGTTAAGTGTACTTTCATCAAGCTTGTTTTGTTTAAATAAGATTGTGATTTGTTAAATAAGATTTGCACATACTTGAAATTAAAAATGGTACAACATACTTAAAATTAAAAACGTTACAACATACTTAAAATTAAAAATGTTACAATATACTTGAAATTAAAAACGTTATAACTAAAAATCATCGTCTTCATATTCTTCATTTTCATCCCTCATAAATAGATTGGGAGAGCGTGCTCGCCTACCACGAGACTGACTAACACTGTTTGTTGATCCAGGAGAAGAAAAATACCCAAACTGTTGAGAAGGATGGATTTGAGTGTATGAACTAGGAGGGGTTGGAATGTATGGGCTAGGAAGGGTTGGAATGTATGGACTAGGAGAGGTTGGATAATTAGGAATAGAAGGAGCAGTATGTAGGAATACCTTGCTCTTGTTCAATCCACTTACATACGATAGATAGCTGCTTGCTTAGCTTCCCAAAATGTCAGTTGAATACCGCTAAACTTGTTTAAATCAAGCATCATGATATCTTGTTCTTTCTGTGCTTTAAGCCTCAATATTTCGTCTTCTTTTTCCTTTTTCATTAAGAAGAACATTTGTCATTTTAGCTTTATTTGTTCTTGCAGATATTTTGCAGTTGTAAGTTTATTGTCTCTGACCTCCTCCAGAGTTTGTGTCATTTGGTGCGCAACTTCATCAGCATCTCTTTTCTTAAACTTTCTTCCTCTTGGCCGTTTTTCTGATCCGGACATTTCCCTCGATAGTTGACTTTCTTCATCTAATGAAATATTGGCTATTCCAATATTGTTAGCGGTTGATCCACCACTGATGCCACCAGTAACATCACTACTAGAAGTGGTTCTCTGCTTTTTGAACTACTATCACTTCTAGCTTGATAGAAGTGATTTCATTTTGGACTTAAAATTAAAATCCAATAACAATTCTCAAATTTAAATTGTTTACTTTGAACAGTTGAAAAACTAGTACAAGCTCGTGACATTGTATCATCCGTCATTAGTACAACTAGCATTCACTCTCAATTGTTGATCATAATAACCTTTGAAATAAACTTACCGCATGTTGGATGATGTGAAAACGCACTTGAACCGATCCACTAGTTCGTGGTTGCCCTACATGACCAAGCTGGCTCATACGCTTGTTCATTTCATCAGCAATTTTCTAAAAAAAAAACATGTCTGTTTTGGCCCGTTCCAACAACTGCATCTTCTGAAATAAAAATCCAACTATGACATAAAATTTCATCTTCTATAGTTGTGAAATTTTTGAACGACCTTAAACATAGTATGCTGGCTGTTTTCTTGGCTTTGGTTTTTCACTATTTCTACCACCTCTATTTCCTCTACTTCTAGACCTTTGTAAAGACATTTTGTAATTTTGGTGAAGAATAAAAAAGAAAGAAGAAAATGAATGAATTGGTGAAAAATTAGTTAACCAAATATGCAATATATATAGGCCCAGTCCAACGGAACTAAATATAGTCGTTAATTCCAACGGTACAAATTCGAGCCGTTTGAATTTTTTATTAAAAAAAAAATACTGGACAACAAAACTTGTCCCGTGCGAGTCATTTCTATATTTCTGACTAATTTTGTTTCAGATTTGATAATTGTTAAAATAAAAACGGTGTTTTGACAGTATGTTGGGGACAAAAATTGCCAATTTTTTTGTCAATTGTCACATTAGAAATCGATTACAATTTAATGATGCTCTAAGCATATAAAACGTAAATACATATTTTGAAAGTATTGATATTTTTGTCCACAGTCAAATGTTAAGTCTGGTCACTTGCAAGGGTGACTCAAGACAATTAGGGGCCCTAAGCAGAGTTTGAATAGAGGACTTTCTACTATTAATACTAAAGTTCGAAATATCGAATTAGAAGATAACAATTAGTGTAAAAAACTGATTCCAACCTTTTCCTTTTTATTTTAATAGTATCTTCAAACTAACAAACTTCAATAGATTATTGCTAATAGAGTCTAGAGAAAGATAAGAAAAAGAATTATACACCAAAAATATAGAAATAATGAGGGATTATGGATAAAAAATAAAGAATGCAAGGAGAGATGATGGAAGTAAAATTATAATGTAGCTTTTAATACTTTATATTTGTTAAGAGGTGATAAATGAAGAACTTTTATTAGTTATGAATAGGCGAGGAGTTTTTTTGGAGAATACAAGGAAACGTAGTTTCCACTACTAAAAAAAATGAAAAAAAAAAAAAAAAAAAACAATAGCATGCTGCAATATATTGGGGCCCCTTGGCTGCAGGGCCCTAAGCCGGCCCTGGTCACTTGTGCATGAGCCTCATACTGTTAACTCTAATTCTCACCGTTGTAGACCGTTGACATTTTTTTTATTTACTGGTGAACTTATTAACGATTTTGATAAAGAAATTCTGCAATTAAGAAATTGGTTAGCTCATGAACAACAAATATATTTCTTAGGCTAAGTCCAATGGTGCTGCAAATCGTCAAATTTAACGTAAAATGTGATCCAATGGTACGTTAAAACGTTATACCGCCAACGCTATCTTCATAAATTTCTCTATTTTTGCCGTCAATTTTAACGTTATAGCGTATGCTCTGTACGCCATTGCCAATGGCGGGCAATCAAAAAAATCATTATTAGTGTTGCCATGCTGGCGGTAGGAATTGTAATTAATTTAAATAATAGGTTACACGCCACTCACAATGGCGTACAGAATTCAATTATTAATTCAAATAATAAGTTACACGCCACTCACAAAAATTGATTTTTTTTTTTTTTTTAATAACTTAATTTGTGCAATTACCATTCTATCCTACCCTTTTAAATTTTTTTGATTTATTTGTATCTCTTTGTTATAATTTCAATTTTAAGATTAAATTTATTCCAACAACTTAATTAATTATTTAAATAAAACATTTATTAAAAAAAAAAAAACAACAAATTAAAAAGAAATACATTAAAAATACATCAAATACATCTAAACATTTAAAATTTTAATCAAATTAATCAATCGCTTTCTTGATTCTTCAAAGTGCAAATTTTTTGAAGGAGTCCGTGAATGTTGAAGAGTTTGATCTTTCAAAATTTGTTTTTGGTTTTTTACCATTCTTTTTTCCTTGAGGTGTCATAGTCGATGTATTTTGCTCATGATCTCCTTTTCCCATGCCAATGTCTCACTTTTTTCTGCAAGTTTAATCCTTGAAGGATTAAACGCTTCACTTTCATAGAATTTTTTCCCACGGTCAGTTGCTGCCTCAATGGCCTCCATCGCCCGTTGAGATTGTCGCGTTAATTTGGGGCATTTGGTGTCCCAGACTTTTTCGACTTTGTATCCCTACCTCTGAATTTGTGTAAAATGCCGGACATTGTAACTGGTGAGAAATAAATTAACACCAAAATCAAACATAATTTATAATATGAAACTAAATAAATTGGTCTTGCATTACGACAAATAAAATTAAGTGTCGCATTTTCTTTCTACTGATGGTATGACACAAAACTAGACCACACTATCTTCTTAATGCATTGATTGAAAGCATTTTCCACACATGATTGAAAGCATTTTCCACACATGAGTTGTGAATTTGAGTGAGGATTATAAACAAGCAATAAAAAGATGTGGAAATCAATTTTGTAAAAAATAAATTGATCATCAACAAAGATTACTTTCCAATCCTTCGGATTTGTATAGCTCCAACTGATGAAAATCTAGAGTAATGCTCAAGATTAAGAAAACACTAAGAAAATGGAAATGAAAGAAAGCCACAGAACTTTAAAGGGTTAGTTTTTGCAAAAAATCTTGTAGGCATGGGTACAAACATCCAAATCGTTAATTCTTGTAAGGATGATCTCTATGGTGTGTAGGCACACTAGCACATATCTAAAGCACACTAGCACATATCTAAAGTGTGTGTCAATAATAACACTTTGAAACACAATAATAACTTTGAAACACCATACAGTTCAACCTTAGCCCTTAGGTCAACTTACAATGAGCTAATCCTAATAATGCCAGAAACAGTCACAATAATAACTGGTTGTCTCTGAAATTCAGCTATGGGTCTAAGCCAGTGTACTCCTGCCATGAGAAAACACTAATGCCAATTGGCAACTGCACTATTTCGTATTATCCCACCCAGACCTATACTACGCTATTTCACCAACGATCATTTCAGACTTTTAAGGGGAGGGAAATGGAGGGGTGGCTCAAACTTAAGGCAAAAGGCCAAGCAAGCACCACTAGGCATAGCGGGGAGAAATAGTTACGCTTTCGGGGAAGGTAAGATAATGGAATACAAATGAAGTATCAAATCGTTGGCCTCTCCGGTGAAGCCTCAAACTCTGCATTGAGAAGACGCTAAGTGAGAATCTTCACTAAAAGTACAATAAGGAATAATTGATGGTAATGGTAATAAATATTCATTCCCCGGCCTCGGTAATGCTTCGCTCTCTTCCCTCGCTACCCGGTTCCGTTGCTCTTGGTCGATAGCTCTCAATGTTTTCGCCGGCAGGCGGATGGATATGTATGAACAAGTTGTCACTTGAAGTAGGAAGCGAAAGTGGGTTTCAATCCAAGTAGGAGAGCACCCCTAGTGGAGGAAAAATTGACTATTCGGGCGGAGTGGGGAGCCCTACCTTATGGCACCCGGCCGTATTAATGCATGTAAGTGAAGAATAGCCTGCACCTTATTACCCTATGGACTAAAGGGTCTCGACGATTTTTCTATTCGAGTCGTCCATCAAATAGGGATACTGTAGATATTATTCATTCTACATATATCGATAGTCTAGCAAGCAAACTTGGATAATTCGTATCTCATTGAATATTGTTCAATTCATATTCTACTTGTAGGTCTACCATAATTTTTGGACAGCAATTTTGGTGCCATTGTCAAATAAAGCAAACTAACGGTTTGAAGGAAACAATCTTTGTGAGGAAATTGAACAAACAATTGGCATCCAATCACGAAAACAACTATAAATCAAAACAAATGGATTTCTTGATTCACATTTACAACATTGTAAAGTACAAGAGTACTATAAACAAGTTTGTAGAATTACCTGTTGAAGTTTTTTTGCCTCTCTCTTTCTTTCAGTGGGAAAGAAAAATCCAAACCAATTTCTGGGACTTCTATTTTTTCTTGTGGCGGTGGTGTTGAGAGATGAGAGTGAAGAGATGAGGCGATTTTTTTTTGTTTAGATGGGTGTTTTTTTTCTTGAAAGGGGTAGAATGGGGAGATGTTTTTTTTTTAGCTACACGTGGGAGGGGGCACAAAAAAATTTGGTTTTTTTAAAAAGCACAAAAAAGCCTGGATCGACTGCCTAACAAAATCAATTTTATATTAAATACAACAGATGGGTTGGATTTGATTTTCGCTATTAACGGCATTATTGTGCTTACACAAACCATTGGATTTAGCCTTAGATAGGCTTTCTTGTCAAAGTAGATCGACTGCCTATCAACAACAGATGGGCTATTTCCACACAAACCCGAAATTAAATCTCAACGGAATGACTTTTATTTTCATTATTTCCACCTATTTCAAACCTTTTACAATGTTGGGTGTTTGCTGGTTTTCTGGAAATTGAACCAGAAAAAGAGAAACAAATACATGGCAGACTGTTTATTTTCGGTAGTTTGGTTCTCTAGAGTCTATACAGGCCTACACCGGTGAAAAAATAGAAACAAATACAAGGAAGAATACTGTTTATTTGATCGTTTTGTTTTTCTCTTATTTTTCTGAGTTGGATTTTAGTGCGTAATTTTTCTCAACCAATCGGATTTGACTTGTGTGGACGTGTGGTATTTCCCGTGGGTCCGTAAATTCAATACACATGAATATTTTGTTATTATTATTATTATTATGACAAGGTCATTTTAGGTATTTAATAGACGATAACCCATTCATTCATTCATTCCACATAAACTATCTCTATTTATAAAGACAAGGTCTGAAAAAATTGATTTAGACTAGTTTTGATATTATTGAACTATTATGGAGATTGATAAAGCGATAAGTGAAAGCGAGGATAGAAGATTGAAAAGCAAGTATAATAACGCTATTTATGTCATTCAAAGAGCTCTTGCTCTCTACAAGTAAGCTTTTTAGCTTTGTAATTACTATGTTCAATCTCGAAATGCTGAGGTGGCTACTATTACATCGTTTTATATGGAGTTTATGTTGTTTACTAACTTTTAAGTTCAATTTGAAGAAGCTTAGAGTGTGTGTTGGTTTCTATATAAATAGATATTGTGTTTCTAGGCAATACTTGCTACATCAGGTGTGTTGAGACTTGAGAGGGATTAAAGGAGCATCTTTTAAAGCATAACAGGAAACTTAAATCGTTATATTAGAAGTGACAGTGGAATTATCAAATTTAATGTACTTCTCAAGGAACAACTATAGAAATTGTACTTATTGTGTCCGAGTTGATCTTGAGCCACGTGCCTTGTATTTTATAAACTAATTGTTATTACGTGAAGGGTTCCCTTCATTTTTCTGTTGTTCAATTTTGCTATGCACTGAAAATATCTTTGTTAACAGGTTTGAAGAGGTTGCCTTTAGCTTTAATGGAGGGAAAGATTCAACTGTAATTTCTCTCCCATTTCTTGTCTGAATAGGAGTTCTATTTATGCAGTAAACTAGGTAGGCTCTTTACACATCATTTTTTGCAATTGCTTGGTTTTTCAGGTTTTGCTACATCTTCTTAGGGCTGGTTACTTTTTGCAAGTGGGAAAACCTGATGATTCAGACGGGAATGTACAAAATTGCACACTAAAGTGTCCCATACGAACTATTTATTTTGAGACCCCATATACTTTCCCTGAGATCAATTCATTCACTCACGAAACAGCTACAAAGTAAGAAAGCTTTTTGTTGCTTTTGATTTGTCTTTATGTCAGAGTATATAAAATAAATGGCTCTTTACTTGTTCGACCAGTTATGGATTGAAAATAGAAACTATTCGCTTAGATTTCAAATTGGGTTTGGAGGCTCTACTGAAGGAAAAACCAACCAAAGCTATATTTCTTGGTACAAGAATAGGCGACCCCAATGCGGTAAATGCATTTATTTTCACTCTTTTATTTTTCTCTCAGAAGAAATGTTTCATTTTTATCCCAGATGCATAGCCATTTCGCTTAGATTTTCACATTGAATAACCACCTTTAATGGGATCAACATGATAAATTGGCATCCTTTGCATTTATTTTCTGTGTGCAGGTTGGCCAAGAACAGTTTTCCCCTAGTTCGCCTGGATGGCCACCTTTCATGAGAGTGAATCCAATCTTAGATTGGTCATACAGGTTATTTCTAACTAAACTAGCTTACATGTGAACATAGACTCTCAAAAGTTGGAAAAGGGAAATCTGTAGCTTGTCATTGTTCACAACTTCATATTACTTGAGCGGAGGGATACATATACATTTCTTCCTAGTTTGTCTGTGCAAACCTAAGAACATAGATTCATATTCATATTCAAAGAAAAGAAAAAAGAAAAAAGAATAATCTATTAAATAGAAAGAAAAGGAAGAAAAAAAAAGTTCATGTCGGACACATGGACATGTTGTGCATACGGTTTTTTAACCAGGGGTTCTTCTATACCCTAAATGACTAGGAAAATAATCTATTAACATAGTTACAGCTCCATGATATGTTACTTTCATAAGTAATTGTTTGTAAGGACGCGCTTTGTAAGGTCTTTAGCCAAGAATTAGTTGTGTAACTAAAGCATGGTAAAAAGTTTTTTTTTTTCCTTGTGTCTGACTTCATATAAATCGCCGCGTCAGACACTCTGTATCTGTGTGGGACAACAACATGTGTATCTGTGTCAATGTGACTTGGGTTCAGACAAATTATGAAGGTTTTAACATCATTCTATCTTTCTTACAGGGATGTATGGGCATTTCTTTTGACATGTAAAGTTCAATACTGCAGTCTTTATGATCAGGGGTAAGTCTCTTTTAACTGAGCTTATAGTATTTTCGAAGTCAGTGCCTCGGAAGTTCTCCTGGTGTGAGCACCATGATTTAACTTTAACCGACTCTCACTGTTTTAAATGTATATAGTGGTTCTTCTGGTTTCTCGAATTTATTTACATAGGTAATCATAAATGGTTTCTCTGTTTTACAGTTACACTTCTATCGGAAGTATATATGATACGGTACCAAATTCGTTACTGTGCATCAGTGAATCTAGCAAGAGAGATCACTTTAGACCTGCTTATCTACTTACTGATGGAAGATTGGAAAGAGCTGGGAGAGCAAAAAGGTATACACCTCCGGCTTCTGGAAGTGTTCCAGTTGTAAGCAATGGACTGAATAGTATAGACCCGCATCAGAATAGTACTCTCACAGCATCAATTATTACTGTGGGTGATGAGATTTTGTAAGTCCTGATCTGTGGCATTACTTTTGTATTTTGACAAAGTTTCATTTCGATCAGTTGGATCTTTTTTCTTTTATGTGTTACATATGTGTGTGTTTTGTGTCACTACAGAAGTATTTAATACATCTAAATCTTAGATCCTAAACTAAAAATGAAACTAGCTTATGCTTCATCCATCATAAACATATTATTATACTGTATTTCCTGACATTACCAAAAGACATTAGGTTGAGGAACATATCCTTAATGCAATTTATTTATCTGGTACACCGTTATTGGTCACAAAGGTTGCAATTATGATTCATGCTTAAGTTTGAAGTTGTGTATCTAATATATGCTTCTCTGTCTCTTCCATAGCTCAGGTTTGGCTTTGGTGAGGACCAACTGGGACCACCATTGTGTAGAAAGCTTCACTCTATTGGCTGGGCTGTATCACAAACTGCTGTTGTTCGGAATGAAGTAAGTAACTATTTTGTAGAAAAGAATTATTACAATTTTAATTGGTGATATTAAAATATTGCTAAGATTTATGGTGCCTGGATACTTCAATATGCCTAGAGTGACAACATATCTGTATCCACTGTATACGAGACCACCACTGTCTTTAAACAATCCTATGCAATCCTAAATATTGCATGGTAGAAATCCTCAATCACGACTTGTTAACTCGAGATCCCCCAACTCAAGTCTTTAAGCATTTTTACCAAAAAACAAAAGGTTGCAGAGAACCTTTTTCAAGACCTGTTTTGGGCAGAGAATTGATTTTTGGTATCATCTGTGAAATCTTGTTTCATTTACTCTCAAACTGTAAATAATAGTTGCTTGATATTTCAGTCTGAATTTTCTTTCAATATACTGTGGAAGGATTTCATATAGACTGTGTTTTGTGATACATTAGTCTAGAGGCCTTTTAAGATTGTGATACTTCACAAGATTTTGTTCTTTGACTTGAAGTAAACCGTAGCTGATGGTGGTGGTATTACAAAATTCTCCAGCTATATAGAAAGTTCATTCAATTCTAACCACAACTCTTTCTCTACTTCAAGCAGCACCAGTCCTCTTCTCTACTCTAAATGGTTATTAATACTTTTATCAGAAAAAACAAGGTATATGCTTTGAGTTTCTTGATGGATGCATGTAGAGTCACCATAAGACTTAACATCTGCAACTAGTCATTTGTATTTGGAAATCTACTTGCTATCCTGATATGCAGATTGCATATCAGTTTTTATATTCTAGAGGTATTTATGTTCGCTTCTTAAAGCTCCTTATTTTTCTTTTGTATATGTCAAAATGCAGGTCGATTCTGTAGCTGAACTAGTTGAAAAAGAGAAGTCTGCTACTGATATGGTAGGCCTCTCTCTATTTGGTATTTTTATGTAAGGGTATTGGCTCTTTTGTGTGGAAAACATCTGATCTCAGTCTTGCAGTTATTTATATTTGGAGGTGTTGGCCCCTTGCATTCGGATATTACTGTGGCAGGCGTTGCAAAAGCCTTTGGAGTTCGTATGGTGCGTTTTAGTTTTATAGATGCAAGCAATTCTATGCTAACATGTTAATATTTTGGTTGTGTGAATGTAATCTTTTTTTCTTCTTCCTGTGAATGTTGCCTATTGTATTGTCTGTATGCTCTATCTATAGAAGAATATCAGGATATATTGTCTGTATGCTCTATCTATAGAAGAATATCAGGATATATTGTCTGTATGCTCTATCTATAGAAGAATATCAGGATTAATATTTATTGTTTCTCCATCACTTTCGGTAAGTGCTAATGAGTGTAAACATTGGTACTATATATATGGAGCCTCATTTTCTTATGCCCACATTCTGTACATGCCCCTATTGATATGTTGGTAGCGTGGTTGACTATCAACAAGTTGGTCATGGGATAAAAACAACCAAAAAAAAGAAGTCCAAAACAGAACATTTTGTACATGTTCCCAGAAAATTTGGGACTTAAAAATGATTGAGGAGCAGATTTTTGTGGATATGATCTCCTCTCAAAGGAGAACATGCTCACAATTCACAAATGATCAGCTCATTTGAAGATGTCGAGCTCGTTTGAAGAAGTCTAACCTTATCAATAGTTGTTGTGATATCATAAAATTGTGAACTGTTAGATACAAGTTGTAAGATTGGACACAACTTTTGCAAGGATAGATAGAGTCAAATAAGATGATTTTTTATGAAGGTGATCACCATGATTGGGACATCATATCCACCAAAAATCATCCCTTAATTCATTTTGGGACTCGTAAATGTGGGCGTAACAAACATTATTTACTAGTAGACATTTGAGAAACACAAAAGTTGTCAACTATGACTGGGACAAAAGTATAGATATTTTTTGCTCAGGCTATCTGATATATTTGGATGCGCTGGAGTATGTGTTAGAAAAATGCTTGTAATTGAAAGTTCAAAGTGTAGTGAACACATGGAACTTGGAATTACACAAATCCATTGAGAAGTGAATTAGTAATTTGTCTCCCAAGTTACCCCACTTGAGATGAAATGATTGAGAAATGAATGTGAGAAAGTGTGAAAAACACTTAGTCCCACATGGGAAAAAGACCAAAGAGTTGTTGAGTTTATAAGGCATGTGGCTACTTGGGTTGGGCCCCAAGGGGTACCACTAATTTTCCGTGGAGACAGAACGTAGTCAAGCTCAACAAGAAACACACACGCTGGCGTCTTGCCCGCCCGCCGCCGTGTCCGACCGATCGCCGCGACCGACTCGACTTGGTTTCGGGTCCGGGTTCGGCTTGGCTGCTGTGTATATTCTTTTTGGACTACGGACTTCTTATTTCTTAAACCAAGCCCAATCCGAATTGGGTCCAACAGGTTGGTTAGTTTCTTTTGAAACAATAAAGTGAGATACACTTTTCGAAAGGGTGCACTGGTTTGAAACAATGGATTATGCCAAAAAGGTGCGACCTTTCGAAATAGGCACTGGTTTGAAACAGTGTTTTATGCCGAAATGGTGCGTTCTTTCGAAACATTTAACTTTTCAAAGAGTTGCCTAATTTATACCAAGAGTCACTGTGTTGTTTCGAAAAAACACAACTCACCTATAAATAGTGGACGAATTTGGAGAGAAAGATACACCAAATCACATATTTCTGATCTTTCTCTTCTCCTTCTGTTCTTAGTCAAATACTATGTTGTGTTCGCTGATTCTGTAGAATTGAAGTGCTAGCTTTCTATAGAAGAAATCCATTCTATCTTGGAGACAGTTTTCCATCAACCTTCAAGCATCGTGACGGGGAAAATCTGTCTTAAAGACATAGTGTTTCTACACTAGGCTCAGATTTAACGAAAAAGTATAAGACACTTAAGTTGTTAGGAATATACAACTTAAATGTACTTACTCTTTACCAATCACCAAACAGTACAAACATTTTGTCTTGAAAGTGTCTTGTACTTCTTTGTTAAATCCGAGCCTAGTATAGAACCACTATCCCCTTAAGACATATTTTCCCCCACACGGTGCTTATAGGTTGATGGGAAACTGTCTCCCAAGATATAACGGATTTCTTTCTATAGAAAGCTAGCACTTCAATTCTACAGAATCAGTGAACACAATATAGTATTTGACTAAGAATAGAAGGAGAAGAGAAAGATCATAAATGTGTGATCTGGTGTATCTTTCTTTCCAAATTCGTCCACTATTTATAGGTGAGTTGTGCCTTTTCGAAACAACACAGTGACTCTTGGGAAAGTTAGGCAACTCTTTGAAAAGTCAAATGTATCGAAATGACGCACCATTTCGGCATAAAGCACTGTTTCAAACCAGTGCACCCTTTCGAAAAGGTGTATCTCACTTTAATATCAAGAGAAACTAACTAGCCTGTTGGATCCAATTTGGATTGGGCCTGGTTTAAGAAATAAGAAGTCCGTAGTCCAAAAAGAATATACACAACATCCAGGCCCGGACCCGACCCGATATCAAAGCCGAGTCGAGTCACGTTGGGCGGCATCGATCAGTCGGATGGCCGGCGGCGGCAGCACGCGTGTGTGTGTTTCTTGTTGAGCTTGGCTACATTCCGTCTCCACGGAAAATTAGTGGTACCCCTTGGGGCCCAACCCAAGTAGCCACAATTATGCCTTATAAATTCAACAACTCTTTGGTCTTCTTCCCATGTGGGACTAACTGTTTTTCACACTTTCTCACATTCATTTCATCTCAAGTGGGGTAACTTGAGAGACAAATTACCATTCATTTCTCAATGGATTTGTGTAATTCCATGTGTTCACTACACTTTGAACTTTCAATTACAACCATTTTTCTAACAATATGTTATTAGTAATTATTCTCTGTTAAGTAATGCGAAACTCCATAAGTTTTTATCTCAAGTACATGAACACTTTATATTCTTAAAAAACGGTGTCGGACTCGGACACATAGACACGTGCATATCATTTCAAACTAGGGTTATATCCTAAAAGACTAAGAAAATAATCCATTAACATAGTTACAACTTCATGATATGCCATTTTCATATTTATTTATTTGCAAGGAGCTGCTTTATAAGGTCTTGAGCCCAAGAAATAGTTGTGTAACTAAAGAATAATAGTAATTTTATTTTTTAATTAGTTGTCCCCGTGTCCTACTTCATATAGGTCCTGTGTCGGACACATCTATGTAATGTTCGTTACTGTGTTTGTATTTGTTTTACTGTCTTTTATAAAAGGGCACACTAACTTATCCAATACTTTGAACTGTATTGAACGTTAGGCTCCTGATGAAGAGTATCTTAGACATGCCATAGGTGACCATTGCATCGGGGATCAGAATGAGGTAATGAAATTGATGTTTAAATTCACTTACATGAAATGTTCTATAAATAGCAATTGTATATTTATATTAGTTTATGGGATTATTCTTACTCACCTTGCCAAAAACACGGAATGAGTGTTTCTGCCTAAATTGTTTGCCTATATGCCATTTTTAAGTTTTTATTCTCTCTTTATGAAAAATAATGCTTCAAGAGGGCAACAAAGAAGTGCCTTGTGGTGGTCGGGCAATGGTATTATAAATTTGAGCAACATATTTGAGTACCTGAGTCTGCATCCTTGTGTGCTACAACTGTTACATCTTTTATGTTCTTTGAAAGCTCTAAAATTAGTGCGAACTTTACGTGCTTCGCTGCCTATCTGTTTCTGTTCACAAAATTGAAGAAAAGGAATGAGTCCGAAGTCCGAACAGTTTTAAACAGTATCTAGTTTGGTCGGAATTCGTATTGCAATCATTGGAGACTCTAAACAAAGTCTTGAACCTCAAAACTAACCATACGCATGCACCTTGATATTGTTTATGTTGAAACAAAAGAGAGGTTATGCCTTTATCGGTCAATTTAGTGCCATCTGATGTCCTATTGGGCTTTAGAAGTAGAGGAGAGTTTAAAATAGTGTTTAAGACAATTTTAAAATCTCATCCTTTGGTGATCACCGTTGGACACTGAGTTTTCGTAAGTGTCATGTTCTATCTTGACCAAAGGCATAATGGATACTTCTCCCTGAAAAAGTCTGCGATAAAAAAATTAAAAAAACCACTTGAAATAAACATGGGCATAATAATGCATTGGTCTAACTTAGTTACCCATGCAAAAGTTGTTCGACAGTGACTTGATAAATTTTACTAGCTACTTCCCATAATTGCAGGAAGAAACTACTATAGACTCAAGCCCGTAACTCCGTAAGTTGTCTTACTAAGGTTGCTAACTGAGAAATACCATAAAGTTTGCACCATTAAACAACATGATTAACAACTTAAAATAAGGCAGTGTACAAATTGATGTCCAGTTTTTCTTTTTATCTGTTATTGTGCCTAAATTGGTTTAAACCTTGTCCTTTTCTTCTCTTGTTTCAGATGGCTCAGTTGCCTGAGGGTATCACTGAATTGCTACACCATGAATCCCTTCAACTGCCTTTGGTATGCACTTCGTGCTAGCTTCTTCTTCTTTTTTCTGATTTCTGCTTTTTTTCTGGAAGTTGGAAATATATTGGCAATAGATCATTTGTTACGTAATTTTCAGAACAATAAGTTGTATGACTGTATCAGTGTAGTTTTATTGGACAATTAATATATAAAAGATGTTAAATGGTTACCTTTTTCTGAGCAATCGGATGATCATTCTTGACCAAGATTTTGGGCTGGAGAACTTAAAATTTTCATATTGAGAATTTTGCTATTCAATATAACAAGAGTTTTGTTTGGGTTCTAAGTGACATCTCCGAATTGTTTAGGAAGTTTCTATTATGTAAAACCCTGATATTTTCTTATACATAGAGAAGAGTGATACAAGGCCGAAACCAACTGAGTCCGTAGCCTTTTTTTTTTTTTTTTTTTTTTTCTCTTTTCACTCCCAACTTTCTTCTCCGTTAGCGATAATATAATTTCACTAGTTCATGACAGTAAAATTTGGATATACAATATGTTCTTTGCCGTGGATTTACAATGCATTTGTAATAATTCTAGGGATTAAAAATAATCGAGGCCTTTTCGTATACTTACATATTCTATAGGCTGTCAAGTTTCATGAGGTTGGTCTGAGGCATATATTTTTTAGGATTCTGATTCTTAATCCTTTTGGATGTAAAGACTTCAAGTTGGGACTTTTTTTTTTATAAAAGGCAGTTGTCTGTAACTGTAATCTTGATGGGTTATAATTAGTGTTTCTCAGACGTTCTTGAGAATCTTGATGCCCAATCTTTTGATCTCGCATCTATGGTTCCTTTCAAGAAGTTTACTATGAGACTAAATCTAACCATGCAAAGGTTGTGTCTTGCAGATCAAATGCCAAAATGTGATCATCCTTTCTGCAACAAATGTGGCTGAGCTAGATAAGGAGTGGCACTGTCTACTTGAATTAACCAGTTCTAGAACCCCGGTGTCATTGTTGGCACCTTTTCTTTCAAAGCATTTGAGTACACCACTTGCTGATGTATGTACAACATACTTCTCAAATTGTGTCACACTTCTTTAGATATGCATGCATGCCATTTCAAACTCTATTGACAATGTTGTTGAAACAAGTTTTTCTCCTGACTTTTCCAGATTAAATTTTTTGCAATTTTTTTTGTTTAATCATTAGTATTTCCTCATTTTGCATTTAATTGTGTGGGATCTCATTCCAAATTAAACCACCTAGGTTTCAGGTACTAGATTTTTGAGTGGTAAAAATGAAATGTTTGTAGTACAAGTGACCATCAATCTGGTTCATAGTTTTTTGGTCGTGCATTGCTGCACATTACATGTAATTTGTGAAGTAAAACCCGCATGTTCATTTGTGGATGCAAGTACTCTAATATGCCATATATACTTAGTGCTGTATATGTTATCTACCAAAGGATTTTGAAATGCTATAGATTTTGGTAGACAAGCAGATTAGTCATTAGGGGTTGGCGTTTAGCCCGTCACGGCTGGTACCCAGATATTCAAATTGGTTGTGACATCTATTGTTAAATTAGATTTAATGTATATGCGCCATCAGCCATGTTAGTACCATAGTACCATACCTATTTTATCCTGGTAAGTGTAGGACTGTACATTGATGATCAATTATTTGCCCAGCCTATTAACTACCAACACCCCAAATTGCCTCCTTAATAAAACTTTAGTTGGCTTAAATCTCTAAGATAAATTTCTAATGTTATATTTTAATATAAATAGTTAATTACTGGTTCACCATATCTGGGGAACACAGTTTGTCTTCTCTAGTACAGTCAACCATTTTGGAAGGGATAATGTGTTAGTTACCATTGAAGTGATAATTACGTAGATTTTGTTGGATGCATCCTCTTATTCTTATTTATTATGCAGGTGGAAACTGCCCAACCTCTATCAAAACTACGTCTGAAGTTCCCAGATATATATCTTGGTAAGAGCACTTGGGAAATTGGATTTTATGTTGGGAAATATTTTCTGATGTAGAAATGAGAATTTCTGATTTTCACCTTATACTTTTTCACTTAATATAGGGTGTTATCGCAAAACCAGAGCAGGGCCGCTAATCGTTAGTTTTGTGGGGAAGGTATATAACCTTAATATACTATGAAACTGTTCATAGTCAGTGACTGGATGATAATTTCAGTTATATTAATTCTATATTTCTGGCTGCAGGATCAACTTAGATTAGAATTGGCTGTTCAGGAACTGTGCAAAGTATTCAACCCTGGGACATTTTCTGAAGTCAATTGTGGCTAATTTTGCAGTGAGCTTGAAGTATTTGCAATGACATGTGTCTTCGAGGAATCAATTCACCGCTGTGGTTCTCTCACATTCAAATTTTTCCTGGTGAAAGAAGTTTCATGGGCATTTGAATTCAAATCATAGAGATTTCTTCTGTTTGTAACCTGGAAAAAGAAAGGTGGGTTAAAAAGAAGAGATTAATTGCCTTTCCTCTAGAACTTACATATATGATGGGGTAATGTATAACACCCATATGGTTCATACTAACTGCCGAAAATGTTTCAAGAACTGTCATTGTATTCTCCGATAAAGACTAATAAAAGTGCACTCAGATAAAGGAAATGTGCGCTCTGGCTGTATCAATTAAAAAAAGGTTTAATTATTGCCCATTTGGCTTCGTCTAGCAATATTGTGTTGTGGTAAAATCAGTAATCAAGCATTAGCTATTATATTCACTAGTTTTGAGCACGTGGCTACGCCACGCGTCTATACACAATTCGTTTGTTTTGCCAAATTTTTTAACAAAAATCTTAAGACGTTTTTGCCCCTAAAGTATACCAATTATTAGTATGATATCTAAATATTTATTTTGTAATTTAAGATGCCAAATAAGGACAGAATAGTCTAAAGAGATTATCTTGATTGAGACAACTCAATGACCTTTTTTTAGCCTTTACAAGCTCTTCAATATTACAATAATATTTCGCTGACTCTATTGTAATTTTAGATGGATGCTGGGGACAAAATGTCCGAAAAAATATAAATGAAATTGTCTTTTGTGCGCACGGATTTTCCACAGCTCTCCAGCTCACTCTCCTACGCCTCATTACAACGTAGAATAGATGTGTTGCAGTGGTCTTCTGGCCCTTGTCGCAATTCAAAACACCTTGACCTTTTCCAACCCCCAAGGATGTCCCAAAAGCTTTTAAGTTTGCACTGACCAACTTTTTCAAAAAAATACATTTTTACCCCTAAAACATAACAAATATTAAAATAATATAAAAACAATTATTTTGTAATTGAAGATGTAAAATAGGGACAGAATCGTCCAATAGTTTGTATTGATAGAGACAACTCAATCAAAAAGTTGGCCACGCCATCAATAAAGCAAGTTTCATTTTTTACCTCTTAGCCCCTAAATAAAACAACTATTACATTTATATTTAGCTACTTTCTTGTATTTTTAAAATAGAAATAGAGGGTAAAATCGTCTGAATTGGTGCGAACGGAATTTGCCAAGGCAAATGGCTCGCTTGCCCACGCCGCATTACAGAGTAGAATAGATAGATGTGTTGCAGTGGTCTTCTGGCCCTTGTCGCAATTCAAAACACCTTGACCTTTTCCAACCCCCAAGGATGTCCCAAAAGCTTTTAAGTTACTTTAATATACTTGTGATTAAATGGCGATGGTACGAACAATTTCCTTCTCCTCTAGCAATTCTATTATTAAAACAGGACCGAAAGCTTCTAGACCACTTCTAGACAAAGTTGGAAAAATCCCGGCTACATATCTAGAGACGCACTAAGTTGGTATAAGCAAGTTATTTTTGGGTATCCCAGCATTCTCTGACTTCTTTCCAAGCACTCGTAGTTCGAAGTTTCGAACACCCACTACACTAGGCAAAATATCCTTAATTTCTTAAAATATTCTTTTTCAAAAACTAGCACAAAGGAAAGCAACATATTACTTGTATATTTCCTAAGGTAACACTGACGATATCTTAAAGGCCATCTTTATAATGGATTAAAATTTCAAGAATCAAGATATTTTGGGTCCAACTATCATGGGCCCAAGAATATAAACTCCAAGAAAAAAAAAATAGTCCCATATTTGCGTACAAAACATATAAAATGTTTCTGAAACGATTATTATAAGAGTAAATTTAAAGTGCGCAAGAGAGAGAAAGTGAGAGTAAATCTGAGCCAAAGCCCATACATCTCGCGCACAGAAATCTTAATTTTTTATACTGTTCCTCGAAACGTTAAAACAACAAAAGCCAGAAACTCTCAACACAGTTTTGCAATGGAGGCTGAAAGGTAATAATAATATACTGTAGAAAAACTTTGATTAGCTATTTAGTTGTTAAGAAGGATTTATTTTGTAAAACTCAACAATTTAGAGTGATGGGCTGTTCACTTTTAGGAATTAGTGAGACTAGAATGCATTGTGTTTATTGTTTGAATGAGTTGGGCCAAAAACACAACCTTCATACACCTAGTGGAAATTCTCCAACAAGAACATGTTTTAATTGGAAAACGTGCATTTTCAGGCTGAATTCTCCACACACATCAGCAATCAAACTTGAAGTTTTTGGCCATCAACTGCAGTTTTCTCAGGTATGGAAATACTTTTCTTTTGGTTGATGGTGGTAGTTTAGTTGCATTCAGCATTTCAGGCCTCTCAAGTTTTTAAATTTTCATACACTCTTACATTTGTGAATCCAGTCTTCTTATTGGATCAACTGATTGAAATCTCAACATGAAAAGGTTGGGGCTTGTCTTAGGATTTAGGAATATATTATGCCCAATGGCACAGTCTTGCCCTCACTGGTACTATTTTGAAGTCGGAGGCGTTTTTTATCATCATGTTTGGCAGAATCGTAGTGCACTCTAGGCCTCTAGCAGCTGATGGCCATCCAATAAAAGAATGACGTCACAGTTTGGTCTTTTCATTATTAGTTACACACTTACACTTTTTCCTTAAGACTACATAATGTGATATTCCTGATACTCGTTATGTTAGTGAAAGTGATTGAACTCATAATTTCCTTGCAAAAATCCCACCCACCTAAAATATTTTGTGGTCTTGGAGTTTAGCACCTTAACTTGATGCTTTAACTCTTATTTAGCACTTTGTAATGGGTTCTCTGTACTAATGAGAGGTTGAGGTTGTTGTTTTGCAATAGTAACTTCTGAGAAGTACATTTGTTCTTTTTCCTGATACACGAAGGTTGTCTTTTGTCATTTTTGATATCCATGTCACAGGACCCCAACTCTAAGCACCTGGGAACTACAGTTTGGGATGCCTCAATGGTGTTTGTCAAGTTTCTGGTAACGTCAAATTCTCAAGCAGTTTAACTTCTTTGTACAAGCGTTCCCAAAAACATAAGAATACAAAAAGGCTTGTCATTGTGAATAAAGTGGTTTATGCCCTTTATGCATGCTATAGTTAATTTCTTCTCTTGATAATACCAAAAAGGAAAACGTAATTCTGAACTCTTAAGAGACTCATAATGCAGTAATCTAGTCTGTCAATGACAATGTGTTATTTATTGATCTATCAACTTTTCTAGTTTTCGTTATATGCTCATATCAAATCATTTTAAACCTATGTCCAATTTATGTCTTCTTTTCTGCTGACATTATTATAATGTGGTTCCATTGTTTAGGAAAGGAATTGTAGAAAGGGTAGATTTTGCCCATCTAAACTGAAAAGAAAACGTGTCATTGAACTTGGAGCTGGTTGTGGAGTAGCTGGATTTGGTGAGGATTTTTTCTTTCTTCACAAAATGACTAATGATAGTCTAAAGAACATGAACATTGAATTGTTTCAGCTTTAAGTATGTACTATTTGTAATGTTTTATCTTCATGCCACCCTTTGGCTGTGATGTGGTGTGCTACTTTCAGGAATGGCATTACTAGGATGTGATGTAGTTTCAACAGATCAAGTCGAAATCTTGCCGTTGCTAATGAGGAATGTAGAGCGAAACACTTCAAGAATCATGCAGATGAATCCTGATTCAGGTGTGTCTTAAACTTGGCATCACTTCTAAAGTCAGTCGTTGCATGCAGGTTTTAGCTTTGTTTATTCCATCGTACCAACTAATTGCCAACTTTGTGATGGCTGTAATAGGTGCTTAAAGTGGTTGTAGTCATCTTTCTTTTTGACCAATTGATTTTATTGTCTAAAATTTTACATAACGTATACGGTTGGGATCCTTAAACTTTTTAAATTTGCTCAGGGGATTACCTTGATCGCAACCTAGCTCATGGTATCAAATGGTCATAAGATGTAAGGCGTAACTTATACTTGGTTGTCGCCGGTTATTAATAGTCCTAAGGATAATACAGCTTGTTCGACTCATGTTGTAGCTTTTCCAAACAACTCATCAATGTGGTTAGACTCTCTCCTCTTCCTCACTTTTCAAATCATGGACATGGCATACAGACTAGACACTTCTCATCTCTTTCTTTTCAAACCAAACAACATGTTTCTTACCCATTATTTCCTTTTGAAGTGCCGGTCCTCAATCTTGAACATATACTCTTGTCTATCTGACGGGAAAGCTCGTCTCAGTACTTAATGATAGTTTAAGCTGAATATCTTGGTGGTGGTTTTTGAGCTTCTGTCTTTTCTGTTCACCTTTTTTTTTAAACACTTCCTTACTATTTTTGTATTATATTTAGTGTGTAATGTGGGGATGGTTGTAATGGGGTAGGGAAGATTGATCCTAGAATGTAGGGATGGTTATATGAACTCCACCTTATAGTGACTCCAAACTTACTCCACTCCTAAACGTGGACTTACAAGATGAATTAAGGGATAATTTGTTGTGGAGGCATACATCTCATGATGGAGAACACCCCTCACAAAAATATCAACTCAATTGAATATGTTTAACCATGTCAAAAGTGTTATCGAAATTAAACAAATCTGAGTCATTGGTTAATTTCATAACATTCTAAACGATTTTTGGCGAGGTTGTATATCTTCAAATGAGCTGACCTATTTTGTGAGAATGATCTCTATTGTGTGGAGAACATCTTCACTAAAAATCAACTTCTAATTCATTGATTTTAGTGGTGAAGTTCATTTGGAGTTCGTTTTAGTGAAGTGCGTATATACCATAGTTTACCATACTTTTTACACCATAGTTTATACCGTGCCTCGCAATTTTACGTACAACATGAATTATAGCCTAATTTTTTGTGGATGTATTCAACTAACCATGAAGATCACCTCTACTATATATATACAATCCTTCTCTGAAAAATAGTTACTTAAGTTAACTTAAAATAAGTACGTAAGAGCATCATCAACGCATTGTTATTTTTCATTTTCAATGTGACAGTTGACAATTTATTTAGAAATTTTCGTCACCAACGCGTTGTCAAATCATCGTTTTGATTTTAAGAATTGTCAAAACTGGAACCAAAATGGTGAAAAATATAGAAATGGTGTGCACGGGACAACTTGACCCGTCCAAGAGTGGGTCGGGACTACTTTTGCTATCCAACAATTTTTTCTTTTTTTTTAATAGAAAATTAAACTTTCTCGATTTTGTAACGTTGGGCTTTAGTAACATTGGGCTTTTGTACCGTTGGGCCTGAACGTGTACTTGAGTGGTATTAGATTATGTTTTAGCGTACTAATTTATTTAAATTTTATGTTGTAATCTGTTTTTATTGTTTACGTGTATGTTTTTCTTTAAATAAAATTGTATTTTGTTTTAATGAAAGTATATTTTCTTGAAAAAATGTGTTTGTTTATAAGTTGAAATTAAAAACAAATCAACTCAACTAGAAATGAAAAACATTACAACTTAATTTGAAATAAAAACACAAAACATCTTATAAAATTCTACGGAATTAAACAAAATACAAATATTACATATCCTACACTTAAATTCTAAGAGGTACGACTTGTTTCTCCACCACACATTAAAGGATTGCATTGATTGCATAAGCCACACCCTAGGGCAGAAATCTACTGCTTCCTTGCAAAAATGACATACAGGTATGTCAACCTTTTTTGAATGATAGATGTTGATATTTGAGGGACAATCATCAACATCACACTTTAGAAGTTTGTCTTCCAATGTTCCATCATCATTGCTAGCTATGACCACTATCATCATGCCGTTGCATTCAGGTTTTGGGCATTTGATGTTAATGTATGGACATGAAGTAGCGTAATGACCAACTTTCTTACACCACTGACAAATCTCAGGTGTAGAAATGTGGACAATATTTGATCCACTCATATTGGTAGTTGAAGTTGAGATAGAAATTGAAGTTGAGAAAGATGAGAGAATGAAAATGAGAAGCTGAAGTGAGGAATGAAAATGACTTTGAATATATATGCAAAGGCCCAACGGATAGAAATACATCCGTTATGAATAAATTCCAACAGATAGAAATATATCCGTTGGGAATAAATGCCAACGGATATAAATTGATCCCCCTTAGGAATAATGCAAACGGATATAAATTGATCCCCCTTTGGGAATAATGCTAACAAATATAAATTGATCGGAGGAATAATAAATTGATCCCCTTTTGGGAATAATGCTAACGTATAACGTATAAATTGATCCCTTTGTTTTAGTGTATTTTTCTTTTATTATGCAATGCAGTTTTGGCTTGGAATCTCATAGGCTTATTAGTCACGTTCACATGTGCTTGATTGTTCACATGAGAATTTTTTTGTCTACATAACAAAAAGCATGTATAGATTCTAAACTTGCTATAATAATTAAAACAATGTAATAATTAACGCAAAGAATAGATTCACTAGCCCCCAAATATCTTGAATTTAAATTAACGTGATGTAATAATTAATTTAATGCATAAAAATTTTGGACATAGTCTCCTTTGTTTAATCAACATAATTCATATACCTAAACCTGTTAAGATTCTCAAAAACCTAAAATGTGGATATCAGTAGCAATTCTCTAAAACATCAACACAATGCAATTAAAATCTAAAATTGGATATATAAAAAAAAATTGAAAATGTAAAACATATAATAAAATTACCAAGGCTTCCAATTCGTTTGTCATCTCAGCCATCCTACGCTCAGCGTTTGCTCTTTGCATTCGTTCTTCGTCTAAATAGCCATAATACTGTTGAGTGTGCTTAATTAAACTAGCTCGAATCCCTTGGTTGATTTGCATTTCATCTGATAATCGAGCATGCACTGTTTCCTGCATTATGTCAATATTGTATCTAAGTTAAATATACATAGTGTGTTTAAATTAACATAATGAAATATAAATATACCTCATTAAACTGTTGTAACTCAGGTACAAGCACTGAACGCTCCAAGTAAAATGTGGTCTCCATTCCCTGAGAACTAACAACGCGGTATGACCATGGGTCATATGGATCACTAGGTGGGGGTGTATAACCATGATATACTCCAGATGTTCTTGTGGAACTTGCAGGTTCTGGGAATTAGACGTCTCGCCTAAAACTCTGACTAGTTGCAACATCCATGTTTGCACCTCTATACAGTGGACCCGCAGATATGCTTTTCCTAGAAATTTTCCGCCAATAAGTCTCATAATCAAGACTGGAGTTCATATCAACATAATCTGTAAAACACGGCCACACACTCAAGTACTCAACGCGATACCGTTCAATCAAATTCTCTTAAACATTTATGGCACGCATATCTGTGGGTGGGGGAGCAGGAATATATGTATATACAATGGTTTGCCTAGTCACCCTATCTCCAAAGAACCAAGCACGTATATCAGGGGCTTGCAATATGAATCTTTTTAACGACATTAGAGTACTATGCTGACATATATACATATTCTCAAATTGAGAACCTTGTTACGGACTCCAAACAATAGATCTCATACTTTTCGTCTCTATTTGGATCCTAGCAGTTTGAAGATCATTATGGACCTCATCCCTTAATCTAGCATGACCGTCTGTAGCCCATCCCTATGGGCGAGGCCATAAGTCCTTATCTCAATCCTCTCGCAGTATAGGGTTTAAGCAAGCCAAATACTCATACCACCAGTACTGAAATAATCAAATGAAAGTCTATCTAATTAATTTAAATTATATAATATTTAACTAACAAAATAAAAGTTTATATCTTAAAAGTTAAATCCTATTGAATTACCTGTAGTATCCAAGTAATTCCGTTGCATTGCTTCTCTATTTGATTTGTTTGTACAAACAAATCAAGCCCTCAGATATAAATGTGCCATGAAAGCACCTCCCCTACCAAAAATCTTCCAAGCTATCAAGGTCTACCAAAGACGCTTAACCAACCAACTGAACCCCATTTTTCGTTGTAAAACCCACCCACTTGGCCCAAAAAATATAACAAAAAAATCCTGATAAACTCAACCTCCTCCGCAGAGTTTGGGTCTAAATATAGGGCGTCAACTTCATGTTCTAAACAATAATCTACATCTAATCGATGCATGAATTTTTCTCCGACGTGCAGGTACTAAATGTATCTGCCATCCATATTCCCTGGAACAAGTCTACCTTCAAAATCAAACAACGAAGACAGTAGAGTCTTCAACCTTTCAAAATAATCTTCGATACTTGAATCAAACAAAACTGGCTTCTTCTTGCCCATACTTAAATTCGTTAGTATTGTAAAGTCAAGTGGTGTGATACCAATCTCACCACATGGAAGGTGAAAAGTGTGCGTGGTGTGCCACTATCGTTCCGCCAATACAAATATCAGTGGACGATCAGTCCGAATGCTCGTACACGATATCAATGGACCAAAAGGTGTTCTCAAAATTAGAGCTCTTACGTGCTCCATTTCCTCCCCTCTTTCCACTAAATGACTCTAGAAGTCTTTAATACTCGGCATTGTACATCTCTATTTCGTCGAACTCATTTTTTACACGTTGAGGCATTTAATCAAATAGTTAGTATACGTTAAATACTAAACACAATTCTAAATCAAAATCAATTGAACAACGTTCATAAACTCATACTTACTCCGTTAGTGTTATATAAACACGAAACATGCTTGTCTGGATCGGGAGCCAACTTCGGATGATCAACAATACTCAATCTCCATGGAAAATTGAAATCCCCAGTACGAGTTCACTCTCATTTTCCCGAGGATTTGAACTCCCCGAGCCACGCATAATAGTCTTTTTACGTCCAGCTCGATGACGTTGATCCATTGCAAAAAACATAAACAAATTTGGTTGAAAAACGAATTTTTATTTGGTGATTGAAGATTTGGGTTTTGAGTTATCTTGCTGAAGCTCTCGCGGGGAATGTTACTGGAAGCTTGTGCGCGCGTTTTAAATAAAATGTGTGGAATAGGGGACGGGACAACTATTCCCGTTTTAAAAAACTTTAGATTCGCACGGGACAACTAGCCCTGTCCAAATTTTTTTACCCAAATTTACACAAACCGCGCTGGTTTTTCCCTTTGTTTTAGAAATTTTGAACTGCCAAAACTGATGAGGTGTCACAACACAAAATAGAAATGCGTTAATGATGCTCTAAGTAAAAGGGGTATTTAGATTTTGGTCCTAACAATAGTTGGTTTATTAGGGTTTGGTCCAGAAAAGCTTGAATATTAGGGTTTAGTCCTAGTTTTGGTTGTTGATTGTGGTCAATCTGTTTGTATTTTTGAAATGGCAATAATACCCCTTTCGTGCAACACTCACGTGAATAAGTAAAGTTGCCATTGGAATCCCACTCAAATTGACTTGCTACGTGTCACAAATCTAATTGACAAATAAATCAACGACCAAAACAATAGATCATCTTTTGCAATTCGAAAATTATACGAACAAGAAATCAAACAAACCATTCATCCTTTACATGATTTGAAGAAAAAACCAGCTCTCAGAGCTAAGTATGGTGTGAAGGATGAGTGGATCTTGCCGTTTGAGGTTTTCCCACCATCAATATCCCGTAATTCGGGGACAAATCTACTGAGACGGTATGCTCGAATCTGAAAATTAAGAGCCAGAATGATAAGGATTTGCTTGCAGAGGCCAAGAGGTTAACGTACTTGAAAAGGTTCACTGAGGGAACCATGCTGGTTGGGGAATTCACTAGGATGAGAGTCCAGGAAGCGAAGCCGTTGATAAAAAACATGCTTCTAGAAGCTAGTTAGGGTGTTCTGTACAGCAAACCTGAGAAGAAGGTCATGTCGAGGTCAAGTGATGTGTGTTGTGGCTCTTACAAACCAGTGGTACAACATATATGGGGAGTCGGAATGGAGGAAAATGGCAGAGGACTGCTTATCGAACATGAAGTTGTACTGCGAAGATGGCAAGCTGATCTTCCTGCCTTTGATTTTGAGATTGAATATATCAAAGGTGATTTTAATTTTTTACCAGATTTTCTAACACGAGAATTTTTACAAGGATCATGAGTACTTCCCAGAGAGGCAAAGGTCGTGGTTATACCACTTAAGGCCGGGGAAAAAACAAAGGAAAATATACTTTCCTTAATAATGAAGAAGAATTTCCTTCTTTCACAAAATATGATATCTCGGTAGAAAGGAAAGTCTATGAAAGAGGTTGTTCTTACTCCTTAGTAAAAGGGCAGATCAAACAGTCATTTATCTTCAACCAGGTGATGAGCAGTGGATGCCTGACCCTTGGGAAATTCAAAGAAGATATTTTGATACACAATAATATCCTGTTGTCGACAGTAAACATAGATATACCTATGAGGAAATATTATCTCGGGCTACTTCTACTGTGAAAATTTCCTATACTTATCAGAAGCTAGATGTTGAATATAGTCCTATTGCTTATAGTAAGGCTATATTCAAGAGATTTATCTCTTACAATGAATCGGGTCTAGATCCCAACAAATGCAGAAAGTCAAATTTGACAAATATATATTATAATTATTGGGATTATATCTCGGCTTGCACTAATACATTTTTATATCAAAATGTTCACTGGAAACACTCATAGTTTATTAAACTATGTTCGCAGTCAATTAAGACTGATTACCCTTACTGGATTTTTCAATGGTAGGAATGTTTTGGTCCTGAACTAGAAATTCTCTCTGAAAACCTTTTAGATCTCTTTCTAAAATGGATAGAATATTATCCTCAATTAAAGGGGAAAGAAAATATTTTTATAGGATTACTATCCTTAATCTTTTATACCTTATATTGTATACCTTGGATTTTCAAGTTGGATTTTAAATGTAAATATAATCACCTTAAAGTTCCCGTTTTGAAAAGAAAGTTCTATTCCAGATGGTAGATCATTTTTCCAACCGAAGATGCTATTATTAGCATTAAGAATGATTTAAAATCATTCATTGAATAGACTCCAAGAAATAATCCTTCAAAAGAAGTGGATACAGGGAATCCTTTTGAAATGATGAAGAATTTTATTCGATTCTAGAATCCTAATTTTACAAAGAGCCAAATTAATGATTTATATATGGAGAAGCTTAAGAGTCATTTTATGACTTCTTTTAAGACACCTTCAAGTGTGAAGCCATATCCTCCAACACGAAGGATAAGTCACCTCTAGAAGCTGCAGTACTGTCCTCTCAGCAAGATGATGTCTCTATGACATCTAATAATAGTCAGGAAGAGGCAAATCAATTTGTTTGCCTAGCAGGAGAAAGTCGGCCAGAGGAAGATTTGGGTGACAATTTTAACCTTACTGAAGCCCTCACTCAAATTTATCCAGTTTCTTCTAATCCTCCAGAGGAACCTACTGAAGATACCATATGGGATATATTTCATATAAGGCTCAACAAAAGCTCAAGACTACTTCCTCTAAAGAATAAGGAATAACTTGGTTGTTAATATCTAGTACGACAAGACTGATATTTTTTATTGGCAAACATGATTGGTGCCTATGGCCTATGCAGAGTTGAATTATTCACTAAAGCCAAAGTGAATAGTGAAGAAGCATTATTTTGTTCAAGATAAGAATTCTTATCCTTAAAGTAGGAATACAAACAAGAATGTTTTGTTAAGGTGGACCCCTAAAGATGACTTCCTAACTTTTGCTTGCCTCAGAAATCAAAAGGTAAATAGGAGTTTTTGCATTATTACAAGGTTGGGCCACTCGGCTGAAAGGATAAGAATCCTTATAATGCAAATTCCTACTTTTGAGGATAGCAAAAGGCAAGATGTCATCTTCAAAGTCCACCTTGACAAAACATTCTTGTCTATATTCCTGCTTTTAAGGATAAGAATCCTTGTTTTGAGCAAAATAATACTTCTTAATAATTTATGTCTTCTTCATGGGCCATATACACTAATTATTTTTGCCAAGCATGCGTCCTTATCTTGCTGTGCTGGAAATTATTGTTCTTGACCTTCCTTATGCTTCAGAGGAAGTAGTCTTAATTTCCTGTTGGGCCTTATAAGCCTTGTGAAAAATATCCAATATGGTATCTGTAGTATGTTCTTCTTTCAGATTAGAAGAGACTGGATAAATCTGGATAAGAGTTTCAGTAAGGTTAAAATTGTCATCCAAATCTTCTTATAGGTGGTCTTCTCCTGCAAGGTAAGCAAATTGATTTGCTTTTCCAGATGTCATAGAGACATCATTTTGCTACATTTTCAGTGGGTGATTCATCTTTAGTGCTGGAAGAGGGCTTAACACTTGAAGGTGGTTGGAATAAAGTCATAAAATGACTCTTGAGTTTCTCCATACATAATTCATTTATTTGTTCCTTGGAAATATTAGGATTTTGAAATCTAATAATATTCTTCATCATTTCAAAAGGATTTCTTGTATCGATTCCTTCTGAAATGCTGCTTCTTGGAGTTTGTTCAATATTTCAATGAATGATTTTAAATCACTTTTAACGCAAATAATTTCTTCTGTCGGAAAAGTGATCCACCATATGGAATAAAACTATCTTTTGAGAACTGGAATTTTAAGGTGAGTATATTCACATTTAAAATCCCATTTAAAAATCCAAGGTATAAAAGATTAAGGATGGTAATCTCATAGGAATCTTTTTTTTTTCCTTTAATTGAGGATAGTATTATGTCCATTTTAGAAAAATGTCTAAAAGTTTTTCAGGGAGAATTTCTAGTTCTAGACCAAAACATTCCCACCATTGAAAAATTTAGTAAGGGTAATCAGTCTTAATTGACTGAGGACATAGTTTAATAAATCATGAATGTTTCCGATGAACATTTTGATATAAAAATGTATTAGTACAAGCCGAGATATAATCCCAATAATTGTGCTGAACATTAGTCAAATTTGACTTTCTACATTTGTTGGGATCGAGACCCCATTCATTGCAAGAGATAAATCTTTTGAATATAACCTTGCTATAAACAATAGGACTATATTCAACATCAGGCTTCTGAAAGGTGTGGGAAATTTCCACAGTAGAAGAAGAAGCCGTAGATAATATTTCTTCATAGATATATCTATGTTACCGTTCACAACAGGATACTGTTGAGTGTCAAAGTATCTTCGCTGAATTTCTCAAGGATCAGGCATCCACAATATTTATGTGATTATATCGTAATGCAATCGAAATTTCAAAACAATAACTGAAAACCTTTTCAGTTATAGCTTTTTTAAAAACTGATCAAATAACTGAAAAACGAACCTATAAATCCTATTTGAACAGATGCGTCCTTTCCATTCAAAAGTAAACAAACACATGCATTACACAATAGCTTGATAGCTAGAAACTTTTTTCTCACCAATGGCACTACCTCGAAGAAGAAGACGCCAAACGAGCACTGTACATCCCCGAATTATGCCAAAGATACTTGCACATGGTCATCATTGCTTGAAATCAAATTTGTATCCAATGATTGGGAGTTGCTCGGTTATGAGAGTTCATTCATAACCGATTTTGTTCTGAAGAACAAAGCATTTCTAGGCTATGTGATTCAGACCTAGCACTTTTCTGAACTCTATACGTCCTTTCAAACATTTCTCACATTCCACCAATTCCTATTCCAAATTTGGATTTCTGCCCAAACGGTGTTTGGATCATGGCATCTTCTAGTTAAGGTATTATTTGTCTGTGTGAAGAGCATTTTAGAGACACCAAATTTTATGTATGCAAACCCACAACTCATCAATTGCGTATGTTGCGTAGGCCTAAGATTAAATTATGGACAGAGTGTATGGGCATGTTGGTGCATTCAATTGAACATTTACAATTCACCATAGTCCGACTGTCTAAACCAAACCACCATACTATAGTTCAAAGCTAAGACAATAAAAACAAGAGTGTCATCGTCCAATTCGTTGAAATTTTCAACTCCAACATTTTGAAGTGGAGAAGGTTGGAAAACCTATATTTGTCCTTCAACACTGAACACATTCAGATGCAGCCTGGAGTTTTGGCAAAGGGACATCTACATTGGTCTCTTTGGCTCTCCACTTCAAAATGTTGGAGTTGAAAATTTCAACGAATTGGACAATGACACTCTTGTTTTTATTGTCTCAGCTTCGAACTATAGTATGGTGGTTTGGTTTAGACAGTCGGACTATGGTGAATTGTAAAGGTTCAATTGAATGTACCAACATGCCCATACACTCTGTCCATAATTTAATCTTAGGCCTACGCAATTGATGAGTTGTGGGTTTGCATACATAAAATTTGGTGTCTCTAAAATGCTCTTCACACAAACAAATAATACCTTGACTAGAAGATACCATGATCCGAACACCGTTTGGGCAGAAATCCAAATTTGGAGTAGGAATTGGTGGAATGTGAGAAATGTTTGAAAGGACGTATAGAGTTCAGAAAAGTGCTAGGTCTGAATCACATATCCCAGAAATGCTTTGTTCTTCAGAACAAAATCGGTTATGAATGAACTCTCATAACCGAGCAACTCCCAATCATTGGATACAAATTTGGATTTCTGAAGCAATTGGAGTGGACCATGTGCAAGTATCTTTTGGCATAATTCAGGGGGGATGTAGAGGCTCTGGTTGGCGTCTTCTTCTTCAGGAGGTAGTGCCATTGTGTGAGAAAAAAGTTTCTAGCTATTGTGTAATGCATGTGTTTGCTTACTTTTGAATGGAAAGGATGCATCTGTTCAAATAGGATTTACAGGTTCGTTTTTTCAATTATTTGATCAGTTTTTAAAAAACTGTAACTGAAAAGGTTTTCAGTTATTGTTCCGAAATTTCGATTGCATTACGATATAGAATCACATAAATATTGTGGATTTGGATCGGATCACATAAATGGCATGTGGGAGCCCCGCTGTAAGCCCAAAATCAGTTGGAAAAAGAAATACTAGGCCCATCATAATTCCACAGAATTATGGCTCCATTCGATGTACCAACAAACTAGGGATATATTCTAGTAAGGATAGACAAATCAATCAGAGATTCTCAAAGGTTTCTGCTTCTTAAATACGGAAGAGTTTTCTCAGCCAAGACTACATTGGATGTTCTATATTCAGTAGAGATCGGAGACTTGATCCCCAAGGGTATGTACACAGGCACTGAACTGAAAGGTGGTGCAGTCTTAACTTCAAATCAAACCAATCCGTTACTATTCTCATTATGTACATTTTTCTTTCGTTGTACGATACTTAAACGAGTGATTTTCAAGTGTGTTTGGGTAAGATCTATTCTCTTCAGTTTTTGACCTAACAATTACGAGACTGTGAATGTCCAAGATGTGACATTGGACACAATGTATAAAACCGACAGCATTATGGTCCTCCCAGTCAATCTCAAATTCTCCCAGTCAATTGAAATTAAGTAACCCTGACTGGTGGTATATGGCTAAGATTTTAGGTATGTTTCTCGAACATACATACCATAGCGCACATATGTACTTACCTACATACGTGCGTAAAAATCTAGAAGGCTAAATAAAGAAAAGAAATGACCGATCGTCATGGAGTACAGCCATTATGCGCAAGCTCCAACTTCAGCAAACTCTCACTCATGAAGTATGTTTTTTTTTAAGTGTTGGCTCTCCATATTGCTTGCATTTGAAATACTGGATGTGATGGTGATAATTAATTCTCTAACAAGAACCTTACTTGGTGAGGTAGGTTCATTTGGCTCCATCGAAGTTGCAGAATTAGATTGGGGGAATCAGGAGCACATAAAAGCTGTTGGTCCTCCATTTGATTACATTATTGGGACTGATATAGTAAGTTCATTAGTTCCAACTGATGCATGAAAACACAATGCCTTACTGTATGGCCTGTGGCACAGTGATTCCAAAACTGTTTCAAATGATGGACCTGATTGTGCGCAGTGCTTTATATTACATCTATACAAGGCCTGATTTGGTATAGATGTAATGTCTTCCCCTGGTTAGGTTCTACTTCAAGGAAACTAATAACTGCTATTCCTTGTCATATTGATCTTTTTTTGTAGGCATTCTAATGGAATTGGTTAGTGTAGCGTATGAGACTTTAGGGACACAAAACAGTAATAATGAAATGAGGGATGTTAATATCAAAATTATAAGGATTTTTCCATTTTGGAAGGTTGTTGTTTTTCCTAACTGGAAATTGATTCTATAGAATTTATACAAGGGTTTGGAAACTGATTCGTAATAGAATTTCAATTTCCAGGCGTGAGTTATTTACTAATTACATTGAGCAGTCATTTTACTAGCATATGGACGACACTTGTGGTGTGAATGAACCATTAAAGAGTGGTTGGTTACCGTACTTTTATTTCTGAATAATCTTACTTTCTGACATCAATATAGCTTGCCAGAGGCTTTCAATAGTGGAAATTAGATGCATGCTTTTAATATTAAAGTTATTTGTGGAGACGTTTTTAGTTGTGGTGCTTAGCATTTATTTTACTGGCATATGTGACAATACAAATGAGTTGAATTATTAATAATAGAGTGCTTGATTTCTATTATACTTCTACATTCAAATGATCTTAAAACATCCTTACGAAACTATAGCTTGTCTATTTCTGCATATATTCAGTAGCCAATATCCCCAAGGGACGTCAATCCTGTATTTCAATGCGCTCGCTACCTGCTATGTTACTTGGACACGCCATATTTAATAAAAAACAAAATCTGTGTCGGATACATATCCACATGCCTGTCCACACATATCATATGTGATATATACTTTAATTTTTTATATTTCACCTATCCATGTCAGATACAGACACATGTCATATCTTTGTACATTGGATGAAGCGGTAAAAAATGTTCCAGTTCATGTAAAGAGTTGAACGTAGTAGTGGTTTTGTTGTCAGAATCAGAAATAAGAACAGAGGGTTTAGCTTTGTTGTTAAATAAAAAAAATGTAACTTGGGTTTAGCATTTCATATTTCCATGTGTCAGTCTAATTGGTGTTTTGTATCTTCAACTCTGCTGTCCGTGTCTGGCAGTAGCAAAAGATTTATTGTCAATAAATTTAGAATTTATTGTACTGAGTATGGCTTCAACTTTCTTGAAATTCAGGTTTATGTGGAGCATCTCTTGGACCCACTCTTGCAGACAATATTTGGCTTATCAGGACCTAAAACTACGATTTTGGTAATCTAGTTTTTGGTTTCATTATGCACGTAATGTAAACTTTCAATATGTTTCTTTGCAAGATATTTTTGTTCTATTTCACCGGTCCTGAGTCCTATTTTTGCATTCTTAATGCTGGAATTTTCTTCAGTTGGGGTATGAGATCCGAAATACCGTTGTTCATGAACAAATGCTTAGTATGTGGAGGGACAACTTTGAGGTCAAAACAATTCCTAAATCAAAGGTCTTCTACCACCCTTTTCAGTCTTTAGTTATTTCAGAAGTTGAATTGCTCATTTTCTGATGTTGAATAATGATCCATGCAGATGGACAGTAACTATCAGCATGACAGTATCTATCTTTACATAATGGAGTCAAAAGCTCGAGGGGACTGCTCAAGAAGTGAGAGGCATGATCAAGAAAACAATGAAGTTGAAAAAATGGAGAAACATGAAAGCAACGATGACGTTGAGAACTGTGATGGAGCAGAGGAATTGGAAGATGGTGGAGCAGAGGAATTGGAAGATAATGTTAAGAAGGAAGTTTATGAAGTTGAGAAATCAGTTGGAGTCGGCCCTGGGGAGCTTAGTGACTGGGAAGCAAGGAGATATGGGTCAATGGCAGCAAGGCTTCTACAAGATATCAAGATAACCTGAAGTTTCTGATCTGTATGCGTCTTATAGTTGTTGCCAGGCATGGAAATTTTGGAGAAGTTGAGTATAGAATTTGCTCCGTCGGTCATTATGAATGACAAACTGACTACATCATGACCTTTAAGAATTTCGGTTCTGAACTGATGTCAGTGTTATGGCACTCTACTAACTTCCTAATTCTCCGATCCACAGGAACGGCCGAACGATCTTTGGCACCAACTACAAGCAAAAGTTGAGGTGACAGACCTATAGGATTCATGCCTTTGATCCCCACAATTCCCCCCTAAAAACAGATTGCTAATTAACAATGTCAAAACCTGTATTCTTTTAGAAGATTCATAGTAGTTTACAACAGTAAATTTTCTGGAACAGTGTGCTCGTACAACAGGCAAATGTTATTGTTATTGTTTCCTTTGACCCTGTTTGTGCCAAAAATCATATGCAGTTTAATTTTGCTAGAGAAGTGTGATTTGACCATTTAAACGAGGTCAGATGCCGGATCAAAAACATGCAATAAGCTCACAGTCCTTTCTAAAGTGCTAGCAAAATCTAAATGCATACCTGAAAGAGAATTTCTGAAATAGCAGAAGTTGTATTCTCGGTTAGCATTTAGCAGTAGACATTATGTAATTATATTTCTTTGCTGGATAAATTTTCACTAAAAACTAAATATTATACATTGCCCTGGGATATTAAGGTACATGGAAAATCAAATTAAACAAGTGTCTGCTCATGTTTCACACTTTCACCTGCTCGTTCTTCTAATGGCTTTCTTAGGGTGGAGGGACATGGATAGCCAGCACAAGAGCCCATTACTTGAAATTGCACTGAGATCTTCCGTGAAATGGCTAACCAAATGAAACATCAACTAACAACGAAGCATTTCTCAAACAATTAAACAATGAGATGAGAAGACAGTTGCCTCTGATACATGTATTAACTTCCATATTGAACCAGTATGAGAATGGTTATACACTATTTCCTGAATAACTTGAGTACCTCTTAAGTATGATTGAGAAGTTTTATTAGATTCAACAAGCATAAGTGAAAACGTGTCGCAGAAAATTCCCAAATACAATTCCCTGGGCATCCAGGATAATCGAATGCAATTACGGATAAAGAGTTATTGGGGCCCAAGAATAAAGATTTTAACGTTCACGCACTTATGCTCGGCAAAGTCTAGTTTGAAAACCCTGAAATTGATTGTAAGACGATACCATTCTCTTGCTGTGTTGGATAAAATCCTCATACAGTCATACACCGTCTTGAAAGTTCTCCAGGTAAACAAGGCTTTGAGTAGTCGAGCTATGAATTCGCTGAAAACCACAAGGGACGAGGACGAACAGCAGTGGAATTAATCGTACAAATTTTCTCAATGTTACCAGAATCAAGATAAAAAACACCTTAGACACATGTCGATCACAGAAGTAGATACAATTCCTTCGGCGGATAATCCGATGTCACGGACAAAGAGTTACTAGGGCCCAAAAACAATGCACGATCGCCTAGATTTTTAACCTCCACCTAGTTATGCTCAGCAAAGTCTAGTTTGAAAACACTGCATATATTCAGTAGCCAATATTCCCAAGGGACGTTGATCCTGTATTTCAATGTGCTACATGCTATGTTACTTGGACACGCCATATTTAAGAAAAACAACATCTGTGTCGGATATGCAGGGCAGTCTGGGGACAGGCCAAAATTAGGACCCCATCTAACCTAATACCCACTAGACTACAAGTAGATTTAGTCCAGTCCAGTCCAGTCCAATAATTGCAACAGACCACTCAAACATTGGGCCCAATGACCATTTGTGTAAAAGACTTTATAGAAGAATAATCAGTGTTCTAAAAAATGCTAGGCGGTTTTTTTTTTTTTCTAATCTCTATTAGTAGTATAGCCTATAATTATCGTGGCCTCTTAAATTCATCCGGGTATTTTTATGACGCATAATACCCTTGATGAATAATAAAATCAGATGCCTAGATATATTTATTAATGAGGACTACTTTGTCTTTGTATGCCTTTATAAATTTTCAGTACCGATATTGTCCTTAAATAAAAATATTGTTTAACACCTTTAAATAGGAGCAATCAGTCTTTTCATGTGGCACTATATTAGAAAACCAAATCCACGTCATTCTCAGATGTACGCCATACTATAAATGTCATTTAATTATCAATAATTGGGTTATTTAATAAGAGATTAAGAAAAGGGAAAATCTAATCAGAATACGAACCGATTCTTTTCTCTTCTGTTTCTCATAATTTTTTTTTCTCACAATGAAACTACTACTCTCATATTGGTCCATGCATAAACACCAATTGAAAAATCTAATAATCCTAACTTGGAGATAACGGAGGTGGAGATATACAGGTAACCTCCGATTTCTTAGTTATTTGTTTCTGAATCAATCTATTTCATTTTCAATGACTGTTGGTTCCATTGATTTTTTTTTTGAAGTTGTGCTTAAGAAAACTTGATTATATCACACTTGACCCCGTTCAATGATTGTTGGTTCTATTTATATCGCACTTGATTTCTATCTTCATATCTGCTTAAGAAAACCGTTTTCTATTTTTTTGGAATGACTCAGTAGTGTTTGTTTAATTCGAGCTATGGATGGATTTAGTTGTGGACTTTTTTGTGATTCACGGTAGAGCTTTGTTTCACTAAGAAGTCGAACAAGTTTTGGGCGGATTAATTCTTTCTCGCTTTTACATTTCAACTAATCTATAAAAAAAATTGATTCAATGTGTTTTAGAGTATATTACGCAGAGTTATTCCTCAATTGTGGGTGTAGTGTGCTCTTGCTTTTCGTATGGTCTTCATGTGTATAAGGGAGTTAGTTGATGCTAGCTCAGTTAATTGGTTGGATAGAAGGGAAACACGCAGAAGGACAGGAGGTAAATTTTGCTAATTACGATAAATCTTTCAATCAAGGTACTGATACATTTAAAGGGTATGGAAAAGGAAATGCAAATCATGAAATTGGATTCAAGATTTATGGAGTTAACACCACTTTCAAAGATTATAGTCCAACGGGTATCACTTTTTCTAAATATACCAATTCAAGTCCTGATTCTTTAACTCAGAGTGGTGAAGCTGTGAATAGATAGGTTGAGCCAGGTAAATTTTTTCATGAATCTATGTTGAAACAAGCAACTGTTATGCCAATGCCAGACATTAGTGACAAAATGCCAAAAAGGTCGTTTTTGCCCAGGACTATTTTCTCGAAATTACCTTTCTCCATGAAACGAGTTGTTGAGTTGAAACAGATTTTTCACGCAAGTTCTCACTCGAGTATGGAGCGATTTATCGAAGATATAGTTCAAGAGTGTGAGAGAAAACCGAGCCCAGGTGAGTCGAAACAGTGTGCTAGATCGATTGAGGATATGATCATGTGTATTTTGCGAGCATGTTGTCCGATACTTGAGCTAACGAAACCAAGTACTGCACTCATACAAAAGAATGCAGCCAAAACATAGCCAGACAGTTGGATTAACGCACTCGTGATGAATAAATTTCCCAGAGATATGAGTTTCAAACCCTTTTGATTTTTTGTGACCATTGTCTTTAGGATATGGAGTGCGTATTGTTGTTGGATTGAGTGTGATTCTGCAGTAGGAAAGGTGTAGATATGGACTATATGTTTGTTTTGGTTTGTTAGGAAAGTATACGAGAACTTGATGAAGAGTCAAATATTGTTCTTAACAACAAATAAAGAACACAAGAAAATTTGTTAAACATGGGTCAAGCAAGTCATGTTTGTTTTAGAGCTTGATGGATCACTCTGAAGCGATTTTATTACAGTTATAGGTCAAAGCTTTGGTTCAGGTGAAAGTAGTTAGGTGTAAAAAAGATGTATTTGCATCCCTGCATCTTGATTTCCCTCCTCTTGCTCATTAAATGACCAATCTATTAGTTAAAATTAAATGCCAACTTTTCTCTTATTGGTGTTATTGTCTGTGACTTGGATAAATTCCCATGCCGACTGACTCAAGTTTTTAATGCTTATAAGGAAGAGTAAGATATGTTGTCGCCCCGCCTTTACCTTATGGGCTGTGAAAAAGCTACAAGTCCCTCGCGTGGTCTTTGTTGGTACAACCTGACTCTGTGAACTTGGGTGCTTACGGCGTAGAACTTGCATTGAAAAATATGGAGTATAAAGCTATGGATGATAGTACGATAAAAAAAGGTATGTTATGTTCTTCTGGTCAGTTTTGTTGCTAATTTTGTGAACCGAAACGAAAGACTTTGGCTGGATTGTGGATGCAATCGTGACCACTATATTTTAAAAAGTGTCTCACAACGCAGTGCCAATGACCATATTTCTCACTGGGGTTTTATACCCATCGTCGAGCCCTCGAAGTATCTGCTCGATTCCATATTTTTCCCTTTTTTCCTCCATTTTTGGGATACTTTTGACTTTTGATTCAGAATTGTTTTATTTTTAGTTTGCAATATGAGTGTAATCAAAATTAGTTTGTATGTCACTGTTTTTTCGGTTATAGTCTCATCATTGCTATTGTAATCAAATTGGACTTTGAATTTTCAGGTTGAAGCGAAGAAAGTCGTTCCTAGGGATGATCAACACATTCTCAATAGAAACAGTAGTAGCATTCATGGATCACGGTGTCCCCGCCGCCGACAAAAAAGATATTTGTAGGAGGTTTAGCATCCACCGTAACTGAGAGTGACTTTAAGAAATACTTTAATCAGTTTGGGACAATTACAGATGTAGTGGTAATGTATGACCATAATACTCAAAGGCCAAGAGGCTTTGGATTCATTACTTACGATTCAGAGGATGCAATAGAAAAAGTTATATTCAAAACTTTTCATGCACTGAATGGTAACATGGTTGAAGTCAAAAGAGATGCCCCTAAAGAGTTATCCCCAAGGCCTAGCAGGAGCCTGCTAAGGGGATATAATTACAGTCTGAGTAGGGTTAATAGCTTTCTAAATGGATACACTCAGGGGTACAATCCGAACTCGATAGGAAACTATGGAGTAAGGATGGATGGGAGATTTAGTCCAGGTTATGGTAGTCGAAAGTGGATTTCCTCCTTTTGGTCCTCCTGCTTATGGAATAAGTGAATTTCGAGCCAGGTCTGAGTCCAAGTTATGGGGGCAACACAAACTTCAGTACTAGCCTTGCTATTAATCAAAAGAAACTTGATATTAATCTTTTTGTTAACCTTTTTCGGGTGAGTTTCTTTGGAGAACCATGTGGAGAATTTCAGCAGTTTGAAAGGTAAGTGTTTTAATTTTTATTTTTTAATTCGTTCTTAATCTCATATATCATTTGTTAGCTTCAAGTAGTCATTCAACATTTTAAACAATGAGCTAGTGGAACTATTTTGGACCAACTAACAGTAATTGCATTGATCAACACCTGGTATATATATTCACACCCATGTATTTGGTTTGATTATGCCTTTCTTTTCATCAGGATAATGATTATGACTAACTAACCTGTTATTCTTCTTCAAAGTTATGATTTTTTTTATTTAAACTTTTAATTTTCTTTAATGTATAATTTTCTTTTTTTCCCTCACACAAGTAGTTTATCTTCAAAGGCAAAGTTCAGTTGTATTTAATATGGTTTTCAGCAAGAATTTTACTTGACCAAGAGACGGGATAGTATGGACACAAAGACTGAAAGAAGAATACAAATCACTGATTGCATATACAGGCCGGTATGAACAAGTCAAATGATAATGATTGGTTTAGAATATCAGCTGCAAATCCAGAAGGAACAAAGTGGACTGGGAAATGTTGGTATGTTCACAATCTGTTGAAGTATGAGTTTGATATTCCTGTTACTTATCTTACTACTGCTCCTGAACTTTTGATGGAAAAACTCACAAGGTTTGATTGGTTATTTTTGTTATTGTTTCTAATTAATTGTTGGGGTTTTGTTAATTAAATGTTTTTTTTTAAAACCCAGGTGTATAGAGGAGGAAAGATTTGCCTCACAGTTCATTTTAAACCATTGTGGGCGAAAAACTGGTATGTGGAATGTCCTTTTTTCTAATGCAATTTAAGGATTGATGGGTTGGTTTCCTTAGAAGTTGCAATTTTGTTGTAATTACCTTGGTGCATGGATGTTAGTAAGTTATTGTTTTCTCCTTTTTTGATTCTTTGTATGTGTTCCACTTTTTTCTCATGTAAGTACTTGAGTGTAGCAAAGGTATGTATATCTAAGTATCTACCTATAGATTGTAGATTCCACAACAGCTCAATAGGGTGATACTGGGGAAGTATATGGTTCCCCCAAGAAGTTGGTGTGTCGTGTGTGTAGTAAAACTATGTACATATGTCTAATACTAGATATAAGTGAGAGAAAAGTGAGGGAGGGGAAAAAAAAAAAAAAGGGGTGGATGAAAAAAAAAAAAGAAGAGTTGCCCCTACTCTTCTCAAGAGCTTACTTGGCCCGTGGATTGCAGGTTGACCAGAAACTTCATATATGTGGTATATGCTACTAGGATAACTCTTCTTCGTTCTTACAAATCTATATGTGAGTTCAGGATCATGCAATTCTGTTAACAATAGTTAAGTTCTCCAGGAGAAATGGATGCTAGTATGAAATCGTTTTATAATTTTTCTTTAGATTAGTTTTAGACAACTCTGAATACTACATCCTTTGGAATAGTCAAGAAAGGAAGACTGTAGAATTTTTCAGTGGAATTCAAAGTAGATGAAGCTACTTTGATAATCCAAGTTTGAAATACATTGGTTCAGCTGGGGACCAAATATAGGGGTTGGTTTAGAAGAAAATTAGTTTTAGGATAAGATAAAATATCGACAAAGTGAAGGTAAACCAGGACGGAAAGTTTTTGGTTATCTCTGCTTTTTTTTCCCATAGGAAATCCACATGGAGATTGGAGGGATTTTGGGGAAACCTTTCGCTAGGATAGCCTATGTTTTTTAAGATTGTCCAAGGCAAGTAAGGCGCCCTGGCTGCCAAGGCGGCAATGTTTTGTGAAAATAGTTGCAGGTTGTCATCAAAAGCTGTCTCACTATCGAATGGGTTAGTTTAGAAACCTCTGCACTTTGCTTCACCCCTAATAACTTAGAGAAAAATTACATCGCCATATTCAGAGTTCCTAGAAAGGTAGGAGAGAAACATGACAAAGATAGTGAATCAGAGCTCACAACAATTACATTGGCCCTAATCCATTGTACAAGTGGTAAGTAGATGTGTTTTTGGATTCCAAGTTGGTTGCTTCCCTAATCAATGAAGCGCCAAGATGAATATATATATATATATATATGTGTGTGTGTGTGTGTGTGTGTGTGTGTGTGTGTGTGTGTGTGTGTGTGTGTGTGTGTGTGTGTGTGTTTTCGGGTTCCAGGCTTGGATCTCTAATATAGCAACGTTTCACGCATTAACTTTCATGGGGGTTATCCTCACTTCTATTTAAAATAAATTTCGGGACTCATAAATTTTCACATTAATGAGTTACGTTATTAATCTCCTCGTTCTCAATCCTTCAACTTCTTCTCCTCAAAAAAAATAAAGCCTAATATAAAGGGGATTAGATGATGCGTTTAATATACAATTACATTTCTCCCAGTACAAAATGGTCATTTCAGAAATGGTACCCTCAAGTCTCAAACTCTAAGTTCATCTGATTTGTTGTTTCATTTGATGTTCATTTGATGTAAATTCTCCGATTTGTTTTCTACTTCGCTTTAGGGGTGTATATTGAAGAGAAGCATTATCATTCAATTTGATTGGTGTTTTACTGTGGATTAATTTACAAGCCAAGTCATGTAGGGAAGGCGATGAAGTAATTGACTTCACTAGGCAGTTAAAGCAAAAGAAGGGATGCCCATTTAAAACGAAACTGTAACTCCGGCGTCAATCAAGCTCCAAAATTACTTTCGCCAGTTTCCTATCCTCTGTCCAATAGCCAATTGCAGGTAAGCAACTTTTAATTATATGTTATTTTTTGAATTTCTAAAATTGATAGAAATTAAAGAAAATACATTGTTTCTGTGTTGCTTTGATTGTTGCCAACATATAAGTGTTGTATATTTCATGTTCTAAAGTTATAGAGAATATATATATATATATAAGTACTTTTTGTATCTTCTTCTCGGCGTGTGGGGGTTGACTGGGGTTTGATTTCATATATTGTAAATGATAGAAATTAAAGAAAATACATTGTTTCTGTGTTGCTTTGATTGTTGCCGACATATAAGTGTTGTATATTTCATGTTCTAAAGTTATAGAGAATATATATATATTCTTATGTTAATATGTGCTCTTGCTTTTTATTTTCTTTTATGGTGAAGAATTTGTGATCTTGCTGGTCATTGGTGTATCATTTTTATATTTGGTTTTCTATTCTTTTTTAGACAAGGAAGAGCTTTCTCTAGAGAGCTGATGCAGGACGTGAACTATGAATTCTAGGACTCAGTTAGGATGACATACTCGCATGTATATGTTGGTACCCTTTTCTTTCAATACTTTTATGACTTCTGTTATTTTCCAAAGGATCATCTTAAAATTTGTATGCAACAAAGACACCTATCAACTGTACCTACATGTTTCCCCCCTTGATTGTAACAATGATTCACCTTATTAAAATAATGTAACACATTTACTATAGGAAATAGTGGATTGTTCGTGTCACTTCTCTCTAGGATACTGACTACTGAGGGATGTGAATGTTGTACATGCTAAACAAGGCACTATGCCAGGTAGTGATTCATATGAGTTATACATAGGTTTGAATAGAGTAATTGTCCTCTGTAGAGCAAGATATGCAAAAGTTTCATTAGGTTACTGTAGTAACCACTAGACCACCACTAGAGCCGTGTGATAGACTATAGGATGATTAAACCATATTTACATTGATAGTGAGTGGTGTGGCTGTGGGTGATTAAACCATATTTACGAGGTGTTGGATTCAGGGCACATTTTAATTGTTTGTAATTTCATGTCATACCAAAGATTGAAGTCCATGTGTATTGTCACAATATATTTTGGACTTTATTCATACTTTCTTGGCCCACCTGATAATTAAGACAGAGGCTGGACATCATCAACTTCAAAATTTGAACTTCACCTGAATGTTCTTCTTTGTACACATTTTCCCCATAATCATATAAGATACCCATACAAAAGGCTTAGAATCAGCGGTGAAGCTTCTGAGGATGAAATACAAGCAACAAGGAACTCTCTGATTAGCAAATATGCAGGACACAAGCCCAGTGTCGATGCTATAGAATCGGAGCATGACAAGATAATTATGCAAAAGTTTTATGAAAGGAAGAGACCAAAACTTAACATCAAGAAAAAAGTGGGGGATGTAACTCAGCCATGGGTTGTGCTAGTTGTCACAAGTAGATTTCAAACTCCTTCCACCAACTTCGTCATAAAGACAGTTGTCATCTTTGCAGTACTTGTTGTGCTTAGTGTACTCTTTCCGACAAAGGATGGATCGACTCTACAGGTGTTAATATCTCTTTTGACAGCCATATATTTCATATATGATCGTCTGAAGAGCAAACTCCGAGCTCTGCTATATGGGTATGCATACTGATAGTATACAGCGGTATCATTGTTATTTTCGTTCCAAAACCACCTATTCTTTCATTCCTTATCGTTCATTGTTGGCTCTTTCATTTATTAATGTGATTACGCAACAGATCTAGCATCGCCTAACTAATGGAATAGGTACTTTTCGTATTGTTCTTCTTTTGTCGTGTGTTGTATGTTCCAGAAGCAATGGTCTTAAGCAAAGAACAACTAGCATCGTGATAAAAAAGATTGAGTTTAAAATGAAAGTTGCGACAAAAAGGCATGTGGATACTATGAGTCCTCACTTTTCGAATCTCAAGCAAAACAAATAAGGCAAAGAATAGGTAGTAGTACAACACAAGTTCACATCTATTCCCATACAAATGTTCATATGGATGGTACAAGTACAAGGACCACTTCGACTTTAGTTCACGATGATCAATTTCTATGTGATAAACAGCAACAAGTAAGCATAACTGTTTTTTTGGTATATATAATCAATCAACTTTTTGTTATTACTTCGACCTTGATCTTTAATTATGGTTTTGCTCTCTTTATATACCTTTGTTATCTTCAATGCAGGTGCAGTCTAAAGCTACCAGTTTACTCTAACGGCTCATTTTAAGGTGTACCAATGCCTGTGTAGTATCCGTGTTTTGTGGAGATACCTTAAGTTGGAATAAGGGCTTTTTATGGACCCTATTTTTCTGTATTTCTTTCATTTCGTTATTTCACACCAATAGGCACTCGCTATCTTTTTAACATGTACAAAAGGTATAGTGTAAAACATTGGTCCGCTCTTTCAGAAGGTTTGAACAAAGCGCAAAACGTGTTTGGACTATACAACATATCCTTCAACCCCCAACTATAGCATCTCTGTTACCACTAAAGGATCTATTTTTTGGATATGATGCTCCTCTATCCTTATTCACATGTAGTCTAGAAATTTTGAGTGGTGCATCGTACCCTCAGTGATCGTAATTCTTGCAGGCATGCTTGTTGAATGGCCAAATGATTGTAAACTTGGAATAAAAACTACAATTTGTATATCAGTTGTAAGGCTCTTACCGTAAAATAGTTAACATATTAGATTGTGGTGATCAAATATATAAATTTGGGCTTCTGCAGAACACAACTCCAAGTGCCATATTACTTCCTAGGAGCATTTGCCAGCTTGAAGCGGTATGCAGTTCATGCGACTTCTTCCCTTCTCTTCTGGCCAGCATATCTTTGTCATTTTTTCTCTTACCATGTATACGCCATTTTCTTTAATTTGTTGCCATGTATTTGAGATACACAAGGAAGATTTTCTTTAAATATTCAAATTTTTTGTTATGTCTACGTTCTCCAGCACATGTCAACAAATGTTGTGAAATACCAGAGGCAACGTCCTCAATCAAATAGAAGCAATTACTCAAAACCACCTCACCAGTTCACGCTCAACGAGCGTGCCCAAAAGGCTTTCAATTTATTGTCCATCATGCAGTCAAGCGAAAAAGAGACTATGTGAGTAACTCCATATTAAATACTATGCCATTGTAACTCCAGTTTGGATGATTGATTAACAAACCAAATGACTTAGCTTTTGGAGGGTATGTCCCATTCTTCCAATTCAATACCTACGGTTGCATATTACATATTTACCTAAGGTTTGGATATTGGTTTCAATCTATAATGTTACATAGATGCTTTTGATGCACTAACTTTTTATCTTTTTCGTTTGCAATGTGCACTTGCTAGGATGAGTGGCTCAAAGTATATGTGATTTGGAACTATACTTAGAAGTTTATTGCTTACGTATGTCTGAAAATCAAATAGGCATAGAGTTCCATTCAATTCAAATTTAAATGGCTGCCAGTGTGTCTGCTCAGGCATAATGTCAATTGTAAGTGTGCTCACCCAAATTATGTTTACACTTTTCCTTAAGTTTTGTTTGACATCGCGTGCATAGCACGTGCATCTTGCTAGTATATATAGCAATACACACCTATACTATAAGAAATGAAGAAAATCATTTACCATAATTCAAAAAATAAACACAAACAAAGATACTTATTACAAAAATGCGTAATAGTTGAAAAATATTGACTTCATATAAAAACATACTCTTTGTTATAGTGACATAGAATTTACATTAGACTTTAGTCTTTTAAACTCATTCAAATCTTAAGCCTACACGGGCCTTTAATTTTCGACATTTAATCATTCAAAAAAAAAAAAAAAAAAAAAAAAAAATTGACTGGACTGCCAGCCCGCCTAATCGGTCCACCTAGACCCGCCTAGTCGGTCTACCGATTTTTTAAACGACTTGGGCCTAGGCGAGTCGGTTAGGCACCACCTGGACCGATTTTTAGAACAGTGAAAATAATAATATTGGCCCCCCATTAAAGAAACTCACCTAGAGCCCATCAAAGTTCAGAGCCGGCCCTGCGGATATGTATCCACATGTATATTGTCTACACATATTATATGTGATATATACTTTAATTTTTTTATTTCGTCGTGTCGGATACGAACATATGTCATATCTTCGTACATTAGATGAAGTTGTAGAAAATGTTCCAATTCATGTAAAGAGTTGAACGTAGTAGTGGCTTTGTTGTCAGAATCAGAAATAAGAACAGAGAGATGTTAAATAAAAAAATATATAACTTGGGTTTAGCATTTCATTTTTCGAAAAACAACTAAAAAGGGTATTGAACTTTACAAGTTTTGACAATATGGGGACTAAACCTTTTTTTTCCAGTCAATTTGGGGACCAAACTTTTTAATTTTTGCAATGTGGGGACTAGTTACACATATAGTCTAAATTTCTCACACGGTGTTTCATAATTCACAAGTTATATACATTGTTATACACCGTGATAACATTCTACAACCTCATGACCATGCTACAACCTCATGACCATAGAAATTAATTCGAATTGTGAAACACCGTGTGAGAAATTTAGATGTCATGTTACACACGTCCCCACATTGCAAAAATTAAAAAGTTTGGTCCCCAAATTGACCGAAAAAAAATTTTAGTCCCCATATTGTCAAAACTTGTAAAGTTCAATACAATTTTTAATCGTTTTTCGTTCATTTTTTCATGTGTTAGGCTTATTGGTGTTTCGTATTTTAAACTCTGTGTCCATGTTTGGCAGTATTGCAGTAGCTAAAGATTTACCGTCAATAAAATTAGAATTTATTGTTGTGAGCAAAGCTTCAACTTTCTTGAATTTCAAGTTTATGTGGAGCATCTCTTGGATCCATTCTTGCAAACAATATTTGGCATATCAGGACCTAAAACTAGGATTTTGGTAATCTAGTTTTTCGTTTCATTACGCACATAATGTAAACTTTCAATGTGTTTTTTTTGCAAGATATTCTGGTTCTATTTCACCAATCCTGAGTCCTATTTTTGCATTTTTAATGCTTGAATTTTCTTCAGTTGGCGTATGAGATCTGAAATATTGTTGTTCATGAGCAAATGCTTAACATGTGGAGTGTGCTAATTGAACTAAGGGGTACGATAGTGGAGCTTTTGTAAAAATCGTGGGGGTGTGAATCCTTATAGTCTAGCCATTTTTCTTGCAAATTACTATCACATTATGTAAGTTTTCCAAATCTTTGGAGGTGCAACCGCACCCACACCCCTAATTCCATCTATGACCATAGGCAAATATTGTTTTTTTTTTAATCGATTTTGGGGTTAAGGCAAACCCCTCCCTGTATCATTAAAACAAAAAAATGTACATGCCTTCTCTAAGAGTATAGTCATTAAAGGAAGGTGCGACATACATCACTTTCAAAGGCTTCAAGCCGGACACAATTGAATCTTCAAAGCATAACATTACAATAGAAGTACATCACAACTACTTCATTTTGCAAATTGTTTAACCAAGGCCGGGTGATCTTTCAAAATGTGCCTATGGGTTTTCTCAAAGTCTCGGAAGAAGTTACAACAATGGATGCAAGCAAATGTCAATCCCAAACCTCCTTAATGTAGCCATCAAGATGTTTAACCTTCTTTCTTGTCATAGATGAAGCTTTTTTCATCATAACGATGGTAGGATCATCAATACCACTAGGAGAACGTTGTCTCTGCTTCCTAGCTTTCTTTGGTTTCACAGTAGTCCTCCATTCATCGCCATGAATTGAGGGTGTTGTTGTCATATTTTCATAGCCAACCTTAACAGATTGAGAAATTAATGCCTTCAACTCTGTTAGTTGTATTTGGAATAATGTGGTCATTGAAGACACTCTCAATCTCTTTCTCATTACTATCCTCCTCATCAATGGCATATGGGTATTCATTTTCACTGCTTGTATCCACAAGAGCTTCATACGTATGATGGTGCTTGTTAACAAGAACAGGTGGGCTTTCAAGGAGATTAGCTTTGGTTTCTACAACAAGAATAGGCAAATGTTGTTGTTTCTTTTCTTTTGACCCTATTTGTCCCAAAAATCAATTTCTGCTCTAGTGCTTTTCTCCAATTATTATCAATGCCTAATCTTCTTTTTTAAGAGATTGAAAGTCAAAATGTTCACAATTCCCTTTTTTGTCCGTACTCTCATTTCAGGCAATTCAGGGTGCTGCATTAAGTGAACCAGGCTAGGCAGGGAAATACAATTATTGAAAATGCAACACTGCTTCTTCTCCAATTATTAGCCCTTGGCAATAGCCGGCTCCTATAGCTGAAGATCGAGCGAGTGTAAAACTTACTTACGTAACGTATTGAATTCATTTTCCATAATGGATTGGAATTTGATTTTCCAGTAAAATATGATTTAATTGGTGTAGTGCGCAAATATCGCTCCCTCAAATATGTTATCTGATATTTCAAAACTTGAGATATCGACATAAAAGTCAATATCTCAATGAATTTCGGGGTGGTGTTTAAAATATTTGCAGGAAAGAAGCGGGAAAGGAGGAAAGAAGACAAAGGACAGGTGTCAAAAGCAGATTGGGCCAAGGCTAACCGGGGATGACTATAAAAAGACCAGATGAAGAAGAAATAGATTCATTCGATTCATTGTGTAAAAAACTAGAAAAATAGGAGAGAGAAAGAGAGAACCAGAGCGATTGTAAACTTTCTTTTCCTGAATCAATAAAAATCTTTAATTCAATTCCATTCAATCTATCATTCATATATCGACATTGTGTGATCCAAGAGCATTCAAAGAAAGGTGTTATGGGCAATCACATTGGCACCGTCTGTGTATCGAGAACAAGAGAATTTCAGGTTTTCTTCTTCTACTATCCAGAATCCAGAGTTTTTCGACAAGTTTGAGTGAAAGAAGGGCGATAGAGAAGTGAGAATTGGGTTATAATGGCTCCCAAGAAGAGAGAAAATAGCAAAATAATGGATAACGATAATCAATCATACACAATGAACACAAGAGCTTCAGGAAGTAAGAGGCATCAGGAAACAAATATCGATGTTGAGATGTCACTTCAAGAAGTAGTGAAGAAACTGGAAGAAGTAGAAAGGCAAAATACCATTTTACGGAAGGAAAATCAAGAGATGAAGAAAGGAGGTCCAATTAATGCGGTGGAGGATCTTGATGAAGAAGAAGGGGAGAAGTGTAGTTCAAAATCAGGTAGTCATTATACTGGAAAGGCATCAGTAAGAAATGAGAAAGTTGCAGAAGTATCGCCAGTTTTAGAAATTCCGATACCCCAACCTATCACCAAAGAGATGGTACAAGAGATGCTCCAGAAGCAGTTGGGAAATTAGAGTCTAGAAAAAACCTCAGCTTCGATAAGGAAACTAGCAGATGATGTCAACAGAAATCTGATACGTCAGAGTGTCGAGATGATGCTTATTCCACCAAAATTTAAACTTTCGAAATACACTCAGTATGATGGAACATCGTATCCGATGGACCATCTCTTTGCATATACGCATCAGTTTTTGATATACAAAGGAACATCGTATTTGGATTCATAATTATGTAAGTCTTTCTCTTCAAGTCTGAAAGGGAAAGCATTGAAGTGGTTATGTTCTTTACAAGAGGGGTCAATATCATGTTATAGGGAGATTGAAGAGAAGTTTTTAACCAATTATGGGCATCAGCGAGTGAAACCAAAGCAAGTGTCGGCTTTGTTCCAACTCAAGCAAAGAAAGAAAGAATCTCTTAAAGGTTTCTTGTCGCGGTTTAAGGTAGAAGCACAGCTAGTGGAACATTTAGACGAGTCAGAAATGATAGCGGTAATGGCTTTTCAAACTGGACTTATTCCTACGTCCAATATGCACAAGTATCTGCTTCGAAAGGATATCAAAACTTTGAGGGAATTGTATGATAAAGCCGAGAAAGATGTGCAAGTGGAAGAAGTGGTTTTATCAGCCTTGGTGCAACCAGTGTTACAAGTGTCGGAGGCGAATAATTCAACCAAGGAAGAGAATCATCATAAATCTGATAAGAGAAAAGCTAATGATTCTTATCTAAAGTCAGAAAACCAACCTTCACAGAAGAAGAAATTCGAGAGGTCATTAAGAGAGGAGTTGGACCCATCTAATTACATTGATATTAATACCACCTTGAAAGATATCTTGAGGAGAGTTGGAAAAGAGCCTTATTTCCAACATCCGACTCACAAGCTTCGGGAAATATCTGATAAACCTTTCTGTAATTTTCACAAGATAAAAAATCACGAAACAAATAAATTAAATGTCTGCAGTTGCTCAGAGAGGTTGATCGATTAATGCAAGATGGAAAGCTCAGGGAATTCAGGGTTGATGCTAGACCGGAAGTAGCGGCAGTGATGAATGATAAGCCTTTAAGAGTGATTAACATGATATATAAAGGAGTGATTCCGCAGAAGAAGATTATTATAAGGGATAAAATACTAAAGATATTGTCGTCAAGGAGGTGCTTGAAGTGAATGTAGAGTCAATACTAGTAGATCCTGCTCTTGTATCGGCAAGCATACCCGGAGCTATTATGTTTGTACCTGACGATCTATCAAAGGTAATGTTACCTCATGATAATGCCTTGTTGATTACTTTAAGGATATCGGGGTATGATGTGCAAAATATATTGGTGGATTGTGGAAGTTCTGTCAATATTTTGTTTTGGAAGGCATTTACGGGTATCGGATTTGATGAATCTCATTTAAAAGAACCACAGTTTAATTTGTTTGGGTTCAATGGAACCTCGACAAGACCCGCGGGGGAAATAAAGTTACCAGTAAGGGCAGGTCCATAGACAATTATGACGAAGTTTATAGTCATAACTCATAAAGCATCACTCAGATTATAATGCTATTTTGGGAAGGAAATGGATACATGCTATGAGAGTAGTTCCAAGTACTTTTTATCAAGTTATCAGATTTCCAAGAGCTTATGGTCCACATGAGATAAGAGGCGATCAGTCAGAATCTGAGAAGTGTAACTTTGTTACTGTGAAAGGTATGATGAAGGAGAAGAAAGTAGATACTGGGGGCGTCTGGGAAGACCCCAAATAGCAATTAATAGAAGATATATCTCTGAAATTCGATACTAAAGAACATCAGCCAGATTTCAGATTTACATCAGAAATGAAAATAAAGATGGAGATAGTTCCAAGCAAAACAATGGAGGAAGTGCAGAGGGTTGATATCGGCCAGAATAGTAAAGGTTGTTTCACTTTTATCGGTACAGAAATGAGTGCATCTGTCAGAAAAGATTTGGTGGATTTCTTGCGAAGGAATAAAAATGTATTCGCTTAGTCGATGGCCGATCTGCCAGGCATTGATCCTCTTATAAGTTCTCATAAATTGAATATACGAGAAGGAGCAGTTCCAGTGCATCAAAGGCATAGGAGAGTCAGGCCGATATATGCAAATGCGGTACAAAATGAGATACAGAAAATGCTGGAATGTGGAATCATCAAAGAGATTGATAATTCATAATGGGTCGCAAATATTGTTGTGGTCCCAAAGAAGAATGGCAAAGTCAGAATTTGTGTGGATTTCACAGATGTTAATAAAGAGTGTCTGAAGGATTACTATCCAATGCCAAGAATTGATGAGTTGGTAGATAGAACATCTGGTTTTGAATTGTTGAGTTTCTGTGATGGTCATTCAGGGTATTTTCAGGTTATTATGTCAGTATTAGATCAACTAAAGACAACTTTTGTTGTTGAAGGAGGTTTTTATTGTTTCATCAAAATGTCATTCGGTTTAAAAAATGTAGGAGCAACGTATCAGCGATTGGTGGAGAAAATGTTCAAACATTTGATTAAGCATATTGTTGAAGTATATATTGATGATATGGTTATCAAGGCAAAAAAGGTGAGTGATCATGTTAAAGACTTAGATACGGTGTTTCGAATATTTCAACATTTCAACATGAAGCTTAATCCCGAAAAATGTACTTTTGGGGTAAGTTCCGGGAAATTCCTCGGATATATCATCACAAAGCGAGGTATCGATGTTAATCCAGATCAGATTCGGGTGATACAACAGATGCCTTTGCCAAGTACTAGGAAGCAAATCCAAAAGCTTATAGGCAGAATTGCAGCCTTGAATAGGTTTATATCTCGGACTTCCGATAGATGTAAGCCTTTGTTCAAATTGTTGAAGAAGAATACAAAGTTCATATGGGATGAAGAGTGTGAAATGGCTTTCTCGAATTAAAAAAGTATCTTCAAGAAGTACCGACTTTAATTAAGCCAGAAGAAGAAGACAATTTATTCTTATATCTTGCTGTATCGGATTTCGCCATTAGTTCGGTGCCCGTCAAGATAGAAGAAGGAGCTGAGCGACCAATTTATTTTCAGTCTAAAATAATGCTCGAGGCTGAAACTCGATATTCAATGTTGGAAAAATATGCTCTTCTTTATTATACTCAAAGATTGAAGCCTTATTTCCAATCACACTCAGTAGTAGTGATGACAAATCTTCCTCTGAATATGACTTAAGCTAAGACAGCTAAATCAGGCAGAATGGCAAAATGGTCAGTTCTTATTGATGAGTATGGAATTGAATATAAAAATAGAGTGTCGGAAAAAAGCCAAGTTTTGGCGGACTTTTTAGCAGATTTTCCTACTGAAGATGAAGATTGGAAGGCTGAAGAAGATAGTATTACATTCTTACAGGAGCCTGATAATACGATGGATGAGGATGATCCATGGATGGGTTCAAATGGATGGAGGCTAATTGTAGATGGATTATCAGGGCAAAAAAGGTGTGGTATCGGCACTGTGCTGATAACCCCAGAAAACCAAAGATTGGAGTCAGCAGTTACTTTGGGTTTTTACGCCTCCAACAATGAAGCCGAATATGAGGCTCTAATAACAGGTTTGGAGATGGCTAAATCGCTAAATATCAAAGACTTATCGGTTTTCAGTAATTCTCAGTTAATGATAAGTCAGATCAATGGAGGTTATGCAGCAAAATGCGATAACATGATCGATTATTTGAACTTGGTTATATTGAAACTCAAGGATTTCAGGAAGATTAAGTTTCAACACCTTGATAGGGGTGAAAACCGGCATTCTGATGCTTTGGCATACGTAGCGGCTATGCTTGAGAATGAGCAGTCGGAGTTGTATATAGGTGTTCAACAAACCCCAAGTATTGGTATAAAGCAGTCGGAGGTTATGGAAATAGATACGCTGGGGGCGTCATGGTTGAGCAGTTATATGTCATTTATGTTTGAGGGCAAATTGCCAGAAGATAAAAATGAGGCTAGAAGGGTAAAAGCAGGAGCATAAAGATATCTACTAATTGACGATTAGTTGTATCGGAAAAATCCAGGAGGCTCACATTTAAAATATATATCTCCAGCCGAGGCTATACAAATTATAGCAAAAATGCATGAAGGGGAATATGGGAATCACTCAGCAGGAAGATCGTTAGCAAATAAGATAGTGAGACAGGGATATTTTTGACCACAAATGAAAAGAGACTGCCTTCGTTATGCAAAAAAATGTATCCAGTGTCAAAAGCATGGACATGCCATTCATGTTCTAGTAGAAGAGTTACATTGTGTATCGAACCCATGGCCGTTTGCTTTATGGGAAATGGACATTGTGGGTCCACTAATACCTGGAAAGGGGAAGAAAAGGTTCATGTTAGTGGTAACAGACTACTTCACTAAATGGGTAGAAGCTATAGCCTTGCAACATGTCAAAGAACAAGATATCATCGGTTTCCTGTTTGAATGGGTGGTTTGTAGATATGGATTACCATATGTTATTATATCGGATAATGGCCCTCAATTTATCGGAGGAAAAGTAAAAGAGTTCTTAGAGTCATATAGGATCAAGCATTTTACATCGGCACCTTATTACGCTCAGGGCAATGGGCAAGCTGAAGCGACAAATAAGACCATCATGGATAATATTAAAAAGAAGCTGGAGGACAAGAAGAGTTTGTGGGTAAATGAGCTAAATAGTGTGTTATGAGAATACAGGACAACTCCGAGAGTAGCCATAGGGGAATCGCCATTTACTCTAGCTTATGGTATGGAAGCGGTTACTCCAGCAGATATGGTAGTATCGACATCAAGAACAATGATGGTAGAAAAGGGTTTGAATAACCAAAGAATGCATGCAAAAGTCTTAAACTTGGAAGAAAAAAGAGGAAAACAAGCAAGAATGAGGCTTGATTCTTATCATAGACAGCTCAGGAAAGCATTCAACAAGAGTGTTAAAAAAAGAAGTTTCCAAGAAGGTGATTTGGTATTGAAAGAAGTCACGCAAGTAACAAAAGAAAAGGGAGCTGGAAAGCTGTCAGCGAATTAGGAAGGTCCTTACATTGTCCATAAGGTGGGAATAAATGGAGCATAATATCTTAAGAAAGTTGATGGTGAATTACTAGCAAAGCCTCAAAATATCAATAATCTGAAGGTATTCTATCAATAATGTAGTTTGCAAGGTTTACAAGGAAGTGAGGTATGTACAAAGATGGTTCAATTCAATAAAAAAAGTTCAAATTCAAAATAAATGTGGTTATCTTATGAATGTTGTTATCTTATGATAAGAAGTCCTGGTGATTGACAGAAATGTTGATATCAGGCATAAGAAGTCGTGCTATCGACAGAAATGTTGATATCGGGCATATCGTCAAAAGTCCTGATATTAGAAACCGAGACAGATATCAGGCATAAAAAGTCCTGGTGTTGATAGAAATGTTGATATCAGGCATAAGAAGTCATGTTATCGACAGAAATGTTGATATCGGGCATATCGTCAAAAGTCCTGATATCATAAACTGAGGCAGATATTAGGCATAAAAAGTCCTGGTGTTGACAGAAATGTTGATATCAGGCATAAGAAGTCCTGCTATTAACAGATGTGTTGGTATCGAGCATATCGTCAAAAGTCCTAATATCAAAAACCGAGGTAGATATCAGGTATAAGAAGTCTTGTTATCAACGAAAATGTTGGTATCAGGCATATTGTCAAAAGTCTTGATATAAAAAAAAGTGGCAGATATCAGGCATAAAAAGTCCTGATATCGACAGAAATGTTGATATTAGGCATATTGTCAAAAGTCTTGATATCAAAAACAGTGGCAGATATCAGGCATAAAAAGTCCTAATATCGACAGAAATATTGATATCAAGCATATCGTCAAAAATCCTTATATAAAAAACCGTGGTAGATATCACGCATCAAAAGTCTTGAGATTGACAGAAGGGTCGGTATCAGGTGTATTGTTAAAATTCAAGATAAAGCAAGAGAACAAAAAAGTTATGATACGATCTACAAGCAATGGTGCATGAAAGATCATTCAAAACAATAAAGGTATGTCGTTATGATTTGGTTTCTATTGTAATAATGATTATTTGGTTCATAACATATCGAAAATGCAATTTTCTATTGATACATGTCTAAGTATCGCCGATACTCTCTTTTTGGTTGAGGGTATTGAAAATTTTATTTTCTGTTGATTTCATTTTCTGTTGATACAAGTCTAAGTATCGCCGATACTCTCTTTTTGGTTGAGGGTATTGAAATTTTCATTTTCTGTTGATACAAGTCAAAGTATCGCCGATACTCTCTTTTTGGTTGAGGGTATCGAAAATTTCATTTTCTGTTTATACAAGTCAAAGTATCGCCGATACTCTCTTTTTGGTTGAGGGTATCAAAAATTTTATTTTCTGATTGATATAAGTCTAAGTATCGCCGATACTCTCTTTTTGGTTGAGAATATCGAAAATTTCATTTTCTGATTGATACAAGTCTAAGTATCGCCGATACTCTCTTTTTGGTTGAGAATATCAAAAATTTCATTTTCTGTTGATTTCATTTTCTATTGATACAAGTCTAAGTATCGCCGATATTCTCTTTTTGGTTGAGGGTATCGAAAATTTTATTTTCTGTTGATACAAGTCTAAGTATCGCCGATACTCTCTTTTTGGATGAGGGTATCGAAAATTTCATTTTTTGTTGATACAAGCCTAAGTATCGTCGATACTCTCTTTTTGTTTGAGGGTATCGAAAATTTCATTTTATGTTGATACAAGTCTAAGAATCGCTGATACTTTCTTTTTGGTTGAGGGTATCAAAAAGTTTATTTTTATGTTCTATCCATACAAATCTAAATATCGTCGTTACTCTCTCTTTTTCGTTGAGGGTATCGAAAATTTCATTCGTCATTTCATATAAGTGTAAGTATCAACGATATATAAGTTAGGTGGAGGATATCCAAAAGTTCATGCAAGTGTAGTCGTTGATATATTCTTTGGGATTGAGAAATGGAAAGAAGCATAATTGAACCATTCATAAACAATCAGAAACAAAAGGGACAAAAGTTACTAATAAAGAAAGAAAAAGATTGTAGCAATATTACAAAACCAGAAAAAGATTGTAGCAAAATTGGTGCAGTTAAGAGGGAGGGGTACTAAGAAGACCATCTATCTCAGCAAATTCATCATTTTGAGCGATATCAGCACAAGCACGAGAAGCATCAGTTGTTGGTACATCAGGATTAATAGGAGGCACAAATTCGGGGTCCTGGGTAACAGCATCAAAGGGAGTGACTCCATGGGCTATAAGAACATCATGAGGGATATAGGGTCTGAAGGCTGTCAATTGTTCACCTAGAATGTTCAAAGTATCAACGACTTCATTAAATTCAGCATCAGAAGCGTCCTTGTACTTCACCTCTTCTATAACAAAGTTGTCAGTAACTTGCTTAAGAGTTTCTGCATGTTCAAAAAAAATTTGTTGTAAAACCTTCTTGGCAGTTTCAGCATTAACTTTCAAATCGGTCTTCAGTTGATTATTCTCGGTTTTTAACTGAGTATTTTCTCTTCTCAAGCTAGTTACTTCTCGAGTTAGCTTATCAAGTTCTTTTTTCTGAGCATCAATGGTTTTTTGGAAACAACTGATATCCAAATCTTGTGAATAGTGGAGATCAAATTGAGCCAGGGCATTTATCTTAGCCTACGAAAAACATGGGAACATATAAGCAGACAGGAAAAGTTTGGTTAAGCAATATAAGGAAAACTAAGTATGAGTACCTTTTCAATGAAGTCGCAGAAATTTGTCAAGCGATCAACAGAAGACACTTTGTGCACCGCGAGTTTATCCATAGGGAGAACGCAGTTAGTACAGAGTGTAACACCCAAATCCTCAGGAGGGTTTTCACCAAGTAGTGATGCAGTTAAAGGGACGTCCTGTCCATTAATTAAATGAAAGACGGAACTAAAGATGGTACTAGGATCAGTAGAAGGAACATAGTCAAGATTTTGATCAGGAGAAAGACCACTCTCTCCCCAATTAGTTTTGCGCTTCTTGGAACTAGGATTGTTTTGGGAGGAAGCCGCAGATTTATCTTGGGGAACAGCAAGTGCGTTGACCTTAGCAGGAGTAGTCGGAATCTCAGAGGGAGGGACAGATTGCTTATCTTTAGGAGTTGGAGCCGATATAGGTTCAAAAGCTTTCTGTTTGTTCTTATCAAGTAAAAGGCGACCAACATTGGGATTCACAGACTTTCGAGCCATATCTGTATACAACAAAAGATGTTGATCAAATATATTTTGTAAAATGGGATATTCATAAAAGTCAGGAACTTCCTTTTTAATTTGGGGAAAAAGAGTTGGAGTCATGGCAAGATTGTTATCTAAATAAGTCCGGTATATGGGGAAGATGATGAGGAGGCAGTTCATGCAAAGCAAAGGAAGACATAAGGAAAGAAGGGTCATTTATGGGATTTTTCAAGGGGGATTGAGTTGAAGTTGGAGACTGACCCATTTTCTGAAGAGTCCAACTCTTAAGAACAAAAAGAGGCTCGCGATAGTTTTTGATATCAAGAAGGGAAACAGTTGACTTTGCTTCTGCATCAGCTCCAGTACGCGCATTGATTTCTTCTTCGGTCCCTTGCAAAAGTTTGAGTACTCTATCTGAGTTCTCACGCGCTTTGTCAAAATGAGGAAGGAAAACTGAAAAGAGGCAGAGAGGTTGGGGTTAGAAGGGAATTCTGATATATAAATATTGAAAATAAATCAAAAGAAGGGTATACCTGAAGTATTGAAGACTTGAAATTTTAAGGGAGGATTCGCTAGAGTGTCGGCACTTTCCCATGGACCAAGAACAATGATAGGATAATGTGTACATTCTTTGTCGCTTTTACGATTCTGACGAAGGATACCCCTAATGTTTTTCTGGGTATGTTTTTTGGGATAAAAATATCCAATATGCTTTTCACAAAATCTATAGTGCATAAGGATATCAGACAATCTAATTCTATCAGCTTCATAGTTTTCGGTGGAGAGATGGCTATTGTAATAATTACAGACAAACATTAATCTCCAAAAGTTACCCAATACCAGGGAAAATGTTCAGATAGTTTAACACTTCACGATCGAGGTTAGTCAGAGGAAGTCTCAAACCAGCGATGATTTGGCCGACAGTAATAATAATCCCTTGCTTGGTCCCACTTTGACATTGGGTAAAGGTTCGAGTACCATCATAATGTTGGAGGTAAAAGGTGGGGGGAATTTGATAGGCAGCCTAAACTAAAGCTAAGTTGGGTATTTTGATGAAAAAAGCGATAAGTCCATGTCTCCATTGGCTTCTATCTTCAATAGTATCACGCTCAGATTCAGAATCAGTAGTGGCGAAAGGATGACAAGGGACTCCTATGACATAAGATAACTCCCAAGAAATGTGAGGTCGTTCGGTGTTAGCAGAAGTGGAGGCAAAAGCATGGCTATCAAGTCTATCGCCAGAAAGGGTATCGCCACTATCGACGCTAGCATTAGAAATGGTGTCCTCACTTGACATTGAAGGGGCTATAAGCAAAGAGGGGATGACAAAGGTATTTTTTTTAGTATCGAAATTTAATATATATATATATATATATATATATATATATATAGCAGAGCATTAATATAGTATTAGATTATCGGAAAATGCGAGATATATGGTTGGCATATCGGAAATATCGAAATAACAATTCCCATGTTGATATATCCGATAGTCATAACAGTAATTAAAACATCTGATATAAAGGAAGGTGCAGACTTTTACATAGTTAAGAGTTTAAGATAGTGCGGTATACCATCATATAAGCACGAACATAAAAATATAGACAGATTTGGAAAATTTAAATTCCAGAAACCAATTGTCGGTTTGTTTTCTTGCAAAATAAGTATATATCAATGTTGTTTCTAGATAAGTTAACCAAGTGCAGGGAAAAATAAGCGTACCTGGATGAGTGCAAGAAAGAGTTTCTTCTTTGGAGAACAAGCTGGAATGCGGGGAGAGTGAAATGCGAAAAGATTTGGAGTTGTGAAGAAGCGTCTCTAAGAAGCTAGGGAAACGAAACGGTTTTTTTTTTTATTCAAAGAAATGGGTCAGGTGGTTATATGGGCCCAAATAAAACCGCTTCTCGAAAAATTGAAAGTCGGAGCGAGATTTCAAGTTTACGAGTGGGGAGATGTAGTAGGCAAATATTGCACCCTCAAATATGTTATCTGATATTTCAAAACTTGAGATATCGACATAAAAGTCAATATCTCGATGTATTTCGGGGTGGTGTTTAAAATGTTTGCAGGAAAGAAGCGGGAAAGGAGGAAAGAAGACAAAGGACAAGTGTCAAAAGCGGATTGGGCCAAGGCTAATCCGAGATGACTATAAAAAGACGAGATGGAGAAGAAATAGATTCATTCGATTCATTGTGCAAAAAACTAGAAAAACAAGAAAGAGAAAGAGAGAACCAGAGCTATTGTAAACTTTCTTTTCCTGAATCAATAAAAATCTTTAATTCAATTCCATTCAATCTATCATTCATATATCGACATTGTGTGATCCAAGAGCATTCAAAAAAAGGTGTTCTGGGCAATCACAATTGGCATCACAAATTAAATTATGCACTTTTCAGAGTTTTACTTGGCATTCGGAATTTGCGATAATATATTTGTTTGTACAAAGTCACATGTTAATTAGTAAAGTTGCTAATATACTATTATCGAAAAAAAAAGTAGCTAATATACTTCACTTCCAAATCAGTTTTGAATTCTAATTGCCAACATATTTTACATTAAGAAGTCCAGCAATACGTTCAAATTTAGAAGCCATGCACACGAATAAGTAGTGTACATGTACTGTTCCATTATAAAAAGAGACTGCTCTATGCTGATGCTTTCCTCGTCTCCTATTAATCTTCGATTTTGAGTTTTGTATTGCTGAAGTTTCATTGTTAGAATCATTGTTAGAAGAAAGAAACAACAAATCTGGATTGAAAGATGTCGACTCTATTAGAAGAAACAAGAGCTTGTCATGAGACAGTAGAACGGCTTGAGGGGCTGATTGCGAAAGATCTCCAAAAATCCACTTCAGGGAATCTTGATCACCTGTTCCGTGACCACCGAGTTCGGAACATGGTTGCAACCATAACTCACACCACTCGGAAACTGGTCGAAACATACGATGACAGATAATTTGAGGACAGATGAGATTGCTGCGCTTGGAGGAGAAACAAATAATGTGTTTATTGTCTTTTACGAGAGACTGCATGAGATTCATCAGTACTATATATAGACAGCATTATTCTGATGTAGTTTCTTTTGTCGACCACGACGCAGAGATTGAGGATGTACTCCCAAAAGTTGCGTTCAGTGGCGAGGAAGGTTATGGACAGTACTTGGACATGCATGAGTTGCACAACGAGTACAACAATTGTAAATTGGGAGAGCCCATTGATTACTCTACATACCTGGATAGCTTCCATGAAGTAGGTCCTCGAAATAGGGTGACAAGGGAGTGCAAGAAATACTTGGAGCATCTTTTGGAATACCTTATGGGTTTCTTTCGAAGGATAGAACCGTTGCAAGACCTCGACAAAGTTATTTCTACAATCGATTTCGGCCCTGATGAATTTGAACAACAGCTCTCGACTATTGATCTCAAAGATTACAATACTGCTGAGGAGTTAAAGGGAGTCGGATCTGAAAACTGGTTGGTACACTTGATGAGCGAGCAATGGGGCTCTTTCTTACAAAGTACACAGCCCTCGAGAAGCTGGACAGAAAATGTTTTCCTAAAGGCTCACAATCACATCAGTCTAGCGACAGTTTGAAACGGATGGAGATAAAGCTGAAGAAAATGTGTGAATTGCTAAGTGAGGCCATTGTGCGAACAAAAGAAAAAATTGTGAGGAAACAGGCTCTTACATGTGAGATGGTGGCAGAACAGGAAGAAGAGGAACAGATACTAACAGCTCAGAGTACTCAAAGCTACGACGAAAAGGAAGAACAACAGGTCTACAATCCTCTAAAATTGCCAATCGGCCTGGATGGAAAGCCCATTCCCTTCTGGTTGTATAAGCTTCATGGTCTTCGCCAAGTATTCGAGTGTGAGATATGTGGGAACTATATACTTATCACGGACGCAGAGCTTTTGAACTACACTTCAAGGAGTCGCGCCATCAGCATGGAATGCGGTGCCTTAATATTCCCAATACAAATGACTTCAATGAAATTACAGAAATTGAGGGAGCAAAAGTTTTGTGGCAAAAGATCAAAGAGCGGCAAATACTGAACGAGTGGAGGCCGGAATATGAAGAATGACGATGAGTTTCTAGAATCTTAACCCATTTATGAAAATTTAATTATTGTATACCTAGTTTATGTCTGAAATTTTCTTAGATAGCAGAAGTTGTTTTCTTGGTTAGTGTTAGAATAGTTGTATCAACACAGCAACTAGAAGAGAAGAGAAGGAACAGTAGACAAGAACAGAATTAACAGGTAATAACCAAGGCGCGGATTAGGTTGTCCTTAAGGAAAGATTTCGCCCCTTCCAATGGTGCAGAAAGGCAGCAGTGGCGTCTTCTTCACAGGATTCAATGGTTAACATAGGTCGACTTTTGCACTAGAACAGACTACCCTCTAGAACAACAATATAACTCTCTCTGGCGGCTACAGGAAGAAGAGAAGAAGAATAGGATAGGTTATCGTTTCTGTTTCTCTGAGATGAGTTTCTGATCTATTAAAGTCTCTCCCTCTATGGACTCACAGTCCTATTTATAGAGGTTAGGTCGGTCTCCTAAACAGATAAGGAAGAGAGACCAACTCCTAATAGAACACCAAAACTTGCTGCTCAAGAAAAAAGCAAAACAAGTTTAGGCAATTAGTCAAACCACTACCCACAATAGTAAGCCCAAGCCCAAGCCTGAACCCGACCCAATGTGGTGGATAACCAATGTGGGACTATCTATTATGCACTAAAGTGGAGAGAACATTATTTGTTCATCTCCTCTACTTTGCACACACACACTAGTATTTAGAAATACACAAGAGATTCCAACAAATCCCCTACTATTTCAAAATACTAATAGTCCCCCACTATTTTGGAATGGAATATTACAAAAGAAATGGGTTAACTAAATGCCAGAGAGAATCGAAAAAACAATGCATAAGATACTGGTGCTTTACGGGCTTGAACCAGTCATAGGATAACATGTCTTATAATACGTGAAAGTGGTAGATTAAAAAATCTTTGAACCAACATTCCCTTGTAGTAAAATAGATCACATGCACCCACATTGTTCTTTCATTATATGCCTATTCTGCGGTGTTACGCTTTTTGGCCCTTGCGCTGCCTGTGTTCCATGAATGTTCTAGAGTACTTGCCCGTATACTCATAAGAACTGACCCAGTTCTACATTCACATAGGTGGATATCCATCAAATGAACATTGCAGTTAAAATACACTATCTCATTATAAAATGGACTATGGATATTCCAATAAGAGTAAAATAACTCATCCTTACTCATTGCAATTCTAGTTATACAAAGTATACTATAGTATCATCTCGCCATAGGATGGGACGTCTCATAAATAAATAAGACAATAGTACTGTAGGACGACGAAGTGACTTGTTTTTCCCTTTGAACCTACTTCATGGGATCTCCAATCACATAGGTAGGGTTGCCGTCAGTGTCACCCTATATCTGGGCATAAGTCCCATCCCCCTCGACGTATAACCACTTGCCTCCAAATAAGTGGTACGGTCAGACATGTGGCCAAACTAAGTCCGACCTAACATAATCTCTAGCAGCTGCTTAATTAAGTTATATCTCAAACTTATGTATATACATTTCCCATTGCACATATTTCTTTCTGTCTTAGTTATGCAATGAGACAGTTGCAAAGCATAGACACATCAGGAGGCTGTTTAGAGCCAATGAGAAGATTTGTCAAGAGGTTCCTAACCCACTCAACATCATCACATGCCTTTTCTAAGGTGATTAGCTTGGATGATATCCAAGACACTCAATTTCCACCAAAGGTAATCACATAAACATTACTGGATCCAGTTTATAACATATTACCCTTCCAACAATGATGAAAATCTACTAAATATCAGTCCATAATCAATGGCTCTACTATAGTACTTGGATAATCTGACAATATACATCAAAGTTCCTTATAAGGACACAATGGGTTATCAGCTCAGTATGTCATAAATGTAGGCAATGTCATGTCTCACATACATTATCCATCAAGTACAATAGGCTACCAATGATATTGACATATTTAGTATGAGAAAACACAAGTAGATTATTTTTCATAAGATAGATATTTGTCACAAAAGGTGTTAACGCATGCTTACTATTAGAATACCCATACTTTTCAATGAAAAATATTTCTACTACCTACTAAAACAATATAATAAGACCAACATGAGTTATAATTCCTATATTCACCAGTCATTCAATTCTGTAGTACCCGAAATTCCCTTAGACCATCCGGCCGGTCTGGTTTAAGGTACAATGTGGGCTTCAACCATATTCAAACGTCAACATTTTGATAATTGAATATAGCAGTTACAGAAATGAGTTTAACAACATAATGAACTATCATTTTCAATAACGGTCTATTATGTGTTTCAAATAGGAATTTCTCTGTCTCATACACATTCTCAATGCTAGCACTCATAATATTAAATCATCTAAACAAAGAGAGATTAACACATATGTCTTGCTTTATTCTAAAGAAAAGACACATCTTTATCAACAACGGTACTTTGACATCCATATGACACTAATATGTTGTTGAATTGCTCATGCCAGTTATAGGCACTTGAATCAACTCATACAAAGATTTAACTAAAGTGTATACCTTCAGCTCATCACCTGATACTACTTGGTATTGTAGTTCCGCACAACTACTCAACTAGAGTCTTTAGAATTCTGTAGAAGAAATTCTAGTTACATGAGCAAGGTTTCAAAGTAGTATAAATCTTGTCTCTGATTGAAATCCCTTGGCTATTATTAGCCTTGTATTTTGTAATACAACTATCACGTTTTAGTTTTCTCTTGAATATCTAATTCAACCTATAGATCCCCCAATAAAACAAGAGTCCAGTTTAGAGGAGTTGTATCCTTCAAAAAATGGCACTTCTCATAGACAGACAACTTCCTTATAGGTTAATGAATCTTCCTCAAGAAATATATAAACATCATCACCGTAAATGGTGGATATACTCACTGATAGTCTTCCATATTTCTTGTTCAAAAATTATAGGATCCTCTTACGTAGTTCATTATGAACATCCAACCACTATATGTCAATTTTACAGAAAGCACATCCTCAAAATAAAATTAGCATATAAGACATTCAATAATAGTGTAGTATCTACAAGATTATTATCACGCATGACAATTAAAACAAACATCACTATTATGAGTTTCACCAATGAACATCTACTAGATAGTTCTAGGTCTCAAAAAAATTCTTTTAGATTCATTCACAATAGCCTTGGCAAGACACCCCCCACATTTTGAAACATTTTTGGATAGGCCCAAAACCTTTCCATACTTTGTAGTTCAGTGTCTTTCCAATTATCTTGTGAAATGAACTATGGTAAAACAGTGTCATACAAATGGGTCACCAACCCCTACAGTTCAATAGTTACTCAACCTAATCAAACTTACATGCAGAACACATTATACCGCTACAAACATTAAAAGAAACACCAACAATAATATGCACTCTTATGACAAGAATATACTTTACTCAAGTCTATGATTATGGATCATATTAAACATAGTCATATTATGTTCATCCTATCTATATGAAAGGAAATCCACAAGTGATTCAAATGAATTTTAAAGAATAGAAGAATTAGATGAAAAATGTTTTACCCAAGATAAAATCATTATCATTCTTCTTTTCATCATTCAACATTCCAACTTACATAGAGAGACAATCCACGCATTTGTACATCACCTTGGCTATTTATTCATAGTCATAGGATGATGATACCTAATAAGACAATCCACAAGTGTTACATCTCCTTGTCTAAAATAGTCACTGGAGGATATTGTCTAAGAAGACAATCCATAATCTTACATCTCCTTGACTAAATTAGGTTTAGGAGAATATGATTGTTTCCCATATTGTTTCCTCTCGTAAACAACAATGCTCATTACTTAATAATATATGACATGGTTAAACTTCATGCCTATGTTAAATAATGCATTCATGCCAAACATGGTTAATATCATATCATAGGTTCAGGAAAAATAAACTTTAACTGTACCTCTCACAACAAAAAGTATACGATATTTAAGCAAATCTAGCCACTGAATATGCAAAACAACTGAGGACTTCACCTCCTCTTTTTACATGAGCTCAAGCAAGATAGGATACCCTATCAACAAGACCTCAAGTATACTACCACAACATCTAATGGCTTAACCCATTAATGTCTTTAACTAGAAAAATTTACCAATAAATTATCATCAAGTTCAAAGTAAATTCCCGATGATTAATATCCAAAACTAGCATGCTATATTCAAATTTAACATATGCTATATTGGATATAAGCTACAAGTTACTTCATCTAACATGTATTTTCACAATAGTACAATTATAATCATCGTTTAACAACACATACACTCAATAGAGGTAAGCAATTATGCATTGAATACATTATAATTACTATCCATACTTTGAGTGTGATTGATATTAAATATCTTAAGGTCTCTCTTAGACCATCTTCATATATTTACATATGTACAAAGAAAATAATATCAAACTACTTCTAGTCAAACCAATTAATATCTTAGTGATAAACATGTATAATTTGTTGACTAAGTTATTAAAGAAGTTTAAACTTAAGGATTTCCCTCCTAAGAAAAAATAGCATGCAACTCAAGGCAAGAATATCACCATATAATCTAACCAAAAGAATTGCAAAGAGTGAAAGAATACGATACCTAACCGATTGAAAAACCGGATTACCATATTTTCCTCCTTCTAGAAAAACAGTTCAAAAGAACTGTAATTCTGAACCAGCTCAGGACGAATTGGGTATCAAACCTTATACCACTGGAAATATCTTTGAATCAGCTATCCAACACAAGAAGCGGATTGCAAAACCGAGCTCTGAGCTGAAAGTTATCGCAGTTTTCGTAACAAGTGACGCAACTGTCAAAAAAACGAACTTTGACGTTTTTATTGATAGAAATCTCATATTTGACTCCCACAAACGTAGGAGAAAGGTCTACAACCATATAGGGTTTGATAAACCATAAAAGATCAATAAATATTCAATCTTTAATTGGTTTCCCTAACAAAAACGAAATTATTATAAAATTTCTAAAGTCTTAACCGAATAACACAAACAATAACTCAAAGTAAAAGACTTATCTTTTGATTGTCGTATTTAAAGCACTCTCCTTTGTTCTACTACGAATTCTTTCCTTAAGATTGTTAGAATAGTTGTATCAACACAAAGAACTAGAGTAGAACGAAGGAACAATGAGACAATGACGAATTAAGCGTAATAACCAAAGCGGATTTAGTCAGTTCCTTAAGGAAAGATTTAAGCCTTCCAATGGTGCGAGAAAGGCAAAGAAGTTGACGTCTTCCTCCACAGGGATTCAATGGTTAACAGCAGTCGACTTTTGCAGAGAAACGACTACCCTCTAGAACGTGACAATATAACTCTCTCTAAGCAAATTTACAGAAGAAGAGAAGAAGAATAGGATAGGTTATCGTTTTTGTTTCTCTGAGATGGGTTTCTGATCTATTAAAGTCTCTCCCCTCTATGGACTCATAGTCCTATTTATAGAGGTTAGGTCGGTCTCCTAAACAGATAAGGAAGAGAGACCAACTCCTAATAGAATACCAAAACTTGCTGCTCAAGAAAAAAACAAAACAAGTTTAGGCAATTGGTCAAACCACTACCCACAATAGTAAGCCCAAGCCCAAACCTGAACCCGACCCGATGTGGTGGATAACCAATGTGGGACTATCTATTATGCACTGAAGTGGAGAAAACATTATTTGTTCATCTCCTCCACTTTGCACACACACACATTATTTGTTCATCTCCTCCACTTTGCACACACACACTAGTATTTAGAAATACACGAGATTCCAACAGTTAGCACTTGCCAGTAGACCTTGTGTCATTATTTTCCTTCTGAGAATGCAAAGATCCTTGCTGGAGAAATTTTTATTAAAAGTTTAATAGTATACATTGTCTTGTATGGCCTGGGATACATTAAGGTACAATGAAAATCAAATTAAACAAGCGTCTACTCCCATGTTTCACCTGCTCGCTCTTCTAATAGCTTCTTAGGGTGGAGGGACATGGATAGCCAGCACAATAGCAAATTACTTGAAAAATTGTACAGTGGCAATGAGATATTCCATGAAATGGCTTAACTAATGAAACATCAACTAATTAAACAATGAGAAACCAATTGCCTCTGATACATACATATTAGATTCTATATTGAATCAGCATGAGAAAGTTTATACACTATTTCCTGAATAACTTGAGTACCTCTTAAGTATGATTGAGAAGTTTTACTAGATTCACCAAGCATAAGTGAAAAAGTGTCATGGTAAACTCCCAAATAAGCAATCAGCGGATCTGCACGCGACTTATCAATGACAAACCTCAACATCTTCGATTCTACTGTGAAGAACCGTAGAAGCCTTTGGTAGCCCACAGTTGTTCCACTTGTTACTGTCTGCCAGTGCCCTTTTTTAGTCAGAATGTCTAGGTGGAACTTGATTATGCGCTGCCCCTTATGAATTGGTTCTTGAACTTGCAGCACATTAAACAATGTTGCTTCTCCCATGTCCAGATATATCACCCAGTTCATCTGGTCCTCCTCAGGAGCCCAATATGTGTAAATACCTTTTTCAAGTACATTGGATGGAGCAAACCAAGAATTAGTAATGCCTCCACGAGTGCTACTTGCGGTAACAACAGCATTCCTGGCTAAGTTTGTGGAGAATATGGTTTCTCGGAGCTTCGTGAATTCCTGAAGAACTTGAACATCTTCATCAGATATAAGACCCGACGAATTAGGGGGAACATTTAATAGCAAGAGACAGTTTCTCCCCGCTGATTTGTAGTATATATCAAGCAGGATTATAGCAGACTTTGGGAGCTCAGAGGCATGCCAAAACCAGCCTGGCCTGATGGATACATCACACTCAGCAGGAACCCAATCATGCCCATGAGGATCTCCTTCACCTGAGTACCTATCAATCAGGTGAATTGTAAATAAAGATGCGGCGCTATCATTCTCAAAATGAATCAAACAAATTAGTCACAAATATTAATTTGGTGAACTCAAAATTACAAAGCCAGATGATAGTTCTGCAAAAATAGAGATGACAAAGCTATGGTTACAGCAACATATAAAGGTAGTGACGTTGAGATATCAAAGAGGTGAGTTTCCTGAACTAGCTGAGAATGGTTTCCGAATAAACTAAGGCACCTTGACTATAAGATGGAAACAACTGTTACTGCATTAATCTAATCTACTAGAGAAAATTTTGGTAAAATGTGAATCAGGGAAGGGTCCAATGTAGTCTTGATCCAGACCTATATAAGTTTATAGTGAGCTTAGGAAAACTGGATCTTTAAATCATAAACAGTGACACAGCGTAAAGATCCACATTCTGGGTGATATGCAACAGACAGATCAGGCAATCAATTCATGAACACTTACGAAGGATGACTCCTCCAAGAAGCTAGGTTCTCCCAAATTATAAATGGCATCAAGTTATCAGGTGAATATAAAGCAGAGAGAACAGAACTCACTTGGAATCAGTGTGTCCAATCAAGGAAGAACTTGAATTGAAAAGGGACCAGCAAGTTGAGCCAGCAAATCCAGTCTCGTCCCCGGCCCACCTCGTGTCAGGACCACCATCGGAAAATATAACAGCCCCCGGCTGAAGCTGATGAATGAGACTAAACCAACTATCAAAGAAATATTCCATGTCTTTCTCTCCTTCTCCTTTAGCACCATCTAACCATACCTCCTTGATATCCCCATATCTGATCCAATCTCAAAAGCATTAATATCCTTCAAAACACAAACAATCTCACCTCTAAGTCTGTAACTCAAGACTTCTAAGAAAATCATCACATAGCTCACATCCCAATTTTCTACACGAAATGTCTACCACATTCAATCACCTACTGTAACTATGAAATCAAGGTAAACTGACAATATAGCTTAAATTAATTAAACCAAATGAAAAAGGTGTAAAAACAGATCAAACTCATTGTTACCTAGTGAGCAATTCAGTCATCTGTCCCATATAGAACTCATTGTACTCCAATGTCTTCCCATAGCAAGTTTCATGCCGATCCCACGGCGAAAGGTAAAGCCCCAAACCAATACCAGCCTTCCTCGCCGCTGAAGCCAATTCAGCAACAATATCACCAGTACCATTTTTCCATGGACTAGACTTAACAGAATAATCAGTATAAAGAGAAGGCCAAAGGCAGAATCCATCATGATGCTTCGCAGTAAGAATTACGCGCGAGAAGCCGGCTTGTTTCGCAACCTGAACCCATTGATGGGCATCTAGTTTAGTGGGATTGAAGACAGAAGGATCAACATGACCAGTTCCCCATTCAGAGTTGGTGAAAGTATTGGTACCAAAGTGAAGGAAGAGAGCCATGTTACCAAGTTGCCATGAGAGCTGAGAAGCTGTAGGGAGTGGTAGAATGGGAAGAGGAGGAGGTTTAGGGAGTGTGGTTGATGTTGCGAGTGTGAAGGTGGTCAGCAAGAAGAGAAGAAAAGTGAGACAATCCTGGAAGATGAGTTGACAACAAGTGTTCATCTTTGTGAGTGTGGTTTGGAGAAGTATTTACAATGACATCTATATATATTTATATAGGTAGGGAGGGACTAAGGTAAGGAAGATAGCTCCATTGAATAGCTGGTGTGTGTACTGTGTAGTTCATAGTTGACAATGGGGTGTTGCCTCGCATTTTCTTACTATATTCCAGTTTTATCTTTTCTTTGCTTTGAAGAATAGTCTTCTTACATGATTAATAATGAGAATATCCCCATCGAGTGATGACCGGAACTGCTCAAGTTGTTCTACTGTAAAAAGTCACTGAGTTGCCTCGTCAGAGTGTTGCATTTGAACACAATATAAAAAAATTCGGGAAATACACAGTACTTAATAAAGCTGGAGGCAGAACAGAGATGTAAAAGGCCAATCCACAAGCGTTTTTAGCTGTTGTGGAAGGGATTTGAGCTTATTTTTGGTGTTTATCTTCACACAAGTGACAAGACTACCCAAAAACCACTAACTTCCTACAACAATCTCACGTGGTTTCATTTCAAAATGCTTTTGGGTACATAATATCGCCATGATTAATGTTTACAACATTTCTTTTCAGCCGTAAGAACCATGTTACAATTACTACTTGACAGTCAGCATCTTACAATAACAACAAAAACCTATACAAGCTTGTGTGAAAGGATCAACGGAGTCCAAAATAAGCCCGAGAAAAGAGGTCATAACAAGAGCCCCCATAGAGTATTTTGCTAGAGAATGAAAAGTTAAACAACAACATGAAGGCAAAACATGTCCATGTGGATGAATCAGTGCAACTAGTCCAGCTCTCACTCTACAACAAACATTCCTCCTGACATGTTGGTATCAGACTGTACACTGAGTGTCATTCCAGTCAGCTTCAGTCTCTTTTAAACAGCATTAATCTTTGAGCACGATCTATCTTTCAAGCACAAACACAGACAACAAAGGAAGAAAATTAGTGAGAATTTAATACTAGCACAAAAACATTGAACTTGATTGGAGAATTGGACAATGCTAAGTCGTGACTCGTGAATACGTGTTTACAGCAACATTATTATATTATTATTAAAGGTTTCACTGTCTACTGAAAAGAAAAAAACAAAGGAACACATATGTATGCGCCAATGAAATAAACCACACCACGCTCAAAAATTTAGTTGCAACAGTTACCTTGGTACAGAATGATTCCAAAGCAATTTTATCTGGCAACTCTGAGAATATTGTTCTGTATTGCACCTCTACTGACCGATTCCCTTATGGGGTCAATCATCCAATGGCCATCCACAACGAACTTTATCTGCATGCAACCAAAATTAAATAAAATAAGCAGAAATCTGCAGAACCATCTTTTGTTGCTTTCCTGTCACATAAAAGGATAAAAATATTTTCTAACATGAAGGTTAACGGAACAATAACAGATGGGGCAAATTTGCATTTGATTCCTCATAAATAGGCTTTAGTGACATGTGAAGAACTATAGATAGGCATCCTCAAATCAACACTTGTCGTCCGGTTTCCAAGCCCTCTCATCCAACAAGTATCGTCAAAATGACAGTCCAATAAACTCAGTTGTTAAATGTGTTCATAATGAAAACTTCAAAATATTCTTTGTTTTAGTCTTCCTATACAAGTTACAAGAACAAAATGTGGCTCGTGCTCCTACTGTTTTATAAATAACATGTCAGAAGTAAAATGCAAATCAACTTCTATTTTCTCAATTGTGTTTTTAGTTATGAGATTATTCATACTCAATTTAAAGTGATACCTCTTCAACACCTACACATGTCCTCTTCTTTTTGCCTTGTGCATGTGTGCCAATAGAAGTTATATATACTTTTGTAGGGTTTGATGATTCATGATTATACATTTCCCACTTTCCTTTTTGTGTGTGTGTGTGTGCATGCAGAGTGCTTGTTAGCAAAAGGATGATCACATGTGAAGGAGCAAACATCTAAAAACTGAAACTATCTTCTTCATAGTTGATGGAGATCTTTTTTTCAAATGACAATTTGCAAAGACAATCCAAACGCAAGCAATAAGTAGCTAAAAGGAATTATTTTGTCATGAGATGATTCTGGAGTAAAAAAATCAATCAGGTTGATGTATGTACCTCGTAAACTCCAGGGTAAAGCCACAATACTGTTGACCATAGTCTGGACTTTCTGCAAGAGTATTTAATAAGAATGAGTTCCAACATATCGACAAGCATTATCAGTATAAGAAATATATATTCAAATTAGTGTTCACTGGAATAGACTAGAGATATCATAAATCAGAGTATGAAGCATAAAAGAAGGGTTTTGTTAAGAAATAAGAAGCATAACGAAAGACCATGGTCACCGACACAAATTAAGAAATAAGAAATTCATTAGCAAATCTTAGGTCCTGCTGAAATTCGGTCTAGGAAGAGTGATTTGAAGATTCAGCTCAATATATGCAAATACCTCATTTCGATTGATAACCATCTCATGAGTTGCAAGTTCATATATGCTCAATCTAATGTTCCTATATTGTTAATGGTTCCCCAGCTGGTTTTTATAAGAGTTCTAAAGGGATCAGACAAGGAGATCCGATGTCCCCTCTTCTTTTTATCTTGGTTGTGGAAGTCTTAGGTAGGATGATTTCTGGAGCGAATTCCTTGGTGGTTCTTGAAGGCTTTCGTGTTGGGCATGACAGGGTTCGCATCTCTCACCTCCAGTTTGCTAATGATACTTTAGTTTTCTTGGGGACCTCAAGTGGATCAAGTTAGATGGTTGAGAAGCATCCTTTGTTGTTTTGAGGCTGTTTCGGGGCTGAAGGTGAACTTGTCTAAGAGTAAAATTTATGGTGTAGGCAATGTTTCTAGTCTCGGTGATTTAGCTACGGTTTTGGGGTGTCAAGTTGATTCATTCCCTTGTACTTACTTGGGGTTGCCTCGTAGGGCAAATTCACGGTCTAAATTCATTTGGGACCCGGTTATTGAAAGAGTTCAGAAGAAATTGGCAAGATGGAAGTGTAGATATTTATCAAAAGGGGGCGGTTAATCCTCATTAAAAGTACCTTGGCTAGTCTCCCTGTCTATTTTATGTCTCTTTTTTATCCCTTGTTGTTTGGTTTGTCTAGCTGCAAAGGTAAACCGATTACAGATTGCATGGTTAGAACTGTATATCGTGGAACCTAGGTCTTTGCAGAAATCTAAATGACCAGGAGATCGATGCTCTAGCTTCCCTTATGGCTAGGCTTGATGCACACAGATCTGTGATAAGAGAGTGTGGTACCCGAGCAAGAAAGGTATTTTCTCTATTAAATCTTTTTATTTCAGCATTCCTATTTGGTCAAATTTTCATAATCGTTGTGCTCATATTCCTTCTTTTCCTAGTCCAATCATATGGGGAACTAAATCCCCACCAAGAGTTCTTTCTCTCTTGGACTGCCTCCTTGGAGCGTATTATTACAATCCTACCATTGATAATCTTCGAAAGCATAAAAAAATTATTGTTAATTATTGTCAATTGTGTGGGAAAGATGGTGAATATGTAAATCATGTTTTGTTGGGGTGTCTTTTTTCTTGGAACATTTGGTCTACATTCCATTTAAAGTCTTATGCTTCTTGGGTGAGTCCTAGGCGAGTGGTGGATTTGTTGAAGGGTTGGGGTCATGGTCCTTTCACCTCTCCAGATAATCCTCTTGGAGCTTGTTACCATTTGCTATTCTGTAGGAAATTTGGATTGAGAGAAATCGTCGTCACTTTGAAGGTGTTTCCACATCTAAACAGGAGCTTATCATATCTATTAAGGTTTTATTGTTTCAGTGGTCTAAGATTTTTAAAGTGTTTAGGAGTTTTCATTTCGAGTATTTTGTGATAAAGTAGGATAGGCTTTTGTATTTCGATGTAGAATAATTTGTGGTTCTCGGGTCAGCCTCATGTGCCTATGTTTTTATTTTTATTTTGTTTCATTGTAATAATAGGCTTTCTCGGTCTACTTTCTTTTCACTTTTAATGAGATTTCAACTTTACCGAGCAAAATATATATAGATGGCTGAAGCTACACTGAACATTATTGGATTCCAAATTATATATATAAAGCTTCAGCCATCAGCAATTTTTCATGGTACCGAACTTTAAACAGTTGATTGTGTTTGTAGTTCAATGAGGAAAGTCATAGAGAAGTAGCTCATCTATACATAAAAGAAAAGTACGAGATACCAAGTAATAATTCGTGTGCTCACCTTTCATTTTATTGATGATATTCGTCTAATATGACCAAATTTAAACTTGCCATCTCTTATCTAATCTCATGGACAAGTGCACATTTTCATTGTGTTGCTACAAAGACACAGTTCCCAAATAGAAGCTTAAAGCTTCAATAAACGTATGAAGTAACATTGGCTCTCCTATGAGAGAACTGGACAAAAAGCTACTTCTATACCAATTAATACAACAATCCTAGAACAAGAAAAGGTGAAGTGATGCAAAACACATACCCTTATCACACAGACTGCAGAGACACTCAGATGCATGGGTATTGGGTACTAGTACTTGAGTTGGAGTGCAACGTGGATATGGGGAGTACCAGTGAAATTTTATAAAAGTAAAATTCTGAATCTCGGCTGATTTAAATATCTCACATGCAATCGATTCTACAATCAAAAAAAAATTACACAAATATTCCAGGCTTTAAATTGTCAAAAAGATGATGAGTTCAAATGTACACACTAGCCCAGTAGCCCCTTTGTGCTATTTCTTTTTATGGCGCATAGTCCATAGACCATGGAGTAATTACAAGATCGATTTTACCTATTTTCTTTCTCTACTTATCATCCAACTTCAATGGCATCTTTGCTTTTTGCAAGTTGCAAGAATGCCATGCTAAAACAAAAAATGGATCGCTAACAAAAATGGGGATCAAAATGCTATTTATTTTTTCTTTTCTTTATTCTTCTTCTGCAAAATGGGGATCAAAGCATCTTAGGGCTATCTTCACCAGCCAAGTAGAGCCACAAGAAATACATGGGTTAATCATCCCTAGGTCTTGTGAGTTCCAAACCATAAGCCTCCACATGCACAACTAGCCATTTGCTCATGTGCAAATAGCGTACAACATAATAACACATACAAATACCCAATTGCAATAGTGATTACACAATACACAAAACAATATAGAATACGGAGAGATGTATCAACGGGTAGATAACACTACAGAAAGATATGGAAACCGACAAAAGAAAATACAGAATCATAATTAGATACCTCAACTCAATTGGGCTTACAGACATAGGCAAAGGTTGACACTCCATTTCAATCCGATGATGCCATCCATTGAAGCTACCTGCTACTTCCACAGTTTCACCATGACCACAGTATTCTATCTGAACCTGGCACAACATAATATTATTATTAATTACACTCAGTACGGGAGTGTTTGAAACCAAAATTTGCAACTTCTAGAAGTTGTCTTTATTTTCCTGGATATTATACTAAAACCTAAGAGTTCTATTGGCTTTATTTCAGAGTTTCAACACAGTTCTCTATACTCAACCCTAGTTATTAGAAGTTCCAACTTATCACTAGAAACATGTAAAGTCGTAACTTCTGAAATTAGAGACAGATTTGAGTAGGGCTCAAGCTTATCAACTTGAACAGAAATTCAAAAGAACCGGAAAGTCCATTTCAAACACAGCCCAAGTATGCAAGTAGACTTTAGTTAAAACCGTAGGTACTCAGTTATTAGGAAAGCGAGTGAAGACATAAATTCCAGACATTTCACCTGTCTGAGCAAGAGAGGAAAAGATGTACCTCTTTTAGTCCAGAAAGGCTGTCCTCGACATCATGTAATTCTTCATCCTTTGCTGACATAATCTTTTGAGCTTTGCCAATTTCATCTTCTGTTTTCGCTTGCAGAGTGGTCAAAGCAAACTGAAGGCACAAACGAGGAGGGGGATGGGAATTATTGCAAATAACTATGAGCCCGAACAGAAATAAACTTGTACCGAATTACTAACCATACAAGCGGCAAATAAAATGAGTCATAAATCGACTGTGTGCCTAACACCCAATAAGCATGAGGCACAATTGAAGAGTTAAGCAGTTCTTATATTTTTTATATTCAAATAACTCTCAACAAAAATGGAAATGTAAAATCCATAAACTATATATAACTCATACATTGAATAGGTTGTATAGTCGCTAGAATTTTTTCTTTTTTCTTTTGTCTTGTCTTTTGTCTTGTGTTTGTGTGTGAATGTGTCTTTGTTCTGTGTTCATTAGGATCAAATTACATCTCTGACTCTATAGACCAGAAGTAGGAACTTGAATGACAGTTGGGATTCAAAAAAATATGTCCTAAATAGAAAAAGAATGTCACGTGAGTAAAATGATATTTAGCTGTTGAATAAGAGATGAAGAAGAAAGTCTGGAGAAGAAGAGAGAAAAGATTACATGGCCTTGATTAGTTCGGCCTTCTCTCGCACATCTACATATGAGAAAATAGTAGGGTTTACATAATAAAACATCCTTAAAAAAATCGTGTTGGGGGTTCCGCCCCCGAATCCCCAATGGACCGTCCACAAGCAAGCAATGTGGGGATGCCCTGGAAAATGTATGGAATTAGAATTACTAAGTATTTAGTAACTTAGTTTATTTAGTAATTAGAATTCTAGTAGGATTTATCTATTTTAGTAGTTGGTTTCTAATTAGGATTCTTTGGAGATTGTATAAATAAGAGTATAAGACCTTTGCTTTCACAACTTATTTGGCTGATTTAATGAGAATTTAGGAGTATTTTTCGGATTAAAAGTGTGTAGATTTTAGGGTTTACTAAAATCCCCTTTTTCCATCAAATTAGGGTTAGAATTAGCCTTAATTTATCAATGGTGTGTTGATTAAAGTTGCTTCCGCCTTTAATTCACATCAATGTCCCTTAGAACTCTAACAGTCTGCCCAACAGGCTTTTCTTCTGTTTTTTTTCCGTTTCTAGATACCAATAGCCCACAAGTAACCACAACAGATTGGAGTGCCAAGCAAAGAACGTGATGTGATGATGCAATGAGGGATTTAACTATTCAAGGAATGAAAAGCTTTACAATTCTAGAATATTATCTTTTTCAAAAAAAGAGGGCAGAACAATACCAGCTCAGATACCTTTTCTTTTTCAATCTGTTTCTTTAGATGACACAATTCCAGTTCCTTCTGATGCTAAAACAATAAACAATATGGTAAGCTTCACATCAATGATAGATCTCACATAAGCATAAATCCAAAAAAAATGAGAAAATATATGATGTTTATACCAGCATAGCTTTGAGACGAATGATTTCAGGTTCGTTGTCCCTCGCAGAATTCTAAACATAGAACAAAAGTTAATGTAAGAGACAAGTTTCAGATTCATAACAACAGTGCACATCGTAAATGGGATTTTTCTAATAAATAACTACCTGGTCATCCAAATCCTTCTGTGATTGGGCATTCTTAAACCCTTCAGGTGACAGAAAACCATCACTGCACATAGTTCAAAATCAGGATGCCCACTATAAAGTCAATTTAAAATCATTATGATGGAGTAAAATAAACTGAGGAAAGAACGAATTGCAATCAGCTGGTCCTTCTGCAGACTATGTTTTCTAGCAACCGAGGTCTCTTGGTGTATTTAAAGGACTCCTTGGTTGGTAATGTTTCATCCTAACAGGACCAAATTGAAAATCGGATCCTGTGACCAGCTGTTTAGTTTTCAAAAAAAAGAACAGCTAACAGAGAAGTACTGCGCCCCTATGTGCTATCAACAAACTTCAAGCTAAAATGTTTACTTCCTTAGAGGGACCTCTTCATTTCAAAAGACATCAAACCACAACAACAGCTTAGAGCTAGAATAGGATTTTAAAAATTGACACCTAACAGGAATAGAATATTATCTAAAAGTAGCTGCTCTTGATTCCCAAGTCGAGTTTTGAAAAGAATATAATCAGAAATCTGAAAACGAATCTGAAGAATGACACTAATCCAATCAAAGTTACTAAGGATTCTGAAACAGAAAGAAGAAAGCGGCTAGGTTCAACTGGACACAAAGTTCCATCTTCAGACTTCTACGTCTTTATGTAATTTTGAATGAAAAAACTAACCTCCGAGTCTCAAAAGGCGGAACTACGTTGGATGTCGAAGCACTTGCGTTCATTTTTGAAGTATCAATATTTCCAGCGGCCACATAATTTGAACTGTTTCCTCCAGAGGGAGCAGAATCTTTCTCTTCACCTATAACATTGGTACTTGATGTACCATGACCAATATCTGATTCATGATCTGCATCTTTAGAAAGCATCAAAGGGAAAAGATAAACCGCCATTAGTCCAAAAACATCCAGCAAGATGTGATAAACTTTTAAGATGCAAACTTATCACCGTTTTCTACCGGATCAATTGCCAGTTTACTTAAGAGAAAAGTTTTGATAGAAGCTCACATATATAAAAAAACACAATAGCAGTAATAACCCTGGATATCACCTTTCTCACCTTGGACTTTCATTTAACTTTAGTTAACTAATTAAAAAACACTAATAATTATAATAATTATTAGTTTTGATTATTTGTTGTATTCTTCTTAAGATGGCATGTGTAAGTGTGTAACTGGTGGGATACATGTCAAATTGTCATAAATGCACAAATTCCAAGTCTTATATAAGCTTAATCCCATGATACAAAGGAACAAGGTGTAGCAAGGCAGTGGAGAGTTTTGAAAACACTTTTACCGCCTTGTTGACGCCTCGGATGGTAAAGCAATGTCTTAGATCAAAGAGTATAAGACTAACTTATAAACATAAGCGCAATACAGAACCATTCTACAGATCCCTTTTCAACACAGTAACACAGTTGTATATAAAATAGAAGCCCACAAAATGTTAAATTTAGATGATTCAACAACAAACTATGTTCAGCAATATCCAACAGAAGTATCAAGATTTCAGTAATAAAGCATATTAACAATATGATCTTCTCAACTAGATTTTACTAAGCTCAATAAGCCAAGGATGATCTAAAATGCAAACTGTCTTTAGTATGGGAACCTTACACAAACTATCACCAAAGATAGCTTAAAGCCTTAAAGAGGTACTATGAAAATTAAAATGAAACTACAGAGAACTTGAGAAGTGAAAATGCTAGCTCATCCATATTGAAATGGCATTACAAATAGTATCAACGTAGGGTGGTCTCACACTCTCACTCTAAGGGACCAAATCCTATAAGCACATAGGTAACGAAACCCATAAATAACTCAGAAGAAGTACAAGCACATGTCAACCAAAGCTTTCAATATACCCTGCACTTAGCTGACAGTTGAACTCAACTATTTACGTAGAAATATAAATTTATGAAATGAAACTATATATTTAAGGACTTAATGCAGGTAGGGGTCAACCATAACCTCACATATATATTCGGGGGGAAAAAGAAAAAAAAAAAAAAAAAAAAATAGACAAAATAAACTTAAAGGTGGTCAACTTTGGTTCTAGGTTTCTCAAAGTACCTCTTAGGAAACTTGATTGCTTGAATATATACGGACCAACTACACTCTCCCTAGCAAGTATGGCATTTGTTATTAGTGTTGGTTATCATTCTCCTGCCAAGTTGGTGCCACACAACTTGTGACATCACACACCCAATGCAATCAGAAGAAAAAACACCGCTCAAGTGAAGAGATGCGCAAACAATTTTTAATGTCCACACGTAATGAAAAAGAAACATATACAAGCAAACACTGATGAAAGCTCTTAATTAGCCAAACTTACCTTTAACTATATCCAAGTCTCCATCCTTAACGAATTTTGATGCCTTTTCCAACAAGGATGAACTGGTCCCTGATTCGATAGCTCCGGAAGGTATTGCACCTGAGATGAGAGGTAGCACACCATTTTCACTAGAAAACGAACCGCCTGTTTCTGTTTCAGCCACCTCGCTTACTTCTTGTTCCTGACCTTTTACAAAGAAAAGCGTAACAAACTGTCAATAACATATAACATATCAAAGATGAAACATAAAAGTAACAACGAAACAAAAAACAGTTTATGATTTGCCAGAAGACGAAACTCCAACCTACAGAGTCATTTTCGTAACTGTTTCTAGCCTTCTGTTTATCAGCTGAACTCATCTCTGCAGTGGTGTCACCTTCAGCAGAGTTTGTAAGACGCTCTGTAATTAGCTTATACCCTCTTCTTCTCACAATGTGCGCAAGGTCCTTCCTATGTAAATTGAGAAGAAAAAAAAAGTCGAATGATTATACTGTGACTGGCTCTGATATACCCGCTCGTTTAGGAAAAGCAAAACAGAAGCAAAATAAGGCGTTTAGAGGTACCAAAATCTTTATTCAAGGGTGATAAAAATTCAACTAAAAGTCAGTTTCGATTTGAAACTTCAAATAATATAATTGGATTTGGAATCCATGGCATGGCCTTTGTCGTTGATTTCAAATACAATGTAACCACACTCTGATGTCTCAGTCAACTTATTACCAAGACTGGCCATCTGTATAGCCATTTAACCAAAATAGATACACTCAAACAACAACATATAGAAAGAAATAAAGAAAGAAAGGCACCTTCCGTGGTTAACAAGGTCATTAAAAGTAGGTACATAACCTTGTGGTAAACCAACCATAGAAACAAACTCCCTAATCTCATTACAAAGTTCAGCATTGCTCTTCACTGTCTTCCCTTTCTTAACCTCCACACTGCCCCTACATTTCAAGAAACACAATATATATATATATATATATTATTAAGACACACACCAAATACATGAACAAATTCCCCAGAGAAAGAAAAGAAGAACCTGGAAGAAGGCTTTGTAGAAGAAGCAGTAATGATGAGTTTCCGAGGTGGAAATGTCCACTGTGAGTGTTGGGTTTGTAGTAGTGGTGGTTGATGTTGATGTTGATGTTGTTGTTGTTGTTGTTGTTGTGAGAAGAAGAAAGTTGGTGGTAAGTGAGAAAGAACATCCATTAAAGATTTTATAAAGTGAAAGCCAGAGAGAGAGAGAGTGTGTGTGTGTGCAGCTATGAATGAAATGAGGAAGAAGAATCGAGAATGGAGAATGGAGAATGGAGAAATGAAGTCGTATTTTTTATTTTTTATTTTTTGGTTTAAGTGAAATATTGTATTATCATTTTCGTTTTTCCACAACGGCAATGGCTCGTCTCAAAACTCAAAAGTAGAAAAAAGGAACATACACAACTAAAAAACATACCAAATCAACGGTCACAACCACATAGTAGAATAACCACACAGTAGAATTTCACTGTAGAAATTGACGGTTTTACCCCTCCATAACATATGTTATTAATAATAATTTAGGGGTATAATTGAAAAACAAACGGAGTCATCTTTATCTTTATATATATATATATATATATATATATATATATATATATATATATATATATATATATATATCAGTGCCTTTTCAAAGCTGAGGAGATTGAGAGGAGATTGAGAGGAGAGATTGAGAGGGAGAGGGATGAATAGGAGAAGGCTCTTCACATAAGAACAAATCTTTAAAAGTTACCTAGGGTTGCTCTTCACATAAGCAAATCTTAAGTACCTAGGGTTGTTTCGCAAAATCTGGACTAAATTTTATTCTTTCTAAGTTATCTATCTTACATTACCCATATTTTAGGAAATAAACTCTAAAATAAGAGATAAAATAGGAAATAGATATTTATGTTTATCCTTAAATATATATTATAGCTATACCCTCATAGACACTCTAGTTTTTCTAAACTCAGGACTATATTTTATTCTTTCTAAGTTACCTATTTTACATTACCTATCTTTTAGGAAATAAACTCTGAAGTATGAGATAAAATAGAAAACAAATATTTATCTTTATCCTTAGATATATATTATATATATACCCTCATAGAAACTTCAGTTTTTCTTAAATTCAATTACTAAATATAAAAAAGTATGATATAAATAAGAAAACAATCCCTTATAGAGATTCACAAACTCTCCAACTAAACCTAAACACTATAACTAATTACGAAAAAAACAATCTCATCTAGAGTTTCACATAATCTCTAACTTTTCCTAAACAATATAGCTAATTACGAAAAAAAAAATAAGAGATAAAAAACTAAATTGCTAAAAACAATAATTTCCACCGAAAATGATTTTTCTAAAACAATTTTGATTTGATGCGTCATCCACTGTGTGATTTAGACATTTATTCAGTTAAGGATTCAAAAAATTACAATTACGGACAAAATAATTACGATATATTCCAATTCCTTATATATATATTACAATTATACCCTCACCAATATATTTTTTTGAACACTCGCAGGGACTCCAATTTTTTCTAAATTCTATTACTACTTATAAAAAAATATATAATATAAATAAGAAAATAATCCTATTTAAAGTTTCAGAGAGTCTCTAACTTTTCCAAAACACTATAACTAATTACAAAAAAATAATCTCATCTAGAGTTTGAGAGAGTCTCCAACTTTTCATAAACAATATAGCTAATTACAAAAAAAAAATATGAGACAAAACTAAATTGCTAAAAACTATAGTTTCCACCGAAAACAATTTTCCTAAAACCCTTTTCGATTTGATGCGTCATCCACAATGAGATTTAAATATTTATTCATAGTTAAGGATTCTAATAACATGTTTCTAGCCACAATAATTACGACATATTCCAATTAAATTTATAAATTTTCAACACTATATAATTCAGCGGAATAACGAGATTAAGTTAAAGTGGACGTTGGGCTTAAATAAATTATATACCAAACCAAACCAAATTACATGTGGAAAATTAAATTATACAAAAAATAACATCACAGAATATATAATAAAAAATTAAAAAAAAAAAATAAAAAAAAAACGGCAAAGCAATAATGACAAATATTTTAAAACATATATAATACTGAATAAAACTAACATCAAAGAACAATTAATGGAAAACCGAAAACTGGATGCAAATGTATCGAACTAACCTCAAATAATATTTAATGAGAAATCGGAAACTGGATGCAAATGCAAGTATTAAACTAATCTTAAAAAGTAATTAATATAAAATTATAATATGGATACAACTGCATTAAACTAACCTCAAAGAATAATTAACGATAAATCAAAACTTGGATGCAAATACATTAAACTAATATCAAAAAATAATTGTCGAAAAATCGAAAATTGGATGCAAATGCATTGAACTAACCCTCAAATATTAAATAAACGGGAAATCGAAAACTAGATGCAACTGCACTAAACTAACCTCAAAGAAAAATTAATTATAAATTGGAAACATGATGTAAATGCATTGAACTAATCTTAAAAAATAATTAATGGGAAATTGGAAATTGGAAACTGGATGCAATTGCACTAAACTGATCTTAAAAAATAAACTGGATGCAAATGCATTGAACTAACCTCAATAAATAATTAACGGAAAATTGGAGACTGGATGCAAATTCATTGAATTAAGCTCAAACAATAATTAATAGGAAATCATAAACTAGATGCAAATGCAACCTTATCAAATAATAAACGAAAAATCAGAAAATGTGTGCAAATACATTAAACTAATCTCACAAAATAATTAACGGGAAATCAGAAACTTGATGCAAATGCATTGAGCTGACCTCAAAAAATAATTAACAGGGAATTGAAAATTTGATGCAAATGTATTGAACTGACTGCAAAGAATAATTAACGAGAAATCGAAAATTAAATGCAACCGCATTGAACTATCCTAGAAAAAAAATTACGGGAATCGGAAATTGGATTCAACTGCATTGAACTAACCTCAAAATATAAATAAGAAAAAATTATAAACTGAATGCAAATGTATTGAACTAACCTCAAAACATAGTTGGATTATATGTTATGAAAATGTCTCGATAAGTATAGTTTTGCATTTAAAATTGTGTTTATCTTATCTCTTTCCGTATACATAATTGGTAACTCCTTCCTATTCAAGTAGCTTCAATATATATGAACTTCGCCTTATTAGGCAATCTCACAAAACTTTAATCAAACTTCTATTATGAAACAACAAAATGAAGTTGAATGGTTATATCAAATGTGAGTTTTTTTAAATGGAGAGTGAGGTTTTCACGTTATAAGAAATTTGGATGAATTATCAATATAATATCAATATATAATAGTTATGCATATTTGTAAATATTTTTTAGAATAATTAATATAACAACACCCGTTCATAGATAATCTTTGCAGATTCTACATAGTGAGTCAAGCATAATTTAAATAATAATTAACGATAAATCGGAAACTGGATAATCTTTGATGATCCAACATAGTAAATCAAACATAATTTATTTTTTATGTCATGTTTGCAAGGACACTATAGATGGATCAGTAGAAGTTGGTATTACACACCACATTGAATAATTAAAACGAAATCGAAAACTGATAAAACGTAAAAATGATAATTTACCTACGAAATGAACGATGAAACTCAAAACGTAAGTAAACTAAAACTTAATACAACGATGTCTATTTTTATCAAAGATTGTTCTACTCTCTATCTTTTGAACAGATATAGTGGAGTAGGAAGTTCGTTCCACTCCTAGTCCTTCCGCATGCTGTGTTTTCTAAATATAAATAATCTACTCTAAAGTCTAATGAGAGATTTACGAAATGATAACTAGACTACGATGCAACTACCCACAAGATGCAACTAGTCGACTATTTAAACAACTATGAGAATACTACGTCGATTTTATGATAAGGGGTTAAAGGGGGATTGATTCCACCTTAGCTCAACTTAATCCACTAATCCATTTAATCGTCAGAATCCGAATTGAATCGCTTCTGTGAACAACTGGGTTACTCCTAATCCTTAATTACACATGACATTTCTACCAATTCATAACTAGCATGTGAACGATTACACCCATTCTCATGGTGAACTAATCATTTCTAGAGTGGAAAGGAAATTACGACGACTCTACGATAATCGGAATCAAGCTTTCATCAAGACTTCTCAACCCCCTCTAATGGATGTTTAGCCGAGAATCATCACGCTATCATTCCCAATGGAATTCGAACAAGACATGAAATAAAGATTTGAACTTTACTTGTTTAAACTCAATTCAAAACTACTCATGCAATAATTGAATTAAACTAATAATGACAAATAATTGAATCTAAGAATTGAACTAAATAAGTAAATGGAAAATGAAACTAGATTACCAAGAACACTATTTTATTAATCTAATGAATAATAAAACAATGATTTAAATACTAAATTAATAATCTACTTGTTCTAAAGTAATTAATTAAACATGAAACTAGATCTAAAACAAGATATGAAAAACTAATTAATTAACTAATTGAAAATCTAAAACTAAGTTCTAAAAACTAATTAATGGAGGCTAACTAATATAGGTCTAACTATCTACCATTAACAAAGATTCAAGCTCTTGTTTTTATACTTTCAAATCCAAAAATCGTGCATGGGCTTGGAGCCATGTTTTGGGCCAGAGAATCAGGCCCAAAACCCAATTCCTTCAGTCCAAAAAGGCCTCTTCAGCCGCAGTTGGCTTCAACAGACTTTTCGTCTACTTCTGCTCCTCTGATTGGGTCAAGGCTTATACCATTGGAAATCTCTTTCCGAGACGGTCGTTTTGACATAAGGTAGGCCCAATTCCGAGGTCTGAGTCCAAAGATACGGCCTTCGGAAGTTCTGCTGGCTTTGTATACTATTTCTGCCCGCGTCGACTTTTCAGCTTTTGACCGGGCTTTACAAAGGCTTTGTCTTCTTGAATCTTGACCTTTAATCACGGAACTCCTTAGCAACCGACCTTTGCTCCTTTATCTCGCTAAAGTGGCACATTTCTGCACATAATGGACTTTGAAGCCCCGAAATGCATAAAACACGAATCAAGATTAACTCTTAATTATTACTCACATAATTGGTCTAAAAGTATGATGGTTAAGGGGTTAAAACTACAGTTTTGGGCTCTTATCAAACCACCCTCAAACAGCATTTTGCTTGTCCTCAAGCAAAGATGAGAAATTAGAATAAGTGACCAAAAATGAAGTTCTATCTACTACTCGTTTATTTGAGAAGCGATTGCATTGACCATATGCGACAAGGCCTTAAACCACTAGGAATTCCCTAGTGGACGAAGTTATAGCCTCGGAGAGTTTTTCCAGTGAAGGTACTCACAAACTTCATTTATACTACAACGACTAAGAAATAAAACTATTGTTTCCTTATTCATGCTCTAAATTAACTATACCTCTCACTAGCAATGCATATAGAGTAATCAAGGCTAAAACCTAAGCTAATATATGCATAATAATCAATCATCTACAATAAACATATATACAATGAGTAATACTATGAAATGTCTAGCAGGGTTGTTTTTGAAACTTCGAATAGCGTCCTTAAGTAGGTTCTCACAATAATAGTCAACATACAACACTGATTTTTCTACTCAAGTTTATTTACTCCATTAATGCGGTGGGCACACTTTACCTTACAATCTCAATGACAACAAGAAAGTTCTGAGTCAATCAAACACATCTGCCACTTACTATCACATTAACCTATTCCTAATTGAAGTTAGAGGTCTTTATTAGGTGTTGCGGGGATTAGGAGATGGTTTAAGAAGGAAGGAAATGTATATTAAAAAAGGACAAGTCTGAGATAATAGAGTCTTCATATTAAGTAACTAGAGAAAACCTTGTTATTTACTTTTGCTTCTACACTTTGTTTCCATCCTTAGCCATTTTTTTTTTATTTTTCTTTGGCTTTTGACTCCTTTTATTTTATTTTTTTGGAGTTTTTATTTTATTTATATTTTTAATTTTCTTTTCTTTGGATGGAAACTTCTTTTCTTTATTTTCTGAAGTAATTAACTAACTTTTGTTTGCACAAGTTTTTCTCTTCTTCTTTCTTCCTCATTCTATTCTCGGACTTATCTAACTTGGGTAGGTTGAATTTTTTATTTTGTTTTGCTTTGTAACAGGGTAAAGGATTTGTGGTTTATGAAAGGCTTTGAAAGGCTCAGAGGGGCGACTAGCGGAAAATAATTCATCGGTTTGAATTTCTGACTATATCGATCCAAAGAGGGCCTAAATTCTCGCTTAGGATATGGCATAGTGATCAAGCAAGTGGACGTGTGATTTCTCTACCCGGATTTTACTTCTCCCTTGTGTCATTTCTCAAATGTTTCGCTCAGATAAGACTTTAGGCTATATTATCACAGGATTTGTAGAATAAGTACTCTAGCCTAGATTTCATAAACGTACTGCTAACAATCATAGATACTCATGTAATATATTTATAGATAGATGCAAAGATTATTACCTACATATTAACCTAAGTTTCTAAAAATTATTCAAATGTAAAAGCTACGTGAGACTTCTAGATTATTAAGAGCATAGAGAAGGAAAACAATACCAATATTCCTAAGTGTATAGCATGAACTTATTTATTTATATTTTTGAAATTTTAAAATTTTAACTAGAAAACAAAAGCATATTATACCTATCTATATCCTAACAGATGCCTTAATTACACGTGTTTCTATGCCCCCCCCCCCCCAAACAAGAAGCATGCTTTGTCCTCAAAGCATTTAAATAAAGAGGGTAGAAAAATACCATGGAAACGCGTGAAATTCTGGAACATCTGCAAAATAAGGTTAAAACATACTAATATAGGAAATAAAAACTGACGCAACTCTATAAGACTTCCACCCATTATGGGGTTAACAAGAATCAAATTGCTTGGGACATAAGCAGACACTAACTATAATTAAAACTTACCTTATCTCCCGCTTCATTCATCATCCTCCTCATCCTCTTCTTCTATAAAGAAGTGAGGTTCCTTCGCGTCCTGCCATGCCATGATAATTTGTCAGGCTTCCCACCATTTATCATCTATTATTGCTAACCTATTAAGCGCCACTTGGTCTGACGGGGTGTAAGGTGCAACCTTATGAGGTTGTATCCTCCACCCTTGCCAAGTCATTGCACGGAAAGATCGAATAATACTATTGGTGGGTCGCACAGTGTCGACCGTAATCCAATCCGTGAAATGTATACAAAAAATAGGAAAGAAACATAGCATAATACGGGAAATTAGAACAGACATAAGAAGGTATTTATGCCTCATGCTATGGGCTCGAGCTAAACTAGACATCAAGGTTCGGGGAAGGTCATGGCACATACGTCCCGTGGCTAAAGCAAGGAAGACACTGCAAGTGACATCATTCACAGAAGAAAAACGTCATTCCCTTAAAATGTTTAGCATGATCCAAAACATAACAGTTCCTATGTTCATGGACAGGCTACCAAAAGCGACGTTATAGTCCCCTTGGTCCTCGATACGGAAAATGTCTGCCCCATACGACTCATGCAAAAACTCATAAGTGTAGACATACATATTATCTACCCAATAGCATCATGGGTCTTGTATTTCAGCGGGCATAGCAAGTCCAAGAACAAATGCTAGCAAGAACCTGGTAATTTCCATTGGTTCATCATCAATGTTGATGGAGAACAAGTGTTCTCCATCTGGTCTCTCAAAGAAAATGCAGTTATCGTAAAAATAAGATGCTAGTGTTGGAGAATAAAGTTCAGCATGTCTTACCATAAGCGGTTCCCAAAATTTACGATGTGATCGCGCCTCAAAACCAAGCACCATAAGTAGTGCTTTGGAACAAATTTTCGAAAGACTGTTCCGGTATTATTGTAGGAGATGTCATCTCAAAACGATGCTTTGGAATAGCTACAAATGATCTAGGAACAACCCACAAAAAACTGGAAATTTTTGTGTTTACGGAGGTCGCAGCGCGCTACTTGAAGCAGCGCCTCGACGATTTTGAGTTCCAGTGTTCATGTTGAAGTCGGCCACCTTGAAGCTGGTGCGCTCTGGGCAAAATTTCGATAACCGAGAGTAGGCGGCGCTCCTCGGAAGCAGCGCCCGAGGTGTCCGATGATTGAAAAATGAGACGAAACGTGGGAAACGTGGGAGTGAAAGGTGAGTGCTGGAAGTTAGGTGTAGTGTGGGTTGTGAGTGTAGAATAAATGAAGTTTATATAGGTTTTAAGTTGCTAAACGGATCGGAAAGTTGCCAAAAGTTTTTACGGCAGGTTCGAAATACTAAAATTTCCAAACCCAAAACTAAAAACAACTCATATTCTTGATTTTAAAACAACCCTAGTATCTTTTAGGTTGAATTTAGGATAGAACCTACCTATTTTATCGAGATTTCATCATAACCAATATTTATTCATAGATATGCCTAATCGGCCATATTCTCACCCTGACTCCGAAATAACTTCTAAAACCGAGGGTCATATAAAAATCATGCTGGAATAGATAACACCACCCCCAACAATTTGGGAAGGTGGGATCAATATTAAACAACCACGCACAATGAAAATAACCGCATTATATTAAAATTTTCATTCGAAGTACATTTCACTACAAAATTCAAATTACGGAAATAAAACTTACATTAAAATAACTAACAATAATAAAACTACAAATAAAAATCATCAAGCTATACTATCCCTAAACACGTCGGTACTGGTAGCGGAGGGCACACTCTCAGGAGATGGCTCCTGAGCTCCCGATGGGCCAGTACCATTCGTCTTTCGGCGACGACGCTCGTGACTCGATGATGTATCCTCATAAGGAGAATCCCCGTGAGGTGGAAAGTGTGCAAGCATATCGGCCCGGAACTGGCGCTGAGCTTCTAGCTCAGCCCTCATCTGTTCCCACCGCTCATCCTCTCGCTGGGTACAAAGCTCGAAGTTATGGTGGATAGTAGCCTGTCGAGTTCGGAGGTCTTCGCAGATAGTGTTGAGTGAACGCATGCCACGATGAATCATAGCCATGCGTTCTGCATCTGACCAACACCTCTCCAAGGCATCAGCATCAAAACAAGTCAAGTCCTCCTCATCCTCCGAAGTCATTCTCATTTCCACCATCCTCCTCGCCCTTCTACCCTATCCTCGGGCAACCTCCAAACTCGTTGGACACAATCCTTATAAACCGAGGATTTCGTGTAGGGTGAGGTAAATTCTATCGACGCCTGAGTCGCTTTCAACTTCAAAGATGATCTTGGTGGTTATCAAAACGGGGAGAGGTGCAATAGACTTCCCTACTCCCCTAATCATGTTAAGCAAAACTCCAAGATACTAACTCGTGACTCTCGCTCCTAGAGTATCCATAAAATGTGGAGGCAGTTCAGACCGATGTCGCTGACATTCTCCTTCCCTAGGACGTTCCGACCAATCCACTGAGCTGCAGCCAGCTGGTTGGTTCTGAGGGATGTCTGGCGAACACAATGCGAGCTCGCATTGTAGTTCCCTTCGATAACTCTCACATTCATCAACGGCTCTACCCTATTATATTGGGACTCCTGTAACGTGGCATCCAGATGGATTCTAGGCGGAATGCCTAGAATCTCAGCCAACAAACCAGCAGTTACTTCCTTTCTCCTCTTCGCCACCATAACAAAAATTATACTCCCCTCCAACTCCCTCGTGTTGTAAAACCGTCGGACTAAGTCTTCGTGGTAAAAGGCTTCGGTCGAGTACCACAAGCTATTCCAATCTCTACTAATCATTTCGTCACCATAAAACGGCGCGAAGTGGTTGCCAAGAAATGCTTTGTTCCGAAAAATCGACGCGTTGTTGAGCCATTGGAGTTTAAACTGATTTGGGGTTTGTAGAAGGTGTAGGAAGCAATGAGGAACAACCTCATTGAAAAACGATAGTGGTGGTGGTGTGGTGGCTTGATTTTTTTTTTTTTTTTTTTTTTTTTCGGTGGTTTTTGATGATTTAAATTGGTGGAGGTGGTGGTGGTACGATTTTGAGAAGATTTGGAGTGGGTGTATTGTTTTTCTTTTTAATTTTATTTTTTTTTAGTTAGGGTTTGAAGCTTTTTGGTTGTTAATGGCGGTTTTTAGAAGTGAAGAACGCGACTGTTGGTGCGAAAGTAAGGGGCGCAGGTGAGCGCTGGTTGGGCCCAAGCCCAATTCGAATTTTTCGAATTTTGTCGATTTTTAGCACGACTTCAAACTAATATTGTCGCTTCGTTACTGGTCCGATTTTTGCGAATGAGATATGGAAATGATCAGGAGAGAATTTCCAATCCAATGATCCATAAAACACTCTATTCCGACCGTAGATGACATATAAGATAGTGGAAAACACCTCAAAGTGCGGGCATGATGTACGTTATGCGAACAAATGAACTCTAAATTCATAGATTATGTCAACCCGAATCGAAATACAATTAAACGGCCTAAGCAACTCTAATAGAACATAAAACATTCTAGGACGAAAAAACACTAACACCCCCCAAACAAATTTTTACAATGAGTTTAGAAAATTTGTTTTTAAATGGAGGTCTTTTAAAGTCGATTTCGAGACTTCCTAGATTACTATGTTTATTATTTAATATATATATATATATATATATATATATATATATATATATATAAGGAAAACAATAAGAAATAAGGACATAATTCACCCCATAGAGAAACATGACTCAAAAATCCGAGAAAACATGCAAGAGTGGAAAACGTGAATTATGTTAAACGTGGACTTAGAATCCGGTACTTACAGCCACACACTCCATAGGGAGGGACCGGTTACCTTAATGGTGCACTCACCAATATATGGAAATGAAAGGAAATGCACCAAACACAAAAATTGAGTCGTTTATAGTCAGATACTCGAGACTTTATCTAAACATATATATGAACATGCAGTTTAATTATCATATATCAACAACCGAAATAGTTGTGGATCATTTCATAAATAAATATCACATAAAACATATCCAAACACAATCAAGCACCAAGATTTCCTATGACGCAACCTAGTGAACTGAAAGCGAAGTCGGATAAACCTATAACGTAACCTAGTATGCACCTTCTTTTTCATCTTTGAACGAGAGGGTGTCCTAGTGAATAAGTGTGGAAAAGTGAATGGTTGTGGAAGATATGGTGGATATGGATAAGTTGTAGAAGGAAAGCATGTAAACAATGAGGATGTGGGTTTAGCACAAAACTCATTCATGGTGTAGGTAGGGACTGTCTCGAGTATGAAAATAAAGGTGTCAATTGGGTTGTCCTTCTGAAGTATTTGTTTACTAGGTGGATTTAAAAAATTATGAAGCACAGGAGAAACAAAAGGATCGAGTGCAAACTCGATATTCCTTTGAAAGGGTGGAAGGAGGGGAGTCGAGGTGGATGTTGTGCAAAGTAGTTCTTGATAGGGTGAATCATCACCTGCTCTAAGAAACTCATCGAATTCCTCATCTAGATTGGTCATATCCACATTACTATGGTAGTCCTCTATATCTTTGAGAAAGTCATCTATCTCGTTCTCATCCATAATATGTGTATCGACTAGTGTAGGGATGAAAATGTTGGAGTCTGAACTTCCAAAGGAAAGAAATTTGGGCATATGATTATCGGGAACGCGTGTTGTTGAAATAATCTCGTTTAAGCTCTCGATCATGCTAACCTCTCCATCCATATACGAATCGGGTAAATGTGTCTTTGTTTTAAAAACATTTACTTTAACAGCAAGATGGCCAAAAGACATGAACATCGAACCATCGCGGCAATTAATGAGCGCATTGGCAGTTGCCAGGAAAGGACTCCCTAAAATGATCGGGACAGAGTCGTTAGCGACTTCTGTATCGAGGATAACAAAATCAGCCGGATAATAGAAATCCTGAACTTTTACCATGACATTTTTTACCACACCCTTAGGATACTTAATAGACCGATCAGCTAATTTCAACGTCATTTCAGTGGGTTGCATCTCGTCTAGACCTATTTGTCTATACAAATAAAACGGGAGTAAGTTAACACTAGCCCCCAGGTCTAATAACGCGGTCGTCGTATAAGAATCTCATAAGGTGCATTGTATAGTAGGATCGACCGGTGGTCCTTGTACTTAACAATTCCATTATGTTGGGATAGAGTTGGGAATTGTTCATAAAAAGCGTCTTTTGGTATATTGGTCTGACGCCTAGTAGTACACAACTCCTTAAGAAACTTAGCATGGTGTGGTAGCTTTTTAATAGCTTCGAGGAAGGGAAGGTTTATAGTTAGATTCTTGAAAACGTCCCTAATCTCCTCATAATTTGTATCCCTAGTTAACATGGCTAATTTTTGTGGAAACGGTAGTTTCTCTCTATATTTAGCAATTGTATCACCTGGATGTTTAACCTTGACTTTCTGTTTCTTAGGTTGTGTTGTAACTGGTACCTCTACAGTGGTAGGCTCTTCAGTTTCTATTTCGGTATCTAGTAAAATTGCAGGTGTAGGGGCTACTGGTGGGGTAACTATAGGCATAGTTACTTTGTTATAAACCACTCTGCCAGAACGGATAGTGGTGATGGCATTTAGCTCACCTACATTTTCATATTCATTACTAGTATTATCGGTTACCTCAAAGGCTGTGTTTGTTATTTTAGGATTAGGTATTGCGTGACCTGGAAACACACCTTTGGGTTGGGTTTTATCTTGGGCCAACTGTTGGCTTAAATTATTAACGGATTGTAGAAACTGTTGGTTAGATTGAGCCATGGTTTGGAAAAGTTTTTGGCTCACTTGTATAAAGGTGTCAAGACGATCCAGTTGTGTGGGTGTAGTAGTCACGGGTGGTGTGACTGGAACTATCTAGCGTAAATTATTTATGGGCGGATTTTGATAGTTATTATTTACCGGAACGATACATCTATTAGCATTATAATTATTATAACTAGCTTGACCTTGTGCTTGACCTTGTCGAGGTTGCACTTGGTTGTTATAATTATTATAATTACCCCGACTCGCCCTGTGTCGTATGAGCTTGGATAAAACCGCGCGCGTTGGCCTAACATATTGATTATTGTACCACGGAGGTGTGGCGTGTTGGTTATTTCTCCAACCGAAGTTGGGATTTTGTCTCCAAGGGCGTTAGGTTCACTATTAATGGAACAAGTCCTGTTCATAGGCTATAGACTGATTGGGAGTCGGGATGCTCGGGACTCAATGTAAAACTACATGGATTTGAATTTACATTCATGACGGGATATATATACTTTTGTTGAGCAGAAATGGCCTCTATCTTTTTAGTAAGTGATTCGATTAGAGTTTTAAGCTCGGGATCGTGTTTAATTTCAAACATACCGGCCTTAAGCGTATTAGAAGAACTAGCGGAGCGGTGGATATCGTCACTACCCCCGGTTGTTATTTCGCTTAGTTTGATCCTCTAAAATTTATAAGCCTCCGAGGCTCCTTTACTTAAGAAACTACCCCATTCATTATGTCAAGGACTTCTTTATGGTGGTGTAGAAGTCCTTTGAAAAAAGGCACGAACTAACGTGTCTTTGCTAGGTTATGATGTAGACACTCTATAAGGAGATCGGTGAAATGATTCCAAGCCTCCGAAAAATGATTCATGAGGATTTTGTCGAAAAGAAATGAATCTTGGAAAGCATCTCATCCGTCTTTAGGGGGTGGGTAAAATGTTCCATAAACAAATTTGAACAAGTTTAGCCCACGAGTCCACAGAATTAGTCGCTTGGGCAGTTAACCAAGACGCCTTTATCGGCTAAGGTGAAAGGGAATACCCCGGTTTAATTTGTTTCGCACCAACCGTAGGATGGTGGAATGTTGTTATGACTTGTTCAATCCCACGTAATGATGATAAGGTTTTTCATGGTCTAAACCATGAAAACCGGTAACAAATTAAAAATATTTGGGGGATTCGAAATCCCTATTAGGGTCCGCTAGAACAATGCAAGATTTGGGGCTATAAATTTCAAGGCTTTATAAAAGTCCGAGAGAGGAGTCTCTCCGTCGGGCATCAGGTCGTAGAGAGTATGTGGAATAGTAGCTAGATGTGCAATGAGTGGTATACTAGATAGGCGTGCTTGTTGATGTTGCTGTGTAATTATGCTCGGTGTTTTTGTTTGACCAGACCTTAATCTCATACAAGGCTAAGACCAAACTTAGCTAATTACGTCAACACTCCAAACAATCCTGATATACTAGTATAAACCTCTAACAGGAGATACCAGGTGTGGAAGAAAGGAATACCTAATTGCGTTCTTGCTTCGCTTATGAATAGCGTCTTGTTTACGCGTGTTCAGTGTATATAACAAGTTAGAACACTGAAAAACTTGAAAAATCGACGTTGAATCAAACCCGTAGAAATCCGCAAAATTTATTTCGTGGTGGTGCGCTCATTTTGGGTAATGTGTCGCTTCGGTGTAAGTTCAAGTTACAGTGTTTGAGCTGGTCGCGACTTCGGTTTTAAGCGCTGGTGCTCGTGTAAGTTCAAGTTATAGTGTTTTGGCTGGTCGGCTCGGCCTTCCCAATAACTTGAGCCAAGTCGCTCCTTTGGGGCATGAAATACGCCGTGCAATTTATTTCCGAGGAAGTTTAATGCTGAAAAAGACAACCACAGTTAGAATCGAACAAGGGTGGGTGGGTGAAATGAGATTTTAAGAAAAGTATTTATACTACGAAAACAATGAGAAAGTGAAACTAATAAGATTGCAGCGGCGCCATTTGATAAACGTAAAAATGATAATTTACCTATGAAATGAACGATGAAACTCAAAACGTAAGTAAACTAAAACTTAATACAACGATGTCTATTTTTATCAAAGATTGTTCTACTCTCTATCTTTTGAACAGATATAGTGGAGTAGGAAGTTCGTTCGACTCCTAGTCCTTTCGCATGCTGTGTTTTCTAAATATAAATAATCTACTCTAAAGTCTAATAAGAGATTTACGAAATGATAACTAGACTACGATGCAACTATCCACAAGATGCAACTAGTCGACTATTTAAACAACTATGGGAATACTACGTCGATTCTATGATAAGGAGTTAGAGGGGGATTGATTCCACCTTAGCTTAACTTAATCCACTAACGACGAATCGTTGTAATCCGAATTGAACTGCTTCGCAGAACAATCTGGTTACTCCTAATCCTTAATTACACATGACATTTCTACCAATTCATAACTAGCATGTGAACGATTACACCCATTCTCATGGTGAACTAATCATTTCTAGAGTGGAAAGGAAAAATTAACGGCGACTCTACGATAATCGGAATCAAGCTTTCATCAAGACTTCTCAACCCCCTCTAATGGAGGTTTAGCCGAGAATCATCACGCTATCATTCCCAATGGAATTCGAACAAGACATGATATAAATATTTGAACTTTACTTGTTTAAACTCAATTCAAAACTACTCATGCAATAATTGAATTAAACTAATAATGACAAATAATTGAATCTAAAAATTGAACTAAATAAGTAAATGGAAAATGAAACTAGATTACCAAGAACACTATTTTATTAATCTAATGAATAATAAAATAATGATTCAAATATTAAATTAATAATCTACTTGTTCTAAAGTAATTAATTAAACATGAAACTAGATCTAAAACAAGATATAAAAAACTAATTAATTAACTAATTGAAAATCTAAAACTAAGTTCTAAAAACTAATTAATGGAGGCTAACTAATCTAGGTCTAACTATCTACCATTAACAAAGAGTCAAGCTCTTGTTTTTATACTTTCATATCCAAAAATCGTGCATGGGCTTGGAGCCATGTTTTGGGCCAGAGAATCAGGCCCAAAACCCAATTCCTTCAGTCCAAAAAGGCATCTTCAACTGCAGTTGGCTTCAACAGACTTTTTGTCCACTTCTGCTCCTCTGATTGGGTCAAGGCTTAGACCATTTTAAAGCTCTTTCCGAGACGGTCGTTTTGACATAAGGTAGGCCCAATTCCAAGGTCTGAGTCCAAAGATACGGCCTTCGGAAGTTCTGGCTTGGCTTTGTGTGTTTTTTTACGCGTCGACTTTTCGACTTTTGGCCAGGGCTTTACAAAGGTTTTGTCTTCTTGAATCTTGGCCTTTAATCACGGAACTCCTTAGCAACCGACCTTTGCTCCTTTATCTCGCTAAAGTGGCACATTTCTGCACATAATGGACTTTGAAGCCTGAAATGCATAAAAACACGTAATCAGTATTAACTCTTAATTATTACTCATATAATTGGTCTAAAAATATGATGGTTAAGGGGTTAAAACTACAGTTTTGGGCTCTTATCAAAAATTAAATTCAAATACATAACTAAGCTCAAAGAGTAATTAATGGAAAATCGAAAACTTTATGCAAATGCAATAAACTAAACTCAAAAAGTAATTAACTATAAATCGAAAACTGGATGCAATTGCATTAAACTAACGTCAGAGAATAACTAACGGAAAATTAGAAATTGGACGCAAATCCTTGAAAAATATTTAATGGGAAATCATAAACGGTATGCAAATACATCAAACAAATTTCAAATAATAATTAATGGGAAACCTAAAACTCGATGTAAATGTATTGAACTAAACTCAAAAAATAATTAACATAAAATAAAAACCGAATGCAACTGTATTGAACTAACCTCATAGAATAATTGGTGGAAAATCAAAAACTAAATGCAAATATGCATTGAACTAACCTCAAAGAATAGTTAACGGGAAATCAGAAGCCGGATGTAATTGCATAGAACTAACCTCAAAGCATAAATAATAAATTGGATGCAAATGCATTGAACTAACCTCAAAAAATAATTAACGGAAAATCGGAAACTGGATGCAAATTCATTTAACTAACCTCAAACAATAATTAACTGGAAATCGGGAACTAGATGAAAATGCAATCTTATCAAATAATAAAAGAGAAATTATAAACTGGATGCAAATGCATTAAACTAATCTAACATAATAATTAACCGAAAATCATAAACTGGATGCAAATGCATTGAACTGATCTCAAAGAACAATTAACATGAATTTGAAAATTGGATGCAAATGTATTAAACTAACCGCAAATAATAATTAATGAGAAATCGAAAACTGGATGCAACTGCATTAAACTAGTCTCAAAAAATAAATAACGAGAATCGAAAATTAGATACAACTGCATTCAACTAACCTCAAAATATAAATAACGGAAAATCAGAAACTGGATGCAGATGTATTGAACTAATCTCAAAGAGTAATTAACGGAATATTGAAACCTGAATGCAAATACATTGAACTAATCTCAAAGACTAATTAACGAAATATTGAAAATTGGATGCAACTGTACTGAATTAACCTTAATGAATAACTAACAGGAAACTATAAAGTGGATGCAATTGCACTGAACTAACCTCAAATAATAATTAATTGGAAATCAGAAATTTGATGCAACTACATTGAACTAACCTCAAATAATAATTAATGATAAATTAGAAACTAAATGCAATGTACTACATTGAACTAACCTCAAAGAATAATTAATGGAAAATCAGAAACTTGATGCAAATGCATTGAACTAATAACTCTAAAACATGTTTGTATTATATGTAGGGAGAATAAATGTCTCGACAAATGTAGTTTTGCATTTTAAGTAGTGTTTATTATAAATTTTTTTATTATGATTAAGAATGTAATGTTATTCAAGTAGTTTCAATATTATTTTCGTCACGTATATTAGGCATTCTCACAAAACTTCAATCAAACTTCAATTATTAAACATAACAACAAAAAGAAGTCGATGAGTTTTATCATGGTTTGATGCTTCCTTTTTATAAAGAATGGTTCAAGAAATTTGAATGACTGATTAATATAATTTTCATATATCATAAATATATATAGTTGTTAATATTTTTTACAATAATTTAAAATAAAATCACCCGTAGTAGATTAAAAAGCTAGTTGTCTTTATTAATAAAATAGTAGTAATAATATAACCGAAAACACAGTCCCGATAATAAAAAGCTAAAGCTAGCTGAGAAGAAAAAAGAGATATTTTTTTTAATGGCGGGCGAAGATTCATCATCATTATCACCAATCTCATTTATCAAAAAGCATTATCAAGGATGGAAAGAGTTTTGGTGTGAGAGATTTTCATTTCGAGATGACAACAAAAGGCTAATTGAAGTTGGAGCAAAGTATCCTTTTTGGTCTGATTCAAATATCGAAGCTTTCATCGCTATTGATCCCGTTCATGGACCCGCTGTAATGTTTCCATGACTCACAATACACTTTCGCCTAAATATTTGCTAATTCCAGATATCTACTTCTTATGTCTGAAATCTTACTGACTTTATTTGGTCTTTTATATCACCTTGTCTTATTGAACCGTCTCTTACTTCATATTTGCATTCTAAGTATCTGGGGCCTTCGTATGCTTTTGTGTGTATTAGGTGTTAATATTGTTTTCTGTTCGTATGTTCGGCACTGCTTGTGTATAATTCTTGACGACTTCTGGTATCTCTCTTTATCCCCATCTCTTAAAACATTGATATTTTGGTATTGTCTGCAAGTCATAAGTACTATATTCATGATGTTTATATTTACTCCTTAGTATTGAAAAATATTTTTGTTATTTTCTGTCTGGGTTTTTTCCACTCTCAATAGTTTTGTAATGAAGGGCCATCTGATGTTGATGTTTCTTTTCCAATAATTACTTTTTTATTTAGAAATATTATTTTTAAGGGAGCTAAATCTTTTTCATTGTCTCATTGATGTGCTTATTCATGAGTGTACGCATTTACTTGGATATTGGTCTGTATAGCTTTTTTCTTTTTTCTGTATTTGTACTGAGTATGTTTGCACTGAGATAAATGTGTTCTTCATGGAGGCTTTTGATACAAACATGTCATAGGGCATCCTTGTACATTAGCGTGCTTACCCGTAATCAACAAATAGAGTTATAAGCAAATTTTATCCGAGTTTACAGATGACCAGACATTCAAGCTTCTGTTAGGCCTTCAACAAAATATAATCACCACTACTGGTGAACTTATTAAGCATTTCTAGTTGAAGCTCCTTATGAGTACATGTGATTGCCTGGTGTAGGCACACACATGTAGCCCTTTGAATGAAGATCATATGTACATACCTACAGAGAGATCATAGTACAAATTAGGCTGAGTAGACCGACCAAATCGGACGACCACACCATAAGTCCATGACCGAAAGAACTAGAAAGGAAAACTATTGAATACCACATTGAATCAATATATTCCTCAAAGTATGAGAGAATCTCAATGGAAGTCAAAAGTCTCGTGATTGGGCCTCTTGAATTGGCTGTGCATTCTGCCTTGTTTTTCTTCCTGATTTCTTAATCGATCACTTGCTCCAGGTTCATATCCACTTATTTGACGTTGATTACATATGGTAGGATAGGAAGGACTGAATGAACAATGGAATAATCTCAGTGTATCACTCAGTAGTTTTGTTGTTGTATACTTGTATATCCCTTAGATTATATGGTAGCACTTGTTATATGCTTGTATATTTGTACTTGCAGCGTACACTCTGCACTGTACTCCGAAAGAGTTTGTATTGAGCCAAAAGAAAGATGATAATAATATCAATATAAAGAAAGTGGAAGCACCTGTTGATTAGGGCCACTATAAGTTTTGAATAATGGAGAAATCTCAGCACCTTTTTATAGACGTTGGACACTAAGATGGAATAGGCCTGCTAATATGACCAACATACCTGGTGCAATAAGACCAAAGTTCCAAATCACACATTACACACTTAATTTCTTAAATTATTATTTGTTCTTGCTTTTGCTTTCTTTTGTGCTTTTAATTAGAATGTGTGAATCTACTTGAACAATCGTATAAATCTTAAGATGTTGGTGACTTTCCCTAAAGCTTCTTATATACACTTTGTAGAGTCTGTGTTCCGAGGTGTATAAAATTTCATATTTCTTTTTTGATCAGTAAAAGATAATATATTGATATAATTTAACAATTTCATCAACACCAAAAACAATTCATCCTATTGTTCAAGGACCAAAATCAGACCCAAGTACACCCATGTACCCCCACGACAAAAGACCCTAAAAAGGAAGCAGAACCCAACAAAGTATAAAAGTGGATTATTTTATTTCATTTAGACTGGTTGGGCCTGATATAAACTTTTTATTTCTTCACTAGATTTTTTTGGCTACTTTTAAGGTGTTGTGGTTTGAAATGTGACCAATTCCATCACATTAATAGACCAGTGAAGTTCTGTTGTTGTTGGTTTGTATTTATTTTATTATTTTTTAAAGTATACACCTGCAGCATTGGATAGTTTGTCTTAGAAGCACATGCCCTTAGTCAGATTCCTGTTTACTTGTTGGGAATGTAATGTGTTCTATTTTTTTTTTATTGTTCCTTGGCTTGAAATTAACAGTAGTATGTTGGATTTATTTCTTTTTCCTTTGCAGATCAAGGCTGCTCGGGAAGCTGTTAAGATGGCTACTATGGGGAGTGTTATTGGAGCAGTTTCAACTGCAGGAATGGCTTGGAAATACTCTAAGAGTCCACATGGTAGATACTCAACCCTTTTGTTTTTCATTACCAAAAACACTACTTTTATATTGATACATTGATACGATTGGTCATAGCTGAGTTCTATATAAGGTAAGTAAGGGAAACTTTTCAAGAAACAGAAGTTCAGAATGCTTTTTGTTTTTCTTATATAACTACCTGATGCTTGGTAAGATCAAATATTAGTTTCTAGGCTTGTTTTTGAAAATTATTTCTACTCTTTGATCTTTTAATGTCCTTTGCTGGGCTTTAAAGATTTCCCATTTTAGTATTTTACATGGTGGCAATTAATGGAATCTGGTGTAAGCAGAAGTAGAAAAAAAGTGTCCACAGCGGTTCCTCATGATATTTTTGTTATAGGTTATATCCCCCCTTGTCCCGGCGAAGAAAAAGCTGCCCTGTACAGATAAAATAGAAAAGAAGAAAACACCTATAGGAAGTAGCAAACTAGACTAGCACTTAATCATATGGCCATGGGTAAGTCTGAATATCAGAATTTTTTTTCCCCTCATTCCTTCACTCTGTTACGTCTTTAAAATGTCTAATTTCAATCCATTTCTTCAATTTGCAAAACCCATTTACCATGTTTATATTGGAAAGATTGGCATGAGTCTGATTGTCTGATCAATCCTCAAATTGTTTGTATTCTCAGATTCACAATTTGGATATCTTGCCAAACTGCCAATGAAACACAAGAAAGTTGCCATATTGCCTTAATCCTCCGTTATTCATGATAATTAAATTTTTTCCGTTTCTAAAATAATATTCCGTGAGCTCAAAGTTTTTTTTTTTTTTTTTTTTTTTTTGAAATAACTAGGGTTTATGGTTCCCCAACCTTTATTAATTGCAAAATCTCAAGTACATCTTTCCTTCTTTATCCCTTTTTTTTATCAAATCTGACAGTTTCTGATCCATGGGAGGGATAAAATACACAGTTTTGTTGTTACAATCATCACTCAGACTACCCCAAGTGGTGCTAACTTTAGACAAATAGTCAGCCACCTTGTTTCTTCCCTGAACACATGTCTAACATTGAGCTTTACAAACTTGAGCCTCTCCATGTTTATATGTGCTACCAAGTTCCTGCAGTACCATGGTGGATCCTCTTGTTTGTTCAAAATCTGTGCTACTCTGAGTGAGTCAACTTGAACTCCCACTTCCAAAATATTCATCTCAGCTACACCTTGGATGCCTTTCCAAACTCCTAGCAGTTCTTGGTGTATGACTGACAGCTTTTTTGAGCTTCCACTAAAAGCCATTTGAAGATCTCCATTCCGATTATACAAGTAGGACTTTTGCCTATATGAGCCAAGAGTATGCTTTCAACAAATCTAGATTAAGAGTGTGGCTGGTTCTTGAGTCTTGACTTTTGGAATCCTTCGTTACCAAGCATATGCCTAGTCACCCTATCCATGCTAAGTCACATTGACACAGATACGCGTGTAGGTGTCCGACATGGATACGGGGTGTCTGACGCTGGACCTATATGAAGTAGGACACGGAGACACAACTAATTAAAAAATAAAATTAGTATTATGCTTTAGTTACACAACTAATTCTTGTGCTCAAGACCATATAAAGCGGCTCCTTGCAAATAAGTAAATATGAAAGTGGCATATCAGAGAGTTGTAACTATGTTAATAAATTATTTTCTTAATCTTCTAGGATATAAAGAAACCCTCGTTTTAAATGGTATGTGCAACATGTCAGTGTCTATGTGTCCGACTCGGATTTTTGTAAGAATATGAAGTGTCCATGTTACTTGATCCATCTGGATTGAGTTGTAACTTTGATACCTCTTTTATGAACTTTACTTTCACCTGCCCCAAAAGATAAAAATAAGAAACAGATAAGAGTGCTTCGTACCAGATACCTTGCTGTTGGGTTGAGGTGAATTCTAATTTTTTTGTCACACTAAATCATGTCTTCCATTTTCAAAAGTTGTCTTCAACTTCCTCAATAATTTTGTCCATCTCATTTAATATGTCATCACATCACATGTTCGCCCACTTTCAATTCATCATAAATGGAGAAATTATTCAGTTAATTTGCATGCTCCCTTTTAATATATGCCTAAAACATTGTTGATAGCAGGACACAGTTGAGTTTTGTGAATTGTAGAATATATTTTTGCCACCTTTACTGCTTATTTCAAATGTCACCTGACGTTTCTCTCCCCCCAATACAGTTTCAGTCCTCCCAAACTATGATTGGTTTTTTGGAAATCTTATTTGGCCAAAATGTCTCCTTAATTGTTGCCAAAATACCCTTGAATTGTTACTTATTTGAAGCTTCGCTGTGCCTCTTATCAATTTTTTTTCAGTAGACTTGCTTTAGCAGACATACATATGACCATCAGCTCCTTTACCATCCCCCTCCCCATGGCACCCATTTTAATTTATAGACGAAAAATAAATGCTTGTATTGCTACAATTTCCTTTAACCGGTCACGGAGTTATTATAGTGTGAATCCTTGCAGAAATGTTCTTTGTTTTCCAATAGATGCCCTTCAATATTGTTTTCAATTTGAATTTACTAGACTTATTTCAACAATTAAGGTATAATAACTAAATAGATGGGAGAAAATTCACTCTTAGCTTCTTCTCCCCTCATTTTCTCCATGTTCTTTTGTAGTTTTGCACATTGCAGCACAGAACACAATGTTATTTATTTTATTTTTATTGTGATTTTCCAATGTCGACATCATTTGTGCTGGCTCAAGAGGAGCGGGTTAGGATAATGAACTTGAAATCTGACATCATGGCTGTATCAGGATCTGACATAGTTTATATTTCTGCTCTTTATCGTGTGGCAGGTGCTGTCTTATCCTTTGGCGCTGGAGCTATTTTTGGTTGGACTTTTGGAGCGGAAGCTGCTGCCCATTGGCTGCAACTCTATAGGCATGATGCTAGGGCTTCTAATATGAAGTTCTTGGATTGGTGTGTGAACAAACAGGAGGGTCAATCCTCTTTTTTTGATAAAAATGAGGATCAATCCTAATTTTGTGTGCTGGAGATGGCGAAACCTGTACCCTTTTCTCCGTTCAAATAAGAATAACATGTGTTGATTTGGAACTCGTGTTGAAATTTTAGATACTCACTCTTTTGTTGTTAAGCTCCTCTTTATGCTCTCAGTAGTCTGTATTTAGTCCTGTCACACATTCATATGACTTTTCTGTGGTTGTAGACTTCAGTATTACAGTCCTATAAACTTGCGAACCAATTTTGTCTTAGTTTCTAAAAGAGACAAGCTACTTTTCCCAGTTTAAACATAAAACTACATGCATTCAATGATCTTTTTTTTATTTGAAACGTTGATGAGGTTAGGCAGACAATTGGCTTGGGACTAAGGCTATTAAGGATCTGCTTCCTATTGACCAAAGCTTCTGGCATGGATGCAATGCCACTTAAGTGTTTGCATTACTCACGGTCAATGGAACTTCCCTCCCCCTCTTATCACTATTCTCAATAGAGCAGTTGCAGCAACCAAATGAAGATCAAGTGGTGACATCAGCACATGAAGCGGTAAGAGATAAAAGGAGAAAAGCCATTTTGGGCAAATTTCCTTTGGAATTCTAAACTTCACCCTAGAACAACAATTGGATGTAAAATCTTGAGGGGGAATTTCAGACTAGCCTCAAGGTGCATTAATTACTTGCATCAAACACTGTGAAACTCGAACACACTTACTCTATGAGTGAGTTCGCAAAGAAATGTTGGAGTTATGTTTCAAACACTTTTCAATTACACTAGCCGCCAACTAATCACCTTGAAGTTGTTGATGCTTGTAAGAACCATAAGGATCTCTGGGCGGCAGCCTCTATCTCATGTCTGGTGGGTATATGGAAGAATAGAAATAAGATGCTTTATGACCAAAAGGGAGCAAATTTCAGTCTTGTCTGCAAGGGAATTAGAGCCTACAAAAAAGACTAAGAATTACTCCAGTTCAGCTGATGCACCGATGCTCCAACAACATAACCTGCTTCCAAAGCACAGGCCAGCTCCAAAAGTTCTTGAATGTTATTGGCTACTTCCTGTTTGGTGTGCTAAAAATTAATACGGATGGATCCTCAAGAGGAAACCCATGACTTGCATAGACATCAAACTGTTGTTTGTGGTGTTGGCATTGGAGGAATGGGAATAACAACAACTTGTTATATAGCTGAATGTCAAGCAAGGAGTTGAAAAAGCAGTGCAACTAGCTAGGGTGGATTGGAGTCTGATTCTCGGGCGGCAGTCCATGCTTTTCAAACAAACAATTACATCTACATGGAGAGAGTCTAACTTCGCTGCAGGCCATAATTTCTGACAAAGATTGAAGGGTACCTACTATTATGTATCTCATTTCTCTCCTTTCCTTTTCTTGTTTACCTTTTTGTACATTTTCCCCTTTTTAATGAAAATTACCCTTTAGCCAAAAAACAAATGATCTGGGGACTTCCAGGTTGAAGAAACTCTTTGTAGAAGATAGCAAGTTACATAATTAGAGCTGATGTTATTGGTTGATTGGTGTTTTGGGTACCATCCTTGTGTGCAATGTGCCATGTGATCCGAGAAATGAGGGAATTACTTATTAGAGACCGTACGACTGATTGATCATTAATTTGCTGTTAAGCACTGAAGTTGATAAACAAAGAAATGGTAACAAACATCCAACAGCTTCTTATGGGTCCCATATAATAAAACACAAAAATCTATGTAGGAGTTGACCAATGATTCATTCAGATCGCCACGTTGCGACAATCCAGCTGCCACGATTTGAAATAACGGTTGTCTCAATCGTGTAGCATATCATCACTCGTGTCTCACTGGTTTTAAATGATCTTATGCTCCACAGTCCAATCACGCCATTCATGACATCATCTGAGATAACAAAATCCTTTCTTGTCGCTGGAATCCCAGTCCCTAGCAATTTTTTATGCTAGAATTATCATATTACAGAACTTCCCATATGCGTTATGGTCCTTCTCATTTTGGGATTAGTAGTGTTCAGGAGTTCACTAATTTTGCATATACTCAAACTATGCTAATTACAGATTGGATTACAACTATAATTGCATAGCAATGCATCCAACTAACCATCACAAATACACCTTTTAATTAATGCATACAAATAAAATATCCAAACTACAATTTGCGTAACTAAGATTACAATTAGAAGTGCACGTTTCAATTTCTTGTTGTGCAAATTAGAAAATTAGAGTTTAAATATATAGGTTTTATGTATATTTACAGTTTACAAATGAAAACTGCTATGGAAATGAAAATTCGTTCACCAACAAAAAACACTCCTAAATAACTGATGTAGCTCCACAACTCAGCTCGTTTATTTACTTATTTTATATATATTTTTAACCATAAATATATTTTACTGATTATCGTTTTTGTTTTGGCAAGTCTGTTTTACTGAGATCAGTAAATCAATAATGTTGGCAGTGTTGGAACTATATACCTCTAGCATCATCACCCAAAAGTTTTATACTTATAAGGGTAAAGGGTCATTTTTTTTCGATAAACAGGATAGATTCACAATGATTGTTAGTTAAAATTCGAATGATACAATACAGTACTGTTAGTGATTAATCAATATAAAATACTACATCCCTAAAATGCATGTAGATATTAAATATAGATAATAATAGGTTACTAATTGGTGTTGCTTAAGCCATGGAACATTGGTACTATATTATTCCGAATACAGCCTGCCATTTCGTTTTCTAGACAGGTTGCCAACCTTAGAAAAATAGAAAACAAAGTTCTCCCCTCATCACGAAGAGTCAATGCAAGAGAAAACACTTGTCTTCTAATGAACCTCGTCAGATTTTTTACCAAAAACTAAAACTTCATAAGATTTGTTTAGATCTTTGTTCTATATACACAACTAAATGAAGAATCTATTCAAGATTAATAAATTTGAGGATTCGAATATACTAAAACAAAGACTAAATGAGTCTTTGTTAAATATAACTCATATTTTAGGTTGAGTTCGTTCTGTATTCTATTTCATATTTTACAATATCCTTGAAAAGAAGCAACAATCCCAACTGTTTAGAGTTGTATTTGGCTAATCTGATGATCTTCGTCTGTGGCTTAGGTGTCTAATACATGCATGCGCCTAGGGGTGTCAATGGTCCGGTTCTTAGTGTTGTAAGAATCACGAACCATTTAATTTTATAGTTTTGGTTATGATTTTTGGTGGTTCTTAAAATTGTAGAACCTTATCCATAATCACTGGTTTTTAGCGGGTATTTCCGGTTCCGGTTTTTTATTTTGGTTTTTAAAAAATTCACTATTTATACACATTTTTTATTAGTTTTATTAAAAAAATGTGTACTAAAAATACAAAAATATCGTAGGAACAAATCAGTTTTTAAATATTGATATAAGTAATTATGTCATTCAATAATAAAATTAAGTAAAACCATATATTTTAAAGTTGTAAGTTATATTTTTATATTATTTATAACATTAAATATTATGAAAACTACATATTACACTAATAAATATAATATAGTAATATATAAATAAATATTTTGAGTTTTTATATACTTTATTTAGATATTTTTTATGTTAAAAGTTCGGTAACATTTGATTCCGGTTATAATTATAGTCTGGTTCTTTTATTTGGTTCCGATTCTATATAGTTCAGTTTTTTAGTATCCATTTTTAAATGGTTTGTAATTTTTGAAACCGTAACCATGATTTTATGCGGTTCCAAGTTCCAGTTCCGATTTTGGTTAAATGGGTACCCATTACATGCACCTCTATATTCCACAAGATTTAATTACGAAAATTTATAGTACGATTATACAACAAGAGTTCAAATATTTTTTGGAAATCCAAGTTTGGATATAATTATTGAAGGCATTTCTTATTTTGACGTGGAGTTTTTCTTGATGATCAAGTATGGGGTACGTCGTCATGGCTCCGCATTGACATCTCAATTCTCAACAACTATACTAGCTGGTCGAGTGACTCAAGAAGTCAATAGTTAATTTTGGTCTTTCTGAAATTTCGAAATATCAAAAAACCAAATTTCGTGGAACTTTTATTGTCATGCAGATTTAGTAAGCATGTGTCAGTTTTGCATGTATATTTCGTGCTGAACTTGTATATATCTGAAATTGTCATCAAATTTTTAAACATGCCGTGCGAAATTGATGCCCATATGGGCATATGGCGAAAGTGTGGTGCTAATGATCGAACTGTCAATTTATGGATAAAGCTAGCTTGGTAGCTAACAATGATTGTCTTGCCTGAAAGAGTCGGTATATGTGATATGTCAATGGAAAGGGTTGATTAGAAATCTATATAACAATAACAATAAATGAAAGAGTTGAACAAATTAACAAGGATTATTAACCACTGATTAAAGAGACATGTGGATGAGAATGCATGTGTTAGTAGGTAACAGACATCTTTTTGAGAATGAGAACTTTGGGTTTCAAAGGCTGTATCTTTGTTAGATATTTATCTTGCGTGCTTGTATTTATGCTACTCTATTCCATGACAGACACACCCTTAAATCGGGGATATTGCCTTCGCAAAATTTGCCTTCTAAAGCTTGCAAAACTTATCCTTATTCTGTACTTCATCATCATTCTTCAGAAATAGTGGAACCCGAAAGATGGATAATAAGACCCATTAAGTGTTGCGATGCTGTTTGCTGAATGAGTGTTGGATTATTGCGTCTTCTTTGCGATGTTTAAGCTTTTATTATGGACCAAAAAATTGAGAATTCTAGATAATCAAGGTAATTTACTGTGAACACATACCGAATATATGTAAACAATTTATTGAGTTGATTGTAAAGAGAAGTTGATCATATTCAATTCAAGGAAAGTTCCAGCACGTACTTGATATTATCAATACCGGTGTTCACTTTCCTTGAAATGTTTGGAAGAGATGAGAATAATTCTCAAAAACACGACAACCAAACGAGATCTACCTGGACAAACTTTGTAACTGCACCTAGAGAGACTTGAACTAATAACCTTATAGATAACTCTCTCTGATACCATATTCAAAACAGACCAAATTTCGTACGTAGACAAGCTCTGGATCGTCAAGAATCATGCTATCAGCTTCTTTATGACCAATTGACAATCTAAGCTAGGCCGCATTATGAGCTGAGATTAATCTCCAGCTTGGATTTCAGTAGTCAAGATTTCCAATTGACCCCTCCATCTTATCTACCTCATGTTTGAGGAGATGTTTATTTCAAATTGTCCACATTCATCATCATTCATGCCCAAATGACTACTGCTTTGTCACTATAGATGTAGTGATGAATGATTCGACACTTTTGGGCATATGTGATTTTGCAACTTTTGGCAGTGCAAAAGGCTTACTTATCAGATCATCTACATGGATGATTGGATATCATATCATTTATACAGTTTAATATGGATTTACCACAGGATCACTTTGACCATTGCACCATGTGAATAAACCATGCATGGACCACAAAATAGATCTATATGCACAAATTATGTGTGTACATATGTAACCATGTAGGCATATAGCTAGGCGTCCTATATAAAGACTTTGGATTCTTTATGAGCTAGGAAGATTTCTTTTATTACACAAGAAAGGAAGAAAAAGGAAGAACCAAGGTAGGTTATACGCAGGGTCCCCAATGTATAGTACAGATTTACTTATCATGGAAAGTTCTAATTAGCCAATCAAGAAATTGGAGGTTAGAGTGATTTGAAATTAGACAAAGCCAACCTTTGACTTCTGTTTTTCCTTCTCAATAAATATATCCTTACTTTCAGAAACCAAAGTCTTCACAAGGCAACACATACATTACAACTACACATCACAGCAACACTCCATTTCATATAGGAACATCAGTTGCTCTTCTGATCATATAACTTCTTAGAGCAAAAAGGAGATGGGGAGAGCACCTTGTTGTGATAAAGCAAATGTGAAGAAAGGTCCATGGTCTCCTCAAGAAGATTCAAAGCTAAAGGACTACATAGAGAAGTATGGGACAGGTGGGAATTGGATTGCTCTTCCACAAAAAGCTGGTAAGCTGAATTGTAACACAAGAATTCAACTTTTTTAGGTAAATGGTTTGTTGGGGTGGTTTGCTTATTTTCTAAAAGATTTGTGTTGGTTTCTTGCTGTTAGGTCTGAAGAGATGTGGGAAGAGTTGTAGATTGAGATGGCTCAACTATCTAAGACCCAATATAAAGCATGGAGAATTTTCTGATGATGAAGATAGGATAATTTGCAGCCTCTTTGCTAGCATTGGAAGCAGGTACAAAATTCTATGCTTCAATCCAAATTTTTTTAGCTTAAACCCATTAATGATAATGATATTGTAATTATGGTTTAGCATATTTACTTAATTTATGTCTTTTGCCTCTTTGAAGATTAATGAAACTCAACTAAAGAAGACATATATGGAGAAGAATTGAGAAAAAAAACAACAAAAAAGTTATTAGAGAGCATATATATTTTGGGCAAAATTGCATTCTCAAGCATTTATGCCAAATTTAGGTGATTCTTTTGCATGCATGCCAAACTTAGATTTTATACTGATACCAATTGACAAGTTTTAAGAGTTCAAAGTATTTCTGTTAACGGAACTTATTCCATCGATCAATTGCAGGTGGTCTATAATAGCTGCACAGTTACCAGGTAGGACTGACAATGATATCAAAAACTACTGGAACACAAAGCTCAAAAAGAAACTTATGGGATTTTCTCCATCTCAAAGAAAACCACAACAGTCCCATTTCCCATCTTCATTTCTAACTCCATCTGCATCATCATATAGATCTTGTAGTAATACTACTTATTACACACCAAACAGAACTTTTCCAGGTCTTGAATCCTTATCATTGCCATCAGGTCTTTTGCACAACAATAATTCAACAACTATATTTCAACCCCAAGAAAGCTTATTGAGTTCCATGCACACTTATCATCCAGTAAAAGACAATCTTTTGATCATGTTTGGTGGTCATGAGCCAAGTTGCAGTTCTTCTGATGGGAGTTCTAATCAAATCACTTATGGCAAAGAGATGGAGTATGACTACGCTGGTGCTGGTGCTAGTGCTGGTGCTGGTGCTAGTGCTGAACAAGCAGTGCCTTTGGATAGTTATTTCTATAATAATGGAGTAGAAGAAAGCCAAAAGTTCATGCTTGGTGGTAGCAGTAATGGATGGACGGAAAGGCAACAAGGATTATGGGGAGAAGCCTCATTAGATTTTGGTGTTGAGGAGATTAAACAGCTTGTTACTACTAATTCTAGTAGCCATTTCTTCTTTGATGAAAGCAAGACACAAGAGAAGGCCATGTACTACTGATTCTGATCATTCTGACTGTATGTTAAATCAGGAGATTTGAAGGGCAATGTGAGGGAAGAATTGGATATTTTGTGTAAAAACTAAAAAGAGTGTGTGTTGTTGAAACACTTGTGACAGTACATCGGTAAAGTTCCCTCACTTTTCACTGAATGTGCATTTCTTTTTGGGAAATGTTGTATGTATTTGTACTGTACGGCTTATTTAAGGCACTATATGTCATTGAAACTAGAAAAGCCATCAATCAAACATGCACTGTTCTATAGTTGATAGTTTAGTACGTGTTATTGCTTCATGATGTTAATTTAAAATTTTGGACAAGCAACTCACACCATGTGGGACTCGCTAGTGCTAGTGAGAAGTGAGAAGTGAAATTTGCCGGTAATACAGGTTTAACTATCAATTATAGCTCGTCACAATCACAATCTTATTTTATTACTACCTTATTTGCAGAACCATTTGAATATAGGTACCACTGTCCTATAATTAATACTTTACTTCTCGTATGAAATTTGATGGCCAATCAGACTTTTTGGGCGCATCATAGTCTCATAGAACATACTCGGTCTCTATAACTACAAGAACTAAAATAAATAAATAGCAAGGACAGGAATAAGACGATTAATGTTTTTAAATAAGACTCGTTTTCTGACTTCGGTGTATTGGATGTGGCACAGGTAATGACAACGATGACGATGGTGATGATGGCATTAAAATATAATTCGTAATAGACCAATGTTTTCTCATTGGCTTCATTGCATTTTGATCCTCAATTGGGAGTTTGGGACTAGCAGAGTAGAAAAACAAAATGAATCAGTTGACAATTATTAAAACTTTCGCACTAGAGAACATATATGTTTTAAAAAGGGTTACTGAACTATGAAGTTATCTTTAATGAATAATTTGACAGAGAATCCTTGTTGGGAAGTAGTCCAAAGCTCCAAAAATGTATGATTACAGTGTTTGATGCCATACTAATATACTATACGTCTAATACTGAGATTCATAAGGTCATGGATTTTGTTGTGCCCACTATTTGTTTTATCATACAACAGAAACCATATATATAAAATAAACAATGTGGGTATCATTGACCTCTTCTCCCTTTTGTTTGCATCTTTAGCTATGTCAGATTAATAATCTTGCCAGCTATGGGTTTTAATTATATATAAATATAAATGAAAATCAAATTGGAAGTGTGACGTTTAAAGTTTTGTAATCGGTATTTTCTTTTTCTGTAAAGGTATTTCTAAGAATGTCTTCTCTAAGTAGGTTGTAAAAGGTCAAAAGGTGAGGGTACTGTACTACTAACACTAAATATTAAGCAAAATTATGAACAACTTCTGTCTGGATATTGCCAAAGTACAAAGAGGTTCAACAGCTGAAGCTTTGGATTTTTGCATAGAGAAAGGGCATCAATGTTTCTTTTTTCCTTTAATGAACCTTTACACAGGGTGTGTTTGAGCTGCTATCATTGATACTTCTGGGAAAAGGTAACATCATTGTGGTAGACCGAGACGTATGCGGCAATATTTTGATTCGGCCATGTACTAATTAGACGTATGATCAAAATTTATCCGTGTTAGATCTTAGATGTAGACTTAACCAAATCTCTCTGTTGAGAAAAGGACCCAGGGACGACCTTTTGATACTGATTGGGATTTGCAGAGGTCTCAATCTTCCTATACGGTTAAAGTATGTTTCATTTACAACGAAAAATGATAACTTGGAACTGAAATGTAAGTCTTTTTACAGACACCCTATACTACACGTACACCCTACATAAAATAAAACTGAGAACACTTTCTCACTTAGTTAATTATATTAGGAGGTTTGTACAGTTTTCGCTCACAGAAATCCGACATTATACAATGGTTTTAGTATTTTTTTTTGCGAGGAGGTAATTGTATTTATAGCAAAGAATAAGGATGTTATGAAAGTGTTACCAGCAAGGGAAAGAAGATGGTTTTTTTTTGAAGAAGTTAGAGGTTTAGGCAGACCTCAACCTGTATAGATTGCCTTCTCAAGTACAAGGTTCCTAGCCTATCCATCTCTACAAGAGCATATGCTTTACTATCTAATGGTGGCAGTAGGAAGGAAATACGGTCATCCTGTGACTTACAAAGTTTAGAGAGGTAGTCAGCCACCTGGTTACCTTCTCTCAATACATGTCTTACATCTAATATTTCAAAACAGTTTATAAGACCTACAAACGAATTGAAGCAACCATATTGTCACAATACCATGGTGCCTTCTCAATGCCATTGAAGATGTTGACAGCTCTGATGAGTGAGTCTGAAGTCTGAACTCACTTTTAGTCTCTTGTACCCTTTATCAATGGCTGCCCTCAAACCTTCCATAATTGCTCTCAATTCCATTGAAGATAGTTGAGTTGCATTGAGCAAGCCAATAACTTAAAAAGTAAAATACATCTGTAATGGTTTTAGTTCAGTTATATAGTCATACAGAGGCTCAATTTACGACATCCTATTGCAAAAGCATTATTTGACAATACATATTCATTTCTTTCTCTTGGTGAAGTTCTCTTTGATTGTAGTTTCGTTAGTGTTACACAATGTAAATTCTTCAGATCGATCAGTCTAGTACTCGAGTTCTTTTGACATATATATTGTACACATGACATATCACCGTCAGCATGGAAAGAGGGACATAGTCGTGGATGTAGTGTACTAGTGTGGAGTGTGGACATTATGGAAGCCAAGACTGACCATCTCTCTCTCTGACATGTACCATTTGTTACCATTAATTCAGTAGGCATTAGTTTCATTGGAATGTTTGCCTTCTTCTCTCACTTTTCATTGACAGTTCAACATTGAACGAAATTAATGGCTATATGGTTTTGGCCATATATGTCCCAAAGACCCAAACCATTGTTTATTGGGATCCCTTGTTTATTTAGATAAATTGCCAAGAATCTCAATAAAACTTCTGGCCAAACTTCACTTCTGTTTATGTCACAATCTGGGATAGTAGGTAAACATAAAAATATTAAACGCAAAATCATCTCAAAGCTTATAAGCTTCTCGTATGTCAACCTCTACTAACATAAATGTTTTTTCAATGTTTTAGACTATCAATTTCAAACATTATCGATAAAGATAGGCTATCAATTTCAACCCAAAAACTTCAATTATGTGTGTAGAACATTGACGGCTGTTTTTTGGTGAACGATAGCTACCAAAGTAACTACAAGTCAAGATGGGCGCCAAAAAAATTATCACTTTGGTAATTCATAAGGGTGAATTATTATCACTTTGATAATTCATAGCCATCATCTGGCTGCCAAAAAAATGCTCTTTGGTAACTGAATTTTAGATGTTTTGGTTGTAGATGGTGATAGCCGCTTCATTTGGTTTGTTCCTGTAAAGGGGTGTTTTGGATTTCTTGTTGGGACCGAGTTCGCTTATGAGCGAACTGCCTACGTATCATCTTCTTAGTTTTTCTCCTTTTTCTTTCTTTCTTTCTTGGGAGAGAGGAATCAGGCCCGACGTAGTTCAATCAGGTGGTATTTATAGGCTTAGGGAAGGGTCAATCTAGAAGACACGTGTGTTTATGCTACACGTGTAAGGTCGAGATCGTGAATGAGTGTCGAGCTGGTTATATTATAAGTCATGCACTCATTGGGTGTTGATGAGGTTATCCTTATTTTCCGGGGATGGGTAATGATTACCCCTGATGGTTATCATTACCCGAGGCGTTCTGCCATGTGCTCGTACTGAAATATCTTCGTCCTCCTTTCTCGTAGGTCGCTCTTTGAGGTCGCTGTACCGGGGTGTTCTTGAAGGAGCTGCTCACAGTTCGGTCTCGAGGGTCGGCGTCCTGAGTTCGCTTACGTTGCACGCGAGCATAATAAGATATCGCTCCCCTACACAGCCCCCTCTCAGTAGAGTGTTTATGTCATAGGAAACATTATGCTGAGAGAAAGAACGTGTGGAACGTGAGCGAGCTGTGGTGGACGACTCGACTAGGACGACATGACTTTCGAATTCACGCATGCTGATGCTTTGGCGGGAAAGGGAAGTTATGTCGTAGCATGCACGTGACAGAATCGTAGTGGTTGGGAGAGAAACGTGTCGCCGCATTATTCGGAACTGTTGAAAAGACAGTACCTTGGAACACGTGTGCGGGCTATAGCCTAGGCTGTAATCATAACTTTTTGGTAACTGAACAGGCGGTTTATACAAAATCGAATTTGGGACATTGAAAAGGCATTGCGTGTTTTCTTCTTCCACAAAAACGCAAGCTAGGGTTCCTCAGGTGAGTGCTTTTGCTGCTGTTATCTTTCCATTTTCAATTTGCTTTCCTCCCTGTCAGTGCGTTTTGCTAAATAGGTAGGTCACCATAAGAGTATAGGGTTTCAGCTTGAGTAATTGGTAGAAAAAAGAAAACTTGCCATAATGTCTGACTCTGATGACACTCGATCGGAGGAGGTCCGAGAGATATCCTTGAGTTATGGAGAAGGACGAGGATGAAGAAGCGTGTGAGTGTTGGCGTGGAGGTTGATTTGGAAGAAGAGGATAGGATAGGTGAGGTAATGCCCGATCTAGGTCGAGGTGGCGTGGCGGCGACGTCAGTCGAGGGATATATCGTCATCAGCGATGTGCCCCTTAGAAGTGTAAACCGTCGTCTTTGCTAACTCGTTCCCGAACCGAGGGCGGCATATGGGATTAATGTCCCCGACGGAAATATCTGAACCACGATTGAGTGAAAATGTTAAGTAGTGAGGGGTACAACCGCCCGAATGGTGGAATAATAATCTGTGAGGGCGGTGAGGCGCGTATATGCACATACCGTTCTAAACCGGTATCGCGACTTCTTGGCGCTTTGTTGGAAGTCTCCCTGTCAGTTCGTAGGTAACACCTGGCGATTATTTAAGGTGTTCGACCTGCTGAATGCGAGTGGGGAATATGACATAAGGGTATCTGACATAGTGGAACACTATGTGGTACGGCGATCGGGGAACATGAACTTTAGCTTGCAGACCATGACGACGCGTTCTGCTGTGATCGATGGAGTAAGCAATGAGGCCTGGACTAAGAGGCCGTTGTTGCTAGTTGGCAACTACTGTGTGAACGGGTGTATACTGCAAACTAGGATTTGTAACATATCCGGTGGGTAGGACATTTATCTGTTGTTTCTTGTCAGAACGTTTGATAGTTACTCTAACAGGTCCTTGTTTTACTTTGACTGCAGAGTTTTCTGTGAAGAAGCGAACTGATCGTGGGGAAATAGAGAGGTTCGCGCGGTTGACTCGTGAAGAAAAGCAAGCGAAGCTGCCTGAAGTTGCACACTTTTTTGTGGAAAAGGGGGCCTGCGATCCGGGAAAAAAGGAAGGCGCAAAAAGACCGAGCTCGAGGTCAAATAAGGGAAGAGGCGATGGAGGCTTGAACGAGTGACTTAAGTAACGCGAGAAGAGAGGCAACGGGCGCATGGCGGTGCGAGGCGACCTGCTAGAGGTGGTACCTACGGAGCGGGAGGATCGAGCTTCCGCCCTGAAGGAGGTTCGATCGATACCCCTGTGGAGTTGGAAACGGTGGCTTTCAATCCTCGAGCGAGGAGGAGGTCGGAGGTCGGAGAATAGGCAAGGACGCCGCCCGAACTACTTTAAAAGGCGGCCGCACGCTCTTGGAGAGAGCTCTAGCGCCCGTAAATGTTCGATGGTGGCCCAATGGGGCTATGGTTTTCGCCGGAGTGGAGCACGACGAAGCAGGTCATGGACTTGGCCACTTTCGGGGCGGGTCTAGCGCCCGACGCGGCGTGAATCGATCCCCCACCAAAAAGCGAAAAGCTCCACGTAAAGGCAAGTGGAAAAGTTGTTATGGTGAGTGGCGACTTAGAGGCGATTCGTGTTCTGGATGAGAATGGGGTGCAACGAATCGCGGAAGCCGGCGGATTTGTAAGCCAGATCGAGTAAGATATCGGGTTGCCTACTAGAACGGATAGCTCGGATGGCAATCGCGAGGAATTTGGATGATAAAGGGTCGGGCCGATAATCTGAGGCGAATGGAAATTGCCCAATGTTTGGTATCGTGTCTATCTTTGTTTGATGTAACCGTCTCCGTATAGACGCTATTGTGTTGTGGCTATTAACCATACATATGTATTTGCAGCTGGTAAGTGGGTTTCAAAAATTGAAGGAGATTGCGTAGTTCACGGAGGCAGATAGAGAGACGGTGGTGAAGCTGTCTGATGAGCTGAAGAACGTCCAGGAGGCCTCGAAGATGGAACGCGAGGAACTGGAAGGTCTGAAGAAAACTCATCAAGAGCTGAGTCTGGCCAAGATGTTGAAAGACACGGAAGCTGAAGAGCTGAGGCAAAAACTACAGGGAGCTGAAGAGAACGTCCTGGCAGCGACTGTGGAGATTGGTAGGTTGAACGATTATGCCTTACACGCAAGAAGGTTGCTCAGGACGCTACCAAAGCCTATGATGTTCTGGATGCAGATTTCGTGGAACTGGAGGCCGACTACAACGCTTTGAAGACAGATCATGCACGCTGCACGTCTTACCTCGGGGTAGAACGGGTGCCAGGAGGAATTAATAGTGCTCCTGTTACTTCAGAGGTTTTGCCCGCGACTGTGATATCGCGAACTGATGCTACTGTGTCTGATGCATTGATGAGTTTAGAGCTGGATGGAGTATCTGTGATAGTGACTGGTACGGATGCTGAGATTGATGAATCGCTTCAGCCAGGAGAACTAATTATGGAGCCCAGAGGTGGCGATTTGTAATTTTGCTTTTTTAGTGCTGTCAGCTTATAAGCTGTGATACAATAGAGCTGGTTTCCTGGGGTAACCTGGGCAGTTCGTCTTGTTACCTGTATGCTTAAGTACAAAGAACGACCTGGTGCTCCGTTCGTCGGCCGGGTACTTTCGGTGGTAACGGAAGGTTATTTAGCGGGTTGGATTTCTGAGTAATCTCAAAGAACCCGTTTAAATATTATTTTGCTATCTTGCTAATATAGATCGGTGCTTGTGTATGCCATGACTGTTGCTTATTTCTTTATTACTGCTTGCTCAACTATAATTGTGTGTGGTGACGGTGCATGTGGCGAAGAATAGTAGGTATGTTGTAATGACAACTTCTCGACGTCTGGCTGAGATGTTTGCATGAGCGTCGTGTTGTTAAATTATCTGCAGCTCTGAGGTGGTGTTCGTAATGTGGGGATCAGATCGCTGGCTTCAGCTCTGTGATGCAAGTCGAAACGCTTCGTGTTCAGTGCCGCTAACAGCAGTGTTCCCGCGCGTGCCTGACACGTGGAGGGATACGAGCGGTTCAAGGAACGTAATGATGGCAGGCAGATGGCGTTTGGCGTCTCAAGGTAATTAAGAGGCGCTTAGGAAAAGACATTTCCTTTTGAATAAAAACGGCTTATCACAGACCAAGACAAGTATTTGTTTGCCTTCTTCTCAAAGCTTCAGTCTGCCTACTTGCTCTGCTCATTTGCTGTGCCTCTCCTCCATTGCCGCTTATCCAGGTACGTTTATTCTCTTCTGTGAGGATTCTCTTGTTGATAAAAGGTTGGGGTAAAAAACTATAGCTCGTGTGACAGTACGTTTGTGCTCTAGGTTGTTATCATGGCGAGATGTCGTCCGTATGCGAGGGGAAGGAACAGCATGAGGGAAACTTCTCCGCTGATAATGGAAGAGATGGAGTTTCAACCGCACGTGCATGGTGATCGCGGGAAGAGGAAAGCTGATGCTGTAGAGACGAAGAGTCATAAGCGTTCTAGGAGGGCTGGGCGTCCCACTGGCGGCATTGTCTTTAGGTCGCCGCAACGGGTAGGCGACACTGGTCGTCACGCTGCGGAGTGTAGCGACCTGGGGCAAGGCCGCCCAGTCGCTGGTGAGAGCTCGTCCCCGCACTGTGGTGATGTGGGGAGCGAGTTCTACTACGTGGGGAGGACTGGGAAGAAGCGTATGGTGAAACGCTCAGAAGCTTCCACTCGGCACCCATAGCGACCAGTGTCCTGAAGGGGATCGTACTGGATGGTGACAAGGCAGAGGTGAAGGATGAGGACATGGACACGCTACTGGGGACGATGGATATGGCCGCTTGTTTGGTAAACTCCAGACATACTGAGTTGTTATGTCATTTACTAAGGCGAACTGATTCGTTAACTTGCTTCATGCAGTTTTTTGCAGGATATGACAAGCTGAAAGATGTTGTACAAAACGCGGAGATGAATGGTAACCCTCACGTCGAGCTAGGATGTATCGCGAAGCTGCGTGGGGCGCATAAGAGAAATTTGGATTTGATGGCGACCAAGTATCGAACGCATGCACGCGGAGAATGCCGCGTTAGTGGACCGTGATGAGTTAGAAAGGGAACTAGCCGTGGTGGATCGCTTATCGCGAAGAAATGTCGGAAGGTGGTGAAAAGCGAAGAAGGCGCGATATCTTGAATCGCTGTAGACGCTATGCTATGCCGCTACCGGACGAAAAGTATGACACGCTGAGGAAAACGGTTGCTGGCGATGAAGGAGGGAATGAGATGCGTGTGATGCTGAGGTCAACTCGGCATACTGCTTCGACTAGCGCAGCCCCGGAAGATAAGCATGTCATCACTGAGAATCGATAAGGTGATCTTCATTTGACTCTGTTAGTCTTGAGTTGTAAGTTTCGTTCACCTTTTTCTCTCTTATACGATAGTCAACAATAGAGCTGTGTTTTCAGGCTTGCCTGAGCAGTTCGCCATTTTTATTCAAGGAACTGGTTTCCACGAAAGTGGCAGTTCCACACTTGGTTAATTTTTGTAATGATCATCGATATGGATTTCCTGGGTAATCCCAGCAGATCGGTGGGTGTAGCTGTTATGATGCATGGTTGTATAATCTGATTGGAGATGTTCCGTATGTATATTGCCGTGGACTGGTGTGTAATTAGCGCTCTGCTTAGGATTCTAGAAATATGCGTCCTGTCTTGTGGTCACCCTAGAAATATAGATCGTCGACGTGACAGGGATTGGAGGGGTCAATGGATCATGCGGGCTCCAGGGAGCGATCTGCTCATGGGGAGCGTTCTGGTGTAGTCAATCGTAGACATATAAGTTATCGACATAACAAGACACGTAAAATTTGTAGAGCACTGTAAGCTCCGAGAGAGTTGTATGCTTTCATGGAGAAGTTCTCGCGGTGGTCGATCCTAGAAATATAGGTCCTCGACGTAACAAGACTTGGAAAGGCTGTAGAGCCTGTAAGCTCCAGAGAGCTGTATGCTCGCGGAGAGCGTTCTCGTGTGGTCGATCCTAGAAATATAGGTCCTCGACGTAACAAGACTTGGAAAGGTCTGTAGAGCACGTAAGCTCGAGGAGAGTTGTATGCTTTCATGAGAGCGTTCTCGTGTGGTCGATCCTAGAAATATAGGTCCTCGGCGTAACAAGACTTGGAAAGGTCAGAGCACCGTAAGCTCCGAGAGAGTGTGATGCTTTCGCGGAGAGCGTTCTCATGTGCGACAGCGGGCTGCTGGCTGAGAATGGTGGACCCAGTAAGCGTGTTGTTTATCTATGCTGTGTAAACTGGTTGACCTGTCACTACAAGTAAGTAGATTATACCGTACTAGCTAAACCAAGAAACGTAGTTTTCATTAATGTGAAGATAAAGATATACAACGTGAATATCGCTACTGGTAATTTTTTTCAATAGATAAGTATTCCAAGGGCGAGGCAATATCTTCCCCTCTTGGGTTCTTAGCCAGTATGCTCCATTGCCGACGACGCGTTCCACGATGTAGGGGCCTTCCCATGTGGGTGATAACTTGGAATCGTCTTGCGTCTTTTTGAGCACTAGGTCTCCAGGTTGAAAAGACCTAGGATGAACTCGCTTGTTGTAGGAGTTCTTCAGAGTTTGCTGATAAGATGCGACTCTGATGGCAGCTAAGTCCCGCTTTTCTTCCAACAGGTCGACTTCTCGTGCTAACACGGAGTCGTTATGTCCTGACTCGACAAGTTCTGATCGAGTCGTAGTAACTGTTAGCTCGGTGGGAATTACGGCTTCTGTGCCATAGCATAAGGAGAATGGTGATTCGCCGGTACTGGATCTAGCTGTGGTGCGGTGAGCCCAGAGAATATTCTCCAATTGATTTGGCCATTGGCTCTTATTCTTTTCAATCTTTTTCTTCAAGTTTTCCAAGATTGCTTTGTTACTGGCTTCTGCCTGACCATTACTCTGAGCGTACTGTGGAGTAGAAAATGCGTGAATGATCTTCCACTTGGCTAGAAACTCTTTGACCGTTCTGCCTTTGAACTGGGGCCCATTATCCATGACTAATGTGTGTGGCAAGCCAAATCTGGTGATGATGTGGGTCCAAATGAAGTTTCTGACATGTGACTCTTTGACGTGTGCTAAAGGAATAGCCTCGACCCACTTGGTGAAGTAGTCGGTTGCAGCTAGGACAAAGCGAAAGCCAGTACTCTTCTGTGGGATGAATGGGCCCATAATGTCCATGCCCCACATGTGGAATAATTACGGGCTCGCTTATCTTGTCGGTTAGCGGCGAGGTTGGATGATATTATTGGGCCAAACGTTTGGCATTTGAGACATTTGAGGACGTATGCTTTGGCATCGACCGCATCCGGGGCCAAAAATATCCTTGAGAGATGGCCTTGTGGGCTAACGAGCGACCACCGGCGTGATTTCCACATTCTCCTTCGTGGATTTCTGCAAAAATCAACTGACCCTGTTCTGGGGTAATGCACCGTAAGTGCGGGCCTCCAGCGGATTTTCTGAACAATTTGTTATGAACCAAACAATAACGTCGTGCTTGGTAGGGGATCCGCTTAGCCTTGGTACGCTCCTCAGGGAGCGTGCCGTGCTGGATATAATCAATGATGGGTTGCATCCATGTTTGACTCAACTGAGTGGCGGAGAGAGGAAATAGGTCGCTTATCATCAAGGTGTGGTCGACTTGGTATGCAGGTCGATCGACGACTTCTATGAGAATTTGTCGGGGAACGCAGCTCGGGGTCTGGGTAGCCAAGTAAGCTAAACTGTCTGCGTGGCGGTTCTCCTCACGCAAGAAATGATGTATGTGTACCTGCTTAAAAGAAGGCAATAACTGATGAACGACCTGAAGATACTTGGAAAGGTTACCTTCATGGGTAGTGTACTCTTTTGCAACCTGGCGAACGACCAGTTGCGAGTCACTAAAGACTTGGATCTCTTCGACGCCGAGCTGCAGCGCCATACGAAGTCCCCTGATCAGCGCCTCGTACTCCGCCTCATTGTTCGAAGTGGCAAAGTCGATGCGAACGGACTTTTCCATCACCGTTCCATCGGGTGAAACTAAGACAACCCGATGCCGGCCGGATTGCTAGAACCATCTACAAAGAGAGACCGGTGGATTTGATGTGCTCCTTCAAATCTGGGAGGTCGGTCTCTTGTTCCCAATTGGGGTCATCACAGGGAAATCCGCTAAAAATTGGCAACGACTGTCCTTACGGGAAATTCGCGGGTACAATTCGGTGTGGTGTTCGCCGAAGTTCTTGACCCTAAACCGCCATTCGAGTAGTTTTGTTTTCTTTGTGGAGAATTTTCTTCAATGGGAGGTCGGTAAGAACTTTGATTTGATGCTACCGAAAGTAAGGCCTGAATTTCCGTGCGAATATAACAAAGCAAAATCGCTCTTTCCGGGAAGGAGTAATTTTTTCATTTGTCGTGAGTGTCTTGCTTGCGGAAGTAGATCGGTTTTTCTGAATTGTTTTCCTCTTTGAAGAGAACCGATTCGAAAAATCGGATCTTGCCGGATAGAGCCCCAGAGTCTCTCCATCTACAGGTTTAGCTAAGACGAGGGGCGTGGTGAGGTACTCTTTGAGAGTGGCGAATGCTTGATGGCACTGATCGCTCCATGAGAACTGCTCGCCTTTTTTAAGGAGTTGCAAGAACGGTCTACACTTATCGGATGCCCTTGATATGAATCGGTTGAGTGCAGCGACCATGCCTGACAATTTCTGTATTTGTTTCTTCGTGCACGGATCGGGCATGTCTAAGATCGCTCGGATCTGGTATGGATTCGCCCGATCCCTCATTTGAGACACTTGATACCCTAAAAACTTGCCGGAGGAGGCTCCAAAAAGGCATTTCTCTGGATTGAGTTTCATGCCCGTACGGCGTAATCGAGAGAACGCTTGCTCAAGGTGGGCGAGGTGATCACCGGCTTTCTTACTCTTGACGACCATATCATCGATGTAGACCTCCATGGTGTCGCCTAACATGTCTTGGAACATGTCAGTGACCAGGCGTTGATACGTTGCTCCGGCGTTTTTCAAGCCGAATGGGAGAACGTTGTAGCAATAGATCCCTTGCTCTGTTATGAAAGAGGTCTTCTCTTGATCCTCCTCTGCGAGTGGGATTTGGTTGTACCCACTGTACGCGTCCATGAAGGAGAGAAGCTCATGACCACAGGTCTGGTCGACAAGTCGGTCGATGCGAGGTAGGGGAAAACTGTCTTTTGGAGTGGCCTGATTTACATTCGTAAAATCGACGATAAAGCTTAATTAACTGTTTCGTTCTTTTTGGTACGGCCCGCGATGTTAGCGATCCACTCCGGATAGTCTACTTTTCGGATAAAACCGACTTGCTTGAGTTTGTCGACCTCGTCATTGATGGCTTTTTGAAAACGCAGGGATAGTCGGCGGGGTCGTTGTCGGACTGGTCTAGCATGGGGATTAACATTTAATTTATGGCATGCGACTGCGGGATCTATCCCAGGCACATCGATATACGACCAAGCAAAAACATCTTTATTCATAGATAAGAAATTTACAAGATGGGTTTTGATGGTGGGGTCGAGGTTAGCCCCTACATATACAAACTTGGGGTCGTCTTCGGTGCCAAGATTCACTTTTTCTTTTTCTGCCGCTGGAGGTTTTACAACCGATGGTGAAACCTTTTGGCAACTTCGCTATCGGAGGAGGTCCGAACACTGGTGGACGACTCGACCGGGTTTGAGGGTGGAGCTTAATTGCTCGGCAAAACGCTGCGGGGTATCCACGACCTGGTTAGTGGGACCTGGCTGCAAGCACATTTGAGCGCGCCGCTGCTTGCTGATTTGCGGGCGGCCTGACTGACATGAGCTGGGACGATCTCTGAAACTTTAACTGACGAAGCTACTGTCGTTGGATCAATGCTAGAGGTCTTCGCTGGCGCATTGAGGACTCGGGGGGCGAGTGCGGGTATCGGCATTGGAGAGAACTTCTGCTTGTAAGAGCCCCCAGCGTTCTGCTTGGCGGTTCGGGGTTGGACTTCTGCGACTAAGTCACGTGCCATTGTGTAGCTGGAGGGTTCCTGTGTGGCGGGAGGCAATTCACGGGTGGTCTCATTTGTTGATTTGACCTGGTTACAATGGTACGCTTCAAGTTGATTGCTTCTAAGTTCCATCATTCCTCGAGGTCCTGGGAAACGGAGAACTTGATGCAAAGTGGATGGTACCGCCTGCATCTGATGGATCCATCGTCGTCCGAGTATGGCATTGTATGGCGAGTTGCTGTCTAGAACGCAGAACCGTGTATTGCAGGTGATCTTGTCCTCTCTAGAGCCCACCGACACTGGAAGTATAATATCACCCATGGGATCGGCCCTGGAACCATTGAACCCATAAAGGGGGGCGATCGGGTCTACGAGGACAGACTTGGGAAGATTCATCTCTTGTATGGTGTGATAAAATAAGATGTCACAGGAACTGCCGGGATCGATCAGAACGCGCTTGACTGTCCAGTCGCTAATTTTTACATGGACAACCAATGCATCATTATGAGGAAGGCAGACTTTGCTTAAATCGGCCTCCGTAAAAGTGATATCGCCTGCGCTGCGACCTGAACCACGCGGGGCGTGAGCTGCCTGAGAGGTGAAATGATAGACTTCCTGAAGAGCGCCGACACGACGTCTTTTCTCTCTGGATGAGGTTACGGAATCATCCGGAAAAGTAATCACGTGAATAGTTCGATCATTGTCACGATCGGATGAGTCTTTTGCCGGCTTGGCGCTGAACGATCTCGTGGGCGTCCCCTCGCTGCGTGGGCGACCTTGAAAACTCTTGGGAGTGGCGGCGAGATGGAGATCGACTACGGACTCGACGAGCCATCGGCCAGGTCGCAGATCGCCGTCGAGAATGCGAAAGTGTCTTGTTTGATGTGGCGGCTTCCACTAAATCCACGGAGATAGTGTTTAAGCCCCGCAAGCATCAGTTTCATGGCATTTGGCGTTGTGAAATGCGCAAAATGGCTTGTCAGGCCGATCTACTGGCTGCCTCACTTCGGGCCGGAAGAATGGGGCTCGCTTAATTTTACCTGAATGTAGCTGGGGGAGCGCGTCAGGATGGCGAACTCTCTACTGTTTTCTGAGCGGGTGCTGGCCTTTGGTGCAAGCGACCTAGCACGCTTCTTTGCCCGTGGTGTACGATCTGAGACTGCTGCGACCTCTTGGTTTTCTGCTAAACCGTGGAGTTTTAAAGTTTCCTGCAACTTGATGTACTTGTCCACGCGAGCGTAGAGCTCGGACAGTGTCTCTGGGCGTTCCTTCATCAACGACCTAGCGAGGTCGGTGTTTCGCACTCGGCAAGCATTGGAAAAGGCCAGTGTGGCGAAAGATTCTTTCAAGCCACTTTCCATGCACAACAGTTCGGCCTTGAACCGTCCTAGGAATTCACGAATAGTTTCGTCCTCCTTGAATGATAACTGGAACAAAGAATCAAGATCCGCTTCTTCCTTCCGTTGTGGGCGCATTGGCCGGGCGGTAACAAATCGATAAGTTTGTTGAAGGTTTTATAGAATCGATTCGGTGAAAAGAACCAATCGAGAGCGCCATCCTTGAGGCTGGCTGGAAATAATCTGCAGTGGAGGTGATCAAACTCTGGTGAGCTGTAAAGTGCCAAACTCTGAATATAGCGAGCCACATGCTGACCAGGGCACGTGCTGCCGTCGTACATGGGAAAGCGTGGCTGGATAAAGTCTTGTGGAGAGGCTTTATTGAGGACCTCTGCGGTGAACGGAGATGCGCGATACGTCTTAAGCATCTTGTGCACAATCTGTGTCGAATCCTTCTTTGCGGCGTTCTGGCCAATCCGTTGGGATAACTCATTAATCTGTTGATTAACGTCATTGAAGCTGTTCTCTGCTCCATTGCCGACTTGTTGTTGCTGGTAACTATCCACCTGAGCACGTAAAGTAGCATTTTCCTCCCTGAGCAAGGAAATGCTCTCATTCGTTATTCCCAACTGGTGGGTAAGGTGCTGGACTTGATCTTCTAGGCTAACCATGCTTCGTGGGCTTGAGAGTTAGAGATGGATGCACGGATTTCTTGTTGGGACCGAGTTCGCTTATGAGCGAACTGCCTACGTATCCTCTTCTTAGTTTTTCTCCTTTTTCTTTCTTTCTTTCTTGGGAGAGAGGAATCAGGCCCGACGTAGTTCAATCAGGTGGTATTTATAGGCTTAGGGAAGAGTCAATCTAGAAGACACGTGTGTTTATGCTACACGTGTAAGGTCGAGATCGTGAATGAGTGTCGAGCTGGTTATATTATAAGTCATGCACTCATTGGGTGTTGATGAGGTTATCCTTATTTTCCGGGGATGGGTAATGATTACCCCTGATGGTTATCATTACCCGAGGCGTTCTGCCATGTGCTCGTACTAAAATATCTTCGTCCTCCTTTCTCTAGGTCGCTCTTTTGAGGGATTGCACCGGGTGTTCTTGAAGGAGCTGCTCACAGTTCGGTCTCGAGGGTCGGCGTCCTGAGTTCGCTTACGTTGCACGCGAGCATAATAAGATATCGCTCCCCTACAGTTCCATAGTTTTGTCTTAACAAGTGTCTAAGCGTTTTTGAAAATTTAAAATGATTTTCCTTTGGAATTCGTTCCTTATATCGAGGATTTTCCATTGTTGAGCTCAAATGTGTAAATCATACACTCACACACCAACAGGCTGGTTTTGAAGATACTTGAATTGAATTAAAATAGTTATATATATATATATATATATATTTTTAAGACAGCAATTTTGACATGGTTGTTATTAGGAATGGGGAAAGGCGCATGCATATATTGGAAGTTCAAAATCTTAAATATTCTCTAGTTTAATTATTTAAGCAATTTCTGAGGAATTTTTTCACTTGATCAAGAAAATAATAGCTCTCTGTTGAGACCAGTGTAGTAAAGGCGTTAAAGCGCACCTAAGGTGCAACACCCTCTTCAGGGCCGTCTCTGAGTTTTCAATGGCCATGTGCAAACGGCGAAATGGGCCTTCTTTCAGTCTTCCATCAACACAAATTGGATCATCGAAATATTTCCCTTATCACATTTTTGGCTGCAAAATCATCAATGAAGCTTTCAAAGTTAATTTTATTTAAAAATTCATTTTCAATAGATATTAACGCTAGCCCATTTAGACTTTCTTGTGACATAGTCGATCTAAGGTATGATTTCAATAATTTTAATTTTAAAAAACTTCTTTCTGCATATGCGATAGTAATGGGAACAATCAACAAAATCCTATAAGTTATGAATGCATTAGGAAAACAATCATGGCGTTTCAAGAAATCAAGTTAGGTGAATAATATTAGACTAGATTACTTTGGAATTAAATTGAGTTATTGAAATAATATTTAAGAAAAGGAAAAATTGATTTTAATCTCAAAATTTAGGTGAATAAGTAATTGAGATTGATCGAAGTGAAAATTAATACGGATCCACAATTGTAAAGAAAGAAATTATTGAGATTGAGAGAATACTAGATAGTTATAAGGTGAATGAGGGTTTTTTTTTTTACTAATTCTTTTTGTATTTGAGTAATTGAGGACAACTCAAACAATTAATTTGAATGATTTTCCAAAAGAAAACGTTATTAATTAGGAAGAGAGAGATCTAGTCATTGAGAAGATCTCCTCATCTATTATATCTATTGTTATTTTATTTTTTATTAACATAATTAATGAGGAAAGAGAATATGAGAGAATCAACTGTTTACTGTGAAATTTTTTTTGGGTTTTTCATCGGTTTGGGCTTTTGATTTGCGAAATAAGCTTTTTCCACTAAAACTATTTTTTTGGACCTTATATATTGGGGGCCCTATGCGGTCGCCCACATGGCACCTGCTCAGGGCCGGGCCTGTGCCTTAGGCACAAGGCGCGAGGCGTGGCACGCGCCTGATTGAAGTGAGGCGCGTAGTAATAAAAAAATAGATATATCAAATAAAAAATAAAATAAATATTAAATATGACATGAATTATCACTGATTTACTTAGCCAAACTTTAAAATTGATTTTATGTGATTGTAAACATAAAACCATTGTAGTCATTTAAAAGAAAAATCTTAAGCAATAAATAAAGAGCAAAATAAAACTCGTATATCTCAATACAATCTAGCTCAACTTCAATAAACTGAAATAATGAACCGATCGAATTGAGTCAAATGAATTCTTCATAAAATAGAACACGTGATTCAAATTTTAGAATCCCGTAAAACTTCATTTAAAATTTAATTCATCTTTGTGTCTTCTCTCAATCTATACAACTTAACAAAAACTAGTCAAAATTAAGTTTAAAGTGTACTCCACAATGAAACTTGCTAAATTTGTACAATTTATTATATCATACAACAATTGGATCGAGTGTAAATGTGTCACGTATAACAAAAATTGTAAAAAAAACGAAAAAACTGTAAAAGTTGATAAGGCGCGCGCCTTGTGCACCTTCATTTAAAATTTAATTCATCTTTGTGTCTTCTCTCAATCCATACAACTTAACAAAAACTAGTCAAAATTAAGTTTAAAGTGTACTCCACAATAAAACTTGCTAAATTTGTACAATTTCTTATATCATACAACAATTGGATCGAGTGTAAATGTGTCACGTATAACAAAAATTGTAAAAAAAACGAAAAAACTGTAAAAGTTGATAAGGCGCGCGCCTTGTGCACCTCGCGCCTCGACAAAAAACGCACGCCTTATGTTACCTCTCGCGCCTTGGTCAAGGCGAGGCACTAAAGTGCGCGTCTTACGCCTTAGGCGCGGTAGGCGTGCGCTTATTTTTCGCCGACATAATAAGTGACCAAGCCCCAGTCCTTTTTAATTCGGCTGGGCGGAAGTTGGAACTGGGCTTTAATCTTTGAATTAATCAATTAACCATAAGATTTCCTGTGGCGCTTTGGTTTGCATTATTACGCACAGATTTTGGGCTCAAGGTATTGGACTAGGCCGAAGTAAGTCAATATGACAATATCCTATGTACACCCAGCTGAAAATGATGGAGGCATTGAGCTGAACAAAGAGGCTGATTCTTGCATGATGAGATCGATAATGTTGAGATTTTGGGACGTGTGGACTAAGGTGTATGATGTTTTTTCCTCGTCTCAAGATGCACATTACAGTATTACTCCCAGTCACCCACAACATCAGAACTTTAGTCTAGAGCAATTTCTCCAAACATGAATCCTGGACCTATGTTGAACTATATAATGGACCAATGCAAAGCTACATTTCATGGGTTTCAACTTTCAAGGGTGATGGAAAACGCACAATATACATGGGCTTTAAGCATACTCGTAGATAAGTAGCGGAAGAAACCCATGGACTTGCATGTACCAAGGATTTTGTTCAAGTTTAACTTATCAAAAAAATTGGTCCCAAGCCTATTTTCGGGTGGAAATCACTCTCATAACTAGTGTTTTTTTTTAATCACTCTCAAGGACAATTTTTGGGTGAAAATAACTCGTAAGGATAAATTTGCCCAGATTTAAATTAAATATTTTCCAATTGTTCATACCTTATGTTGTTGTGATTGTTCATAGCCAAATAGGTGAACATACTTCATACACTATGTTGATGCATGAACAATAATTGTTTATAACTCATGTTGAGATATAAACAATGATTGGTCATACTCTAAATATGTGTTATTACTGATCATACATTATGTTGAGGTATGAACTTATGAACAATGATTGTTCATACTATTCATATTCCAATAGGTGTTCCTACTTACCATACCGGCATACCATACATTATGTTGAGGTATAAACATTGATTGTTCATACCCCAAATAGGTATAAATCGTATGAACAATAAGTATTCATATGAACCATGATTGTTCATACGAACAGTGATTGTTCATACTTCAATAGGTATGAACAATCATTGTTCATATTTCTTACTGACCACATATTATGTTGAGGTATGAACAATCAATGCTCATATACCATATACACCGGGTCGTTTCGGTTGGGCCGAGACGTTTATTATTTCGCATCAGGGGTATATTTGACTTTTCATCTACCTAAGCCGTTTTTAATTTCACGTCAAGAGTATATTTGACCTTTTATCTATCCGGTCCTTGTGAGTGATTAAGAAACAAAGCTGGTTCTGAGAGTTACTTTTTCCCGATCTGTCCTGGAAAGTCACTCCTTGTTAACTTATATCGCAGGAATAAATCTGAATCGACCACAAAGGAATTGAACTCCAAGTCGAGCGGAAAAAGCTCTATTCATTTATCGGCCCCAGATATGGTTGTGTTTGCATATTGCTTTGAAAAAATGGAAAAGCTAGTGGTCATATTATAAAACAAAATAAAAAATAAAAGGAAAAATTAAATAACAAAATAAAGTGGCCTCTCCTTCACCAAGGATGTTGGTAGATGCATCTTGTACAAACCAAATACATTGAAAACAAATGCTAGTATGGACAATCACAATCAATATTCATCAAGTAAAGTTGAGTCACTACCACACTAGCTACCTTTTTGCATAGATACTAGTCAACTTTCAATCATCATACCACATTACCACTCTATTAAGTCTCCCGTGAGTCACCACTGGATTAATAAAACTTCTAACGTAAGCGCATCTTTATGTGGAGGCATTAAGTTTAAATTTATCTCCACCATTCAGAATTTTAGCAAAAATCATCTCTAGGTGGAGGCAAACATAGAGGCGCGCATCAAGTGTCTAGCCGTATCTGTAGAGGCAAATTTGCTTTTTGAATGCGGATGTACTGTATACTCCCATCAGCGTGCGTGACAGCGAAGTATGGGTTTTTTTTTTTTTTTTTTTTTTTTTTTTTTTCAACATTTTAGGCGACATTACAAGTGTCGTGTGGGGTTTTTTTTTGGGCAACTCTCACCACTTTTTTTTAGACAAAACAAAGTTTTAATAATTTAAAAAAACTAACTTGGGACCCACTTTTAACAAAAAATATATTTAAAATAAAAATGGTTTAGCTATATTTCTACTACCTAAAGTTGGTCATTGTTGGGGTTGCCTCAAATTTATATTAGCCTCAAACATGACACTTGATGCCTCCACTACCTAGAAATGTTCTAAGTTAGCTTTGACAACTTATATCGTTTAAACTTTAGACAGACAAAATGCTTACATACGTACTAAGGAATTTACAATGTTGATTTTGATTTGTTCAGCATTTAAATCTTATGGTTAATTGATTACAAAGGTGTTAATGGGTATCCGTTTAACCGGAATCACCCACAAAAAAAATCATGGCTACAGTAGGAACCATTTAAAAATAGGCACTAAAAAACTCGGACCATATAGAACTGGAACCAAATTAATGATTTTTTAAGAAAAATAACCAGACCAGAACCGGACCAGAACCGAATATTATCGTACTTTTAACATTAAAAAAGTATATCAAAATAAAGTATATAAAAACTCAAAACATTCATTTATATATTACCAAATTATATTTTTTTTAGTGTAATATGTAGTTTTCATGGTATTTAATGTTATAAATAATATAAATATATATCTTACAACCCTAAATATATGGTTTTATTTACTTTATTATTGAATGACATAATTATTTATATCAATATATTTAAAAAGTGACTCGTTTGTGCGGTATTTTAGTGTTTTTAATAAACATTTTTTAATAAGACCGATAAAAAATGTGTGTAAATAGTGATTCTCTTAAGAACTAAAATGAAGAATCGGAATAGGGAATATCCGCTAGGAACCGGTGGTTATGGGTAAGGTTTGACAATTTTAAAAATTGTGAAGAACTGGAACCACAAAATTAAATGGTTCATAGTTTTTACAACACTAAGAACCAGACCATTGACACCCCTAGTTTAACATATATTTGTAAAATTAGATTTGATATAATACTATATGCATAAAGAACTTATTAATGTTGGGTGGTCCCTCACCATATATGTGAGTATATGTGAGTATTGTTGAAGATATGAGCATAAGGGTGGACGCCCTCTAATATGTCTTGTGAAAGGGGCGCGTGCCCCTTAGCCTTACAAAACAAAGTTTCTCCAGAATGCAAAGACATCAATACTGTAAGTTGGGATCACTATAGGGGCGGTCACCCTCGAACATATCTAGTGAGAGGGGTGCACGCCCCCATGGCTTTGCACAGGCAAAGTTAGGGTTTTTCGCATATAAACCGAGATGAACCAAAATTTAATTTTACACTGAAATTTCAGGATACTATATAAAATAAGTTAATTAGGGTTTTGACCCATAACATATGAAGAGAGTGAAACCAATTTTGAGAGCAACGTAACTAAAATTGAGAGAAAACTCTTGCAAAGAGATAAGACTTGTAATGAAAAAAACTAGTGAAGAGAGATTTAATAAGTGTTGAAGATATTTGAGAGAAGTGATTGTAATTTTTCTTCCTACTCTTATAAAATGATTAGCTAGCTCTTGTGGAAGTAGGCATCATTGGTTGAACAACGGTAAATCATTGTATTATACTTTTACTTTACATTGTTATTGCTTGTTTGTGATAGTTAATTTCATAGCTTAGGTTTGTGGTTATTTGGTTGCAGTGAAAACTTAGATTTTTTTATTAGAGTTTAGAGTGTCCATATACATGCTATCTTAGTGGGATGGATTGGTATCGTTTTCCCCAACAATTAATAAGTCTGATATTCAGGAAAAAAACAATTTTGTTCAAATCAAATTAAATACAACATTATAGCTTATATATAATGCTTTACCAAAATTAAATTAAAAAATAAATACATTAAATGTTGGGAAATTTGCATTTTGGTCCTACTATTAATAGCAAATTTAGGATTTGGTCCACAATTAATCGTTTATTGCACTTTGGTCCCAATTTGACAGAGGTCCATCTATACTTTCTTAATACCCAAATTATCCTAACACGTGTACTGCATGTGAAACTAATCAACGGCCATCACTTAACTGGTATTTTACTGTTTGGCCCTAGTGATATTAGGGTTTGGTCCTAGTGATAATAGTGATATTAGGGTTTGGTCCATAATTAATCGTTTATTGCATTTTGGCCTCGTCAATCCATCTAAAATTTTATAATACCATATTTACCTTTAAAATCATTGGCCATCATTAGCCATCATTTATTTTAATCAACAGCTCGTCTTACACCATGTGTATCTCAACTAACTGAGTCCCAAACTTATATTTTATATTCTTCATATCTTACCACCATAATCACCACCACAACCACCACCTCCTTCTCTTCTACTACTCAATTATCACCTCATTCATCACCATTCCACAATCACCGTCATCTAGTTTTCTCAACTTTATACAAAGATCAAAATTATTTGTCCTATTGAACTTAAAATACTAAAGGACTATAAAAATTAATTTTGAATTTAAAAAAAAAATAAGATTGGGTATTTGAAATTTCAACTTAAACTCCCTAATAAATGAGACAAAAATCTTAACAATCTTTATCTTAACCCGAAATCCAAAAAAAATTGAGTATCAAAGATTAGCAACAAACTGGAATGTTCAAAGATCGCCGACAAACTTGAAAATATGATCGTAAAGTCAAAATGTAAGAAATGGGTTTTTGATTGGTAGTTAATTGTGTTAATGATAACCATTGCGTTTAGATAGTGGTGGTGGTGGTGATTCAGATTGTTATGAAGAGTGGAGGTGGTGGTGGATCGGTGTTCGAGAAAAAAAATGTTAATTGTCTAAAACCGTTGGATTGAATGAATGAGATGATGTCATGTGTAGTTTTTAGTAATTGGTCCCACTTTTAATAGCAATATTTGCCGTTTGGTCCTCAAATAAGTCACGTGTATGACATGTGCAGGGTATTATGGGTATTTAAGAAAATATATGGATGGAATAGACGTGGGCCATTCGGTCAACTCACCGAAATAGACGTGGCCCATTCGGTCAACTCACAGTCAACACACTTTAATGATAATTTTAGACCAAAGTACAATAAACAATTAATTGTGGACCAAATCCTAAATTCTCTATTAATAGTAGGATCAAAATGCAAAAAACCCTTAAATGTTTTTACATCTCACTGTTTACTATCATTGCTTTTCTTTATGTTGACAAGTCTTGTTGATCCAAGTATCCAACTGTTAATGCTAAAAAGGCACTAAAAGTACGATTGCAGGTAAAACAAGATTTTATTAAATTGTGGGCCAATTGTTAAGTACAGATATTCTTAACCAATTAATTAAGGCTAAATCTATGGTGCGCAGGTCGTATGGTATGCTATCAAATCTGGGCCACTCATACCAAGGGGTGCGTGTGTATTGCATGGCAAAAGTACTGATCCAAAGGCCCACATTACCTGCGCACCATACATCTCGCGCACTGAAGACATGCTCATTAATTAATCCCTCAAAACTAACTAGCTTAAGAAGATGCCCGAAGTTTGGAGAGCATGCATGTTGGACTCACATTTGGCTAGAGTTTCAACCAAGTAAATGGTAAAACATGTGAAGTAAATAATGTGGAAACCACTCAGATGGAACTAACTTAGTTTTCTAAGTAAAAGAATTTGCTCCTAGAATCCTGAGGAGTGCAACCTTGATACTGTTAAAACTTAAAAAACTTCCTTATGCCAATAATTACGATTCACAATAATTGATCAACAGAGATATGATTATGGTTGTTAAGAACTTAAGATACATGACTAAAGAATCTTGTATATGAAAGCCTCTGTTACCTTAGTTGGGGACCAACCATTGTGGCTGAATGGTTATAATTCAAGCCACAACATAGCACTATTCAGCACTTCTCCGCATTATACCTGGTGTTGATGAGTTGATCGAACCAGCCATTTATCCAATAATACTAGCACTTTAGCAGCTAGTTCCTTTACACCCATCAATTGTCCTTTTCCGCTAGCCCAGTTTGAAGATTTGTGACATATTGACATGCTTGAAGTTCCATTTCCCCCTCCATTAATTAAATAGGGTGCTTTTGCAGTGTTTGGGATCTTCCATTTCCAATTAATTGGATTGTAGCTACAACTACAATCCAATTCAATAGGTACATGCATGGCACTCATTTGCCTAAATGCGTGGTTTGGACTTTGAAACGGCCTGAAATGTACATACGTTCATCAATTTTGAAATTAAAAATTGTTCTTATTTAACTATCATGAATTTTTATAAGCTTACTACATCTGAATATAGGATAAAAAAAAGTATACATTTTCAGACAGTAAGAGACAATGGATTGCCGTAACGAGGCTCACAAGTTCACAACAAGCAGATGTTAGCTTAAGAACTATTTGAACAATATTTCTACAGCAACACAAAAAATGAACTAAAATTTGTGAACACACTGACGTGGCACTTGAGTTCACGTGCCCTCTAGTCTTTTTGCTATCTCTTTTATTTATTTATTTATTTATTTTTGAGTTTCTTTTCTTAAAATAAAACCTGCATTTCTTTTTTTCTTTTTGTGTTGTGACTATAGTTCGGGATTTCAGAATTCTCGGAATTCCGACAAATCCAAAAACCCAAAATTCATTAAATTTCAACCCCTATCATATTCGAAATTTTAGATGATTTCAAAATTTTAAATATTTCGACTTTATATTTGGAATTCCGATTTTTTGAAAAACCTAAATATTGGGCGGAATTCATTAAATTTCCACGTCAGTGTGTTTGCCTTTTCGGTTTATCTTGTGTATTGATATAGAATTTTTGTATGCCTTAAAATAGTGAGAATTTGATAGAAGAAAGTCACTTTTGACTTCTTTTGGTGTCACATTATCTTCCTCAAATTTAGGCCCATATAGTACGAATCCCATTTCCAACTTCTTTATACCCATTATTCCTAGCAAACTTAGTCTTCTTAATGGCTTTTAAGCCTAATATCAATACATATTGTCATATTTTTTCAATTAGGTTTAGCAAGTTAGATTCGAGTTCTAACAATGTGGGGCTGTTTTGAATTGGAAGAGAGATAGTGCAAGAAGTTCTAAATAAATGTTGTATTTAGAGAGGACAACATGCTTTATAATGCCTGCTGATGTCGATCAATTGAATTGTATCAAAAGTAGAATAATGAGTAGTAGGGATTATAATATAGTTTGAACATTTTACCAAATAAATATCATTTAAATTTTTTGATACTTGAATTATAATTTTGTATAAATATAGTGGTAAAGAGAGCAAAATGGAGTAGGAGAGTGATTGAGGAAAAAAATAATAGGGGCAATTATGGAATTAAGTGAAATATCAACCAGGTATTTAAGTATAACAAGTATGGAAACCGTGCTATGCATCGGTTTTTTTAAGTCTTGAAATCTGTCCCTCTAGATCGATAGTTAGCATGGTTTTTTTGGATTCTAATTATAAATGGTAATTGTAATTATATAGGAGAGACTCATTTATTTATTTTTTTAAAACAAAATAGGAAATAATTATATTATTTAAGTGATATTAGGGAGGTTCTTTTAAATTATTAATAATAAAATAGGAGTTGTTTTAATTTAAATGGGAAAATGGGGGGTAATTATTTAATTTAAGTGGGTGTTTCTAAATTATTAATACAAAAGGGACTTTGTTCAAATTATATTAATAAAAGTGGGGTTTATTCTAAATTTAGTGATGGAGGTGTTTTTAAATTAAATAAATAAAGAGATCTTAAATTGCCTATTGGAAAGGATATTCCGAAGACCCGACTATCATCTAGTGTAGATATGATTTAAACAATAGGGGGTTTAATTTAAACTACTACATACTTTGGGGAGGGTTTAGTCTAATTAACTGTATAAAAAATAGATCGGACAGATCAATTATTATACCATAATCAAATTGGATATGAACTAATTATACAAGTCCAACTACCAAGTTGTACATAATTCTCGACCTCAGGTGATGCTTTGTTTGTTGACTTTAAATGCTCATGTTTTTCAAATATAGCAGCGAAGTCTTGAATCTCTGAGGTTGAGTCCAATGGCTCCCTATCCCATTAAAAGTAGAGCTAAAGTCAACAGATTTTACTCTCTATCATTAATTTCCTCTGTATATATACAAAGGATTTTACTCTCTATCTTTATTTTACTCTCCATATAAGATTTTACTCTCTATCCTTATTTTACTCTCTATATATGGAGAGTAAAATAAAGATAGAGAGTAAAATGTTGACTTTAGCTCTACTTTTAAGAGGAAATTAATGATAAAGAGTAAAATCTGTTGACTTTAGCTCTACTTTTAAAGGGATGGGGAGCCATTGAAATGAGCAAACATGAAATAACCTACATGCAGACATGGCAGCGACCCATATTTTCCAAGCAAGCAAGATAAAAGAGAGTGCTATAGTGTTATAGATGCCAATGTGCACATGACAGTAAAGTCATTAATTACCATTGTCCATTGACCCCCGTGACCACAAGGAGAACAAATAAAGGTTAAATCTTGCATCAAAATATGGAGTAGCAAAAAAGGATGTTTTCAAGAAAATACAGTAATTGTGTAATCCCTATAATCATCAAAATTCAATCCCTACAATCAGCAATATTCTCATTTTACAGTTGCAACAAATATCATTTTTAAAAGTTCGCGGGACCTTTAGGTAGGGCAGGGAATCGGGTAGGTAGACCCAAATCCGAACCAACCCCATTACCAAATATATCGGGTTCAGGTGTATTTTCATATCCGTTTATTTATTCGGGTCGGGGTTGGATAAAATTTTTGGGTTTTTTTTTGAATTTTTAGTGTTATCCGATCGGGTTTGAAATTTTGGATATTAAATTTTGGTTTTATTCGGGTTCGGATTTGAATATTGTGAAACTATTCGGGTTCGAATTCGGATAAAGCCATATTCGACCCAAACCTGACCCGATCTCTGCCCTACCTCTAGGTATTGGAGGGTGATGATGATCAGAGGATGCACAGATACACTCACCATATTGGTATAGCTGTTTGGTGCTATATATTGTAATGGTTTTGTAAGAATAACAGTGGGGCGTGCACGTATACACTAAAACTATTTCACTTGGTGGGCAGAACGCTGAGTTAGTACTTGTGGACTAGACACTTTTTGTGGATGTGGTATGCTATCAACTATGTGCAAGTCCAATGGGGAGCAGCTATAATGGGCTGCTAAAAGGTGTCACATAGGCCCTTTAGCAGCCCCAGCTAAATTTGGCAGCCCAAATTCGAAAAACCAGTCCAATGGAGACTTTTAACAGCTATTAAGTTCGGGATACGGACGACAGAGTTTCTATTGTCTGTACGTTAAATTGCAATAGACGACATAAACTTTGCCGTCTATACACTCCAGACACTATAACGCACAAATATCTTATCAATTCACTCCTTCAATTCCTCAATCCCTCACTCATCTTCTCTCCTCACTCCCAAAAACCAAAACCAATAATAATTCACTCCTTTATTCCTCAATTCACTCATTTTTGTGCTCAATACTCGTAAATTTCACTCTCCTATTGAAATTCGATTTTAGAAATGTTAATTGTGATTGAATTGAATTGAATTGTGATTGAATTGAATTGAATTGATTTTAGAATTGAATTGAATTGAATTAGAATTGCAAATTCGATTTTAGAATTGAATTGAATGTTGATTTTAGAATTGAATTGAATTGAATTGTGATTGAATTAGAATTGTGATTGAATTGAATTGAATTGTTATTGAATTAGAATGTTGGAATTGATTAATGTTAGTTTGAAATTGTGCGTTTTGTTTAAATTGAAGTTATAAAGAGGATATTGTTGATTGAATTGCAGGTGCCACGCAAAATGAGTAACAAAGGTAAACGATTTTTCGGTAAAAATCAGTTAGTAGATTGACACAAGAGTCGACGTCAACGCTAAACGTCGATGAAGATGAAAACATCGATGAAGTCTATAATTTGCAAAACTCTACAATAATTCAATTTCCGGACCCAGTCGATCCACTAACACATGTTACATTGACTAGAAACCCGAAAACTCACATCTCTCATCGTGTAAATATAGTAAGCATTTGATCGTTAAATTTGATTTCTTTAACATCATAATTTGTATTTTCTTTAATTTTAATGAATAAATATTTTGAATAAATGTTTAGGGAAGAAGGGAAGGGGGGAGATGAAATTGCGGTGTTGTTGGGCATCCGTGAACAATTGGTGGAAGAGAATGATTGCCAAATGAGATTGTTTTTAATGCATAAGAAATGAAATTTTACAATCTCCGTTTGGGTTATTGTTTCGATGTGGTTATCAAAATGCCGATCGTAGTTTGATATACGCTTTGATCGAGTGGTGGTGGGACACAACTCACACTTTCCACTTTCCACAAGGCGAGATAGGCATCACTCTAATGGATATTACTATACTACGGAATGAGCGTAGGAAGGGGAAAGGCCGTTACATTTGGAGAAGGTCGGTTCATGACTTTTGATTATGCACAACAAAGTTGGCCGAATATAAGGCCGGAGCATTGGGCTAAAGGGGGTATCAAACCCTCTATTTTTTTGTGAATGAGTTCATAGAGAAGACGAAAGAGAGTGACGAAGGTTGGTACTCGATACGGGTACAGATTGAGAGAGATATTTGAGAGCATTATATATTTACTTAATCACGTAGTGTTTCTTCCCCACGGGTGAAAGTTTACTGAGATTAGGTTGGATAGAGTATTTGATTTGGTTAGATTATTACATGCATCAGTATGATTGGGGTGGTGCTATGTTTGGAGCTTTGATTTTTTGGATCAAGCGTGTCGAGTCACAACTAATGTTGCGGATGGTCAATGTGGTGGCTTCACCCCTATTTTACAAGTAAGTTTTAAATTTTTAGTATTATAACTTTATGATAGAATTACAATTTTTAAATTACGTACAAGTTTAATTTTGATATTTGTTTTTATGATATTATTGGTAGCATGAGTACGTACCTACCATGACTCCTATTTTGAGACCGAACATGGACCGTGATATCGTCCCATGGATTAGAGCATGTATGAATGACTTTAAAGATTGCCGAACTAGTCAAGAACACCATAACATTTACTTAGATCGTAGCCAACTCGAGACTAGGTCGGCATTGACGATACAATGGACACCATAGTTTCATACTCGATATATGGAATTAAATGTTGATGATGTGGAGGGAGATACCATGGATGGTGTTTGGTTACGTGAGACGATTCACCGTGTACGTCGTTCGTATAATCTTACAATGCGCTGAATTGTCTTTGAGTTTGGAGGTATCATCGTGTGGTACCTGGGTGATAGGTGTTGGCACCAAATCGTTGGGACACCTTTCATCCCACACCTTCCTCCGGAGAGTATGTGCCCATTGGGAAGAGCCAGTCAGTGGAGGTCCTATCTTAGAATGCATGAAGGCTTGTGGCCACAAACTTCTCTATATTTAGATGTGAATGGTGACTACGATAGTTACTGGAATCGTGTCTCAAAGGGTCTTATATTGTCTGCTAACATGTATAGAGCTGCTAACATGAACTTTGTGGGACATAAGACTATTAGAAGTGATTTGCGTATCCCACACTCTGCTGAGCCTTACTTTTCATCTCAAGATCCTTACGAGTCTTTTGTTCCAGCTCCTTTTGATCCGGCTAACCCACGGAGTTATGACATAGTTACATCTCAGGGAATGCATGTCGCCATACCTATACCTCATATTGATCAAAGTTATCTTCTAAATCTTGTCCCGGATTTTAACACTCTAGATGAGGTTAGTATTTGGTTTATATTTTGAAACTTGAATTATATTTAGTTTATAGTGATGGTTTTTCTTAAAGTTATTGATTTTTTTGTAGGCTACACTTAGAGCGCGATATATCGAGTTGCAGCTAATGATGCATGGGATGCGATTCGTTTATGACTACAACTGACGAATACTATCATTATTTGGTGGCCGAGCGAGAATAGAAAAAAAAGACACATGATAGAGTCGCGTAGTTAGAAGCGCAGGTGCTAGAACTGACATTGCGAGAATCACGGCGAGCGAGTAAATCAAATAAGAGGCAAGCTGGCAAGAGTTCAAGCGGAAATTAGTTTAGAATTTGTATTTATGTGTGTTTTAATTTACTTATATGGATTTTGTTTAGTTGAATGAATTGAATCATATTTGTTTAATGAATGAATTTTGTTTAGTTGAATGGATGCGTGGATTGTTGTCTCTATTGCATGAACGAAATGGATTGGAATGGAATAAAGTGGAGTGAGTTTGTATATGAAAAGAAGAATGAGATTTGTTAGTTTTTGCGTCTGGCAGGTACAGACGGTAGAGTTTCTGCCGTCCGTCAATTTAATTAAAACGAAATACGGACGACGTAGTTTTTGCCGTCTGTACATAAATAACCAACAGACGGCAGAAACTATGCCGTCTCTCTCCCGAAAATTATTATGGTAACTTTGGTTAGATTTTTGACTCCTTTTAAATTTAAGACTTTTTTAGCCGCCCCATTATAATGATATTTTTGTATTTGGAATGCTATATTTGCTTTTAGCCCTCCATTGGACTTGGTCTTATACCCTGACATAGTGACATATACCGCTCACGCTATCGCGAAATTTTACTATGGGAAAAAAAAATGGCCAACACAACCGACTGTGTACGTGAATGCAAGGCACCCACGTGGGGAAAAATTAGGAGATAATGAATTGAGTGACGCAAAAGAAGCATTGAATACAGCGGACTACAACTCCGGACTCGGCTCACTCAAATGCACTATCCTTCTTTCTCACGGTGTTAGCATCCACCTCAAGTTCACCGTGATCCCCACATTCTCAACCATCAATCACTATGTTGTCTCCTTCGAGGTGGATCCAATGGATTTGAGGCAAGAAACACGTACAGTACTCTACCTAATTAAGCTGACAGTTCCTTCTTTTAACTTGCTGAGAAAGTCAATACGGTGGAAACTGCTGGCGGTTAATAAATTATTAGTCCTTTTTCTTCCTCAGATTCTGCTTGGTCAAAAAAACATACTTTGTCCCCTATTTCTTCTTCTTTTGTTTACACCGACCTTCACAGTTCCCCATTTGGTAAAAATACAAGTTTTTTAAATCTTGTGAAATTCTAAGAAGCAACCCCCACTTAAAGAGAGTTGCAGACATGGTCAATTATGTTGTCAACAGGTTCACAAAATACCAACCTACAGTGACGTTGTTTTTAAGTTTTTGGTAAAAGAGAACATGGTGACGTTGTGAATGGGGTGTAGATAATATCATCATTACTTACTATATTTGTGTAGTGGAGTAGAGTGGGATGGGTGCAACTCTTTATTAACTAAATATATGAGCTGCTTGTTAGCAGTATTATTTATTAGTATTTGTCTTTCAACTTTCGTTTAAGTAGTTGTCTTCAACTGTGAGAAAACGAACTCTAACCAACAAGCATTTCAGCTCAAACAATCAAAGACTCAAAAAGTGATAAACATATAATGTCATTACAAGGAACAAATACAGTTGTACTAGAAAAGGAAGTTAGTGAAGTGATGGAGGTTTCTAAGGGAAAGAACAAGGATGCTATTCAAGAAGAGAAGCCAAGTGCAACTCTTCCTTCTGTTGGGTTTGGACAACTTTTTAGATTTTCTGATAAGTTAGATTATGTGTTAATGGCTATTGGAAGTATAGGTGCAATTGTTCATGGCTGTTCATTACCAATATTTCTTCGGTTTTTCGCTGATCTTGTGAACTCTTTTGGTGCTAATGCTAACAATGTTGATAAAATGATGCAAGAAGTATTAAAGGTAGTAATGCAAACAATGTGTATATTAAGTAGTCTCTGTTGATAAAAATGGATACCCAAGGATCTTTTAATTGTTTTTGTGAATTTGCAGTTTGCATTTTACTTTCTTGTGGTTGGTGCTGCAATTTGGGCATCATCATGGGCAGGTTAGATGATTTTGTCACTGCTTCCTGTACTAATTTGGGGTTTGTTCTTTTAGTTCATCTTTTAGTTGAGTTTGTTCATATAAAATAGTTGGAATGTTGTGCAGAGATATCTTGTTGGATGTGGACTGGAGAAAGGCAAACAACAAAAATGAGGATTAAGTACTTAGAAGCTGCTCTGAACCAAGATGTACAGTACTTTGATACAGAATTTAGGACTTCGGATGTCGTTTTTGCCATTAATACCGATGCTGTGTTAGTTCAAGACGCCATTAGTGAGAAGGTAAAGAGCAGAAGAACTTCATTTGGTTCTGCATTTTCTTTTCAGTTAAAACTGATTGGGAACTTCTTTTGCAGTTGGGGAATTTTATCCATTATATGGCTACATTTGTATCTGGCTTCGTTGTGGGATTCACTGCAGTTTGGCAATTAGCTCTTGTAACACTTGGTGTTGCTCCTATCATCGCTTTGATAGGCGGTATACACGCTACTACATTGTCTAAACTCTCTTCAAAGAGCCAAGAATCTCTTTCTCAAGCAGGAACCATTGCAGAACAGGTGAAAATATTAACTATTAATGACTTAAATATGTTTTTTTGCCCCTTATTTTTGTGAAAATTTATTATCTTCAAATTCAAATGCAGTCAATACTCCAAATTCGAACAGTATTTGCTTTTGTTGGTGAATCAAGAACAATTCAGGCATACTCCTCTGCGTTAAGAATCGCGCAGAGGATTGGTTACAGGACTGGACTCGCTAAGGGAGTCGGACTGGGAGCGACATACTTCACTGTGTTTTGCTGTTATGCGCTTCTTTTGTGGTATGGAGGTTACCTAGTTAGACACCATTTCACCAATGGAGGACTTGCCATAGCAACTATGTTCTCTGTTATGATAGGTGGACTGTAAGCACTTGCTCAGAATTCCTCTTATTTTTCTATATGAAATCAATTTTAATGGAATTCATAAAAAGCTAATATGATGTTCAGGGCTTTGGCACAATCTGCACCAAGCATGCAAGCATTCGCCAAGGCAAAAGTTGCTGCTGCCAAGATTTACTGCACTATAGATCATAAACCAAGTATTGACCGTAATGCTGAAACAGGTTTGGTGTTGGATACGATTACAGGCCACTTAGAATTGAAAAATGTCGAGTTCTCATATCCATCAAGGCCAGATGTTCGAATTCTCAATGACTTCTCTCTGAATATTCCAGTTGGGAAGACCATAGCTCTAGTAGGAAGTAGTGGCTCTGGTAAGAGCACTGTTGTTTCCCTTATTGAAAGATTCTATGATCCCATTTCAGGTGAATAATTAAAGATATAATGTATTGTGTTATTCCATTAATTGAAGTTATTTCTGCTCCCTAGTCATGAATTTCATGTGTAAAGATCTCTATCAATGACTGTACAGGACAGGTTCTGCTAGATGGGCAGGACATTAAGAAGCTCAAGTTGAAATGGTTAAGGCAACAGATAGGCCTTGTGAGCCAAGAGCCTGCTTTGTTTGCTACTACTATTCAAGAAAATATACTCCTGGGCAAGCCTGAAGCTACACATGTTGAGGTTGAAGAGGCAGCTAGAGTCGCTAATGCTGACTCGTTCATCGCCAAACTTCCTGATGGCTACAACACTCAGGTTTGTCTTTCTGAACAACCTCCAGATATTTTTGCCATTCAAGGAGGTTAATGGTAAATGTATTTCTTTATGAAAACTCAAACATTTGGGATAAGACATTGTTCCTAAGAACCAACTATCTGATGTAATTCAGACTTTTTGAAGTTAGGTGTTGGATGGTTGACATTGTCCATTTTTAAATAATTAATCCAGATCTTCAGTTTGTTTCCATGTGCCATGACAGTGTCCCCAAATAGATTCTCCTGCTTTGGGCATATATCTTGATTTAGGTGATACCCTGTAAGTTGTAACACAAAAATATTGGATGCTTATTCAAGTTGCAAATTTTAAAAATGAGTCTTTGTGGTCAACTAACAAAACCTAACTTTATTAGTCAGTTCTAGGGAAGCGCTTGGTAATTGGGATAAAATATTATCAGTCAACATGTGTACTATTGACATAGATAATTAATTCAAGTAAGCATTGTCAGCTTTCAGTCATGTTCTTGCTTTATAAAAAAAAAAAATCATGTTCTTGGAGTATACTATCGACATACTGAAGTGGCAGAGAATCTCCCAGGACTTATCATGGAAACAAAATTTCAAGAAGATTAAAAGTCTAACACGGTATGGATTCCGTTTCAAAGGGACAAGTAACCAATTCCCTTTTTGTTCCGAAAAGAAGTTCATATATCCGTAGCAATCATAAATTAAGAGACCAATAGAAGGGATTGCAAATACACCGTAAAAATGTGGAATGACGTACTTGGTTCTAGAAGTAACTCTCTTTTATTAATGTTAATTTAAACATTCATTTACATTAGATAATTGAAGACGGTTTGTGGATATTTCAGGTAGGAGAAAGAGGGTTGCAGCTCTCTGGAGGTCAGAAGCAGAGGATTGCTATTGCCAGAGCAATGCTTAAGAACCCGACGATACTTCTCTTGGATGAGGCAACAAGTGCATTGGACTCGGAATCAGAGAAGTTGGTGCAGGAAGCGCTTGACCGTTTCATGATTGGAAGAACAACTCTTGTGATTGCCCACAGGCTCTCCACCATCCGAAAAGCTGACCTTGTAGCAGTCCTGCAGCAAGGGAGCGTTTCTGAAATTGGTACTCATGATGAGCTCTTTGCAAAAGGTGACAGTAGTGTTTATGCTAAGCTCATTCGCATGCAAGAAATGGCACATGAAAATGCTATCAACAATGCTAGAAAGAGTAGTGCAAGGTAGCTTCCAGAAATCCCTATCAAGAATTCTTGGCGTTTGGTTTTTGGAATCTCACAATCGTATTTCCCAAGTGTCTGTTCAAAGTTCTTGATTTTTCTACTGAATGGTACTTTATTAAACTCTTCTAAAATCATACATCTTGAGCAGGCCTTCTAGTGCCAGAAACTCGGTAAGCTCTCCAATCATTGCCCGGAATTCGTCCTATGGTCGATCACCATACTCACGCAGGCTCTCTGATTTCTCCAACTCTGAGTTTAGCCTTTCCATTGATGGTGGTCACTCCAGTTACAGGCTTGAGAAGCTTGCTTTCAAGAAACAAGCCAGCTCCTTTTGGCGCCTTGTGAAGATGAACTCCCCTGAATGGAAATATGCATTAATTGGTTCGATTGGTTCCATCGTTTGTGGATCCATTAGTGCACTCTTTGCCTATGTCCTCAGTGCCGTCCTCAGTGTCTACTACAGCCAAGACCATGCTTACATGCGCCGAGAGATTGGAAAGTACTGTTATTTACTGATTGGAGTCTCCTCGGCTGCCTTCCTCTTTAACACACTTCAGAATTTCTTCTGGGATGTTGTGGGGGAAAATCTTACAAAGCGAGTGAGGGAGAAGATGCTGACAGCAGTATTGAATAACGAAATGGCTTGGTTTGACAAAGAAGATAATGAGAGTGCTAGAATGGCTGCAAGGTTGGCACTTGATGCCAACAATGTACGTTCAGCAATTGGGGACCGGATTTCAGTGATCATGCAAAATTCTGCCCTCATGCTTGTTGCTTGCACGGCAGGATTTGTTTTGCAGTGGCGCCTTGCACTTGTTCTTGTAGCTGTCTTTCCCGTAGTTGTTGCTGCCACTGTCTTGCAGGTTTGTGTTTCGAAGTCTCTCCTATACAAACACATTGTGCCATACATCCAAATCTTATTTAACTGAAGATCCAATTTTTAAAAGGATAGTCTGTGTAACATTTTGCAGAAAATGTTCATGAAAGGCTTTTCTGGTGATTTAGAAGCTGCTCACACAAAGTCAACACAGTTAGCAGCCGAGGCTGTGGCTAATGTAAGAACTGTTGCTGCTTTCAATTCGGAGGCACAGATAGTTGGTCTCTTCTCAGCCAACCTTCAAACGCCCCTACGGCGCTGCTTCTGGAAGGGGCAGATAGCTGGAACTGGCTTTGGGGTAGCCCAATTCTTACTCTATGCCTCCTATGCACTTGGGTTATGGTATGCTTCCTGGCTAGTGAAACATGGTATATCTGACTTCTCAAAAACGATTCGCGTCTTCATGGTACTCATGGTGTCAGCTAATGGTGCTGCTGAAACTCTAACCCTTGCTCCTGACTTCATCAAGGGTGGTCGTGCCATGCACTCTGTCTTTGAACTCTTAGACCGCAAGACTGAAATTGAGCCTGATGATCACGATGCTACCCCTGTTCCTGAAAAATTACGAGGGGAGATTGAATTCAAGCACATTGACTTTTCGTACCCATCTCGTCCAGATATTCCTGTATTCCGTGACCTTACTCTACGCGCTCGTGCAGGAAAGACATTGGCCCTCGTTGGCCCCAGTGGCTGTGGGAAAAGCTCTGTCATTGCACTCGCACTACGATTCTATGAGCCAACATCCGGGCGGGTAGTGATTGATGGAAAGGATATTCGTAAATACAATCTTAGATCGTTAAGACAACACATTGCAATGGTTCCTCAGGAGCCATGTTTATTTGCTGCTACCATATACGACAACATTGCATATGGGCATGATTCTGCAACGGAAACTGAGATCATTGAGGCTGCTACTCAAGCAAATGCTCATAAATTCATCTCGGCATTGCCTAATGGATACCGCACTTGGGTTGGTGAGAGAGGAGTCCAATTATCAGGTGGACAAAGGCAAAGAATTGCTATTGCTCGAGCCTTTCTAAGGAAAGCAGAGATAATGCTACTAGATGAAGCAACCAGTGCACTTGACGCCGAGTCAGAAAAGTTCATCCAAGAGGCACTTGAGCGTGCACGATCAGGACGTACTACCATTGTTGTTGCGCACCGTCTTGCAACAATAAGAAATGCACATGTAATTGCTGTGATCGATGATGGGAAGGTGGCAGAGCAAGGGTCTCATTTGCATCTCATGAATCATTGCCCAGATGGGAGTTACGCCAGAATGATACAAATGCAACGATTTTCACATCAAAGTGTGGGAATAGCACCAGGCTCAAGTTCGTTGACAAAATCTCAACAAGAGGAAGAGCTTGGAAAGTGATGGAAATGACAAACGCTCAGCCTCTTGTCCTAATTTTGTTTCCTACAGAAAATCTATTGTGTAATATAATTATATTTATGTTTCTACAAATTGAGATCATGAGTCTCTGATTTAAGCAATGATGTTAGATTTAGATTCCAAAAGGATGACTATAGTCTATAGCAGAAACAAATAATTATCAGCCACGACCCTAACAATTTACTATCAGCCAAAACATAAGGACATTTCATCCTAATTAAAAACTACAAGCTTGTACTAAGATTTCCCTCAAACCAAAACATCATCATAGATTCATAGTCCATAGAACAAGGCGTAAATAACTTTTAACTCACAATACACGAACACAAATACATGGTAGGCTGGTAATCAATATATTATATGTATATTATTCAATTATTCTTATTTTTCTGAATGATTTTCTTGGAATGACTTTCTAAGCTAAGACTCTAAAACCATAAATTTGGACACCAAGGAATTATCAACCCTAAACTCTAGAACCTTTCTAAATTACTAGTTACTGCTTTTAACATCCCCTGTAATTTGTATTCTCAAATTATTTTCAGCATTATCCATGCAATGAGGCCGACTCCATCACCATCTTATTCATGTACATATCAGAATCTGCATATAATTCACATGCCCAAGTCTTTAGCTCAATTATTATTTTGCTACCTTTTCTCCCCACTCTAAGTAGGCCACGCAATGGATTATTGCAATAATTATTTGGCACGACATTAGTTATTTTTCGATCATAAAGTGAAGGTGATGCGTAACCAACTCAATGCCTGACAGAAATGTACCATGTCCATCAACATTCGATCATGATCGAAACTTGACTAGATATTTTGGACCACAGCCACTAACACTGCTCAAGCTATCAACTCTAAATAATTTTGTGGAAAAGAATAGAAGAGGAAAATGTGTAAGTTGGGCATATGCATATGCTGAGAATTGAGTTGTATGAAAAGGGAGAGGGGCAGCACTTGGATTGGGTTCATCCGTTCATGTGTTAGATGACCCCGCACGCACATGTAGGAGGAGGCTTGAAACAGATAACAAATGGAAACATGAGTAAATTAAAAGAAGAAAGAAGGGATAAAGACAATCAAGTCATCCATTTCCTTTCACTCAATTGTTTGCTGTTGGAAGAGAAGATGCGCTGCTGTTTGATCATGACTTGTGAGAACTGAGAAGAACCGAACTTCTTTAATCCTTCTTTTTATGATGCGAGTGTTCTAGTATTGATAGGTTGGGGGAAACCATATGGAAAAGAAGTAAGTGGGAAAGTGGTGCAAATGCAAGTACTGATGTAGACTATAAACGAGAGGTTTTATTTTGATCCAATACTAAGCTTTATTTATTTGTACACAATTCATTATTTACATATGCCTCTAGCATCATTCATTACATTAATTCTTTTTTTTTTTGGTAAATTCATTACATCAATTCATAAACGAGAGATTGTACATGGTATATCAGTCTGATGAAAATCATGATGAAATAGGGGACAGTGAGCCGTTCATGGTCACTGTCGATTGATAGTACCAAATTATAGTGAACGCTGCCAATCTTACTCATAGTAAGCCTATTGTGCTCTATATAAAATCATTTATTCTAAAATCCTACTTTATCACAGTTATCAAAGCATTTTTCCATGCTCTGAGCACAAGTGGTGTCAGTGATTAGAAATCTGATTAACGTTTTGGGTGGTACATTTTTCATATTAAATTTCATGCCTATATTTGCAAACCATACCAACCTGATGGTAAAGTTTCAAGCTCACATATTAACAGATCATACCAAACTGTTGGGTGTGACTGTGTGAGCCCTCTCACCATGTGGCATGAATTGATATTGTTCATGTGAACAGGTGAAGGGGCGGTCACGCTCAGAGTACGCGCGCCCGCGCTCTAGTATGGAAAAAAGAAGATAGTTTTTTTTTCTTGTGTTTTTTGAAACAAGTTACTGGAAGTTGGGGGTGTTCCGCGCTCAAGTTGGTCTTGCCCAAGGCGTGCTCTAGCATTTACACAGTAAGTTTCGGACTTTCATTTTTCGATGAAATTTCAGATTTTATATAAACCAAAATTAGGTTTTCAGTAAATTTGATTTGAATAGAAACCCAATTTTGAGAGCAACTAAAATTGAGAGGAAACCCTTGTAAATAGAAAAAATTTATAAAGAGAGAAGAGAGATCTAGTAAGTTGGAGAGACTTGAGAGAAGTGATTATTGTAATTTTCATTCCCACACTTATAAAATGATTTGCTCTTGTGAAAATAGACATCATTAGCCGAACCACATTATATATTGTGTCTCATTGCGGTAAGTTAATTTACATTGTTATTGTTTGTTTGTGATAATAAATTCCATAGCTTAGGTTGTCGTTGTTGGTTGTAGTTGAAGTTTAGATTTTTTATTAGAGTAATAGATTGTCCAAGTGCAAACTATCTTAGTGGGGATCGATTGGTATCATTTTTCTCAATAAGTGGTATCAGATCCATGGTTAGATTAATCACAAAGATTGTTATCCAAATCTTGCTTGGAAGGTGTTTGATAAAATTCCTAAAAAAAAATTTGAGTTGAAATAACTTGTTGAGATGAATCATTCTATAAACACTCGCATAACTAGTCTAAATAGAGGTAATTACACTATTTGGAAAGCCAAGATGGAAGACTTGCTTTATTGCAAGGACTTGGCATAACCCATTGAGAATGGAGGAGTAAAACCGACAGAAGTATCCGATGCAAATTGGAAGATGCTTGATAGAAAAACTATTTGGTACATTTGATAGTGGATTGACGATAGTGTCTTCCACTATGTATCCTATATCTCAAGAGACTACCGCTTTTAGCTTGTGGAAGAAATTGGAAGACCTTTACGAGAGAAAGTCTACAGGCAACAAAGTGTTACCCATTAAGAAGTTTGCTAACTCAAAGTATAAAGAATATTATTCAATATTTGAACATCTTAATGACGTACAAAATATCATCAATCAGTTGCATTTGATGAATATTCATATGAGTGATGAAGTTGAGGCTTTGTTACTATTAAACTCTCTACCCGACAGTTGGGAGACTTTGACAGTTTCTCCTGGCGGAGCCGTTACAGATGGAATCGTTTCAATGGAAATGGTTACCGGGGCATTGTTGAATGAGGAGACAAGAAGGGGTTCACGAAGCAGCTCCTCTCACTCAGAAATCCTTGTCACAGAGAAGCGGGGGAGAGGTAAGAGTAGAAAACCATCTCATTCTAGAGGTGATGACATAAGTAAATCTAGGGGTGAAACTAGAACTCCTAAGACAGAGAGACAATGTTACTATTGTGCCACCAAAAATCACTTCAGATATGAGTGTAGAACACTGAAGAGAGATGAGAAGAATAATTGTGTACATGAAGACATGGTAAAAAGGAACGGAAGCATAAACCGAAATACTACAACAATAGCAGACGATGATTTAGTGGGGATTGTGTCAAATTGTGGTGAGTGTTGTGTTAGTATCTCATGTCAAGATATATAGTGGGTGATAGATATCGGAGCGTCCTATCACGTCACACCGCACAGGAGTTTCTTCACTACCTACATATATGGTGAATTTGGTGAGGTAAAGATGGAGTCTCGAAGATTATAGATATTGGTGATGTTCATGTAGAAACCAATGTCGACTACACCTTGTCACTGAAGGATGTAAAACATGTTCCTGACATTCGACTAAGCCTAATTTCCGCTGAAAAGTTAGATGATGATGGGTTCCAAAGCTCGTTTGGTAATGGGGTATGTAAACTAAGCAAATGTTCTTTTGTGGTAGCCAAAGGGAAGAAGAGTTGCTCGCTTTACAAGACACAAGTTAGTTTGTGTAAAGTAGAGTTAAATGTGGTACAAGAAGAAGCTTCCACCGAACTATGTCATAAGAGATTGTGTTATATGAGAAAGAAAGGCATGAAAGTTCTTGTCAATCAAAAGGCCTTGCCAAACATCAAATGTACGCATTTAAATAGATGAACTCATTGTTTGGTTGGAAAACAACATAGGGTGTCTTTCCAAAGATTCTCCTCTCACCGAAAGGAAAATATTCTTGAGCTTGTACACTTGGATTTATGTGGTCCTATGAAAGTGAAGTCCTATGGGAGAGCTTTGTACTTCTTGACTTTCATTGATGACGCGTCAAGAAAGATATGGGCATATAGTCTGAAGACTAAGGATGAAGTTCTTGGTGTGTTCAAGATTTTTCATAGCATGGTGGAAAGAGAGACAGGGAAGCCTTTAAAGTGTATTCATTCAGATAATGGGAGAGAGTACATTGGGTCGTTTGAAGAGTATTATAAGAGTCATGAGATTTGTCATGAGTAGATAGTTCCCAAGACACCGCAGTAAAATGGTATAGCTGAGAGAATGAACTGTACCATTATAGAGAGGATGAGATGCATATGCATTGTCTCACTCTAAGTTACCAAGGAGTTACTGGGTAGAAGCAATGCGTACAGTCGTACATGTAATCAACGTATCGCCTTCAAAGTCTATGAATAGTGATTATCCAGAGAGAGTATGACAGGCAGAGATGTTAATTGTGGATGCTTGAAGGTATTTGGGTGCAAAGCATTTATTTATATTCCCAATGATGAGAGATTAAAACTTGATGATAAAGCCAAGTAGTGTATTTTTCTGGGTTACGGGGATGAGAAGTTTGGTTACAAACTTTATGATCCGATCAATAAGAAGGTAATCCGAAGTCGAGATGTTGTGTTATTGGAAGACCAAATAATAACAGACTTTGAGAATAGTGAGAAGCTAGAAGCTTTCATTGATGATCTTGTAGATTTTGAACCAGAAGTTCATACTGTGGAACGAGATGTAGAAGGCATTAAGAATGCAGAGAACTATGGGTTTGAAGCTCATGATGATGATCTTATTGCACATGATTGGATTGAACCTATTGATATAGAAGATGCAGGTGAAGTGCATGAACCACCACATGAGCAAGCAGAAATACATCCTCCTCAGCTATAAGAAGATGAGGTTAGGAGATCCGAGAGAGAAAGACAAGCTTCAACCAGGTACCCACCACATACATATGTTTTACTATTTGATGGTGGAGAATCTATGTACTATCAAGATGCTCTTGAGGGTATAGACAAAGAGAAGTGGTTGAAGGTCATGCAAGATGAGATAGGTTCTTTGCATAAGAATCACACTTATGACTTAGTTGAGAAACCGAAAGGAAGAAAAGTTTTCAAGAATAAGTGGATCTTAAAAGTCAAACATGAAGAGAATAATCCACATCCAAGACACAAAGCTCGCCTTGTTGTGAAGGGATTCGGTCAAAGAAAATGTATTGACTTTGATGAATTTTTTCCTCTTGTAGTTAAGATGACTTCTATTAGAGTGGTATTGGGTTTGGTTGCAAGTATGAACCTAGAGGTTGAGCAACTAGATGCCAAGACAACTTATCTTCATAGAGATCTTGAGGAAGATGTCTACATGGACCAACCAGAGGGTTTTGAGGTCAGAGGCAAGGAGCATTTGGTATGCAAGCTAAGAAAGAGTTTGTATGGCTTGAAGTAGGCACCGAGACAGTGATACATAAAATTTGAGTCCTTTATGGTGAAGCAAGGCTACACTAAGTCTGTTTCCGATCACTGTGTGTTTGTTCAGAAGTTTCCAGATGGGGATTTCATAGTGCTCTTGTTGTATGTGAATAATATGTTGATAGTTGACGAAAATATCAACAAGATATCCAAGTTGAAGAAATACTTGAGTAAGTCCTTTGAGATAAAAAATTTGGGCCAAGCAAAACAGATACTTGATATAAAGAGTGGGAAGTTGTGACTTTCTCAATAAAGCTATATTGAGAAGGTGTTGAAGAGATTCAACATGGACCAAACGAAGTCAGTCAGTTGTCCGCTTGGTGGCCAGTTCCGCATAACCAAATATATGTGTCCAAAGAGTGAGCATGAGAAGAACGAAATGCAAAAGACTCCTTATGCTTCCGCAGTGGGCAACTTGATATATGCAATAGTGTGTACAAGATCGGATATTGCTTTCGTCATTAGTGTTGTAAGCCAATTTCTATCAAATCCGGGTAAAAAACATTGGGAAGGTATTAAGTGGGTATTAAGATATCTCACAGGCACTTCTAAGGCTTGTTTGTATTTTGGTGGAAGTAATACCTTATTTGAAAGCTACATAGATGAAGACATGACATGTGATGTTGACTCGATGTCCACTTCCGGTTATCTATTTACTTATGCAGGAGAGCAGTTTATTGTCAATCGAAGTTGCAAAAGTATGTTGCCCTCTCTACTACAGAAGCTGAGTATATTGCAGCCACTGAGTGTTGCAAATAGATACTATGAATGAAGATGTTCTTAAATAAATTAGTGCTAAAACAGAACCAGTTTGTAGTTTTGTATGACAATCAACCATCAATTTGAACAAGAATTCGAGTTTTGAGAAAAATTACTAGAGGAGATTAAATTCAAGCACATTGACTTTTCGTACCCCTCTCGTCCATATATTCGTGTATTCCGTGACCTTACTCTACGCGCTCGTGCAGGAAAGACATTGGCTCTCGTTGGCCCCAGTGGCTGTGGGAAAAGTTCTGACATTGGCTCTCGTTGGCACTACGATTCTATGAGCCAACATCTGGGCGGGAAAGGATATTCGTAAATGCAATCTTAGATCGTTAAGACAACACATTGCAATGGTTCCTCAGGAGCCATGTTTATTTGCTGCTACCATATACGACAACATTGCATATGGGCATGATTCTGCAACGGAAACTGAGATCATTCAGGTTGCTACTCAAGCAAATGCTCATAAATTCATCTCGGCATTGCCTAATGGATACCGCACTTGGGTTGGTGAGGGAGGAGTTCAATTATCAGGTGGACAAAGGCAAAGAATTGCTATTGCTCGAGCCTTTCTAAGGAAAGCAGAGATAATGCTACTGGATGAAGCAACCAGTGCACTTGATGCCGAGTCAGAAAAGTTCATCCAAGAGGCACTTGAGCGTGCACGATCAGGATGTACTACCATTGTTGTTGTGCACCGTCTTGCAACAATAAGAAATGCACATGTAATTGCTGTGATCGATGATGGGAAGGTGGCAGAGCAAGGGTCTCATTTGCATCTCATGAATCATTGCCCAGATGGGAGTTACGCCAGAATGATACAAATGCAACGATTTTCACATCAAAGTGTGGGAATAGCACCAGGCTCAAGTTCGTTGACAAAATCTCAACAAGAGGAAGAGCTTGGAAAGTGATGGAAATGACAAACGCTCAGCCTCTTGTCCTAATTTTGTTTCCTACAGAAAATCTATTGTGTAATATAATTATATTTATGTTTCTACAAATTGAGATCATGAGTCTCTGATTTAAGCAATGATGTTAGATTTAGATTCCAAAAGGATGCCTATAGTCTATAGCAGAAACAAATAATTATCAGCCACGACCCTAACAATTTACTATCAGCCAAAACATAAGGACATTTCATCCTAATTAAAAACTACAAGCTTGTACTAAGATTTCCCTCAAACCAAAACATCACCATAGAACAAGGCGTATATAACTTTTACGAAAATAGTAACTTTTAACGCACAATACTCGAACAGTTCATATTGATCATCCAAAATTCCAAATTGACCGAAGGGCGAAGGATATGGCCGGGGGCAGATAAGTAATTTAACTAACTAATTAAACCCAAAACAAAAAAAAAAAAAAAAATCACCCGACCTCTTCTCTTTCTCCTCCTAAGTCCTAACCCAAACGTATTTCTTCATATCTCGTCCTCTCTCTCTCTCTCCTTAGAAACTCAAACTAAATAACAAGGAAGAAGAACGTTCCCTGTCTCACTGAAAATAACCTCTCTCTCTCTCTCTCCCCGACGAAAATGAGCGAAAATGTGACTCTGAACAAGAAGAAAAGTTCTAATCTTGTAGCTGAAATTTTGGAACAGTGAAACTGAGAATTTGGATAAGTTTAAGTTTTTGTTTTTTGTTAAATAATTGACTTTAAGTGGAGGTTTTAGGTATATTAATTGAAGGAAATGCACAACAATGTCGTAGGTAGAAAATGAACGACAATTAACGCTTGTAGTTCGAAAATATAATCTCAAGGCATTGGACTTACATTATCTGGTTTGCAATCATGTAGACTAATAATTATATTTTCACACTGACTAATAATTCCATTTTCACACAGACTCCAATAATTTTGCAGCATTAAATTGTATATGCCTGAACCTTGCCAGCTACGTTGTATTATTTGTGCTTTTCTTTTGGATATGACCAATAACCACAATAACATATTCCAAATTAATATAATTTTCTTTTTTCAGTATTTTTCTTTGTATGAGCTGTTGCTCACATTTTGGGTTATATGTTATACAGAAATGGAGACAACTGTAAGTGGGGCATCCGGTATTGAAGAACATCTAGTTGGGTCTTCTTCCAATAAATCCCTAGATAAAGGCATGCAGAAATTAGTTACTCCATATATAGGTATGATTTTTAAAAGTGTTGATGAAGCAAATAATTACTACAAAGAGTATAGTAAACAAGAAGGATTTGAGACTTGTGTTCAGACTACAGATAAGAAACTAGCTTTCGAACCCGTTCTACGAACGGGTGCTGTTATATTAAATTGTTATGAAAATATTAGCAACTGTGTAGAACTATGAGATATGATTATTATATTGATCATGTTACAACTCTTTTTATGTTACAAGAACTCTCCATTAAAATCCCCTCGCATTACACTTGCTCAATCCCCACTCCCCCCCTTGTTACAGTTCCTTCCCTTTCTTCTCTCGCTCTCTCTCCCTTGGACCCTATCCCCCCTCTTTCTCTCTTGATGGCCCCTTCTTTCCCTTCTCCTCACTTTCTCTTTATATCCTTCCCCTTTCTCCATCCGAGCCCTCCACCTGTCCCCCCATCTCGCGGTCCCATTCTCTCGGCGTGTAGGGTTTCAAATCTTTGCGACACGCGTGACCTAGCTTCTATCCCATACAACTGCGGTATACTATCTTCCGCTTAACTTCGGGTGCATCCTCTCCTTGACTCTTTTGGGCCCCGATACTACCACTTCTGAGATGCCCCCTCTCGAGTCGCGACCATTTGGTGATCGAGGGGTCGAGAGTCTCGGATATCACGTTTCCCTCCGCGGTTCCCCACGATCCTTTTTCCTTGCTGTACTCACGAGTCCCATCACCATTATAGCCTGCAACCCCTCGTTTCTTGCGCGTCCACGCGTCACTCCTTGACTGATCCCTTTTAGTGTCGCCTCGATTTCAGCCCCTCCCAATTACTCTTTTGCCCTTTCCACTTATAAAAAGCCCGCTCGATTCTTTTCTTCTTCCATTCAGTTCCTCATTTTCCTTCTAACTGCTCCCTTTTCTCTACTCCTCTCCTTGGCTAACTGCTCCGGTCACGCGCGCGGTTGTGCTTCCTGTTTTCTTTTGTGAAGGATTTCGTTCCTGCTGCTCCTCTCTTCCCTCCGGGTTGGTCCCCTTTCCTTCTTAATCCATTATTTGCTATATTTCGAGTTTCTCTCTTGAATTCGTGACTATCCGGCTTCTTCTCATCCATCCGGTCTCTTGCGTTTACCTTCTCCGACCTCGATGTCGGCTCTCGGATCCGGACACCTCATCCTCCTCCCTGTCCGTGGTGCCGCCTCCCCCTCACACCGATCGGATCGGGGGCTCCTTCCACTCCCTTTTGCCCTTCTTCAGGCCCTTTCGCGGCCGAGGACCTAATCTCGAGGGCTGTCAAGGCGAGCCTATGCCATACCTGGCGGCGTCATCTTTGGAGCATGTCCCCGCCCTAACCTACTACCCCGCTTTGGTTCCCTATAAGCCGGCCGTCTAGTTGCCGCGATTGGGGCAGATTGTAGCCGGCCTCCGTTTGCCCCTTACCCGTCTCGACGTCGAGGTATGCAATCACTTCAACATCCCTCCTTGCCAAGGCATCGGCAACTTCTGGAGGGTTATGTTTGCCGCGAACCACTATAACCGGTCAGAAGTCCCCAAAATAACAGTCCGCGACATGACCGCCCATTTTTATATAAAAAAGAGCACCAAGGATGTTAGCGTGGGATACCACTCCTTCTGTGTTCGACCTAGGAAACAACACTTTATACTCCGTGTCACCTCCTCGGACAAGTTGTGGCATCATTACCCCCTTTACATCTCCGGGAACTTCCTCTCCGCGGATCTCCCTCCCAACTTGAGCCTTAATCATCTGGCCTTTCTCCCCAGCGGTGAGTTTGCCTCTATACTAATCCCTTGGTGTAGATTTTCTTTGCTCCCCCTTCTGACTTTTTGACTGCTTTCTTTTTCAGGTTGGCGCCCGGACTCTAAGTCGCGGCCCTACGATAATTTCTTTTCCACCACGTTCAAGAAGATTCGCGACAGGGACCGGCCAAACTCGCGGTATTAGGAATTGACCACATCCTTGCCACTCCCTCCTCTCGACCCCATTTGAAGTTTATTGGGAAATACTTGTTCCCCTTTCTACCGTCCCCACCACCCAAAAGAGGAAACCTCGATTCACCTCCTCCCAAAAAAAGAAGAGCTTCCCCAAGGCACCCGATCAACTTCGCCGCCCCCACTCGGTCATCCTCCGTCTCCCCCCTCTCCTTGACCCCCACCCCTTACCGATCTTCGACCTCTTGGGAAGACCAATATCTTCCCTCATTCGCTTTCCACCGCGTCCCCTCATTCCGACATGGGTGCCCATAAAGCGCCAAGCTTTTTGGCACCGACTCAGATGACGAGGTGTCACTCCTGTCGTTCCCCGACTGCGCTCCCTCCCCTCCTCCGACTTCAAAGCGTCCCCGTGACGTATCGAAGAAGAACCCCCCCGGGTCCAGCGGACTCCCCTGCTCCCCTCGCTACCGGCGGCGGCGGAAGAAGTTGCCCCGCTCACGAAAGGGGGCTCGAAACCCATTCCCACCTATACGCCCCCACCTTCAAGGTCCGGAACCGCTCTCAATATCGCGACTTCGGCCTTGGATAACGCCGGCCGTGGCCTCGTCCTCGTTCTATGGGTCTCATCTCCCCGGGGACATGGCCTTTGGACGGAGGGGCGTTCGACTCTCCGGACCTCCTTACACCGGGCGGGAGAAGGTACTCTCTCTCTATTGTACTTTGTCTTTCCCTTCCTCCCCCTTTGAATGCTCTAACCTCGTTGTTTGTTTCTTTTCGGATGAGCACGGACATCTCTTATATGATCCGGGGCCTTTTTGGTCGCGAGGGCCGGATCGACCATTTGGACGGCGGTAGCCGCTGGAGCAAAAGAATGAGGCTACGGAGGATGGGCTTCGGGGCCCGTGACGGGCGGTGAAGATCTGGCGAGGCCGCCCACCTGGCATATATGGATAAGGTTAATGACCGCTGAGTAGTCACGGAAACCTCTTGGCCCAAAGATACCGCCGCCGGCCTCCCTCTCAGAAGCACCGGCCGGCGGGCGGGCGGGCTCCTGGCGACGACATGACGCCGACATGGATGAGCTCGGGATCACTTTTCGTGCTCGAGGCCGACAAGAGGGTGGCCAAAAGATTAAGGAGGAGCACTGGCGGCTTGTCGGAGGGCGACTTCTCCCGAAGCCGACCGCCCCCCACCCTCGGTGGTGGCGGGCCATCGCCGGCATCGATCCATTGCCGGATGATGATGCATTTGTGATAGTGGCGGGGTGTTAGAAAATCTTTCGCCGGCGCCCTCGAGGAAGCCGCGGAGTTAGTGATTCAGGAGAGTGTTTAAGAGTGTGTTGCTTGAAATGGCCTGTTTTGTGCCCTGGCCAGGCTTCTTTGTTACTCTGTGTAGTATCTCTGTTAACTTTTGTTTCATTTTTACTCTCCCCGATTGAGGTTAACTGATTATCGATATGTCGAATATTTTGTTTTTGTAAATCCCACGTGTCCTTGGCGGTATCCGATATTTGCATGATTTTAATGGTAAGGATCCTCTATCCTCATCTTCACCAGTCTGGCTGGGAGCCTCGCTCCCTTTGCCCCGGTTCAGGTCGGGACAACGCCCGGACCTGTGCTCATGTCGGACCCGCTTGTCATCGAGGGAGGGCCTCTTCGCCTCCCGCGCGGCACCTCATCTCGGGTCAGGCGACTCCTTCGCCCGGCTCTCTGAATCTCGCCCGTCGGGGACACTCTTTTTGCCCCGACGGAGTTTCGGACTTCTCGTCCTCGGAAGGCTCTCTCCTTCCGATCCCTCTACTCTGAAGGCAGTAACATTTCACGCAACCTTAACCACCAAAAGTGCTAAAGTTTTATATATGTACAACTAGCTCATGTGGTTTACATCCACTCCCCCTTACATTTACTCATGAAACTTTTTTAACAACCGTACATTCCAAGGTTTTTCAACAACTCTTCCCTCCACGGTTTGCAACCTGTAGGTGCCTGAGCCTCCCACCTCAATCACTACACAAGGTCCCTCCCAGGTTGGACCCAGCTTGCCCTCGCTCACCTTCTTGGTGTTGGGGTTACTTCGCCTCGCATACCGGTCTCCCACCTTAAAGCTCCTCGGCTTCACCCTCTTGTTGTATTGCCGTTGGAGGATGGGATGATGGTACTCTTCTAGTCGGATCGTGGCGGTGTCTCTTCTCTCTTCAGCCCGATTCATATCTCTCGGCTAAGATGCCCCGATTTGAGCCGTCCTCGATGGCGCTGATCCTAGTAGTAGCTGCCACCGATTACGTTGGTATCGCGGCCTCAACACCATATGCTAAAGAAAAGGGGTCTCCATTGTAGTAGTCCGGCGTGGTTCGGTATGCCCATAATACATGGTTGAGCTCGTCGGCCGGGATCCTTTCTTGCTTTCCAACTTTCTCTTGAGGTTGTTTAGGATGGTCTTGTTGGAGGACTCCGGCTTGCCCATTGCCCACCGGGGTTGTATGGGGCGAAAACCCCGCTTCACACGATAGGCTGCAGAAGCTCTTAACTCTCGCCCTGAGCTGCGGCTCCATTATCCGCCCGCGATAGCATACGGCAATCGAAGCGACAAATGATGTTCTCCCACAAGAACTTAATTACTTGGGCTTCCTTTACTACTTGCAGGGGCGACCTCAATCCGCCGTAAAAGTCCGTGCATTGCGACCAACGAAATCTCCTCTTTCCGCGGGCCATTGGCGTGCCCCACTATGTCGAGGGCCCACATTGCAAAGGGCCACCGGACTTGATACATAATCGCGGTAACTCGGTGGGGCCCATATCAGGTGAGAGAATCTTTGACATTTTCACACTTCTGGAGAACTCCACATCGTCTCTCTTTTCATATCGCGGCCAAAAGTAACCTGCGTCAACAATCGATTGTACCGATTTATGCGGCCAGCGGAATGGCTCCCCGATCCCCTCGTGGAAGCTCGGCGAAAGCACCTCTTGAGCCAGCTTTGGCCCCAAACATTTCAATAGAGGCCCGTTGAAGTTCCTTCTATATAATTCTCCTCTAACCGGTGTGTGTACCTCCGGCCTTTGTTCAATCCACGCCTTTCTTTAGGGTCTTTCACCTCAATCCCCAAGACCTGTTTGAAGCGGACCCATCCATCCATCATCACCCTCCGTCGTGCTTTCATTACCTCTAACTTGTCCTCGGTATTTTCGGTTTGCTCAATTTCCTTATCTTCAATTGTCCTTTCCTCGGATCACGGTATGGGCGGCTACGTAAGCGAGCATCGGCGTGGCGGTTCTCCCCGGTTCGGATGGATGAATCGATTTGGTTGAACCGAGGCCCAAGCCCGCGGGACCCCAAATACCTTGCCATTCTAGGATATCGGCCGCGAACCCTCCATTCGGCTGGCATACCACCAAATTGAGTCGAATTATCACGGTGAGTTCCCACGCCTAATTCTACGCCATTCTCATGCCCGATCCGATCACCTCATACTCCGCCTCGTTATTTGATCTTTGCAAAGCCCAATCTCATTGTTTGCTCCAACCTATTGTTCTCGGGTGACCCGATTACCACGCTTATTCCATTTGCCGCATCTCGCCACTGCTGATCCGTCCCGAAACACCCTCCATCCATTCCTTGCATCCTGGGGTTGGACAATCCAGTTCCTCCTCTCCCTCGGGCTCCAAAACCATCTCCTCCCCATGTTGGATCCTGCGGGGAACTCCGCCAAGAATTCGCCCGCCTTGGAGGCGCCTTCTCCGTCTGTCGACTTGATATCGAATCTCGTATGAGCTAAGCATTACGCCCATTTCAAAGATCCTCCCCGATTTTTCAGCCCCGAGGCACAGCGAGGAAGGTTAGTCACCACGACTTTCGTGAGCTTCGAAATATGGCCTCGGCCGGGGCCGAGAATACAAGGGCTAGGAATGCTTCTCTCTTTCGACTATACCTAGTCTCTGCGTCCAATAAGGTTTTGCTCTGGAAGTACCACGTGTGTCTTTCTATTTTATCTACTACCCGAGCGAGGGATCGAGCTGATGTGACCGGACCTAAGTATAAAAGCGCTTCTCTCCCACTTCGGACGCGGCGGAGAGCGGTGTCTCTTCTAAATAACTCTTAAGCCCGGGCGCCTCTTCGCACTCTCATTTGTCCATCGAAGTCCGTGGTGTTCCTCGCCAGCCGATCGATCTGGCCGCCTACATTTGTCGGATGACTTTTGAGATAAACTTTGTTGAGTGCGACTCTTCACGCCAACCGGCGCACCTCCTTCAGCATGCGTGGCGGCGACATTTCCACCGGCGACCTTATCCGTTCGGGGTTTGCCTCTATTCCCCTCGCGTCCACGATGTATCCGAGAAATTTCCCGTGGTGACTCCAAATGTGCATTTCTCGGGTTAAGTTTCGGGTTGTGGGCCCGAAGTATCCGAACGCGTCTCCCTCAACCCTCCGGGTGCTCTAATCGACATGCTTTTCTCCACCATATCATCGATGTATATCTCGATGCCCCCCGGATCTTGCCCTCGAACATTTTCTCTCCAACCGCTGGGCGTAGCCCCGCATTTTCAATCGAATGGCATCCTCGTATAGCAGTATGTGCCCCCTTCCACCACAAATGAGGTCTTCTCCTGATCAGGCCCGTACATCGCGACCTGGTTGTATCCCATGGACGCATCCATAAATGAGAATATTCTGAAGCCCGCCGTCCTGTCTACCAATTCGTCCACTCGCGGCATAGGATAACTATCCTTCGGACATTCCAGGTTTACGTCCGTGAAGTCGACACACATCCGCACCCTTCCATTTTTCTTTGGGACAGCCACTATGTTGGACAGCCACTCCGTGAACTCCACCTCTCTTATGATCCCGGCATTCTTTAGTCTAGCAACCTCTTCCCGGATCCCTTCCGCGTATTTAGCCCTCATTCCCTCATCTTCGCTCCCACCGCCGGCGTCCTCCCTCATATGTGGCGATGACATGCGAATCCCGGATCAAGCCCGTAACATCCTCTATTCCCCATGCGAACCGCCCTTGTTCTCCGCCAAACATTGCATCAACTTGGCCTTCCACTTTCTTTTGATGACCTCGATCAATCGGCGTCAACTTCCCCTCTCCGCCTCTCCCGGATCCACAACTTCTTGTTTCATCCAAAGTCTTTGGAACCTTCAGCGGACTCTTGACCCCTCCACGGCCCCTAATTGTAATTGCTATGCCGCCTCTTCCCGGGTTAGCCGACCTATGCCCGGCTCCGGGACATCCTCTTAATTGTGTTACGGTGGTCTGTTCTTGGCGGCCACCGATCTCCACGGACCTCATTATGTTCCCATAGGGGTAAGGGGAAGCGTATGACCGATAATAAGTCGAGGGGACCGCTCTCATCTCTCATGTATCCATCTCCTTCCTAGGATCGCGTTATCTTTGGGATTGGGAGTCCACCACCATAAACCTCGAAAAACACCGCCGGCCCGTTGGTCATCGGGAAAAGAGTTGCCCCATACAGGTTCCGTGACAACTCCCATTGAACCCATACTGGCTGGTCCGCGGGGGGCTCGGTTGCCGGGTCCATCCCATCTCCTCTAGAGCTCCCTTAAACAAAGCCAAATCCCGGCTACGCCGCGATCAATCGGGGACTCTTTGACTACATAATTACCCATTGCCACCGTGATGACTAAAGCGTCTTCATGCGGGGTATCCACGATTCGGAGATCCGCATTGGAGAAGGTAATCCCTCTTCCCCTTTCCTCATTCCGTGTCGTAACTCTCGCCTCGTTGGGACTCATTAACTTGTTGGATGCTCGCTGTCCTCCGGACCTTATCCCGGTGGTCATTGTGGCTCAGTGCCTCCCCACTGAAGATAACGTTTATGGTTCCCAATATTCTCCCCGCATTGGGCACCGGCTCCCTGTTCTGAGGTTCCGCTACAAACTCCCTCATCACTCCTTTCTCAACTAACCTCTGGACCAACCATTTTAAAGCATAGCAGTCGTCTGTTCCATGATTGTGTACCTGGTGATATTCGCAGTAGGGTTTATTAGGCATTTCGGCAGGAAATGTTCGCGGACCTTCATATCCCGGCACATTCTTTATCAACGGCAGTATCTCGCTCAACGGTCTCGCCAGGGGCACTTGCTCCACCTCGCGGTATGGCTTTCTCTCCCTCTGGTCTCTGCGTGCCACTTCTCTCCCCCTCTCCAGCCGCGGTGTCTTGCCGCGATACCTTTCCCCTCCTCTGTCTTCTCGCCTCGCGTCTTCCCGCTCCCTCCCCTTTTTCTACGGCCAGAATCGCTTTAGCTCCCTCTTCGAAGTCCTTCGCATAGTGTCCTCATATCGATATACTTCTACACCGTGGATAGAGCTTCGTGCAATGTCGCAATCTCATTCTTTGCACGGACTGATGTACCGGTCATGCGCTGCCGCCTCTCTCGAACGCTATCACCGCCCGTCCTCTCATCCAGTTTTCCACTTTGAGTGTTTTACTTTGAGGCGGCCACAATTGCTCCCCTCGACAGATTCGGCGGACCTTTGTCGGCGTTGAATAAGGCGCTGATGTCTACCACCCTCCTCGCCGATGTATAAAGTGATCCACAAAGGCTTGCTCCAACCCTTGGAAATTGGTTATGCTCCTTGACGGCAACCGATAGTACCAGTCGGAAGCCCCTCCTTTAAGACTGGCCGGGAACATCATACACCGCAGACCGTCGTACTTGGCCTCTTGCCGAGGAGGCATCCGTTGTCGAAAATGATGAATGTGATCTGCCGGGTCCCCGTTCGTCATATCTCTCAAACCTTGGCTGATTGAAAGCGTTTTGGCACCCTCGAAGTCCATATCGCGTCTGCCAGCGGGTTGCGGTTCAGTCCCGCCACCACCTGGCTGGCCGCGCCCGTCTGGACTTTCGTTTGCAGCAGATTCGCCTCCCGGTCGTTGTTAATCATTTGTTGAACTTGCTCCATGGTCAGCCCTGTCACCGGGTTGTCTACCAGAGTCGGACCCTGTTCCTCCTCCTCTTCCACCCTTTCGTTCTCCGATTCCTCCCTCGTCTCATCCCCGGACTCCTCCTCACTCCTTTCTCTTTCTCTCCTCAGCCCCTCATTTTCTTCCCTCAGACCTTTCAATCTCCTCCCGCATAAGTCGAAATTTCTTCTCCCCTTTTTCCCTCGCTCTTCCCTTCTTCCACCGCCTTACGGCATCTGCTTATGACTCTTGCTTTTCGAGGTCTACCCACCGCTTTTTGGTGCCATTTCGTCGTTTCCCACAGGCGGCCAAATGTTACAACTCTTTTTTATGTTACAAGAACTGACCCCTTAATCACGACACTTCTTTCTGATCCCCTCCACCCTTGTTACGGTTCCTTCCCTTTCTTCTCTCGCTCTCTCCCTTGGACCCTATCCCCCTCTTTTCTCTCTTGATGGCCCCCTTCTTTCCCTTCTCCTCACTTTCTCTTTATATCCTTCCCCTTTCGCATCCGAGCCCTCCACTGTCCCCATCTCGGTCCCATTCTCTACGCGTGTAGGGTTTCGTCTTTCGCGACCACGTGACCTAGCTTCTATCCCATACGCCGCGGTATACTATCTTCCGCTAACTCGGGTGCATCCTCTCCTTGACTCTTTGGGCCCCCGATACTACCACTACAGATCACTCATTCAAATTTCTTGCAACATGAAAACCTCACTCTCCATTAAAATAACACACGCATTACACTTGCATTCAATTTCTGATTTTCTGTTAATTATTCTATAATGTTAGTTCTATGTTGTTACATCCAGTTTCCAATTTCATGTTAATTATTTTTTTAGGTTAGTTCAATGATTGTGCATCTAGTTTTCGATTTCACGTTAGTTATTCTTTAGGTTAATTATGTAGTTTCTGATTTTCCGATAAATATTCTTTAAAGTTAGTTCCATACAGTTGCATCCATCTTCTAATTTTCCGTTAATTATTCTTTGAGGTTAGTTCCATGAAGTTGTGTCAAGTATCTGATTTCCCGTTAATTATTCTTTGAGGTCAGTTCCAAGCAGTTGCGTCCAGTATCTGATTTTATGTTAATTATTCTGTGAAGTTAGGTCATTTAGTTTCTGATTTCTTGTTAAATATTTTTTTAGGCTAGTTCAATGCATTTGTATCTAGTTGCCGATTTTCTGTTAATTATTTTTTGAGGTTAGTTCCATACAGTTCCATCTAGTTTTTGATTTTCCGTTAATTTTTCTTTGAGGTTAGTTCGATGTAGTTGCATCTAGTTTATGATTTCCCTTTAATTATTCATTGAGGTTAGTTCAATGTAGTTGTATCCAATTTCCTATTTTCTGTTAATTATTCATTAAGGTTAGTTCAATACAGTTGCATCAAATTTCGATTTCCCGTTAATTATTCATTAAGATTAGTTCAATACAGTTGCATCTAATTTTCGATTTCTCATTAATTATATTTTGATGTTAATTTGATGATAGTTTTTAATTTCCCGTTAATTATTATTTGAGGTTTGTTCCGCGTAGTTGCATTATGTTTCCGATATCTCATTAATTTTTCTTTGAGGTTGGTTTAATGCATTTGCATCCAATTGTTGATTTCCCGTCAATTATTCTTTGAGGTTTGAGGTTAGTTCGCTCGATGCATTTGTATCTATATGCTAGTTTCTATTTTTTTTGTTAATTATTCTTTGAGTTTAGTTCGTTACATTTGAATTCAGTTTCTGATTTTCTGTTAATTATTCTATGAGATTAGTTCAATGCAATTGCATTCAGTTTCAATTTCTGTTAATTATTTTTAGAGTTTAATTAGTTAAAAATGCACTTGCATCTAGTTTCTAATTTCATGCTAATTATTCTTTGAGCTTAGTTCAATGTAGTTGCATACAGTTTGCGATTCCATGTTAATTATTTTTTAGGTTAGTTGAATTCATTTGCATCTAGTTTTCAATTTCTCGTTAATTATCTAAGGTGGTGGTGTGTAATACCAACTTCTATTGATCCTTCTAAAGCCTCTTTGCAAGCATGACATAAAATAAAATTATACATGATTCATGGGATCATCAAAGATTATCCAATTTTCCCGATTTTTAATTATTTTTTAAGGTTAGTTGAATGCATTTGCATCAAGTTTCTAATTCCCATTAATTATTTTATGAGGTTAGTTCTATACATTTGAATCCAGTTCCTGATTTCTAATTAATTATCTTTTGAGGTTAGTTTAATCCATTTGCATCTAGTTTTCGATTTCCCGTTAAATATTCTTTGAAGTTAGTTCAATGCATTTGCATCCAGTTTTCGATTACCCATTAATTATTTTTGAGGTTAGTTCGATACATTTGCATCTAATTTCCGATTCTCTTTAAGGTTAGTTTCATGTAGTTGCCCAATTTCTGATTTCCCGTTAATTATTCTTTGAGCATAGTTCGATGCAAATTATTCTTTGAGTATAATTATCTATTAATTATTTTTTGGGGTTAGTTCCATGCAGTTGCATACATTTTCCAATTTTCCATTAATTATTCTTTGAGGTTAGCTCAATATATTTGATCCGGATATCAATATTTTGATGTTAGTTCAATGCATGTGCATCTAGTTTCTGATTTCCCGTCAATTATTGTTTGAGGTTATTAGTTTGATGTAGTTGCATTGCATCCAGTTTTCGTTTTTTTTAAGGAATTCAGTTTCCAATTTCCCGTTAATTATACTTTGAGGTTTTGAAATTATTCATTTCACATGGTTATCGTCTAAGTTATAGTGTACTATTTCATGACCATGTATACATTATTAACATCGTCCTTGAACCAACGAACTTTGTATGGCTCTAAAAGAGCAAAATAGAGAGAAAATGTAGAGGTTTCTCATATTCTCCATTTCGAGATGGTGGATCAGGCTAATCAGACTTGGACTCTGTTTATTCTTTCGAATCTCGATCCTTTTGTCAAATCATGTTTACACCTAGGGCTGTCAATGGATCGGTTTGGGTCGGGTTCTGGAAAATCTGAATCCGAACCGATAAGAAAGTTGGGAACCCAAAACCAAATCGAACCGATAAGAAAATTGAGAATCTGAAACCGAACTGAACCGATAAGAAATATTGCAAACTGAACCCGAACTGAAAACTATAAAATCAATTAAATCTTAAATTAAATCAATTAATTTCAATCACATAATTGATAAACATATACAAAATTAATCTTAAATATTACTAAAATGTCATCTTATCGGTTCGGGTTTATATCGGTTCGGTGGAGGGCAAACCTGAAACCAAACCAATATCTTATCGGCTTGGTTCGGTTTCGGGTCGGTAAAAAATAAATCAAATTATCCCAACCCAAATCGTTTTTTATCGGTTTGGTTCGGATCGGTTATCGGGTTATCGAAACCCATTGATAGCCTTATCTACACCGTCTAGTGATGTAAAGATTGGGCGTGGGAGAGGTGAATTCGACAAAAGAAACTCTCTGGGCGATCATCTTCAGGTATAGGGTATAGGGGGAGAGAATGAGCAGACAATCGAGCATTACAAAATTATACAAAGAATTACTTTGTAGAGAGTTTTCTCATTAGCACTTGACGAAACACATGACAATAGTCAGCATTACAAAAGCAATACTTTGTATAGAGTTGTTTCAACACTACTTGATGAAACATAGTTGGGAGCCCTACCTTATCAAAGTATTGGTTTTTAGTGATGTTTTTGTTTATGATATGGCGACATAATACTAACTATATTGTCCAAGTTTCATTAAGAATTTTCTATATGCTGATCATATTAAGAAGTTCTAGAAAAGTCTTTCAGTTGATCTCTAGAAAGAGCTATAATGAGCCGTTCTTCCTTCTGAGACAAAGTCAATTCAATATAGCAAGGAGATGACATGTACGGTTGATTCGTCCATGGGCACGGTATGTCCTATGCCTTTGCTTCTGGGCTTAGTTTACTTGGATGTGTGAAACATACAATGTATGAATCGACATCCAGTCTTTTCACATCCACATTGCTCTCTGCATTTTTCAGCATGTCAAGAATGAATTTGGAAGATTTCACTGGCCAGCGCCCTTGCCCATTTGAATGGCGATTCTTTGCCTAGGTAGTACGCCCAACACCCCTACAAAAACGCCCAACCTCTTTCTAGTTTGTGTGCGAGCACATCCTCCAAATACCTTTTTGTCTTCCCTAGTTAAATCTTTTTTATTGAATGTGTTGTCTATCTAGTGTTCTTGAAGTGAACACGTAGATCAGACCCTCTAGCCTTGCAAGACTTGGTGGGATTAACCATGGTTACTCTCCTTATTCTTCTGAAATATTGCAAGAAATATCGAATTTATAGAAGGGAATGTAAGGGTTTTACTTGTAGAAGCTATTGGGTTTATTTTTTCCTTTTTTTTTTTTTTTTTTAGTTTGAGACTTCTAATTATTTCTCCTAACTATTAAACTATTATGAAAAATACTTGCAATTATACAGTTATGAGATATGAATATTATATTGATCACTCATCCACATTTCTTGCAACCTAAAAACCCCACTCTCCATAGAAATATATAAAGAACCCACCTTTGTTAAAACCTTTCGACTTTTTGTTGTTGTTTAATAATAGTAGTTTGACTGAAGTTTTGTGAAAATATCAAATGAGGAGAGGATCATATTGAAACTATTTGAATAGCAAAACATTCTCAATCATGCGAAAGAGAGATATGATAAACACCATTTCAAATGTCGAGACATTCCCACTACAAATAATACAACTATGTTTTATGGTTAGCTCAATGCATTTCCATCTAGTTTCCAATTTCTCGTTAATCACTCTTTGAGGTTTTTCAATGCATTTTCATTCCGTTTCTGATTTCCCGTTAATTATTCTCTAAGGTTAGTTTAATGCAGTTGCATCCAGTTTCCGATTTCCAGTTAATTATTCTTCTTTGAGGTGAGTTTAATGCATTTGCATCTTGTTTCTGATTTCCCAATAATTATTCTTTGAGGTTAGTTCAACGAATTTGCATCAAGTTTCCCGTAAATTATTCTTTGAGATTAGTTTAATGCATTGGCATCTATGCCAGTTTTCGATTTTCCGTTAATTCTTCTTAGATGTTAGTTCAATGTAGTTACTAATTTGCATTTAGTTTCTGATTTTCCGTTTCTGATTTTTTGAGTTCAGTTTATTGTATTTGCATCCAGTTTACGATTTTCCGTTAATTATTATTTGATATTAGTTCAATGCATTTGCATCCAGTTTCTGATTTCTCGTTAATTAATCTCTGAGATTAGTTAAATGCTTTTGCATCTAGTTTCAGATTTCCGGTTAATTATTCTTTGAGGTTAGTTCAATGCATTTACATCCAGTTTTTTATTTTTCGTTAATTATTCTTGGATGTTAGTTCAATGCATTTACATCCAGTTTTTTATTTTCCATTAATTATTCTTGGAGGTTAGTTCAATGCTCCTGATTCCCCTCTAATTATTCAATGAGGTTAGTTCAATGCATTTGATTGCATCCAATTTTCGATTTTCCATTAATTATTTTTTTAGATTAGTTCAATACATTTGTATCCAGTTTTCGACTTTTCGTTAATTATTCTTTGAGGTTAATTTAATGCATTTGCATATAGTTTCCGATTTCTCATTAATTATTCTTTGAGGTTAGTTTAATACAGTTCGTTGCATCAAAATTTTGATTTCTCGTTAATTATTGTTTTTTGGGGTTAATTCAACGCAGTTGCATCTAGTTTCCAATTTTCCGTTAATTTTTTTTTTTTGGTTACTTCAAAGTAGTTGCATCCAGTTTTTGATTTTTCGTTAGCTATTCTTTCGATTTCCCGTTAATTATTCTTTGAAGTTAGTCCAATACAGTTGCACTAGTTTACGATTTCCTGTAATTATTCTTTTTTTGGGTTAATTCAATGCAGTTTCATCCATTTTTTGATTTCTCGTTACTTATTCTTCTTTGAGGTTAGGTCAATGCAGTTGCATTAATTTTTCGATTTCCCGTTAACTATTTTTGAGGTTAGGTCAATGCATTTGCATCCAGTTTCCGATTATCTATTAATTATTTTTTGAGGTTAGGTCAATGCATTTGCATCAAGTTTTCAATTTCATGTTAATTATTCTTTGAGGTTAGTTCAATGCAGTTGCTTCCAGTTTATGATTTCATGTTAATTATTTTTTGAGGTTCAATACCATCTATTTTCTGATTTCCCGTTAATTATTTTTTTAGGTTAGTTCAATGCATTTGCATCAAGTTTCCCAATTCCCGTTAATTATTCTTTGAAGTTAGTTTAACGCAGTTTCATCTAGTTTTCGATTTCTTGTTAGTTATTCTTTCAATATATTTGCATCGAGTTTCTGATTTATTGTTAATTATCCTATTGATCCTTTTGTAGTGTCCTTGCAAACATGACATGTATAAAAAAAAAATTATACTTGATTCACTTTGTGGGGTCATCAAAGATTTATATATATGTAATTGAATGCTAATAATATAACTAAGAATTAATGGAATTATATTTATTTTTTTATTTAATGGTTAAAAAGGGTAATTCTTACGATTTCCATGGTTGCATCTTTTCCTCAATGTAGATAATAAATCCATTAAATAGCAATGATAAATTTACAAAGTTCTAGGTACGTAAAATCTTGACCACTTGAAACTGAGTACATAGATCATGAGTTTGTTTACGTTACAATGCAATTCAAAATATTAGCATGGTGTTTTAGCAATGGACATGATAAATATATATCAAAGTTGGCAGGTTACTATTGTACTTCTAATTTGCATTGACAACGTGAACCATATGCCACTACACCATAACTAGCTATTTGCAACGGCAAAAAACCGTTGCTAATAATTTTCGCAACGCTTTTTAAACATTGCAAATATGGTGTGGGTAAAGCGTTGAGAATATTTGCAACGGTTAATAAGCGTTGCAAACAGAAATTTCCAACAGTCAATAAGCGTTGGTAATATGTTAAAAATATTACTAACGGTTCTTAACCGTTGTAAAGTTGTTTGTTAATTAAAAAAAAAATAATTTAAAAGTCATTTGTAACGGTTATAAACCGTTGCTGATGGGTTGCTAATAAAAAAAAAAAATTAATTTCTCACATTTTGTAGCCACATTGCTTTATGTGCAAGCTTAATCAAGGCCAAAATTACAACTTTACAAGTCTGCAAAGTAAACTTCTGAATTGGAACAAAACCTTAAAAATAGTAATTAGTTATAATAATAACAATTATGATACCAGTACCGATGGTCAACAAATAATGACCATACTTACATCAGCAATTAGAGGGCACAAAATATCTTCTTGGCCATATTGTTTACTAGCAACAACAGCTTTCATGCGGAGAACAACTTCATCCTTGTTCCTTACATCCATAATCTCTGAACCTTCCTCTACCAACTCATCTAAAAGTTCAATTGCCTGAAAAATAAATATACAAAAAAGTCTCAATTCATACACTTTATCAAGATGAGTTCTTTCCAAATATAAATACAAACCTTAGCAATAGCTTTAGTGTATCCACTAATAATTTCACTCGGGTGCAATCCCGACCTGATAAGCTCCTTAGCATTTTATAAAAGTTCCCCAGAAAATGATATCCTTAGATTAGCTCCATCACCAATTTCCTCATGCTATGCCTTTCCAGCTAACACCAATATCTTTGCTCCAATAGTCTCCTCCTGTGCAGGATAGTCTCCTCCTCCTGTGCAGCAGTTGTCACCTCCAACATCCATGTTGCCGGATTGTATCCATCTCGTATCTTTGGGACTCCATTAACACTCTTGAAAAATAAAATCAAGTTGTTGATCTGATCATGAAGTCACGAGTGATAAAACCAAGTACTCAACAGGCAAGTTCCATGTCTCCTCACCTCAAAGTACTTAATTAGATGGCAAGAATTGCGCCCCAATGGTCCAACATATATTTCTTCTCCTCCTCGTTTCATTAGGAAGAGCTGCAAGCATGCAGAAAGACTTAATACTTACCCACCTTTAGTTGTACAGATATATATGTCTGTGACTCAACCATGTGTGCGAGTCGGGATCCAGGAACTCCAGGACAATTGTCTTGGTGTGTCAAATTTGTCAATAATAACTAGTATATGTATGTCAATATTTTGAGTCCTTGGAACCCCACCCTATACGTCAAAATGTAATCGACATCACTGCTGTCATTGACAATCTCATACCTCATCAAACGCCTCAAAAATGTCAATGCTAGGGTGGTGAATGGTGCACACCACGTTCTTCCCTGTGGTCCACCGTGTTCCTCACGGTCCTCATCACAATAGCAGCCGCTCCGCATCAAGTCCAGAGGTTGGTTCATCCATGAAAATTATGGAGGGATTGGCAACTAGCCCAACTACAATAGTGAGCGCTTTGCGCTTATTCTCGTTGAGAGCCCATTCACTCCGTGCAACCCTACTAGTGCTCCCCCGAAAGTGATTTCAGTTCAACAAGTTCCATGACTTCCTCAATAAACATCTGCGACATTAGATTTCCGAAGTTAGATAATACCATGTATACGAAGAGCATAAGAAATACACAATGAACCGAAAGCAACAAACCTTTCTAGTGCTGAATCAACTTCGTGAGGTAGCGAGGCCATGCCGAATATACTAAGGACTCGTGAACCTGTTATAATCGGAGAGTGGATATTTGTCCGCTCACGAGTGGCCCGAAATACAAGCAAAGGTTTCTGGTTCTTTAGATAGCCGATATGGTGATTGTTCCATCTATATATCTACCAGTTTTCCTTCCAGCCAACACGTTCATCAATATGGTCTTACCTCGCTCCATCGACACCCATTAGTGCTGTAAGGACTCGGCCCGAATGCACCACTTATGCCCTTCAAGCATAAGTCGATCTTCTTCTATACCTTGGACTTTCATCTCCTGTGTAGGCTTACTTTTATTAAATTTTTACTTTACAAACACGGAGAATAATTGAATGAAGGTTCGGTTACTAAACCATAATTGGTACTTCACTTACCGCGGCATGTCTACAGAATATTTAATATCTTCAAATGTGATGGGATGAGGTGTAAATGGGAGAACCATTCCTTTCTTGCTCGACTACCTTCACCACTTGTGTGGGTTATAGCGGACCCTAAATGAACAACGCTTGGTGTAATTTCATTACCCGATGGCAATCCAAGAGGTTAGATGAAAATTACGTGGTGGAAATAGCAAATGTAAATACCGAAACAGATTCAACTTACCGTAATTGTTTGATTGCTTCAAAGATCTCTTTCCTTTGGATGATAGTTCAACACCTTCAATTTCACCATTTTTATTCGCGATGCTTCTCTTTCAAATTCCTCCTCCTAACCGCTTGTGATGTCCCAACTATTGACAATTAATCAAGGTAAGAAATCAATATTGTTCATTGTCAAGAAAGTAAGGTTTTAGGAGTACTTTCACAATACTAGAAGACTACTCATTTGTTAAGATATGCAAGGGACAGAGTGAAGATGATGTTAAAGAGTACAACATATCCAACCAATGCTCTAGCACCAATCCAAATTACCAGTTTGAACTTGTAAAGACTCCACGAGACTCGAACCAAGACTCCCAAAGTTTTATTTTGACCGGGAAGAATATATCAAAATCAAGAAAACCGACTTAGTTCTGACTAGAAAGTAGCTTACATTTAATTCATTTTAGTCCCGAGATTCTTACATGACTCCAACTATGCCCGAGAAACTCATTCACGGCAATTGCATTCTAACCATCGCCAAAGGTGAGCTCCAAGAGTCCCCAAATCCACCATTTCTTTATATCCCTTTGTTAGACGAAAGAATATTTATGTCGGACATATTCTTTGGTAGACATTGTCTATTAAGATCACACCGAAACTTACAACACAAATATTACGGCACCCCTTGAGTGCTTTGGTGCATGTTGAGAACTCTAAGGAGTAAGGGCTAGGTAATAATGAATTGCATTGGCCACAGCTAGTAAGTAGTAACACAGATAACATGTTCATGTAGCAGAGGCAAATATAACATATAGGCATTTACTATGTACAAGAACTTCGTCGACCTTTTAAACAGAGTGGTTATATGGCCGGACAACACTATGGTGTCTTATCGTCGAAGTGTTGCCACACAGTTATTTTTAATCACTTGAAAGTTGACTTTAAATTTTACCTCTTGACATAATATATCCACCAAGCAACAATACTACAAGTAGCACAAAAGATCCAAGTGTATTAGCTATAACCATCTCTCTAGACACTCCTGCAACTACCCGGAATAGGCCCGCAGCCATTTGATCAATTAACAGTAGTAGAAAGTAATGTCTCAACAACCTGCAACAAGGCAATCCAGCACGTCATTGAAAGCTAAAAAAGAAGAGAACTCTAACCTCTGCTGAAACTTATGTCTCAGAACTCGAAAATGAGACCATATAAAAATTTCATAACTTGAACAAGATGGATAGGTTTCTAAATCAAAGTTATCGAAATCAATAAAGTTGAAATTGAAGACATACAAATACAAAATGGCTGGAATACAACAGTTTCTTTTAAGAATCATAGAAAAACAGAAAAGAAGCATCATCAATCTCACCTTTCGACGTTAGGATCATAACCAATAACATAGTAAGTCATGCCCACCCAGAAGAGAACTTTACTCAATGAAATGGGTATCTTGAGGAGCCATGTAGGAAATGAATAGGCCCAAGAAGGATAAAAGAGCAGGATGGCTCTTTTTCTTGTCAAATGGGGTGCTAAGCTCTTCCCCTACCTTGCGGCCAACATGGAACGATTGAAATGCATCTGCAAATTCCTGGACAGAAATGTAGTAATACGCTTCATCTTTATGGGACCAGTACTGCTGCTAGTGGTTTTATTGATGTAACCTAGTACAAGAAGAACTTCCGATAAGTTTACCAGTAACATCAATCCCAACTGAAAAACATTGAAACAGATATTTAAGACCATTGAAAAAAAAGGAGAAAATATATGATTTTTTTGAGTCTTACTTCCTGGAAGAAATCTGCAACCCCCTTCCTCTCGGGACATTTGAAACCCGTTGATTCAAAGAACTCCAGAACATTCTCACGAGGACCTTGATACATGATATGTCCATCAGAGAGTAGCAATATATCATCAAAGAGGTGATCATATGTTTCTCAGCCGGGCCAAGAGAAGCAATTAATGCAAATCCCACCAAGAATGTGGGTATTTGTCTAAGTGAGTTCACAACTGGAAAGTAGTTGAGCTGTCCCGGCCCATAGATATCTCATCCATGAACAATGCCTTTTTTGGTCCAACAAGCATTTAAACACAAGTGACAACCATAACATAGAACATTGAACTAAATCCGGGATTTTCTCAAGCTTATAGGTCAATTCAAATAGTTTGTTTTTTTTTTTTACCAGTTGTAACACGCTTCCTTTGTCCACCTGAGATACCCCTTGTCATTTAGTCCCCCACCATGGTATCAACACATATATCTAGTCCCAAAATCTGAATATTTAAATTGAGATTTTCAGTTTATTAGAACTCTTTACCGGGTTTTAAACAACCAACTCTAAATATCTATAATCATTGGATAAGGAAATTGCTTCAAAGATATACCTTGAGAATGTATTCAAGAACAACATTTTCCTTTTGACCTTCTAGTGTTGATGCCTGCCCATGCAGAAACAGAGTACTTTCACTTAGAAGATTCAAACTAACAAAGTTACAATGAAATTTGATGCAAGGACCGAACAGAGTCTTATATTCATATTCTTCATTGAAAGGAAAGATAAGACTACATCTTCTATCTTGTAACTACTAATTGGGTCTCCATTAATGATTTAGTCGTAGCTATGCAGAGCTTCAATCCCCTAAAAGGAAAATAAGGAAGTTACCTTCATGTACACATCAATATCTGGGTCTGGTTTGATGTTTTCCGCTACCTCCCTTCTGGACAATTCTGCCAACATATTTGCAAATTGTGGCAATAAAATTAAACGTAGAAAGTTACCTTTAGTGCACTTTTCACAGACTCCAATGACTCAAACTCAACAAATCCGAAACAGGATCCCCCTCCTTGCTGAGTAACAACCAACAGAGAACCAAAAACCATATTAAAAAAAAATAAAATTGCAACCTATGATATGTTTGACAAATGTTAATTAAGGAATGAGGAGAGTATATATTAGTACTTCTGACTTGTATACCATTTGGTCTGATTTTCCCAAAAGTTTTTAACTCTTCCTCAACTTCTAAGACTGAAGCATTTAAGGGCAAACTCTTTACATAGATAGAGTAGGTATAGAATGTTGCGGCTGCAGATCCAATACCCAAATAAACAAATCTTGGAGATACCTGAACACATAATCAAGCACAATTCCTTTTAGTAAGCGCATCAATAAAACTCCAGTAGTATGGTTTGGAAAATTGATTATCATACTTTAGCCAGTTGCGAGGAGTCAACTCCTTTCTAGTTTCAACTACTTATTAGTTCAGCACGAAACAATAGTTAATAAACAAAATAAATAGAATATAATGAGTGAAAGCGAGAGTTAAAAAATGTGCACTGCAGAATTATATTCAATATATGTGTTGTGTGCTACCTGGTAAAAGTCTACAACTGTCATGGAAAATTATGGTGAAAGGTGCTACAATTCCGCCATGGTTTCTCCCAGTGAGAGTGTGTGTGGTCAGAGAGAGATAAGGGTGGCTAGGGTAAAAGGAAAGTGAGGGAGATGGGGACGAAGTGGTGAGTGTTTCATTTGGAAACTCCATTAAGTGTAGCCAACAACTAGCAAGGCATGTGAGAAAGTTCTTATGTGGGTCTTGTTTGAAGCTAGGCGATACCATCTCATTTCAAGGAAGAAGGAAGGCTTAAAGCTTATCCAAGAACATACAAAAACAAAAATATTTCACTGCTCAAACACATGCACCAACACTCGACAGCATAACAAAATTTAGCGTCTTCCAATGGGATCATTCCAAAACTTGCATGATTAGACTTATTCTAGAACTGCATTTTAAGAATATATATATATATATACAACAAAAAACTGGATAGGGGCACAAGTTAATGAGAGAAGGCCTAAACAAAATTAACAAAAAACAAAAAACAAAAAAGACAATAAGATATTTCACTAAACCAAACCAAAAAAAAAGAAGGAAAGAGAGACTCACAGTGAATGCATTTTCCACCAAATGAAATACAGGCGCTTGCATACCAACAAGTTCATCAAAGGGCACATCTTCAGCACCATCAACATCATCCAAACCATCAAACATTTGTTCAACTTGTGCCTCAAGACGTGCTGCTTGCATTTCCAACCCGGCAAAATGACATTCTCTGCATTTCTTCTAATCATTTCACCAGCCCCAACAATACCTTGACCACCACCAACATTCTCAACGTCATCCATTCTATTTGCCACAACAGGTGGTCTTCTAGCAGCACGAGCACCGTCATCTCTCTCAACATCCTGACCACCACCACTAATCTCCTTTAAATGTCTAAAATAATCCCTCAAAGAAGTAGCTCCAAGAAATATAAAAACAATACTAGCAGAAAGTAAGATACATGACTCAAAAACAATCTATGTGCCTCACTAAAACTCCTGACAAATGACAACCTCCAAATCCAAAATGTAATAAATGGTATTATAAGTAGCTAAACTGAAAGTACAAACACAAGTCGTAAAATAAACTGCAAAATCTAGCTCCCTCAAATCTAGCTCTCACAAATTTGGTGAGTAAAGATATTTTTCGCTTTTCTGTGGAGCTCTTTCCAAAAGTCTTCTTTGTACAAAAAGCATTCTTTCTATTATGAGCGCCTGAAAACGCAAGTGAAAGTATGTGAACAAATAACTAAACTTTGCACCCCATGCTAGTCAAACTTTAAGTTATTACACAAAAGAACATACTACAAAATACTCACAAAATATCTAATTCCTTCAAAATATGGTGCGCTTCTACATAGGCAAATAACAGCAAGAATTTGTTTGGAGTCTTCGAAGTTGACACACAATGTGACGGATTTGAGGTGACTATAAGTTCCTTGTAATCCCTCTCTTGTAGTATTAATTGGGGAAAGCTGGAAACCAACAGAGAAAACAAAAGTCACTAAAGTCGGGAACTAAATTGTATGAAGACAAACATATAGGATTATACGAATGCAAAAGAAACTTACCTCCGTGAACTGATAGTCAATAAAAAATTGCTGAATTTCATCTAGCCGCCCACAAACTCTTGGAAAGGTATTTTGTGTTTGCTAGATTGTTGGCTACACATAATGGGGGGGATAGAAAGAAACGGTGTATGAGATGATGATATAAACTGGATCTGGATCGAGATGATGATTTTAAGGAAAAAGAATTTCAATTTTAGGGATTTTGAAATGCGTATGAGAAGGTATTGAGCCTTAAGCTTCTTGAATTGAATAGAGAGGAGGGAGAGCGACAGAAGAGTGTAGCAGTTGTGAGAGAGAGAAGGGGAGGAGGCTGGAAAGTGTAGAGGTTGTGAGAGAGAGAGAGACAGAGGAGAGAAAATAAAGTTATGTTTTATATTTCAAGTTTTTAATTTGTAACACTTCACAAACGGGGGTTTAAGCGTTAACAATTAATTCCTGAAATTCACTTAAACTAGTATACTGCATTGCAGTGAGGGCGTGAGTGGAACATGGCATTTCGTTAATAATTAATAATTATGTACTTTTTTAATTATTATTATTTAATTATAAATTTTCTTATGAAAAAAAAATTGACCACCACACCTTGGAGGCTTGGACTAAAATTTAAACACATTAAAATAAATTCAAAATGTTCAGATAAAATTTTAGTCAAACCACATCAAACCACGCACGTAACCATGTTAAGTTAAAAGATTGAAATACTATGTTCAGTTAAAATTAGCCAAACCATATAACCCTATTACTCAAATGTTTTGAAGTTAGGAAATCAAAAGTCCTGAGTACCACTTTGGCATAATTAATTAAACCCAATTCTACACAATGAGAAGTTTTTATTTTATCATGTCACAAATCCCTTTAAGAGTCTCAGCAATTACTAATGTGGTCATTGTATTGGTAGTCTGGTATGCAATTTTTTGGCTATAACTTTAATACGTACAACAAAATACACGTAAGACTCAACAAATTGTTTCATTACAAAGCTCTCACTTTCCAGTTGCACCTAAACATATGGTGCATATTTACACTAATAATCAAGCTTAAAAAAGATGAGAGTGGAGGTGAATCAAAGTCCAGTAGGAACAAACGAGATACACTAGCATCAGATGAAGTTAATAATCAAATATGCAGCAAGTGTAAAAAATGGTTCTTCATGGTTGGTATTTGCCGAGTCCCTACATAGATTAAAAAAAACAAAAAACAAAAACTTTATCAAGGTAATAAAAAAAACTTTCTTGGGTAATGACATAGACATTACTTCAAATAAATATTACGATGCGTTAATAAGACTATGTTCAATTTTAATTATTTAAAATCAACTCAGCAACCATCATTTTTTTTTTCCTACAAAAAATCCGGCAAAATTTCATTTGTATTTTCAACATTTCAAATACTCAAAACCTGTCATAACCTGAAAATCAAAATAACCTAATATTCATATATCAACCCTTCCAAGTTATATATAACCTTACATAGTTTGAAAACCAAAACATATTTATATACAACGCCAACCAAATATATACAACACCATCAAAAAATATACACAACACCTTCCAAAAGATAAAGTAGTGACTACACTACAAACATATACATACATGAAAATAAAATGTTAACTATAAACAACTTCACTCCAAAGCTTTTACTCCTCGCGGTGCTGCTCTATATACTCCACTAAACAAATGATCTTGCAATCTTCGATAGTTATATCTGAAAAGAGATATAAGGGGGTGAACAAAAGTCCAGCAGGAAGATACAACTGCTATTAATTATCATAAAAACATTTCACGCATAAATATAATAAACTAGTGTACACCTAAACATTTAAACCACCAATCTAACCATCATAGCAATATCTACCATAACCTGAGTACATTCCATAAATCAAAACACGTTCTAAATAATTTATAGAGATAAATGGATGCCCAGAAAAGTATGTGGGATTTCCCGGATTTCAATAAGGAAGCATTCATCTCTTAGAAACCCCATAACCGCGGCTAATTTAAATGACAAAGCCCACGACCCATTTAAAAGACAAGCCCGCGGCTAATTTAAATTACCTACACCATTAATCAATACTTACCAGGCTTCAATCCTATAATCATAGCTCAATAATATAGCAAGCTACACAATCAACTAAACTTCCATCTCTAAAACCAATACCATATAGCCAATCATTCTACAACACAACTAAGCTTATCACACACATCACATCAAAATATCATACAATATATATTTTTCATAAATGACTAAGAGAAGTAATATCCACCTACATTCTACTCGCAACCAAAAAACCAAACCTCGATTAACTCGCAACCACTAGATCTCTTCCATTCCAAACCACTGAAAATAAATATTGGTAACTTATATTAATCATTTAGTCATACTCTAAACCAACGAGAATTCTCTAGTGTCTAACCGAAATACCAAACCCTAAATTACACTCTACGATTATAAAGATGATTTAAAATTCATCAACAACAATCGAAATTGACTCCACTATTACTGTTCATATCCTCAATTCAATAAAATCAACTAACACAATGAAAATTACAACTACTTAGCTTTAAATTCGTGTTTCTACAAATACCTAACAAAAACCGATGAAAATCATGTCTAAACACTTAAAAACTAAATAATTTTGTATGGTTATCATAGAATAATGATAGGGTAGTGTCTACAACATGATTTCTACTCAAAATATCAATTCTAGATGATGAAAAATGAAGAAGAAGCAAAGAACACGAAAATTTCAACAAACTTCATCACCCAAATCAATACCAATGCACTCTAATCACTTAGAGAACTTAATTCAATCTATTTTCAGCAAAACCCCTCAAATTTTTTATGGCATTTTACCAAAATTTCAAAGTTGTACACTTTCTTGGTGTCTAGAAGGTGGAGTTGTGACCAGCTAGCGATGATTTCTAAAATGGAATTAGTTGATTTTCTTAATGAACTTGGGCAATCTTTGTGATATATCGAAGATTTCGGGGCCTATCATAAAGTGTACCTTTTGCATGAGGATAGGAAAGAGTCAAGTCGCCTAGCATAACCAAAAATCTTATTTCTGGAAGAGGCCAACCAAGGAGGATGGAAGTGAAAGTGTGAGATCGACCATTCCACCCCACTTCTAGGTATCTCCGACCTATACCTACATCTGCACTTCCTTGCTCTCTTGATATACATAATATTCTACCCTCTACAAGTTCAAGCTTATAGAAAAATTAACCATTTGACAAGAATTAACTTTTTTCTTAACAACTTTCCAGAAAGCCCTCCATAAGTCCATAGAATCCTCAATTGTTCTGAAAAGCCCAAATCACAAGAAATCTCCTAAATACCTAATTTTGTGTGTGTGTATTACACCAAATCTCTAGTACGTTAGAAATATTACTTGTAAGGCTTGAAGTAAGAGACAGCATCACAGAATAAAAAGAAAACAAAAAAGGGGCAAAATAATAATAATCAACACATAGTAAATGACACAGATCACACAAAAATGCCTCCTCCATAGACCAATAATTGACAAAATGTACAGATTGTGAGTTGTGACACCTAAATCCTGCGCTTACCAACCTCTATACCTATGACCAATGCATCTATTCTATGTTTTTCCTCTCCTGAAAATGAGTGATTCGTCCTTCAGTACAAACTACCTTTCAAACAGCAATTTATGTTTCTCAAGAACAAAATAAGTACCACCATATGCGTCACAAGTAAAATGTACGGAAAAGAATCATGCGTAACATTTGTTTGTTCATAGTTCATACAATGTTATTCAAACCAGGAGTCATGATGCAGTGGATCAAGTCCCCCTAACTGCCTAACTAGCGAGAAGCGCCATATATAGAGAGAGAGGTGAGGAAAAAAGAAGGGGAAAGGATGGAGAAAGTCTTGATCCACATGGGTTCCCATTGAGCAGGGGTTCATACACTATTTGAAATCTCCCCATAGGCCATGAAATCTTCACATGTTTTACTTAACTTCCATACTAGTTTTAACAAATACATTGCTTGAAATAAAGCATTCTCTATATTCTACCAAAATGACTAGCTAATACTCAATCTTGACACAAAAAGTTATACCGATCACCAAAGAAATATTAGCCAAGCATGGTTTGAGAAGGAATAATAGGTGACTTCCTTACCAACTTCATTACACATAGTAGTAACTCTGCAATAGTCAAAGTCTTTGCGGCTTGGTGATATTCCCACAAGATACCGAAAAGAGTCATAGAAACTTATTTATAGGGGTATTATCGTAAAATAATTTAACCACATAACACACTCAACACAAGATCGTAATAGAGTTCAAGAATAGAAAATTGAAATTGAATCAACATTTAAAGGACCAATAACTAGTTTGAACCAAATAAAAGGGCCACATTACTCTCCAAAATCGGTAGAAGACTTAACAATCAAATATTTCAAATTTCTCAAAGAAATTAGAACATAACAACAAACTGAAATGATAAGAAGCTATATAAAGACAAAGAAACTAAACTAATTTCTACCAAAATCAATACTATAAAGTTAGTTGTTTTCAGCAGAAATTCCAACAGAAGCAATTGGAGATTAAACACCAACAACTACTTACATTCTCACATTAGATGGTGCCTTCAATACCCCACATTCAAACCACCAAATCTCAAAATTCCACTATCATTAAACTTCACGTGAGCACTTCGCCATACAACCCATGATCACAAACGAGAAACCAAGCGAGAAGATTCGACACCATTTAAATGAGTTATGCTTCCTTCATTCTTAGTTTCGATACCATTTTTCATCTTTCATGATAAACTAACAAAAAAATATTCAATAAAATCCAAAAGTGAGATTTATTTCAAAGAAAACCCAGAATCAAGTAGAAACCACAAAGCACAATTGAGATACAATCAAAAGGAAAGCTAAAAACTTTGACGAACAGATGAAATAGAAAAGGTAGAACTTTGGAACTTACCTTCTTTAATCGAAAGGATTTGCCGCACCCCTTCTTTGTCGGGGATTTGTTGAGAAAGTTACCTCACTGCGGTTATTGCCAACATTTGCACAAAAAGTAATGAAACCGATTCTTGACCAATTTTCCAACAGAAAGAAATATTATGGGGTGTTGTGAAGAAGAGATAGAGAGTGTGTGCCAGGGAGTGATGGATTTTGGCAGTGGAGAGTTTTGGGCGGAAGAAAATATAGGGAGAGCGAAGGGAGTTTCTGGCGCGAGAGAACGAGTGAGCAGAAATTTGTGCGGATAAGAGGACAGACAGAAACCAACCACATAACATTTTGGGCCACGTACCCCCCACCCGGGCCAAGAACGTTCGCTCTGCTCACTTGATAAATCAACGCTTTACAATATTGCCAACGCTTATGTAACGTTGGTAACTTGCTAACGGTAAATAACCGTTGCAAAGCAAAAAAGGTGCATGTTGCAAATATCCTATTATGGTGTAGTGTGCATTGTTAAACTCATTTTAAATAAAGTAAATACGTTTGGTCGTTACGTTGTCGCTGGATGTATTTATCAGTAGATTCTAGTAGACGGGTATTATTGACTCCTGCTATGAAAAAATTTGTCAAGCAAGCCCATTTTACCGCTAAAGCAAAGCCTTCTTCAAATGTTCTGACTCCACAATCAAAAGATAAAGATGACACTTTGGTTGTTGCACATTATTAAGTTCAGCATGCACTGCACACTAAAGGAAAATATGCATGGGCAAATTATTGAACTATTGATCATAGAGGAGATAATGATGGATTGGCTTACAACTAATTAACTAAAGTCCCACGAATTCAAACTTTAGGTGTTATTGTTCATATATGTATAACTTTTATGAGGACATGTGGCAAAAACGTTGTGTGTTCTTAGGTATGTGCCTACACTATGCTAGAATTGTGTCCATTTGATATACAATGTTAAGTATCACTGATCGAACAGCTAGGGTGTAGCAAAGTGTTTGTTAACACTTAACTGTAAATAAATAGTTTCTCCATTTAAGTCCTGTATCCACAGACTGTTTCTAATTACTGTGAGTCATGGTGTATTTCTAAAATAGAATAAATAGTGTGGTTGTGGAGCAGGTGACCTGCTGCCAAGAAAATGTGCAGAAATGAGGTGTCTATCCCCACTAAAATGTGTGCATGTTGTCTCTTTTCCCGCACCTCACCAAAGTCATTGATTGAATTAGTTGAATTTAGGTTTTAAAAAAAACATGTTGATTGTTTTTCTCCATCCTTATTAGACTATGTGGAAGGATTTTATTTTGTTTGTCTTAGATCTATGTATTAATACAATTCATGAGCTTAAGCCTTTCCTTTCATAGAGGATGGTTTCCATCATGTCTTGAGGCTGCCCATAAAATTGATTTTTTTTTTACCTTGGTGCAAGTTGCAGGAGTATTTTGTACTGCAAAGTTGCCGACCTGCAAATGTTGGCTTAAAGAGTTCTAGAAACTTTGAAGGATCAGAGTGCGAGAATACAGAGGCCAAAGTAGTTAAAGATGAGGGCACCTCAAACTTTAAAGGCGTGCTTGCTTGCATTTGTTAAAATAAATTCGCCGAAAAGATCACTCTTCTCAGATAGCTCCCCTCAGAAGCTACACGATTCCGTATAATAAATCCAAAAGTACCTACGACTTGTGCATCTAAATGCCTTTCTCCGTAAGGAGTTGATTTAGAAAGAACAAAAGCAGACAATTTTACACCAAAATGTTGGTCCAAGAAAATGATATGTGCCTATGGATGATGGTTTTGGAGTTGGCCAAGTGTAGATAAGTGAGTGCGTCGGCAATGTCCATATATGGCAATCCTCAACTGAGTTTCCAATATCAAACTTCAAGGTAGTGAAGATTTCTCTTTAACCTTCAGTGCAGACATAAGCTTAAAGTGGCATTCACCAATTATCATCTGCCTGAAAAAAAAAAAAAAAAAAAAAAAAAAAGATACTTTAGTAAGAGCTTATTTTCCCAGCAAACTGTTTCATTTTTTTGAGAGACTATTTTTAGCAATTTAAGTTGTGTCTCCTATTTTTCCGTAATTTGGTTTAGTGTTTTGCAAATATTAGAGACTCTGTGAAAGCTTGAAAAATAGAGACAAAAGGGTATAGCTATAATATATACTAGTTTTTGAACCCGTCCTACGAACGGGTGCCGTTATGTTAAATTATTTTAAAAAATATTAGCAATTATGCAGAGCTATGAGATATAGATGAAAATTATATTAATCACTCATTCAAATTTCTTGCACCACTCTCAATAAAAAGAAAACACCAAACATTGATAAAACCTATTGACTTCTTTTAGTTGTTAGGTTTAATAATTGAAGTTTGATTAAAATGTTCAATGTGGTGAAGATGATATTGAAACTACTTGAATTAGCAAGACACTCTCAATCATAATAAAATAATTATAATAAACACAATTTAAAATGCAAAACTATACTTGTCGAGACATTATATTCCCCCTACAAATAATACAACTATGTTTCGAGGCTACTTCAATGCATTTGCATCAAGTTTCCAATTTCCTGTTAATTATTCATTGAGGTTAGTGCAATGTAGTTATTGCATCTAGTTTCCGATTTCCCATTAATTATTCTTTGAGGTTAGTTCAATGCAGTTGCATCAAGTTTTTGATTTTCCGTTAATTATTCTTTGAGGTTAATTCAGTATAGTTGCATCAAGTTTATGAATTCTCGTTAGTTATTCATTAAGGTTAATTTAGTGCAGTTGCATCCCGTTTTCGATATTTCGTTAATTAGTTTTTGAGATTAGTTCATTACATTTCCATCCAGGTTTCAATTTCTCGTTAATTACTCTTTCATATTAGTTAAATACATCTGCATCCAGTTTCTGATTTCCAGTTAATTATTTTTAGAGGTTAGTTCGATGTTCAATGCATTTGCATCTAGTTTCAAATTTATGGTTATTTATGCTTTGAAGTTAGTTCGACCAGTTACATCCGATTTCTGATTTATTGTTAACTATTCTTTGAAGTTATTTCAATGCATTTGTATCAAGTTTCTGATTTCCCGTTAAATATTCCTCAAGATATTGCATCCAATTTTTTATTTACCATTAGTTAATCTCTTATTTTAGTTTAATGTAGTTGTATCAAGTTTCTGATTTTCCGTTAATCATTCTTTGAGGTTAGCTCAATATAGTTGCATTCAATTTTTGATTTCTAGTTAATTGTTCTTTGAGGTTAGTTCAATATCAAGTTTTTGATTTCCGGTTAATTATTTTTTGAGGTTAGTTTAATGTAGTTGCATCAAATTTATGCTTTCCTGTTAATTATTTATTGAGATTAGTTCAGTGCAGTTGCATTCATTTTTCAATGTTTCGTTAATTAGTCTTTGAGATTAGTTCATTGCATTTGCATACAATTTTTGACTTCCTGTTAATAACTATTTGAGGTTAGTTCAATATATTTGCATCTAGTTTTTTTTATTATTTATGCTTTGAGGTTAGTTCGATGCAACTACATCTAGTTTCTAATTTTTCGTTAACTATTCTTTGAGGTTATTTCAATGCATTTGCATCTAATTTCTGATTTCTCGACAATTATTCTATGAGATTAGTTCAACACAGTTGCATTTAGTTTTTTATTTTCTGTTAATTATTTTTTAAGATTAGTTCAATGGATTTGCATCCAGTTTCCGATTTTCCGTTAATTATTATTTGAAGTTTGTTTGATGTATTTGCATACCGTTTCAATTTCCTGTTAAATATTTTTCAAGAATTTGCATCCAATTTATAATTTCTCGTTAGTTATTCTCTGACGTTAGTTTAATGCAGTTACATCCAGTTTCTGATTTTTAGTTAATTACTTTTTAGTATGGTTTAATGTATTTGCATAAAATTTCCGATTTCTTGTTAATTACTCTTTTAGCTCAGTTCAATGTATTTGAATCCAGTTTCCGATTTTCTTTTAATTATCCAATGTGGTGTGTAATACCAACTTCAAACAGGACATAAAAATAAATTATATATGTTTGATTTACTATGTGGGATTATAAAAAAATTATCCAGTTCCCGATTTCCCGTTAATTATTCTTTGAATTATACATGACTTACTATGTGGGATCTTCAAAGATTATCTACGAACGTGTGATGTTATATTAATTATTCTGAAATATATTTGCAACTATATATGCAAAACTATTATATATGAATATTATATTGATCACTCATCCAAATTTCTTATAACGTGAAAACCCCACTATCCATTTAAAAAAAAAAACTCACCCTTGATAAAAACCCTTTAACTTCATTTTTTTGTTTAGTAATAAAAGTTTGATTGAAGTTTTATGAGATTGCCTAATAAGGCGAAGTTCATTGAAGCTACTTGAATAACAAGGCATTCCCAATCATACAAAAAGAGATAAGATAAACACTATTTTAAATGCAAAACTATATTTATTGAGATATTATTCCCATAACATATAACTCAATTATGTTTTGAGATTAGTTCAATGCATTTGCATCCAGTTTCTGATTTTCAATTCCGTTATTTATTTTTTGATGTTAGTTCAATGTAGTTGAATTTAGTTTCCGATTTCCCGTTATTTATTTTTTGAGGTTAGTTCAATGCATTTACATCCAATTTCCTATTAATTGTTCTTCGAGGTCAGTTCAATGTATTTGCATCCAATTTTCGATTTTCTTTAATATTATCAAGGTTTGATGCAAATGCTCAAACCTTGATAAAACATATTGACTTCTTTTAGCTGTTAGGTTTAACAATTGAAGTTTGATTGAAGTTTTATGAGAATGCTCAATGTGGCGAAGATGATATTGAAACTACTTGAATAGTAAGACATTCTCAATCATAATAAAAGAATTATGATAAATACTATTTAAAATGCAAAACTATACTTGTTGAGACATTATATTCCCCCTACAAATAATATAATTATGTTTCGAGGTTAGCTCAATGCATTTGCATCAAGTTTTCGATTTTCTGTTAATTATTCATTGAGGTTAGTTCAATGTAATTATTGCATCTAGTTTCCGATTTCCCATTAATTATTCTTTGAGGTTAGTTCAATGCAGTTGCATCAAGTTTTCGATTTCCCATTAATTATTCTTTGAGGTTAATTCAGTGCAGTTGCATCCATTTTTTTTATGTTTCTTTAATTAGTTTTTGAGATTAGTTAATTGCATTTCCATCTAGGTTCCAATTTCTCATTAATTACTCTTTCATATTAGTTCAATACATCTGCATCCAGTTTCTAATTTCCAGTTAATTATTTTTAAAGGTTAGTTCGATGTTCAATGCATTTGCATCTAGTTTCAAATTTCTGGTTATTTATGCTTTGAAGTTAGTTCGACCAGTTACATCTGATTTCTAATTTCTAGTTAACTATTCTTTGAGGTTATTTCAATGCATTTGTATCAAGTTTTTTATTTCCTGTTAAATATTCTTCAAGATATTGCATCCAATTTCTGATTTACCATTAGTTAATATCTGATTTTAGTTTTATGCAATTGCATCTAGTTTCTGATTTTTTGTTAATTATTCTTTGAGGTTAGCTCAATGTAGTTGTATCCAATTTTCGATTTCTAGTTAATTGTTCTTTGAGGTTAGTTCAATATCAAGTTTTCGATTTCCCGTTAATTATTTTTTGAGGTTAGTTCAATGTAGTTGCATCAAATTTATGCTTTCCTGTTAATTATTTATTGAGATTAGTTCAGTGCAGTTGCATTCATTTTTCAATGTTTCGTTAATTAGTCTTTGAGATTAGTTCATTGCATTTGCATACAGTTTCTGACTTTCCATTAATAACTCTTTGAAATTAGTTCAATATATATACATCAACCATCAAAATGTATATATATACATCTAGTTTTTTATTATTTATGCTTTGAGGTTAGTTCGATGCAATTACATCTGGTTTCTGATTTTTTGTTAATTATTCTTTGAGGTTATTTCAATGCATTTGCATCTAGTTTCTGATTTCCCACCAATTATTCTATGAGGTTAGTTCGACACAGTTGCATTCGATTTTTGATTTTCTATTAATTATTTTTTTAGATTAGTTCAATGCATTTGCATCCAGTTTTCGATTTTCCATTAATTATTATTTGAAGTTTGTTTGATGTATTTGCATACCGTTTCCAATTTCCGATTAAATATTTTTCAAAGATTTGCATCCAATTTCTAATTTATCGTTGTTATTTTCTGACGTTAGTTTAATGCAGTTACATCCAGTTTCTGATTTTTAGTTAATTACTTTTTAAGTTTGGTTTATTGTATTTACATAAAGTTTCCGATTTCCTTTTAATTACTCTTTGAGCTCAATTCAATGTATTTGAATCCACTTTCTGATTTCCTTTTAATTATCCAATGTGGTGTGTAATATCAACTTCAAACAGGACATAAAAATAAATTATGTTTGATTTACTATGTGGGATCATAAAAAATTATCTAGTTCTCGATTTCCAGTTAATTATTCTTTAAATTATACATGACTCACTATGTGGGATCTTCAAAGATTATCTACGAATGTGTGATGTTATATTAATTATTCTGAAAAATATTTGCAACTATATATGTAGAATTATTATATATGAATATTATATTTATCACTCATCCAAATTTCTTATAACTTGAAAACCCCACTATCCATTAAAAAAAAAGAACTCACCTTTGATAAAACCCTTAAACTTCATTTTGTTGTTTAATAATAGAAGTTTGATTAAAGTTTTGCGAAATTGCCTAATAAGGCGAAATTCATATTGAAGCTACTTGAATAGCAAGGCGTTCCTAATCATATGAAAAGAGATAAGATAAACACTATTTGAAATGCAAAACTATACTTATCGAGACATTCCTATAACATATATAACACAACTATGTTTTGAGGTTAGTTTAATGATTCCTTCAATTGGTGATCAAATTAAGGTCAACATAGATGGGGCGCTTCTAGAGGGAACCCAGGTCTAGCTAGGTTGGGTGGATCCTTTAGAAATGTTCATGGTGATTTTGTCTTACTCTTGAGCAAGGGGTATCGGAATTGCAGACAACTATACAGCCGAATGCATGGTTATATTGGAAAGTGTGGAGCTTGCCCTTTCAAAAGGATGAAGCAATCTCTGGGTGGAATCAGATTTGGCAGCAGCTGTCACAGCTTTTAACTCATGGGGCATCCCTTGGCAACTCCTATGTAGATGGAAAATTTGTACGACGAAGGTACAAAACTTGAATGTGTAGTACAACTGGAGAGAGGCTAACCTAGTTGCAGGCCAGGCGGCAAAATTTGGATCTTTCTTAGCTGAGAATGAGGCTTTTGTATCAAATGGCAGACCCCCATGGCTATATGAATGGGAGGTTCCATATGGTTGCTATTTTAGAATATCTTGAACCTACATCGTATAGCATGTAGGTTCCACCACTCCTGTATAGTTCTTTTATTTCGTTTCTTTCCTTAATTCAATTTACACTTACCGAGCAAAAAAAAATGTTAGTTTAATGCATTTGCATCCAGTTTCTGATTTTCAATTTCATTATTTATTTTTTGATGTTAGTTCAATGCAGTTGCATTTAGTTTTTGATTTCCCGTTATTTATTTTTTGAGATTAGTTCAATGCATTTCCATCAAATTTCCTATTAATTGTTCTTTGAGGTCAGTTCAATGAATTTGCATCCAATTTCCGATTTCCCGTTAATTATTCTTTGAGATTATTTTAATGCATTTGCATCCAGTTTTTGATTTCTTGCTTATTATTCGATAAGGTTGCATTTGCATTTAGTTTCCGATTTCCCGTTAATTATTGTTTGAGGTTAGTAAAATGAATTTGCATCCAATTTTCGATTTTCCATTAATAATTTATTGAGGTTAGTTCAATGCATTTGCATCCAGTTTATTTTTTGAGATTAGTTCAATGCAGTTGCATCCGGTTTCCGATTTCCCATTAATTATTATTTAAAATTAGTTCTACGCATTTGCATCTTGTTCCCAATTTATAGTTAATTTTTCTTTTATGTTAGTTCAATGCAGTTGGATCCAGTTTTTGATTTCCCATTAATTTAATCATTGAGGGTTAGTTCAATGCATTTCCAACCAGTTTTCGATTTCCCAACAATTATTTTTTTATGTTAATTCGATGTATTTACATCAAAGTTTTGATTTCCCGTTAATTATTCTTTGAGGTTAGTTTAATGCAGTTGTATCCATAGTCCGATTTCCCATTAATTACTTTTTAAGATTAGTTGAATGTTTTCATTTGCATCAAGTTTCTAATTTTCCGTTAAATATTATTTGAGATTAGTTCGATGCATTTGCATCCAGTTTTGGTTTCCCATTAATTGTTCTTTGAGCTTAGTTTCATATAGTATTATATATATTTTAAAATATTTGTCATTATTGGTTTGCCATTATTATTTTTTTTAATTTTTTTTATACATGTGAGTTTGCATTAGAATGAATACAAAATTTTCTATTATATGTTTTGTGATGTTATTTTTTATATAATTTATTAGTCTCTTATTTTTTCGTAATTAGCCAAAGAGTTTTACAAATATTGGAGACTTTGTGAATGCTCAAAAAATAGAGCCAAGAGGTTAGAGCTATAATATATATCTAAGGACAAACTGGTGTAGATTTGGCTTCTAGTTGTTTATTGGTTTGCTCACGCGAGGGGGTTCATAACAAGAAAGAAGAAATTTCAGGTGTAGTTTCGAGAAATATTTCAACTATAGGCCGGTGTGGTTGCCAAGCTGTGTTGCATGGGTACGGGTATGAGTGTCTAATTTGGACACGGCAACCTCTAAATATCAAGACACGGGGACACGGCTAATATTTTATTATTAATATTTTTTTTATTAAAAATAATTATTTCCATCCTCAAAAAATAATTATTTCAATCCTTATTTAAAAAGCATAGTCATAACAAGCATACTCTAAAAGCATAACTGGTCCATTTTAAAACCATGGGTTAGTTATAAACCTTTAAAGTAGGCCCAATAAAGAAGGCCCGGTTTGTAATTGTTGCATAGTTTAAAAGTTAAAACTGTTATGAAATTCGTGGGCCTATATGGATGCCCACCATTGAGCCCATATGGGATACCTCCTTATATGTATTTATTTATCCTTTATGGAAAAGAGGTTACCTAGTTGTATATAAATGTAACATCCTTCCATTCAGACTTACCTCAATGAATAAGAATTCTCTCTATCTCATTCTCTCAATGATTCAATACATGTTAAGTTAGTGTGGTGTTCTCTCTAAGTCGGTTTAATTCTAACAAAAACAATGTTCTAAGTTTTTTTGGCCCAATTTGTTTATAAAAAGTCTATCCAAATAAAAAGAAATATAAAGGCCCAATTAAACATTTAAATTACAAGCCCAGATACCAATTAAAAAAACCCGAAAACAAAACAATCGAGAATCTTCTTCTCCAATAGTTTTGCCTCTCTTTCTCTCTAGTTTGATCTGCTCTTTCTCTCTCTCTCTCTCCAGTTCAAGCACTCCGACCACTTGATCTCTCTTCTCCACTTTTGTTCTCTCTCTTCTCTATTTCTATTCTCTCTCAAGTTCGACTACGAATCTGTGTCATATCGGAATCGGTGTCAGTGTCGGTGTCAGTACGACACGAAACGCGACATGAAGAAAATATAGGTGTACCTATGCAACACAGTTGCCAAGCTAGAATGTGTTGGAATCTCTTGATGATTAGTATTTCAAATTACGTTTACCAACATGAGTCATTCTCTGTTTTGGAAAAAGTCATTCTCTGATTTGGAAACCGTGTGTATATTCCAAGTATGAGTCTTTATTTGTTTTGGGAACATACAAACTTATCTCTATATAAACAAGGACTTTGCGTCCATAAGAGGTATTAAAAAGACAAAAACACATCTCACATTTCTAAACCCAAGCTGTTGTTGCTGCCCTTATTCTTCTATTCTTCCTGTCAGCTGCCAGAGAGAGTTATATTGCCGTTCTAGAGAGCAGCCTTTTGAGTGCAAGTAAGTCTGTTAAATCATTGAATCCTGTGATGTGAAGACGCCACTGTTGCCTTTCTGCACCAGTGGAAGGGGCGAAATCTTTCCTTAAGGACAGCCTAATCAGCGCCTTGGTTATATCCGATTACTACTGTTCATCTCTCTTTATTGTTTTCTTTATTTAGCTCCAACAATCTTAAGGAAAGAATGATATGTCTACATCACCAGACACGCCGAACAAAGAGACTAATTCGGGAGTTATGGAGGTTACTTCAAATATGAAGGATGTTGTACCTCTACTTTTTGTTTGCAACTTACCCAATGTGTCAAAGATAGAATCCTTCAACGGTACACACTTCAAGCGATGGAAGGAAAGGGTATTCTCAGCCCTAGATGTACTCAACTATGCTAAGTATCTCACTGATACAGCACCTATGGAGGGTTCTCTTAATTTTGAAAGAAATCAAGCTGCTTGGCTAAAAAGGAATAAGGTATGTCGTCATGCTATTTTGAGTATCTTGTCTAATGAAATTTTTGATATTTATTGTTCAAATAAGAATGCACATGATATATGGGAGACTTTGAACAAAAAATACATAATTGAAGATGCTAGTACTAAAAAAATATGATATAGGAACTTTTCTAAAGTTCCAGATGAGAGAGGATAGAGATGTAACGTCTCAAATCCATGATTTCTATGTGCTAGTTAATGACTTAAAAACTGAGGGTATTAATTTTCCCGAGACCTTCATTGCTGGATGTTTAATTGAGAAACTCCCCGAGTCTTGGAAGCGTTATAAGAATAGCATGAAGCATAAACACAAGCAGATGACTCTTGAGGATGTGATCATTCACATTCACATAGAGGAAAAGAACAAGAATCGGGATGAGGTATTGTCTAAGGAATTCCATTCCAAAGCCAATATAGTTGAAGGTAATCCCAGCAAATCCAACAAAGTCTTTAAAAAACAAAAGTACAACAAAAATAAGAATCTTAAGGTCAAAGGCACTTCTTTTAAAAGTAGTGGTACTGGCAATGGAAATTGTTATGTTTGTGGTAAACCGGGACATAGGGCTTTTCAGTGCAGACACAAAAAAGACATTGATGATCCTCCCAATGCTAATTTAGTTGGAGGAGAGGACATTGTAGCTGCTGTAGTGTCACAAGTTTTCATGGCCACTGGGCAGAAGAATTGGGTACTAGATTCTAGTGCCACCCGCCACATCTGTGGTGATATTGAAGCCTTCTCAGACTACATACTAGTGAAAGATGAAAATGTCTATATGGGTGACTCAAGGTCTGTTCCAGTTGAGGAAACAAGCAAGATTCTTCTGAAGTTAATTTTAAGGAAAACCCTTTTCACTTAGTAATGTTCTACATGTTCCTGAGATTCTTCAAAATATGATTTCTGTGTCCTTACTGGAAAAAGCTAGCGTCAAGGTGACTTTTGAAAGTGACAAGTTCATTCTGACTAAGAATGAGAGTTTTGTTGGGAAAGATTATTGTAATAACAGTGGTCTTTTCATGTTTAATGTACTTGACAACATTATTATTAATGAGAATAAATTTGCTTCTTCTTACTTGCTTGACTCTTTTAATATATGACATGGTAGACTAGGACATGTGAATGTTCAGTATATGAAAAAGATGAAAGCATGTGGTTTATTGTCTAATATTTCTGATTTTTCTAATGATAAATGTGAAATATGTGCTGAGACTAAAGCCACAAAGAAACCTTGCAGAATTGTTTCTAGAAATAAAACTAAATTACTAACCCTTATTCATACGGATTTGGGTGAATTTAGAAGTACCATGTCTAGAGGAGGGAAGTTTTATTATATTATATTCATAGATGACTTCTCTAGGTACACCATAATATATTTACTTAGAAACAAGCATGAGGCAGGTGAGATGTTTCTCAAGTACAAAGCTGAAGTTGAAAATCAGCTTAACTGTAAAATTAAAAGACTTCAGTCTGACAGGGGTGGAGAATATGAGTCTAACCTGATAGGGTTATATACTAAAAACATTACTTTTGTATTAACTCTAATTCTTTATATTTTGAATGAGAATAATATGGGCAAATGTTATGCATATTAAATATATTATTAGTTATATGTATGCGTCTAATACTTTATGTTGTAGATGATATGGTGTGTGGTGACACACAGAAGATCATATAATCAGTACCTTATAAAATATAAGTAAACGTTCACAACCTAGATGGATCTGGATAAACCATTAGTATGGTTGTAGTATAATATGGTATTAGTCTATCTTGACTATATGATTACACTAGTACACTTTGTGTGTATTGAACAAGACCAAGTGAGGTTGTTTATCTTTATACTGACTATATAAGAGAACAAACACCTCTGTTATTATGGATGCTTGTTCTCTTAATCTGGATATAATAACGGGCACATATGTGCATTGTACATTGCTTTAAATAATCAATGAGTGAGATTCATTTGTGAATCAACAAACTCGATGGATTGGGTAATGACATTGTATATAAAGTGTGTTGTTGATTATAGAAGGAATCTATGACCCGCAGGAAGTTGGGCTGATGATGTCCCCTTGAGGAGCTCATAAGGATTGTCATGTAAACCCTGCAGGTTGATTTAATCTGACATGACAATGAGGTTGAGTGGTATTACTCAAGGACATAAGAAGTTGATTAATGTAGTTGTCAGTAACTTGACTTAACCAACGGGCATTCGATATCTTAAACACGGGGAGATCAACGAGCATATAATATGGAGCTCATAAATGTAATACACGATTTTGGATTAGAGCGGTAGTGCAATAATGGCCTTTAGTGGAATAAGCCATTTGTTGACGGACTTGGGCCGTGTGTTCTGGGCTAACATGGGAAGCCCAAGCCCGTCAGGAGGCCCAACCCTAATTTCTCCTCATGGTCCCTGTTGTAGCCTATAAAAAGGAACCTCTCTTTCTCTGGCCGATTTACTCATGGTTTTACTCAAGAAAGATTAGTTAAAATTCGGTTATGACCTTGAGAGTGATCGATAGAGGCCAAGAGAGAAAGAAGGGGGTGGTAGATCATTGCCCACACAATGTCCATTCCAAGGATAGGAATACAACAGAAGATCAAGAGGTTGCTGATTCGTAGATCTTGGATTCTCAGAGATATCACAGCTGATCTAAAGGTATGAATTTCTATCCAAAATCGAGAACCTTTATTCCGCTGCGCATGGTTTTCACGGTTTGTAAACTGCGACCATAACAGTTCCTACATAACCCCTTCCAGGACTTTTGTGACAAGAATGACATTATTCATGAGACTGCTCCACCATACTCTCCTGAGTCTAATGGAGTAGCAAAATGGAAAAACCAAACATTAAAAGAAATGATGAATGCTATGCTTGTAAGTTATGGAGCTTCCCTGAACTTGTGGGAGGAAGCAATCCTATCTGCTTGCCGTATACAGAATAGGACACCCAACAAGAAAACAGGGAATAAGACACCATATGAATTATGGAAAGGTCATGTACCTAACCTGAAATACTTCAAAATATGGGGGTGTCTTGCAAAGGTTCTTGTGAACGAACCTAAAAAGAGAAAATTGGGACCTAGAACTGTTGATTGTATGTTCATTGGTTATGCTCATAATAGTGTTGCATATAGATTTTTAGTAGTAAAATTTGATAATAACCTTGTCGTTGCAAACACTATTATAGAGAGTAAAAATGTTGATTTCTTTGAGAATGTGTTTCCTTTGAAAATTGGCATTGAGAGGTTGGTTGCTCTTAGTGAACAATAATCAACATATCCTGAAGTGTCTGAACAAGAAATTTGGAAGAGTAAAAGAGATAGAAAATCCACCAATTTTGGTGATGACTTTTACACGTTTCTCGTTGATGATGATCCTGTGACATATAATGAGGCAATCAGTTCTAGAGATGCACCTTTCTGGAAAGATGCTATAAACTCAGAACTAGATTCGATTATATCTAATCACACATGGGAGATAGTTGATCTACCTCCTAGGGAAAAACCTATACGTTACAAGTGGATCTTCAAAAGGAAACTGAAACTAGATGATTCCATTGATAAATACAAGGCTCGACTAGTAGTCAAGGGATTCTCCCAGCAAAAAGGCATTGACTATTTTGATACTTATGCTCCTGTAACTAGGATTTATTCTATAAGAGTTCTAATGGCTCTAGCTGCTATTCATAATTTATTTATTCATCAAATGGATGTAAAAATTGCATTTTTGAATGATGATCTTGATAAAGAAATATATATGATGCAGTCTAAGGGTACTATAATACCAGGGAATAAGCATAAGGTATGTAAATTAGTTAAGTCTTTATATGGGTTGAAACAAACGGCAAAACTAAGGCATGAAAAATTTGACAGTGTCATAATGTCCAATGGATATCAAATTAATGATGCTGATAAATGTATTTATTTTAAATCTTTTAATGTGAATATGTATGTGATTATCTGTCTATATGTGGATGACATATTAAGCATGAGTCCTAGCCTTGATGTTGTGAGAAACACCAAGATGTTATTATCCTCCCAATTTGAAATGAAGGATTTCGGAGAAGCTGATGTGATTTTTGGAATCAAAATCATCAGAAACTGTGATGGCTATACGCTTTCACAAGAGCATTATGTTGAGAAGTTTTTGAAAAAGTTTAACTATTATGATAGTAAGCATGTGTCAATACCTTATGAGGCAAATAATGAACTTAAGAAAAATAATCAACATAGTGTCTTGCAGTCTAAATATGCCTACATTATTGGTAGTCTCATGTACTCGATGAATTGCACTAGACCTGACATTGCTTATGCAGTTAGCAGGTTAAGCATATACACCCATTGTCCTAGCAAAGAACATTGGAGTGCTTTAGAGAGACTAGCCAAGTACTTGAGAGGAACAATGAATTACGGCATACATTTTAGACAAACTCCACCTGTGATAGAGGGTTATTGTGATGCAAACTAGATATCTGATTCTCATGATATCAAGTCCACTAGTGGTTATATATTCACTCTTGGTGGAGGTGCAGTCGCTTGGAAATCTTCTAAGCAGATCGACTTTGATAGCTCGTTCAACCATGGAGTTTGAGCTTATTGCTTTAGATAAAGCAAGTGCTGAGGCTGAGTGGCTTCGAAACCTCTTGGCAGATCTTCATATTGGTACAAAACCGCCTCTAGCTGTACCTATGCATTGTGACTGTCAGGCTGCAATAGCAAAGACAGAGCAAAATGTACAATGGGAAAAGCAGACACATACGTCTGAGACTCAAGTCTATAAAACAGTTGCTGGAATCTGGAGCTGTGGCTCTAGATTATGTGAGGTCAGAGTTAAATTTGGTCGATCCTTTGACAAAACCGCTTAGTAGGAGGCAAGTGGTTGAAACGTAGAGGGGGATGAGACTTTTGCCTAAGATAGAGGGCGACACTGACGGCAACCCTACCTATGTGATTGGAGATTCCATGAAGTAGGTTCAAAAGGACAAACAAGTCACCTAGTCGCTCTGATATACTATCATCTTATTTTTTAGATGTCCCACTCTATGACGAGATAGTATTTTGTATACATTGTATAACTAGAATTGCAGTGAGTAAGGATGAGTATTTTAACTCTTAATGGATTCCATAGCCTATATTTTAAATGAGGTGGTGTATTTAAACTGCAATGTACACCTGATGGAAATCTATCCATGTGAATGTTGAATTGGGTCGATTCTTATGGATATTTGGGCAAATATTCTAGAGCATTCATGTAGCACAGGTAGCGCAGGGCCAAAAAACACAACACCGCAGAACTGGCATATAATGAAAAAGCAGTGTGGATGCATGTGCTCTATTTTACTACAAGGGAATGTTGGTTGAAAGATTTTTTAATCCACCACTTTCACGTGAGATAAAACATGTTACCCTATGATTGGTTCAAGCCCGTAAAGAACTAGTATCTTATGCATTGCGTTTTCGATTCTCTCTGGCATTTTGTAAACCCATTTCTTTTGTCATATCCTATTCCAAAATAGTGGGGGACTATAAGTATTTTGAAATAGTGGGGGATTGTTGGAATCTCTTGATGATTAGTATTTCAAATTACGTTTACCAGTAAGAGTCATTCTCTATTTTGGAAAGAGTCACTCTCTAATTTGGAAACCGTGTGTCTATTCCAAATAGGAGTCTTTATTTGTTTTGGGAACAGACTAACTTACCTCTATATAAACAAGGACTTTGCATCTATAAGAGGTGTTAAAAAGA